>NC_090937.1:506398626-509338272 GCF_040938575.1 Ambystoma mexicanum
CCAGTGCAGTTCAAGCTACAGCCCCGCCTATGGTTTTCTAAAATCCTCCCTTTGCTTGGGCGATAACCGTCTAACAAATTCAAGCATGGTTGCAGGTGTGGGTATACGATCGACATATATGTATGTGTGTCTCCACTTAGTGTGTCGAATTGGCTCTCCCAAAGAAATGCTCTGCTCACGACACTGCTTAAGTTGTTGCCTATATTTGATCCATTTGTGGTGGCCAAATGGGACCTTATAGAGAGTGACGTTAATAGAAGAGAGCAAATGCTGCTTCTTCTTCTTGTTTTTTAAATTGTTATTTATTTGTATTTTGTAAAGTATAACACACTTTCCCCCAACCTTCCTCCCATAAGGTCCTCCCTCATGAAACCAGCCCTAAGAGGACTAATGGGTAGAGGCTGCAACTCTGTAGGATCATGAAAAGGGACTAGGGAGTTGACGCCTAGTGAATCGGCACATGGGGCACTGCCTAGATTTTTCTTTTATATGTCTTCTAAGTGATAGGGCCAGTTTCGAGGATAGGTTTGAACAGATGACTACTTTTTATTTTGATTATTGACAAGCATCTTGTTATACTTTGGTTTGAAGAGAACTCACCTATTGACAATACGGCTAGAAAGGCATTTGCTTTTAAGTTAAATATAAATGTTAACATCATGTCATCTGATACAAGTCCATCTTCTGTCTTGCTATATATAGTGTCAGATGTGTGATCAGTACCACCTGATACAAGGATGGGACCGATGTTAGCATGACTCTTACTATAGAATGCAAAAATGCTGAGTTTTCCTGCCCCAGAATCTATGGTGTTTTACTTGTTCAGCACTGATTAGGTACACATACCCCTAAAGAAAGGCACCTAAAACCCACGGGCGTTAGTATTTCCCCTCCCTCCGGGAACCTATATCCTTTTAGCAACCAAGTCCAGGCTTACATGGTGACATTCTGTGGATGTCGTAGCAGGGGTGGAAGACCTCATTACAACTCAGGCGGTAAGGGGTTTACGGCAGCGTTAACAGCGCCGACCCTTACCGCCTGATTACGAGGTCCCCTAGCGCCATGGTGCTTTTAACACCTGCTTTTAGCAGGTGTTAAAATCCATGGCGCTAAGGGACCATGGAGTTAATTACGCCACCGTAATTTACGGTGGCGTAATTAACACCTTCCCCACTCCCATTATGCCCTATGGGGCAAAAATGGGAATGGGGAAGGGTAAATGGGGATTGGGGACTTAAACGTAGTTTACGCCATGGTGGTAAAGTCACGGCCCAGGCGGTAACTTACCGCCTGGGTCGTAATGAGGCCCTCTGACTATAGAGGGAATTTCAAAGTTATCTTGCACAACCATGGATCTGACCCCATGTGGTCAAAGGTGGGGACGCAGTGGCAGAAGGCATTTTAGAAAAACTCTTAACTCCTGTACCCCGATAGGATGAGGGGTTAACAGAGATTTATGATAATCCCTAGGATTTGGAGAGGCTGCTACTTCGCTGTCTAATTCCATTAGTCCTGATTCTGAAGATCTCACCCCTTTACTTGGCCTGGCGTTTGCCCAAAGGAATGACCAGGTTCTTACATAAACCTTTGGGAGTGTCATTTCAGAATAGCAGGGTTACAGTCAGACAATACCCTTTATTGTTCAACAAAGGGCTTATTATATCGACTGGACACAGAGAAAGACTACCTTCCCAAAACCCAACTGGTAATTTCCAGAAGCCATTGGAGAATTGTATCAGAGCTGGCCGCTTTGCACATGACACACACTCTCCAGGTGATAGGGAAGAACCAGAGTGAAGTGATCCCTCGATTCAACTGGCCTGGGGTACTTTTGGATGATAAAAGATATGTTGCTGCATGCAACATATGTCAGAAAATGGCAGGTACTCAAGTACACAGCGCTCCATTGCAACCACTTGATATTATTGAAGTCCTGTTCTTGTGCACAGCTGTGGACATTGTAGGGCCATCAGAGACATTGGGGAATACATTCATCTTACTAATAGTGGAGTACACTACCCAGTACCCTGAAGCGTTTCCACTAAGGAACAGTGACAGCCAAAACATGTTTGAAACATTTACTCCCCTTTCTCTCCCAAGGAGGATGCCCTGAAAGATTCTCATTGAGCAAGATGCATGGATCAAGGTACCACCTTTATGTCTAAAATTATGCAGGAGGTCAAATACATTTTACCAAAAAAAAACATTCTGACCTCGGTATACCACTTTCAGACTGGCATTTGGAGCAATTAATCAAACTATCACTCCACAAGTTATTAGAGAAACAAATGGCCATATTTGGAATCTCATGATTCCCTGGGCACTTATTGCCATTAGAACATTTCCCCAGGCATCCTTGGGATACTCCCCCATGAAACTATTATATGGAAGGGAGCCACAAGGTGTTCCTAGACATGTTCAAGGAAACCTGGGAGGTGCGAAGAGGCTGCCTTTCCCCATATCTCAGTCAGCCCAGAAACCTAAGACTAACATGACTGAAGTCTGAAATCAAAAAATAAATAATTTAAGTAGAGCTCAGGAACAATAAACGACCCTCTAAACTACATTGTCCCCTAGCCAGCCAGACCGACATCAAAAGACTATCTATCATGTCAATCTCTTAAAGGAGTTGAAAATCGACCTATTTAAGAATACGTCCATCATCATGGTCACTCTCTTAACTGACCAAGAATGAGAAGATCAATTGGTTTCCCCAAACCTACCCTTTTCACCAGCAGAAGAGTCCTGTTGGGTACGTAATTTTCTTTCATTCTATTCATACTGCACCAGGACAAACAGTGAACCTAAATCCTACCTGATTCCAGAGTCCAGAAGAAAGATCATTGAGGAATAGCTTTATCCATGCTGAAGGCAGATATAATTGAACCCTCTGAGAATTCCATGGTCCTCCCCCATAGTGTTTGTATCAAAACCCAATAAAAACTGGAGGTTCTGTATTGATGTTTGAAAACTCAATTAAATCTTGAGTTTCAACAATTATCTTATGCCCAGGATAGATGAGCTTGTCGAAAAACTAGGGTCCGCACAATATATATGTATGTTAGATTTGGCAAAGGGATACTAGCAAGTGCCCCTCAATCCAGATGAGAGGGAGAAAACAACTTTCTTTATACCCAAGGGCTCTTCCCTTTTTAAATCATCCCTGTTGGGCTACACGGGGCCCCAGCACCTTCCAGAGTCCATTGGATGGACTTCATAGACACTACTCAGATTTTGCAGGAGCCTACTTGGATGATATAGTTTTACATAGTAACATCTGGCACGGGCATATGCACCATCTATATGAGATGACTCATGCATTGCGGAAAGCAGGCCTACATGCAAGCCTGTGCTAATGTCATCTAGCACAGACTGCAGTGAAGTATCTCAAAAACTTCTTGGGTTTTCGGTTGATTCAGCCAAAGGTTGAAAAAGTAAAGGCAGTACAATTAATACCAGTGTCGAAGACCAAACAAGACCTCAAGGCCTTCCTGGGATTAATAAGATATTATAGGCGATTAATTCCCAATTATTCAAAAATGGCCACCAATCTAATAATTAAATGAAGAATTCACAACCTCCAAGATGCATCTGGGGAGAGGCAGATCACCAATGCTTTGACAGGCTAAAAACAAATACTGTGAAGAGCCAGTGCTGAAAATGTTGGACTTCGACCTGGAATTTATACTCCAAACAGACACCTCCAAAATAGGCCTTGGGCAGTCCTTTGCCAGGAACATAATGGACTAGAACACCCTGTGTTTTATACCAATAGGATGTTATTTCCTAGAGTACAGGGAAATGCTTCTGATGAGTTAGAAGCCTTATCCATCAAATGGGCAGCAGTCAGTATTCACTATTATTTGACAGGGAGGAAGTTCCGACTAGTCACCGACCATTCACCCCTAGCTGGGATGAGTCTCAGAAATGATTCAAATGCCTGGGTTATTAGATGTTTTTTGAATATACAACATTTTAGCTTTTCTGTGGAACTTCGGAAAAGAAAAGATGTTCTTATTCTTTTCCCTCCTATTCCTGAAGGGGGGCCTCTCGCTTAACGGGAGAGGCATGTGATGAATCTCTAGAGATTTCATCCCTTCTTCCCTGAAGGAGCCACCCACTATGAGGTTAGGGAGGAGAGCCCATACTGCAAAACCCTATGTATGGGTTTGGGAAAGTGGGGCCTCACTGGGTTTACTCCTATCAAGGAGACAAGGACTCCCATTCCCATGAGGAACTCCCTTCACCGAAGGAGTAATCTGCATACATGGGAATATGAGAAACTGATGTTACATTCAGCTGTGGGACTCAAAACCATACTGAAAGTGCCTTTGGATGTTTGGCTCAAGAGATTGCTGGTCTCTCCATGGGATTTACTGCTGAGCATAAGCAAAACGCCCCTTTTTGGGTCATGGAGTTGGAACACTGGTACGGTCATCCTTGAATGGAGGAAAAGCAATAAACAAAGGTGAGCTTCCGACATTAGCACAGAATTGAGTGGCTCAATGCAGCAGAGCTGGCTGTGGTGTGGGGAGAAGCAGGAGAGAAAGAAGATGCTGCCGAACCGGCACAGAGCAGTGCACAGTCTGCAAAGCCAAGGCAGAGTAAACCCAGCCTTGCCTGGAGGCGCAACCACAAAGAGGACATGGTAGGCCCCTTGCCCAAGAAATGGCACCGAATCCAGAACTCGAAGGAGGAAGGAATCATCTGTTCGAAATGCAAGAGCCAATAAACAGAGAAACGCTGAGATGAGTGGAACACAAAACTTGTTTGTGTCCAGACGAGAAGGCTGGAAAGCCATTGAGAATGCCACCGCTAGAAGGCAGACCTCACTTCACTGGAACATAGTGACATAGACGGTATCTAGGTTGTTTTTAGTGGATGGGGGTGGAGTGACCAGAGAGCGAAAAGGGAAGAAGGAAGGATTATCGGAAACCCAAACCAGGGGAGTAAATGCCTGGAGAGAGAGAAAGAACAAAGTAACATTAAGGGTTACAGGAGCCCAAGAATCCCACAAATTGTAAGCAATCAAATGACTCAAAGAAACTCCTGAGAACAAAGTGAGACATATGCAAAGTGAGGTCACTAATATCCAGGGAAATAAGCGAGTCATTGGGACAGAGAATCCCAGAGGTGCTGAATACACCAAAAGGAGAGATTACAGGGGAGCACATAAGCCCCCAAGGTGTGAACCAAGTGAGGAGAAACCAACACACGTGGTGGAGAGGGATCAGGGAAATCCACCAAAGGCAACCTGCACATTTTATCTTTTTAAGGATCTTGAGTCTTTATTTTATAAACACAAGACACGTTTGTAACTTTGAAAGAACTTTGAGAAATAACTGCTAAATCAGGGACAACTGTTTCTAAGGATAATCCCTGGAACCAGGATTGATTCCCCAAAGCCATAGAGATCAGGGCGAACAACTCTGAAGGCAGGGCACACTGTTTTCTCTAAGTGGTAGGGCCAGGTTAGAGGATAGGTCTTGACAGAGGACTATTTTTTTTTTTTATTTTGATTCTTGATGAGCACCTTAGTATAGTTTGGTAGGATGGGAAATCCCCTTTTAGCAATAGGGCTAGAAAGGTGTTTTCTTTTAAGTTAAATAAAACCATTTGACAACATGTCTTCTGGTCCAAGTCATTCTTCTGGCTTGCCACACTCGGCATTACATAAGAGGCAGGAAATAGAGCATGGGTTGAGAAATAATTGAAACTGAAATTTAGCTTGCTGTTGTCACAATATGTTTTAAAGTGAAATTAAGTGTGAATAGCGTGTAACAGCACCTTGAAACTAATATGCAGGCCTTTCAATGCCCCATTGCAAAAACAAGTATATGTTCCTTGAGGTGACCTTATGCTTTGTCCATATATATGTATTCACTGAAAAAACTTTTTTTGCAGGGATATTAAGATGAGAACTTAATTCAACAAAACCCCTGAAATTCAGCTAATGCCACCGTAAGTTTGTGCCCCCTGTTGCGCAGCCTATGACCACATTAATGACATCACTGGATATATTACTAAGTACATTATCTATGACAATAACACAGTGGATACTATTCAAATATCACTTTTACTTTGTACAGTATGCATTTTATTTCATTGTTAACATGTTAATCATTTACAAAAGCACACAGAAAGAAATATACATGTTTTCAAGCAAATGTTCAATTTTAAAACTTCCTTTCTTTTCAATTCATATATAATTGTACAGTAATAGCTTTTTTATCAATACGCATGTATGGAAATCTTAAAATATATCATAATACTTAGTTGTTCCTTGTTTTAAAGCACTTCTCATGTCATTTAAAAAAATGCTTATGTGTATACATTTTTCTTACGATAAAACAATTGAGTATTAACATATGTTGAATTTAAAATTTAGTAAATTATTAGGGTTCAACATGTGTTGTTTTCTTTTAATTTCTACTAATTGTTTTTGTAAATGCATATAAAGATTATATTATAATGAACATGTCTTAGATATATTTGGCACAAACAGGAACATTCTAAGCAGTGCACTATTTATAATACAGATATCATCTTTCATCACAGTACTACAAAGGAAAGCTTCACAAGTAGTGATATGATGCCTGTGTAGCTGTTAACTGTTTTAAACAATGTACTCATTGTGATGAATTATTCTAAAATGCCAATCTCACATATGTCGAAATGTAAGGGTGATCTAAATATGGGCAAATAGGTAGAGTGATCTTATGTCTGATTCCATTAGTTAAATATTCATTGATGTCATGTATGATGCGTCCATGCAACTAAAGTTTTTTCCTTGAATTTCATCGGTTTTAATTTTCCATAGATTTTTTGCTGCAAACGGCTGCGCCTACTGTATGTTTTAGAACACTACCAGTCCACTAGCCATAGCATTTGGCCATGTCCACTGTCCATTTAAAAACACTAGCAGACCACTAATCATGTCCTTTGGCCATGCCCACTGTCCACTTTGATGCTAAGTATGGTCAGTCCCAGTTACAGCATGGATGGGAGCCCCAGATGCCTATTACATGGCCAGTGATGTTTCACCTCTGGAATCACTGTAGCTGTAAAAATATCTATTAAAACTTTTTTTTTTCTATACCCTCGGCTATCTGTTGTCATTTTATGTATGGACTACTTATAGCCATGAAAATCAGAAAAATGGGGGGGAAAGAAAATGCTTTCTAGATCCCACAGGGCGTTGCCATTTGCCCCTCAACTCTGCCAGCTCCCTCAATCCTCAGATTGCCTCTTCACCTCCACTGCCCTCTCCCATTCCCTCACATCACATGTTTCTGTGACTCAGTCTGCCTTGAGACGTCGGCTATTCGTGGATATTGCCCAGGTTACAGAAAAGTTGTGTCCTGCAAACACGGTGCCTAGAGCCACTCTCACCTAGCCACCAACACCCCCACCCCCTCCTATAGACTGATGCCATTTGCATGATTTTGACCTGCAAATGGCCTTTTTCCTGCATTTAATTTTCCCATAACTTCGGCTACCTCCTCGGCTATCTCTCGCATTGAGCAAAATCAAAGATGGTGGCTTTATTTGTAATCCCCCCCTTGTTTTTGGCAATTTACCCAAGATATAGCTATCTGTTTTTCGAGAAGGGGCAACCACTTCTCCATCATATATTTAAAAAACAACCACATGGAATAACCGCAAACCACAAAAAGGCCTCCAGTAAATGTGTTGTGCCCAAGTTCATTTGGACTGGTCCAAAGCCGTCCAGAGGTTTGGGCTGTGCGGTCTGGCAATAATTGACCTTGTTTTTCTAGGGGAAAATGAATGGGAAGTTACACAAATCAAAAGTTATTAGAAATAGAATTTTTCAAGGTTTCTGGGGAAGTTCGATCGCCACCCTATAATGAAGATTAGTTCCATTAAGTAAAGTTTTGCTGCTAAGGCATTTGAACTATAACTTTGGAACTGTGCATCCTAGGGAGATGGAAAGAACCGAGACACAATTTACACAGTAAACGATTGATGACACTATGATGTTTTAAGCTGTGAGATGCATAGAAACTCTATTTATACATTTGTAGAACTACTCTGTCTAAAATCTGTAAATCAGCGATGTCAGATGCTGAGAGGAGGGCATACAAAATTAAACCAATATTTGAGACAGGCACTACTGTATCCAGTGTTCTTATGTGAAAGAGCCAATACAAAAAGAGTGAGTCTCAGATGTGTTATTTCTCATGTGTCTTGGGAACAGTCAAATGCACTGACCAAAAGGAATCCATTAAACACATTTACTTTATTAGTGGAGTTTGCTGGGTATTGAAGCTAAAATTAAAACGGAAAAAAGGGAGCATTTTTGCAACACAGAGGAGCAAGACAGTACTTCTGATAGAAGTGAAAGCAGGTTGGACACCATCTGGATGTAGGGAATGCCTTTAAAATGCCTGACATAGACTGGATTAGTGTCCAACATTTTAAATTCAAATAAGCCCAATAATTGGAGAATATTTTCTCTGTGAAATATTACTCCAGTAAATTGATTTGTTTTAAGTCTTATCCTGAGAACTCCATCACTCTCTGATTTCATTGTGGATGTTAGCAGGGTCGGACCCAGGGACCCCCCAAAAAGTGGGCCACATTGGTGAATGGTGGCAATTCACATACTTTCAGCATGCACTACTTATGGGGACCACAGACCGTGATGACATAAATAAAGTGTGTGTGTGATGTCCTGATCTGATCATTTTAGTAACCTTTATTACCCATAGTACTACTCTTCATCATCATAGTACTCACTTTGCTTCTCATGCCATCCTTCTGCGGTGGAGAGGCCCATGATCCTGGTGGGTAGTGTGGGTAGTGTGAGGAGCCAGAAATATGAGGCGGACACATTTATGATTGTTTCTTATAATAAGATGCCATTTTATAAACTTGAAATGGTTTGATGCACGCCTCACTATCCCTTCCCAAAAAAGAATGTCCTTGCCCATCAAAATAACTAAAGGAAACACTCTAATAAAAAGCATCTGTCCGCTACATGTATACATACAGCAAACATATGAAGGGAATATATGGCATTTCAAAATATAAAAAAAAAACAGTTATATCAAACATATACTTAATAACTGTTTCTCCGTGTGACCTGGATGTTGTTCCCTTCCCCAGATTCAAAGCAGGAATTTTGTACCCACAGTTCAAAATAGGAAAGTTCAGTTTTACAACACAGTTCTGGAAACCAATATTCTTCTTGCTCCACCAAGTCTCTCAAGAGGACTTCACCACAGTTCCACTAGAAAAAACAAATCTGTGTTCTCCACTGATAACAATTGTTCAATAAAATGTTTTCTTCAGAACCAAAAGTACTTTTACAGTTCCTTAAGGGTAATAAAAATAGTTTGTCTGGATGATTCCACAATGATTCACAATATATGGTAGTGGCATTGCCAAAGAGCGAGAGCGAGTTTTGTCTCACTTGCAGGTACCCTTTTACGAATTTGATTACAAGTGGTTTGTATGTACAATGAGCTATCTTAAAACAACTTTGATACATTTGTAAAAAAACACATTCCGTCTTGAACTGAAAGAACAAAGGATTAAATAACAATATGCCTGGAATCTGAGTTGACGGGCCTTACGAGAGTGAATGATGAACAACAATGTAGGGTTACACTGTTGGTGTTTAAAAAAAAGAGACAGAGGGTTCCCCTCTGCAATGATGTAATTGAGTAATGACTGCAAACATTTTTTTGGGCGTAACAAATTAAATTGTGTTAGGAAACCATTGCTAATAGAAGCATGAATGGCTTATTCATTGTTTCAGTGATGACTGTGAGGATCCACAGTTTGGGCAATCGGCAATCGCCCCCAATCTCATTCGGCCACACACGTCTGTTAAGAAATAAACAGGTTAGTGGAAACTGTTGCATGTCCACAGCAATAGATCAATTGGTTTTTATTATGTTTTTATTATGTTACCAACACGGTTTCTCGTTATGGATTTTAGATTGTGAGGGCCATCAACTAATGAGCCACCTTTCGATACCCACTTCCTGGTGTCATCAAACAACGTCCTGAAGACGGGTCCAACACACGTTTTACAGCACATAAATTTGGCTATATACTGTTTTTCAATCATTGTTGTCAGGGCCCAGAAACACATTTCTTTGTGTCGACAAAGTCAAGGACAAGTTCATTACTAGTTGAGGATATATGAAACAGGAATATGTTCATTTCACACCCTTACTAACCTCACGACATTGTTAAAACATGATGGTTGTGTTCAGTTCAAAGAAATGGTTTTCACTGAATGTTCTTTTATGTGATGTGATATGTAAAGAATGCATTTTTTGTCTTTTTTAAACCTTTTGAGTGTTTTGTATCTATAAATTAAAATATGTATATCTCTATTATTTCTGTCTGCATAAATTGTTTGAAATGAAAGATAGCACATTTTGCAACTAGACACACCTAGTACGTGTGTAGGCGGGTAGCTCTTTTTGTGGCTTTTTCTATATATACATTCCACAACTTCAGTGATATACACTTCTTCTAGAAAGATATGAACCACATTGGTGCTGTTTAGGCCACATGTGTTGCAGACTATGCTCCTCTCCTTCTGAATGCTGGGAAGCAGGAGGTCAGCTCTTCTGCTAAAACAAAGTCTTTTAGTTTTCATCAATATTAGTATCAACTACTTCTGCTGGGAAAAAAACAAAAACACATTAATGCTGTTGGTTCCACACTTGGTATTGCCACATGTAATGCAGACTGTGTTCCTCTCTTCCTGAATACTGAATATCAGGAGAGCAGCTCCTCTGCCACACTTGCGTCCCCACTCTTACATCACTCAAAAGCTGACAATGGCTTTTTATCCCCCTCGCTCTTCTTGAGTTTAGAAAAAGCTTGTTTGGGTCTTTCTTAATTATTGCCTCTTCTTCTTTGTGACACTAGGCTTTACAATTGGTCTTCTCAATTTCCCTCTGTAGGATTGGGCAATATTGGCTGCAGATATGTCTTTTTATATTGCCCTCTTTTGGCTTTGGCAATAGTGTTTTTGTCACCTTTAGAATTAGTTGTCCCCAATGTTCTTATTCTGCCACTTAAGCTAATAAGCATTATCTTTGTATGTACATTTATGCCCAATCTGCCACTTCTGCTTTTTAATATTCATTCGGTATTCAAATCTACTGACACGGCTAGCGGGCAGTCACAGAGGGTTCTGGGGTCACATTTAACTAGTAAACTCACTGGGTGCTGCATACACTTACATTTGCGCCGCTGCCTTCGTGTCTTCTGCTTTCGCTGCTTCCTGACTCTCAGACTCTGCACACAAGATCCTCAGGGGGAAAGCCTTCAGATTTAATGCTTCCCGCCCTGCAATCTGTGCAAACCCGGTGATCTAGGGTAGACACCCTCATGAAACCGGCATCTGTTTCCCAATCAGCAGCACACAATTTCAATGTTGGCTGATGTAACGTGTAGTCACGCAAAGTACTCCACCCTCTGCTTCTCCTCCTGCCACAACTACTGCCATTCCTACTTCTGTTTGTACTGCTGTTAATGGCCTGCATCTGAGGTTGCCCTGTTTACTCCTTAGTCCCTCTCCGGTGTGGGTCATTAAAATCATTAGACTGCATCTTGCAGTCCAATGCCTCCAAATCCATCTTCCTTGACCCAGTACTTTGGGTTTTGTGCGACTTGACGTCCCAAATGTTACAACTAACATTTTCTCTCTGCATATTATGTTTAGATGAACTTACTTCACTTTAATTACTGATCATGTTTTCAAGAGGACATTTAAAAGTTGTCTATTATTGTTTTGGAGTGACAGGAGTGCTAGCTTTATCAGAATTTAAGGTGGCACTGTCCTGATGTTCATACTTAACTTCCTCTTGTCGACTATAAGAGTTCCCATCACTATAAATATGGGCAACCCTATGAGGGGGAGCTTCATGCATGATCAATGATTCATTAAGACAGGCTTCACTCACCCCAGGATTAATAACTCTGGAACAAGAAATCTCACTCTGACAAAAATATCATTACCTATCCTGGCATCACTGACATCTATTCCTCTGAAGGAGACACATACTGTGTCCCATCCAAATGAGCCCTCCAATTCCCTTGGGGCCCTAGTACTCCCAGTTGGTCCTCCTGGTTAATACCAGCCCCAGGGTTAGGATCAGGTAGTGGCTGCCTTCCCCAGGCCACCTGGGAGGAGACTTTAGGTAGGGTTTCTGTGAGGAATCTTCTTGAGTCATCACAGTAGCAACCTCAGGATTGCAAGTAAAGGAGAGGTAATTATACCATCAGGAAGGAAATAGGTCATGGAATTGGAAAATGGTTCTTGTCATGGATGATAGAGCAGCATAGATTAGTCCTGGGACAAGGAAGAAGGACACATAGATAATGGTGTCATGTAGATACTGCTGGAGGCATGCATTGCACACCCATCTCTGTTGAAAGCATTTGGTGGGAATTTGCTATTTCATTTGTTATATATTCCCCACCCCATGTTGGTCTTCAGCATAGGGAGAGGTGATGCAGAATGCATGATGTCATGGTTCAACTGGCCACAATTTGTGAGGCTGCAGAATGTAAGGGCCAAACTAAAGCATGATTAAGGGATTCGAGATTAGAGAAGTAAGTGACATTGTTTTCCTGCTGAACTTAATCTTTCAGACTGGTCTCAATTGTAATCTAGATTTTGTGAAAGTTAAAATGTGTGCAGTGCTCCTGGGCAAATCATTTCATCTGTCTGATCACTATCAGACAAAATTAGAAGCCTGTAAGAGTAACGTGATTCAGTTCTTACATAACATGATGGTACTGACAGCACCTTCTACTGCCTTCGGTTTCCAAATGAAGAGGATAGTGAGAACAACAGCATATGGTCTCAGGTACAAGCTTGTAGATTTTATGCCGTTCTTCTCAAAACAATATTTCTGATGTGAATCAGTTGTATATCCACATGTGTCAGGCTTAGTCTCTCACACAAACTACATACAGATACATACAACCACACACACCCGCTCACATCACTCTCTCTTCTTCACACAGTTAATACTCTATACATATACATAAAAGTCAAAGGTTGTGTGTAGGTTTGTGTGTTTGTGGCAAAGTGTTGTTCCATATACAATTCCACACACAGTTTCACCAAATTTTGCATAGTGACCTGTTAGGACCTTCTGGACAATACTGGCTACATGTCATGTGGACACCCCAACCCTTTTGCCAGATTTCAGCACAAGTCAAAATTAGTTTGTGGGTTTGTGGGTTTTTTGCTTGGCAAAGTGTTGTTTCTTGTACAATTCCACACTGTTGCACCAATCTGCACCAAATCCTGCATAGTGACCTGTTAGAACCTCTGGATATTACTGGCTTCATGACATTTGGACATCCCACCCCCTTACCCTGAATTCAAGCACAAGTCAAAATTTGTTTGTGAGTTTGTGGCTTGGCGAAGCGTTGTTCCTTATACAATTCCACACAGTTTCACCAATCTGCACCACATTGTGCATAGTTACCTGTTAGGACCCTCCAGATATTACTGCTAAATGAAATGTACACCCCCCCCCTTTCCCTGGATTTCAGCACCTTCTCCACCTTCACTCATGAGAGTGTTGCCTGAAATTGGCGAAACATCAAGGTGGTCATAGAAGGATTGATCCCAACACGAGGAACAAAGCTTGAGGTCCCATAAACCATGTTTCAAGGCCCTACGATACACAGTTTGTGTGTTATTTGCACTGCAATGCACCACATCGAACCTCTCCACGCCAGGGTGAGGTGGCAGGTGGGGAATGAGCACAGAAGGTCCCAGTATGCAGCAGCACACCAACTCTCTCCACCCCCAAAGTCTGTTCCAGGGTATGTCAGCCAGCCATATGCATCCATTCTCAGTGCAAAGCACATCAAGTGATAAGCAAATCGAAACAGCGACCTACAGGATCAGTGTTATCATGTCTGTAATAAACACATGCAACATATTGTGTGTGTATATATAGAGTGAATGCTAGATCATATACCATCGAGACTGACAAGCAGGCAAACAAATGGATGCATTGATCAATAGTCTAGAAAATTGACGTGACAGATAGATTGACAGATTCATACAGTCTCGATAATTAGCAGCTAGATAGATTTCAACATTGTATTGCATGGAGTTTAAGATGTTTCTAAACATCATGTTAAGCCAAAACTACCTGCACTGGTACAGCGAGAACACAGAAAGTTGATTTTATAATATGTATGAGCCAAACAAACAGCCACTGATTCTAGCTTCCTGCCTCACCCACTCACACACAAAGCTTAGCCACTCCACCAATGGCAGCAGCCAGGGCCAGCCATGCCAGCCCAGAAATCCCTCCAGCCCCAGGCCCAGTCTCCTCAAAGCTTGCCTTTCATTTCATATTTAAATGTTACATACAGCAGAATATGAAGCAGTAATGTTCAGTGTAGTGGTACATATATAGAACTGGAGCTCCAGTCCTAAAGAAAAGTGGTGGGACTCTGACATACCAATGGAAAGTGGCATCACAGGAAGTAAACATATAATAAAGTGATATATGCATGTTTCATTCAATGTGTTTTTCCCAGTTGCACAGGAAAAAGAAGCATTTTCGAAGAGAACTGATTTCCAGGTAACATTGCTGGATAAATGTACAAAGTGTGCACCTTTTATACCTGAGATGGAATCTGTAGCACAACAAGATGAATCATATAACATCAATGAGAGACATGCTTATCCTGAGGGATTTGTGTGGTTCTATGTCTAATTGTTTGGTCCCTCAACCAAGAGACCAAGGTTCAAATCCCAGCAGGACATCTCTTTACTAGTGGGGATGCACAACATTATTTTGTTGTAACACACAGGACTATGGTGTTTGTTCTCTGAAGTTTGCCTGCTGCTTGTGTCATACTCCACTCGGCTTGCTCTGCAAAGTGGGTGGCCACAACAGGCAAACACGGAATCACAATTTAAACGTACTCCTCATCATAAAAGGAGTGACCCAGTGCCCCAACAAAGTAATTGCTTCCTTCAAGGCGCTGTGCTGCCAGTTCCCAATGAGCCCAACTATCCTGACAGGACTCAGCCTCTGGCAGGCACAGGGTCCCCCGGAGGTCCACACTCCTAGTCTTCTCCCAGTCAAAGTTCTCCTGAGGCCCTTGTCACACTGCCTGTCCACTTAAGTGCGTTGCACACTTTCTGTGAAATTCTTTGCTAGTCTGTGATGCAAACTAAGTCAGTGAATAAAGATAAAAGGGCATCTTATTTGACTGTTTCCTTAAGTGAAACTTAGTTGGGAAGTGGGGGGGTGGGTAATTTGAAGTTTTGATGATTATTTTTGTTGTCTTTCTTTAAAAGTGAATCAATATCTATGTATCGCTAAGTGAAACTTAAGTCAGAGAGAGAGGGACTCGTAGTCACACTGGAATAAATTGTATAAAGGCGTCACTCATCAACACTATGGGCTCCATGGCCATCTGTGCCTCGCATGCATGGCCTGCCTCGCTTTGTTGCCCTTCCTTCTTTCAACTTTAATGCATTAATTACTTTTGTTTTGTTGATGTGCCTGCTTGGACAACTTATTGCCTCTTCGAGTTGGCCATCAGTCACTCCACATAGCTAACTGGTTCTGCTCCCGCTCCCAGCATGAGCATCAACAGATCACATCAGAAGGTGTGGGCACCCTGGGTGGTGTGAACAAATGTGTGGAAACAACCTTTCTAAGTAAGCAACTGACTAATGATAGTGCCATGGTGGTGGGTGGTAGGCTGCACGCGGCAACTGTGTTGCTGTTTATTTTGGCAATTAAAGTGTTACAAAAATTGTAACAAAAAACACTAAAGAACACCGCACTGCAACTCAAGCACAGCTGCTTTGAGATTTTAAACACCCAGACGTAAAGAAGGGTCAATGCATATGGTTTAATACATATTTAATTCCGGCCCAATGTGTATGCTCACACCAGATAGAATATGATTCGTCCAATGGCCATTTTCCCGATGGGCTAGTCTACCAATGGATGTTATTTTAAAGTTAAAATAATTCTCATCTGTAGATGGTTTGACTACAATGTCAAATTGTGGACCTATAAATAGAGTGAAAAAAAATATAGATATATAGGGCCTCATTGCAAGTATTGCATTAAGTGGTAAAATTGGCGGTAAATACATTACCCCCAACTTTTCTACTATGCCGATTTATGAGGTCGGTCCTGGAGTGGAGGATTTACCCCCAGCAAATGCTGGAGGTAAATCCTTCCGCTCACCACCGAAAAATCAGCATTACCATTAGGGGGTAACGGTCATTCATTTGGGTGCTTTTTTGGCAGATGTACTGCTGGGATACTGCCCAACTCGTAATGGGGCTCTATTTTGTTTAGATTGGTGTCCAAGAGCAGTCCCAGGGTAAGTGATGTGGGGAGTCATCTGACACTTTATGTTGGTGCCAATTGATTTCATAAAGGACATTGTTATTCAAATCACCTTGGTTCCTGTCTCCATGTTGGATGGGGGGATTGCTCAATTCTAAATTAATAAACTGAGCATTGTCCAAGACTGGATATAGTAACACAAATTATTGGTGTCATTAAGAGTTGGGCTGTACACTAGTGGTAAATCTGCAGAATGCCACCCAACTGAATTAACTTTAACGCCACTGGTCTGGTGGAATTACCACTCGATTACAAGTGGGGGTGACGTTGCAAATCCCCATCATAGTACTCTATGGGACTTGTTGCGGAATTTCAACCACAGTAATTCTGCAGATTTTGCCGATTTTGCTGATTTTTCAGCAGAGAGTTGAATGATTCATCACGTTGCTGGAGATAAATCCTCCACTCCAGGGCAATACTCGTAGTATGGCAGAGGGGGAAAATTGGCCGAAATTTTGTTGCTGCCAATTTTTTACCACTCTGCTGCCCGGAGAGCGCTCTGCCAACTCGGGCAGCACATTAAAAGGCATTCAATGTCACAAATGATATCACACTACAATATATACAATCCAGCAGCTTGATTGGATCAGATCATCAGCACAGTATGGATCCATACAGGTTGTCCTCATGGGATTGGTGGGTGCTTGGGCATCACTCATACAGCATGTGTGTCAGCTGGGCTCATTTTTGTGAGGTGAAGGTCAGGCTGGACAAAAATGACACCTTCCCTGACTGATTTTGCAAAAACAGCATTTGAGAGCATGAGACAAATTACACTTGTAAAGTCAGGTAGGAATGAAGGTGCCTTTTAGAGTTCATACACAAGTTATAGGCAGGCCTTGTACCCTCTGCAACCTGATACCCATAAACCTAGAATTCCCATCCCAGGTGCCCACCTTGGAGGTTTTGATCTATCTAATGCCTCATGTTAAGAATAGATTCTTAGAAAGAAATATATGTGTGTCTGGTGTCAGGACTATCAGGGGTGTCTTTGTTTGGTCACTACAGGAGGCCAGATGTGTATCTGTATCAAAGAGCAGAGAGGCATGGGCCTGGTAATTTACAAATTAGCAGGGTGGCGGTCAGAAGGTACACAAGCAGGTTTAGTGGAGATGGATGGGTTCTCAGACATAGGCCTGGTCTGGTCTCACACAGTGCAATGAGCTCACCTGTTCTGGGACGGCACTGATGGTTTGCAACAATGATTAGCTGGACTTCCTTGAAAACTGTGTTTGTGTGGAGTTGGCAGGAGGTAGTGGGGTGGGGGCCTGGGCCGGTGGTGTGAAGCACAGGGCAGAGAAAAAGGGAGAGACAGGTTGTTAGAGATCATTTTCAGGTCTAGTAAAAAGATGGCATCTGGCGAGGAATCCAAAATGGAGTCTTTGTGCGTTAGTAAAGTCTAATTGCATAGTTTCCTTGTTAGTAATTAATAAGTAATTAGCTCAGATTACTGTTGGGCAGAAGGGGGGATGTCTACGCTTTCAGTGCAAAGGAGATCTGTGCAGGTGGTGAGGGGGGTGGAATAAGCCCTCTCCCTCCCAATACTGGACCTGAAATTAGTATTCCATTTTGTCAGTCAGGAAATTACATAAGTTAAAAATGTGTATCCACTGATTGTCATGGCCATTGGGCCAAGGACACAAACCTTACAGTCACACACACAGGGGGCCCGGATGGACACAGTCCTGGCCCCTTTGGCAAGAGGCTCATAAAGAACAATAAACAAGACATTCATTTTGTGTCAAAAATACCTTTATTATGGGCATTGCACTTCATTCTGGGTGCACATTGTATTTAACATGGAACTTTCATCTTGTAAGCAGCCCCACATGTACTTTTGGGCAGGGCTACTGCTATTGGGATGCCTGACACGTGCTGACTCACTAGGAGTGGCGGGGCGTGGCAGGCAAGCCAAGCCTAGTGGGCGTGCCCACGGTCACAGCTATATAAGCTGCTCCAATCCTTGAGACAGACGCTTCACGTTATTCTGCACTTCCATGCAGCGCAACGCTCACCGCCGCCTGGGATTCAACTTACCTTGGAACTCCTGTCTCCTGCCTCCACCTGGGAATCCTGCTCTCACCTGTGTGCGTCTTCGTTGTCATCACAGCTCATCTTCATCTTGGCACCGCGGCTCACCTTCAAATATTCAGGAACACAGACATCTTCATCTTGGCACTGCGGTTCACCTTCAAATCTTCCGGGACGCAGACATTTCCATCTTGTAAGTCTACCTACACTTGTAGGTAGACTGTGTCCCCCATCATAGTAATGGTTGAGATACTCTGGACAGTTCATGTATAAACAATTATCGCTGAAGCCTATCAGATACACTCTCACGCACAACCAATAACGCTCAGATGCCCCCGGATTCAGCACACTTTATAAATGCCAAAATAAATAAATAATAAATAAATAACAGTCTCTTCCCTGCCTCCTTCAAATCTGCCAATGTCTTACCCCTATTGAAGAAACATTCCGCTGATCCAAAAATCCCAGCACACTATTTCCCAGTTTCTCTCCTTCCTTGTTATTCAAATGTCCTTGAATGGGTGGCTTTTATCGGATTAAGTAGTTTGAGGATAATGGCTTTGAAGATCCACTTCAATCTGGCTTAAGTAGTAAACACTGAATTGAGACTGCACGCATGCATGTCTCCATCTTTCTATATAATGCTAGCCATTCCAAACTCTTCTACTCAAATCCTGTTGGGACTCCCAGTTGCCTTCAATGCTGTTGACCACTCCCCTGTCCTCCTCACTCTCCAGGACCTTAGAGTTTGAAAATATGCCCTTGCCTGGATTGACTCCTACCTGAAAGGTCAATCCTTTATATCTCTTGCAGCTCACAAACCTCTGATCTCACCCCTCTCACTGTCAACGCACCCCTGAGGATCAGTCCGTGTACCTCTACTCCTCACCCCTTTATAGGTCTGGCCTAGGAAGGCTTATTCTTTGGCTTTCAGTATCATTGTTTTTACTGATTATAATCAGATATTTTTGTTTCCTTTCCCTCCTTCACCCCATGTAAAACTGGCTACTTTCAGCTAAGTGTATTTAGGAAAGTTATGTATTTTCTTCCTACTAGCTCCATTCTCTCGTGGTTTCCTCTCTCATGCTTAGTTGGATTGATTATTGCAATTCTTTATTTTAACTCAATTGGGTTACATTCTCCATAGGTTGCAGTTATTGTGAAACCTTGTGGCACGTATTGCCACCAACACCCCTTACAATGCCTAGATCTCTCCGGTTCTGCGCTCACTTCACTGGCTACTGTTCTAAAAGCGGATTACTTTTAAATCTTTCTGTACAATCCACCTGGCCTATTCTGGTGTGGAAGCAACATATCAACCTGGCCGTGACCTTCGGTGATTTGATGCTCGGCTTACTGTCATCCCCCGTTTTCAACAGGTTCGGATGGGTGGTCGCTCATTCTCGGTTGCATCGGCCAAACTGTGGAACGTTCTATTGCTGTCACCCCGGACCACAGTTGACCACTTTAGATTTTGTTGAATCTTAAAAACCCATCTGTTCTAGGCCCCTCTGTTCCTGGTGTTACCTGGTGTTACCCTTAGCGCCATGATGCTTCTGGCGAACAGGCACTTTATACAAGGTATTAACATAACATAACCCGAGCCATCTCAGAAGGGATTACAAAATGTCTCACTGCAGTTCGTCATGGGATGTCTCTCATCTGCCTCATCTTTCTCCCAACTTCCAATACAATACCTTCCTCCCCTATTCTATCTCCTTCCCAGCGACTTTCTTGCTCCCTAACCCAAGGCTCACAATCTTGGGGTCCTCTTTGATAGCAACCTCCGATTGCAAGAATTTGTCACAACCACTGATGCTACTGATTGTATTAACCTGCTGAGCATTCTGAAAATGTGTCCTATTCTTAATAACCACTCCACAAAAAAATCCAACCTGCACTCTTGTGCTAGACTTGAGTTCTGCTCAAGACTACTCCTTGGCATTCTTCTCTTTTACCTCCTTCTAGACACAGTGTTCAACTTTGCTACCTGCACTCTCTGCAACCTACCCAGATCCTCTCCCACTTCCAACTATCGATAACATTCTTTTTGGCACACTCTCTGTGTACAATGATTCTCTTTTCAAGTTCATTGTCATAGTCTAAAGCAATCAATGGAATGGTGTTTCTCCTCAGTACCCGTCCAATTGCATCTCAATGTACTGCTGAGCTCGTTCCCACTGAGCCATCTATGCACTCAGCCTCACTTTCCCATGCCCTCCCTGTACCCCTTCTCACTTCTGCTCTTTCTCCCTCCTCTTCACTGGAATCCACTTCGCATAACAATCAAAGCCTGCCCAACTATGGATCTCTTTAAGAATCATCTTAAATGTCACTTACCTCCTAATGATGAAGCTCCATCTGCCATCTCAGCTGATCCTACCACTACCTAATGATAATAATGCAATTGGGTGCAGTTATGCTGTACTTTTATTTAGATTGAAGCAATTGGCCCCTTAAATTAATGTTACCTTTGTAAGTCACCTGTTTTTTATGTATACTTTTTTCTGTTTGTTTTGTGTTGTCCCTGGTGTATGTCACACTTATTTAAACCCACATAAATTGTCTCTCCACTTGTTCTCATCTTGGTGCTATTGTGCAGGCACCATTTGAGGGAATGCCTCAGCTATCTGTAAATGTGTTATCATGAAAAATGTTTAATCACAATTGCCATCCCTGTTCTCCAAATAAATACAAAAACAAGTACAAACAAGGTTGTGCTTTTGTCCCTCTATTATTTAATGTATATGTATATGATGCAATCCTTATTTCATGAGGTTGCTGCTCTTAGATAATTCAAAGATGTCAGGACACTGGATTTCGCTCCTGGCATATGCAGACAATGCAATTTTGATAGGACGTACATATATCACTTGTTTCTGGTTATGATAATGTTATGTTAGATCATTTTATGTCTGTTAATCCTGCCAAATCAGATGTATTGGTTAATGTCGATAAATTAACAACACAATGTTATCAATACATGGTATTTATCATTTTCAGTGACATTTGGGAGACATATTCCCTTCCAAAATTCAATGGCTATGAATCTCAATATTGTTGCATGGTAAGGCACACGGCTCATGTATGGGGCATAGTGAATTGCAGGACAATATAAAGGAGAGCATAGGTTTGTGTGCATTGTATTAGGACTTATAAGAACTACTCCACACACATTATAATATATAGAAAGAGGTGTTAAACCTCTGCAATTAAGAATTCAAATAGCACCTATGGTTCTCAATCTAGCAGAATGAGAAAGCTGCTTTGACCAGACTTATTATTAAATATATGATGTCGATGGAGTACTGTGTACACATCAAATGACTTGATAAGTCACCTAATAGTTAAATGAGTTTGGGGACTAAATTAGCTGATGATTATTATAATGGAGTATGGCAAGCAAACAAGATAGTTCAAGAAGCCTCACATGATTGATTCCATGATTTACTTGTTGTCAGCCATTTGTGTACATTATACCAAGAGGATTGGGTGTCCAATAACCATGTTCATAAACCCATCACACATTGCCTTTAGTAACTGATAGGATAACTTGGTCTGTTAAAATGGGTTAGTTTTCATATGTGATAATCTCTCAAGAGAGACAAATATCTCCTGTTTGTTTTTCTGTTATTATCATAAAATACCTCTAAAAAGATTGTAATCCCTCTGTTAAAAATAATTGTTGGCAGGCTTATATATATATATAAAATGATGTTCCAGTATTCTGTGTTTGTACCTTGAAAAAGTTGTAGCATACCATTGAGAATGACGACTAATGATTTGTTTTAGTCCTGGTTATATCATGCATTATGTTGAGCCTGTTGTGTGTGATTGTAATGGTGATTTGTTCTATATTTTTGTTGAATTATATGAATTCATTGTATATCAATATATTTGTAATGTTTTTCAAGAAATGTGTTTCCATAATAGATTTCTATTATGATGATGATTATGATGATGATGCTGATGGTGGTGATGATGATGATAAATGGGAACTTGACACAACTTGCCACACGTTGAAAAGTGATGCCCTTTTTCACACGGCTGATGCTGGACAACCATTCTGTTGTTCCCTCATGACCACCTACATCTTCTCCTCAACACTGGCATAACATAATACACAGAGTCGCCAGGAGCCTTAGAGAGCAGATGTTTGGCATGTTGAAGTCCCTTTTTAGATGCCTTAACCAGGGTCAGATACATTGGCACATGAGACAAATATCTAGAAATGTCAGCAGACTAACAAAACATATCCAAATATTGCTAATAATCCTACACCACATACCCCAGTAGAGGTTGCATTACAACATACACACACACACTTGCACACATGCTGGAACCACAAACCCAGCATGTCATACAAGGAATAGATATCCACGTGCATAACATCATTTGCATGAAAACAACCAGGGTGCTGAATGTTAATTCACATAGAGCATGGCAGGAGGTCTTGTAGTGGTTTGTTGTGATTGGTGATGTGATCAGGGTATCACTGCCACCCTATGCACATGCACCCCACAGATAATCCTGGTTCATCTTTCACAACAACATACTCCACAAATGATTAAACATCAGTATATTAACCTCACCACCTCACTTTTACTCGTGTCACTTCACTCCATAGCAGCAGCTTGTGTTTCTAAACGGAACACCTAACTATCACTGGGGACAGATAGGGAGGTCTCTCTGAATTAGTCATAGGTTATCTTGATCAGTTGATTGAGCAGGGTAAATGAATATTGAAGGCGATTGCTGGCAAAACATTAGTTAGGTAAAATATGCCCCACAGACCCACTTAACAAAAAATATACCTTTGACATGGTGGAATAAAATAAGTAGAGAGTTAGGCTATTTTTAAAAAATCCTCAGCATATCAAATGCATTATTACTGTGCAATTATCGCTTTGTGATGGTGGCATGCATAACACACTGTCGAACTGGTCAGACTATCCATGAATATAAACCATATGTGGGAAGCATCAACTGGCAGTGCCTCGTCTGCAGTGTTTACAATTGTTTGCATATACGGTACCTCTCTGCACAAGGCACATGAAGAAGATTCACTTTGCAGATTTTGCAGATAACTGCACAATATGCCCTGCCTTCCCTTTCTAATGCCTTTGACCTCTTTCCTTGGATGCTGAATTGGAGGAGGAACCAATCCGAAGCAACCACATTCAAGAAATGTCCCTTGCCACTTACTGAGGTATTCAGTCTGTGAGTGGGCTGTTTTTCTCAATCTATCTAGCGGTAGCAGTTTTGAATGTTACCTGCCCACTGGCATCAATATTGTCACAGCACACTTGTGCATGTAGGGTCAACTGCCCTCTTCCCATCCTCAAGCACCAGTCTGCTGATGCACACATGGAATGTTGTCCGCCATTGAGAAACACCAATGATGTGACCACTGTATAGCTCTGATTCATTGAAATTAAACAACATTTCATCTACAGGAAAGGGGAGTCATATCAGACTACCTGGAACATATCTAAAACAACACTCATATGTATGTCAGATACAGCTTCCAAGGTGCCCTAACCACAAGGTTCATCTTAAATTACAATGCAGAGTTTAATGTATATGGAATACACTGGTGTCATTGCACAGTGTGGGTTGGCCTCCGGTGGCTGAGGTCATTTGGAAGTCCCTGGATGCATCCCTGATTTGCATACATTTTCCATTATGCTGACACAAACTATTTAGATAACCAAATACTCATACATCTTTATGGAGCCAACAGTCATGCCGACCCGAGGGGAAACTTGCCCAGTTCTCCCTGGTTGCATACATTTATTTAAAATGCTGTGTGTTCTGCCCACCATGGCAAATTACTGTTAGGCGTGTGCATACAAAGGTAATAAGGTATGGTAACAAGGTATGGTAGGTGTGATTCCAATTTAATGTGTCCTGCACCACCTACATGTATTTGTTACTTTCCTCGTGGTAGCTATTGGCAAACTCCAATGACTCCCTTGACAGCTCTCTCATCAACTAGTATGAAGTGCCACAATCATGTTTTCTCTTTGTCCTACCCACATGCCTCTTAACCATGTGTGCCCCTCCAGGCCCTACTGGCACCACACATCTCTCCCACTCTATTCCCTGATTGTTTGCTAGCTAGGTATCTCAGAACTGGCTGACCTCCTTTCCCAATGATTGTCCGTCTCAGGTCATTCTGCACTCTTTCTCCTCTCCACCTCTATCTCCACCTGTGGTATCTCCCAGGGCCCCAATCTTTCTCCCTGGCTCTTTAACACATATCTTGCTCCTCTTGCACACCTCATTTCCAACTTCTCCCCCAAGTTCCATTGTTATGCAGATGACCCACAACTCTTCATCAAACTTCCCTCTGAACATCACCTTACTGCCTCCATCATTCCTGACTGCCTATCTGCCATCCGTTCCTGGTGTACCTCAAATTATCTCTGCCTCAACAGCAGCAAGACTGAAATCCTTCCTATTGGGACTCCTGCTCCCTCTTCATTCCCCTCACTCTAGCCTTCTTCTAGGGCAACCCCCCTTCTTCTGAAGCCCGAAACCTTGGAGTCATCTTCAACTTGTGTCTCTCTTTCCTCCCTCTAATTCAGGACCTTGCCAAGAAGGCTCACTTCCAACTTTACTTCCTCAAAGGACTTCTTCCTTTCCTCACTTTCCCCCTGAAGCTAAATTTCTCTACAGCTCTGGTTCTCTCTGGGCTAGAGTACTGCAACAGCCTTTTCTTTAATCTACCCTCTTCTTCTCTATGACCCCTTCAGCTAATCCAGAATAGTGCTGCAAGACATATCCTTGGCTTCAATCCCAGCAACCACATTTATCCGGCCCTAACATCTCTCCACTGGCTCCTGGTTGCTGCAAGGTTCAAATTCAAATGCCTCAACATCATCCATAAGGCTGTATGGGGCCAGGGTCAATGCTACCTACAACAGGCTCTCACTAAATACTCTCCTTCTAGATCTTTACATTCCTGCGGCACTAACTCTCTGTGTGTTAAGCACTTCACTAAACAGCATGCTGGTGGCCGATCTCTTTCCTTGACATGCTCTCTTCTATGGAACATACCCCCCGCTTCCTCTTCATCTTGAGCCGGATCAACCTTCCTTGTCACCTCCTCCTTCCCTTCCTCCCTTCTCTGCTAACCCCACAGTTGCTGAGATTGGTGACCAGTGCTCTAATGTGTCCTCCTGAGCCCTGGCCTCCCACACCCAATTGGCCTTCAGCCTCTGCCCGCTCCCAGCACATGCCTTGGCACCCACTGGCCTATTCCACCACAGGTCTGTACTTACCTATTTATTGGCAGCTGACTACTCCCACCTAGTCACATATCAGCTGCTCGCTCCCTAGCACTTCCCTCTTTGGTACACCTAGCACTTAACCCCCCCACCACTCCCTCTTCTCTTTTCTCTCTCTCTGAACTTGCACATTCCTAATGCTCACAGAGTCTAACAGCGTCTACTAGGTCCCCTAGTCAACGGGCATGCACAAAATACACATACATGCAGCAATATTTACTAGAGTTTAAGGGAAATTTCCATTTCTGTAAACTAAAATGATGAACCCTTGTCCTGGACTGTAGCGGTTTGTCCATGTCGAATTTATGACATTTTAAGAAGAGATAAGAGTTAAAAAGAGACACATAGCGTGGATGCAGTTTGTTTTTAGTCTTAGAGAGCTTTCAGAAAGGCTCGATCATGACCTGATAAGTGTGACATACATACATACAATCTCACTGCATGAAGGAGCCATCAGGTACGATAACATAGATCCAAGGCAGCCCAGGACGAAACATAGAGATTCCTGCACATATTTTTGTGACACTGGAGCCACCTAAATAGTGTATCGTCACCACTCCCTCTCAGGCGCACCCAATTTAAACCTTTACAATTAACCACCTATACTGCGCTTTTTTAACACTGACACACTGAGTAGCATCAAATGCCTTTACCACTGGGCAACACTGAGTGTTGTCACTACAGAACACCATCACATTCACATGCCTTTAACACAAAGCAGCACAGACAGGAGTGTAGCATCTGTGACAACATCATAAACATCTATTTCGCTGAGTAGCATCACAGAGCAACATTAATGTTTTATACATTAGGCCGCACATTTGGTAGATATGTCCTGACTGCTGCAGCAGATAACCACTTCAGAACTACTCCTGCCTGATTCACCTAAACTGTAGTGGGACCGCCTCCATTCGTGGAGTCCTCTCACTGAGTACACCCCAAAGAAGTGAGGGCCCAGGCCCGTTCTGGGCTATCTTTAAATGGATAGACAAGCGCAGACTCTCTCTGACTTGTGACCAGAAACCCAGTGGCCACTAGAGAGCATCAGTGGGGCTGCCTCAGACAAATCAACTGAGCTGCACCATAAACGCCTTATGCACAGGCGAGCAACATGGACAGTCAGGTCCCTAACACCCCCCGGGCCCATATTATGAGAAATCGGATTCAATTGAATACTTGGGGCCAGGCTTGGTTGAATATGGATGGTAGAGACAGGAAGATAAAGGTAAAAGGGGAATGGGAATTTGGAGCTGGTTGACGCTTCAATTAGTAGAATGAAAGGGTGTCCGGTCAAAGGATCAAATGCAAAAGGATCAAATGCAATAGGGTCGAGTCAATAGGACCTAAAACAAAAGGGTCACATTTTTTTTTTATTTATATATTTTTTTTGTTTCCGTATAGGAAAAAAAGTGATTTTTACAGCAAAAACGGGACTCCACAAAAAATAATAATAATTTGATTGTTTTGTTTTCAGCCCTTTTGATTCAACCCTATTGTATTTAGATCGTTTTGATGTGATCCTTTGACCTACAACCGAATGAAAGACTGCACAATGATACTATTTCCGAAAACTTCACATAAACCAGCATGCCTATACCCTGCATGCGCCACCAGGACAGGAACTTTTATCATGTTTGTTTTTGTCTGTGCTCAAACATCCCCTTGTTGTTTGAGTTGCATGTGTTGTTAGTCATGCTGACACGATGATTGCATGGCCATGACACACACTGACTGAGTGGCAGTGCTCTGGCCCTTTCTCGACTTACAGAGATAGTAACAATTAATTACAAACACTTGACTTGACTGTTCTCGTTCAGAGTGACTGCCTCTTCTCCGACTGCCGACCCCTGCTGGACCATTCAATGTTATGTTTTTATTACTTACTGTGTGTAGCCCATGTACACAAATTCTGTCTCCAGAGACTCTCTATTGCAGTTTACAGCTGGGCCAGGCACCTCGAATAGAGCCCTCATCGTTGTCGGGTGTACTTTGCTTGAGATCTGCTCCCTCCTCTGTCATCAAAACTTCATTATGAATATCTGCGTATTGTGCTGGGTGTGGCACCCAGCAACACACCAATGTGCATGCCGGCCCCTGCGCCATGAGTATAATTGGCTGCCACTGCCAGCCTGCTTTATATCAACAGGCCCTGTGACATTGCCCTGAGGGGAGTGGTTCAAGAGTCATGCCCGGGTCAGCCCATCCTGCCCCCACATAGGCAGGCAAAAGCAAACGATGTAGTGCCCACCCAAAATGACAGGAATTGTTGGTGTTCTCCAAGACAACGTGGAGCTGCCTGCCTGGTGCCAAGCCAGTGGATGGCTGGGGCACTGGCAGCCCCACAACTCATGCTATTGGTGCATCATCAAAGCAAACATAGCACGTAATAACTGTTAACTTTTCTTTTATGATGATCTCCGACTGACACTGTGTACATTCTAATCATAACTACATCTGTTTGTCGCTGTGTGGCAAGCTGGCGGCAGGCTGTGTGAGGCAATGTAACAAATACAACTTCAGTTCCAAAAATCCAGCCCAGCTCCATAAATATAAATGTGGCTCATAAAACCGGCCCCAGAGTGGCTTATAAAATCGGCCCCAGGGCCATCTAAAGTCCACTTTGATTCGCCCCTTGACACCGGACTGCTATTGAATGTTACTTACATGCTCACTACGTAAGCACTACATTGGCAGAAGTTTAATATGCAGTTGGATAGATTAAATAGTAATGTCTTTGACTCTACCGACTATTGTCCATGCTCTTCACCAAATTGAAAAAAGAAATTAAGTCACTAAAGTGCGAGAAAAAAACCCACTACATATCCTTGTCAAATTGGTAAGTCGAATGGCGACAGAAGCGGTTGGGCGCGGGGCTCCTCTACTTTTTTTATATTAAGTTTTACTGTTCCTATATTTTTATTCTTAAAAAGAAATTGTCCCGGAAAGGTTTCGTTTTACAATACAAGTGTAGAAATATGTTGGAACTTGCACTTCAGTGCACTGCACTCAAAGTTCTCTTAAATAGCAGGCACATTAGTTTAGGGGTTTGTGTTGCAAATGGGAGGGGGCGTGGTAATGGAGTTTGTGGGGAGCAGGGAACACAGTTCCACTCCTTCTTTTCATACACTTCCTCCAGTGGGTAAAAGCAGGGAAAATTAAGTAAAAGGGGAAGGCATGCAGAATATGCAGTTGGCCCACAATTGAAAGGGTGGCATGTTTGGGCAAGACATTTATCATTGTGACAAATTACATACAGTGCTAGATACATACCTACAGTAAAGCAAAACATTATAAGTAGAGTTCAGAAAGTAATTATATATTTCCTTCAGAAAGTAATTATATATCTCCATTGAGTTAAAAAAATAGGAAACGAAAAAAATGCTCCTTGACACAATTAAACAACTGACAATAGAACGAGGTTCACATGCTTCTCACAAGTAAGGCGGCTTTTTGCTTCAGTACAAAACAATTGTGCTAAACAATCAATAAGAATTACAGGAAACCTAGCCATTGGTTGAACAGTTGTATGGCTTTTCAGCTTTAACCCATTATTAAGAGGGAGCATTCAGGTGTGATAACCAGTTCGTTCATTGCTGAAAATGTAGCCTTTTGTATGTGAATTGAAAGTGATCTTATTGGTGCTTCGCTGCATCAAGATTAATAAAACCTCTAGTCCATTTCAGTTACTTTTCTATCGATCCACTTACTAGATCAATTTAGACTAGTCTGATTCTTTCATCAAGGGATTTCATTTTGTTCGAGTCAAGAGCCATGCAACCAAGCAGATGCGATTTAGTAATGCAAGATGGATGACAGAAGGCCCGCTCATCCTTGAAAATGATTGTTCAGTTGTTGCTTCTTAAGTTCTTAAAATGGAAATGGCCTATCTCGAAGAGTAAGAAAATCCTTGCAAACTTTCCTTCAACATTAAATCAAACAAAATGGCTTATTGGTCATTAATCTCGATTGAGCTGAAACGAATGAGCTGAAGATATTTTATTGCATTAAGAATTCCACTTAGCTACATGTATCAAAAGTATGTTAGCAGTTTTTTTTTTAATTTGAAAAACCCACCTCAATTTTCTTTTTTTAATATATGACTATTGCACCCAGTTCTGTAATATGTATTTTCAGACATGTCTACCTGTATTTTTCCATTTGTTTTTTTTTACACCTTTTACATATTCATCTCCATATTTTGCAAAAATCACTACCAGTATAGTCATGCTTTTATTTAAAATTTTCAAGGGGACATTTTAAATCTTAAAAACCTCCGATGGCAAGCAACTTGAATTTGACGTTAAGCCAAATATCAACAGGCCCATATGCCCGTAGCTTTGCACAGGAGTAATTGCAATTTTGCACAGTATTCTTTTGCACACGGCCAATGTTTGTTCTGCTGCTTATTTTGGAAAGGTATTAGCTATAGAGCAAACTTTGCCCTGATGCAACATGTATTGTAAAATAATGCTTTTTGCACTTGAGAAACATTTAGCCTCATTAATAGTTACACGAAAAATTGCAATTTAATCCGTGCAAAGTTTTTGTAGTAAGGGTCAGGATAATCGATTGACTACAGTGTGGGTATTGGATCAATCCTGGGTAGATATCACCTTCAATTCATTGCCGGCCTAGCAGTGGTGATAAAACTTTGTGTTGACACTGATATCTACTGGTGCCTTTAGCCATTCTTTTTCCCCCCTTTATGTATTTCACTGTGACCTGTAGATATAGTTAAGTTGCCTCTCTTGTAGGAAGAGCAGTTTTATAACTTTGCCAGTGGTCGATGTATTTGCACAAAACCTTGGATAGACTGGACTCTGAATGTATTTGGGGCAGTTTTGCCAAGGGATGTGGGTTGAGTGGGGACCTGTTCCCAAATGTGTGCATTTCCAAATTTGGTGTTAATCCATCCAGAAGATGACTAACAATAAGGAAAAAAATAATTTGCGATATGTCCATCAGGTCCGTGGACTTACTTTCTGATTCGCTGTCCGTGGACACCTCTGAGCCAATAAGAGGCTGGACACCTGTGAGCCAATAAAAGGTTTGACTAGCATTCGCGCACACCTATGTGACTGCTGATTGCTCAATAGAGAAATTTGAGGTGAGTCAGAACTTTTGAAAAGGAAGCCATGCTGATTCATGAACTGTGCTCGTAGTCCATGAGTATTGCAGAAAAAACTTACTGAAAAACACATTGAAAACGTCCCAAATCTTGAGTTTTTTCTCCTCCAATGTCTGAGAACATCTCAGATGTTCGGCGACATTGCTGTTTGTGAACTTGACAAATGTTTGTAAAAGGACATCCATGCTTATGTGTGCATTACATGGTCAGCAAACAATAGTTATTAGACGGTTTACAACTTTGGCACCTTTCAACGAAACTGCATGAGGTTTATCAATAGAAATATAGATCCAACCCTGAAAGTTGTTGCACATTTTGGTGGCAATTTCGAAAAGAGGGGACAATATTAGGGGGGGTCGCGAACATTTTTTGACAGCTTATAACTTTGGCACCGTTTAACAAATTTCAGTTGGTACATCTTAACAATTTTCCTCAATACACAATACAGACATCAATTAGTAATTTCACTACCTTAAAAGTAAATAATTATTTATAATAAGGATGACTTCGTTGAATACCAGGGGTTTCACTCACTTCACAAGTCCTAGTGATGTGAACTTGGGATCCTACAACATCCTATGACTACAAGAAACTTGGCTGCTGAATGCTCCATATTTGGATGGTTTTGATGTTATCACAGCCAAGAATGCCAAAGGTGAAAAGGGTCGTCCTTTCTCAGGTTTAATGATAGCCTTAACAGCAGGCTCTGATATGAATTGGCATAAAATCTTGCACTCAGACCTCTATTGTCTTGTCATACTAGTGTATTGGCGAAATGCCTCAGAAAAGAGCACCAGAAGCCGAAGAGCAAACATTGCCATCCTACCTTGCTACTGGAACCCTCAGGCGGTCACAGAAGTCAACTTCCTTGAGCTAATTACCACCATAATTGACGCTGCACTGACAAACAACATTGATACACATATAGTAATCTGTGGTGATCTTAACTCAATCTGCCCATCGACCAGGAAGAGCAAAAACGACCAAAGGATGAACCCAACAGCTATAAAAAGAGTTCAATAATAGACAAGATTAATGAAAACCAGGCAACTACATCAAATTAAATTGAAAGATGGAAGCAACATAGTGGCAGTTCCAACTTGGGGACAAGGGGATCAAGTGGCAGACTTGGACTACATCTTCGTCTCCAGAGATCTGCTTCCATATCCCAGATCCTATGAAGTCACTAGAACAGCAAACAGTGATCACAACTTACTGAGTATGACTTTGATTTAGGAAACATCATCTAGCGATCAGCACATGAAGATTGAAGTTGAAGTGAACAACGGGGGAACCGCTTGAGGTTTAAGTCAAAAGACATATTAGCACTAACGAAAGCTTATACCTCGGAAAGATGGAAAGCCAAGAAGCTCAGTCGATTATAGACCACTCATAGATCCCTTAGCAAGAAGTCGGGAAACAACAAAGCTAAAAAAACTGGCTGCCATAGTTACCACCCTATTCTGGATGAAAAAATTAGAGCATTGAGACGCCTGAAGAGATTGGCTGCCAGGAGTAAGCAGTCCGACCTCAGGGCCCAAGCACTTAAAGCATACAAAGAGTATATTTCATGGATTATTGACTACAGACATACATTGCTCCAACAAGATTCAGAGCAAATGTTAAAAACAAGTGGCAACAAGTCCACAGACTTCTGGTCCTTAATAAAAACTCTGATAAAGGTTACCAACAACACGCAACAGAATCATGTAAGTGATCAAGACTAGAAGGATCACTTCTTAACATTATATCATGGGTCAACATCTCAAGCTCCCCCTACGGCTGCAGGGCAGGAAGATAAACAGTGGGCCTGTGAATATGAGGTATCTGACATCTTGGAAAAAATTAAAAAAAACTCAACTGATCAAGAGCCCCCAGGCCCGATGGACTTACCAACATCATGGTACTATAAAGTCCAGACGAATGGTCAATCTTCATACAAGCAGTCTTAAAGAATATCACGACACAAAGAAAAATACCAGACTCATGGAAACTAGAGACAATAGTTCCCATCTACAAAAAGGGGGATAAGACCAACCAAGAAAATGATAGACCTATCGCGTTACTTGACATGATAGGTAAAATGTATGGGTCCTTCTTATTGACAAAATTTGTGGACTGGACAAAGGTGACAGCCGCAATACATGCATTTCAAACCGGATTCGTTAAATCAGTTGGAACATCAGTAAACCTTATGTTACTCAGCATACTTAAAAGTTAATCGTACCATGGAAAGGGTAAGATCTTTATTGTGTTCGAAGTCCTTGTCCAGGCCTTCGATCGTGTGGACCGTAAATTGTTATGGGCAAAACTGGAGGAACGACAGTGCCCGAGCGAGATAGTGGAACCCTTAATCGCCTTTCACACAGACACACATATCAGAGTTCGCCTAAACCTTGCAGGCCTAGTCTCCGCTGCTATTCCAACATCACAAGGAGTAAAGCAGGGGTGTCCCCCAGGCCCGGCCATTTACAACTTCTTTATATCAGATATTCAGCAATTCGAACACCAATTGAGAACCTTTCCACCAACCATTGGGGAGGAGAAGATCACACAATTACTATATGCAGATGACCTTATTTTGCTAGACCAAACCAAAATAGGTCTACAAAGACAGTTGGGCAGCTTACAGCGATACATAAACTCCAATTCGCTTGAGATCAACCAATCCAAAACTAAAATAATGTGCTTCCAGCAAGGAACCTCAAAAAAAGAACCTTTCACTTAGACGCTGGGGACACATAAAATATAAAAGGTTGAGACATCCAAGTATCTAGGAATCACAGTGAAGAACAGCTTTTCCGAGACTTCGCTCCAAGAAACTTTAATGGACAAAGCAAAGACACTGGCGACCCAAGCCAAATTCATGGATATCAAATTTGGGCGTTTTTTCCTTGATGGCAGCCTTAAATGTCTATAAGGGAAAAGTTGTGCCCTCACTCACTTATGGTATGCAGGCAACCCTGGCCATACCAGAGAGGATATGGCTGCTGCCATTATTTGGAAAAAGATTCTTAATTTGCCGAAGTCAGATCCTATGCCAATAATACATAGAGAATTGAGCATAGCATCTCTCTATGCTTGTGTTGAAGGGAAAAAGCTGGCCCTTTTTTGGAAAATAACCCTCCCGTCAAGCCCGCTGATCATGAGGATCATATATCAGGAAATAACAAAAGGGTTCTCATTCCAGCTGTTGCAGTGGGCCAGCAACAACAGAAAGAAATTGGACAACTTAGATTGTACAGAAGACAAACTAAGAACAAACCCCCAGAGAGTGAAAAGAAAACTATTGGAACTGATTTGGATAAACACCTTGGGTAAGGCTGGAGCCTGTAAACTCGCTGGAGAATTACCATCTACATATATGAAGCGAAATCGGGTATGTTCGTACCTTTTAAAGTTCCCAAATAGATCATATAGAGAAACTTTTATGAGATCAAGGTGTCCTGAATAGTCAGATCTGGTGTACCCTCCCGAGACCCCTCCTCACCTCCTTTGTCAGTTGAGCTTTTCCTGTGTGGCTTCCGGCTCTGCTTAGCCTTCTTTTCCTTGGGCTTCTTTAGCTTCTTTTCATGTAAGTAAGGTCTGGCTCCCCCGGAGGCCACCTTGGCTCAGAAGTGGACCCACGCCAAAGGGAAACCCAGGGAGCCAGCCCCAAAATCAGGGAAAAAGCTGATGGCACCAAAATACCCTGATGGTTGTTCTTGTCAAATAGTCATTGGGTAGAGTGTTCACAGGGATTACCCGTCAAGAGTTCAAAGACCAGCCTTCCTTTCCCTTGTATTGCAGGATTGCCAGAAAAGGAATACTCCTTCCGGAAGTACCTGAGATAGGTACTTGTAGGAGAAAGTATATCAACGTCAGCCTTCAAACAATTTTCAGCGGTTGAAAGAATCACCGAGACAGAGCAGTACAGATAAGAAGAAAATCAGATACAGAATCAAGAACAGATAAGGTACGATAGAGTGAATCCCGATAGAGAGGGCTTCTATGCTAAGAGATCCGAAAGGAACAAAGAGTCAGAAAGGTGGAGCCAAGCTGGCAGCCTGAATCAGAAAGGAAGTTTAGTAAGCGGTAGCATTCAATGAAAGAAAATATTAGACTTACCTGCAGAAAGCATGCAGAGAAAAGAGGTTGATGGAACGCCAGAAAAAAGTTAGAAGCAAAGTAAGCTGAAAAAAGGCGAAACAAAGAAGCGAGGCTGGAACACAGTGATGGCAAGTAAGAGAGAAGGAAACAAGGTGGGAGAAAGCAATTAGTTACTGCAGTTCGAAAGGGCTGTAGACTCAATAGCGGAAACTAAGGGATGGATACAATGATGATACAGCATGTAGCTATAGCTATGTTTGCCATCTTGCGGTGGCCATCTTGGGTAAGGACTAGCCGGGAATTGAAGGTGTATCACTATGTCCACTGTTCTGAATGTATCCTACCATTCGGTACTGATGTTTCCATCGGTTCCAAAGTTGCCATGGCTGAGGCATGACACAAGGCCATACGAGGTACCAGCAAATCCAACTTGTGTAGATTTTGTCGAAACCTAGTAAAAGTGGAAACAATCCGACACATGATGATGAATTGCCCATGACTAACCAACCAATGTGCCCTCTTCCTCAACCCGCTTTTCCAAATCTTAACACCAATGGATGATAACTGCAGATGGACGGCGTTGATGAGCGGTCACAAAACCTAATGGGTCATCGCAGTGGTCTTTTTTATCCAGGTGATCTTTCCTTCAAGAACTGCAGATGAAGCATTTAAGAAACATGGATGAGTGGCACGAGATGGAGGGTGAGGTAGAGGATGGACTAGAATTTTATGTGACTATCTTGTATATGGGAGGTCAATAAGTTTATGAAACATGGAGAAGAAATTTGTCAAATTTGTAAAAATTGCAATGCAATAGAATCAAGTAAAAAAAGAATGATCTACATTACTTCCAGAACCTCAGGACACAGTGCCTTCAGCTTTAACAATATTGTTTCAATTAATCACAGGCTGCAATGGTTACAGATGTATGACTAATCAATTCGTCCCATGGTTAAACAACAATGAATGCATATCAGTGAATTCATCTAGATTTATTCTTGCCAAATACCTGATAACCGCAAGGTTTAAAGATATATGCCTGACATGGCACATCATCAACCACATAGTGTTCACATTGAGTAATCTGAATTCTGCAAAATATTTCAAGAATTATTCTTTCCTTAGACTTAATAAGGCTTTATATTGAAGCATAATATATTTTAGAGTCTCAGCCACTTTGTCCTTTTCGCAATACCTGCATGTGATGTTTGTTTTCGTATCTAAATCCCACCCCGCTTTTATCGCTCTGAAGGGCAACAGATTAAATCAAAATCTCATTATTTTCTCTATATCTCAATGTTTGTGTATATATTTCAGAAGATCATTTAATTTTTTCACAGGAAAATAACCTGTTTTGAAAATCTTGTATTTCTCGCACTCAGATCTCGTTTTTATCCAATCAGTCAGCCAATATTTCTGTTTTGTCCTTACTGGATTGTTTGTTAGTAAGGATTTGTGATATCAGTTTCAGCCATGTTTTCTCTGCAGCTCATTTTCCAGAGATTTATCATATATGTGCCCTCTTCTGTGAAGGTCTGTGATATGATATTGATCACCATAGATTCATACCTTTCTTTGGATTTACATTTTTCATACAGTAAGAGTGAATTCCAGTTAACAGCCACTCGTAGAGATGTAAGACCCAATTCATGCCAAATGATTGCCATGAGTATGCTTTTTCTGAGTCTCAGGATGGTGTCCCAAAACAGCCCCTCCAAATATGTCCAGTTTGGTTGATTAATTGCCAATTTCCTAGAGGCTCCATATGTGACTGATGGAATTACCTTCTGTCTATAATACATGATGAGGGGTTTACATGAAAATGTGCCATACTTGTGTGTTGTATTAGCTTGGCTTGCAAGCATAGCACCAGCATGTTATATTTTATGTGTTCTTTATATGGTAAATCAACCTTGCTGTCATTTATATTTGTTCCCAAATATTTATAATTTTTGACTACTTGGATTTTATTTCCTGCAATGGTCCAGCGGTTTGCAGTTTATTTGCAGATGTTTGGCTGCTTCGGACTATCAATATGTTTGATTTGGCTGAGTTAATTTGTAGATTGTTATCCTTGGCATGCATTTCCTAGGCACATAATGATCTTTGCAAGCCAACAGGTGCCTGATCTATTATAACGAGATTGTCAGCATAAAGCAGATATCCCACAACACTTTTATTAATTTTCAGAGGGAAAGATCTTACTGTGTCAAGGTAGTTGTCAATGTTACAAATGTAGAAATTGAATAGGGTTGACACTAGCATGCACCCTTTTTGTCAAAATCGATCTCGTTAGAGGTCCCTCTCTATTAAATTTTACTTTGACTGATGTTGCCGTGTAAAATTGCTGGATTAATAATAATAATACGTTTATTGGATATACATATAGCAAAAGCTGTGTATAACATTTCATACAACACAGTTTAAAATTAATTCAATATGTGAGCTACGCAAGTTAAAACATATCATTTTCATGCAGCTTAGAATGTTTTTCTCATTTAAAACAAATGCTATTATGTGATACATTTAAAAATCTCTATGAGATGCATATAAAATCTGACAGTGACGTAAATCTATTTAATATCATCACCCTATAAAAATTCCAACCAAAATCGAGGAATATCTAGCACCTTAGCAGCATTATTATGTGACTTAAAATATTTCATGCGAAGACAGTTCAGACTTTCACATTCAATGATTAGGTGGAATAATGTTTCTTCCAGCAAATTAGCACATAGTCTACAATATTTGTGATTGTATGTGGTATTGTTCATCCAACTTTTTGCCGAAAGCGCAACTGATACGTTAAATTTAAGAAGAAGGACAACCCGAAAATGTTTGGACTTGAATATGCCGATATGTATTTCGGAGTGGATTTACAAGCCCATCTTTACTGGCAATATTCAGAGGCAGATGTCAGGGTTTCAAGATGGAGCATATTTTGAAGGAACGCAGTCTCAATTAATTTTCTCTTGAGCCAATATTTGATGTCACCTGAGACATATGGATTGCTTCCTTCATATAGCCACTGACTATGAATAAGCTTCAAAGTACTGCTTGTACCCAACGGTGTGATAGCATCCAAACTTAAGAAGGCCTGTATGTATGGGACAATTATCATATCAGTTGACACAGTCATAAAACGTTGGTGGAACATTAAACATTGAGATAAATGTACATTCCAAATGCCCTTTAAATTAAACTCAAGGTACAGATATTCTATACTTATGCATTTAGGAAGTCGAAATAGTCACCTCAATAGTTTGGCTTCAAATCTAATGAGAGCTTTTCTAAATATATGGCCCCAAATGGCTATTGCGTAAGACAGCATTGCTGTTATTTACGAGTTGTATATAGCTAGTACGGCGATGCACTGTAACCATTATTACGACCAATGAATGCACTTCATGTGTTGACCGAGATCTCACATTTCAATTTTGCCTCTGCCCAATGGAGGTCGCATTTGAGCTTGTTGTCGATAATTACCCCTAAGTATTTGTAAGATGAGACTTGCTCCAGCGGGGCGTCAGATAATGACCAATGTAGACGCTTCAATTAAATTGAATAGATATGGCGGACACCTAGCTGCTTTTAATTTGCTCCATAGCATTGTTTGAGACACCATGTCAAAAGCTTGCGTGTAATCGATAAAGGCTATGTATAAGGGGTTATTTCTGCTTATGGCTTGACATGTTAATGCTTGTAATAGTAGAAGATTAGGAGCAGTTCCCACTCCAGATATGAAGCCTGATTGGTTAACATCTAGCAGATTATTATCTTTGAGCTATTTGTTCAGGGCAGACAATAGGATCTTTGCAAAAATATTCCCCACTGACTCTAACAAGGCCAAGGCTCTATAAGTGGCAGGATTCAATCTATCACTTTTTTAAAGACTGGAACGATGATTGGCTGCTTGCATGAATCTGGTATGAACCATGTCAGGTATATTTTTTGATAAATCTTGTGCAGTATCAGAGCCCATTTCTCTGGGACAAGTTTCATGGTGGCATTAGAAATACCATCTGGCCCCGGATCTCTGGATGTACTTAGTTTCTGTATAATGTTTTGTATATATATTAGATCTACCGCTAATTTGTTTTCTTCTGGATCAAATTTAGTAGCAATCTCCCATACTAAAGTTTTCTTTTTTTTTTATAAAATAGCATGGTTAAGTGTTCAATCCACCCTCCTTCAATGATAGCATTCAAGTTATGTGGTGTGCTCTCTGTTCTAACCATCTTTTAATAAAGACCAGATCTGGGAACTTGATTTAGTTGCAATAGTGCGTAGTATGCATTTGTTTTTGCTTTGTATTTCTTTAATTCTGTGTTGTCGCATAACATTTTTGTATTTTGTGTTTATTATTGCATATTCGCTATAATAATCATTCTTGTTGCTAGCTGTCATCTTTCATAATGCCCTCCTTTTTTCAGCTTATTTAGCTTTTATGACAAGGTCGTATTGGCAAGAAGCAATTGTTTTCATTTTTTGTTATTTTAAATTGACAGAGAACATAACTAGAATATTATGATCACTTAAATCTTTTGGGACTATAGTAAAGTTGGATATTAAATCTAGATATTTTGGTGATCTAAAGGCATAATCAACCATGGCTTTCGTTTTTTGTCTTTTCCAAGTGGGTTGGGGTGTAACATCCCCTTGTACACACCCATTTAGCATGGTCATATTTCGATCAGCCATTAATCTTAACCATTTAACTGCTTGGGATAGTGCGATTTTTTCTATCACTAATTACACAATGCGTGTTTAAAACACCAGCAATTAAAGTCACAGTTATGGTCGGATCAGAATCGATTTCTTCAAGCAGACTGATGACAAGCTCTAGAAATGTGTCATCTAGAATGTTTGCAGGGTCCAATATGCATTTATGATTGCCATTGTGTGGGTGGGATTAACAGTTTCATATTTAAGCAGTTGTGAGCTAGGATGAGGGTTTCTCCACTGTGTACGTTTGCCTGGTGAATTCATTTTTAAAGCACCTATTAAGCCCATCATAAGTCTTCCTTTGGGTGGTTTTATGGCAGACGCCCAACACATTTGGTGATTCGGCCATACAGGTTGAGTAGTTAACCAGGTCTCCTGGAGTAATATTACATCATAGTTATTTAAAACATTGGAGTTTTCTGGTCGCATCAAATGTGTAAAGCCCCTGGTGTTCCAGATGTCAATTTTGAATGTGGATGCCTGATGTTTGGTTGCGAGCTAATCATGTGGTTCGTGATTGGTTTCTGTCACTGATTTAGACAACCAAGCCCATCTAGTAATTTGACTAGCAGGTGTTGCAGGTGTCTCGTCTTCATAACACACTTGTCTTTACAGGCTGCTAATCAGGCCTTTATCAGCAAGGTTTTTAATTTGGAATCAGAGCATTTTTACCCCTCCCCCTAGGAGCAGTTTCCTCATGTCAATCTGTTTGTTTCTTCTCCTTCTGAGTATTTTAATTCGTATCTCAAAACCCTTTGTGCACATTCTTTTTCAACAACCTCACTCACTCCATGAAAGCTACCAAGTACCATACTTAGATGGAATTATGAATGTTAGCAGTTACCAAATTTGGACGGAGTTGTGGACGCTGGCTTGCCCTGGGCCCGGACTGAGTTGTGAATGATGGCAGATGCCACACCTGGACGTAGTTGCGAGTGTTGGCATGTGCCATGCTTGGATGAGTGGAAGCCTGCGTGAGCAGCTGGATAGGACTGTGAATGCCGACCATTGCCACATCGGGATAGAGTAGCGGTTGCTGACCGATGCCGCGTCTGGACTGCATTGGGAATGCTATCAAGGCCAGATTTGGATGGAATCACAAACAATGTCCTGCCTCACATATGAACAGGTTTCAAAGGTGGGGAGGGGCCTGATTTGGACACAGTTGTGAATATTGGTGGGCGTCATATATGGAAGGGATTGTGAATATCAGCCGGTGCCGGATCTAGATAGAAATGCAGAGATGTTCACACGCCACACCTAGAAAGAACGTGGCAATTTAGCATATTGCTTCTAGACAGCGATGCCAATGACCAATCCACTAACAATTTCACCCCTCTGCATACACCTCTCAAACTCTAACCAAACCCAACCACAAACCTATAGAACAACAAACCACACAAACTTCACTACACCGCAACAACAAACCAAACCACGTATAGACTCGCACAACAGAACACGATGGCTACCGACCGGAAAAGACCCCAAGCCCAGTGAACCGTGTTCACTGCTCTATTGCACTTTTTCCGCTTATTCAAACTAACTCACCCCTTCCCTTTTCAGAGCCGCCAGAGCGCCAGGCGACCACTTCGGTGGTGATAGTGCGCGGTACAAATATCCTTTAACATTAACATTAACTAATGATAGCAGTATCCATTTGTCTGCTCCTAGCAGTGGTTACAGAGTCAATATCCCTTGATCGTATTGCTCTTAGTGTTGCAATAGTATCGAAGGCTGCTAATAGGGTGTATCTATTTGGGAATGGATCCCTGTACCTCCTATCAGGCATCAGTATAGAAAACCGATTGTCTGTTTGCAAATCCACTTAATGTGTTTGTTTGAGCTCACTTATTTGAGGCTCGTTATTTTTTGGGCTTCTCTCTTGGGATTTAGAAGTTGCTCTAATGTTCGTACATGTTTTGTCACTTTGTCTATCAATACGGCCTCTCGCCCTTTCATCATTCCAAAGGTTTGCCCTTTTTTCCTCCATTGTATTGAACTTTGAATTATGCGTGCCGTTATTTGGGTTGACTAGTTCAAGATAATGACATGTGTAGTTAAATCCATTAAGGCACTCATATCCACATCTTGTTCTGCGTCAAAAGGCAAACATCTGTCTTTCTCTTTATTGGGGCTTGGACTAGTTTTCATGTCCTGCTCAATTGTCAGTTTCTTTGGTAATTTTTCTTTGACCACTTTGTTGCCCTCACAGGTAGCTTTCATGGAAGACATTTCACTTTTCATCTCCAGTAGCCCCGGATTTATCTGTTTAAGCTTTGAGAATACTTGATCAAACTTTACATGAATGGTAGCCAATGATATGAATTTTTTTTCGATTTTATTCTCAAAGTGTTCATACATTTTTGTCAGGCTACATACACCAGTATTCATAGCTGCTAAAGTAATTTCATAGGCCAGTATTATTGGATTTTTAAATCCAAAAAAAGGTCTTGGGGTGGGTCTGATATATGGCATCCCCGAAGAGGCAGTAGAATTCAAAATTTGATTTGTTTCTCTAGGGGTTTAATTCGGAGTGTTTGATGAATTTGAATCATGTATCACATTCTCTGGCAGTTGTGTCTCATTAACGGCATTCATTTCAGTGTCAGGTGCAAGGACATCCCGCTGTGTCTTTCAGATGACACAGAGGCATTATCCTCAGCATGTATTTCATTGATCTTTGTTGATGACAAAAGCAGGTGATATTGTGGTTCTGCGTTGTCTAGCACATTGTTGAAATCATCTTTCATTCCTTCAAATATAGATATTGCTTCACATATTGGTATCTTGGCATCGTCATCATGTTTTTTCTCGCACTCGATGTTGAGCGTGCTTCCTAATACAGTAGGAGCAGGATGCTCATTAGATATGCTATTCGTAACAGCTCAGGAATAAAGTCTGGGGACACTCATGTTCTCATTAGCATGAATCGCTGTTTGCATTTTAGATGGAGGAAATGGAGTCATGTTCTTACATGTGGGGCAGTACTTTGTGACAACAAAGCTTGTGCACAAGGAAAGTCTTGACAGCAATGATAATTATATTCCAGTATCTCATTGTTGGTAACATGAGATCACGTCTTTACCATGGGTCCCAATGAATTACCGCTTTTGGCAACATTAGCGGGAGTAGGAAAGACTTTGGTTTTGGTTATGGTCCCAAAAGCATTACTCCTAGCAGGGGACCACATTTGCCAGATATCGGCTCAGACTGATTTAGAGCGGGACACACCCTTGGTTTTGCTGTTTAGTTTCATTTGTTAAGGGGAGCGGATCCGCATTCCCTGATTGTAGAGAGGTAGGTGTTGCGCTTCGTAGAAGCTCCATGGCACCCTCGGGCATAGCAGTTCTCAAAGTATACATATGTATGGAGCTAGGCCACACAGTTGTCAACATGCAATGAAACGTTTGCCGTCACAGAGGATTGAGTGAAAACAAAAGGTCAGGCAACAGAAAGGTCCGCCACACTGGCAGGCGAGGGCTGTTCGGCTTCTCTGCTGCTCAGCTGAACAGCCAAACAGCACTCGCAGTCATCACTCACGAGAATCGCACGCGGAAGCATGCGTGCACAGGGTTTGATGGGCTTCTGGGTGAAGTGGGAGGGGCCTGAGTCTAAAGAAACAAAAGGCGGCGTTTTAGATTCAGTATTGTCAATTGCACAGACTGTATATGTCTGTCTTTATAGACAAGGGAGTCCAGTTTCTTTAAACTACCAGGCTTGCCACATTGCAATGGTTAGCTTCCAAAGGCAGTAGACGTTCGTAAATCAAACCATGTACAGACAGAGATCCCAGCTGAACAGCACTTGCAGACAGCACTCACAAGAAACACGCCTGTAGAAGCACACGTGCGCAGGGTTTTATGGGTTTGTGGGAGGGGCCTGGGTCAGGCTTGCCATGTTGCAATGGTTAGCTTCCAAAGGCAGTAGAAGTTAATAAATCAATCCGTGTAGAGACAGAGATCCCAGCCGAACCACACTCGCAATCAGCACTCATGAGAAATGTGAGGTAAGTAAACACTTTTGAAAAGGAAGCCAATCTGATTTGTGAACTGCGCTCATAGTCCATGAACATTGCAGAAAAAACATATTAAAAACACATTGACAATGGCAAAAATCTGGAGTTTGCAAAAGGACATCCATGTTTATGGGTGCATTACAGGTTCAGCAAACAGCAGTTATTAGAAGGGTTATAACTTTGTGCAATTCAACAAAATTGCATGAAGTTTATCTACAGAAATATAGACCCAACCGTGAATGTTGTTGCAAATTTTGGTGCCAATTTCAACAAGAGAGGGCAATATTAGAGGGAGGATCCAACATTCTTTGACAGCTTATAACTTTGAATGTTTGTGCAAAGGCTTATATGGGAAAAAAAAAACACCTGCTAGCGGCTACAGCGCGAAGTGCTGGACGAATTTGAAACAAACTTGTGAGAGGAGTATTGGCAAGGACCGCCAAGCATGCTTTATCAAATCTACCCTGTTTTTTATTTTTTTTGGAAAGTGTCAAAATGTAGGTACATAAAATAGTGATATAACTTTACTTTGGTGCCTGCGACATAGCCTGTGTTTGTGGTAAGTGGTCAGACTTTCCAGAGCATGACCACCAGGGACCGGCAATGGGGTTAAAGTGGGCATAGCCACCAGGGATTGGCTATGTTGTAAAAACGTAGAAATCACGAAAGGCTTTAATGGGAAAAAAAATTCAGCAAGGACTTGAAAGGATGCATTTTCAAATCTTTCCGGTGTTCTATTTTGTCCAAATTGACACAATATGTATTTAAAAAAAACCGAGATATAACTTTGGGGCCTGGGCAATTGGCCTGGCCCAGCGAGGATAAATGTCTCTTCTGATTTGCTTATTGGGGCCTGCAGCATGGCCGAAGCCCATGCCTATGGTTTGTAGGTGCTGGCCAGGCCTGCAAGCCATGAACACTGGACATTGGTCACATTATGTTGCTATAGTGGGCACTGGACCAGTATATGGCTAGATGCAATGGATAACGCTGGTGGTAAGGTGGGGCCAGGGTCATGGCAGAGCCTCATGCCCTTGCCAATTCAAACATGACTTGCAGCCCCATCATACGCTGCTGAAAATGACACACAATAATATATCTGCAAAGAAATATGTTTGTTAAATGAGGTTTATAGTCCTTTCAGGTATGCTAAAAGAGGCATTATTAATAACTTATATACTATGCTGTAATATAACAAAACACGCTTTCACTTATAAAAATCCATTGGAATTCAGTGAAAAGACTTTCTTAAGAGGAAATTATGGTAAAGTTGCACTAATAAAAACCTACGAAATAAACTGAAAAAACATTGTCAAAGGGATGTTATGGTTAAGTTTCACTAATTATGGTTGCAGGATAAAATCGAAAAAAACAAAGACATTCACCAGTTATGGTAAGCTATGCAACCAGCAATCAAGAAGCTGTCATTAGACATGTCTGGGAAGCTTTGGTTTTGGGTTTTAGCACAACTTGTCCCATTGTAACCTTAACTGTTACAAGTTATTCCTAAGGAGGCGGAAAAACGTTTGCTTTCTGGAGTGTTGTTTCAGTTTTGTTATGTTATGTTATGTGCATTTATATAGCGTGTGGTCGCCCAAAGGCGACGAGGCGCTAGATTTTCATTTATTTTTTTCTAAAACACTTTCTGGTTTCACTTGCAATAGATGAAGTATACCATATTTCTTATTTAATTACATTAGATAACACATGGTGCTTTGCTGGCATATCTTTCTTGAAAATTCTACCAATGATGCATTAAATATCATATTTTGTATTACTGCATTGTTTTGTCCTTGTTTTTCAATTATGCATTATTTTGAGATCTCCGTTTTATCCAATTGGTATGTTTTTTTTTTCAAATATCCTTGCAGATATCATCCCATATACTTTGATCAATTAGTACATCTTATACAAGTGCATCCTTTTGTCCTCTGAGATATCTCGTTTGTCCAACTAAAGTATAATTTTCAGTTATCCTCTAGGATATCTTCAAGTATATTGCCCAGAAGGTGCTTCAACTGAGCTGAGAGAACCATTGTGCTCACCACAACACCAACATAGGCACTCCTTTCAGCTGCCTGAGTCTGCCTGCAGTGGTTAGGGGACCTAAATGAGTCATCCGGTGTTGATCTACAGGCTGAACAAATGCATTGTCCTCAAGTGACAGAGACTGCTGTCCCCTGCACACCTTATGCACTGAAAACAGTCAACTGCTAAGTAAGATAGTTCTAAATGTGTGATTTATGATATCTCAAGAAGTTACATAATTGGATAATTTTCAACAACATTCAATTGAAACAAATACTTTGTTGCCCATATTTCCTTTGTGAATAATAATTAGCACAAACATTAATTACAGATTGAGAGCTCAACGCATTTCGGCTGAGCCCTTCCTCAGAAGCAAATATTCGTGCGAAAGGAATGTCTTCATTCTATGTGTAATATCTGCAGAATAAGTACAGAGAAGAATATCAATACATGTTATACATTTGGAATGTCTACACAATATCTGTTAAGCACACTCATTGTGGAGGAATGTCCTTTTTATCACCTTTTTAGCAGGAAAGGCCATTGTAGGAAGGATATTCTAATCTATTAGTGTCAGGTATGAGAATGGGTTCCAAAGTTACAAAAATTTACCTATCAGGAATAGTCCAAAAAATGTCTGTGAATGGCTTGCTTCATCACCCCCTCAAGTCAACCGAACACTTTATGTGTTCGTCTACAATCCAGGTCATATAGCAGTACTCCCATTCAGGTTTGCAGAATACCCGTAGTACACGTAATTATGGGGGTCTCTGGGATTTATTAGTTATTTATTTAGCACACCTAACCCAAAGGTATCGGGTGTATTACTTAGTAGTGCAGCTAAATTACAATAAATCTGGTTACAAACAGTTGGAGACAGAGATGGAAAACATGACATCAAGCATACATTTGTACATAGGCAGGCATTTAGTAAGGAAGCAACAGCAGATATGAATTAGAGGCAGCATAGCGATCCTGTACAAAGAGCCACGTTTTCACTTTTTTCCTAAAGATCCAAAAAGAAGGTTCCACTCTAATGGCTGTAGGCAGGGAGTTGCAGAGTTTATCAGCTAGTACTGGGAAGCTGTTGCCCCCTGCTTTTTGCAGCTTAAATTTAGGAATATATGTGTGTGTGAGAAGACCGAGTAGGCCTGTTCGATTGGTTTCTAGTAAATTTGTTTACTAGGTATTTGGGAGCAGAGTTTGAAAGGCATTTGTGAGTGATGGCTAGCGTTTTGAAGGCAATTCTGTCCTGCTTTGGGAGCCAATGGGCATTATGTCTTGCTAAAGAGATGTGGTTAGCTTTTGGGCTGTTCAGTGCAGCTCTAAGAGTGTTGTTTTTAAGCACGTATAAGTTTTTCACATTATGTTTATTAGTGCTTCGTTATAATATATTGCAGTAGTCAAACTTTGATAAAATAAGTGCTCTCGCCAAGGGAATGCACGTCTTTGGATAATAATGGTCTGCAGACATTGATCAATTTAGAACGGTAGACTGTTGCCGAGGCTGTTGCATTAACTTGCTTGGTAAGGGAAAGAGTAGAGTCAAGATAGTTGCCAAGTGTTTTGACTTACTTCGAAACTTTGATGATGCTACCATCAATATTAAAAGTTTTGAATAAGTTTGATTTGATTTGTTTATTTGTAATGCGTCGGTAGCCTGCAGGCATCAGAGCGCAGAGAGACACATTCATGTTAGGCAAGAGATAGATGGACAGCTAGGAGGTGGCACATTATTTGAAGAGTTAGGTGTTCAAATTTTTCCAGAAAATTAACAGATTTGGCTCTGCTCTCAGAGTAACTGGAAGATTGTTCCACTGCTGAGCAGCACGGACCGGAAAAGATTTCCCAGCACCGGTAGTACGGGATGCCTGAGGTATCTGTAACTTGCCTAGTGTTTGAGATCTTAGTGCCCTATTAGGGATATATCGTGTAAACCTGGCTCTTGGATAAGTTGTCTAGCTTATTAAGGTGGATCTGTGATCCTATAAGGAGTGGCTCCGTCTTTTCATCATTCAGGCAGAGGCCGTGGATGGCCATCCATGCCTGAATATTTAAGTATATTTTGTTAAGGAGTTTGGTGTCTATGTAATAGGAGCCTGTAATGGGGATGAGGATTTGGGTGTCATCTGCATAGTTAGTATAGGTGAAACCCAAGTCATCTAGATGGTCGAATAGTAGCTTAGCGAAGATATTAAAATAGTGTAGTGGAAACACAAGAGCTTTGCAGTACTGCACAGGAGATTGGGGCAGGTTCTGCTGCAGCAGTCAGTGTGAAAACCCTCATGGTCCTATCAGTGAGGAAGGACTGTATCCAGGCAGTAGCATTTGCTGATAAGGAGGCTCCTGAGGTAAGGTGTTTGGTGAGGACTTTATGATGTCCAACAGGAGAAGGAGGGTCATGTTACCTGTGTCTTTTAATACATCCACTTGTATTTTAAAATCTATGAGGGCTGATTCTGTACCATGACCTGGTCTGAAGCCTGATTGTTGAAGGCCTAAAATAGTGTTGCTTTCTATGTAGCTTTGTATTGGTAGGTATGCCGCCCTGTCCAGAATTTTCAGTAAAAAAGGTACTGTAGTTATCGGCCTGTAATTAGTGGGGACGTTTGTGTCTAGGCTTGATTTTTTAATAAGCGGTAGGACCTATGCATCTATTAAGTTGGTTGGTTCTGTGCATGTTTTGAAGGAGGCGTTTATTAGGGAGGTGATGAACGCTGCTAGCTCTTTCGCCGCTTCTTTAATGAGTGTTGTAGTTCACAAGTCTCCTTGGCATCTTGATGGTTTAAGGCTTAATATAATGCCTTCTACTTCACTTATGGTAACTGGGGCAAACTCAAAAGGCTTGCATAGTTTAGTCAACGGGTCATGAGGCTTGGTGAAATGTATGCCACTTGGCACAGTAGCATCTTATGATTTTATTTTGGTTTGTAGGAGAGATATTTTATCAAGTGGTGCTTTTTTATATTTGCACACCAGGTTGTGTCTTTGATGCATGATCTATCGGTTGTGATGGAGATTCTAGTTCTCTAAGGATAGTGAACAACTCCTTGGGTCCTGAATAAGCTTTCATAATCCTGTCATTGTAGGTGTCACTTTTAGTTTATAAAATAGGCATTTTGTAGTTGTTGGGATGGGAAAACACCATTTTCATACTGGAGGTACAATAGGACTTTGCTGTAAGTAAGGTAGATCTTTGGCTTCTGTGCATTTGTGCATTGTTGTATCCATGTTTATCACTGCCGTCATCCCTATTGCCCTCTTAGCCATCTTCTTACATTGACTTATGGTTATCCTTAAAGTGCAAAATCCCAGTAGCACCAATACTAGTATTGATGTCAGTACCTTGAATCCAGTGGCCAGCCTGTAGGGGATCCAAGAGAACAAGAAGGTGAGCCTGTCGTCATTCCCCATCTCGTCTACCACTTCTTTCATCTTTGCATGGAGGTATGTCAGGAGGTTTATGGCTTCCGTAAGGGTCCTATTTTCATTGTCGCGGGCAGGTTGTACAAGATTCACCAATTTTCTGTGTATACTCCACCCTCCATGGCTGTGATTAGGTCAATTACATATCTGTTCTGAAGAGTCATGAGCCTTATTGCTCTCAACTCATCCTTTATTGCATTGAAGCCTTTTACCGTTGAGTTAATCATTTGTAATAACTCACACTGGATTATTTCCAACCACCTAGCATTTGTGGTTGCCTGTACCCAATGGAAAACAGAGGCAAAGAACATTTCTGCCCTGCTGAATAACCTCTTCTCCCATGGTATCTCATTGAGTGCTGCTTCCATTTTGGTGTAGATATAATTAGTACCTATTTTTGTTTGTTTGAGGTTGAGGGATCTTTTTATTCTCTGGTGTGCATCCATTTAGGGAACTCTAATATGTACATCACTTTCGGTCTCTACTAGAGTGGGTAGGTTTGTGATTACTATGGAGTACAGCCGTCCCCAATCTGGGGGTAGTTGGTACGCTCACCTGGTATCCACGGTGACGCCACCTAGCTGTGGGGACTATGGTATCCTTCTCAGCGGCTCCCAGGTGTGATCAGCAGAGAAGTTCTGCCTGGAATACAGGTGGGCAATGTTCAAGACTGGGCAACTGGGGTAAAAGCCTCCCAACACCCCGTATGCCCATAGCCCCCCCCGGAGCTTTCCTCACCTTGTTATGGGTTTTGGCGTGCTCTCCGTCCTGCCTTCTTGGCAGGGGCGCGTTGTCCTTTGTGGGCGAGTGCGATCTAGTTACTTCACTGATGCCGACCCTTTTGAGTCTTTCAGGTAGGTCTCATTACTGTTATGCTTGTATGCCTTTCTTTGGTTTAAATAATGTCTTTTCTCTTTCCTTAGGTGCGGAAAGTTCACGGTGCAACGTTGGCTGAGTTGGGACTCGCCGGTAAGTGATGGTGCATCGAGAACGCCTTGATGCAGTAAGTAGGTGCTATCTGCAGCGCTATGATGCCTCGCCTTTGCTAACCTGTTGCCTTTTCGTTCCCATAGATTGCTGTGCTCACCCGGAGCAAGAAGTCCCAAGGCGATGCTGGTCGATCTGCGACTCGTGAGGTAAGCTTCCGACACGATTGTAAAATGTCTAATGTCCTGTTTCTCTCTTTTTGCAGATCCGTCGGTCCGGGAGGCTCGCTGATCCTTGGATGCTGTTTGCAGGAGCTGAGGGCAGCTAGTGATGGAATTACAGGTAAGCTGCTGCTATTAACAATGTCCTTTTGTTTTTCAGATGCTGTTCTTCTGAGGTTCGCAAGTACAGCTGAACATGATGAGTGTCACGTTGCAGGATTGTAAAGTAACGGGAAGCCTGTCATTCAAGTTAGGTGTGGTTTAAATAGCTTCAGAAAAGTAGTCCAGGAAAAGTAGTTCCTAGGCTGCCACACCCAAAACACTATACCGCATAGCTTGATTCCAAGGGAACCAAGCTATATGGGTGCCTCCATGTTGGCTGGCACTGGAAAGAAAGTAGTCCCAAAAACACAAGTCCTCACGAAGTATGAGCCTGGCGCCAACGGCGCCAGGACTGGCCCCAAGAGGGCTTCATCAGAGGATGCCCGAGTTTGTTAGAGGCCCGATCCAAGTCCCCTCCTGCAGGGCGGTTTTAGGATACTGGTTGTGACAGCACTCCTCCCCAAGGCCCCTCTCAAGGTGCTCCCTGTGTCCGGCCCAGGCTTAGTTGGGAAGTTTTGATGGTATTTTTTGATTAGACATGTTGCATGAATGTTCCCACAAGGTTCCCAGGACCTATCTTGGGGTCCAAATCCTTTCCAATCAACTAGATAGTAAAGCTTGCCCCTTGAGTACTTAGAATCCAAGATGCTTCTGACTTCGAATTCTGGTTCCCCGTCAATAAGTATGGGTTTTGGTGGTGTCCCAATCCGTGTACCAGGCTGCATCGGTTTTAGAAGGGACACGTGAGATACCGGATGGATTTGTAGGTTAGCTGGTAAATCCAGTTTGACGGCCGCTGGATTATTAATTGCTTTGATGGTGTAAGGCCCTAGGTACCTAGGTTTATCGGTCTGGGTTCCTTTAATGGGTACAAATTTGGCGGCCAGCCAGACCTTGTCTCCTACCTGATAGTCAGGGGTCTTTTTCCAGTGTTGGTTGGCAAATTGCTTTTGTTTTTCTTTGGCGTGAGTAAGATGTTCTTTGGCCTTTTTGAAAGCTTGAGTGATGTGGTGTGAAGAGTTTTTACTGCTGGCATTTGCAAACTGGTTGGGAGATCCAGTTCTGAGTTCCGTGGATGTCTACCATAAAGGGTATAAAAGGGTGTTTGTCCAATACTAGAATGCAAGGAATTATTATATGCGTACTCGGCTATCCAAAGTAAATCTTTCCAGTCTCTTTGTTCTGGTGCAACATACACCGTAGGTATTGTTCGAGGGTCTGGCTGGTCCTCTCGGTTTGACCGTCCATTTGAGGGGGATGGCTAGTTCATAGCCGGATGTCAATTTGCACCACTGCGCAACACTTACTCCAGAAGTTGGAGACGAACTGGCTACCTCGGTCGGAGATCAGGACTGATGGAAAGCCGTGTAGTTTGACAATACCATCCAGGAACATTTTGGCTAGGGTAGATGTGTCAGGGAGGCCCTTGAGTGGAATAAAATGTCCCATTTTTTAGAATAAATCCACAACTACGAGGATGGTGTTAAACCCTTGGCTGGGAGGTATGTCAGTCGAGGGAAAGAGAGTGCCATGGAGTGGGAGGAATGTCCAAAGGTTGCAGAAGACCAGATGGTTTTTGTTTTTGCGACTTATTTTGTGGACAGACTCTGAAAGACTGAATATATTGGATGACATCCTTACACCAGGCAGGCCACCAGAAGTTATTCTTTACCTTGGCTAGAGTCTTGGCAATTCCAGGGTGCCCTTTGATCAGGCAATTGTGATATCCTGAAACGATTTGTTGTCTTAAGTCCTTGGTGGGTAGATACAAACAATCCTTAAAAAGGGTAAGTGATCTTTAATGGAATATTGTTCTCCTTGTGCTTCCCATGCGAGGAAGGCATCTGGATTCATGGTTCGTTGCATCTTATCTCTCAGTTCTACTTGGGTTAAGGCCGTACTGAGGCCCAAGAGTTTGTCTTCCAGTATGATGGGGACTGGGTCTGGGGTCGTGTATACCAAGTCATCAGTGCCTGTACGAGAGAGTGCGTCAGCTTTTCCATTCTTGACCCCTGGTCGAAAAGTGATCACATAGTCGTATTTGGCAAATAAAAGGGCCCACCGCAATTGGTGTGAAGACTGGGCTTTTGCTGTTTTAAGGTACTGCAGGTTTCGGTGGTCTGTGATAACTATAATGGTGTGTCTGGCCCCCAGAAGGTAGTGCCGCCAGGCCTTGAAGGTGGATTTGATCGCCAAGGGTTCTTTGTCTGTGATGGCATAATTCATCCCCAGAGGTGAGTATTTTTTTGACCAAACGGCTACTGGATGTAGTTGGCCTGTTTCTGGATCTCTTTGTGAGAGGTTTGTTTCCGTGATATAAGGAAGATCTGGGCGAGGATGTCGCAGGATTGGCGCAAAGGTGAACCTTTTCTTGAGTTCCTGAAAAGCTGTTTCTGCTTCTTCGGTCCAGGCAAATGTTTTGTTATTTTTTCTTAGCAATATGGTGATCGGGTGTACGACCTGTGACAAGTCTGGTATGAACCGGCGATAGAAGTTTGCAAAGCCCAACATGCTCTGTACCTCTTTTACTGACGTTGGTGATAGCCATTTCAAAACGGCGTCTACTTTATGCAGGTCCATTCTGATGCCTCCTGCAGTAAGAATAAAACCTAGAAACTCAACTTCAGTGATGTGAAAGAAACACTTCTTCAGCTTTGCATATAAACGATGTTCCCGGAGCTTGGAGAGGACTGAACGGACGTGCTTGATATGATCCTGTTTTGAAGTTGAGTACACCAAGATATCATCTTTGTACACTAGGGCGCAGACATCAATTAACTCTCTCAAGACGTCATTCATGAAATACTGAAATGACGCAGGAGCGTTGCATAACCCAAAGGGCATGACTTGGTATTCGTACAAACCATATTTGGTGTGGAAAGCTGTTTTCCATTTGTCACCGCTTCTGACCCGCACCAGGTGGTATGCTCCGCGAAGGTCCAGTTTGGTGTAAATCTGGGCATCTTTGATCTGGTCCAGCATTTCAGGGATGAGCGGCAAGGGGTAACGGTTCTTCACAGTGATCTGGTTTAATGCGCGGTAGTCAATACTGGTTCTTAAATCCCCTTTTTTTGATACAAAGAACAAAGGACTAGCTGCAGGGGACTTGGATTAATCCATTTGCGAGGTACTGGTCTAAGTAAGACTTCAGATGAAGGTTCTCTGGTTCCGTGAGAGCATAGATCCTGCCGCAAGGAACTTGAGCACCGGGAACAAGGTCGATCTGGCAGTCATAGGGCCTGTGTGGTGGCAGCGTGTTTGCTTGGTCCTTCTGGAATGCATCCTGGAAATCGTGGTATTCCTCAGGCAAGGTATTAGTCAGTCCCAGGGTTGCCACTTTAGGAGTCGTAGAGATACTGAAAGCAGGTTTCTGTTCTTGGTAATAACAGGCTGGGGAACAGTCACTGGGGAAGGTTAATTTTCTTGCCCGCCAGTCAATCAAAGGGTTGTGAGCAACTAACCATGGCATCCCTAGTATGAGCCAGAATTGAGGTACCTTGATGAGATCGAACAAAATAAGTTCCCAACGTCCGTCCTGGCACAGCAAAGTTATCTTGGCTGGGTTACGGGTCCGGACGCGATTTCTGTCCCATCCACCATGGTTACCTTGTCTGTAGTCGGCTTGGAACACAGGGGAAGCCCCATCTCTGCAGTCAGGTCCTGATCTATATAATTCCCAACTGCTCTGCTGTCGATTTATGCTTCAATGGCATGCATTCTTGACGATCGTTGGTTATTAATTAAGATCACTGGTATTGCAAAGTGTGAGGTCGGTGGCTCTTTCCTCTCACCGACAAACTGACCTCTACGTTTGCCGAGCTGGGTAGTTTCCCGACTGACACTCCTTCTCTTCATCTTTTTCCGTGGCCCTGACGATCTTCCTCGGAGGTGTCACTGGGCAGTCCTTGAGGAAATGCCCCGACTTTCTGCAATACAGACATAGTTGTTGCTGTCTCCTTTTATCTCACTCTTGTTTTGTTAGTGGGGGTCGTACCCCTCCGATTTGCATGGGCTCCACAGTATTTTCTTGCACTCGAGTTACACTGTTTCTAGGTCGAACGTACACTGGCCGAGGGTCCATTTTAGAATGGTCTGCTTTTCGGTCTTGCAACCGGTGGTCCAGTTGCACAACCCAGTCTATGAATTCTGAACAATCTCTAGGAGGATTAACCATTTGAGCTAGAATGTCTTTTAATTCGCCTCGTAAACCCTGATGAAACAACGTGGTTCTTTTGTCTTCAGGCCACCTAGCTTCAGCAACCGATCGGTTGAAAGTAGCGATGTATGTTAACAAATCCTAATTCCCCTGTCAGAGGGAAAGGAGTTCATTGTCCACAGCTTGTTCTCGGGTATGGTGAGCAAAAAGATTTTCCATTTACATCTGAAATACCCCAAAGTCATGTAATAAAGGATCATCATGGGACACCAATGGTACCGACAAATCTGCGGTGCTACCACTAAGGTATGATAAAACAAAGGCTACCCGGGCTTGATCATTTGGGAATGCTGCCAGCCTGCAAAGAAAATGAAGGCAACACTGATTCATGAAAGCTGCGTATTTTCGTGGATCACCAGCAAACCTCTCTGGTGATGCCAAAGGAACTGTACCTGGTAACACAACTTGTAACGGAGTAGAGACAGTGGATGACACGGTAGGGTTTTGCATCAGTGGGTTGTTCCCAGGAAGAGGCATCTGACCCGCTTGTGATTGCAAGACTTGCCTGCTGATATCTTCGGTACATCTTTAATCACCAATAAGTCTCTTCCCAGAGCGTTAGTCTCCTGTCGGGCAGAATGAACCTCAGCATGAAGTTCTCCTAACAATTGGGCCATTTGTCTAATTCTGGTGTTTGCATGGTGCCCAGGTCGATTGGTTTGGCAGGCTTCGCGTACTGTTACGCTCACCTGGTATCCACGGGGACGCCACACAGCTGTGGGGACTCTGGTATCCTTCTTAGCGGCTCCCAGGTATGATCAGCAGAGAAGTTCTGCCTGGAATACAGGTGGGCAATGTTCAAGAATGGGCAACTGGGGTAAAAGCCTCCCAACACATCGTATGCCCGCAGCCCCCCACGGAGTTTTCCTCACCTTGTTATGGGTTTTGGCATGCTCTCCGTCCTGCCTTCTTGGCAGGGGCGCCTTGTCCTTTGTGGGCGAGTGTGATCTAGTTACTTCACTGATGCCGGCCCTTTTGAGTCTTTCAGGTAGGTCTTATTACTGTTATGCTTGCATGCCTTTCTTTGGTTTAAATAATGTCTTTTCTCTTTCCTTAGGTGCGCGGACGATCACGGTGGAACGTTGGCTCAGTTGGGACTCGCCGGTAAGTGATGGTGCATCGAGAGTGCCTTGATGCGGTTTGTAGATGCTTTGCACAGCACTATGATGCCTTGTTTTTGCTAACCTGTTGCCTTTTCGTTCCCGTAGATTGCGGTGCTCACCCGGAGCAAGAAGTCCCAAGGCGATGCTGGTCGATGGGCGACTCGTGAGGTAAGCTTCCAACAGGAATGTAAAATGTCTAATGCCCTGTTTCTCCCTTTTTTGCAGATGCGTCGGTCCGGGAGGCTCGCCGATCCTTGGATGCTGTTTGCAGGAGCTGAGGGCAGCAAGTGATGGAATTACAGGGAAGCTGCTGCTATTAATGATATCCTTTTGATTTTCAGATGCTGTTCTTCCGAGGTTCGCAGGTACAGCTGAACACGATGAGCGTCACGTTGCAGGATTGCAAAGTAACGCGAAGCGTGTCATTCAAGTCGGGTGTGGTTTAAATAGCTTCAGAAATGTAGTCCAGGAAAAGTAGTTCCTAGGCTACCACACCCAAAACACTATACCGCATAGCTTGGTTCTAAGGGAACCAAGCTATGAGGGTGCCTCCATGTTGGCTGGCACTGGAAACAAAGTAGTCCCAAAAACACAAGTCCTCACGAAGTATGAGCCTGGCACCAACGGCGCCAGGACTGGCCCCAAAAGGGCTTCAGCAGAGGATGCCTGAGTTTGTTAGAGACCCGATCCAGGGCCCCTCCTGGTCCATGGGCTGGCCAGGGGGGTTTTAGGATATGGGTCATGACAGTAGTTTCATGTATACTTTGGTTCCACAGGCCCAATAGTGATTTATTAATACTGAAGTTCCTGCTTTCATTCCTACAATGTCAAAGAAATGTTCATGCCCTTTGTTTTTCAAAACGTTTACTGTGTCATTATTTTGGAAGCAGAAGGTAGCATTTCTTAAGGGCAGTATCTGCACAGGTACCCCTCATCATAGACCCATGTGAGTAATCTTGTAATCTTGGGCCAGTGGTCATTGCACACCTTATCTGCATTTACCACAACCTCTTCCCATTGCTCCAGTAAAGCTAATGATTTGCATACTATTAGCCCATAGGTCCATCCCTTAGCTGTGAGCACTGTTCCTTTTGTTTATAGTTGCCGTTGCTCCAAACATCCGGGTATCTCTTTCCCATTTTTATCATTGCACCTAAACATTTTATTTTATTTGAATCTAACTCCTGCTCAGGTTGCCTCATGTTATTCATATCCCTTGTACATAATTATCTTCTCATTGGGACTTTGCTTTATTTACCCACACTAAAGATGCAGTTTGTCCTTGGAGTTGTCCTCGGGTTAAAAAGAGTGCCAGATGAGTCAGGAAATGTGCTTTTTTTCAAGGTAATTCTGTGGCTATAAAGATCCTTGAAGCACCCATAGCATAGTGAATGAGGGAACACACACAGCATCTCTCACCAGATCTCCCTCTCCAGTCGTGGTTCATTTGCTGATACCATATCAGACCAAAGGAATTTGCAAACTCCCCATCTTCAGGAAACCTCTCTTACAAGGAATTTGGCAGCACAGATGACATGAGGGTGTGTGCATGGACCAGCTTCAATCCAACAGGAGAGTTGGGCACACGACTACTAACATATATCTGTAGCCGTTGCAATTTTGGAGCCTAACTACATCATTGACATGCAAGTTCTGGAAGGGTCAAGTAGAATGGGGTTTTTCTCCTCTCACTAATCACACCGTATACCCTGCAGTATATTTCTGGCATGTGTTGTATCTGCAGGATGGTGGAGTTGATCTAATGCTACATTCAGTAATGCAAGGGGCATGACCGGGTTGCCGGTGCTGTCCTGCCACCACATTGCGTTTGTAGGGATAATGAACACCCCTTCCTTTTCCACAGCCCTTTTCCACAGCCTCTGCTCTTCTGTCTTCTTGTGGTGCCCACAGCTACAGCTCAATTATTTGGGTTATGGGTAAAGAATTAAACCCCTCTTTCATTACCATGCTACATGCTCTCATGTGTTTATTAGGTGGTGTGTGAAATTCAGATACTTCTGGAAAATATACTGCTTTTTCTGCTTCCGTGTCAGCAGCGTCGTTGACACCGGAAATGAAAGCTCTGCCCCTTGTGTGGGTGGCATACTTCTCCACTGCGATGGATATGGGAAGTTGCAGTAGGGCTATGAGCCTGTCAAATAATGACACATGCTGAACTGGTGTGCCGTCTTCATAAAGGAAGCCCCGCCGTTTCGAATGTGTCAGTCCTGCATGTACTGTTGACATCACGTAGGCAGAGTCTGAGTACACTATGATCTCCTCATCCTCGTGCATTTCAAGGGATACAATAAGCGCTACTAGCTCAGCTGCTTGCACTGAAAATGTAAAGGCAATCTCAGGCTCGCCACTACCCTAAATTTGTTATTCAGTTTTAGTTTTACCACTGTGGTCACAGTGTGTATCTCTCCTGAATCCTGGCCAATAATCAAACTATCAATGAAGTGTATTTCCCCCCTCCGAGAACTTTTTCTCTAACATGGGCATGTTGTCTTAATGTTCAGTGTGCTTTGTGCAGTCATGCATATCGTTTCCTTTCTTTATTGGCTCTGCTCTGAACGCTGCTGGATTCACTACCTTGAACCTCACTATCTTGACTGCTGAGTATGAGATAATGGGCCTCATTATAATGTTGGCGGATACAGTATGAATGGTGCCGAAAAGGCACTGGCTGTCATGATCCCTACCCCTGACCCCCACTGGCAAGACAGCCTGCCAGGTAAGGCCAGGTGTCGGGATTCCATTATGGCCTTAAAGGCCTTAAAATCTCACCTGAGACTCTCTTGGAGTCCGTCGTGGCACCTTTGGCACCAGGTTCATAATCACTATGGAGAACACCTTTAGGTTGGGACTATTTTACTTGGAGCTACTTTCTTGGGGGCTTCAGTCAACATGGAGGCACTCACATAGCTCAGTTCACAAGAACTGAGCTATGCGGTATAGTTTTTAGGGTGTGGCTGTCCTGGGACTACTTTACTTGAACTTCTTTATCTGAAGACTAGTTAAACCACACCCAAACAGCAGATCACGCTTCACGTTATTCTGCTGTTTGCAGCGTAACGCTCACCGCGTCCAGTTGGGTCTCCAGTATTCTTTAATGCCCGCTATTCTTGGAACTGCGTGCCTGCAGAGAGAAAAATAATTATTACTGGAATCTTACCTGTGAGTAGCATCCTGTCTTCAGCCCATCGTCCGCTCCTGATTCTGCTTACCTGGAGCCATTCGATCCAGCAAACTCCATCAGCGGGGCACTGCATGCTTCCCAGAACGCAGCAACCTAAAAAGGGGAGAGAGAAGAACAGCATTAGTGAGCGCATTACTTACCGGACAGCATCGTGCACACCGCGCCTTCCTTTACCGGCTCGTGCTCAGCTCCAACCAGCACGAAAATCTCTTAGCACACCTAAAGAGAAGAAATAAGACATTAATAACAATAAGAGGAAGGAAGGAAAGAACAGGATAGAATACAAAGACTGTAAAGCAGCAAGTCCTACCTTAACGACACTCAAAAGGACTCGCACCAGCAAAGCAACTTGGTCGCTCACGCCCACACGAGACTACGCACCCCTGCCACGAAGAGCAGGATGGAGAGCACGCCTTCTAAGGAATTAAGGCTCAACTTCCATCGGAGGCACTACCCAGTGATCGGGGAGAGGGTCCGAGGTTCATATCATCCAACCAGGGCTGAGTGGTGTCCCCGTAGATACCACGTGAGCATAACAGAACGCAAAGCCTAAATAACATAATCCACCTGGGTGTCATAGAGACATCATTAATTGACCAATTGGCACAGTTGTTGGGACAGTTACGTGCCGCGGTACATTCAGTCAGGCAAGAAACCAATGCTCCCACGAGAGATTTTATTGTTACTAAAGATCGTACCAATGAAATCAGTAGACAATTACTCCAATCACAGGCAGGACCAACCCCATTGCCTGGAAACATTCCGCCGGCACAAGCACCAACCTCATTAACCAGTCCAGTACAAATAATTTTACCTGGGGCAGTTCCTTTAGCTCCACCTGAACGATTCACGGGGGATCCCACAAAGTATGCTACATTCATGAATCAGTATCGTTTACATTTCCTTTGCAGACCTGGTGCATTTCCCAATGACCAGGCGTGGGTTGCTTTTGTTTTGTCATATCTGAGTGGTAGTGCTGCGGATTGGTTGGTACCATCGTTACATGACTTTGGGGGGTTTCAGATGGAAATGGAGAAACTCGTTGCTCGTCACCCTACTGTGCCAGGACAGACACCGAGAATCTATTGCTTTTGATCTCATCAAGGCTCCTCAGTTTCGACTAATATTAGGGATGCCTTGGTTAGTAGCTCACAATCCTTAAATAGATTGGTGTGCAAAGAAGCTGGCCTTTTCCTGTGACTGTGCTCTTACCTGCTATTACCAAGACAAGGAAAAACCCGATTTATGCACATCTGCGACTCCCAGAACGGCAGCATTAGTGCTTGGTATGACTAGTACTTTACCAAGTGAATAACAAGATTTTCAGGATGTGTTCCAGAAAGAACTAGCTAATACGCTACCACCGCACAGGCGCTACGACTGTCAGATTGACCTCATACCTGGTGCGCAAATTCCTTGTGGTAGAATCTATGCACTCACAGAACCCTAAAAACCTCCATTTGAAATCTTATCTAGACCAGTATCTGGCAAATGGGTTTATCCGCCTGTCTAAATCACAGGCAGCCAGTCCCTTATTCTTCGTACCAAAGAAGGATGGAGATTTGAGGACTTGCATTGACTACCAGGCATTAAACCAGATCACCGTAAAGAATAGTTATCCACTGCCACTCATTCCTAAATTATTAGATCAAGTCAAGGATGCCCAAATTTATACCAAACTAGACCTCAGAGGGGCGTATCACCTGGTTCGAGTAAAGAAAGGAGATGAATGGAAAACCAAATATGGCTTGTATGAATATCAGGTAATGCCTTTTGGACTTTGCAACGCTCCTGCTGCATTCCAGTACTTCATGAACGATGGGCCTCATTACGAGGTGGGCGGTAAGGGATTACCGGCACCAGTGGCGGTAATCCCTTACTGCCCTACTACCAGTTCCCTTTGCCTTTGTTCTTCCTTAATGCCTGGTTTTACCAGGCGTTAAGGACGGGACCCACAAAGGGATACCGGGGGTCAATAACGGTACCGCAATTTGCAGTAGCGTTATTGCCCCCTTCCCCCTTCCCATTGAGCCCTATGGGGGCTCAAATGGGAATGGGGAATGGCTCTGGTGAATGGGGAATTACTGGTCCCGCCGACCTTGGAATGAACCGGTTATTGCTCCATCCACCAGACCGGAGTCGGAATGATTTTGGAGGCACTACCTCCAACTTCGTAATGAGGACCGATGTCTTGTGGGAATTATTCGATGTTTGTGCCTTGGTTTACATTGTTAACATCTTAGTCTATTCGGCCTCAAAGCAGGACCATGTCAAGCATATCCGCTCAGTTCTTAGCAAGCTCTGCCAACATCAACTGTACGCTAAGCTCGAAAAAGGCTCTTTTCATGTAACTGAAGTTGAATTCCTTGGTTTCATCCTCACTCCGAAAGGCATCAGAATGGACATGCACAAGGTAGATGCCATTCTAAATTGTCCATCACCAACTTCGCTTATAGGAATCCAGAGCATGCTGGGTTTTGCAAACTTTTACCACTGATTCATCCCAGACTTCTCTCAAATTGTACATCCAATTACATCATTATTACAAAAAAAAAAAACCAATAAGCAGTTCATTTGGACCGAGGAAGCAGAGAAGGCTTTCCAAGAGCTTAAGAAAAACTTCACTTCCGCTCCAGTTTTACAACACCCTCACCCAGATCTCCCTTATATCGTAGACACATATGCCTCTAGTATGGCTATGGGAGCTGTTCTCTCACAAAGGGACCCTGAAACTGGCCAGCTACATCCCGTGGCCTTCTGGCACCTCCAGAGCTCAACTACACTATGGCTATTAAATCAGCTTTTAAGGCATGGCTTCATTATCTCCTTGGAGCCAGACATACCGTCACGGTTATAACAAATCATCGAAACCTGCAATACCTAAAAACAGTGAAGGCTCAATCTTCACGTCAACTACGGTGGGCCCTTTTCTCCGCCAAATATGATTATGTAATCACATATCGACCTGGGGTCCGAAATGGAAAGGCGGAGCCTTGTCCACATGGGCATTGATGAAAATGTATGTACAACTCCAGATCCAGTAGCCATCATTCCAGAGGGCAAACTCTTAGGCCTTACATCAACTTTGACACAGACTGAACTCCAAGACAAGATTCAGCATTTAATGTATCATAACACTTTACTAGAATGGTGTGCTCAAGGAGAACAGTACACAATTAAAGATCAACTACCATATTTTAGGAACCATTTATATTTGCCCAAAAAAGAACTACAACAGCAAGTCATTTCAGGTTATCACAATTCCCTGATGGAAGGTCACCCTGGAATTGCCAAAACCCTAGCCAAGGTAAAACTAAACTATTGGTGGCCCACTTGGCGTAAAGACATTATACAATGTATCAAGTCATGCGGCGTGTGCGCACAAAACAAAGCCCGGCCACGAAAAGGGCGAAATCCGTGTATCCTGCTATTTGGCTGTGACTGGGCTGTGACTGGGATCTCCTATCCCTTATTTGCAGACTTCTCCATTAGAGCCTTGTTGGCATGTTCCCCTCGCTCCCCCTGCTCTGCGTGAGAGAGCTTGAACAAGAGAGAAAAAACGCCCCTGCTCCATTGCTTGAAGCCCCGCCCTCCCAGGAAGTGCGGGCATAAAATGAAGACACGGCAACCCTTGTGGCGTGAAGCCTGCCGTGTAAAGGGCAAAATCTGTGTATCCTGCTGTTTGGCTGTTTGCCGTTGGCCGCATGTGTTATTACACCTAATCATTTCGGAAAACAAGCCACTATCCGCACGGACGAATGGGGTAAGGGAAAAAGCTAATAACTGCCCATCCAAATTAAACATTCCAAGTGGGTGCCACATATTAGTCACAACCTACGAACTGTATTGAACTGATAAACAAGAAAGATCTAATCTAGCTTTGACTCTGAGCCAACTGTTCAACAGGGACTGTGGGACACGAGTTTCTTTCACCCTTTGACCCATGGTTCTTAACATCCTAAAGCGACAGTTAATCTCATCCCCTTAATTCTTGAAAGGCTGTTTTAGCAAGCCTCCGTAAGCGCTCAACTATAATTTACACATAACTTATTTAGATACACGTGATACACGTGATTCACCCCAAAGCTCCAAATAGCAACATCAGCAGACCCACCCAATTGACCACAAGAAGACTGCGGACATTGTCATTATTGCAATCTGTGAAACATACGGAATCCACGCCTTATAACCACGTACCACAGCCTGATACGAGTGCATCATCTAGAGCGCTCTTCAATAATCAAAGTAAAGAAAATGCATCCCCAATCGTCCATAACATGCCATTTACCTCACCCAATAGGTAGTAGAGACTGTGAAACTCATGTAAAGCAGAACCTCCATCAATTTGAAAGGGATTCGAACCCCCTAGAAGCTACTGATACAGAACGAGGACGTGGAACCACACAAAAGGATCATGCTAAGCTGGCCCAAGCCAAATGGAAATCGATTCATGAACGCAAAACACAACGCAACTACATGAAATTCCACCAAACAAAGCTACAAAACAACGACTACAGTGGCTGTCGTTAGATCTTACAGAAATTGAAGCACTGATGGAACTCCAAGAGGACAAGAGAGCAGCAGCAAGAAACACCTTTGACAAATTCCAAAAAGATGCCTTAGGAAAATCGTCATCCTTGCCTCCAATAGGGACTCCCCAAACCACAAGTACTCCTACGCTCAATACAGGAGAATCCCTGCCCTTTGGTTGACCTACTGAGCCTACGAGGAAAGTCAATTCCAATGAAACCAACAAATGTAAATGCACCCAATCACAACCACACATTCGAGAAACAGTCCCGACCACCATGTTAGACCTACAGAATATGTTAATTGCTGTCACTACGCAGGCACTAATTCCATATCTCATGCTGCAAGAACCACAGGCTGCAGCTCTGCAAGATCAAGCCACTACTCTAGCAGCCATATTTTACAAATTGAAGATGCATGAAGCACTTATAACGAAGGTAGACGATCGCCTGCTAACAGAAGCAGAAAAAGCCACTGTTGGCAACAAAGATTGGCCGACGTGGCTAGGAGCGATAGATCCAAAAAAGTCCACCTCACTTAAGCTCTTATACAATTTATGCAAGTAATCAGGGGGAAGCAAGAAGTCAAACTTCACCTTCAACAAACGCAAAACAATAACCACTGCCCTACCAATCCAGTGGCGCCCAAACCTGCTAGATCTGCTTTTGCATATGTCAGTACAAATGATATTCCTTGCTCTAAAGAGACTCCACTGCTGTGCCAGTAAGGAATTTTAATTGATCTGACCATTCATGACACATCGACAATACCACTGCCGAAGCTAAATGAAACACTGATTCCTCATGACAAGTCTACTAAAAACAAAGAAATATACAAATTCTTTGAACAACCATGAACGAGCAAGGACCTGATCGTTCCACCCACCAGATCAAAGAACCAACACAAAAAAACTGCGAGGCTCAAGGGCATTCCTACGTAACCTAACTTTACCACCAATAAGTCGGAATATGTGTCCGGTCATTACATCAAAAAAGACCACGACTCAACAACAGATTAACAAGTTCACTTCAAGAGATACCATCCATAAGAGAACTTTAGCCCAATCAACAAGTAATATAGCAATCAATGAGGAGGCTGAAGCAGACCAACTTGATATTGACCTCCTATTGAACTTGACCACCCATCTGAGTGAAGCTGAAACCCAGATTGAGCATCATGACTCTACAACTAATGACTCTTCATTAATTATTTTAGATACATATGAGCAAACATACTCGGAACCTCAAACAACAGCGCAGTATAATGATGAAGACATTTCAGGAACAGAAAGTTCACTAAATATGGATGGCAGTGACATCTCGGATGCTCCACTAGATGATACCTCCATAAAAACAGCACGGTCAAATATCCTTCAACTTCCTCATTTTATTGATCCCATGGGAAATAAACACCTAAACTTATTAAAACTTCAAAGACTACAGAAGACAAATGATGGCCTGATTCTAAACAGGACAAATACTCTACGCCTGTTACATGCAATGCATAAGTTAAATAAAATTACAAAAAAGGACATACAGCAAATTGAGTTTCTTGATCACAATGCCTTAGATAGCAATATGATTCACTGTATTTCATTTGAAACATTAATGCTCATTCATGCACATAAACGAGATTTCAGAAAGCTTGGATTACAAATCACAATTATCGATACCAATGAAAACAATTGGTAGAAAGTACAGAACGCACAAGAATCCCAACTTAGAACTTTGCCCAAACATTCATCAGTAAGTTCAGCCGGAAGTGCATATTCAGTCCTGAGTCATAGCATTAGCAAGAAGTGGGACACCAGTCGACACTTACAAGAGGAAATTGAGGTCTTGATGAAGAGGCAACCAATTTGGAGAGAAACAAGCCTTATGCAGATCGTGTCCAACATGACTATCAATGAATACCATTAGCAACAACTTTCTAATTGTATCCAAACTCTGACCATCTGCTTGTGAAATACTCGAGGCAACACTCACTTGTATGCCAGCATAAGAACAGAACTCCATAATGCTGACCTGATATGCCTAAAAGACACATGGACCTACAAGAAACCAATAAGTGAAGGCTACATAACTTTTATGAATCCAGCTCTGTGTGCTCAAAAAAGCTGTCCCTCCTCTGGCCTACTCCTTTTAATAAGGATAGATGCGCAACTGCAAGTCCTCGAGGAGAAGAATATAAATCCTTGGATTCAGCTTCTAATATTACTGCAAGTCCGAACTCCCAAGATTGAATCACTGAGCTCGGAAGTACATCCTGACAATCATTATTATGCGATATTCAACACATACTGGAACCCCAGAAAAATAACAAATGACGTATACATCGATGAATTTCTTTCTGCCATGGATGAAATCGCCTCTAAATATCCTCATATATCCTTCATAATATGTGGTGATCTGAACATTCATTTTCATTCTAAGGATGGTAAAGTCCTAGAACAAGGCATGTTGGATGACCGAGCGAAGCGATGGTCTGAAGAAATGATCAATATAAACATGTCTCGACTTGATGCCATGGACCTAGACACTAACCGCCCAATACCAACTTGGTCACGTGGGCCCAGCACAGGGATCATTGACTACATTTATCGACCTGCGCATATACAGGAACCTTTACTCTCAAATAAGAACATCTACACAACTGACCGTGATCATTACATTATGATCCGTTCCTGGGCTACCAACAGACCGGTACCATCACGTATGAACCTCCCAGAGCTCGAAACAAATTCAGCTGCTACTCTCCTAATCTGTCCGATCATCAGATTAGAAAATTGCCAGATGTTATGAGGAACACAATGATAAATGATGAACAAAAGCTCAACTATGGATGGATACTCCACCGTTTTCGCCAGACGACCACAAAGTTGGGAACCAGTAAGGGACCACAACAACATGCCTATTGCCCCTAATAATAGCTAAGAAAAAAGCCCTAAGGCATTGAATACGGCACCTTAAAAAGGCACCTCGCCAGCTGACAGATTGTATGATCAAAAAAGAAAAACAGAGATACAAAACTGGCTAAAATCGGTTATGCCGATCGTTGCCCAGAATAATGCAGAAGCCATGTTGAAAGCCATTGAATTAAGTAACAAAAGAGACCTTTGGTCACTCCTAAACTAACACCAAACAAGAAGTGACAATATGATCTCAGATGTCTCTGAAGCTAGCTAGGTAGAGTATTTTCAACGCCTATACCAGAAGTGACCACATACCGATCTGACATATAACAACAACACTCCTGATGAATGGTCAATTCACATCGATGTAGGTAAAATCCGAGACTCAATTAACAAACGAAATCCCTCAAGAGCACGAGGGCCAGACGACCTATCCAACGCCATCATTAAAAAGCAGCCAGAGATATGGACTAACTTCTGTGCACAAATTCTAAATCTGTCAAATTGTTTAAATAAAATTCCGTCTTCATGGCAAAGAGCTGTGTTGATCCCTATATTTAAACAGGGCCTTTCACATCTGCCCGTAACTATCGTCCAATCACCCTCTTAGATCCTCTGGGGAAAATATTCGCAAACATTCTCCTAACAAAATTGAACAAATAGGTTGAAACAACAAAACCTCATGCAGTACGCCAAACAGGCTTTGTAAAGCGAATTGGAACAAACATCAACCTACTGATTCTGAATCTTCTTAAGCATGAAGCAACAAAAGCCGGGGCCCAGACATATTCTGCATTTATTGATATACACCTCGCCTTTGACAAAATCAACAGAGATATGCTATGGAGAAAGTTATCGAGATGGGGTTGCTCGATAGACATACTCGAATTGATCAAGCTCCTATACTCTAACACTAGTGTGCAGGTGGGATAGACAAACTGGGGTCCTTGACTCAACCAATTGAAACCTGGCATGGCCTCAAGCAAGGATGCCCTCTAGCTGTGGCACTCTTTAGCCTATTCACATCAGACTTTGAAGAGTTAATCGCCACTCCTCTGATGAACCCACCTAAATTAAATTCAGTGCCCATCGCTTGCATCATATATACAGATGACATTGTGATCTTCTCTAAAACTGCAAGAGGACGGCAGTCAGCTTTAAATAACATTGAAATCTTTATGGAGCAAAATGAACTTGAAATAAACACCTCCAAGACCTGTAACGCTCACCTGGTATCCACAAGGATGTCACTCAGCCTGTTCTGACCTCTTACGACCTCAAACCCTTCCCTGGAGTCTACTTGACTGGGGACTGGGCCTGAAACACAGGATTGGTACAGTTTAACTCCCTATTGTCTCTGAGCGCTTGAACCCCTTCTTCCCCGGGGTCCAACCCTTCCCTTTGATCTACAGCTCACCTTGTTTTCTTGGAAAGTGTGCTCTCCGTCCTGCTTTCAGCGCAGGGGCACGTTGATTGATGCGGGCTCGTTGCTGCCTAGTTACTTCACTGGCAAGAGTCTGACAGGTAAGTATAATGAGTCTTTGAACAGTTCTCTAACTGTGTTTCTTTCCTTCCTTAGATGATGGTCGGTATCCGCGGATGGAGACATGCTGCTGAGATGCGTAGCGCTGAAGGTGAGTGAGAGCGCGATGCGTGATGTGACCCTTTCGTATTTGTATTGAACTCTTTTACTGTGGCTTTTAGGTGCCGCAACATTTTTAGCGTGGATGCCAGTTATGAAATAGAAATGCAGTGAGTAAGCGCAGTATGTGGCGCCTCTAGATGTTTCCACGCTAACCTGGAGTGTCTTTTCCCTCTTGCAGATGGATGAGAAGTTCCGGAGACAGAGTTCCCCCAGAGCGGCTGGGATTCAGGTAAGCGTTTGAAGCTCATACAGTCTTTTAAAATAAGCGAAGATTTGCTGAATGCTTAGTAATGCCTTTTTTCTGTTCTTTTCCCTTTTCCTTAGGAAGCTGCGTGCTGGGATGGGAATGACACCTCCAAAGATGCCCGCAGAACATAAGAAGCGATGAATGATGGGCAGAAGCGCCGCAAGGTAAGGCTGTTCCTAACAGTGTTCTTGTTCTTGCAGGAGCTGAGCGCAGAAGAAAGATGCAGGCCTACTGGAGAGAGATCCGAACACAGTGAGTGTCACACTGCAGGTGCAGAAAACACAAAGAATACTTCTCAGCCTGGGAGTGGCTTAAATAGTCTCTGGGTATCCCAGGTGTCTCTGGGCTGAACCACACCCAAAACACTAGACTGCACATGCAGTTCTGGGAACTGAAATATGTGGGGGCATCCATCCTGTCCCCATCAAAGCACTACAAATCCAATCCCCAATCTTATCTTACGGGAGTGAGTGAGTCTGGAGCTACAAGCGCCAAGTCTGACTCCAAGTGGGTCTTTGGAGGGATGGAGAGGCCAGGCCCTTGAGGGCCATGTAGGTGATTGTGGCCTGGCTCCAGCCTGACATCTTGAGGGCTGGGGATATGAGGGCAGGAATCATGACAAGACCAAAATCATGCATTTAACGCAACAACGGCCACTCCAAAAATCAGCCCCTGCTTTTTTCCTACAAAAAGAAAAAATCGACCAATTAGAAATGATCAAATACCTGAGACTTTGGATGAACAATACTGAAACAGAAAAACCATGGGCTGAAATGCTAAAATCAAAAGCCCTTATGCTGGCAAGACAAGGATCAGCAATCCATAAGAAATTTGGGAAATTTTCAATGAAACTGATTGTCCTTTTTCAAAAACAAAAAGTGATACCCATTCTGACTTATGGTGGTGAGACCATGATAAATCTTCCTGAGGAAATTTGGGGTAGGCTTGAAGGTCTATTCTGGAAAAAAGTAATTCTGCTACCAAACTCTCTACCAATTGCTCAAATCCGTTTAGAACTAGGATTGCAATTGTTGTCCTCCATTCTGCAATAGAAACAATTCAATCTATGGAGGAAACTCATGAATGATGACCAGATCTCTGCACTGTTCATCCTCCGTAATAACCCTGAGAACATCAATGCAATGGCACTGAACAAATGGAAGGTGTTCATTGACCAACAGTGAATAAAAAGTAACATATCATTGGATATGCTACTTAATAGACCACAGAAAGCAACATTAAATCTTGCAAGAGCAGACTGGATAAGCACCCAAGAAATTAAAAACAATTACAAGTTGACACTTAAATTTACTACCGAGGTGAGAGCGCTGAACGAACTACCGAAGTACTTAGAACGCTTCCCGAACAGATTCATTCGAGACACATTTATGCGCCTATGATTTTAACATCCTACCAACCCAGCAAATTATTGGAACCAGACTCCGCGGGGAATCCCTGAATCAACATTGGTGATTCTGTAAAGCTGCAGCAGTAGAAAGTATTCACCATATTTTAATGCTCTGTCCTGCTCTCGCAAAGCAAAGATTTGCTATTGGGAATCTCTATCTGAAGGACACCATCCCATTGGATCCAGAGGAACGATGGTGATTGATCCTATCTGGTGCCAGCAGACCGATAACAATTGCGATGATTAGATTTTGGTCAGCACTGCAAACCAAACCTATGACCTGCTAAATCATGTTTTATTTTGTTTTTGTAATCTTCATAAGATCCAACAAATGTAAGGTTTAATCAAATAAACCATATACATTTATAAAAAAATAATAAAAGAAATCTCAAAAGCAGAAACCAGCTGGTCTTTTTCAACCATTGGAATTCCCTCCAGCACCATGGCACACACTTCCCCTCGATTTCATTACAGACTTACCTCCCAGTCAGGGATTCAACACTATTTTAGTGGTCGTAGACGCATTCTCAAAAATGGCACACTTTATTCCTTTTAAGGGTCTTCCAAATCCATCTAGTTTAGCAAAAGCGTTCCTGAAAAATATTGTACGGTTACATGGCTTTCCATCAGTTCTGATCTCTGATGGGGGTAGTCCGTTGGTGTCCAGCTTTTGGAAAAAGTGCTGTTCGAAGGCACAAATCAACATCCGACTATCCACCAGTCTCCATCCTCAAACAGATGGCCAAACAGAAAGAACTAATCAAACACTCTAGCCATACTTGCATTGCATGCTGCACCAAGTGGAAGGAAATTGGAAGGACTTGTTATGGATAGCAGAATATGCTTATAATAATTTGTTACACTCCAGCACTGGACAAACCCCTTTCTATATCCTATATGGTAGACATACTTCTGAATTGGATCTTCCAAACACTTTGGAAAGACCAGCGGTTAAAAACCTACATACGACCATTTCCCAGACCTTCAAAAAGGCAGCTGAACACTTGCTCCAAACCAAGCACACACACAATAAATTCACTGACCAACATCGTAGAAAGGCCCCTGACTATCAAGTTGGAGATAAGGTTTGGTTAGCATCAAAATATGTACCCATAAAAGTAACCCAGACCTTTCGTCCTTCGTATTTGGGGCCTTAGTCCATCAAATCCATAATCAATCCAGTAACCGTCAAATTAGCAATACCATCCAATATGCAAATTCACTCCGTGTTCCACGTATCACTCCTGAAACCAGTACAACCTGGTACTCGGGTTACAACACCACCACAACCAGTATTGGTTGACGGAGAACCCGAGTTCGAAGTGAAGGATATCCTGAACTCCAAATACACCAGGTACAAGTTGTATTAGTTAGTCGATTGGAAAGGATACGGCCCTCAAGACAGATCCTGGGAACCTAGCGAAAACATCCATGCACCACGTCTGATAATAAAATTCATCAGAATTATCCAACCAAACCAGGATCAGGCAGAAGAACTACAGAGAGAGTGGCCTTGGGGGGGGGGGGGGGAGTGCTGTCATGATTCCTACCTCTGACCCCCACTGGTGAGTCAGCCTGCCCGGTAAGGCCAGTTTTCGGGATTCCATGATGGCCTTAAAGGCCTTAAAATCTCACCTGAGACTCTCTTGGAGTCAGTCCTGGCACCTTTGGCACCAGGCTCATAATCACTATGGAGAACACCTTTAGGTTGGGACTATTTTACTTGGAACTACTTTCTTGGGGGCTTCAGTCAACATGGAGGCACTCATATAGCTCAGTTCCCAAGAACTTAACTATGCGGTATAGTGTTTAGGGTGTGGCTGGCCTGGGACTACTTTACGTGGACTACGTTATCTGAAGACTAGATAAACCACACCCAAACAGCAGAACACGCTTCACGTTATTCTGCTGTTTGCAGCTTAATGTTCACCGTGTCCAGTTGGGTCTCCAGTATTCTTTGATGCCAGGTGTTCTTGGAACTGTGTGCCTGCAGAGAGAAAAGAACATCATTATTGGAATCTTACCTGTGAGTAGCATCATGTCTTCAGCCCATCGTCCGCTCCTGATTCTGCTTACCTGGAGACATTCGATCCAGCAAACTCCATCATCGGGGCACCACATGCTTCTCGGAACAGAGCAACCTGAAAAGGGGAGAGAGAAGAACCGTATTAATGAGAGCATTACTTACCGGACAGCATCGCGCACACCGCACCTTCATTTACCGGCTCATGCTCAGCTCCAACCCGCACAAAAATGCCAAAATCTCTTAGAACACCTAAAGAGAAGAAATAAGACATTAATAACAATAAGAGGAAGGAAGGAAAGAACAGGATAGAATACAAAGACTGTAAAGCAGCAATACCTACCTTTAAGACACTCAAAAGGGCTTGCACCAGTGAAGTAACTTGGTCGTTCACACCCACACGAGGCTACACACCCCTGCCATGAAGAGCAGGACGGAGAGCATGCCTTCTAAGGAATTAAGGCTCAAATTCCATCGTAGGCACTACCCAGGGATCGGGGATAGTGTTTGAGGCGCATATCATCTAACCAGGGCTGAGTGGCGTCCCCGAGGATACCAGGTGAGCATAACACCGGCACTGTTAATACTGTACCGCTGAATTATGAGTTCTGCTGAACTCGTAATTTCACCGGCACTGTTATCAACTGCCACCCGCGAATGGGCAATTATCGACCCATTCAACTTGTAATGGGCCTGTTATTGCCCAATCGCAGGTGGTGGTGCCGGTAGCGAGTTTGGCGGTAGCCGTGCCTGTAGAACAGGCACGGCTACCACCAAATTCGTAATGAGGCCCAATGACTACATAGCTAGATGCTTTCTGTTTATTTAATGTACTTTTGGGTTTCTCAAGAATGGAAAACAAAGAATGCTCCACATATGTCATTTCACAGCCCATTGTGACAGTGCCTGACTTTTCAATAGACCAAGCTGCCGCAGCAAGTGATTGAGCACAGGGATAATGTCTAGTAATATGGTAATGGTTTGTGTCCCAAGGAGGTTTTCTGAGCGTTTTCTGAGCGAGCAGTCATTACCACTCCATTTGAGTGTGAAAATCAAAACAATTCTGCACTGTAGTCCGGGATCCCTAAAATTGGTGTTGTGCATATTGCTTAATTTAATTCATTAAATGCTTCTATCATTGTTCTGGTCCAAACTACACTGCTGTCATCTTTCTGAGATTCCTTAAAACTCTTCAAAAGGGGTCTGGTGTATGTGCTGTAGTCAAATACCCATGCCTACAATAATTACAAATACTTTGTAACTGCTGCATATCTCTTACTGTCTTTGGCTGATTATTTTTCATAATCACTTCTGCTCTCTCAGAGGTCACCTTCCTGTTGTCTTGCAATATCAACTGTCCAATGTCCAATACTTCCTCCTGACAATATTGTAATTTCTCCTTGTCTACCGTATATCCCTTGTCTTCCAGTATTGTCATCAGCTGTATCAAATCTTTTTTGCACTGCTTCTCTGTGTCACTGCACCAAAAAATATCATCCACATACTGTATCACTGCTCTGTCAAGCTGTATGTTTCCAAGGTCCATCTAGAGTACTCTCTTAAAGATAGATGGGGACTCAAAGTACTCTTGAAGCAAGCAGGTATGTTTCCACTTTTTATTTCTATATGAAATTGAAGTCAAGTCTCATTCTTCACAAAGTGGCATTAAAAAGAAAGCATTCTTCAAGTCAATGGGCCTCAATATGACCCTGGTGGTAGCCGTGCCGGTAAAAATGGCACGACTGCCGCCGGAGTCATTTTTTTCGCCACCCGGCATTGGGGAATTATGGGGTGCAGGTACTACCATAATGTGTTTGGTACCTGTGCCAAGTTTTCTTTGAAAAATGACAGTGTCTTTTTTGTCATTACTATCCTTTGTGGCACTCCCTGTTCTCAATCTACACCCAACACATGAGAGTTATGAAGAATATTACTTAATCATCTGAGGGTTTGTCTTTGAACAATTCCTCATCTGTTAAATCAGTGAAATTTGTTGTAGGGAACTTTTTTGGGTAAATCACTCTTAGACCTCCGCGACTTAAGATCTATGCACCAAATTCGGTGGTGTCGCAATGGTGTGTGCAGAAAAACCGGAGACAAAGAGTTCCCCCACTCCGATTGTAAAAAAGACTCGGGGACTGCACACATCTCTTAATTGCGCCACAATTGAATTTCACAGTTTTGGACACTTGGTCGTAAAATAGAAAAAAAAAAAAATTTATTTGTTGATGGCCCTTATTGATTACACGTGTTTCGGCACACTCCTAGTGCCTTCCTCAGATCAGGGCAATGTCTATTTACTAGATATTAATGATACAACATAGAATTAGAAATTTAGCAAATAGAAAATTATAAACGTTACAATTACAGAGAAACACAAAACATATTGGATTCATATGTTTCGCAAATTCCCCAAAACAAAAATTAAAAAATAAAAAATAAAGATGCATGACAAATTGAGACATTAATTTATAACCATAAGCAACATTAATTAAATGCACAGACCCATTTGTAAACAAAACCAAAAATAGTTGACACATACCAGTCAGAAGTCGAAAAATCAATTGGAGGAGTGTGGAGGTGGGGGTGAGGGGTAGTTGAAAATATAGGGAAAAAAGGGGAAAAAAAGAAGAAATGAGAGTATTTGAGTCCATGGTCGAAATCACGGAGTTGCATTGATTCACTTATTCAAAAAATCCCAAATGGGTAAATCTCGCTTACCCATCCACTGATTTAACCGCTACAAATAACGTGATTGGTGGCTGAGTCCCATCAGACTCCAAACGATTTCTAAGGGAACCGAAGTGAAACATCCGAGTCACTGCGCTGTATTCATACATTATTATTCTAATCAAACATGCATTCATGTGTACAAATTCCTCTAGTACGTATTTCGCCTAACATTAACATTGGTTTCCCTTCAAGATATCTAGACTGGCTCCCATTCAATGTAGTGTTTCCGCACGGCAGTGCGATCTGAACGGTCTTCATGTTGTTACCCAAGTAATATCACATTTTATCATTGTGTGCATTAACGATAAAGAGCTTATACGGGTGAAAATATCAACCGAAGTTTGGAACGCAGACCCTTTGTTGATTGGTGCGTTATTATGTGGGCTGAGCAGACCCCTAGGGCTTACCTTACAAGTTCAATTTTACTGCATCACGCGTCGGGTTCCTAAGATGGCGGACGCCATTCTATGTTATTTATATATTAGATGTTACCATAGTAGTGGTATTTGGTCCTACTTCTGTTTCCGTACTGTGACAGCTGTCGGCCATATTTTAGTGGTAAGGACCTAATTATCTATGACAGGTTTGTGCGTGTTCTTATACCATTTTGAATTAAAATGAAAACAGTCCTATGCTGGAGTATAGGCCTCATTATTTATGGTCTCTCTCCAAACTTGTTACATATGGATCTAGTCCGATATCACATCTCGAGGAGTGTTATCTCCTCCAGGTGCATGCTGGGAGAAGTAGTCCCTCTGAATTTCTACGACAGAGCGGGCCTGGGGATAACACCCGCAAACCTTTTTATTTTGCTGTATTCTGGCCTGCTTCTCAGGCGCTTATCTCTGATCTATACAATACCAAACACAAATTTTCAAAATTCTCCCAAAGAACATTTTTTTAAAACCATTATTTATAGAAAGTATGACATTTCTTTGTCTGTGTTGAGGCCGTTTTCTACACTTCTGAAGAAATTGATGAGTTTGGCCTCCTCTTGACGTAACAATAGTTCCTGGTTGCCTCCTCTGCATCCCAATGTCACTTTTTTGAGCCCGATGAATTTGATGTGTTGTTTGTTGTCCATCTGGTGGACGCGCTGCCAGTGGTCCGCTAGAGGTAAATTCTTGTCCTGGCTTCCAATCACTGCCAGGTGTTCCCTGATCCTGAAGCGGAGTTCACGAATCGTACTGCCAATATAGATTTTCTTGCAAGTGCAGATGATGGCATATATAACATGCTTACTTTTACAGTTTATCTGTTCTCGTATCTTGATTTGAGGTCCATTGCCTGCCTTAAAGATGTTTGTCATAGGTGTGGCATATTTGCACATTGTACATGTGCCACACTTTCTAAAGCCTGGGCTGGATTCTTTTAGCCAGGTCCCAGTTGTCTCCTCCCTTTCTTCTGGTAGTAATGACGGACTGAGGCTCTGTTTCAGGGTTTTGGCTCGTCTGTAGATCAATGACGGGTGGTCATGTATATAAGACTCGATGTGAGGGTCCAATTTAAGTAAGTGCCAATATTTTCTAAGAGATCTCTTGATAACATAGTTGTTTGCGCAGTATGTAGTAATGAATCGCACCTTACCTGACGGCCCACATAATAACGCACCAATCAACAAAGGGTCCGCGTTCCAAACTTCGGTTGATATTTTCACCCGTATAAGCTCTTTATCGTTAATGCACACAATGATAAAATGTGATATTACTTGGGTAACAACATGAAGACCGTTCAGATCGCACTGCCGTGCGGAAACGCTACGTTGAATGGGAGCCAGTCTAGATATCTTGAAGGGAAACCAATGTTAATGTTAGGCGAAATACGTACTAGAGGAATTTGTACACATGAATGCATGTTTGATTAGAATAATAATGTATGAATACAGCGCAGTGACTCGGATGTTTCACTTCGGTTCCCTTAGAAATCGTTTGGAGTCTGATGGGACTCAGCCACCAATCACGTTATTTGTAGCGGTTAAATCAGTGGATGGGTAAGCGAGATTTACCCATTTGGGATTTTTTGAATAAGTGAATCAATGCAACTCCGTGATTTCGACCATGGACTCAAATACTCTCATTTCTTCTTTTTTTTCCCTTTTTTCCCTATATTTTCAACTACCCCTCACCCCCACCTCCACACTCCTCCAATTGATTTTTCGACTTCTGACTGGTATGTGTCAACTATTTTTGGTTTTGTTTACAAATGGGTCTGTGCATTTAATTAATGTTGCTTATGGTTATAAATTAATGTCTCAATTTGTCATGCATCTTTATTTTTTATTTTTTAATTTTTGTTTTGGGGAATTTGCGAAACATATGAATCCAATATGTTTTGTGTTTCTCTGTAATTGTAACGTTTATAATTTTCTATTTGCTAAATTTCTAATTCTATGTTGTATCATTAATATCTAGTAAATAGACATTGCCCTGATCTGAGGAAGGCACTAGGAGTGTGCCGAAACACGTGTAATCAATAAGGGCCATCAACAAATAAATTTTTTTTTTTTTCTATTTTACGACCAAGTGTCCAAAACTGTGAAATTCAATTGTGGCGCAATTAAGAGATGTGTGCAGTCCCCGAGTGTTAAATCAGTGAGTCTGTGTTCTTCATCCAAAGCCTTCGCTGCTCGCCACGACTTCCCTTTGTCATCAGTTCTGTGGACAACAACCTTTTCTGCTCTTATTGTGGCTGTTTCTAGCTACAATGGGAATGCATGTCCATCGTCCTCGTCCATAGGAAACTGTGGTCTGAAAAAGAATTCTAAGGTTAGTCGTAATAGATAGCCCCCTGATCCCAAGAAGCCATGCTAATATGCCATTCACTCCATATTGAAATACTTCAAAATAAATAGGCACACCCCTGTGCTTTCTGTCCTGAAAAGGGCAATACACATTTGAGTCTGTTCATATAATGAATCCCCAGAGTGGAACACACTATACTGTTACGTACACACTCCCAGACAAGCAGGGTGTTTTTGTTTTTTTTAAATGTATTTTTTTTAAAGCGCACAAACAACCTGGGGGCATCGAGGCACTGTTACAGGAGTTTTTGTCTTAGTTGCTTATTACACGCTTAAATACCCAGAGGTTTCTAAGCGCGGACCCGAGGGTCTAACCTGTGTTGCTCCATGTCGTCTTGCTTCTAAGGCGAGCACGTTGCCGCTGAGGTATCCTCCCGGGACAGGGTTTCTAGGTGTTCGCAAACTCAGAACTCATGAGAAACCTAACTCCTTCCCCTTCCCCAAAAGGAAAACAAGTCTAGACAGGCAGCAAGTTCAACTGTGGTTTATTACAGCCTGGCACAGCTTAGAGAACACAGGCTCACAGGCCAGTTTTGTATTGCATTTACATCACAATGTCGTCACAGTCTGGACCCTTTTCCAGGAAACCTATCACCTCCTGTGATTGGGTGTTGAGAGGTATTTCCGCTACAGCAGTCCTTATAGTGGTTAATTCACTGGTTCTCCCATGTTAGGTGTCAGGCCTGGACCATCCCCGACAAATGTTACTTCTAAATGTTGCAGTATGCGGGCTTGATTATTGGTTGGTGCCTGCTGCTACCCGCCCCAAGAGTCCTAAACTGTGATTCGTTGAGCTGCCAGCCCCCAGGCCTGGGACTCAAGTTGGTTCTCAGCTCAGAGTGTACATGTTCAAGGTAATATGTCTTCATTATAACCATATGTGAATTACCATGATTAAGAGAGTGCTCCTTTCTCATCTTGGCAGTGGCCCTGATCCACCCACACAGGAGCTCTCTGGTCCGTACTGCATTCAGCTTAGCTTCAGTTGTGGCCTACTGTGATTTCCTAACCCATAGCCTGGTTTATACTGTATGTGTGTTTCCATAGTATCTATAGGTTAGTGGGTTATGGCTCTGTGAGGTCCCTCGGGTGTTCCTGCATTTCCATAGATTTATTTCCTATTTAGCATCTGCAAGCATTTACACAAGATCATCTTGCTCCTTGCAGTTTCTGTGTTGCTGTGACAGGCAAATGGCAACATAATAAACGTGCAGACAGTATATACATGTCATTGTCCTCCAATTTATAGAACTGTATGCATGTGTTCTTCGTGTGTTTGGGTGCATGGTTGTGTCCCAAAGTGCGGATGACACGTGTGCTTCATGGCTAACGCTGCTATGTTCTTTTGTCTATAATGACTTGATGCATGGCTTCTTGGTGCTTTTAGTCAAGACTGTCAATTGAGTTTTCATTGGTTCCATCTTGTGGATCTTCGTCCACATTGGGTAATGTTTCTACTGCTCCCGGGTTGTAAGGTTTACTGAGAGGATATCTTTCACTGTACTTGTCCATTGTATGCGCAGTAGGCGATGGTGTGAGTTTATACGAACAGCCATGTTTCCTTTGGTACTTCTGCTGGTTCCAGTATTTCGCTTGAGAGGGAGCAGGGCCAAATTTCAATTGTCCCTCTTCAATTCCCTGATCAGCAAATAAGATGGTCATGTTGAGTTTAATCATTGTGTCCCTTCCCATAATATTGACTGGCGTTTGGCGAAAATATAATAGTGGCATGGACGAATCAGGTTCCCCTATCGTAATATGTAAATTGTCAGTGAAAGAAATGAAATGTGTAGACCCAGAACAACCTTGTGCATACATGGCACTGCCTGACATTGAGTACTTCCCCATCTCTAACACACAACCGGGTCACCCCTGTGTCTACAAGGAAGGAAAATGTCTTGTCACCTATGGACTCTGTGGTTCCTCTTGTGGGTCAGGTGTAACAGATAGTATTGAACACAACAAGTCAGTCTGTGGGCTGTTGTATTGTGGATATAGGTCCATCCCATCCCCGTGAAAGGATTTCCTCTGACCACTGTCACACTCCATAGCCTAGGTGTGGGTGCTTGTGTTCCTGTATTTGGGTTCCAGGTTGCCATAGTATTCTGTTGCACTGGCGCTGGTGTTTGCATCCCTCCCTCACTCTACATACTTGTGCTATGTGTCCCATTTTTCCACATGTCCACCACTGCTGTGGTTTCCCATAGATCCGGATTGTCCCCCGGTAAACCATCATCCTTGCAAAACCTGAGGTCCACCCCCACATCCTCGAGGGATGAACCCTCTTACTCATGGCAAATAAATGTACTCTCCCCTTCCTGCGACGTCCCCCCAGACATTGACTGACCTTGCTACGCTTCTAGTGTAAACACCCCCCCTCCGCTTGTCAACATTGCTCCTTTTATTGAACATTTTGCCAAGTTTCTCTGCTCTAACTTTGCTACTTCTGTCATTCTTTCTTCAAGTTTCTTTCTATTCTTCTCTTGTAATAATCGACAATGGTGCACTATGCTCAATTGAATCTCGGAGCATGGTTTCGCTTCCACCCCTATGTGTTTTTTCAATTGTCTCTGCACTGGTTCGGGTAGCCCTTGACATAATATTTGATAATAGTTGACACATTTCTGTCCCACGGTTCAATTTGTCTTCAGAAATCTTGTATGTCATGATTACACTCTGCTATTATTAAATGGTGCCCTGTCATGGGTGGTATTATGTGTGGTCACTCCAGGGTATCCCGCCCTTCTCCATATGCTGTTAGCCCGCTCACCTATGGTAGCGGCAAGCAAGCCTTTTATGTCACCGATTGCTAGGATCATTCCTGTCGTCAGTTTTTCTAGCTCATAAATCAAGTTTCCCACCCTGGAAGTCAATGTTTGTAGCTTACACTTCAAATTGTCATTTTCCATTTGTGGCCATGGTATATATTGTGGTTGCCCTCCCCCTTCTCTAACAATGGGAGTTGTGTTACTCCTACACTGTACCCAGATCTGGTTGTGTAACTTTTGTTTTTGTGAAGGCTCCTGTCATGTGCACTTTCCTTCGTCCCGGTAACATTCTCAACCTGGATTTATACAGGGTTATCCCTTCTATATCCCATGTTCATTCCTTTGAGTGATTGGCAGCTCGTATGGGCTCAGGTCTTTCTTCTTCTAATTCTTCCATGTCGGACAACTGTCCTTCCCTCTCTGGGTACATGGTCATGGAGGGGCTTTGCACAGTACCCTTCTCTCCCTTGTCTTCACTTCTGTCATTTTCTGCATCTGAATGCATTGTTCCACAATTGTTATCACTCCCTTCATGCCCCTGTCTTCAAAGTCTAACCTCTTCAGAAGGTTTAGCTCATATATCCCCTTCATGCATTCTCTAATAGTCCCAGTTCCCTCTGTGGAGATCCCACTGTAATCCGTGTCTTCTTCTTGCTGAAACCGCTATGTCTCCTGCTGTGTAAGTTGTGTACATTGCCGATTCTTCTTCATATCACTTTTCCCTCACTTTTTTCTGGAATAGTATTACTTTTCATTATCACCTCCATTTCCTTAAAGTGTCTTTCTAAACTCTTTTCTCGCTGTCTCTCGCTCCTGTTCTTTATTTCTCTCTTTTCTTTGACATTTGCGCTCCACTGCAATTTTTGTCAACTTCCCTTCGGCGTCTTGCTCTACTCTGCTCTGTCTGTCTTTCTCTTTCCTCTACTATTTCCCTCACTCGCTTCTCTTCTGCTTCCCTTTGCCTCTCTCTTTCTTCATTTTGCCTGCTTGCTGTTTCCCTTTCTTCCCTCTCTTTTTCCTGTTCTCTTTCATTCAGTTCCCTTCTCATCTGTTTCTATCATCTTTGCTCCTTTTCCTTGTTTGCTTGAAGCTTCTCACCCTTTCTTCCACTTCCTTCATTACGTTACCCCATTCTTTTTCCTCTTCTTCTTGCTACCTCATTTGCCTCGCTTCTGCTTTCTCTTTTTCGTGTCTCTTTTTAGCTTCCCTATCTATGTCTGTTGTCTTGTCTATATTCTTTCCATCCAATTTAAGTGGTCCTCCCACACACTTATTTGATTTGATCGCTGTGCATTCATCATAATTTGGTTTATTCTTCTATCTTTGCATCCCCTCTAAAAACTTTGTCAATCTTCCCTGTAATTTGTAGAGTTTTCTATATTCTTCACACATGGACATTGTTTTTTGGTAGTTTAATTTAGCTCCGTTTAGAGCATCCTCATCACTGTAAGCAGGTGGCGCATATCTTGGGATTTTGTACACTGATGCTGCTTTTAATTCCTTTAATGGATAAAATCCCTGGCCCCCGGCTGGTGGATCGCTGCTCTTGTGAGGAATCTGAGGGCATCCTCACTTGTTCCCCCAGTATATGCTCCTCTCAGGTGGCCAGGGAAAGGCTGTTGCTATCAGATCCTGACTGTGGGGGTGGATATGCGAGAGAGGATCACCTGGGTGGAAGAGACTTGGGGAGTGGGGTTGAGGCACCCTTAGGTGAGACACAATATCCCCCTTTCCCCTTTCACCATGAGTCCACTCTCCCCTAAGCATTTTGGCAGTCCTTTCTCTATTTTGCCCCTAAATCATTTCCCAAGAGACACCAGTTTGGTACTGGGACGAGGAAGATATCAACTAGAGAAATACATCCTCTCTGTATTAACACACACACACTTACCAACACCAGTAATGTCCTGGGATGAGGCGGAGGACAGCAAGAGCAATGCAGGACTCCCCAGTCAGTAATGAGCGGTCTAGACTTTTTGGACCAATCAACCTGGCATGTGGTTTAAAAACAAAAAGTACATTAAAAAAGGAGTCTTCTGTAGAAGCAGGTCTATGGACTGCTGGATGAGAGCAGATCTCTCCTGGAAGGAGGCATGGCAGAGGGAGTGGATCTCTAGACCTGGAAGATGCAGAGTGTAAGCAGCGGAAAACGTGGCTAAAGGAAGCTGGAGGCCGGTGTCAGACTGCAGGGAAAGGAACCGACCTGACCAGGAAAAGCTGCAGAAGAGGCCCGACCTGCAAGAGGAACATCGGTGGCGAGGCCACAGCGAGCTGCTGGGGGGACGGAGAGAGGCCCTGCACGAGAAAGAGAGAGAACTCATGGCAGCTGGAAGCCTTGCATGAATGCCATAAGCAGCGACTGGTGAGTCAACCTAGGAAGGTGGACACTGGAATGGCAGACGAGCACGTAAATCTCATGAACACTTTAATGAATGCAAAACTGAATAAAAGCAAGTAATTTTAAATTATCAATCCGAATGAAAATTAAAGTAAACCAGTTTTGAATACTGACCTGATTGAAAGCAAGTTTGTCGAACTTCGTGACATAGGAACTGTGTAATTTGAGAAAACAAGCATTGGAAAACATGCTTTGGCAAGAGCCATAAGAGTATAAGGAACTGTGTAACTTGAATAAACAAGTATTGGGAAGAGCCAGGAGAGTATGTGAAAGTGCAACAAGTAAATGGTGGCATAACAAGCAATGATAAAGCATCATGAAGATGTGAAATGACAATGAGCCATGTACCACTGTAAATCTGAAGCAGTGGCAATGTGCATATGAAGAAGAAGCAAGTAAGGTGCGTCAGTAGTGTGACTTGTAATGGGTGGACCGTTTGGTCCAACAACTGCACCTAGGCCAAGTGCACCCCTCTTTGGAAAAGCCACTGAAAGCAACCTGAAAGAAGTTTGTGATTGAATAAAGGAAATCTCGTGTGATCTGAAATAAATGAACTGAACTATATGAAATTGGTGAAAGGTGTAACCAATCCAGAAGAGCTGGTAAGTGTCCCAAGGAATTGTGTTGTTTTAGAGCGTTGAAAGATTTGAAAGCTTTGGGAAAGGAACCCCTTTGCACTGTGAACTATTTTGAACTTGGGGAATGGAAACCCTTAAACAAACCACAAGCTGGAAGATGCTCTGAACCTTTATTTGAACACTACTTATTTTGATGCTGACATCCCTCCAAATTGTATACAATTAGATGTAAGGGCAAATATAGGTTTTGGACACAGACAAATATTTGCTTTATACATCCTGACATAGACTATCCTTAGTTTTCTTTAGGTTGGGAAATCCCACCTTAGAATAGGGCCAGTTAGGCCTTTTTCCAACCCTCCTTAAGATTTCATAAAAGTATATAGCACAAACGTTATTCATTTGTCTGTGTTTACTTCTTGATGCCTTCACATGTTGAGAGGTAGTGGAGGAGCTAAAGGTGCTGTGTCCTCCCCTTTATGCTGATTAAGCATTCATTTGTGGGTGGATCTTCCACCTCGTCTCCGAACATTTTCCACAATTCTAGAATTGCTAGTCTTTTCTGGACGTTTTCCCCTAATGTGCAGCTTGTAAATATGGGGTCATATGTTGCAGCACTGATTTTCGAAAGGCTACCCTCTTGGAACCTAGGCAAAACCATTTTGTCTGCTGTCGCTCAGACCCACTGCACGTGATAGTTTTGTACTTAACTTTGTATCTCGGCAGGGATTTGCATAGGTGCATAAGGGGAGCATCTCCTCCCATAATGGCACGTCACACTCTGACTGTCAATACTTACCATACTTACAACCCAAACCTCTTCAAGCGTAATACCACTTCGCGCTATTTGCAATTTTCTATTAACAATTTTTTACTCCACATCTGCCATTTTTCTATATTTCCTTTCAAGACTCCCAAGCCTCTCGTCATCAACAACAACCATGTGAATCCACACCATAAACACTATCTGTGCTTCACAACTCCGCCTTTTAAGTCAAGCCCAAAAACTCCATGCATCCTATGATATAAATCCATTTGAACAAAACCTAATTTTCTGCATGCTAAAATAATTTCCCTGCCTACCGATGGCCAGCAGTCGCATACATATGTATACATATAGGTGCACCTTCAAAATCCCACAATCAAAATTCTCTCAGCTATCTTCTTGTTGAAGCAAGGGAAACATCACTTATTTTACATCCCAGCGGGATGTTTGCAATGCATTCTTCCTACCCAATGGCTAAGGATATCTTTTTATCAATAACTACTCTTCTGTCGCATGTAATCTTCTCATAAATAAAACCCTTCATCACCATTTGCCACTTTATACAGACATTTCCTGGCCACCTTCATTTGTCAGTATGATGCTCTCATACTTACATCTTCCGTGGATTGACCGAAGCTTCAGGTATGTCTCCTTCCTCAACAGTTGCTTGCCTTTACCCCGTGGGACACCTCTATGGGGATCGGGGCATGATTTTCACCACGTGTGCTCCTGACAACCATCTCAAGGTTCACGTGTGATTCTCCGGTCTCCATGGGTTACTCTGCAGTTCTCAGGTTCGCGACAGGAAAGCGTCAACTATCCACTGGGTCTTGCTCAACCATCTGGCCCTGCTACCATTTGTAATGGTAGGGCAGAAAATCCCAGCCCTGAACAGACAAGGGAGGCTGGCAAATCCTAGGCCAAAAAACAAAAGAGTCAGAGTGAATGACAAAGGCCTGCTTTATTTAACAATTGTAAAACAGGGACAGCAGAAGAGCACAAGTCTCAAAGCTCTCTAACTTCATTATGCAAAACAATGGTTTAAAAGGTAAAAATACGTCACTTCTGATGTCATAATGTTATCTGGTTAGTAAAACCTATGGGAAAGTGAGATTGGGTTTGTTCTATTTTATAAGTATGTAATCTATAGGAGTCAGCACTCTGATAGGTTTTTCTTTATCTGATGGCTCCACCTGGGACCACCTCTAAATTGACAATGGTGAATACATGTCAGGTCTGCACTCCTTCATTGGTTAATGAAACTTAAAAATAAAACACAACATTTGAGATCAATGATTGGTTGGCATTGGCTTCGCCAACCCTGATTCCTTGGCAGGTCATCAGCACGTGAGCAACATTTTATGGCAGTGCGACTGACATCCAGGTGCCTCCTTTCACAATTATAAACCAACATCTCTGATTTCCTAGGCCATGAGCCATGGCTTCTGCTTTGAACTGGGTTCTATCTTGTATCTTTTATTCAGAGAATTCGGAGTAGTGAAGGTCTTGACTTCTCTATGTCTGGAGGTAATGAATAGCCCTTGTCCTCCAACTTTAAGTCACGTGTGAAGAGACCACGTTTTGAATTATTATACTCATTTTTATGCCCTCCATGTCTGCTGGAGACTTGTTCAAGCTATTTTTCTCTCAGTATTAGTCTTAATTAATGAGGACGTGTCCTCGAAGGTAGTCTGTTTTTTTATTTAATCTAAGAGAAATATGTCTTATGCTTGGGAGCTGTTTATCTCGTGCACGCCTCTGTTCTAGTCCAAACCTCCCTTTTCTATAATAACCATGGCAAGCTTGTGCAGGTACTGTCCAATGTGTTAATCTCTTTTCCTTTTAGTTAATTAGGCGGGTTTGTTTTTCCTGCAGCTTTGCTGTTCCTTCAAGCTCTCCCATTCATTTGGGCAGGGTAGCGCTGTTCATTTTATCGAAAATGTCTGCTTTTCACTGTTGTGTTTCTGCTTTAAGCAGGCATTAGTGCGTTCTTGTACATCTTGCATTACAGCGGATATATTGAAGTATATGTGTTCTAGTGTCTATTGAGTGCAATGTATATTCTTCATGTATAAATGCAGGTTGGGCTAACTTTATGATGAATGTATTTCTGCTTCATGTCTTGTGCCTCTACATGTGTCATAAGTGAGATGATGTCCCTTGCTTTCATTATTTCTTTAGCTACAGCATGTTCATGTGTGCCTGATCTTGTAGGTTCATCTCTTCTTCAATCATTCCGGGGTAAGGCTAATAGGGTTGTTTGAGTGAATAACGCTGTTCATGTTTACAGTATGGCGGTGGTGGGGGGCGGCAGTTGTCAGGACTTATACGCTTCTCTCATTTCTATGATATGAGTCCCTTGCACCGTGCACTGGCCTGATCCTCACTCAGCCTCGCCCTTCTAATTATCTGACCATCCACTTCTTGGCTGCTGCCCATTGGGATACAGTTATCTCACTACATGACCACTAGTGGTTTAGCATGCACTTGCCCCCACCCTCTCTTAGATCCTGCTCTCTTTATCAGGCTACATCTCCTTATACTCACCCTTCATCTGTGGAAGCAAAAAGAAGATATCGAGGCTGAGTACCCCAAAAGGAAATACACCAAATGCGGGTTCAAAATATACACACATCTTTATTCTACAATTGAACAGTTTCAAAGGACAAAGCAACAGATAGCTATCAGGCCTTCAGTACAACACAGTGAATACCAGCCCTGTTCGGTGTGTTCAGTGAGTGGGACTGTACATCAGAATAGTCACACCTTTTATACAATCCAAAACATGATGTCCACCCACTTGTAAGTTAATGAATGATGTCCACCCACTTGTAAGTTAATGAATGATGTCCACCCACTTGTAAGTTAATGAATCTCTGATCTCTGCTGAGTTCACTTCTAATTTATGCATCTATACATTTACGGATTATCCTTAATACATTCTCCAACAAGTTACAATAGCAACAGTGTGTCTTTGGATTTCACATTGAGCCTTTGCACATATCTTGTACATTACAGTCAAACTAGTGTTCACATTAGATGCTTGAACAGTATTGTGCACAATATATGTTCATGGATTAGTATTGTTGGCACAGGTAATCCTCTATACACAGGTCAACGAAGGACAAGGTCTCAGTACATGACCCTAACATTTGGCCTGTGGGCAGTTTACACATTAACTTGTACACAGAGGTCAAGACGGCCATGTTACATTCAAAACGACACTGTTCACCATCTTAGAACAGAGGGTGACATTAGAGTAAGAATCTAAAATGGCGGATGAACCCAAAATGGCGGCTAACACAGATCTAAGGTCAGGACCTTGCAACACGGATTTCTTCGCAGAGCGACTGGGCTTAGGCCAATATATACGATAGAGGAGGCATGATATGATTTCCCGTTCGACACATTGACTACATACCTGTTTATACAACAATCCCACCATCATATAATCACACGCATAACTGAGCCATGCCCTCAAATTCCGCACACCCTGGACTATCTAACCGAATATCCACTTATAACTACTTGTTGGATGCCCACATGCCTCATTATGTAACTTACTGGACTGCTCTTTGCAGCACTACGCTGCCTACATGCCTGGTCTGCCTAAGTTACCTACTGGATTTGACATTGCAGCCTTGTGCTGTATACATACCTGTGTTGCCTATCCTACATACCGGATTTTGACATTGCATTTTGCGCTGCATCCATACCTGCCTTGCCTATGCTACATACTGGATTTTGACATTGTAGCCTTGCACTGCATACATGCCTGCCTTGCCTATGCTACATACCAGATTTTGACATTGCAGCCTTGCGCTGCATAGATACCTGCCTTGCCTATGCTACATTCAGGATTTGAAATTGCAGCTTTGCGCTACATAGATGCCTGCCAAACATTTGTATGTAACTACTATGTGAGCAATACATGTAACCAACCATCTCAAGTAAAGCACCCAGATGCCTTCAGGTTCGGTGTGCTATATAAGTGTCAAAATAAATAAATAAATACAGAGGGAGGGGAGGGGCTGACACGATAGGTGACACATTCATCTGTCTCTCTACATACCTTTCTCTCATTGACACACACCACAACCATTCTTGCTGACTCCAGTGCCCTGTAAACAAACTCCTTACTCCTTCTAAACCCTCAATTACTATCTCTACTCTTTCAGCTAGTGACTTTGCTGAATAATTTGATTCCAAGATCTCCAGAATTATAGAATCTCTCCTCACCACCTTTGTCTCTGTCCTTAAACTTCCTTCGCTCCACCTACTCTACCAACGTTCACTGTCTCTATATCACACTTAAGTCATACCAGCACTGAGGAAGTCCTTGCACTGTTGATGAAAGCTACAACGGCCTTGGAAGGCAGAATTGCAGTTTGCCTGTCTGGAAACGGTGGCAGTAAGTTTCTACCGACTCCCTTTTATCCGGACCAGAAAACTTGGAATGAGACCTATTGTGATGAATCCTACAGAGTCCTCACAAAAACCCTACCTAAAGTCTCCTCCCAAGTGGCCAGGGGAAGGCAGGTGCTATCTGATCCAGACCCTGGGGGTGGTGTTACCCGGGAGGATCACCTGCAAGGAGAAGGTCCCCAAGGGAACAGGAGGACTCTGTTGGGAGGGACACAGTATTTTTCTTCTTCTGAGGAGGAAGAGGCAATAATGCCAGAATCTATCATGGCCTATTGAAAGAAGAGATTTTTCTTCCCCACAGCTAATTATCCTGATGGTGCTAAACACTGTTCCGATCTGTACTGTATCGGAAGTAGAAATGATTCCCCAAGCATAAGTATAATTGTAGAGGTGAAACCCTCCCATGTTCAACAAGGGAATATGAAAGGTGTATCTTTGAATATTACCTTTTGGTAGGTCCTACAGATCATTGTTCATTTCTGTCATATTTAAACTGCTATGAATTACCCAGTTAGGTTTATTGTATGTGCACGTGTGAGGGACAGAATCCTTTTGCTAGCGTTTCCTTTAGCTTGTTTTGTAGGTAGGGAATTCCTTGTTAGGTTACGGATAGTGAGGTGTTTATCAAACCCTTTTTTAGATTAATAAAATGGCATCTTTTAAAAAAAACCTTAACAAAGTTGTCACCCTAACGTTTCTGACCACTCGCAACATGCACAACCTCTGTGATGCCCTTCAAGCTGGTTTCAGATTCTCCACTCCGCTGATCTCCTCAATACATTCTCTGCTTGGGCTTCATGGACTAGCACTTGCTTGGATTGAGTACTTCCTGGCACCTTGCCACTTCTGTGTTTCCTGGATCAACAACAACTCTGAACTAACTCCTCTTACCATTGGTGTTCTGCCTGTCACCTCTTATTCAGACTGTACACTTCTGCTCTCAGGGACATATTTCTACTTTGCGTTCTTGTACCAATTTTTCGCAGATAACACCTAAATCTTTTTCTGAACTCTCCACTGACCCTTCTACTAAATTCTCTGACTGTCTTGCTTCTATTAAATAGTGCACCGACACACACTCTCTTAAGTTGACCTCCTCCAAAACTGAGGTGCTTTTCTTTCCTGCACAATCATTACCCTCTTCTCTTCCCCTGCCTAGAAAGTTCCCACCTGACACTCTTCCCTACTCCTCTTTAGCTCGAATGCTTGAAGTAATGCATGTCATTTCACACACATTCTTTACCTTCATCTCAAACTGCAATGGAGGCTTTCCTCGACCTCCTAAATATCAGAAAAATCAGGCACATTATTCCCTAGAAAACCACAAACCGTCTCCTAACCACTTTTGCATTCTCTAAACTGGACTACTGTTCCAGTTTCCTCTTTGGCCTTCCACACTATACATTCGATCCCCTTGACATAGTTATTAACTTTGCAACCATAACTCTGATTGAATTCCCTCGCTTCAACACTACCTCCTCCTATCGCCAGCAGGCTGGCTGGCCAACTATGCAAAACATGGCCAAATCAAAATGCCTCCTACTAGTGCCAAACTTCATCCAAACTAAGGTACCACCAAATCTATCCTCTTCTATCGACCCCTGAAAACCCTCTCACAGCCTTCCCTCTGCCTCCTCCACCCCCATTGTGTCACCTCGCCCCCACTCTTTCACTTTTTTTGGTCTGCTGACATGGAACTCCTTCCTCTCTGCAATTCAAAACACGGTCTTCCTCAATGTATTCCAAAGCAAATTGAAAGTCTGCTTCCTCACTTCTGAGCTGTCCACTTGAATCTCCTCTCCAACCTTACTAATTGTATTTTCTCTCACCGCTAACCTGACTCCTCGCTCTCTTTAACCCACCACACTAGCACTTAAAAGCTTGTTGTCACAGCTCATGCTTATCTGGTTAGACAGCCTACCCACTGACACTTGTCCTATGTTTGTCCACTGTACAGTTCCTGGTATCTGTCCAATGTACCCCTTCTCAAACCCGGTTATCATGCCACTCAAATCCCCCATTATAAGATGTATCTGCTAGATTACCTTTTGTATGCTTCTTTTGGACCAAAGGAGCTTGTTCCCTGTATGAATGCAAATAAATAAATACAAATAAAAGTATTCTCCAATCCATAAGTATATCCTCTAAAAGTACATGCTTTCTTGGAATAACCTCGACAGGTGTCCCACCAATGAATGGCTCATCATGAGGAATTATTATTGATTTAAACTTAATTGTCCAATGATTTGAATTATTCTTTCATTTGATTGTACATCTTTGCCCAAATAGAATTTCATAATCCAAAAGCATTCAAGAATCAATGTTGTGCTTAAATATGGCAGAGTGTCTCTCTGAAAGTATCAATTACAATTGCACGCCAATTAGTACCCCTTTTGAACAACTATACAGTGCGGGCTTACCCGAGGAGAAATAACATGCAGCTACAGAGCACATCGCAAATAACAAGTTTAACCATTTCTGTCAGTACTATTATCTAACGCTATTTCACTTTTGCAAATTATATTTTCAGGCCCAAACGGAACAGACATAGGATTCTAAAGTGATGTCTCAAACTTTCCATTCCTTGTTCTGTCTGATTGATTCTATTAATGGGACTGCTAGGCTCTAAAGATGAGTAGGGCGGGCCACGCTGAAGGCATTGATTCAATTATTTTTCTTACTTTGTTAATTGATTTTTTAAATTCTTTTAGTGTAATTGAGTCATGTATGTTTGTTTAATATGTGTTAGGTTTAAATACATAATTATTTAAATGTCTCCTTTGTTGTTTATATTGATTTCTGTTGTAATCCTATTATGGACGAACGTCTTAATACAGCTGAATGGTTGATTGAGCTGATTGATTAACTGATAGATGCCATTAAAAGTACAAACATCAAATCAGGAGGACTGCATATAATTAATTGAATCAGACTTCATCAACCTGGTGATCTCATTGCATTGATGGACTGATTTTATGCACAAACGTGAAAAGGGAAGCATGGCCCCAGGAAATCACATCAACTTCAGAAAGCAATGTATGCTCCTGCCTTTTTATATGCCAAAGTCTGGATTGCTACTGATATATGTACTTGTGCTTTTGTCTCAAAAGTTGTATGTTCTTGTCGATCACAAGTATTGATCACTTCATGGTAATAATGGTGGTGCAGCATTTTCAACGCGTTTGCCCTTTAAAATTCACACACTTCCGGTTTATGATAATTCCAGGAATGTTTTTTAAATTTTTCTCCAGTTGATTTAGTGTTTCCATCACTCAAGGTTAATACACAAAATATCACAGAACATACAAATTAGAATTCATAGCAGCATGATCAAATGCATTGACATTAATTACAATGAATGAATCTTCCTCCACTCATACATTAATTAAGCACAACTGTAAGTATATATGCATGAATGCTCTGCACTGTATCTGTATTTACTCCATGTACGCCTGTAACAAGTAAGCTTGCTTTCAGCGCCACGATGTCCATGGGCAGATGTGCGCTAAACAAATCCAAATAAACAAATAAATAAATAAATAAATTATGTTGCCAGCATAACAATTCATTATGAATATAAACTATATTCAATGATCAGTACAAAAAATGAATAAACGTAGAACGCTTAAGATGAAAGCAAACTCCACAATTCCTCAATTTTCATTGCCATTCATCACATGCATCCACAGACCACATTAGTGTCTGCTCGGAGACACAACGTAAGTGTATACAATGCGAAACTGTAGGAAAGAGGTCAACAATGCTAAAATGGTATTGTAGCAGAAATGTAAAGGTCCTGGGCCAGGTTACCCAAATATTCGACCAGTGCTTGTGCAAACTTGCACAGTATTAACACTTTTGCGCATGGGCAAGTTTTGACCTAATGAAAATACCATGCAAAATTGCACTGGTGAAAAGTGTATCTAATCTGGCCTCAGATGAGCTAAACAAGAAAATAGTAATAATTGAGAGATAACATTATTACATGGAACCATGGGAGTGAAGGTGCCAAATGTCAGTCTAGACTAATATAGGGGATGGGTAACAGATGTGGGTGAAAGGATTTGTGTGTGCAAGTTTTGCTGTTGAGTGTGTGGGTGTTGACGATGATTGAGATTACTTTCATTCATGTTTTTAGAGGTTACATTTTAGAAGTTGGAGTGGGGTGTTTTCATTTAGTAATCAAGCTCAACACAACATGCATGGGGTGTTGTTGTGACGTTTTTCAGATGTAGCGACCTTGTTAGAATAATCATTGATGTTCCCTTGTTTTCCATGTTTTCGATACAGTACTGAAGAGGGTAGTACACAGTCACTCTCACCATCTGTGCACAACTGAAAGAAAAACACTGAAAGATACCATTAAACCACCATATGCATTAATTCCAATGACACCTAAACCCGAAGCATTACAAGAGGCGACTCTAGCAGCAGAAAATCAAGCAGAACCAGTCTTTGAATTTCTACAAAATGACACCTCCCTCTGCATACCATATATTGAGGTGCCCCTTCATCAAAATGACAATAGCATACAATTTGACGTATTACAGATGGGGGTGGGCAACCTAAATATTGGTACTGGTGCTAAGGGAGAAAAGGGAGATGCTGATGAGGGTCCAACAAATGTAACACAAAATTAATTTCTAAATGCATTAGTGAAACACATTAAATGTGTTAAAGGACTAGGGTAAACCCCTTTGAAAACAAGGATTGGCAGCTGCAGAAGTGATTTTGGGCGGCCATGTTGCTGATAAAAATATTGTGGCTATTCATGAATTTCCACGGTGTAGTCTAACAGTTGGTCTACTATCACTTTTATGTAATGGAAAATGTATGTTTGTGCTTTAGAGTATTGTTTGTGAAGACTAGGTGTTGGGTACACCAGTATTTTGTTTGGTGGACAGTCAATGTCATGAACATCATGGTTCTTGACTAGTTAATCAACCCAAGGTTCTGTGTGAGCATGTATTAAGTTAAGTGCCCTTTAATTCCTTTTGAAAAGCTCCTTTAAGAACATTGGGCCACATTACGAGTTTGGAGGTAGCCATGCCCTTAATAAGGGCATGGCTACCCCCAAACTCGGGTCCAGGTCCCACAAAAGGGGACTTACTGGGCCATTCCGACCTTGGAGGGCCCAGTATTTCCCATTCGCGGGACCCAGACCCGGTACGTCCCCATTCCCATTTGAGCCCCCATAGGACTCAATGGGAATGGGGAGGATGGTAGCAGCGGTGCCGTTAATAACGGTACCGCTGATACCATCCTAGTCTGCTCATGGGTGCTGCTCTGCACGCCTGGCCTGACCAGGCATCCAGAGCGGCACCCGCGAGCAAACTCAGAATGTTGCAGCGAGGTAACAACTTACTGCAACACTCCTAATGAGGCCCATTGTCTCCCCTAGTACTTTCCCTAATGTTAGTGCAGTCAAGTATTTAGTTTCCAAGCGAACATCTTGTTTTAAATGTAGATTGGGCCAAACCAGAGCCTCAATTTCTTTTGGTATTTCCCCTCGAGGTGAATTGTGACTAAGTTAATTTAATTGTCTCTACTTAGTCTCAAGTGGAAGACACTATTTCCCCTTGCTGTTGTAAAGGTGTGTTAATTTAAATGATGTTAGTGTTTTTCCACAAATATGAAAATGTCTGAACCAGAATCCAAAAAGACTACTATCCATGCATTTTTATTTACTGTGATGATCATGTGGATCTGGAGCTTTTCCATTGTTTGGTTGAAGAGCCACCGTCTGCTTTTTCTCCCCCTTCATATCTTTTCTTCTCATAGGTTTCTACTCTTCTTTGGATGCTGAGCCCTATGTCTTTTCTTTCTGTGCGTGAGAGAAAGTATAGTCTTTATCTCCTTACCTTTTGATTCTCTGAGTTGTGTTCTCTCACTGAGATTATATGTGATTGTTATTGAACCTTTAGTTTTACCCTCTGATCCCTTTGTCTAATTGGATGATTGTTTAATGTTAAACAAATTATTTCAGATGAGATTGCTCTGTCATGGCTGGTGCAATGAGCCCTTTCAGCATCTTTTGCTATATTGGCTAGGTTTGATTTGTGCTGTCTTCCCCCTTTCCCTTCATTTCAGAACGTAGTTGGAGTTGTGGGGCATAACTCTGGGGCATTACAGCCCCGGCGGTCCAGTAAGTCAGGTGCCTGTAAAATGTTGATCCCCATTACCGTGGATTCCTGCAGGGCTCCACTGGGATTGGGGACCACAGAAGCAACAAAGTCTTACCGGCACTGTTGTTTCCAGACCGGCACACTTGTAATGAGGGTCAATGTCTCCAAGGGCGGCAAGGCAGGCGAGAAGAGAAACAAAAGTAGCACTTCTGAACCGTTTAATCTCTTCCTGATGCATTTTTCAGTGTTTGGTAAGCAAGCATAATTCATTGCTAATAGAAAGTTCAAATGTAGGAATTGTACACCTGTTAAAGACAGCTGAAAGACCATCAACTAATGGTTGAAATTGACAGCCATTCTCATTCACAACTAATATTCTGAAGGCAGAGGTATTCTTAACTTTTTAAAATAAAATATACCCAGCTCATTTTACGTAATTGCTTAGAAAATGCATTTTATTTCTATCAGTCTTACTTGCATCTTATTTGAATGTCCAAAAATGTGTCATTGCCATTTTTGACGCCTGCACTCACTTTGTTATAAATGTGACTTAAAGTGGATTGTTTTCTAAATGTTCTCTTCACATTTATTTGGGTCAGTGTAACACATAAAGAGACCCCTTCCCCAGTGTATGGAAACATTGATCTGCACATTCTGCAAAAAGACAAGGAAACATTGCTAAACGAAACTGTATATTATGTGTGCTTATCTAAAATAGGGATAGTTTGGTACTAAAAAAAAGACTTCCATTACTGATGGCCTTATCTCCTGATTGAACCCCAGCTCTGGCAGCCTTTGCTCATTTAAATAGTGGTCTGTGAAACGTTGGTGTTGTGGGCACTAATTATCAGAAATGTATATTGATATGTATATTGATGTGCCCCTTAAAGTCGATACAATAACCTGCAGATGGATACAATACTCATTAGGCATGTTTATCAGCATGTGTGAAACTGTGCCATTTATTTGAACATTACAAGTTTGTAATGTTTTATTGTCAGAACAACATCACCATGCAGTGTTGTCTTCATGATATCACCATAAACGTGTTAGGCTCCCTTGAATGTCTCACAATGTTCGCCTTTGACTTAGTAGGTTGACATAAAATCAACATAGTGAGTTCCAACTACAAAAGTTAACAAGATTGGATGGCACGGAATCTCAAAGCAGTCTCTGAAAGTCTTGGTGGTCTTCCTTGAATGCCAATTTCCTTGTATGAAGCTACTGAAATTGAACTCCTTTTAAACGTGCTCAACGTGTCCATTATAAACGTGCAACAAAGCCGATTAATGGTCAGTACTGATTAATACCTAGGTGGAGTTCAGATACAATTATTCTCTTGATTTTGTTGCATCTCACAAGTGATCTTCATACGAGATTGGGCAACATGGGCATTTTTCCTACTGTATCTAGTGGATGATGAAGACGGACAACTGGGTATTCAGCATTAAGGATGTTCTCCAAATGTGAGCATTCAACCTTATTGGGACAGTGACCTAGGCATATAAAGATGACATTTAGAGTTACATGCATGCCCCCCCCCTCCCCCGTTGGTATGACCTCGCAGGGTATCTGTTTGGTGTGCTCTATTCTGCTCTATTCTGCATAGCAATATAGACTAATGTCTTTCAAATTCACCTACATAGAAACAAATCCTCCCACTGTCCAACTTGGCAAACTCTTGTTGCTTCCTCTTAACTTTTCCTCTGACCTCTATTACCGAGGGGAAGACCCTCCGACTGGCCTGGCACTCATCTGATGCTTTTTCATCTTTTGCTCCCCTGCTAATGTCTAGGTTCATGCTTTGCAAATAAGTTGATAAATAAAGTGAGCATGTTCTGAGGGTATTTAATCTGTAATGAGCAAGGCAAGCGTCACATAAGAGAAATGCGTAAACGCCTTGCAGAAGGTTTTTCCGCATTTCTTTTACGTCACACCTCAATTTCAAGGGTTTGCATAGTGGAGAGGAAGGACAGATCATAATTTACGATTCCGATGCCTCCTGCCTCTCTGCCATGTAAATACTACAGCATTTGACCAAGCATGGATTTTCATGCTGGCATAAATGCTGTGGATTGCTATGGAATCTGTCTGCTTTTTTACACCAGCATAAAGCAGGCAAACTCCATAGGAATCCATAGTAAATACTGCATATCATGCGTACATGGCAGGCAGTGTGCAAAAGAACAGCGTACAAGTGCCTACGCCATCTGTTTACACTCCTTTTTTGCACTCTGAAATGCAAATGAGGACAATTTGGCAGTGGGTCCCATTTACTGAAAAGTGTAAATGCAACAGTTCCCAGTGAGTTAATTACAGGAGACTCCAAAATGATTGTGTTTGTGGAACAGAATTTGTGAACATCAAGTTCACATGAAAATTCACAGTACAGCATACTTTACTCCTGAATTATCTGTAACAAACTGCATATCCTTTCCCTTTACCAGTCGCATTATCATGCTGAAAAAAAGGTTGGCCTGTCCCCCTCAACATTTCATACAACATGACTCCTATGCCACTAACTGTGCCCTATGTTACACCACAACAGCTACAGTTGCAACCATTACCACAGCCTCATGTGTCTCTGAATGTCCGACCACCACTGTGCAATTACAACTACTGGGACAAAGTTGCCTGAGGAATCGCAAGACTCCATCCCACACACTCAGAGTGTGCCTGATCAGGTGGACTCGCCTCCACGTCCTTCCCTCTCCCCTCTCACCACATCCTTGTCCTTGTACAAGAGTAATGGGAGCACTCTCAGGCCATGCATGACACCATTCAAAAGGGTATGGATGAAGGTGGCCTCTGATGTGGAGAGGCAGAGCAGGAAAGTGGCAAACGTGACTGTAGCTGTCACAGTTGAGGCCCAACGGGTGCAGGAGTTGGCAGAGTAAATATCTCCTAGCAATGAGGCCATGCTGAGGAACAATACACCCATTCTGCAGCACACTCATGGGGTAACATGGCCAACCCCATCTCACCCACACCAGTGAAGGGATCTCTGCCCAGCATACCATTGAGGTGCTCGCCACATAGACAGCTCCCTCATGACATGCTGCGCATGGACATGGCAATAACCGACTCGAGTAGGGGAAACAATGCCACAGACACTGTTTAGAGGATGCAGGAAGTGGTGGGCATGATTTTTGGGGATGTGGAATGTGGGTGGGCATGGGTCAGTTTCTGTTCAATTAAATAAGCAGCACTCCAGCAAATGAGTTCAGTAGTCATTGAGTTAACCATGTAAAAACACATTCATATCTATTTCAAAAAGTTCTGAATTTGTTCACGATTGATGATACATGCTCCCCTTGCATCCGCATGTCCACCTCGAGGTGGCTACTGGTTTTCTGCATCGTCTGAGTCATTATGAGCATATTCATCCTCTGGAGGTATAGGGGCATTCCTCCTAATGCGCATGTTCTGAAGCATTACACAGACCACAATCATCTTCTCCACCTTCTCAGGGCTGTACATGAGTATCCCACTGGTCTGCCTGCAACTTACATTCCATATCGGGGTATGTTTAGGAGTAAAACAGGTCTTAAAGAGAAGACTGTGAGATATGTGTGGCCGGTCGAGTATGACTGTTTGTCTGTAGTTTTATGTGAATTGTATATGGTGAAAAAACAATAGAGGAATTGATAGACGTAAAGAAGAGAAAACAAGAATTGTGAATGTATTATTTATCTGTTGGTATTGAACTGATGGTGATAAATGAATACATAGATAAAGGTAAACAATGTGATATAGAGGGTTTGGAGCCTGCAGCGATTGATGTACACTCATATTGTGTTGTTTTTCTGAAACGTACCTTTGAATTTTGCAAAGTGTTAAGGTGAGTATGGACAGTCAAGAGTGATGTGTCAAAATGGAAGATATTACTCCACTTTTGCACCTCTGCAAGCAATTACCCAAGCACACACAAAAGCATAGACAGTACAGTACAGAGTGAGTTAAGGGTACCACAGACAAAATGTTTATGCCACGGCCATAAGAGGGAACACTAACGAAGGCAGTTCTGCAGCGTACGACAACATATTTGTGTGCTGCATACACGGGAAAACAGTTAGAGAACACACTACTTAGCATAGAGCTCTGGATGATGTACCAGGAGGAGAGACAAAAGCTGCCTCCGTAGACTGGATACTTAATGTATGCAAAGAGGGGGGTGAGGAGCCTTTTGCTCCACCCGCTGCGCCTGAAACAGATGGCGATAGCAAGAAAGATAACAGGCTGTACCTATTAAGGGAGCTCAAGGCAATAACAGGGTATAGTTACATGGCATATGAGTCACCTGGGCAAAACAGTGATGAGGGCCCAGTGAAAAATACTGAGAGAGATGTAATCTCTAAAGTCCCAAGGGACAAGGAGAGACGCGATAAAGAGAGAAGTGATTGACCAAGTACATCCTTAGATATAGGAGATATATAAAGAGATGAAAAGGAGAAGAAGATAAAACTGATGAGTTAGCACTTATACAGAACAAATGGACGGGTGGTCAGATTTTGCTCAAACTTGATGGTAAGAGCATCAAGGACATAAGGCAAAGGGAAGATAGAAATGAGCAAGACACAAAAGGATAAAGAAAGAGAGGAAAGATTGAAAGATGATAGGACAAAAAGAAAGTATAGGCAGAGACGGGAACAGTTGTATCAAGAGGAGCAACTTAGAAAGCAGGAAAGAGCAGAGGAACAGAGAAAGCATGACAACAGTCAGAGGGTAATCGAAGAACGAGAAAGAGTACAAAGGATAAGAATGGAGGAAGAAGAACAGAAATTAAGGGATAAAAGAATGCAAAGATGTAGAGATGAGGAAATACAAAGGGCAAATTAAAGAAGGGATATGAAGAGAAAAGAGGAAAGAAGGGTAAGAGAGGAAGCAAGAAAGCAAAGAGAACTTGATGATGAGTTAGAACAAAAGAGAAGACAGAGAACATGCAATATTGATTGTATGGAAAAGGAAGTAATGGTTCCTAACACAGTAGTGTCATGGGAAGACATAGAATAGTTCTTCACACCAAGTGAGCAAATAGCAGGTCTGTCTAGAGCAAATCTGGAGGATAAGGTTTTCTCGAGAAGCATTGGGGATGCTGTCAATAAAGCCTATCATGATATGAGAACTAAGAAAGTGCAGCAAGGGAAGGGTAAAAATGACTGACTCAAGAGTATGCAGCTGACAATGAGGGAGGCTCGTGCAGTTTTGAACCAAAGAAGCTGTCTTTAGATAGACTGACTCTGAATAGAGACGAAGAGGAGAAGAGTCACATGATTTGGTGACAGGATATGTCAGACGAGGACAGAGCAACCTACCTTGGGGAAGAGGAAGGTGATGCATGTGGCCCTGTGGGGTGTTTTTCAATGGAGAAGGAAATAAGATGATCAGATTTAGATCTATCCGAATCTCAGGCATCAGAATCATTGACAAGACTAAATTGACCTAAAGATTTGTATGCGTTGAGAAATGAGCCAGGTTCAGACCACCATCTTACCCTGCACGAAATAGTGTCAGGGAGGAGAATGAGGACTCTTGTCACACCTCCATCTAGAACTAGAAGTGATGCCCAGCCGACAGCAGAATTCTTAGGAAAGGAGTTATGTGATTATTTTACATGCATGACCTCAAGTATCTTTGTCATTACCAATCAGCTCAAGCGGAAGGGGTGTGGGGCAACTCGGAACACAGAAACTGATGTTACAGCAAACAGAGTTAAAGAGCTTTGTCTTCCCAAACTTTTTCCCAGAGATGTGGTCCACTTCATAGTGAAGGACGTTACACTGTATTCAGTCAAGGTACAAGATAGACGTGCTTGGATATTTCTTGGAGACGTGAAGATCTATGCTGGAGAACCCTCTTGACCCACACCCCCATCAGAAGTAAGCATCGGGGATGTTAGGGAGAATTCTCTGTTTAGGCTGAATTTCCTAACCTAGTGAGTCCCCCAGCAGCTTTGCTGGATTTTTGGGGTTTATTTTTTTCTCCTGCCAAGAGTGAGACTCTTTTAACCTAACTCTTGGACATGACTTGAGAGTGTTTCTGTGACTTGCTATGTGCTTATGGGCTATGGGGTATTTTTCCCCATAGGCTATCATTGGTTTTTGGAATGTATGTTACACAGCACCCTCAGTGCAGTAACACAGGGGTGTCATAGTGACCCTCAAACATAGACTCCACACCCTGGGACTGACTACTGTCTCCCTGGGTCTGTAAAGTCACCATTGACTTTACTAGTCTTCATTTAGGAACTTAACCAGTACAAACCATCATACTGTGGAAGTACTGGTAGTGGCAATTAGATTGCCCCAGGGTCTGTTGTCGAGGGGGTACTGTCCCGTCCCCCCTCGCCGAGTTTCTGGCTGGTGGCAGTGGATACCATGGAAATATTCCACCGGAATATTTCCCAATGGGATTTCCCATTGATTTTAATGCACCACTTTTTGGTGCAATGTTAAAGATACCGCCGGTTTATTTATTTAATATAAATTCACCGGTTGGGATTTTTTGCCAGAACTCGCCGCCAAAATGGCATCTAGGTTCACTTCAGTAAGCCTGAACCCGAGACGAGCCTTTGTTCCACTTTTGGCGGGCTTCTGCACAGAAGCCCTCCAAAGTGGTGCCATTCTGTCTGGGTACCACAGGGGGTGTGGGAGGGGGTTTAGGCACCCTGGACTGAGTTGCCTTGCCAACTCATGTCGCACTCTGGTGTGATTGGCCCAAGTGGTGAGCCGCCCCGGTCACCACTTAGCATGTTTGAGTGACAGCTAGGCTGTATGAATGGGGGTTTTCTGCATAAAAGCAGAGTTTTTGCGACTGGTTCTTCAGAAGTCGCCACAGGACCTAAGAAGCCGAAGAGGGAGAAGCCGAGCCGACCTGCCAAGACGACACCACCGGTGGAGCCCTGCGGAACCGTCTCACCACTTTTCCCAACGACAGAGGAGATCTCCAGCCGGGAGAGTCTCCTTCCCTTGACTGGTGGGGACAACCAGTTTCTGTCTTCTTTTCGCCTCCCTGAAGCATCTCGTGGCCGCCTTGCCTATGTCAAGCACCCCAGCAACCGGAATACCACTTTTTACCTCAACCGCGAAAGAGGGGTAACATCCTTTTAACCGGAAAACTCCACGGCTGGTTTCTTCCCTGGTAGTGCAACGACCTTCAGCTTTCCTCCACGTCGAGATCTGCTCTTCCTCTGGACGATGCCGCGACTTGCACCCACTACCAGGAACAACTGCCACCGCTGGAGGATCCTTTCCATTTTAAAGTTACCGTGTTCCGCCCGGCTTCCCTTGCCACCGATTGTACGGGGTAGATTTAGCCCTCGGCTCTCGAACCTGGGTAAGCCTGGGACACCCTAACTAAATTTTTCTAAACTTGGTAAAACCTTTCCTACTCACCTGTAAAGACTTGTGACATTGTGTGATCTTGGGCATCTTTTCGCCTGGCTTTCCCTAGAGTGGGCCTGGCAACCAAACTTCCTTGCTCCACAATAGACTGCCTTTCTTAACTTACTGTGAACCTCTGAAAAGTGTTTTACCTTGCTGTTTTTATTACTTCTGCCTTTCCCCCCCCTTTTTAACTAACTTGTTGGAGTGCCATCTAACGTTAACCGCTCACCTCTGTTTGGAAATAAGTGGTGTTAACTTAGACTTGTCCAACAAATAACTAGGGATGTACATATAAGTAATAGTGACTGTGTTTTGACTTACTTACCTTTTCTGTGCTAGTGTAATTTATGAGTGTGTCTTTTAAATAAATAATTATATACTTTTACACCTAGCTTTGGTCAGTGTTTGCTTGTACTACTGTGCCTCTGTACCTATTATGTATGCTCTATATACTGTCTAACTCTTCTTGAGGGAAGTCTGACTGCTCAGTCACAGCTACCAGGTAAATCTGGGTGGTACAGACTGCTACCAAGTGGGTTTACTGCCAAACACCTGTAGTCTTAAATCTTTTGCAGTGGTCCCAGATGAACTGCACATGTTTCTGCCTAACACTGGTGTACAGCGGTGGGATTTGTATTGAGTATACACTTTTGTGTACTTTTGAGATACCTTAGTGCAACTAACCACAAAGCTTAAGCACAAAAAGAAAAAGTCATTTTCTAACATGTCTGCTATGGAAAGTTATAGTCAAGAGTCCCTTGCTACAAAAACTGCTGATTGTTTAAGAGTTCTCTATAAGCATAAGAATCTCATGACTAAAGGCAAGAAAATAGAGCTAATAGAAAGGTTGTTAGAAAACCAAAGTCTGGATGATGGTTCAGAGGAACCTACCACTCCAGCAAATGTAGAGAACAGCAATGATATTGATATTGAACAAAGTATTGATGATCTTGGGTCAGAACCAGAAGAGGAAGATGAAACTGCTATAGATGTTCCCTCTAGGCCTCTCTCTGCCTTACCAGCTGTACCTACTGGACCTTTGCCAGGTCCCACATTTAGTCCGCAATACTATGAACTAGAGAAAATGAAACTGGAATTAGAGTACAAGAAACTTAATACTCAAACTGACAAAGAACTAAGGCTACGAGAAATGGAGCTCAAGTATGAGCTAGAAATGAAGCAATTGTCTGTTGAGAATGCTTCTCTCTCTGGCTCCTCTAGAAGTTCCAGTCCTAAAAGACCCTGGATGCCTAAAGAATTGATTGGTATGTATGAGCCTAAGTTGGATGTGTTGGATTGGTTGTCTATGTTTGAGTATAATCATGGGCTCCAGAACATCACAGGTAATGAGTTACTCACCTGGTTGTTCTCTAGGCTCCCCCCTGTTGCAACTGATGCAGTAATGGAGTTGGGGGAGGAGGATAGGAAAGAGTATGAATGTGTGAAACTAGCTTTGATAGCTAGGTTTGGGAAGACCCCTTCCCAGGATCTTAGGAGGTTTAGATGCCTCAAAAAGCATGATGGTACCCCTTGGGCTACCTGGGTGTGTGAAGGGTTGAAAAACTTAGAGGGATGGATTAAGGGTTACAAAGTGAACACTTATGAAGGAATGAAAAATCTTGTAATGATGGAGTCAATTTATGATGCCTGCTCTCCTGAGCTCAGACAGCACGTGGCTGATTCGCAGGAATTAGATCCTAGAAAGCTAGCTAAGGCTGCTGACTTGTGGGTTGCCAACAGGGCTACTCACAAGGATTCTGGGGTCACACAGAAGAAGGATGAGGGGAGACAGCCTAAGAAAGACTCCAAAGAGAATTCTAATAATTCCAATTCCAAAGAGGGCCCCAAACCACACCATAAGGGTAAGCCACCTGGGAAACCACAGCAGAGTAGTATACCTTCTGGTGCCAAACCAGAAGGAGGTCAGAACAAGCCTCCATTCCAAAGGACCTTTGGATCCTGTTATGTTTGTAAGGCTACTGACCATGTGAAAGGAGATCCCAGATGTAAGGGTAAACCTTCAGGGATCCAGCTTGTCTCCTGAGCCTTCGCTCCAGAGGAGGAAGTCGCTATGGCAAGTGTAAACTTTCTACTACTGGCTGATGAACCCACTGGAGTCTCAGCCAGTGTTTCTTTAGTCTCTCTGGAGTTGTGGGAACAACAGAATTTAGATGTCTATAATTCTATCCCAGATAATACTAAAGAGTATTATAAGGACAGTGTCCACGTGAATGGTCAGGAGACTCCTGCCATCAGGGACACTGGGGCCAGCATAACTGTGGTGGATAAATCATTTTTCAAGGCAGAGGATGTTGCTAAGGCACCCAAATGCCTCACCAAGTTAGCTGGAGGGCCTGTGCAGATGTGTCCCCAGTTACCAGTTCTCATCCAGGGTAATGATATGGCGGTGAAGATACCTGTCAGTATACAATGTGAAGTGCCAGGAAGGGTTCTGTTGGGTAATGATCTGAAAGCTCTTGGAGTTGTGTCACATACCCCCAGACCTCCTAGTAAAAGGTTACAGGAGCTCACAAAACCTGCAAGAGAGGAGACCCTGCAAGGTTTATCTCAGGAGATGATGACAGAAATCACTCCTCTTCCCCTGGAACAACATACTGCAGTAACTACCAGATCAGGAGCCAAGGGGCAACCCAAGACTCCTAGGAAAAAGCCTACAGCAAGCACTCCAGTGCTTCCAAAAAGGACTTCCCCGAGGTTGTCCAAAGTTACACCTATAGATCCACCTCCAGCTGAGGCTGAGAGGGAGGTACAACCCTGTCTAGTTGAACTAGACTCTGAAGAAGAGCTAGTAGGAGGCCCAGAACTTATTGGAGACCTGAACCCGGCTGACTATCCTGAGCTGCAGTCTTTATTGGCAGAAGGTGGACCCAGCAGGTCAGCTTTTAGTAAGGGACAAAGAGAATGTCCAACTCTGGAGGGCCTTCGCCAACAGGCAGCTTCTCAGGCTGATGGGCAAGAGCCTGGGAAGTATAGGTTACACTGGGAAGATGGCCTCTTCTACAGTGAACCAACTGGATCTGAACCTGGAGCCTACCAACGCCTGGTAGTGCCCCAAGAGAACAGACAACAGTTCTTGAAACTAGCCCACGAGATTCCTTTGGCTGGTCACTTGAGTTTCAAGAAGACCAAGGAAAGGCTCTCTCTCTACTTTTATTGGCCAAAGATGGGGGCTGAAGTAGATAGATATTGCAGGAGCTGCCATAACTGCCAGACTTCTGGTAAGGTTGGTTCCAAGAATGTGGCACCTTTAGTGCCTCTCCCAGTTGTGGGAGTCCCATTTGAGAGGGTAGGGATTGACATTGTTGGTCCACTTGATCCTCCAACCTCCTGAGGCAACAGGTTTATCCTTGTTGTAGTATACGATGCTACTAGGTACCCTGAGGCAATTCCTATGAGGACTGTTACAGCTCCGGCCGTAGCTAAGGCCCTCCTTGGTATTTTTACCAGGGTTGGGTTTCCTACGGAGGTGATCTCTGACAGGGGGTCAAATTTTATGTCCCACTACATGAAAGTCATGTGGAAAACTGTCAGAGCCCAGCAGAGGCCAAGTGTAGCAGCCACCAGTGTGGGGGCCTATTTATCCAGTAGATGCCATCTCTGTCCCTCTTGTAGGAATATCAGGTGGGGAAGAGTGGCATCTACTGGACCAAAACGGCATCAGGAGCAAACGAAGACCCGAAGACTACAACTCCCAGCAGCCTCGGGAGCAGCACACTCAGGGACTGGCACGCAGGGCCTGCAACCCGTGCGGACAACGCCCCAGTTATCGCGCATGCGCGAGACGGGTTCGCGCATGCGCAAGCCCCGAAACCCTGTTCGCGCTCGACTTCCTCACGGGCGGACGCATCCTGCAGAGCTCCGAGAGTGCGCAACTCCTACGCGGAGCTCCGAAAGGGCACAACTCCTACGCGGGGCCATCCCTCGCCCAGACTACATCGCCGCGGCCCCGCGGCATCAAAGATAAGTACTTTAACAGGTTCTCACAGTTCTGAACCACTAACTGCATGAAGCCTCGGGGAGGATTCGGGGAGGCACCAGTTCACTGCAGGAGACTTACATGCCATTCTGGGGATCAGGCGCATGATATTACTAACCGCATGTAGAATTGTGTGCGAGCCTATCTGTGGTAGAAACAAGCTACGTGAACGCACGCACTAATTCCTTCTCATTTGACAGACGCAGCTCACGGTTTCCAAGGCACCGCTGGGGGGGGCCCGCAGGCAAAACCGGACATCGGACAAGTACCGAAGCTAAGTCTTTCACAGTTTCCTTGAGATTACGTTTTGTGTCACTAACTGCCTGGTACTGGACCAGTACAAACCCAGATTGTGCTGTATAGGTGTTCCTAATGTATAGGGTTTCCAACCAATGGTGGGCTGAGGACAAGCTCATGTAACGCAGTGCAATCGACACTGAAGTAAGTGTCAACTAACGGAGCCATTGCTGAAGTAAGCAATGCTTGGAGCTAGCTTATGAATCGGTGTTAATAATAAGCTAAGCATATCACCCTACGCAGTGCAGTAAGACAGTGTATGATTGTTGAGATGCTCATGAGTACATGCAAGAATGTATTGATCAAAGGTGTTTTAGTGTGACCAACCAAGCATCAAGAGATCAGGAGCATGTCTTTCCCCTAACCCCTACCTAACCATAACATCTCCCTTAACCTCTACCCGGTGATCCTACAACCCCACACCTATCCAACCCGTGGACCCTAACCCTCTTTCCCCGTGGTGGTTGCGGTTTCCTGTGTGCATAAAGTCCCAGGTGCCAAAACTGCTAAGGGGAGGAAGGAGTTCGTGCTACTTCTGCGCTGGATCAAGAGCCTACGACAGAAGCGCGAACCCACGTATTCTAAGCGCCCAGGTAGCACGAACTTAGCCGCCATTATGGAAGATATAGCCCAAGCTCTGCACGAACTCAAGGCTGAATTAGCGGCCACTCGCCAGGACTACTTAAATCTCTCCACTCAGGTTCGGGGTCTGGCTGCCCAGGGGGTTCCTTTGCCTGAGGGGGCCCATACTCCCGTGAAGGTACATGTCACTACTGAAACTCCAGTGCCAAGAGCTACCCCTGAGCGTTATGGGGGGGACCCACACAAGTACACGACTTTTATGACACAATGCCAGTTACACTTTTTAACCAAGGCCGCTGTGTTCCATTCAGATCAGTCCAGGACGGCTTTTGTTATTTCCTATCTCACGGGGGATGCGGCAGCCTGGGCAACACCCCTGGTCCAAAAAGACGATGCAGTGCTGTATGACTGGAGTGGTTTTCAGGAAGAGTTTGGCAAGATCTTTAACCGCAAAGCAGCCTCTCTAGTGCGAGACAAGGAATTGTTGATGCTGCAACAGGGCAACAAAGAGTTGATTACCTACGTGACCTCCTTTAATCGGTTAGTGGTGGAGGCTGAATGGCCACATGAAAAAAGGTTAGCCCTTTTCTATCAAGGCTTAAGGGATGACCTAAAGGATCTCATAGCACAGGTCGATCCCCAGCCAGATACCTGTACTGGAATGATAGACTTAGCACTGCGTCTGGATCACAGACAAGGAGAGCGACGTCAGGATAAAAAAAGATGGGAAAGCAAACAGGGAGTACTTCCCAGGTTAGATCATCAAAAGCTTCCAACTATGGGGAAAAGCGACAAGGCATCAGAACCTGAACCCATGCAGATAGGTACCATCAGAGGCCCCATTACCAAGGAAGAAAGGGAAAAGCGGAGACGGGAGAAACTCTGCATGTATTGCGGGAAGCCAGGACATTTTGTTAAGGAATGTGGTACTAAACCTAAAGGAAGTATACCGCAGGGAAACGCCAGCGCTCGTCAGTGAATGGGGTGGACCTGTCGAGCCTGAGCCTTGTTGACGCCCCTTCTCATGTCTTGGCTAATGCGACCCATATCCACAGCTCTCATGTCACGGTTACAGGACTTTTAAAAACCTGTTTCAAGAATCAGGTGATCACTCTAATGGTGGATTCCGGAGCCACAGGCAACTTCGTAGATGCCAATTATGCGCAGACCTTAAATCTACCCCTACGTCGGAAGGAAAATCGGGAACCAGTTTGCGCTGTGGATGGGTCACCATTGAAATCAGGACCTGTGACCCAACACACAGAGGAAGCAGTACTGGATATACAAGGCCATAGTGAAATCCTCACCTTTGATGTTATAGCTGCTCCACAGTTCGGTTTTATTCTAGGTTTGCCTTGGTTGGCCCTACATAATCCTGCCATAGATTGGACACGTGGAACGGTCGCATTCACCTCTGAGCATTGTGAGCGGCGTTGTGTCAAGGATAAAGGGAGACCTGTACGCGTATTGGGTACAACACAACGGTCAGGAACAGAAGACTTGGCGGAACTTCCCTCGGCATATACCGACTTTCGGGATGTTTTTAGTAAGGCTGCGGCAGAGACACTACCCCCACATCGCTCCTTTGATTGCAGGATAGATTTAGAACCCGGAGCAACACTACCGTGTAGTCGGATTTACGCCTTAACTGAGGCGGAGAACAAACACCTGGAAGAATATATAAATACTAACTTGCAAAGTGGGTTCATACGGCACTCCACCTCACCTGTTTCTTCACCACTATTCTTCGTGCCGAAGAAATCTGGAGAACTTAGGACTTGTATAGATTATCGCGCAGTCAACAAAGTAACAATAAAAAATCGTTACCCAATTTCCCCTAATACCAGTCCTGTTAGATCAAGTGCGGGGAGCAACCATCTACACCAAGCTGGATCTTAGAGGGGCGTACCATCTGGTGCGGGTACGTGAAGGGGACGAATGGAAGACCGCGTTTAGAACAAAGTTTGGCTTATGTGAATATCAGGTCATGCCATTCGGCCTCTGCAACGCACCCGCCGCCTTCCAGCATTTCCTGGATGAAGTCCTTCGCGGTCTCCTCGACCGTTTCGTAGTGGTATATATAGACGACATCCTCATTTATTCATCCACTGAGGAGGAACATGTGCAACACGTCAGAACGGTGTTACAACGTCTAAGGGAACACAATTTATATGCCAAACTCGAGAAATGTAGCTTCCACAGTAATACCGTTGAGTTTCTAGGATTCATTCTATCCCCACAAGGAGTAAAAATGGACAATCGAAAAGTACAAGCGATCCTGGACTGGCCAGCCCCTACAAGCGTCAAGGAAGTCCAAGCCGTCTTAGGATTCGCAAACTTTTATCGACGCTTCATTCAGGACTTTGCAAAAAAAGTGTTAGACATTACCAAACTGCTGAAAAAGGGAAAGTCATTTGCTTGGGGGCCAGAGGCTGATCACAGTTTTAACCTACTGAAAGAGGCATTCACGTCAGCACCTATTTTGCTACATCCCGACCCCATGCAACCTTTTACTGTAGAAACAGACGCTTCCAGTTATGCGCTGAGGGCTATTTTATCCCAACGAGATTCAACGGGTCACTTGCATCCAGTGGCCTATTACTCCAGAAAATTAAATCCTGCAGAACAAAATTATACAATAGCAGACCGGGAGCTACTAGCCATTCGAGCCGCGTTTGCAGAGTGGCGTCATTACCTACTTGGGGCACGACACTCCATCACGGTGTTGACCGACCATCGTAACCTTCAATTTCTCAAATCTGCACATGCTTTAACCCCACGCCAGCTACGATGGGCCATGTATTTTGCAGATTATGACTTCGTAGTCACCTACAGATCAGGGCTTGAAAACAAAAAAGCAGATATGCTATCAAGGTACCCCGAAGACCATGCCTTGATATGTCCGGAAGAACAAGCGAAACACATCATAGCGGCTGAAAAAATTGCAGCAAGCATAACGAATGGATTGTTTGAGCAGATCGGAGAGGCAATGTCAGCTCAGGATTTACTTCAATGGGAGGATCCAAAAAAGGAACAGTATTTAAAGGACGGTATACCTTATCACGGAACCTCCGTGTATCTTCCCTCAGCTGCTTTGCGAACCCAAGCCTTGAAATGGTGTCACGATTCCCCCCTGGCCGGACATCCAGGAGTGAACAAAACTCAAGAATTACTACAACGGCATTATTGGTGGCCCGGTCTTCTTAGAGACACGCGGACGTATGTGCAACAATGTGAAGTGTGCGCACGAAGTAAAACTGATCATCGGAAACCAATGGGTTTTCTGCGCCCTTTGCCCACACCTACACAACCTTGGAACACCATCTCTATGGACTTTATAGTGGAATTGCCTCCCGACCAGGGTTACACAGTCATACTTGTAGTGGTCGACTCTTTTTCTAAATTGGCCCATTTTATTCCTTGTAAAGGACTCCCAACTGCGAGTGAACTGGTGGACATGTTCCTGCAGCACATAGTTCGCTTGCATGGAATACCTCAGCACATTGTGTCAGATAGGGGGACACAGTTTACCTCCCAATTCTGGAAACTATTCTGTAAAAAGGTGGGAGTTACTTTACAAATGTCTAGCAGCTACCATCCCGAAACTGACAGACAAACAGAACGCTTGAACCAGACCCTGGAGCAGTATCTCAGGTGTTATACTCATAGTACAGAGGGTGTTTGGGTGGAAGTTCTCTGGATGGCCGAGATAGCGTACAATAACTCACAACATACCTCCACAGGATTCTCGCCCTTTCATACCACCTACGGATTTAATCCGCACATCCAACCCACTATCCCTCAAACCACCTTGAACACCGTACCATCAGTACAAGCACGGGTAGAGTTACTAACACAGACATGGAAGAAGGTACACCAACACCTATTCACAGCAAAAGGCACTAGTAAGAGATATGCTGATTCAAAAAGACGAGCATGCCCTATCTACACGGTCGGAGACAAAGTATGGCTATCAACTCGACATCTGAAACTACCGGGATCGCGAAAGTTCGAGCCCCGTTTTATTGGTCCTTTTCGCATCACACAAGTCGTAAACCCAGTGGCCATGAAATTACAATTACCAGCCCATATGAAAATACACCCAGTGTTCCATGTTGCCCTTCTAAAACCCGCAGCACCCCACATCCGAATGACACGACCTCCCCCGGTGCTGGTAGAAGGATATCCCGAATACGAGGTGCAAGCCATCCTCAATTCCCGAAAAAGGGGCGGACAATTATATTATTTCATTGATTGGGTTGGGTATGGCCCCGAAGAAAGGTCTTGGGAACCAGCTTCTAATGTACATGCTCCTCGTCTCTTGCGGTTGTATCACCGTAATTACCCGAAGAAGCCAGGTCCTTCTGCGGGGAGGGGATGTACTGTCAGAGCCCAGCAGAGGCCAAGTGTAGCAGCCACCAGTGTGGGGGCCTATTTATCCAGTAGATGCCATCTCTGTCCCTCTTGTAGGAATATCAAGTGGGGAAGAGTGGCATCTACTGGACCAAAACGGCATCAGGAGCAAACGAAGACCCGAAGACTACAACTCCCAGCAGCCTCGGGAGCAGCACACTCAGGGACTGGCACGCAGGGCCTGCAACCCGTGCGGACAACGCCTCAGTTATCGCGCATGCGCGAGACGGGTTCGCGCATGCGCAAGCCCCGGAACCCTGTTCGCGCTCGACTTCCTCACGGGCGGACGCATCCTGCAGAGCTCCGAGAGTGCGCAACTCCTACACGGAGCTCCGAAAGGGCACAACTCCTACGCGGGGCCATCCCTCGCCCAGACTACATCGCCGCGGCCCCGCGCCATCAAAGATAAGTACTTTAACAGGTTCTCACAGTTCCGAACCACTAACTGCATGAAGCCTCGGGGAGGATTCGGGGAGGCACCAGTTCACTGCAGGAGACTTACATGCCATTCTGGGGATCAGGCGCATGATATTACTAACCGCATGTAGAATTGTGTGCGAGCCTATCTGTGGTAGAAACAAGCTACGTGAACGCACGCACTAATTCCTTCTCATTTGACAGACGCAGCTCACGGTTTCCAAGGCACCGCTGGGGGGGCCCGCAGGCAAAACCGGACATCGGACAAGTACCGAAGCTAAGTCTTTCACAGTTTCTTTGAGATTACGTTTTGTGTCACTAACTGCCTGGTACTGGACCAGTACAAACCCAGATTGTGCTGTATAGGTGTTCCTAATGTATAGGGTTTCCAACCAATGGGTGGGCTGAGGACAAGCTTATGTAACGCAGTGCAATCGACACTGAAGTAAGTGTCAACTAACGGAGCCATTGCTGAAGTAAGCAATGCTTGGAGCTAGCTTATGAATCGGTGTTAATAATAAGCTAAGCATATCACCCTACGCAGTGCAGTAAGACAGTGTATGATTGTTGAGATGCTCATGAGTGCATGCAAGAATGTATTGATCAAAGGTGTTTTAGTGTGACCAACCAAGCATCAAGAGATCAGGAGCATGTCTTTCCCCTAACCCCTACCTAACCATAACATCTCCCTTAACCTCTACCTGGTGATCCTACAACCCCACACCTATCCAACCCGTGGACCCTAATCCTCTTTCCCCGTGGTGGTTGCTGTTTCCTGTGTGCATAAAGTCCCAGGCGCCAAAAATGCTAAGGGGAGGAAGGAGTTTGTGCTACTTCTGCGCTGGATCAAGAGCCTACGACAAAAACCTGCGGAGTTACGTACAAGTTCTCAACCGCATACCACCCTCAGACAAACTGGTTGGTAGAAAGGTTTAACAGAACCATGAAGAGCATGATAGGTGCTTTAGAAGAACCCCTTAAAAAGAAGTGGGACCTTCTACTGCCATGCCTTCACTTTGCTTATAGAGAAGTCCCTCAGGAGGGAGTAGGTTATTCTCCCTTTGAACTTCTCTATGGTCATCCCGTCAGAGGCCCCTTGGCCCTGATTAAGGAGGGGTTGGAGAGTGCTCCTTCCCCCAAGCCAGTCAGAGTGACTGACTATGTGATAGGTCTCCGGAGGAGAATGTCACACATGATGGCAGAAGCAAGTGACAACTTGAAAGCTGGACAAGCTCTGATCAAACATTGGCATGATCAGAAGGCTAACATGGTTGAGTTTACTCAAGACCAGCTAGTGCTAGTTATGCTTCCAACAAGGCAGAGGGCCTTGCAAGACAAATGGATGGGACCCTTCAAGGTTGTGGGAAAACTTGGAGAGGTCAACTATCTGGTGGATCTGTGCAAACCCAGGGAAGCTCCCAGAGTCTTCCACACCAACCACCTCAAAGCCTATGTCTCTAGACCAGAAGTAGGAGCCTTGCTTCTAGCTTCATTAGAAAAGGAGGAGGAGGGTGAAGCTCTACCTGACCTCCTGAGAGGCTTACCTTTGGACGAAAAGGTTCAAGGAGTTAATCTCTCTTCAGATCTGACACCTGAGCAACAGGAGGAGTGCAAAGCTATGTTAAATCAGTTTGCCCCTCTGTTCTCACTTTCACCAGGTTTGACCCCGTGGGGACAGCATGATATACTCACTGGTGACTGTCTGCCAGTCAAAAGCAGAGGATACAGAATGTCAGAACATGTCAGAACCCACATCAAAGGTGAGGTCAAGAAGATGCTTGATCTTGGGGTAATAGAGCCCTCTACTAGTCCATGGTCTAGCCCAGTGGTGTTAGTACCAAAGGCAGGATCCAAAGAGTTGAGATTCTGTGTGGACTGTAGAGATCTTAATGCATTCACCAAGACTGATGCCCACCCTTTGCCAAGGACAGATGAGTTGGTGGATAAACTTGGTGCAGCCAAGTACCTCAGCACATTGGACCTTACGTCAGGCTATTGGCAAATAGCCCTGACAGACCATGCCAAGGAGAAAACTGCATTTTCTACCCCAGTTGGCCTATACCAATACAAGGTTAACCCTTTTGGACTAAAAAATGCACCTGCCACATTCCAAAGGATGGTGAACCAAGTTATAGCTGGGATGGAGGACTTCTGCATGGCATACTTGGATGACATTGCAGTTTTCAGCCACTCCTGTGAGGAACATGTGACCCACTTAGGACATGTTTTGCAGGCTCTTGAGCAGGCCAATCTGACCATAAAGGCAAGCAAATGCCAAATTGGACAGAGTAAAGTGGTCTACCTTGGACATGAGGTAGCAGGTGGAGAGATAAGGCCTTTGCCCAGCAAGATTGAAGCTGTGCAAAATTGGACAACACCTACTACTCAGACCCAGGTGAGAGCCTTCTTAGGCCTCACTGGGTATTACAGGAATTTCATTGAGAACTATGGGACCATAGCTTCTCCTCTGAATGTGATCTCCTCTCCAAAATTCCCTAAGAAGGTCAAATGGAATGAGGAATGCAATCAGCCCTTTGAAAACCTGAAGAAAGCTCTTTGCCAAGCTCCAGTACTCCGAGCTCCCGACTACCACCAAACTATCATTGTACAAACGGATGCTTCCAATGTAGGTATAGGTGCAGTTCTTAGCCAACTGGATGAAAAGGGTAGGGAACACCCCATTTGCTTCATCAGTAGAAAACTGAAGGATCCTGAAACAAGGTGGGCAACAATAGAAAGAGAATGCTTTGCTATTGTGTGGGCACTGAAGAAATTTAGGCCATACTTGTATGGTTCTACTTTTGTCATTCAGACTGACCACCAACCCTTGAGATGGTTAATGCAAATGAAAGGGGAAAATCCAAAACTATTGAGATGGTTAATCTGCCTCCAAGGGTTTGGTTTCACCATTGAGCACAGGTCAGGGTGTCACCATCAAAATGCTGATGGACTCTCTAGGATGTATGTCATCCAGTAGAGGTATGATGTTCATCCAGGAGTGGATTAAATCCTCCTGTCACTTAGTCTGGGGGGGGCGAGTGTTAGGGAGAATTCTCTGTTTAGGCTGAATTTCCTAACCTAGTGTGTCCCCTAGCATCTTTGCTGGATTTTTGGGGTAAATTTTTATTTCCTGCCATGAGTGAAACTCTTTTACCCTTACTCTTGGACATGACTTGAGAGCGTTTCTGTGACTTGCTATGTGCTTATGGGCTATGGGGTATTTTTTCTCCATAGGCTATCATTGGTTTTTGGAATGTGTGTTACACAGCACCCTCAGTGCAGTAACACAGGGGTGTCATAGTGACCCCCAAACATTGACTCCACACCCTGGGACTGACTACTGTCTCCCTGGGTCTGTAAAGTCACCATTGACTTTACTAGTCTTAATTTAGGAACTTAACCAGTACAAACCATCATACTATGGAAGTACTGGTAGGGGCAATTAGATTGCCCCTGGGTCTGTTGTCGAGGGGGTACTGTCCCGTCCCCCCTCGCCGAGTTTCTGGCTGGTGGCAGTGGATACCACGGAAATATTCCACAGGAATATTTCCCAATGGGATTTCCTATTGATTTTAATGCACCACTTTTTGGTGCAATGTTAAAGATACCGCCGGTTTATTTATTTAATATAAATTCACCGGTTGGGATTTTTTGCCAGAACTTGCCGCCAAAATGGCATCTAGGTTCACTTCAGTAACCCTGAACCCGAGTCGAGCCTTTGTTCCACTTTTGGCGGGCTTCTGCACAGAAGCCCTCCAAAGTGGTGCCATTCTGTCTGGGTACCACAGGGAGTGTGGGAGGGGGTTTAGGCACCCTGGACTGAGTTGCCTTACCAACTCATGTCGCACTCTGGTGTGATTGGCCCAAGTGGTGAGCCGACCCGCTCACCACTTACCATGTTTGAGTGACAGCTAGGCTGTATGAATGGGGGTTTGCTGCATAAAAGCAGGGTTTTTGGGACTGGTTCTTCAGAAGTCGCCACAGGACCTAAGAAGCCGAAGAGGGAGAAGCTGAGCCGACCTGCCAAGACGACACCACCGGTGGAGCCCTGCGGAACCGTCTCACCACTTTTCCCAACGACAGAGGAGATCTCCAGCCGGGAGAGTCTCCTTCCCTTGACTGGTGGGGACAACCAGTTTCTTTCTTCTTTTCGCCTCCCTGAAGCATCTCGTGGCCGCCTTGCCTGTGTCAAGCACCCCGGCAACCGGTATACCACTTTTTACCTCAACCACGAAAGAGGGGTAACATCCTTTTAACCGGAAAACTCCACGGCTGGTTTCTTCCCTGGTAGTGCAACGACCTTCAGCTTTCCTCCACGTCGAGATCTGCTCTTCCTCTGGACGATGCCGCGACTTGCACCCACTACCACAAACAACTGCCACCGCTGGAGGATCCTTTCCATTTTAAAGGTACCGTGTTCCGACCCGGCTTCCCTTGCCACCGATTGTACGGGGTAGATTTAGCCCTCGGCTCTCGAACCTGGGTAAGCCTGGGACACCCTAACTAAACTTTTCTAAACTTGGTAAAACCTTTCCTACTCACCTGTAAAGACTTGTGACATTGTGTGATCTTGGGCATCTTTTCGCCTGGCTTTCCCTAGAGTGGGCCTGGCAACCGAACTTCCTTGCTCCACAATAGACTGCCTTTCTAAACGTACTGTGAACCTATGAAAAGTGTTTTACCTTGCTGTTTTTATTACTTCTGCCTTCCCCCCCCCTTTTTAACTAACTTGTTGGAGTGCCATCTAACGTTAAGCGCTCACCTCTGTTTGGAAATAAGTGGTGTTAACTTAGACTTGCCCAACAAATAACTAGGGATGTACATATAAGTAATAGTGACTGTGTTTTGACTTACTTACCTTTTCTGTGCTAGTGTAATTTATGAGTGTGTCTTTTAAATAAATAATTATATACTTTTACACCTAGCTCTGGTCAGTGTTTGCCTCTGTACCTATTATGTATGCTCTATATACTGTATAACTCTTCTTGAGGGAAGTCTGACTGCTCAGCCACAGCTACCAGGTAAATCTGGGTGGTACAGACTGCTACCAAGTGGGTTTACTGCCAAACACCTGTAGTCTTAAATCTTTTGCAGTGGTCCCAGAGGGAACTGCACAGGTTTCTGCCTAACAGGGGAAGAACAGGGGAAGAACCACAGCATGTGCAGACTAGGTCTATGACGAGGAAGAAGGACGCAGAAGCTGTTGAATGAAGATAAAGAGTTCATTGGACCGTGGCTTGTTTCGGGACACTCTTCTCAGTCACTAAAAAAGGTGTTAAGGGACGTTATTTGTTTTTTAGCCACAGGAATTTGTTAAACATTGGACTGAGGCATGCTTAAGACTTGAATTTTAAAAAAAAGAAATAATAAATATATGCCAAAAAGAGTTCCTTTTTGAGGACTAGAAGAGGGAGCAGTTCCCTGATTCCTTTCACATTGAACTTCTGTTTGGAGGGGCCTATGGTAGTGCCCAATGACAACATTTCATGGATCATTCTTGCAGTTTTCCTGTTCATTTTGCGTGCATACCCTGTGCTTGTGGGGAAAACTGCTAGAGTTCATATGTTCTTGCAAGATCCTAAGAATGGTCCAATTGTGAGGAAATTGCTTGCAGCTATTATTGAACAAATTCCTCAGTTGCATGAGTTCAGTGGGGAAGACACAAATGCCCCTGACACCGGATAATGCACATAGACTTTTCAGTTTGGTGTTTTAATATTTCATTGAGGAATGTCTGCATCTTGTTGGGAGACAAACTGATTTCAGAACCTTCCTGGGAGATCCGAGAAACAATGCAGTGCACAATGAGATACTGAGAGACATCATAATACAAGTAAACTGGTACTCTGAGAGAGCATTGAGAACTGAATGAGACTTTCTAGGAAGAAGATCCAAAAGTCTACTGTTTGAGCTAGCTGCAACTGATTGAGGGGAACTTTTGGAGCCAAGACTGCAGCTTCCAGAAGTAGTGCATGATGTTACCCGATTAAAGATTTGTTTTTCCTTCCTTGAAAGTAAAATGGGCGGCATCAATAACAACTTTGTCATGGCAGATCTCGAGAGACGTCCACGTTGTGCAAAAAGTTATTGCTGCAAGTTGTCCTATCTCTGCATAATTTACTCCTGCATTTTGTTCATAGTGATACTGCTCTCATTTACAGTACACACTGCTTATTATATAGACGCAAGTGGGATGAAGACTCCTGTGTATCCTCCTGTACAAAAGAAGGGTACCGATGTGACAACTACTAGGCAACCAAGATCTTATGTGATTGTTCCTACTCCAGAGATACACACAAGGGAACCTGGTCCTGTGATGAATAAGCCTGGGGTACCCTTTAAAGGGAGATCACAAATGGAGATTATGCAAGATATTTTTATGCCTAAATATTAAGTTGATCGGATGAAACTTCTGGAATGTTCTCCTACACAGATAGCACATGTAAAGGCACCCAGGCCACTGACTAATGTTCATATGATTGGTCCAGTAAGGAGGAACTATGCTGACATACTTCATGAGATGATTAATGTGGCTCATAAGAGAAGTACAAGGTCTAAGAGAAGTGCTAGGGAGGATGATCATGAGCTGAATGATTACCTGGATAGCACTGCACACTTGGGGAATAACATATGGCATCAGCATATGAAAGAAGTGGGAAGAAGGACCCTCGCTTTACAGGGGCACTCCTGCCTTAGAGTATGGGGATGTCCAAGATCTTCATAGCTATTGAAATAGACGTCCAGACAGCACATTGTCTTTCACGCATAGCAATATGTCGTACAAGAGACCAGTTCATGGGCCGAGATGCCTATCTCAAATGGGCAACTCAATGGACAGATCCAGGTGAAGATGAATATATCCAAGACACGAAGGGGCTCATTCTGGAGTGAAAGGGGCTGAAATCATACGAGAAGTAATCAAAAGACTTTAGAGTCCGGGAACATCTGCAGAGGAAATTCATAGATGGAAGAACAGAGGCCAGATGCAGATCTTGGGATCAGTGCTATCAGCAGATGGCTGGGAAGAAAGAGTGGTTATTTGCAGAGCCTGGGTGATCATTGGTTGTTAACAACCAGTCGTTGACATTGTGCAAAATGGATGCAAGCCATTATGGGCAATACTTGCTAAGCTACTCACCTAGTTCGAAGATAGAGGAGGACCCTTGCAGATAGTGCCTTTGGAGAGTGCAAAGCTGCACTTCAGAAACAATGGCACAAGGAAAGTAGGAGAGAATCAGAACTGTGGTGGAATCTGTGATGTACCAGGATTGAAACTTGGGACAGCAGTGATCATGGATCACTATTGGGCATGCAGGTATAGAGCTTATATGAAACTATCCAAGGGATGGGGAGGACGATGCTCATTGGTGAATGTTGATGTTCCAGCGTTGGTGATTCCTAAAAGTGATTTAAACCTTGACATTTTTCTGAAAGCAGATGCTCACCTGAGGAAGAAGAAATCTGTGGAGCTGATTAGTCGAATGAAGAGGGAGAACTATTTCTCTGCCAAGTCAATAGAAGCCTTTGACTCCATTTCGTATGAGCACAGACTGTTCAGCCAGACTTCATCAGTATTTATGTTGATCTTTACTCTGAGAATCCAGGTTGGAGTAAATACGAAATGGTTGCAGATTACCAGATGGGAGTTGCTGTAAACGATCAACACAATCATAAAGGGATTCAATGCTATCAGAGAAGAGATGAGAGCCATAAGACTGATGAATCTTCATAAAAGATACATCTTGGACATGATCACAGCTATGGATGGAGATGTTTGTGCAAACATCAGAGAATCATGTTGCACATTCATACTTTCTCATGATGACGAGAATGGAACCTTCACAGAGGCCATAGAGATGCTCACAAAGCTACACATCCAGATGATAGACAAAGTAGAAGACATTGCTGATGACAGATTGTTTGGATCACTCTTTTCTGGGGTTCCACAATGGATGGCAGACATGTTCAAGTTCCTTGGAGCCCTGATTGTGTTGGTGTTGCTGGGATTTTGTGTGATCAAGATAATAATCACACAATGCAAGACGACAGCAAAGAAATCCATAGAGATGAGGATGTTGAATCAGGATGGAAGGCCAGAGACTTGACAGATGAAGAAATAAGAAACTTTGTGAAAGCCAGTATCCATGCACCTGAGAGAACAAAATTCCTGTATCAAAAGAACCATAAGAAGTATTTGGGGAGATGGATTTATTGCATTCCAAGTGGACAGTGCATGCTCATGACTTGGTACAAGGATGAGCATGTGAAATCAGCTGGATGCCTGATGGGATTCATAAATATATGGATCCCAAAGAAGCATTTCTTCAAACAAAGATTTCTAGATGTGAAGGATGATGGGAGAGTGGTCGATGAATCACCCAGAGGGGGGAGTGTAGAGAAGGAGATAAGTACCCCCATCTCAATCACCTCACCCATCTTGCCTATATATTGGGAACCAAAGAGTGAGCCATGTGTGGTACCAGTGAAAATACTGGTACCGAGAAGAATCCTGGAGCCAAGGTTCCCATTGAGAAAACCATACCTGCATATGAGACAGTACGATGCCCATTTGAATGAAATTCCGGAAGAAGCAGGACCAATGAATGACGAAGGTGAATGGTGACATCATACAGAGTCGAGTTGATGGACATGGAAGAGATGCAGAGACTAAAGGATGCAGATATTCTATAAGGCATCAAGAACGTATCGAAGATAAGTCGCATCTTGGGATCAAGATGAAGAAACATATGCTACATAACTGATGAAGATGTCAAGTCAGTTTACACATGTACATATGCAAAGAAACGCAAGCAGACAAAGTATTCATGAGGCTAGCTAAGTAGCTAGCTAAGTAGTGAATAGATTACGGCATGCACCAACATTTACATATGTATAAAAGCAAATAAAGAATGGATGTTTCCACTACGTGTTATAGCATTTCCAGTGTGTCGCAGTTAGGAAACAAATGAATCACAGAAAGTCGAGACTGGATGAGCCAAGAAGCCAAGGTCTTATCAGGTTGGAGTGAGCAGATAGTGGATACAAATCTTGTGAAAGAACGAAGCTCCTGTTTAGGAGGCATGAACAAAACAAGGAAGACGTGAGAGGTCTATTAGAGAAAATAGTATTTTTAATACACGAGAGGCTCGATTTTGTGGTCTTCAGTCACATGGAGGGATGAAGTTGGACGAATATGATGGTCACACCTACGCATGAGAGCAGAGCATGCCTTCACTCCCCTGAATTCTCCAGAGCAAATAACACTCCCAAGGACAGGTTCAAAGCCCTAATTGACAGCAGACCATTAAGGTGATGATGGATGAATATGTTAATTGGTGAGAAGCTATGGTCAAAGACTAGCTCACGAGCACCTGGAAGCCCAGTCTGTGAGCTGCTAACCTAGGTGGAAAAGTACTGACAGATGTTAGAGTGCCAACTAATGGTGGTGGACCGCATGATTAAGGGTCCTATAGATTGTTTAGCCAATGGGACGTCATGTATTTAGGGACATTCATAGTGACCTGTTTTAGGCGAGGGCTTAATTGCCCCACCTGATGTTAAGAAACCTATCGCATTTCCTGGCTACCTTAAATGAATATGGATTGTATACTTAGGCATTCCCATACACCCTATCACACTTGCCATTAGGTTTTTATAGTTTGCCACGTAGAATGATGTTAGTAATATGTAGGTTGACGTCACCTATGACGATTCTTTTCTATAAAAGAATGCTTGTTTTAAAGATGCATTGAGAGTTCTTATGCTGAGACGTCCGTTGATGTCCGTTGTACTCCTTGTTTTAGATAATTGATATCAAAACAGTTATCCTTTTGCCAACTACCTGGGTCATTTTGATTGATGTCTGAGTAACTTCTGCATCCCCATCCATCTCAAGCATTTTGCTACTTCATTTTATAGAGCTGGAAGACCCCAGTTGACAAAAGTTTGATGATAAATGGTCTACATTTGAATCAAGAATGGTTGCAGTGGATCTTAGAGTAAGTGACTCAGAAGATGTCACTAGCAAAGTGCAATGTTAGAAACCACAGTCAAATCCTTACAAAAGCAATCTGAAAACCCAGAGAACAGAAATAGAAGGAAATCCGGGGGCTGGGGAGTGTTTGAAAAAGGACAACTCTATCATTTTCATTAGTACTATGCTCCTCAAGCTCTTGGACTTCCCATTTCACTGCAGTTGAACATTCAACGGGCTCATTGTGAAGGATCTATCAACTCAGTATGTAGTGCAAACAATTCATCTAGAACTCTTATCTTCACCCTTTTGAATTATATGCATATCCATCTCATAATGAACAAGGTGAAACAAATAAAACAACCCTTATGGGTTGGCAGAAAGATATACATTTCTAAGCATGTTTCCAATGCAACAGCCACAAGAAGAAAAGAAATACTTGTATTTAGACCGGCTCTAAGGAAATTGAATTCACAATATGGTATTATTCATCCAGGAATCCTCAAGGTAACCTGCAAGTGTCATACTGCAACCTTTGAGAATCCAACTGACTCTAGACAATTGATTCAGGCTCATAGTATGGAAGAAATGGATATGTTGATGCCTGCTCTCCAAAATGATTTATAAGAAGTAATGATACACAATTTCATTGGTTATTATTTATAACATCTGCCAGAGTGGAGCTGCTATCAGCCTCTTCTAACTAGGCTCTACACCCCAGCTGTATTACTTGCCAACATGTATTGGTGTGGCTGTTTCCTATTATCCAAGTTGTTACTTAGAGTTGAAAGATGCTATTCTTTATGGATGAATGCCCCTGTTGACACAGTTTGTTTCTCCCCTTTCCCCCTGTGTCATTATCCTTCTATTTTTATTTTTTCAGGATATTCTATGGCAAGCATATTTGCTATACTAATTACATTCTATTGTACTAATAGCAAATAAGTTGACTCTGCATACCTTCAATATTAAGGATTATGTTTTTTATGTGCACCTAAGTTAACAACATGCCACTTAATGTAACTTCCTGGAATGTTAAGGGACTACACAATCCCATTAAAAGACAGAAAGTTCTGTCCTATCTAAACAGAACCAAACCATAATTTGCGTGGATTCAAGAAACACATCTTTCACAGGTTGGAGCCACTAAACATAAGCGTTTCTGGGTGAGTCACGTTTTCTTGAGTGTGGCACACAGCAAGACAAATCTGTTAATTACTCTTATCAACAAAGCACTCACATGTAAAATTGTTAAAACAGACTCTGATGATTTGGGGAGCAGGGTATTAGTATAAATTGTTGTACGTTAAATTGAATATAATATGCTCAATGTTAATGGTCTTACTTCTCTGTATTCTACATTTAGGTTGCCATTAAGGAACTATCTCTTTAAATCTAACTCTAGTAATCTAATTTTTTGTGGCGATTGTAATGAGGTCATTGGACCCTTTCTCAAAAGAACATTAAGTGTGTGTTTTAAGAACAATAGATCACAATTTCTGAATTTCATATCTGAATTAGGCTTCATTGATGCATGGAGCATTATTCATCCTTCTGATCTAGAGTTCATATTTTTCTCCAACCCCCACAAATCTTTTTTCTATAATAGATGATATGCTCCTTTCAGATCCATGTCAAATGTCCTTCTCAATGCCAGTATAGATTGTATATCATTATCGGATCATGCCCAGTTCATATCCAACTTGTGATTGTACAAAATAACCATAAATCTAATAGATGGAGATTTAATATTGCTCTGCTAAAGATAAGTTATTTATGCCTTTCATATCTGAAACACATAGCCATTTTCCGACAACAAAAGTCAAGATATGTCCATTGTATACAACTGGGATTGTCACTAAGCAGTACTTAGAGGCCAAATTATATCACTTATCGCTAAGTGAAAGAAAAATGAAGGTAGGCATCAGACTCAAACACTTAAAATCTTTTGAAGCCCAATACATTCATAATACTACTCCTTTTGTAGAGATACAAATGTACATGTCACCTCTGTCTTATTGGAAGACATTAGGAAAGCACTGTACATGACACCTGGTATCGTCCCAATACATGATGTTAAAGAGGAGACATGAGGACACACTGAAATGATATGCAAATACTAGAAAGATGTGACTGAAGTAACAAAGTAACTGAACGTGCAAATACAAAGAAAGTATATACACTGAGAAGATAAGAAGAGATGCAGTAGATGCACATATGTACAAATGCAGAAACATATAGAAACATATAGAAGCTTGCTGAAGTAGAAATTATAACACAGGTAAAGCAGCCATGATGAAAAGATGTATGTTGGTTTGGTATAATAGTAAGCTAAAAAGTCTCTAGGAGAGAGACCAAGGCTGGAGAAGGTAGCAGGCGGAAAAGAGCACTGTGCAAGGAACACATAATATCTGTTTGGCTTGGGATTCAGGATGCCAAATTAAGAAGTAATTGCAAGACACAAGTGTAGCTGAATAGGATGAGCTACATATGCACAACATGTTTCTCTTAGATTTAGTAAAGGAGTGTACATTTGCAAGTGCCAAGTATTGAACAATGAAAGATACAGAAAGTATATGCAAAACAGAGCGACCAAGTCTCCAGAGGCTAAGAAGAGTAATAGCAAACAGTATAATTGAATCAGAAAGCACTAAATAAAAGGTCAGAATGGACAGAATCATGGTCACTTCACACGCAGTGCAAGACTGGAAAACAATCCCTATTATTAACTCCAGATGAAGAGAGCAAAGCTTCTTCACTCCCTTAACATTCCTGAGGAAGAGAACAGTCAGCAAGGTCAAATACAAAGAAGAAGACTTTGCTTAGGGCCTAACTGATGATAGATGGTAGGGTAATTGTCCAAATGGGCAGTGGTCTGATTTTCCCTGAACCTGTGTTTAATTTTGCTTATGTGCTGGTAACATGCCAAATGTCCAAGGTTGGGAGAAAATGCCAACCAATCTTGAGGGCCTATGCAGTAATGGAATATATATTGGTGCAGAGGCCAATCCACTGCTGTTATTCTGCTTTTAATCTGTATTATATGTAGTTGGAGATAGTTCAAGGCATGCCTACCAAATAAGGGGTAAACAACTGTGTACCAACAAAGTATAGGTATACATGTTCCCCTAAGCAATCTGTCCTTTTGACAGAACTTTACTGTTTGACACACAGGATGATGTCATATCTGATGTACATTGAGGTGTAAAGCCTTTGTGTTATTGAAATGTATTTGAGAGTGAGTAAGCTGCAAACAGTTTGTTCATCAGCTTTCCCTACTTTATAGAGCTGATGTTGATTGAGGGAAGTTGCAACATTCCTTGAGTCTGTCTGGTCATTTGGGTCTGATATAGTTTATTGGCAATTCCATCTGGCACTTGGAATGTTGCAGGTGCTACTGCACATTTGGTAGCAGTGCGGATGGTTCTCATTCGTACCATGAGCCTGAATAAAGTGCCTCGGATATTTGTCGTCTTCCACCATTAGCCAGAAGATCACAGAGTTTCCTGTGGAGAGCAGAGAAAAAAACACATGTGAAAACGAAACAGTCGACAGGTTCCCCTTTGAAGAAATTTGTGTCCAGTCCCCAAGTGCACCCCATGCACTGGAGGTGAACTGGTCGATTGGAGAAGAGTGATACCGAGGGACTCTAGCTGAACAAAGGATGTAAGTAGAGTATCAAAACAAATAAAGTGAAGGAATGGTACTGTAAGTGTAAATACATATAGTAACAGGATTTCTGTTAAGAGAAAGAGACAGATACCTCAAACCCTAGTACCAAGGGGACATAATGATATGCATTAAACTTCTGTAGGGGGTATCTTTCAGAGATTCCTAAGGCAAGGCCGAGATGAAGAATACGTGTCACACTCCAAAATGGGGTAAACTGGAATGAGCTACCTTTACTAGAGAAAGTGGGAGAAGATGATCTTAGGATATTAAAGTGCACATTTGTTTGGGATTATAAATATGTCAGCGTAAAATGTTGTTTGATTTGTTTAAACTAAGAGACATAAAACAATAATAATAAACTACCTGGCTATCAGACACTGAAGTCAAATGATTGATGTCAATCAGAGGAGGATAAAAGTTGAGAATAAATAGTATGTGAAATAAGATTCTTAAAGTTTCAATAATAAAATAGCAGGACCGCAAGACCTGATAGGACTATAAAAAAAAGAATAAAGAGAACATTATTGTATAGGCTTTACAATTGGTTAAAGCATTGTTTTTTGGGTCAAGGGAAGCAATTGATGGTGCTTGCCAGAATTTATTGTTGTGGTATAATTGATTAAAGTAATAATGCAATTAAAGACCTGGTAATTATTGCAGTTGAAAATGACTTGTCATTAAGGGGGACACTCCCCTGCTACATTTATCCAAAACATTACCGAGATACACACCCAAGATTGGACCATGCTGAATGGGTAAAATGCATGGCTGACAAAATGTTTATGCCGTGGCCTCAAGCAGGTTTGCTATCATGAACAGTATTGCAGCACATGACAACATACTTACATGCTCCATATGCAGGGAAGAAGTTACAGAGAAACGATTAGCCATTTTAGAACTATGGAAAATGTATCAAAGCAAGGAAGAAGACAGAGTGGATGCTTTATCAGCATAAAAGGGAAGACACAATGCCCTAGGCTCCTTTTTCTTCTTCTGTTACCAAGGTACAGACATTGCGAAACAGGGATTTATCCTTTAAAGGAGTTAAAAGCAGTGGCAGGGTATGTAAATATGACATACGCAACCCCTCTTATAATAGTGAGCACAACATGGAAGAGAGCAAGATTAAAGAACGAAAATATATCTCAGCACGGAATGAAAATAAAGAGCATGATGAAAGAAGGGATAGAGTAAGAAGAAGCTAAGAGACAAAAAGAAGGGAAGAACAAAGCCAAGGAAGTCATAATAGTGCAGAACGAGTGGATGGAGGACTAAAATTAGACAGAAAGGGTATTGTTGAGGTTAGAGAGAGAGAGAAGAAAGAGAGGAATGTGAAAAGAAGGAAAAGGAACAAGGAGAAGGTTAAAGTGAGGAAGTGAAATGAAGAACGAAGAAGGTATAGAACAAAAGAAAGAGAGAAAAGAGGAGAAGAAACATGACAAACAGAAACACAGAGCATGAAAGAATGTAGGTTGCAAAGAAGGCAAGAGGAAGAAGAAAAAACAGAGATGGGAAGAAGAGAAGAAGGAAGGAGTAGGGGACAAAGGGATGACAAAATAGATCACATCAATAATAGATGTGTAGTACCAATCGAAACATGAAAATGATGGAAAGAATGGAGAGGGTCACAACAGCCCCACAGGAAACTTCAAGGGTTACGAAGCATACAGACATGGGCTGATGAACATGAGGCAGAAGGCATGAGGAACGGATTGGGGATTTATAAAGGCAAATTAGGGAGAAAGATGGTTACAAAACCAAAGGGAGCATCGAAGGATGTCCACCGCTCCACCAAAGCAAACAGGAGAAAGATTGGATGGCATAATGATGGAAAGGAAAGAATCCTGTCCTTAAGTACACTAGATGTTGATGAATATGAAAGGGAAAACAGCCATGCAAGCTGGGGTATAATTATATCAGACGAAGAAGGGGAAGAAAATGAAAGAGCACAAACAGAAGGCTCATGCAGTTTTTTGATAGATCCAAGCATAGAAAGAGGGGAACAGTGGTCAGATTTAGAAGACCCAAAAGAAAAAACACCACAACTGAGACCATATTCTGAATGACCACCAGCACGGTCAAGCAGTAGAGGGGATATATCCCCACCTTGCGTAAGTAGATTAAGGTCATTTCCAGGATGGAGATCAATGGGCAAAACTAGAGCCACCTGGAAGAAAAGGTGTGTAGGTGGGTACGATTTTGGACCATGATTTACACAATTCCCCTTATTAGAGAAAGAGGAGGATGACCACAATATATACCATGGCCACAAATGGACAATGATAATTTGAAATGTAAATTACCTGTTTTGACTGCAGGTGCGGGAAAATGGATTCATGAGTTAGAAAGAATTACAGCTTGAATGATGTTAGCATGGGGTGACATAAAAAGCCTGCTAGCAGCTATCTGTGGGGGAGAGAGCTAATGACATTTGAAGATGAGCAGGGTATGCAATAGCGACAGTGCAAAACATGACACATGATGAAGTGCCATTTAATAATTGTAGAGCAGACGTATGACGTACGCTTAGAGTGCAATATCCTGACACATCAAACATGGGTGTGATTATGAAAAGGAAAATGGGTGAGAATGAAAATCCAGTTGCTTTTATTCAGGAGATTCAAGAATGTTGACATCTTGAGACAAAGGAACCATGGAATAAAACATTACAATTGTGTTACCATATTTTATGTGAGGGACTACCCGAGCAAGTGCAATGGCAGATGAAGAAACAGGTAGGGATGGAAGCAAATCCATGGTAATAAATACAGTTGACTATTGTACATCATTGCCAATTATTGGAAGAGAACAATAATAAGAAAGTTGAGAGTAGAAAGCAGGAGGAAGCAAAGATAGTTCAGAAATAATTGTCAAAATTTGCCATAGAAGGAGCAGCGTTGACAAGTGGTGAAGGTGTGGAATCACAAGAGTTACAGCCAGCACAGCCAAGCAATGTAGGTTATCCTTGAGATCAGGATGGTAACATTTTTGCCAAGAGGTAGAGGGAATGGACCAAGAGGAAGAGGTGGTTTTCAAAACACTCAAGTGGGAGGAGGATTTAATGGAGGACAGCCGCAACAATGCTGGAATTGTGAGAGAACAGGACATATGGGCCGAACGTGTAGAAGTAGAGGGGACATGCAGCAGAACTGGCAAGTTCCAAGAGGGGGATGGGCTATTCTCCACAGTACAATTCTGAACTGCAGGAGTATTATGCCCTAGATCACATGCAGAATTAGACACGTGCACAAGTTCTGTTGTAGTCACAATCGCCAAAAGGGCAACCCCAGTAAGCACCTATGCACACATAAAAAGTACAGACTAAGCAAGCACAGGTACTACAAGCAATGTTGCCACATTGGAATGCAAATACAGGAGCCCCACAAGCAGCCACACCCAGGATAGGAAGTGTGAACGTGGTAGGAGGAAATCCTTTCATGAGTAAAGGGATGCATTTATATGCACAATAGGAAAGCCCCCAGAGGGACCTGATATGTTCAGTACTGTCAGTGACACCAGATCCCCAAGAGGAACCGAGGATCAGCATAAGGATGGGAGGCAAGACATTTTCATTTCTTGTAGATACTGGAGAGACTCATTCTGTGTTCGAGAGGGAAATTACCCAATGTCTGGCATTGCCATGAATGTGCAGGGATTCTCTTGGGCTATGAGTTTAGTTCCTTTTATTGGCAATTTACCAATCTCTATAGGAGAACATGCCACTATTGTATTCTTGGCAGACACCAGTCAACATATTAGGACATGACATGATGACAAAACTAAACATGACAATATCTTTCACTGACATATTGATAGTGTGTTCCACTCCAGGGATACATTGCATGACTGTAAGATAATTCATATTAGCATTTACAGGGCAAAAAGCATTATGAGGTGTCCCTTTAGACCCATAAGTATTTGTGTATGGAGTAAATAGTTTGTTGACATGGCTTCCTAGACTGGTAGGTAAATTGTTTAGAATACTTGACACATTTTTGTTTAGGCCAGAACTCCTATGGATGATGAAGACGGACAGGTTATGTATTTGGAAATAGAAGCAGCAGTAGTAATAGAGGAAAGGGTGTTGTTCCTGGGGCAGATGATGAGGGAAGAGGATGGAGAGTGGTAATAGCTCTTGGTGAAGGATACAGACTAAAAGACTTGACAGATGAAGAATTGTTCAGAGATGAGTATTCAGATGATGAATTAGTATTTTTCATGAGTCTCACTTATTCGATTAAAGTTGAGAATAGAGAAATACCACAGAGAATGGCATTGGTAAAAAAAGAAACTGTCCTTTGTTCGGGAAGATTTAGAAAAGGCGCCAAGAATCTTATGGACCAGTAGTCCATATGGCGTGGCTCTACTGAGTGAAGCAGGAGAAGTTAAAACTGAGCTCAATGTTAGATACTATATATCATAAGAAATCAACATATTTAGAAAGAAAAATATGAAATAAAAATAATTGAATACAACTGGATTACCAACCAAAATAATAAACATTAAATGTTGGTATTTTGAAAGAAAAAACAACACAAATTGAATAGGGTTCATGGGGAAAATTGTAAAGAAAAGCAATAGCAGGGCAAATGCAATTGGCTTCAATTCAGCTCAAGCCAGATGAGAGCACCCCTTTTGTTTCTTGGCTTGCTGCACCATGTTCCATGCTCTGACATTCCTGTTCTTCAGGCAGACATATTCTTCTACACTGTTAGGTGATCCAGTGGCAACTAAGACACATCCCTAGGCCCCACTGCTGGGCAGACAGTGGACAAAATGAATTCTGAGAAAGGGGACATCCTTTTTGGATCAAATGGCTGAGTCATTTTTTTATTCTTATATTCACAAAACAAATTCCATCTAAATAAAGGAAAATCAATTGTCCAGAATAAATCATATTCAATACATTAAATACATATGCGCATTCTTAAAAGTCTGTGACAAGGCCGATCGCACAATTCTATTTCAACATCTACAATATTAGATGTTAATATCAGATAGTAGTATCTGAAGCAGCCCTCTGTACTCCTAAGTAACTCCTCCATAACAAAAGCCAGCCCATTATACTGGGTTGATTATGGATTCCAAATATAAGCTGTCATACAAAGTTCCTCAGGGGTCATCGATCTCACGTCTATTTTTTTATTTCTTTGTGAGAATGCCAGTGCAGGTAATTGAGCAGCATTTTCTGGTGAATGCCAATTAAAACTTTTCAATGCTTGACTGGGTTATGACTTGTTAGGTAGACTTCTCTAAATGCCTACATCATGCTCATTCTCTTTCGAAGTGGTGAAAAAACAAAGATGTTATGAAGAAATAAAGTGAAGTCGTTGTGCCGTGATTTTCCAGTGGGCTATTACTGGTGTGTCTACTGGTGAAGGGAATAATACAATTGAGTGTCATGAGCCTGCCATTCTCCTTGCTTTCCACTTGGGCATTCCTCCTGCGTTTTCTCAGACATGACAGAACCTGGCAATAACATTCAATCCCAATCTGATGTTCCCTCCCTAGATTGATGCAGCTGCAAAGTGTGCTAACCTCCTGATGTTCATATCACAAAAGACATTCTGCTAAAAAAACAACTATCAGATGAAAAAGTAAAGTTTTGATCAGGGTGTGTTTATATTATTTCCACATGTTCTATACCAGCCTCCCCAGAAAGCTCATTAAAATATCACAAAATATCAACAAGAAAAAAACAAAATACTGCATCACCTTCAAAACTGATGGCATCAGCTACAAAGTTCTACTGTCAAAGATGCCATAACAATGAACAGAAAAGATACCCATTTCAGCAGGTCAACGCAACACCAGGGACCAAAATATCACCTGACTGGAACCCAGTAAGTTCTAGAAAGAGAAGACCTGAAGGCAATTATTTTCCAACTATACTCACAAGCTCATGAAAATGTTCCTTCTAACATCAGGCTGGCACCATCCGTCCCGTGATTTAGGAAAGATAGAAAGACAGTGCCCTTCAAGGAACAATTCGCTGAGGATCAGAGACTAACAGGGAAATCTCCCCTACCCATGCATTCCACTACCTTTGTTTGTTGTAGCCTTGTATGGTTTTTCTACATTTTTTTTATAATATACGTTTATTATTAAAATAACAAAAAATCTCTCTGGTGTTTATTCTACTGTTTGGCTGAGCTTTCAACCATTATTAGGTGTACCAAGAAGTAATTGAAGTGTGAAAGGGAGATGTAACCTGTTTCCTTGGTTAGTTATTGTTATGTGCACCAGCCCCACACATTACACAATCCACTCATACTGTTGTTCCCCTATGACAGCAGGGCATTAACATGAGAAAAGCATGCAGAATGAAGCAAACCAAATCAAATTTTAAACAAGAGTGCAACAATGATTAGATGCATGCTTTACCCACAATGAATATGGCTTGACTGACCATATGGAGGCCTGACTCCCATTACTAAGGTACATTCAACATGTGCAATAGCCCATACACCCCCAGCACACTCAGCCCTGTTCCGCAATCCAAGTTACAGTGAAACCACATATCCCTTTTCAGGGGGGTGTGAGATCTGATGAGGTTTGCAACAAGTCACACACTTCATGCCACACATTGTAGTAGCCTGCAACCCCCCACTCCTCTCAGTCTATCACCTACATCCAACTCTGATTTGGTCTACTTCTTGAAATCATTGAGCCAGTTGCAACACAGTGGTCCCCCAGTAATTTCCAGGCCATTGAGATGGCACGCTTAGCAACAATGAACCTCAGGGAGAGTACTGAAATGAGCATGCTATGCCTATTTCCCTTTTACAGTGGAGTAAACCCAGTATACACTATCGGAAAGAAGCCTGTATCTGTAATCCAGTAAGTTCAACTAATTTGCCTATCACCCACTCCCAGAATAATTGAACCCCAGCACAGCCCAACCCCACCACATGTGCAGATATGTTCCAACGTCCCTCCTACATCTCCCGCAATTAGGGTCTGAACCTTGGGCTATTTCAGCAACAACATGTGATGTCGCATGCATCACACTTTTATACTGGATACATTGGAACCATACATTCTTAGATACCAGCTTTGTGTGTTCAAGAACCTTAACCCATTTGCCACCAGTAAGCAGTTTGCCCAGGTCTTCTCCCCAACTATTCCACAGACCTGCATCAACATCCAATCTGACATCAGCATATATCGCTATTACACGCATGTCACCCTCGGTCAAGCGCCTCAGTGCAACATTGATCACATGTTTCTCTGGACGCACTGGGAACCCCTCCTATAGACCTCAGCCATCAACCTGGAAAACTCCCAAAAGTTAAGTTGTACTCCAGAATGTGCTACCCTAAAGCCAAAAATGTGGTGACCCCATCACCCATACACAAGTCCTCAATCCAACCTCCCCATCCTATCCGGAAAACATTCCCAACCCTCCTCTCACCCAATACAAAGCCTAACCTACTACAAGAGACACTCATTTCAGATACAAAAGATAATTGCTGTCCCTCCCCTCTCGTCACCTGTTTCCATATTCGTATCAACATGGTTACCAGAGAAGGAAACAGCCTGAGTTCTCCCTTCCATGCACCAATTACCTCAAACAGCTGGAGTGGCCAACATTCAAGGGCAATCATGTTAGTGTAAGGAATTGGACATGCAGAGAAAATGTACTAGGCCGATGAATCAGTTGGCTAAAATGCTCTCCAGGATTATGTCCAATCTGCTACTTACTGATGTATGGAGTCAAATGCATGGGTCAGAGAACTGTAACTCTTATGACTCTGGAATCCATGGCTCCTTTTTGCGCATTGATTATGCATTCTGTGGATAAGAAGCGGGTAGGTTGGTTATAGGTGCAGAAGGACGCTATCAGATCATGCACCACTTTGTCTGGAAATATCAAAGTGGATCTGCATGGTCCTAATTCCGCCACACCTCACCCCACCACACCCCTTCCACCCTATGCCAAATAATCAATGCACTCATACTTTTAAAGAAGTCTGCTCGGTCCATGTTAGGAGCACAAGTGTCCAAAAAGTGTGCTGGTCGCCCATGAATCTGCCCAAGATTCCCAAATATCTCCCATCTGGTTCAATCAGTGTGCCATGTATCAATAAAGGCACCAAATCTAAGAACTCTCCACATTTAGGATGAGAATAATTAACCCACCACACACTCCCTGCGCCTCCAAGAAATGTTAGCCAGCTCTGTGATCATCAGGTGAATCTCCTGCAGTATAAGTAAATCAGCCAGGTGCCTAATCATATACAAATCTATTTTACTTCACATCACTGCATTATTAATCCCTCACACATTTCAGCTAATAGTTCTGGGACTGCCAATGTGCCCAAAACCAGTACATCTTCTGCCTCCCCCAGTAGGGATTACAATACAAATGACTTCTCACCTCATCAGTATCTCAGCAATAGCTCCAGCACCAGAATACAAAAAAGACAACAAGGAGAGTACATACCCCACTATCAACCTTCATTGCACCCCCAACACACAGACACAAACCCCCTCCCTATACATCCCAGGTAACAAGCCCAGCACACCCCATCCAATTGGCAGTTCCCATCTCAACGCCAATCGCCTGCAGGGCTAGCAACCTAGGCCAGGGGAAGGAACTCTGGAGTAGGCTAACCTGGGGTAGAGAACAGAAAGCAAGACAGCCGAGCCACACCCGCCACCAGCAAAAACCATCAACCACATCCAGCCACGACTAAAGAAAGAAAGAATAACCATCCCCAGCATAATGTCAATATGTGCATATCTTGAATGGTCGGATAGAACATCCCAGCATGTCCACCCACATTGGAAAAAAAAAGAACTCTCAGCCCCAAACAATATCACCCTCACAACTCAATAATCAGCAAGGTATAACCATGCAGCCATTCAGCCTATCATTCCTCGGCCCCCATACAACTTTCAGCCCTGCTGAGATGAAGAGTCCCATCAACATTCACCACCACCCTCCCCAAAGGCACACCTGAGGGCACACAAGCAGTACCACCAGATGAACCTTCAGGCAGAGTCCCAAGGGTGTCCATACCCAGATTCCTCTGTCAAACGTCACTCTTTACCCAGTTATCCAACCAGTTCCATGCATCCAGTAGGTTGTAGAAAAAGAAGGATCTATCCTGCGCCAGCACTTTCAGCTGTGCCCGGTAGAACATCATGTGTCAAGTCCAGAAATATCAGAATCTATGATGCGCCTACATTATAAGAGGACCGCCACCTGGCGCCCTGCAACACAGCGTCCTTGTCTTGGAAGTTCAAAAACTTTGCAATCAGTGCACACGGGGGAACGCCCCAACAGGCGGCCTCCTGTAGGCTCTTTTGATGGTGAACCATTTTGACAGAACCCATATACCCCATGTATCAGTCACATTTTATTAAGATACAATTCCACGTGGTGTCCGTCTTCACTATCCACCACTCCAAGTATCCTTACATTGCAAAGTCATGAGTGGCCCTCCTCGTCTTCCACTCTGTCTTCCAACCATCTCGTGGTGGGTGTAGGAGCATCAACCCTAGCCTTCAACACTGACGTCAAGTCTGTGTCGCTCACCTTCTGTTCAACTGCAGTAACTCTGTTGTTCACCTTTTTAAGATCTGTCTGTACCAGGGAGACTTCAATGTCCACCGTCTGAAGCTGATTTTTTAAGTGAGATCTTCGAGTCCTGCATGGCTGCCATAAGGGCAGCCATTGCGATTGTACCCTCCAAAGTGGCTGCTGCCACAGGCCCCATACTGAGCTACTGCATCTGTTGAGTGGGCCGGGAGGATCTTCGTTTGCTGCCCACAAACTGGTCCAATTTCTGCTGTCCCTTCACCACACCAAAACGTTAGTGGGTCATCAGACCATCGTCTTCCTATAGTCAGCCTACAGGCAACAGCACACCAAGTGAAGGCCTAACAGCATGGATACAGCAATAGCGCTATAGGCTTAGCAGGGTAACATGTGATACACAACAGCCACAACATTTTAATGTGCAATAGACCGCTTGCACTGACAACAGTCTTTGGTGGTGCTGTCTAATGGAATCCAGAAAGTGGCTAACCCACCAGTCCCACACAGCACCTCTCAAGGTGAAGCCACAAAATAACAGCTGCGCCACACACAGTGGCATAATCGTCTCCACTCATCAGCGGATCCTACAGCATGATTCCTCCACAGGATCGCATCCACATCATGCAGGGGAGTAGATTGTTACAAGACAGTCATTGGCTTGTCTGATGAAGGATATATTTCAGGGTTTACTAGGATGCGCAGACAGAGCCCAGCAATCTAACATCCTCCTCATTAAGAGCAATGCACTCCATTATACACATTTATAAGCACAATGTGATTGTTTATAAAATGTAACAAAGAATTAACAGCCAGAGCAGAGGCACTTACTTATCAGGTGATGAGGAATGCAGACTTTATTTGCCAGGAATATCCAGGGTTCTATGCAGTCTGGCAACAATGTTCAAGCCTGCCTGTCTCTAACTCTGCTTTCCCACATACTGCCCCAGTGCCTTGCCAGCATATTCAACCACCCTCAATTATTCCACCTCACAGCTTCATATCGACTCGCTGCTCAGGAAGAATTCAATGGAAATAGAAAAGGAACTTTGCCATTTCCATAACATCCATCTTTCAATATTTTGGGGTTGAAAGAAACCATTAAAAATCTCTTAGTGTAACATATCCTTTACTAGAAATCTGACCTCTAGAAAACAAGAATATTATACTTGTATGCTAAGAGCTGTACCACCCTCTCTTGCTGGCTTTTCTAGGCAGTAACATCACATTTAACTATATTAAAGAAGCACACAGTACTCAGACATTCTTCTTGGTAAGATGCCCATTATCCACCAGGAAAGCACACACGATCAGAAATCATAGGTTAAATACAACATTAATGCAATGCAATGTCAGGGCTCTTGTATAACAGTGTTCACCACTATTGGTGGCCTATCTGCATGTGGCCCTGTGTACAAAAAGACTGATGGGGGTTATTAGTGAGACAGTGGGAGAGGCAGATGTGAAACCTTTAGTGTTGATGGGTGCAGGTCAGAGCTACTCAGCTCCTGTGGGATAATCTGTTTATGATGTGTTTGATGGAGAAATGTGGGAATATGTTAGCCATAGGGAAGAACTCAAGATCAAATGCACTACAGTGATTTAGGTCTGGTTAGCCAATGATGTGGGAGTGTTTGATAAGACTAAAGAGGAGAGCTTAGTTGTGGTTCAGATTAGTGTTTATGTGCTAATAGCTAGGCCTGTGGTGGCTGTCTATGGGGTCCTTCTGTGTGTAGTGCAAGGTTCTAATAGATTTTAGTTGTGAGTAAGCATTACTTGGCAAACCAGCCTGCAACCTGTCGCTCTTACCACTGGTCATTTTCAGACAGGCCCCATTTCTTTAGCTCACAGTGCCGCCTATCACTCCCTGTGTCTCTATCTCAAATAGAAAAAGGTTAACCTACTACAAACAAAAGCAGGAATTTGCAAGTTGGTAAATGATGGAAAGAGGCAGTCTAAAAAACACAAGACATTACCATGAACTCCTCTCAATGGCTATGCAAGGAAATAACGTTTGGTTCAGAGGAAATGATGCTTGAATATTGAGGGCCACAGCATCCCATCTTACCTTTCTTAGTGTGTTGTTTGGCAGACTGAGAGATGCCTAAACTTCACAATCACATGCACTGGTGCACTGCCCAGTGACCTGCTGGGACCTTAGTACATAAATAGCAGGGAAGGCCTTTGTCAGGCATTTGTCAGGGACTGGTTGGGCTAGAATACATGCTAGTTTCTGCTAAATGTCTAACATGCTGTCTCTGACAAGCCCCAAACTCGTCTCACACATTCAAAATGAAAATTCCTCTCAGGACCCAACAGCTTCAACTCACCAGGTTTTTTTTTTTACGCTGCACCACGAATTTAGTATCAGATTTATTCTGACGAGGAGCAGAAAAGATAAAAGTTGGAGTGTGGATTTCTGAAAATGTGCAGTCATTGCCCTAAAAAAGGGGGAGGGTGGTTGCAGTGGCTGTCGGATGGTGAAGAGGAGTATGTTGGCAGTGGCAGAAAGGGATTTTTGGGTGGGGATAGGTTGGACTTTATAATACCTATGCAATTTTGAGTTTTCAGTCTATCTTGCCCTTTGCTAGGTCATAGCCTTGGGGGATTTCCTAACAAAGATGTCTGCCACACCGACATGATGGAACCAGAGAAAATCAGTCACACTTTATTCATCAACATTTGAAAGACTATTGATCCAAAGGTAGCGAGAGACTGTCACTGATGAGCATGTGCACCTCGAGCCTGGGAAGGTGCCTCTGTGCCCTTGTACACTACAGAAGAGAGGAAGTGGGAAAGAGGCAGCCTCTCTAGAATAAGAGAGGTGTTGACTGAATTACGCTCTTGTATTTACAACTTTTACACAGTTGGTAAGATGACTGAGGAGAATGTCAGAGAAGGCAACACAAGTATCCCACGCTCTTAAACTGTACACCTGCTTTTATATTCATATTTTATACCAACTTAGAAAGTGCATGGTCATCCGAAGGCATCATGGAGCTGCCAAACAAGTAGATGGGAAGCTAAAACAGGAAGATCTTCAGGGATCTCCTAAAGTCCAAATAATCCTGCATCCTGCAAATGGCCAATGGAGAGAATTCCAAAGGATAGCACCTGCCACAGAGAAGGCCAGACTGCCGACCCGGGACAACCTGAATTGAGGAACATCCACCAGAAAGGGTCCAATCGAGCAAAGGGAATGGTGGGGTACATAAGACCAGAGCTTAGCCTGCAGAAAGGCTGCCCCCGTCCAATGCAGGGCACAAAAGACCATGCAGAGTGACTTAAACTGCACTCTTTTCACAAGTGGTAACCGGTGGAGATTGCATAACACAGGGGAGATATGGGCCTTGCATGGAGTTGATGTAGCAACCCGGGCCACAGAGATTTGTAGAATGTGTAAGCGTCAAATCAAGTTATCTAAAGATGAAAGCACTAATGAGGAGACCACCCTCTGTTCATTACCCTCTGTAACCACAAAATAAATGTCACATTGCCCTGCCTCTGCCTTATGCAAACCAGCTAACTCAAAAATGCTAACAGACAGCATTTGCGTGTCTTCGATCAGATAATTTAGTAGGTGCCCAGTCTACTGTGTAAGATACGTCTATTGTAAAATGCTGCCCGCACAAGGTCCTTTAATCTACTGTGTCTGTCAGCTCTCTGATGACACTTTCAGATAAGGTAACACAGGCATCCCTCACCGGTCACTAAACTGTGCAACTGCCGTGTGTGCCTTCTGTGACAAACGCAGCAACTCCACATTACTTTGCCTCTGTCTCATGATAAATCAGATAAACAGAGATATAACTTCATGAATATTGAGCACGACATCTGTGGCTAAGAGCCGACATTTTTTAAATGCCTGGTCCACAGTGTAACCTGGGTCCAGGGCTGCAGAATGCTCATCTATCCTAACCTGCCTGTAAGAAGCATGTGGAAAATGTCAGAGGACACGGCACCAGTACCCCACACTCACTCCAAAACTGTACACCTGCAATGCCTTCTGTGGCCAACAAAGCAATGTCATTCTGCCTTGACTCAACCCTGAGAAATGTAAACGGGATATGCAACACAAAGAAGACACTTGTAACGCCTTGAAACCTGAGCAGGACAGCATCTGTTTGGCTAGGACCAGCCACTTTTCAGATGCCTGGTCTACTATGTAAACTAGGACTAGTGTTGTGAAATTCTACCTGTTGGAGCCCCTCTAGTATAGCCTGTCAGCTGCCTGATGAAACTGCCAGAGGAGGCAGCACAGGCACAACACTCTGGCTCTTAAACTGTGCAGCAGCTGGGTGTGCCCTCTGTGACCACAAATGCAGCACCAAATGTTCAGGTTTCTGTCTCATGATACACCAAATGAGAAACTCCAACCAGGGATGTGCAAAACAGAGAAGAAACTTGTAACAACCGGAATAATGAGCAAAATGACATCTGGGTGGCTAGGATCAGTCCTTTTCTAGATTCCTGGTCTACTGTGTAAGCTAGGTCTAGGGTTGTAAAATGTAGCCTATAAAAGCTCCTTCAGTCTAGAGTGTTTGTAAGATGTCTGAGGAAAATCCCAGAGAAGAAAGCAAAGGTACCCCATACTGGCAATTGTAAAGCTGGCGACCACGTCCTGCAGACATGTCAAGAAAAAGGCAAAACATATGCAAATGGGTTGGGCCAGCAAAAGTAAGGTAAGGGAAAGTCAAGACCCAATGTGGGCCTGCATGACATGGGATGGCAGAAGGTTTGAGGGTATAGCTGGAGAACAAGCCGGGTGGCTGTGTCAAGAGGTGTGAGGGAGTATTTAATGTAAGTGGTCTTCAATAGCAACCTTCTGCCACTATTGGTGGCCTCACTGTGCATGGCTCTGTAAGAAAAAAAGAGGGGTGGAGGTGGTCATTAGTAGGACAGTGGGAGATCGGAAATATGTGGCTTGATAAGTGCAGGTCAAAGGTACCGAGTTCCTGTGTGCCAATCTGCTTTCTATAGGGTTGGCAGAGAAACCTGGGAATCTGTTATCCAAACGGAAGAGGCCACGATCTGAAGGATTACAGTGCACTGGGCATTTTATTTAAGCACATGCCAGTTGATTGTGTCATAATAGAATACAGCACCTTAGCAATTCCAATCAGCAGGTGAAATGAGAACTGGCCAAAAATATCAAATAATGACACGTTTACTGTGTCAGGTGGAAAAATCCTAAAAAATATGCTTTGTAAATTCAGAAAGGAGCTCAGAAAATGATGCAATGTCCAGTCATGTATTGAAATGTTGTAAGGCAGGAATTATGCAAACTCATAGGGAAGACATTCGGAAACTGTAAATCATCTTTAAAAATCCGTGCTAGTGTCCCACATAGGGAAGATACATAATGTTATAAAGCAATCGAGATATGGTTGCTATGAGTGTGTTATAGCTACCCCCGCACCCCGTGGCAGGCACGTCATGCTCTCAAGGGCCGGTCTCAGCTCATAAGGAAGTGCTCATATCAGAAAATGTGTGCTACCATATCCTGGGGTAAAATATGAAAGACACGTATTTAACATTCTCGACACTGAAATTTGAGTATCGAACGCCTGCCACAAAGGAATGCATTAGGTCGTAAATTATATTCATTGCTCAAAAACAAAGAGATTTAGATATATTTTCTATATTGCATTAGGTCCACAGCCATGAATTATTCCACCGATTTCGCCATTTTCCTGAAGCAAGTTATTCATTCTGAATTTTAATTTGATACTTCAAATGATTATTTGAGGTATAAATATCTAGAAGAGTTTGCCCTGTGTGGATTTTCCTTTTACTTTATTATTATAATAAGGTTTCAATAGACCAGTTTTATTCAATGCACGCTTTTTAATCAAGATATGTATGAAAGGCAAACGTATTTTGTAGGATACGGTTATACCTAAGTCAAAGTAATCTTGCCACTGCCAATTATCCTGCAAAATCGGATTTGTTCCTCATACATTTGTGCTTCTATATTTTTGTATTTGAAAAACACGCCCAGGTTCTCAAACCTGCGTTTTATGAGAGTTAGCACCTGTAAGCCCTCCATGGTAAACAACTAAAAACCATCCCCCATTCAACACATATTGTAACTTAGCTGTTAGCTTGTAGCTGTTAGGGCGTATGATTGCTGTCACGCTATTGCGACGGAAAATTAATTCAGCTAAATATGAAAGAGATTTAAATAAGAGAAACACACTTCGCAATGCATTGTGATCAAAAAAGCATTTAACATGCACTAGTCTCGTTTTCTTCCTTTTGAGTTATTTCCTTAACGGTACCTTGGTGTACACTCTCCTCTGCCTTTAACTCATCACTACTGTCTTCTAAGTGTACCAACGAATGAAAAAAGAAAAAAAACAATGCTCTATTTCACTGACAACCATAAATTGCTTATTTACACGTTTATATATGTTAAAATATCTACCGGTGTTTCTGCACGGAATGCAGTGGTATGCTAACGAAAATCAACATATGGGAATGCCATTATGTCATGCGTCAGGTTTTCCACACAGGTGTATAGTACATCTTGCACAATGCATGGGGCATGATTAACACAACGCTTTTTTCTACAAGTGAATGTGGGCCCCCAAAGTACATCTGAACACCATTTTCCTGACTCACAAACAATAAATCAGGCTACTTGTGTGGGGACATAGGAAAACACATGAGTGCAATTTGCGCACACACAGATCTACAACTTAATAATGGAACAGAGACGTGTAGCACTATAGAAATTCACTATGCTCATGCATAGTGTGGCTTGATGCCTGGTGTTTGCTGTTTGATGCACATGGGTGCTTCCTCTATTCCGGGATCGGTGGTGTGGTAGTGTGGTGTGGCAGAGCTGTAGCGGGGTCACAGCAAAAGCAGCATTTTGTGGGTCTTGTAGCCAGGCCGAGATCCTGTGGTCTGTAGCTCTTTAGAAGGAGTGGAGAGAAGGGAGAAATGAGGAGCAGAGCCTTATTGTAGATGTGCCGTGGACCGACTACTGATTGAGTATAGAGCAGAGGAAAAGAGTGGAATGATATTGTATGGGGAGTGTGGTGATGATGTGGTAGCATTAGCTATGCCTAGACCCAGACCTGTGGGGTCCCCCACTTCAACACAACTCCATTCTGTCTGGCCGGAAGGTTAACACCATGTAGATCATTGTGTAGATCACTGCAAGTCATGTGCCTGCCTTTGGAGAGAGAAAGAAAAAAAAAACGTTAATTGTCCTTTTCTGCCAAATCAGAGCTTGTGAATACTTCAACTGGCTTTTTTGTGCAAGTGGTGCACTATAAGGCGAGGCTTATTTACAAATGCCTGGAATTTCGATGTGTGTAGACTTACCTAACACGGCATACAAGGCAGATGGGTGACTGTTGCGTAGTGAACTGTGGCCTTGAGTGGTGCCCCTGCCTATTTCCATGACCTACACTTGTGACAAGTAAAGTGTCTGCCTCATCAAATGCTAAGGTCCCTTCAAAAGGAACACAGGCATTGGGTCTTTGAGATATGTATTATACAAGTTTGTGAGTGAGCTGGAGGGCCAGATAGCATTGGTTGGACTAAATATCTGAGAATCACAATGTGGCATCCAACGCAATACAGATACCCCAAGAACTACTGATTGGAATCACCCACCGTTGATTACCATTAAGAACTCATGCCTGTCAATGGCCCTCATTACGCGGTAGGTGGTTAGGGATTACTGGCACTGGTAAGGGCACTGGTGCCGGTAATCCCTTACCACCCTTTTCCGAGGTCCCTTAGCAGGTCCCTTCCTTAACGCCTGGTTTTACCAGGCGTTATTGAAGGGACACGTTAAGGGACTACAGAGCTAATGACGGTACCGCAAATTGTGGTACCGTTATTAGCTCCATCCCCATTCCCATTGAGCCCTATGGGGCACGAATGGGAATGGGGAATGGTTCCCGGAATGGGGACTTACCGGGTCCTCCAAGGTTGGAATGACCTTATAAGTCCCTATTTCGGGAACCTGGACCCGGAATGCGGTAAGGGGGTATCCATGGCACTAGTAGCGACATGGCTACCTCCTACCGCGTAATGAGGTCCAATGTTTCATTGTTGGCAAACACCATTTCAACGCCTAAAATAAATAATACTACCACAAAGGTCTACCAGGATCCCAAAGGGCTTGTAACATATTCAACTTCCTATTATGTAGATATATTAGCAAGTGATTGAAATGGCTGCAATATTCGGTCCAATTTCTGTAATGAATAATCAAAGATAAATAATGGCACCAAAACAGTGCTAACAGCCAGTATGACAAAGACGCCCAATATTAAAAAGTCAGTTAACAAATCTAATAGTAGACAACATAGATAAGTGACTGCTGGAAAAGGCAAGGGAAAGGGCAACACTGATTATGCAAATCATAAAGAAGACAAAAGAAGCAAATAAACAAGAACCAGAGTGGCCTAGATTGTCCTGGACCAAGAATGTTGCACAGTAATAGAAATAACAAATTCGAGTCTTAACCACTGCTACCTTGACAGATAAGCATAATCCCAGCAATCAGAAATAATAAAAAAACGACCTACTGTTTGAAACGTAAGCTATCAAATCACTTGCCTCGTGTTGATGCAGTGACAGAGCTGCTCATCAAGCTAAAACAACACATCGAGGACATTAGCACCTGTCTAGGGACGCTCCATATCCAAAATAGTTGTAATGTATGACCAACCAACTGTGAAAGTGCACGTTCTCTCTCAGCAACGCAGATGATCCATCACGGGGACCTGGTTAACAACTGTGAACCCCAGCATATTCCTAATCCATCCAACAATGAGAAAGGTCCTGCTAGACTGGCAACAGAGCAGGGTCTCCTAAGCTTTCTTCCTAGATCTTGCTCAGCAACACTAGCACGTTTTCATCTTTAGATCCAGTGGGTAAAGTGTCTACATAGCATACATTTAATAGCTGGCAGCAGGGATGGACTGGTTTAACTCACGCTAAAACACCAACAATTTTGAATAAGTCCAATGGTATAAAAAATATATCACTGTAATGAATCGGATGGTATAGAATTCAAGGTTTAAATGTCAAATATGGACAGCGGACACGTGTTTTGATCACCTAGTCATTTTCAAGGCCCGCAGATTAATGAATAATTCTAGTTTCTGGTAAGATTGAAGTGTTTGTTTTGAACCACGCAGTCTTTAGCACCGTGATTCACAAATTGGTATGGCTGGTCATGTTACGGAATTGCCATCATCTGAGTTCTAGTATAATCTAATAAATATTCCCTTTGAGGGATGTAGAAAGCACAAATGATCCTCCTATGCTATCAATAAATCATACCACAGAATAAGGTGTAACCTTCCTTAGTGTTGGAAAAATAGAATGGAATAGATCCCTCAGAAATGTTTAAATGGCTATTGCCCGAAAACCAGTGTCACTCACGTAGTATCGACTCGAGTGTCCGCGGTCCATATTCGACAATTAAACCTTGAATTCTATACCATCTAATTCATTACAGTGATATAATTTTTATACTATTGGACTTATTCAGAATTGTTGGTGTTTAAGCGCGAGTCACTTTCCCGAACCCGTAATTCACTGTTTACTTATTGCAAACTTTGTGTGTGGTTTGAGGGATTTCCTTTTTGAGCAATCTGATAAATCATTAACGCACACGAACTAGATCGATCCCACAAGTTGAATCACTTTGGTTTATAGGGAACTATGGAGATTTCCAGGCAGGCCTCCGCACCCTGGGCTTTTTTTGTGTGGTAAATTATTTTATTTTCAAATTGTCTCATAGGAAAAGGGTTAGGCTTCTTGAAAATGTGTAATATGGGGCCACTGTGACAGTTATTTCGAGTTTCTCTTTTGGTTTCCAGTCCCCCCTGGCTGGGAGACTAGCCCATCCATCAGTAGTGGCTCACTTTCCATTTGTATTGCCCGAGTTCCCTTTTTTTGAATATCCCTTTTAAGCCAACTTCTTCTCAAATTAATAAATCAACCCAATATCTAGATACCTCTTTAAATTGTTCACCAATTAATCCACAGCTGCAAATTATGTTGAGGAGGATTTTGTCATTTTCTGCTACTAGAGTGCCATTGCATGGTTTATGGCACCAAATACTAATTACTGTTATTTCTGTAACGTGGGTCCCTCTTTATTAGTAATTTCAATTGCCTCAGTTAAGTAACTGCTTAACTTAATTTGTAATGAAAGGCCTTCCAGAGGAGGATGAGGACTAGCAGAAGAAGAAATGAAACATGAATAAGACGCTTTGTGGTTGCATAAGCAGCTAATCAAAAAGACTGCAAAGTCCTTTGAGTGATGGGAAGAGAAGAAGGGTTAAGCGCCATGAGCAAGCAGTTTGATGAAAACAATTGATGCCCCTCAAGGTGGTGTGAGGAATTTACATCTGGCAATGGTGTAGAAGCTGTGGATTTTCCATTTTTAGTAATGAATACAATTATGCAGGTAAATCCATCCCTGAAAGATCAATGACAAAAGCATACTGTACAACTGGAACCTGCTGCATCACTAGTCTAATCTGCTGTGCCTGCTCTCCAGTGGCACAGCACATGTTCAGAGGTCACAGGTGCCCATCAAACAGCTGCAGTGTCAGCCAAGTTTCTGCAGAAAGCACAGGGGCTGCCTTTAACGTGTACCCCCTTCTTCAAAAACTACCTATGGGAATGATGTCCTGGTGGCATGTTAAACTGCACATATAAGCCACTCCTGAGTTTAGCATAGGGTGGCCAGCATCTCTCATAATTATCCCAGCCACAGTGATTTCATATATAACACTTGTCAGCCCGGCAATACCGGCTCAGCTGTGAAAGGATTTTTTATCTTTCTCCCCAGCCAGGCTGTCCTTGCTACTGGTAGTAAGACTGCAGCCCTGTGGATCAACTCTCTGCGTTCCTTTCTGAGGGCATGTAACACCCTCCTCAGAAAGGCAGCCACTCCACAGGAAGCTGTCCTGTGAACATGAATCAAAGGGCACACCAATTCACCAAGTAGTTGTCTCACACCATGTGGCTGCATACCAAAGGGGTCTTTGATTCTATTAAGAAGGGACAGGGTTAATGTAGACTGAGGGAGCTCTGACCAGCTGCAGGAAGGTTTCACCATTATTGTTCTCTCTGCCTCTACATTTCCTTCATCTCCCTTCCACTTTCCATAGCACAACGCACTTTGTTTGTGATGTCAGAAGGCAATGTCTACTGATTCCAAGGACAGGGATTGGACCCCCAAAGCAGGTTTGCGTTGTCCAATCACCTCTGGACTTTTACATTTAAAGGAAGGGGTCTCCCATTCCATTTTTTATTTACTGTTGAATTAAAAATATCAAGAAGATTTGAAAGGACCTCTGTTGGGAGATTTGATATTTCCAAAGTCATTCCAGTGAGGTGGAGCCTGAGTATCCAAGGCAGGGGAAAGCTCTGACTTTTAACCACTCCCCAGGGACCTGTGGGGGTGAACTGCTGATGGGACAAGACCTGCCTCTCTGCCAGCCTCATTGATTTCCAGTACCTCACTGTGCTGAAGGACCTGTGCATTTATGTGATAGCCTCCCCCCTGCCTGGCAGCCCGGGAACAAGGACTAATCTGCTTCTTGAATGCTTGGATTGGGATTCAGGGCATCCTGAGAGCCAAGACAGCCAGGAATCCTGTGTTCATCACCTCAGACCAGTCAAACTGCTTTCGATCCAGCCTCACTGGTTTTCCAACCACTGATGCTGCCTTTGGCACTAAACTACACTCTTCCAAATAGTGTTCTTGCATCTGGAACCAGCTCAATGCTGCATCATACTTTGAAAAGCCTGTCACCTGCTCATCACTGGACCCTGACCGCTGGAGTGTCACTCACTGACTTAAACCAGCAGTTACTCAACAACTCGACCTGCCTCAGCCTCAAACTGCAGCTAAATCGAACCATGCACCAGAGTATCAGGATCTCCTCTTCAAATCATCACTGACATTCAACTCAATCTATAGAGCACCATTGCTGACCCTGCCTAGCAGTTACTGCTCATCTCAAAGTGGCCCATCCCTGAAACGATTCTATGAGCACTCCAACCTGCATCACTCAAATGCTACCTTTGAACCATTCTGAGCCACCACATTCAATCTGATTAGTTGCCATCTCACTACTTAGATCAACATGACTCACTGCAAATAAACTTGGCTTGAACCACTCGCACAACTGTTGAATCCTGGTTCAATGCTTTTGAATCAACAAGAAACACAACTAGGTATTATTCACAGCTAACTGACCCCATGGTCCATATGTGGGCTCTAGAGAGTGGTTAAGTCACATGAATCCCTTTCTGCACCCACAAACATATACTTTTAAAGAACATTGTGATTTGTACTTGCCTTTGACCCCTGATTCATTACCCAGAGTGCTAGTTCATGATATGGTTGCTTATTCTGTGGTCTTTCCTCAGGGTGAGTTTTGCGTAATGTTTTCTATTGAATTATTATTGCATATGCTGTGTCTAATTAAAGAATATATTTTTTTATAGAACCTTGACTGTATATTCCTTTATTCCTTCCTCCAGTCTATCTCTCTCTCTACCTGTGGTGTTGCCTAGGGGTCTAACCTTTCTCCTTGGCTGTTCAACCAATACCTGGCACCTCTCACCCAACACATAGCCGCATCTGTTCCAACTTCCAGTGCTATGCGAATTATACTCGGCTCTCTTTCAGGCTCCCCTTAGCCGCCTCTTCTCCCTCTCTCATCCCGGATTGTCTGTCCGCAATCCAGGAGTGGTGTGCCAGAAATGATCTCTGCCTTAATTCCACCAAGATGGAGATCCTTCTCATCAGATCACCAGCTCCCTCTTTCCTCTCACTCTCTTGCTGCCCACCCTGGGCCCTCTTCCTGCTCCGACCTGTTAGGCTAAGAACTTCAGGTCATCTTCGACTCCACACTCTCCTTATTTCCTCTCATCTCTGATGTCTCTAAGAGGTAAAACTAGCAGCTGCATCCCCTTTCTCCCATAAACTCACTGTCTCCAGAGCTCTGGTCCTCTCTAGGCTAGAGTACTGCAACATCCTGTTTCTAAATCTACCAATGTCTACTCTCCGTCCTCTAGAACCCATCCAGAACAGGACTGTGAGACTTGTCCTTGGCCTCAAGCCCAGGGATTGTATCTCTCTAGCATTGAAATCTCTTCATTGGCTCCCAGTGGTGGCAAGGATCAAGTTCAAGACCCTCTGCATTGCCCACAAGGAGTTTTGGCGCCGGGTACCGCAATACCTCCAACTCTCTCCAACATAATAAATATCTTCCTACTCAGGCCCTCCGCTCCTCCGCCTCCAACTTCCTGAGGGTCAGTTGCTTCTTCCAGCTTGGAATTGGGGGCAGATCTCTTTCTCTGGCTGGTTCGACCTCTGGAACTGCCTCCCTGCCTCTCTGAAGCTTGAGCAGAACCATCTCAGGTTCTGGAAGCACCGGCAGAACTTCCTCTTTATTTCTGCCTTCTCTCTTCCTCTCCCCTGCTGATCGCTTGTCTGATCCACAAACTGGGCACCTGGCCACCCTCAGAATTTGGGCCCAGGTCTCTGTCTGTCCTGCTGCAAACCTGCACTGCCTCTTGGTACCTCCTGCACTTTTGGTCTGTATCTCTAACCATGCAGTCACTTCTCCTGCACATATTAGACTTCTGAGCAGACACACTTGCCACCCGTTGGCTGCACTACTTGTTATTTTGGTTTTCCTAGTCATGCAATTCTCCCCCCAGCACATCTCCCCTCCCTGTTCCCTTGCACTTGCGCGTTCTGAATGTCACTAGGCCTAGGAAGATCATTGTTTTTGTCCTCCTTCTGTGTCCCCTCGCTTGCCTTGTCACGCATTGAAACACTTGGGCATAGGCACGTTACAAATGCCATATCATATCATATATCATTTTTGACTGTGATACTGTTTGGATTGCTAATGAATCACAGTCACAACCCTCTTAAGAGGATAGCTATCTCTTGACCCACATTGCCACAAAAGGTGAAGGAGGTATATCTCTTAACTGTGACTGTTTTACCTTTATAATTGGGTTCACTCTTGGATTGTAGAAGTGTGTGAGGGCTGAATAGGAGCTGTAGCCTCTGCTCATCGCTGTACCCCTGCAGGGCAGAAGTCAATTTGTCACACTAGTTGGCTAGAGCAAGAAGATAGGGTGGGGCTTCTGAAACACCCCAGGCATATTTGGCACCGACAGACATCGAAGAACACCAACCCTGAATGTAGGTTAAATTGGGCAATATATTGGATTCGTGTCAGGTGTGTGAAACAGAAATTGAGCATTGTCCCTCTCTCAAGCAAGTCATACGGGTCTATCCACGAGCAGGTCCACAGTGTGAGATAAGAACTTGACCCAATCTGTGCAGGCAGAGTTGAAGCGAACATTGGAGAAGACTTTCTTCTGCAAACAGACAACACTTAAAAAAGGAAAACAAGTTAATGAGGAAGCATATCTCTCTCTGGCCTTACAACCTTAAGCTATTGCAGCCATGCTCTAGGTGTGGGTTCAGAAAGAGGAGTTTGGAAAAAGGATACAAATAGAAAAAGGAATGTTTTTTTCTAATCCTCCTATGGTTGTATTATGTATGTACTTATTACTGTATTCAACTGTACTCGTGTCAATTTGTGGGTACTTTTGTACTTCCAAATGTATGCCTGCACATTTGTGTTTTTGCCTTCTGATCAGGTAGAAGTGTTCCTGTCCAAAATGTTTTTCAGAGGCATGTATGGCGTGAAGAAGTGCATCTTGGGCGAGCACCAAGACTATGCAGGGATTTGCATTATAAATACTTTTGCTTGAAGTGACATTAATTTGTCACTTAATGCATGGAGCATAAGTCTATGAGAACAAAATCAATACAAATTACTTACAAATACATATGCATTGATCTCCATCCTCGTGGCTGCCTTCATCCTCTCACATAACTATACAGACACCTGAAGTAAAGGCCATGCTTGAACGCAATCATTTGCAGTGGTGCAGTCACTTTTCCTTTCAGTATTTTATCCGAGTACACACAGTTTACGACATTTGCAGTTGTATTGCTCCTTGGATTCAGTCATTGGTTAAGGAGTATATGCTTGCTGGGTCTTGTGGCTCCATCCTAAAGGAAGGTCGTGATCAAATGTTCTGTGAAATTAGGGGGGTGTGATGGATGTTCATGTGTGATGATGAGCTTGACTCTACTGGAAAGTAGGAAACACAGTTCCTGGCAACTAGCGTTGTCATACTTTCTAACCTATGTCTTTGAATAAAGATTGTGACAGCTGAAGAATTACTAGCCAATTTGTTCGGGGAGGGTGGGGCCCGTTTTGAACTATTCCTTGTCATCTACCAAACTGATGCGACATTAGTCAAAACATGCTAATAGTTCGTTTTCATGTTTTTGGCTCGCACAAAGTGAGTTATCACAATAATGACATAGCAAACACCATGCTGTTTCATGATGCTCTGTTTATCTGACTGAAATCCGTACGGCAAAGGTCATGAAACCTTGCTCTTCCAGACACACTTCATGGACCAACGCTGCATTCTAGCACTCCTGAATCTAAAAGAGATCTGAAACAGTATGAATTGCCAAGGAGACGTCATTCCACAGAAGGCATACACACCGAAGAAATGTATTCTCGTGAAAAAAGTTGAAGCGAGTTAAGTGCAGGATTGGACTGCTCCTCCTGTAATGTTTAGTGTAAGCTGTGTTCAGAATTTCTTGGAGTACTTTGCCAGAATCCTCTATGGGCTATTGTAAGGTTTCAAAACTGAACAATGAAAGTTGTGGAACATGGTCTCTGAGTTTCTGGCAATAGTGAACCGGAGGAGTGTCGTTGAGTGTTCTGAGTGTTCAGAACTTTGCTACTGGATTGTGTGTTTTGAGTATTTTTTCCATCTTTACCAGTAAGGAGGTGCCTACTGGATAAATACCTCACTCCAACCGAAGCATTGCAGAGTGTCGTTGAGTGTCCAGTGTGTTCAGAACATTGCTACTGGATTGTGTGTTTTGGGTATTTTTTCCATCTTTAACAGCAAGGAGGAGCCTTCTGGATAAATACCTCACTCCAACGCCGAGCATCGCGGAGTGTCGTTGAGTGTTCCGTGTGTTCAATGTGAGGCGGTGGAGGCAAGTGGACAGCTGGCTTTTGTTCAAAACTACTTCAGACTAATGGAGACGCTCTCGATTCCTCTGATAACCCCTCTTACACGGGCATGTTTGCGGCGCATCCATTCGGTACCTGTAAATCAGCCCATTCAAGCAGTGCAACCTGAATATGTAAGTCATTCCACAAACATTGATATTGACTGTGATCATGTGCATTCCAGTACTTATATGCCTTGTATTAGCGCCTGAGGTGAGCGCCGGCTGGCGTGCTCTGCCCCTCGACACAATCAGTGCCTAATAACTCAAGCGCAGACTAAGGTGCTGTCCAAATTGATTTGTCTAAGAACTCATGTAGCGTACCATCTGTAAAAGGTACTTGTCTATTAACAAACAATTTAAATGCAACATTAAAACCGGAAGACAACATAGATGGCATGAGGAGTGCATGGGTGGGAGCGAGCTCCGTCCAGCACAGAGTTCAATCTACACAATGCTAACAAACTCTGAGTGAGACACTGTGCATCAATGGAAGTCCAAACACTCATCATACCATGCAGATGCTTCTCACCCAACATGAGGAAGCTCTAATGAGCTGCAAGCCGCCCAAAAGCAAAATCAAATATACCATCACTTTGGGTGGTGGTGTCTCACATAATAGTTCAGGTGATTAAAGTGAACACAAAGCAGGCATTATATTCCTGCAAGGATGTGAATCAGGGCGCAAGTAATTCATCTGGAAGCATAGTGGAAGCTATGTCTGCTGTGAAAGACACTCCTTGTGATGATACCATTGATGAGGTGTTTGTTACAATGATGGACCGACCTAATGTATTTGAAGTCGGTACTTCACTTAAATCGACACTTGTAGAAGGTCAGCCACAAGAGGAGCCATCAAATGAATGGCATAATTCTCTGGTGGTAGCGGACATCACAGAACACGAACGTTCCTATCAGAGTGACACAGAGTAACACAAATTACTTGCAACAAGAAACAAACAAAAAGAAGTCCAAGCAAGCGCAATGCAAGCCTATTGAAAAGGAGTTCTTCATCTAATGAATCAGATTGTAATACCGATTCCTCTTCTGATTCTGATTCATCAATAGTGAAAGAGAATTTCCTAAAGTTAGATGATTAAACCAAGGGGCTAATGAAGGAATCACCAAAGTTTCACAACCAAGCTACCAGAGTGCACTGAAATGATAAAGCAAGTAGTGAATTCATTAAGACCAAATATAATATTGGCTCTAACCATCACAATTGCACCTTTGATGAAACTATATGAGCATCTAAGTGAGAGCAGTAAACATCAAAATACCCTCATCGCGATGTTGAATTCGAAAATGTCAAACATGGAACTACTCCTGCAAGAGATGAGACTCCAGGAGGCTAATGATTGTAAGAAAAATGAAAACACTGCAAATCAACTTAAAGACCACCTAAAAAATACTTCTGAAGATAAGCCACTCTTAGCAGAAGTCGCTAAAAAAGCCTTATTGATACTAAAAAGACAACAATATACTTATGATGAAAACCTCACCATAATAAATGAAAAGGCTCAAAATAGCATACACATAAATGAGTGCCACCCTAAGCTTGCTGAAACGCATCATGAGATACCTGAAAGAGAAAAGGTGAAGGCAGGTACATCTGGGAGATCTGATACTCTACCCTCAACCAATAAGGGTCAACTTAGGACTGACATTGGAGAGAGCTCTGATAAAGAGCTAATAAATGAGCATCAACACGTGACTTTGATTCCTCAAGTGGAACAGGCCGAAATTGATATAGGTGAAGAGGAAATAAATTTCGACCTCTCCTCTATGTCTACTAACGTTACTGGTTTACCTAAAAACCCAATTATTCCAGCATATGAGGTTGTTGTGATAGTGAATGGAAAAGATGATAAATATGCCATCTTTGATAAAACAAAACGAGAAGCTGCGCCAAAGTCAATGGTGGAGAATAATCTACCCTCTAAACGATTAAAGAAAACGAAAAAAAAGGGCAAACAGAAAAAAGTGAACTATAAGAATTCCTGTACATTTTAACGGAACATAAAGGGGTTAATTCATAGAATCCAGTGCACAAGTGGCGCACGCGGCTGGCGCACAGTGTGTGTGTGCGACAGTCTGCGCCAGCCGCGTGCGCTGAATTCTTTTCCGGGCAAAGCTTATTCATGGATTTCAACATCCAAAACCAGCCGTGGCGCAGAGTGGCGCAGCGAGCCTGCAGCAGCGCCAGTTACACCCCAACCCCTCCCCGTGCACCATGCACAGCGCACAAATCCCATACATGGCGCACAGGTCCCCAACCTCGAAAACGCCTGTAAAACTCCCCGCGCACCCCTCCGAATACATGTACACCCCGGCGCGGGGTGTTTCACACACGATTGGCCCTGTGTGAGCGGGGTACGTGTATTACTGGGGTTCACGGGAACTTTCACACACGATTGTGCTAGTGGGGCATGTGTATTACTGGGGTTTGCAGGAACTTTCACACGCGATTGGCCCTGTGCGAGCGGGTTACGTGTATTACTGGGGTTCGCAGGGAGTTTCATACGCAATTGGCCCTGTGCGAGTGGGGTACGTGTATTACTGGGGTTTGCGGGAAGTTTCACACGCGATTGGCCTTGTGCGAGCGGGGTACGTGTATTACTGGGGTTCGCAGGAAGTTTCACACGCGATTGGCCCTGTGCGAGCGGGGTACATGTATTACTGGGGTTCGCGGTTGAGTTTCACACGCGATTGGCCCTGTGTGAGCGGATTACGTGTATTACTGGGGTTCGCGGGGAGTTTCACAGGCGATTGGCCCTGTGCGAGCGGGTTACGTGTATTACTGGGGTTCGTGGGGAGTTTCACATGCGGTTGGTCCTGTGCGAGCGGGGTACATGTATTACTGGGGTTCACGGGAAGATTCACACGCGATTGGCCCTGTGCGAGTGGGGTTCGTGTGTTACTGTGGTTCGCGGGAAGTTTCACACGCGATTGGCCCTGTGCGAGAGGGGTACGTGCATTACTGGGGTTCGCGGTTGAGTTTCACATGCGATAGGCCCTGTGCAAGTGGGTTACATGTATTACTGTGGTTCGCGGGGAGTTTCACATGCGATTGGCCCTGTGCGAGCGGGTTACGTACATTACTGGGGTTCACAGGGAGTTTCACACGCGATTGGCCCTGTGCAAGTGGGTTACATGTATTACTGAGGTTCGCGGGAGTTGCACATGCGATTGGCCCTGTGCGAGCGGGTTACGTATATTACTGTGGTTCACGGGGAGTTTCACATGCGATTGGCCCTGTGCGAGCGGGGTAGGTGTATTACTGGGGTTCGTGGGAAGTTTCACACGCGATTGGCCCTCTGCGAGCGGGGTACGTGTATTACTGTGGTTTGCGGGAAGTTTCACATGCAATTGGCCCTGTGCGAGCAGGTTACGTATATTACTGGGGTTCACGGGGAGTTTCACATGCGATTGGCCCTGTGCGAGCGGGGTAGGTGTATTACTGGGGTTCGCGGGAAGTTTCACACGCGATTGGCCCTCTGCGAGCGGGGTACGTGTATTACTGTGGTTTGCGGGAAGTTTCACATGCAATTGGCCCTGTGCGAGCGGGGTACGTGTATTACTGTGGTTCGCGGGAAGTTTCACACGCGATTGGCCCTGTGCAAGTGGGTTACATGTATTACTGGGGTTCGCGGGGAGTTGCACATGCGATTGGCCCTGTGCGAGCGGGTTACGTATATTACTGGGGTTCACGGGGAGTTTCACACGCGATTGGCCCTGTGCGAGCGGGGTACGTGTATTACTGGGGTTCGCAGGAAGTTTCACATGCGATTGGCCCTCTGCGAGCGGGGTACATGTATTACTGCGGTTCGCGGGAAGTTTCACACGCAATTGGCCCTGTGCGAGCGGGTTACGTGCTATACTGGGGTTCGCGGGAAGTTTCACACGTGATTGTGCGAGCTGGGTACGTGTATTACTGGGGTTCGCGGGAAGTTTCACATGAGATTGGCCCTGTGCGAGCGGGTTACGTGTATTACTGGGGTTCGCGGGAAGTTTCACACACGATTGGCCCTCTGCAAGCGGGATACGTGTATTACTGGGGTTCGCGGGAAGTTTCACACGCAATTGGCCCTGTGCGAGCGGGTTACGTCTATTACTGGGGTTCACAGTTGAGTTTCACACGCGATTGGCCCTGTGAGAGCGGGGTACGTGTATTACTGGGGGTCGCTGGAAGTTTCACATGCGATTGGCCCTGTGCGAGCGGGGTACGTGTATTAATGGGGTTCGCGGGAAGTTTCACATGCGATTGGCCCTGTGCGAGCGGGGTATGTGTATTAATGGGGTTCGCGAGAAGTTTCACACCCGATTGGCCCTGTGCGAGTGGGGTACGTGTATTACTGGGGTTTGCGGTTGAGTTTCACACAAGATTGGCCCTGTGCGAGCGGGTTTCGTGTATTACTGGGGTTTGCGGGGAGTTTCACATGAGATTGTCCCTGTGCGAGCGGGTTACGTGTATTACTGGGGTGCGTGAGTTTCACATGCGATTTTATGTCATAGCAGGGTACGTGTATTTCGGGGGTGCGCGTGAAGTTTCACACGCGATTTCGGTGTCAGAGCGGGTTACATGTATCCAGTGGGGTGTGCGGGGAGTCCCACACGTGAATTGGCAGTGTTGGTCCTCCCAGGTGTCCCCTCTACCCCTCCATGGCCCCTGCAGGCAGCCCACACCACAGGGGCCTACCCTGCACCCCTGGTCATGTCCCGCATGCAGTCCATCCTCAATGGGCATGCCCCCCAGCCAAGCCACATGTCACGTTGCAATATGATAACCAACTCATGCCCCCCCACACCCCCACCCCCCAGCAGTGAGGGGCACCTGCCAGCAGGCCCCTACTCATGTCCCACTCATGTCCCCCTGCACCCCCACCCTCAGCAGTGAGGGGCACCTGCCAGCAGGCCCCCACTCATGTCCCACTCATGTCCCCCTGCACCCCCACCCCCCAGCAGTGAGGGGCACATGCCAGCAGGCCCCCACTCATGTCCCACTCATGTCCCCCTGCAACCCCACCCCCCAGCAGTGAGGGGAACCGGCCAGCAGGTCCCCACTCATGTCCCACTCATGTCCCCCTGCCCCCCCACCCCCAGCAGTGAGGGGCACCTGCCAGCAGGCCCCCACTCATGTCCCCCTGCACCCCCATCCCCCAGCAGTGAGGGGCACCTGCCAGCAGGCCCCCACTCATGTCTCCCTGCACCCCCACCCCCCAGCAGTGAGGGCCACCTGCCAGGAGGCCCCCACTCATGTCCCCCTGCACCCCCACCCCCCAGCAGTGAGGGGCACCTGCCAGCAGGCCCCCACTCATGTTCCACTCATGTCCCCCTGCACCCCCATCCCCCAGCACTGAGGGACACCTGCCAGCAGGCCCCCACTCATGTCCCCCTGCACCCCATCCCCCAGCAGTGAGGGGCACCTGCCAGCAGGCCCCCACTCATGTTCCCCTGCATCCCCACCCCCCAGCAGTGAGGGGCACCTGCCAGCAGCCCCCCACTCATGTCCTACTCATGTCCCCATGGATCCCCACCGCCCAGCAGTGATGGGCACCTGCCAGCAGGCCCCCACTCATGTCCCACTCATGTCCCCCTGCACCCCCACACCCCAGTAGTGAGGGGCACCTTCCAGCAGGCCCCCATTCATGTCCCCCTGCACCCCCATACCCCAGCAGTGAGAGGCACCTGGCAGCAGGCCCCCACTCATGTCCCCCTGAACCCCCACCGCCCAGCAGTGATGGGCACCTGCCAGCAGGCCCCCTCTCATGTCCCACTCATGTCCCCCTGCATCCCCACACCCCAGTAGTGAGGGGCACCTTCCAGCAGGCCCCCACTTATGTCCCCCTGCACCCCCATCCCCCAGCAGTGAGGGGCACCTGTCAGCAGGCCCCCACTCATGTCCCCCCCTACATGAAATAAAGATGCACAATCATGGCCCACTTCCACACCAAAATACCACAGCACGCCACCCCATTCTTGAGACGCAATGATTTCCCAATCCACCCCACAGTGACATGCCTATCTCAAGACACAAACGAAAAGTCAACTATGTACATCAACACATGTCCGTCACACACACACACTGGTTGGCATTGATTGTGTAATGAGTGAATCCCACACATGGAACTAAAATATCAAAATGTATTATGTACAAAAATAAAGCAATGAAATGAAAGCATAACAAAATAGCAAACATGAAATGAAAAGCATGTGCAAAAGATGAGTAAATGAAAAGTATAACCAATCCAAACAAATCCGAATGAAATATAGTCAAAACTCTCCCTCCACCAACGCAAATCCAAAGGAAACGTAAAAAGAAAAATCCATTAATCCGTGGTGAAATCAAAAGAAAAAGTTCAGATAAATCCATTGTCCAACTATGTACAATCCATTGTCAAGGGTCCATAATCCCAATGAAAGAAATTAAACCTACCTAAGGAACTACCTAATAAAAAACCTATATACAAATGTGTGTGGCATAGTTCATTCACCACAAATCAAAGGAAAAGGAAAAGGAAACCTAACACTAAAAACTATTTATAATGGCAGCGGGCTAGTCCGACGGCTCAATTCCCGATTTACGGGGCCAGGGCATCATCAAACTCCTGCTCGATGTCCCAGAGGCGGTCCTCTTCCATGGCCCAGAGGGTTCGCAGGGATGATGACATGTGGACCTCAAACTCCCTGCGAATTGCCTCGAGGCACTCGGCCCGCCTCAGAACCCTCCGCATGGAGTTCTCCGCACTGACCATTGTGAGCCATGCCTCTTACGCCCGCTGCCGCTTCGCATCTATGGCCTGGCCCAACCGCTGCAACACGGAAGACACTTGCAATCCTGGGTCCTCCTGCCCTCTGGCCGATGCCTGCCCCTCCGATGTTGAAGGCCCTGAGCCAACATGGCTCCCACCTTGTTGCTGCTGCTGCTGTGCCTGTGCCCTGCCTCTTGCTGCCTGCACATCCTCCTCTGGCTGGGGTGTAGTTGTTGAGGTGGCCACCCCTGCTGGACGTCCGACTCCCGACTGTGGCAGGGATGTGTCCTCCACCAGCCTGGCCGCAGGGTCAGAGGCAGCTCCACAGGGTACCCAGGTGATACATGTGTGGGAAGATGGCATGGAGAATGACTGGCGCATAGGGGGTTCGGGTGAGGAGGGGGTCAGAGCAAGGTCCAGCAAACAGAGGAATCCGGCCCTGGTGACTTGTCCCAGTAGGTCAACGCAGTCAACGAGGCATTCGAGATGACGTGCAGTGTCCTCACGAAAACACTGCAGGTCACCTCGCATTCCCCGTTGACGCAACGCCATCCCACTCAGGACTGGCTCAACCCGGTCCTGGATAGCCACGTCCGCAGGGAGAGGAAGGCCAGTTGTTGTAAGCAGATCCCCTCCCTGAAAATGGGTCTGGACGTAGGCATCCTTGCTGGTGCAGGATGATGCAGTCACAGGATCGGGGACAGGATTACACACAGGCACCTCCGCGGCGGCCTGTGCTGTCTCCTGTCCCTGCCCCTGCACCACTAGCACCAGTGGAATCACCACCTCCAGACCCCGTGTCTGTCCCTCCCACAGCCTCCTCATCCACCAAACCCCCCACCAACCTGGATGACTCCGTGCCGGACCCTGTGGGGTCTCAGATGTCCCTTGTGCTGACGAGATGTCCAACTCCGACCTCCGCCTCTTGGACGCGGCACCAGACTCCTCACTCCCTGACGAGATTACAACCTGGAAGGGGAGCCGGGCCTTGCGTCTCCGGCTGGCGGTGTGATCCCTGCCGCCTTGCTCCACAGCATCCTCTCCGCCCTCTTCATCAGTTGACGCTGCAGACAGGGAGAGATAGGACACAGGCATCAGGGCACTGTACAATGGACTGATACACACATGACAGTTGCACATGAGTGGCAGTGTCAAACTTCAGACATGGCATCACAATCCCCAACACACATGTCATTTTAACTCACATACATGAGCAATTCCACAGCAATATCGCACCAGGCACCACCATCAATACACATACAACTGCATGAGCAGCCGAAGGTGAGCCTGACATCACATGAAACACGGGGAGTGCACAAGACATGCACACATGCCACCACACTTACATGCATGTGTACATCTCCACCAACTGCCGCAGTGATGAGATCGCCATCCATGTCACATCTGGCATTCAGCCTTCTACATATCAGTGTCACATGCATCCATGTAGCATCACAGTTGCACACTTGTCAAATACACACACATGCACATGTACACGGTGCAGATACATGCAGCTGAAACCAACATCCATGTGTGACACCACAACCATGGCAACGTACATACACAGTAATTCAAACATGTGTGCTCCCACATCTGCATTTAGCCTGCATGCTTACCCACACATACACCATCCATGTATCTCACACATGAGAGGACTCCTATGTGTCAGCCTCATGCCCCTGTACATGCACATCCATACATGGCCCTACAAAAACATACGTGCAACCTGCACACTACTGGCACACCACGACACGCACAGCGTCCAATCAGTATGCATGTGCACTTACCACTCGACTCCAGACAGGTCTGCCTCCCAAGGACCTGGACGTGGAGCGCTGGGCATATGCGTTCCAGGACCCTCATTTGGTGGTCGGACAGGTGGCTTTGGCGCCCCTTGGCATCCGCTGCCTTCAAGAGGCGCCGGGCCTTGTCGAGGGTCCTGACCTGAAGTCCTCCCAGCGCTTCTTGACATGTTTGAAGTTGCGGACTGCCACCCTGTCCTTGTTGATGGCAGTCACGATGTCCATCCAGATCCTGGTCAGTCCTTCATAGTTGGCTCGAGAACTTCCAAAGAGGGCATCATACTGCCCCAGGACTTGCTCCACCAGGACACCAACTTCCCTGGCACTGAAGCTGGTGGCCCTCTGCCTCTCTGGCTGGCGGTTGCCAGTGGTGCCAGATGGTGGTGTGCCCGACATGGCAACCCCTGAGGCAGGTGTGGGTGGACAACTGGGTCCTAGGGATGGGCTATGGAGCGATGGTATCTTCAGTTCCAGCAGGGGTGGTCACAACAACTGTACCCCTGTAGATGGCTGATGTGCAGGCAGCAAATAGCAGGGAAGGTGGGCAGCAGGCAGGCAGGCAGCAGCAGATGGCAGGTGGGAGCGTGCTCGGGGCTCTGGGGGGCAGTAATTCAGCCTTCTGGGCAGGCGCGTGGTCTTCTGTGTGTTGTTGTGTGGCCAGCTTGATATGGAGTGATTTGGCACGTGAAAATCTTGCACATCTGCGCGTAATTCGAGGAAAGGCCCTTAGCGCGTAAGTGCGTCTGTGACGTTACGCGCGCAGGCGTTTCTGTCGTGACGTGGGCATAGTGGTTCAGGGCACGTGAATAAACTGCACGTCCACGTTTGAATGCGTGTAATCCGAGGAAAGGGCCTACGCATCTGTGACATGATGCGCAAGGGCATTTCCCTCAACATGGGTGCATGTTCATCATACACGTGCAAAAACTGCACGTCCGATTGTCAGCTCATGTAATTGGAGGAAAAGGACTTAGCGCGTACACGCGTAAGTGACATTGTACGTGTGGGCTGGTTTAAAAGGTACGTGTAGGACACCATTTCCTTGTATGTGCTTTTCGTGGAGAGCGAGTGGGTGAATTCTGTACTTCTTGTCGGTTCACACGCGATTGCTTCACAGCGTTTCAGGTTCATACTCCCTGTTACCTCTGACAGCGTTCCATTTTTTTGTTGTGCCTGTTTCCTCAAACAGCATTCACTTCTTCTTTTGTCCTGTCTCCTCAGACAGCGTACAATTCTTCTTTTGGTGGGGGTGTTGCCAACGCGCACATGCGCGTCTTTTTCACATTCTTTTTCCAGGCAGACGGTGAGTTGCGCACATATTTACCAACTGTGCTTGCCCTGTGTGTCGCGTACCCCTTCAGAGGTCATTGTAGGCTGCGTGTATTACGTGTGCGCTTAATTTTGTGTTTCTGGGTGCCACAGCGTAGTGCAGGTTCATTTTTCCACGCACGTGGTCTACGAGGGGTTGCATGCATGTTACTTTTTGATTTCGGGGTGCCTGTGCATTGCGTGAACCATCATCTTCCCCCAGGGGTCACAGACAGCCTGGCTAGAGCACAAGGGTACAAATTCCATCTAGTGCCCTACGCCTTTCACCCCCAATTGCCCAGGACAATCGTTTACTGCTACTCCCATACGCACAAGAACATCAGTGCCATGGTTGGGAGGTGACCACGTGGTAAGGGAGGCAAAGGTGGCCGACCTCCAAAAGGTGGATGTGGTGGACATGGTAGGGGATGTGGCCAGGATTTGCAGGGTGCCCCTATACCCCCATGTGTGGAGGAGCAATCAGGGACACCCAAGCCCCCCTCCATGGTTGTGGGAAACTTATCTGACACCATCCCAGCTCAGCCCTTGTTGGACCAGCCCATTGTGGCACCTGAACCGGCACAGGATGACTCCCAGGCTGACTTCCAGGTCAGCAAGTCTAAGCGACGTGTGGCGGTGCAAGTTGGTGTCACCATGCCACGTGGATCTGGGGCAGCTATGTCATCTGCTGTCCCAAGTAGGCAGGGTGGGGAGGCTGCAGGGGCAGCTGAAGCTCTATCCACCCCAGCTCTGAGTCTCCCAGCGGGACAGTGTCAATCCCGGTCCATCATACCGACGTTGCCCCTGCCAACATCACCCTGCAGCCAATGCCTGCATCAAGACGAATGGTCATTGTGCATTCGCACACTCCTAGTACCAAGTCCACCGGCGCTTCTGCCCCTACTGACCAGAGCAGCGTAAGCCACTCAGGATCCACACCGACTTTGAAAAAGAGGAAGAAAGGTGCTCTGGCACTACAGACTGAAACCCCAGACACGGCTACACACTCCGGCACATCAAGGAAGCCTAGCTTTAATGACGCCAAACTTGATGCACTTGTGGCCTATGTGTCAGCAGATAGCCACGAAAAGGTGGTGTCTGCAGGGTGCAAGACCACACCTGGTTAACATAAGGCACACTGGCAGACCATCGCGGACATCATTAGTGCCCTTGGATTTGTGAGGCGCACAGCTGATGGTTGCTACAAGCGGTGGAATGTCCTGAAACGCACAGAGCAAAGAACAAGCTGGCCTCAAATCATGCTTCTACTCTGGTGACTGGTGGTGGGTCTCCACAAGAGGACAATCAACTCACTGAACATGAGTCTGTTGCTGGAACCTTTGTCACAGAGGAACAGATCCAAGTGTGGGAGACCTACCAGATTACAATGCATTGTCCGGTGAGTGCCCATGCATGTGTGTGTAATCCATGTGTATGTTGTGTGGGTGATGGGTTCTGATTGAGTGCCAGGTGAGGGTGTGTTCACCTGCGTGGTATGGGTCACCCATGTGCTTCCTCCAAAACATTCACTTGCCTTGGATTTGGGTATGACAGTATCCCTTCTGCCCACAGTAGCCATTTAGCGCCATATTACTGCAGTTGCCCTTGAACTGTCATCTTGCAACACCATTGTTCAGAATTTGTCAGTGTTCATTCAGGCTGACTGTTTCATTTCTCCCACTTTTGCATCACATTTTTCAGCCCTATTGTCACGTAAGTGACATGCTTCTGTCATTGATTACACCCCACATTGACCCACATTTGATTTGATTTATTGATTTATAGAGCGCTTTACACCAATTGTTACCTTGTTGTGTGAATGATTAGACCATTCAGGCTGATTGAGTATTGGCCTGCTCACATTGATTTTTGGTGCCTGTTTGTATGTGGTACATGATAGTTATTTCCTGTCAAGTTTAAGTGACCAACCATTGATGTGTACATCTGCCTGCAATCACTGTATTGTTGTACACTGGATGTGTTGCAGTGAGTGGCACATGCGTATTTTGGCACACTATGTAGCATTTTTCATCTCATCATGTCCATCTCACATGGATGGCTGACAGTACCCATTCACTGACATATGGCTGTACTTGTGGAATGTACCATGGCTATGCTACATGCCATCTGTGTGATGGCATGTGTCATGTATGTGTATTGGACATGCCACTCACAGGCTATTGGGTGATGCCAGTGCTACCCAGCATGCAGCAAATGTCTTGCTTTTCCATCTTGGAGTCATCAGTGTGTGCTTTCTGCCTCCCCTTCCAACTCATTGACAGTGCATGCATGCCAGGGTTATAGTCCTGTGGGACATGTGTTATTCATGTACTGGATCTCTGCCTTGTCAGGCCTATGTGTGTGCTATGGTGCTCATGCCTGTTTCCATTTGTTGTCTTTCATGTTTTTGCAGGTAATGACGCACTTGATGCTGTTGAGGTGGAGGAGATGGTGCAGACCCAGGAGGAATCTCAGGCATGACCGGGCACCAGTGGGGGACGTGGTGTGGTGGTGGGTGAAAACCCTTTGTTACTGCTGACCATACTGTCCAGGGGTGTCTCTGGGTGCACCTCCCCAGACCTCTATTCAGGTGCTGAATCGGATGATGAGACTTATGTGCCATCGCAGGTGAGTGTTTCTGGCAGGGATTCTGTTCTATCCAACCCACCTGCACCAGGGGTAGAAACCTCTATGGGGATGTCAGTGTTGGTTACTCCGCCTTTGGCGGTTACGGATGCAAGGTCACACTCCACAACATCTGATCCTGTTCCTGCAGATCGCCTTGCCCCAAACAGGTGTGGTGCCCGCTGACGCAGTGGCCATACACCACCAGGCAATACTGTATGGGAGAACTCCATGTACGGTATGGCAACCCAAAAGACAACATCAGTTGAAATGATGGCTCAGGCAATGGAGAGGGTGGCCACTTCCATTATCCCCCCTGAAAGGCAGATGGAGCAACAACAGCAGGCAACAGACTCCATTTCCCAATCACACAGGGAAGACATGTTGGCGTCCAACTGGGACCGACGGGCGGCACTGGAGACTCTGCTGGAAGCCGTTTCTATAGAGTCACAGGGCCACAGGGAAGCCCTGAGGGTAGAACTCCATAACCTCAGGGAGACTTTTGTTGAACTTGAGGCTTCCACAAATTTGAGGACAGAACAGCAGCTGGAGTGGCTCACAGGTTTGCTCTCAGCTGAGTGCAGGCAACTCAGGAGGAGATCCGGGCATCACGGGAGGCCATGCGTGCAAAAATGCAGGCAACCCGTCAGGTGCTGCATGGGGATCTCCGCACTATCATCCTCCAGAACGACACCTTCCACACCCGCATGCTTGCTGCCATGGAGGACCATACCAGGGCTTTGTGTGGGCTGCTTCCCATAGCACCACCACCTCCTGATGCAGCATCAGAGGGTGATGAGAGCGACAACAGCAGTTCTCCCACAGTAGCGTAGCCGTGCAGGCCATGAGCCCATGGAGGTGGGTGTTGGTGCCTTGTGTGGCTCCTGTGGGCATCCACTGTGTATTCCGGCTGGGCACATGCAGGCTTATCCTGTGTTTGTGTCAGATGCTTTGGTTCCTGACACACACACCCCTCCTGCTTCCCGTTTCCATGGGCTCGCAAAGGGTGTGACCAAGTGACAGTGACTTACACAGTGACATTGGGCTCCCATGAGCTGTGTGGACAGTCTTTAGTCATAACTGTGTGGACATCCCTAGTGGGGTTTGTTTTTGTATTGAACACTGCATGGTGTATTGATATGTGCTTGTGCATCCATGTCTTCCTCCTTATTTGCAGGTACCTTCTTCATGTCTTCACAAGGCCGTCTCCTTTGCAGATGCAGTTCATGTTGTATGCAGTACACTGACACATTTGCCTGACAGCAACACTCTGGAGTTGGAAGGGGTCGATGTGCTGGCCTATTGAGGTTGTATTACTTACATTACTTTGAGTTTGTACTGTCATATTTTGGCAATGATTAATGCTGTGTTGCTGTATTGTGTTGCTGGTAAGTATTTGGTCATGTGTGCTGTTTGTTGTTGATTACTGGGAGCATATTGTCTGTGGCTTGTTTCCATTTGGGACAGTGCACATTGTGACACTTGTGTCATGTGTTGTGCATTCCTTTGTTTGCTTTCACATTGCAGGACATGCCAGGGTGTGTTGGGTGGCAGAGATGGGGAGGGGTTGGGTGCCATGGCACTATTTTCATGTTGTATTTTGTAAGGGGGTAGTCATTCATGTAGCATGGTTGTCTTTGGGTAGGTAGGAATGCACACTATGTAACACTTCCAGGTGACCAATCTCACGCTGGTATGGTTGTGACAGTTAACTGTCCCTTGTGTCATCATCATTGATTGTCAGCTGGTATGTGCCAGGGCTGTGTGCACTCCACAGGGGTGTGATTTTAGGTGAAGTAATTAGCCACCAGCTGCGTACGGGCTGCCTCACCATGTGCCCTTTCCCCTCCCATGCGCAGCGGGCATGCTTCTGGTTGGGGATGTTTGGGCACCACCATGTCCACCCGCAGGCCCCGGCGTGTTGCAACATTGTGCAGGACACATGCTGCCACTATGATCCTGCACACTGCTGGGGCGCGTATAGCAGCTGCCCACCAGAGCGGTCAAGGGAGCGAAAGCGTGACTTGAGCACTCCGAATGTGCGCTCCACTATGCCCGGGTTGCAATATGGGCCGTGTTGTATCTTACCTCGGGTGGTGTTGGGGTTCCGAATTGGCGTCATCATGTGGGTGCCCAGAGGGTAGGCACTGTCCCCTGGGGAGGTGATGATGGGTATCATTAGTGGGGTTGTGACATTACTCAGTATCTTACATGCATGTGCAGGGGCATTTATACACACCAAGCAGCCATGTATCGCCATGCCACCCAGCTTGTAGGTCCCGATTTAGGGTTGACATTCTGAAAATGAAACTGTTATGGGTGGACACTGGATAGTTGGCATATACTGAGGTGATGATTCCCTTGGCATCACATACTACCTGCATGTTGATGGAATTTCAGTGCTTGTGGTTTCTGTAGATGTGCTCAGTTGCCCTGGGAGGACGTAGAGCCACATGGGTGCAGTCAATGGCACCGAGCACTTTGGGGAAGTGTGCCACCCCGTAAAAATCCTGGATGACAGCCTGCCTTTCATCAGGTGTTCTGGGCAGGTATTTGTGCCTGCAGACTGATGGGCGTGCAGTCATGATGGCCAAAAACTGGTGCAGGCCAAAAACTGGGAAGATGGCAATATCAAATGTGTGGACATGCCAAAACAATCCTAACAAACAGATTACAACCTCTACAGAGTTGATTTACTATTTATTTGTATTTTTATTTTTTATACAGTTCATTACAAACTTTTAAAATATAAGACACCACTCATATACATATTTCGTAATATCAGTCTAACTTAAGGTCCTCAAATGAATCACTCTTTCGTCATCTACCATGTAACAAATCAAGAGTAATAAAGCCCACACCAATGGAGTGGAGACAACGTTCACGTGATCATATATCACTGAGCAGTACTTGACTTTTCAATCAAGGAAATATCCAATTGTTCGAAGTAAAATAGTAGTGCAAAGGTTAGCTTTTTATCAATTCCTTCAGCCATCATCTTCCACCAATCTTCACCAATCTTCACCAGTTAGGTGAGGCATTTTACCGATTTCACATCCCATAAAACTGTTATAAGATCACTCAACTTCTTGCAATATAATACCAGGTGCTTGAATGATTCAGCGCTTAACTCACAAACCCTGCAACAAACATCTGCATTGCTTTCCATGCTTCTTAAGTTCCAGACCATTTTTGTTTGAAATAAGTTTAATCGAAACTTCAAAAAGGTCTTCCTCTTTTTCACACATGGAAATATGTCTAGGTAGCCAGATAAAGTGTTCATGGCTTTTGCTTCCAAAGCAGATTATGCCAAGCATCTATGCTGTGCTCTCTGATCAGAATTTTTGCACTAATATTTGTACCACAGTTATTTTTTTACTACATTCAGGTTTTGAAGGAGCATTGATTTGTCAGCCTGTAATTGATCAAGTATAGATTCACAGGTCTGTTTCCATTTGCTCACAATTGAGTCATCAGTGGTTTTTGTGACGTTGAGTTCAGGATTTGGTATTGCTGAAGATTATCCGCTCCACATGCCTTCCTGTCCGTTGAAAGCATGTGCCACATAGCCGTAGCATTTATTGAGGTTAGTCCAAGCTCAAATCTGATGCACGCAGTGTGAGTGCTTCTTGGAATCTGTACGATTCTTGTCCAGTATGTATTTTCACATCTGTGGCTAATTACTTCACCTAAAATACATCTGTGACACCCCCCCCCCACTATGGCACTTGTCCACTGAAATGAACCAGTGGCCAAGAAGTGCAGTACATTGAGCACCTTTTCCAAGGGGCTCAGTGCTTGGGAGCACATGGTGGGTGATGTGAGGTCATCCTCCTACTCACTCACCAGGTCGAGTATTATGTGAGGTGGAAACCTGTACCTCCCATACAACTGGTCATCAGGCATCCCAAAAAGGCTGGTTATGGGTGTGAACATTCTGGCCCTGACTATCCTCCTCCTCCTCCTGCGGTATCCCACGACCACTGCTGCAAGGAACGGTATATTCATCTTAGCGTCTGAGCTTGTTTGTTGTTTGCGTGCACTTTTATGCTGCGCGGGTCCATATACGCCTGCTTCCTGCTGGTGTACGTGTTTCCGGATTAGCGCATCTTTTTTGGCGCATGCATTAGCCCCGTTCGATTCCATGAATATGTGTTGTAGGCGCGCGTGTGGGCGTTCCACGCATTTGCCTCCTGTACTTCCCCTGTGACGCCCACATTTTCATGTGTTGTTCCCCATTCCACGTGTTACGCCCTGTGTTACGCCTACTTTTGTTGTGTGCGCTGTGCTATGTGCGCCTAGCGCATGCTGTTTGAAGACGTGTGCGCCAGAGTGCGCCACGCAGGATTTTAGCGCACATCCATGGCTTTACATGCGCACGGACTTCCATGAATCGCTGTGCGCGGGTTTTGCTGCAATTTTCGCACTTGCGCTGTGATTCGCACGCTTTCGCATGCCTGCACGGAAATTTTCAGTACGCATTAATTCCATGAATCGGCCTGTAAATCTTTAAATGTGACGATACAAACAGATATAGCTAAAAACTATGTAAGATCTGATGCAGATGTAATAAGGGCCCCTCAAGAAGATCCTTTAAAAATCATCACAGAATCATGCTGTAAGGAAGTCGTCCTAGAAAATGTAAAAAGTGATAAAGATTGAGTCATGGAAGAGCTGATCAATCTCTCGACGTATAATATAGAGAGTGACAAGCTAGAAGATGAAGTAGAAGACGAAAATGAGGTGCAAATTAACTATGATCAGAGAACCAATAGGGACCAACATACAAATCTTAACCATGGCATTGTTTTTGGAAGAAAGTGTACTATCGAAATAACACCAAAGAAAAATAATAAAGGGTGCCATGAGGAACTTGTAAAAATGTTGAAGTTGAACAAATTCTTGACACTGGAAAAGAGAAGAGAGATAAGTGCCAGTAAAGTTGCCAAAACAATCAACCCTCCAGCAATTATGACTCACAAGGGCTTGAGCACAATTAGAACTGACATTGTCAGATGTAAGGATGGCAATGGAAGCAGTGAAGTCAAATTTACTTCAGGTGCACCAGCTAGTGAGGATTGTCGTGAAGACAGGAGACTACCCACCAAAAATTCTATTAAACTGGTGAATAAGAGGAAAACAATAACTTCAAATTACTGTCTTTTGTTAGAACAAACTTACCAATCTGACGATGGCCTGATGTTGAATAGGTACAATGTGCTTCAATTATTCAACCTTATTGCACAATTGAGAGCAGTATCAACAAATGAAATTAAGACAGTTACATTTGTCAATGATAGAACGACTGATAGCATACTCTTACATATTTACTCAAGAGCTATAAGAGACATCATAATGTCGAATGATAGGGCATTGAATTTGTGTGGCTTTGACATAAAAGATCTGCATGAAGATGATCTATCGCCAAAAATCTCAACCCATTGAAATCCTCAGTATGATGCTCCCCAGAGTTCGATAAATGACAACATGCCATTGACGATTAACAAAGCAAAAACCCATTATATACACAGTTAACCATTCACCATACATCCAACATGTGAACATAACGTAGAAATGCAAGGAAAGCATTTGAATGATAAGCTGAAATTCAACATAATCAACCTGTATTGGCAGCATAAATCAACTAACGAGTGGGAATTCCTGCATCAAATAGGAGAAGTGATTGATCAAATTCTGACCAATGAAGAACATGCAAAATCATCTTATGCAGTGATTCAAATATTGAATGCATTATGCTGCCCATTAATAAGCACAAAAATGTAAATACAAAGTCATCTAATCATCAGAACCAAATTAAAGTGGCTTGGGAAGAAGAGATGAAAGACTGAAGAATGGTACTAGTCAAGGGAAACATGAGAGGTGACATACCCCCAAAACATATGTGGGAAAGAGATAAGTCAAATTCAATTTTCTACTACTTTTACGTTTCCGAGAACTTGATGGGAAAAATACAAAAAACTAAACGTTATACCGATGCCATATAGTGATCATAAGTTGGTCAAAATCGATTTAAATTCCATGAATCCGACTCGTGATGACAAATTGAATCAGGTTATTAACTTAACGCCAGGGAGAAACCGATTGAGAATGGGTAGAGATCAAATTATAGCACTAGCTAAGTTGTTATCTAGAACCACACAAAAGATAACAAGAGATCAAATTGAATACCCACTCCTACTCCAGTCATATTATCAAGAAAATTCTGGTAGTAGGTTAACCTACTTTAAGAATAAACATGTCTATGATCCAGCTATTGTGACCAAAAAATGTGAACTAAGAAAAACGCTTATAAGATTGAAGAATGATCCTGTGTGTGATATCCGAAGTGAACAGCTGCAAGCTAAAAGGTCATATAAAATTTGGTTATGTTCTCATAAAAGCATTATGCTACAGAGATATTCTGAAGAAATGCTTAAGAACTTGATATCGAAGAACCCCAGGACATTCTGGAAAATGATCAACAGTACAGAATCTACACAACAAGCTATCCAAACCAATATTGTGACCGAAGCCCAATGGATAGAACATTTTACTTTAAAAAGAGAATGGTGTCTGTACATAACAACTCTCAACCACTGGGCCCCTGGGAATTGTGTTTTGATAAGGCAGGAATCTTAAAAAACATCCTGAAGTCAGTTCTTCTATAGCTCCAGGCCCTAATGGGCTGACTAACATCATTCTCAAGCTTCATCCAGAAGAGTGGGTGGTGTTCTGTACCAATCTGCTCAACAATTTTGTGGATGAGAGACGGATACCAACTTCACAGAAGAGTGCTATAATTGTGCCTGTATTAAAAAAGGTATTTGATCAGATCCAAGCAATTACAGGCCAATAGCCCTCTTGGATGTTGTTGTAAAAAATGTTGCAACACAGTTTCTAAAAAAGCTAACAAAATGTATAAAGGAAACAAATGCCTTTGACACATGCCAAACAGGATTCGTTAAAGGTATTGGCTGTGGGCTAAATTTGTTTCTAATCAACGAGTTAAAAATGAAGGCTATTAGGAAAAGAGCTAAAATATATTTAGCCTTTGTGGATTTGGTTTATGCCTTTAGGCATGATCGTGAGTTATTATGGTCCAAAATGGAGCAGATGAAATGCCCTCCAAGCCTGCACTCTGCTATCAAAGAATTGTATTTGAACACAGAAATAAAAGTGAAATTAGAGCAGAATGGTACCCTGTTGATGGCAATAAGAACTTCAAAGGTGTTAAGCAGGGCTGCCCCTTGGGAGCTACCCTCTTCAATCTGTTTATTGCAGATGTTGCACGGCATTGGACGATGTACGGAGCTTTGCACCAAAGATTAATGGTAACAGATTAGGTTGTATGCTTTGTGCTGATGATATCGTTCTGTTAGATACCACACCAATAGGCTTACAGAGGAAGCTCCAAGCCCTAAAGCAATATACAGAAAAAAAAGGCCAGGCGATTAACCCAGCAAAAACAGATGCATTGGTGCTACAAAATCTAACGGGAGCAAAGAAATCCATGGCAAAAAGATTCAAGTGGTCAATTGAAAAAGACCTATTAAAACTTTCAACAGAGGCTCAATATCTGGGAGTTTTAATAAACTCACGGATAAAAGATGACCCGATGGTATGGAAAAGTCAACACAAATGTAAATTTTTGAACTCCCAGGTTATAGCGGTAAATAAAAAGTATGGGAATGTTACCATAAAACCTGTGTTGGAGTTCTATAAATCTAAGGTGGTGCCTCCACTGATTTTTGGTGGTGAAGCAATGTTGGGATGCCCTTATTCTTTATGGGTGTGGTGTGAAAATACATACTGGACAAGAATCGTACAGATTCCAAGAAGCACTCACACTGCGTGCATCAGATTTGAGCTTGGACTAACCTCAATAAATGCTACGGCTATGTGGCACATGCTTTCAACGGACAGGAAGGCATGTGGAGCGGATAATCTTCAGCAATACCAAATCCTGAACTCAACGTCACAAAAACCACTGATGACTCAATTGTGAGCAAATGGAAACAGACCTGTGAATCTATACTTGATCAATTACAGGCTGACAAATCAATGCTCCTTCAAAACCTGAATGTAGTAAAAAAATAACTGTGGTACAAATATTAGTGCAAAAATTCTGATCAGAGAGCACAGCATAGATGCTTGGCATAATCTGCTTTGGAAGCAAAAGCCATGAACACTTTATCTGGCTACCTAGACATATTTCCATGTGTGAAAAAGAGGAAGACCTTTTTGAAGTTTCGATTAAACTTATTTCAAACAAAAATGGTCTGGAACTTAAGAAGCATGGAAAGCAATGCAGATGTTTGTTGCAGGGTTTGTGAGTTAAGCGCTGAATCATTCAAGCACCTGGTATTATATTGCAAGAAGTTGAGTGATCTTATAACAGTTTTATGGGATGTGAAATCGGTAAAATGCCTCACCTAACTGGTGAAGATTGGTGAAGATTGGTGGAAGATGATGGCTGAAGGAATTGATAAAAAGCTAACCTTTGCACTACTATTTTACTTCGAACAATTGGATATTTCCTTGATTGAAAAGTCAAGTACTGCTCAGTGATATATGATCACGTGAACGTTGTCTCCACTCCATTGGTGTGGGCTTTATTACTCTTGATTTGTTACATGGTAGATGACGAAAGAGTGATTCATTTGAGGACCTTAAGTTAGACTGATATTACGAAATATGTATATGAGTGGTGTCTTATATTTTAAAAGTTTGTAATGAACTGTATAAAAAATAAAAATACAAATAAATAGTAAATCAACTCTGTAGAGGTTGTAATCTGTTTGTTAGGATTGTTTTGGCATGTCCACACATTTGATATTGCCATCTTCCCAGTGAATAACCATAGGCAGCTCTGTCGATAGATGTGAAACTTGCAGAATAAGGGGGAAACATCTTTGGCTCATGTTACTAAGGCTTGCATTTCATTACACATGAGGTGTGTGTGTGCCAAAGGTAATTCTCATATTATCCCCACTTTTAACTACACACGATTTAACATATTCATGATAAAAAGACATTCAGCCCGAAATGTAGGGATTTTGAAGAAAGTGACATTTTGCAAAAAACAGACTTTCTGGATTATTTGCACAAGCATTTACTCTTTAAGACATATAGAAAATGCATTCTTGGTGTCTAGTGGATGTTCCACTGTTACCTGCTGTTTTCATGCAATGTATCTCTCTAGTAACTTCATTTAAAGGGGCGATACACTATACTGTGAACTCGAAACATATTCACTATGAACGCTAGTGGAACTAATGCTCAGGAAATATAATGTAGACTAATTTGAAACCAAATGATGTGCAGCTATCGACCAATCACTAGAAAGCTGCAGGCTATGGTAAGATGTTGATTGGAGGATTCCTGATCTGCTTCCCCCTTTTTCAAGCAATTAAGGAATGATATTATCACATATATAATTCCCATTGGTTTTACTGGAGAGGAACGTGCTGGTGGACCCTCTTCTATGTTTTTTTGTTTTGTTTTACTGTGCGTGCAGTTGATATTGCTATCCAGAGTGGATGTGGACACACAAATGTCGATGTGAATATATGTAATATGACTGACATGTTGCAGAATTATTATAATGTTGGACCAATCAAACGGATAGGCACTACCAGGCATATGGGTATTCTAATGAATACAGACTGAGGACAAGAAGGGCATTGGCAATGGTGAACACTGATGCAGCCATTCGACAGTGACCTATCAACAAGTCAAAGAGGCTGCACATTAGGATGGTGCACATATCATAAGGCTGCAGCCTAGCTGTGATTAAATCCAACTGAACTGTATTTTATAGTTTGCAAAATGACTATATTTTTGTTTGATTTGTCACAGTTGCTCAAATCTGTGGTCTATTACAATAGAGATATTTTAAGGGACACTTAAAGCAAGATTATGGTTTGTGGGTTTCCCTGTCAAATCCTCCACATGGATAGTCTATTTATCTGAACATACTGGGTAGGGTATGAAAATCCCCTCAGCCAGTGATGTCTTAAAGTTCTCATTCTGTGCATGTCATCAAGGAGTTTATGCATCACAGATTCAGTCAGTAGACATGGAGCAATGTCGGTCAAGTATGTACAGAAGTGTAAAATTAACTGTATCTATGCTCTCAAGTCATCCAGAAAATGTATTGGTTGTGAAGACCAAAGCTTGAGATGGATTTGGCACAGATAACAGTGGCACTCATATTAATAGGTTAATTTGTAGACATTATCCACCCAAATAATAAAGATCAATATCATGAAAGGTGGAAACACAGGTTTGAACATGTGCGGGTGTTCGGGGGTCTCATGTGATATGGCTATGATATGACTGTCTGTCCCTTAACCACACATCAAACATTCTCACAAGGGAAAGATACGCCACACTCTAAGAGCTTGGTTCATGGCCATAATATGCATTTAAAGATATGAGAAAATCACTGATTCAGGGGAGTTTGAAAAGCTGTTTTTTTATGGGAATAGTGCAGAGCAGTGTGGCATACATCAGACCAGCTGAGCAAAGAAGACCAAGCTTTGCATGCTTGTCAGAGATTGATGTAGCAGCAACATTCATCAGTAATCAACCCATTTCCCTTTTGGTGGGCAAGGGACACCTAACTATCAATGGAGACTAGAAACCTGAGACCATTCCTCATTACTTTCCTTTATTGACTGAAAGGGACGGTATGATACTTATGTGTTGAAAGCTTGAGTGGTGTGAAATTATTCTCTTTTTTGAAATTTTTACAAATGTTGTTGGAGCATGATATTGTATCTTGATTCCATCTAATTACAACTGTACATTCGATTTTGACTATTTTTGTTTGGAAAATGTTTCTTCTGCTGGGAACCGCCCATTGTTTCTATAAACTGCATTTCCCTGGTGGCCTAATGCCTACTTAGCATCCCAACGGCGTGTCAGTGCTAGCACATTTGCAAAAGCCGTTTTTCACCAGTTCTCGTCCCGGGTTGGACATTGTCGTACTCTCCTTTCTCAGCTCAGGTGAGTCCCTGGGAGGGTTACATTATATATATATATATATTCAATAAAAAAACTTTGTTAAAGGGACGTTATGGTTAAGTTGCGCTACTAAAAACCTATGAAATTCAGTGAAAAAACGTTGTCAAATTGACGTTATGGTTCCAAGTAAAACTGAAAAACCCTTGAAATTCGCCAGTTATGGTAAGCTAAGCAACCATAACTCGCGCCACCACCGTGCACTGCTAAGACTAACACCCAGGACATCAAAGATGACATCACAAATGTCATTGATGACATCACTGATGACATCACATGTGTATGTAGTTTTCATGAAATATGTGTAGAAGGGATTCTTAATATATTGTTGCGAAACAAGTGTCAAGGATCATTGCAATAAATATCATACCCTAATTAGTGCATTGAACGATGCATTGATATAAATAGCATTCTATTATGGGGTTCTATCTAGTATACTAAGCTACTCATACAGAAACATAACATTGTGTGCAGCGTACAAGATGAAGGTATAATATTCATAATGTTAATATGTTCAATAATAAAATGGTAATTGTTTTCTTAATAGATTTTTGTGTACTGTGAAATATGTAATAAGTAGCTAATAAAACACATGTATTGCATAATTGCATTACTTTAGACAAAACACAAAGACACAAGAACACATACCAATATGGGTACATACAGGGAAAGTGAAGTAAGCAAAACAACACAAGTAGTAGCAGAAACAATTCATAATTTAACTGATTATTTTCATGCAAATAAATGATTGCTCTGTTTCAAAGCTGCTATTTACCCTAGGTATATGTATCACTTGATGTGATTGGACCCTAAGGAAAGTAGTGTGAGTACAATGTATACAAATATGACCATATACAGGGAAGGTACAACCATAACATAAAAAACAACAGAACTCTCAGAACGTGCTCATAAGTCTATTGATTATCTTTATGCACAAAAAGAATTGCTGTCTTTCAAGCTTGTGTCTTCCCGTATGTATATGTTTCATATGATGTGACTGGACTCTAAGGGAATTACTGTAAGAACCTACTTGAAGGATACGTCTACAAATAAAATAACATTTTTAGTTTCTGACTGTTACTGAAGAAAACCATGTGGCCTAGATATGTCAGCAAAAGAAAAAAGAGTGAGCCAGATATGTGATGTCATCAGTGATGACATCAATGACATTTGTGATGTCATCTTTGATGTCCTGGGTGTTAGTCTTAGCAGTGCACGGTGGTGGCACGAGTTATGGTTGCTTAGCTTACCATAACTGGTGAATTTCAAGGGTTTTTCGGTTTTACTTGGAACCATAACGTCCCTTTAACAAAGTTTTTTCACTGAATTTCATAGGTTTTTAGTAGCGCAACTTAATCATAACGTCCCTTTAACAAAGTTTTTTCACTGAATTTCATAGGTTTTTAGTAGCGCAACTTAACCATAACGTCCCTTTAACAAAGTTTTTTCATTGAATTTCGTAGGTTTTTAGTAGTGCAACTTAACAATAATGACTTTCACTTAATATACATATCATATGGAACAGACTGAATCTCTTCTACTGTACTTGGTGTCCGCAAACTCATTTAATGTTTGCGGACATGTTCGAAGAACAGTACCACTACCTAAAAAACTCTGGGGGGGTATGTTTGATTGTTATATCATAACATAGGAACATTTAACAAATTAAAAAAAGCACACAAACACATTATATGTACTAATACATAAGAAATGTATCCCATATATACAACACACTAACCATTTATTTAAATGCACTATGTTCTAAAATGAAATATACCACAAGAGAATAAATTGGCTTCCAACATAATTACCTCACAAACACAACAGAACTGAGAACAAGAGCAGACCCACTGAGTACATAGGACATATCTTACCTGAAATAGTAAGTGTACTTAATTTTATTCATATATTTATAAACTTTCGGTATTAGATAGAAAAAAAAAATATTATCTTTTTTTTTTTCTCTCACAGAAATGTCTAGTACTCTGGAATGGCTAGTGGAACATTTCCCACATGAAGAAATGTCACAAGATAGTGAAACTAATGATAAACACTTTATAATATAAACCATTTAATTATTATTATTGTGTATACATTTAACATATATGTATTTTTTTTTTGTACAGAGCATACCAAAATAGAAAATACTTCAGAAAAACCTGTTATGGATAACACTTTTCACAGTATAGAAGATTAAATGGATTTATTGTTGACTAATTTTAATAATTTGAAAACTTTTGTGGAAGATCATTTTAAACCAAAAACCTCGTACCATTGCCCCACATGTACTTGTCCCTCCTCACCATATACCAGTCAATTATCCCCAAACCCTCTCCATAACCCAAAACGTTTTGATGAGACTTCCATCCCTTCTTCACCTAATAACAATCATGATGAAACCCCTAATTCTCCTGTTTTTGTTTCTGTTTCTGCCTCACCTTCTCTGTCATAAATTATTAATATATGTTAAATAACGTTTCATTTTTATATTGTGTTGTAAATAGTTTCGTTTTTTTTAAAAAAACAATGTAGGTGTCCGCGGACAGTGCAGGTGTTCTGAAATGTTCGTAAATAAACAAAAATGGAGGTGTCCTGAAGAACACTATACCTGTTCGTACTGTTCGCTAGCAAGATGAAACTATTCTAAGAACACACACGGTGTCCTGAGATGTTCGTAAAAAAAAATAATTAAAGTGTCCTGAAGAACACTATCAGGGTAATTCATAGAATTCAGCGCACAAGTAGCGCACGCGGCTGGCGCACAGCGTGCGCGTGCGATAGTCTGCGCCAGCCGCGTGCGCCAAAACTGAATCCGGCGCACAGCGTATTCATGGATTTTAGCTTCCCCAGGCAGCCGTGGCGCACAGTGGCGCAGCGACTCGCTGCAGCGCCAGTACACCCCCAGGAACGCCCCTTGCGCTGGGAAATCTCATAAAAATCACAAACCAGCGCAAGGGGCTGCGCTAACCCTGGACCATCACGGCAAGCGGCCCATGCGATTTTCAAGGGTGCGCGGGAAGTTTCACACATCAAATCCCAGGCTACGTCCATTTCAGGGGTGCGCGGGAAGTTTCACACGCGAAAAGCTAGGCTACGGGAATTCCAGGGGTGCGCGGGAAGTCCCACACGCGAAAAGCCAGGCTACGTCCATTTCAGGGGTGCGCGTGAAGTTTCACACGCGAAAAGCTAGGCTACGGGAATTGCAGGGGTGCGCGGGAAGTCCCACACGCGAAAAGCCAGGGTACGTCCATTACAGGGGTGCGTGGGAAGTTTCACACGCGAAAAGCTAGGCTACGGGAATTCCAGGGGTGCGCGGGAAGTCCCACACGCGAAAAGCCAGGCTACGTCCATTTCAGGGGTGCGCGTGAAGTTTCACACGCGAAAAGCTAGGCTACGGGAATTGCAGGGGTGCGCGGGAAGTCCCACACGCGAAAAGCCAGGGTACGTCCATTACAGGGGTGCGCGTGAAGTTTCACACGCGAAAAGCTAGGCTACCGGAATTGCAGGGGTGCGCGGGAAGTCCCACACGCGAAAAGCCAGGGGACGTCCATTACAGGGGTGCGCGGAAAGTTTCACACGCGAAAAGCTAGGCTACGGGAATTGCAGGGGTGCGCGGGAAGTCCCACACGCGAAAAGCCAGGGTACGTCCATTACAGGGGTGCGCGGGAAGTTTCACACGCGAAAAGCTAGGCTACGGGAATTGCAGGGGTGCGCGGGAAGTCCCACACGCGAAAAGCCAGGGTACGTCCATTTCAGGGGTGCGCGGGAAGTTTCACACGCGAAAAGCTAGGCTACGGGAATTGCAGGGGTGCGCGGGAAGTCCCACACGCGAAAAGCCAGGGTACGTCCATTTCAGGGGTGCGCGGGGAAGTTTCACACGCGAAATCCCAGGCTACTTCCATTTCAGGGGTGCGCGGGAACGTTTCACACGCGAAAAGCTAGGCTACGGGAATTGCAGGGGTGCGCGTGAAGTTTCACACGCGAAAAGCTAGGCTACGGGAATTGCAGGGGTGCGCGGGAAGTCCCACACGCGAAAAGCCAGGGTATGTCCATTTCAGGGGTGCGCGTGAAGTTTCACACGCGAAAAGCTAGGCTACGGGAATTGCAGGGGTGCGCGGGAAGTCCCACACGCGAAAAGCCAGGGTACGTCCATTACAGGGGTGCGCGGGAAGTTTCACACGCGAAAAGCTAGGCTACGGGAATTCCAGGGGTGCGCGGGAAGTCCCACACGCGAAAAGCCAGGGTACGTCCATTACAGGGGTGCGCGGGGAAGTTTCACACGCGAAATCCCAGGCTACTTCCATTTCAGGGGTGCGCGGGAACGTTTCACACGCGAAATCCCAGGCTACGTCCATTTCAGGGGTGCGCGGGAAGTTTCACACGCGAAAAGCTAGGCTACGGGAATTCCAGGCGTGCGCGGGAAGTCCCACACGTGAAAAGCCAGGGTACGTCCATTACAGGGGTGCGCGTGAAGTTTCACACGCAAAAAGCTAGGCTACGGGAATTGCAGGGGTGCGCGGGAAGTCCCACACGCGAAATCCCAGGCTACTTCCATTTCAGGGGTGCGCGGGAACGTTTCACATGCGAAATCCCAGGCTACGTCCATTTCAGGGGGGCGCGGGAACATTTCACACGCGAAATCCCAGGCTACGTCCATTTCAGGGGTGCGCGGGAAGTTTCACACGCGAAAAGCTAGGCTACGGGAATTCCAGGGGTGCGCGGGAAGTCCCACACGCGAAAAGCCAGGGTACGTCCATTTCAGGGGTGCGCGGGGAAGTTTCACACGCGAAATCCCAGGCTACTTCCATTTCAGGGGTGCGCGGGAACATTTCACACGCGAAAAGCTAGGCTACGGGAATTGCAGGGGTGCGCGTGAAGTTTCACACGCGAAAAGCTAGGCTACGGGAATTGCAGGGGTGCGCGGGAAGTCCCACACGCGAAAAGCCAGGGTACGTCCATTTCAGGGGTGCGGGCGAAGTTTCACACGCGAAAAGCTAGGCTACGGGAATTGCAGGGGTGCGCGGGAAGTCCCACACGCGAAAAGCCAGGGTACGTCCATTACAGGGGTGCGCGGGAAGTTTCACACGCGAAAAGCTAGGCTACGGGAATTCCAGGGGTGCGCGGGAAGTCCCACACGCGAAAAGCCAGGGTACGTCCATTACAGGGGTGCGCGGGGAAGTTTCACACGCGAAATCCCAGGCTACTTCCATTTCAGGGGTGCGCGGGAACGTTTCACACGCGAAATCCCAGGCTACGTCCATTTCAGGGGTGCGCGGGAAGTTTCACACGCGAAAAGCTAGGCTACGGGAATTCCAGGCGTGCGCGGGAAGTCCCACACGTGAAAAGCCAGGGTACGTCCATTACAGGGGTGCGCGTGAAGTTTCACACGCAAAAAGCTAGGCTACGGGAATTGCAGGGGTGCGCGGGAAGTCCCACACGCGAAATCCCAGGCTACTTCCATTTCAGGGGTGTGCGGGAACGTTTCACACGCGAAATCCCAGGCTACGTCCATTTCAGGGGGGCGTGGATAGTTGAACACGCTACTCCGATCGTTGGGTCTTCACAGGTCTTCCCTGTACAGCCTCCACGTCCCCTGCATGCAGTCCACACCACAGGGGATTACCCTGCATACCTGCTCATGACTCCCACCCCCCAGCAGTCATGGGGCACCCTCCACCAGGCCCCCACCCATGTCTCCCACCACCCCCACCCCCCAGCAGTCATGGGGCACCCTCCACCAGGCCCCCACCCATGTCTCCCACCACCCCCACCCCCCAGCAGTCATGGGGCACCCTCCACCAGGCCCCCACCCATGTCCCACTCATGCCTCCCACCACCCCCACCCCCCAGCACTGTGGGGCACCTGCCAGCAGGCCCCCACTTATGTCCCACTCATGCCTCCCACCACACCCACCCCCCAGCACTGTGGGGCACCTGCCAGCAGGCCCCCACTTATGTCCCACTCATGTCTCCCACCACACCCACCCCCCAGCAGTCATGGGGCACCCTCCACCAGGCCCCCACCCATGTCCCACTCATGCCTCCCACCACCCCCACCCCCCAGCACTGTGGGGCACCTGCCAGCAGGCCCCCACTTATGTCCCACTCATGTCTCCCACCAACCCCACCCCCCAGCAGTCATGGGGCACCCTCCACCAGGCCCACACAGATGTTCCCCTACCAATAGGAAATCACAATACAGATCCCAGGATCCCATGGGCAACCACATCCCACCCCATGTCAACCCAGTCCATACACACATCCAAGGTACACATCCATTCAAAAATCAAATACCCATTACATGATACATAACCAATGAGCAGTATGCGCATGAGTCCAAGTCCGTCAGACTCACACAATGGCAACACATGACTGTGAAAACCCAGATTGTGACAGTCAACAAACCAATGAGAGATGTCCACACAATAGAATCAAAAGAACAATGTATTAAAATGTAAGAAGGAAAAAAAAAGAAACACCTAAATGAATACACAAAGTAACAGGTAAAAAAAAAAATCTAATGAAAGGTGAAATCCAAAAGAACGGGTGCAAAGTCAATCAAAATGGAAATCAAAAACAAACACATTGCCCCATGGTCCAAATAATAAAATCAAAAATATCCACAAACTATGTACAAAGATGATTGTCCGGGTCCAATATCCCTAAAAACCATAAAATGAAACCTACCCAAAACCTAACTAATGCTAACTATATACAAAAAACGTGGGCCATTGTCCAATCAACCCAAATAATAAATAAAAATAAAGGAAACCTACTATCTACATAACTATATACAAAGGCGGCGGGCCAGTCCTGCGGCTCACTGAGAGATGTTATGGGCCAGGGCATCATCGAACTCCCTTTCTATCTCCCCGAGGCGTTCCTCCTCAATGGCCCCGAGGGCCCGCAGGGCTGACGCAGTGTCCACCTCCAAGCCCCTGCGGATCTCCTCGAGGCACTCGGCACGCCTCAGGGCCCTCTGCATGGAGTCCACCGCCCTGACCATAGCGAGCCGCCCCTCTTCTGCCCGCCGCCTCTCCGCATCTATTGCGTGGCCTAACCGCTGCCACACGGAAGACACATTCTGTCCAGGGTCCTCCTGCCCTCCAGCCGATGGCTGCCCCTCCGATGTTGATGGCCCCGAGCCATGACGCCTGCCACGTCGCTGCCGCTGCCTCTGCAGCCACTGCCTCTGCCAGCACGACGGCATCCAGGCTGATGGTATCCACCGACGCCGTCGTGCACGTGCCCTGCCTGATGATGCCGGCACATCCTCCACCTGCAGGGGTCCAGTTGCCATGGTGTCCACACCAGCTGGACCACCGACTCCCGACTGTGGCAGGGATGGGATCCCCACTGAGCCGGCTGCATTGGTCGGGGCAGGTCCACAGGGGGCCCTGGTGTCAACTGGGCCGGAAGACGGCAAGGAGAACGACCGGCGCATACTTTCCACAGAGGAGGAGATGCCCGACACATTGGCCATCACCTGCAGAAAACCCGCGCCAATGGCAGATCCCAACTGGGCCACGTCGGCATGGTGCTCTTCGTGATGATGTGCGTGCTCCTCCCGGGAAGCACGCACGTCATCACGAATGACCCCCGTGCGCAACACGACCCCAATCAGGACCTTTTCCATGCGCCCACGGGTCCCCTCGTCCGCAGGTGGAGGGGAGTCAGATGACATAGACACCCCCTCCACCTGCGGACGGGCCTGGGACGGGGCACCAGCAGGGATGCCCCCACCAGGCCTCAGGTGTGCCTCAGTCTCGGCCGCCTCCTCCTCTGTAGAAACCACCAACCTGGATGGCTCCTTGCCCTCTTCCGCTGTAGCTGGCCCCTGTGGGGGCTCACCCACCCCTTCCGCCGCAGCCGTGGGGGCATCCCCGCCGTCTACCTCCACAGCGCCGTCTCCGCCCTCTCCATCACTAGCCGCTGCATAGAGGGAGACATAGAACACAAGCATCAGGGCACTGTACAATGGTCCCCTACACAGGAAGCAATATCAGATGACTGGCAATGGTAAAGTACACTTCTATCATGTCCCTCCACAACACATGGGTCAGGCAATACACACACGAAACACCCATGGTCCATGGCATGCACATCAACATACATGTCCACTGCACTCTTCTAAAGTACGATGTCATGGAACTCACATGCATCATTGGTCATGCAAATCACACGCACACACTTCACCTCTGTCACATCCATGTGGCCTCGTACATCACAAACACAGTGGATACAAGGATGATTAGGCAGCATCAGTGAATCTGTACAGTGTCACAGACATGTGTCATGCATCCATGCCATTCAAAAGTCACAGACATGCAGGTCAAGCACACCGACCTCAACACCATACATGTACCTGGCATCAGCATCCATCCCTCACCCAGACCCATGTCCACGAACATACACTTGCATGCTCACATGTGTCCAATCTGCATAGGCCTCCTCAGGTTGCATAGCAACACATACAACAACCATGTGATCCACAAATTACTGGTCGCACATGCATCGCCATGACAACACTGCACACATACATGCCTACAAGGCCCATTCCACACATACAGCATCACACAACCAGCACACTGCAACATGCACTGTCTCACACAGCAATGCCTGCACACTTACCGCTCAACTCCAGACGGGTCTCCCTCTCAAGGACCTGGGAGTGGAGCGCTGGGTGTATGCGTGCCAGGACCCTCATTTGGATCGAACTCATGTGGCCCCGGCCCCCCTCCACGAGGCGCCGGGCCTTTGAGAGGGTCCTGGACCTGCAGTCCTCCCAACGCTTCCTGACATGTGGGTTGTCGCGGACTGCCACCCCCCCCGCGTTGATGGCAGTCACGATGTCGTCCCAGATCCGAGTCCGTCCTTCATAGTTGGCGCGGCTACTTCCGAAGAGGGCATCATACTGCCCCAGGACTCGCTCCACCAGGACCCCAACCTCGGTGACACTGAAGCTGGGGCCCCTCTGCCTCTCTGGCTGGGGGTTGCCAGTGGTGCCAGATGTTTCAGTGCCCGACATGGCAACCCCAGAGGCAGGAGTGGGTGGGCAACTTGGTCCTGGGGCTGGGCTGTGGAGTCGTGTTCTTCCAGTCGGGAGTCTTCAGTTCCAGCAGGGGTGGACACAGCAACTGTACGCCTGCAGATGGCTGATGTGCAGGCACCAAATGGCAGGGCACGGTGGCAGCAGGCAGGCAGGCAGGCAGGCAGCAGCAGATGGCACGTGGGAGGCTGCTCGGGGCACTGGGGGGCAGTAACTCGGCCTTCTGGGCAGGAGCGTGGTTTTCCGTGTGTGAACGTGTGGCCAGCTTGATACGGAGTGAATTGGCACGTGAAAATCATGCACGTCTGCGTGGAATCCGAGGAAAGGCCCTCAGCGCGTAAGCACGTCAGCACGCGTACGCGATTTCATTGGTCCAAAGGGCCAGGCGCTTAAGCGCGCCTATGACGCACGGGTGTTTCCCAACCCACGTGAAAAAAATACATGTGCCGCGCGAGCGCGTCAGCACGCGTACCCGATTTCATTGGTCCAAAGGGCCAGGCGCGTAAGCGCGCCTATGACGCACGGGTGTTTCCCAACACGCGTGATTGGTCCAAAGGGCCAGGCGCGTAAGCGCGTCTATAACGCACGGCCGTTTCCCAACACGCGTGAAAGAAACACAAGCCAGTGTCAATGCGTGTGATTGGAGGCTGGCCCTTCAGCGCCTACACGCGGAAGTGACGCAGGACCTGTGGGCCTGCATAAAAGGTACATGTAGAACGCCATTTCCTTGTACGTGCTTTTCGTGGAGAGCGAGTTGGTGTATTCTGTACTTCTTGTCAGTTGACACGCGATTTACTTCACGGCGTTCAAAGGTCGTACTCCCTGTTACCTCTGACAGCTTTTTCTCTTTTGCTCTTTTTCCTGGGCCTGTTTCCTCACACAGCGTTCCCTTCTACTGTTGTCCTGTCTCCTCAGACAGCGTCCCATTCTTCTTTTGGCGGGGGTGTTGCCAACGCGCACACGCGCGTCTTTTTGACGCATTTATCCCTGGCAGACGGTGAGTTGCGCACGCATCTATCATCTGTGCTTGCCCCGTGTGTCACGTACCTCTTCAGAGGTCAATCTAGGCTGCGTGTGACACGCATACGTTCATTCTTGTGTTACTGGATGCCACAGCGTAGTGCAGGGTTTTTTATACGCACACGTGGTCTAGGAGGGGTATCGTGCACGTTCCTTAACTTTTTTGGGGTGCCTGTGCATTGCGTGACCCGTCATCTTTCCCCAGGGGTGTCATATAGACTTGCCACTGCACTAGGGTACGAATACCATCTGGTACCCAACCCCTTTGACACCCAATTGCCCAGGACAATTGTGCACACCCACTCCCATACGCACAATAACATCAGTGCCATGGTTGGGAGGCGTGCAAGCCGTAAGGGTGGCAAAGGTGGCCGAGCCACACGTGGTGGCCGTGGAGGATCCACTAGGGGACGTGGTTGTGACTTGCAGGGTGCCCCTGTCCCCCCCAGTCTGGAGGACCGGTCAGGGACACCCATGCCCCCCCCTCCCCCCCCCAGGTTGAGGGTCATGTGGCTGATACCAACCCTGATCAGCCCTTGTTGGACCAGCCCATTGTGGCACCAGACCTGTCCGAGGGTGACTCCATCGCTGACATCCAGGTCAGCAGGTCCACTGCACGTGCACCGGTGCACATTGGTGTCATCAGGACACGCGCATCTATGCCAGATAGGTCATCTGCTGCCCCCCGTGGGCAGGGTGTGGCTCCATCCACCCCACCTCTCATACACCCTGCCAAGACTGTGTCGGTCCTAGTTCATGCACCTCAGATCAGGCCTGACCCTATCCCTCTACCCCCAATACCTGCACCTACTCCCATGCTGAGTGTGCAATCCCACACACCCAGTCCACCACGGCTCCTGCCCCTAGTGTCCACAGCGGCGTAGGACACTCTGGATCCCCACCCCCTTCCAAGCGGAAGAGGAAGAGTGCACGTCCGGCACAGGCTGATGCCCCAGGCACGGCTGCACAGTCCGGCCCATCAAGGAAGCCCAGCTTCACAGACGCCGAACTGAATGCACTTGTTCAGTATGTGTCAGACCATGATAGGGAAATGGTCATCGTTGCAGGGTCCAAGACCACACATGCCAGACGCCAGGCACACTGGCAGACCATTGCTGACAAAATAAGTGCCCTTGGAGTAGTGAAGCGCACAGCTAGTGATTGCCAGAAGCGCTGGAATGACCTTAAGCGCAGGGCAAAGGATAAGCTGGCCTCAAGTCATGCCGCAACCTTGGTGACTGGAGGTGGGTCCCCAGCACAGGAAATAGAACTCACACCACACGAGTCCGTAGCTGGATCCTACGTCACCGAGGGACAACTCCAAGGTGTGGGAGATCTCCCTGATTACGAGGCATCATCCGGTGAGTGCACATGCATGTGTGTTATATCCATGTGCATGGTGTGTGTGCGAAGCCTTCATGTTGGGTGCCTGTCAAGGGGGTGTGTGGCAGAATTGATAGTGTCACCCATGTGCCTCATCCAGTATGTTCAGTGCAACACCATGTGCCCACACCACTATCCCTACTGCCAACAGTGCACATATGGCCCTACACCATGGAAGTTCCCCTTGAATTGTCATTTTGTCACGACATTGTTGCTCATTCTCCCCTGTCTATTCATCTTATGTCTTACATACCATTCCTACACTTTCCCCCAGCCATTCAAGTTCCATCGTCACATGCCTGACATGCAATGATACCACATGCTAATGCGTCCTCTGTATATACATGGCACTCAACATGCTGTCATACTCTGGAATTTGCCTTGACACCCACCTCCTACCTGTGTGCTCTTGTTCCGTCTGGTTTCAAGCCCCATTCCCTCACACTCCATGCTGCTCTTCATGGTCTATCTTCCCTGACTTCTACTGTTCAGACCATCGTGCCCTACTCACGACACCTGCTTGCAAACAATCAAATGAGGGCACCCTGCCCTCCAATGCGACCCACCCTATTGCTGACAAGTACATCTGAGCCTACTCAAGGTTAACTCTCACTGACATCTGCTCATACATGCCTTTGCCTGTCCCATGGACCCTTCACATGGTCCCAGTCCTCTCTCCTTGCTCCTCTTCCACCATCAATGGTGTGACCCGTTGTGGTGTACTCTTGGCCTCCTTCCAATCCTCAGAGGCCACAATTGATGTGTATGGTAATGGGAGCATCTCAGTCCAAGGACCTCAGGCCAACCTTATTCTCCTTGACAAATGCTACCCACATCTCATCAACTTCCTTTCCTCTCCTGCTGTCCCCCCTCCTCTCTCCTCATCTATCCTGCACTGCCTCCCTGCGCCCTCCCATGATCCTTCTCCGCCTCCCACTCCAACTCCTACACATGCTGCACCTCTGATCTGTAGCACTCCCCGTAAGTCCTACAAGGCTGTCAACCTCCTCCACATTTACACTCCTTACTCTGCCGCTGCATCAGGCATTCCTCCAATATATGTCACTTACATGAGGTAATGCACCTTGACATCCTTGGTCTCATGGAAACATGTCTGACGGCCAGCTCTGTCTGCATCTTTGACACATTCCTACCTGACGTTCAGGAGATCCTCTCCTTGGCCCGGCACTACTGTGCAGGGGGGGGTGTGCCCTTGCCTTCCCTGGGGGTATTCCTGCCACTGTCACTCCTACGTAGACCTACTCCCCTCTGGAATGGCTTGTGTGACGTCTCTCTCCATCTCACCTCGACATTCACAAACTGTGCGTACTGTGTATCGGAAAACTGGTCAAATGTACTACTTCCTTTCTGAGTGGCCTCACCTCTCCTCCTCACTCATGTCCCCAGACACTGAAATCCTCTTCCTTGGTGATGTACGCATCCACCTGCATGCTTGTTGTCCCCCCCACGTGACTTTTCCGTGACCTCAGCAACTCCCTATCACCCTCTAAACTCCCGTCTGTCCCTACTCATTCTGCAGGGCACACTCTTGATGCTCTGATCTCATCTGACCTTCCCCTCTCCATCCCTCTCTGCACTCCTCTCTCCTGGAGTGATCACTTTCTCCTCTCCTCCCACCTCACCCTCACCACCCCACAGGCAAAGCCACCCTCACCACTGTCACACACCTTCTTGGTATTCCAACCCATGAAGTGTGTGTCAGTCGAGGCTTATGCTGCCAAAATCTCCCCCCCATCCAGCTCCCCCTTAGGCTCACTCCCATCCTGACAGGGCCCACTCCATGCTCCACTCTATGTCAGGTACACTGGATGTCTTTGCCACGGTCATGACAATCCGCCTGAAGCCCCATGCCAATGCTGACTCCTGGCATGACTCGGATCTTGTGAACCCAAAACACAGGTGCCGGGTGGCAGAGAGGAAATGGCCTGCATCATGCTCATCCTCTGGCAAACTGGCCTGCCGCCTGCTCCAAAGGCAATAGCGTCTCACCCTTCTCACCAAGATGAGAGCCCCAATCCAAGGGCACATATCTGCGGCATCTGACAACTCTGCAGGACACATTGAAATCTGCAAGGACCTTGCCGAGCCAGATGCAGTGTGTACCTCCCCTGTCCCCTCCGAGCCCACAGCACTGCATGACTGTCTCTGTACCCCTATAGGCCACCCCCCCCAGCACTTGTCTGCGCCTACCACCATCTGCCCTCGACGTTAAGTCCTACTTACCTTGTACAGCACTTCCAGCCGCAACTTCCCCTTGCACTTCATTGTGCCACCCACCTCTGCACTTGCGTTACATGAATGACACCAGCACCAGTAGGATTGTTGAATGGCATCCCCTTCTGCCCCACCACCCCTCAGTGCTCCGCTGTACCTTCATACATTTCTGTACAGGTGCTTCACGAATGCTATATGAATCCATTACAGGTGATGGGGAGGTGGAATCTCATTGTTTACTGCATTTTGTTAATGTTGACAAGGCACTGTGCATCGTGGCCAATTGGGACTAGCAGATCCATGTCCAACATGTTAACTTCTTGATGTGATGAAGCAATGTCAGGACCAGAGTGGCCAAAATCCAAATTAGTTGCCCTCCTCTCCCTCTTCACTTGGTGGCTATGTCACATGCCATGTGTGTGATGGCATGTGCATTTGACATGGCAATCACCGGCCAATGTGTGATGCCAGTGCTAGGCAGCATGGGGAGCAGGCGTTGCTCTCCATTCTCTGTGTCATCATTGTGTGCCCTGAGCCTCCCCTCCAGACCCAGTGATGGTGAATGCAGAGGAGGTTTCCCAGTCATGTGGGACATGTGTCATTGAACTACTGGCTCTGTTGTTCATCAGCCCTTGTTGTATGCCATGGTGCTAATGCCTGTTTCCATTTCTCTCTTTCATGTCTTTGCAGGGGACGACGCACTTGTTGATGCTGGGGATGTGGTGGTGGAGCCGTCCCAGGAGGGCAACCCGGGCCGACCTTCCACAAGTGAGGGACGTGGTGTGTTTGTGGGTGAAAACCCACAAGTGCTGCAGGTCGTGCTGTCGAGGGGTGTCTCTGGGGGTTCCTCCCCCGAGCAGTATTCAGGTGTAGACTCGGAGGATGACACCTATGTGCAGTCGCAGGTGAGTGTTCTTGGGAGAGAATCTCCTCTGTCCGACCCACCTGCAGCCGGGTTATTGCCCTCAATGGGGATGTCAGTGTCGGCAGCTCAGCCCCCGGTGGTTACGGATGCAGGGCCACACCACACAATCTCTGATCCTGTTCCTGGGGCTGCAGATCAGAGAGGGAATGCAGTCCTGCAGCCTGAGGCTTTGCCGGCACAGCAAGGCGCAGTCCGCCTTGCCCCAGGCAGGTGTGGTGCCCGCCAACGTGGTGGCCATATGCCACCTGGCAATACCGCTTGGGAGCAATCCATCTACGGTATGGCCACCCAACAGGCAGCATCATCCGAGATGATTGCACAGGCCATGGATAGGGTGGCCACTTCCATTGTCCCCCCAGAAAGGCTGATGGAGCGACTGGAGCAGGCTACAGAGTCCATCTGCCAGGCACACAGGGAGGACATGTTGGCGTCCAACATGGACAGGCGAGCAGGACTGGCGACTCTGCGGGAATCACTTTCCATGGAGTCCCAGCGCCACAGGGAAGGCGTGAGGGAAGAATTCCATCACCTCAGGTCGACCCTGTCAGAGCTTGAGGCTTCATCCCATAGAAGGACAGAGGAGCAGCTGGAGCGTCTGACACGGACGCTCTCGGCCGAGATGCAGGCAACTCGTGCGGAGGTCAGGTCATCCCGGAAGTTACTGCATGGGGACCTCCGCATGATTATAATCCAGAACCAGACCTTCCAGACCCGCCTGCTTGCAGCCATGGAGGAGCAAACTCGGGCTTTGCGTGGGCTGCCTCCCATTGTCACACCATCTTCTGAGGCAGCTCCCCCACCTCCTGAGTCAGCTGCAGGGTCTGGCCAGAGCGATAGCGACTCATCTCCCACAACAGAGTAGCCGTGTGGGCCACGAGCCTATGGGGTGTTTTTACTTCCCATGATCCACACAGGTGGATTGTGGCGTGCATCCTGTCCTCGGACCTCATAGGTGGCCCCCCCTCCCCGCCGGCCCTTTCATGGCCATTTTTTCTTATCATATTTTTCTTTTTCAAGTGTGTTGCCTTGTGTGGGTACCTGGGCATACACTGTATTGTGGCTGGGCACATGCAGGCTTGTCCTGAGTTTGGTTTCGATGCTTGGGTACCTGGCATCCACACCCCTCCTGCTTCCGTTTCCATGGGCTTGCAAAGGGTGTGCCCAAGTGACAGCAAATTACACGGTGACATTGGACTCCCATGAGCTGTTGGGCAGTCCATAGTCAATACTGTGTAGACATTCATAGTGTACATTGTTGTTGCACCTAACTATGCATGATGGTTTGATATGTACCTCAACTTACATATGTTACTCATGTTTTGCAGGTATTTCACACAGTTCTTCACACGGGCATACTCTCTGGAGTCAGACTGCATGTCGGTAGATGTGCAGTGACACTTTTGCGTGGCGCCATCACTGTACATCTGGACGGTGAGGACATACCAGCACAATCAGGTATTGAGACTACCATTGATTACATGCATTGTGTCTTGTTTTGGTGGGCTTCAGGGTGGGTTGGTGTGTAATTTGATTGAAATGACTCTTACACAGGTGTGTAGTAGTGCCTCCATCACGGTTAGCTGTTCAAGTGCGGCTATGTTCCATTTGGGGCACTGCAATTTGTGACACCGGTGTCATGTTGTGAGGGTCAGTTTGTTTGCTCTCACATACCATGACATGGTGTCCTCTGTGGCGGGACTGTGAAGGGATTGGGTGACATGGCAATGTTGTCATGTAGCAATTCGCCTGTGCCAATGCATTTTTGATGAATGGAGTTGTGTCTTTTCATAGTTATGCATTGCTGGTGTATGTGTAGGTAGGGGTGCACACATAGTGACACTTCCATGTTAACAATCTCAGGCTGATGTGTTTCTGACAGTTTATTGTCAAGAAATTTTGTGACATTGTCAGGTAGTGTCATCATTGATCGTCAGATGGTATGTGCCAGAGCAGTGTGCACTAGCCAGCACTGTGATTCCTAGGTGAAGAAGTTGGCCACCAGTTCCGTACGGGCTGCCTCCCCCCGTGCCCTTTCCCCTCCCATGCGCAGCGGGCGTGCATGTGGTTGTGGATGTGGGGGCACCACCATGTCCACGGGCAGGCCCCGGCGTGTTGCAACGTTGTGCAGGACACATGCTGCCACTATGATCCTGCACACTAGTGGGGGAGCATATAACAGCTGCCCGCCAGAACGGTCAAGGGAGCGAAAGCGTGACTTCAGCACTCCGAATGTGCGCTCCACTATGCCCCGTGTTGCAATGTGGGCTGTGTTGTACCTTACCTCGGGTGGCGTGGTGGGGTTCCGGATTGGGGTCATCATGTGGGGGCTGATAGGGTAGGCACTGTCCCCTGCGGAGGTGGTGATGGGTATCATTAGTGGTGTTGTGACATGACCCTGTATCTGACATGCATGCATGTGCAGTGGCATTCATGCTCACCAAGCAGCCATGTATCTCCATGCCGGCCAGCCTCTAGGTCCCGGCTTAGGGTAGACATTCTGTAGATGAAGCTGTCGTGGGTGGACCCGGGATAGTTGGCATATACTGATGTGATGATTCCCTTGGCATTGCATACAACTTGCACGTTGATGGAATGCCAGTGCTTGCGGTTTCTATAGATGTGCTCTGTTGCCCTGGGGGGACGTAGAGCCACATGGGTGCAGTCAATTGCACCAAGCACTTTGGGGAATTGAGCCACACCATAGAATTCCTGGATGCACGCCCGCCTTTCTGCAGGAGTCCTGGGGAGATATATGTGCCTGCGGACTGATGGCCGTGCAGTGATGATGTTCAAGACCTGGTGTAGACAGCGTGACTGCGTGGCCTGTGACACACCACCCACTATGGCACTTGTCCGCTGAAAAGATCCAGTGCCCAAGAAGTGCAGTACATTCAGGACCTTCTGCAGGGGGCTGAGTGCTTGGGAGCACAGGGTGGGTGATGTGAGGTCATCCTCCCACTCACTGACCAGGTCCAGTATGATGTGTGCTGGAAACCTGTACCTCCCATACACCTGGTCATCAGGCATCCCGAATAGGCTGGTTCTGGGTGAGAGAATTCTGGCCCTGACTCTCCTCCTCCTCCTCCTTTGGTAACCCACAGCCACTGCTGCTAGGAACGGTATGTTCATCTTTGCACTGAGCTTGTAGGATGTTTTCACGTGAATATTTAGACGTGTCGGGTCACGTACGCCTGCTTCCTGCAGGCGTACGTCTTTCCGTATTGCCTGTTGTAATTTTGCACGTGTCGTGGCCGAGCGTGTGTGACTACATGCTCGAGGTTTACCAGGTTAAATGTACGTTATTAATATTGTAATTGTATTCAGATGTAAATGGTAACCGGGCGTTTTTCACGCGCGCTGTTGAATATGCGATTACTCGCTGTGTGCCTTTGGACCAATCAAATCGGGTACGCGTGCTGACGCGCTCGCGCGGCACGTGTATTTTTTTCACGTGGGTTGGGAAACACCCGTGCGTCATAGGCGCGCTTACGCGCCTGGCCCTTTGGACCAATGAGATCGCGTACGCGTGCTGACGCGCTCGCGCGGGAGGTTTATTTTTTCACGCGGGTTGGGAAACGGCCGTGCGTTATAGATGCGCTTACGCGCCTGGCCCTTTGGACCAATCACGCGGGTTGGGAAACGGCCGTGCGTTATAGACGCGCTTACGCGCCTGGCCCTTTGGACCAATCACGCGGGTTGGGAAACGGCCGTGCGTTATAGACGCGCTTACGTGCCTGGCCCTTTGGACCAATGAAATCGCGTACACGTGCTGACGTGCTTACGCGGCCTTTCCTCGGATTCCACGCAGACGTGCATGATTTTCACGTGCCAATTCACTCCGTATCAAGCTGGCCACGCGTTCACACACGGAAGACCACGCTCCTGCCCCTAAGGCCGGAATCCTGCCCCCCAGAGCCCCGAGCACGCTCCCACCTGCCATCTGCTGCTGCCTGACTGCCTGCTGCCCACGTGCCCTGCTGTTTGCTGCCTGCACATCAGCCAGGGGTGCAGTTGCTGTGACCACCCCTGCTGGAACCAAAGACTCCCGACAGCCGTACCATCGCTCCACAGCCCAGCCCCAGGACCCAGTTGGCCACCCACTCCTGCCTCTGGGGTTGCCACTTCAGGGAGCACAACATCTGGCACGACTGGCAACCCCCGGCCAGGGAGGCAGAGGGGCACCAGCTTCAGTGCCACCGAAGTTGGTGTCCTGGTGGAGCGAGTCCTGGGGCAGTATGATGCCCTCTACGGACGGATGCGCCTCGACAAGGAAGGACGGACCAGGATCTGGACGGACATTGTGACTGCCATCAACGCAGAGGGGGTGGCAGTCCGAGAATTCCATCAAGTCAAGAAGCGCTGGGAGGACTACAGGTCCAGGACCCTGAACAAGGCCCGGCGCCTCGTGAAGGCAGTGGATGCCAAGGGGCGGCGGGGCCACTTGTCGCAAGATGAACTTCGGGTCCTGGAACGCATATCCCCAGCGCTCCATGTCCAGGTCCTTGGGAGGCAGACCCGTCTGGAGTCGAGCGGTGAGTGTACATGCATACTGATTGTAAGCTGTGTGTGTGGTGGTGTGCCAGGAGTGTGCATGTTACACATGTCTTTGTGTGGCCATGTATAAATGTGTGTGTGCAGGGCTGTGAGACAAGCACATGTGTGCCTGTGATGTGTGAGACAAGGATGGTGCATGTGTGTGTGTGTGTGCTTGCAGTGCAAATGCTTGTGTGTGGGCACATGTGTTTGACTGTGCATGTGAGTTGGCATGCTTGTGGTGTGACACATGGATGTTGATTCCAGGTGCATTAGTCTGCAGCGTGTGCGTGTGTGTAGTTGTGAAGGGTGCAACAGTGTTGCTACATGGATGCAGGTGACACTGTCATGTTGGAGAGTGAATTGCAAATGTGACATGGATGTTCATCTCATGACTGACAGTTTGCGGAGTGGTACACATGCTTGGATGTGTGCTTTGCATGTGTGCATGTGTATTTGAGTCCGTGTGTATCATGTGATGTGTGGCTCACCTTTGTCTGCTCATGCTGCTGTATGTGAATGTATGTAGCGGGCTGTAGCAATATGGCTGTTGAATGACTCATGTGTGTGCGTTGAGGAGACAAGTGTGTTGGGGATTGTGATGCCAGGTCTGGAGTATGACAATGCCACTCTTGTACAACTGTTATGTGTGTGAGTCAATTGTACAGTGTCCTGATGCCTGTCTCCTGTCTCTCCCTGCCTGCAGCGTCATCTGATGTGGAGGGCGGAGAAGGTGCTGTGGAGCACAGCAGCAGGGATGCCACCGCCAGCCGGAGATGCAAGGCCCGGCTCCCCTCCCCTGTTGTCATCTCGTCGGGGAGTGAGGAGTCCGGTGCTGTGTCCCAGGTCGCAGCTGCCGAGGGGAGGTCCAGGAGGCGCAGGAGGAAGTTGGACTCCTCGGCAGCAGGAGGGGCAGCTGAGACCCCACAGGGTTCCGCGGCGGAAGATGGCAGGGAGTCATCCAGGTTGGTGGTGGGTTTGGTGGAGGAGGAGGCCGTGCAAGGGACTGAGATGGGGTCTGGAGGTGGGCATTCCACTGGTGCTAGTGGTGCAGCACAGGGGCAGGGACAGGAGGCAGCACAGGCCGCCGCGGAGGTGCCTGTGTGTAATCCTGTCCCCGGTCCTGTGTCTGCATCATCTTGCACCAGCAGGGTTGCCCACGTCCGGACCCATTCTCAGGGAGACCAGGCTGTGTTCCTCCATACACTGGGCCTTGTTCCGACCCCCTCCTCACCTGAACCCCCTATGCGCCAGTCGTCCTCCGTGCCATCTTCCTACCCACCTGTCACCTGGGTGCCCTGTGGAGCTGCCTCTGACGATGGGGCCAGGCTGGTGGAGGACACATCCCTGCCCCAGTCGGGAGTCGTGAGTCCAGCAGGGGTGGCCACCGCAACAACAGCACCCCAAACAATGGAGGATGTGCAGGCAGCAGGTGTCAGGGCACCGGCACCAGCACGTCAGCAGCAGGAGGAAGAAGGTGGGAGCCTTGATGGCTCGGGGCCATCACCATCAGAGGGGCAGGCATCAGCCGGAGGGCAGGAGGACCCTGGACGTCAAGTGGCTTTCGTGTGGCAGCGGTTGGGCCATGCCATAGATGCGGAGCGGCGGCGGGCGGAAGAGGCGCGGCTCGCTATGGTCAGGGCGGAGAACGCCATGCGGAGGGCCCTGAGGCGGGCCGAGTGCCTCGAGGCCATCCGCAGGGGGTTGGAGGTGGGTACATCGGCGTCCCTGCGGACCCTCGGGGCTGTGGAACGGGGCCGCCTCCGGGACATCGAGCGGGAGTTCGATGATGCCCTGGCCCGGAACAACAATCAGTGAGCCGCAGGACTTGCCCGCCGCCTTTGTATATAGTTCTGTAGTTTAGTTGTAGTTAGGTTTCCTTTGTTTTAATGTTATTATTTGGTTGCCAAAGGACAATGCACCACATTTTTGTATATAGACATTTTCTTACTTAGTGTAAATAGTTAGGTTTCATTTATTAGGGCTCATGGACCCGGATCATCATGTTGATAGTTTGAGGGATGTTAATATTTGTTTTAATTTTTCACATGAGGCAATGTGTTTCTTCTTTCATTTGTACTTGGATTTAATTTTGGACTTTGACTTTGGACCCCTATTTTACTTTATTTTTGTTAATTAGTGTTCCTGATTTTTTTGGTTGTACTTTTTTATTATTTAGTTTGCATTGCATGTTTATTGTTATTTTTTATTTTTACCATCCTTGTTTATTTTTAATACATTTTCATTGGATCCTTCAATGTGTTGTATCATCTCATTGCTTTCATGCATGACATGTGGGGTGTTTGGACATTCACTTGCAACATCTGTGTGTGACAGACATGTGTTCATTCATATGATTTACATTGGGTGTGTCACATGTCATTGTGTTTGATATGTGGGTGGATGGGATAGTTGTTTGGGAATTCTTGCAGGGCAGACTGTCCATTACGGTCATGATTGTGTGGGGTTGTGACCCAGGTGAAGGTGGACATGGATGGTACATGGGTGGGGGCCTTCTGGTAGGTGCCCCTGACTGCGGGTGGGGGGGGTGGCAGACATGGGTGGGGGCCTTCTGGCAGGTGCCCCTGACTGCGGGGGGGGTGGGGGTGGTGGTAGACATGGGTGGGGGCCTGCTGGAAGGTGCCCCTGACTGCTGGGGGGGTGGGGGTGGTGGTAGACATGGGTGGGGGCCTGCTGGAAGGTGCCCCTGACTGCTGGGGGGGGTGGGGGTGGTGGTAGACATGGGTGGGGGCCTGCTGGAAGGTGCCCCTGACTGCTGGGGGGGTGGGGGTGGTGGTAGACATGGGTGGGGGCCTGCTGGAAGGTGCCCCTGACTGCTGGGGGGGTGGGGGTGGTGGTAGATATGGGTGGGGGCCTTCTGGCAGGTGCCCCTGACTGCGGGGGGGTGGGGGTGGTGGTAGACATGGGTGGGGGCCTGCTGGAAGGTGCCCCTGACTGCTGGGGGGGTGGGCGTGGTGGTAGACATGGGTGGGGGCCTGCTGGAAGGTGCCCCTGACTGCTGGGGGGGTGGGGGTGGTGGTAGACATGGGTGGGGGCCTGCTGGAAGGTGCCCCTGACTGTGGGGGGTGGGGGTGGTGGTAGACATGGGTGGGGGCCTTCTGCCAGGTGCCCCTGACTGCGGGGGGGGTGGGGGTGGTGGGAGGCATGAGCAGGTGTGCAGGGTAGTCCCCTGTGGTGTGGGTTGCATGCAGGGGACGTGGAGGGTGTGAATGGAACACCTGTGAGGACCCACCCAGCAGAGCCGCGTGTGAAACTTCCCGCGCACCCCTGTAAAGGACGTACCCTAGTTTTTCGCGTGTAGGATTTCACGCGCACCCCTGGAATTCCCGTAGCCTAGCTTTTCGCGTGTGAAACTTCCCGCGCACCCCTGTAATTGACGTACCCTGGCTTTTCGCGTGTGGAACTTCACACGCACCCCTGATATCGACGTGGCCAGGGCAATCGCGTGTGGGACTTCCCCGCACCCCGGGATACACGTACCCAGGGCAATCGCGCGAGTGACTTCTCGCGCAACCCGTTGTACACACACGCGCACATTTTTGAACAGTGGGTGTCCGTGTTAATGGCGTACACCTTTGCACCTCATTTGTCCTTTGGGGTCACGGTATGGCCCATTGCTGTATGTGGGTGGTATTTGTTGGCGCAGGTTTTGGCGCACTTTCGTTAAGTGCGTCGGGACGCTACCGCCTGCTTACTTGTGGCGTACGTTTTTGGGCCTGTGCGCTGGTTTGATCGAGCGCTGTTTTGCCCTGTTCGAATCCATGAATACGTGTTGCCGGAGAGCGTGTGGGCGTTCTGCGCATTTGCCTCCTGTACTTCCCCGTGCCGCCCACATTCTTCCCCATTCCGAGTGTTGTGCCCCATTTTATTCCCCATTCCGAGTGTCTCGCCCTGTGTTCCGCCTACTTTAGAGCTCTGCGCTGCGCTCGGAGTGATAGCGCAGTGGCCGTGGCGCACGCCGTTGGTTGACCTGTGCGCCGGCGTGCGCCGCGCACTTTTTCAGCGCACATCCTATGCTTTTCTTACGCACGGACTTCCATGAATCGACGTGCGCTGGTTTCCCTGCGCTTTTCGCTATTTTTCGGCGCAGCGCATGTATAGGCCCCTCTGCGCCGGAATTTTCGGCGCACATTTATTCCATGAATCGGCCTGTGTATCTGTCCGTAGTGTTCACTAGCAAGTTCAAACTGTTCTAAGAACACACGTGGTGTCCTGAATTGTTCGTAATTAAACGAAAATGGAGGTGTCTTAAAGAACACTATACCTGTCCGTACTGTTCGCTAGCAAGTTGAAAATGTTCTAAGAACACAATTGGTGTCCTGAAATGTTCGTACATAAACGAAATTGAACGTGTCCTGAAGAACACTATATCTGTTCTTACTGTTCGCTAGCAAATTTAAACTGTTCTGAAATGTTCGTTTCACGTGTGACGCAATTTTAATTAGTTCAAGACCCAAACAGTGTCCGTAGAACATCAACGCGCATGCGCTAGCCAATCTCAGTGCATTTGGTGTCCTGCGGACATGCGCCTCCTTCACGGACTTATTCTGCGAACGGATCATAGGACCGCGCCCACGCTGATCGCGTGTTCTGAATGCGGACACTGTTCGGGTCCCCGAACAAATTAAAAGTACATTTTCAATTAATCCATAATATTTTTCAATAAAATCTCACCATGGCACAAGTCCCACATAGTAATCCTGCATTTCTACGAGAAGATCTGCTCACTACCCAAATTAAACCCACTCTACATCTTCCTCTCTCAGCTTGCCCTTTGTTTTCCCTGTGGTTGGTGTTTCGACTGGCTGTGCTTTGGTCATATACCATTGCCAACAAAATCTGTCACAGGTTGCTGATATGGCAGTGTCAAGTAGCAACAATTAAGAGATTTTGAACCAGATGGTTTCTCTTCCAGCAAAAAATGCCCGGCAACGCTAGAGGGAGTGTTCTCACCCACTCTGCTGGTTAGCGGTCAGGACAAGGGGCGTTTAGTTCCCTTTTCCTCCAGGAGATGCAAACATCCATTAAAATGCCTACTACTGAACCCCAGATCACTTGTCAAGCACGTGTTAGAGGTGGCAGATTATATACTGTGTCAGAATATTGATATATGAGCCCTAACAGAGACGTAGTTGCATGCTGCATCTGGACCTTCATTGCTCCTAGCTGTACCTGAGGGTTGTAATATCTTCAGGAAAGACAGACAGAGTGGGAAAGGAGGTGCGGTGGCGCTCATCTTTAGGAACAATCTTTCCGTTAGACAGGTGAATAGTGTGGAACTGCCAAACTGTGAAACCTTAGTCAAAATTGAACAGAATCCTAATACTACACTTAATTTTTACATCTTGTATCATTCTCCTTCCTCTATGCCTGATTTCATCAAGAATTTGAGTGAATTAATCACTTCTACTCTTAAACAAAAATCTAAAGTGGTTTTGGTTGGAGATTTCAACCTTGTCTTCCTCGATCCAACAGATTCCTTGGCTAAAGCAACCTGGAGTGCTCTGGAAAATCTGGATTGCTCTCACTGTATCTTGAAACCTACCCACTCTGGTGGCAGAATTCTAGATTGGGTACTGACTCATGGAATCAAACCTGACAAGATCGAAGTTAAACTCTGCCCCTGGTCAGATCATGACTTCATAACATTTTAATGACCTATTACCATTGCCACATAGAAGGTCACACAGCTGCAGGGGAAAGGCCTCTGTCGCAATCTATGTAAACTTACTCCAGAGGCCTTAGCCCCTCTTTTTGCTCCCCATTTAAACAACCTTGCTCAGTACAGGTCAGCAGCAGAATAGTCAGCAGCATATAATAAGATGATGGCTGAAGCAGTATAGAGTCTAGCTCCCTTGAAGCTAAGACGAGTTAAATCTTCCCACTCCAAAAGCGGGTACTCGTCTAAAATAAAAAAACTGAAACTTAAGAAAAGTAAGACCCTACGGAAATGGCAGAAATCACTTTCAACTGTTGATAAGTCTAACTATAGTCATGCAGCTAAAGAACATAAAGAGGCGCTGCAAAAAATGTTTCTATAAACAGAGGATCTGTGAAGCAGCCTCAGATACAAAGGAAGTATTCTAGATCCTTAAAGAAGTTGCGGAACCCTGCCCCACTATCATTATGGTCATAAAAGATTCAGACTGGTGTACTCAATTTGAAAAAGAAATGGCAAATAAGATATCCGTAATCCAAGAAGACATTAAATCTAGGCATACCCATTTGATTCTTCCTTCTCCGTTAATTGAAGCTGAACAACATCTAGCCCCATTAAAGCCATTTGCTTTTGCAGAGGTGACAGAAGTGGAAGTCATAGACCTATTATCCAAGTTAAAGTCCACTAGCTGCAAGTGTGACATCTGTCTGGCCAAAACAGTTAAGGCTTGGGCCCAATTGCTTGCTCCATTGATCACAAAATGTGTAAATTCCTCATTTAGTAACATGTCAGTGCCTGCTGATGTCAAGCAAGCTTGGTTAACCCCTCTCTTAAAGAAGCCCTCACTGGATCCCTGCTTGGTGTGCAATTATCACCCGATTACTAACTCTCCCTTAGTCCTGAAAGTTCTGGATACACTACCACATGGATAGATCAAGGCATTTCTGACCAAACATAGTATTCTGGGCACTAAACAAGCAGGTTTTGTGAGTGCGCACAGCACTGAGTCCACACTGTTGGACTTGAAAACCAACATCCTACAATCTATGAACAAGGGTAAAACATCATTGTTCATGTTTTTAGATCTGACAGCTGCGTTTGACTTGGTTGATCACTCCTTCCATGCCAGTCATTTGCTTGAAAGGGCATCCCTCTCAAAGGAAGCAGTAAGCTGGGGGCTCTCGCTTCTGTCAGAACGGATGGCCATGGTCTTCCATGGAGACGCTATGTCAGATGGTATTATCCTATAATGCGGTGTACCTCAAGGCTCCTCTCTATCTCCCACCTTGTTTAATTAATGTTTGTTCATGCTGTTTGATCAATTGATGCCCTATATCAGCTGTCTGATGTCTAGTGCTACCTACTACATCAAACCTCTGGCACAAATCAGGCCTTACCTTGATGTATCCAGCTGTACCACTGTAGCCAGTGCTATCATTGGTAGCCGGCTGGATTATTGTGCTAGCAGTTTGCTAGGTCTGAGTCAAGGAGAACTCAATTGCCTGAAAGTTGTACAGAACAGTGCAGTGAGGGCTGTAATGGGTCTGCGCAAAACAGATCATGTGTCACCTTCTCGACGAGCATTGCACTGGCCTCCCATAGTAGAGAGAATCTCGTTCCGCACCCTCTCTATCATTCACTCTTGCATGTATGGCAAGAGTACGTCCTACCTGGCCGCGCAGCAGAAATGGGCTTCCGGACAGACAGAGCCTGAGATCAAACAACACAAGGCTACTTCTGAAACCAAAATGCCAAATTGGTGCTGGTACAGAAGTGTTGCTTCCCAATTTCAACTCCTCATCTGTGGAATGCCCTCCTATTTGATCTGAGGCTTTACCCCAGTCTAAACTCTTTCAAACGAATCCTGAAAACCTTTCTTTTTGAATAAAACTTCTCCTTGGTTAGTCACCTTTTCTGGTTCTCCTTCCTGTGCTTCTGGATTTACTTGGTTTTTGTTGTATGTTTTGTTAAGCATTCTTTTGCAAACGGGACCCTGTCTCAGCGCTCTATAAATAAAATAAATACATTACTTTACATGCCACCATGATGCATGTGCTGGGACAAGAGACACCCTGGTATTTCCAGGTGGCTGTATGAGCTGCAGACAGTGTACATTAGATGACATAGAAATAATGCAACACCTTATTTACCCAGGCCTTCACCTCCATTCATTAAATATTGATCTTTTAACAAGCATGCTCCAAAGTCAGACATTGGTCCCAAAGTCGAATCTCCAGAATATCCCTGAAAAATCGGGATATATAGGTACCTGATGCAATAGAGGTTTATGGCAAACACAGATTATTTCCATCAATGCAGCAATAGGAGATCCAGTGCAATTACGTTCTCCAGGGTTGCAGTGTTTAGGATTGATGTGGATATCCAGCAGCTCTGGCATTGCTCCTTGTGTGTTATTTTTTGACTAGAAAGGGGACCTGTTATGAGTAAGCCGATAGATGTGTTGGGACATCCGTTATCTTACAAGCTCCTTTCCTTTCTGTGTTGCACGACTGTCATAAAAGACTTGAAAATATCATAATAATGTAATATGTATGAATTAATTTATTGCTAACGCAATCTCTTTAGAGCATGTTTAGAAAGGTGTTCTTACTAACTTGATTCATAACAGGGCATGGAAACACCCGTGGCCACGAACCTGGGTGTTAAAAAGAAATTACGACAACTTCAATTATTATTTGTTTTTGGTTTGGAATGAAAAACTACCATCCCAAGAGGTACCCCACTGTTCACACGTCTCTACAGTATAGGGTTCAAGTAAACCAAATTGGTAGAGTGAGGATTTCACCTGCCTTCTGAATAGCTACAGATCATTGTATGATCGTTGTCCTCAGGAAAGGCATGCTGAGGTGTAACTACTAGCACTCCACATGGCTGATCAAAAACTCTTAAATGCGTTAAACGATTGATAGATAATAATGTGTCAACTGGCCAGACTTTGTGGTTGAAAGGATGCATGCTATTTGGTTTGATTATTGAAGTAACCGGAAACAGAGCCAAATATATTTTGGGCATCATACTAAGAAGTTTGAAAACTATTTTAGAATCTTTGGAGCCACTGCCTTTCTAGTGATAAGGGAAATGCAAGCGGCCCTAGGTGGATCAATGGTAATGTGTGCTGTTGTATTCTGGAGTAGCTCAAGTCATTGGATGCTATAGAAGATCTGACATACATGGCATTACAGTAATCTAGTTGACACGAAATTATGACTTGTGCGATTGTTGCACAATGTGATTCTGATTGCAGAGGTCAAGTGTACATTTCTAATATCTTCTGATGCTCGTAAGGCAGATTAGACCTCTGCAATCCGAATCACATTGTGCAAAAATCGCACGAGTCATAATTTCTTGTCAACTAGATTACTGTAATTTTACCTTAGTTTGAACTTGTATGATGTGTGTTTGTATAGCAGAATTTCAGAATACGTGTCAGTAGCGTTTTTGTTGAAGGTTCGCAATTGATACTAATGATGCTTCATTTTTCTCCTGTTTAATCCAAACCAGTTCATCATCATCATCATCATCCATCTTGCTGCATGATTTAAAATATATTTTATCCAGGAGATATTTTTCTGGTAGTATCTATAACCACAATATGACTTGGGAGTCATCAGCATTGTTTTGAAATAGAACACCCAAAACAATTATCAGATTGTTAAGGAGTGTAATGTAGATCTCTCAGGTACTCCAAATTCCACCGCATCCCCATAAGATACAAAGTCCCCAATTTTGACTACTTGGGTTTTGTCATTTAAAAGAGTTAAAAGTCAGGCGGCTAAACACATCAACCAATTATTTGAGATGCTGAAAAAAATGGTGTGGTCCAGGGTGTTGAAAGTAGTCCAAAGATCGAGTAGCATGAGACAATCCATGTTTCATTAATCAATGATCTTGAGGAGTGAGTCTTTTACATCAATAGCGGCAGTGTTATGCCTCTGTAAGGAAGAATGCCTGACTTGCAACCACCCAACAGACGGTTATTTTCTATAACAACTTTGAAATGAAATCGTGGCAGCTTTATGTAGAATCTTCAAGAAAAAAGAGGTGTTTGTAACTAGATGATAATTAATAATTTCTTTAGGATCAAGAGTGGGTTTCTAAAGGTGTGGTTGGTCCATGATTTTTAAGGGTAGTACCCAAAGTGATCGTTGCCAATTGATCATATGGTAAATCTGGCAAATACGGCAATTACCATTTGATCGTTTGGAAAAAATCAGATTGGGCAATCGCTACCGAACATGGGGAGCATGGATTGCGGGGGTGTCTCCCGCTCCACATGTTTGGGAGTGATGGCCTTTGGGGGTCGCAGGGGTGTTCCCCGCTACTGGAGGATGGAGGTGGGGATGAAAAAAAAAGAAAAGCCAACCCTGCAGCGTCAGATCGGACTCGCATAGGAGGGATGGATCCGCTGCTGCAAGGTCAGAAGATGAGCAGATGCCAAAAAGGTACGTAGGGGGTGGGTGGGGGAATGCATTGGGGGCTGTGGGTCGGTTAAGTTTTTCTGGATTTGGCAACAGCAAAATTGTCTTTGGGGCTGAATTGGCCATGGTCAATTAGGCCACAAACAATTGTGCCACGGCTAAATCGTATACATCCTTTTTAAACACGCCTGAGACAAAGTAGTCTCTGAAGGAAGCATTGGAAAATTGCATCATAATGTGGCGTTAAGCACCCGTTCCAGGGTGTTAATGGCCCGGTGGCCCAAATAAAAATCCTGAGCGAAGCGTGGCTTTTAAAGATGGACCCAGGATGTTAGCATCCGTTCCAGTCTCTGAACGGGTGTTTAGCACCATTAGCACCCCCGGTTACCAAAGCGGTAACCCGCAGTACTAAACAAAAAAAAGGATTTCATTCCTTGAACAGGACGTGCAAGGCATCACATTCAATGACTTTAATTCTTTTTTAAGATGGCCTTCATGGAAATGGCTGGCGGGCATCTTCGAAGACCCTCTTCCCTTTCCACAGCAGCCGTAGAAGCGGGGAAGCCGCTGTGATGGCGGCCTGCGCTGCCACAACAAAACAGGTAAGTGGGGGTGGGAAAATAAAACATATAAAAAGGTGGGGGAAGATGGCGGCAGGGGGAAGCAGCCGTCATGTGGGATGGAACACTGGCTTGCACTGGGGGTTTAAACCTGTGCTCCTAGCCACATGATTCGCTGCCACACCCCACCAGGATGCTAATGCAATATAAAGCATGCACATATTCTGCTATGATGGAAGCTGGGCAAGAGTCTTTTGGACAATTAGTTGGCTTCTGCACCAAAAGTAGCTTTGTCTGGCAAGTTGAAACCTATTTCAGATTTATGGATTGGGGTTTCTCCTCCATTTAAGTTCCTATGGTTAGACTTCTGCAAAGCAAGCCTGGACGCATACCAACTATTTCCCAAAGTGTTGGATTTACATTCTGTTCCTGGTAGGCATCAACTTAATGACACTTTCAAAGGAAAAAAAGACTCAATATTTGACAAATGGGATTTATGAAATGTAGATAACAACTTATGATTCTCCCTGAAGAAGAGTGCTTGGCATTATCTGCCAAGAAGGCGGTATTAAGGGAGGGCAAAAGAAACATTATGGTGCCTATTGATGGTGATCATGTTTGGATCTACAGGAAGAGTTCATAGAGTAATTACCTCATCCAAAGTACATACTTTATAGTGGGTCGTGAAAGCCAAGTTCCTTAAGTGATTCGTTAACATACACTGCTTGGGTGCCAAAATCACCAAGAAGTACTATTGGGTAGTTTTGTCTCATAAATGATAGTTTCGAAAATGTTTTTTTAATTAGAATTAGAATCTTAATGGTGTGGATGAAAAAAAATGAAAACTGAGAAGATCGAGAGTTCACATTGCTAATATTACCTTCCAAAATTTCACAACCTGGAATATCAGAAAATAAAAAGATCTGAATTTGAAAAGAGTTTTTCAATTTGAGAGACCCCATCTCCAGTGCCATACTTCCTGCGGAAAGTAATCGTATTTGCCCTCTTGTAGAGTGGTTGCCATGGCTGGACAGGAGTGGAAACTTATGCAAGGTTTCTAAGATCTCTAAATAGTCTATGTGATGGTGAAGAATAACATCTTATATTTCTGTATAATGAACTCAGTGAACATTAATAGGGGCTCACATAAAAAAGGAGATAAAATGTGGTAGAAATGTGAGGTGAACCCTCAATCTGCATATCCAGTAGACTAAGATCAATGGTCTCCTGTTTGGGAATATGATAATAATGCCAAGTGCCTATAGGGTCCAATGATCTAGCATATAATGTGGGATGTATTAACCCACTTATGCTCTGCCCTGAGGCATCACTGTGTTCTGGTGGTGTCAGAATTATCAAAATGGCTACAAAACCCTTGTGCGCGCCAAAACCTATGAAAATTGCGCTCTACAAAGCACAAAAAGATGGCTGCCAAATCTGCCATGCATGTTGTCAGTGGTGGAACAGAGAGCGCACTCCTGAAAGATGTCACTGGGCTGCACAACAAGCAAAAATGGAGCACAGAGGGAGAAGCAGTGCTTTGTGGAAAGAAATCCAACATCTTGCTTTTAAATCCTTTTTCTTGGTTGCTGAAACTGCAGAATGCCGGTACAAAACACCCACAAACATCCAATATTCTTGGTGGGTGCTACAAGTCACTTAGTTTAAGAAATCATTATGAACATACAATGTCCTGAAAAGCTGAATTTGTCATCAAAACATTCACAGCAAAAATGTGCCTGCCTGTGAAATCTGTCAAAATCTGGGCGCAGTACCCTCAGCCGCCTGAATTACAGCTGTCAAAAGCCTGCATTAAAACTGTAAACTTGTACAACTAAAATCTAATGTCTGAAAACTGAGAGTAACCTAGGTTGTAACTGTTTAATCCCATGGTTTAGAATCTGGAATAAGTGTTCTAGCTGCTTGTTTTTAAATTACAAGTTTGTTTTAAACCAAGAAAAAAATGTAACAGAATGACATTGAATTTAAGACTGCCTAAAAGCAAACAAACCAGTACAACAGCTTCCCCCACGGAGGCCAGGAATCTCCCTTCTGCTTCACTCCACCAGGAAATCACACCTCGGTGATGATTAAATTAGGGGAGGAGAATTTGGGGCTGCAGGGGAAGGTGACAATGGACATCCTCTGGCTGAAAGGAAATGCAAAGTGTGAATAGTCATAAATGGCCGGGCCCAGAGGGAACTGGGAGGTGACTGCTTCTGAGCTGCAGGAGAAGAAGGTGGCGGAGACAAACCACCATTTGCTGCAGCACATTTTTTAAAAGACTGATAGTTTACTGTGTAAAATTGTGAAAAACCTGTAAACAACAGATTTGTGAATCTAATTTTTGGCAGCACATTTTAACATAATTAGTGCCAAGGACGAGCTATCTCGTCCTTGGGATTACCTCCCTGTTGCCAAGGACGAGATAGCAAAGCAGGGATCGCACAAAACTGTAATCCAACACCCGGGCTATGTGAGGGGGAGGTTCCTCTTCATGGCCCGGGGGGTTGGATTTCCTTCAATTTCATGTCGGCGTGCGTGATGCACGCCGACATGAAATTGAAAGTAAATTCACTGTGGCAGCCATTTTCGGCTGCCGCAGTGAAGAGAGGAGGTAAGAGCCCTTTCCCTCCGCCTCGATCTCCGGCTGTATTTCAAGCCGGAGATCGAGGCAAGTATCATTGGAAAGGGGAGATCCTACCCTTTCCAACAATACCTTGTGTGACAGCATTGCTGCCCGCGGATCGGGCGCAGAGCTCGTTCCGCAGGCAGCAATGCGCACTAGACCACCAGGGATCTGTTTTGGGAGCGGGGGAGGGGGGCTGCTTACTAGGTAAGTGGCCCCCTCTCCCCCAAGCCCCCAAAGCATGGCGCCACGGCTGTGGAGACCCCTAGGGGCAGAGATCATCTGCCCCCAGGGGTGAAATTAAAAAAATAAATAAATAAATAAAATTCAAAGGTAGGTGGGAGGGGTTTGGGGCCCTGGGGCCCACTAGACCACCATGGATTGTAGAACAAATGGTGTCTTTGGAAAGGGGAGATTCTCCCCTTTCCAAAGACACCATATTAGAAGCATTGCTGGTCACGGATCGGCGCAGAGTGCTCGATCCGTGACCAGCAATGGCCACTAGACACCAGGGATTTGCTTGCGACTTGGGGGGGGGCTGCTTACAGTAAGCAGCCCTCTCCCCCCTGACCCCCAAAGCATGGGGGCACATATCTAATAAACCCTGGGGGCAGATGGCTGAACATCTGCCCCCAGGGAAGGGGAAAAAACATTTGTAGGGAGGTGGGAGGGGGTTTAGGGCCCTGGAGCCCACTAGACCACCAGGGATTTTTGAAAAAATGGTGTTGTTGGAAAGGGGAGATTCTCCCCTTTCCAAAGACACAATTTTTGAAGCATTGCTGGTCACAGATCGGCGCAGAGTGCTCGATCCGTGACCAGCAATGGCCACTAAACCACCAGGGATATGTTTGTGATATGGGGGGGGCTGCTTACAGTAAGCATCCCCCGGCTAATCTCTGGGGGCAGTTGGCTGATCATCTGCCCCAGGGAAGGGGGCAAAAAAAATAAAAAATAAGGGACGTTTGGGTGGGAATGGGGGGCCACTAGCCACCAGGGATATATTTTACAGAAAAGGGGGGTGGGCCTCTCCCCCTCACCCCAAGGGGAAATGGGGGACCCCCTTGTAGCCCTCCCTGGGGGCAGATATCTAGTCTTAGGAAGGGGGATCTGACCCCAGAGAGGGCTGCATGAGATGCCCCCTCTTATCTGCCGCCAGGGAGGGCTGAATGAGATGCCCTCCCCTGCATTTGGTGTGGGGGGTAGAGGTTCACCCCCCATTACATTAGAAAATTACCTGGCTGTTTAGGGTGCCCCTCAGCCCGCCCTAAAGTGTAGTGTACCATTTTCCATTTTTTTCTTTGGTTACAAAACTTGCCTTGGCGCAGAGGGGCACATTGGTGTGCCAATCTGGTGCCAGGGTGCCCAAAACTTACTGCCCCACCCACTGGGGGCCTGTACAACCATTTTTGGGGAACCTCTCCCCCCTCAAACCAAATGGGTGGTGGGGGCACCTCATGCAGGCCTCCCTGGGCCTCCTCCAAACGGCTGTGTGAGGTACACCACCCCTCCATTTAGAAATCATTTCTAGTGTATGTCTGCAACTATCTAAAGCGGCTTCCATAAGAATTTAAACTATTTCAGCAATTTAAACCATATTTAATGTTTTTCCCCATTCCATTCTCAGATAACTTTAAAACCATTTTGACAGTTTTCCAATCAATTCTGTTTCTCTCTTGTGTTTGCTGGGGGGAAATTGGGATTGACATTTTGTTTGAATTCGGCATTCCTGAATACCTGCTCTCTCTCATCCTATCTCTTTACATTGCCTGTTGGGGGGCGGGGGGCTGTAGAGGGGTGTGCAGGGGGAAATAGTAACCACATTGCTCGCTGATTTGACACACACACAGAAGTATTATTTCTGTGCTGAATTGTTTTGCTCACTATTACTTCTTGTGATTAAAGAGATTGCTTAGTTTTACATCACCCATTGGTGATTATTGTATACCTATTAAAACATAGTGTGATTGAATTTTGAATACATAAATATTTTAACTTTGCAAACCAGCCTGATTCCTGGTTCAGTCTGACCGAGGGGGTGGGGGGTTCCAAGAGAGGGGCGTGATATGAGTGGTACATTGTTCAGAATAATAGAACTTTTAGACACAAACAAATACTAGGCGTTGATTTAGGTGAAGTGCTGGATTGAAATCACTTACAATAATTGCAATTCAATGAAGTTCGATTTTGGTAGCGTAGTTGCTGCCAAGGTAGAGGACATAATTATTGTGAAGATCTAGGTGTGGGCTTTGTTTAGAAAATTGGAAGGTAAGGTGGAAGCGGTTTTTGTTTGGAGATGTGTTTGTACTTAATACAAGTAGCTGTTGAGGATAGAAGCATCATGAAAAGATCTATACAAATCTCCTCTATTCTCTTTGCTATCCAGCAATACCTTGTCATGCCGAATGTAATGCAAAAGTAAATAACCTACTTACTAGAGGAGAAGGGGTTGCCTTAGCAGCGAGTGGGCACAAATGAACTTGCCATATAGGACTGAAAATGGTTTTGCTGAAAAACAATAGGGGTATTGGCTGGAAGATTTGGGATTAATATTACCACTGGCAAATCTCTGTGCAGTCCTATAGACTATTGTTTTTGACGCTTGGCCCCATCTCAAAAGGGGTTGACCAACATCATGTGCTTGGACACATCCCTTCTGCTTCAGACGACAAGAAGCCCATACATATTTTGACTTCATTTTGCTACAGTAACATGAGCTCTTTGGTCAGGAACACTGGCTCAATCTGATCAAGATAGATTCTCCCATTTAAGTGTTCCAAGCTTTTTACACACTCTGTAATTTGTCAGTATATACCGAAACATCTCGCTTTTTTGTTTTCCAACTACATCCAATGTTTACATTGTTTTTTCTTGACTGGCCTACTTCTGGCATCTAGGCTTATCATTCCCAAAATATTTCAGAGTTTGCCCCATTGGAAAAATGTAAAGTTAATCACAGATCAAAAAGCCAGAGCTCAAGTCAAGGGTAAATGCGGGTGGACGGAGTCCCTCCAATTTTGTCAGAGGGCACCTTGAAATGCTAATTTCTGGTGATGCCACATTCAATTGGTATTTTAATGATATAATATGATAGGTTATTTATAATGCACTTAATACCAAGGTTTCTAAGCACTGACCTGGGGATCGAACCTGTGTTGCTCCGTATCGTTTTGTTTCCATGGTGAGCCCGTGTCCCCTGAGCTATCCTCCCGAGTTGTCCCGCCTTTTTTTCGGACTTGACCTCTTCAAAAAGCCAACAGACATGAAGGATCACACATCTAAATACTACATGTCAGTAATTACCTATTGCCCTTTAAATCTGGCCCACCTACACTGTCCATTTGATTCCCAACATGTAAAACTGTACTTTCTTTCTGCAGTCGTGATCTATGGTGCTCCTTGACCTGATCTACAAATGCACAAACTATATGAAAACATGACTTTTCCACTACGAAGCCTCCCTTTCCTCCTGTGGTGCTCTAATCCTCTTTCTCCATCATTTTATCTTCCCCCTCCTCCTTTTCTTATGCAGACTAGGTTCAGGGGCACAATACACCAACTTCATGCATTGTAACATTAACGCAACATAAATGTTCACTCTATTTTATTCATAATGCACGTGAAGGGCATTCATTGCAGGGCACAGAGATCCTATTAAATACATTAAGGTTACATCAGAGAAGACCCCAGACTAAATGGAAATTCAGCTAACAAAACAACAAAAGATGTTCATGATTTAAAGCCTAATTTGTAGCAATAACTGAAACTGAAATTGCCTCTCTTTCATGGCAACATTCCATAGCACGAAACCCGCTATGTCACTCGTAAAGTAGTTTCTCAATTATCAGAGGAGACAATGTAACCCGAGGCTCTATCATATGCGGTTGCTTATGCTGTTTGTGATTTCTAAAGATGTGTGCTAATTAGCACAGCACACCGAGACGCACGCTTTTATCCATTAGGCACGACCTTGATCTCTTCAAGAAATTGTTGTAAACACATTTGAGCAACACCAAACGGAGAAGTGCTTCTATAAATACGCTGTCTTTATGTTCCTGCGCAGAATGCATATAGATTGCGCTCCTGTCTTTGTCAGACTCTAGGGTGTGCTGCAGTTGACTGAAGGACTTGATGTTGAGGAAATCAGAACAAACAGGAACCGCGGTCAACAAAACATGTTTTGTTTGATAAGACCATGCACTCATGGCAGTATTTGTGGCTGAACGAATTAAAAGCTGGACATTAATTATTGAATCTAACACCAGTAAGATGGTTTGGGATTCTGAGCTAGTAATTTACTAACGGCATGATGTAACAGAGTTCGCAGATACGGAACGTCAGCCCGTTTCTCGTTCATCCCGTTTAAGCAGGACAAATGAGTCCTTAATTTTGCGTTCTCCTTGGTAGTGGCTGCTGTTAATATAACAAGCCTGCTTCAGAAGTTAGGAGTTTATCTGCATGCATCATTTAACTAAGTTAAAAGACCTTTCACCTGCTTATTGTAAAAAGTTGTGCATCTAATCCAGAGGGAAAAAAAAAAACACATGTTTGTGAAATCCATGGGTGAAGCCAAATATTCATTACGAATAGAATCCGTCACGATTTCTCATTACGTCCACGTTCCTCTTCCTTGTGCCAACACTTATGAGATTATCTACCTCCCATAGAGGACCCATTTAACAAATGATCTTCCTCCTCTGCCCCTTACCACAGATGTCCTGTTCTTTTTCCTCTCTCCTGACAAGAGTGTTTACCAAATCAATCTTTAATAAACGCCAGAATGGTATATCATGTTTACCATGTAAACAGCGCGTGGGAAGGAGGTGCAGTGCCTTATGGTCTTGTGGAACCCAAGACGCTATCCTGAACCAAGAAGTATGGAAACTTCCAAAATTGACAACCGATAATATATCCTGCTGAAAGCAACTAAACTAAGGCAGAACCAACTATAAAATGTATTTTGTGGCCGGCTGTGGTCACACGGCCGGCCTCACAGGTGCAGGGGGGCCCAGCACCATGTTGGTTTGCCTGGGTCGCTGGGACTTACTTGTGTTGCAGGGTAGGACCGTATGAGGCCATGGGGACACGGCTTGGGTGTCAGGGGCAACTTGGATGCTGGCAGCATCCTAGATAGTGGGTGGCCTGGGCTGGACCCAGGAAACCAGGCTGGTCTGGGCATCGCAGACCAGCAGGGATCTGAAGGACCATAATCACACAGTGTGGGCCTACAGGCCAGTGCCGAGGGCTGTGATCAAACAGTGTAGGCATGCAGGCCCAAAGTGAGAGAAGGAGACAGCATGACTTCCATTGTTGGAGTCTGCAACTGTTCTGAAGCATGTGTCTACAGTTGCTCGTTTTATTTGCTAGGGCCATGACAGTGTCATGGCCCATCTGAAATGGCAATACATTTGGGAGGGACACACGTCTTAAAAGGGCAATACTCATAATGAACAAAACAAATGTTACTGAAATATAAATGATTCCCCGCGGCCCCCATTACAGAACGACAATACTTATGCCACCTGGGAATTGTAGTGTAGACAAATAGTAGGATAGACCACTGATACATACATAGGGACTTAGGTAGTTGCAGACATATACCACATATCAAAACACTCTACACATGTTCAGCGGGTGACAGTCAGGGTTGGCGAACTGCTGGTGGTATGTTGGCAGTTCTACCACATTTTACAAGACCCTTTATTAACCTGGGGTAAGTGGAACTTCAACCACTGAATGACGCCATTGTTAGCTGCTGGCAACATTTAGAGCATGCCAACAAACTATGGGAGCACAGCTTCAAATCAATTTAACTGGAACCACTTTATGCATATAATTTTTATGCAGGCTCATATTATCTAAACACATGTTTGCTGAGTCTTCTTCGAGGACTTGTTGGACTGCAGGAGACCAGTTCACTTTGCATCAGTGTCCATTCAGGATAGTCACTAGCATGGGTCAAGGTCCATTGATGGCACAGTTCAAAGGTCAGCAAAGCCACACCTGGGAGAACCAGGGGCCACATTGGCGGTGTACCTAGATGTTGGGGCAGGCAGCGAGACGTGGGTAGCAAGACATCTAGCCTGCACCACGTTCAGGTTTCCTGGGGCAGGAATGCCACTGGATATTGACAAAGTAGGGGTGTCAGCATATTACTCATCCCGCTTCTACTTGGCCATGCTCCCGCAGGCAGGAGAGCCACTTTACTGCAGTGGCACAGGAGGGTGCACAAGCACTCTTACAGATCTGTAACCCTCACTTGCCAATTGCGCTTCTCCTTGGTGGTGGGTGTGTGGCAGAAAGTCATTGGTTGGCCGGACACACGTGACATGGTGTACGGACCATTTCTTCTCCTCCCCCCAGTCAGGAGTTACTGTTGCTGAAGGGGTAGCAATCAGTCCTCTCTCACCATCCTTCTGGCAGGACAATTGGGCAGTTGATGTACCAGTTCAGGGGCTGGCACAACTCGCACCTGGGCCAAATCGACATACTCCCTGCATGGTAGGCCCGGCAGGACAACACTAGAGGCAGGGTGTCAGGGCCACTTGCTTATTCTTTAGCTCCCCCTCCCACAGGCAGTAGTTATTGGCATTGCATTGCCATCAGTAGAGGGCACACAATCACTCCTGTTGAGCTGCAACCGCCGTGTGCCAGATGGGTTCTTTGCAGGCTTGTGTCAGTACCCAGGCATTTCATGTAAGGTGACATTTTCCACATGACTGCCCTTTTGTGCACTGTCACACAGCTGGTATGCTTTCTTTGCATCTTGTCCTGCTCAGTAGTAGCTCACTTTACTTTTCACCCCCAGGTTGCCCAGAGTAGATTGTGGGGCTGCCGGCATGGTGGCAGTGCAGGGATCTGCTGCGCTGGCAACCCATGACTGCAGGCAGCCACACCATTGACCTTTCTTCGCTCCAACCTGGAGCACTTTGTAATTCGAAGAGAAACTGAAACCAAAATAGTGATGGGTGGAAGGTTTGAATTAATCTGAAACACTGGCATTGCTCTGGGCAACCTTCCACATCACAGTTTTGTAGCCCATCTGCACCATTGCAAAAGGGGTGCAGCCATATAAAAAATCAGTCAAGTACTGCCACTAATGGGAGCAGCCCTGCCCGAACTGCTAGGTCAGGTCCCCTCTGCACAGAAACACAAGCAACCCCAGACATGTTTCATCCTTGTTGGGACTCCTCAGTGAGGTGCTGCTTAGTTCTCTATGGGGTTCGGGCTGGGCTGCTACCATTGGTGGCAGTACCTGACTGATTTTCATTTGGCTGGGCCTCTTTTGCAATGGCGCAGATGGGCTAAACAACGGTGGTGTGGAAGGTTGCCCACCGGAAGGGCACCAAGCATGGCATCCTTGCCTACTTTCTCTCTGCGGTGGAAGCCGCTTCCTCCTTTCTCCCAACTTATTTGGAAATGAGGGATAGCAGGGGATATGGAACATTGTGGGGTTTTTCACCACTCGGCGCCATTAGTGTGGGACCACCGGCAGTCACGCAGCCAACCTCACAGGTGTCGGGGGGCCAAGCACCATGTTGGTTTGCCGGGGTCACCTGGACTTTCTTGTGTTGCAGGGCAAGACACTGTGAGGCCATGGTTACATGGCCTGGGTGCCAGGGGCACCTTGGAAGCCGGCAGCATCTTGGATGGTGTGTGGCCTTGGCTGGACCCAGGGCACCAAGCTGGTATGGTGGCCCAGACAACAAGGGACCTGCACACCGAGATCACTCACTGTGGGCCCAAAGTGAGAGACAGAGACAACATAACTCCATTGTTGGAGACTGCAGCCATTCTGAGGCATGTGTCTGCAGTTGCCCCTTTTATTAGCTCGGGCTATGACACAGTCATGGCCCATCTTAAAAGGCCAACACACTTGGGAGGGATACACATCTTAAAAGGGCAATAGACTTAGGAGGGTCACATATAACAAAAGGCACACTTGCAACTTCCTAAAATACTGGCAAGCAAGTTGTTAAGTCTGTCATTTCCAAAGCCACTGAGAAGTGGGGTGATACCAGTCACTCTACACGTTTGCAGCCAAAAATGTGTTGTCCCATATGGCCTTTGAAACTGTCTGTGTACTGTGCCTAGGTCTAAAACTCGGTGGGATCTGGAGCATCTGAAAAGTGGCCACATCACCACAGCCATTTGGGTTAGCTTCCCCATAATAATCCTCTGACCCCACCCCTTCCCCAATGCCTAACTACTGTTGTATACTAATACAATGTATACCATAACACCTCCCCATATTAATGCTGTGACCAATAAGAACGAATGGTTCTGAAACAGATGTGGTGAAACTGCAGCAGTGAGTTGGGCTGGTACCACTGGGTGAAACCAGATAAAGCTTGTCTAAAATTGCCCAACATGTAGGGTCTTTAGTCTTTCTTTCATTTTCTTGGCACAGTTCCTGCACTTGTCAGAAATATGTGATAACACAGTACTAGCACTTGTTCTAAGGCTTGCAAATAATACAGGGAATGTACTGGCATAACCTCTGAGCTTTTTTCATACCCCACTGAGCAGGTATTATGCATGCTGGTGGGCAGTGGGAACAGGCCACATCGTGATTGGTGATTGTAAGTTGTAGTGCTTTTAATCTGGGACCTTTTATTGACACTGCTGTGGTTTTACTGAAACTTAGACTGCTCTTGGAGTTCCTTCCCAGGCCTCTGCTTTCACGCGCAGGACTCTTTCTTTTACTGCTGAGGGGGTGGGTTTAGCCTCCCCATCCTCCACGCTTCAGCATTTATGTGCCATGCATACCATCAGCGCAGCGGACGGGCGCAGTGGGCATGCCGTCAGCACCCCAAAGGCGAGCTTAAAGCAAGCCCGTCTGTGCCCGTCCGTGTGTAGAGGGAAAAGGAGGGACAGCACCCCCTGGGAACACCTGACACGGCTGGTTGGATTAAACGCAGCGTACTGTTATGCTACGCTCCAGTTAATACGAAATGGCCTTCAGGCTATGGGATAGTCCCTATCACTAGGAAAGAAACACCTTTAGCTGATCTGTGGTGCACCTTACTTAACACACAATCCCTAGTTGCTCACCATATGAACTGTTACGATCTTCTGTCCTGTCAGGTGCTTGATCTTCTCTTCCTAACCGAAACTTGGCTTAGAGAGACATCTGGCCGGGTGATTGTCCAATCTCTCCCAGAAAGATACTCTCTAATACATGCTGATCGTGCATCCCTCCATAATGGGGGGGGATTAGCCCTGATTCATAATATAATCTATAAAGTCATCAGTATGGTCCCCAAGCACTCCCTTAAAATGGAATGCATTTTGACACGCATTTCAATTTTACCTACCTTTACTCTTAAAGTTCTGCTGGTCTATCGACCTACAGGGGCTGACACTATATTTTGCACTGAATTTCCAGCATACGGAGCTACAAGTGAAATATCCAGATTTGATTACTATGGGAGACTTCAACTTGCCCTTCAATCTTGTTACTGCCAAATTGGTTGCCAATTTCACCACGTTGATGGTTGATCTAGGCCTCCTACAAGGGGTTCTCGCTCCTACTTACAGAGGCGGCAGCATTCTAGATTTAATTTGTACTCCTCCCTCTTATGCAGACATTGCCACTCCTATTCCTCTTATATGGTCAGATCACCTCTTGGTGCCCTTCTTCATTCCTCTTAAAGCCCCTTCTCCTTCCACGGTGAAACCTGCTACTCGCAGACACAGTTGGAAATCTGTGCCCAAGCATAAATTGATTAGCCTGTTACTATCCCACTGCAACTCTGTGTAAAGTTGCTCCCTTACTACGCTAAAAGATGCCTTCACTACGACTGCCGATGCACTGGTAATGTATAAAATGTGCAAGCAACGTAGTCAGCCTCCGGAACCCTGGTTTACACAAAAACGTAGGGATAGCAAACACTGATGTAGGAAGACTGAAAGAAAGTGGCATTTAAGCTACTCCACCAACTCAAAAATTCTCAATCGGAGCACTGTTGCTGCCTACCGCATAGAAGTAGTAAATGCTAAAAGAGCCTATTTTGCTCAGACAGTGGAGGGGGCTATCAATAAACCTAAAACTTTATTTGATCTAGTCCAATCTCTCTCCACGCCTAAAACAGGACAGGGTGCAGTCCCACCGTCTCAAGAGCTCTGTGACTCCATCTCCACCTTCTTTCTTTCTAAAATAACCATCATCGGGACAATATAAAAAATGAGGCTGCAGAAATTACTTCCTCCCCAGCCTCTGTGAATGCACTCCCCCCCTACTGGAGGGTCCTGGTCATCTTTTCCTCTCTAATTCAGAAGTCCTATCTGCCATTCAAAAATGTAAATCTGCATCCCAGACAGATGCCATACTACTTGCTCTCCTGCAGGAGGCGTCTGCTGATCTGATCAATTATATTACCCGGCAGTTAACACTTCTTTTTCCACTGGAACAATTCCTGGCTCACTCAAGCATGCTTTGATGATCCCTCTGCTCAAAAAGCCTTCCTTGGACCCCGAAGTGATGGCCAACTATCTCCCTATCTCACTTCTGCCATTTCTAATGAAGGTCTTAGAGGCACGGGTACCCCCCCCCTGCTATTTACATTCCTGGAATCCTCCCAGTGTATGGACTCATTTCAATCCGGTTTTTGTCCTGGCAGAGGCACTGAATCCACTGTTAATTCAGTGATGGACGACTTGCTGCACCTTGTTGACCAGGGCGGTGTCGGAGCAGTCCTTCTATTAGACCTGTCGGCTGCTTTCAACACTGTTGACCATTCTCTTCTCATTTCCCGTCTCTCAGAGGCCGGAATCTCTGGTCAAGCCCTTAACTGGTTCAGAGCTTTCCTTACTGATCGCTCACAATCAGTTTCTCTTCCCCCTTCTGCTCGATCCCTGTCCCTCTCTTTTGTGGAGACCCTCAGGCATCAGCACTGTCTTCCATCTTATTTAATATCTACATAAGATACCTCCTGCTCCTTATTGAATCACATGGGTTTTGTTTCTATTTGTATGCAGACAATACCCAGATTTTGGCCCGCCTGGGGCTGACAAAATCTAAAAAAGCCAGTAGGCTAAGAAAATGCCTGGAGGAACTTGGAACTTGGATGACAATGAATTGGCTTAAGTTGAACGGTAGTAAAACTGAGGTCCTGGTTGTAGGTACCCCTACTCCTCAACTGTTTTTGACGGCCGACTTCTGGCCCTCTTCATTAGGCCCTTTCCCCACACCTGTCCTGTCAGTTAGGAACCTTGGAGTGCGGTTCTCTGCCACTCTGACTATGGAAGAGCAGGTGAGCGCGGTCTGTAAATCTGCCCATTTTAAGCTCTGGGTTCTTCGGAAGGCCCTTCCTTATATTCCTCTAGCCAGTCAGGTGCCGCTGGTGGGGGCCCTAGTCCTCAGTGTTCTGGACTACTGCAACTCACTGCTGGTGCATTTCGAATGGAAATTGTTAAAAATGTATGGCAAAATACTGGTTCCTCCAACAGATAGTTTATTTCTGAATTTACAGGAACAGTTAGCGAAAAACGCTTGCAAAATGTTACAAATCTGGGGATCCAGCTGCAATGCTAAATTGTCAGCTGTAAACGCAATAAAAGAGGAGCTGACAACACAACCTGACAAGATTAAAAATAAGCTGTTTGAGAACGATTGGATTCCCAATTGGGCTTTGTTAATGAGGTATCATTTGTTTTATAATTTTAGGTTGGAAATCAAGGCTTTCAATATGGTTTCACAATATTTATTAAAAGAACCATCTCATGATCTTAGAAATTATTTTTTAATATTGAAACTGAAGTTATTTTTCATGTGGGAGGTTACTGGAGTGATACCTTAATAGCATAAAGGTTATGTCATTACTGCTCGTTAGAGGTCAAAACCATAATGCATTTAGTCATTGACAAGGACTCTTTATCGGCTTTGCACACACAGCATTTAAGTAGATTTGTACATCATGAGGAGATGATATCAACTGTTCTGGCATCGTATTTTTAAATTTCTCTATTTATTGCTGTTTTATCTTTTGTAAACATTTGTTTTAAAAAGATACATTTTCTATTTAATGGTATGTAATTGATATGTTTTCGGTCAGGTGAAAAGTTTAATTTAGACTGTAGCACACACAAACCAATAAATACATAATGATGATCATCTAAAAAGGAGATTTATAAATACTAAAAAATGAACTGAAAAGTGAAGAATTGAGGATAAAAATGGTGATTCCACAAAATGAGTCTTTAATACTATCAATTTTGCAGTTTGGGTAGTTCATTGATTGTGATATTTCAAAAGTTTCAATAGTTTTTATATTATTTTTACTATATATGTTTCTGGGTTTGTTTTTAGTATTTCAAGTCTGTTTAAACAATATAACAATAGATTAATAAAATAATAATTCCAGTGATATAGATTGCTGGGATAATGTGCCTACAGAGGGAACAGATGTAGTCTCTACATTTGATAGCAGCAATAATTCTCAGTGTGCCTGGTGTATTGTTTAATGGGACAATAGTATCTGCAACCTTTCTGCTATATTTTAGTAGGGAAATTACTTCAGCTGCAACCACTTTCATTTAGCATAATATCATTCCTCAGGTTGCCAAAAGGGAAATATGTTTACTGGAGCAAAACCTTCACCAACCTTCTTTGCTGAGATGCTATACTTTTGATATGAAAGCACAACATTTTTCAATAGCGCTCTTATACTGTTAATAGATGTGTACTGCTATACTTTACATGGGGCTGTAGCATTTATCAACAGGGTTGCTATAGTTCTGATGAACAGGACTGGCACTTCTAGCATGACAGCTATACTTTAAATTTGAAAGTACCAGTACTTGTCATTAAGGTTGCTTTGCTTTCAGTAGTACAGCAACAAATATGTTTTATTCTCAGATATGTGTGTTACATAACGCACAAGACTCACTCGAAGGTAAAGAGGTAGTTTAAGAGTTTATATTGAACTTCTTCAGAGACGTAGAGCTGTCCATCTCTTTCTCGTCTAGAATTGACCCTCCTTCCTTGCTAACCTAGGCATCCCTTGCACCAGGTTAGTAGTTTAGAAATGTTAAATCCTGCTGTCTAATCGATACCTTATACTGGATGGAATGACCTAAGGGCAAGGGGCTTTTTCGAACTGAAATCCACCAATGACCTGTTAATACTGTCCCTGCTCTATCCAATGATTTGTGGTTAGATGTTATCACTTTCAGATACCCTGCTGAAATCACTGTTGCATCTGTCACACTCACCTCTCCCTTTTCCCCTGTTTACCTACTGCACCGTTCTCCTCCAACTCCATACACCTTGATTCTCTCTTCCTTCTACATTGTTGTACCTTTGATATCTCTCACTTTCTCTAGGCCCCTCTTCCAACCTTTGATGTTACTCCACCCTATGTCCTACCACCACTTCCTCCTCCACACTACTAGCTCCTCCTCCACACTACTGCTCCCTCCTCCACACTCCTACTTCTTCTCATCCCTCTGCCTAATCACACCCCCTTTTACTCTTTACCACCCACTTCATAGTCATTGTTTACCCATATCTTTCTGTCAAGACTCGAGGATTGCAAGGAGTATAAATACCTCCGTCCCTAAGCAACCAACAGCGAGACACAGGGCCTCATTACACGGTAGGCGGTAAGGGTTAACGGTCACGGGTAATGTACCGGTGACCGTTAACCCTTACCGCCTTACTACGAGGTCCCTTAGCGGGTTGGTACTTTAACGCCTGCTTTTAGCAGGCGTTAAAAACCAACCCGCTAAGGGACCTTGGTGCTAATTACGGCACAGCAAATTTGCGGTACCATAATTAGCACCTTCCCCATTCCCATTATGCCCTATTGGGCATAAATGGGAATGGGGAAGGGCAATGGTGGAAGGGGGAATTACCGCCCCGCCAACCATGGAATAGGGCGGTAATTCCCCTTTCCACCAAGGCGGTGCCGGTATTTTACCGGCATGGACCAAGGTGCTATTAACACCTTGGTCCACCACCTACCGTGTAATGAGGCCCACAGTATACTCGCTGTTCGAAGATTAGGGCCAAAGGTGGCAGGAACAGGAACACCGGGTCTTCCAGATGGCTGCTGAAAGGGAAGAATTAGTTAGGTGAGTACAGTACAGGCTAGGTGCAATAGACTAGTAATACCAAAAAGAGAGGGCACCTACCAGGAGATGGAATGCTGACTGAATTACTGGCAGGCAACCTGGAGTGTGGTAGAATACTCAAGGATAGATACCTGTTCCCTCAGTGGGTTAAAGCAGCAAAGGATAGCAAGAGTACCAGGAGGTATATGTTGAGGCTGGCTTAACACACTGGAAGCACCTAAAGAGCGTAACAGAACTGAGCGTAGGAAGCGTAGTTCATGGTTCCAGAATCAAGAAAGCTGAAAGCAATGTCCGGGTTCCAAGTCACCGAAGCCAAAAGGGGAATCTGATGCAATCCGAGGAACAATCCGAGGTCGAGTGAAGAGGTCCGTAGGCGAGAAGTCCATGGCAGTCAAGGATAAGGCAAAAAGATGTCCAAGTAACGTAGTCTAAAATCCAAATACACAAGAAACAGGATCAAAGAGTACAAAACGCCAAACGCTGAAACAAAACAGCTGAGAAGCACAGTACGGTGGGATCACAGCTGATTTACTGCATTGTGACGGGACCCGTGTCACGTGATCCTGAAGCATGCATCATGTGTTGGGTACCATCGTTCATTGACAGGGAAGCTTGGAAGTCCAATGGGCGTGGAGAAGTCCGAGATACTGCGTCCCATTTCCTGCTCTTTCCCCTGCGTTGTGTTGCCATGGAAATGCTCCTGCTTATCCATGCAGAAGCACGCCATGGGAGTTGGTATTCAGCGTACAAACGATGACGACCTCTCCAGCACCCCTTGTGCATACCCCAGGCTGGAGGAACAGGTCCCTGATGTAGGTGCTGGGTGACAGAATGTTTATGCTTGGGTGAGTCGGGTGGCCTAGTGCGAGTACTTGATTGTCCCTGTGGATGTGTGTGCATGACACTTTCTAACAACACTTGCCACACAAACAAACACACTCACCCACTCAGCAGTACCACTCTTACTTTATAACCAATACCTCACCTTCTACAAAAATTGCCTTCACATTCCACCACTCCGTCCTCCCTACCGCTGATCTCTTGGTCTTCCTCCACCTTCACTTCCGATCTCACCCCAGTAACCCACACTTCTTACTTCCTGGCATTCCCTTTATCCCGCCTCCTCTCCTGACATTGGTATTCTCTGGACAATCTGGACCTGTTTTTCCCCACTCCGGGTATTCGAAAGCCTGAAACTCATAAGTAGTGGGCTAAGCCCTACCCACTCTATCAGCATGCGTCCGTTGTGGAACAACAATGGTGTTTGTGTTTTGGGGACCAAGTCTGAAGCCCCTTTTGGAAGTACAGCTGGGAGGGATTCATGGAGCTACCTATTTTGTCTTTCTCTGGTGGTCTAGGGTTTCCTTGAGTGTTGGAGCAAGCTCATTAGTATCACCACAGCAGCTCTGCATGACCTTTGCAGTTTGCATGTGGCCGCAGCTTCTGCTCACAGTTCTTTTTCTTCTTAACAGGCATGACTAAAGTTGCAGTGCAAGACCACACAGTAACCAAGGATTTTCATCTTCCTTTTTGGGTTTCTTGTTCTGTGCCGCTGATCAATGCTGACTGATGGTGGTCGGGCACCAGGTTTTTCAATAGTTATGCAGAGCACTGGATCTGGTCACATTTTGGAATGTTTTATGTTTTTCAAATGTAATATTTTGTTTCTAAAATAAATGTTTAAATAAACACTGACAAGAATCGTGTAATGATGGCATGGCTTGAGTCAAAGGTGGACTGCACAGAAACATGCTGGCACCAGGGAGGTGACAGGAATTGGGGTTCTCTCCACTGCCATCCTACTCATGTTTTACACTGGCTCTGGGCCTTTCCCTAAACCTCTGAATCCAGATTAAGAAGGACACTTATCCCTCTTTGACAAGGCTGTGGTACTGGCCTTGTCACAGCTTACTAAAGATTGAATAGGCATGGAGCTTGAGCTCTCTAATGTTGCTCCAAAGAAGATGTTTTGCACAAGGGTAGAGTGCAAATACTGTGCATTTAACAATCTCTCATCCTCCAATGGCTGACATTTAACAGGCACTGCCTACTCTCACTAGCCTTTAAAACTGTTACTTATGCTACATCACAAGGCATGGTGTTTCTTTGCATTGTTGTGTATCAGGGCAGAAAATGTGTGATATATGTTTCCACTGTATGTATCACATAGCAATAATCTGAAAAGTTGAACAAGGAGTGATGGTGTATGGTGTTCATGACTCTGCCACCCACTGACATTCTGTATCGCAAACATCACTAATTAAGGGAAAGACACAGAGAATTAACTGCAAAGCTCTGCTAACATGATCGATAGTGTGTACTTCCTGTCATGGACAAAAATTAGAGCTTATCCATCTGCTCTATAGCATTAGATGTTCCTCAGACAGATAAAACGCCATTGAACCAGACATGAAAGACTATCTTTCTTGATTCATCAATAGTAGATGTCTGAGTATTCTTGGTAGTATCAAGAGTGGAGCTGTGAATGAGTATATAATCAAGAGTGGAACACTGGGCATGCCTGCCTTGTACAGTGAACAGAGATCTGAGTTAATGAATCTTAGTGTCATCATAGCTGTGACAAAAATCTCTGATTTTAGTAGGTGCTACTCCGAAACTGTCTGTGTATTACTCTAATCTATTGATTGGTAGCACGGATGACTTTTTATGATGTATGTGCCATGTTAAATGATAAAACTATCTTTAATTAACCAGATAATGATTCTTGCAGCTTCATCCAAATGAATGATAATATGTGGGCATAGTTTGGCCTATGGTTTGGTGAGGAAGGATAGCTTAGAGGTAATGCATTTGTCCTGAAAGCAAGACAATGCAGCGCAACATAGGTTTGAATCCCGATCCCATGCTTAGAAACCACGCTCTGGTATTAAACGAGTTATAAAAGAACAATTATAATTATAATGTTCAACAGTGCATTCTTCCATGGCACAGTATTGTGAGGGGAATTCTTCCATTGCTACTGTGGGTCATTATTTGTTTGAATGCACTATTATATTGATTACAGTTCTCCAGGTGCATTATACTTTATATTATTTGTTTAGTACAGAACATTAGTACTGGATATTTTTTCCTATGACACAATATGTGTAATGATAATTACTTCAACTGTGGCTCAATGTTTTAGATGGATAGAGCTGAGGCTACGACACATCAATCCAAAGTTCAACCTATACAAAAAGGATTCTGATGTAAATATAAGAGTTTTAAGTTCCAACGGAATAACAAAGCCAGCCACTGTGGGAAATGAACAGCTTTGCATAAATTGGTTAGCCTTTAGTAGGACTCTCATAACATATTTCTTTAAATCACTTAACATTCTTAGAACTTTACTCTCCACCAGTAAACCTTTGAGTTGGCTGTCATCCTTTGTTTTTTATGAGCTCTCGGCACTTAGAGATAAAGAACATGTTCTCTACTAAAATGATCAATCACAATATGATATCAGATCAGAACAATGAAACTTTGGAGCCCTTGTTTCAGAAATGCATTACATTGAACCTAATCTCACTCATGCTGGTCTTGAATGTGCTATCTCATTTTATGTCCCAGCTAGTAGTGTGTGTCAGGGTTTTTTGGATCCTCTATTATTTTGATAATGTGGCACAAGCTAGCAACCCTACTCTGAAAATAGTCCGCACCACTGTGTGTTAGCATCACTCTTGAGGTTAGCAACAGGTCTCCTCAGTGGAACTTGACCATATGATTATCAGATTGGAAGAGAGGTGTGTTTTACTGGCAGATACCCCTTTCATATGACCAGCTAATGAGTGGTAGACAAAGTTTTGGTAATATCAAACATTAGTACCCGGCACGCGCGTCGCACCGGGAATCCAACGTGTTGATTGGCTCTTTTCCGAGCCATACCACACAGTATTCCTGTGTAGGCCGTGCATGCCGGGTACTCTGTTCCCGGCGAGGGGCATGGCAGCCCCTCAGCCAATGAGGAGGCTCGAAATGGGGCAATCCCCGCTCCAAGCCTCCCCATGCTGGAGGCTGCCTTTGTCAGGTAAGACTTATTTTTAATTTTATTTTTTTCCCTCCCTCCTCCCACCTCCCTGCCCTCCCCACCCCACTCTCCTTCTATCCCTTGGTCTCCGGCGGAGGACGATGGAAGCCTCCAGGTGTGGGGAGACTCCTGGGGCGGTATTGGCCCACTGCCTCGGGTCTTATTGCCACAGTAACATGTGCTTGTATGTGATGTGCCAGTGTATGAGTGTATTAGTAATGGAGGGCGATGTGTTATATAGTGCCTGCTTGTATGTGATGTGTCAATGTATGAGTGTATTGGTAATGGAGGCAGATGTGTTATATAGTGCCTGTTTGTGTTTGCCGTAGCTTGTGATGTAATGTGGAATGTTTATGTGCAAATGAGAGAATGTTTATGGTGAAGGTTCCATGTTGAGGCAGTTAGATCCTCCCTGCCTGGGTGATGGGAGCCAGTGTTTGTCCTTATGTTTTATGTAATTGTAACTTAAGAACTGTTAATAAAGCCACTTAGATGTAACCTAAGTAAGCATGGAACCTTCACCATGAACATTCTCAAATTCACACATCAACATTCCACATGACATCACAAGCTACAGCAAACACAGACAAGCACTATATAGTGCATCTCCCTCCGTTACTAATACACTCATACGCTGGCACATCACATACAAGCAGGCACTATATAACACATTGTAAATGGCTATCACTTAATTTCTTTACACACCACAATATTTTACTTAGAAAGAATATTGCGTTATGTTTAGTTTGGACAACAGAATCCAGTGTGTTGGATGTTAGGACACTAGCACCATATGTGAGATAGAATTGGAAAAGCCACTTGAAATTACAATGGGATTGTGCTAATGTAAATACTGTTCATGTTTTCCAAGTGAATGGTGGCCTTAGTACATTATTATAATTATCATCATACATTCTCCAAGGATTCAGTCAAAATGACCGAATATAAATGACCTACACCACCAAAAGTTCGAAAATAAATACTACTAAATGTCCGACTGACTAAATGTTCGTAGGACCTTTTGTAGTATCTATTTGGTGATGTAGGTCAAGAAAAAAAAAATCTGCAGGGGTGTCCCCCGCAACATCTTGCTCACTATACTATTCTATACATTATAGTGAGCAAGGGTTGCGGGGTACACCCCTGAAAGTGACCCGACCAAAAAAATAAATAAAATAAATAAAAGGACTCTGCAGCGCCGGTTCCTAATCACAGAAGTTGGGGGTGTGTTAGGGGTGGGGCCGGGGATGTGTGTCGGGGTTAATGTTTGTATCGATTTGGGGTTATTTTACCATGCATATCTGCATGGGAAATGTACACACAAAATTGTATAGCGTACATTTCTCATACAGTCATTTCCATAGCGAACATATAAGTCGCAGTAAAACAACCCAAAACCTTCTCCAAAACTATGGACTAGATTCACAAAAAGAGGTAACCAATTCCCGAGTGCTGCTGTGATTATAGGTAGGTAGTTGTGAACGTAACCTCGAATTGTGTTTCATCCAGAAGGGAGAGACCAAGGTCAAACAGCTGCAACCAGTTCTATAAGTGGCTGACATGAGGGGGAGTGTGATAGTGCTTGAAAAGTGAGCAGAGGTGTTGGTAAATTAGCGTGGTGTGTTTGTAGGTAATTGCTTCAGTGTGTTTGTGTGAACACTGTATGGTGATGAGAAATGAATATGAGAGACTTTTAGAGTAAGGAGGGGGATGCTTAAGAGAGAGGGAGACATTTGTTTCAAGATGTGTTGTCCATTGCAGCTTATTTGTTCGATTATGGTCTAAATTAGCAATGGATCTGCTGTTCGATTTTTCTTTAGGACGGGGTTTGAATCAGATCAATCTCCTGTACCTCTTGATTTCTGACTTGTTTGGTGGCCCATTGCATGTTCTTGAGCATATTGATCCAATTCTATTTCTAGGTCATTGCGAGACACCAACCCAATTGAGTATGATCTCCCATAGTTCTCAGCTGATGACATGTGTTGTGATTTGTTGCATGTTCATGTCATTCTAAAGACAAGTTTATATCCGAATTATGCTATTGAGACTCGGCACCTGTTGACTGAGGATTCTGTGCTGTTCTCATAAAGTTTATTTGTTGATTAGTCAAGCATTATGGGATTTTCTGATGTCAGGTGATTTTACTCTCTGCACAGATGCCTATGCATCAAATTCCAGAGTTTATTTCAGAGTAAGGAGTAGGATAATCCTGTGTGGCATTAACACTTACATCTTGGCTTCATTAATGGTCCTACATTGCGGCTCAAAGCGCGCATTGAATTGAATTCCTTGTGGGAGATTCTGCGCAACTGCTATGAAATTTGAGTTTTTAAATTAATCCCCAGTATATCAGGAGCCATGGTGATTATGGAGTACCAGAGTGGCGTGTTTGTGTCTTTTAAGTCTATGAAGAAATTTAGCGGCCGGATTTTGGATTCTGTGTGACCTATTCTACAGGTAATCTGGGATCCCCATAGAGGGACTGTTATCAGAGTCTAGTCTTTATAGTACTAGAGTTATTGCTGCCATGGTTCTTAAAGGACGGTCATTTAAGGCATGGTGTTTATTGAGGCATTTGATCATGATTTGTTTGTGAGATTGACAATCATTTCAATATAATCAACATTGTTGAAACTTGTCAGCCCTAAACTTTTGACAAGTACATGAGCAGGGTCATGTAGATGTTAACATTAAGAGACAACAAACTGGATCCTTGGATAAGTCACACTTCAGTTTCTGGGACATGACCTCAAGGGGGCATTGGTATGGTCCTGTAAGAATGGAATGGAGTGATTCCACATGAAGCCATTCTTTTGAATCCAATGGCCTCTTAATTTATTGAAAGCAGCAGACGTATTCATTAGGATAAGTGCATAGGTGAGCGGACATCTGCATTTTTTTTTAAGGTTTCCCAAAGAGAGCATACTGTGTATTCTATTTTTCTTGTTGCCAATAATCCATTTTGTGATGTATGCAGGATGTATTTGCTTTTGCTGTATTCCCTTAGCTCTTGGAATATAACCATCATCAGTTTTTTAGCTGTAAAGGGTGTTTTGGACATTGTTTGAGGTTTGCTGGGTCATTGGGATGCACTGTGAATTTTCAGGAGAAACATTTTGTAGGGTGTTTTTAAAGTGCCATCAATTATGCTTTGCTCGATGGAAGCATTGAGAAGGGATTGCACAAAGAGCACTGGTCTGGGTTGTTTAGTTCATTTGTTGTAAATGCTGGGGGGGCAGGATTACGGGTCAGTCTTTTTGATTACTAGAATGTATACTGTGTAGGATGTCCGGAATTAAGAAGAGATCAACGGCAGTCAGTGCTGAAGTAGAGGTTTGTCTTGGTGCTATATCCATTTCTGGGACTGATGGTATTGTTGCTTACTTATATAGGGAGCTCCTAGTTTTGTCAAATTGTACTGCTGTCGGGTGCTGCAATGGCGTCTTAGAGCACTTGACATGGTGTTGTTGCTGTTTTACAGGCTGCAGGGTTTTTGAACTTATATATCATTTAGAAAACGCCCTTTGTTCTGTATGCACAACAAGCTTTTTTTTAGTTTTGACCTTTCATAGATTAAAACAATAAAATGTAATCAAGAGTTAATCTTAATCTAACCAAAAGTAAAATGCACAAGTCTGGGAATAACACCGTTAAGGTATAAACACTGTATACAACTGCCAATTCAATCATGAAACTTGAAGTATAAATACTCACTTCACACTACTATAAATCAGAACCTCCTATCCACAAATTCCAGGCCAAAAACATAGTACACACCTGTGCCCGGCTGAATCACTATATTGATCTGCATCACCGACTCTCCTGTGGCAAAGAACATGGTCAAGGCAAAGGTGCCCTCTTAACAGCTACAGTGACAGCAAAAGTCACTGCAGCACAGGACCTATATTCAAGATATGCAGCTCTGTTCCAAAACCCCATACAAGTTTACGCTACTGGTGGCATGCTAAAGTTTAAATATGACAAAGTTCACAAAACAGGAGTGGAATAAAGGTATTACTCAAAAAGAAAGTATACGATGTATTTAAATATATTATTGTTTTGTAGCCATCTCTGCTGGCTTCATTATTGACAGTAAGTAGTTGTAAACATAGTACACATATGAAAAATAAACAATACATATATAAAGTACAATGTGCAGAAAGTGCAAATGGTGTGTCACCAGTTCTAAAAACCTAATGTTCAAAAGATGCCTTCACCACCTAATCAATAAGGACAAGAGCATATTCAAATTGATTCACAATCTAATACATCACATTGTTAAAAACAAGCATGTGTAATTATATTACAGTTACAGAGCATGTTTTAATAATGTCAAGGTGTACTAGGCGAGACAATAGAACGCTGTAGAATTGTCTGTAATTGTGTTCAGACCTCTTTAGAAGGGTCTAATGAAGTTCCCTCCTTCCTAGTTTCAACAACTGCCCAATAAGTGTATGAGAATGTTTTCCTCAGGACTGGCTGTCCATGTCTGCAATCAATGAAGACAAACGCACTGCTAAATGACCATGTGTCTAACTCACAACTGAATTCCTGCTATGTTTGATTCAAGAATAAGTAAAATATGAAGAAAATTAAAAACACACTCACTAATTTCTTTTTGAAGTGTGTGAGTCGTATTGGTTCAAGGAAATTGCCCCATACACCTAATCAATCAAACACATACTTATAAATTGATTATGTTGTAGCTTAATATACATTAACATATTGGTGCATCTCCATTGCAAAGTAAGATGTGTAGCAGTTTTCATATACATTACAACTATCCCTTCGAATGATATCTAAGGAGCAACCTTGCATTTTCCGTTAGCATGGTACTATTACATATTAATGCAGGGCTATACGTGCTGAATTGTTCAGGGGCTTTGATTTGGTTAACGCCCAGCTATGTCTGTACTCTTTCCACAATTAAAAAAGCACTGAAACATTAAAATGTAAAGGACAGTTATTAATGCTATCAAAAAACAACTTATTAAAAGCATAAGGTTCCCATTTCTCTAAGCTCCCTTTTGGAAAAGCATTTACACAAAAATGTAAATAAAAAATGAGCACTGAGGCGGGGATATTGGGGTGAGTAGAATGTGTGCATTAGGGAATGCACACATCGTAATGTACTGTTCTGTGTTTCAATGGAAAGTCTATCCGTAGTTTGCCACCTTGATTTCTTGATGAGAGCCAGGTATGTTGCTTCATACACATCCGCAAACCGTGTCTTGCTGTAACCAAGCTGCATGCAATGACGCGCACTCAGCCCAGATGAATGGGCTTGCGCCTGCAAGCTGAATAGAGTATTGACCTCTGCTCTCCGGAGTACTCTGGGGTGGCATAGTTATGGGGATGAATTATGAGGCGATTCGATCACATTAATTCAAATGACAGTCTCTTCCCTTCTCAGAAGGGCCCGGTACTCCTGCCCACCCCGGAAGCAGCCCCTGCTGACTAAGCCGCAAAAGCTACACCGGGGATTGCGTAAAACCAGCAATAACTGGATGTTGGTGTCGTCCTTTCCAAGCGCGCGCACTGAGGTTTAGAATGCAACCTTCAGCAGCCTTTATTATGCTGTGGCTTTACACTTTCAGATAAGACAACGATATGATTGTGTTGTGAGAGTTTTATATATACGACAAAACGTGTGCTATATTGGTCTGACATGTTTTGTCACCCAATCAACTATGTAATACAGAACTAACGAATCTGCCCTGCAGGATATAGAATGCTTTAAACGTAATAGGTTGTCCTAAAAGTCAGAAAAGCAGAATTGACCGTTTTTAATTTCAAAGAACATGTCCACTTGGCATCTTAACATTGCCAGTTATTAAAAATGTTACTCGCCTGAGATAACATGTGTGTATACACGTTTAATTGAAGCAAATGATGGATATGTGTTTTAATGATATGGAAATCACAAATATAAGGTAGAGGCAAAAACACCGTTTCAGATCGAAGTCCAAACACATAAGAGGTTCCGAACGGGTGTGAACTAGCAGAACATGCCTGCACTGTGGGCTGGAGGCGAAGACGAGGAAGTAACCTCACACAATACAAAGAAGAGACATTTTAATGAACCTAGTTCACTAATCACCTTCCCCCTTGATTCGTTTTTAAATGCATGCCTCCGTTTGTGCAATAGTGTGCGTTTGCTTTAAAGTAAGTTGCAGTATCTGTCCACAAGCTCATCTCAAGCTGCAGGGTCTAATATAAGCCGGGGAGTAAGCAGAGGTGTCCTTACGGGGAAACTGCGGGCACTGTCGCTATGGGGAGACTGAGGTGACTGTAGTTTTTTGGTTGTAGCCCCGTATAGAAGCTCAGGGACTACAATCAAAAGGTTAGCAAGCCCAATAGTCCCGACATTAGCGTAGCCCCGGAACTTTTCCAGACCTAGCAACAGCCCTGGGGGAAAGTGGTTTTACCCCACATTGATTTCTCTCGTGTTGATCATGGATTACTTCCTATATGATGGAGACTTTATTTCATTTGTGTGACAGATGCACGGATAATCATGAGCAAGAGCCAACATTGAGTTTTTGCACCAGCTTAGCATTCTAGTCTTTTAGCAATCATTTGATAGAATGTCCTTCCATTTGCCCCCTACGTAGCTTACGATGCGTTGGGTCCACAGATGAACTGTAACCACCCTGAACTCATGCAAAGCTATTCATGCTCTTGCTATCATGTATGGTTTTGTGATATAATGAGACATATGCACTGTTGCTATTCTAACTAAATGGTTGTATTAGATGAGATGAGCTAACACTATTTTATTTATATTTGTTATTTTGTCGATAACCTTGATGCATATTTTCTAAAATAACTCATACACAATTTGATATGCGATGATAGCTTTTTAAACTTCAGACTCTATCACATGGATCACGAAAAAGTTTTAAATTCCAATTCCGTGTATTTAAATGCGAAACATTTCTTAAACCTCACCGTCAATAGAAGGCCAGTGAGCCATGCGTGACAAACGTCAGAAATGCCTCATTCTGGATACTCATATGTATTGTTGATTGACAGTCTTTCCTTGATGTCTAAGGTGATATGATATAATATGTCTTCTGTAGAGTACTTCTTTTGGATTCCCTGTAAAGTTGATAAGGTAAATATTGCTTTGCTACGATTGTTAATCATCATCACCACAAACACGTATTTTGATAAAGTTGCTAGGTGCGAAAGCTGATGTATTTCAGAATCCCATTGCACAGCAATTATCGACATTGCACACACCTCTTAACTCACTACTATAGTGGAGCCAATCAAACAGATGTTTTCATGCCTAGGGATGTCTTAGGCTTGGAAAAAATCAGAAAGTGTCTAAGCTACTGTAACTGAGAGTGACATTTGTACGTATCACTTTTGTACCTTTGTAACAACCAAAATGACCATCTCACTAAAATATCTCACCATTGTTGCCCCCGTGATGTGTCCAATGCACACCTGATCACATCTTGCGAGATAATGGCTGTACATGGGCAAATAAATTTAATTGGTTGGCTCATTGTCATTCAACCATGGTCAGATTAGTTGAACCTGCAGCCTTGTCTTTACCTGGGAGCACAACACTAAATAGCATGCAACTGCGGCATTAGAGAAGTGTGATATAGATGTAATTTCAAGGACAAATGCATTCAGGCACTTATCAATCCCATTACGATGACAGGCCTATGGATAGTAAGCATGACTGAGATGTACTGTTATTAATGTGTGTGAACACGTTCATACCATGTGAACATTTGATAAAAGGGTGCTGCCTAAATGAGTACACTGGCATGAGCTGCCTAGCACAAGAAAAAACAGAATTGAGGGCAGGCTGGCTAAAATAATGCAAAGAGACATGCTCTTCCTAATTTAAAGGTCATTCCATTAAGAATGAAAATCCTGTTCCTTCTCGATCAAAACCAGTAGTGGTCTTTTTTATGTAACTGATTCGCATAAGAAAAAAAACATTATAGAGTCATACAAGCTACATATTTTAGATACAAGGCCCGACATACATTGAGCTGTGATCTTGGTTCAGACTCTTGTTCTTGCAATTGAGAAATTAAACCTGATGAGGATGCAAGTTGAAATGTATGTATCTGTTCTCTAGATAGGCCATACCAGTAAGTGCTTCCTTTTTGACAATTCCAACACAGACATTGGTTCTGGCTTCAAAAGCATTTTATAGACTTTAAAACTCAGTATTTCTTGAACAAGTGTTCTCAAAGATCTCATAATCATACAAATTACAGCTAAATTCACTCATGCCAGTGGTCCTCCTGATTATTAAAAAAACAAAAAAACGAGCTGCTCTTTAGGACGAAAGGCTAATCCAAATAATGTATCAAGTGCCTTTGAAGAGATGGCCTATTCTAATCTAGTAACACTAAGGGGTGATGCATTCTGTTTTCAAAGATGAAGGAGTTCATGAGCAGACCATTTGCAAAAGGGTATATTGGGTGGACTTGCCAATTTAGCTTTCATTTAGTGCGATAACTTAGAAAGAAGTTGACCTTTAAAACCATAATTATAAATACTGCAGATGCAATAGAAATATGTAGATCAGGAATGTCATTCATGGAAATTGATTTATATGAGAAATGTGAGAGAGCGAGAACAGATGCATCTTGTCACAGTGACTGTTTTCCGTGTTAATAACAGGATTCACAAATGCATTCATAACTCAGGGCATGAATGTCATGGAGATAAATGAAAAATATTGTCTTGGCAATAATCAAAAATCAACAGATATTGCTGCTATACAAGACTAACATGTTACAGCAATGGCATGTTTAAAGTTACAAAGAGTCCAAAGGTAACCATATTCATTTCCCTAGTGTAAGTGACTTCAATCCAGCAATCCAACTAAGTCAATGCCTAGTCTGGGATGCCCAATGGAAGCCCTTATTAATATATTTTTATGTCAAATTCTTTGAATCTGGATTATAAACCCTTATATAACGCCCCTCTCTTCGAATCCCCCTGACCTCACTGAGCCAAGAAGAAAGTTTGTTTTGCAAATTAAAAGATTTATTTGAGGAATAAAACAATATATATCACACTTTTATGAATACATTAATATTTGATAGCACAATTATGAATATAATAGTGATCAACAATGGATAATATTACAATAGCACAATTCTTTAATCACTTAGGAGTTGGTATAGAAAGAATAAGGTAGCAGAGAATGCTTTGTCTGGTTTCAAGTAAATGCAAGATGGGAAAGAATGCAACACAGAAATAAACTTGATATGAGTTCAATCAGAAGATAGTATAATCGCTTTCTTCCCTGTGACTACTCACTCCCTCCCTATGCAATATGGAGAGATGGAAAGGAGGGCACACAGGTTTCCAGAATACCATCAATTGCAGTTCAGTTCCAGTTCCCCCAGTAAGCTTAGAGAAAACCGGTATGATTTTAAACAGCCAAAATACTTTTAAATGTGATTGCAATGAAGTGAAAAATATGCTAAAAATGATTTTAATTCGCTAAAGGAGATTCAGGGTAGGTGATAGTTACTTTAGATTGGTACAGGTCAACACTAGCAATGATTCATGAATGATTATCAGATTGAAAACTAAATTCAGCAGTTGCAAGCAAAAGACAGCAATTTTGACAGGTGGTGAAATGGAGCTAATTTTTCAATTCGTGGCACTTTTTCCGCGTGCGTATATCGTGATTACGGAAAAACTATAAGGAATGTCGTTTTGGGTTTGTTGGAAAGCTTAGGTTCTTAGCTTTAAAATTGCAGTTAAATCTCGCTTCTAGAACGTGTGGTTCAAAAGATACGGAAGTTTTTTTTGTGGAGGTAGATTTTCAGAATGACAGATGATGCTTCTACAGATTTGAAATCACAGGATGGACACTAAATTCTAAATGCAGTTCTGAATAGGTTGAAATGGATGGGATAAGATCACTTTAGACTAAGAGATTGGTTCTATACAGTTCTAGGCTGGATACTCACTCCTAGTTTTGGACTGGAAGGGAAATGGGCCCCGTCACCGATCTGGTCAGGTTTGGACTTCACTCGCCACCAACGGTCTCAGGCCCTCTAGGTTCTGCTCACAGCACGCTCTCTGGTCTATATCGGCACTGCACAGCAGTCTGGTCTGTGGTCTGATGGGTTCTGGATACAGCTCTGCTTCCTGGGTCTGGATCTGGTTCTGGCACAGGGTTCAAGCCAGAAGCAAAACAGCTTGTCCGGCTGTTGAATAGTTTAGTTAGGTTGCTGGATTCTGAGGCCTGCTGAGAAGGATTAAGCTTGTGTATTAGGCCTCTGCTTCAGGTTCTAGAGCTTGGTTCTAGAGTCTGGTCTCTGGATCTATCTGGAGTCTCTGTCTGAATACTACCTGGATCTGGAGTCTTCCAGCAAAGTGCTTTGCAAGAAATCAGTTGAAGTGGAAAGTGAGTCAGAATGAGTCAGAGTGATGCTATGTTTATGGCTTGGCTGAAGTCCCTCTCCTTTGCTTTTACTTAGAAAAACAATTTTTCATAATCAAACATGTTTCCAAGGTACACAAGTTGTTAAGAATACCTGTACATATCACATATTAATTAAGAAAGGTCTCTGTTTAACCCTGATCTTTCTAAGAGCTTGGGTTCAGAAATGACAATTTATTCGCGATTTTAGTAGGTTTTCCAATATTGGTTTTGCACCAAATAACCAAATATTACACAGAGGTACACACCCTGTCTGAGCATATTACTGGAAGTTCTTAGGTTTCTAGCATAAACACTGCATCCACAATACCTATAATTGCGGGGCTTGGCCTCAGAACATCCCAGGGCGTCCAACTTAGTCTTGAACTGTGAGTGCATTTTTCATTTTAAGAATCTCAAAATTGTACATTTCTATCAGCACGTTACAATTAGTTATCAATATTCTTATAAAACATATATTTGCCTTCACTTCAGTACACCCATTGGTTTGTCCCCGCCCCTAGAAGCTTGGCTTGACTCAGAGGTCACATGTCTTATTTCTCCCAGAGCAGTTGTTGTTGTCACACCCCAAATCAGCATATTCTATTCAATTGAAAGAGTCTATTGTCTTGTGTTCCTGCCAGCATACCAGGATGCCACTCTCCATCTAATTAACATGACCATGCAATCTCCTGTGCTGTTGCTGAGAAGTGTTAAGGCTTCCCAGGGACAGCAAGCCTTTTGAAGTCTTAGCTACATCAGGTTACTGTTCTGATCAATTGCAATAGAGTTCCTTATGGGAAAAAATACATTTATCACTTTAAAATAAGCAACATGTCTTTAAATCAAGTCTCTTTCAACATGAAATCACTTTGTGGCACTCTATATGGCATTTTGATAAAATCCTCTGCTTTGCCAGGTTTAGCTTCTGCAATACAGGTCTCCTGTCAGGATTAGGAATCCCCAGCACCTGTCAGTGGCGAGCACCAGTATTGCACCCATTTTTGACAGCTGTCTTTAAATCAAATGTCTTTAACATGGGATTTTGTCCTAATAATATATGATTCTTGCTGACATTGTATTGATGTGGATTCTTGCAGTAGAGTAATGTAGAACACCCAACAAGAAGTTGTATCCTTTTGGTGGTTTTGTGAGCCATGATTTTAGCAATTTTTACAATCAAGAAAATGAATTCCCAAACAGCTCTGGGTTGCTTTTGGCAATCAGTATTGCTATCCCCAAGTGGTTTCAGGCTACTGTGTGTGTAGCCCAATGGTGGTTTTAGGCAGTGACCTCCTGTGCTCACTAATATAGGCAACAGTGGGTGGCAGCCTATTTTTCAGATTTTTACTGTGCATTTTTGGATGATTTCTGGTGAGCAGCATGCTTTCCGGTGGCCACTCTAATGTTTCTGCTGCCAGCGATGTTGTAGGGCTTGGATGCGTGGGTGAAAATATCCCACACTAGAAACAGACACACTTTATCAGAAAATATATAAACTTGTATGGAAATTAGAAAGTAGATGTATAGAAACTAGAAATATTCAATTCAAGTATACGATCAAATGACATCATGGCAGAGGGCTAACTGCAACATTAGAATTTGCCAAACCATTTTAAAAGCTCAGGAAGGATGCTTGTCCAATGATAGACAGAGGGTGTGTTCTAGGAGCAGCAACACTAGAAAAAGATGTCAACCTGATTTATCTTCCAGGGAAAGCTGAGATAGGGACAACACCATTAGTAGACAGAGTCGATTTTGGAGAGCAACAACTAAAAATTAGGGAGCCAACTGGATTATTTGCAGATAACATTGCTGTGGGTGAGAGCAGATGGTATTTAATCCAATTCCTTATCCAGACGGAAGGATTACAAAAAGGATCCCAGGGGAGGACAGCATTCCCAGAATGAGGGGGACTTGGGAGCCATATCCTGGTACAAGTGGCCAAAAGAGTCGAGAACATTGCCTGGTGCCAGCTTGTGTTACCTGCGTACATGCTACCCTGCTTGAATTTGAGAAAGACAGAACTAACATGAGTGTAGATTCTCAGATGTATTGTAATTTCAGAAATATCAAAACTTTCACTTTAGGCAGGCATTGCAGTTGGGTTCATAGATGGGGTTATAGGAGTACCTGACATGGGTTAGGGCTGAAGTGGCTGGTATTGCAGACATTCCTCAAATATTTATGGAGTAAGTGTGATCTACAGCCCTAGAAACCAAGCAGACTCCATTCAGGAAACACAGAGTCTCATTTCTGGCATCAAGAGAGTGATGTGGTTCACAGAGGTTGGATGAATCTATATCTCCAATATGGTACAATTAGCATAACATGTTAGACCAACAATGCTTATGTGGAAATCCCTTGCTAAGATATTGTATTTTGGTTGTAAGTCAACTAATTGAATGTGAAACATTAGTTTTATTTAATATGTTGGAGTCAACAACTGGCCAACCACAACAAATTATTTCATGTATAATCAAATCTCATCTTTGCCAGAAACCTGGTGGAGGCAATGAGCATCATTGAGAAAAAAGCACAGCTTGGCAATACCATGATCCTCTACCATTTCTACCATATTTATTATTCAAGTCACTCCCCAAGTCAAGGAAAACAGATTAAGGGTCTGTTTGGATAGGGATTTCTCCTTGGAGACTCAAAGCTAATGGGGGTCACCAATGTCTAGTCACTACATCTTCATTTCCCATCCCTCCAAAGTGAGCCATGCTTCGTAGGCCAGAGTCATTTTCCGGGATAACAACTTCCATCATACCATTGCCTTCTTACTCATTGGACAGTTTTTGCAAACTCTGCATGTTTATTTTTATTTTTGTATATATATATATCATCCAAGTATAATCTTGGATTGATACTTCAGGCAGCTATCGTTTCTGCCAATGACAAAGGCTGAGTTATCCGGCCTTTTGTGAATGTGCAAGAACTGCATGCCACAGAGGCAGCAGCACATGTTAGCTCTTTTGATTTGCTAAACCAGGCTTCCATGTTAATGTTATGAGGTTGCTGGGTGTTCATAGTTGTATGTAATTTTCCCTCCATGTGTCAACCCCCAAACATTTTGCTGCTATTTAGACACCATTGAACCACTTTGCCAGAGAAGCACAGCCTTCAGCTGCACTCCTCTGGGCTTTCGCTCACTTTTTATGGGGAAAATGAACTTAACACAGTCAGTACTGGGAGACTTTTTTTCCCTTAGTCCTTTCCTCATGTTGCAACTTTCGTGCAACATGTAGCAATTGTGCAATGTATCTTACCATACAGCACACTTGGGTCTCTAGTCATTTCCAAAGGCCCCAGATACTCTCAATGGACTTTTTATGAACTGTGCAGATGTGTCATGGACAGGACTGGTGGCAGCTATCTTTTCACATTATTTGTAATCCATTCCTGCCATGTTAACCGCGTTAACCACGTTTGTCATGAATAGGTGGCATAGCTCGAAAATGGCCATGCCACGAGGTTCTTCTCCCTGTCCTGGCCATCTTGCCCCTTCACCTTTCATGGGCCAGTCCTTATTTGTTCATGCACTTTCCCGCAAATCCCAATGCTTTGTGGGCTTCTGCATGCCTTGTTTGTATGCCTCCAGGATGTGGGCTGAAATGTCTGATTCCAATACACATCCTGGGTGCCAGAGAGTCTGGAGTGTCATGAATGCCTGGGACCAGCGTGGTCCGTGAATGCTCCACGTATGGAGTGTGTGTTTGTGAGCAGATATCACATTGGGTCCTCTCCGTTTTGGCGTGAAGGGAACTTTGGATAAGAGGAGGCTGAGAACACCACTACCATGTCGATCTCCCCGAACAAAGGATAGGATCCAAGTATCCTGGAACTATGAAGCTGAGTCGAGGAACCTCTGAGGACCCGCTGGAAGGTTTGGCACCCTGAGCCCGCTGTCGTCCCATGGGATCCCTCTGTATCTGGTCGTCCTAGAAGGTCTGCGAAGACGCTTTGACCCATTGGAATAGTGGGACCAACTATTCTCGGCACCTTCATCAAACCCTGCAAGTAAGCTTTCTCGGAAGGGTCCCTGGGCCAACCAGTGGACTGACCAGCTTACCCAGTTGCTTTGCTCTGTCACGGCCGCCGTTTCAAGGAGGCCCTCAAAACTTGGTATACTGCTAGCTCTGTGTCCCCGGCAGCGTCACACTGAATTTCGTACATGTGGCGTTCCCAGGTCTGAAGTGAGACGTGTGCGCCAGGACCGGAGTAAACACGGTTACCGTGTTGTCCTGCCATGGCAGCGACCTGTGCAAGTTTGCTGCATTTGTGACCCTCTTGCCCCTGAAGCCTGCTGCAGTGAAACTGGGCTGATTCCTCCACCCAGAGCAGAGAAATCACCACTGACCTGTTTGGAAATCATTGCTGTATCTTTGGAACTGAAAGGTGCCGAGACGTCCTTTTTGCCGCATTCAAACCTGCCAGCGAAGTGGACTGAACTGTCAAAGTTTGGGTCTGCTTGCGTCAGGGACTGGTGAGTACTCCTTAACCCACTGGTGGCCCCTAGCGCAAGAGCCCATTTTTACACATGAGTTGCCCCTGGGGGCCCCTCTCCTTTCCACAGCTATTGCAAAATAGCGACTCCATCCCACACTCTTGAACTGCCTCTGCCTTCAAGTGGAGGTCCTTCTTGAATAGTAGGAACTTGTTCTGCATTGCCTCAACTTCATTTTTCTTATATATTTCTAAACTTTCTTTATTAGGTACACTAAAAGTAATATATATTTTTTTACTCAGAAATGTCCAGTACTTTGGAATGGCTTGAAGAAAATTTCCCGCGTGAGGAAAGTCAGTGATAATAATGGTAGACACTTCTCTATATAAGCAAATTAATAATCATTATTTTATGTGTACTTAACACATATTTATTTTTTAACAGACCATACAAACAGTGAAAATAATATAGCAAAAGAGACATTAGTAAATGCTCTGCAGCGCACGGAACAAAAAATGGATATACTTACGGAAAATTTCAATCTTTTAAAACATTTTGTGGAGGACCACATAAAAGAAAAAAATTAATATCATTGTCCCACATGCACTTGTTCCCCCTCTCCATGACCCAGTCAACTATCCCCAAACCCTCAGTACCTAGAAAAACGTTATGATGAGACTTCCATCCCTTCATCTCCTCCCATCCATCCTCTCCAAACCCCTAATACACCTGTATTTGTGTCAGTTTCTCCTTCCCCCTCTCTTTCATAAATTCTATATTTGTATATAATACAAAAAATATATGTGTTTTAATTCAGGCCTTTGTGCCTTATTTTTTAAAAAAAGGCAGTTGGGGTGTCCGCGGACAGCGTGGGTGTCCGGAATGTCTGCAATTAACCAAAATGCGGGTTTCCGAAGGACACTATACCTGTCCGCACTGTCCGCAATCAAAATGGAACTGTTCTTAGAACACACTTGGTGTCCGGAATGTCCGCAATTAACCAAAATTCAGGTGTCCTAAGGACACTATACCTGTTCGTACTATCCGCAAGCAAAATAGAACTGCTATTAGAACACACTCGGTGTCCGGAATGTCTGCAATTAACCAAAATGGAGGTGTCCTAAGGACACTATACCTGTCCGTACTGTCGCAAACAAGATGGAACTGTTCTTAGAACACACTTGGTGTCTGGAATGTCCGGAATTAACCAAAATGGAGGTGTCCTAAGGACACTATACCTGTCCGTGCTGTCCGCAAGCAAGATGCAACTGTTCTTAGAACATACTCTGTGTCCGGAATGTCCACAATTAACCAAAATGGAGGTGTCCTAAGGACACTATACTTGTCTGTACTGTCCGCAGAACATCTGCACACATGCGCACCACACCCATAGGTCCTACGAACATCGCGCCTGTCCGTAACTGCCTGTCACACATGTGTCACACTTTTTATTAGTTTGAGGACCCAAACACTGTCTGTAGAACACCCCGCCCATGCGCACAACCATTCCTGCGCATTTGGTGTCCTGCAGACAGCCGTCCCATCCGCGAACGTGTCTGCAACATCATCATGTGAACGCACCCACGCTGAGTATGTGTTCTGATATGCGGACAAGGTCTGGGTCCCTAAACATTTTAAAAATACTTTTTTGGACAATCCAAAGTATTTGACAGTAAAACTTCACCATTGCACATGTCCCAGACAATGTCCCTGGCGTTCTACATACTTTTTGGAACTTTTTGAGCCTTTTTGGGGTGTTCAATCTGTCTGAGGAAAGCGCGGCTGTCTGCGGAGTGCGCACCTGCATCCCTATAAAAGGCCACACCCCAGAGCTCATCCTCATTCTGTATTTCTACTACTACAGATTGATTTGCTTTTTCAGCATTTGCTGCTCTTGCTGCTTTTCCATCATCTAACCTGATGGCACCCATGGTTGCTGCTGTTCCAGTTGGTGCTACTTCTGCCTCAGCACCACCCCTAATCCCCTCCTCCACCACCACCTCCCTAAGGGCCTGCAGAGGGGAACAGGCATGAGGATGTAGACGAGGAGGATGAAGAGGATGAAGTGGATGAGGTACAGGAAGTCCCTACTACCAGCACTCACCATGAGTCTTGAGTGTGGCGGTTGTTTACGACTCTTGGTGGAGTGCCAAAAGCATGTGCGAATAAGTTCACCTTCAATCAGTGCCACATGGTGCTGAGTCATGGGAGGCCTGGTTCGTTCAGCTTTGGTACGACATCAATGAAGCGACACCTAAGGTCTTTCCACGGTGGGGCTATTCGCAAGGTTGCACCTTGTGATAAACGTAGTAAGTTGAGTTCCTCTATAACATCCTCCGTCTCTGCTCCTGTCACCACAAGCGCAAACCCTCCAGCTGCCTCACAGGCAATTCATGATGCTGTTGACCCTTACCTTTCGAGGGTCACAATATTGTGTATGTACTGCGATGCAGTACTCTGCAGGGGTAGAATCTTCGGCGTGCTTTTGAGACTGCGGTATAGGACCACCAGAAGGTCTGCCCACTACCTGAATAAGGCTCACCCTACACCTTCCTCTCTCCACCTGACCTTTCTTATCCCCGTGGTTGGTGTCCCTTCCTTCCCCTCCTTCCCCTGATTTGTGTTTAAAAAATATAAAACTACTAAAACCAAAAAAAAGGCTCTTTTCAGAACCGCCTTTCACAGTTTAAAAAAAGAAGTGACAAATAAATAGTGCAGGGCCCTGTCCATTTTTTAGTAGTCCGCAGACAGTCCGCAGACATTTATTTTTTTGGGGGTGCTGCCCTATCATGACCATTGCACTTTTCTATGGGAGGAAGTGGTAGCTCTGAAAAGAGCCTTTTGGTGGTGTTTTTTGTGTTTGAAAAACTTCAAATGGTCAACACCTACTGCAAAAATGGATGGCTGTAATTCCAAAAAAGGTTGAAATGCTTTTTGTACATTTCTCAGAAAAATCTGATTGCCAGCATAAGTAAGATGGACTGCATCTCTGTGAAAAATGTATGTGCTACGAAACATAATATTTTCATTGTGAAAAGAGGGCATGCCAACATCTCCTAAAAAGGTACAAACAGCCTTATTGACATTGCACCTCGCTTTCTCCATTTGTGGACCAAATGAAGGAGAAAACAGTCACATTTGTCTGTGTGCAATACAAGAAAAAATTACTTTGGAATTTGGAAACTTGTCCAGGACCTTCCCAAGACCTTCTTTCATTGCAAATTACAAAGAAATTCCAGACACATGTCCTAAACTGTTCCCTCCACAATGAATTATAATTATGTCTGGATGATGATGTGTCTCCAAAGTAGCACAGAGAGGTACCAAGTCCAGCCACTTCATTCCACGCACTCCATGCCAGTGCACTTCCATATGAGGGAATCCAAGATCTGCAGCTACTCCACAGCATTCTGCATGCACCTCCAACCAATGTATCCATGAGTCTCCCAAAATCCAGACAATCTGTTTCTAAAACACACAGCCATAGCTATCTGTTCTTCTCTCAGGAAAAATACTTTCTGACAAACTCTCCCCTTATATAACACACCCAGTAAACTTTAGTGACCAATCCATTGCTCTATTCTTTCTCATCTGCATGCCTCTCCACCCCAAGATCCCTGTATGTAATATGTGGTGTCCACGGACAACTGGCAGGTAAGCAGGCATATCGAAAAACTGATGGTGATGAATTTAGATTTACATTGTGTGCCCCATTTCCCCTTTGAGGTTGGCTCTGAAAAGATCATTTTTTTGGTTTTTTTGCAGATGCTTGACAGACACCTGTTATTTTGTATTTTTTTTTCTTACTTTACTCCTAAAATGTTCACATAAGCTTCTCCAAAGCAACTCTTACATTCCAAAACAGCATGGCATTTCCCATAAAAGATAAAGAAATGCCATCTTCTTTACAATAAAAAGCATTACTGGAATCATTATTCTCATTATTACAGAAAAGCATGCCAGATCTAGCATGAAAGCAAACATGCCTTGGTTGATTGCACACCTAGCAATGTTTTGCTGAGGACAAAAAACAGAACTATTGTCCCATATTGTCCTAGGTACCAATCCAGAAAAAATAACTTTGCCATTTGGAAGGACGTCCATTACTGCTTGAACCAAGTGTTCCAAATCTGCCAACAAAGTAGGGGCACTGACATAGCCCAAATGCAAAGCACCACAGTGCATAACTACCACATGGGGACTGCTCATCCTGCCCATATCTTCACAAACGTGTACAATTCCCTGTATATTGCAATCAGGCACAGTGCTCCACACCACCTCCACTCCTTTAACATCAAAATCGTTTGCCACATGCCTGCATTGAGCATACTGCTGTAAACCATGTACAAACATATCTCCAACCACCAACACCCTGACTTTCTCCACCTCTGCCATCTTCACTACACACAGCCTTTTTCAACACAAATCCACAACCTCAACACCTGATAGGCTACTCCCTACAGTCCCCTTTCCATGCTGGATTTGCTGGAAAATCCTGGATGTGGCACACCCTGTCCACAGACAGCCGCAGTGTCTGCAGAGCACGTAACCCTTAGACAGATCTTCTAACATTTCCACTTCGATCTCTGTGCCATTCCCTCATTGGATACAGCTAATCAGTCACACAACCATCCATCCAATCACATCCAAGAACTCTACGTCTAACTGCATTATCATAGATCAGCACTTCAAATGTACTGTTAATCACTCTGAGTGCAAGTGTCATATCATTGGAAAGCACCTTCTACAAGAAATACTGTACAAGTCTCCAAGATTTCTGCTTGCAGCTCCATGCATATCCATATGCATGAACACAAACTACAGGTATGCATATTTTCTGTATAGTATATGTACAATTCTTATAGATTCATATAAACAGATTAACTGACTTTTAGCTTGTATAATCTATCAAATGAACCTACTGTCATTTTCTCCATCTCTATAATCAAATGTCACTTCCAAACCTATCTGCTATTTAATTTCTTTTTACAAACACATTTTCAAAGCATGTTGAACTAACATATTTTAAGTACAATATAAACAGTTAACATACTCAAACAAAATTACATGCACACAGTATGTTCAAATATCAAACAACAATACTTCTAAAAAAACATAAATATTTATGTATTTATTTATTTATATATTTATATGTATATAGCGCAAAAGCAGCCCATGGCAGCGAGGCGCTGTTACTTGCAAGAGCTTATTTACAGGAATAGTGGCATTCAGTGGTACATTTTGAATTCCACAAGGCATAGAACTGATATTTTGGTTGGTACAGTTACTCATTACAATACAGTTTATGCATTAAGAACATATGATATGTATTCAACTGGTGCAACGCATCTTATGTGAATAAGATAGTTTTCATGGTTTTGAGGAAGGCGCTGAGGGTCAATGTCAATTAAAAAAATCAATGTCTACATTAAAAACAGTGCTATATACAAACAAAATTACTAATTTATATCCTTTACAATTGCAGTGAAGACCATTCTCCTGAAAAGAAGCAGCTGAATTTGAAATACAAAGAACAACTAAGAAGAAACCTACTCATTCCAGAAAAAAAGTAAGTTGATTACCACCATAATATTTGTACTATTACTCAAACACACTTTAAGGTTGATTCATGCTATTTCTGTGCCTAAAAATAGAGATTGTACACCATTCTGCCCACAAATACCCATTTCTTAAACAGAGATTTACAGGCAGAATGGCGCACAAATTCCTATTTTCTGATACACAAATTGACCCAACTCAGACCCTAGAATTTTGATATTATAGAACAAACAACTGTTTTAATTGTATACCATTAGATTTACTATTTGTACTTTACCACACCACTAGCTTACTTTCTACTGTCATCTGAACCCCAGTTTAGTAGCACATGAATTCAAGAATACCCATCCCAACTAGTTGTAGTTGCCCAATGCACAATCACACCCCATTACATATATCTTTATCATCTTACTCAGGCACTCATGCACACAGCACACATACATTGCAGAACACCGCAACCCATACCTTCTTTATTTTTTTCAACAGACCCTAAAGAATGCCTACCAAAAATCAAGTCCATAGAAAGCAACGCAGAAGCAGAGCAAATGAAAATAGAAGTGTCCAAAATAAGCATCCATCTCTAGCAGAATTTGTAATAAAAGTTCAAACAAAACAACTAATACAGTCATTTAGCGAAACAAAACAAGCTTCAAGTACAGAAACGTTGCCTCTTCTATCAAAATGTAAAACGAACCAGAAAACAATTAACAAAAATTCAGCTACCACTACAGATAAAACTTCTCCTATAAATCTTGATATAGTGCAAAGTAAGCATACCAAAAGAAGTATTTTAGCAAAAATGTTCCGTCACAGAGTCCTTCAAAATCTGACAAAAACAGGAGAGAAATCAGGCACAACCCTTAAAACCTATCGTAGGAAATTAATCTTAGAAGCATTCATAGACAGTGCAATCCTTCTCAAGAGAAAGTTATTTATTTTAGTGTTAAATAAAATGAAACCACTAACAAAACTAATGACTAAATTACAAAAAAGACTTCTCAATAAACGAAATGTCAACAGAAATAACTTCTTAAGTATCTGGGGAGGTGAATGGAGTCACACTACAAGCAGAGAACCATACCTTAATGAAGAAGCATACAAACAAAAGCAAACAAATACAACTGCCATACATAGCAGTGGACGAGGTTATGAAAAAGTTAATAATACCATAATGGAACAAGAAATGCTGCTTACAAAAATATCCCCAGAAAACTTAGAATTACCTCTCCATTCAACTGAATCAGAACGTCTAGTATACAAATGGCCAGGCACATCAATGTGTAACATTCCCAAAAAATCGTTCAAGTCTTTACGCCAATTCCTTAATCTATATGTGAAAGGCAAAGACAAAATCAAAATTAAACTACTGCAAAATACTGATACCTGTCCAGTGCACAAGTACACAGGACTACAAGGACATTCATTGGCCTGCATTTCAGGACCTAATTGCAAAACCACCTTCCATTATATTAAAATGATATCAACACATCAATCAACTATAAGAAATCTAGTCTATAAACTGTACTATGCTAAAAGTCCTGCTTTAGCACTAGCCAATTTAAACAACATTCTTCTACATGGTACAGCAAAAGACCTACTTGAAGAAATCAACTATATCCAGAAAAAATATTTTAGAAATGAAAGCCACTTACAGAATGAAATAGCTTTAAAGCAAATTGGTAACAATTCTATGCATTGCAATATTCCACAAAACACATACAAAAAAAGAAATACTGAAATTTAAAAGTACATCTGCTGAAGTACCAAACCATGTGTGTGTATGTTGCCGTAGAACTTTTTTATAAAAGTAACACAAAAACTATAGACCTAACATACAAAATGGAAGACAATGAAGATTCTAAATGGTTTGAATTAGCTCTCTAACGTATAGCAGAAAACAAATACGAAATAACTGACCCCTTAATACTCTGCAGTTACTGCACTACAAAACTTGACAACAACCAAACTCCTTCACGTGCTATCACAAATAATTTGGAATTATTTCCACTACCAAAACCCCTACAACAACTCAATTTATACGAGAGCATCGTATTTCAAACAGTGCACCTCTTTCAAGCAATAATACGCCTTCAACCAAAAACAGCAAAATTACCTCCCTCTGAATTAGTGAAAGGTATTTGTGGAAAAGTAGTGTATTTACCATTAGATTTAAAAGAAAATGCTACAAAAGACAACAAAAATTGGCAACAACTGGTAGATTTACATAAACTTAGACAAGCCTTGCAATATCTAAAAGACAATAATGAATATTACGAAGAAATTAATATTGAAGAAAACCTGAAGGATACCACTGAAATAAGTCAAGAGACACAAGAAGCTGGTCAATTTGAGCTCCTAGATCCTGCTACAATATCCAATACTTTAGACCATTATACAATTCACCCATTGCACTGTAATGACACCGTAGAAGATGCACTAGAAACGTACCAAATGCGTCAAACAAAAGGATCACCAATCAGCATATGGGAAAAAAGGATAGAAGCACGTGCTTTTCCTCTACTCTTTCCTACTGCCAAAGGAGGAAGGTACGATGATAGACCTATTCAAGTAACAGCATCACAATACCGCTCATTACGGATGTATTCTGAAGATCCCAGATTTAGACAAAATGTGGAATACGTCTTCCACCTACTCTTTGAAAGTGAACTAGCAACTTAATGTTACGGAGTTGCACACATTCTAAAATCAGGATCCCACTTTCAAAATATGTCAGCTACACAATTATTACAAAAAGTGCAACAAAAAGATGAGGTTTTACAATCAAATATTACAAATCTATTAGCAAACATGCGTGGTACTAAAGAGTACTGGTTTCGACGTCATGGAGATGTACGTTGTATGATCAGAAACCTTGGACCACCCACTTGGTTTGTTACATTAAGTTGTGCAGAATATGCATGGGAAGATTTACATGATTTCCTACGCATATAAAAAAACAAAAAAACAAACATAGATGTGCTAACACCTGGAGAACTTTGTTCTCTAGATCCTGTTAATGTTTCAAGATATTTTCACCATCGCTTCATTGCTATGCTACACTTTATTTGTAATAAAACTGTTCCTCCCCTCGGAGAAGTGCAACACTTCTTTTGGAGAAAAGAATACCAAGCCAGAGGAGCACCACATATCCACATGCTTTTATGGATTAAAGATGTTCCTAAATTTGGTCAAGACAGTGATGCCACTGTTTTACAGTTTATTGAAAAATATGTCACTTGTGAAATTCCATCATAAGCAACAAATAGTGATCTTCATGCACACATTTTACAATTTCAAAGACACAAATGTGGCAAATATTGTCATTGCAAATACAAAAACAAAGGGAAATACTACACCAAATGCCACTTTGGTTTCCCTAGACCGGTTACAAAATCAGGTCAAGTGAACAACGTCATGTCTTCAGTTAGACATAGGGCCTCATTCCGAGTATGGCGGTAAGGGATAGCGGCCACCGCTAACGAGAGCGGTGGCGGTAATCCCTTACCGCCATACTCTGAGTTCCCTTTGCGCCATGGAGGTTTTAACACCTGCTTTTAGCAGGTGTTAAAAACCATGGCGCTAAGGGACCTTGATGTTAATTACGCCACCGTAATTTACGGTGGCGTAATTAACGCCTTCCCCACTCCCATTATGCCCTATGGGGCAAGAATGGGAATGGGGAAGGGTAAATGGGGATTGGGGAATTACCGCCCCGCCAACCTTGGAATGGGGCGGTAATTCCGCCATCCACCAAGGCGCTGCCGGTCCGGGTACGGCGTCAACCAAGGCGTTAATAGCGCCATTGGTTAGCGCAGTACTCGGAATGAGGCCCATAGTGTTAAAGGTAAATCACCTAAAAATACATATTACATAAAAAGAACAGAAGAAGAAAAATATATCAATGATTACAATGCAATCATTGCCCACTTATGGAATGCAAACATAGATGTGCAGTACATTGCAGACAATTCCACTGCAGTTGCACGATATGTTACAGCATACTTAACGAAAGCAGAAAAAACAGGGCTCCAAGACCTATGGAATGACCTGTCATCAGACAAAACACTGTCTCCGAAATTATACAGCTTGGGCATAAAAATGCTCTCCCATTGAGAATGTGGCTCCTATGAAGCAGCAGATTGTTTAACTGGTACTGCTTTGTATGGAAAATCTGTAAATATCGTATGGCTAAGTCTTGGTCCTGCTGAATCTAGAAAAAGGGCCTCATTACGACCCTGGCGGAAGACCATGTTGCTATTAGCACCATGGTCCATGCCGGTAAGTTACCGACTCCGCCATGCAGAAAGGGGGAATTACCACCCAATTACAAGGTTGGCGGGGCGGTAATTCCCCCTTCCTCCATGGCCCTTCCCCATTCCATAGGGCTCAATGGGAATGGGGAAGGCGCTAAGTACGGTGCCGCAAATTGCGGCACCGTAATTAGCACCAAGGTCCCTTTGCGGGTCCGTACTTTAACGGCTGGTCTACACCAGCCATTAAGGTCGGGTCCCGCAAAGGGACCTCGTAATTAGGCGCAAATGGGTTAACGGCGCCGCAGCCTTTTACGGCACCGTTAAACCATTACCGCCTGGGTTGTAATGAGGCCCAAAGAGTTCTAAAATCATACAAAGACATAGAAACAATAGCCAAACATGATCCCAACAGCCAAGACATTTTAAAAAAACAATTTACTGGACACATACTACCCAAACAGAAGTAACACTTTGGAAACCATGTGTCTATACCACATAGCCCAAAACTTCACATACAAAAATAATATAAAACCCGATGAAATAAAGGTAAATACAGAGACAAATTGTGAAGGCAGCTTAGTAAAACTCATCAAACCAAATGTAATTAATCATATCAAATTGTCATTAAAGACTCAACAATATAAAAAACTATATTACATTTCCCTGCTACAACTCTTTAAACCATGGAGAAAAGAAGAAGACATACTAGATAACTATGACTCCTATGAAGACGCTTTCAAAGCAAATGAAAGCACTATAAATGATGTAAACTTTACACAGTACAAAAACAATGTTGCACAATGAACAGCAACACGAAGAAGAACTCCAGGCCCAACTAGATAAGGACACTCCTGACAGTAGTGAACCTTCTGTAACAGGAAGCCAAGAACCACTGGGAGAGCCACTAATAACAAATGAGGCAGAATTAGCTATGACAGAAGTAGAAAACACCATGGCCATCATTGCAAGTCAGGCGTTAAGGGGTTAACGGCGCCGTAAAGAGCATCGGCGCCGTTAAACCCTTAACGCCTGATTCACACTTTAACGCCTGCTTTTTGCAGGCGTTAAAGTCCAAGGCGCTAAGCGACCTTGGTGCTAATTACGGCACCGTAATTTACGGTGCCGTAATTAGCACCTTCCCCATCCCCATTATACCCTATGGGGCAAAAATGGGAATGGGGAAGGGCAAATGGTGAATGGGGAATTACCCCCCACTCACCTTGGAATGGGGCGGTAATTCTGCCATCCACCATGGCGGAATCCGGCATGGACCATGGTGCTAATAGCACCATGGTCCACCGCCTGACTTGTAATGAGGGCCCATGTGTCAGTATGAAAATAAAGAAGACTTAACTATACTACAATCAAAACTAAATGAGCAACGTAGCATTTTTCTAGAAGTAACAAAAGAAATTGCACATGGTGTACAACATGAAAACAGAGAATGCACCTGCCAAAATTACAAACCTATACTACTGTATGTCAGCGGTGAAGCTGGTTCTGGCAAAACATTCTTAATCAAAATCATCAGTAAATTCCTTCAACAATTGACAAACAACAAACTGTCAGCTGTTGTCACTGCCCCCACAGGTTTAGCTGCCTACAACATATCCGGTGTCACTTTACACCGATTACTACTCCTGCCAGTAGAACACCAAAACAAATTAGACTATTACAAACTTTCTACAGAAGTTGCAATGGAACTACGCAGGGTATTAAAACAAATAAAAATGCTACTAATAGATAAAGTGATCATGGTCTCCAACCTAATGTTGGCTTTGATTCACTTTGGAGGAAAACACATTATTGTTTTCAGAGATCTTCTTCAATTAACACCAGTGTAAGGTGAGCCTGTTTTTAAAACCTTAGGACACAAACTCTGCTGTAAAACTTTTGGCAGCATTGGAAATGTCAACCTTTGGCAACACTTCCAATACAGAGAATTAACAGAAAACATGCGGCAATCTGCAGATCTCACTTATACCAACATCTTAAAAAGTATTAGAGTTGGTAAACTATCTCAAAAAGCACAAGCAATATTGAAAACCCGGCACATTCATGCACTTTATGTCGATAATGCATGTGCTACGGATGTTATGGAACAATTAGCCCACAAAAATGTCAATTGCATGGCCTTAATGCCAACTCTTGCAAGCTGTTTCAAATTCAATGAAACAATGTTAAAAAAAGAAATGCAACCAATAATTGAAATTAGGGCCACAGACAAACTAGACATACATGGTATTACACTACCCATGTGTGAACAAGCCACAACAAGACTAACAGGGTAATTCATAGAATTTCGCAGAAAAGTGTCGCAAGCGGCTGGCGCAGAGTGTCCGCGTGCGATTGTCTGCGCCAGGCACGTGCGCTAAAACCGATTTCCGCGCACAGCGTATTCATGGATTTTAGGTTCCCAAACCAGCCGTGGCGCAGAGTATCGCAGCGACCCTGCAGCAGCGCCAGTAACGCCCCCAAGAACGCCCTCGCGCAAGGAAAAGCCATCAAAATCGCTAAATCATCGCAAAGGGCTGCGCTAACCCTGGACCAGTTTACAGGGTTGCCAAACAAAGAACGCAAAGCGGGTAACGTTCATATCAGGGGTACGGGGGAAGTTTTACACGCGATTAGCCAGAGAACGTGTATTACAGGGGTACGCGGGCAGTTTTACACGCGATTGCCCAGGGTACGTGTATTACAGGGGTACGCGTGAAGTCTCACACACGATTAGCCAGGGCACGTGTATTACAGGGGTACGCGGGAATTATCAAACGCGATTTGGCTGGGTACGTGTATTACAGGGGTACACGGGAAGTTCTACACGCGATTTGTCTGGGTACGTGTATAACAGGGGTGCGCGGGAATTATCACACGCGATTTGGCCAGGTACGTGTATTACAGGGGTGCGCGGGAATTATCACACGCGATTTGGCTGGGTACGTGTATTACAGGGGTGCGTGGGAAGTTAAACACGTGATTAGGCTGTGTGGGTCCTCACAGGTGATCCCTGTACACCCTCCACGGCCCCTGCAGGCAGCCCACAAAACAGGGGACTACCCTGCACACCTGCTCATGTCCCCTCGCACCCCCACCCCCCAGCAACCAGGGGCAGCCTCCACCAGGCCCCCACCCATGTCTCCCACCACCCCCACCCCCCAGCAGTGCAGGGGCAGCCTCCACCAGGCCCCCACCCATGTCTCCCACCACCCCCACCCCCCAGCAGTGCAGGGGCAGCCTCCACCAGGCCCCCACTCATGTCCCCTTGCACCCCCACCCCCCAGCAACCAGGGGCAGCCTCCACCAGGCCCCCACCCATGTCTCCCACCACCCCCACCCCCCAGCAGTGCAGGGGCAGCCTCCACCAGGCCCCCACCCATGTCTCCCACCACCCCCACCCCCCAGCAGTGCAGGGGCAGCCTCCACCAGGCCCCCACCCATGTCTCCCACCACCCCCACCCCGCAGCAGTGCAGGGGCAGCCTCCACCAGGCCCCCACCCATGTCTCCCACCACCCCCACCCCCCAGCAGTGCAGGGGCAGCCTCCACCAGGCCCCCACTCATGTCCCCTTGCACCCCCACCCCCCAGCAACCAGGGGCAGCCTCCACCAGGCCCCCACCCATGTCTCCCACCACCCCCACCCCCCAGCAGTGCAGGGGCAGCCTCCACCAGGCCCCCACCCATGTCTCCCACCCCTCCCACCCCCAGCAGTGCAGGGGCACCCTCCACCAGGCCCCCACTCATGTCCCCTTGCACCCCCACCCCCCAGCAACCAGGGGCAGCCTCCACCAGGCCCCCACCCATGTCTCCCACCACCCCCACCCCCCAGCAGTGCAGGGGCAGCCTCCACCAGGCCCCCACCCATGTCCAACCCATGTCTCCCACCACCCCCACCCCCCAGCAGTGCAGGGGCAGCCTCCACCAGGCCCCCACTCATGTCCCCTTGCACCCCCACCCCCCAGCCACCAGGGGCACCCTCCACCAGGCCCCCACTCATGTCTCCCACCCCCCCACCCCCAGCAGTGCAGGGGCACCCTCCACCAGGCCCCCACTCATGTCCCCTTGCACCCCCACCCCCCAGCAACCAGGGGCAGCCTCCACCAGGCCCCCACCCATGTCTCCCACCACCCCCACTCCCCAGCAGTGCAGGGGCAGCCTCCACCAGGCCCCCACTCAGGTCCCCTTGCACCCCCACCCCCCAGCCACCAGGGGCACCCTCCACCAGGCCCCCACTCATGTCGACCACCCCCCCACCCCCAGCAGTGCAGGGGCACCCTCCACCAGGCCCCCACTCATGTCCCCTTGCACCCCCACCCCCCAGCAACCAGGGGCAGCCTCCACCAGGCCCCCACCCATGTCTCCCACCACCCCCACCCCCCAGCAGTGCAGGGGCAGCCTCCACCAGGCCCCCACCCATGTCTCCCACCACCCCCACCCCCCAGCAGTGCAGGGGCAGCCTCCACCAGGCCCCCACCCATGTCCAACCCATGTCTCCCACCACCCCCACCCCCCAGCCACCAGAGGCACCCTCCAACAGGCCCCCACCCATGTCTCCCACCACCCCCACCCCCCAGCAGTGCAGGGGCACCCTCCACCAGGCCCCCACTCATGTCCCCTTGCACCCCCACCCCCCAGCCACCAGGGGCAGCCTCCACCAGGCCCCCACCCATGTCTCCCACCACCCCCACCCCCCAGCAGTGCAGGGGCAGCCTCCACCAGGCCCCCACTCATGTCCCCTTGCACCCCCACCCCCCAGCAGTGCAGGGGCAGCCTCCACCAGGCCCCCACCCATGTCCAACCCATGTCTCCCACCACCCCCACCCCCCAGCCACCAGGGGCACCCTCCACCAGGCCCCCACCCATGTCACCCACCACCCCCACCCCCCAGCATCCAGGGGCAGCCTCCACCAGGCCCCCACTCATGTCCCCTTGCACCCCCACCCCCCAGCAACCAGGGGCAGCCTCCACCAGGCCCCCACCCATGTCCAACCCATGTCTCCCACCACCCCCACCCCCCAGCAGTGCAGGGGCAGCCTCCACCAGGCCCCCACTCATGTCCCCTTGCACCCCCAGCCACCAGGGGCACCCTCCACCAGGCCCCCACTCATGTCTCCCACCCCCCCACCCCCAGCAGTGCAGGGGCACCCTCCACCAGGCCCCCACTCATGTCCCCTTGCACCCCCACCCCCCAGCAACCAGGGGCAGCCTCCACCAGGCCCCCACCCATGTCTCCCACTACCCCCACCCCCCAGCAGTGCAGGGGCAGCCTCCACCAGGCCCCCACTCATGTCCCCTTGCACCCCCACCCCCCAGCCACCAGGGGCACCCTCCACCAGGCCCCCACTCATGTCTCCCACCCCCCCACCCCCAGCAGTGCATGGGCACCCTCCACCAGGCCCCCACTCATGTCCCCTTGCACCCCCACCCCCCAGCAACCAGGGGCAGCCTCCACCAGGCCCCCACCCATGTCTCCCACCACCCCCACCCCCCAGCAGTGCAGGGGCAGCCTCCACCAGGCCCCCACCCATGTCTCCCACCACCCCCACCCCCCAGCAGTGCAGGGGCAGCCTCCACCAGGCCCCCACCCATGTCCAACCCATGTCTCTCACCACCCCCACCCCCCAGCCACCAGGGGCACCCTCCACCAGGCCCCCACCCATGTCACCCACCACCCCCACCCCCCAGCATCCAGGGGCAGCCTCCACCAGGCCCCCACTCATGTCCCCTTGCACCCCCACCCCCCAGCCACCAGGGGCACCCTCCACCAGGCCCCCACTCATGTCTCCCACCCCCCCCACCCCCAGCAGTGAAGGGGCACCCTCCACCAGGCCCCCACTCATGTCCCCTTGCACCCCCACCCCCCAGCAACCAGGGGCAGCCTCCACCAGGCCCCCAACCATGTCTCCCACCACCCCACCCCCCAGCAGTGCAGGGGCAGCCTCCACCAGGCCCCCACTCATGTCCCCTTGCACCCCCACCCCCCAGCCACCAGGGGCACCCTCCACCAGGCCCCCACTCATGTCTCCCACCCCCCCACCCCCAGCAGTGCAAGGGCACCCTCCACCAGGCCCCCACTCATGTCCCCTTGCACCCCCACCCCCCAGCAACCAGGGGCAGCCTCCACCAGGCCCCCACCCATGTCTCCCACCACCCCCACCCCCCAGCTGTGCAGGGGCAGCCTCCACCAGGCCCCCACCCATGTCTCCCACAACCCCCACCCCCCAGCAGTGCAGGGGCAGCCTCCACCAGCCCCCCACCCATGTCCAACCCATGTCTCCCACCACCCCCACCCCCCAGCAGTGCAGGGGCAGCCTCCACCAGGCCCCCACTCATGTCCCCCTGCACCCCCAGCCACCAGGGGCACCCTCCACCAGGCCCCCACTCATGTCTCCCACCCCCCCACCCCCAGCAGTGCAGGGGCACCCTCCACCAGGCCCCCAATCATGTCCCCTTGCACCCCCACCCCCCAGCAACCAGGGGCAGCCTCCACCAGGCCCCCACCCATGTCTCCCACTACCCCCACCCCCCAGCAGTGCAGGGGCAGCCTCCACCAGGCCCCCACTCATGTCCCCTTGCACCCCCACCCCCCAGCCACCAGGGGCACCCTCCACCAGGCCCCCACTCATGTCCCCCACCCCCAGCAGTGCAGGGGCACCCTCCACCAGGCCCCCACTCATGTCCCCTTGCACCCCCACCCCCCAGCAACCAGGGGCAGCCTCCACCAGGCCCCCACCCATGTCTCCCACCACCCCCACCCCCCAGCAGTGCAAGGGCAGCCTCCACCAGGCCCCCACCCATGTCTCCCACCACCCCCACCCCCCAGCAGTGCAGGGGCAGCCTCCACCAGGCCCCCACCCATGTCCAACCCATGTCTCCCACCACCCCCACCCCCCAGCCACCAGGGGCACCCTCCACCAGGCCCCCACCCATGTCTCCCACCACCCCCACCCCCCAGCAGTGCAGGGGCACCCTCCACCAGGCCCCCACTCATGTCCCCTTGCACCTCCACCCCCCAGCCACCAGGGGCAGCCTCCACCAGGCCCCCAGCCATGTCTCCCACCACCCCCACCCCCCAGCAGTGCAGGGGCAGCCTCCACCAGGCCCCCACTCATGTCCCCTTGGACCCCCACCCCCCAGCAGTGCAGGGGCAGCCTCCACCAGGCCCCCACCCATGTCCAACCCATGTCTCTCACCACCCCCACCCCCCAGCCACCAGGGGCACCCTCCACCAGGCCCCCACCCATGTCTCCCACCACCCCCACCCCCCAGCTGTGCAGGGGCAGCCTCCACCAGGCCCCCACCCATGTCTCCCACCACCCCCACCCCCCAGCAGTGCAGGGGCAGCCTCCACCAGGCCCCCACCCATGTCCAACCCATGTCTCCCACCACCCCCACCCCCCAGCAGTGCAGGGGCAGCCTCCACCAGGCCCCCGCTCATGTCCCCTTGCACCCCCAGCCACCAGGGGCACCCTCCACCAGGCCCCCACTCATGTCTCCCACCCCCCCCCACCCCCAGCAGTGCAGGGGCACCCTCCACCAGGCCCCCAATCATGTCCCCTTGCATTCCCACCCCCCAGCAACCAGGGGCAGCCTCCACCAGGCCCCCACCCATGTCTCCCACTACCCCCACCCCCCAGCAGTGCAGGGGCAGCCTCCACCAGGCCCCCACTCATGTCCCCTTGCACCCCCACCCCCCAGCCACCAGGGGCACCCTCCACCAGGCCCCCACTCATGTCCCCCACCCCCAGCAGTGCAGGGGCACCCTCCACCAGGCCCCCACTCATGTCCCCTTGCACCCCCACCCCCCAGCAACCAGGGGCAGCCTCCACCAGGCCCCCACCCATGTCTCCCACCACCCCCACCCCCCAGCAGTGCAAGGGCAGCCTCCACCAGGCCCCCACCCATGTCTCCCACCACCCCCACCCCCCAGCAGTGCAGGGGCAGCCTCCACCAGGCCCCCACCCATGTCCAACCCATGTCTCCCACCACCCCCACCCCCCAGCCACCAGGGGCACCCTCCACCAGGCCCCCACCCATGTCTCCCACCACCCCCACCCCCCAGCAGTGCAGGGGCACCCTCCACCAGGCCCCCACTCATGTCCCCTTGCACCTCCACCCCCCAGCCACCAGGGGCAGCCTCCACCAGGCCCCCACCCATGTCTCCCACCACCCCCACCCCCCAGCAGTGCAGGGGCAGCCTCCACCAGGCCCCCACCCATGTCCAACCCATGTCTCTCACCACCCCCACCCCCCAGCCACCAGGGGCACCCTCCACCAGGCCCCCACCCATGTCACCCAGCACCCCCACCCCCCAGCATCCAGGGGCAGCCTCCACCAGGCCCCCACTCATGTCCCTTGCACCCCCACCCCCCAGCCACCAGGGGCACCCTCCACCAGGCCCCCACTCATGTCTCCCACCCCCCCATCCCCATCAGTGCAGGGGCACCCTCCACCAGGCCCCCACTCATGTCCCCTTGCACCCCCACCCCCCAGCAACCAGGGGCAGCCTCCACCAGGCCCCCAACCATGTCTCCCACCACCCCCACCCCCCAGCAGTGCAGGGGCAGCCTCCACCAGGCCCCCACTCATGTCCCCTTGCACCCCCACCCCCCAGCCACCAGGGGCACCCTCCACCAGGCCCCCACTCATGTCTCCCACCCCCCCACCCCCAGCAGTGCAAGGGCACCCTCCACCAGGCCCCCACTCATGTCCCCTTGCACCCCCACCCCCCAGCAACCAGGGGCAGCCTCCACCAGGCCCCCACCCATGTCTCCCACCACCCCCACCCCCCAGCAGTGCAGGGGCAGCCTCCACCAGGCCCCCACCCATGTCCAACCCATGTCTCCCACCACCCCAACCCCCCAGCCACCAGGGGCACCCTCCACCAGGCCCCCACCCATGTCTCCCACCACCCCCACCCCCCAGCAGTGCAGGGGCACCCTCCACCAGGCCCCCACTCATGTCCCCTTGCACCCCCACCCCCCAGCCACCAGGGGCAGCCTCCACCAGGCCCCCACCCATGTCTCCCACCACCCCCACCCCCCAGCAGTGCAGGGGCAGCCTCCACCAGGCCCCCACTCATGTCCCCTTGCACCCCCACCCCCCAGCAGTGCAGGGGCAGCCTCCACCAGGCCCCCACCCATGTCCAACCCATGTCTCCCACCACCCCCACCCCCCAGCATCCAGGGGCAGCCTCCACCAGGCCCCCACTCATGTTCCCTTGCACCCCCACCCCCCAGCAACCAGGGGCAGCCTCCACCAAGCCCCCACCCATGTCTCCCACCACCCCCACCCCCCAGCAGTGCAGGGGCAGCCTCCACCAGGCCCCCACCCATGTCTCCCACCACCCCCACCCCCCAGCAGTGCAGGGGCAGCCTCCACCAGGCCCCCACACATGTCCCCTTGCACCCCCACCCCCCAGCAGTGCAGGGGCAGCCTCCACCAGGCCCCCACTCATGTCCCCTTGCACCCCCACCCCCCAGCCACCAGGGGCAGCCTCCACCACGACACCAACTTCCCTGGCACTGAAGCTGGTGCCCCTCTGCCTCCTTGGCCGGGGGTTGGCACTGGTGCCACCTGTTGTAGTGGCCGACATGGCAACCCCAGAGGCAGGAGTGGGTGGGCAACTGGGTCCTGGGGCAGGGCTGTGGGGCGACGGAAAAGCAGTCGGGAGCCTTTGGTTCCAGCAGGGGTGGTCACAGCAACAGCACCCCTGGCTGATGTGCAGGCAGCAAATGGCAGGGCACGTGGCCAGCAGGCAGTCAGGCAGCAGCAGATGGCAGGTGGGAGCGTGCTCAGGGCTCTGGGGGGCAGTAATTTGGCCCCCTGGGCAGGAGCGTGGTCTTCCGTGTGTGAACGCGTGGCCAGCTTGATACGAGTGATTTGGCACGCGAAAATCAAACACGTCTGCGTGTAAATCGACGTGCACGCGTAGGAAAATGTTGCGTGACACGTCCGAGTGTCAAAGTGTGTAATAGTTGAAAATGGACCTACACGCAGAAGTGACAAAGCGTGTGATTGGTGAAAAAGGACCTACACGCAGAAGTGACAAAGCGTGTGATTGGTGAAAAAGGACCTACACGCAGAAGTGACAAAGCGTGTGATCGGTGAAAAAGGACCTACACGCAGAAGTGACAAAGCGTGTGATCGGGGAAAAAGGACCTACACGCAGAAGTGACAAAGCGTGTGATTGGTGGCAATGGCCCTAGCACGTACACGCCGCGTAAGTGACGCTGTACGTGTGGGCCTGTATATAAGGTACGTGTAGAACACCATTTCCTTGTACGTGCTTTTCGTGGAGAGCGAGTGGGTGAATTCTGTACTTCTTGTCGTTTCACACGCGATTTACTTCACGGCGTTTCCAGTTCGTACTCCCTGTTACCTCTGACAGCTTTTTCTCTTTTTTCTCTTGTACTGGTTTACCTGGGCCTGTACCCTCAAACAGTGTCCCCTTCTACTGTTGTCCTGTCTCCTCAGACAGCGTACAAATCTTCTTTTGGCGGGGGTGTTGCCAACCAAACACGCTCATTTTTCACGCTCTTTTACCTGGCAGACGGTGAGTCACGCACGTATCTAACTTCTGTGCTTGCCCCGTGTGTAGCCTACCCCTTCAGAGGTCATTCTAGGCTGCGTGTGACACGCATACGTTCATTCTTGTGTTACTGGGTGCCACAGCGTAGTGCAGGTTTTTCTTTCTGCACACGTGGTCTAGGAGGGTTTGCGTGCACGTCATCTCCCTTTTTTGGGCCTCCTGTGCGTTGCGTGACCCGTCATCTTTCCCCAGGGGTTACATTCAGCCTTGCTAGAGCACTAGGGTACAATTACCATCTGGTACCCAACCCCTTTGACCCCCAATTGCCCAGGACAATAGTCTACATCCACTCCCATACGCACATTAATATCAGTGCCATGGCTGGGAGGCGAGGATTCCGTAAGGGTGGCAAAGGTGGAAGAGCCACAAGTGGTGGCCGTGGTGGATCCGGTAGGGGACGTGGTCGTAACTTGCAGGGTGAGCCTGTCCCCCCATGTGTGGAGGACCAGTCAAGGGCACCCATAATCCCCCCCTCCCCCCCCCTCTCCCGTTGAGGCTGATGTGGCTGACACCATCCATGCTCAGCCCTTGTTGGACCAGCCCATTGTGGCACCAGACCTGGCTGACTCCATGGCTGACTTCCAGGTCAGCAGGGCTACGACACGTGCGCTGGTGCACGTTGATGCCATCATGCCACGTGGATCTGGGGCAGCAAGGTCATCTGCTGCCCCAAGTAGGCAGGGCGGAGAGGCTGCAGGGGCAGCTGCGGCTCCATCCACCCCAGCTCTCACACACCCAGCCAGGACAGTGTCGGTCCTAGTCCATCCTGCTGACATTCCCCCTGACACCATTACACTAGAGCCAATGCCTGCACCAACTCCCATGCTGAGTGTGCAATCCCACACACCTGATACAGAGCCCACCAGGGCTCCTGCCCCTAGTGTCCAGAGCGGCGCAGGACACTCAGGATCACCACCACCTTCCAAGCGGAAGAGGAAGAGTGCTCGTCCGGCACAGGCTGATGCCCCAGACACGGCTACACAGTCCAGCCCGTCCAGGAAGCCCAGCTTCACGGATGACGAACTGAATGCACTTGTCGAGTATGTGTCCGGACATGATAACGAGATGGTCATTGTTGCAGGATCCAAGACCACACCTGCACAACGCCAGGCACACTGGCAGACCGTTGCGGACATCGTAAGTGCCCTTGGAATCGTGAGGCGCACAGCCAATGATTGCTATAAGCGCTGGAATGACCTAAAGCGCAGGGCAAAGAAGAAGCTGGCCTCAAGTCATGCCGCAACTCTAGTGACTGGAGGTGGGTCTCCAGTATTAGACATGGAACTCACTCCACATGAGTCAGTCGCTGGGACCTACGTCACGGAGGAACAGATCCAAGGCGTGGGAGATCTGCCTGATTACGAGGCATTGTCCGGTGAGTGCACATGCATGTGTGTGTCATCCATGTGCATGGTGTGTGTGTGAGGGCATCTGTTTGTGTGCCAGGTGAGAGTGTGTGCGCCTGAGTCGTATGGGTCAGCCATGTGCTTCATGCAATACATCCTGCGCAGCTGCATTTGGCCATTGCAGTATCCCTTCTGCCAACAGTAGACATCTAGCCCAACAGCACCCCAGTTGCCCTTGTAGTGTCACCTTGCCACAACATTGTTGCTTATTTTTCTATGTTCAATCAGACAGATTGTTTGCATTCCACCACTTCTACTAGGCATTCCTCAGTCCTCTGGTCACATGTCTGGCATGGCTATGGTAAAGTGGAGTGACTTTGTTACCTGGATATCATATGTTCACACATGTCCCTGTGCAATTGGACCATATTGGACTGGCAGCTCCAGGTGAAAAATCAGACCTGTTTGAATTAGAAAAGCTATTGCATGCGGGAACTGGACTGAATGAATAAGTGCTGCCCTCCTCTCCATCTACACTCAATAGCAATGGTACATGCCAGCTGTGTGATGGCATGTGTGTGTCACCTGGCAATCACAGGCCAATGTGTGATGCCACTGCCAGGCAGCATGCAGAAAATGTGTTCATCTTCCATCTTTGTGTCATGAGTGTGTGCCATTTGCCTGCCCTTCATACGCAGTGAGGGTGCATGCATGGGAGGGTCTTAGTCATGTGGGACATGTGTCAATCAAGTACTGGTTCTCTTGCTTCTCAGCCCTCATTGTGTGCCATGGTGCTAATGCGTGTTTCCATTTCTTTGTCATTATGTCATTGCAGGGGAAGACGCACCTGATACTGCTGGGGTTGTGGAGATGGTGCAGAGCCAGGAGGGGTCCGAGGGCCGACCAACCACCAGTGAGGGACGTGGTGTGCTGGTGGGTGAGAACCCACAAGTGCTGCAGGTCGTGCTCTCAAGGGGTGTCTCTGGCTGCACCTCCCCCGAGCTGTACTCAGCTGTTGACTCGGATGATGAGACCTACGTGCCGTCGCAGGTGAGTGTTCCAGGGAGGGATTCTGTTCTGTCCCACCCACCTGCACCAGGGTCAGAACCCTCAATGGGGATGTCAGTGTTGGCAGCTAGGTCTTTGGTGGTTACGGATGCAGGGTCACACTCCGCGACATCTGATCCTGTTCCTGGGCCAGCAGATCAGAGGGGGAATGCAGACCTGCAGCCTGAGGCAGTGCCGGCACAGCAAGGCGCAGTCCGCCTTGCCCCAGACAGGTGTGGTGCCCGCTGACGTGGTGGCCGTACGCCACCTGGCAATACCGCATGGGAGCAATCCATTTACGGTATGGCTACCCAACAGGCAGCATCATCCGAGATGATGGCTCAGGCCATGGATAGGGTGGCCACTTCCATTGTCCCCCCTGAAAGGCTGATGGAGCGACTAGAGCAGGCAACCAACTCCATCTGCCAGTCACACAGGGAGGACATGTTGGCGTCCAACAGGGACAGGCGGGCGGCACTGGCGACTCTGCAGGAGGCCATCTCCATAGAGTCCCAGGGCCACAGGGAAGCCCTGAGGCAGGAGCTACATCAACTCAGGACGACTCTTGTTGAGCTTGAGTCTTCAACACACCAAAGGACAGAACAGCAGCTGGAGCGTCTCACCCGTACGCTCTCAGCTGAGATGCAAGCAACGAGGGCGGAGGTCCGGGCATCCCGTGAGTTGTTGCATGGGGACCTCCGCACCCTCATCCTCCAGAACGAGACCTACCACACCTGCATGCTTGCAGCCATGGAGGAACAGAGTAGGGCCTTGCATGGGCTGCCTCCCATAGTGCAACCACCTCCGGATGCAGCTGCACAGGGTGATAATAGCGACAGCAGTGATACTCCCACAATAGGGTAGCCGTGTGGGCCATGAGCCCATGGAGGTGTTTTTTTTTCCCAGGATCCACACAGGTGGGTTTTGGTGTGCACCCTGACCTCGGACCTCCTGGGTGGCCTCCCCAACCCCCCCGGGCCCTTTAATGGCCATTTTTTATTTTTTTTTTATTTTTATTTTTATTTTTATTTTTATTTTTATTTTTATTTTTAATTTTATATTTTTCCCAATTTTTTTGGGACAATTTGTTGGCTTCCGTGGTTCCTGTGGGCATACGCTGCATTGTGGCTGGGCACATGCAGGCTTGTCATGTATTAGGTTCAGATGCCTGGGTTTGAGTCACACACACCCCTCCTGCTTCCCGTTTCCATGGGCTTGCAAAGGGTGTGCCCAAGTGACATTGAAGTACATGGTGACATTGGACTCCCACTACATGTGTGGGTAGTCTAGTCAATACTGTGTATACATTCCTAGTGCATATTGCTGTTGTGTTGTACACTGCAATTTGCATTGATGTGTAACTCATCATCCGTGTCTACCTCCCAATTTGCAGGTCCCTACCTCTTGTCTACACAAGGCCCTCTAGTCTGGAGATGGGGTCCTTGTTGGCAGCAGTGCACCTACAACTCTACATGGCGCCAACACTGTTCAGTTGGAAGTGGTGGGAGTGCAGGCATTTCCAGGTGGTGAGACTACTGATTTATCACATTAGTGAAGTCATGTCAATGGTAGTACCTGCTCAAGTTTGTTGTTGGTCCTGCATTACAGTGAGTATTTCAGGTGTAGCAAGTTTCAATTGAGGACACTGTACATCGCAACACTTGTCATGTTGTGGGGATTACTTTGTTTACCTGCACATAGCATGACATGGCACGGTGTGTTGTGTGGCGGTGCTGGGGATGGGTTGGGTGACATGGCACTGTCCTCTTGTTGCATTTAGCAAGTGGGTATTCATTTTAGCTGCTTGAATGTGTTTCTTCACAACACTGCATTGGTGGTGTGTGTGGGTAGGGATGCACACATTGTAACACTTCCAGGTGAACAATCTCAGGCTGATATGCTTTTCACGGTTGAATCTCCAGACATTCAGGATCAGTGTCAGGTTGAGTCATCATTGACTGTCAGATGGAATGTGCCAGGCCAGTGTGCAGTCCACAGGGGTGTGATTACTATGTGAAGTAATTAGCCACTAGCTGTGTACGGGCTGCCTCCCCCGTGCCCTTTCCCCTCCCATGCGCAGCGGCTGTGCATGTGGTTGGGGATGTGGGGCCACCACCATGTCCACGGCCAGGCCCCGGCGTGTTGCAACGTTGTGCAGTACACATGCTGCCACTATGATCCTGCACACTACTGGGGGAGCGTATAACAGCTGCCCGCCAGTACGGTCAAGGGAGCGAAAGCGTGACTTTAGCACTCCGAATGTTTGCTCCACTATGCCCCGGGTTGTAATGTGGGCTGTGTTATATCTTACCTCGGGTGGCGTGGTGGGGTTCCGAATTGGCGTCATCATGTGGGGGCTGAGAGGGTAGGCACTGTCCCCTGTGGAGGTGGTGATTGGTATCATTGGTGGGGTTGTGACCTTGCTCAGTATCCAACATGCATGCATGTGCAGTGGCATACATACTCACCAAGCAGCCATGTATCGCCATGCCGCCCAGCATCTAGGTCCCGGCATAGGGTGGACATTCGGTAAATGAAGCTGTCGTGGGTGGAGCCGGGATAGTTGGCATATACTGAGGTGATGATACCCTTGGCATTACATACTACCTGCACGTTGATGGAATGCCAGTGCTTGCGGTTCCTATAGATTTGCTCAGATGCCCTGGGGGGACGTAGAGCCACATGGGTGCAGTCGATGGCACCTAGCACTTTGGGGAATCGTGCCACACCGTAAAAATCCAGGGCGGCAGCATGCCTTTCTGCAGGTGTTCTGGGCAGGTATATGTGCCTGCGGACTGATGGGCGTGCAGTGATGATGTTCAAGACCTGGTGTAGGCAGCGTGACTGGGTGGCCTGTGACACCCCACCCACTATGGCACTTGTCCGCTGAAATGATCCAGTGGCTAAGAAGTGCAGTACATTGAGGACCTTCTCCAGGGGGCTGAGTGCTTGGGAGCACAGGGTGGGTGATGTGAGGTCATCCTCCCACTCACTCACCAGGTCCAGTATTATGTGTGGTGGAAACCTGTACCTTCCATACACCTGGTTATCAGGCATCCCGAAAAGGCTGGTTCTGGGTGTGAATATTCTGGCCCTGACTATCCTCCTCCTCCTCCTTTGGTAGCCCACTGCCACTGCTGCTAGGAACGGTATGTTCATCCTGGCGTCTGGCTTGTTATTGTTAAAGTGCGCAAATTCATGCTTTGCGCGTGTTCTAGGCGAGCGTGTGACCCGCGCACCCCTGGAATCAGTTCCCAGTCCAATAGCGTGTGGAAATTCACACGCACAACGGGATACAGGTGCGCTGACGTACTTGCGTGTGTAAGTGCCCGCGCACCCCTGAAATACACGTACATAGGCCAATCGCGTGTACGCGCACTTTTGTCCAATTACACGCGATGACACTCTGACGTGCAGTATTTACACGTGTGCTCCGTCATCACGTGCTGGGTGGGGAACACCCGTGCGGGTCACGTCACATACGCGCTTACGCGCTGAGGGACTCTGGACCAATAGAATCGCGTATGCATGCTTACGCGCTTACGCGCTAAGGGCCTTTCCTCGGATTTCACGCTGACGTGCCGAATTTTCACGTGCCAAATCACTCCGTATCAAGCTGGCCACGCGAAAACACACGGAAGACCACGCTCCTGCCCAGAAGGCCGAGTTACTGCCCCCCAGTGCCCCGAGCAGCCTCCCACGTGCCATCTGCTGCTGCCTGCCAGCCTGCCTGCTGCCACCGTGCCCTGCCATTTGGTGCCTGCACATCAGCCATCTGCAGGGGTCCAGTTGCTGTGTCCACCCCTGCTGGAACTGAAGACTCCCGACTGGGATTACATCGCTCCACAGCCCAGCCCCAGGACCCAGTTGCCCACCCACACCTGCCTCTGGGGTTGCCATGTCGGGCACTTCCACGTCTGGCACCAGTGGCAACCCCAGGCAGAGGGGCAGAGGGGCACCAGCTTCACTGCCACCGAAGTTGGTGTCCTGGTGGAGCATGTCTGGGGCAGTATGATGCCCTCTTTGGATCGTCCCGCGCCAGCAAGGATGGACGGGAGAGGATCTGGGCCAACTGTGTGGTTGCCATCAACGCGGAGGGGGTGGCAACATGCAACGTCCAGAAGATCAAGAAGCGCTGGGAGGACTTGAGGTCCAGGACCCTTGTGAAGGCCCGGCGCCTCGTGGAGGGGGTCCGGGGCCGCATGAGTTCCATCCAGATGAGGGTCCTGGAACGTGTACGCCCAGCGCTCCACGCCCAGATCCTTGAGAGGGAGGCCCGTCTGGAGTTGAGCGGTAAGTGTCCAAGCATTACTGTGTGAGACAGGGCATGTTGCTGTGTGCTGGGTCTATGATACTTGCCTGTATGTGTGCCATAGGCCATGTATGCATGTATGTGTGCATGGACATCATGGTAATGCATGTGCAACCAGTGATGTGTGACCCACATGGTTGTTGCATGTGTTCAAATGCCGCATGGGGAGCCCTATGCAGATTTTGAACATGAGAGCATGCCAGTCTCTGTACCGGGACATGGGTGTGGGTGAGGGATGGGTGCTGATGCCAGGTACATATGTGGTAGCCATGTCTGTGTGGCTGACCTGCGTGTCTGTGACTTGTGCATGCCATGGATGCATGACACATGTGTGTGACAATGCACAGATTCAGTGAAGCAGCCAAATTGCCCTTGTATCCACTGTGTTTGTTGTGTTTGGGGCCAGATGGATGTGACTGAGGTGAAGTGTGTGCATGTGAAAGGCATGAGCCAGTGATGCATGTGAGTTCCATATCATTGAATGTTTCAAGAGTCCATTGGACATGCATGGAAATGTCCATGGCATGCAGCATGCCTGTTACTGTGTGTGTTTTGCCTGGACTGACCCATGTGTTGTGGAGGGACATGATGGAAGTGTACTTTGACAGTGGTGGTCATCTGCTATTGCTTCCTGTCTAGGGGACCATTGTACAGTACCCTGATGCTTGTGTTCTTTCTCTCCCTCTACGCAGCGGCTAGTGAAGAAGAGGGCGGAGACGGCGCTGTGGAGCAAGGCGGCGGGGATGCCCCCACGGCTGCAGCGGATGGGGTGGGTGAGCCCCCACAGGGGCCTGCTACGGTGGGAGACGGTGAGGAGCCATCCAGGTTGGTGGTTTGCACAGAGGAGGAGGAAGCCGCCACTGGGGCACACATGGGGCCTGGTGGGGGCATCCCTGCTGGTGCAAGTGGTGCAGTCCAGGGCCAGGGGCAGGAGGCAGCACAGGTCACCGTGGAGGGGCCTGTGCATGTCGCTGTCCCTGACCCTGTGAGTGCACCACCATGCACCAGCAGGGATGCCCCGTCCCAGGCCCGTCCGCAGGTAGAGGGGATGTCCATGTCACCTGACTCCCCTCCACCTGCGGACGTGGGAACCCCTGGCCGTGTGGAGAAGGTCCTGATTGGGTTGCGATGCGCACGGCTGTGATTCGTGATGGCCGTGCGTGCTTCCCGGGAGGAGCACGCACGTCATCACGAAGTGCACCGTGCCGACGTGGGCCCAATTGGGATCGGCCATGTTCGGGGGTTTCCTGCATGTGTTGGCCAATGTGGCGGCCCTCTCCTCCTCTGTGCAGGCTATACACCAGTCGTTCTCCTTGCCGTCTTCCAGCCCAGATGCCACCAGGGCCCCTGTGGACCTGCCCCCGACCAATGCAGCCAGCTCGGTGGGATCCCATCCCTGCCACAGTTGGGAGTTGGAGGTCCAGCAGGGGTGGACAACACAGCAACTGGACCCCAGCAGATGGAAGATGTGACAGCATCATCAGGCAGGGCACGTGCACAACGGCGTCGGTGGTTTCCGTCAGCCTGGATGCCGTTGTGCTGGCAGAGGCAGTGGCGTCGGAGGCAGCAGCGGGCTCGACGTGGGAGGCATCATGGCTCGGGGCCATCAAGATCAGAGGGGCAGGCATCGGCCGGAGGGCAGGGCAACCCTGGGATGGTGGTGTCTTCCGTGTGGGAGCAGTTGGTCCAGCGGATAGGTGCGGAGCGGGAGCGGGCGGAAGAGGAGCGGCTCGCCATGGTCAGGGCGGAGTTCTCCATGCGTCGGGCGTTGAGGCGGGCTGAGTGCCTCGAGGAAGCTCGCAGGGAGTTTGATCTGAACATGGAGTTATCCCTGCGAGACCTCGGGGCCAGGACAGAGTCCCGCCTCCAGGACATCGACATGGAGTTCGATGATGCCCTGGCCAGCAACATCAACAAGTGAGCCGCAGGACTTGCCCGCTGCCTTTGTATATAGTTATATAGTTAGTTAGTGTTAGGTTTCCTTTATTTTGTTTTTATTATTTTGGACCGCTCGGACAATGGCCACTTTTTTGTATATATATTTTTCATTAGGTAGTAGTAGGATTCCTTTATGGTGTTGGGCTCATGGACCCTGGTACATTCCTGTATATAGTTTGTTTTTTGAAGGAACATTTTCTTTTTTTCGTTATTGTGTTCACCATGTGGAAATGGTTTTTCATTCTTTTCCTTCTACTTGATATTGCTTTGGTCAACATTTGTTTTTGTATTCCTTTTTTTTTATTGATTTTTACTTTTGTTCTCCGACATGGACCATTTATTTTGTTATCCACATAGTTGTATGTTTGATTAGCTTACTTATTTTTCATCTTTAATACATTTTTTATTTTTACTTCCACTTGAGTTATTTTGTCTTTGGTTTCATACATGTCATGATATGGGTTTTGACATTCACTTGCAGCCATTGTGTATGTGTGTGTGACGGACATGTGTTCATTTACATACTTGCCATTGGGGTTGTGTCATGTAATTGCATTCACTATGTGGGTGGATGCAATCCTTGCCTGGGTGTTTGTGCTGGGTATGCTGCCCATTACTGCCATGATTGTGTATTGTCAGGACCTGGGGGCAGGGGGACATGGGTGGGGGCCTGGTGGAGGGTGCCCTTGCACTGCTGGGGGGTGGGGGTGGTGGGTGACATGGGTGGGGGCCTGGTGGAGGGTGCCCCTGGTGGCTGGGGGGTGGGGGTGGTGGGAGACATGGGTGGGGGCCTGGTGGAGGGTGCCCCTGGTGGCTGGGGGGTGGGGGTGGTGGGAGACATGGGTGGGGGCCTGCTGGCAGGTGCCCCACAGTGCTGGGGGGTGGGGGTGGTGGGTGACATGGGTGGGGGCCTGCTGGCAGGTGCCCCACAGTGCTGGGGGGTGGGGGTGGTGGGTGACATGGGTGGGGGCCTGGTGGAGGGTGCCCCTGGTGGCTGGGGGGTGGGGGTGGTGGGTGACATGGGTGGGGGCCTGCTGGCAGGTGCCCCACAGTGCTGGGGGGTGGGGGTGGTGGGTGACATGGGTGGGGGCCTGCTGGCAGGTGCCCCACAGTGCTGGGGGGTGGGAGTGGTGGGTGACATGGGTGGGGGCCTGTTGGAGGGTGCCCCTGGTGGCTGGGGGGTGGGGGTGGTGGGAGACATGGGTGGGGGCCTGGTGGTGGGTGCCCCTGCACTGCTGGGGGGTGGGGGTGGTGGGTGACATGGGTGGGGGCCTGCTGGCAGGTGCCCCACAGTGCTGGGGGGTGGGGGTGGTGGGTGAGATGGGTGGGGGCCTGCTGGCAGGTTCCCCACAGTGCTGGGGGGTGGGAGTGGTGGGTGACATGGGTGGGGGCCTGTTGGAGGGTGCCCCTGGTGGCTGGGGGGTGGGGGTGGTGGGAGACATGGGTGGGGGCCTGGTGGTGGGTGCCCCTGCACTGCTGGGGGGTGGGGGTGGTGGGTGACATGGGTGGGGGCCTGCTGGCAGGTGCCCCACAGTGCTGGGGGGTGAGGGTGGTGGGTGACATGGGTGGGGGCCTGGTGGAGGCTGCCCCTGGTTGCTGGGGGGTGGGGGTGCAAGGGGACATGAGTGGGGGCCTGGTGGAGGCTGCCCCTGGATGCTGGGGGGTGGGGGTGGTGGGTGACATGGGTGGGGGCCTGGTGGAGGGTGCCCCTGGTGGCTGGGGGGTGGGGGTGGTGGGTGACATGGGTGGGGGCCTGCTGGCAGGTGCCCCACAGTGCTGTGGGGTGGGGGTGGTGGGTGACATGGGTGGGGGCCTGCTGGCAGATGCCCCACAGTGCTGGGGGGTGGGGGTGGTGGGTGACATGGGTGGGGGCCTGGTGGAGGTTGCCCCACAGTGCTGGGGGGTGGGGGTGGTGGGTGACATGGGTGGGGGCCTGGTGGTGGGTGCCCCTGCACTGCTGGGGGGTGGGGGTGGTGGGTGACATGGGTGGGGGCCTGCTGGCAGGTGCCCCACAGTGCTGGGGGGTGAGGGTGGTGGGTGACATGGGTGGGGGCCTGGTGGAGACTGCCCCTGGTTGCTGGGGGGTGGGGGTGCAAGGGGACATGAGTGGGGGCCTGGTGGAGGCTGCCCCTGGATGCTGGGGGGTGGGGGTGGTGGGTGACATGGGTGGGGGCCTGGTGGAGGGTGCCCCTGGTGGCTGGGGGGTGGGGGTGGTGGGTGACATGGGTGGGGGCCTGCTGGCAGGTGCCCCACAGTGCTGGGGGGTGGGGGTGGTGGGTGACATGGGTGGGGGCCTGCTGGCAGGTGCCCCACAGTGCTGGGGGGTGGGGGTGGTGGGTGACATGGGTGGGGGCCTGGTGGAGGTTGCCCCTGGTGGCTGGGGGTGGGGGTGGTGGGTGAAATGGGTGGGGGCCTGCTGGCAGGTGCCCCACAGTGCTGGGGGGTGGGGGTGGTGGGTGACATGGGTGGGGGCCTGCTGGCAGGTGCCCCACAGTGCTGGGGGGTGGGGGGGTGGGAGACATGGGTTGGACATGGGTGGGGGCCTTGCTGGAGGCTGCCCCTGCACTGCTGGGGGGTGGGGGTGCAAGGGGACATGAGTGGGGGCCTGGTGGAGGCTGCCCCTGGATGCTGGGGGGTGGGGGTGGTGGGTGACATGGGTGGGGGCCTGGTGGAGGGTGCCCCTGGTGGCTGGGGGGTGGGGGTGGTGGGTGACATGGGTGGGGGCCTGCTGGCAGGTGCCCCACAGTGCTGGGGGGTGGGGGTGGTGGGTGACATGGGTGGGGGCCTGCTGGCAGGTGCCCCACAGTGCTGGGGGGTGGGGGTGGTGGGTGACATGGGTGGGGGCCTGGTGGAGGTTGCCCCTGGTGGCTGGGGGTGGGGGTGGTGGGTGAAATGGGTGGGGGCCTGCTGGCAGGTGCCCCACAGTGCTGGGGGGTGGGGGTGGTGGGTGACATGGGTGGGGGCCTGCTGGCAGGTGCCCCACAGTGCTGGGGGGTGGGGGGGTGGGAGACATGGGTTGGACATGGGTGGGGGCCTTGCTGGAGGCTGCCCCTGCACTGCTGGGGGGTGGGGGTGGTGGGAGACATGGGTGGGGGCCTGGTGGAGGCTGCCCCTGGTTGCTGGGGGGTGGGGGTGCAAGGGGACATGAGTGGGGGCCTGGTGGAGGGTGCCCCTGCACTGCTGGGGGGTGGGGGTGGTGGGTGACATGGGTGGGGGCCTGCTGGCAGGTGCCCCACAGTGCTGGGGGGTGAGGGTGGTGGGTGACATGGGTGGGGGCCTGGTGGAGGCTGCCCCTGGTGGCTGGGGGGTGGAGGTGATAGGGGACATGAGTGGGGGCCTGTTGGAGGCTGCCCCTGGGGGGTGGGGGTGGTGGGAGACATGAGCAGGTGTGCAGGGTAGTCCCCTGTGGTGTGTGCTGCCTGCAGGGGCCGTGGAGGGTGTACAGGTAATGCCTGGGAGCACACAGCCAAATCGCGTGTGGGACTTCCCGCGCACCCCTGCAATCCACGTACACAGCCAAATCGCGTGTGGAACTTCCCGCGCACCCCTGAAATCCAAGTACCCTGCCTAATCGCGTGTGGAACTTCCCGCGCACCCCTGAAATTCACGTACCCTGACTAATCGCGTGTGGTACTTCCCGCGCACCCCTGAAATCCACATACCCTGCCTAATCGCGTGTGGAACTTCCCGCGCACCCCTGAAATCCACGTACCCTGCCTAATCGCGTGTGGAACTTCCCGCGCAACCCTGAAATCCACGTACCCTGCCTAATCGCGTGTGGAACTTCCCGCGCACCCCTGAAATCCACGTACCTGGCCATGTCGCGTGTGGAACTTCCCGCGCACCCCTGAAATCCACGTACCCGGCCATGTCGCATGTGGAACTTCCCGCGCACCCCTGAAATCCACGTACCCTGCCTAATCGCGTGTGGAACTTCCCGCGCACCCCTGAAATCCACGTACCCGGCCATGTCGCGTGTGGAACTTCCCGCGCACCCCTGAAATCCACGTACCCGGCCATGTCGCATGTGGAACTTCCCGCGCACCCCTGAAATCCACGTACCCTGCCTAATCGCGTGTGGAACTTCCCGCGCACCCCTGAAATCCACGTACCCTGCCTAATCGCGTGTGGAACTTCCCGCGCACCCCTGAAATCCACGTACCTGGCCATGTCGCGTGTGGAACTTCCCGCGCACCCCTGAAATCCACGTACCCGGCCATGTCGCGTGTGGAACTTCCCGCGCACCCCTGAAATCCACATACCCTGCCTAATCGCGTGTGGAACTTCCCGCGCACCCCTGAAATCCACGTACCCTGACTAATCGCGTGTGGAACTTCCCGCGCACCCCTGAAATACACGTACCCTGCCTAATCGCGTGTGGAACTTCCCGCGCACCCCTGAAATCCACGTACCCGGCCATGTCGCATGTGGAACTTCCCGCGCACCCCTGAAATCCACGTACCCTGCCTAATCGCGTGTGGAACTTCCCGCGCACCCCTGAAATCCACGTACCCGGCCATGTCGCGTGTGGAACTTCCCGCGCACCCCTGAAATCCACGTACCCGGCCATGTCGCGTGTGGAACTTCCCGCGCACCCCTGAAACCCACGTACCCTGCCTAATCGCGTGTGAGACTTCCCGCGCACCCCGGTATACACGCACACGTTTTTTTTTCTGTCAGCGCCTGTCTGTGTTTGTGGGTACCCCTTTGCACGTCATTTGTCCTGGAGGGCCACAGTAATGGCCATTCATCATGGCTGTATATGGGTGCTATTTGTTGGCGCACCTTTTGGCGCACATTTCTTCCAGGCGCAGAGACGCTACCGCCTGCTTTCTTGTGGCGGTCGTGTTTGTGCCTGTGCGCTGGTTTGAGCGTGCGCTTTTTTGCCCTATTCTATTCCATGAATACGTGTTGGAGGCGAGCGTGTGGGCGTTCCGCGCACTTGTACCCTGTGCTTCCCCCGTGACGCCCACTTTTTGGCAAGTTGTTCCCCATTCAGAGTGTTACGCCCCGTGTTACGCCTACTTTTGTTGCGTGCGCCGCGCTATGTCCGATTTTCGCTGTGGCCTGTGCGAATTTCGCTGTAACCTGGCGCACGCCGTTAGATGGCCTGTGCGCCAACGTGCGCTGCGCACTTTCTTATCGCACATCCGATGGTCTTCTCGCGCACGGCCTTCCATGAATCGATGTGCGCTGCTTTTCGTGCGATTTTCGCACTTGCACTGCGATTTTCGCTATTCCACTGCGATTCGCACGTTTTTGGCCACTTGCGCCGCGCTAATTATTCCATGAATCGGCCTCTAAATAGTTTAGAAAATTCAATCTCCAACACAGCTGGGTTAGAAAAAATATTAAAATTATCCTTAAATTGCAGAGTAATGCTTAACCGTAACCTTGACGTGGATCAAGGGCTAGTTAATTGAGCACTGGGAACAGTTGTTGGCTTTCAAACATACCCACGTGACAACAACTTTCAGTTTGTCAATATTCTCTTTGCCAAACTTTCAGAAGTGAAAAGGATAGGACACTCAACAGCTCGATTCCTTCTCTTCAAAGACATGTATGTACGCAGAGAACAATTTTCTCTAACTCTTGCATACGCAGTCACCATTCATAAATCACAAGGTCTTACCCTAGACAAAGCATTGATAGACATTGGTAACACAGTCGTTAAAGAAGGCATGAGCTACGTAGCACTATCATGCTTACGTACACTTGACGGTCTATTTCTAATCAACTTTGATGCAAGTAAAGTAAACACTGACATTCCTTGCATTTTAGAATACAATAGACTTAGTTCACTATACACCCCCCATCTAAAAACATATCCTGTTCCACAAAAAGGAAAATGTTCTAAAAGAAAACGAAATCAAACAGAAATGCAACAGGATGTCATTGCAAATCCTCCAAAGAGAGTAAAAGAAATTAATACTTCATCAAGTACCACAAGCAAAAAAGAACCTATTAGGGAAAGTAAACCAGGTACTTCTTCAAAGAAGGAAGACAAACTCCGAAAACAGCAGTCAGATACAAAACTACCTGGTCCATTTAAACTTTCAAATGTAATTGGTGTAAGTTGCTACGCAAATGTAGCAATGAATATTATATTTCAATTACCACCAATTGTGGACAACATTTACGTAAACAGTAGACCAATTGGGTTTGCAAATGTTAGTACTTCATAGAAATGCAACAAACAATCCTGACAACATGTTTGCAGGCCGATTCATGGAATTAATGTGCGCTGAAAATTCCCACGCAAGCGTGCGAAACCATGCGAATCGCAGTGAAAGTGGGAAAATCGCAGCAAAACCTGCGTACATCGATTCATGGAAGTCTGTGCGCGAGTAAAATCTGGGCTGTGCGCTGAAAATCTGCGTGGTGCACGCCGGCGCACAGGTCATCTAACGGCGTGTGCTACCGCCACAGCGAAAGCGCACATAGCGCGGCGCACATAACAAAAGTAGGCGTAACACGGGGCGTGACACGCGGAATGGGGAACAATGCGTGAAAATGTGGGCGTCACGGGGGAAGTACAGGAGGCAAGTGCGCGGGACGCCCACACGCTCGCCTACAACACGTATTCATGGAATTGAATAGGGCAAACCAGCGCACGGGCGAAGACGCGCACAGGCCTACACACATCCGCCACATGAAGGCAGGCGGTAGCGTCCCTGCGCATGAAAAAAATGTGCGCCAAAATGTGCGCTAACAAAAAGCATGTATATACAGCTCTGATGATTGTTCCATACTGTGGCCCTCTAGGACAAATGCCGTGCAAAGGGGTACGCGACAAACACGAACACCCGCTGTGTCAAAAATAGCGCGTGCGTGTATTTCGGGGGTGCGTGGGAAGTTTCACACGCGATTGGCCTTGGGCGAGCGTGGTGCGTGTAAATCTGGCGTTCGCAGGAAGTTTCACATGCGATAGGCCCTGTGCGAGTGGGGTGCATGTATTCCTGGGGTTCGCATGAACTTTCACACGTGATTGGCCTGGGTACGTGTAAATCTGGGGTGTGCAGGAAGTTTCACACGCGATTGGCTTTGGGCGAGCGGGGTACGTGTATTTCGGGGGTGCGCGGGAAGTTTCACACGCGACAGGCCCTGTGCGAGTGGGGTACGTGTATATCTGGGGTGCAGGGGAGTCCTACACATGAATTGGCAGTGTGGGTCCTCCCAGGTGTTCCCTCTACACCCTCCACGGCCCCTGCAGGCAGCCCACACCACAGGGGACTACCCTGCACCCCTGGTCATGTCCCGCAGGCAGCCCATCCACCATGGGCATGCCCCCCAGCCAAGCCACATGTCAGATTGCACTACTGATCACCAACGCATGACCCCCTCCACCCCCACCTCCCAGCAGTGCAGGGCACCTGCCAGCAGGCCCCCACTCATGTCCCACTCATGTCCCATTGCACCCCCACCCTCCAGCAGTGCAGGGCACCTGCCAGCAGGCCCCCACTCATGTCCCACTCATGTCCCCTTGCACCCCCACGCCAGTAGTGCAGGGCACCTGCCAGCAGGCCCCCACTCATGTCCCCTTGCACCCCCACCCCCAGCAGTGCAGGGCACCTGCCAGCAGGCCCCCACTCATGTCCCACTCATGTCCCCTTGCACACCCACCCCCCAGCACTGAGAGGCACCTGCCAACAGGCCCCCACTCATGTCCCACTCATGTCCCCTTGCACCCCCACCCCCCAGCAGTGCAGGGCACCTGGCAGCAGGCCCCCACTCATGTCCCACTCATGTCCCCTTGACCCCCACCCCCCAGCAGTGCAGGGCACCTGCCAGCAGGTACCCACTCATGCCCCACTCATGTCCCCTTGCACCCCCACTCCCCAGCAGTGCAGGGCACCTGTCAGCAGGCCCCCACTCATGTCCCACTCATGTCCCCTTGCACCCCCACCCCCCAGCAGTGCAGGGTACCTGCCAGCAGGCCCCCACTCATGTCCCACTCATGTCCCCTTGCACCCCCATCCCCAGCAGTGCAGGGCACCTGCCAGCAGGCCCACTCTCATGTCCCCTTGCACCTCCACCCCCCAGCAGTGCAGGGCACCTGCCAGCAGGCCCCCACTCATGTCCCACTCATGTCCCCTTGCACCCCACCCCCCAGCAGTGCAGGGCACCTGCCAGCAGGCCCCCACTCATGTCCCACTCATGTCCCCTTGCACCCCCACCCTCCAGCAGTGCAGGGCACCTGCCAGCAGGCCCCCACTCATGTCCCCTTGCAGCCCTACCCCCCAGCACTGATGGGGCACCTGCCAACAGGCCCCCACTCATGTCCCACTCATGTCCCCTTGCACCCCCACCCCCCAGAAGTGCAGGGAACCTGCCAGCAGGCCCCCACTCATGTCCCCTTGCACCCCCACCCCCAGCAGTATAATGGCGATCTCATGACACAAACCAAAAGTCAACTATGTACATCAACACATGTCCGCCACACGAAGGCAGGCGGTAGCGTCCTTGCGCATTAAAAAATGTGCGCTAACAAAAAGCCTGTCTATACAGCTCTGATGAATGTCCCATACTGTGGCCCTTTAGGACAAATGACGTGCAAAGGGGTACACGACAAACACGGACACCCGCTGTGTCAAAAATAGCGTGTATTTCAGGGGTGCGCGGGAAGTTTCACACGCGATTGTGCCTGGGCGAGCGGGGTACGTGTACTTCAGGGGCTCGCGGGAAGTTTTACACGCGATTGTGCCTGGGTGAGCGGGGTACGTGTACTTCAGGGACTCACGGGAAGTTTTACACGCGATTGTGCCTGGGTGAGCGGGGTATGTGTATTACTGGGGTGGGCGGGGAAGTACAGGAGGCAAATCTGCGGAACGCCCACACGCACGTGCCAAAAAAGATGCGCTAATCCGGAAACACGTACGCCAGCAGGAAGCAGGAGTACGTGGACCCGCGCAGCATAAAAGTGTGCGCAAACAACAAGCAAGCTCAGACGCCAGGATGAACATACCGTTCCTAGCAGCAGTGGTCATGGGATACCGCAGGAGGAGGAGGAGGAAAGTCAGGCCCAGAATTTTCACACCCAGAACCAGCCTTTTTGGCATGCCTGATGACCAGGTGTATGGGAGGTACAGGTTTCCACCTCACATAATCCTCGACCTGGTCAGTGAGTGGGAGGATGACCTCACATCACCCACCCTCTGCTCCCAAGCACTCAGCCCCCTGGAGAAAGTCCTCAATGTACTGCATTTTTTGGCCACCGGATCATTTCAGTGGACAAGTGCCATAGCGGGGGGGTGTCACAGGCCACGCAGTCACGCTGCCTACACTAGGTCTTGGCCATCATGACTGCACGCCCATCAGTCCGCAGGCACATATACCTGCCCAGAACACCTGCAGAAAAGCAGGCTGCCGTCCAGGATTTCTACGGGGTGGCACAATTTCCCAAAGTCCTAGGTGCCATTGATTGCACCCATGTGGCTCTACGTCCCCCCAGGGCATCAGAGCACATCTATAGAAACCGCAAGCACTGGCATTCCATCAACGTCCAGGTAGTATGTGATGCCAAGGGAATCATCACCTCAGTATATGCCAACTGAGTAATGTCACAACCCTACTAATGATACCCATCAACACCTCCCCAGGGGACAGTGCCTACCCTCTGAGCACCCACATGATGACGCCAATTCGGAACCCCACCACGCCACCCAAGGTAAGATACAACACAGCCCATATTGCAACCTGGGGCATAGTGGAGCGCACATTCGGAGTGCTCAAGTCACGCTTTCGCTCCCTTGACCGTTCTGGCGAGCAGCTGTTATACGCTCCCCCAGTAGTGTGCAGGATCATAGTGGCAGCATGTGTCCTGCACAACGTTGCAACACGCCGGGGCCTGCCGGTGGACATGGTGGTGCCCCCACATTCCCAACCACATGCTCACCCGCTGCGCATGAGAGGGGAAAGGGCACGGGGTGAGGCAGCCCGAACGCAGCTGGTGGCTAATTACTTCATTTAGAATCACACCCCTGTGGAGTGCACACAGCCCTGCCACATACCATCTGACAATCGATGATGACACAAGGGACAGTGAACTGTCACAACCATACCAGCTTGAGATTGGTCACAAGGAAGTGTCACAATGTGTGCATCCCTACCTACAGAAACACCACCAATGCTGTGTCATCATAAGACACCTATGCTGCTGAATGCATTACCCCCTTGCAAAATACAACATGAGAACAGTGCCATTTCACCCAACCCCTCCCCAGCACCACCACCCAACACACCATGGCATGTCATGCTATGTGAGAGCAAACAAAGCAATCCCGAAAACCTGACACAAGTGTCACAAAATACAGTGTCCCTATTGGAAACTGGCCACACACAATATGCTCCTAGTAATGTTGAACTAACAACACACATGACCAAATACTTACCAACAATGCAGCTATACAAGCTCAAACATAACTAAAACATGACAGTACTAAGTTAAAGTAGTCGTAGTCTTACAACCTGAATATGCCACCACATCTCCCCCTTTCAACTGTAGTCTTGCAGGCTTCAAAACTTGTCTGTGTACTGCATACAACATGAACTCCATCTCCAAAGTAGACAGCCTTGTGAAGACATGAGGAATGAACCTGCAAATTTAGAGGGAGACATGGAAGCAGAAGCATACATAATTCCAACATGCAGTGTACAATACAACAACAATATACACAAGGAATGTCTACACAGTATTGACTACAGACTGCCCACACAGCTCATGGGAGCCGAACATCATTGTGCACATCACTGTCACTTGGTCACACCCTTTGCAAGCCCATGGAAACGGGAAGCAGGAGGGGTGTGTGTCTCACGAACCCAAGCATCGAACCCAAACTCAGGACAAGCCTGCATGTGCCCAGCCATAAAAAAAATAAATAAATAAATAAAAAAAGTAAAAAGCAAAAATCAAAAATGGCCATGTGGGGGCCAGGGGCAGGGGGGGGCACCCAGGAGGTCCGAGGAAAGTGTGCGCACCAACAGCCGCCTGTGTGGATGTTGGGGAAAAAAAACACCTCCATGGGCTCATGGCCTACACGGCTATGCCAATGTGGGAGAACTGCTGCTGTCGCTCTCATTAATCTCTGCTGCTGCCACAGGAGGTGGTGGTGCTATGGGAGGCAGCCCACGCAAAGCCCTGGTATGGTCCTCCATGGCAGCAAGCATGCGGGTGTGGAAGGTCTCGTTCTGGAGGATTATAGTGCGGAGATCCCCATGCAGCACCTGACGTGATGCCCGGATCTCCTCCCGAGTTGCCTGCATCTCAGCTGAGAGCGAACATGTGAGCCGCTCCAGCTGCTGTTCTGTCCTCAAGTTAGTGGAAGTCTCAAGGTCAACAAGAGTCTCCCTGAGGTGATGGAGTTCTACCCTCAGGGCTTCCCTGTGGCCCTGGGACTCTGTTGATATCGATTGGCGTAGAGTCTCCAGTGCCGCCCGTCTGTCCCTGTTGGACGCCAACATGTCCTCCCTGTGTGATTGGCAAATGGAGTCTGTTGCCTGCTGTAGTAGCTCCATCTGCCTTTCAGGGGGGACAATGGAAGTGGCCACCCTCTCCATTGCTTGAGCCATCATCTCTACTGATGCTGCCTGTTGGGTTGCCATACCGTAAATGGATTGTTCCCATGCGGTATTGCCTGGTGGCGTACGGCCACCGTGTCGGCGGGCACCACACCTGTTTGGGGCAAGGCGATCTGCGCCTTGCTGTGCCGGCACTGCCTGAGGCTGCAGGACTGCATTCCCCCACTGATCTGCTGGCCCAGGAACAGGATCAGATGTTGTGGAGTGTGACCCTGCACCCGTAACCGCCAAAGGCTGACTAACCAACACTGACATCCCCATAGAGGGTTCTACCCCTGGTGCAGGTGGGTTGGACAGAACAGAACCCCTTCCAGAAACACTTACCTGCGATGCCACATAGGTCTCATCATCTGAATCAACACCTGAATAGAGGTCTGGGGAGGTGCACCCAGAGACACCCTGGACAGAATCGTCTGCAGCAAGAGTGGGTTCTCACCCACCACCACACCACGTCCCCCACTGGTGGCCAGTTGTGCCTCAGGTTCCTCCTGGGTCTGTACCATCTCCTCAATCTCAACAGCATCAAGTGAGTCATCCCCTGCAAAAACATGAAAGACAAAAAATGGAAACAGGCATTAGCACCATAGCACACAAATAGGCCTGACAAGCTACAGAACCAGTACATGATTTACACATGTCCAACATGACTATAACCCTCCCATGCATGCACTGTCACAGAGTTGGAAGGGGAGGCAAAAGTCTGACACTGATGACACCAAGATGGAAGAGCAACACATTTGCTACATGCTGGGTAGCACTGCCCTCACACATTGGCCTGTGAGTGGCATGTCCTATACACATAAATGACACATGCCATCACACAGATGGCATGTACCATAGCCATGGTACATTCCACAAGTACATCCATATGTCAGTGAATGAGTACTGTCACCCATCCATGTGTGTGAGATGGACATGAAGAGATGAAAAATGCCACATAGTGTGAAAAGATACGCCATGTGCCACACACTGCAACACATCCAGTGTACAAAAATACAGTGATTGCAGGGCCATGTACACATCAATGGTTGTGCACTTCAACATGACAGGAAACAACTAGCATGTTCCACATTCAAACAAGCCCAAAAACATCATGTGATCAGGACAATACTCATTCAGCCTGAATGGTCAAATCATTCAACTACCAAGGTGACACATGTGGGCCAATGTGGGGTTTTTCAATGACAGAAGCATGTCACATATGTCACAATAGGGCTGAGGAATGTGTTGCAAAAGTGGGAGAATTGAAACAATCAGCCTGAAAGAACAATGAAAAATATAAACAATGTAGTTGCATGATGCCACCTCAACGGCAACTGCCGTAATGTTGCGCTACATTACTACTGTGGGCAGAAGGGATAGTGTCACACCCAAATTCAAGGCCGCAGAATGTATTGGATGAAGCACATGGGTGACCCATACTACTCAGTCACACACACCCTCACCTGGCACTCAATCAGAACCCGTCACCCAAACAACATACACATGCATTACACACACATGGGCACTCACCGGACAATGTGTCGAAATCGGGTAGTTCTCCCACACCTCGGATCTGTTCCTCTGTGACGAAGGTCCCAGCAACAGACTCATGTTCAGTGAGTTCGTTGTCCTCTTGTGGAGACCCACCGGCAGTCACCAGAGTAGCGGCATGACTTGAGGCCAGCTTGTCCTTTGCTCTGCGTTTCAGGTCGTTCCACCGCTTGTAGCAATCATCAGCTGAGTGCCTCACAAATCCAAGGGCACTTATGTGGTTAACGATGGTCTGCCAGTGTGCCTTACGTTGACCAGGTGTGGTCTTGGACCCTGCAGTCACCACCATTTCATGGCTATGTTGCAACACATAGCTCACAAGTGCATTAAGTTCTGAATCATTGAAGCAAGGCTTCCTTGAGGTACCAGAGTGTGTAGCCGTGCCTGGGGTTTCAGCTAGTCGTGCCAGAGCACCCTTCTTCCTCTTTTTAGAAGGTGGAACGGAGCCAGAGTGGCTAACGCCGCTCTGGTCAGTAGGGGCAGAATCACTGGTGGACTGGGTTGTTGGAGTGTGCGAATGCACATTGACCATAGGACTTGGTGCAGGCATTGTCTGAAGTGTGATGTTGGCAGGGGGAACATCAGTATGATGGACCAGGACCGACACTGTCCTGGCTGGGAGAGTCAGAGCTGGGGCAGAAGGAGCTGCAGCTGCGCCTGCAGCCTCACCACCCTGCATACTTGGGGCAGCAGATGACATAGCTGCCCCATATCCACGTGCCTTGGTGACAACTTGCACTGCCAAACGTGGCTTAGACTTGCTGACCTGGAAGTCAGCCAGGGAGTCATCCTGTGCCAGGTCAGGTGCCACAATGGGCTGGTCCAACAAGGGCTGAGCTGGGATGGTCTCAGCCATGTTTCCCTCAACCATGGGGGGTGGCATGGGTGTCCCTGATTGGTCCTCCACACATGGGGGTATAGGGGCACCCTGCAAATCCTGGCCACGTCCCCTACCGCGCCAACCACGTCCACCTTTTGAAGGTCGGCCACCTTTGCCTCCCTTACTGCTTGTTCGCCGCCCAACCATGGCACTGATGTTGTTGTGTGTATGGGAGGAGCAGTAAACTATTGTCCTGGGCAATTGGGGGTCAAAGGGGTAGGGTGCTTGATGGAATTTGTACCCTAGTGCTCTAACAAGGCTGTCTGTGACCCCTGGGGGAAGATGACGGGTCACACAATGAACAGGCAGCCCAAAAACAAAAATAAACGTGCATGCAACCCCTCGTAGACCACGTGCGTGGAAAAATGAACCCGCACTACGCTGTGGCACCCAGAAACACAAAAATGAGCGTACGCGTGATACACGCAGCCTACAATGACCTCTGAAGGGGTACGCGACACACGGGGCAAGCACAGTTGCTAAGTACGTGCGGAACTCACCGTCTGCCTGGAAAAAGAACGTGAAAAATATGCGCGTGTGCGCGTGGGCAACACCCCCGCCAAAAGAAGAATTGTACGCTGTCTGAGGAGACAGGACAAAAGGAGAAGTGAACACTGTTTGAGGAAACAGGCCCAAAAAAAGTAGAAAAATGAAAGCTGTCAGAGGTAATCGGGAGTACGAACTTGAAACGCTGTGAAGTAATCGCGTGTGAACCGACAAGAAGTACAGAATCCACCCACTCGCTCTCCACAAAAAGCACGTACAAGGAAATGGCGTCCTACACATACCTTTTTAACCGACCCAGACGTACACGTCACTTACCTGTGTACGCGCCCATTCCTCCAATTACACGCGCTGACACTCGGACGTGCAGCTTTTCCACGTGTGCTCTGTCATCACGTGCTATGAGGGAATCAACCACGTGCGTCACGTCACAGACGCGCTTATGCGCTAAGGGCCTTTGGTCCAATGAAATCGCGTACGTGATCTGACGCACTTACGCGCTAAGGGCCTTTCCTCGAATTACACGCTGATGTGCAAGATTTCCACGTGCCAAATCACTCCGTATCAAGCTGGCCTGATTGCCTGCTCCCCACGTGCCCTGCCATTTGCTGCCTGCACGTCAGCCAGGGGTGCTGTTGCTGTGACCACCCCTGCTGGAACCGAAGACTCCCGACTTGGATTCCATTGCTCCACAGCCCAGCCCCAGGACCCAGTTGCCCACCCACTCCTGCCTCTGGGGTTGCCATGTCCAGCACTACACCATCTGGCAGCACTGGCAACCCCCAGCCAGAGAGGCAGAGGGCCACCAGCTCCACTGCCACTGAAGTTGGTGTCCTGATGGAGCAAGTACTGGGGCAGCATGATGCCCTCTTCGGAAGGTCGCGCGCCGACAAGGAAGGACGGACCAGGATCTGGACGGATATCGTGACTGCCATCAACGCGGAGGGGGTGGCAGTCCGCGAATTCCATCATGTCAAGAAGCGCTGGGAGGACTTCAGGTCCAGGACCCTCAACAAGGCCCAGGGTGTCGGGGCCACCTGTCGGAAGACCAAATGAGGGTCCTGGAACGCGTATGCCCAGCGCTCCACGTCCAGGTCCTTGAGAGGCACACCTGTCTGGAGTCGAGCGGTAAGTGTACATGCATACTGATTGGAAGCTGTGCATGTGGTGGTGTTCCAGTAGTGTGCAGGTTGCACATGTGGTTTTGTAGGGCCATGTATGGATGTGTATGTACAGGGCCGTGAGGCTGACACATGCGAGTCCTTTCATGTGTGAGACACATGGATGGTGTATTTGTGGGTAAGCATGCAGGCTAAATGCAGATGTGTGAGCACACATGTTTGAATGACTGTGTATGTCAGTTGTCAAGGTTGTGGTGTCACACATGGATGTTGGTTCCAGCTGCATGTATCTGCACTGTGTACATGTGCATTTATGTGTATCTGACAAGTGTGCAACTGTCATGCAACATGGATGCATGTGAGACTCATATGTACAGGACTTATTGCCAGATGTGACATGGATGCCGATCTCATCACTGCGACACTTGGTGGAGGTGTACACATGCATGTAAGTGTGGTGGCGTGTGTGGATGTCTAGTGCACTGTTAGGGAGAATTCTCTGTTTAGGCTGAATTTCCTAACCTAGTGAGTCCCCCAACAGCTTTGCTGGATTTCTGGAGTTTGTTTTTTTCCATCCTGCCAAGAGTGAGACTCTTTTTCTCCCACTCTTGGACATGAATGTGTGTAATTCCTTTGAATGTCAATGTGTTCTATGGGCTATGGGGTCTTTTACTCCATAGGGTCTCATATGTTTTTCTATGTGTGTTACACCGCACCCTCCGTGCCATAGCACTGGGGCATCCTAGCGGACCTCCATCATAAACTCCATATCCGGGGACTGACTACTGTCTCCCCGGGCATGTAAAGTCACCATTGGCTTTACTAGACCTAAATTTATTAACAGAACTAGTACAAACCATCCTATTGTGGACGTACTAGTAGGGGTAATTCGATTACTCCTGGTTCTGTTATTCGAGGGGGCACTGTCCCGTCCCCCCTCGTCGAGTTTTGGCTGGTGGCAGTGGAAACTACTTGTTATATTCAACCCCGAATATAACCCTATGGGATTCTTCCCATTGTTGGAGGTTAATACTTTTTCTCGTTAATCTCTAACATACCACCGGTTTATTTATCTTCAATGAATCTATCGGATGGTATTTTCTGCAGAACTCGGTTTTTAAAATGGCGTCTGTGTTAGTCTCTGTGACTCCTAAACCAAAGGTTGAGCCCTTTGTTCCACTTTTGGCAGGCCTCTACACAGAGGCCCTCCAAAGTGGTTCCATTCTGTCTGGGTACCACAGGGGGTGTTGGAGGGGGTTTAGGCACCCTGGACTGAGTTGCCTTGCCAACTCAAGTCGCACTCTGGTGTGATTGGCCCAAGTGGGGAGCCACCCCGCTCACCACTTAGCGTGTTTTGAGTGACAGCTAGGCTGAATGAATGGGGGTTTTCTGCATAAAAGCAGGGCTTTTGGCACTGGATATTCAGAAGTCGCCACAGGACCTAAGAATCCGACGAGGGTAAAGCTGAGCCGACCTGCAACGATGACACCTCCGGTGGAGCCCTGCTGAACCGACTCACCACTTTCCGACGACAGAGGAGATCTCCCCGCCGGAGAGTCTCTTCCCCTGATTGGTGGGAACAACCAGTCTCCTTTGCTTTTTCTTCGCTCCAGGATGTAGTGGTCGAATTGCCCGTGCAGAGCACCCCGGCAAGCGGATAGCCACTACCCCTGTACCGTGACCAAAAGGTGGTGCCTTGTGACGGAGCACTCCGTGGCTGGTCTCTTCCCTGGTGGTGCAACGATCTTCAACTTTCCTTCGACGACGAGATCATCTCTTCTCTTGGCAAAGACCTGACGTGCATCCACCACCAGGAACAACTGCCCCCGCCGGAGCTGTCTCTCCACAAACAAGGTACCGTGTCCACCTGGCTTCCCTTTCTGCCGGATAAAGTGAGGTGTCTTAATCCTCGCCTCTCCATTGGGTCGCCTCCAAGCTTTCTTAACTTTCTGTTCTGAACTGGTCCAATCTTTCCATAACAATTTGCGACAAAGACTCGAAGTGCCTTTCCACTGTGATACTTTTTGGGACATATCGCCTTGCCTCTCTCCGAGTGGGCCTGGCCTCTGAACTTTGCGATCTACAGTAGACCCTGCCTTACTTGCCTTGCATTTGTTTGTAAAAGTGTTGGTGCCGAGTAAATTTCATAACCTGCCTTTTTCTCTCCCGTCCTAACGAATACTAGAGTGCCATCTAGGTTAAAGCATACACCTCTGTCTGCAAATAAGTGATGCCGTTGAACCTAGACTTGTCGAACTATTGTTAGAGGGATTGATCTTTTTCTTATAGTAATTGTGATTGAAGTTGTTTGCCGTATTAGTGCCAGAGTGTTTTTCATAGATGTGTTTTTATAAATAAATAACTATATATCTTTACACCGAAGCCTTGTTCCGTGTTTGCTTGTTCTACTGTGTAAATTGCCCTATGTTGTATACTCCACATACTGCCTAACTCTTCTTGAGGGAAGTTTGACTGCTCAGCCACAATTACCAAGTGAATCTGTGTGGTACAGACTGCTACCAAGTGGGTTTACTGCCAAACACCTGTAGTCCTCAATCTTTTGCAGTGGTCCCAGAGGGAACTGCACAGGATTCCGCCTAACATGCACTCCCTGTGTCTCATGTGATGCCTGGCTCACCTTTGCCTGCTCATGTTTTGTATGTGTATGGATGGTGCTGGCTGTTGCGATATGGCTGTGGAATAGCTCATGGGTGTGATTTGAAATGACATGTGTGTTGGGGATTGTGATGCCATGTCTGAAGTTTGACAATGACAATCGTGTGCAACTGTCATGTGTGTATGAGTCCATTGTACAGTGCCCTGATGCCTGTGTCCTATCTCTCCCTGTCTGCAGCGTCGACTGATGAAGAGGGCGGAGAGGGTGCTGTGGAGCACAGCGACAGGGATTGCACCGCCAGCCGGAGACGCAAGGCATGGCTCCCCTCCCAGGTTGTCATCTCGTCAGGGAGTGAGGAGTCCGGATGCGCGTCCCAGGTCGCAGCTGCCGAGGGGAGGTCCAAGAGGCGGAGGTCGGAGTTGGACTCCTCGGCAGCAGAAGGGGCAGCTGAGACCCCACAGGGCCCGACGGAGGAAGATGGCACGGAGTCATCCAGGTTGGTGGGGGGTTTGGTGTAGGTGGGGGCCATGCAAGGGACAGAGACGGGGTCTGGAGGTGGGGATTCCACTGGTGCTAGTGGTGCAGTGCAGGTGCAGGGACAGGAGGCAGCACAGGCCACCGCGGAGGTGCCTGTGTGTAATCCTGTCCCCGATCCTGTGACTGCATCATCTTGCACCAGCAGGGATACCTAGTCCAGACCCGTTTTCAGGCAGGGGATGAGCTTACGACAACTGGCCTTCCTCTGCCTGCGGACGTGGCTATCCGGGACCGGGTTGAGCCTGTCCTGGGTGGTGTGGCGTTGCGTCAACGGGCCATGCGAGGTGAAATGCAGTCTTTTCATGGGGAGACTGCATGTCGTCTCGAATGGCTCGTTGACCACGTCGACCTACGGGGACAGGTCACCAGGGCCGGATTCCTCTGTTTGCTGGGCCTTGTTCCGACCCCCTCCTCAACTGAACCCCCTATGCACCAGTCGTACTCTGTGCCATCTTCCCACCCATGTGTCACCTGTGTGCCCTGTGGAGCTGCCTCTGACCCTGCGGCCAGGCTGGTGGAGGACACATCCCTGCCACAGTCGGGAGTCGGACGTCCAGCAGGGGTGGCCACCTCAACAACTGCACCCCAGCCGGATGAGGATGTGCAGGCAGCAAGAGCCAGGGCACGCGCAGAGGCACATCAGCAGCAGCAACCAGGTGGGAGGCATGATGGCTTGGGGCCTTTGTCATCGGAGGGGCAGGCATCGGCCAGAGGGCAGGAGGACCCAGGATGGGAAGTGTCTTCCGTGTGGAAGCGGTCAGGCCACGCCATAGATGCGCTGCCGAAGCGGGCAGAAGAGGCACGGCTCACGATGGTCAGGGCAGAGAACTCCATGCGGAGGGCCCTGAGGCGGGCCGAGTGCCTCGAGGCAATTCGCAGGGAGTTGGAGGAGAACATGTCGTCGTCCCTGCGAACCCTCGGGGCCATGGAAGAGGACATTGAGCAGGAGTTCGATGATGCCCTGGCCCTGGACATCCAAAAGTGAGCCGTCGTACTAGCCCGCTGCCCTTGTAAATAGTAAGATAGTGTTAGGTTTCCTGTAGATTTTTCTTTATTTTGGTTGCGCTTAATAATAATTTGGCATTTATATAGCGCTACGAACCCTCAGGTATCTGAGCGCTGCTTATTATTACCCACAGTGTGTGGTGCTCATTTATCGACCTCCGAAGGATGAAAGGCTGAGTTTGGCCCTGCCGGGATTTGAACCTGCGTTAGCAGGCTCTGCACAGATGTCAAAGCGAGCACTCTACTTGCTGTGCCACTTGACCAACTTGGACAATACACCACGTTTCTGTATATAGTTTTTCATTAGGTAGTATTTTTATGATAGGTTTCATTTCTTCAGTTGGGATCATGGACCCTGGATTGTTCATCTGTATATAGTTCACTATTGGATTCATCTCTTTTTTTTTTGGATTTCACCATGGAGCAATGGTTTTCACTTTTGTTTTTCCCTTGCTTTGTTGGACTGTGACTTTGGACACCTTTCCTTTGGATTATGATTTTACTGACATGCAGCTTTTCTTTTTTTATTCCCATTGTTGTTTGTTTGATTTAAATTCCATTCATGTTGCTTTTAATACATTTTTTTCTTCATACTTCGATTTGTGGTATTATCTCATTGGTTTCATGCATGTCATGATATGGGTTTTCACATTCACTTGCAACCATTGTGTGTGTGTGACGGACATGTTTTCATTTACATACTTGCCATTGGGGTTGTATCATGTAATTGCCTTTTCTATGTGGGTGGATGCAATACTTGGTTGGGTCTTTGGGCTGGGGAGGCTGGCGATAAGGGCCATGATTGAGGATCGTCATGACCTGGGGGCAGGGGAACATGAGTGGGGGACTGCTGGCAGGTGCCCTGCACTGCTGGGTGGTGGGTGTGCAAGGGGACATGAGTGGGGGCCTGCTGGCAGGTGCCCTGCACTGCTGGGGGGTGGGGGTGCAAGGGGACATGAGTGGGACATGAGTGGGGGCCTGCTGGCCGGTGCCCTGCACTGCTGGGGGGTAGGGGTGCAAGGGGACATGAGTGGGACATGAGTGGGGGCCTGCTGGCAGGTGCCCTGCACTGCTGGGGGGTGGTGGTACAAGGGGACATGAGTGGGGGCCTGCTGGCAGGTGCCCTGCACTGCTGGGGGGTGGGGGTGCAAGGGGACATGAGTGGGACATGAGTGGGGGCCTGCTGGCAGGTGACCTGCACTGCTGGGGAGTGGGAGTGCAAGGGGACATGAGTTGGGGCCTGCTGGTAGGTGCCCTGCACTGCTGGGGGGGTGGGGTGCAAGAGGACATGAGTGGGACATGAGTGGGGTTCTGCTGGAAGGTGCCCTGCACTGCTTGGGGGGGGTGCAAGGGGACATGAGTGGTGGCCTGCTGGCATGTGCCGTGCTGGGGGGTGGGTGTGCAAGGGGACATGAGTGGGGGCCTGCTGGCAGGTGCCCTGCACTGCTGGGGGATGGGGGTGCAAGGGGACATGAGTGGGACATGAGTGGGGGCCTGCTGGCAGGTGCCCTGCACTGCTGGGGGGTGGGGGTGCAAGGGGACATGAGTGGGGGCCTGCTGGCAGGTGCCCTGCACTGCTGGGGGGTGGGCGTGCAAGGGGACATGAGAGGGGGCCTGCTGGTAGCTGCCCTGCACTGCTGGGGGATGGGGGTGCAATGGGACATGAGTGGGGGCCTGCTGGCAGGTGACCTGCAATGCTGGGAAGTGGAAGTGCAAGGGGACATGAGTGGGGGCCTTCTGGCAGGTGCCCTGCACTGCTGGGGTGTGGGGGTGCAAGGGGACATGAGTGGGGGCGTGCTGGCAGGTGCTCTGCACTGCTGGGGGGTGGGGGTGCAAGGGGACATGAGTGGGACATGAGTGGGGGCCTGCTGGCAGGTGCCCTGCACTGCTGGGGTGTGGGGGTGCAAGGGGACATGAGTGAGGGCCTGCTGGCAGGTGTCCTGCACTGCTGGTTGATGGGGGTGCAAGGGGACATGAGTGGGGGCCTGCTGGCAGGTGCCCTGCACTGCTGGGGGGTGGGGGTGCAAGGGGACATGAGTGGGGGCCTGCTGGCAGGTGCCCTGCACTGCTGGGGGGTGGGCGTGCAAGGGGACATGAGAGGGGGCCTGCTGGTAGCTGCCCTGCACTGCTGGGGGATGGGGGTGCAAGGGGACATGAGTGGGGGCCTTCTGGCAGGTGCCCTGCACTGCTGGGGGGTGGGGGTGCAAGGGGACATGAGTGGGACATGAGTGGGGGCCTGCTGGCAGGTGCCCTGCACTGCTGGGGTGTGGGGGTGCAAGGGGACATGAGTGAGGGCCTGCTGGCAGGTGTCCTGCACTGCTGGGGGTGGGGGTGCAAGGGGACATGAGTGGGGCCTGCTGGCAGGTGCCCTGCAGTGATGGGGGTGGGGGTGCAAGGGGTCATGAGTGGGACATGAGTGGGGGCCTGCTGGCAGGTGCCCTGCACTGCTGGGGGGTGGGGGTGCAAGGGGACATGAGTGGGGCATGAGTGGGGGCCTGCTGTCAGGTGCCCTGCACTGCTGGGGGGTGGGGGTGCAAGGGGACATGAGTGGGACATTGAGTGGGGGCCTGCTGGCAGGTGCCCTGCACTGCTGGGGGGGTGCAAGGGAAACTGAGTGGGACATGAGTGGGTGCCTGCTGGCAGGTGCCCTGCACTGCTGGGGGGTGGGGGTGCAAGGGGACATGAGTGGGACATGAGTGGGGGCCTGCTGGCAAGTGCCCTGCACTGCTGGGGGGTGGGGGTGCAAGGGGACATGAGTGGGGGCCTGCTGGCAGGTGCCCTGCACTGCTGGGGGGTGGGGGTGAAAGGGGACATGAGTGGGACATGAGTGGGGGCCTGCTGGCAGGTGACCTGCACTGCTGGGGAGTGGGCGTGCAAGCGGACATGAGTAGGACATGAGTATGGGCCTGCTGGCAGGTGCCCTGCACTGCTGGGGGGTGGGGGTGCAAGGGGACTTGAGTGGGACATGAGTGGGGGCCTGCTGGCAGGTGCCCTGCACTGCTGGGGGGTGAGGGTGCAAGGGGACATGAGAGGGGGCCTGCTGGCAGGTGACCTGCAATGCTGGGGAGTGGGAGTGCAAGGGGACTTGAGTAGGACATGAGTATGGGCCTGCTGGCAGGTGCCCTGCACTGCTGGGGGGTGGGGGTGCAAGGGGACTTGAGTGGGACATGAGTGGGGGCCTGCTGGCAGGTGCCCTGCACTGCTGGGGGGTGAGGGTGCAAGGGGACATGAGAGGGGGCCTGCTGGCAGGTGCCCTGCACTGCTGGGGGGTGGGGGTGCAAGGGGACTTGAGTAGGACATGAGTATGGGCCTGCTGGCAGGTGCCCTGCACTGCTGGGTGGTGGGGGTGCAAGGGGACTTGAGTGGGACATGAGTGGGGGCCTGCTGGCAGGTGCCCTGCACTGCTGGGGGGTGGGGGTGCAAGGGGACATGAGTGGGGGCGTGCTGGCAGGTGCCCTGCACTGCTGGGGGGTGGGGGTGCAAGGGGACATGAGTGGGACATGAGTGGGGGCCTGCTGGCAGGTGCCCTGCACTGCTGGGGTGTGGGGGTGCAAGGGGACATGAGTGAGGGCCTGCTGGCAGGTGTCCTGCACTGCTGGGGGTGGGGGTGCAAGGGGACATGAGTGGGGCCTGCTGGCAGGTGCCCTGCAGTGATGGGGGTGGGGGTGCAAGGGGTCATGAATGGGACATGAGTGGGGGCCTGCTGGCAGGTGCCCTGCACTGCAGGGGGGTGGGGGTGCAAGGGGACATGAGTGGGGCATGAGTGGGGGCCTGCTGGCAGGTGCCCTGCACTGCAGGGGGTGGGGGTGCAAGGGGACATGAGTGGGACATTGAGTGGGGGCCTGCTGGCAGGTGCCCTGCACTGCTGGGGGGGTGCAAGGGGACCTGAGTGGGACATGAGTGGGGGCCTGCTGGCAGGTGCCCTGTACTTCTGGGGGGTGAGGGTGCAAGGGGACATGAGTGGGTGCCTGCTGGCAGGTGCCCTGCACTGCCTGGGGGTGGGCGTGCAAGGGGACATGAGTGGGACATGAGTGGGGGCCTGCTGGCAGGTGACCTGCACTGCTGGGGAGTGGGGGTGCAAGTGGACATGAGTAGGACATGAGTATGGGCCTGCTGGCAGGTGCCCTGCACTGCTGGGGGGTGGGGGTGCAAGGGGACTTGAGTGGGACATGAGTGGGGGCCTGCTGGCAGGTGCCCTGCACTGCTGGGGGGTGAGGGTGCAAGGGGACATGAGTGGGGGCCTGCTGGCAGGTCCCCTGCGCTGCTGGGGGGTGGGTGTGCAAGGGGACATGAGTGGGGGCATGCTGGCAGGTGTCCTGCACTGCTGGGGGGTGGGGGTGCAAGGGGACATGAGTGGGGGCCTGCTGGCAGGTGCCCTGTACTGCTGGGGGTGGGGGTGCAAGGGGACATGAGTGGGACATGAGTGGGGGCCTGCTGGCAGGTGCAGTGCACTGCTGGGGGGTGGGGGTGCAAGGGGACATGAGTGGGGGCCTGCTGGCAGGTGCCCTGCACTGCTGTGGGCTGGGGGTGCAAGGGGACATGAGTGGGACATGAGTGGGGGCCTGATGGCACGTGACCTGCACTGCTGGGGAGTGGGAGTGCAAGGGGACATGAGTAGGGGCCTGAGGGCAGGTGCCCTGCACTGCTGGGGGGTTGGGGTTGCAAGAGGACATGAGTGGGACATGAGTGGGGGCCTGCTGGAAGGTGCCCTGCACTGCTGGGGGGTGGGGGTGCAAGGGGACATGAGTGGGGGCCTGCTGGCAGGTGCCCTGCACTGCTGGGGGGTTGGGGGTGCAAGAGGACATGAGTGGGACATGAGTGGGGGCCTGCTGGCAGGTGCCCTGCACTGCTGGGGGATGGGGGTGCAAGGAGACATGAGTGGGAAATGAGTGGGGGCCTGCTGGCAGGTGCCCTGCACTGCTGGGGGGTGGGGGTGCAAGGGGACATGAGTGGGACATGAGTGGGGGCCTGCTGGCAGGTGCGCTGCCCTGCTGGGGGGTGGGGTGCAAGGGGACATGAGTGGGGGCCTGCTGGCAGGTGCCCTGCACTGCTGGGGGATGGGGGTGCAAGGGGACATGAGTGGGGGGCTTCTGGCAGGTGCCCTGCACTGCTGGGGGGTGGGGGTGCAAGGGGACATGAGTGGGGGCGTGCTGGCAGGTGCCCTGCACTGCTGGGGGGTGGGGGTGCAAGGGGACATGAGTGGGACATGAGTGGGGGCGTGCTGGCAGGTGCCCTGCACTTCTGGGGGGTGGGGGTGCAAGGGGACATGAGTGGGACCTGAGTGAGGGCCTGCTGGCAGGTGCCCTGCACTGCTAGGGGGTGGGGGTGCAAGGGGACATGAGTGGGGGCCTGCTGACAGGTGCCCTGCAGTGATGGGGGTGGGGTTGCAAGGGGACATGAGTCCGACATGAGTGGGGGCCTGCTGGAAGTTGCCCTGCACTGCTGGGGGGTGGGGGTGCAAGGGGACATGAGTGGGGCATGAGTGGGGGCCTGCTGGCAGGTGCCCTGCACTGCTGGGGGGTGCAAGGGGACATGAGTGGGACATGAGTGGGGGGCCTGCTGGCAGGTGCCCTGCACTGCTGGACGGGGTGCAAGGGGACATGAGTGGGACATGAGTGGGGGCCTTCTGGCAGGTGCCCTACACTGCTGGGGGATGGGGGTGCAAGGGGACATGAGTGGGGGCCTGCTGGTAGGTGCCCTGCACTGCTGGGGGGTGGGGGTGCAAGGGGACATGAGTGGGGGCCTGCTGGCAGGTGCCCTGCACTGCTGGGCGGTGGGGGTGCAAGAGGACATGAGTGGGGGCCTGCTGGCAGGTGCCCTGCTGGGGGGTGGGTGTGCAAAGGGACATGAGTGGGACATGAGTGGGGGCCTGCTGGCAGGTGCCCTGCACTGCTGGGGGGGTGGGGGTGCAAGAGGACATGAGTGGGACATGAGTGGGGGCCTGCTGGAAGGTGCCCTGCACTGCTGGGGGGTGGGGGTGCAAGAGGACATGAGTGGGGGCCTGCTGGCAGGTGCCCTGCTGGGGGGTGGGTGTGCAAGGGGACATGAGTGGGACATGAGTGGGGGCCTGCTGGCGGTGCCCTGCACTGCTGGGGGATGGGGGTGCAAGGGTACATGAGTGGGACATGAGAGGGGGCCTGCTGGCAGGTGCCCTGCACTGCTGGGGGTGGGGGTGCAAGGGGACATGCGTGGGACATGAGTGGGGGCCTGCTGGCAGGTGCCCTGTACTGCTGGGGGGTGGGGGTGCAAGGGGACATGAGTGGGGGCCTGCTGGCAGGTGCCCTGCACTGCTGGGGGATGAGGGTACAAGGGGACATGAGTGGGGGCATGCTGGCAGGTGACCTGCACTGCTGGGGAGTGGGAGTGCAAGGGGACATGAGTGGGGGACTTCTGGCAGGTGCCCTGCCCTGCTGGGGGGTGAGGGTGCAAGGGGACATGAGTGGGGGTGTGCTGGCAGGTGCCCTGCACTGCTGGGGAGTGGGGGTGCAAGGGGACATGAGTGGGACATGAGTGGAGGCCTGCTGGCAGGTGCCCTGCACTGCTGGGGGGTGGGGGTGCAAGGGGACATGAGTGGGGGCGTGCTGGCAGGTGCCCTGCACTGCTGGGGGGTGGGGGAGCAAGGGGACATGAGTGGGACATGAGTGAGGGCCTGCTGGCAGGTGCCCTGCAATGCTAGGGAGTGGGGGTGCAAGGGGACATGAGTGGGACATGAGTGGGGGCCTGCTGGCAGGTGCCCTGCACTGCTGGGGGTGGGGGTGCAAGGGGACATGAGTGGGGGCCTGCTGGCAAGTGCCCTGCACTGCTGGGTGGTGGGGGTGCAAGGGGACATGAGTGGGGGCCTGCTGGCAGGTGCCCTGCACTGCTAGGGGGTGGGGGTGCAAGGGGACATGAGTGGGACATGAGTGGGGGCCTGCTGGCAGGTGACCTGCACTGCTAGGGGGTGGGGGTGCAAGGGGACATGAGTGGGACATGAGTGGGGGCCTGCTGGCAGGTGCCCTGCACTGCTGGGGGGTGGGGGTGCAAGGGGACATGAGTGGGACATGAGTGGGGGCCTGCTGGCAGGTGACCTACACTGCTGGGGAGTGGGGGTGCAAGCGGACATGAGTGGGACATGAGTGGGGGCCTGCTGGCAGGTGCCCTGCACTTCTGGGGGGTGGGGGTGCAAGGGGACTTGAGTGGGACATGAGTGGGGGCCTGCTGGCAGGTGCCCTGCACTGCTGGGGGGTGAGGGCGCAAGGGGACATGAGTCGGGGCCTGCTGGCAGGTCCCCTGCTCTGCTGGGGGGTGGGTGTGCAAGGGGACATGAGTGGGACATGAGTGGGGGCATGCTGGCAGGTGCCCTGCACTGCTGGGGGGTGGGGGTGCAAGGGGACATGAGTGGGACATGAGTGGGGGCCTGCTGGCAGGTGTCCTGTACTGCTGGGGGGTGGGGGTGCAAGGGGACATGAGTGGGACATGAGTGGGGGCCTGCTGGCAGGTGCCCTGCACTGCTGGGGGGTGGGGGTGCAAGGGGACATGAGTGGGGGCCTGCTGGCAGGTGCCCTGCACTTCTGGGGGGTGGGGGTGCAAGAGGACATGAGTGGGACATGAGTGGGGGCCTGCTGGAAGGTGCCCTGCACTGCTGGGGGGTGGGGGTGCAACGGGACATGAGTGGGGGCCTGCTGGCAGTGCCCTGCTGGGGGGTGGGTGTGCAAGGGGACATGAGTGGCACATGAGTGGGGGCCCACTGGCAGGTGCCCTGCACTGCTGGGGGATGGGGGTGCAAGGAGACATGAGTGGGACTTGAGTGGGGTCCTGCTGGCAGGTGCCCTGCACTGCTGGGGGGTAGGGGTGCAAGGGGACATGAGTGGGACATGAGTGGGGGCCTGCTGGCAGGTGCCCTGCACTGCTGGGGGGTGGGGGTGCAATGGGACATGAGTGGGGGCCTGCTGGCAGGTGCCCTGAACTGCTGGGGGATGGGGGTGCAAGGGGACATGAGTGGGGGCCTGCTGGCAGGTGACCTGCACTGCTGGGGAGTGGGAGTGCAAGGGGACATGCGTGGGGGCCTTCTGACAGGTGCCCTGCACTGCTGGAGGGTGGGGGGTGCAAGGGGACAAGAGTGGGGGCGTGCTGGCAGGTGCCCTGCACTGCTGGGGGGTGGGGGTGCAAGGGGTCATGAGTGGGACATGAGTGGGGGCCTGCTGGCAGGTGCCCTGCACTGCTGGGGGGTGGGGGTGCAAGGGGACATGAGTGGGGGCGTGCTGGCAGGTGCCCTGCACTGCTGGGTGGTGGGGGTGCAAGGGGACATGAGTGGGACATGAGTGGGGGCCTGCTGGCAGGTGCCCTGCACTGCTAGGGGGTGGGGGTGCAAGGGGACATGAGTGGGGGCCTGCTGACAGGTGCCCTGCAGTGATGGGGGTGGGGGTGCAAGGGGACATGAGTCCAACATGAGTGGGGGCCTGCTGGAAGGTGCCCTGCACTGCTGGGGGTCGGGGGTGCAAGGGGACATGAGTGGGGCATGAGTGGGGGCCTGCTGGCAGGTGCCCTGCACTGCTGAGGGGTGCAAGGGGACATGAGTGGGACAGGAGTGGGGTCCTGCTGGCAGGTGCCCTGAACTGCTGGGCGGGGTGCAAGGGGACATGAGTGGGACATGAGTGGGGGCCTGCTGGCAGGTGCCCTGCACTGCTGGGGATGGGGGTGCAAGGGGACATGAGTGGGGGCCTGCTGGCAGGTGCCCTGCACTGCTGGGGGGTGGGGGTGCAAGGGGACATGAGTGGGGGCCTGCTGGCAGGTGCCCTGCACTGCTGGGAGGTGGGGGTGCAAGGGGACATGAGTGGGGGCCTGCTGGCAGGTGCCCTGCACTGCTGGGGGGTGGGGATGCAAGGGGACATGAGTGGGACATGAGTGGGGGCCTGCTGGAAGGTGCCCTGCACTGCTGGGGTTTGGGGATGCAAGGGGACATGAGTGGGGGCCTGCTGGCAGGTGCCCTGCACTGCTGGGGGGTGGGGGTGCAAGAGGACATGAGTGGGACATGAGTGGGGGCCTGCTGGAAGGTGCCCTGCACTGCTGGGGTTTGGGGATGCAAGGGGACATGAGTGGGGGCCTGCTGGCAGGTGCCCTGCTGGGGGGTGGGTGTGCAAGGGGACATGAGTGGGACATGAGTGGGGGCCTGCTGGCAGGTGCCCTGCATTGCTGGGGGATGGGGGTGCAAGGGGACATGAGTGGGACATGAGTGGGGGCCTGCTGGCAGGTGCCCTGCACTGCTGGGGGGTGGGGGTGCAAGGGGACATGAGTGGGACATGAGTGAGGGCCTGCTGGCAGGTGCCCTGCACTGCTAGGGGGTGGGGGTGCAAGGGGACATGAGTGGGGGCCTGCTGGCAAGTGCCCTGCACTGATGGGGGTGGGGGTGCAAGGGAACATGAGTCCGACATTAGTGGGGGCCTGCTGGAAGGTGCCCTGCACTGCTGGGGGGTGCAAGGGGACATGAGTGGGACATGAGTGGGGGGCCTGCTGGCAGGTGCCCTGCACTGCTGGGGGGTTGCAAGGGGACATGAGTGGGACCTGAGTGGGGCCTGCTGGCAGGTGCCCTGCACTGCTGGGGGGTGGGGGTGCAAGGGGACATGAGTGGGACATGAGTGGGGGCCTGCTGGCAGGTGCCCTGCACTGCTGGGGGTGGGGGTGCAAGGGGACATGAGTGGGACATGAGTGGGGGCCTGCTGGCCGGTGCCCTGCACTGCTGGGGGGTGGGGGTGCAAGGGGACATGAGTGGGGGCCTGCTGGCAGGTGCCCTGCACTGCTGGGGGATGGGGGTGCAAGAGGACATGAGTGGGGGCCTGCTGGCAGGTGCCCTGCACTGCTGGGGGATGGGGGTGCAAGAGGACATGAGTGGGGGCCTGCTGGCAGGTGCCCTGCACTGCTGGGGGGTGGGGGTGCAAGGGGACATGAGTGGGCCATGAGTGGGGGCCTGCTGGCAGGTGCCCTGCACTGCTGTGGGGTGGGGGTGCAAAGGGACATGAATGGGACATTAGTGGGGGCCTGCTGGCTGGTGCCCTGCACTGCTGGGGGGTGGGGGTCCAAGGGGACATGAGTGGGACATAAGTGGGGGCCTGCTGGCAGGTGCCCTGCACTGCTGGGGGGTAGGGGTGCAAGGGGACATGACTGGGGGCCTGCTGGCAGGTGCCCTGCACTGCTGGAGGGTGGGGGTGCAAGGGGACATGAGTGGGCCATGAGTGGGGGCCTGCTGGCAGGTGCCCCACACTGCTGGGGGTGGGGGTGCAAGGGGACATGAGTGGGGGCGTGCTGGCAGGTGCCCTGCACTGCTGGGGGTTTAGGGTGCAAGGGGATATGAGTGGGACATGAGTGAGGGCCTGCTGGCAGGTGCCCTGCACTGCTGGGGCATGGGGGTTCAAGGGGACATGAGTGGGGCCTGCTGGCAGGTGCCCTGCAGTGATGGGGGTGGGGGTGCAAGGGGTCATGAGTGGGACATGAGTGGGGGCCTGCTGGCAGGTGCCCTGCACTGCTGGGGGGTGGGGGTGCAAGGGGACATGAGTGGGGCATGAGTGGGGGCCTGCTGGCAGGTGCCCTGCACTGCTGAGGGGTGGGGGTGCAAGGGGACATGATTGGGACATGAGTGGGGGCCTGCTGGCAGGTGCCCTGCACTGCTGGGTGGGTGCAAGGGGACATGAGTGGGACATGAGTGGGGGCCTGATGGCAGGTGCCCTGCACTGCTGGGGGGTGGGGGTGCAAGGGGACATGAGTGGGGGCCTGCTGGCAGGTGCCCTGCACTGCTGGGGGGTGGGGGTGCAAGTGGACATGAGTGGGACATGAGTGGGGGCCTGCTGGCAGGTGACCTGCACTGCTGGGGAGTGGGAGTGCAAGGGGACATGAGTGGGGGCCTGCTGGCAGGTGCCCTGCACTGCTGGGGGGGTAGGGGTGCAAGAGGACATGAGTGGGACATGAGTGGGGGCCTGCTGGAAGGTGCCCTGCACTGCTGGGGGGTGGGGGTGCAAGGGGATATGAGTGGGGGCCTGCTGGCAGGTGCCCTGCTGGGGGGTGGGTGTGCAAGGGGACATGAGTGGGACATGAGTGGGGGCCTGCTGGCAGGTGCCCTGCACTGCTGGGGGATGGGGGTGCAAGGGGACATGAGTGGGACATGAGTGGGGGCCTGCTGGCAGGTGCCCTGCACTGCTGGGGGGTGGGGGTGCAAGGGGACATGAGTGGGGGCCTGCTGGCAGGTGCCCTGCACTGCTGGGGAATGGGGGTGCAAGGGGACAAGAGTGGGGGCGTGCTGGCAGGTGCCCTGCAATGCTGAGGGGTGGGGGTGCAAGGGGACATGAGTGGGACATGAGTGGGGGCCTGCTGGCAGGTGCCCTACACTGCTGGGGGGTGGGGGTGCAAGGGGACATGAGTGGGGGCATGCTGGCAGGTGCCCTGCACTGCTGGGGGGTGGGGGTGCAAGGGGACATGAGTGGGACATGAGTGAGGGCCTGCTGGCAGGTGCCCTGCACTGCTAGGGGGTGGGGGTGCAAGGGGACAATGGTGGGGGCCTGCTGGCAGGTGCCCTGCACTGCTGGGGGGTGAGGGTGCAAGGGGACATGAGTGGGGGCCTGCTGGCAGGTGCCCTGCACTGCTGGGGGAGGGGGGTGCAAGGGGACAAGAGTGGGGGCCTGCTGGCAGGTGACCTGCACTCCTGGGGAGTGGGAGTGCAAGGGAACATGAGTGGGGGCCTTCTGGCAGGTGCCCTGCACTGCTGGGGGGTGGGGGTGCAAGGGGACATGAGTGGGGGCGTGCTGGCAGGTGCACTGCAATGCTGAGGGGTGGGGGTGCAAGGGGACATGAGTGGGACATGAGTGGGGACCTGCTGGCAGGTGCCCTACACTGCTGGGCGGTGGGGGTGCAAGGGGACATGAGTGGGGGCGTGCTGGCAGGTGCCCTGCACTGCTGGGGGGTGAGGGTGCAAGGGGACATGAGTGGGGGCCTGCTGGCAGGTGCCCTGCACTGCTGGGGAATGGGGGTGCAAGGGGACAAGAGTGGGGGCCTGCAGGCAGGTGACCTGCACTGCTGGGGAGTGGGAGTGCAAGGGGACATGGTTGGGGACCTTCTGGCAGGTGCCCTGCACTGCTGGGGGGTGGGGGTGCAAGGTGACATGAGTGGGGGCGTGCTGGCAGGTGCCCTGCAATGCTGAGGGGTGGGGGTGCAAGGGGACATGAGTGGGACATGAGTGGGGGCCTGCTGGCAGGTGCCCTACACTGCTGGGGGTGGGGGTGCAAGGGGACATGAGTGGGGTCATGCTGGCAGTTGCCCTGCACTGCTGGGGGGTGGGGGTGCAAGGGGACATGAGTGGGACATGAGTGAGGGCCTGCTGGCAGGTGCCCTGCACTGCTAGGGGGTGGGGGTGCAAGGGGACAATGGTGGGGGCCTGCTGGCAGGTGCCCTGTACTGCTGGGGGGTGAGGGTGCAAGGGGACATGAGTGGGGGCCTGCTGGCAGGTGCCCTGCACTGCTGGGGGAGGGGGGTGCAAGGGGACAAGAGTGGGGGCCTGCTGGCAGGTGACCTGCACTGCTGGGGAGTGGGAGTGCAAGGGAACATGAGTGGGGGCCTTCTGGCAGGTGCCCTGCACTGCTGGGGGGTGGGGGTGCAAGGGGACATGAATGGGGGCGTGCTGGCAGGTGCACTGCAATGCTGAGGGGTGGGGGTGCAAGGGGACATGAGTGGGACATGAGTGGGGACCTGCTGGCAGGTGCCCTACACTGCTAGGGGGTGGGGGTGCAAGGGGACATGAGTGGGGGCGTGCTGGCAGGTGCCCTGCACTGCTGGGGGTGGGGGTGCAAGGGGACATGAGTGGGACATGAGTGAGGGCCTGCTGACAGGTGCCCTGCACTGCTAGGGGGTGGGGGTGCAAGGGGACAATGGTGGGTGCCTGCTGGCAGGTGCCCTGCAGTGATGGGGGTGGGGGTGCAAGGGGACATGAGTCCGACATGAGTGGGGGCCTGCTGGCAGGTGCCCTGCACTGCTGGGGGGTGGGGGTGCAAGGTGACATGAGTGTGGCATGAGTGGGGGCCTGCTGGCAGGTGCCCTGCACTGCTGGGGGGTCCAAGGAGACATGAGTGGGACATGAGTGGGGGGCCTGCTGGCAAGTGCCCTGCACTGCTGGGGGGGTGTAAGGGGACATGAGTGGGACATGAGTGGGGGCCTGCTGGCAGGTGCCCTGCACTGCTGGGGGATGGGGTGCAAGGGGACATGAGTGGGGGCCTGCTGGCAGGTGCCCTGCACTGCTGGGGGTGGGTGTGCAAGGGGACATGAGTGGGACATGAGTGGGGGCCTGCTGGCAGGTGACCTGCACTGCTGGGGAGTGGGAGTGCAAGGGCACATGAGTGGGTGCCTGCTGGCAGGTGCCCTGCACTGCTGCGGGGTAGGGGTGCAAGGTGACATGCGTATGACATGAGTGGGGGCCTGCTGGCAGGTGCCCTGCACTGCTGGGGGGTGGGGGTGCAAGGGGACATGAGTGGGGGCCTGCTGGCAGGTGCCCTGCACTGCTGGGGGGTGGGGGTGCAAGGGGACATGAGTGGGACATGACAGGGGGCCTGCTGGCAGGTGCCCTGCACTGCTGGGGGTGGGGGTGCAAGGGGACATGAATGGGACATGAGTGGGGGCCTGCTGGCTGGTGCCCTGCACTGCTGGGGGTGTGGGTGCAATGGGACATGAGTGGGACATGAGTGGGTGCCTGCTGGCAGGTGACCTGCACTGCTGGGGAGTGGGAGTGCAAGGGGACATGAGTGGGGGCCTGCTGGCAGGTGCCCTGCACTGCTGCGGGGTAGGGGTGCAAGGGGACATGAGTATGACATGAGTGGGGGCCTGCTGGCAGGTGCCCTGCACTGCTGGGGGGTGGGGGTGCAAGGGGACATGAGTGGGGGCCTGCTGGCAGGTGCCCTGCACTGCTGGGGGGTGGGGGTGCAAGGGGACATGAGTGGGACATGACAGGGGGCCTGCTGGCAGGTGCCCTGCACTGCTGGGGGTGGGGGTGCAAGGGGACATGAATGGGACATGAGTGGGGGCCTGCTGGCTGGTGCCCTGCACTGCTGGGGGGTGGGGGTGCAAGGGGACATGAGTGGGACATGAGTGGGGGCCTGCTGGCAGGTTCCCTGCACTGCCTGGGGATGGGGGTGCAAGGGGACATCAGTGTGACATGAGTGGGGGCCTGCTGGCAGGTGCCCTGCACTGCTGGGGGGTGAAGGTGCAAGGGGACATGAGTGGGTCATGAGTGGGGGCCTGCTGGCAGGTGCCCTGCACTGCTGGGGGGTGGGGGTGCAAGGGGACATGACTGGGGGCCTGCTGGCAGGTGCCCTGCTCTGCTGGGGGCTGGGGGTGCAAGGGGACATGAGTGGGACATGAGTGGGGGCCTGCTGGCAGGTGCCCTGCACTGCTGGGGGTTGAGGGTGCAAGGGGACATGAGTGGGACATGAGTGAGGGCCTGCTGGCAGGTGCCCTGCACTGCTGGGGGGTGGGAGTTCAAGGGGACAAGAGTGGGGCCTGCTGGCAGGTGCCCTGCAGTGATGGGGGTGGGGGTGCAAGGGGTCATGAGTGGGACATGAGTGGGGGCCTGCTGGCAGGTACCCTGCACTGCTGGGGGGTGGGGGTGCAAGGGGACATGAGTGGGGCATGAGTGGGGGCCTGCTGGCAGGTGCCCTGCACTGCTGAGGGGTGGGGGTGCAAGGGGACATGAGTGGGACATGAGTGGGGGCCTGCTGGCAGGTGCCCTGCACTGCTGGGGGGGTGCAAGGGGACATGAGTTGGACATGAATGGAGGCCTGCTGGCAGGTGCCCTGCACTGCTGGGGGGTGGGGGTGCAAGGGGACATGAGTGGGGGCCTGCTGGCAGGTGCCCTGCACTGCTGGGGGTGGGGGTGCAAGGGGACATGAGTGGGGGCCTGCTGGCAGGTGCCCTGCACTGCTGGGGGGTGGGGGTGCAAGGGGACATGAGTGGGGGCCTGCTGGCAGGTGCCCTGCACTGCTGGGGGTGGGGGTGCAAGGGGACATGAGTGGGACATGAGTGGGGGCCTGCTGGCAGGTGACCTGCACTGCTGGGGAGTGGGAGTGCAAGGGGACATGAGTGGGGGCCTGCTGGCAGGTGCCCTGCACTGCTGCGGGGTAGGGGTGCAAGGGGACATGAGTATGACATGAGTGGGGGCCTGCTGGCAGGTGCCCTGCACTGCTGGGGGGTGGGGGTGCAAGGGGACATGAGTGGGGGCCTGCTGGCAGGTGCCCTGCACTGCTGGGGGGTGGGGGTGCAAGGGGACATGAGTGGGACATGACAGGGGGCCTGCTGGCAGGTGCCCTGCACTGCTGGGGGGTGGGGGTGCAAGGGGACATGAATGGGACATGAGTGGGGGCCTGCTGGCTGGTGCCCTGCACTGCTGGGGGGTGGGGGTGCAAGGGGACATGAGTGGGACATGAGTGGGGGCCTGCTGGCAGGTGCCCTGCACTGCTGGGGGGTGAAGGTGCAAGGGGACATGAGTGGGTCATGAGTGGGGGCCTGCTGGCAGGTGCCCTGCACTGCTGGGGGGTGGGGGTGCAAGGGGACATGACTGGGGGCCTGCTGGCAGGTGCCCTGCTCTGCTGGAGGTGGGGGTGCAAGGGGACATGAGTGGGACATGAGTGGGGGCCTGCTGGCAGGTGGCCCACACTGCTACGGGGTGGGGGTGCAAGGGGACATGAGTGGGGGCATGCTGGCAGGTGCCCTGCACTGCTGGGGGTTGAGGGTGCAAGGGGACATGAGTGGGACATGAGTGAGGGCCTGCTGGCAGGTGCCCTGCACTGCTGGGGGGTGGGAGTTCAAGGGGACAAGAGTGGGGCCTGCTGGCAGGTGCCCTGCAGTGATGGGGTGGGGGTGCAAGGGGTCATGAGTGGGACATGAGTGGGGGCCTGCTGGCAGGTACCCTGCACTGCTGGGGGGTGGGGGTGCAAGGGGACATGAGTGGGGCATGAGTGGGGGCCTGCTGGCAGGTGCCCTGCACTGCTGAGGGGTGGGGGTGCAAGGGGACATGAGTGGGACATGAGTGGGGGCCTGCTGGCAGGTGACCTGCACTGCTGGGGAGTGGGAGTGCAAGGGGACCTGAGTGGGGGCCTGCTGGCAGGTGCCCTGCACTGCTGGGGGGGTGGGGGTGCAAGAGGACATGAGTGGGACATGAGTGGGGGCCTGCTGGAAGGTGCCCTGCACTGCTGGGGGGTGGGGGTGCAAGGGGACATGAGTGGGGGCCTGCTGGCAGGTGCCCTGCACTGCTGGGGGTGGGGGTGCAAGGGGACATGAGTGGGACATGAGTGGGGGCCTGTTGGCAGGTGACCTGCACTGCTGGGGAGTGGGAGTGCAAGGGGACCTGAGTGGGGGCCTGCTGGCAGGTGCCCTGCACTGCTGGGGGGGTGGGGGTGCAAGAGGACATGAGTGGGACATGAGTGGGGGCCTGCTGGAAGGTGCCCTGCACTGCTGGGGGGTGGGGGTGCAAGGGGACATGAGTGGGGGCCTGCTGGCAGGTGCCCTGCTGGGGGGTGGGTGTGCAAGGGGACATGAGTGGGACATGAGTGGGGGCCTGCTGGCAGGTGCCCTGCACTGCTGGGGGATGGGGTGCAAGGGGACATGAGTGGGACATGAGTGGGGGCCTGCTGGCAGGTGCCCTGCACTGCTGGGGGGTGGGGGTGCAAGGGGACATGAGTGGGACATGAGTGGGGGCCTGCTGGCAGGTGCCCTGCACTGCTGGGGGGTGAGGGTGCAAGGGGACATGAGTGGGGGCCTGCTGGCAGGTGCCCTGCACTGCTGGGGAATGGGGGTGCAAGGGGACAAGAGTGGGGGCCTGCTGGCAGGTGACCTGCACTGCTGGGGAGTGGGAGTGCAAGGGGACATGGTTGGGGGCCTTCTGGCAGGTGCCCTGCACTGCTGGGGGTTGGGGGTGCAAGGGGACATGAGTGGGGGCGTGCTGGCAGGTGCCCTGCAATGCTGAGGGGTGGGGGTGCAAGGGGACATGAGTGGGACATGAGTGGGGGTCTGCTGGCAGGTGCCCTACACTGCTGGGGGGTGGGGGTGCAAGGGGACATGAGTGGGGGCGTGCTGGCAGGTGCCCTGCACTGCTGGGGGGTGGGGGTGCAAGGAGACATGAGTGAGACATGAGTGAGGGCCTGCTGGCAGGTGCCCTGCACTTCTAGGGGGTGGGGGTGCAAGGGGACAATGGTGGGGGCCTGCTGGCAGGTGCCCTGCACTGCTGGGGGTGAGGGAGCAAGGGGACATGAGTGGGGGCCTGCTGGCAGGTGCCCTGCACTGCTGGGGGATGGGGGTGTAAGGGGACAAGAGTGGGGGCCTGCTGGCAGGTGACCTGCACTGCTGGGGAGTGGGAGTGCAAGGGAACATGAGTGGGGGCCTTCTGGCAGGTGCCCTGCACTGCTGGGGGGTGGGGGTGCAAGGGGACATGAGTGGGGGCGTGCTGGCAGGTGCCCTGCAATGCTGAGGGGTGGGGGTGCAAGGGGACATGAGTGGGACATGAGTGGGGACCTGCTGGCAGGTGCCCTACACTGCTGGGGGGTGGGGGTGCAAGGGGACATGAGTGGGGGCGTGCTGGCAGGTGCCCTGCACTGCTGGGGGTGGGGGTGCAAGGGGACATGAGTGGGACATGAGTGAGGGCCTGCTGACAGGTGCCCTGCACTGCTAGGGGGTGGGGGTGCAAGGGGACAATGGTGGGGGCCTGCTGGCAGGTGCCCTGCAGTGATGGGGGTGGGGGTGCAAGGGGACATGAGTCCGACATGAGTGGGGGCCTGCTGGCAGGTGCCCTGCACTGCTGGGGGGTGGGGGTGCAAGGTGACATGAGTGGGGCATGAGTGGGGGCCTGCTGGCAGGTGCCCTGCACTGCTGGGGGGTCCAAGGAGACATGAGTGGGACATGAGTGGGGGGCCTGCTGGCAAGTGCCCTGCACTGCTGGGGCGGTGCAAGGGGACATGAGTGGGACATGAGTGGGGGCCTGCTGGCAGGTGCCCTGCACTGCTGGGGGATGGGGGTGCAAGGGGACATGAGTGGGGGCCTGCTTGCAGGTGCCCTGCACTGCTGGGGGTGGGTGTGCAAGGGGACATGAGTGGGACATGAGTGGGGGCCTGCTGGCAGGTGACCTGCACTGCTGGGGAGTGGGAGTGCAAGGGCACATGAGTGGGTGCCTGCTGGCAGGTGCCCTGCACTGCTGCGGGGTAGGGGTGCAAGGGGACATGAGTATGACATGAGTGGGGGCCTGCTGGCAGGTGCCCTGCACTGCTGGGGGGTGGGGGTGCAAGGGGACATGAGTGGGGGCCTGCTGGCAGTTGCCCTGCACTGCTGGGGGGTGGGGGTGCAAGGGGACATGAGTGGGACATGACAGGGGGCCTGCTGGCAGGTGCCCTGCACGGCTGGGGGTGGGGGTGCAAGGGGACATGAATGGGACATGAGTGGGGGCCTGCTGGCTGGTGCCCTGCACTGCTGGGGGTGGGGGTGCAAGGGGACATGAGTGGGACATGAGTGGGGGCCTGCTGGCAGGTGACCTGCACTGCTGGGGAGTGGGAGTGCAAGGGGACATGAGTGGGGGCCTGCTGGCAGGTGCCCTGCACTGCTGCGGGGTAGGGGTGCAAGGGGACATGAGTATGACATGAGTGGGGGCCTGCTGGCAGGTGCCCTGCACTGCTGGGGGGTGGGGGTGCAAGGGGACATGAGTGGGGGCCTGCTGGCAGGTGCCCTGCACTGCTGGGGGGTGGGGGTGCAAGGGGACATGAGTGGGACATGACAGGGGGCCTGCTGGCAGGTGCCCTGCACTGCTGGGGGGTGGGAGTGCAAGGGGACATGAATGGGACATGAGTGGGGGCCTGCTGGCTGGTGCCCTGCACTGCTGGGGGGTGGGGGTGCTAGGGGACATGAGTGGGACATGAGTGGGGGCCTGCTGGCAGGTTCCCTGCACTGCCTGGGGATGGGGGTGCAAGGGGACATCAGTGTGACATGAGTGGGGGCCTGCTGGCAGGTGCCCTGCACTGCTGGGGGGTGAAGGTGCAAGGGGACATGAGTGGGTCATGAGTGGGGGCCTGCTGGCAGGTGCCCTGCACTGCTGGGGGGTGGGGGTGCAAGGGGACATGACTGGGGGCCTGCTGACAGGTGCCCTGCTCTGCTGGGGGGTGGGGGTGCAAGGGGACATGAGTGGGACATGAGTGGGGGCCTGCTGGCAGGTGGCCCACACTGCTACGGGGTGGGGGTGCAAGGGGACATGAGTGGGGGCATGCTGGCAGGTGCCCTGCACTGCTGGGGGTTGAGGGTGCAAGGGGACATGAGTGGGACATGAGTGAGGGCCTGCTGGCAGGTGCCCTGCACTGCTGGGGGGTGGGAGTTCAAGGGGACAAGAGTGGGGCCTGCTGGCAGGTGCCCTGCAGTGATGGGGTAGGGGTGCAAGGGGTCATGAGTGGGACATGAGTGGGGGCCTGCTGGCAGGTGCCCTGCACTGCTGGGGGAAGGGGGTGCAAGGGGACATGAGTGGGGGCCTGCTGGCAGGTGCCCTGCACTGCTGGGGGTGGGTGTGCAAGGGGACATGAGTGGGACATGAGTGGGGGCCTGCTGGCAGGTGACCTGCACTGCTGGGGAGTGGGAGTGCAAGGGCACATGAGTGGTTGCCTGCTGGCAGGTGCCCTGCACTGCTGCGGGGTAGGGGTGCAAGGGGACATGAGTATGACATGAGTGGGGGCCTGCTGGCAGGTGCCCTGCACTGCTGGGGGGTGGGGGTGCAAGGGGACATGAGTGGGGGCCTGCTGGCAGGTGCCCTGCACTGCTGGGGGGTGGGGGTGCAAGGGGACATGAGTGGGACATGACAGGGGGCCTGCTGGCAGGTGCCCTGCACTGCTGGGGGTGGGGGTGCAAGGGGACATGAATGGGACATGAGTGGGGGCCTGCTGGCTGGTGCCCTGCACTGCTGGGGGTGGGGGTGCAAGGGGACATGAGTGGGACATGAGTGGGGGCCTGCTGGCAGGTGACCTGCACTGCTGGGGAGTGGGAGTGCAAGGGGACATGAGTGGGGGCCTGCTGGCAGGTGCCCTGCACTGCTGCGGGGTAGGGGTGCAAGGGGACATGAGTATGACATGAGTGGGGGCCTGCTGGCAGGTGCCCTGCACTGCTGGGGGGTGGGGGTGCAAGGGGACATGAGTGGGGGCCTGCTGGCAGGTGCCCTGCACTGCTGGGGGGTGGGGGTGCAAGGGGACATGAGTGGGACATGACAGGGGGCCTGCTGGCAGGTGCCCTGCACTGCTGGGGGGTGGGGGTGCAAGGGGACATGAATGGGACATGAGTGGGGGCCTGCTGGCTGGTGCCCTGCACTGCTGGGGGGTGGGGGTGCAAGGGGACATGAGTGGGACATGAGTGGGGGCCTGCTGGCAGGTTCCTTGCACTGCCTGGGGATGGGGGTGCAAGGGGACATCAGTGTGACATGAGTGGGGGCCTGCTGGCAGGTGCCCTGCACTGCTGGGGGGTGAAGGTGCAAGGGGACATGAGTGGGTCATGAGTGGGGGCCTGCTGGCAGGTGCCCTGCACTGCTGGGGGGTGGGGGTGCAAGGGGACATGACTGGGGGCCTGCTGGCAGGTGCCCTGCTCTGCTGGGGGGTGGGGGTGCAAGGGGACATGAGTGGGACATGAGTGGGGGCCTGCTGGCAGGTGGCCCACACTGCTACGGGGTGGGGGTGCAAGGGGACATGAGTGGGGGCATGCTGGCAGGTGCCCTGCACTGCTGGGGGTTGAGGGTGCAAGGGGACATGAGTGGGACATGAGTGAGGGCCTGCTGGCAGGTGCCCTGCACTGCTGGGGGGTGGGAGTTCAAGGGGACAAGAGTGGGGCCTGCTGGCAGGTGCCCTGCAGTGATGGGGGTGGGGGTGCAAGGGGTCATGAGTGGGACATGAGTGGGGGCCTGCTGGCAGGTGCCCTGCACTGCTGGGGGGTGGGGGTGCAAGGGGACATGAGTGGGGCAAGAGTGGGGGCCTGCTGGCAGGTGCCCTGCACTGCTGAGGGGTGGGGGTGCAAGGGGACATGAGTGGGACATGAGTGGGGGCCTGCTGGCAGGTGCCCTGCACTGCTGGGGGGGTGCAAGGGGACATGAGTGGGACATGAGTGGGGGCCTGCTGGCAGGTGCCCTGCACTGCTGGGGGGTGGGGGTGCAAGGGGACATGAGTGGGGGCCTGCTGGCAGGTGCCCTGCACTGCTGGGGGGTGGGGGTGCAAGGGGACATGAGTGGGACATGAGTGGGGGCCTGCTGGCAGGTGACCTGCACTGCTGGGGAGTGGGAGTGCAAGGGGACCTGAGTGGGGGCCTGCTGGCAGGTGCCCTGCACTGCTGGGGGGGTGGGGGTGCAAGAGGACATGAGTGGGACATGAGTGGGGGCCTGCTGGAAGGTGCCCTGCACTGCTGGGGGGTGGGGGTGCAAGGGGACATGCGTGGGGGCCTGCTGGCAGGTGCCCTGCTGGGGAGTGGGTGTGCAAGGGGACATGAGTGGGACATGAGTGGGGGCCTGCTGGCAGGTGCCCTGCACTGCTGGGGGATGGGGGTGCAAGGGGACATGAGTGGGACATGAGTGGGGGCCTGCTGGAAGGTGCCCTGCACTGCTGGGGGGTGGGGGTGCAAGGGGACATGAGTGGGGGCCTGCTGGCAGGTGCCGTGCTGGGGGGTGGGTGTGCGAGGGGACATGAGTGGGACATGAGTGGGGGCCTGCTGGCAGGTGCCCTGCACTGCTGGGGGGTGGGGGTGCAAGGGGACATGAGTGGGACATGAGTGGGGGCCTGCTGGCAGGTGCCCTGCACTGCTGGGGGGTGAGGGTGCAAGGGGACATGAGTGGGGGCCTGCTGGCAGGTGCCCTGCACTGCTGGGGAATGGGGGTGCAAGGGGACAAGAGTGGGGGCCTGCTGGGAGGTGACCTGCACTGCTGGGGAGTGGGAGTGCAAGGGGACATGGTTGGGGGCCTTCTGGCAGGTGCCCTGCACTGCTGGTGGGTGGGGGTGCAAGGGGACATGAGTGGGGGCGTGCTGGCAGGTGCCCTGCAATGCTGAGGGGTGGGGGTGCAAGGGGACATGAGTGGGGGCCTGCTGGCAGGTGCCCTACACTGCTGGGGGGTGGGGGTGCAAGGGGACATGAGTGGGGGCGTGCTGGCAGGTGCCCTGCACTGCTGGGGGGTGGGGGTGCAAGGAGACATGAGTGGGACATGAGTGAGGGCCTGCTGGCAGGTGCCCTGCACTGCTAGGCGGTGGGGGTACAAGGGGACAATGGTGGGGGCCTGCTGGCAGGTGCCCTGCACTGCTGGGGGTGAGGGAGCAAGGGGACATGAGTGGGGGCCTGCTGGCAGGTGCCCTGCACTGCTGGGGGATGGGGGTGCAAGGGGACAAGAGTGGGGGCCTGCTGGCAGGTGACCTGCACTGCTGGGGAGTGGGAGTGCAAGGGAACATGAGTGGGGGCCTTCTGGCAGGTGCCCTGCACTGCTGGGGGGTGGGGGTGCAAGGGGACATGAGTGGGGGCGTGCTGGCAGGTGCCCTGCAATGCTGAGGGGTGGGAGTGCAAGGGGACATGAGTGGGACATGAGTGGGGGCCTGCTGGCAGGTGCCCTACACTGCTGGGGGGTGGGGGTGCAAGGGGACATGAGTGGGGGCATGCTGGCAGGTGCCCTGCACTGCTGGGGGGTGGGGGTGCAAGGGGACATGAGTAGGACATGACTGAGGGCCTGCTGACAGGTGCCCTGCACTGCTAGGGGGTGGGGGTGCAAGGGGACAATGGTGGGGGCCTGCTGACAGGTGCCCTGCAGTGATGGGGGTGGGGGTGCAAGGGGACATGAGTCCGACATGAGTGGGGGCCTGCTGGCAGGTGCCCTGCACTGCTGGGGGGTGGGGGTGCAAGGTGACATGAGTGGTGCATGAGTGGGGGCCTGCTGGCAGGTGCCCTGCACTGCTGGGGGGTCCAAGGGGACATGAGTGGGACATGAGTGAGGGGCCTGCTGGCAAGTGCCCTGCACTGCTGGGGGGGTGCAAGGGGACATGAGTGGGACATGAGTGGGGGCCTGCTGGCAGGTGCCCTGCACTGCTGGGGGATGGGGGTGCAAGGGGACATGAGTGGGGGCCTGCTGGCAGGTGCCCTGCACTGCTGGGGGTGGGGGTGCAAGGGGACATGAGTGGGACATGAGTGGGGGCCTGCTGGCAGGTGAACTGCACTGCTGGGGAGTGGGAGTGCAAGGGGACATGAGTGGGGGCCTGCTGGCAGGTGCCCTGCACTGCTGCGGGGTAGGGGTGCAAGGGGACATGAGTATGACATGAGTGGGGGCCTGCTGGCAGGTGCCCTGCACTGCTGGGGGGTGGGGGTGCAAGGGGACATGAGTGGGGGCCTGCTGGCAGGTGCCCTGCACTGCTGGGGGGTGGGGGTGCAAGGGGACATGAGTGGGACATGACAGGGGGCCTGCTGGCAGGTGCCCTGCACTGCTAGGGGGTGGGGGTGAAAGGGGACATCAGTGTGACATGAGTGGGGGCCTGCTGGCAGGTGCCCTGCACTGCTGGGGGGTGAAGGTGCAAGGGGACATGAGTGGGTCATGAGTGGGGGCCTGCTGGCAGGTGCCCTGCACTGCTGGGGGGTGGGGGTGCAAGGGGACATGACTGGGGGCCTGCTGGCAGGTGCCCTGCTCTGCTGGGGGGTGGGGGTGCAAGGGGACATGAGTGGGACATGAGTGGGGGCCTGCTGGCAGGTGGCCCACACTGCTACGGGGTGGGGGTGCAAGGGGACATGAGTGGGGGCATGCTGGCAGGTGCCCTGCACTGCTGGGGGTTGAGGGTGCAAGGGGACATGAGTGGGACATGAGTGAGGGCCTGCTGGCAGGTGACCTGCACTGCTGGGGGGTGGGAGTTCAAGGGGACAAGAGTGGGGCCTGCTGGCAGGTGCCCTGCAGTGATGGGGGTGGGGGTGCAAGGGGTCATGAGTGGGACATGAGTGGGGGCCTGCTGGCAGGTGCCCTGCACTGCTGAGGGGTGGGGGTGCAAGGGGACATGAGTGGGACATGAGTGGGGGCCTGCTGGCAGGCGCCCTGCACTGCTGGGGGGGTGCAAGGGGACATGAGTGGGACATGAGTGGGGGCCTGCTGGCAGGTGCCCTGCACTGCTGGGGGGTGAGGGTGCAAGGGGACATGAGTGGGGGCCTGCTGGCAGGTGCCCTGCACTGCTGGGGGGTGGGGGTGCAAGGGGACATGAGTGGGACATGAGTGGGGGCCTGCTGGCAGGTGACCTGCACTGCTGGGGAGTGGGAGTGCAAGGGGACCTGAGTGGGGGTCTGTTGGCAGGTGCCCTGCACTGCTGGGGGGGTGGGGGTGCAAGAGGACATGAGTGGGACATGAGTGGGGGCCTGCTGGAAGGTGCCCTGCACTGCTGGGGGGTGGGGGTGCAAGGGGACATGAGTGGGGGCCTGCTGGCAGGTGCCCTGCTGGGGGGTGGGTGTGCAAGGGGATATGAGTGGGACATGAGTGGGGGCCTGCTGGCAGGTGCCCTGCACTGCTGGGGGATGGGGGTGCAAGGGGACATGAGTGGGACGTGAGTGGGGGCCTGCTGGCAGGTGCCCTGCACTGCTGGGGGGTGGGGGTGCAAGGGGACATGAGTGGGACATGAGTGGGGGCCTGCTGGCAGGTGCCCTGCACTGCTGGGGGGTGAGGGTGCAAGGGGACATGAGTGGGGGCCTGCTGGCAGGTGCCCTGCACTGCTGGGGAATGCGGGTGCAAGGGGACAAGAGTGGGGGCCTGCTGGCAGGTGACCTGCACTGCTGGGGAGTGGGAGTGCAAGGGGACATGGTTGGGGGCCTTCTGGCAGGTGCCCTGCACTGCTGGGGGGTGGAGGTGCAAGGGGACATGAGTGGGGGCGTGCTGGCAGGTGCCCTACACTGCTGGGGGTGGGGGTGCAAGGGGACATGAGTGGGTGCGTGCTGGCAGGTGCCCTGCACTGCTGGGGGGTGGGGGTGCAAGGAGACATGAGTGGGACATGAGTGAGGGCCTGCTGGCAGGTGCCCTGCACTGCTAGGGGGTGGGGGTGCAAGGGGACAATGGTGGGGGCCTGCTGGCAGGTGCCCTGCACTGCTGGGGGTGAGGGAGCAAGGGGACATGAGTGGGGGCCTGCTGGCAGGTGCCCTGCACTGCTGGGGGATGGGGGTGCAAGGGGACAAGAGTGGGGGCCTGCTGGCAGGTGACCTGCACTGCTGGGGAGTGGGAGTGCAAGGGAACATGAGTGGGGGCCTTCTGGCAGGTGCCCTGCACTGCTGGGGGGTGGGGGTGGAAGGGGACATGAGTGGGGGCGTTCTGGCAGGTGCCCTGCAATGCTGAGGGGTGGGGGTGCAAGGGGACATGAGTGGGACATGAGTGGGGGCGTGCTGGCAGGTGCCCTGTACTGCTGGGGGGTGGGGGTGCAAGGGGACATGAGTGGGACATGAGTGAGGGCCTGCTGACAGGTGCCCTGCACTGCTAGGGGGTGGGGGTGCAAGGGGACAATGGTGGGGGCCTGCTGGCAGGTGCCCTGCAGTGATGGGGGTGGGGGTGCAAGGGGACATGAGTCCGACATGAGTGGGGGCCTGCTGGCAGGTGCCCTGCACTGCTGGGGGGTGGGGGTGCAAGGTGACATGAGTGGGGCATGAGTGGGGGCCTGCTGGCAGGTGCCCTGCACTGCTGGGGGGTCCAAGGAGACATGAGTGGGACATAAGTGGGGGGCCTGCTGGCAAGTGCCCTGCACTGCTGGGGGGGTGCAAGGGGACATGAGTGGGACATGAGTGGGGGCCTGCTGGCAGGTGCCCTGCACTGCTGGGGGATGGGGGTGCAAGGGGACATGAGTGGGGGCCTGCTGGCAGGTGCCCTGCACTGCTGGGGGTGGGTGTTCAAGGGGACATGAGTGGGACATGAGTGGGGGCCTGCTGGCAGGTGACCTGCACTGCTGGGGAGTGGGAGTGCAAGGGCACATGAGTGGGTGCCTGCTGGCAGGTGCCCTGCACTGCTGCGGGGTAGGGGTGCAAGGGGACATGAGTATGACATGAGTGGGGGCCTGCTGGCAGGTGCCCTGCACTGCTGGGGGGTGGGGGTGCAAGGGGACATGAGTGGGGGCCTGCTGGCAGTTGCCCTGCACTGCTGGGGGGTGGGGGTGCAAGGGGACATGAGTGGGACATGACAGGGGGCCTGCTGGCAGGTGCCCTGCACTGCTGGGGGTGGGGGTGCAAGGGGACATGAATGGGACATGAGTGGGGGCCTGCTGGCTGGTGCCCTGCACTGCTGGGGGTGGGGGTGCAAGGGGACATGAGTGGGACATGAGTGGGGGCCTGCTGGCAGGTGACCTGCACTGCTGGGGAGTGGGAGTGCAAGGGGACATGAGTGGGGGCCTGCTGGCAGGTGCCCTGCACTGCTGCGGGGTAGGGGTGCAAGGGGACATGAGTATGACATGAGTGGGGGTCTGCTGGCAGGTGCCCTGCACTGCTGGGGGGTGGGGGTGCAAGGGGACATGAGTGGGGCCTGCTGGCAGGTGCCCTGCACTGCTGGGGGGTGGGAGTGCAAGGGGACATGAGTGGGACATGACAGGGGGCCTGCTGGCAGGTGCCCTGCACTGCTGGGGGGTGGGGGTGCAAGGGGACATGAATGGGACATGAGTGGGGGCCTGCTGGCTGGTGCCCTGCACTGCTGGGGGGTGGGGGTGCAAGGGGACATGAGTGGGACATGAGTGGGGGCCTGCTGGCAGGTTCCCTGCACTGCCTGGGGATGGGGGTGCAAGGGGACATCAGTGTGACATGAGTGGGGGCCTGCTGGCAGGTGCCCTGCACTGCTGGGGGGTGAAGGTGCAAGGGGACATGAGTGGTTCATGAGTGGGGGCCTGCTGGCAGGTGCCCTGCACTGCTGGGGGGTGGGGGTGCAAGGGGACATGACTGGGGCCTGCTGACAGGTGCCCTGCTCTGCTGGGGGGTGGGGGTGCAAGGGGACATGAGTGGGACATGAGTGGGGGCCTGCTGGCAGGTGGCCCACACTGCTACGGGGTGGGGGTGCAAGGGGACATGAGTGGGGGCATGCTGGCAGGTGCCCTGCACTGCTGGGGGTTGAGGGTGCAAGGGGACATGAGTGGGACATGAGTGAGGGCCTGCTGGCAGGTGCCCTGCACTGCTGGGGGGTGGGAGTTCAAGGGGACAAGAGTGGGGCCTGCTGGCAGGTGCCCTGCAGTGATGGGGTGGGGGTGCAAGGGGTCATGAGTGGGACATGAGTGGGGGCCTGCTGGCAGGTGCCCTGCACTGCTGGGGGATGGGGGTGCAAGGGGACATGAGTGGGGGCCTGCTGGCAGGTGCCCTGCACTGCTGGGGGTGGGTGTGCAAGGGGACATGAGTGGGACATGAGTGGGGGCCTGCTGGCAGGTGACCTGCACTGCTGGGGAGTGGGAGTGCAAGGGCACATGAGTGGGTGCCTGCTGGCAGGTGCCCTGCACTGCTGCGGGGTAGGGGTGCAAGGGGACATGAGTATGACATGAGTGGGGGCCTCCTGGCAGGTGCCCTGCACTGCTGGGGGGTGGGGGTGAAAGGGGACATGAGTGGGGGCCTGCTGGCAGGTGCCCTGCACTGCTGGGGGGTGGGGGTGCAAGGGGACATGAGTGGGACATGACAGGGGGCCTGCTGGCAGGTGCCCTGCACTGCTGGGGGTGGGGGTGCAAGGGGACATGAATGGGACATGAGTGGGGGCCTGCTGGCTGGTGCCCTGCACTGCTGGGGGTGGGGGTGCAAGGGGACATGAGTGGGACATGAGTGGGGGCCTGCTGGCAGGTGACCTGCATTGCTGGGGAGTGGGAGTGCAAGGGGACATGAGTGGGGGCCTGCTGGCAGGTGCCCTGCACTGCTGCGGGGTAGGGGTGCAAGGGGACATGAGTATGACATGAGTGGGGGCCTGCTGGCAGGTGCCCTGCACTGCTGGGGGGTGGGGGTGCAAGGGGACATGAGTGGGGGCCTGCTGGCAGGTGCCCTGCACTGCTGGGGGGTGGGGGTGCAAGGGGACATGAGTGGGACATGACAGGGGGCCTGCTGGCAGGTGCCCTGCACTGCTGGGGGGTGGGGGTGCAAGGGGACATGAATGGGACATGAGTGGGGGCCTGCTGGCTGGTGCCCTGCACTGCTGGGGGGTGGGGGTGCAAGGGGACATGAGTGGGACATGAGTGGGGGCCTGCTGGCAGGTTCCTTGCACTGCCTGGGGATGGGGGTGCAAGGGGACATCAGTGTGACATGAGTGGGGGCCTGCTGGCAGGTGCCCTGCACTGCTGGGGGGTGAAGGTGCAAGGGGACATGAGTGGGTCATGAGTGGGGGCCTGCTGGCAGGTGCCCTGCACTGCTGGGGGGTGGGGGTGCAAGGGGACATGACTGGGGGCCTGCTGGCAGGTGCCCTGCTCTGCTGGGGGGTGGGGGTGCAAGGGGACATGAGTGGGACATGAGTGGGGGCCTGCTGGCAGGTGGCCCACACTGCTACGGGGTGGGGGTGCAAGGGGACATGAGTGGGGGCATGCTGGCAGGTGCCCTGCACTGCTGGGGGTTGAGGGTGCAAGGGGACATGAGTGGGACATGAGTGAGGGCCTGCTGGCAGGTGCCCTGCACTGCTGGGGGGTGGGAGTTCAAAGGGACAAGAGTGGGGCCTGCTGGCAGGTGCCCTGCAGTGATGGGGGTGGGGGTGCAAGGGGTCATGAGTGGGACATGAGTGGGGGCCTGCTGGCAGGTGCCCTGCACTGCTGGGGGGTGGGGGTACAAGGGGACATGAGTGGGGCATGAGTGGGGGCCTGCTGGCAGGTGCCCTGCACTGCTGAGGGGTGGGGGTGCAAGGGGACATGAGTGGGACATGAGTGGGGGCCTGCTGACAGGTGCCCTGCACTGCTGGGGGGGTGCAAGGGGACATGAGTGGGACATGAGTGGGGGCCTGCTGGCAGGTGCCCTGCACTGCTGGGGGGTGGGGGTGCAAGGGGACATGAGTGGGGGCCTGCTGGCAGGTGCCCTGCACTGCTGGGGGGTGGGGGTGCAAGGGGACATGAGTGGGGGCCTGCTGGCAGGTGACCTGCACTGGTGGGGAGTGGGAGTGCAAGGGGACCTGAGTGGGGGCCTGCTGGCAGGTGCCCTGCACTGCTGGGGGGGTGGGGGTGCAAGAGGACATGAGTGGGACATGAGTGGGGGCCTGCTGGAAGGTGCCCTGCACTGCTGGGGGGTGGGGGTGCAAGGGGACATGAGTGGGGGCCTGCTGGCAGGTGCCCTGCTGGGGGGTGGGTGTGCAAGGGGACATGAGTGGGACATGAGTGGGGGCCTGCTGGCAGGTGCCCTGCACTGCTGGGGGATGGGGGTGCAAGGGGACATGAGTGGGGGCCTGCTGGAAGGTGCCCTGCACTGCTGGGGGGTGGGGGTGCAAGGGGACATGAGTGGGGGCCTGCTGGCAGGTGCCCTGCTGGGGGGTGGGTGTGGAAGGGGACATGAGTGGGACATGAGTGGGGGCCTGCTGGCAGGTGCCCTGCACTGCTGGGGGGTGGGGGTGCAAGGGGACATGAGTGGGACATGAGTGGGGGCCTGCTGGCAGGTGCCCTGCACTGCTGGGGGGTGAGGGTGCAAGGGGACATGAGTGGGGGCCTGCTGGCAGGTGCCCTGCACTGCTGGGGAATGGGGGTGCAAGGGGACAAGAGTGGGGGCCTGCTGGGAGGTGACCTGCACTGCTGGGGAGTGGGAGTGCAAGGGGACATGGTTGGGGGCCTTCTGGCAGGTGCCCTGCACTGCTGGGGGGTGGGGGTGCAAGGGGACATGAGTGGGGGCGTGCTGGCAGGTGCCCTGCAATGCTGAGGGGTGGGGGTGCAAGGGGACATGAGTGGGACATGAGTGGGGGCCTGCTGGCAGGTGCCCTACACTGCTGGGGGGTGGGGGTGCAAGGGGACATGAGTGGGGGCGTGCTGGCAGGTGCCCTGCACTGCTGGGGGGTGGGGGTGCAAGGAGACATGAGTGGGACATGAGTGAGGGCCTGCTGGCAGGTGCCCTGCACTGCTAGGCGGTGGGGGTACAAGGGGACAATGGTGGGGGCCTGCTGGCAGGTGCCCTGCACTGCTGGGGGTGAGGGAGCAAGGGGACATGAGTGGGGGCCTGCTGGCAGGTGCCCTGCACTGCTGGGGGATGGGGGTGCAAGGGGACAAGAGTGGGGGCCTGCTGGCAGGTGACCTGCACTGCTGGGGAGTGGGAGTGCAAGGGAACATGAGTGGGGGCCTTCTGGCAGGTGCCCTGCACTGCTGGGGGGTGGGGGTGCAAGGGGACATGAGTGGGGGCGTGCTGGCAGGTGCCCTGCAATGCTGAGGGGTGGGGGTGCAAGGGGACATGAGTGGGACATGAGTGGGGGCCTGCTGGCAGGTGCCCTACACTGCTGGGGGGTGGGGGTGCAAGGGGACATGAGTGGGGGCATGCTGGCAGGTGCCCTGCACTGCTGGGGGGTGGGGGTGCAAGGGGACATGAGTGAGGGCCTGCTGACAGGTGCCCTGCACTGCTAGGGGGTGGGGGTGCAAGGGGACAATGGTGGGGGCCTGCTGGCAGGTGCCCTGCAGTGATGGGGGTGGGGGTGCAAGGGGACATGAGTCCGACATGAGTGGGGGCCTGCTGGCAGGTGCCCTGCACTGCTGGGGGGTGGGGGTGCAAGGTGACATGAGTGGGGCATGAGTGGGGGCCTACTGGCAGGTGCCCTGCACTGCTGGGGGGCCCAAGGGGACATGAGTGGGACATGAGTGAGGGGCCTGCTGGCAAGTGCCCTGCACTGCTGGGGGGGTGCAAGGGGACATGAGTGGGACATGAGTGGGGGCCTGCTGGCAGGTGCCCTGCACTGCTGGGGGATGGGGGTGCAAGGGGACATGAGTGGGGGCCTGCTGGCAGGTGCCCTGCACTGCTGGGGGTGGGGGTGCAAGGGGACATGAGTGGGACATGAGTGGGGGCCTGCTGGCAGGTGAACTGCACTGCTGGGGAGTGGGAGTGCAAGGGGACATGAGTGGGGGCCTGCTGGCAGGTGCCCTGCACTGCTGGGGGGTAGGGGTGCAAGGGGACATGAGTATGACATGAGTGGGGGCCTGCTGGCAGGTGCCCTGCACTGCTGGGGGGTGGGGGTGCAAGGGGACATGAGTGGGGGCCTGCTGGCAGGTGCCCTGCACTGCTGGGGGGTGGGGGTGCAAGGGGACATGAGTGGGACATGACAGGGGGCCTGCTGGCAGGTGCCCTGCACTGCTGGGGGGTGGGGGTGCAAGGGGACATGACTGGGACATGAGTGGGGGCCTGCTGGCTGGTGCCCTGCACTGCTGGGGGTGGGGGTGCAAGGGGACATGAGTGGGACATGAGTGGGGGCCTGCTGGCAGGTGACCTACACTGCTGGGGAGTGGGAGTGCAAGGGGACATGAGTGGGGGCCTGCTGGCAGGTGCCCTGCACAGCTGCGGGGTAGGGGTGCAAGGGGACATGAGTATGACATGAGTGGGGGCCTGCTGGCAGGTGCCCTGCACTGCTGGGGGATGGGGGTGCAAGGGGACATGAGTGGGGGCCTGCTGGCAGGTGCCCTGCACTGCTGGGGGGTGGGGTGCAAGGGGACATGAGTGGGACATGACAGGGGGCCTGCTGGCAGGTGCCCTGCACTGCTGGGGGGTGGGGGTGCAAGGGGACATGAATGGGACATGAGTGGGGGCCTGCTGGCTGGTGTCCTGCACTGCTGGGGGGTGGGGGTGCAAGAGGACATGAGTGGGACATGAGTGGGGGCCTGCTGGCAGGTGCCCTGCACTGCTGGGGGGTGGAGGTGCAAGGGGACATGAGTGGGTCATGAGTGGGGGCCTGCTGGCAGGTGGCCCACACTGCTACGGGGTGGGGGTGCAAGGGGACATGAGTGGGGGCATGCTGGCAGGTGCCCTGCACTGCTGGGGGTTGAGGGTGCAAGGGGACATGAGTGGGACATGAGTGAGGGCCTGCTGGCAGGTGCCCTGCACTGCTGGGGGATGGGAGTTCAAGGGGACAAGAGTGGGGCCTGCTGGCAGGTGCCCTGCAGTGATGGGGTGGGGGTGCAAGGGGTCATGAGTGGGACATGAGTGGGGGCCTACTGGCAGGTGCCCTGCACTGCTGGGGGATGGGGGTGCAAGGGGACATGAGTGGGGGCCTGCTGGCAGGTGCCCTGCACTGCTGGGGGTGGGTGTGCAAGGGGACATGAGTGGGACATGAGTGGGGGCCTGCTGGCAGGTGACCTGCACTGCTGGGGAGTGGGAGTGCAAGGGCACATGAGTGGGTGCCTGCTGGCAGGTGCCCTGCACTGCTGGGGGGTGGGGGTGCAAGGGGACATGAGTGGGGGCCTGCTGGCAGGTGCCCTGCACTGCTGGGGGGTGGGGGTGCAAGGGGACATGAGTGGGACATGACAGGGGGCCTGCTGGCAGGTGCCCTGCACTGCTGGGGGTGGGGGTGCAAGGGGACATGAATGGGACATGAGTGGGGGCCTGCTGGCTGGTGCCCTGCACTGCTGGGGGTGGGGGTGCAAGGGGACATGAGTGGGACATGAGTGGGGGCCTGCTGGCAGGTGACCTGCACTGCTGGGGAGTGGGAGTGCAAGGGGACATGAGTGGGGGCCTGCTGGCAGGTGCCCTGCACTGCTGCGGGGTAGGGGTGCAAGGGGACATGAGTATGACATGAGTGGGGGCCTGCTGGCAGGTGCCCTGCACTGCTGGGGGGTGGGGGTGCAAGGGGACATGAGTGGGGGCCTGCTGGCAGGTGCCCTGCACTGCTGGGGGGTGGGGGTGCAAGGGGACATGAGTGGGACATGACAGGGGGCCTGCTGGCAGGTGCCCTGCACTGCTGGGGGGTGGGGGTGCAAGGGGACATGAATGGGACATGAGTGGGGGCCTGCTGGCTGGTGCCCTGCACTGCTGGGGGGTGGGGGTGCAAGGGGACATGAGTGGGACATGAGTGGGGGCCTGCTGGCAGGTTCCTTGCACTGCCTGGGGATGGGGGTGCAAGGGGACATCAGTGTGACATGAGTGGGGGCCTGCTGGCAGGTGCCCTGCACTGCTGGGGGGTGAAGGTGCAAGGGGACATGAGTGGGTCATGAGTGGGGGCCTGCTGGCAGGTGCCCTGCACTGCTGGGGGGTGGGGGTGCAAGGGGACATGACTGGGGGCCTGCTGGCAGGTGCCCTGCTCTGCTGGGGGGTGGTGGTGCAAGGGGACATGAGTGGGACATGAGTGGGGGCCTGCTGGCAGGTGGCCCACACTGCTACGGGGTGGGGGTGCAAGGGGACATGAGTGGGGGCATGCTGGCAGGTGCCCTGCACTGCTGGGGGTTGAGGGTGCAAGGGGACATGAGTGGGACATGAGTGAGGGCCTGCTGGCAGGTGCCCTGCACTGCTGGGGGGTGGAAGTTCAAGGGGACAAGAGTGGGGCCTGCTGGCAGGTGCCCTGCAGTGATGGGGGTGGGGGTGCAAGGGGTCATGAGTGGGACATGAGTGGGGGCCTGCTGGCAGGTGCCCTGCACTGCTGGGGGGTGGGAGTGCAAGGGGACATGAGTGGGGCATGAGTGGGGGCCTGCTGGCAGGTGCCCTGCACTGCTGAGGGGTGGGAGTGCAAGGGGACATGAGTGGGACATGAGTGGGGGCCTGCTGGCAGGTGCCCTGCACTGCTGGGGGGGTGCAAGGGGACATGAGTGGGACATGAGTGGGGGTCTGCTGGCAGGTGCCCTGCACTGCTGGGGGGTGGGGGTGCAAGGGGACATGAGTGGGGGCCTGCTGGCAGGTGCCCTGCACTGCTGGGGGGTGGGGGTGCAAGGGGACATGAGTGGGACATGAGTGGGGGCCTGCTGGCAGGTGACCTGCACTGCTGGGGAGTGGGAGTGCAAGGGGACCTGAGTGGGGGCCTGCTGGCAGGTGCCCTGCACTGCTGGGGGGGTGGGGGTGCAAGAGGACATGAGTGGGACATGAGTGGGGGCCTGCTGGAAGGTGCCCTGCACTGCTGGGGGGTGGGGGTGCAAGGGGACATGAGTGGGGGCCTGCTGGCAGGTGCCCTGCTGGGGGGTGGGTGTGCAAGGGGACATGAGTGGGACATGAGTGGGGGCCTGCTGGCAGGTGCCCTGCACTGCTGGGGGATGGGGGTGCAAGGGGACATGAGTGGGACATGAGTGGGGGCCTGCTGGAAGGTGCCCTGCACTGCTGGGGGGTGGGGGTGCAAGGGGACATGAGTGGGGGCCTGCTGGCAGGTGCCCTGCTGGGGGGTGGGTGTGCAAGGGGACATGAGTGGGACATGACTGGGGGCCTGCTGGCAGGTGCCCTGCACTGCTGGGGGGTGGGGGTGCAAGGGGACATGAGTGGGACATGAGTGGGGGCCTGCTGGCAGGTGCCCTGCACTGCTGGGGGGTGAGGGTGCAAGGGGACATGAGTGGGGGCCTGCTGGCAGGTGCCCTGCACTGCTGGGGAATGGGGGTGCAAGGGGACAAGAGTGGGGGCCTGCTGGGAGGTGACCTGCACTGCTGGGGGGTGGGAGTGCAAGGGGACATGGTTGGGGGCCTTCTGGCAGTGCCCTGCACTGCTGGGGGGTGGGGGTGCAAGGGGACATGAGTGGGGGCGTGCTGGCAGGTGCCCTGCAATGCTGAGGGGTGGGGGTGCAAGGGGACATGAGTGGGACATGAGTGGGGGCCTGCTGGCAGGTGCCCTACACTGCTGGGGGGTGGGGGTGCAAGGGGACATGAGTGGGGGCGTGCTGGCAGGTGCCCTGCACTGCTGGGGGGTGGGGGTGCAAGGAGACATGAGTGGGACATGAGTGAGGGCCTGCTGGCAGGTGCCCTGCACTTCTAGGCGGTGGGGGTACAAGGGGACAATGGTGGGGGCCTGCTGGCAGGTGCCCTGCACTGCTGGGGGTGAGGGAGCAAGGGGACATGAGTGGGGGCCTGCTGGCAGGTGCCCTGCACTGCTGGGGGATGGGGGTGCAAGGGGACAAGAGTGGGGGCCTGCTGGCAGGTGACCTGCACTGCTGGGGAGTGGGAGTGCAAGGGAACATGAGTGGGGGCCTTCTGGCAGGTGCCCTGCACTGCTGGGGGGTGGGGGTGCAAGGGGACATGAGTGGGGGCGTGCTGGCAGGTGTCCTGCAATGCCGAGGGGTGGGGGTGCAAGGGGACATGAGTGGGACATGAGTGGGGGCCTGCTGGCAGGTGCCCTACACTGCTGGGGGGTGGGGGTGCAAGGGGACATGAGTGGGGGCATGCTGGCAGGTGCCCTGCACTGCTGGGGGGTGGGGGTGCAAGGGGACATGAGTGGGACATGAGTGAGGGCCTGCTGACAGGTGCCCTGCACTGCTAGGGGGTGGGGGTGCAAGAGGACAATGGTGGGGGCCTGCTGGCAGGTGCCCTGCAGTGATGGGGGTGGGGGTGCAAGGGGACATGAGTCCGACATGAGTGGGGGCCTGCTGGCAGGTGCCCTGCACAGCTGGGGGGTGGGGGTGCAAGGTGACATGCGTGGGGCATGAGTGGGGGCCTGCTGGCAGGTGCCCTGCACTGCTGGGGGGTCCAAGGGGACATGAGTGGGACATGAGTGAGGGGCCTGCTGGCAAGTGCCCTGCACTGCTGGGGGGGTGCAAGGGGACATGAGTGGGACATGAGTGGGGGCCTGCTGGCAGGTGCCCTGCACTGCTGGGGGATGGGGGTGCAAGGGGACATGAGTGGGGGCCTGCTGGCAGGTGCCCTGCACTGCTGGGGGTGGGGGTGCAAGGGGACATGAGTGGGACATGAGTGGGTGCCTGCTACCAGGTGAACTGCACTGCTGGGGAGTGGGAGTGCAAGGGGACATGAGTGGGGGCCTGCTGGCAGGTGCCCTGCACTGCTGCGGGGTAGGGGTGCAAGGGGACATGAGTATGACATGAGTGGGGGCCTGCTGGCACGTGCCCTGCACTGCTGGGGGGTGGGGGTGCAAGGGGACATGAGTGGGGGCCTGCTGGCAGGTGCCCTGCACTGCTGGGGGTGGGGGTGCAAGGGGACATGAGTGGGACATGACAGGGGGCCTGCTGGCAGGTGCCCTGCACTGCTGGGGGGTGGGGGTGCAAGGGGACATGAATGGGACATGAGTGGGGGCCTGCTGGCTGGTGCCCTGCACTGCTGGGGGTGGGGGTGCAAGGGGACATGAGTGGGACATGAGTGGGGGCCTGCTGGCAGGTGACCTGCACTGCTGGGGAGTGGGAGTGCAAGGGGACATGAGTGGGGGCCTGCTGGCAGGTGCCCTGCACTGCTGCGGGGTAGGGGTGCAAGGGGACATGAGTATGACATGAGTGGGGGCCTGCTGGCAGGTGCCCTGCACTGCTGGGGGGTGGGGGTGCAAGGGGACATGAGTGGGGGCCTGCTGGCAGGTGCCCTGCACTGCTGGGGGGTGGGGTGCAAGGGGACATGAGTGGGACATGACAGGGGGCCTGCTGGCAGGTGCCCTGCACTGCTGGGGGGTGGGGGTGCAAGGGGACATGAATGAGACATGAGTGGGGGCCTGCTGGCTGGTGCCCTGCACTGCTGGGGGGTGGGGGTGCAAGAGGACATGAGTGGGACATGAGTGGGGGCCTGCTGGCAGGTGCCCTGCACTGCTGGGGGGTGGAGGTGCAAGGGGACATGAGTGGGTCATGAGTGGGGGCCTGCTGGCAGGTGACCTGCACTGCTGGGGGGTGGGGGTGCAAGGGGACATGACTGGGGGCCTGCTGGCAGGTGCCCTGCTCTGCTGGGGGGTGGGGGTGCAAGGGGACATGAGTGGGACATGAGTGGGGGCCTGCTGGCAGGTGGCCCACACTGCTACGGGGTGGCGGTGCAAGGGGACATGAGTGGGGGTATGCTGGCAGGTGCCCTGCACTGCTGGGGGTTGAGGGTGCAAGGGGACATGAGTGAGGGCCTTCTGGCAGGTGCCCTGCACTGCTGGGGGTGGGGGTTCAAGGGGACATGAGTGGGGCCTGCTGGCAGGTGCCCTGCAGTGATGGGGGGTGGGGGTGCAAGGTGCCATGAGTGGGACATGAGTGGGGGCCTGATGGCAGGTGCCCTGCACTGCTGGGGGTTGGGGGTGCAAGGGGACATGAGTGGAGCATGAGTGGGGGCCTGCTGGCAGGTGCCCTGCACTGCTGACGGGTGGGGGTGCAAGGGGACATGAGTGGGACATGAGTGGGGGCCTGCTGGCAGGTGCCCTGCACTGCTGGGGGGGTGCAAGGGGACATGAGTGGGACATGAGTGGGGCCTGCTGGCAGGTGCCCTGCACTGCTGGGGGGTGGGGGTGCAAGGGGACATGATTGGGGGCCTGCTGGCAGGTGTCCTGCACTGCTGGGGGGTGGGGGTGCAAGGGGACATGAGTGGGACATGAGTGGGGGCCTGCTGGCAGGTGCCCTGCACTGCTGGGGAGTGGGGGTGCAAGGGGACATGAGTGGGACATGACTGGGGGCCTGCTGGCAGGTGCCCTGCTCTGCTGGGGGGTGGGGGTGCAAGGGGACATGAGTGGGACATGAGTGGGGGCCTGCTGGCAGGTGGCCCACACTGCTACGGGGTGGGGGTGCAAGGGGACATGAGTGGGGGCATGCTGGCAGGTGCCCTGCACTGCTGGGGGTTGAGGGTGCAAGGGGACATGAGTGGGACATGAGTGAGGGCCTGCTGGCAGGTGACCTGCACTGCTGGGGGGTGGGAGTTCAAGGGGACAAGAGTGGGGCCTGCTGGCAGGTGCCCTGCAGTGATGGGGGTGGGGGTGCAAGGGGTCATGAGTGGGACATGAGTGGGGGCCTGCTGGCAGGTGCCCTGCACTGCTGAGGGGTGGGGGTGAAAGGGGACATGAGTGGGACATGAGTGGGGGCCTGCTGGCAGGCGCCCTGCACTGCTGGGGGGGTGCAAGGGGACATGAGTGGGACATGAGTGGGGGCCTGCTGGCAGGTGCCCTGCACTGCTGGGGGGTGAGGGTGCAAGGGGACATGAGTGGGGGCCTGCTGGCAGGTGCCCTGCACTGCTGGGGGGTGGGGGTGCAAGGGGACATGAGTGGGACATGAGTGGGGGCCTGCTGGCAGGTGACCTGCACTGCTGGGGAGTGGGAGTGCAAGGGGACCTGAGTGGGGGTCTGTTGGCAGGTGCCCTGCACTGCTGGGGGGGTGGGGGTGCAAGAGGACATGAGTGGGACATGAGTGGGGGCCTGCTGGAAGGTGCCCTGCACTGCTGGGGGGTGGGGGTGCAAGGGGACATGAGTGGGGGCCTGCTGGCAGGTGCCCTGCTGGGGGGTGGGTGTGCAAGGGGATATGAGTGGGACATGAGTGGGGGCCTGCTGGCAGGTGCCCTGCACTGCTGGGGGATGGGGGTGCAAGGGGACATGAGTGGGACGTGAGTGGGGGCCTGCTGGCAGGTGCCCTGCACTGCTGGGGGGTGGGGGTGCAAGGGGACATGAGTGGGACATGAGTGGGGGCCTGCTGGCAGGTGCCCTGCACTGCTGGGGGGTGAGGGTGCAAGGGGACATGAGTGGGGGCCTGCTGGCAGGTGCCCTGCACTGCTGGGGAATGGGGGTGCAAGGGGACAAGAGTGGGGGCCTGCTGGCAGGTGACCTGCACTGCTGGGGAGTGGGAGTGCAAGGGGACATGGTTGGGGGCCTTCTGGCAGGTGCCCTGCACTGCTGGGGGGTGGAGGTGCAAGGGGACATGAGTGGGGGCGTGCTGGCAGGTGCCCTACACTGCTGGGGGTGGGGGTGCAAGGGGACATGAGTGGGTGCGTGCTGGCAGGTGCCCTGCACTGCTGGGGGGTGGGGGTGCAAGGAGACATGAGTGGGACATGAGTGAGGGCCTGCTGGCAGGTGCCCTGCACTGCTAGGGGGTGGGGGTGCAAGGGGACAATGGTGGGCGCCTGCTGGCAGGTGCCCTGCACTGCTGGGGGTGAGGGAGCAAGGGGACATGAGTGGGGGCCTGCTGGCAGGTGCCCTGCACTGCTGGGGGATGGGGGTGCAAGGGGACAAGAGTGGGGGCCTGCTGGCAGGTGACCTGCACTGCTGGGGAGTGGGAGTGCAAGGGAACATGAGTGGGGGCCTTCTGGCAGGTGCCCTGCACTGCTGGGGGGTGGGGGTGCAAGGGGACATGAGTGGGGGCGTTCTGGCAGGTGCCCTGCAATGCTGAGGGGTGGGGGTGCAAGGGGACATGAGTGGGACATGAGTGGGGGCGTGCTGGCAGGTGCCCTGTACTGCTGGGGGGTGGGGGTGCAAGGGGACATGAGTGGGACATGAGTGAGGGCCTGCTGACAGGTGCCCTGCACTGCTAGGGGGTGGGGGTGCAAGGGGACAATGGTGGGGGCCTGCTGGCAGGTGCCCTGCAGTGATGGGGGTGGGGGTGCAAGGGGACATGAGTCCGACATGAGTGGGGGCCTGCTGGCAGGTGCCCTGCACTGCTGGGGGGTGGGGGTGCAAGGTGACATGAGTGGGGCATGAGTGGGGGCCTGCTGGCAGGTGCCCTGCACTGCTGGGGGGTCCAAGGAGACATGAGTGGGACATAAGTGGGGGGCCTGCTGGCAAGTGCCCTGCACTGCTGGGGGGGTGCAAGGGGACATGAGTGGGACATGAGTGGGGGCCTGCTGGCAGGTGCCCTGCACTGCTGGGGGATGGGGGTGCAAGGGGACATGAGTGGGGGCCTGCTGGCAGGTGCCCTGCACTGCTGGGGGTGGGTGTTCAAGGGGACATGAGTGGGACATGAGTGGGGGCCTGCTGGCAGGTGACCTGCACTGCTGGGGAGTGGGAGTGCAAGGGCACATGAGTGGGTGCCTGCTGGCAGGTGCCCTGCACTGCTGCGGGGTAGGGGTGCAAGGGGACATGAGTATGACATGAGTGGGGGCCTGCTGGCAGGTGCCCTGCACTGCTGGGGGGTGGGGGTGCAAGGGGACATGAGTGGGGGCCTGCTGGCAGTTGCCCTGCACTGCTGGGGGGTGGGGGTGCAAGGGGACATGAGTGGGACATGACAGGGGGCCTGCTGGCAGGTGCCCTGCACTGCTGGGGGTGGGGGTGCAAGGGGACATGAATGGGACATGAGTGGGGGCCTGCTGGCTGGTGCCCTGCACTGCTGGGGGTGGGGGTGCAAGGGGACATGAGTGGGACATGAGTGGGGGCCTGCTGGCAGGTGACCTGCACTGCTGGGGAGTGGGAGTGCAAGGGGACATGAGTGGGGGCCTGCTGGCAGGTGCCCTGCACTGCTGCGGGGTAGGGGTGCAAGGGGACATGAGTATGACATGAGTGGGGGTCTGCTGGCAGGTGCGCTGCACTGCTGGGGGGTGGGGGTGCAAGGGGACATGAGTGGGGCCTGCTGGCAGGTGCCCTGCACTGCTGGGGGGTGGGGGTGCAAGGGGACATGAGTGGGACATGACAGGGGGCCTGCTGGCAGGTGCCCTGCACTGCTGGGGGGTGGGGGTGCAAGGGGACATGAATGGGACATGAGTGGGGGCCTGCTGGCTGGTGCCCTGCACTGCTGGGGGGTGGGGGTGCAAGGGGACATGAGTGGGACATGAGTGGGGGCCTGCTGGCAGGTTCCCTGCACTGCCTGGGGATGGGGGTGCAAGGGGACATCAGTGTGACATGAGTGGGGGCCTGCTGGCAGGTGCCCTGCACTGCTGGGGGGTGAAGGTGCAAGGGGACATGAGTGGTTCATGAGTGGGGGCCTGCTGGCAGGTGCCCTGCACTGCTGGGGGGTGGGGGTGCAAGGGGACATGACTGGGGGCCTGCTGACAGGTGCCCTGCTCTGCTGGGGGGTGGGGGTGCAAGGGGACATGAGTGGGACATGAGTGGGGGCCTGCTGGCAGGTGGCCCACACTGCTACGGGGTGGGGGTGCAAGGGGACATGAGTGGGGGCATGCTGGCAGGTGCCCTGCACTGCTGGGGGTTGAGGGTGCAAGGGGACATGAGTGGGACATGAGTGAGGGCCTGCTGGCAGGTGCCCTGCACTGCTGGGGGGTGGGAGTTCAAGGGGACAAGAGTGGGGCCTGCTGGCAGGTGCCCTGCAGTGATGGGGTGGGGGTGCAAGGGGTCATGAGTGGGACATGAGTGGGGGCCTGCTGGCAGGTGCCCTGCACTGCTGGGGGATGGGGGTGCAAGGGGACATGAGTGGGGGCCTGCTGGCAGGTGCCCTGCACTGCTGGGGGTGGGTGTGCAAGGGGACATGAGTGGGACATGAGTGGGGGCCTGCTGGCAGGTGACCTGCACTGCTGGGGAGTGGGAGTGCAAGGGCACATGAGTGGGTGCCTGCTGGCAGGTGCCCTGCACTGCTGCGGGGTAGGGGTGCAAGGGGACATGAGTATGACATGAGTGGGGGCCTCCTGGCAGGTGCCCTGCACTGCTGGGGGGTGGGGGTGAAAGGGGACATGAGTGGGGGCCTGCTGGCAGGTGCCCTGCACTGCTGGGGGGTGGGGGTGCAAGGGGACATGAGTGGGACATGACAGGGGGCCTGCTGGCAGGTGCCCTGCACTGCTGGGGGTGGGGGTGCAAGGGGACATGAATGGGACATGAGTGGGGGCCTGCTGGCTGGTGCCCTGCACTGCTGGGGGTGGGGGTGCAAGGGGACATGAGTGGGACATGAGTGGGGGCCTGCTGGCAGGTGACCTGCATTGCTGGGGAGTGGGAGTGCAAGGGGACATGAGTGGGGGCCTGCTGGCAGGTGCCCTGCACTGCTGCGGGGTAGGGGTGCAAGGGGACATGAGTATGACATGAGTGGGGGCCTGCTGGCAGGTGCCCTGCACTGCTGGGGGGTGGGGGTGCAAGGGGACATGAGTGGGGGCCTGCTGGCAGGTGCCCTGCACTGCTGGGGGGTGGGGGTGCAAGGGGACATGAGTGGGACATGACAGGGGGCCTGCTGGCAGGTGCCCTGCACTGCTGGGGGGTGGGGGTGCAAGGGGACATGAATGGGACATGAGTGGGGGCCTGCTGGCTGGTGCCCTGCACTGCTGGGGGGTGGGGGTGCAAGGGGACATGAGTGGGACATGAGTGGGGGCCTGCTGGCAGGTTCCTTGCACTGCCTGGGGATGGGGGTGCAAGGGGACATCAGTGTGACATGAGTGGGGGCCTGCTGGCAGGTGCCCTGCACTGCTGGGGGGTGAAGGTGCAAGGGGACATGAGTGGGTCATGAGTGGGGGCCTGCTGGCAGGTGCCCTGCACTGCTGGGGGGTGGGGGTGCAAGGGGACATGACTGGGGGCCTGCTGGCAGGTGCCCTGCTCTGCTGGGGGGTGGGGGTGCAAGGGGACATGAGTGGGACATGAGTGGGGGCCTGCTGGCAGGTGGCCCACACTGCTACGGGGTGGGGGTGCAAGGGGACATGAGTGGGGGCATGCTGGCAGGTGCCCTGCACTGCTGGGGGTTGAGGGTGCAAGGGGACATGAGTGGGACATGAGTGAGGGCCTGCTGGCAGGTGCCCTGCACTGCTGGGGGGTGGGAGTTCAAAGGGACAAGAGTGGGGCCTGCTGGCAGGTGCCCTGCAGTGATGGGGGTGGGGGTGCAAGGGGTCATGAGTGGGACATGAGTGGGGGCCTGCTGGCAGGTGCCCTGCACTGCTGGGGGGTGGGGGTACAAGGGGACATGAGTGGGGCATGAGTGGGGGCCTGCTGGCAGGTGCCCTGCACTGCTGAGGGGTGGGGGTGCAAGGGGACATGAGTGGGACATGAGTGGGGGCCTGCTGACAGGTGCCCTGCACTGCTGGGGGGGTGCAAGGGGACATGAGTGGGACATGAGTGGGGGCCTGCTGGCAGGTGCCCTGCACTGCTGGGGGGTGGGGGTGCAAGGGGACATGAGTGGGGGCCTGCTGGCAGGTGCCCTGCACTGCTGGGGGGTGGGGGTGCAAGGGGACATGAGTGGGGGCCTGCTGGCAGGTGACCTGCACTGGTGGGGAGTGGGAGTGCAAGGGGACCTGAGTGGGGGCCTGCTGGCAGGTGCCCTGCACTGCTGGGGGGGTGGGGGTGCAAGAGGACATGAGTGGGACATGAGTGGGGGCCTGCTGGAAGGTGCCCTGCACTGCTGGGGGGTGGGGGTGCAAGGGGACATGAGTGGGGGCCTGCTGGCAGGTGCCCTGCTGGGGGGTGGGTGTGCAAGGGGACATGAGTGGGACATGAGTGGGGGCCTGCTGGCAGGTGCCCTGCACTGCTGGGGGATGGGGGTGCAAGGGGACATGAGTGGGGGCCTGCTGGAAGGTGCCCTGCACTGCTGGGGGGTGGGGGTGCAAGGGGACATGAGTGGGGGCCTGCTGGCAGGTGCCCTGCTGGGGGGTGGGTGTGGAAGGGGACATGAGTGGGACATGAGTGGGGGCCTGCTGGCAGGTGCCCTGCACTGCTGGGGGGTGGGGGTGCAAGGGGACATGAGTGGGACATGAGTGGGGGCCTGCTGGCAGGTGCCCTGCACTGCTGGGGGCTGAGGGTGCAAGGGGACATGAGTGGGGGCCTGCTGGCAGGTGCCCTGCACTGCTGGGGAATGGGGGTGCAAGGGGACAAGAGTGGGGGCCTGCTGGGAGGTGACCTGCACTGCTGGGGAGTGGGAGTGCAAGGGGACATGGTTGGGGGCCTTCTGGCAGGTGCCCTGCACTGCTGGGGGGTGGGGGTGCAAGGGGACATGAGTGGGGGCGTGCTGGCAGGTGCCCTGCAATGCTGAGGGGTGGGGGTGCAAGGGGACATGAGTGGGACATGAGTGGGGGCCTGCTGGCAGGTGCCCTACACTGCTGGGGGGTGGGGGTGCAAGGGGACATGAGTGGGGGCGTGCTGGCAGGTGCCCTGCACTGCTGGGGGGTGGGGGTGCAAGGAGACATGAGTGGGACATGAGTGAGGGCCTGCTGGCAGGTGCCCTGCACTGCTAGGCGGTGGGGGTACAAGGGGACAATGGTGGGGGCCTGCTGGCAGGTGCCCTGCACTGCTGGGGGTGAGGGAGCAAGGGGACATGAGTGGGGGCCTGCTGGCAGGTGCCCTGCACTGCTGGGGGATGGGGGTGCAAGGGGACAAGAGTGGGGGCCTGCTGGCAGGTGACCTGCACTGCTGGGGAGTGGGAGTGCAAGGGAACATGAGTGGGGGCCTTCTGGCAGGTGCCCTGCACTGCTGGGGGGTGGGGGTGCAAGGGGACATGAGTGGGGGCGTGCTGGCAGGTGCCCTGCAATGCTGAGGGGTGGGGGTGCAAGGGGACATGAGTGGGACATGAGTGGGGGCCTGCTGGCAGGTGCCCTACACTGCTGGGGGGTGGGGGTGCAAGGGGACATGAGTGGGGGCATGCTGGCAGGTGCCCTGCACTGCTGGGGGGTGGGGGTGCAAGGGGACATGAGTGAGGGCCTGCTGACAGGTGCCCTGCACTGCTAGGGGGTGGGGGTGCAAGGGGACAATGGTGGGGGCCTGCTGGCAGGTGCCCTGCAGTGATGGGGGTGGGGGTGCAAGGGGACATGAGTCCGACATGAGTGGGGGCCTGCTGGCAGGTGCCCTGCACTGCTGGGGGGTGGGGGTGCAAGGTGACATGAGTGGGGCATGAGTGGGGGCCTACTGGCAGGTGCCCTGCACTGCTGGGGGGCCCAAGGGGACATGAGTGGGACATGAGTGAGGGGCCTGCTGGCAAGTGCCCTGCACTGCTGGGGGGGTGCAAGGGGACATGAGTGGGACATGAGTGGGGGCCTGCTGGCAGGTGCCCTGCACTGCTGGGGGATGGGGGTGCAAGGGGACATGAGTGGGGGCCTGCTGGCAGGTGCCCTGCACTGCTGGGGGTGGGGGTGCAAGGGGACATGAGTGGGACATGAGTGGGGGCCTGCTGGCAGGTGAACTGCACTGCTGGGGAGTGGGAGTGCAAGGGGACATGAGTGGGGGCCTGCTGGCAGGTGCCCTGCACTGCTGGGGGGTAGGGGTGCAAGGGGACATGAGTATGACATGAGTGGGGGCCTGCTGGCAGGTGCCCTGCACTGCTGGGGGGTGGGGGTGCAAGGGGACATGAGTGGGGGCCTGCTGGCAGGTGCCCTGCACTGCTGGGGGGTGGGGGTGCAAGGGGACATGAGTGGGACATGACAGGGGGCCTGCTGGCAGGTGCCCTGCACTGCTGGGGGGTGGGGGTGCAAGGGGACATGACTGGGACATGAGTGGGGGCCTGCTGGCTGGTGCCCTGCACTGCTGGGGGTGGGGGTGCAAGGGGACATGAGTGGGACATGAGTGGGGGCCTGCTGGCAGGTGACTTACACTGCTGGGGAGTGGGAGTGCAAGGGGACATGAGTGGGGGCCTGCTGGCAGGTGCCCTGCACTGCTGGGGGGTGGGGGTGCAAGGGGACATGACTGGGGGCCTGCTGGCAGGTGCCCTGCTCTGCTGGGGGGTGGTGGTGCAAGGGGACATGAGTGGGACATGAGTGGGGGCCTGCTGGCAGGTGGCCCACACTGCTACGGGGTGGGGGTGCAAGGGGACATGAGTGGGGGCATGCTGGCAGGTGCCCTGCACTGCTGGGGGTTGAGGGTGCAAGGGGACATGAGTGGGACATGAGTGAGGGCCTGCTGGCAGGTGCCCTGCACTGCTGGGGGGTGGAAGTTCAAGGGGACAAGAGTGGGGCCTGCTGGCAGGTGCCCTGCAGTGATGGGGGTGGGGGTGCAAGGGGTCATGAGTGGGACATGAGTGGGGGCCTGCTGGCAGGTGCCCTGCACTGCTGGGGGGTGGGAGTGCAAGGGGACATGAGTGGGGCATGAGTGGGGGCCTGCTGGCAGGTGCCCTGCACTGCTGAGGGGTGGGAGTGCAAGGGGACATGAGTGGGACATGAGTGGGGGCCTGCTGGCAGGTGCCCTGCACTGCTGGGGGGGTGCAAGGGGACATGAGTGGGACATGAGTGGGGGTCTGCTGGCAGGTGCCCTGCACTGCTGGGGGGTGGGGGTGCAAGGGGACATGAGTGGGGGCCTGCTGGCAGGTGCCCTGCACTGCTGGGGGGTGGGGGTGCAAGGGGACATGAGTGGGACATGAGTGGGGGCCTGCTGGCAGGTGACCTGCACTGCTGGGGAGTGGGAGTGCAAGGGGACCTGAGTGGGGGCCTGCTGGCAGGTGCCCTGCACTGCTGGGGGGGTGGGGGTGCAAGAGGACATGAGTGGGACATGAGTGGGGGCCTGCTGGAAGGTGCCCTGCACTGCTGGGGGGTGGGGGTGCAAGGGGACATGAGTGGGGGCCTGCTGGCAGGTGCCCTGCTGGGGGGTGGGTGTGCAAGGGGACATGAGTGGGACATGAGTGGGGGCCTGCTGGCAGGTGCCCTGCACTGCTGGGGGATGGGGGTGCAAGGGGACATGAGTGGGACATGAGTGGGGGCCTGCTGGAAGGTGCCCTGCACTGCTGGGGGGTGGGGGTGCAAGGGGACATGAGTGGGGGCCTGCTGGCAGGTGCCCTGCTGGGGGGTGGGTGTGCAAGGGGACATGAGTGGGACATGACTGGGGGCCTGCTGGCAGGTGCCCTGCACTGCTGGGGGGTGGGGGTGCAAGGGGACATGAGTGGGACATGAGTGGGGGCCTGCTGGCAGGTGCCCTGCACTGCTGGGGGGTGAGGGTGCAAGGGGACATGAGTGGGGGCCTGCTGGCAGGTGCCCTGCACTGCTGGGGAATGGGGGTGCAAGGGGACAAGAGTGGGGGCCTGCTGGGAGGTGACCTGCACTGCTGGGGGGTGGGAGTGCAAGGGGACATGGTTGGGGGCCTTCTGGCAGGTGCCCTGCACTGCTGGGGGGTGGGGGTGCAAGGGGACATGAGTGGGGGCGTACTGGCAGGTGCCCTGCAATGCTGAGGGGTGGGGGTGCAAGGGGACATGAGTGGGACATGAGTGGGGGCCTGCTGGCAGGTGCCCTACACTGCTGGGGGGTGGGGGTGCAAGGGGACATGAGTGGGGGCGTGCTGGCAGGTGCCCTGCACTGCTGGGGGGTGGGGGTGCAAGGAGACATGAGTGGGACATGAGTGAGGGCCTGCTGGCAGGTGCCCTGCACTTCTAGGCGGTGGGGGTACAAGGGGACAATGGTGGGGGCCTGCTGGCAGGTGCCCTGCACTGCTGGGGGTGAGGGAGCAAGGGGACATGAGTGGGGGCCTGCTGGCAGGTGCCCTGCACTGCTGGGGGATGGGGGTGCAAGGGGACAAGAGTGGGGGCCTGCTGGCAGGTGACCTGCACTGCTGGGGAGTGGGAGTGCAAGGGAACATGAGTGGGGGCCTTCTGGCAGGTGCCCTGCACTGCTGGGGGGTGGGGGTGCAAGGGGACATGAGTGGGGGCGTGCTGGCAGGTGTCCTGCAATGCCGAGGGGTGGGGGTGCAAGGGGACATGAGTGGGACATGAGTGGGGGCCTGCTGGCAGGTGCCCTACACTGCTGGGGGGTGGGGGTGCAAGGGGACATGAGTGGGGGCATGCTGGCAGGTGCCCTGCACTGCTGGGGGGTGGGGGTGCAAGGGGACATGAGTGGGACATGAGTGAGGGCCTGCTGACAGGTGCCCTGCACTGCTAGGGGGTGGGGGTGCAAGAGGACAATGGTGGGGGCCTGCTGGCAGGTGCCCTGCAGTGATGGGGGTGGGGGTGCAAGGGGACATGAGTCCGACATGAGTGGGGGCCTGCTGGCAGGTGCCCTGCACTGCTGGGGGGTGGGGGTGCAAGGTGACATGCGTGGGACATGAGTGGGGGCCTGCTGGCAGGTGACCTGCACTGCTGGGGAGTGGGAGTGCAAGGGGACCTGAGTGGGGGCCTGCTGGCAGGTGCCCTGCACTGCTGGGGGGGTGGGGGTGCAAGAGGACATGAGTGGGACATGAGTGGGGGCCTGCTGGAAGGTGCCCTGCACTGCTGGGGGGTGGGGGTGCAAGGGGACATGAGTGGGGGCCTGCTGGCAGGTGCCCTGCTGGGGGGTGGGTGTGCAAGGGGACATGAGTGGGACATGAGTGGGGGCCTGCTGGCAGGTGCCCTGCACTGCTGGGGGATGGGGGTGCAAGGGGACATGAGTGGGACATGAGTGGGGGCCTGCTGGAAGGTGCCCTGCACTGCTGGGGGCCGGGGGTGCAAGGGGACATGAGTGGGGGCCTGCTGGCAGGTGCCCTGCTGGGGGGTGGGTGTGCAAGGGGACATGAGTGGGACATGACTGGGGGCCTGCTGGCAGGTGCCCTGCACTGCTGGGGGGTGGGGGTGCAAGGGGACATGAGTGGGACATGAGTGGGGGCCTGCTGGCAGGTGCCCTGCACTGCTGGGGGGTGAGGGTGCAAGGGGACATGAGTGGGGGCCTGCTGGCAGGTGCCCTGCACTGCTGGGGAATGGGGGTGCAAGGGGACAAGAGTGGGGGCCTGCTGGGAGGTGACCTGCACTGCTGGGGGGTGGGAGTGCAAGGGGACATGGTTGGGGGCCTTCTGGCAGGTGCCCTGCACTGCTGGGGGGTGGGGGTGCAAGGGGACATGAGTGGGGGCGTACTGGCAGGTGCCCTGCAATGCTGAGGGGTGGGGGTGCAAGGGGACATGAGTGGGACATGAGTGGGGGCCTGCTGGCAGGTGCCCTACACTGCTGGGGGGTGGGGGTGCAAGGGGACATGAGTGGGGGCGTGCTGGCAGGTGCCCTGCACTGCTGGGGGGTGGGGGTGCAAGGAGACATGAGTGGGACATGAGTGAGGGCCTGCTGGCAGGTGCCCTGCACTTCTAGGCGGTGGGGGTACAAGGGGACAATGGCGGGGGCCTGCTGGCAGGTGCCCTGCACTGCTGGGGGTGAGGGAGCAAGGGGACATGAGTGGGGGCCTGCTGGCAGGTGCCCTGCACTGCTGGGGGATGGGGGTGCAAGGGGACAAGAGTGGGGGCCTGCTGGCAGGTGACCTGCACTGCTGGGGAGTGGGAGTGCAAGGGAACATGAGTGGGGGCCTTCTGGCAGGTGCCCTGCACTGCTGGGGGGTGGGGGTGCAAGGGGACATGAGTGGGGGCGTGCTGGCAGGTGTCCTGCAATGCCGAGGGGTGGGGGTGCAAGGGGACATGAGTGGGACATGAGTGGGGGCCTGCTGGCAGGTGCCCTACACTGCTGGGGGGTGGGGGTGCAAGGGGACATGAGTGGGGGCATGCTGGCAGGTGCCCTGCACTGCTGGGGGGTGGGGGTGCAAGGGGACATGAGTGGGACATGAGTGAGGGCCTGCTGACAGGTGCCCTGCACTGCTAGGGGGTGGGGGTGCAAGAGGACAATGGTGGGGGCCTGCTGGCAGGTGCCCTGCAGTGATGGGGGTGGGGGTGCAAGGGGACATGAGTCCGACATGAGTGGGGGCCTGCTGGCAGGTGCCCTGCACTGCTGGGGGGTGGGGGTGCAAGGTGACATGCGTGGGGCATGAGTGGGGGCCTGCTGGCAGGTGCCCTGCACTGCTGGGGGGTCCAAGGGGACATGAGTGGGACATGATTGAGGGGCCTGCTGGCAAGTGCCCTGCACTGCTGGGGGGGTGCAAGGGGACATGAGTGGGACATGAGTGGGGGCCTGCTGGCAGGTGCCCTGCACTGCTGGGGGATGGGGGTGCAAGGGGACATGAGTGGGGGCCTGCTGGCAGGTGCCCTGCACTGCTGGGGGTGGGGGTGCAAGGGGACATGAGTGGGACATGAGTGGGTGCCTGCTGGCAGGTGAACTGCACTGCTGGGGAGTGGGAGTGCAAGGGGACATGAGTGGGGGCCTGCTGGCAGGTGCCCTGCACTGCTGCGGGGTAGGGGTGCAAGGGGACATGAGTATGACATGAGTGGGGGCCTGCTGGCACGTGCCCTGCACTGCTGGGGGGTGGGGGTGCAAGGGGACATGAGTGGGGGCCTGCTGGCAGGTGCCCTGCACTGCTGGGGGTGGGGGTGCAAGGGGACATGAGTGGGACATGACAGGGGGCCTGCTGGCAGGTGCCCTGCACTGCTGGGGGGTGGGGGTGCAAGGGGACATGAATGGGACATGAGTGGGGGCCTGCTGGCTGGTGCCCTGCACTGCTGGGGGTGGGGGTGCAAGGGGACATGAGTGGGACATGAGTGGGGGCCTGCTGGCAGGTGACCTGCACTGCTGGGGAGTGGGAGTGCAAGGGGACATGAGTGGGGGCCTGCTGGCAGGTGCCCTGCACTGCTGCGGGGTAGGGGTGCAAGGGGACATGAGTATGACATGAGTGGGGGCCTGCTGGCAGGTGCCCTGCACTGCTGGGGGGTGGGGGTGCAAGGGGACATGAGTGGGGGCCTGCTGGCAGGTGCCCTGCACTGCTGGGGGGTGGGGTGCAAGGGGACATGAGTGGGACATGACAGGGGGCCTGCTGGCAGGTGCCCTGCACTGCTGGGGGGTGGGGGTGCAAGGGGACATGAATGAGACATGAGTGGGGGCCTGCTGGCTGGTGCCCTGCACTGCTGGGGGGTGGGGGTGCAAGAGGACATGAGTGGGACATGAGTGGGGGCCTGCTGGCAGGTGCCCTGCACTGCTGGGGGGTGGAGGTGCAAGGGGACATGAGTGGGTCATGAGTGGGGGCCTGCTGGCAGGTGACCTGCACTGCTGGGGGGTGGGGGTGCAAGGGGACATGACTGGGGGCCTGCTGGCAGGTGCCCTGCTCTGCTGGGGGGTGGGGGTGCAAGGGGACATGAGTGGGACATGAGTGGGGGCCTGCTGGCAGGTGGCCCACACTGCTACGGGGTGGCGGTGCAAGGGGACATGAGTGGGGGTATGCTGGCAGGTGCCCTGCACTGCTGGGGGTTGAGGGTGCAAGGGGACATGAGTGAGGGCCTGCTGGCAGGTGCCCTGCACTGCTGGGGGTGGGGGTTCAAGGGGACATGAGTGGGGCCTGCTGGCAGGTGCCCTGCAGTGATGGGGGGTGGGGGTGCAAGGTGCCATGAGTGGGACATGAGTGGGGGCCTGATGGCAGGTGCCCTGCACTGCTGGGGGTTGGGGGTGCAAGGGGACATGAGTGGAGCATGAGTGGGGGCCTGCTGGCAGGTGCCCTGCACTGCTGACGGGTGGGGGTGCAAGGGGACATGAGTGGGACATGAGTGGGGGCCTGCTGGCAGGTGCCCTGCACTGCTGGGGGGGTGCAAGGGGACATGAGTGGGACATGAGTGGGGCCTGCTGGCAGGTGCCCTGCACTGCTGGGGGGTGGGGGTGCAAGGGGACATGATTGGGGGCCTGCTGGCAGGTGTCCTGCACTGCTGGGGGGTGGGGGTGCAAGGGGACATGAGTGGGACATGAGTGGGGGCCTGCTGGCAGGTGCCCTGCACTGCTGGGGAGTGGGGGTGCAAGGGGACATGAGTGGGACATGAGTGGGGGCCTGCTGGCAGGTGCCCTGCACTGCTGGGGGTGGGGGTGCAAGGGGACATGAGTGGGGGCCTGCTGGCAGGTGCCCTGCGCTGCTGGGGGGTGGGTGTGCAAGGGGACATGAGTGGGACATGAGTGGGGGCCTGCTGGCAGGTGCCCTGCACTGCTGGGGGTTGGGGGTGCAAGGGGACATGAGTGGGACATGAGTGGGGGCCTGCTGGCAGGTGCCCTGCACTGCTGCGGATGGGGGTACAAGGGAACATGAGTGGGGACCTGCTGGCAGGTGCCCTGCACTGCTGGGGGGTGGGGGTGCAATGGGACATGAGTGGGACATGAGTGGGGGCCTGCTGGCAGGTGACCTGCACTGCTGGGGAGTGGGAGTGCAAGGGGACATGAGTGGGGGCCTGCTGGCAGGTGCCCTGCACTGCTGGGGGGGTGGGGGTGCAAGGGGACATGCGTGGGACATGAATGGGGGCCTGCTGGCAGGTTACCTGCAATGCTGGGGAGTGGGAGTTCAAGGGGACATGAGTGGGGGCCTGCTGGCAGGTGCCCTGCACTGCTGGGAGGTGGGGGTACAAGGGGACATGAGTGGGGGCCTGCTGGCAGGTGCCCTGCACTGCTGGGTGTTAGGGGTGCAAGGGGACATGAGTGGGGGCCTGCTGGCAGGTGCCCTGCAGTGATGGGGGGTGGGGGTACAAGGGGACATGAGTCTGACATGAGTGGGGGCCTGCTGGCAGGTGCCCTGCACTGCTGTGGGGTGGGGGTTCAAGGGGACATGAGTGGGGCATGAGTGGGGGCGTGCTGGCAGGTGCCCTGCACTATTGGGGGGTGGGGGTGCAAGGGGACATGAGTGGGACATGAGTGGGGGCCTGCTGGCAGGTGACCTGCACTGCTGGGGGGTGGGGATGCAAAGGGGCATGAGTGGGGGCATGCTTGCAGGTGCCCTGCACTGCTGGGGGGTGTGGGTGCAAGGGGACATGAGTGGGACATGAGTTAGGGCCTGCTGGCAGGTGCCCTGCACTGCTGGGGGGTGGGGGTGCAAGGGGACATGAGTGGGGGCCTTCTGGCAGGTGCCCTGCAGTGATGGGGGGTGGGGGTGCAAGGGGAGATGAATCCGACATGAGTGGGGACCTGCTGGCAGGTGCCCTGCACTGCTGGGGGGTGGGGGTGCAAGGGGACATGAGTGGGGGCCTGCTGGCAGGTGTCCTGCACTGCTGGGGGGTGGGGGTCCAAGGGGACATGAGTGGGACATGAGTGGGGGCCTGCTGGAAGGTGCCCTGCACTGCTGGGGGGTGGGGGTGCAAGAGGACATGAGTGGGACATGAGTGGGGGCCTGCTGGCAGGTGCCCTGCACTGCTGGGGGGTGGAGGTGCAAGGGGACATGAGTGGGTCATGAGTGGGGGCCTGCTGGCAGGTGACCTGCACTGCTGGGGGGTGGGGGTGCAAGGGGACATGACTGGGGGCCTGCTGGCAGGTGCCCTGCTCTGCTGGGGGGTGGGGGTGCAAGGGGACATGAGTGGGACATGAGTGGGGGCCTGCTGGCAGGTGCCCTGCACTGCTGGGGGGTGGGGGTGCAAGGGGACATGAATGAGACATGAGTGGGGGCCTGCTGGCTGGTGCCCTGCACTGCTGGGGGGTGGGGGTGCAAGAGGACATGAGTGGGACATGAGTGGGGGCCTGCTGGCAGGTGCCCTGCACTGCTGGGGGGTGGAGGTGCAAGGGGACATGAGTGGGTCATGAGTGGGGGCCTGCTGGCAGGTGACCTGCACTGCTGGGGGGTGGGGGTGCAAGGGGACATGACTGGGGGCCTGCTGGCAGGTGCCCTGCTCTGCTGGGGGGTGGGGGTGCAAGGGGACATGAGTGGGACATGAGTGGGGGCCTGCTGGCAGGTGGCCCACACTGCTACGGGGTGGCGGTGCAAGGGGACATGAGTGGGGGTATGCTGGCAGGTGCCCTGCACTGCTGGGGGTTGAGGGTGCAAGGGGACATGAGTGAGGGCCTGCTGGCAGGTGCCCTGCACTGCTGGGGGTGGGGGTTCAAGGGGACATGAGTGGGGCCTGCTGGCAGGTGCCCTGCAGTGATGGGGGGTGGGGGTGCAAGGTGCCATGAGTGGGACATGAGTGGGGGCCTGATGGCAGGTGCCCTGCACTGCTGGGGGTTGGGGGTGCAAGGGGACATGAGTGGAGCATGAGTGGGGGCCTGCTGGCAGGTGCCCTGCACTGCTGACGGGTGGGGGTGCAAGGGGACATGAGTGGGACATGAGTGGGGGCCTGCTGGCAGGTGCCCTGCACTGCTGGGGGGGTGCAAGGGGACATGAGTGGGACATGAGTGGGGCCTGCTGGCAGGTGCCCTGCACTGCTGGGGGGTGGGGGTGCAAGGGGACATGATTGGGGGCCTGCTGGCAGGTGTCCTGCACTGCTGGGGGGTGGGGGTGCAAGGGGACATGAGTGGGACATGAGTGGGGGCCTGCTGGCAGGTGCCCTGCACTGCTGGGGAGTGGGGGTGCAAGGGGACATGAGTGGGACATGAGTGGGGGCCTGCTGGCAGGTGCCCTGCACTGCTGGGGGTGGGGGTGCAAGGGGACATGAGTGGGGGCCTGCTGGCAGGTGCCCTGCGCTGCTGGGGGGTGGGTGTGCAAGGGGACATGAGTGGGACATGAGTGGGGGCCTGCTGGCAGGTGCCCTGCACTGCTGGGGGTTGGGGGTGCAAGGGGACATGAGTGGGACATGAGTGGGGGCCTGCTGGCAGGTGCCCTGCACTGCTGCGGATGGGGGTACAAGGGAACATGAGTGGGGACCTGCTGGCAGGTGCCCTGCACTGCTGGGGGGTGGGGGTGCAATGGGACATGAGTGGGACATGAGTGGGGGCCTGCTGGCAGGTGACCTGCACTGCTGGGGAGTGGGAGTGCAAGGGGACATGAGTGGGGGCCTGCTGGCAGGTGCCCTGCACTGCTGGGGGGGTGGGGGTGCAAGGGGACATGCGTGGGACATGAATGGGGGCCTGCTGGCAGGTTACCTGCAATGCTGGGGAGTGGGAGTTCAAGGGGACATGAGTGGGGGCCTGCTGGCAGGTGCCCTGCACTGCTGGGAGGTGGGGGTACAAGGGGACATGAGTGGGGGCCTGCTGGCAGGTGCCCTGCACTGCTGGGTGTTAGGGGTGCAAGGGGACATGAGTGGGGGCCTGCTGGCAGGTGCCCTGCAGTGATGGGGGGTGGGGGTACAAGGGGACATGAGTCTGACATGAGTGGGGGCCTGCTGGCAGGTGCCCTGCACTGCTGTGGGGTGGGGGTTCAAGGGGACATGAGTGGGGCATGAGTGGGGGCGTGCTGGCAGGTGCCCTGCACTATTGGGGGGTGGGGGTGCAAGGGGACATGAGTGGGACATGAGTGGGGGCCTGCTGGCAGGTGACCTGCACTGCTGGGGGGTGGGGATGCAAAGGGGCATGAGTGGGGGCATGCTTGCAGGTGCCCTGCACTGCTGGGGGGTGTGGGTGCAAGGGGACATGAGTGGGACATGAGTTAGGGCCTGCTGGCAGGTGCCCTGCACTGCTGGGGGGTGGGGGTGCAAGGGGACATGAGTGGGGGCCTTCTGGCAGGTGCCCTGCAGTGATGGGGGGTGGGGGTGCAAGGGGAGATGAATCCGACATGAGTGGGGACCTGCTGGCAGGTGCCCTGCACTGCTGGGGGGTGGGGGTGCAAGGGGACATGAGTGGGGGCCTGCTGGCAGGTGTCCTGCACTGCTGGGGGGTGGGGGTCCAAGGGGACATGAGTGGGACATGAGTGGGGGCCTGCTGGAAGGTGCCCTGCACTGCTGGGGGGGTGCAAGGGGACATGAGTGGGACATGAGTGGGGGCCTGCTGGCAGGTGCCCTGCACTGCTGGGGGGTGGGGGTGCAAGGGGACATGAGTGGGACATGAGTGGGGGCCTGCTGGCAGGTGCCCTGCACTGCTGGGGGGTGGGGGTGCAAGGAGACATGAGTGGGACATGAGTGGGGGCCTGCTGGCAGGTGACCTGCACTGCTGGGGAGTGGGAGTTCAAGGGGACATGAGTGGGGGCCTGCTGGCAGGTGCCCTGCACTGCTGGGGGGGTGGGGGTGTAAAGGGACATGAGTGGGACATGAGTGGGGGCCTGCTGGCAGGTGCCCTGCAGTGCTGGGAGGTGGGGGTGCAAGGGAACATGAGTGGGACATGAGCGGGGGCCTGCTGGCAGGTGCCCCGCACTGCTGGGGGGTGGGGGTGCAAGGGGACATGAGTGGGGACCTGCTGGCAGGTGCCCTGCACTGCTGGGGGGTGGGTGTGCAAGGGGACATGAGTGGGGGCCTGCTTACAGGTGCCCTGCACTGCTGGGGGGTGGGGATGCAAAGGGACATGAGTGGGACATGAGTGGGGGCCTGCTAGCAGGTGCCCTGCACGGCTGGGGGGTTCAAGGGGACATGAGTGGGACATGAGTGGGGGCCTGCTGGCAGGTGCCCTGCACTGCTGGGGGGTGGGGGTGCAAGGGGACATGAGTGGGGGCCTGCTGGCAGGTGCCCTGCACTGCTGGGGGGTGGGGGTGCAAGGAGACATGAGTGGGACATGAGTGGGGGCCTGCTGGCAGGTTACCTGCACTGCTGGGGAGTGGGAGTTCAAGGGGACATGAGTGGGGGCCTGCTGGCAGGTGCCCTGCACTGCTGGGGTGTGGGGGTGCAAAGGGACATGAGTGGGACATGAGTGGGGGCCTGCTGGCAGGTGCCCTGCAGTGCTGGGAGGTGGGGGTGCAAGGGAACATGAGTGGGACATGAGCGGGGGCCTGCTGGCAGGTGCCCCGCACTACTGGGGGGTGTGAGTGCAAGGGGACATGAGTGGGGACCTGCTGGCAGGTGCCCTGCACTGCTGGGGGGTGGGTGTGCAAGGGGACATGAGTGGGGGCCTGCTTACAGGTGCCCTGCACTGCTGGGGGGTGGGGATGCAAGGGGACATGAGTGGGACATGAGTGGGGGCCTGCTAGCAGGTGCCCTGCACGGCTGGGGGGTGCAAGGGGACATGAGTGGGACATGAGTGGGGGCCTGCTGGCAGGTGCCCTGCACTGCTGGGGGGTGGGGGTGCAAGGGGACATGAGTGGGACATGAGTGGGGGCCTGCTGGCAGGTGCCCTGCACTGCTGGGGGGTGGGGGTGCAAGGAGACATGAGTGGGACATGAGTGGGGGCCTGCTGGCAGGTGACCTGCACTGCTGGGGAGTGGGAGTTCAAGGGGACATGAGTGGGGGCCTGCTGGCAGGTGCCCTGCACTGCTGGGGGGGTGGGGGTGTAAAGGGACATGAGTGGGACATGAGTGGGGGCCTGCTGGCAGGTGCCCTGCAGTGCTGGGAGGTGGGGGTGCAAGGGAACATGAGTGGGACATGAGCGGGGGCCTGCTGGCAGGTGCCCCGCACTGCTGGGGGGTGGGGGTGCAAGGGGACATGAGTGGGGACCTGCTGGCAGGTGCCCTGCACTGCTGGGGGGTGGGTGTGCAAGGGGACATGAGTGGGGGCCTGCTTACAGGTGCCCTGCACTGCTGGGGGGTGGGGATGCAAAGGGACATGAGTGGGACATGAGTGGGGGCCTGCTAGCAGGTGCCCTGCACGGCTGGGGGGTGCAAGGGGACATGAGTGGGACATGAGTGGGGGCCTGCTGGCAGGTGCCCTGCACTGCTGGGGGGTGGGGGTGCAAGGGGACATGAGTGGGGGCCTGCTGGCAGGTGCCCTGCACTGCTGGGGGGTGGGGGTGCAAGGAGACATGAGTGGGACATGAGTGGGGGACTGCTGGCAGGTTACCTGCACTGCTGGGAGTGGGAGTTCAAGGGGACATGAGTGGGGGCCTGCTGGCAGGTGCCCTGCACTGCTGGGGTGTGGGGGTGCAAAGGGACATGAGTGGGACATGAGTGGGGGCCTGCTGGCAGGTGCCCTGCAGTGCTGGGAGGTGGGGGTGCAAGGGAACATGAGTGGGACATGAGCGGGGGCCTGCTGGCAGGTGCCCCGCACTACTGGGGGGTGTGAGTGCAAGGGGACATGAGTGGGGACCTGCTGGCAGGTGCCCTGCACTGCTGGGGGGTGGGTGTGCAAGGGGACATGAGTGGGGGCCTGCTTACAGGTGCCCTGCACTGCTGGGGGGTGGGGATGCAAGGGGACATGAGTGGGACATGAGTGGGGGCCTGCTAGCAGGTGCCCTGCACGGCTGGGGGGTGCAAGGGGACATGAGTGGGACATGAGTGGGGGCCTGCTGGCAGGTGCCCTGCACTGCTGGGGGGTGGGGGTGCAAGGGGACATGAGTGGGGGCCTGCTGGCAGGTGCCCTGCACTGCTGGGGGGTGGGGGTGCAAGGAGACATGAGTGGGACATGAGTGGGGGCCTGCTGGCAGGTTACCTGCACTGCTGGGGAGTGGGAGTTCAAGGGGACATGAGTGGGGGCCTGCTGACAGGTGCCCTGCACTGCTGGGGGGGTGGGGGTGCAAAGGGACATGAGTGGGACATGAGTGGGGGCCTGCTGGCAGGTGCTCTGCACTGCTGGGAGGTGGGGGTGCAAGGGAACATGAGTGGGACATGAGTGGGGGCCTGCTGGCAGGTGCCCTGCATTGCTGGGGGGGTGGGAGTGCAAGGGGACATGAGTGGGGGCCTGCCGACAGGTGCCCTGCACTGCTGGGGGGTGGGGATGCAAGGGGACATGAGTGGGACATGAGTGGGGGCCTGCTGGCAGGTGCCCTGCACTGCTGTGGGGTGGGGGTGCAAGGGGACATGAGTGGGACATGAGTGGGGGCCTGCTGACAGGTGCCCTGCACTGCTGGGAGGGTGGGGGTGCAAGGGGACATGAGTGCGGGCCTGCTGGCAGATGCCCTGCACAGCTGGGGGGTGGGGGTGCAAGGAGACATGAGTGGGACATGAGTGGGGGCCTGCTGGCAGGTGACCTGCACTGCTGGGGAGTGGGAGTTCAAGGGGACATGAGTGGGGGCCTGCTGGCAGGTGCTCTGCACTGCTGGGGGGAGGGGGTGCAAAGGGACATGAGTGGGATATGAGTGGGGGCCTGCTGGCAGGTGCCCTGCACTGCTGGGAGGTGGGGGTGCAAGGGAACATGAGTGGGACATGAGCGGGGGCCTGCTGGCAGGTGCCCTGCACTGCTGGGAGGTGGGGGTGCAAGGGGACATGAGTGTGGGCCTGCTGGCAGGTACCCTGCACTGCTGGGGGGTGGGGGTGCAAGGGGACATGAGTGGGACATGAGCGGGTGCCTGCTGGCAGGTGCCCTGCACTGCTGGGGGGTGGGAGTGCAAGGGGACATGAGTGGGGGCCTGCTGGCAGGTGCCCTGCACTGCTGGGGGGGTGGGGGTGCAAGGGGACATGAGTGGGACATGAGTGGGGCCTGCTGGCAGGTGCCCTGCACTGCAGGGGGGTGGGGGTGCAAGGGGACATGAGTGGGACATGATTGGGGGGGGGCTGCTGGCAGGTTCCCTGCACTGCTGGGGGGTGGGGGTGCAAGGGGACATGAATGGGACATGAGTGGTGGCCTGCTGGCAGGTGCCCTGCACTGCTGGGGGGTGGGGGTGCAAGGGGACATGAGTGGGGCATGAGTGGGGGCATGCTGGCAGCTGCCCTGCACTGCTGGGGAGTGGGGGTGCAATGGGACATGAGTGGGACATGAGTGGGGGCCTGCTGGCAGGTTCCCTGCACTGCTGGGGGGTGGAGGTGCAAGGGGACATGAGTGGGGGCGTGCTGGCAGGTGCCCTGCACTGCTGGGGGGTGGGGGTGCAAGGGGACATGAGTGGGACATGAGTGAGGGCCTGCTGGCTGGTGCCCTGCACTGCTGGGGGGTAGGGGTGCAAGGGGACATGAGTGGGGGCCTGCTGGCAGGTGCCCTGCAGTGATGGGGGGTGGGGGTGCAAGGGGACATGTGTCCGACATGAGTGGGGGCCTGCTGGCAGGTGCCCTGCACTGCTGGGGGGTGGGGGTGCAAGGGGACATGAGTAGGGCATGAGTGGGGGCCTGCTGGCAGGTGCCCTGCACTGCTGGGGGGGGTGGGGGTGCAAAGGGACATGAGTGGGACATGAGTGGGGGCCTGCTGGCAGGTGCTCTGCACTGCTGGGAGGTGGGGGTGCAAGGGAACATGAGTGGGACATGAGTGGGGGCCTGCTGGCAGGTGCCCTGAACTGCTGGGGGGGTGGGGGTGTAAGGGGACATGAGTGGGGGCCTGCCGACAGGTGCCCTGCACTGCTGGGGGGTGGGGATGCAAGGGGACATGAGTGGGACATGAGTGGGGGCCTGCTGGCAGGTGCCCTGCACTGCTGTGGGGTGGGGGTGCAAGGGGACATGAGTGGGACATGAGTGGGGGCCTGCTGGCAGGTGCCCTGCACTGCTGGGGGGTGGGGGTGCAGGGGACATGAGTGGGGGCCTGCTGGCAGATGCCCTGCACGGCTGGGGGGGTGGGGGTGCAAGGAGACATGAGTGGGACATGAGTGGGGGCCTGCTGGCAGGTGACCTGCACTGCTGGGGAGTGGGAGTTCAAGGGGACATGAGTGGGGGTCTGCTGGCAGGTGCCCTGCACTGCTGGTGGGGAGGGGGTGCAAAGGGACATGAGTGGGACATGAGCACTGCTGGGAGGTGGGGGTGCAAGGGAACATGAGTGGGACATGAGCGGGGGCCTGCTGGCAGGTGCCCTCCACTGCTGGTGGGGTGGGGGTGCAAGGGGACATGAGTGTGGGCCTGCTGGCAGGTACCCTGCACTGCTGGGGGGTGGGGGTGCAAGGGGACATGAGTGGGACATGAGCGGGGGCCTGCTGGCAGGTGCCCTGCACTGCTGGGGGGTGGGTGTGCAAGGGGACATGAGTGGGGGCCTGCTGGCAGGTGCCCTGCACTGCTGGGGGGTGGTGGTGCAAGGGGACATGAGTGGGACATGAGTGGGGCCTGCTGGCAGGTGCTCTGCACTGCTGGGGGGTGGGGGTGCAAGGGGACATGAGTGGGACATGATTGGGGGCCTGCTGGCAGGTGACCGGCACTGCTGGGGGGTGGGGATGCAAAGGGACATGAGTGGGGGCATGCTGGCAGGTGCCCTGCACTGCTGGGGGTTGGGGGTGCAAGGGGACATGAGTGGGACATGAGTGGGGGCCTGCTGGCAGGTGACCTGCACTGCTGGGGGGTGGGGATGCAAAGGGACATGAGTGGGGGCATGCTGGCAGGTGCCCTGCACTGCTGGGGGGTGTGGGTGCAAGGGGACATGAGTGGGACATGAGTTAGGGCCTGCTGGCAGGTGCCCTGCACTGCTGGGGGGTGGGGGTGCAAGGGGACATGAGTGGGGGCCTTCTGGCAGGTGCCCTGCAGTGATGGGGGGTGGGGGTGCAAGGGGACATGAATCCGACATGAGTGGGGGCCTGCTGGCAGGTGCCCTGCACTGCTGGGGGGTGGGGGTGCAAGGGGACATGAGTGGGGCATGAGTGGGGGCCTGCTGGCAGGTGTCCTGCACTGCTGGGGGGTGGGGGTCCAAGGGGACATGAGTGGGACATGAGTGGGGGCCTGCTGGCAGGTGCCCTGCACTGCTGGGGGGGTGCAAGGGGACATGAGTGGGACATGAGTGGGGGCCTGCTGGCAGGTGCCCTGCACTGCTGGGGGGTGGGGGTGCAAGGGGACATGAGTGGGACATGAGTGGGGGCCTGCTGGCAGGTGCCCTGCACTGCTGGGGGGTGGGAGTGCAAGGAGACATGAGTGGGACATGAGTGGGGGCCTGCTGGCAGGTGACCTGCACTGCTGGGGAGTGGGAGTTCAAGGGGACATGAGTGGGGGCCTGCTGGCAGGTGCCCTGCACTGCTGGGGGGGTGGGGGTGCAAAGGGACATGAGTGGGACATGAGTGGGGGCCTGCTGGCAGGTGCCCTGCAGTGCTGGGAGGTGGGGGTGCAAGGGAACATGAGTGGGACATGAGCAGGGGCCTGCTGGCAGGTGCCCCGCAGTGCTGGGGGGTGGGGGTGCAAGGGGACATGAGTGGGGACCTGCTGGCAGGTGCCCTGCACTGCTGGGGGGTGGGTGTGCAAGGGGACATGAGTGGGGGCCTGCTTACAGGTGCCCTGCACTGCTGGGGGGTGGGGATGCAAAGGGACATGAGTGGGACATGAGTGGGGGCCTGCTAGCAGGTGCCCTGCACGGCTGGGGGGTGCAAGGGGACATGAGTGGGACATGAGTGGGGGCCTGCTGGCAGGTGCCCTGCACTGCTGGGGGGTGGGGGTGCAAGGGGACATGAGTGGGGGCCTGCTGGCAGGTGCCCTGCACTGCTGGGGGGTGGGGGTGCAAGGAGACATGAGTGGGACATGAGTGGGGGCCTGCTGGCAGGTTACCTGCACTGCTGGGGAGTGGGAGTTCAAGGGGACATGAGTGGGGGCCTGCTGGCAGGTGCCCTGCACTGCTGGAGTGTGGGGGTGCAAAGGGACATGAGTGGGACATGAGTGGGGGCCTGCTGGCAGGTGCCCTGCAGTGCTGGGAGGTGGGGGTGCAAGGGAACATGAGTGGGACATGAGCGGGGGCCTGCTGGCAGGTGCCCCGCACTGCTGGGGGGTGGGGGTGCAAGGGGACATGAGTGGGGACCTGCTGGCAGGTGCCCTGCACTGCTGGGGGGTGGGTGTGCAAGGGGACATGAGTGGGGGCCTGCTTACAGGTGCCCTGCACTGCTGGGGGTGGGGATGCAAGGGGACATGAGTGGGACATGAGTGGGGGCCTGCTAGCAGGTGCCCTGCACGGCTGGGGGGTGCAAGGGGACATGAGTGGGACATGAGTGGGGGCCTGCTGGCAGGTGCCCTGCACTGCTGGGGGGTGGGGGTGCAAGGAGACATGAGTGGGACATGAGTGGGGGCCTGCTGGCAGGTTACCTGCACTGCTGGGGAGTGGGAGTTCAAGGGGACATGAGTGGGGGCCTGCTGACAGGTGCCCTGCACTGCTGGGGGGGTGGGGGTGCAAAGGGACATGAGTGGGACATGAGTGGGGGCCTGCTGGCAGGTGCTCTGCACTGCTGGGAGGTGGGGGTGCAAGGGAACATGAGTGGGACATGAGTGGGGGCCTGCTGGCAGGTGCCCTGCATTGCTGGGGGGGTGGGAGTGCAAGGGGACATGAGTGGGGGCCTGCCGACAGGTGCCCTGCACTGCTGGGGGGTGGGGATGCAAGGGGACATGAGTGGGACATGAGTGGGGGCCTGCTGGCAGGTGCCCTGCACTGCTGTGGGGTGGGGGTGCAAGGGGACATGAGTGGGACATGAGTGGGGGCCTGCTGGCAGGTGCCCTGCACTGCTGGGAGGGTGGGGGTGCAAGGGGACATGAGTGGGGGCCTGCTGGCAGATTCCCTGCACAGCTGGGGGGTGGGGGTGCAAGGAGACATGAGTGGGACATGAGTGGGGGCCTGCTGGCAGGTGACCTGCACTGCTGGGGAGTGGGAGTTCAAGGGGACATGAGTGGGGGCCTGCTGGCAGGTGCCCTGCACTGCTGTGGGGAGGGGGTGCAAAGGGACATGAGTGGGATATGAGTGGGGGCCTGCTGGCAGGTGCCCTGCACTGCTGGGAGGTGGGGGTGCAAGGGAACATGAGTGGGACATGAGCGGGGGCCTGCTGGCAGGTGCCCTGCACTGCTGGGGGTGGGGGTGCAAGGGGACATGAGTGTGGGCCTGCTGGCAGGTACCCTGCACAGCTGGGGGGTGGGGGTGCAAGGGGACATGAGTGGGACATGAGCGGGTGCCTGCTGGCAGGTGCCCTGCACTGCTGGGGGGTGGGAGTGCAAGGGGACATGAGTGGGGGCCTGCTGGCAGGTGCCCTGCACTGCTGGGGGGGTGGGGGTGCAAGGGGACATGAGTGGGACATGAGTGGGGCCTGCTGGCAGGTGCCCTGCACTGCAGGGGGGTGGGGGTGCAAGGGGACATGAGTGGGACATGATTGGGGGGGCTGCTGGCAGGTTCCCTGCACTGCTGGGGGGTGGGGGTGCAAGGGGACATGAATGGGACATGAATGGTGGCCTGCTGGCAGGTGCCCTGCACTGCTGGGGGGTGGGGGTGCAAGGGGACATGAGTGGGGCATGAGTGGGGGCATGCTGGCAGGTGCCCTGCACTGCTGGGGAGTGGGGGTGCAATGGGACATGAGTGGGACATGAGTGGGGGCCTGCTGGCAGGTTCCCTGCACTGCTGGGGGGTGGAGGTGCAAGGGGACATGAGTGGGGGCGTGCTGGCAGGTGCCCTGCACTGCTGGGGGGTGGGGGTGCAAGGGGACATGAGTGGGACATGAGTGAGGGCCTGCTGGCTGGTGCCCTGCACTGCTGGGGGGTAGGGTTGCAAGGGGACATGAGTGGGGGCCTGCTGGCAGGTGCCCTGCAGTGATGGGGGGTGGAGGTGCAAGGGGACATGAGTCCGACATGAGTGGGGGCCTGCTGGCAGGTGCCCTGCACTGCTGGGGGGTGGGGGTGCAAGGGGACATGAGTAGGGCATGAGTGGGGGCCTGCTGGCAGGTGCCCTGCACTGCTGGGGGGGTGGGGGTGCAAAGGGACATGAGTGGGACATGAGTGGGGGCCTGCTGGCAGGTGCTCTGCACTGCTGGGAGGTGGGGGTGCAAGGGAACATGAGTGGGACATGAGTGGGGGCCTGCTGGCAGGTGCCCTGCACTGCTGGGGGGGTGGGGGTGTAAGGGGACATGAGTGGGGGCCTGCCGACAGGTGCCCTGCACTGCTGGGGGGTGGGGATGCAAGGGGACATGAGTGGGACATGAGTGGGGGCCTGCTGGCAGGTGCCCTGCACTGCTGTGGGGTGGGGGTGCAAGGGGACATGAGTGGGACATGAGTGGGGGCCTGCTGGCAGGTGCCCTGCACTGCTGGGGGGTGGGGGTGCAAGGGGACAAGAGTGGGGGCCTGCTGGCAGATGCCCTGCACGGCTGGGGGGGTGGGGGTGCAAGGAGACATGAGTGGGACATGAGTGGGGGCCTGCTGGCAGGTGACCTGCACTGCTGGGGAGTGGGAGTTCAAGGGGACATGAGTGGGGGTCTGCTGGCAGGTGCCCTGCACTGCTGGTGGGGAGGGGGTGCAAAGGGACACGAGTGGGACATGAGCACTGCTGGGAGGTGGGGGTGCAAGGGAACATGAGTGGGACATGAGCGTGGGCCTGCTGGCAGGTGCCCTCCACTGCTGGTGGGGTGGGGGTGCAAGGGGACATGAGTGTGGGCCTGCTGGCAGGTACCCTGCACTGCTGGGGGGTGGGGGTGCAAGGGGACATGAGTGGGACATGAGCGGGGGCCTGCTGGCAGGTGCCCTGCACTGCTGGGGGGTGGGAGTGCAAGGGGACATGAGTGGGGGCCTGCTGGCAGGTGCCCTGCACTGCTGGGGGGTGGGGGTGCAAGGGGACATGAGTGGGACATGAGTGGGGCCTGCTGGCAGGTGCCCTGCACTGCTGGGGGGTGGGGGTGCAAGGGGACATGAGTGGGACATGATTGGGGGGCTGCTGGCAGGTGCCCTGCACTGCTGGGGGGTGGGGGTGCAAGGGGACATGAGGGGGACATGAGTGGTGGCCTGCTGGCAGGTGCCCTGCACTGCTGGGGGGGTGGGGGTGCAAGGGGACATGAATGGGGCATGAGTGGGGGCGTGCTGGCAGGTGCCCTGCACTGCTGGGAGGTGGGGGTGCAAGGGGACATGAGTGGGACATGAGTGGGGGCCTGCTGGCAGGTTCCCTGCACTGCTGGGGGGTGGAGGTGCAAGGGGACATGAGTGGGGGCGTGCTGGCAGGTGCCCTGCACTGCTGGGGGGTGGGGGTGCAAGGGGACATGAGTGGGACATGAGTGAGGGCCTGCTGGCTGGTGCCCTGCACTGCTGGGGGGTAGGGTTGCAAGGGGACATGAGTGGGGGCCTGCTGGCAGGTGCCCTGCAGTGATGGGGGGTGGAGGTGCAAGGGGACATGAGTCCGACATGAGTGGGGGCCTGCTGGCAGGTGCCCTGCACTGCTGGGGGGTGGGGGTGCAAGGGGACATGAGTAGGGCATGAGTGGGGGCCTGCTGGCAGGTGCCCTGCACTGCTGGGGGGGTGGGGGTGCAAAGGGACATGAGTGGGACATGAGTGGGGGCCTGCTGGCAGGTGCTCTGCACTGCTGGGAGGTGGGGGTGCAAGGGAACATGAGTGGGACATGAGTGGGGGCCTGCTGGCAGGTGCCCTGCACTGCTGGGGGGGTGGGGGTGTAAGGGGACATGAGTGGGGGCCTGCCGACAGGTGCCCTGCACTGCTGGGGGGTGGGGATGCAAGGGGACATGAGTGGGACATGAGTGGGGGCCTGCTGGCAGGTGCCCTGCACTGCTGTGGGGTGGGGGTGCAAGGGGACATGAGTGGGACATGAGTGGGGGCCTGCTGGCAGGTGCCCTGCACTGCTGGGGGGTGGGGGTGCAAGGGGACATGAGTGGGGGCCTGCTGGCAGATGCCCTGCATGGCTGGGGGGGTGGGGGTGCAAGGAGACATGAGTGGGACATGAGTGGGGGCCTGCTGGCAGGTGACCTGCACTGCTGGGGAGTGGGAGTTCAAGGGGACATGAGTGGGGGTCTGCTGGCAGGTGCCCTGCACTGCTGGTGGGGAGGGGGTGCAAAGGGACACGAGTGGGACATGAGCACTGCTGGGAGGTGGGGGTGCAAGGGAACATGAGTGGGACATGAGCGTGGGCCTGCTGGCAGGTGCCCTCCACTGCTGGTGGGGTGGGGGTGCAAGGGGACATGAGTGTGGGCCTGCTGGCAGGTACCCTGCACTGCTGGGGGGTGGGGGTGCAAGGGGACATGAGTGGGACATGAGCGGGGGCCTGCTGGCAGGTGCCCTGCACTGCTGGGGGGTGGGAGTGCAAGGGGACATGAGTGGGGGCCTGCTGGCAGGTGCCCTGCACTGCTGGGGGGTGGGGGTGCAAGGGGACATGAGTGGGACATGAGTGGGGCCTACTGGCAGGTGCCCTGCACTGCTGGGGGGTGGGGGTGCAAGGGGACATGAGTGGGACATGATTGGGGGGCTGCTGGCAGGTTCCCTGCACTGCTGGGGGGTGGGGGTGCAAGGGGACATGAGGGGGACATGAGTGGTGGCCTGCTGGCAGGTGCCCTGCACTGCTGGGGGGTGGGGGTGCAAGGGGACATGAATGGGGCATGAGTGGGGGCGTGCTGGCAGGTGCCCTGCACTGCTGGGAGGTGGGGGTGCAAGGTGACATGAGTGGGGGCGTGCTGGCAGGTGCCCTGCACTGCTGGGGGGTGGGGGTGCAAGGGGACATGAGTGGGGGCCTGCTGGCAGGTGCCCTGCACTGCTGGGGGTTGGGGGTGCAAGGGGACATGAGTGGGGCATGAGTGGGGGCATGCTGGAAGGTACCCTGCACTGCTGGGGGGTGGGGGTCCAAGGGGACATGAGTGGGACATGAGTGGGAGCCTGCTGGCAGGTGCCCTGCACTGCTGGGGGGGGTGCAAGGGGACATGAGTGGGACATGAGTGGGGGCCTGCTGGCAGGTGCCCTGCACTGCTGGGGGGTGGGGGTGCAAGGGGACATGAGTGGGACATGAGTGGGGGCATGCTGGCAGGTGCCATGCACTGCTGGGGGTGGGGGTGCAAGGGGACATGAGTGGGGGCCTGCTGGCAGGTGCCCTGCACTGCTGGGGGGTGGGTGTGCAAGGGGACATGAGTGGGGGCCTGCTGATAGGTGACCTGCACTGCTGGGGGGTGGGGGTGCAAGGGGACCTGAGTGGGGGCCTGCTGGCAGGTGCCCTGCACTGCTGGGGGTGGGGGTGCAAGGAGACATGAGTGCAACATGAGTGGGGGCCTGCTGGCAGGTGACCTTCACTGCTGGGGTGTGGGAGTTCAAGGGGACATGAGTGGGGGCCTGCTGGCAGGTGCCCTGCACTGCTGGGGGGGTGGGGGTGCAAAGGGACATGAGTGGGACATGAGCGGGAGCCTGATGGCAGGTGCCCTGCACTTCTGGGGGGTGGGGGTGCAAGGGGACATGAGTGCGGGCCTGCTGGCAGGTGCCCTGCACTGCTGGGGGTGGGGGTGCAAGGAGACATGAGTGCAACATGAGTGGGGGCCTGCTGGCAGGTGACCTGCACTGCTGGGGTGTGGGAGTTCAAGGGGACATGAGTGGGGGCCTGCTGGCAGGTGCCCTGCACTGCTGGGGGGGTGGGGGTGCAAAGGGACATGAGTGGGACATGAGCGGGAGCCTGATGGCAGGTGCCCTGCACTGCTGGGGGGTGGGGGTGCAAGGGGACATGAGTGCGGGCCTGCTGGCAGGTGCCCTGCACTGCTGGGGGGTAGGAGTGCAAGGGGACATGAGTGGGGGCCTGCTGGCAGGTGCCATGCACTGCTGGGGGGTGGGGGTGCAAGGGGACATGAGTGGGACATGAGTGGGGGCCTGCTGGCAGGTGCCCTGCACTGCTGGGGGGTGGGGGTGCAAGGGGACATGAGTGGGACATGAGTGGGGGCCTGCTTGCAGGTGCCCTGCACTGCTGGGGGGTGGGGTGAAAGGGGACATGAGTGGGACATGAGTGGGGACCTGCTGGCAGGTACCCTGCACTGCTGGGGGGTGGGGGTGCAAGGGGACATGAGTGGGGGCTTGCTGGCAGGTGCCCTGCACTGCTAGGGGGTGGGGTTGCAAGGGGATATGAGTGGGACATGAGTGGGGGCCTGCTTGGAGGTTCCCTGCACTGCTTGCGGGTTGGGGTGCAAGGGGACATGAGTGGGACATGAGTGGTGGGCTGCTGGCAGGTGCCCTGCACTGCTGGGGTGTGGGGGTGCAAGGGGACATGAGTGGGACATGAGTGGGGGCCTGCTGGCAGGTGCCTTGGACTGCTGGGGGGTGGGGGTGCAAGGGGACATGAGTGGGGGCCTGCTGGCAGGTGCCCTGCACTGCTGGGGGGTGGGGTGGGGGTGCAAGGGAACATGAGTGGGGACCTGCTGGCAGGTGACCTGCACTGCTGGGGCGTGGGGGTGCAAGGGGACATGAGTGGGGGCCTGCTGGCAGGTACCCTGCAATTCTGGGGGGTGGGGGTGCAAGGGGACATGAGTGGGACATGAGTGGGGGCCTGCTGGCAGGTGCCCTGCACTGCTGGGGGGTGGGGGTGCAAGGGGACAAGAGTGGGACATGTGTGGGGGCCTGCTGGCAGGTGCCCCTGACTGCTGGAGGGTGGGGGTTCTGGGGGACATGAGTGGGGGCCTGCTGGCTGGTGCCCTGCACTGCTGGGGGGTGGGGGTGCAAGGGGACATGAGTGGGACATGTGTGGGGGCCTGCTGGCAGGTGCCCTGCACTGCTGGGGAGTGGGGGTGCTGGGAGACATGAGTTGGTGATCATATTGCAACGTGACATGTGGCTTGGCTGGGGGGCATGCCCATGGTGGATGTGCTGCCTGCAGGACATGACCAGGGGTGCGAGGTAGTCCCCTGTGGAGTTGGCTGCCTGCAGGGGCCATGGAGGGGGCAGAGGGGACACCTGGGAGGACCCACACTGCCAATTCACATGTGTGACTGCCCGCGCACCCCCGAAAAAGCGTTCCCTGCTCTGATAGCAAAATCGCGTGTGAAACTTCATGCGCAGCCCGGTAATACACATGCCCTACTTCAATTGCGTGTGAAACTTCCCGCGCACCCCTGAAATACACGTACCCAGGCCAATCGCGTGTGAAACTTCCCGCGCACCCCTGAAATACACGTACCCAGGCCAATTGTGTGTGAAACTTCCCATGCACCCCTGAAATACACGTACCCAGGCCAATCGCGGGTGAAACTTCCCGCGCACCCCTGAAATACACGTACCCAGGCCAATCGCGTGTGAAACTTCGCGCACACCCCTGAAATACACACGTACCCAGGCCAATCGCATGTGAAACTTCCCGCGCACCCTTGAAATACACGTACCCAGCCCAATCAGATGGTACCAAAAACAACTGCAAGCTGACTTAATTCACACATGGTCAAGTATCACTTGGTAAGAAAACCTCCACAACAATAGGTATAATCTACCACACAGGAGCCACAACCAATGCAGGTCACTATACTGCATATATAAAAAAAAATGTGGCTGGTTTGAATGTAATGATAGTGCCATTACTCTAAAGCAGAGATTACCTGCAAATCTTACAAACGCTTATTTAATCTTCTTAAAATCAAAATTTATTAACTAAACTGTACTTAAACATTAACTAAACTTCTATTAAAAAACTATAAACTGTGACAATATGCCAACAGCTATATAACTGCCCCAAGATTCTACAACAACTAAACAGATAAATGAATACTACTAAATTATATCTAAAAGTAGATAGTTAGAATACGCCAACTGGTATCTAACTGCCCCAAGATTTTACAATAACCAAACAGATAAATCAATACCACTTAATTATAAAAAAACTATTAACAGTTAAAATATGCCAACAGGTATCTAACTGCCCCAAGAGTCTACAACAACTAAACAGATAAATGAATACCACTAAATTATATCAAACAGTAAACAGTTAGAATACGCCAACTGGTATCTAACTACCCCAAGATTTTCAATAACCAAACAGATAAATCAATACCACTACATTATAACAAAAAATAGACAGTTAGAATACGCCAACTGGTATTTAACTGCCCCAAAATTTTACAATATCCAAACAGATAAATCAATACCGCTTCATTATAACAAAAAATAGACTGTTAGAATATGTCAACAGGTATCTAACTGCTCCAAAATCTGCAACAAGCCAATATATAGAGCATTAGCCAGAAACAACAAGTGAACACTGAAAACAAACAAACAAATAGACTGTAGCATAACAAAAAACGTTTTTTTTTTAATCCAACATGGATTTTTTTTTCTCCCACAGACCCAATGACTTTAGCAGCAAACACAGAAACTGAGCAAATTGCACAGTACACTGGTTTGTAAACTACTAAATATGAGAGTAAAAACAAAAAAAATGTTGATTATTCAATGTTATAAATTGTTACAAAATACCAATACTAACATGACCTTTTCTTTTATCACAGAAATGAACAAGAAATACATGTACTCCAGTTAGTAAACCAAACAGTAAGTATATTATAATAAGTATAACCATCACAGCAAATCACACCCATAGTGACTTATAACTTTGGTGCTTATAAATTTGGTCTTGTCCATGCACCCAAGACTCTATGCCCTGGCCACAACCACTGCAACATATCACACCCATAGTGGCTTATAACTTTGTTGCTTATAAATTTGTTCTTGGATCCCAAAGTTATAAGCCACTGTGGGTGTGATATGCTGCGGTGGTTGTGGCCAAGACATAGAGTCTTGGGTGCATGGCCATATGGTCATGCTCCCAAGACTCTATGCCCTGGCCACAACCACGGCAGCATATCACACCCATAGAGTCAAACATTTTAACTATGCCATATGGGCACTTTTAATGTCCCCGGACATGATGAGTGTTCTTAGAACAGTTTCAACTTGCCTATGAACAGTACGGACAGGCATAGCGTCCTCAGGACCCCCCCATTTTGTTTATTTACGAACATCCCAGGACACATGATCTGTTCTTCGAACACTTTCATCTTGCCAGCGAACAATACGGACAGCGTCCTCAGGACACACCCATTTTGTTTATTTTCGAACATTTCAGGACACCGCGCGTGTTCTTAGAACAGTTTCAGCTTGCTTGCGAACAATACGTACAAGCGTAGTGTCCTCAGAACACCCCCATTTCGTTTATTTACAAACATCCCAGGACACTTCATGTGTTCTTAGAACAGTTTCAGCTTGCTTGCGAACAATACGTACAAGCGTAGTGTCCTCAGGACACCCCATTTTGTTTATTGACGAACATCCCAGGACACATGATGTGTTCTTAGAACAGATTCAACTTGCCTGCGAACAAAACGGACAGGCTTACCGTCCTCAGAACACACCCATTTTGTTTATTTAGAACATTTCAGGACATCCGCATTGTCCGCGGACAAAATGAACACAACAGGGGTGTCTACCACCTAAATAAATACAACATTTAACCCATCTCTTACTCCCCCACCCTCCCCAAACAGTTTTACATTCCAACACACTTTACTAAATACTATTTTTTCACCAAGTTTCACCGTGCTGTCCGCGGACGTCCGTGAATCCAAGATTGTGGGCGTTCCCGAAAATCTGACGCGCTTCACGCTCTTCACCGCCCAATCAGAGAACACGTTGCATGTCTGCGGACATGATGCAAGCTGATTAGCCAATCGGTGTCCTGTCCGCGGAGCGAACAGTGAAATGTGTCCACATAGCGGACATAGATATCACTAATTTTTTTAGACCTATTTTTTGGTTGTTTTAAAAAAAAAAAACTACTGGATGGATTTCCACCAAATTCACAAAATCACGCTTTCGGGACCAAGCCACTGCTCCTGCCACAAATTTGGTGCAAATCCGCCCAGCGGTTTGAGCTGTAGACGTAAGCACAATTTTTTTCCCATTCACTCTCTGGGAAAAAATACATTTGGGGCCCCCTTATAACTTTGCCCCCTCTGCACCAAAACTAAACTTTGCAAAGAAATTCAGAGTTTGGTGAGGATGAGTCCAGGGAGAGCGAAGTTATAAGCCACCCAAAAAGTGTTCTTCCTATGGGATTAGCATTTAGCCATAACTACACAGCCACTACCGTGGTCCGTGTAAGATATATATATATATATATATATATATATATATATATATATATATATATTCAGTAAAAAAACTTTGTTAAAGGGACGTTATGGTTAAGTTGTATGTACTCTGATGAAGTACTCTGCAGGGGGGAGAGACTTCGAAGTGTTATTTGAGACTCTGGTCTCAGAGCACGAGAAGACCTACTCACTACTTAAGGCCCATCCTACATCTTCCTGTCTCCACCCACCCTACAAAACAACAAACATTTTAAAAAAAGGCTGTTTTCAGAGCCGCCTTTCACAGTCAAAAAATAGAAGTGGGAAATAAATTGAGCGGGCTCCTGTTTTTTTTTTTTTAGAAGTCCGCGGACAGTTTGTGACCATCAAACATTTTGAGGTGTTGCCCTATCAAAATTATTGCACTTTTCTCTGGGAGGAAGTGGTGGCTCTGAAAAGAACCTTTTGTGGTATTATTTTGTATTTGAAAAACTTAAAAAAATCAACACCTACTGCAAAATAGCTGGCTGTAATTTCACAAAAGGACGCAATGCATTTTGTACATTTCTCTGAAAAATCTGATTATCAGCATAAGTAAGATGGCCTCCATCTCTACCAAAATTGTTTGTGCTACGAAACATAATATTTTCATTGTGAAAAGAGGACATTCCAACATCTCTTAGAAAGGCAAAAACAGCCTTATTGACATTGCACTTCGCTTTCTCCATTTGTGGACCAAATGAAGAAGAACGCAGCCACATTTGTCTCTGCGTAATACGAGAAAAAATTACTTGGGAATTTAGAAACATATCCATGACCTTCCCAAGTCCTTCTTTCATCGCAAATTGCAAAGAAATTCCTGACACATGTCCCAAACTGTTCCCTACACAATGAATTATAATTATGTCTGGATGATGCACTGTCTGCAAACTAGCACAGAGAGGTAGCAAGTCTGGCCAATTCATTCCGCGTACTCCATGCCAGTGCACTTCCACATGAGGGAATCCAAGATCTGCAGCTACTCCACAGCGTTGTGCATGCACCTCCAATCAATGTATCCATGAGTCTCCCAAAATCCAGACAATCTGTTTTCTGAAACACACAGCCATAGCTAACTGTTCTTCTCTCAGGAAAAAAAGACCTTCTGACAAACTGTCTTCTTACACAACACACCTACCAAACTTTACTGACCAATCAATTCCTCTGCTCATACTCATTTGCATGCCTCTCCACCCCAAAATCCCTGTATGTAATATGCGGTGTCCGCGGACTTCTGTTATGTCCGAGGACATATCGTAAACTAGACAGCCCTTCTACCATTTCCACTTCACTCTCTGTGCCATTCCCTCATTGGATACAGCTAAACAGTCACACAACCATCCATCAATCACATTCAAGACCTCTACATCTAACTTCATCATCAGAGTTCAGCACCTCAAATGTACTGTAGATTACTCTGAGTACAGGTCTCATATCATTGGAATGCACCTACTACAAAAACTACTGTACAAGTCTCCAAGATTTCTACTTGCAGCTGCATGCATATCCACATGCATGAATACAAACTACAGGTATGCATATTTTCTGGACAGTACAAGTACAACTCTTATGAATGCATATAACAGAGTAACTGTCACTTAATCTGTATAACCTATAAAATGAACTTACTGACATTTTTCCCATCTGCTATAATCAACTGTCACTTCCAAACTGTCTGATATCTAAACAATTTTGTACACACAGAGCTATCCAAAAAAATATAATATTAGAAGATGGGAGAAATAACAGTGTAATTGTAGAAAAACACTGTATTATAAAATTACACACTGCCAGGATAAGGTCATGCACCTTCATACACTCACACAGATAGACACTAACATTGAAAAACTCCCGACTTCAATAACACCACTACCTGTGAATCACATCCTTCTGATTTATTACCCACACCTTCATAAATGCATACATTCCAAGCTTTTCTATACAGTATCTGCCATTTACCTTATAAAAATTGTAAAATAAGTATGTCATTATTTCTTCTGTCTCCTAACATCCAATAACACAGCTGTAAGAAACCAAGCATGTTTCATACACTTTCTATTCTACTCATTTTCATAACATGGTGGACTAACATAATGTAAATAAAATATAAAGGCTGCACATAGTCAAAGGAAACTACATACTATATACACAAAATTACTAAATTCTTTCCTTTACAATTACAGTGAAGACCACTCTCCTGAAAAGCAGCAGAATCCGAAGTACAAACAACAACTCAGAAGAAACCTAATCTTTCTACACAAAAAAAGTAAGTACAATACTACCATAATATCCTTACAGTTACTCAAACACACTGTGCAGTTGATTCATGGTATTTGTGCACCAAATGACATAACTCCGCCTCTAGAATGTTAGTATTGCAGAACAAAGAACTGTTTTAATTCTATACCATTAGATTTAGTATTTGTGCTTCTCCTCACAAACAGAAGAATAGCCTTCCCAACTAGTTGTAGCTACCCAATACACAATCACACACCATCACATACATCTCTACCATCATACTCAGACACTCATGCACACAGCAGACATGCATTGCAGAACAACACAACCCATACCTACTTTATTTTTTTCAACAGACCCCAAAGAATGCCTACCAAAAAGCAAGTCCGTAGAAAACAACGTAGAAGTAGAGCAAATGAAAAAAGAAGTATCCAAAAGAAGCATCCATCTCTAGCAGAATTTGTACAAAAAGTTCAAACAAAACAGCTAATACAGTCATTTAGCAAAACAAAACATTCTTCAGGTACAGAAACATTGCCTCCTCTATCGAAATGTAAAACAAAACAAAAAACGATTATCAAGAATTCAGCTACCACTGCTGCTAAAACTGCTCCTATAAATCTTGATATAATGGCAAGTAAACATACCAAAAACATTTTTTAGCAAAAATGTTCCGCACAGAGTCCTTCAAAATCTTATGAAAACAGGAGAGAAATCATACACAACCCTTAAAACCTACCGTAGAAAATTAATATTAGAAGCTTTGATAGACAGTGCAATCCTACTCAAAAGAAAATGATTTATTTTAGTGGTAAAAACAACGAAACCACTAACAAAACTAATTAGTAAATTACAAAAAAGACTTCTCCATAAATGGAATGTCAAAAAAAATTACTTCTTAAATATGGTTGGAAGTGAATGGAGTCACACCACAAACACAGAACCATATTTTAATGAAGAAGCATACAAACAAATGCAAACAAATACAATTGCTATACATAGCAGTGGACGAGGTTATGAAAAAATTAATAATACCATAATGGAACAAGAAATACTGCTTACAAAAATATCCCCTGAAAACTCAGAATTACCTCTCCATTAGACTGGACGAAAACATCCAGTATACAAATGGCCATGCACGTCAATGTTTAACATTCCCAACAAATCTTTCAAATCTTTACGCCAATTCCTCAATCAATATGTGAAAGGAAAAGACAAAATCAAAATGAAACTGCTGCAAAATATGTATACCTGTCCAGTGCGTAAATACACAGGGCTACAAGGACATTTGTTAGCCTGCATTTCAGGACCAATTTGCAAAAGCACCTTCCATCATATCAAAATGATATCAACACATCATCCATCTATTAGAAATCTAGTCTATGAACTGTACTATGCTAAAAGTCCTGCATTAGCACTAGCCAATTTAAATATCAAGCTTCTACATGGTACAGCCAAAGAACTACTTGAAGAAATTGACCATATCCAGAAAAAATATTTTGGAAGTGAAAGCCAGTTAGAAAATGCAATACCTTTACAACAAACTAGCAACAATTGTACACATGGCAACCTTCTACTACACACACACACAAAAGAAATACTAACATTTAAAAGTAAATCCGCTAAAATACCAAACCATGTGTGTGTGTGTTGCCGCAGAAATTTTTGTAAAACTAATACAAAAACTATAGACATAACATACAAAATAGACGACAATGAAGATTCTAAATAGTTTGAATTAGCTCTCTACCTTATAGCAGAAAAAAATACGAAATAACTGACCCTTTAATACTTTGCAGTTACTGCACCTCAAAACTTGACAACAACCAAACTCCTTCACGTGCTATCACAAATAACTTGGAATTATTCCCACTACCAAAACCCCTACAACAACTCAATTTATATGAGAGCATCATAATTCAAACAGTACACCCATTTCAAGCAATAATATGTCTTCAGCCTAAAACAGCAAAATTACCTTCCTATGGTGAAAGGCATTTGTGGCAAAGTAGTTTATTTACCATTAGATCTGACAGAAAATGTGCACACTCTAGGAGTGCAACGTCCAATAGAACAATCTTTAATTATCTTAGTAAATGGTGTACCAACAAAAGACAAAAAAATGTGGCAACAACTCGTCGACTTACATATAGTTAGACAAGCCTTGCAATATCTAAAAGACAATAATGAGTCCTACAAATAAATAAATATTGAAGAAAACTGAAGGGGAACAACTGAAATAATTCAAGAGTCACGAGAAACTGGTCAATTTGAACTTCTGGATCCAGCTGCAGTATCCAATATTTTAGACAATTATACAATTCATCCATTGTACTCTAAAGACAGCATAGATGATGCACTAGAAACGTACCAAATGTGACAAACCAAAGGATCACCAATGAGCATATGGGAAAAAGGTATAGAAGCACGTGCTTTTCATTTCCTATTTCCTACTGGCAAAGGAGGAAGATACGATGACAGACCACACAAATAACAGCATCAGTATACCGTTCATTACAAATGTATTCTGAAGATCCCAGATTTAGACAAAATGTGGAATATATATTCTACCTACTCTTTGAAAGTGAACCAGCAACTCTATATTACGGAGTTGCACACATATTGAAATCGGGAACACAGTTTCAAAATATGTCAGCTACGCAATTAATCCAAATATGCAAGAAAAAGATGAGGTTTTACAATCTAGTTTTACACATCTGTTTGCAAACATGCGTGGTACAAAAGAATACTGGTTCCAACGTCATGGAGATGTACGTTGTATGATCAGAAACCTTGGACCACCCACTTGGTTTGTTACATTAAGTTGTGCAGAATATGCATGGGAAGATTTACATGATTTTCTACGCATATCAAACAAAAACAAAACAAACATAGATATACTAATACCTGGAGAACTTTGCTCTCTAGACCCTGTTAATGTTTCAAGATATTTCCACCATCGTCTCATTGCTATGCTACACTTTATTTGTAATAAAACTGTTCCTCCACTCGGAGAAGTGCAACACTTCTTTTGGAGAAAAGAATATCAAGCCAGAGGAGCACCACATATCCACATGCTTTTATGGATTTAAGATGCTCCTACCTTATAGCAGAAAAAAATACGAAATAACTGACCCTTTAATACTTTGCAGTTACTGCACCTCAAAACTTGACAACAACCAAACTCCTTCACGTGCTATCACAAATAACTTGGAATTATTCCCACTACCAAAACCCCTACAACAACTCAATTTATATGAGAGCATCATAATTCAAACAGTACACCCATTTCAAGCAATAATATGTCTTCAGCCTAAAACAGCAAAATTACCTGCCTATGGTGAAAGGCATTTGTGGCAAAGTAGTTTATTTACCATTAGATCTGACAGAAAATGTGCACACTCTAGGAGTGCAACGTCCAATAGAACAATCTTTAATTATCTTAGTAAATGGTGTACCAACAAAAGACAAAAAAATGTGGCAACAACTCGTCGACTTACATAAAGTTAGACAAGCCTTGCAATATCTAAAAGACAATAATGAGTCCTACAAATAAATAAATATTGAAGAAAACTGAAGGGGAACAACTGAAATAATTCAAGAGTCACGAGAAACTGGTCAATTTGAACTTCTGGATCCAGCTGCAGTATCCAATATTTTAGACAATTATACAATTCATCCATTGTACTCTAAAGACAGCATAGATGATGCACTAGAAACGTACCAAATGTGACAAACCAAAGGATCACCAATGAGCATATGGGAAAAAGGTATAGAAGCACGTGCTTTTCATTTCCTATTTCCTACTGGCAAAGGAGGAAGATACGATGACAGACCACACAAATAACAGCATCAGAATACCGTTCATTACAAATGTATTCTGAAGATCCCAGATTTAGACAAAATGTGGAATATATATTCTACCTACTCTTTGAAAGTGAACCAGCAACTCTATATTACGGAGTTGCACACATATTGAAATCGGGAACACAGTTTCAAAATATGTCAGCTACGCAATTAATCCAAATATGCAAGAAAAAGATGAGGTTTTACAATCTAGTTTTACACATCTGTTTGCAAACATGCGTGGTACAAAAGAATACTGGTTCCAACGTCATGGAGATGTACGTTGTATGATCAGAAACCTTGGACCACCCACTTGGTTTGTTACATTAAGTTGTGCAGAATATGCATGGGAAGATTTACATGATTTTCTACGCATATCAAACAAAAACAAAACAAACATAGATATACTAATACCTGGAGAACTTTGCTCTCTAGACCCTGTTAATGTTTCAAGATATTTCCACCATCGTCTCATTGCTATGCTACACTTTATTTGTAATAAAACTGTTCCTCCACTCGGAGAAGTGCAACACTTCTTTTGGAGAAAAGAATATCAAGCCAGAGGAGCACCACATATCCACATGCTTTTATGGATTTAAGATGCTCCTAAATTTGGTCAGGACAGTGATGCCACTATTTTGCAGTTCATCCAAAAATATGTCACTTGTGAAATCCCTTCACAAACGACAAATAGTGACCTTCATGCACAAATTGTACACTTTCAAAGACACAAATGTCGCCGATATTGTCGTCGCAAATACAAAAAGAAAGGGAAATACTACAACAAATGCTGGTTTGGTTTCCCTAGACCAGTTACAGAAACAGGAGAAGTAAACAACTTCATGTCTTCAGTTAGACATAGTGTTAAAGGTAAATCACCTAAGAACACATATTACATAAAAAGAACAGACGAATCAAAATATATCAATGATTACAATGAAATCATTGCCCACTTATGGAATGCTTACATATATGTGCAGTACATTGCAGACAATTCCACTGCAGTTGAACGATATGTTACAGCATACTTAACAAAAGCAGAAAAAACAGAGCTTCAAGACCTCTGGAATGACCTATCATCAGACAAAACACTATCTCAGAAATTGTACAATTTAGGCATACAAATGCTCTCTCATGGAGAATGTGGCGCCTACGAAGCTGCAGATCATTTAACCGGTACTGCTTTGTATGGAAAATCTGAAAATATACTATGGCTAAGTCTTGGTCCTGCTAAATCTAGATAAGAGTTCTCAAATCATATGACGACATAGAAACAAATGCCAAAAATGATCCAAGCAGCCAAGACATTTTGAAAAAGAATTTACTAGACACATACTACCCAAACAGGAGTACCACATTGGAAAACATGTGTCTATACCACATAGCCCAAAACTTTGCATACAAAAATAACATAAAACCCGATGAAAACAAAGGTAGATATACAGTGACAGATTGTGAAGGCAGCTTAGTAAAACTTACCAAACCAAGTTTAATTAATCATATCAAATTGTCATTAAAAACTCCTCAACAGAAAAAACTATATTACATGTCCCTCCTACAACTTTGTAAACCATGGAAAAAAGAAGAAGAATTACTAGATAACTATGATGGCTACGAAGACGCTCTCAAAGCAAATGAAAGCACTATCACCGATGTAAACTTTATGCAGTACAAAACAATGTTGCTAAATGAACAGAAACATGCAGAAGAACTCCAGGCCCAACTAGATAAGGACACTCCCGACAGTAGTCAACCTTCTGTAACAGGAAGCCAAGAACCACTGGGACAGCCACTAATAGCAAATGAAGCAGAATTAGCTATGACAGAAGTAGAAAACACCATGTGTCACTATGAAGAAGATACAGAAGACTTAACTGCACTACAATCAAAACTAAACAAAGAGCAGCGCACCATTTTTCATGAAGTAACAAAAGAAATTGCACATGGTGTAAAACACGAATATAAAGAATGTACCTGCCAAAATTACAAACCTATACTGCTATACGTCAGTGGTGAAGCTGGTTCAGGCAAAACATTCTTAATCAAAATCATGAGCAAGTTCCTTCAACAATTGCCAAACAACAAACTGTCAGCTGTTGTAACTGCCCCCACAGGGTTAGCTGCCTACAACATAGGCGGTGTCACCTTACACCGATTACTACTCCTTCCAGTAGAACACAAAAACAAATTAAATTATTACAAACTTTCTACAGAAGCTGCAATGGAACTATGCAGAGTGTTAAAACAAATGAAAATGCTACTAATAGATGAAGTGAGCATGGTCTCCAGTGTAATGTTGGCTTTGATTCATCTCAGATTGTAAGAAGTACTTAAAACAAACTACGAAGAACTCTTTGGAGGAAAACACATTATTGTTTTCAGAGATCTTCAATTGACACCAGTGAAAGGTGAACCTATTTTTAAAACCTTAGGACACAAACTCTGCCGTAAAACTATTGGCAGCATAGGAAATGTCAACCTTTGGCAACATTTACAATACAAAGAATTAAAAGAAAACATGCGCCAATATACAGACCTCACCTACGCCAACATTTTAAAAAGTATTAGAGTTGGTGTACTATCTCAAGAAGCACAAACAATATTAAAAACCCGGCACATCCATGCACTTCATGGCGATAACTCATGTGCTACTGATGTTATGGAAGAATTAGCGCAGAAAAATGCCAATTGTATGGCCTTAATGCCAACTCTTGCAAGCTGTTCCAAATTCAATGAAACAATGTTAAAAAAAGAAATGCAACCAATAATTGAAATTTTCTCCACAGACAAACTGGACGTAGATGGTATTACACTACCAATGTGTCAACAAGCCACAGCAAGACAAAATACCTTAGAACATTCTATCTGCAACACAGCTGGCTTGGAAAAAATATTAAAATTATCCTTAAACTGTAGAGTAATGCTTAAACGTAACCTGGACATAGAGCAAGGACCAGCTAATGGGGCACTGGGTACAGTTGTTGGCTTTCAAACATACCCACGTGACAACAACATTCAGTTTGTCAATATACTCTTTGACAAACTTTCAGAAGCAAAAAGGATAGCGTGCTCAACAACTCGATTCCTTCTCTTCAAAGACATGTATGTACGCAAATAACAATTTTATCTAACTCTTGCATATGCAGTCACCATGCATAAATCCCAAGGTCTTACCCTAGACAAAGCATTGATAGATATTGGTAACACAGTCTTTAAAGAAGGCATGAGCGAGGTAGCACTATCACGCTTACGCACACTTGACAGTCTATTTCTAATCAACTTTGATGCAAGTAAAGTCAACGCTGATATTCCTTGCATTCTAGAATACAATAGACTACGTTCAATATACACCCCCAATCTAAAAGCATATCCTGTTCCACAAAAAAGAAAACGTTGTGAAAGAAAACTAATTCAAACTGAAATCAGAATCTGACTGCAATTCCTCCAAAGAGAGTAAAAGAAGGTAATACTGCATCATTTACACTAAGTAAAGAAGAACCTATTAGTCAAAGTAACTCAGGTATTTCTTCAGAGAGGCAACATACACTCTGAAAAAATGACTTAGACACAGAACTACCTGGTCCATTCAAATTTTCAAATGTAACTGGTGTAAGTTGTTATGCAAATATAGCAATGAATATTCTATTTCAATTGCCACCAATTGTTGACAACATTTACTTACACAGTAGAGACCATTTGTGTTTGCAAATGTTAGTCCTTCATAGTAACGCAACAAACAATTCTGGCAACACGTATAGTGTCCACGGAATAAGACAAAAAATTGGACTACTTTGCTGGAATGGTGAAATTCACTATAAACTCACAAGAAGATCCACAAGAAGTTTTAATGTACTTACTACAAGCATTGGAAAACAAAAACATACCTATAAATGGACTCTTCCAGATTTCATACATGTGGAAACATACCTGCACTCGCTGCAACAATGTTACACAAGAAGAAATCCCTAACGAGCGCTTCGTGTATGTATCCATACCAAATTGTGAATCCATTCCATTTCAGTAACTTGTACAACATGCAAACCATGGCAGATTATCTACCTGCAATTCAGATAATCGCTCCACCTTACTAATACAAACACATAGTAAATACTTAATACTATTGCTTCTATGTTACAATGCAGATGGTACCAAAAACAAATGCAAGCTGACTGGATTCACAAATGGTCAAGTATCACTTGGTAAAAAAACCTTCACAACAATAGGTATAATCTACCACGCAGGAGCAACAACCAATGCAGGTCACTACACTGCATATATAAAAAAGAAATGTGGATGGTTCAAATGTAATGATAGTACCATTATTCTAAAGCAGAGATTACCAGCAAATCTTACAAACGCTTATTTAATCTTCTTTAAACCAAAATTTAATAACTAATTTGTACTTAAACATTAACAAAACTTCAATTAGAAAACTATAAACTGTTAGAATACGCCAACAGATATCCTACTGCCCCAAGATTCTATAACACCCAAACAGATAAATGAATACCACTAAATTATAACAAGAAAAAAACAGTTAGAATTCCCAAACAGATATGTAACTGCTTCAAAAATCTGCAACAAGATGTATGGGTGTGATATGCTGCGGTGGTTGCAGCCAGGCCCTAGAGTCTTGGGTGCATGGCCTACAACAACCAAACAAATAAATGAATATCACTACATTAAAAAACAGAAATTACAGTTATGCTACACCAACAGGTATCTAACTGCTTCAGAAATCTGCAACAAAAATGTGGATGGTTACTCTAAAGCAGAGATTACCAGCAAATCTTACAAACACTTTTTTAATATTTTTAAAACCAAAATTTAATAATTAATCTGTACTTCAACATTAAAAAAAAATCAATGAAAAAACTATAAACAGTTAGAATACGCCAACAGGTATCTAACTAGCCCAAGATTGTATAACAACCAAAGAGATAAATGAATACCAATAAATTGTAAAAAAAAAATCGACAGTTAGAATACGCCAACAGGTATCTAACCGCTTCAGAAATCTGCAACAATCCAACAGTTAGAACATTAACCAGAAACAAGAAGTAAACATTGAACGGAAACATGCACCCAAGACTCTAGGCACTGGCTGCAACCACTGCAGCATATCATTCCCATAGATCACACCCATAGAATCAAAAATGTTTAACTATGATCATACCCATAGAATCAACATTTTTTAACTATGCCTCATGGCATTTTTTATATCCGCGGACACCTTGGGTGTCCTTGGAACAGTTTCTACTTGCCTACAAACAATACGGACAGGTATAGTGTCCTCAGGACACCTCCATTTTCATTTATTTGCGGACATCCCGGACACTGTGTGTGTTCTTAGAACAGTTTTACTTGCCTGCGAACAATACAGACAAGTATAGTTCCCTTAGGATACCTACATTTTCATTTGTTTGCGGACATCCCGGACACCGCATGTGTTCTTAGAACAGTTTCAACTTGCCTGCGAACAAAACGAACAGGTATAGTGTCCTCAGGACACCTCCATTTTCATTTATTTGCGGACATTCCGGACGCAACGTGTGTTCTTAGAACTGTGTCAACTTTCCTGCGAACAATATGGACAGGTATAGTGTCCCCGGGACACCTCCATTTTCATTTATTTACGGAAATCCCGGACATGGCATGTGTTCTTAGAACAGTTTCAACTTGCCTGCGAACAATACGGACAGGTAAAGTGTCCTCAGGACACCTCCATTTTCATTTATTTACGGACATCCCGGACAAGGCGTGTGTTCTTAGAACAGTTTCAACTTGCCTGCCAACAATACGGACAGGTATACTGTCCTTAGGACACCCCCATTTTGATTTCATTGTGGACATCCCGGACACCGTGTCTATTCTTAGAACAGTTCAACTTGCCTACGAACAGCACGGACAGGTATAGTGTCCTTAGAACATCCCCATATGGGACCATTGCGGACATCAAGGACAGTGCTACTGTCCGCAGACATAATAAATACAACAGTGGTGCCTACCACCTAAATAGATACAATATTTGAACCATCTCTTACCCCCCCACCATCCCCAAACAATTTTACAGACCAACACACTTGCCAAAATTGTATTTCCCCACCATTTGACACAGCGCTGTCCGCGGACATCCGCGGATACAAGATGGCGGGCGTTTCCAAAAACCTGACGCACTTCACGCTCTTCACCATCCAATCAGCGGACACGTTGTATGTCCGCGGACATGACGCAAGCCGCTTGACCAATCAGGACACTGTCCGCGGAGCGAAAAGGGAAAAGTGTCCGCGGACCGAACATAGATATCACTAATTATTTTTACCTACTTTTTGGTCATTTTTAAAAAAACTACAGGACGGATTTTCACCGAATTTATAAAAGCATGCTTTCGGGACCAAGTCCTGCCCCTGCCATAAATTGGGTGAAAATCCGTCCAGCGGTTTTGGCTGTAGGCGTGAGCAAAGTTTTTCCCCCATTCAGTCTATGGAAAAAAAAGACATTTTGGGACCCCCCCCTATAACTTTGCCCCCCCTCAACCAAACCTCACCAGACTTTTTCAGAGTGGCCCATATACGTTTTTTACAAAGTTTGGTGAGGATTCGTCCAGGGGGAGAGGAATTATAGGCTGCCCAAAAAGTGCTCTTCCTATGGAAACAGCAACTTAACCATAGCTGCACGGCCACTACCGTGTATATATATATATATATATATATATATATACATATATATATATATATACAGTGAACATTTTTTGTTGAAGCACCGTTAAGGTGAAACAATCTGATGCAACACATCCCTCGGAATTCAGTACAAAACAAACTTTAGTTGCAGTGACATTAAGGTTCTGGTTTAATGCAACAAAACACCTGAAATTCGGCAGGAATTGGAAGCAAGCTATGAGAACCCCATTAATACTCTGTGTAGAATGAGCATTTACCATGATAACATATCACTCTGTCCCAAAACATTCCGATATACAAAGAAGACATTTGGGTAGTACAGTTATGACTTTGCACCGGACCACTAAAGAATACAACATAAATGAAAAGGAACAGTTTCTGAAATTATTGGATCTTCAGATAACAGACTACTTACTGACAGTATAACAAATCAAAAGGTAGGCCTTGACCATGTCAAATGGTAAAGGTTATGGCAGGTGGCCTTCAGCAGTCAACAATGTTAAAAATCACTTTTGTGTTGTGACGGCACATGGTTATCAGTACTAAAGTAGCTAATGAAATGGACAACTTGTAATTGTTTTACTATGAGGTTTCAACATGGCATTTAGCCACAAGTTTTGGACTATGACTTCCGTGATCCCTCAACATTTCCTCTGCAGGGCAGGACTAATGGAAGCTGTAATGTAAAGCCTCTGGAGATCCAAAGCTTGTAGACTACGACTGTATTGAATCTGGAATTCATATTGCTATGTGGAAGACTGTGGGCCTCATTACGAGTCACCCGGTATGGAAATAACGGTGGCGGTAAACCCCTCGCCACTGTTGTTTCAATACCAGGTGATCTCGAGTCCTGCAGGCGGAGGTGTCATTCCCACCAGGTCTGACCTGGTGGGTTTAACACCACCCGCCTGCAGGCGGATGTGGAAACACTGGCACCATCACGAGATGGTGCCGGTGTTTGCACTTCCCCATTCCCATTGAGTCCTATGGGAATGGGGATTTACCGAATTCCGCCTCTGGAATTCCCGGGTCACCGGGGTCGTAATGCCCCGGTAATTCCGGGAATCACAGAGGCGGAATGGTAATACGAGTCCGGCGGTAACCTGCCGGAATTTCAGGCACGGTTACCGCCAGACTCGTAATGAGGCCCTATATTTCTGTAATTCACCATCCATTATTTATTTGTATGACCTTCACAAAACACAGTGCTACGTCCTCAAATGTAGCCCACAATGTTTCCCAATGGCTGGTACTTACAGCAAGGTCACTGACATCATAGGTGATATCCTACCTGATTTCTTTCCTTCTAAATTAGGAGGTATGCATATGGGTACTACATAGACTAGACTATAGACATTACTGAATTCTGGGAAATCATTTACACACAAAAACTAATAAGAACTGTATACAGTCAAAACAAGTTGTGAGATGTATGCATTCAATTAGCAATGCAACATGTTACTGGGATTTAGACTGACAACAAACTGAAGATGTTCATGAGTTTCATTAATTAATTGATATTTTATTACACGCTTCACACCAGAGACTAGTCTCTAAGCTCAGGACTGGGATCTGAACTGTTGCTGTTGTGCATTGTCTTGCTTCCTAGACACATGCTTTACCTTTGAGGTATCTTACCAACCCATGTATAGTTTAAATACGTAAGAATCACTTTAAATGAAAATATTAATTGAATCCCACACTAGAATGAAGGGAGAATGAAATCTTCCCCAATATTGAATGTCTTGATGTTTTTTTATGAATAACAAGAGGGTGGGGGGTATATTTGTTATCTCTGCTGTATTTGCTAAATGTATTACTGAGGTCTTATTATGTAAAGAGGTTTGGGCATATGAACATACGAGGTGGCTAACAAAGATGGAAGCTAAATTCTAAAGAAATGTCCCAGATATATCTCATTCTCACCAGCCATGTTGATCAATGCAGTGATGGGCTTAACCCTGGGTTAACTATGTCAATGACAATGGTGATTAACTATGACAATAAGATTCTAATTAGCGAAGATGACTTGTTATATAGAGTGATCAACAGTAAACTCGTTGTGACATCTTATGTTAATGGGGCCTTCCAAAGATTGAAGGACACTTTGGGGCTGTTTCACATAATCTTTTTATAATGGCGCAGTCCCATTAGAAAAAACTTTGTGAATCAGGCCCATTGTGTGAATTGAAAGAAGAGATCTTGTCAGTTTGGGACAATGGGCCTCATTACGACACAGGCGGAGGACCATGGTGCTATTAGCACCATGGTCCATGCCGGTGTCCACCATGGCGGAATGGGGAATTACCACCCCATTCCAAGGTTGATGGGGTGGTAATTCCCCATGCCACCATGGCCCTTCCCCATTCCCATTTTTGCCCCATAGGACTCAATGGGAATGGGGAAGGCGCTAAGTACGGTGCCGCAAATTGCGGCACCGTACTTAGCACCAAGGTCCCTTTGCGGGTCCCTAGGTTAATGGCTGGTAAAACCAGCCGTTAAGGTCGGGTCCCCCAAAGGGACCTCGTAATTAGGCGCTAATAGGTTAACGGCGCCGCAGCCTTTTACGGCGCTGTTAACCCATTAGCGCCTGTGTCGTAATGAGGCCCAATATCTTAAAGGCGGCCGATGAGTGTCAAATCAGCATGCTGGTTATGCTGCACCTCTCGGGAGCTTTCGATACAGTTGATTTTGAGATTCTCATTTCAAGACTCTCTACAATTGCCGAGGTATCTAAAGAGTCACTGCAATGGTTTACCTCTTTTCTGAATAACCAAACCCAGCAAGTAAAAATGGGGACCTATATTTCAGACTCTTTGCCAGTTGAATGCGCAGTGCCCCAGGGTTCATCCCTGTGACCATTGTCATTCAACATTTATATTGTCCCCTTAATGGATATCTTCTCGGAATTCAGCCAACATTATCATTCCTATGCTGATGATACACAGATTTATGTAAGGTTAATTCAACCTAGGGAAGCAACTAAAAGAGTGTCGGCATGTTCCAGTAAAATAAAGATCTGTATGGTGGCTAATAAGCTCCAGTTAAATCCAAGTAAAACAGAGATTATTCTGCTTGGACGGAAGACACAATTGGCTAAAACCCTGCAACATATGCCTTGTCCAGTAATCTTCGAGGTCCCCATATCATTTGCCAAGAAGGTAAAGAACCTCGGATGCATTTGGAAAGCAAATTTAGACTGCAACATGCAAGTAAACAATATGGTAAATTCGGTATACTTTCAGCTTAAACTGTTAAAACCTGAGCTGCCACTGATCTCACACAAAGATGGCCTCCTGGTTGTTAGTACACTGGTTAATTCCAGGTTAGATTAAAGCAATGCTCTCTTAAAGGGAATACCAAAAACACAAATTCAGCGCTTGCAGGTTGGGGAAAATGTCTCTGTTAGGCTGATTTTCTCATTGTCACGACGTGCTTACATCTCTCAATACTGGAGGGACCTTCGTTGGTTACCACTACAGCAGAAGGTATTGTTTAAGACCCATTGTTTGATGTTCAAATGCCTCCATGCAATCACCCCGAGATATCTGGTGTCAAAAATCTCTGCCTATTACCTCGATTGCTTTCTTCGATCCTCTGAACAGTATTTACTGATGGTTCCCCCAACAAGATTTGTGACCTGGTCTGATAGACGCTTTGCCTGTACAGGACCAAGGGCATGGAATGCCCAACCTTACGACCTTCAGAAAATCAAGTGTCTTTTCGAAATCAAGAAAAATTTGAATCATTTTGCAGACAATATTGGCTCTTTGATTCTCATCCTTTATTCCACCTGCACCCAGATGCAGTTTTTTTTTGCTTGGTTCTTATTGGATACGCAAGTTACAAATACAAAATACAAATACAAAATACAAATCCATCTGAGGGCGGAGTCCCTTATACCAAGGTCAAAGAGTCTATTTGTGAGGATTGTGATGAATCAGTGAGGATTCCTCCCAGAAAGCTGATATGGGACCCTCGTCATGTGGCCAGGGAAAGGAAGCTACTTCCACTGGATCCCAACCCTCAGCGTGGTATACTGAGGTAGGATCACATGGAGGGGGCATACCAGGAATACTGGGACCCCTCCTGTTTAACGTTCCCCATAATCCCACACTTTGGATGGCTGTTTGCCAAACTACAGAAGTTGAAATAACTAACTTTGCTATAGGGGACTACATAACCCATAATCCCCTGAGTACTGGAATGAGAAAGAGGGCTGAAGAGACTTGCAGTTGAAACAGTCAGGCAATTATGCTTGACAGCCATTGCAACAGTCAGGCAATTTAGCCTAACAGCCCACACCTAAAACAACCTGGGAGGCATAAAAGGCCCCCTCAGGTGCAGGAAGTAGAAATGAGAGGAGGGAGCTGGAACTGTGACTGCAATGCAAGCCCTAGAAGTAGTAGCAGAAGGAAGAAGGTACAAGTCTGGAAAACCTAGCAGAAGTGGGAGAACAAGAGGGATGCCGGAACATGGAAACAACTGATTTCAACTCATTGGGCCTCATTACGACCCCAGCGCTAAACCATGGTGCTATTAGCACCATGGTCCATGCCGGGGTCCGCCATGGTGAATGGCGGAATTTGCGCCCCATTCCAAGGTTGGCGGGGCGATAATTCCCCATTCACCATAGGCCCTTTCCCATTCCCATTTTTGCCCCATAGGGCTCAATGGGAATGGGGAAGGCGCTAAGTACGGTGCCGCAAATTGCTGCACCGTACTTAGCACCAAGGTCCCTTTGCGGCACCCTACTTTAACGCCTGCTAAAAGCAGGCGTTAAGGTCGGGTCCCGCAAAGGGAACTCGTAATGAGGTGTTAAGGGTTTAACGGCGCCGACACCTTTTACGGCGCCATTAAACCCTTAACGCCAGGGTCATAATGAGGCCCATTGTTCTGAGAGGGTCCTGTTCTCCCAAATTCTGAAGTTCTGAGGCTGCGCAGCAGATGGCATGAAGGAGAGCTGTCTTTCCCCATGTGATCCTGATTGCTGTGGTTGCCACGTACTGAACGTGCTGGAGACTTAGATGAGAAATAGTTACCAAGCCGTGGGTCTCAGGAGCGAGACGAGTTCCAGAAACATGTGGCCGGACCGGAGACGCCTTCACAGAGGAAGGGTGTGGGTCCTTAAGCAGCATATGTCATGGAAGAGGCCCTAGAAGCAGTGTGACCCGCAAAGCAAATGTTAAAGAAGCCAGTGAGTGAAGCTAAGCGTTCTAATACCTTGCGCGAGCATTGATGGCAACATTATCCATTTTCCCATTCAATCACGCATGAGTAAAGCGAGTAGAAGTTAATTACACTTGAATTACTTGAATAATGGGAAATGTAGCACTTGCGTGAAATTGAAAAGTCTTTTTACTCATGTAGAAAGGAAATACTGCTTACATCCATTGTTCACTCGTCTAAGACTGTTACTATCTGAAGGAGTGGTTGCGTGTTACCAATTAAGGAAGATGAAGGTTGTGAAGATCATTACTGAATACCTAACATTGCTGAATCCATTGTTGAAACCTTTAACTTGTGAAAATAACATCAAGAAGGGGTTGTGCGTGCCTAATTGTGATTCCCACAGGAGGGCTGAACGTTATCCTTCACTTTACATGGAAAAACAATTAAATACTGAACTGTAAAATCTTTAAACCTTGAATACAACATCAAGGAGTGGTCACGTTTGCCTAATTGTGATTTCTGAAGACAGACTGTATTCTATTGTTTTCTTTAGACATAGTTTTCGCAAATAAGAAGTTGAAGAATATATATACAGAAGCAGATAACAAGAATTGCCCACGCCAAGCGTCTCCCCATATTAACAGCAATACCAGCATTTCATGAAGTTGATAAGCAATATTTCTGCACTGTGAAGTTACTAACAGTTCATTGGCCTAAAATACAAGTGTGCAAGCATTACCTGAAGCTAAGAGAGTGGCTGCAGGGCTTTTGGGTAATTACTTTGGTTGATAGTTGGCAGAAAGGTACAGGTAAAGTTGGGGAATAGAAACTTGGCCTCATCACGACCCTGACGGTCCGGAAAGAACGGTGGTGGTAAATCTGCCACCACTGTTCTTTCCGGACCAGCTGATTAAGAGTCCTGCAGGCGGGAGGTGTCACTCCTGCCAGGTCTGACCTGGCGGGTTTAACACCACCCGCCTGTAGGCGGACATGGAAACACCGGCACCAAGGCAGCATGGTGCCGGTGTTTCCACTTCCCATTCCCATCCATGGGAATGGGAATTAACAGAATTCTGCCTCCGGAATTACCAGGTTTGTAATGCCCCAGCGATTCCAGCAATAACAGAGGCAGAATGGTAATACGAGTCCAGCGGTAACCTGACAGAATTTCCGCACTGCTACCGCCGGACACGTAATGAGGCCCACTAACTGCTTGTAAAGACTATTTTGAAGTAGACACAACCTGTAGTGCCAAAGACTGTGGAAGACAGAGAGAAGTGAGTCTTAGTTAGGTTATGATTGTGGCAGACAGACAAGAGAGGCAAAGAGAATGTCCCTTTTGAAAGGAGAAAATGAGAGGAATATTGCCTTGCCTACCAGATGGTATTGAAGTATATTTTGTCGAAGCCTGTCTAAAAGTCGAAATCACTGAACCTGTGGTCGTAGTCCAAATTACTGAAACGATGGTGGTATATCTAGATGCCAGTAGATGCTACATTGCAGTAGTATAAACAAGGTGGAATACTGCTAGACAAAGGTTACTGTTCTCATGGTAAATCAAGTAGAAGTGTGGTTGTTGAAGTGGAAGCAGCAGCACTGAGAAGTCATCCTGACAAATATACCATTGTGAAGGCTAAAGATTATAACTAAAGAATTCCTAACTGCTGGCCAATAACTTTATATTGCTAACAGTATGGATGTTGCATATTCTTTTGAACTGTGGCAACTTTTCCTGAAGAAGTGACAAAGCATCGGGGCCAGGATTACTATTGGCACTATTTTTCTGGAAGTAGAAGCTGGATCTTTCTCACAGGAGAAGAGATTATTTGACAGTGGAACTTTGGTTAATTAATGTTTACTCTGACTTTGAAACATCAAGAACTAATTTGAGACATTTCTTTCTTCGGTTGAACATTTGCAGAAGTGACTTTGAATATTGGGGAAGCGAAATTACCCAGGAAATTAGCAGGTCATTTAGAAACTGTGACTATTGTTCATGTCATGTGGTATTGCCATATATTTTCTTTGTAGTTTTGTTGCTTGGTGTGAGGGAATTCCTCATTGGAGTAGGGACAGTGAGGCATTTTTTAATATTATTTTAAGAATAAAATGGCACTCTTTGATAAATCAACAAACAGTCGTCCGCCTCGCATTACTGACCCCTCACAGGATGGAGTGGTTAATCATGTGAAAGGCTTCGGAGAGGTGAACTACAATGAGAGCTGTGCAGCCCTCACATTCTGCTGTTCTTTATGGTGTTTCAAACATTTTAAATAAAGCATGGAGGAGGAGAGTGTAGTCTGTATTGTATCACGAGTTTAAATAAACATTCACATATAATTGCACACAAAATGTATTCCCTACATTCCAATATCCTAAAATACAATTCCATATAAAAATCTCATAAATCAATTTCAAATAAGGGAAAGAGGAGAAAAAGAGAAACATTCCAAATACAATCCATCACATCCATTAAAACAGCAACTCTACAACTAAACAAATCCTAAAACAATTCAACTAAAAACACCCCATTTTCATCAGTTCATATTGACTATTTCTCCCAATGAATTATGAATATCAGCTAAATATTTTACTAGTGATATAATCAAAGTCATTTCCATCCTCTCATCAATCAGTTCCAAAACCACTCACTTTCCAAATGGTCCTTCTCATTAACAAATCTCCAAAAATGCAATATTCCCAAGGATCTAGTGGCCAAGAAACTAGACGCCCAATGCTTAAGAGTCTCTAGAGCATCTTTATTCTTGCATAACCTACATATATGATCATTCTTTTTGTTATTTGTCACAACCATCAACATCCCTCAAAGGGTACCTACGAGGTTGAACCACAATTCAATTTCACATACACTATACGATACTTAGAATTCAGACATTTTTTTTTTTTTACACATATTTTTATTGATGGTCTCAACAGTTACATTGGCACACAGTGAACACGGCTTACAATTGCATATACAGCTACAGCTATACCTTCGTTAAATAATTAACAGTTGTCATTCAAGTGGGTGTATCAGTGTCTGAAAGCATATCACAAAGGTATGCCCTGAATGGGCCCCAAATGTCCTTTGGCCTACTCATGCTCGGTTGGGTCATTACATACTGCTCCTCACATTCGTTTATATAGGTTAACTCACGCAGGAAAGTGTCCATGGTGGGGGCAGCCGGGCTCTTCCATGCTTTCAATATACATCTCTTAGCAATAACACATGACAGATTGAACAACCTTCTGAGTTTTTCAGAGCATTTGCCAATATCACCAAACAGATATCTTTGTGGGGTCAAATGTTGGGGGATCTGTGTGATTTCCGTCAGCATACCTGCAACCCCCTCCCAGAACCGTACAACGGCCAGGCACTCCCAGTACATATGATAGGGCCCCGCTGCCAGGGTCCCGCATTTGGGGCACTTGCCTGGGTCATTAGGCACAAATGTAGCTATCCTGGCAGGGGTATAGTGCAGTCTATTCAGGATTTTGAACTGTATTTGACGCAGCCCGCATTAAGGGACACCCCTTTCGTGAGCGCGCAGTATCTTGCCCACTTGTCTTCTGGTATTGACATTTTAATGTCTGCTTCCCATTTCTCCTTCACCTGGCTTACCATATCGAAGTGTGTCTGTATTATCTTATAAAGTCTGGAGATTCCCAGCCCGCCCTGTGTTGTGACCAGCTGTACGCATGGGTGGGTAGGGGGTTCTTCAGGAAATGAAGGGCACCGTGTTTGGTATGCGAACCTCATTCGGTAATATTGCAGTGTCTTGAGCTGCCCACCTCCCATACTCCTCGTAAACACCTCGAGGGTCACAAACTTCCCCCCTATGTACATGTCTCCTATTTTCATCTCTGTGTCGGGGTCCCAATTTTCTTGTATGCCAGTATCAAATGTGGGGGGGAGGTGGGGGTACTTCCAGAGGGGGATATCGGGGTTGTATGGGATCTCTATTTTCAGTTTTCTATATATAGCTCCCCAGGCTTTTACCGTGCAGCTCACAGGGTCGAATTCGCAAGAGCTCTTATGTTTAGTGTTGAAAATCACCGACCTGATGTTGGTGGGCACAGTGGTGTATTCTTCTATTCGCGTATGCGGGGAGTTGTCAAATTCATCGTACCTGTACTTTGCGAATTGTGCCTGTGCCATTGTATAATAGAGCTCAAAGTCTGGTGCAGCTATCCCCCCCTTTTCGTATGGTTCTGTCATTCTCTCCCAGCTGATTCTTGCCGTCTTCCCATTCCAAAGAAAAGACACCACCATGAATCGTATCCTAGAGAAGAACTCCCTCCCCGGCCATATGGGGATATTTACAAATAAGTATAGCAGCTTGGGAAGTACTATCATTTTAAGTATGGCGATTCTGCCGTGTAATGAGATCGGGAGTCGCCTCCAAATCTGTAGTTTAGTATTAAGCGTTTGTAGAGCCTGGTCGTGATTCTCAGAGTATAAGGTTTGTTTAGTACTAGATACTAGAACCCCAAGGTATCTGATGTTGTGTGCGGACCATTTGAGACCACACATTTGAGCTGGGCATTTTGTGGAGGGGGTGAGCGGGAACACTTCTGATTTGGCGCTATTTACCGTATACCCCGAGTATTCTACAAATGCATTGATATCTGTCATAATGGGAACAATGTTTATATCGGGTCGCGGACATATAGTAGAGTGTCATCCGCGTACAATGATATTATTTGGATGGCTCCTTTCAGAGTTATGCCGCTGTTGCCGTGCCTCAGCCGTATCGCCACCGCCATGGGTTCAATTATCAGGGCAAAAAGGATAGGGGAGAAGGGGCATCCCTGCCTGGTGCCCCTGCCCAGCTTAAACAATTTAGACATAGTTCTATTCGTGTGTACTTTCGCGCATGCAGCTGTATAAAGCAGTTTGTCATATTGAATGAAATATGGGACCACCCCGAATGCCTCCAATACCAGAAAAAGATACTCCCAGGAGACCGAGTCAAACACTTTCTCGGCGTCCAGGGATATCGCCACTGCTTGTTTGTTCGGGTTGATCTGTGACATTAGGCCGAATAGCCTGCGCAAGTTTAAGGCAGTAGACCTTTGGGGAATAAACCCGCTTTGATCCGTATGTACTAATATTGGCGTTACGAGTAGAATACGGTTCGCCAGCACTTTAGCAAAAATCTGTGCATCCACATTTATCAGGGACAAGGGTCTATAGGAGGACATATCTTGTGGCGGGCGTCGGGGTTTAGGCAGCGCCGTGATTATGGCCTTGTGCATAGACTGTGGCAGGGTTTGTTCACCCAGAGCCTCCACCCACACCTCCAACAATACGGGAACCAGCTCTTCCCGGAATTCCTTATAAAATTCCACTCCCAGGCCGTCTGAACCCGGCGCCTTGCCTGACGCGAGCCCCTTAATCGCCTCGGTGAGCTCCTCTGCCGTGACAGGTTGCTCCAACATTAGCCTATTTTCTTCTGTGCATTTAGGGAGGTCCAGTGTATCAAGATAAGTTTTGATCTCGTCAGGGGATTTCCTATCTTTATTCGCATACAGTGTTCTGTAAAACTCTATGAATTCATTGTTTATTCCCTGTTCGCTCGTTATTGTCATGTTTTGTGCTGTGTGGATTGATGCAATTGGGGCCACATGTTTTTCCTGCCTAACCAGGTTGGCAAGCATTTTCCCTGCTTTATTACCCTCCCCGTATCTGCGAGCCCTGGTAGGGGCTGCCATATAATGTACTTCCTGCACCGCCAATCTGTCAAATTCCCTGAGAGATTTATGTATTTCAGCCAGGGTGTCTCCACCGTGTGTCCGGCCGTATACCTCCTCTAGTACGTTCAGTTCCCTCTCCACCCTCTCCAGGTCCCGGCGTACTTCCCTTAGCAGCCCCGTGGTCTTAGATATCAGGGCCCCCCTCGCCCACACCTTGAACTTTTCCCATACTGACGAGATGCGGTCAACAGACCCGATGTTGTCTGCAAAGAAATAGGCAATTTCTGTATGTAAGCTTTCTGCCACGTTTGGGTCTTTTAGTATACCACTGGGCATCCTCCATCTCCTAGCCGGCCTTGGGGCGTCTCTAAGAGTAATTTAAAATACCACTGGGGAATGATCAGACATTGTGCGGGGGAGTATTTCACAACTCTGTAGGGCGTGTGTTGTACTAGCGGGGACGAACCAGTAGTCTATTTGTGACTCTCTATCATGTACAGAGGAATAGAACGTGTAACACCTGGTAGTTGGGTGAAGCTTCCTCCATGCATCTAACATGGACAGCTGCTGAATGATCCGCCTCAACGCCAGCGCCGTCCTGGACGGCGACCTGAGTGCCGTGGCGGACCTATCCAGAGTCTGGTCAAGCACCACATTGAAGTCTCCTCCCCATAGTATGGTTGCTGCTTCATGTTTAAGAAGGATCTCAAGCATATGTAGATAAAAGTCTGGGTCTTCTATGTTGGGGCCATAGGTGTTTACCAGGGTCATGTGTTTCCCCGCAATTTCCCCCCAAACCAGCACATATCTGCCCATTGGGTCCACAAGATGACCTTTGTCAATGAATCCTAAAGATTTGTGTATAAGGATGCTTACCCCTCTGGACTGCGAGGAGTAATTTGTGTAGTAACGCTGCCTACCCCATCTCGCCATTATCTTCTCATTCACCAATCCCTGCGCATGCGTTTCCTGCAGCATCAAAATGTGGGGCCCGTGTCTGGTGACATAATTACCAACCTTCCTGGTCTTCATTGGATTGTTTAGGCCTCGAACATTCCATGTCATTAGCTTAACCTTCAGCCCATCACCCATTTCCTACGTGTATACATTGCATTGCATTGTGACAACCATAGCTGCATGTGTAGCCAGAACGGAGGCGGTACCAGCATCTGTGAGACCTTTTTCCAAAAAACCAACAACCTTCAACTGTACAAACTTTCCTCCCAGACTTAAACTCGTCCGGGCAGTGATCCCAACAAGGAAAATTCACCATTCGCTCTTTCCCACCCCCTTCCTACATCATCTGCCCCAACTTGACGATGGACCCAAATAACTGATTGGAACGTTCCTGAGGGTGCTTCGTCGCAAGCCTATGACCAGCCGTCTGGCCGCCCATGTGGGAGACTCTACGGCCCGTTGACATCGGATCTTGGTCCAGGCTAGTTGCACCGACTGTACGGAAAAAGAGCATGTCCCCGCTGTAGGGGAGGTATGATTCAGCCTTCTACCGGATCTCCTCTGCCTTCACCCAGGCCGGGTCTTGCATTTGGGTCTCTTATGCGATCTCTGGGGGGCAGTGGTATAGAGGCCTCGACCTATGCCATAGCCTCTGCTGGGTTCTCAAAAAAATGGGCCCTGCCCCCTTGTTGAATTCTCATTTTTGCAGGGAATATTAAGGCATATGGTGTGTTACGGAGTCGTAATTGCTTCTTGACCATCTCGTAGGATCTACGGTGTGCTTGTATGTTCGCAGAAAAATCCGGGTATATATGTATCCTGCTATCTTCATAGTCAGTGTCCCTTTTCTCTTGCCAGCCGGAGGCTCGTATCTCTATCCGTATAATTCAGGGGTCGTGCAATAATGGTTCGGGGTGGAGCGCCCAGCTAGGGAGTTGGTGCAAGGGTGCGGTGGGCTCTTTCAACGAGGAAGTGGTTTGACAGGGAGTCTTCCCCCAATACAGATTTCAGTAGTTCTTCCACCCTCCTCTCCATGGAGCCTTTGCCAGACGACTCCGCCACCCCAACAATATGGATATTATTCCTGCGAGATCTGGATTTGAGATCCTCGCACTTGTTCTGAGTCTTACGGAGCTCCGTCTGAAGCTGGGCTATTTTGCGTCCATGTTGTGCAAGCACATCTTCATTTACCCCTATCCTGTTTTCTGCTTCCGAGATACGTGCACTTTCCTTTTCCACTCGCGCTTTCAAAGAGCCAATCGTTGCCACAATATCATCTAGTTTCACGTTGACAGCCGGGAACCCATTTTGCACGATTGTTGCCAGGCGATCCAGGGGATCTGTGTCTCGGTTTTCAAGTGTTTGTGTTGCCCCTTCAGATGCCACCTGTGGCTGGGAGTTGGTAAAAGAATCCATTGGACCAGTCTTTCTTCCCCCTGTCGCTTTCTTCTCTGTGCGGCCCATTAGGCGGCAGCGTCGTTTTGGGATGGACTGTGCTCTCCCATGTATATATGCTTATTGGTGTCCAATGTCGGATTGCAGCCGTTGCGCTGTATGTTGGCAGCACAGTCCACGTCCCGCAACCAGGCCAGGGGTGCACCGCAGTGCAGGCGCGGGGGTAGTTACTGTTCACTCTCGCCCCTAGGGGTGTTTCGTTGTACCACTGCGGTCCTCGTGCGACCCCGGGTGCAGTCTGGGGGTATGCTGACAGTGTAAGCCACCTACAATCCCCCTCGATGCCAAGAGGTTGCAGCGTCCGGCCAGGCACCTCGTCTTCTCCCCCTCTTTCCAGGGGGTCCAGGAGCGCTGCTATTCCACAGCCACCAGCCCGTCCGCCGTATCCCTCAACCGGATTCTGGCACAGAGTCACCTACACCCACATGCCCGTCCCGCACAGGAGGGGTCAGCGGTTATGAGGGAAGGTGTTTCGGTGGCTTTTCCAGGCCTTGCCGTCCGAGGCGTAGCATAACGAGCACAGGGGCCCTCCACACCTAAGCGGGCTCATTCTTCCTCTTTACGGCACATCACGAATCTCACTGAGGCACCGTCCCCCGGCGTCCCCCACTCCCGAGCGGCTCACTTACTTCACCAGCCACGTCCCAGCTGGACTCAGCCGCGGGGGGGGGCAGGATCCAAAGGAGCGCACGTTGCCGTTGCGGCGTGTCCTCAAAGGATTTTCTTCCGGCACGGTGCCTGGTGTGGGAAGGTCTGGACGGGGGGAAGAATAAACAGAGCGTCACTGCCCAGGGCAGCGTTGATGTGTTGGCGGGCTGCCCCTCCCCCACCTGGCCGACCCACCACGGACTCAAGTGGAAATCGCCCGGAGCCCGCAAGCGGCCACGCCGCAGCTCTTCAGACACTCCAGCTATAGCTTCGGATGTCTCCGCCGTCCCGGGGCCCACGCGCTCCGCCTTCCCAGGGTGCCTTCCGTGAACCTTCCCACAGAGAATTCTGCAATTTTACGCCGGTCAACCCAACTCTGGAAGGATTTATATTTAAAAGGATTTCAGTCGAGCCGGAGCTCTTCACCTAGGCGGCCATCTTAGCTGTGCGCAACCGAATTCAGACATTTTAAAACATACTCTGGACGACTGTGATATGGTCTATGTTGTTTGGCCAATTCTGAGTATAATTTATAGTTACCAATTAAGTCTGGATCGCAACTCCATTGATCTAGTTTTATTTTCCTGTACACTCACCCTAGGTTCTCGATTAAGCAACCTTGATTCATTCCAGCATTCTCAAGAATACTCTTGCACTCAGTGATGAACTCTGAGATGGATTTACTTGAATTCTGGGCTTGAAATACATTTAGCACCCTGGCGGGGGGAGCCAGCCAATCAGATGGTTAGGAATGCAGGCTTGAACTTGCAGTGAAAGCCTGCATTCCAATCCACCTGATGGATGTCTCCCCTCGCTGCCATCATGCCCTCACCCTCGTCCCCTTATTTATTTATTTGGTTATTTCCCTCCCCACTACCTTATTTCAGCTGCGGTGGTACGTGCCACTGCCACCTCCAAACCTTCCCCTTTGCTCCCGACGGTCGCCATGGAAAGGGAAGAGGGGCTCCGTATTGGAGCCCTGCCTTCCCTTTCCATGGTGGCTATCTTAAGACAGTATTTTCAGTCATTAAATAGAACACGCGAGGCATCCCATTCAATAACTAAAAATACTGTTTTTTAGTACCCCGGGTTACCAGTTTAGTAACCTAGGGTGCTAATGGCTTTAACACCCACTCTGGCCTTCAATTCGGGCCCGGGCCGATAACACCTGATTCGGTACGCTGCATCGGGTGTTAACGCCACATTAAAACTTTGATCAGAGAGCATCTAGTTGGAACTAGAATTTTCAAATTAAGTCTATGTTTAGCTAGTTGCACTATAGTTTTCCAAGAAGCTAGGTCCAATTGATGCTGAATCATAAAATAGGGTTTAGCGGATGGCAGGGATAATCATTTTTTCAGAAAACTAAAAACTAATTATACAGTTAAACCTATATGATACTGCTGGAAGAATCTTCCCACGTAGAATCGAATTACCGGTTGCAACATGTATTCGCTATATTTTGTGAGAATGTCTTTGCACTGTGCATGTAACTGTGCTGACATCTCTTTCAGTCTAATAGTTTGAGTGCCACAGTGCTCCCTATTCGAAAATGCCCAGATATTCAATTTCCTTGATTACTTCCAGTTTCTTATTTTCATAAACCAGGCTTGAGATTTCCCAATGTTCATGCCAGCAATGATCACAATGGCCATTTTCTTAGCATTAATACCCAAATTGTTGCACAATAGATAATCATGAAGGGAGTACAGGACACGTTGTTGGGCTATTTTGCTGCTATCAACAAGAAGTATTGTGTCTACAAACAGAAGTATTGGTACTCTGACTGAGGCTCCCAAATTTAGGCAGAAAAGTGGGGCAACAACCCAAGTTGGTTGGACAAGTACAGGTTAAAAAGACAGGGAGCGAATATGCATCCCTGTCTATACACTTATTTGTCCTAACAAGTGCTCCCAACATCGCGTAATTATCTAGCCTTATCTGAACACTCATATTTGAATGCTGCTACAGCAGAAAATACAACAGACAACCCCCCCGCCCTCCACCGGATCCCCCACCTGTGAAGATTGTTCCAGAATCTGTTCTGATCTGTAGCGCCAAAGGCACTAGCATGATCAACACTTGCCAAAAATAAAGTCTCTGGGCCTCATTACATGGATGGCGGTAAGGATTTACCGGTACCGGTAAAATACTGGTACCGGTAAATCCTTACCGCCTTACTACAAGGTCCCTTTGCGGGTTGGGGGATTTTACGCCTGCTTTTTGCAGGCGTTAAAATCCAACCCGCTAAGGGACCTCGGAGCTAATTACGGCACCGCAAAATTGCGGTGGCGTAATTAGCGCCTTCCCCATTCCCATAGAGCCCTATGGGGCAGAAATGGGAATGGGGAAGGGCAATGGCGGAAAGGGGATTTACCGCCCCTCCAACCTTGGAATGGGCCGGTAAATCCCCTTTCCACCAAGGCGGTGCCGGTATTTTACCGGCATGAGCCATGGCACTAATAACGCCATGGCTCACCGCCTACCGTGTAATGAGGCCCGCTGTCTTTTTACTCAATGCGTGTGCCCTTTAATAGCTGAATGATCACGCCATTCAAAGTGGTAACATATGTTTTCCTAACGCCTGTTTGGTATTGAATTGGCATGTTAACACTTTCAGCCCAAGCTGTATTATCACTCAGTAAAAAGCCAGCAGATAGCTTGAATGTGAAATCCATAATGTCTATAGAACAATAATTTCCTGGCGATTCCATCTACTTTTTTAAAAAATTGGAACCACAATGGAATAATAGCCCTGAACATTTGTATCAAGACTTGAGCCCATGATTTAGTTTTAGACTTATATACCAAATTTGGAACACCCACGGGCTCTGCAGCCCTTGATCCCTTAGGTCTTTTTTGTTCAACTTCAATGGGCAAAACGTACCCTCACACATCTCAAGATTATGTGATGGGAAATCACCCCTGGTAGGATTTTTTGTCTGTAACTTTTCCTTACAAAGTCCCTCCATACACCTCCATTATGATACTATCCAGAGCCTGCTCGACTTCCATGACATGGCTGGATTACATGTATTTGCATACACCAAAATGTCTTATTAGGCTATATCATCCAGTCCATAATGGTACAATTTGATCCAATTCCAGAATCGTTGTTTCAACTTTTTTTATAATAAGCCTTTTTTCCACAATACTTAGATCTTCCTTTGAGAGCTCTCGAAAGTCCCACCTCAGTCTCCTTTTCCGATCCTGCACTACCTGGTCAACCCCCTTTCTGCACGAGAAACCCTTATGTGACCAGTTTTGATTTCCATACACTACAGATTCCATTATTCTCTGAAATTCACTGAGGAGAGTGTGGAAATCAAAATGCTCCCAAATTAAGCCAGCTCTCTTCCTGAGCTCTCTCAGTTTACTATTCAGAATGGAAATCAACTCCGAAAAAATATCATTCTGTATTTTATGCCAGTTTACATGAAGGTTTACAAGCCGCCTTCTAGACATTACGAGGTTTAACCTTAAGCTCATTAGCACAACTTCCCCTCCTAATCCCCAGGCGTGTTTCCATTCAGTTTACACAGTGACCAGCTAAACATAGCTTCCTACCAAAGCTAACATTGAGCACTGGAGGCAATGGACCCTCTATAAGAGTACAAAGATCCCCCTGAATCCGCTTCCTGAGCACTATGTGATTGTTCACCAGCATATTGTGGAGACTTTACTTGGCCATCTATTATACATTTGAAATCTACTATTAGGTTCATCCATGCTGAGCCCCTTTGATTGAACCAGTTAAACTGTAGTTAATTCAGGCTAGCAAAAAGCTTTTCCTCACTTGTTCTATTCACATTCCAATACACATTAATTCAGATCATATTGAAGGTCCTGAGTCCCCCTTCCATGGACCATGGCCATTTCACTGCCAGTATATCTGGTGAATCAATTTCTATCTGTTCAATCTTCAGAGAAAAAGCAATACAAACCCCAATGTGAGTTGATACAATCCAATGGAACGCTACTGTTGTATGGATGTATATGTGTTCTGTTTCTAATTATGCATGCTGGATTGGATTTACATGGCAATTAGCCTTCAATTTGTGCACAAGAGGAATCGATTTTGTTCTATGCTAATGGAAATGATTTTCAAGCATGTAGATCTGTGTCGAGCTAGTTCCAATACTATCCAAGGATCTTCTAGGAGATTGCATACAGTGGCTCAGTTAAATGTGGCTGGGGGGTCTATATGGGTATTTATACCTTTGTGTATTTGGCATACAATAAGCTCTTTGAGTTTCATTTAAGTAAGCCTTTTAGAGCCTGTCTCCATCTAGAAGACTTTAGGGGCATTGTTGCTGCACGCCCAAATTGTTTGGTGCACTCACCACGTCTTTGCCCAACATTATGACGCCATCACGCAAAGCAATGATGTCACCACAGTGTCACCTGTGAAAAAATCGAGCTGAAATCTCAGCTGCGTAAAATGTACCTTGGTGACTAGAGGACAATGATGGATCCTGACGAATTTAGGTAAGGAGCACTACCCCTTGTCATGGGTTTGAACCTGAGAATTTAGATAGAATAGCAATATTGTGGTTAAGGTTACTAACCTCATGATTATAACTTTTAATTTGTTGCAGGGCATAGAGGCCCTTTTTCTAACCGTGTGGAACTTTCTCCCTTGACGGGTACTTATGGATGAAGCATGCATATCACTACTGCTAGTAAGTTGAACAATGTCCAAATGATAGAGCGTAATTCATATTTTTATGCTCAGGAACTCATTGGGGATCCTTGTCAAATTGTCCCCCTTCCCTCCCATTTTCTAGGCTCTTACAGTGGGGTCACAAGGAAATGAATTGTAACTTAAGACATGAGACGACATGCATCCTGTGCCTGCTTTCCTTAAGAAGGTAAGGTTGATATTAGGTAGTAACCATGTCTATTGAACGCCGTGCTTTTAACTATGGCAACATACTATAGGACAATGAGAGTCATGGTGGTATTTTCCTTCGAGGTGATACATATTGAGGAAAACCTGGAAAGTGTGAAATCAGCTTCAGCAACATTTGGAGTTGCTTTGTCAGTGGAACATGTAAAATAACAGCAACAACTTCCAGGTAGATTATTTATACTTTATCTCAGTTTCCTTGTCGTGTTAAGGATGTAAGCTAGGTCTAGTGACAGACTGATGAAGCGCATACCTTGATATATGTTTTTAACTGTATACCCATCCCCATAGGGGAAAGAACAGTGGAACTGATCCTCTGCCATCCTTAAGATACACACCTCTCTGCCCCTGAGGAACGTCTGGCATGGTTCAGCCACAAAGGACAGAAACTTATAAGACAATCATAGTGGGAAAATTGGGCATATTATACCAACACTATTATACCAACACTATGAATAATCAAGCCATAGTGACTTGGTTTTCTTTGTATTGAAAACGTACACAGTCTAGTATGTTTGTAATTTTGGAGTATTCATTGTGGTGTCAGCAGATGTATGCTGATGAATGTATATTTTAAACATTTTTTCATGAGATTTACCAGGTGGTTATGTAAGGAACATCTGTTTGATCCTTTGTCATCAACCTATATTATTTTTCAAGGTTGGTTTTCAGAGTGTCATGAGGAGTTGCACAGGGTACATTTTATAAGTTTGTATGAAACCTTATTTTGGTCATTCGCATATCCTTCATAAACTACAATAATCCATAATTGTGACTTCACGTTTGTGCCTAGACAAAATCTATGGCAGGTTTACGAAGTCACTAAAACCCCTCTACTATCCTATCATGTTAATGGCCTTGCTGAGACCAGCAATGCAGTCCAATAGCACTGTATGGGGAGATGCTGCATAAGCAAAGGACACAATGGAGTAGAACATCCTTCGTTAGCATCTTTGCTCATGCAGCGTCTTATTTTTTGTAGTTGAAAATGGTGTCCACCGTTACCTCCTTTACCTGTATCACCTGCCTGTACGCCTCTGTGTACCTTCTCTCAATTTCCTTTCAAGTGAACCCTTAATATCTATCATTTTATTTGAACCACATAATTGTGCTTTGTCCATCTACTCTATCCCCCTTGTGAGCAGTACTGTGCTGTGCCACAGCTGGTTTTGCACTACATAAAATCCAATGTCTGCATATAGACATACAATTCATATAGCTCAGAAGACAACATAAGTCTGCTTGCTGCTCTTTTCCTTGGCACACCATAACAGAATTCCCCCCTGACTCCACTCTAAAAAATGGAAAGGTTATCAGCGTTTTAAAATCTCTGAAGATATTACCTTTCATCCTATCTGCTTTGACCCTTCACACCTTAGCCTGCTATTAGGAGATCTACAATGTGGTGCACAAATTAGAAATATCTAAATTGTTCATTTGCACATACAATACACATGTAGAATATAAATTTCATGCCAGAGACAGTTTAAATCTTTTATTTGATCAAATCCTGTTGAGAGTGTGAAACATATTGTAGTAGAATGTCCTTAATAGATGTTAGTGCAACATGCAGAAAAGCGTGTTAGGTTGTGTTGTGTTTGAAAATCACAGGCTTCTTGAGAATAGTCCAATCGACCGAAGTGAAATGATGTTGGCAGGCCAATGCGACGCAGTGATCACTGACTGAGGTGCGCACAGTCAACTGTAATGAAAATGTTAACATTTTTTGTTTTTTAGCAAGATACATACCATGTTCGCTCTGTTCTGTATATCACTGCAGCTTTTCATCCCACAATCATAACACTTTGATGAATGGGGCCCACCATTTTAAAAAGCACACTGGCATGACATACAGTTGTTAAAATGTCTGCAACGCATTAAAAGTGGTGTGCAGAGCAACGAAGTACCTTTCCAGAGATTAATAGAAGTCAAACATTGCCCTGATGATGTAATTAGGATTTGCATAGATCATTTCTGACACGTATAACTGTTCATATTCTAATTAATTTACAGACATTCATTGCAGAAAAGAGATCCACGTGTTGCTCTAAGGAGCCCATCAGCAAGCTGTTCTGCTTGTTTCATCGCTAAGCATTGCAGATAGAAAATAACATGCAATGTTCCTTGGTGGCAGCAGTAAAGGTTCTTGGAGTATAGACCACAATCCGACTCCTGCATGCGAGGCTGCCAAAAGTAGCAGATTCGAGAGCTAGATGTTGGATGAAATGAATATATTACATTACACAAAGGGTAGGTTGTCCCACCTTGTAGGCTGCATAAGTGCTCTTTGCCCACACACGCCTACATGATTGTTTTCCACACCTCTTCCTGAATATTCTGTTAATTCCTCAATGTATTCAGATTTGGTTATTTTTACATAGAAATCCACAATATATACTGCTCGTTCAGTACACTTTACTTCAAAATATATTAAGGTCTGATCTGTAATAGTTAGTGAGCAGCATTCCGTGTCAGGGGCAGCTTTTGGTGGTCTGCAGAGGCCACATGGCTCCTGAGGGGCAACCACCATTGTAAATGAGAAATGGTTAGGTTAGGCTGCGGAATATTTCACGTTGAGTGACAATTATATTTCCTTCAAATGTGCACATGAGACTGAACATAGTGGAAAGGTCCTCACTAGAAGGGTTTGTGTGGTGTGAGTGTTATGCAAATATATATAATATATATATATATATATATATATATATATATATATATATATATATATATATATATATATATATATATATTTCAATTAATGGTCTGCAGTGGTGAATTTTGCAGTAACTTAATCATGAAAATGGAATGAAGTGTTATACCGTGTACAATTGGATTTGTAGTGTAACACATGACAAAATCCAATAGATGGCAGGCCAATGGTATTACCAAGAAGCATTGTAAAACATTTTCATGTGTCAGCAACATGTGCCTGCATCACCACTGTAAAACATGTTCAGGGTGCTTCACCCTCAATATACGTCAGCATGGCCATTACATAATACTGTTAGTATGCTGCACCCAGAATGTATGCCAACATTGATGCTGTAAATGTTGTTCATGTTTCTGCCTCCACAATGTATACCAGCATTCCCATTGTAAATCACTTTAATCATGCCCTGCCCAAACACTAAGAAACCATTTCTATTGTAAATCATATTCATGAAGTGTTGCCCATGATATATGGCAGTTTTGACACTGTAAATCAGTTTTTGTGATGTTGTTTCCACAAATCATGCCAGCATTGAAACTATACATTACTTTCATGATGCTGCACACAGAATGGATGCCAACATCGACACTGTAAAACACTTGCATTATCCACAATGTGTGCCAGCATCATTCCCACTGTAAATCCCTTGCATAATGAGGTGCCACAGTGTTTGCCAGCATTCCCATTGTGAATCAATGAGTTGATGCTTTACCCACAAAGTAAGCAAGCATTTCCATTCTAAATAATTTTCATGACGTTGTACACACAATATGTGTCAATGTGCCTGTGTAAATCATGTTGATTTTGTTGCAGCCTCCTCTCCACAAAAGAATAATATACATGTATCATTCACACTTTCACAAACACACACACAGACACACGCACACCTTCATTTATTAATTCAGTCACCAAAATGTGTACATGCATGTGGGAGCATACAGAGTCATCCGCGCACACAAGCACATACTTATTAAACTCTTGCAAACACCCACACACTTGAAGCATGGCATTTGAAAAATGCCTGCACAATCGCATACCCTTTTTCACATAATTTTAAATGTTCTAGACACTTCTCTGTGTTCCTGAGTCTGTTTGGGGAAGTAAGCATTTTCGAAGCTTAAGTCAGACAATTTGACACCTGGATGGGACTAGGCAATAACCTCAGTTTGGTGTTGAAGCCATCTATGGCCTGGGCCACATTGAGTAGTGCGTGTATATGGTTCCTATGCTCCCGTTTGCATTTGTGTGTGTGTGCTAAACCAAGTAGTCTGCCACGTGCCATCCCAGCCGGTGGCAGAGAGGCACACACACAGAGGGGACAACTCGGGAAAATCACCCCACAATCCCCCACTGGCACAGCTACTGTATTTTATACAGAAAAATCTCCCTGTAATGAAAGCTTCCTTTTAGGGGTAATATTTATGGATGTGAGAGTTGAGTAAGAAGTTATTAATGTGTATGCAATGATGTATTTGTACCATTGTAGTGGTCAGTGTGTCCTTTTCTAACCTAAATTCCAGCATGTAAGGTGAGATATGTATTTGTTCCCACACTTGAATGCTTTGAATTGATTGTCAGGAATTGAAAGAATGGACTTGATATCTTTGAAACCAGGTAATTACCCCAGTTCTCTCATCCCCACACATCATGTGTGAGATAATAGAAGCATAGCATGCCATTCAAGACAAAGTGATTCAAGTGAGTGGACTCCATTCCATTCACTTTGCTCTAGCTCCCACTCCTGAACACACAGTGTCCCTCTAGGGCCAGGTGCACAGTTTCATTAAGGCATGATGCATTGATAATAAATTATAGGTATCAGCATGAAAACCAATTCATGTCCATGTTTGATGTGAGGCTTAAATAAATAATGGCAATGAGTCCGGATACCTACTTGAAATGATCTATACAGCTGGCAGTGTGACCAGCCACCCACAAGGTGGCCGCTTAGGCTCTGTTCTCCCCTCATCAATACTCCCACCCTAACATTTATTTATACCTGGTGGTAGCTAAACAACATACATTCCTACCAGCCTAGCACCTAGGGCATCTCAAATGTGGAGGCTGAGCTGCAGAAATTGAGTTCCAGCTCAGGAGCGGAATGGTGTGCATTAGCCATGACCTCTTAAATGGCGGGCAAAACAGAGCAAAAGACAAATGTGCCCTGCTGCATGAGGTTAATGACTTGCCCACATGCAAACTGGTGCTCATTCCAAAAACACATTGAGGAGATGGCCCAAAATCTGGTTCCAGGCACCAACCAATACAGAGAAACAAAGAAGCCAGAAGGGGCCAAAGGAGGCACGCCTGGCATAGATCATACCCTTGTGGAGGGAAACATATCTGTTGTCCAGGGACGGTGAGATATGACCATATTTTTCACTGGGTCAACACACATTTCCATGAGATTACGACTCCTGTCACCAAAGGTGAGCAGGAAATTAAGTATTTGGAAATTAAGGTTTAACCCCATTCTTCCGCTGATCAAGTTGCTGGCCATAGAAATAGGACTGTGGGATATAGTACTTCAGCAATTATGGAGTATACCATATCCCTACATATTAAATTGCTTGTAATTGGGTGTAGCAATGAGAAACAAGGAGCAACCTCTAATAATCCATAGCTATTAAAATAGCCAGTATAATATATCACATATGTCAAAATATCAGTAAAACGGCCCAGTCTTTAACTGTGTGCAGTGTGATCTCTCTGCCTACTTGCCAATGGACTGGGTAGTGTTGTTGAGGCTGAGATGAAGTTGTCTCCTGCGACTACACTAACGGTGATGTATTTCCTTTGTAGCTATCCTTGTTTGTGTGCTTATGTATAACCAATTGCATTTATCCCATAGTTATCTGTGTGCTTATGGAGTATGAATATAGGGGCCTGTAACAAGTCCATTATATTTCAACCCTGGTCTTAATGTGCTTTATTGCCTTCCTGAGTCCACAAACCTTTGGTTCATGTGATAGGTTATTTCTGAGGTTATCACACGTGACCAATAAGCAAAACACTCTGGGCGGTAGAAAGCAACGGCTTCCAAGGGTCACGAAACACACCTCCAGACCCTGGTCAACACCAATGGACTTCTCTGGCTTGAGATGTTTGGCACTTCTCTTCTGGACTTGCAAGACCCCTTCTCTGGATGCAGGCACACAGGACTGGCTTCCAAGATACTTTAATGAAGTGTAGCAGGTTTGCATGATGGTCCCTCGTGCCTTGGGGAGATTTATTCTTTGAAGGTCCTCTCTGGATCAGTCCTTGGGAGACACAACAGCTTTTGGATTATGTGAAGAAATGCAGCAGCAGATTATCTTCCAGCTGCACTTCAAAGAGCAGCTTCTTCTTACTGGGCTTCGACTTCAGCTTCTGAACAAATGAGTAAGTGAGAGATTCCCAGATATAAACATGCGTCCCTCATTCACTCTGGCTTAGTTAGTCTCAGCCAGACAATCGCACAGATGTGAATTCATGCAGGCAGGCAGCCAATCAGGCTCACAGGCATTCAGGCCATTCACTCTACCCAGACACCCATAACAAAAGATGTGGATTGGGGCCATCCTTTCAGCACAGTACACTGCATTCATATCCGTTTCAGTCAGGGCTTTCTCATTCATTGTGTCACAGACACAGAAACCAGACACCCACAACAGATAATTTGAGATGCCTCACAACTCCATTCACACAGGTCCCACCCATAGGGTGTCTCCACAACACACAACACCTGTAAGGGTTCCATTCAGTCTGACAGGAGGCAGCCCCAGAGCCATAAATGGTATTTCCACCCAACAGCCCATCAGGGGGAAAGTGAACGACAGAGACATATATAGCGTTTCCACCCAACAGCCATTCGGGAGGAAGGGACAGAGACAGGGCTTGGAGGCCACTCAGAGCCACTGTCAAGTCAGCATGTAGGTGCCACCAGTCCATACCCTGCTCTGTGGGTCACACACAGGTGCCCAAAAAACACACATGAGAGTTACGCGGGCGTACCCCCACCAATTGGTGCCATAAGGGTATCCCATAGGTGATGTTCATCAAAATATAAAATGAAGAGCTGCACTGCCAGAGGCCCAGGCTGGACCCCAGTGGCAGTAAACATAGAAATAAATACACTCAGATAAGTGGGAACACAAGGACATGGAGACCTGTCCCTACATAAGAATTTCCAGCATCACATGTGTCCCCCCCAAGACTGATGTTAGGGCAACAGATTTCCCACAAGATTGTTACCCTCATCCAGACAGTCAACATACCTTCTGGAAAGGCATCATGCATTATCACGACTCTTCACTGGCCTACGCTCAATGGTGAAGTCTAGCCCTTGCAGGCTAATGGACCAACTGAGCAGTTTGGGGTTTTCACCCTTCATCTGCATAAGCCACTTTAAAGGCTCATGGTCAGTTTGGACCTTAAAGACAGACCATGTAAGGTAAGATCTCAAATGCATAGGTGCCCAAATTATGCTAAAACACTCATTTTCAACTATGGCCCACCTAAGTTCCCTACTCTTGTGTTGCATACTGATGAAACTGATGGGGTGTTCTCTCCCTTTTTCGTCTGAGACAAGACAGGTTGAATTCTGGTGTCACAGACATCAGTTTGCACAATAAAGAGTTTGATGAAGTCAGGGGTACACATGGCATGTGCCGCGCATAGACTTTTCTTCTAGCCATCAAAGACCCTTTGACAGTGTTCACGCCAATGAACCTTTTTAGGCTGCTTGCGAGATTAAATAACTGTCAGAGGTGCAGCTATGGTGCCATTGTCTGAAATGAAGTTTTGATAGTACCCAGTGAGACCCCAAAAAGCTTTCACCTGAGTTTGAGTAGATGGAGTCTCCCAGTAATGTACAGGTTGTACTTTACTAGGGAAAGGTTGGATTTCCCCCCCTCCAACCTGCTGGCCAAGGTAGGTAACCTTCCCCTGCGCTATCTGGCACTTGGTTGCATTGAAAGTGAGGTTGGCCCTTTTCATTGCAGCAACACCTTATCCAAGTGAGTCAAATGTTCTTTCCAGGTGGAACTGTAGACATCAAACAGAAGGCCTTAAGCCCACTGAGAGCATGATTGACAAACCTTTGGAAGGTGGTAGGGGCATTCTTCAAATCAAAAGGCATACCACTTAACTGCGCAAGCCCCTAAGGTCTTGAGAAAGCCATTTTCTCTTAGGCCTGGTCAGTCAGAGCTATTTGCCAATAGCCTGTTGTGAGGAAAAAGAAGCTCACAAATTTGGCAGCACCTATATTGTCCACACGCTCATCAGTCCTTGACAATCGGTGTGCATCAGTCTTGGTGACTGTATTGACTCCTGTGTAGTCCACACAAAGCCTCCAATTCTTGTTACCTGTCTGGGATCTTGCCTTGGGGACAAGGACCACTGGGCTGGACCATGGGCTAGTTGAGGATTCAATAAAACCCCTGTCCAGCATTTTGGCAACCTCTGTCTGGATGTGGTTTTTAACGGTGTCTGACATCCTGTAGCACCTACTTTTGACAGGTACACTGTCATCAGTGTCAATAGTGTGCCTACACCATTGGGTGAGGCCTGGTTGTGATGCTGGAAATGCATTGGAGAGACAGGGCCTCCCTGTCCCTGTCTTGTAGTTCTTTTTCATGTGTGTTCTGTATTGTTTTCTGCCCAGGAGTCCATGTGGGACCCCTGGCAGTGCAGCTCTTCCTGTTTTTGGTTTGGTGTACAGACCCATGGGATACCCTTATGGCACCCCTGGATGGGGGTACAACCCTGTGCCCCTAGTGTATGTTTTTGGGCATCTGTGGCCCTGCCATTGAAATCAGTTGATTCCTGATAGAAAACAAGATGGCCCCTGTGGCCTCTTGCTTTCTATTGCCTGTTACCTTGTTTTCCCAAAGTCCTGGGAAGCCCTGACTCTGTCCCTACCCCCTGACTGGCTGTTGGGTGGAAGTTCCATATATGGTGTTGTTGTGAAGTCCAGTCCAGACTGGCTGGAGCCTTCCCAGTGACTGTGTGTTGTAGGTACACCCTGTGGGTGGGACCTGGGTGAATGGAGTGTGTGACCAATATGCACTTCTTGCTGTGGCTGTCTGGTTTCTGGTATGAGGGACAAAGACTGAGACAGCCCTGCACGAAACTGGCCTGAATGCAGTGTGTAGTGTTGAATGGCTGGGTACTTGTCCCAATCCACATTCCTTGTTGTGAGTGTCTGAGGGGGAGGAGGATGGCCTGAATGCACTGTGTGCCTGATTGGTTGACTGACTGCATGAATGCCCTTCTGTATGATTGGCTGCTGAGTGTGACCCAGCAGTGTGGATGAGAGACAGGATAGTATATCTGGGGACCTCTCACCACTGGCAATTGTTCAGAATCTGTGTCTACACTTGAAGAGTAACTGGAACTGCTGATCCTCGACGCCCAGCTGGAAGAAGAAGACTTGTTGTTGCATTTGCTTTGACCTGATCTGAAAGCTGCCGAATTAATCGAAGACAGATCCGAGAGAGGACCTGGTAAGGCGCCTTCTTCCCATGCTCCGAGAGACCATTGAGCACCGCTGACCTTCGCCGAAGCTCCCTGGGATTCAGACCCTCGAAAGGCTGCCACCCGGAGACGGGACTGCATAGGAGATCGAAGTGAAGCACCTGGACTTCGCTGATGTCGAAGTCCATTGCCGTGGACCAGGGTTCGCAGGTTTGTGCAACCGCTGGAGGCACGTCGAAGTTGTGTTGCCCCAAAAGAGGGGACCACTTGACGCCATGCCGCCAATGACCGGAGCCGCCCGCTCCTTTGCCTAATTATTGAATTGAAGGACTCCCTTGTCTGCACCGACGACCGCTTTATCCTGCCGGAGAGAGTCGAGGCCGCTGACGTGCCGAGGAGAATCTGCCGGTGTGTTACCCGCCACCTGAAGACCACAAACACTTCGACGACTTGATGCCCTTGCTGGGCCACAGTTCTTCTGAAACTCTTTGCGGTCCAGAACTATCAAACAATGAGGTGCCCCGCACACCGCATCATCATAGGACGTCACTGACGAGAAGCGCCTAGATCGACGCCGCGGTCTCGGCATCCTTGAACTTCTCTTCGTCGCAGTCGACGCCAAGTTCACTTTCATCGACGCCTCTCGACGATCCGTGACTCCTGCTTGAAAGGTGGTCACTCAAGAAGGATCCATCGATGCATTCTTCGAAGAACTCTGCTCCACCAGGTACATAGGGAAGGTAAAAACATTATAGGAGGAAATAAGACTATTGAGCAATATATGGACTGGGCTTGTGCTATATCTTTATTTTACAGGTTGCCCAAGTGGGGGGATCTCCACACAGAACTGTGTCTAGTGGTACAGGGTTAGTATTCTTCCAATTGTGTTAACCAGCTTGCTTTCCTTCCTATCTCTATTGCTGGTTTCCTTGTTATTGATCTGTGTGACATTCTAACAGTATAGTTGGTGCACTTTAATGAGATCTGATAACATTGACGGGTACCACTTTAGAATTGTATATATTTACCATTGTTGACTTCTGAGTACAAAGTGAGTTATTGTGATAGTGTACATACCTTTGAATATTAATTATATAAAGACTCTGTTTTCAGTAATACAGTGTGTGGACATTCCTTTGTGGGGGCTTGGGGACGACACTGTACTTAAGAACCAGCCTGAATCACCTCCTGAGAATCTAGGCCTTGTTTGCTCGTCCATTGCTACCTTATAGAGAATCTCGGCTGGGGTCCTCTGTGCCTCTCCTCTGCCATATAGAGAGCAGAAGTACAGACACCCCCCTCCAGTCTTTACACTGGTGTCAATGGGGGAAGAGGGGCATACTGCTGGAGCAAAGCCCTACAGGTCCTCTGCTGTTCTGGTGTGAGATCTGGAGAGAAAATCACTCCCTCTTCTGAGCCATCCTGAGGATGGCTATGCACCAAATCAGGAAAGGGGTCACTATAACCCTCTTCTTGCTCTGAAGCTAGCAAGAAGCACAGAACCTCTCCTCTGATGTGGAAACGCTTGGACCTGTTGACATGGAATACCTGAGGGGAAACCCCAGGAACACCCATGTGAACCAGATATTTGACTTTTCCCATCTTGAAGATTATCCTGAAGGGACAAGTACACTTATCTGCCAAACACTCGAGGCTTGGTAGGCTCCTTCACAAGGATCTATTGACCAGGAGTCCAATCCACCTGAGAGACTTTAAGGTAACGCTAGTATTTGTACAATTCCCAGCTAGCCTTAACATTTGCTTATGCTTGGCCAACCATCTGTGCCATCCCACTTCTGAGCTTTAACACATAGTCCCCCACTTGCTTGGCAGGACCTGGAGAGGTGGCTTCCATCCTTTTTGTACTATGGCAAGGGGCACCCTCACTGGATTTCCAAAGAGGAGCTCAAAGGCATTGAAACCAACATCCTCTTGAGACACCTCTCTGTAAGCAAACAAAGATCCCATTTCCTCCTTAGGTGCTCTTCCACAGCACCCAACATACCCGTGAGAGTATTGTTAAACCCAGAGGCATTGATAGGCGGGTGGCTGAGGGGCTATAGCCCCGGGTCTTTTTTTGTTGTAGCTCCGGATAGAAGCTCAGGGGCTACAACCAAAAGGCTAGCTAGCCCCCGAGTACCGACAGTCACATTACCGTAGCCCCAGGTCTTTTCCAGACCTAGCAACGCCCCTGGTTAAACCTCTCACCCAGACCATTGGTCTGAGGATGGTAGGAAGTGGAGAACCTATATGTTACACCACATTCATTCCACATAGCTTGCATGTAACTAGACATGAAGTTGGTTCCTCTGTCAGAGATCATCTCTTTAATAAAACCAACTCTGGTACAGATGCCCAGGAGACCCCTGGCAACAACCTTGGCTGTAATCCTCCGAAGGGGTATAGCCTCAGGGTACCTGGTGGCATGGTCTACCAGTACCAGGATGAGCCTATGTCCACCTGATGTTGGAAGGTCAAGGGAAGCAACAATGTCGATGCCCACCCTCTCAAATGGTATGTCAACCACTAGCAAAGGCTGCAGTGGGACAATGACACTGCCTCCAGTCTTGCCAGACAACGGACAAGTTGGGCAGGTCTTTTAGTAGGCTTCCATTTCTACTCCTATTCTGGGAAAATTACATTGAAGGGCACCTCATCCACCATCTGCAACCGGAAGGGTCTGTATACGCAGGGTACAACCAACCCCTTGACTGCACCAGGTTCAGGCTGAGTGGGCTCACTGTAAAGGAGATCAACCTCACAATAAATCTTAAATGACCTAGGCACTTTACCTTGTTCCTGGGGCTAGGCCTATTTCCTTAGACGTTCAAGAGAGTGGGAATCTATTTGACGCTTAGAAAAATCACATTTGAGGGCTCGCCATCAGCCAGCAGCCATTGGATGGCAGTGTGATCATCTGGGTTCAGTATGTCTCCTTGAGGAGAGTACTTAGGCTCTCTTCTGCCTCTGGAGCAGAGTCAAGGGTCCCCACTGGGCCTAGACCTTCAGGAGCTGGGACCACAGTCGGTGCTGTAGAAACAGCTGGAAAAGAAGGAGCTCCCTTCACAGAGGTGGTCTTCTTATTCTTCCTCTTAGACTTAGGTTTTCCCTTTGGCTTGAGTGACTGAATTTCAGTCAGGCACTGTTGTACCTGTGATCTAGTGACTGCAGCAGCAGTCAGGGCTAACCCATCGGAAATGTACCCCATCTCGACCAAGTAATTCCCCAACATGATGTTGGCAGGTACATTGTCCTTAACCAGGACAGGAAGCTTTGCTGTTTTGTCATCAATCTGAATGGTGACTAGGGCTACAGGAGATAATTTGGGAGGACCACCAGCTAATCTAGTTGTTCTCGGAGGAGCACCTACATAGTCCTCTGGCCTGAGCAGGGCCCTGTCCACCACTGGCATGCTAGCCCCAGTATCTCTCACACTGGTATAAGGCTGGCCATTTATTAGGGCACTTCTCAGAAAAAAATGCTGGTGTTCTGTGGGATAGTAGCAAGTACTTCTGAGTACTGGACCCAGGCTCCAAGGGACACTAAGGAAATCTCTAAAGGAGCCCCAAAGGTGATTCCAGGTGTGGATGGGAAGACAGTGGCCTCCACCTCAGGCATAGGGCAAGAGTAGGTCAGGCTTACAACCTGGACAATAAGTACCTTATCTTTACACTTGGGGTCACCCTTTCTGTGGTGCAAGGCCCCACAGACCCAACAGGTGCCAAGAATGCAGGGGAACTGAACTGGTTCCAGGGGGAGCCTGATATTCATTAGGAGAACCACTACACTTAGCCCTCTACCACATGAGACGTATCCCTAATAGATTTCTGGACCTTAGAGGGAGAGTGTTTAGGCGTATTCAGATGTGGCGTCTTCTTGGACTCCTCAGCCTTCTGAGGGGTCCCCTTCTCTTTGTCCTTGTCCTTCCCAGTGGGATCCTTAGGGGACACACTGTGGAAGGCACACTTACCAGTCATTTGGCTAACCTAAAGGGATCCAAAATATTCTGGTCAGCAATGTACTGACACAACTCTGGTGAACAAGCCTCGGAAAAGTGTAAAAAAAGAAGAGGTGCAACAGTTAAACAAAAAAATGTACTTTGTAACCATCATTCCATCTCATCATACTCATATGTGCAGCACTCACCAATAGACACATGAAATACTATCTCTCTTGTTTTAATCCCTGAACCTTTTAAGGTACAGGGCCAGTGACTTGCCAAACGTGGCAATCAAAGCAGCTTTCATGCACCCATACTGGCTTCTTTCTTCCACACTCAGTTTTAGAATACAGTCATAACCAGTCTGAGGTACTCTACTTAACAAATACTTAGCCCACACTCTTTTATCAACATCATGGATATCATAAGCCATTTCAAATGCATGTATCCATTGGAGGATATCAGAACCCTTGCATACCAACAAAATCTTTCATAGACTTAGAGCAGAGGCCTTGACAATTCCAACGGGTTTGGCTGAAGTCTCCAGTCTAGCTTTCTCTAGCTGGATTCTCTGACATTCAGTGTCTCTGTTCTTGAGTTGAAAATCCCTGTCTTTGAGTATTACTTGGTGTGCCAACTCCTCTTTATTCAATTCAGCTTCAGTCTCTAACTTTTTGTATTCAAAGGTCAATTGCATCCTTAATAACTTAAGTTCCAAGGTATTCCCTGGGGAAAGAATGCTGGGTTTTGGAATATAAGTGACTGCAGAGGTGGCAACCCCATTGGCAACATCTGTGACTTCAACAGGGGTATGGAACCCATCAGAGCCGCCACCCCCTTCTCACCATGAGTGTTAGAATCTGCCTGGAAATCCACAAGGGCAGCTTTAAGCTCTGCCATAGAATTCTCTGTACATTCAATCCCTCTCTCTTCGCAAGCACTCTGCAGAACCTCTAAGCTCATCCTAGTCAATTTACCATGTGCAATAGTTTCCGTTGTTTGTAGTGCATTTATCAGTATACACTAGTAAAACTCTAAATCAATAAAGATGTGTAGATATTTTGTAGAAGCTAGGTTAAACACTGTGGGCCTGATCACGATTTTGGCGGTAACCCTTAAATCCGGCGGTAGCGCTATTACCGCCGGATTTAAGGGTCCGCCAAATCAGGACTTCGGCGGATTTCGCCCCAGCTCTGAGCTCGCACTATTACTCGTGCTAAATACCCCATTGAGCCCAATGAGGAATGGGGCATTCCCGAATGGGCCCAATGGGGAATGGGGATTAACATTATTGCCGAACTCGTTATCCGACGGTGCTCGGTGGTAGGGCTAATACCGCCGGCGGTATTACCGCCAGCATTACCGCCAAAGTCGTGATCTGGCCCTGTGTCTAAAAACCAGTGATCCCACTGCTGTACCACCAGTAGAAAGACTGCAAGGGGTATCTGTACTCCTACCCCCTATATGGTATGGTAAAGGCACAGAATAACCCCAGCAAGGCTTTCAATTTGGTTACACATGGTGAGTAGCCAGGCTTAGGCTTTCAAGAGGTGATGCAGCCAGGTTGTTAAGTACAGTGAATCCACAAAGCTCCAACAAAGGAATGTCCACACACTAGTTTAGATGATAACACTGCTTTCATTATTTAAAATAAGGTTCAGTAAAATATATATACACATAAATAATTTCATTGTACGTTGTACTAGGAGTACCTATTCAGTACCTATTCAGAGAATGCCAAATATATACACTGTAATAGCTGCATTAACTGCTGGCAGTTTTAACTAGGCTGGTGAACTCTTACGTAAGGTGTATCAGCACATAATAGGAAAGAAAGGCAGGTTAGTAGTGAACAATGGCAGAATACGTTCTGTAGCTTAGATAAATAATTCTGAGTGAAGATCCCCCCACCTGGGCAACCTGTAAGGGAAAAGTTAGGGAGTAACTTATCTTGTCTTTCACAGCCCCAACCATAAAGTTCAATTACATTCTGCTTTCTTTTAAAAGGTTCTACAACCACAAAGTACTTGACAGGCCACAGGAGTACAGGATCCAAGACGAATCTGGCATCCCTTGATGACTCCTAAGGCTAGACGATTCTCTTTCTTGTCACAGTACCTTAGCAGGCAAAGTGGCAGACTTTCTTGCATTCACTCAACGATTCCCTCCAAGTATGGACTCCCTTGGAAGAAGGAGCAACTGGGATTTTGAGTCTGTGACAAGAATGGAACCAAAGTCTTTCTGAAGTACCGATGTTTGGCTTTTCCTGGTGCTGTCGCCGATGATTTCTCTGACTCTAGAAGTCCTGGGAAGACGAAACTTTTGGTGGTCTACTTACAGGCGTGGAAGTTGAAGATAAGACCCATGCGACCCTCTGAAGACATTGCACGGTGACAGGTGCAAAGGTCACTTTTGGTGTTGGGTTTTGGATTTAGGTAGTTGTCTAATTTTCGGTTCTTCAGTGCTGCAGCCGCAGATCAGATGTCTGCACAGTTTCTGGTGACCAAGACTCGACCACTGGTAGAGACCTAGGAGCCTCGGACCTTGGAGCCTCACCAATTCTGGACCCTCTGAAAATGTTTGTTAGTTTCTGTTGGCGGGAACCCCCCCCCCGCAGACCCACCTCTGTTTACAGCGACTCTGGTCTCTGGTGGAAAAAAGTGGCCAGTGTTGGTGATGAGTATGTCCTTTGAAATATTCTTAGGCAGTTGAGAACTTTCCCAGCTCCGGGTGTCCAGCAGCACTATGCCAAGGTACCCCCTCTTCTGGGCGGTAGACATCAACAGCTTCCAGCGGTCACAAAATGAACTACCGGAACCTGGGTGACACCAATGGACTTCTCTTGCTTGAGCTGACGCACACTCCTCTTCTGGTCTTGGAAGACTTGTTTTCCAGACAGTAGACAGACAGAACTGCCTTCCAGGATACTTTGATGAAGAGTAGCAGGCTTGCATGATGGTCCCTTATAGCTCAGGCAGAGGTCTCCTTGGCAGGTCCTCTCTGGATCAGTCCTTGGGAGACAAGACAGCTTTCGGATTACATGAAGAAAGGCAGCAGCAGACTTCCCTTTCAGTTGGGCTTCAAGGATCAGCTTCTTCTTGCTAGGCTTTAACTTCTGCTTCTGAACAAATTGGTAAGTGAGAGGTTTCCAGGTAATTCACCCGTCCCTCATTCACTCTGGCTCAGTCAGCAATCACGGATTCAGCCAATCACACAGAAGGGCATTCATGCAGGCAAGCAGACAATCAGGCCATTCACTCCACCCAGAAACTCATTACAGAATATGTGGATTGGGGCAGATACCCAGTCTTTCAGCACACAACAATGGAGGATAATCAGAGCCACTGTCAAGTCAGCATGTACCTGCCACCAGCCTATACCATGCTCTGTGGGTCACACACAGGTGCCCAAATAACACACATAAGAGATACAAGGGTGTACCCCTACTCATGGGTGCCATAAGGGTAACCCATTGGTGATGTTCACCAAATGATAAAGAGCAGGCTGGCTGCACTTGCAGAGGACCAGGCTGGAGCTCAGTGGCAGAAAACATAGCATAAAACACACTCAGATAAGTGGTAGGACAAGGACAGGAGGCCCTATCCATCCATACGCATTTCCAGCATCACAGACAGCATTTATAAAAGCAGTGAAAGCACTTAGTAACTGTCAACTAATCCATTAAAAGTATTCATGTGGAGAAATCCTTTTGTCGATTTTATTTTGCCCTGTCCCCTCATCCATGCTCTATAAAGATAGTTTGCCACTGAATGCACAATAAGTTCATCGTTTGTTTCGTAGCATAATGGGATAGCTTCTAACGTCCCTCTGGTTGCTCGAGCTAAAACCAAAGGTTTCAAATATCTTCTCTGCAAATCTAGATGTTGCAGACAAATTAACATGCAGTGTGTAAGATTCTCTACAATTTCTTTGCAATGTATGCACTTAGCACTGTTCTACTCGTTAAGCAATACAGCAGTGGGCAATATTCCAATTCTGAGCTTGATATATAAAGCTCTAAAATATTTAGGCCTCAGGTTATCTTAATACCTTTCATAGTCAAATGCTTACTTAGCTTCTCAATACATTCTGAGGCTATTCCAATATTCCAATGTATTCCATTGTGGCTTTGTGATCTTTAGCATTGAAAGCAGTCCTCACAATATACTTTGTTAAATTTTCATTTGTTTAGGCCTGCTCCAGTTATCGCTACATCCAATCCTGCCAGACATTTCCTTCACAAATTCACATCATGGAAGTAAAGCACCTCCCTCTTTTAACACCACATCTTCTAATGGTTTTATTAGCCTTGGAGAGGTCCATATTATATTCATCTAACACATGCATCTTAATTTAACCAATGAATCTATCCTTTTCAGGTTTGTTTCCATGCATACTGGCAGATTAGGAGAATTAAAGGGTTCACCCAAGATGTTTTTTACAAACCTATTTTGAGTAACAGCAATGGTATTGCAGTTCACATAACATAGTTGTGCCCCATACAGGGCAGACTGCCGGTTTTGTAATATGCAGTTTTCCAATGAGGCCCTTACATCACCATTATTGTGCTCTCTAGTGAGCCTTGCAATTGCTTCACTATACCTAGATAACACCAACTTGATGGGCCCATGAACAATTATCCCTGACTCTTAACCTGCGGTAGTCATATGATTTGACATGCTCTATTTTCATACCTTGTAACTCAATGTCAAACCTCACACTATTTTTGATTTTGGACATTAATAGTTAAGCCATTTTCATTGCACTGATCTTCAAATATGTTGAATTGAGCCCTTAGACCAACAGGTGTTAATGAGATGAACATCTCTTCATCCATCGGCAAACATAAGGGTTAGGCATCTCTCTCTAGGCATCAGTGGGAATTGCTAACAGGCATTCTATGATGACATTCATAAAAATACAAAACAGGTTTGGTGCAAGGACACAGCCTTGCCGAACCCCTATTGGTATCTCAAAGAACTTTGATATCCTGTAACTCAAGTTTCACCTCACCACAGCTTTGTTATAAATTTGAAGAAGTTGGATAACTGAGAGAAGTGCACAGTGTACACCAAGATAGATTAAACAATTCCATAGCCTGATATGAGGGACCCAGTCTAAAAAATGATCAGAGAAATGGGAACACATTAATCGCAGGGGCGAGGATGGTTTGTTTACCTATTGAATTTTATAAAGCTTGGAGTATCAAATTGGCTGAAGTGTTGACTAAAATGTTCAATGAAGGTGATGAAAAAGGAACATTAAAAGAAGAATTCAATAGGGCATTCATCACGGTTAGCCAAAAATTGGGTACAAGCCCCTTGTTGTGCAGCAGCTTCAACCCAATCTCCCTGATAATCATAGATAGTAAAATACTGGCAAAACTGGAAGCTTATCCTTTAAATATAGTTATTTCAAAGCTGATTCATAATTCAGAAGTGGGGTTCTTATGAGGCAGGCCTCCCAGGGAAAATATGTGCTAACTCCTGCATGTGCTATGGCAAGCGTGGCCTTGAAAGGAACCTAAGATCATGCTCACGTAAGATGCTGAGAAGGGGTAGAAAAGGGTGGAATGGGTCTATCTGCTTCATGCATTTAAAAGGTTTGGAATTGGGGGGAGACATTTTGAGGAAAGTAAAACTCTAATATACTCAGCCCAGTGTGAGGGTGAGCAGTAATGGATTATTGTCTGAATATATTTATAATAATGGCTAAAGGCAGGAATGCATCCTATTGCTCCTGTTTTGAACTATTTCACTGGAGCCCCTATCAATAGTCATTAGGCATAGGGAAATTATATGAGGGATCCAAACCCCAGTAGCAGAACTGAAAGCACTGTTATATGCGGACAACACCATGCTAACGCTTATGGACCTGGATACCTCCATCCAAGAACTAATGGAAGATGTCCAGACATTCCCTTCTTTCTCCTGATATAAAATCAATTAGGAAATGTGTGAAGTAATTTTATTTGCATGTTTCCCTTTATCGCATGCTAATCCCTGAGGACCAAACAGGAAACCCTGTATCTGGGCAGATAGTAATAAAGAGTTCAAACTACATAACCTTGAAATAATCAACAGAAAAGGAAGGCTTTACTTTTTTTCTGAATAACAATAGGGTGCCAATGCTTCATAGGTCCGTAGGGAGCTTTGTCCACAGTGTGGGGCCAATAACTGGGAAACGTCTATCCTAGACAGACCATGGGAATGGGAAATGACCAAAACATCTATGTGCATTGATTTTAGGCATCTTATAGGCTACTGGCATTTTAATAGTGCAGTCAAATAAGATAGAACTAGACCAAATGTACACTTGAAGACCCTACAGGGGATTTTAAACTGTATCCTGTGCTGTTCTGGCAGCCAGTTGAGCTCTTTCCGAAAATGTATTATAGATGAGATTTTAGGTAGCTGAAAGATAAGGTGTATTGGCATGCTTTGAATCTTTTTCAGCCTTAGCAGTTTATATTTGGGTAGGCCTGCTTATAAGGCATTTCCATTGTCAATATAAGAATTGATGAGGGTTCCGATAACCAGGAGCCACTCATCTTTAGGAATGAAAGTCAAAGTTCTTTTTGATAGCCAGAGCCAAAGAATGTAGCTTTGGAAACTTCATTAATCTGTGTGGAAAAGAAGACATTCAAGTCCTGAACCAATTTTCTAAGGGGTGGAGGGAGGAAGACAGAGAGCGGGGTTGGATAAAGTTCTTAATAGCCTATGTTTATTAATTGTGTTCATTACTCTCTGTTATAAATAATCACTTTCTTCTAGATTAAATGAGGTTTGCGGGCTGGGTTTAAGGAAGTGATATAGCAATGGTGTTGCCAAAGGTTTTCCGCTTCTCTAGCTTCTTTTGTAAGGTTCAGTAACTGTGTAGAGTGCCAGGGTTCGGAGATCCTTTTAAGGTCCATCTGTTGTTTTTTTTTTTTTTTTTTAGGCAAACTGATTACTAATAGGTTACGTCCTGTTGCAGCACTGAGAGCAGAAGGAACTGCACTTGACCTTGTTATCTAAGGGGGAAACTGTTCCAAGCTTGAGTGGGTGTTTTTAAATAAGGCTGAAGTCATGCCCTGGAATAAAGCGATTAATAAATACTGTGTCAGTAAGGGTCATTCTGCTGGCTGACATCAAGCATATAATGCACAGGAATTCACATAAACCGAGATTTAACCAGGACACAGAAGGAATTATACAAACGGGCCTTTCCCAACATTTGTAACTGGGGAAGCACCCAAAATATTAAGATGGCAGAAGTGGCAAGATTAAATATTACTCTGAGCATAATACATTTGTAAATGTAAACCCTACCCCTCCCCATGAAAAGAATTGCCAGGAGAATTAATGAATATGTGGAGGACTTTACCCTAGACTCAAACTAGTAAAGTTCTTAGTTCCAATGTCTGCACAGGGCTTCCAGCTTCCTAATATAATTCAGACCAACACAGAGCTGATTACATCAGGAAATAGGTCTGAATGGAATAGCAATAATCTTGAACACGATGGATTGTCTAGAATGCACAATATCCTAAGGAGTTACATCCACTCTTGTAAACACGATTTGACCATACTTAAAGTAGACAGGTGCTGGCACGAATAGGCCCCTATCTGGAACAATACGTCAATTCAGATATGGAAAAGGAGGCTTTCTGGGACAGATGGAATACAACGTGAATAAAACAGATGCTAGAGAGTTCAGATTAAATCCAGCTCATTTTAAACTATTACTGGGCGAGTTCTGGACCCAAGGAAAATGCAAGGAGTAAAACAACAGCAGCTTGCTGGAAGTTCAGGGTCCAGCCTATGATATTCTACATTACTCATAAACCTTTGGATAATTGTGAGAATATTGGTCTATCATAAACAACTGAATCCCAGGCATTACAGAGAAAGGCACATCAAGAGACCCTAAAATGTGTTTGCATTCTGCATAATACATCAGATATGACAGATGTCCTCAATCAATACAAGAGATGAATTAATGCAGCTCTGTTAGTGGCAAAGTAAGCTATTCTGAGTCTATGGGGAGCTAAAAGCATCTCTCAATCACTCATGTGGGATAAATGAGATGAAGTGTCAACATATGAAAGACACATGAATAGAACTCAGGACAGGGATGCTCATTTCCTGCTGACCTGAGGAAAATTGTTAGTATTAAAGTGTGCTAATCCATATATACCAATAGATTACAGAACAGCATCAGAAAGAGTAAGACGGGGATCTCTGTCCAGAAGCCCGTTTTCATGGTGCTCTAATGGACTTCGGAGCTTTACTATAGTTTAACTGTTTTTTTTTATTTTATTTATTTAGTTGATCTAAGTACACTTTTCAATTTCTCATCATAAAACACATTATCAAATTATCATCATAAAACACATAAAGCATCAAAGTTACAATAAATATTAGTCACAATGAAATGAAATCACGGCAACATTTTCTCAGAAATTGTATGTATGACACATATGTGTAAAATTGAACAGTAAATTATCAAATCATTGGCATATGTATATGTATGTGATTGATTCAGATTTGCGTGTTTTGTGCATGCCTGAGAAACTTAGTTTATCTAAAAAATTCAACTCATAAGTGCTTAGATTTCATCAAGTTTCAGCAAATCTAAAAAGTAAATTATTACAATCGATAACGAGATCCTACTCATACCTGAGATCATTCCCCATAAAATATCAGCATTAAGAATTTTAAAATCCTCTAAATATTTTTTCAAATAAAAAGTACTCTTGTCATTCAACTCTATACATTCTGTGATTAGACGTTTAACATCTCAGGGTGATCCACAGGCTTGCAAAAGGGACATATATTCTGTTTTGTGTCAATCATTTTTCGTTTTGCCAGTACATCGTTAGTAGACCACGAGTTAAAACTCAATTACATGTCATCATTTCAGAGCCTCTGCGATGGACATTTTGCTAGATAGGGTTCCAGTGAGAAATAGCTTTTAATAATAAAAGGATTTTTTTTAAAGAAATCTATGTATGTCAAGCATGTTTCTGGCGTTCTCATCCAATCAACATGTAACTATGTTTTCTTAGACCGCATCGGATTTTCAAACAAAAGTCCTTAGGGTATAGCTGCAGTACTTGAAATATAGGCAAGGAACCAACTAACATATGGCTATGTATTAAGCTGCAAACATGTCAAGGTTAGCTTGTTTGCATTGGCTAATTTAAGTCTGAATTCACAGGAAGTGCTCTCTGGATCTTTATTTTCTGTTCTGAGCTGTGACAAATAGATGGAATTTGTCCCTTCTCCCAATTGGGGGGGAAGCCCCCCCTATTGGGAAGGGTCCTTCCTCTGAGGCTATGCAGGTAAGCCTACTCTGCGACACACTCCCTAGGGGTCAAAACAAGTGGGACCTCACCAAGAGAGAGTCCCGCTTAGGCATAAAGAACTCCTATTCCCGTGAGTAATTCCATGAACATAGACAGATGACGTCCTACATGGGGCTGTCCATAATATCAAACACTGTTAAATACTAAAATTGGATTGAAGAGAAAGTTAACATAGATCAGCATGGTTAAGAAAGAGATGTTGGAACTTTAATCAGAAAGCAGCAATCCCCTGCGACAAGTTTGATAAGGGTGGAGTATTTGTCAGAGAAACAGAGAGGAACACGTACCAAAGCAGGGGAAGGCCCCTGATGACGCGGGACCAAGAGGAGGCAGAGCTGGCAAAGAATGCAGAGCCTGCAAAACTCTTAGTTGCTGCAAACAGCAAACCAAATTCTGGTAATCCTGGGTGTGCGACAGACAGAGAGAAGCAGAGCTGACAGGAGTAGGGAATTGGTAGTGGCATGGCCACAAAGGTAACATGGTGGGCAGGAGGCCCTTGCAACAATGTAAATACATAACGTAAAAGGTAAAAAACAATCAAAGTTTGTCTTAGTAACATGAGAAGAAATTAGAAAGAAAATTACAGAATCTGAACTGTCCTAATAAAAGAAAGAATCCAATACAAATCCCAGAGAAAGGGAATACTGAGAAAGAGATAATGCTTTCCTGGAAGGAGAGGAAGGATGTCCCTTGGATAAAAGCAGAAGAATGGGAGATACGATTGAATGTGTATGGTAAAATAAATGACAGTTAACCCTCATGGATACATTTCCTAAAAGAGAAACCAAGTCAGAAAAGCCTGAAATATAATGGTCCAGAAAACAAAAACATTATATGAAAATGTTTAATCAGATAATACAAAGCCCAAAATAATTGATCTAAGAATTCAACAAGAGCAAACAAAACACAACCCTATGGAAGAGATCATAAGTCACAATCTGATGAGAGAGTTGAATGAACTAATAGAAAGAGTCAATAAAGACTATTCAAAGATTGGGTATTACTCTGAAATACCAAGAATAACAAGACACGTGTGGCAGGCACCCCACAGAAGAAGAGAGTCAATCTCCTGTCCTTAGTTGTTTATGTTAGTGGTAGGGTCAGTTATTATTAGCTTTTTGACAGTGGACTCTTCCTTTTATTGGACATTAAAAGACAACAGACAAGGACCTTAGTTATTCATAGGCATGGAAAATCCCATAGTGATAGGGATAGTTGGCATTCACAATTGTATTTAATAAACATCCTTAAAGAATGTCCTCCAAGTGTCCACATCCTTCTGAATCTTCACAGAGCCCACATATATACTTTGTTTCCTGCGAGTATGGGTGCAGGTTTTACTAGTTATACATGTGTGACTTTAGCTAAGCAAAAATGTGTAATCTACAATCTACACAAGTATGTATGTATGCATGCATGCGTATGTTTTCAAATCACTAACATATGCATTGTTCAATCTGTGTAGGCCTGTACAATATTAACACACCTGTCTGTGTGTGGTGTTTGCTAAACATGGATATATTCCTTTCATTCTAGATATGCGCACAGTTTTAAAAGGTTCTGCATATAATGATGTATGTAATGCTTTCAGTCTATTCATAGAAATACTACCAGCAGTTCTACACATATGGGCAAGATGACACGTCATCTTAATATTCCTTCTCCATGTTGTCACTTTTGAGAAAAAATTCTATTCTTCAGTAACAGATATTCACAGGGTAATTCATATATTTCAGCACAGAGTCAGCACACGCGAGCAGCGCAGAGAGGCAGCGTGCGCCAGCGTGTGTCAGCCGTGTGCGCTAAACAGCATTCTGGCGCACCGCGTATTCATGGAATATCAAAGCCATTTTGAGGGCTGGTGAGAAGAACATCCCGCAGCGCCAGTTACTCCCCCAAGAACACCCCTTGCACAAGGATAAGGCATTGAAATCCCCAATGCAGAGCAAAGGGCCGTGCTAACCTTGCACCAGTTCACAGGGCCGGTACAGTGTATTTGGGGGGTGTGCGGGAAGTTTTACATGTGAAAGGGCTTGCGAGAGCGGGGTACGTGCATTCTGAGGGGTGAGCGGGAAGTTATACATGCGATAGGGCTTGGGCGAGTGGGGTACGTGTATTCCGAGGGGTGTGCAGGAAGTCATACACATGATAGGGCTTGGCAGAGCGGGACACATGTATTCTGAGGGGTGTGCAGGAAGTTATACATGCGATAGGGCTTGGGCGAGCGGGGTACGTGTATTCTGAGGGGTGCGCGGGAAGTCATACAGGCGATAGGGCTTGGCCGAGCGGGGTACGTGTATTCTGAGGGGTGCGCAGGAAGTTATACACCCGAGAGGGATTGGCCGAGTGGTGTACGTGTATTCTTAGGGGTGCGCTGGAAGTTATACACGTGATAGGGCTTGGGCGAGTGGGGTACGTGTATTCTGAGGGGTGCGTGGGAAGTCATACATGCAATAGGGCTTGGCCAAGCGGGGTATGTGTATTCTGAGGGGTGCGGGGAAGTGATACACGCGATAGGGCTTGGCCGAGCAGGGTACGTGTATTCTGTGGGGTGCGCGGGAAGTTATACACACGATAGGGCTTGGGCAAGCGGGGTATGTGTATTCTGAGTGGTGCGCGGGAAGTCATACACGCGATAGGGCTTGGCCGAGCGGGATACATGTATTCTGAGGGGTGCGCGGGAAGTTATACACACGATAGGGCTTGGGTGATTGGGGTACATGTATTCCGAGGGGTGCGCGGCAAGTCATACATGCGATAGGGCTTGGCCGAGCGGGGTACGTGTATTCTGAGGGGTGCACGGGAAGTCATACACGCAATACGGCTTGGGCGAGCGGGATACGTGTATTCTGAGGGGTGCGCGGGAAGTTATACACACGATAGGGCTTCGGTGATTGGGGTACATGTATTCCGAGGGGTGCGCCGGAAGTCATACATGCGATAGGGCTTGGCCGAGCGGGGTACGTGTATTCTGAGGGGTGCGCGGGAAGTCATACACGCAATACGGCTTGGCCGAGCGGGGTATGTGTATTCTGAGGGGTGCGCAGGAAGTTATACATGTGATAGGGCTTGGCCGAGCGGGGTACGTGTATTCTGAGGGGTGCGTGGGAAGTCATACATGCGATAGGGCTTGGGCGAGCGGGGTACGTGTATTCCTGGTGTGCACCAACATGAATTGGCAATGTGTGTCCTCCAGGTGTGCACTCTAGCCCACAACACAGGGGACTACCCTGAACCCCTGGCCATGCCCCCCAGCCAGCTCACAAATCACCTTGCACAAGTGAGCACCCACACATGTCCCCCTGCACCCCCACCCACCTAGCAGTGACAGGCACCTGCCAGCAGGCCCCGACTCATGTCCCACTGACCCCCACCCACCCAGCAGTGACAGGCACCTGCCAGCAGGCCCCAACTCATGTTCCACTGCACCCCCACCCACCCAGCAGTGACAGGCACCTGCCAGCAGGCCCCGACTCATGTCCCACTGCACCCCTATCCACCCAGCAGTGACAGGCACCTGCCAGCAGGCCCCGACTCATGTCCCCCTGCACCTCCACCCACCCAGCAGTGACAGGCACCTGCCAGCAGGCCCCGACTCATGTCCCCCCAACACGTCATCATGATCCACAATCATGGGCCTTATGGCCACCCAAAGCCCACTGCATGCCACCCTTGTCCAAAGGCCCAACCAAGTATTCCATCCACCCCACATTGAAATGCCCATTACATGACACAACCCAAATGGCAAGTATGTACATCACACATGTCCGACTCACACACACACACAATGGGTGCCAGTGAATGTGAAAACCCACATTGTGACATGCATGAAACCAATGAGAGAATACAACAAATTGAAGTACAAAACAAAAATATATTGAACACAAAATGATGGGAATTAAATGAAAACACACAATAATGGAAATAAGAAATAAAATACAGCATGTCCCAAAATTAATAAAATATATGAAATTAGAATCCAAATAAATCCAAATGAAGATGTGTCAAAAGTCTCCTTCCAACAAAGCAAATCCAAAGGGAAAGAAATAAGTAAAATCCATTGCTCCATGGTCAAATAAAATAAGTAATGATGAAAAATCCACTGTTCAACTATACACAAATAACAAATCCAGGGTCCATGAGCCCAACTATTGAAATGCAACCTACAATAAAGACTACCTAATAAAGAACTATCTACAAAAAGGTGGGGCATAGTCCAAGTGCCCCAAATGAAAGAAAAACATAAATGAAACCTAACACTAACTAACTATATACAATGGCGGCGGGCAAGTCCTACGATTTCCTGGGTCAGGTCATCATCGAACTCCTGTTCTATGTCCTGGAGGCGGGCCTGTTCCATGGCCCCGTGGTTTCGCAGGGATAACGCCATGTCCGCCTCCAACTCCCTGCAAATTGCCTCTAGGCACTCGGCCCGCCTCAGCTCCCTGCGCATTGTGTTCTCCGCCCTGACCATAATGAGCTGTGCCTCTTCCACCCTCCGCCACTCCGCATCTATGTGCTGGCCCAACCGCTGCCACACGAAAGACACTCCCAATCCAGGGTCCTCCTTCCCTCCGGCCGATGCCTGACCCTCTGATGTTGATGTCCCCGAGCCATCATCGCTCCCACCTTGAGCCTGCTGCTGCTGTGCCTGTGCCCTGGCTCTTGATGCCTGCCCGTCCTCCTCCTGCTGGGGTTCAGTTGTTGTTGTGGCCACCCCTGCTGGACCTCTGACTCCCGACTGTGGCAGGGATGTGTCCTCCACCAGCCTAGCCGCTGGGTCTGAGGTAGCTCCACAGGGTACCCAGGTGATACATGGGCCGGAAGATGGTACGGAGGACAACTGGCGCATAGGGGGTTCAGGTGAGGAGGGGGTCGGAAGAAGGTCCAGCAGACGGAGGAATTCAGCACTGGCGACCCGTCGCAGTAGGTTGACGCGGTCAAAGAGGCATCCGAGATGATGTGCAGTGTCTTCACGAAAACACTGCAGGTCATCTCGCATGCCCCGTTGACGCAACTCCATCCCAGCCAGGACAGGCTGAACATGGACCCGGATTGCCACATCCGCAGGGAGGGGAAGGCCAGTTCTGCGCTCATCCCCTCCCTGAGAACGGGTCTGGACGTAGGCATCCATGCTGATGCGGGATGGTGCCGTCACAGGATCGGGTACAGGATTACACACAGGCACCTCCGCGGAGGCCAGTGCTGCCTCCTGTCCCTGCCCCTAGACTGCACCGCTAGCACCAGTGGAATCCCCCCTCCAGACCCTGTGTCTGACCCTTCCACGGCCTCCTCCTCAACCAAACCCCCCACCAACATGGATGACTCTGTGTCATCTTCCTCCATCGGACCCTGTGGGGTCTCAGCTGCTCCTTCTGCTGCTGAGGAGTCCACCTCTAACCTCCGCCTCTTGGACCTACCCTCGGCAGCTGCAGCCATGGACGCGGCACCAGACTCCTCACTCCCCGACGAGATGACAACCTGGGAGGGGAGCCGGGCCTTGCATCTCCGGCTGGCTGTGGGATCCCTGCCGCTTTGCTCCACAGCATGTCTCCGCCCTCTCCATCAGTTGACACTGCAGACAGGGAGAGCTAGAACACAGGCATCAGGGCACTGTATAATGGTCTGATAAACACATGACAGTTGTATATGAGTGGCAGTGTCAAACTTCAAATATGGCATCACACTCCCAACGCACATGTCATTTCAACACACACACATGAGCAAATCAACAGGAATGTTGCACCAGGCAGCACCATCCATACATAAAGAACAGCATGAGCAGCCAAAGGTGAGCCTCACATCAAATGCAACACAGGGAGTGCAGAACACATGCACACACGCCACCAGACATACATGCATCTGTACATTTCCACCGCCTGTTGCAGTGATAACATCGCCATCCATGTCACATCTGGCAATCAGCATCCTACATGTCAGTGTCACATGCATCCATGGTGTATCAGAGTTGCACACTTGTCAAATAAACACACATGCACATGTACATAGTGCAGATACATGCAGCTGGAACCACCATCCATGTGTGAAACCACAACCATGCCACTGTACATACACAGAAATGTAGAAATGTGTGCACCGACACCTGCATTTGGGCAGCATGCTTACCAACGCATACACCATCGATGTGTCTCACACATGAGAGGACTCACATGTGGCAGGCTCATTTCCCTATACATACACATGCATACATGACCTTACACAGACATATGTACAACCTGCACACTCCTGCCACACCTCAACATGCACAGCGTCCAATCAGCACGCATGTACACTTACAGCTCCACTCCAGGTGGGTCTGCCTCTCAAGGACCTGGAGGTGGAGCACTAGGTGTAAACATTCCAGGACCCTCATCTGGTTGTTGGTTAGGTGGACCCGGCACCCCTTGGCATACGCTGCCTTCAAGAGGCGCTTGGCCTTGTTGAGGGTCCTGGACCTGAAGTCCTCCCAGCGCTTCCAGACGTGTTGAATATCGCAGACTGCCACCCCCTCCACTTTGATGGCAGTCACGATGTCCATCCAGATCCTCTTCCATCCTTCATTGTTGGCGCACAAGCTTCCAAAGAGGGCATTATACTGCCCCAGGACTTGCTCCACCAGGATACGAAATTCACTGGCACTGAAGCTGGTAGCCCTCTGCCTCGCTGGCTGGGGGTTGCCAGTGGTGCCAGATGGTGTTGTGTCTGACATGGCAACCCAAGAGGCAGGTGTGGGTGGGCAACTGGGTCCTGGGGCTGGGCTGTGGAGTGATGGTATACCAGTCGGGAGTCTTCTGTTCCAGCAAGGGTGGTCACAGCAACTGCACCCCTGCAGATGGCTGACGAGGAGGTACCAAACAGCAGGGCACGTGGGTAGCAGGCAGGCAGGCAGCAGCAGATGGCAGGTGGGAGCATGCTCGGGGCATTGGAGGTAAATGGCCTTCTGTGCAGGAGCGTGGTCTTCCGTGTGTTGTTGTGTGGCCAGCTTGATACGGAGTGATTTGGCAAGTGAAAAAACTGCACGTCTGCGTGTAATTCGAGGAAAGGCCCTTAGCGCATAAACACGTCTGTGACATGATGCGCAAGGGCGTTTCCCTCAACACGGGTGCATGTTGATTGTACATGTGCAAAAACTGCACTTCCGGGTGTCACTGCGTGCAATTGGAGGAAAGGGCCTAAGCGTGTATGTGCGTACGTGATGTTGCACATGTGGGCTGGGTTAAAAGGTACGCGTAGGATGGCATTTTCTTGTACATGCTTTTTGTGGAGAGCGAGCGGGTGATTCTTGTACTTCTTGTCGGTTCACACGCGATTACTTCACAACGGTTCCAGTTCGTACTCCCTGTATACTCAGACAGAGTTCAAATCTTCTTTTGGCGGGTGTGCTGCCAACGCGCACACGCGCATCTTTTTCACATTATTTTTCCAGGCAAACCGTGAGTCGCGCACATATTTTTCAACTGCGGTTGCCCCTGTGTGTTGCGTACCCATTCAGAGGTCATTTTAGGCTGCGTGTACCACGCATACGCTTATTTTTGTGTTTCTGGGTGCCACAGCGTAGTGCGGGTTCTTTATTGCACGCATGTGGTCTACCAGGGGTTGTGTGCACTTTAAATATTGTTTTCGGGGTGCCTGCGCGTTGCGTGACCCGTCATCTTCCCCCAGGGGTCACAGACAGCCTTGCTAGAGCACTAGGGTACGTATTCCATCTAGTACCCTACCCCTTTCACCCAATTGCCCAGGACAATTGTTTACTGCAACTCCCATATGCACAACAACATCAGTGCCATGGATGGGAGGCGGCCAAGCAGTAAGGGAGGCAAAGGTGTCCGACCTCAAAGAGGTGGGAGCGGTAGGGGAAGTGGCCAGGATGTGCAGGATGGGCCAAGAGGCCAGTGTGTGGAGGACCAATCAGGGACACCTATGCCCCCCCCCAATGGTTCAGGGAGATGTAGCTGACACCATCCCAGCTCAGGCCTTGTTAAACTGGCCCATATTGTCAACCGAACCGGCACAGGATGACTCCCAGGCTGACTGTCACCAAGTCTAAGCCACGTGTGGCGGTGAAAGTTGCTGTCACCAGGCCATGTGGTTCTGGGGCAGCAATGTCATCTGCTGCCGAAAGTAACCAGGGTGAGGAGGCTGCAGGGGCAGCTGCAGCTCAATCCACCCCATCATGGTCATCATGCCTTTGGCTACTTCCAGTGCCCAGTCCACCTGCGCTTCTGCCCCTACCAACCAGAGCGGCCTAAGCTACTCAGGGTCTGCACCACCTTCCAAGAGGAAGAAGGGTGCTCTTGCGGTAAGGCTGGGACCCCAGACACAGCTACCCACTCCGGCACATCAAGGAAGCCTAGTTTCAATGATGCCGAACTAGATGCACTTGTGGGCTATGTGTTGGCCCATGGCCGCAAAATGGTGGTGACTGCAGGGTGCAAGACTACGACTGCTCAACATAGGGCCAGCTGGCAGACCATCGCGGACCACGTTAGTTCCCTTGGATTTGTGAAGCACACAGCTGATGATTGCTTTAAGCGGTGGAATGACCTGAAACGCAGAGCAAAGAACAAGCTGGCTTCAAATCATGCCTCTACTCTGGTGACTGACGGTGGGTCTCCACCAGAGGAGGAACAACTCACTCAACATGAGTCTATCGCTGGAGCATTCATCACAGAGGACCAAATCCAAGGCGTGGGAGACCTACCAGATCTTGAAGCAATGTCCGGTGAGTGACCATGCATGTGTGTGCAATCCATGTGTATGTTGCTTCGATGATGTGTTCTGATTGAGTGCCAGGTGAGGCTGTGTAATTATGAGTGCTATGGTTCACCCATGTGGTCCCTCAAAACCATTCCCCATACTTGTGTTTCCGTTTCACAGTATCCCTTCTGACGGACTTGTGTTTCCATTTCACAGTATCCCTTCTGACCACAGTTCACTTTTTGCACATGATTACTGCACTTGGCCTTCAGCTGCCTTCTTGCCACAACATTCTTCATACAGTTTTACTGTTCATTATGCTTGATTTATTGAATTTCGTAGCATTTTTACCACACATTTTTGTGGCCTACTGTCCCAAATGTGACATACTTCAGTCATAGATTACACTGCACAATGGGCCACATTTCTTGACTTATTATGGGGAACATTTGAACAGTCAGGCTGATTGAGTAAAGTGCACCTACACATGGCCTGCACACAATCATTTTGGGGCCCTGTTTGAATGTTGAACATGACAATTGTATCCTCTCATGTCGAAGTGACCAACCATTATGTATCCATGTGCCTGCCATCAGTGAACACTGGCTTTGTTGCAGCGTGTGGCACATGAGTGTTTTCACACTCATTTTTCCATGTTTTATGTCATGATGTCCATCTCACATGGATGGGTAACATTACTGATTTGCTACCATCTGGGTGTCCTTGTTTAATCTGCCATGGCTATGGTACGTGCCGTCTGTGTGCTGGCATGTGTCGTGTATGTGGATTGTCCATGCCACTCACAGGCTAATGTTTGATGCGAGTGCTATCCAGCAAGCAGCACATGTGTTGGGTTTCCATCTTGGAGTCATCAGTGTCTGCTTTTTGCCTCCCCTTGCAACTCATTGACAGTGCATGCATGCCAGAGTTATTGTCATGTGTGACATGTGTCATTTTTGTACTGGATCTCTGCCTCGTCATGCCTATGTGTATGTGCTATGGTGCTCATGCCTGTTTCCAATAGTAATCTTTCATGTTTTTGCAGGTGATGAGGCACTTGATGCTGTTGAGGAGGAGGACATGGCGCAGAGCCAGGAGTACTCACAGCCACAACCGGGCACCAGTGGAGGTCGTGGGGTGGTGGTGGGTGAAAACCCAATCATCCTACAAACCATCCTGTCCAGGGGTGTCTCTGGGTACACCTCCGGAGACCTCTATGAATCAGGTGCTGAATCGGACATTGAGACATATGTACCGTTGCAGGTAAGTGTTTCTGGCAGGGATCCTGTTCTGTCCAACCCACCTGCACTGGGGGTAGACCCCTCTATGGGGATTTCAGTGTTGGAAAGTCTGCCTGTGGCAGTTACGGATGCAGGGTCACACATCACAATATTTGCTCCTGTTCCTGGGCCAGCAGATCAAAGGAGAATGCAGTCCTGCAGCCTCAGGCAGTGCCAGCACAGCAAGGTGCACATCACCTTGCCCCAAAGAGGTGTGGTGCCCGCCAACGCGGTGGCTGTGCGCTACCAGGCAATTCAGTGTGGGAGAACTCCATGTACACTATAGCAGCAAAACAGGGGGCATTGTGTGAAATAATGGCTCAGGCAATGGATAGGGTGGCCACTTCCATTCTACACCCTGAAAGGCAGAAGGAGCTCCAGCAGCAGGCAACAGAGTCCATTTGCCACTCACACAGGGAGGACATGTTGGCGTCCGACAGGGAGCGACGGGCTGGACTGGAGACTCTGCGCATAGCCATATCTGTAGAGTCACAGGCCCACAGGGAAGCCCTGAGGTTGGAACACAGCTCCCTCAGAGATACTCTGTGTGAACTTGAAGTGTCCTGGAGTACAAGGGCAGAACAGCAGCTGGAGCAGCTGACACGCACACTGTCAGCTGAGCTCCAGGCAACCCGTCAGGAGATCGGGGCATCACGTAAGGCCATGCAGGCAGAAATGCGTGCTACCCGTGAGGTGCTGCATGGGGATCTCCGTACCAACATCCTGCAGAACCAAACCTTTCAGACTCATGCTTGCTGCCATGGAGGAGCATGCCAGGGCTTTGCGTGGTCTGCCTCCCATATCACGCCCACCTTCTAACTTACCAACAGAGGGTGATGACAGCGATGGCAGTTCTCCCATTGTAGCTTAGTCGTGCAGGCTATGAGCCCGTGGAGGTATTTCTTTTTTTCTCAACATCCCCGCATGTGGGTGTTGGTGTGCACCCTGTACCTCGTCCCTCCTGGGTGGCCTCCCCACACCCCCCTCGTCCACACAAGGCCATTTTTTTTTTAAACAGTGTGTTGCTTTGTGTGGCTCCTGTAGGCATCCACTGTGTATTCCAGCTGGGCACATGCAGGCTTGTCCTGTCTTTGGGTTAGATGCTTGGGTTCCTAACACACACACCCCTCCTGCTTCCCCTTTCCATGGGCTTGCAAAGGGTGTGACCAGGTGACAGTAACTTACACAGTGACATTGGGCTCCCATAAGTTGTGTGGACAGTCTGTAGTCAAAACTGTGTATACATCCCTAGTGGGTATTGTTGTAGAAATCTCCACTGCATGGTGGATTTATGTATGGTTCTACATCCATGACTTTTTCCTTATATACATGTACCTTCTTCATGTCTTAACAAGCCTGTCTACTTTGCAGATGCAGTTCATGTTGTATGCAGTGCACTGAAACATTTGCCTACCACCAACACTCAGCAGTTGGAAGGGGTCGATGTGCTGCCTTAGTGAGGTTGTGACACTTGCACTACTTTGATTTTTAATTCTCATATGTTGCCACTGTTTGAACATGTACTGATGTTTTCTCTTGCTGGTAAGTATTTGTTTGTGTGTGTTGTTTTTTTATTCATTATTGAGAGCAAATAGTCTGTGGCCTGCTTCCATTTAGGGCAGTGCAGTTTGTGACACTTGTGTCATGTGTTGTGCATTCAATTGTTTGCTTTCACATTGCATTCCATGCCATGGGGTGTTGGGGAGGTGTTGGGTGACATGCCACTATTTTGATGTGGTATTTTGCAAGGGGATAGTCCTTCATGCTGCATGAATTTGTGCCTTTTTCCGACACAGCATTGGGTGTCTTTGAGTAGCTTGGGATGCACACAATGTAGCACTTCCAGGTGAACAATCTCAGGCTTGTATGGTTGTGACAGTTGACTGTCCCTTTTGTCATCATCATTGATTGTGAGCTGGTATGTGCCAGGCCTGTGTGCACTCCGCAGGGGTGGGATTTTAGGTGACGTAATTTGCCACAAGCTGGGTCCGGGCTTCCTCACCACGTGCACTTTCACCTCCCATGCGCAGCGGCCGTGCATGTGGTTGGGAATGTGGGGGCACTACTATGTCCACCGGCATGCCCCGCCGGGTTGCAACGTTGTGCAGGACACATGCTGCCACTATGATACTGCACACTACTGGGGGTGCATATAGCAGATCCCCACCAGAGCGGTCAAGGGAGCGAAAACGTGACTTGAGCACTCTGAATGTGCAATCCACTATCCCCCGGGTTGCAATATGGGTTGTGTTGTATCTTACTTTGGGTGGTGTGGTGGGGTTCCGAATTGGCGTCATCATGTAGGTGCTCAGAGGGTAGGCACTGTCCCCTGGGGAGGTTGTAATGGTGGTCTTTAATGGGGTTTCCCAGTTCTCAGTTTCTGACATGCATGCATGTGCAGAGGCATTTATACTCACCAATAAACCATGTGTCGCCATGCCGGCCAGCTTCCAGGTCCTGGTTTAGGGGTGACATACTGAATATTAACCTATCACGGCTGGACCCTGGATAGTTGGCATATACTGAGGTGATGATTCCCTTGGCATCACATACAGCCTGCACGTTGATGGAATGCCAGTGCTTGCGGTTCCGATAGATATGCTCAATGGCCCTGGGTTGACGTAGAGCCACATGGGTGAAATCAATGGCACCTAGGATTTTGGGGAAGTGTGCCACCTCGTAAAATTGCTGGACAACAGCCTGCCTTTCTGCAGGTGTTCTGGGCATGTATATGTGCATGTGGACTGAGGGCGTGCAGTCATAATGGCCAACACCTGGTGTAGGCAGCGTGACTGCGTGGCCTGTGACACACCCCCCACTATGGCACTTGTCTGCTGAAATGAACCAGTAGCCAAGAAGTGCAGTACATTGAGCACCTTTTCCAAGGGGCTCAGTGCTTGCGAGCACAGGGTGGGTGATGTGAGGTCATCCTCCCACTCTCTCACCAGGTCTAGGATTATGTGTGGTGAAAACCTGTACCTCCCATACACCTGGTCATCAGGCATCCCAAAAAGGCTGGTCCTGGGTAAAAAAATGCAGGGCCTGGCTATCCTCCTACTCCTGCGGTGTCCCATGACCACTGCTGCGAGGAACGGTATATTCATCAAAGCATCTGAGCTTGTTTGCTTCCTGCTGGCGTACGTGTTTCCGGATTAGCGCGTCTTTTTTGGCGCACGCCTTTCCCCTGTTCAATTCCATGAATACTTGTTGTTAGCACGCATGTGGGCGTTGCGAGCATTTACCTCCTGTGCTTCCCCCGTAACGCCCACATTTTCACATGTTGTTCCCCATTCCGCGTGTTACGCCCCATGTTCTGCCCACTTTTCTTGTGTGCGCTATACCATGTGCGCTTTCCCTGTCCCGTAGCGCACGCCATTTAGTGACGTGTGCACCCACGTGCGCCACCCACGGATTTGGCGCACGTACCAGGTTTTGCTAGCGCAGCGCATTCCATGAATCGATGAACGGCTGCGTGCGCAGTTTTGGCACGCATGCGCTGCGATTTTCACGCATGCGCTCCGCTTTTCGGCGCACATTTATTCCATGAATTACCCTGTTAGTCCGGCAATCTCTTCCCTCCCACCATACACCTGACTCTACGAGGCATTAAAAAACAGGAGAATACAGAGTATTTTCACTTTTACATGGTGCTTCATGAAAATAAATATTTCAACATGCATTTCATCAGGCAATTTTTCAGACTATGCTATGGATTTCATCAGTGGCATTAACTAATCTGATGGGGATTTGCTCTGGTTCAAACCACTGCTGCACTTTACAAAGGCAATCCCAATTTGATGTGGCAGCAAAAATCCTTTCAGTTTTGAATTTTATAAATAAAATCTGTTGTTTTTTGGCTGGGCGCGGGCTTCAAGCAATTATTTTAAAGTGATATGAAATAATAAAAAGGAAATTTTAAACATTCTTTGCTGAGGTGCTGCCTTTCTGGTGTACCGGAATTTATATTTATAGATTTGCACCAAATTTGCATCAGGAACAGTGGCTTGGTCCTGAAAGCGTGCTTTTGAAAATTTGGTGTAAATCCGTAAAGTAGTTTTTTTTAAAACAACCAAAAAGTAGGTCTGAAAAAATTAGTGATATCTCTGTCCGCTCCGCTGACACATTTCCCTGTTCGCTCCACGGACGGGAACCCGACTGGTGAATCGGCTTGCGTCATGTCTGCGGATATACGATGTGTTTGTTGATTGGCTGGGTTGAAGCGTTAGGTGTGTCGTATTGTTTTGATGCGTCCTCCATCTTGGATCCGCGGATATCTCCAGACAGCGCAGTGATGAACGGTAGAAAAATACAACCATGGGGAGTGTGTTGGTGTGTAAGAGTGCTTGGGGAGGGTGGGGGAGTAAGAGATGGGTCAAATGCTGTATTTGTTTAGGTGGCAGGCACTCCTGATTTGTCCGTCATGTTCGCGGTCCCTCAGGCTGTCTGTGACATAAAAAAATGCATTATGGCTATTTTACTTTACTATGATATTGGTTTTGGGTTGTAAGTACAGCATTGATTGCAATTAATATCCTGTATAAGTAATCCATATAGCACAGTTAAAATGTTTGAGTCTATGGCCCTCATTCTGACTCAGGCGTTAAGGGGTTTACGGCGCCGTAAACGGCGCAGACCCTTAACGCCTGATTACAAGGTTTCCTTGCGGGATGGCTTTTAACGGCTGCTTTTTTGCAGCCGTTAAAATCCATGCCGCAAAGGGACCTTGGCGATAATTACGGCACCGTAATTTACTGTGCCGTAATTATCGCCTTTCCCCATTCCCATTATGCCCTATGGGGCGAAAATGGGAATGGGGAAGGGTAAAATGGGAAATGGGGATTTACCGCCCCACTCACCTTGGAATGGGGCGGTAAATCCGCCAACCACCATGGCGTAAACGTTGTTTACGCCATGGTGGTAAGGGTACGACCCAGGCGGTAACTTACCGCCTGGGTCGTAATGAGGGCCTATGGGTGTGTTATGCTGCAGTGGTTGTGGCCAGGGCCTAGAGTCTTGGGTGCATGGCTGAAGTACTTGTTTCCAATACTTGTAGTAAGTACATTAAAAATTCTTGTGGATCTTCTTGTGAGTTTACAGTGAATTTCACCATTCCAGCAAAGTAGTCCAGTTCTTGTCTTATTCCATTAACACTGTATGTGTTGTCAGGATTGTTGCTTGCATTTCTATGAAGGACTAACATTTGCAAATACAATTGGTCTGTATTGTGTAAGTAAATGTTGTGAATAATTGGAGGCAATTGGAATACAATATTTATTGCTACATTTGCCTAACAATTTACACCAGTTATATTTGAAAATTTGAATGGACCTGTTAGTTCTGTGTCCAAGTCATTCCTTCAGAGTGTTTGTTGCTTCTTTGAAGAAGTACCTGAGTTACTTTGAGTAATAGATTCTTCTTTGGTTATATAATTGATGAAGTATTAACTTCTTTTACTCTCTTTGGAGGATTTGCAGTGAGATTGTGTTGCATTTCTGTTTGAAGTAATTTTCTTTTACAACGTTTTGCTTTTTGTGGACCAGGATAGGTTTTTATATGGGGGGTGTACAGTGAACATAGTCTATTGTATTCTAAAATGCAAGGAATATTAGCATTTACTTTACTTGCATCAAAGTTGATTATAAATAGACCGTCAAATGTAAGTAAGCGTGATAGTGCTACGTAGCTCATGCCTTCTTTAAAGACTGTGTTCCCAAAATCTATCAATGCTTTGTCTAGGTTAAGACCTTGTGATTTGTGAATGGTGACTGCGTATGTTAGAGTTAGAGAAAATTGTTCTCTGCGTACATACATGTCTTTGAAAAGAAGGACCCGGCTGTTGAACGTCCTATCCTTTTAACTTCGTAAAGTTTGTCAAAGTGAATATTGACAAACTGAATGTTATTGTCACCTGGGTATGTTTGAAAGCCAACAACTGTACCAAGTGCTCCATTAACTAGTCCTTGCTCCACGTCAAGGTTACGTTTAAGCATTACTCTACAGTTTAAAGATCATTTTAATATTTTCTCCAAACCAGCTGTGTTTTCTCAGGTATTTAGTCTTGTTGTGGCTTGTTAACACATGGGTAGTGTCATACCATGTACGTCCAGTTTGTCTGTGGAGCAAATTTCAATTATTGGTTGCGTTTCTTTGTTCCCAACATTGTTTCATTGAATTTTGAACAGCTTGCAAGAGTTGGCATCAAGGACATACAACTGACATTTTTGTCTGCTAATATTTCCATGATATCAGTAGCACATGAGTTATGGCCATAGTGTGTATGGATGTACCGGGATTTTAATATTGATTGTGCTTCTTGAGATAGTACACCAACTCTAATAATTTTTAAAATGTTGGTGTATGTGAGGTCTGTAGACTGGCACATGTTTTCTGTTAATTGTCTGCATTGGAAATGTTGCCATAGGTTGACATTTCCAATGTTGCCAACAGGTTTACGGCAGAGTTTGTGCCCTAAGGTTTTAAAAATAGGTTCACCTTTCACTGGTGTCAATTGAAGAATATCTCAGAAAACAATAATGTGTTTTCCTTCAAAGAGCTCTTCGTAGTTTGTTTTGAATACTTCTTGTTACGCTCACCTGACTCCCACGGAGGCGCAGGTCTGGTTTGGAGTGTTGTTGCTTCTTCTATGGTGAAGCGCAGGACCCGGAAGATGGACTGGATCGGACCTTCGAATCTGGCTTGTCTGGCTCGCAGGAATATCTTTCTGTATGTGAAAAGGGAGTATTAACCCCTCTACGAAACCCTCCTGCGACCCCCATGTGAAGTCTCACCTTAGGGTTTGAAAGGTTGAGCTCTTTATCCTGCTTCTCATGCAGGGGCGCTTTGTATCCAGTTACTTCACTGGGAATTTGATTGTAGGGGGTTCAAGTTTTGTTTTCCCGGTATAGTACCGTAAGGATTCTGTTAATGAGTATGATTCCGCAATAATAATTGTTTGTTGTCTCTTTTTCAGGTGCGGAAACTATTCCGAGAAGAGCTGTGGAACCGAAGAATGAGACTCTGGTGAGCTTGATGAGAGTTCTCTCAGGGTCCTTGTATCAATGCGCTCACTAACGCTGATGTCTTTTTTCCCCATAGGGGCCGGGGTCCGGAAATACCTGGATGCTGCACCGACCCGAAACGAAGCTCAATCCAGAAGAAATCAGGTAAGTCTTTAATGGGCGTTTGGGTAATGTCTTTTCATGCGCCCACTAACGCTGATGTCTTTTTTCCCCATAGGGGCCGGGGTCCGGAAATGCCTGGATGCGGCACCGACCCGAAACAAAGATCAATCCAGAAGAAATCAGGTAAGTCATTAATGGGCATTGGGTAACGTCTTTTCATGCGCCCCCTAACGCTGTTGTCTCTTTTTCCCCTTAGGGGCCGGGGTCCGGAAACGCCACGATGCGGCACCGACCCGAAATGAAGTTGGAATAACCCAACAGATAAGCTTTGTAATGGAAATTAAGGTTTCCTTGTTTTCTTTCCCCTCTCACCTTTATTCTTGTCTTTTTCTCCTTAGGCGCGGTGATGTGGCTGCGAGTCCAGATGTCGCCGTAGAATGTGGTGGTACCTTGTACGGGTGAGTGAGATGCGGCGCTGCAGCGATCGATGCAATGTGCTTTTAAATGGTTGTCTTCCTTTTCACGACCGTCGGCGAGATGTCTCCGGAATGCGGATTTAGCAGGTAAGGACTCTTCTTTACCATTTTCTCTTCTCTTCTCTCTTTGCAGGTGATCCAGGATGCTGGCAGGAGTGGCAGAAGACAGAATGCAGGAGCAAACACGGTGAGCGTCCAGCTGCTAGATGCAGAACAACGCGAAGCGTGAGCTGCTGCTTGGGCGTGGCTTAAATAACCTTCAAAGTAGTTCCAGGCATGTATCCTTCCTCTCAGATATGTATTCCTCCCCTGACCACACCCGTGTGGTTAAGTAGTTCCAAAGATAAAGTAGTCCTATTCAGGCCTCAGAAGGCCTGGATGTTGGAGCATGGTCTGCATCAGGTAAGTTAACACTAAGCACCTTTAACACAAAGTCCCCTTTTATGAGTCTGGCGCCTGTGGCGCCAGGACTGTGGCCCGATATGAGCCTAGCGCCAAAGGCGCCAGGACTGAGTCCAAAGAGCCCCTACTTGAGGCTGTTGTGACTTCCCTTGAAGACATGATGTCTGCCTCTGGGGTAGCTGGATCTTGTCTGGCACCTTGGAGGTAGGCATCATGACACTTCTTGTAATCTGAGGTGAATCAAAGCCAACATTAGTAGTAGCATTTTCATTTGTTTCAAAACTCTGTGTAGTTCCATTGCTGCTTCAGTAGAAAGTTTGTAATATTCTAATTTGTTTTGGTGTTCTACTGGAAGGAGTAGTGATCGGTGTAAAGTGACACCACCTATGTTGTAGGCAGCTAAACCTGTGGGGGCAGTTACAACAGCTGACAGTTTGTTGTTTGTCAATTATTGAAGGAACTTGCTGATGATTTTGATTAAGAATGTTTTTCCTGAACCATTTTTACCACTGACGTATAGTAGTATAGGTTTGTAATTTTGGCAGGTACATTCTTTATTTTCATGTTGTACACCATGTGCAATTTCTTTTGTTACTTCTTGAAAAATGCTACCCTGCTTATTGTTCAGTTTTGATTTCAGTACAGTTAAGTATTCTGTATCTTCTTCATTGTGACACCTGGTGTTTTCTACTTCTGTCATAGCAAATTCTGCCTCATTTGCTATTAGTGGCTGTCCCAGAGGTTCTTTGCTTCCTGTAAAAGAAGGTTGACTACTGTTGGGAGTGTCCTTATTATTAGCACCTTGGTCCATGCCGGTAAAATACCGGCACCGCCTTGGTGGAAAGGGGAATTACCACCCCATTCCAAGGTTGGCAGGGCAGTAATTCCCCCTTCCACCACTGCCCTTCCCCATTCCCATTTTGCCCCATAGGGCATAATGGGAATGGGGAAGGTGCTAATTACGGGACCGCAATTTTGCGGTGCAGTAATTAGCACCAAGGTCCCTTAGCGGGTTGGTTTTTAACGCCTGCAAAAAGCAGGCGTTAAGCACCAACCCGCTAAGGGACCTCGTAGTAAGGCGGTAATGGTTAACGGTCACCGTTACCATTAACGGTGACCGTTAACCATTACCGCCATCCGTGTAATGAGGCCCATGGTTTCCAAAGTGGTACTCCTGTTTGGGTAGTATGTGTCTAGTAAATCGTTTTTCAAAATGTCTTGGATGTTTGGATCATTTTTGGCTATTGTTTCTATGTCCTCATATGATTTGAGAACTCTTTTTCTAGATTTAGCAGGACCAAAACTTAGCCATACTATATTTTCAGATTGCCCACACAAAGCAGTACCGGTTAAATGGTCTGCAGCTTCATAGCAGCCACATTTTCTATGAGATAGCATTTTTATGCCTAAGCTGTATAATTTCTGAGACAGTGTTTTGTCTGATGAAATGTCATCCCAGATGTTTTGAAGCTCTGTTTTTTTTCTGCTTTGGTTAAGTAGTGCAACTTCAGTGGAATTGTCTGCAATGTACTGCACATCTATGTTTACATTCCATAAGAGGGCAATGACTGCATGGTAATCATTGATATATTTAGCTGCTTCTGTTCTTTTTATGTAATATGTGTTCTTATGTGATTTACCTTTAACACTATGTCTAACTGAAAACATGAAGTTGTTTACTTGACCTGTTGCTGAAGGTGGTCTAGGGAAACCAAAACGGCAATTGGTGTAGTATTTCCCTTTGTTTTTGTATTTGTGATGACAATATTTCCCACATTTGTGTCTTTGAAATTGTAAAATGTGTGCATGAAGATCACTATTTGTTGTTTGTGAAGGAATTTCCCAAGAGACATATGTTTCTATAAACTGTAAAACACTGGCATCACTGGCTTGACCAAATTTAGAAGCATCTTTAATCCATAAAAGCATGTGGATATGTGGTGCTCTTCCGGCTTGGTATTCTTTTCTCCAATAGAAATGTTGCACTTCTCCGAGGGGAGAAACAGTTTAATTACAAATGAAGTGTAGCATAGCAATGAAGCGATGATGGAAATATCTTGAAACATTAACAGGACCTAGAGAGAAAAGTTCTCCAGGTGTTAGTATATATATGTTTGTTTTGTTTTTGTTTGATATTCATAGGAAATCATGTAAATCTTACCATGAATATTCTGCACAACTTAATGTAACAAACTAAGTGGGTGGGCCAAGGTTTCTTATCATAGAACGTACATCTCTGTGAAGTCGTAACCAGTATTCTTTAGTACCACACGCTTGCTAACAGATTTGTAATGCTTGATTGTAGAACCTCATCTTTTTCTTGCAATTTTTGTAGCAATTGCGTATGACATATTCTGAAAATGGGTATCTGATTTCAATGTGTGTGCAACACTGTAGGATAGAGTTGTAAGTTCACTTTCAAAGAGTAGGTGGAATATGTATTCAACATTTTGTCTAAATATGGGATCTTCAGAATACATTCGTAATGAGCGGTATTCTGATGCTGTTATCTGAGTGGGTCTATCATCGTACCTTCCTCCTTTCCCAGTAGGAAAGAGTAGAGTAAAAGCATGCGCTTCTATTCTTTTTTTCCCATATGCTGATTGGTGATCCTTTGGTTTGTCACATTTGGTATTTTTCTAGTGCATCATCTATGGTGTCTATAGAGTGTAAAATTGACCAGTTTCTGGGGACTCTTGAATTACTGCAGTGGTTTCCCTCAGGTTTTCTTCAAAATTAATGTCTTTGTAATATTCATTATTGTCTTTTAGATATCTCAAGGCTTGTCTAACTTTATGTAAGTCTACGAGTTGTTGCCAATTTGTTTTGTCTTTTATAGGTACACCATTTACTAAGACAATTAAAGATTGATCTATTGGACGTTGCACTCCCAGAGTGTATACATTTTCTTTCAGATCTAATGGTAAATAAACTACTTTGCTACAGATGCCTTTCACTAATTCAAAGGGAGGTAATTTTGCTGTTTTTGGTTGAAGGCGTATTATTGCTTGAAATAGATGCACTGTTTGAATTATGATGCTCTCATATAAATTGAGTTGTTGCAAGGGTTTTGGTGAGGGGAATAATTCCAAGTTATTTGTGATGGCACGTGAAGGAGTTTGGTTGTTGTCAGGTTTTGCAGTACAGTAACTGCGAAGTATTAAGGGGTCATTTATTTCGTATTTGTTTTCTGCTATAAGGTAGAGAGCTAATTCAAACCATTTGGAATCTTCATTGTCTTCTATTTTGTATGTTATGTCTACAGTTTTTGTGCTACTTTTATAAAAGTTCTGCAGCAACACACTCACATATGGTTTGGTATGTGTTTAGTAGAAGGTTGCCATTTGTAGAATTGTTCCTAGTCTGTTGTAAAGCTATTGCATTTTGGAAGTGGCATTCACTTCCAAAATATTTTCTCTGGATATGCTCTTTTTCTTCGAGTAGGTTTTTGGCTGTACCATGTAGACGATTGTTAATTAAATTGCCCAGTGCTAAAGCTGGACTTTTAGCATTGTACAGTTTATGGACTAGATTTCTTATAGTTGAATGATGTGTTGATATCATTTTGATATGATGGAAGGTGCTTTTGCAATTAGGTCCTGAAATGCATGCTAATGAGTATACTTTTAGTCCTGTGTATTTGCGCACTGAACAGGTATCCATATTTTGTAGTAGTTTCTTTTTGAATTTGTCTTTGCCTGTCACATACTGATTGAGGAACTGGCTTAAAGATTTGAAACATTTTTTGTCAATGTCACACATTGACTTGCATGGCCATTTGTACACTGGACGTTTTGGTTCAGTTGGATGGAGAGGTTATACTGAGTTTTCTGGGGATATTTTTGTAAGCAGCATTTCTTGTTCCATTATGGTATTAAGTTTTTCATACCCTCTTCCACTTCTATGTATGGCAATTGGGTGTGTTTGCTTTTGTTTGTATGCTTCTTCATTGAAATATGGTTCTGTGCTTGGTCTGACTTCATTCACCTCCACAGATATTTAAGAAGTTATTATTGTTGACATTCCATTTATTGAGAAGTCTTTTCTGTAGTTTAGTAGTTAGTTTTGTTAGTGGTTTCATTCTGTTTAACGCTAAAATAAATAGCTTCCATTTGAGAAGGACTGCACTGTCTATGAGAGCTTCTAAGATTAATTTTCTATGGTAGGTTTTTAGGGTTGTGCATGATTTCTCTCCTGTTTTTTATAAGATTCTGAAGGACTCTGTGGCGGAAAATGTTTTGTAAAATACTTTTTTTGGCATGGTTACTGTGTTAATGTTAGCAGTAGTGCTAGCTGAATTCTTGTTATCACTTTCTGTTTTGTATTACATTTTGAAAGAGGAGGCAAAGTTGTTGTACAGGAATACAAAAAAGGTAGCAGGCGCCCCTCTCTCGAAAGAACAAGGCATGATAACCTGTTCAGTGCTTATTAACCACATTGAGAGTTTGCAGCCATTGAAAGGAACTTGGGGTTGGTCACCCTAGGTTACCTGGGGGCAACCACATGTGGACTCCCTGCTCACTGTGCTTAGAGAGGCTCAGCTTCACCTCACTGATGATGCCCAACAAGGCTGAAACACGTGTATGGGGTTGCTGATGGTACTCTTGTTCAGAGAGGAATTGCCATAGCATTTCGGTGCTGGACTGCGCTTGTGGGCGGGACAAAGACTGATATGCAAATGGATATTTCCCATCAGTGAAGGTACAGTGAGCAAAAAGCAATGGCTGCAAACTCTCAATGTGGTTAATAACCACTGAACAGGTTATCATGCCTTGTTCTTTCGAGAGAGGGGTGCCTGCTACCTTTTTTGTATTTTTGAAAGGAACTTGGGGTTGGTCACCCTAGGTTACCTGGGGGCAACCAGACATGGACTCCCTGCTCACTGTGCTTAGAGAGGCTCAGCTTCACCTCACTGATGATGCCCAACAAGGCTGAAACACGTGTATCGGGTTTTTGACGGTACTCTTGTTCAGAGAGGAATTTCCATAGCATTTCAGTGCTGGACTGCCCTTGTAGGCAGGACAAAGACTGATATGCAAATGGATATTTCCCATCTGTGAAGGTACAGTGAGCAAAAAGCAATGGCTGCGAACTCTCAATGTGGTTAATAACCACTGAACAGGTTATCATGCCTTGTTCTTTCGAGAGAGGGGCGCTTGCTACCTTTTTTGTATTGTTGTACAGGAAGCTTGTTTTGTTTTGCTTAACAACTCTATTAGATCTCTTGTTTGAACCTTTTGTATAAATTCTGCTAGAGATGGATGCTTATTTTGGACACTTTTATTTTCATTTGCTCTACTTCTGTGTTGCTTTCTACAGACTTGCTTTTTGGTAGGCATTCTTTGGGGTCTGTTGGAAAGAAAAGAAGGTATGGGTTGGGCTGTTCTGCAATGTATGTGTTCTGTATGCATGAGTGTCTGAGTATGAGGGTAAGTATGTATGTGGAGGTGTGTGATTGTGCAATGGGCAGCTACAAGTAGTTGGGAAAGCTATTCTACTATTTGTGTGTTACAATACTGGGGTACAGATGACAATACAAAGTAAGCTAGTGGTGAGGAGAAGGACTAATACTAAATCTAATGGTATAGAATTAAAACAGTTCTTTGTTCTGCAATACTAACATTCAAGGGGCTGATTTATGGAATTTGTTTGCCGAAAAACAGGGATTTGTGTGGCATTCTGCCCCCAAATCCCTGTTTAACAAATGGGGATTTGTGGGCAGAATGGAGCATAAATGCCTGTTTTTCGGTGCACAAATTCCATGAATCAACCCCACATTGTGTTTGAGTAACAGTTAGAACATTATGGTAGTATTGTACTTACTTTTTTGTTTGGAATGAGCACGTTTCTTCTGAGTTGTTGTTTGTACTTCAGATGCTGCTGCTTTTCAGAAGAGTGGTCTTCACTGCAATTATAAAAGAAAGAATTTAGTAATTTTGTTTGTTTATAGCACTGTTGTTAATTTAGACATTGATTTTTATGTTTTTGTAGTAGTATTGTTATTTGATAACTGAACATAGTGTGTGCATGCAGTTTCCTTTGACTATGTGCAGCCTTTATATTTTACTTAACATCTATTAGTTCAACATGCTTTGCAAATGAGTATAATACTAGGTGTATGAAACTCACTTGGGTCTTAAGGCTTTGTTATTGGATGTTAGGAGACAGAAGAAATAATCATATACTTATTTTGCTATTTTTATAGGGTAAATGGCAGAAACTGTATAGAAAAGCATGGAATGTATGCATTTGTGAAGATGTGGGTAATAAAGCAGAAGGATGTGATGCACAGGCAGTGGTGTTATTTCAGCTGGAAGCTTTTTAATGATAGTGTCTATCTGTGTGAGTGTATAAACATACATGAACTTATACTGGCTGTCTGTAATTACATAATGCACTACTAAGTGCTTTTCTACAATTATACTGTTATTTCTCCCATCTTTTAATATTAAATTATACGTTTTTAGATAGCTGTGTGTGTAAATAGATAGCAGACAGGTTTGGAGGATCTCAACCTACTACGTTTATCACAAGGTATAAAATTGCGAATAGCCCCACTGTGGAACAACTTTAGGTGTCGCTTCATTAATGTCGTACCAGAGCTGTACGAACCAGGCCCCCCACGACTCAGCACCATGTGACACTGATTGCAGTTGACCTTAGACATTTGATTATAGAAGATGGGAAAAATAACAGTAAGTTTATTTTATAGGTTATACAGGTTAAGTGGCAGTTACTCTGTTTATATGCATTTATAAGAGTTGTACATGCACTGTACATAAAATATGCATACCTGTAGTTTGTATTCATGCATGTGGCTATGCATGAAGCTGCAAGTAGAAATCTTGGAGACCTGTACAGTAGTTTTTGTAGTAGGTGCTTTCCAATGATATGAGACTTGTACTTATAGTGCTCAACAGTACATTTGAAGTGCTGAACTATGAAGATGGAGTTAGATGTGGAGTTCTTGGATGGGATTGGTGGATGGTTGTGTGACTGCTTAGCTGTACCCAATGAGGGAATGACACAGAGAATGAAGTGGAAATGGTAGAAGGGCAGTCTAAGAGTTACTCGCTCCGCGGACACCGCGGCTGTCCACGGACAGGGCGTGCCACATCAGGGGTTTTCCAGCAAATCCAGCATGGAAAGGGGACTGTAGGGATTAGCCAGGTGTTGAGGTTGTGGCTTTGTGTTGAAAGAGGATGTTTGTAGTGAAGATGGCAGAGGTGGAGAAAATCAGGGTGTTGGTGGTTGGAGATATGTTTGTGCATGGTTTACAGCAGTATGCTCAATACAGGAATGTGGCAAACAATTTTGATGTTAAAGGAGTGGAGGTGGTCTGGAGCACAGTGCCTGATTGCAATGCACACGGAATTGTACATATTTGTGAAGATATGGGCAGGATGAACAGTCCCCATGTGGTAGTTTTGCACTGTGGTGCTTTGCATTTGGGCTATGTCAGTGCCCCTACTTTGTTGGCAGATTTGGAACACTTGGTTCAAGCAGTAATGAACACCCTTCCAAATGTCAAAGTTATTTTTTTCTGGTTTAATACCTAGGGCAATATGTGACAATAGTTCTGTTTTTTGACTTAAAAAAAACATTGCCAGGTGTGCAATCAACCGAGGCATGTTTGTTTTCAAGCTTAGAGCTGGTATGTTCTTCTGTAATAATGAGAATATTGATTCCAGTAATGCTGTTTATTTTAAAGAAGATGGCATTTCTTTAAAACAGATTATCTTGATTTTGGGAGACTCATGGATACATTGGTTGGAGGTACATGAAGAACGCTTTGAAAAACAAAATCCCTCATGTAGAAGTGCAGTGGCATGGAGTCCGTGGAATGAAGTGGCTGGACTTGGTACCTCTCTGTGTTATTTTGGAGACACAGCGTCATCCAGACATAATTCTAATTCATTGTGGAGGGAACAGTTTAGGACATGTGTCTGGAATTTATTTGCAATTTGCAATGAAAGAAGGACTTGGGAAGGTCATGGACATGTTTCCACATTCCCAAGTAATTTTGTCTCGTATTGTGCAGAGACAAATGTGGCTGCGTTCTTCTTCATTTGGTCCACAAATGGAGAAATCAAGGCATAATGACAATAAGGCTGTTTGTGCCTTTTTAAGAGATGTTGGCTAGTCCTCTTTTCACAATGAAAATATTATGTTTCGTAGCACATATATTTTTCACAGAGATGGAGTCCATTTTACATATGCTGGCAATCATATTTTTCTGAGAAATGTACAAAATAGATTGCGACCTTTTTTGGAATTACAGTAATCCATTTTGCAGTAGGTGTTGACCATTTAAAGTTTTTCAAACACAAAAAAAACACCACCAAAAGGCTCTTTTCAGAGCCATCACTTCCTCCCATAGAAACGTACAATGGTTATGATAGGGCAAGACCCCCAAAAAATAAATGTTCATAAACTGTCCGCAGACTTCTAAAAAATGCACAGGGCCCTGCACTTTTTATTTGTCACTTCTATTTTTAAACTGTGAAAGGTGGCTTTGAAAAGAGCCTTTTTTTTTGTTTTTGTTGTTTTATGTTTTTTTTTTGTTTTTTAAACACGACACACAAGGAAAGGAGGTGAAAGGAGGTTAAGGAAGGGACACCAACCACGGAGATAAGAAAGGTCAGGTGGAGAGAGGAAGATGTAGGGTGGGCCTTATTTAGGTAGGTAGCAGACCTTCTCATGCTACTTGACTGCAGTCTTGAAAACTCTCCGAAGGTTCTCCCCCCTGCAGAGTACTGCATCGCAGTACATACACAGTATTGTGACCCTCGAAAGGTAAGGGTCAACAACATCATGAATGGCCTGTGAGGCAGCTGGAGGAATGTGCTGTCCCACAGGAGCGTCTCTTGTGGTGACAGGAGCATAAACAGAGGATGTTGTAGAGGATCTCAACCTACTACGTTTATCACAAGGTATAAAATTGCGAATAGCCCCACTGTGGAACAACTTTAGGTGTCGCTTCATTAATGTCGTACCAGAGCTGTACGAACCAGGCCCCCCACGACTCAGCACCATGTGACACTGATTGCAGTTGACCTTAGTCACACATGCTTTTGGCACGCCACCAAGAGTGGTAAACAACCGTCACACCCAAGGCTCACGGTGAGTGCTGGTAGTAGGGACTTCTGCTACCTCATCCTCTTCATCCTCTTCATCTGTCTCCTCTACATCCTCACGCCTGTTCCCCTCTACAGGCCCTTGGGGAGGTGGTGGTGGTGGAGGGGGTGGGGTTGGTGGTGAGGCAGAAGTAGCACCAGCTGGAGCAGCAGCAACCATGGATGCCATCAGGTTAGATGATGGAAAAGCATCAAGAGCAGCAAAAGGTGAAAAAACAAGTCAATCTGCAGTAGTAGAAAGACAGAATGAGGATGAGCTGTGGTGTGTGGCCTTTTATAGTGGTGCAGGTGTGTGCTCAGCAGATCAAACACCAAAAAAGGCTCAAAAAGTTCCAAAAAGTATGTAGATCGCCAGGGACATTGTCTGGGACATGTGCAATGGCGAACCTTTACTGTAAAATACTTTGAATTGTTAAAAAAAAAGTACTTTTAAAATGTTCGGGGACCCGGACAGTGTCCACAAATCAGGACACACGCTCAGCGTGGGTACGGTCACATGATGACCTCGCGGACACGTTCGTGAATGGGACGGCTGTCTGCAGGACACCAAATGTGCAGGGACGGTTGTGCGCCTGCGCGCGGGTGTTCTACAGACAGAGTTCAGGTCCTCAAGCTAATTAAAAGTGTAACACACGTGCAACGGTCAGTTACGGAGAGGTGCGATGTTCGTAGGACCTATGGGTGTGGTGCGCATGTGCGTAGATGTTCTACAGACAGTACGGACACTCCCATTTCGTAAATTAGGGACATCCGGGACCACGAGTGTGTTCCAAGAACAGTTCCATCTTGATTGCGGACAGTATGGACAGGTATAGTGTCCTTAGGACACCTCTATTTTGGATAAATGCGCACATTCCGGACACCGAGTGTGTTCTAAGAACAGTTCCATTTTGCTTGCGGACAGTACGGACAGGTATAGTGTCCTTAGGACACCTCCATTTTTGTTAATTGCGAACATTCCGGACACCGAGTGTGTTCCGAGAACAGTTTCATCTTGATTGCGGACAGTACAAACAGGTATAGTGTCCTTAGTACACCTCCATTTTGTCTACTTGCGGACATCCCGGACAGTGGGTGTTTTCTAAGAACAGTTCCATTTTGATTGACAGTACGAACAGGTATAGTGTCCTTAGGGCACCCCATTCTGGTTAATTGCGTACATTCCGGGCACCCGCACTGACCGCGGACACCCCAACTGCCTTTTTTTAAAAAAAGACACAAAGGAATGAATTAAAACACATATAATATTTCTTTTCATTATATTAAAATATAAAATTTATGAAATAGAGGGGGAAGCAGAAACTGACACAAATACAGGGGAATTAGGGGTTTGGAGAGGATGGATGGGAGGGGATGAAGGGATGGAAGTCGCATCATAATGTTTTTCTTGGTACCGAGGGTTTGGGGATAGTTGACTGGTACAAGGAGAGGGGGAACAGGTACATGTGGGACAATGATATGTAATTTTTTCTTGTATGTGGTCCTCCACAAAATGTTTTAAAAGATTGACATTTTCCATAAGCATATCCATTGTTTGTTCCATGTGCTGCATAGCATTTTCTAATGTCTCTTTTGCTATATTATTTTCCTGTTTGCATGTTCTGTTAAAAAAATAAAATGTGTTAAGTACACATAAAGTAATGATTAGTAATTTGATAATATAAAGAAGTGTCTACCATTAGTATCACTGTCGTCACTCATTTCATCACGTGGGAAACTTTCTTCAAGCCATTCCAAAGTACTGGACATTTCTGTGTAAAGGAAATATATTACTTTTAGTGTACCTAATACAGAAAGTTTAGAAATATATAAAAAAAAATGAAGTTTACTCACTAGTTTCTGCTAGGTTTTGTTGTTACTGTTGTGTAGGTCTGCTATTGCTTTTTGCTATGCAGTTTCTGTGAGGTAATTGTGTTGGAGGCATATCTTTTTTGTTTTAGTATATTCCATTTTAGTACATATGCTATTTAAATGCACGGTTGATGTGTTACATATGTGGGTTCCACTTCTTATTTATTATTACATATAATTTGTTAATGTGCTGCTTTTTTAACTTGTTCAGTGTTTATATGGCATGATAGAACAATCTAAGATATGCCCTAAGTTTTTGGGTAGTGTTGATGTTGTCCGCGTCCGTCCGGGGACATACGCACAGTCCGCGGACATCAAAATCACTAGCAGGGGGTTCAGTATATTCTGTGTTACATGTAGATAAAGGGAATCCTAGTAAACATCTTTCAAATTTACACTATGTATATGTAGATTCAGTTAAAAAAAAAAACACTTTGATAAATGGAGGTTATGGTTAAGTTGCACTATTAAAAACCTATGAAATTCAGTAAAAAAAATTGGTTAAAGGGGCATTATGGTTCCAAGTAAAACTGAAAAACCCCTGAACTTCACTAGTTATGGTAAGCTAAGCAACCATAACTTGCACCACCACCGTGCATTGCTAAGACTAACACCCAGGACATCAAATATGACATCACAAATGTTTGAACTGTACCATCAATGGACCTGGTCCTGGGGAAGTGACTCCTGAACAGACTCTGATGGGTGATGAACTGGTCTCCTGCAGTCTTGCCATTGCTTTACGAGGACTCAATAAACATGCGTTTGATGCTGTGAACCTGTATACTATTTACATGCTTACAGTGGTCTCAGTAAAGGACAGTGAGGTGAGGCTGTGCTCCTGCAGTTGGCAGGGGTGGTCTATTTGGTATCTTTTGCTATCCGTGAGCATCATGCAATGGTGGCATTTCCATACCCCAGGTTAATAAAGGGTTGTAACGTGCAGTCCAACTACCAACCATCCACCGGGAACACCCCCCTGTGACTGTCACCTAAGGGTAATAGATCAGTAGGTGATATGTATATAAGAAGGTGAGACCATATGTGTGGTAGGAGCACATCCTGTTTGAAGTTGGTCCCCCGATTCTGAAGTAATGTTGTTCTCTAATGGGAGGAGGTGAACATTAGGTATGTTGCATTACCGGTTGTTTTGTTCTTGATGAAAAAGGAGGGATGTTGTGTAGTGAACCCTCCTGTGTGTGGTGCCCCTTTAAGAGGGATGTGTCCCTCCCCCTTGTATTGCCCTTTTAAAATGGGCCATCACTTTGTCATGGCCCCAGCTAATAAAAGGGACCCCTGCAGACACATGCAGGAGAACGGCTGCACACTCCAGAAGAGGAACTCCTGATTCTGTGTCTCCTTTCATATAGAACGCAGGCCTACACGTGGGAGCACCGGCCTGCATGCCCTGATGCTGTGGGACCCTTGTGCCAGCATGGTGGCAGAGGTCAGCAGGGTCAGGGGCACGGCAGGCATGGTTCACACCCCCGATGGTGATGGTGTCAGCTAGCACCATGGGGCCTGCCAGATGACCAGGGCAGGCCCCAACCCCCACAGGCACTGGCCCTGTCGTATGATCATGGTTGCAGTAGCATGGGGGACCTGCTGGATGTCCATGGCAGGCCACCCCCAACAATATTCACCTAGGCTCCAGTGGGTGTTTGCAAAATCAGTTGTTGAGCAAGCAGCGATTCAGGGATGAGTTTTAGGAATATTAAACTAGGATTATTCCACAGCTATGCATTGACCTAGAATGCATACATGTCACCTTTCTTAAAGAGTTTCCTGAAACTGATAGATGACAGTCACATGTCAGTCTCTATGTTAATCAGTGTACACGTGGCAGTACTACCTTAACTGACTCTGATCCCAGCTGAAACCAGCCCATTCCTGTGATGTGCAATAACCTATAATGAACAATCTTGAATTGTGCATTCAACCTTACCCAATACACTGTAGAAGCTTGAAGAACGCAGATAATGTGTATAGAACACACTAAAACAAAAGTCAAAACCCTCAAGAAATGCTGTTGCATCCGGCCTTGAGGTTTTGTGTTCTTACAACATATAGTTTAATCTATCTCTCTCTCCTTAACAATTAGCATCCATGTCATGGAATATCTTCATAGACATCCTAAGCGTGAACAAGTCCTACACCAGTGAATTGAACCAACTATGAAGTCCAGATGGAACGTTTCAACAGACAACTTGCTTGACTTCAAAATATCTCTTTGTAGACTGGAACCTCACTGCCTTTCCTCCTTGAGCTGTTTTTGCTTGCTTTAAAATGGTCAAAATGTGATTTGATCAGTTTAAAATGAATATTAGGCTCTGTTAATTCAGCTATGTTGTGGCATATTTAAGAAATGTTCTCAAGTTCCAGTGACTAAAACCCAACATTTTAATTCGATACCAAAGAACCATCATTTGGTTATTGGTTGAATAATTTTGTTTCATACATATGTTTGATGTCTGTGACACATATTGCATAATTTCATGAAGGTTTTAAACCATTATTGTTAAAGTTATCTATCTTTAAAAATGATTATAGTGCTGCACAGGATGTTTGCATTTACAAGAGGTTTCCTGCCATACTTTCATACATTCATAGAATTCCTCTAAAGCGGCTTTTCTTTGATGAATTGTTAATTTCACTTCCTCCATATTTGCCTTTTCATTAATGCCTCTGCATGTTACCAAAGTGCTTCATGCACACATAGCCTATATAAAGTGTAATCCTCAGTCCTCAGCTTCCCAGTCTCACTCTACAGATGTACCTTGTTAGAGTCTCCCAAATTATTCATGAACACGTTTTGGCTAAATGGCTGTTTGTTTTTTATAGTATAAAACAAAAGATCATGTTACAGCTCACTTAATTAAACCACCTTTATGCTTGTTTGGTCTTTAGTAATTCACATAATTGCACACAGTTAGACAGTCACTGCTTGGACAGAACACTAGTCTAAGCAGATCACTTTTTGGGCAGGCACTCACTAACATTGTATAGAAAACATAGCCTGGTGGTGTTACATTGTGGATGCCGGACCCCTGATAGGGTTTAAATGACCTAGATTCTCATGAGGTACCTCTGTCCCTGGGTGTTCCATATCTTTTAGTTGATACAATTTTGTAAGACCTTACACCAGGTGTTAAACTGGGATTAACAGTGAAAGTGAAACAGAATCTAAACGTTGGGACGCCCATATGCTAGCTGTAGTAAACTAGCACATTTATTATTGCATGTCTCTGGAGGATAGCTCAGCGGCAAGGTGCTTGCCCTGGAAGCAAGACAAAACGGAGCAACACAAGTTCGATCCCTGGGTTCACGCTTAGAAACCTCTGGGTGTTAAGCGCATTATAAATAACCTATCATATCATATCATTCAGCCTTGCATACATCAATGAACCTTCATATCTGCAGTGTGTAGGCTGGTATATATTTATTAGTATAGCATCAGGCTTAATTGAAACTTTGGCTTGGTAGCATAGTGAGGGGACACATGCACAAATGGGATTTGTAGCACAGTCAAGGACCTCCTCTCACCAGTAGGTCTCTCCCTTAAATGCCATGCTCCCATTCTCCTCTCCTTTCTTCTGTCGATTGTGCAAATAGATCTAATGTATGCTCAACATCAAATGATGCGGTTTCTGGAAGTATTTTGAACACTCAGTTGCTTTTCACACCCAGACTATTCACCAACATTAACTCGTCTATGCTGATATGAAATTAAACCTTTCCACTTGTCAGAGATTTTATAATACAAATGTGGCCCAGAACCAATACATTGAAAAGGGCCTTCCTAGCAAGAGCAAGAGAAATACGATGAACCAAATTTGGTGCTCATTAGGGATGTCTACCTTTTGCTTGCTGTCACGTTAAGAAGGGACACCTCTCAAATTGCAGTGCATGCCCATATTTTGGAAAATAAACTGTTGAAATAATGTATTTTCAAAGCCAGGCTTCATAATACAATTGTGCAGTGACATATTTTCTTTTAAGCCATTGTGCAACCCACAGAAAGTGTATCAGAAATGTATTGCCATCAATACCCACCTTGAATATGTGCTGTGGTGTACACAAGGAATCTTGGCAAAGCACATCTCTATCATGTGTGAATTCCTGGGACCAAACATATCAAGCACAGGACATGACACTTTCTGAATGCAACTCTAAGGAAGGACAATGCATTTGTTTTAAGCACTGGCTTTCCCAAGACTGTCAAATGTGTACTTAATATGTGCAGGCTATATTGTACCATCATAGAAACCATGTTAGAGAATTACCTGATTTAAAGTGCACAGGATTAATATAATCACGAGGAGTTGAAATGAAAGAATAACAACTGAAGCAGTCTTTGGGCATCAGTTCTGGAGTGAGGAGTTGGGTATTGAATGAGGAAGCAAACATGTATGTCAATATGGAAATTTTAAACTTCCTGTTTCCTTTTTTGGGTTGAAGTTGGTTTGGGGAAGAGCTTATCCAAACCTCAGAGAGCATGAACATTTGATCAGAGAGATGAGGCAGCGCATTGTTTGCCTTGTCAGGGTGCAAAGGTGTGCATGTGTGTTTGTGTATGTGTGTTTGCACATATGTCCCATGTGTTTTGTGCTAATGAAACCTTTGTTCTTTTTGGTAGGGCAACATTATTTTAGCTTGCATGAGTGCATCAAACATTCAGTGTATGTCCCCCCCTTTCTCCTAAATGCATCAAACACTGTCGATACACCTCCTTTAGGGAATTAACTTCCCTGGGTGAGTGCAGTGAACACTGTGTGTGACAAGATGTGTGTGTTTCCTTCCCTTTTGAAATGCAGCAAAATATAGAGTTACTCAGTCATTTCACTCAGTACTTTGATTTTTCCAAGTAGGGACATTTCTCACCTCTGTGCTATATTCTGATCACAGTTATACAAAATGCAGCAGGCTTGTTAATTGATAGTCTGGGGCATAAACAAAATTGTTAACCATCCTCACCTCCAAAATTGCCTTCAATCACCATCACCACTACTTACAGTATAATTTGATCGCAGGGCCCTAATGACAAAAACAGCTGCCAGTCCCACTCGACTGTTCTGACTTGCCTGCCTTCCATTAGGACAGATATCCTACTCCGACTCTACAATGGTTGGCTGCTGTGAAGAAATAATTAACTAAAACAAATGTTAAAGAAACACAGACAATGCAAGCTGTTGTAAGATAGCACTGTGGGGAGAGCAGCTTGTGCTCAACTGGCATAATGTCAGTGTTCAGGAAAATGTCTTGTAAGTTAAAGGCACAAATGGGATCTCACATGTCATCAGAGGCCTGAGTGTTTCGGAGGAAGCAGGACCATATTATTACAGCAGTGCCTAGAGTCTTTTTACTATTTCCTTTGCCCAGAGGAGGGGCTGAACCGTTAACCATGCTATCGGGAGCGGTACGAGTGGAGTGAGCTGAGTGTATCAGTGGAAGCAGGACCATATTGTTACAGCAGTGCCTGGAGATCTATTCACTGTTTCATGTGCCTGGAGGAGGGGCTGAACCTTTAACAAAGCTATCACGAGCAGAGTGAGCTAAGTGGTTCGGTGTTTGGGTGGAGTGGCATTTTCATCAATTTAAGGCAGGTCAAAGAATTTCTGTCAAGAGAGGATTGTTCCCTTTGGCTTTCACGTTTACCCCAGCGCCCCACAATGTGTTACATTGCTACTGTTAATGAGGTGCTCTGTTGTTGTGTTCATTTAGGCTCTCAAATTACTGGTGTGATGGATTAACTCTCTCAGTGACTTATTATGCAACAGTGTTTTGCTAGAATGTTACCGGGATAAGGTTTGCAACCTTCATTAATTGACGGATTACTTATGTATGATTTGAGAAGCAATAAATTAAGCAGTACCAATATGAAGCCAGGACAGGAGAGTGATCTAATGCAGCATTTGGATCGGGCCAGGCCCTTACGTTTGCCCCCATTGGCGGCCGAGGATATGGTTCCATCTACTAGCGTGGTGATTGAAATCCCTGTTAACTTTCAGAAAAAAACTGGTGGGTGCAAAATAACATCTTTATTGGTCCCATGGAGAAAACGATATCTAAAGACCTGGGACCTGTTTGATAATCTGTGGATATGATGGTCACAGATGAGGATTTGTTGGACATTAAAACCAGCCTGATTGAGGACAATATAGATGATAGATACATTGACACTGTGCCTATTTTAGGGAACTGGTGACAAAGGATAATGATTCGGAGAGCTCCTTCTCAGATCCCTCAGAGCAGGCAAATCAAGTGGGTCTCTCTTCACTTTTACACTCAAGACAAGGTCGGAATCAGAATGCATCCACAATTGTAGCCCTGAATGGGGTACTTGCAGAATGTGTAGTTCTTTAGAGAACATTTTTGAAAAAGTGTCTGCCAACTCTTTTCTTTTACAAAGATTGGTGTCTCTCATACAGATCAACCTGTTACTGGAGGCTTGGGTGGTCTTCAGGAAGGGGTGATGGGTGAAACTCTGAATCTGGCTAATGATTTGAATATCGATGGTCCATCTTGAGGCCCGGATTTCCATCACCTTTTTACTGATGAGGCCACTGCTAGTCCTACCCTCACAGATGTATTAATTGTACTGTAAGTTCTCCTTACCACTGGTGGACCATCGGTAAGAGAGGCGGGGGTGAAGAGCAGGTGATTTGTTTGAAATAGGGTCATTCGAGTGGCTCCGGGGGAAATCGTAATAAGATAAATTCTTCCACATTGCCCAAGGATATTAAGCAATTGCACATTGTGCTAAGGTTGGGGAAATTGTTGGCCCACTTATTGCCCAGGCAACCAACGTGGGTGGAAAGTGTACGAGAAAACTAAGAATCAAAAAGAAATAAAGGCTAATTCAAACTCAAAACAGTTTTTTAAATCTAACACTATTGGATGTCGATCATTGAAATGCAAAAAAATAAAGGAGTAGGTCTTAAGGGGGCGCCTATTACTTGTCTGGATTCTGCCTCTGTGAGGGCTGATGAACCTGATTACTGGTGGAGGTGTGGTGATTCAGTCCCTCATTTGTAATTTGGGAGAGAAGCAGCAGGCTAACCTTGCACTAATATTGGAAAGCCAGTTTAAGGAACACAAGAATCATATTTAAGAATCCATAAATAAAATGGGAAACAAGGTTATCTTATCCAGGATGTGAGAATTTTGTGAGGACTGTGAAAAATAATCACCCCAGAAGGGTGGAATCCATGAAGGGTTCATGGATTCTCTCCCCAGTAGTATGCTGAAGGGGGCACGTTAAAAAGAGAGAGAAAGTTTATTGAACTGTAAGCCCAGTGTGAGTTAGTCCAATCTACCTATTAAGATTACCAAAAAGGGGGAAGTCCAGCGTGGGCCGATTTTTTAATATAAAGGATCCAGTCGAGGCTCTTTCCCATTAAATCGATGTAATATCTTGGCCTTATTTTCAGAGATACCCAGATTGAAATCTATAAACTCAATCGATTTAGAGAGTGTGGAATTTATGAGGGAAGGTAGAATTGATATAGTGATGATCATTTCAGAAATTGCAACTGATCTAATAATGAATGAAGCTGATTTTCTTAACAATTTTGGGGTCTTTGTTTCATCTGCTGGGTTAGATAGAGCACGATTTGGTAAGAAGGAATTCAGAAACCAGGAGATCAATGCTTGTATTCCAAAAAAAGGGTATCTTAGAAATGAGGAAATATGGGCTCCCATTGTGGAATGCCAGGAAACAAATAATGATATCTGGTCTTGGTAACTTTAAATAACGGGTGTGGTAACCAATCACTTTGATGTACAATGTTTGTATGAGGGTATATCCCTGATTTCTTGGGATTCTAGAGGCCATAGTTGTTTAATGTCTGATTGTGGTTTTGGGGACACTAAAAGACCTTCTGCATCATACTTATTCAGGAAACCTGGCTGCTTAGTCCACCACTGATTGATGGCTTTGTTGTTTTCTCCCAAATGGTGCCCAGCAGGTGGATTGATGACTGCCATTAATTCTAATGCCTTGCAAACCACTTCTGAAGGATGTGGCTATGCAAAGTGGAGTGCTAGCTGTTTCTCACCCCCTATGAGTGGATGGTATCTACCAGAATTGTCTCATCATGAATGTGTATTTGAATGAAGGTGTTTGTTTGTAGAAGGAATGTTTGAGTCAATTAGAAACTCAGATACAGAATGGGGTAGATAAGAAAGGTAACAAATACCTTATTTTGGCGTGTGAAGTGAATGCCCATTGCATGGTGGATTTTCTTGATGAGGAAAAGGTTGGGGGGTCATCTGGGGTGAGGGGCCCTGGGAAGGTGACTTATGGGAAAATGTGATGCCTAATGTTAGCCTATCTGGGCTTGAGTAGGTTTCATGAATATAAACCTGGAGATTGCCCACAGAAAAACAACATGGCAAAATGTTAGCAGGAAGTCTATTATAACTGATGTATTTGTGGACCTGGCCCTGTATTCCTTTTGTAGAAACCTCTATGTAAAGGTATCTAAATAAAGTGATCATCACATGTTGATTACAGAGTTTGATGTACCCTCAGAGAAAAGATTACAAAAGGTTACTTGTCCTTTGTAGGGAAAAATAAGATTGATTTGAATAGCTATGCAGTAAATGCATTTACTGAGAACTTGGAGCATTATTGGAATGTGACTACTTAGGATCGGAAATTAAGTGCTTTTAATGTGTAATCTTTTCATTATTTTTTAAGAGCAATGTTAGACAATGTGGTTTTAGGCACAGGTGCTTTATTGAAAAATAAGATACAGATGGTTCATCATACACAGCAATATGATTATAGAATCAATCAACGTAAAAAGGCTCTTAGACAATCTTATTTGCCAAATTCAAAAAAAGAAATTATGCTCCTTTGGCGATGAAGACAAGTGGGATAAAAACTGCCAAAGATGAATATAAGAACTGGCTAAAAAGCAATAGGCACATTATGTGGCAGAATGATGGGAAGGCAATGTTGAGGTTGTTGAAGCAGATTAAATCCACAGCTTTTTGGCAGGTGATTAATGGTCTGTGAAATGCCCAGTCTATTGTTCAGATTAATCCTATCTCAGAGGAGGGTTGGATTAAGCATGTTTTCAGTCTATATATGCAAAAGGAGGCTTTGAGTTTAAGATGTGCCTATGTTTGGATGGTGGTTATCGTAAGAATGTTACAATCACTTTAAATGTGGTCAGGGATGCTATTAGAAGGGCTAGTACTTCTAGAGCTTCTGGCCTCCATGGACCAAACAACCACATGTTTAAGGCTGCTGATGCTGTTTGGGCCCCAATTCTGTCTGTGTTTTTTAAACAGGTCTTGGAGGTTGGTGTTTTACAACATTCCTGGCATTCCTCTTATGTCCTTCCAATCCGTAAAACAAGAGATTGTTTGAATCCTAGTGATTGTAGACCGCTGATGATAATGGATGCTGATCGAAAGTTATTTGTGGCTGTTATTGTGGCTATTATGGCTATTAGTTTACACCATTTGGAGGAATGGGCATTGAAAATTGTCAAAATGATGAAATACCAGGCTGGGTTTTGACAAAGATAGGGTGCTTACCTGAATGACTTTCTGATTAGATTACTACAACATACTGCCTGGCAAAAAGAATAAACAAATATCTGTTGCATCAATGGATCTCTAGGCTGCCTTTGACTCAGTGAATAGGAGATCTGAAAGGCCTCTTTAAATTGTTGATATTCCTGCATAGTGACACCGTTATCCAGGTTAGATTAAACACAAAAAGGGGTCCTTTCTCAAAAGATAGCAACCAATACTGGTTTACACCAAGGTTGTATATTGGCCCCCTGTTTAATTAATGTATATTTGTCTGAACTGGATGAGAAACTTGCCCCAGTTAGTTTAGCCCCACAAAGATATGCTCCAATTATGTTTTTTTGCACAGCTTATGCTGATGATATAGTTGTTCGATTCTACAGCACCGGGTCTTCAGCGATTGATATCTGCTTTTTCCATATATGCTCATAATCATTTTTTTTTTTTACTGTTAATCCTAATAAGACTAGAATATCAGATTTTTCCTTTGTGGGGAAAACATATAAATACTCATGGTTTTTAGATTCAGAACATTTGCTAATGGCAGAAAGTATTATGTATTTGGGTATCCCCATTTTTAATAAACCGAAAAAGGGAAAATATAATATTGTCTTATGGTTACCACACAGCGTCTAGGTACTGAAATGCATGTCATTAAAATGAAATATTGTAGATTTTCAATAAAATCTTTATTCAAATTTTATTTTGGCAAAGTGATCCCAAAATGTGTTGTATGGTTTGGAGGTAATGCCGTCATGGATTGTGGATAAAGTTGAAACACCAGAGGCATTGATGTGGAGGAAATCTTTACATTTCCTGAATTGTGTCCCTATCGCTTTTATTCAGTATGAGTTGGTTCTGCATTCACTATATTCAAGGCTATGCTAGATAGTTATTTGCCTTATATGGAAATGCATGGACCCGCCTAAAGTATCATTGTATGAAGACATGAGAGAGCTGTTAGGAAGTAATACCAATTTCACATTGCAAGTCTTATCATTAACTTGCTCTGATATAGTTTTACATTAGAAATGATATCATTGCAGCTCTCTCAAATTATAAAAGCATCATTTATGTATGATTGGTGTGAGGATATTGAGACCATGCACAGTTATACATCTTCATACTGTCTTAAACATGAGCATAAAGGTATTGGTCACTCGCCAACAAACCTTAGGTTATTTCCTAATGGGAAGATTGGAGACATGCTTATGAGATTCCGCCTAAACATTTTTTCCACTAAGGAAATGAAAGTTAGGTGGGGATTAATCAATAGTGGACTTTTATCATTTAGGTACTTTGAGATTTTTGATGATGTAGAAACTTTAAAATATATTGTGAACAGCTGTCCTTCTCAAACCTATAAACAAATGAAATATTTTAGACATTTCATATTTAGAATGGAGTTTGTGGAAGATGAAATATTGTGGAATTATGTATTAAGTGGGCACTCAAATCAAACACTGTTTGCACTTTTCAATGTTTCAAATGCTATTCAATTGAATGTTGGTGATGAATTAATATGAGATGTATATCAGGTTTTAATCTATTGCTCTGTCTTTTTACCTGCTTTTCAATTTGTTTTCTGTTCTTGTTTCTTTGTTTTGTGAAAAAGTTTATACGTTGAACTTTGGCACAAAAAAAACAATAAAAAAAGGAATCATAGTTCCAAATGTAGAACAGGCAGACCGAGTATCTTCGCAATATCTTATGGGTGCTTGAATCGAGCTGGGTTTCTATGTGCTTCCCGGTGATTGAACCAATGTTGAGACCTGTTGAATCGCATAGATCCAGTGTTGATTTAGTGTTGAGTTGACGTTGAAACAGGGCTGTGCGTGGATCAATTCAGCAGTCGAGATGATGCGTTTTGATGGATTTCAAAAGGGTTGAGTTGGGTCAAACTGATGCCTCTCCTGGGTGAAGTATGTGAGCACATGGTGGCTCCCACGACATAGAATTGGCAGTGAAGTCAGGCTGAGTTGAATTTCTATTGCATCAATGCAATGCTCTAAGTGCAGTGAGTTGGATGCTTCCACAGTGGTCAGGCAGTGTCAAGACAGTTCAAAGGTGCAGGTAAGTGGCTCAAAGTATGTAGAATGTCAAGAGAAGCATCCAGTGGGTCATGTGTCAAATCCAAGATGGTTCACGGCAGCGAAACAGGACTGAAGCTGCTCTTGGACTTCTGGGTTGCTTTGCATTCCAGGGGTTCCAGGACAGGATGTGTCCGTCTGATACACTACAACTCCAGTGAGTTTGGCTGGCAAATTCAAGAGTACCCCTCATTACCAGTGACTGGGTCCTGGCTCCGGCTAAGGCAGTAGTTAAGGCCTTGGTTCACAGCAGTTCACCCTCACTGTTCCCAGGAGATGGATGAGGGGAAGAACTCTCCACGTCCTTCTATACATTTTGTATTCGATTCTATGGAAGATGAGTGCACTCCCAAAAGAGTTCCAAAAGAGAATTCCTCTTGCTCTTGGTGTCCAAAGATGTCTCAAGGAAAAGGCACAATGCCACCGGAGATTGGTGCAAAGCAAGCCTGCTGTAAGTGGTCCAATTCCTGTTGCTATAAAAAGTGACTTTTGTCTTATGATAGCACATGCAGGGTGCTTTGCTTGCATGCAATGGTGGGGACAGGAAAGGGAAGAGCATCCTTACATATTGAAAGATGGTGGAGGCCTTCTCCGGGTTCACATTCACTCCCTGAATACCCTAACTCCCTGCCCTCTTTATGCCTTCTAGCATCAAAGCTAGTCCGGTGACAACCACCGAGTTAGGAGGCTGGCTTTGCAATGTCAGTGTTGCATGTGAAGCACAGTTTCCAGGAGATCTACTGGGGGAAGTTTGCTATGTCTTGTGTGAAGGAGTGCCCTTTTAATCTGGGGAATGAACGGGGAAAGAACTCTATCTATTGTTTCACAGACAGTTGTGGGAAAATGCAGTCTAGACACCAATACACATCAGTCCTGTCACATTTGAGCTCTGCTGGCAGTGGTGTGATTTCAGATTGTTGGGGCTTATAGTAGCTGTAGTGAAATCTGTATGTTGGAGAAAAAAGAAATTCAATAAAAGAACATTATTATTATACATATATTTGTTTCCCTTGCATATCCACAATACAAGAAAAAACATTCTTAACAAAAAATTAGATTCACTATTAAAAGCCAATAGTTCTTAATTCGAATAAAATGAAACAACGTAGGATAAAATCCATTAAATCAACACTTAATATGAATAGCAACAGATACTATACATACTAAAATGATTAAACAATGCCATTTTATAAAGATGAGTTCTAGACCACTAGACAACCATAAGCCTTTTCTTTTCACATATTCTTCAGGCTCTTCTTGTGTAGAGAGACAAAGACCATGCCATTACAGGAGTCACAACATCCAGCAATAAATACAATGCTGGAAAATACTGAGTAATGCCAGTAGGGGAACCAATATCTGTTTCTGTATTTGGGCCTACAAAACATTAAGAAGTAGGCCACCTCTTCCAGCTCTGCTTGACACATTGGACCCCTTGCCTCTATGTGGCTAAAATCATGAGGTGTCTATTCATTGGTTTAGTTATCTCCCTAGTTTTTTTCTAGTCTCCATGCTCCCAGCCTGCAGCTTTACTATTTAGCAGTGTTGGATTATCACAAAACTCATGTGCATTCATATTTTCCAGCATCATCTTTACATTAGAGATCCATCCAACTTCTTGTACATCTTTCTTAACTAGCATGGCTTTAAATATAGTTTGAGTTAACAAAGCCTTTGGGTTCTTCCAGACCCGAAGCCATAAAACGACTTGTTCCAAATGTATTACGTCTTCAACAGAGCTCATACCCAACTCCTTCTGGGTGGCACAATTTGGTTCCAAACTGGGCAAGCCCAAAATTCTCTCTAGGAAAGAATGTTCCTCTTTTGACCGCAAATCCCCACATCGGTGCTCCATACTTAATAGCTCCCAAACTTTGCACATTAGATACAGTTTTTATGATATTTATTGGTTGTTTTCTTTGTTGCCTGATACTTCTATCTATTCATCCGATTAAATGCAGCTTATAATTGTCTACTCTTACCATTACACTGATTAAGGCAGACAATTATTACATTTGTATGAGAGTTGCAGAAGTTAAAATGCTTCATCAGTCTACAATTATTTTGGAGGCATGCATTCGTCAGGGTTGGGCAGGTGACCTTTGATCCTGTCCTGTGCCCCAGAAGAGTTGGTGCTGTCCAGACAGTAGACTGGTGACTGCAAGGCACCTGTGTGCACTATCATTTTGTCATGGAGCATTTTTAAAAGGCGGCAGATTAGCAGACCTCCCTCAGATGCAGCATTACATGTTTCATTTTTCATTAATACAAATCAAAACAGCTTTTACATTGATATACATCAAAACAGCTAATGCTTTTACACTCAATGACAGATAACATTTTGACACAGCTGCTGAATTTAAGAATATGGTTACTATACTTGTAAAACAGCCCAATGTTTCCCTAGTTTGCAGAGATATTGGGACAATTTAGTTTGAATGTTGTCATTTGAGATGCACAGCGATATATCCAGTTTTCAGACATGACTCCACCAGGCACCAGCAGCACTGAAAACTCCTTATGATTCCATAGCAATGGGGTCAGGAAGTGTAGGAGGTTGACAAGTAAAGATGTTGACAGAAACTGCTTGAGGATGCAATATTTCAGTGTGCCATCATCATTTCTGAGCTGCCATGTGTCCCTTAAACATGTATTCAACATTTAGAGCAGCCACGGGCCTGCTACTGCTAACTGTTCCACGCCAATTTCCAGAAATATTGAAAAATATAGAAGTGGATCGCTGGGGTGTATGCTTGAAAGTCGCATGCCATTCATGGGGTTTTCTTGAACCTGACACAGTTGCACTTAATCACCCAATTACAGAATTCTAACTGGATGTTGGATGCTCAACTATAGTCTGCTTCTCAGTCCTCTGATCTGTAGGCAAAATATGTTGAAAATGTCTCTAAAGTGCAATCTGGTACTTTTCAAATGCCTCTTCTCTATGTGTATTCTTATGTTTCATCAAACAACCTTAACACACCAGGAGTATAAACACAGGGGATAACAACAAGCTACCTTTCGATATCCACACCGGAGGTAACAAAACTAGGTCGCAAACCATATATGTATGCAGACAGACCATCTTTCTTTTAACAAATATAAAGAGATGGAGGCTCAATTTTAACAAAAATATCTCATATATTTATTATGTTCTACTCAGTCATAAAACAGACCATTCAGTCACATTTGCAAATCTCAACAACATAAAATAAAATAAAAAGAGACAATTGATCAAAAAAGAGGACCGCGTTGTAGCAGTGCGCTCACTGACTTTTTCACACACCTTAACACACCATTTGTCAAAATAAATTGGCGTGACACAAAGACTCATCAATGTGAGTAGACAGACGGACCTGAAGAAAACATCAACCCAAGACACAACATGTCGGAACTACTCAATGAAGAAACAGAAACAACAGAACTGAATGCACAAGTTGATGGAAACATTTATGATATGAACTCAAACTACCAACACCACCGCCAAAGAACAAACAAACCGTAGAAAACATAAAGGTACACTGCAACCTTAGCAACCCAGAGCAATGTCAGAACACACAACATAAATATACGAACTTCTAATCGATGGAGGGACAGACATGCTATTCCTCACTGAACTTCAAGTTAACACACACGATTCCTTACCCAACAACTTCAACTTAAACAAGGCAACCGAGGAGGTAAACGAAGAGGAGATCTCACCATGGCATACGAGGACCAGCTCCAGAAAACAACTGCATCATCACTAAACATCCCAAACTGTGAATCACTCCTCCTCTACTTAGCAATAGATCACCAAACCAGCTTACCAGTCTACAGGCCACAGACATACAACCCTTCTTTTACAGACTAATTTGTGTATGCCTTCCCCAACATCACAATTAAACATGATTACTTGTTCATACTGGGAGATTTCAACATCTGGTTAGAAGAAGAAAACAAAGACTCACCCAAAACTCTAACAAATCAGCCAGCATTGATGCATCTACAACAACTGGTGAATGGAGCGACACCCACAGCAGACCGCACCCTGAATGGAATCTTCTGCAGCAAAAACTTGGTCACAACTCCACCTCCAATGCAAATCCACTGGAGCGACCACCTCATAATACCCTTCATGCTACACCCTCCCACGCAGATACTAGCTAACCTCCCCGAAAAATCCTCCAAATCAGAAAAGAAATTGGATATCCATACACATTGCAGAGCTAAATGCCAGACTGGAGGCCACAAACCCATACATCACTGTCTTAGAATCAACCAGCATAGAAGACACAACTGAAACAATCAAGAAACGATCACGGAAACAATAGATGACACTGCACCAGAAAAAGACATTCAGCTCCTCACTAAACAAAACAATGGTGAGATGGTTCACTCTCCAACTCAGAACATTGAAAAAAAAACAAACAGGAAACTGAAACAATGGAGGAAAAACTACGACCAACAAAATCAAATCACTTACCTGTAAAGACTGGAGGGAGGTGTCTGTACTCCTGCTCTCTATATGGCAGAGGGGTGTCACAGAGGACCCCAGCCAAGATTATCTATTTGGTAGCTATGGTTGAGCAATCAATGCCTAGCTTTCAGGAGGTGATGCTGGCTGGTTCTCAAGTACAGTGTAGTCCGCAAGCACCCACAAAGGAATGTCCACACACTGTAGGAGTGAAAACACAGTCTTTATATAATTAAGGTATAAGGTTATATACACAATCACAATAACTCACTTTTGCTCAGTTAATCTACAATGAAAAACATATACACAGTTCTACGTGGTACCACAATTACTATCAGATTTCCTTAGAGTGCATTAACTGTACTGTGGTCAAATATCACACAAATCAATTAATAAAGGGAACCAACAATAGACATAGGAGGAAAGCAGTTTGTTAGAACAATAGGCAGAATAATGGCACTGTTTACCTAGACACAATTCTGAATGAGCATTCCCCCACCAGGGCAACCTCTAAATAAAGACATACTACAAGCCCAGTCCATATATTGTTCAATATGAGTCTTATTTCCTTCTACGATAGTGCTACCAGACCAATGAACCTGGAATAGAAGAGTTCAATGTCGGGTCGTCGATGGATCCTTCTTGAGCGGCACCCTTTAGGGCATGCACCACGGATCGTCAAGATCCCACGAGGAAAAAGGGTGAACACTGTCATTGCAGCAGCAGCTTCGGTTCTTGTGGTGCTCGTTGACAATCGGTCGAATATGTGCTGCAAGCAGAGGCGTGCGTTGCACCTCGACGCAAGTGTTTGTTGCCACAAGGAGTCAATGAAGAACTTTGGCCCAGCAAGGGCTTCGAGTCTTCAGCATCTGTGCAGTCTTTGGGTGGTAGGAAACCCACCGGCGGATTCTCCTCAGTCGTCGGCTGCATTGACTTTCTCCGGCAGGAAAAAAGAGGTTGACGAGGATGAGCAAGGGAGTCCTTGGGTCAAATGTCTTAGGCAAAGGAGCGCTGCGGCTCCGGTTGGTGATGGCGGTCCTCAATGGTGATGGACTTCAATGTCTGGGCAAGTTAGAAGATAGTAGCAAAGATAACGTCTGGGCGCTTCACTTTGTGATTGCACGGTGGTACCCAGCCATTCAGCACTACACACTTCATTCATACCAGTTCCGGGCAGGACTGTGTCATTCATTGTATTACATACCGGAAACTAGACACCCATAACAAGAAGTGCATATTGGTCAGACACTCCATTCACCCAGGTCCCACCCACAGGGTGTACAGACAACATACAGTCACTGGGAAGGCTCCAGGCCACACTTCCCCACAATACTATATATGGAACTTCCACCCAACAGCCAGTCAGGGGTAATGGACAGAGTGAGGGCTTCCCGGGACCTCGGGAAAGTAAGGTAACGTTCAATAGAAAGCAAGAGCCTACAGGGTCCATCTTGTTTCCTAACAGGAGTCCACTGATTCCAATGACAGGGCTTGGGCATCCCAAAATGGAGGATGCATAGGGCACCTGTCAATTCAGCACAGAGCTACCACCAGCCCATACCCTGCTCTGTGGGCCACCCACAGGTGCCCAAAAACATACACTAGGAGTACAGGGTTGTACTCCCACCCTTGGGTGCCATAAGGGTATCCCAAGGGTCTGTTCACCAAACCAAAAAGAAGAAGAGCCGCACCACCAGGAGTCCCACATGAACTCCTGCGAGGAAAACAAGACAGAACATACATGATAAGCTATAAAGGACAAGGATATGGAGGCCCTGTCCCTCCAATGCATGTCCAGCATCACATTACCAAAGACAGATACGACTATACAAAGCTGAAAAACTCAATGCAAAAACGACATACCACAATGAATGTAGCACAAACTCAAGCAAAACCCAGAAAGAAATCTTCAACATCATCAATGGGCTAAGAAACCCAATAGCATGCAACAACACACCAACTCCATCACAAAACCTGTGTGAAGACCTTGCAGACAACTTCAAAAACAAATCACAAACATTCAGCAATTCATTAAGAGCATGCCTAAAAACACCAACAACCCTGCTAACCAGCCAATACTCCAACCATCTACTAGACAAAACCACCTCCCACCAATCTTGACAGAAACAATCAACAGCCTGGTGAGCAAAAGCAACAGAGCCAGCTGTCCAGCAGACCCCTGCCCACCAGACATATAGAAGACTATCCTCACCCAAAAAACACTAGCCAATGAAGCTACTAGAAAGATACATCTATACATAAATCCTGGAACATGTAGAAAACAATTGAAGACTAGACCAGTTACAAGTAGGCTTATTATCCATGAGAGCAACAGAAACAGCATTACCATCGACACAGGATGATCTAAAAACCAACAGCGACTCCAACATCAAATCGGAACTAATACCACTTGATCTATCAACAGCCTTTGACACAGTCCGCCACAAAAAACTCATCAAACGTCTCGAAGATATAGGAATCGGCAAAACAGCACTACTTTGGGTAAAATTCTTCATGATAGAAAGAATGGAAACAACTTGAATAACACTAGCTGATTCCACACCCCACAGAACAACATGAGGATTCCAACCAGGCTCATCACTCTCACCACTAATTTTGAATATCTACGTGATCCTCTGATTAACCTCATCAAATGACAGTGCCACATCTGCTAAAACTATGCAGACGACAGACAAATCATCTACAAAATCAATGCTAGCGAAGAACAAAACCCAACCCTTACCAAATGTCTCACAGAAATAAACCCCTGGATGAACACCAACAGTCTTTAATATCAACCCTGACAAAACAGAAATCATGATTGCGCCCAATGACATTTCAAACCGGCACAACATTCCATGGCCTACTGAACTGGGAAACCAACCAGAACCATCCAAAGTGGTCAGAAATTTTGCAAGATTAATGGACAATGAACTAACACTCGAGCCACAAGTCAATGCTGTAGTAAAGAAATGTTTCTTCAGAGACATCTTTATGGGAGGGCAAATGCGGCACTTGCCCCAGGCCTCCACCTTTGATGTGGATCCCACAAGTCTGCCTGATCTAAATAAATCTACTTCCATTGTTCACCAAACATAAATGGCACACAGCAGGATATTTTTATGGCATGCTGCTGAGGCTAAACCTATACTATGTCTGTTGTGGACATGTTTTGATCACTGGGGGGCACCATATCATGCTATGGGTATGGGTAGTGATCGCAATGAGGTGGGCACAACCAGATGTTCAGATCTTTTAATACCTTTCATTTTTGGTTAGGGGAGCCCACAGGTGTTTGTGCCCCATACACCAGAAGTACTTAAGATGGCTTCTTCCACCTACACACACTCAAGCAGACACTCCCTTTCATCATGTTTCCTCACAGACCACTCACCATCATTTCTCCTGTCATATCAAGAATAGACTATGCCAACAGCACCTACCTCAAAATGCCAGAATATCTTATGAAAAACATATACCAAATGCAGAATACAGCAGCAAAATGGGATAGGGAGTTTTTGCACCAGGAGAATTTATCAAAGTTTTTTCAATGGATTTTGCCCCAAATATATGTGGGGGCAGGTTTAGGCTAATAACTAATGTAGAGGGTAAAGCGGTGCTGCAAGCGGTCTCCCTCCGCATATATTTGCAGCAATATCTACCAGTAAAGAAATCAATTAAATATTTTCGAGCAGTTCACATATAACCAGAAAGTCTACCCCTCAGACGCCAAGAGAACACATTACACTAGCACTGAGAACACTACATAGGCGACTGGTAAAAAAACACATTTTCTTCAAAAAAACTCTGCATGACACACAGAGCAATCCACAGCCAAGGAACAGAATTCATACAAGAAAACATCTCCATATACAAAACGAACATTAAGGTCCAGCAACCGCATTCACCTCAAACCAAAACAATACGCAAAACGTAAATTCGGGGGATCAGCATTCTCCTGCATAACGGCAACCATCACACAGTGACCGTTCATTCCAAATTGAAGCTAGACACAGCACATCAAAGCTCTCTTGTGCCTTTCCCTCTCAATTCCATTAACTAACCCCGCCCCCATCTCCCTTTCATTTCAGTTCCACCTAAGTTCCTGGGGACCATGAAAATGGCAGTGGTGCGTGGCATAAATGACAAAATAACATAACATGCAACAGTGTGGCATACAGCCACTTTCACCTTAATGTGCATGTCAAAGAAAGATGTCAACCGATGTTCAGAAGGTCATTTTACAAAGGGTGGTCTGGGAAATGGTGGGATACAAGCATGGCGTAATGCTTTGATGCCTCTATTTCCTGCTCCAGCCCATGTTCAACCACTGACTAGAGGAGAAGGATCATGGAGTGGGGTTAAGATCTCTGTAGTGCTGACCTCCTCCATCTTGTAAGGGCAATTTATACCTCCCAGTGTTGTTGATGCAAGTGTAAAACAAAGGAATTCTTATGGAATACACCTGCATTTAGCACCTTGCTAAAGAGCAGGATAATTCCATAGGCACCCATTAATAAATGCCACCTTCAAAGCATCATTCGCAGGTTCTGTTCATATTGTGCATGAGAGAGGAACATGGGAGAGCACAGCGTTTTCCACTTTGCCTTGTAGATGTGTGATATTGCATGCAAGAAACCCAACAATATTGAGTCCTTATTTTGGTAGCTCCCTGCACGCAATTAATATTTATGATAAAATGACCCCCACATTGTTGAATTGTGTTCAACAGTGCCCCCTTGAGGTTTTGTTAAATACAAGATATCTCAATACTCAACCATCGTTGCTACGAGTGTGTTGGTGTTAAATCTGTCAGATTATGGGCGGTGATAAGGCAGGGCTAGTTCCGTTTCACGAGCCCACAATTCCCCGTGTAGAATTGTAGCATTTACATTGGGTGATAAATTCACTCGCGATTAATCCTCGATTAGTTAGTTGTATGCAAAGGGCAGGGACATCCTAAAGCCAACTCCAACTTTAATAACCCCAAACACACAATATGGTGGTGCAGAAAAAACGTGTCAGCAATGCTTTTAGCACCAGATTACACAGCCATAATAGTAATTGGGCCCAGAGTTATTTTGCTTTTTGTTCAGTTGATGCGGAAGCACCAACTACTCCCCAAAAGCAACGTGATAAACTACTGACGCAGAACGATCTACTCAGCCGTTTATTTCCCAAACAATGGAACATTTTCCAACGTTCTTAGTTATTGTAAAGTCATTAGCCAATCGGTGGATTTTTGGCGGGTGGTACGGTACTGTGCCGATGTGAACATGCAAAAGGAATCAGTGCATTATTCCTTCCACATGTCAGAGCTGTGTACATGAAGTGCATGAACTTCCTTTCAGAGCAGGTTACGCCTGGCATCACCCACACACACTCATCATGCATACATGGGTAGGTATTCATCGCTTTCTTTTCGTCAATATTTCAGTTTCCAGATTCACATTTCAGGCAGTCAATAATACTTATCACACTTGAGGCGCTTCAGTAAACTGGTTCTGCTCTGTCTAGCAGCAGCGGGTCAGCAGCCAGACACCCTACGCACTCGAATGAGAATATTGTCTTTTCTCGTGCCCTATTGGACAAGGCAGGCATTATCTGGAACCGAATACATCTTCTCATTGTCACGCCAATCTCCTCTGCGACATGCAGTTCCATTTATATTGGGGCACGGCGTGTCATGATTTAGTAAATTCTTCCATTGCTTTATCACTTTTATAATCAGGACTAAACGTTTATATGTCAGTCATGTTTTCGATTGATCCACAGTGCGTAGCAGTCAGCACTAAATTGCGTATTTTCACAGGTGGGAAAATACACGCTGAAATCGAAGCTGCAATCGGCTCATACAATGGTACCTGCATTTCCATAGCGACGGTAAATTATTGCACATTCTGCAAAGGCAACAGTGTTACGGTCCTGCCACCAGTGGGCAGCAGAGTGCAAGATATAACTAAATCAATCACGTCATGCACACTTCACTCGGAAGCAGAGGTACAATGCGCAACTTTGCAGCTTGTTTGTTCGCGAGGCACTGCTGTCAAAATTCTCAGTGAAATGATGTGAGCACAACATGGTCTCCTCTCACACCAGCTCCCTCACGGTGGACTTATTCTCCATGATGTAGTAAACAACATCCAAACATACACATACACATAGACACACACATTTAATTAAATGTCCTGGAGCTTAATTAATACACACGATGATCAAATGGAAGCTGGCACTGTTTCTTTTTTCCAGCTAACACATGGCCATAGGTGGCGTGCTGGCATTATTTACACTTGGCATCCAGCTGAGTTTACTAAAAGAACACTTTTCCCTCTTCAGCGTGGGGCCTATTAAATTAGGCAGGTTAATTCGGTTGCGGCATTTTGCCCCCTGCTAGTCCCACTGCCACAGTAAATCAGCCGGCTGTTTATTTCCATAAAAATTCAATTACAGCTGCACCAGTTTATTCTTCTTGTGTGAGCAATTAACTCCATCCCCTGGCTGGCTGAACAGAATGCCAGGCCTGCTGCCCTGCCAGGTATTGTTGCTAGGTTTTTTTGTTCTTTAATTATCATGTGTTCTCTGCTGGTAGGTTGCTGCAATTAGGTGATTGCCCTGATTTATACTGGTGGTAAATGGAAGAGGGTATTCTTAGCTATTTCTCTGTGGACGAGACAAAAGCACAGAGAAGCAAACAGATGGAGTCCTGTACAGTGCAGAGAAAACACATCCTCGCTCAGTCTGATCATTATGCTAAGAAGGGCCATCATTTGGCAAATGTTTCATGAAAACACACAACAACCAGCACTTTCTAGAACGTGAGAATGCCGTGCGTCTGCTTTCTTAGTCGTGATTCATCGACGGTAAGGTTATAGAGGCCCTCTTGTCATCCTTGTCGGCAGAACCAACCTCCTTCAGAGTGCCAATCTGGACTACGAAGAAGGGAGAGGTGGCTTGGGCCTCTAGGGTAAGCCCTAGTGAAATAAAACAACACGGTGGCCCTCATTACGACCCAGGCGGTAAGTTACCGCCTGGGTCGTACCCTTACCACCATGGTGTAAACTATGTTTACACCATGGTGGATGGCGGATTTCCGCCCCATTCCAAGGTGAGTGGGGCGGTAAATCCCCATATCCCATTTTACTGGGGAAAGGCGCTAATTACGCCACCGTAAATTACGGTGGCGTAATTAGCACCAAGGTCCCTTTGCGGCATGGGTTTTAACGCCTGCAAAAAGCAGGCGTTAAAATCACCATCCCGCAAAGGGACCTTGGAATCAGGCGATAAGGGTCGGCGCCGTTTACGGCGCCGTAAACCCCTTAACGCCTGGGTCCTAATGAGGGCCAGTATGTCACATTGTTTACATCAGGCTTTCCTTTCCAATGCAGCACTGCTCTGATTCCCACAGCACTTCACAATAGTGTGCAAAGCGTGCCTGGAGGAAGGCACTTCTGCATTTGTGGCTACTGTTGCTTAAGGACAGCACTGCACCACGGTTGCACATGCTCCCTACACCTCGTTCATGATTCCAAACGGCACATTTTCTAAACGTGTGCCAATAATTCGTACACTGTATTCATGTATTTATTGTTTATATACAGGGAAGAACCGTGCACTTTTTTTGCAAAAGAATAGATACCAGATTTGATGGAAAGTGGTGAACTTCTTACAATGTGGTGAGTTTGAGTGACATTCTGAATAGGTTGTGGTGGGGAGTAAATTCAACAGTCACTGGGGACAATACATGGACAATACATGGGTGGGCTTACATAGATTAAGGAAGATCAACATTATGCGCTTTTAAGAGCAGGTAGGCGGCATGGCCAGCTGTGTTAGGGATATGACTATGATTGATGAAGAGCTAGAGTGGCGGCAGAGAAAGTGGGAGACAAGGGCAGGTTTTGATGTGAGGAAAAAAAGCTTGAAGGCAGATGACAAGGAGGTTAAGAAGGTAACTCGCAGAGGAGGAGGTAGGCTTTTAGTTTGGCTTTGAGCAAATCGGTGTGGACTTTTTCTCGGATATCCTTCAATTATTATTCATGCCAATGTTCGAAAGTGTCAAATCACAAACAGTGGACAAAAACTAAGGAGTCCTTTAGCTACTGTATGATCATTGCATGGCAAAACACCCATTATAAACCACTTAACCCTGTCAGCATTTAATCATTGTAATGTGCAGGCCTACCAAAAGCATAATGTGGTGAGTAAAAACTAAATATACTGGAAGATAATTATCTTATTCTTGGATGAGCACAACTACCTTCTTTCTGATCCTAAGCCCAGGCCTTGCTTACTAGAGATTGTCCTCATACCAAACAGGTTCTATTAAAAAAGAGTATCTCTGCTCCTCAGGACTGTTCTCCCCCAAAAAAGGTTTTCATCAGAAATAATCGTTCTGATCCTCAGCCCAATCCTTACTTATTGTGAATTATCATCATCCAAAACAGGTTCCATCAAATGGAATATTTCTGATCCTGATCCCAACCCTTACTTACTGAGGATTGTCCTGATATGTAGAGATCCCTTATCGAATCTGCCAAACTCTCCTTTCAGTTGCATCTCTAATGATTTTAAGCTCCGAGGTTGCCTTTTTCAGCTTCACCATGTGCCTTTTTTTAAAAAAAAAATATTTATTTTTTACATTTTTCAATCACCGAGACCTCTCTCACGGCGTTGGAACAGAACAAAGGTGCAAGGAATAAAATACATAGCAGTCGTATTGGTAGGAGACAGAGGACAGCAGTTACTTATATTTATCAAACAACCAGGTCTCACCTCGTTTTTCGAAGGTGGGGAATGATTGTTCGTTTTTGAAAAGGTTGGGCAGTGAGTTAGAGAGTGCGAGTGATGTGACGCAGAAGCTGACTCCTCTTGCTCTTTTGCTCTTGTACCAGCGGGGTATGCAGCAAGATGCCAGAGCTACATCTTAATGGCTGCACATGGGCAATTTGAATGATGCAATTGTTGAGGTACAGGGGAGCCTCAATGTAAAGAGAGGGTAGGCAATGGACAGGGTTTTGAATTCCACTCGGGCCTTGAATGGGAGCCTTTGGGAGTCACCTCTGATGGCAAAGATGTGGTCAGAGCATTTGAGGCTTAGGGCAGAGTGTAGAGATTTATTTTGGACTAGTTGGAATTTGGACATGTTAATAGGACGGGGCACACATGAATAGTACGGCGCAGTAGTCTTGTTTCGAGAGGATCAGCGTTCGTGCAAGTGTGCAACAGTTGCTCGGGGAGAGGCATTGTCTATTCAGGGAGATAAGTTAGGCGGTAGAGGATGCTAGGACATTAATGTGTCTGGACATGGATTGGTCTGCTTCAAGGTATACTCCCAATGTTTAATATGTTTCAGGACAGGGATGGACGTGCCGTCAATGAAAAAAGAGAAGGTAGCATCCAAGTATCTAAGGTGGTGTGGTGAGCCAATGATGAGCTTGTTTTTCGTCATTGAGGCACACGTTATGTCTAGCCATCCAGTTCTGAATTGTGCTGTAAACTGCATTGATCTGGGGAAGTTGGGCTTACAAAAGATCACAATTATGCAGTTTATGTTAACCATTCTCCCTTCATCATTGTGGGTAGCCTCTGAGACTTTGGAATCTTGAGGTCTCTTCCATCCTGGAATTGTGTAGAAGCTGTGACAGTTTGTTGCTTCTCATTTAATTTGACAGTTCTTAAACAGTAGTAATAGTTTTCTGTCTTGAATTTAAGATTTAAATAAATTGCTTACTTAGTGGCACATGCGTATTGGCATGGAGGACATTTTCGTGAACACTCGACATGTTTTAATCTTCTTCTTTTTCACTTCTAGGCCCAGTCTTGTTTCATACCTTATTTTAAATTTGCTGAGGTTGTGCAGAATTTACGGCTACATTTTAGACCCTCCAGGTAATGAGAAAATGCATTTGTTATATTCCCTCTTTACACTTAGTTTCGTTTGGCAGCAATTAAGGTGGTCTGACCCTTCATTTCCCAGGTGCGGCCATGGATATAGAGCTTTTTCATGAAAGCGGGCCATGTGTTTCCATGACTTTAGTTGCCATTAATCTGTCTTTTATTCAATTCCAGTCAGACCGTCTGAGGTTTGTATCCCACTTCGAGTTCTCTCCTCTGTCTGAAACACAGGCTCAGTGTAGCCTTTAAATGCCCCAGGTACAGTTTATTTGTATTGCGCAGAATGTCACACGGAAAAAAGAAAATCCAGACTATAGAGCCCCACATGAGTAAACACTGCTGAGGGACAAAGCAGCCAGACATACAAGGTGACACATGCATTAATGCAGGATTCAACAGTGGTCGAAAATGGCCATTAAGTTATGATCATTCAACAAGTAATAAGCTTACAAGCTCACAAGCCCACACTAACATTGCCACCAGAGCCAGAAGCACCACATGGAACTCACTGCGTGTGATATCCATGTGATTGTGCAAGTGAAAGAGGGTCACAGGCTTCTCAGAAGAAGAATATGCAATCTTGCAAACTTCAAGACCAGATAGCAGACCTTGGCCATCAAAATGCAGGGCTGCCACAGCCCACCGACACCAGCAGAGAAAGGTGCTTCAAGATGCACAGGGTAGCCATTGCAAGTCACTTGGAGTGAGGTAATGGCACTTTGAGGGCACAGGGCAGCCACCAAAGAAGACACGTATACACTGAAAGGATCAGCACTTGTCAACAGTTGTCATGTCTCCATGCATGGTGACACTGAATAATCAGAATGCAGCGAGTCAGAAAAATACGTCCTACTCCACTTTAACGTACCTTATTCTGAAAGATATTGGCATCTTAAACATTTGATAATAATTGACATCGTATGTTCAGAGCTATCCTCTGTGACCACAACCCCTCTCGTTTTGGTTCCAGAAGTACCTGCAAAACAGCTGGACTTCGCACAGCTGCTGAACTCCACATCTTGCTCCCCTCACACCGTGCTCCCCTGGTGATCACTCACACATGTTAAGTCACAATGGCGCCTCTCTATCCGGCTGTCTTATACATCTGGACGTCTTACCCATTTATTACATTAAAACGCAACGTTCGTGTAAGGCCTGATGCAGCTAGGTGCCTGGCGAAAACTAAGAACAGAATTGGTGCTGCTTGGGGAGTAGTGATTTTGGAGAACACTGTGGGAGGTATACGTGGTGTAATGGCAACAGCTCTGTTGGAGTATGGGGGTGAGTGGTGGCTAAACTGCCTGCACAGCCTAATATTACTACTAAACCATCAGGGATCCCAATCATAAAGAAAAAATAGACACAGTTCAACATGAATAACTCCTTCATCTTTAGTGGTATCGTGAGCCGAGGGCAGGCTGTTCTCTCGGGTGTTGTGTGCGGAGATAACAGTAGCAACCCAAACAGCAATAGTACAATGGACCAAAATAAAATATCATTCAATTCAGGTTCTATAAAATAAGGACGTTTAATTAAACAATAGAACTGCAAATAACTGACTAGAAAACACAAGCAAAAACACACCCATAGAAAAACACAAAATGCAGAACTGGTTTAGAGTAGTACTATGGATATTAGATCATTGGTGATCTAGTAAGCAATTGCAGTAATTTCACTGTTAAAAGGGTATGTCTTCCAAGAATAGGACTGTAAAAGAGGACATGTAAGTCACTATGCTCTCAAAAGTGGACCAGAGGGACAGGGACTCTTGATAGTGTTTATTCTTGGAATACGCTATCAGACTACAGTTCTCTGTGTTCAATTTTTGGTCAAAACTGGGTTTGAGATTCAGCAAGTTGCAATGATCCAGCGGCTAGCCAACATTAAGTCAGCTTCGAGATGGGTCTCTGTGCAGTTTGAGTCAGTGTTTATTGTGATTTGGTTCTGAACTTCCAACAGGTTTAATTTGGTGGTCCAGTCAGTTCAAGGTTATGTTTCCTCTGTGTGATACGTTGGCTCCATTGGTTTGTGTCAGTGTTCGAGTCAGGTATAGGTGACGTCCAATTGGTGCAATGCAGAGCTTGGAGATCAGGCAAGTTGAAGTGCTCAGCCTTAATGAGCCCCTTTTCAAGTCATGACTGCAAAGGGAGCTACTGGTGTGAAGCAGTGTCGAGCCAGCTCAAGGATGCACGCAAGCAGTTCAAAAATTGTTCAGTGGCAAAGCAGCATCACAGGTCCGATTTTGCCTAGAAAAGCCACAGCACGCTGTTTGATTGTGGCTCAAAGTTGTGTAAACATGATTCCAGTTGTTTTGTGGATTTTGTGATGCTGGGAATTCCAACCCAGAGCTCCAGGAATAGTTAAGTCCTTTTGTTCTGCACTCCCTTCCCAGGGAGCTTGGCTCATACCAACATTGGCCCTTCACCTTCAGTGAGGCACCTGGCAGGAGAGCAGGCATTTTCCAAAGAGCAGTGACCCTCACTGTTCCTTGGGGATGTTTAAGGGACAGAGATCCCCTCTGCCATGCATTCCTTCTCTCTTCACCTCAGTGTTGCATTACTTTGGAATGGACTGCACTCCCATCAGAGGGCCAGTGATTTTTCTTTTTTTTAATGTCTAAGGATGAGCCACTTTCTTATAACATTTTCACTAGGGAGTAAACATAAGCATTGTTGTACAGGGAGCAGTTTCTATTGCTGTAAAACATTATCTTTGCCTCATTAGATCATGCTGAGAGCACAAATAAGTGGCCTAGATATGTGATGTCATCAATGACATTTGCAATGTCATCTTTGATGTCCTAGGTGTTAGTCTTAGCAGTGAACGGTGGTGGCACAACTTATATTTGCTTAGCTTACCATAACTGTCGAATTTCTTGGGGGTCTCGGTTTTACTTGTAACCACAACATCCCTTTAATAAAGTTTTTTTCCCTGAATTTCATAGGTTTTTTTATGCAACTTAACCATAACGTCCCTTTAACAATGTTTTTCAATGAATTCCATAGGTTTTTACCTGTTCACCCTTAGTGTGCTGCAAGTAACTTATATTATACTCATCCCCAATGTAGTAGCTTTAGAGTCTGCAGACAAAAGGTAGCATTGACAAAGGCCAGAAGCACAGAGGAGAAAGAAAATGTTCTACCCATCACCAAACAAACACATATAAAGAAAACAACATTACCTATATTTAATGCACCAAAATATACCTTTTTGTACAAACATCACTTTAAAAATTACCATAACTGTACACATCATATTATCACTTGAATACAAATCTTCATACAGACTCACATACACAAGGCACTCATTCCAAAAAATCTCTCACCAAATAGTAACTACACTTTATTTATTTCCCTATTATTACCATTCATTATGTAAACATTTCTTATAAGCAAATATCACTTGTTTTTGGACAGGATTGGCAAACACACCTGAGTGGTTAGAAGAAACTTTTGCAAAAGAAGAAATTAGTGATGATGACATCTCTAATGGTAAACAATACATCTTTTAATATAAACAAATCATGTAATTTCTACAGACCTCAGTGAAATAATAATTTCTTCTTGTCTTATAGTACATACTTTACACTAAGAAACAACACCCCAATTTAATTATGGAGAATCCCAAGAATCACAAAGACAGTCTCTATCCCCACCTGTACATAATGAAATCATTATCGTGTCTGCAAAATTGGATGAATTTAGTAATGACTTTAAGGTAAATACATTTTATTTTTAAATCTCGTAATAAAAAATCATGTTAATAGAAATGTTGATTACCTTCTTGTTCCTCTCCCCCCCTTGTCCCCAGCAATCATACCCATCAAATTCCAAAAATATGAATGATGCATTTTCTATTTGTCTGTGGAAAGCACACCTGTTTGTGGACACTCATGTGCATGAGCCTGACAGTCTCCCTCCAGACGGTGTCAACAATGTGCCATCAATGCCACGGACGTCCAGGGACATCATAATGTGACCACACCCGTAACGTGTGATGGTCTGCCGGTGAACGGTGTCGGTGCTCCGCGGACAGTTTAAAACTGCATTTTCAGACAATCTATTTATTTATTTATTTTTATATTTGTAAAGCGCCTGGCAGCCCGGAGGCATTGCAGTGCTGTTTACAGGCAGTGTTCCAATGGTCATAAATGATACAGGTTGGCATGACGAGTAGACGGCTTACACGAACAACAAGGTTTTTAATGCTTTTCTAAAGACCGCGTGGGATTCAATGCCTCTGATGGCGGGAGGTAGCAGGTTCCAGTTGGTTGCCGCTAGAACTGGGAAGCTGGAGCCACCTGCTCTAATCCTGAGGCTTTTAGGAATGGAAAGTCGGTTGGTTTGGCTGGACCTAGCAGGTCTGCTTGAAGGGGGGAGCAGAGAATCTTTGCGTGAGGTAGCGAGGTGCTGTGTCGTGACGACATCTGTGGGTCAGTGCAAGGGATTTAAAGAGGATGCGTTCTTTAATGGGCAGCCAGTGGACAGATTTTCTGGTAGCCGAGATGTGGTCTCTTTTAGAGATCGCTATGGCTGCTCTAAGAACATTGATCTGCACTGTTTGAAGTTTCTTGATGTTCTTTGCTGAGGTGCCTAGTAGGAGTGTGTTGCAGTAGTCTAGGTGTGATCCTATGATTGCTCTGGCAATGGTGAGGGAGTTTGGTTGCGTTAGAAAGGGCCTGGCAGCAGTGATAGGTTTTGAGTGGTAGGCTGCCGCTGATGAGATAGCATTTACCTGTGTTGTCATGGTGAGATTGGAATCTAGGGTGTTTCAAGTGGAAGGTTTACCCTTTCAGAACTCCTAGACTCAATCTTAGTTGATCTGGCAATTTTTTATAACTTTCCATTGCCTATTTTTGATTCAGAAGTCCGCTGACAGTTGCGTGGTCTATGGGCGGTTCATCTGAAAGAACTCACCCATTATTTCTAGTCATTCTCAATCTGGCTATCCAGGAGAGAGCAACTGACAGCAGCTGCTTTGCAGAACAGCTATATTTGGAGCAGTGGCATCTGTTATGGCCATCCCTCTTCCCCAGAAACCCCCACTACCACTATCATCACCATCTGGAGGACCTGGAAAGAGGTACAGGCATGGGGATGGAGAAAAGGAAGAAGCGAAAGACAAAGATGGGGTAGAGGAAGTGCATACCTCCGTTGGCCATCATAAGTCCTCCGTATGGTGGTTATTTACCACCATGGGTTGTGTAACAAGGGCTTGGGCAGCCAAGGTCAGATGCACTGAGTGTGGGATGTACTCAGTCACGGAAAACCTGGGATGTACTTCTATGGGAAAACTTTCATGCACTGCCACACCCGATCCACCCACTCGAGTGCTCTGAGGAAGGCTGTTTTTTTCTTAGGGAGAATCAGATTGACAGCCTCTACCCCATATTCCTCGAACGCTCCTACCACCATACAAAATACTCCTCTGGGGCAGAGGATCCCAGCAGTGGCCTCACATGCCATTCAGAACGTTGTTGACCCTTGCCTTTCAAGGGCCACATTACAATGTTTCTACTGCGAAGCACCAATCTGAGGGAGACATTTTGCAGTGCTTTCGATGCCGCAGACAAGGAGCATGAGAAACACTGCCACCTACCTTAAATTTAAGGCCCGCCCAACATCTTCACCTGTCCACCTGCCCCTCTGTCTCTATGGTTATCTTGCCTCACCTAAAAAAAATACAAAATCATAAAACACAAGAAAATGGTTCCTTTAGGAGCAACCTTTCACAGTTAAAAAATAGAACTGAAAATAAAACCACAGACCCCTTTGCAGACTACATATTCCGCGGACAGTGCAGTGATTCCAGGTGTGGGGTGGGGAGAATGAAAATCATTTTACTTGTTTTTCTTTCAAAAATGGTGGCTCTTAAAACAACCTTGTTTTTCTCTTTTTGACTTTTATATATTTTTTGGGAGTATTTTGTTTTATTTACTAAACTAACAAATATTCTACAGAACTTCATTATTTTTTATAACTTTCCCAAAGGTGCTTCTAATTTATTTTTCCTTTTTCTTTTTTTTTTTACTTTAATCTTGTACCGCGCACCAACGATTCGAATACTTAAGGGCACAAACATGACAAAACACACCAAACCCAGCATAAACAGGAAAACACAAATTCGCCCAGGGGTCACCGGAAAAGAGCATCCTGAGCATTAAGACCTAGCAGAAAAGCAGAGTTTTTAATTTCTTTTTGAAAAGTTCAGTGGACTTAACTTGCCTTAAGTCAATAGGAAGCGAGTTCCAAGCTCTCGGGCCAGCTTTAGTGAAAGCTCCCTTTAGCACTTGGCTGGTGTGACAAAGAGGAATCATCAATTGATTAGTATTGTTACATCTGAGAGCTCTCAGTCTGTGTTTTTCCACCAGAAGATCCTTCAGCAAAGATGGCCTGAGTCGCATGTGACATTTGTGAGTAATTGGTAGCATCCGATACTAAACTCTTGCCTCACCAAGAGCCTGTGCAGACTCCACCTTGCCTCCGACACATGATCTCTTCACTTGAGGCCTTTGACCACCCTAACTGCACTGTTCTGAATCACCTGTAGGCAGTTACACTCTGATTGGGAATACCAATTAACAGACTGCAGCAGTAATCAATCTTCAATACTACTATGGCCCGTGCAATTGTCTCAGCATTTTTTTGAGAAATGAGCGGCCTAAGGTGATCAAGTAGTTTTATATAATACGTTGATAAAGAAACCAAACTGCTGACATGGGCCTTCATATTAAGGTTCTGATCCGGTATTATGCTTAGGGTTTTTACTTTCTTTTGAACCTCAATCTTGTAATCTAGAGTAGAAAAGCATTTGTACGATGGACCTAATTTCAGAATTTTCTTCTGTGAACCTACCACCATAAGTTCAGTCTTTGCCTTGTTTAGAGCAAGGCCATTCTGTAACATCCAGGTTTGAATGATGTCATAGACTTTGTTAATATTGTGTTCATCCTCACTGTGTGAACCTGATAGCGGGATGACACATTGAGTGTCATCCGCTAGTTGGCAAATGTTATACCGTTATACTAGGTAGAAGGCCGCATAATGATCTAATATCATAAGTAGCAAGGCTTAGCCATTGTCCATGTCCCCAAGTAACTTAGATTTCAAATTAAGGAGTGCCGTTTCAGTCCCATGACCTTGACTAAAACCTGATTGAAATGCATTGAAGATCTGATGGTGATTCAGATAAGAGGAAATTTGACCATATGCCACCCTATACAATATCTTTAGGAGCAATGGAGTATTAGTAATGCACCTGTAGTTTGTCACTGTAAGGGGCCAGAGACCTGGTTTCTTTAAAACAGGAGTGATCCAGGCTTTTTCTATCCCCTCAGGAACATAATTTTCCACAAATTACATGTTCACAAATTTACACAGGGCAGAGATTAACATAAACAAGCATGCTTTGATAATCATAGATGAGCAAGGGTCCCCCTTGCATCTAGTATTTTTCAGCTGTGAGATGAACTTAGACAAATCTAATTCTAAAATCGGAGAGAAGTTCCAACTCTGGTGGGACACAGACGTCACCCAAGATCTCTAAATTGTCTACATCTGGCAGCTTTATTTGAGGTAGATTTTTAAGCATCTATATCTTTTTTGATTTTGTCTAGTTTGCCCATCATGGCATCCTGCATTTAGGCACAACAAACCTCATCTTTCAACAAGAGGTCTTTAATCTTACTATTAGGAGATTCCTGTTCTCTTAAGATTTTAAACAATTCCTTGCTTTCAGAGCTCGAATTCCAGATACTGTCATTAGGCATCTCTTTTTTAGCAGACACAATTGCAGTCTGATACATCTTGGCCGCGTTTCTGTACACTTCCAAGCTTGAATTATCCTGACTATTTCTCCAGGCATAAACAAATTTTGTAGATCCGCACTAAACCACATATTGTATTTCTGAGCATCTGAATATTTTTTTCTTTTTAACGGGGCAGGAGTCTCAGAGATCTCCTGAAAGGAGTGCATAATAAGATTGGTCATTACTTGCACTGCTACAGCATTTAAAACCTTTGGAACCAGGGTGGCCATCTACGGTTCTAATGTCTCTCGTATGAGGTTCTTAAGATTTATTACTAATATAAAGACCTTGCCATTATCTTTCTTGCAGGAAATTCATTTATAATCTGAAAATGAAAAAATGAGTGGTCTGACCAGGTGCAAGGAATAACTTCAGGATCACTAATATTAACCTTATGGGAAGCAACCCAGTCCAGTATATGTCCCTTGATATGCATGGGATCTCTGACCATTTGCCAAAACCCAAGGTGGTCCAATGCATCCGCAAGAAAAAGGGCTGTGGTGTCAGTATCACAACCTAACCAAAATTTTAGGTCAACCAATATTACAAATTTAGTATGAGGTTTGGGAGAGGGTAATAGGAGATTGTTCAAAAGATCCAAGAAGTCTACCCTTGGTGCAGGGGTTCTATATAGTAATCACAAGCTGATGGTGGCTTCAGCAGTAATACCAATTTTAACTAGTTTTAATTCAGTGCCTGGCAGGTCTTGAGTCTTAACCTCCCAGATTTTCAAATCTGATTTAACATTAAAGCTACTCCTCCCCTACCCTCCAATCTGTACTGCCACAATATGCTATAGCCCTCTGGGATAGCCAACCCTAAAGAAGTGCCATCCGTGTCATGACCCCATGTTTCTGTGAGTACAAGATATCAATATTGCACTCCAGAATATAGATGGCTACATCTAGAGCAAGTTTGATTAACGATCTAGTGTTCAGCAACACGATTTTATTTTTAGTATGCAAGTGGGCTATTTAGCTTTCCCAGCATGATGGCTCAGAGGGGCGGCCAGACTGGACTCAGCCCCTGGAGCCCAACCCACAGTACCAGCATTCTTCTCTAAGCCCACCTTCTGTATAATGATGGGGTTTTGCATTCCTGTTTGAGCACATGTTCGTTGAGGTCCGGGACACTACAATTCCTGTCCTCATTCTCCCCCTCATTGAGAGCCGCAGGAACCACATCACCTGGTACATTGGAGTTAATAGAGAAAGGGGACAATGAACGGCTAGTGCTGTTCACGCAAGAACTAGAGCAGAAGCTACTGGTCATTTGAGACCCAGGCAAAAATGTATCTGCGCACAGCACTCCTATCATGGAAACTCTCCCTCTCAAAGTGGTACGAAGGCTGTTGGCTTCCAGCCTGGCTCTAGCCAGGTTGATAACCTCTAAAACCTCTGAAATACCCAAATGGCTAGAGAAATGACCAGGTCTAGCAACAAGAAGCCTACCGCCTTCTCTGACCTTCACAGATGGCATTAGATTGGCTTCTCCCTCTCGCGCCGGAACTCTCGCACCTGATTTGTACATATAAGGGCTACTGAATTACAATCCACTTGGGATTTGTAATTCAGATGCTCGAGGCAGAACTGCTAGTAGACTGTGAAAGTGGTGCAGTTTTAGCAAGTGATACACACCAAGGCAGCCAACAGAGCTCCTTTTTCTGCTGAAATCTAATCTACAAGAATATTGAATCGAAGCACAATTACATTTCTTGTGACTAGCTAAAACAATATTACAATAGTTAAAACCTATAATCTTATAAAATTCTACAACAAAAAAATCAATATAAGCACGATAATGAAACTGCAAGCGCAGAATAATAAAAAGGTTTAACAAACACAAAAGCCTAAGCCGAAGGAAAAGAAGAGCTTCCTTTCAAAGGGACCGCCACAGATCGGCTTGTCACTCTCGTGCCGTCACTCTTGCGCCTGATGTGCGCAGATAAGGGCTACTGGACTACAATCCACACAGGATTTGTAGTTCAGATGCTCGAGGTAGAACTGATTGTAGACTGTGAATGCGCAGCAGTTTTAGCAAGAGATATACACCAAGGCAGTCATTAGAGTTCCTTTCCTGCTGAAATCTGATCTTCAAGAATATTGAATCGAAGCACAACTAAATTTCTCCTTAGTAGCTAAAACAATATTACACTAGTTAAAACCTATAATCATATACAATTCTACAACAATAACATCAATATAAGCACAATTACGAAAGTGCAAGTGCAGAATAAAAAAGTGTAACAAACATGAAAGCTGTTTTTTTAAATTCTAAAGAATACTTGAATCCATATTTAATGTGTTTGTGTGCAGAAACTGATTTAATGTATTTTGAATGTTTTCAAGAAAAATCTGAATGAACACATCAGTTAGAATCACTCCATATCTTCAAAAAATGTTGATAATATCAATTTTAATATTTTCATTATGAAAATATGTCATGGCAACATACCGTAAAAAGGCATATACAACTTTGTTCACAATACGTGTTGCTTTCTCAATTTGTGGACAAAATAAATTTTAATGCATACACATTTTTCTCTGAGTTATCCGAGAAAAAATTATTTTCGAATTTGGAAAAAGTTCCATCAACTTTACAAATGCATGCTTAATTGCAAACTGTAATGATATTCCGGTAACATAGCCCAAACTGTTGCCTCCACAGTGAACTACAATGATGTCCGGATGCTTCAAGTAAACAATATACTCAGAAAACTTGAACAATTCCACCCACTTCATTCTTGAACTCCACACCATTAACTTTGTAACTCATCGACTCCAAGATTCTCAGACCATCCACAGTGCTCAGAATATACCTTTAGCCAATGGATCCAAGAGTCCCCAAGAATCCATACACTCTGCCTCCTCAAAGACATAGCCATTGCCAACTTCAGTGCACTCACTTAACAAAACTCCTGCTACCCTCTCTTCCTCTACACCACACTCAGGAACCTGATTGTCTGAACTTCCGATGTCCTCAGACATCAACCACTGACCGTGATCTCTACAGTCCCATTTCCATGGCAGGCATCCTTAAAAGACCTGGATGGCACGTGTGGTGTCCGTAGAATACCACTGTGACTCTGGCCACCGTAGCACAGGGCAGACCTTTTACCCTTTCTATTTTCATGTTTTTAACACTCCCTCATTAGCTGCTTTCAAAGAGTCACACATCCATCCATCAATCATCCAAAAACTCTCCATGTAACCCTGTCATTTAAGTTCAATACTTTAGATGTGCTCTTGAACTTTCAGAGTACATGTCTCCTGTACTCACAGTCACCTGCATCAAAACTACTGTAACATACTCCAAGATTTATATTTGCAGATTCAACAGCATCTTTATATAAGAAAACATAGTACAGGTATGCTTTCGATTTTTTAAAGTATTTTCGTCAACTGTTTTGCAAATATATATATATATATATATATATATGTATATATATACAAGGTCCCTGCCACTTACCCTGTAATATGATCCTCAATAAGCATATTCTCTTTGTTAACCACTCATGCATATGTGCATTTATAGCAGTACTTTGTGTATCTTTTTTTTATAAAAGAAAGGAAAAGCAGCTAGAAAAGACGTGTCAACCATTTTTAAGTTTCACTTGGTGTGTGCCAGTTTAATATGTTGGCAGTACATGCATATTTGCCAACATGACCCATTCCAAACTATAGCTGTTTATCGAGTCTTGGTTTCTTTCTTTGCATTCTGTTACTTGTAATACCACTTCTCCTATTACATAACTTGTACTACAAGTTCCAGAATATAAAAATAAAAACAATTAGGACTAAACTGGAATATTCAAAAGTGGGACATTTGTATGGAATGAAAAATGGAAAATGCTGTGCTTTTAAAAATATTTCTTTTTAGGAAAATTTTCATTAAAGTTAAGAAATCCATGTTTGCATTTATAGCAGAAGGACCAGCAGACAGGGGATTGGATCCCCATTTATAAGAGTACAATCAGTAACCAATGGAATGCAAGCACTAAACAAGAACCAACATGACTTTGATGTACATCGGTTTACACAACCACAAGTATCAACCAAAGTATGTAGAACATGAATACACTTCTAACTAGGAACCCACCAGACTAATAATTTAGCTAATTAATAGGACTGTATATGGACTGTGTATGCCAAATTGCTTTGAAAAAGCACAAAGGCCGAAGCTTCTGGCCATGAATTTGGCACATTTAGCTGAATTGTTTAATGGCAGCAAAAGACACTAACTTACTAACTCACTGGAATTTCAAAGTCAACATCTTACATATGATTTATTGTGCTTATGTAACTAGCCTGTATATGAAACTACTATTGAATACAACCAATGTAACAAACAGCAAATATTGTTTCACTTCTTTGATAGGTTCCTTGTGTCCCCGCAACAATATCGCCATACAAAAATATCATCATATTTTTGCAGCAATATTAAGGCATGGAACCTGCGGGGGACACACGCGCAACCCCCCTTTTATTTTAAAAGCAGCAGGGACACCCCCGCAACCCCTGCTCCCCAAAAAAACAAATTTTATACCCATAAAAATATTGCCTATGGCTGTTCCCGACGACCATATATACGGCGATATTTTTGGTGGGGATAATATTACCTGATACCCGTTGATACACGTGAGAAATGCTTATAATAAGGGAAGTTACTTTGAAACTATATCTTGAGCCCTAGGTTGTAGGTCTTCCTTTAGGAGAGCTGCTCTGAGAATTACCTAAAAGTCATGAGACACTACGTAAATATTAAGAGCTTAGGTGGCGCAGCAAATACAACTCAACAACCACACAGTTTTCTAATACTAAAACGTAACCTTGTTCTTGTTGTAGAACAATGTTTATTCAATGGAGCAATTGATACAGTTGTTGGCTTCAAAACATATGCACATGACAACAATATCCAGTTTGTCAACATCCACTTTGAAAAATTTGAGGAAGTGAAAAGTATTGGCCACACAATAGCACATTTCCTTCTTTTCAAAGACATGTCCGTACGCGGAGAACAATTTTATATATCTCTTGCATAGGCTGTCACTATTCACAAATGGCAAGGAATATATCTAGATAATGCATTGATTGACATTGGCACGGTCTTTAAAGAAGGTATGAGTTACATATCACTTTCACATCCCTGTACACTTAATGGTCTATTCCTAGTTAACTTTGATGCGAGCAAAGTCAATGCTGACATTTCATGCATTCTAGAATAAAACAGACTACATGCACTGTAAACCCACATCTAGACATGTACCCTGTACCTCAAAAAAAAAAAAACATTTAATAATAAAACAAATACAAACAGAACCTATAACAGATCAACCAACACTACAGCTAAAGCAACAACAACCAATTGCTTCTTCATCAAATAATACAACCCCAAAACTGTCTAGTACAAACTCAACTGCACGTCCATCAGAAGACAAAGAGACAAATACATCTTTTCTAAAAAGATCTGCATATCCATAAAAGGATGCAGACACACAACTCTCTGGTTAATTTAAATTCAGCAACACAACTGGAGTAAATTGCTATGCAAATCTAAGAATCAATATTCATTTCCAATTGCCACCAATTGTTCACAACATTTGTTTAAACATTTTGGACCAGTTGTGTTTGCAAATGCTTGTTCTTCCTAGAAATGCCACAAATAATCCTGATAGCACTTACAGTGTCTTAGGTAGAAGGCAGGAACTGGACTACTGTGCAGGAATGGTAAGCTTTACCATAAACAAATAGGAAGATCCACGAGAATTCCTAATGTAGTTAGTACTAGTACTGGAAACCAAAAACATCTCAATAAATGACATCTTCCAGATTTCATACACGTGGAAATATACATGCACTCTCTGCAACCATATTTCACAAGAGCACATCCATAATGAACTCCATAATGAACGATGTGTCTATGTATCCATACACAATTTTGAATCCATTCCATTTCACCATCTTCTGCACAACGAAAATCATGACATATTATGCCCTTTTTGCAATTCAGACAATTGCTCCAGCTTACACATAAACTCAAATAGTCAATATGTCATACCAATGCTTCTAAGGTACAATGTAGATGGTGCCAAAAACAACTGTAAGCTCACTAGCTTCACACATGGCCAAGTATCTCTTTGCAAGAAAACCTTCACAACAGTAGGCATAATATACCACAATGGTGCCACAACCACTTCAGGCAACTATATTGCATATGACGAAAAAATGCATGGTTGGTTTGAATGTAACAACACCTCTGTTACTCCAAAATATAGCTTACCAGCAATTCTAACAAATATCTACTGAATATTCCTACAAGCCAGATTTCTTCACTAAATTGTAGCATAATAAACAGAATATGCAAACAGGTACCTAACTGCATCCATAATACTTTAATAGTCTTTTAAAAAGTCAAGATAGGTAGAATACACCAACAGGTATGACTACTTAAAAAATACCCTTCAATGCAATGTACTTCACATACGCCATCGCAGTTCTTGTTACTACAAAACGTCTTGTAAAGTCTAATATACTTAGAATATCCCAACAGGTATCTAACTACTTTAAACATTCCCCTAATTACAACACATTTCAAACAAACATACTATCACACTTACACGCACATAATTATAATAGATTTTTTTGTAATCCTTTATGGATTTCTTTTCTCCCAATGACCCAATGATTATTCCATGTCAATACAACAACAGTGTAGCACACACTAGGGTTGTCCCAAACATAGTATATGAATGTACTGTTTATTTGCATTTGTATTTCTTTATTTATATAGCGCGCCTGGCCCAAAGACATCGTGCATGTCATGGATACGTGGATACAGGCAAGTTACAGAGCAAGCAATACTGTGACAATAATTACAAAGTATTAACAAGGAGTATTCACAAATGGGATTTTCATTAATCTAGGATAGGGTAACATATGTTTCATCAATATGCAGTTTACATGGTGAGAAGGCAAGTTGCAATGGAAGAAAATATAGTAATTGCAGAGTATTTACAAAGTATATTACCAGATAGGATTTTCAGTAATATAGGGTAAGGTAACAAGTGTGTCGTCAATATGCAGTGAGCATAGCAGGGCAAGACGACTCAAATTACATACAATAGGTTCCCACTGGATAAAATAGAGGATTCAAGGGATGATGATGCTGTTGGTCTCTTGAGCAATGAGCCACAATTTGGCTTTGCGCTTAAATCATGAAATGATAGTTCAAGTCTGAGTGGGGTGGGCATGGAGTTCCAAAGTTTGGAGGCAAAGACCAGGAAGCTGATGCCACCAGTTTTTTGGGGTCTAAATCTGGGCACGACTAGTCGGTGCTCATGGGCAGATCTCAAAGGTCGGTTGGAGGTGAGTGGAGTAAATCGATGGGCAAGTTATAGGTGTACGAGAGAGAGGGAACTTTGGGCTACGGAGAGCCATCTCAGATTACGGCGGGTGTCATAGATCTCTGACACCCGACGTTGGTTCCTGGATATGTTAAGGACGGCATTTATAGCATTATTTTGGGTAACCTGAAGTTTACCAACGTTACGATTACTGGTGCCTAGGTAGAGGGCATTGCAGTAGTCGATTTTAGCCATGGATAATGTCCTTGCAAGGGTAATGCAGTTAGAGGAATAGAGAAACGGGCAGCAGGCTGTAATGAGTGTATTAGTATATGCAGCAGCAGATGCCACAGTGTTAGTTTGTCTTGCCAGGGATAGGGTTGAATAAAGGTAAATACCTAGTGTTTTGGTGGCATTGGTGACCTTGATGGAGTTGCCATCAATAGTGAAGGATTTTAAGGCATGGTCTAGTTTGCAAGACAGTTGGGAGAGCCCAGGATGAAGAGCTCTGTCTTGTCATCATTAAGACAGAGCTTGTGTTGGGCCTTCCGAGTCTGTATGACCAGATACACATCATTTAGGGCTTTAGTGTCAACTGCGTGGATACCGGTGATAGGGATGAGTATCTGGGTGTCATCTGCATAGTTAGTGTAGTTGACACTCAGATAGTCTAGTATATCGAATACAGGTTTAGTGAACAGATTGTAGAGTGTGGGTGAAATGCAGGAGCCTTGTGGAACCCGGCATAGTTCGGGTGCTGGTTCAGCTGACGCAGAAGGGGAGAAATGAGGGTAAAAAAAAGTAAATGTATATGTAAAATTGAATGCAGTTAAAGTTTCTAAACTATTCTGCTTAACAAATTAAACTGTTTGATTTTCATAGAAAAAGAACCAGCAATTCCAGCATTATCACTGCAACTAAGTAACCATGCCAAGTATAAAAAGAAACATTTTCCATCAGGACTATCCTCAATTGTACTGCAATCATAAATGCATAATACACTTCAATTATATAATTCCACCATATTACAAATTCTGTATATGGTGTGTGTGGCCAGTTGCCAGATTCTTTCTATGAGTATAGCAAATTAACCATAACTACAATGCCACGTTCTTTTAATCTTCGATCCTTTTTTAGGGCTATTGTGTTAACTGCAATGGGCTGTAAGTGGTCAGCCTTTGCAATGCTCATAGGACGAGCCATAACTACATCCCCAGACATAAATACCCATTCACACACATACATTTCTGTTAAGTAATTGTATAAACCATGTGAGTAACAGGGACACACACTGTCAAACATGAAGGCCCAAAAGTCAAAGGCATACACAGAGGTCTCCATTTTATACACATGACTCTACACATAAATACATAATCACATTCCTGAAAGTTTGTGTACGTGTGATTTTGGGAAGATCATCAGTGTGTGAATGACTCACACAAATCCATACAAAGTTGCACAATATGCCCCCACAAACAGGTCTACACATAATTTACAAGTGCACTAAAATCAACACACTCGCCAACAGCTCATATTTAGAGGGTTCTACGTTATTTCGCCGCAGTATTTTTCATTGCAGTTTTTTTCATCGCTGTTTTTTTTGGGGGGGTAGGGGGGTTTACCCGCCCAAGCCCCCGTTTTTTTTTTTTTTATTCCCTTACACCCACAACCATATATTTAATTTTTTAACCCACCCAAAAAAATTAAAAACAATGAGTTTTTTCTTCAAAATAAAAACGGTGATGAAAAAACATGCGATGAAAAATACCGCAGTGAAATGCGTGTATACCATTTAGAAAGATGACTCCAAATTGACATGCAAATCCCCAAATGCATACAAATACAGATTGGGTCAAGCAAACATAAGTAGACATCCCATTTCAAGAAGTATTTACAGATCCACTTAGCCACATATCAGTCCTACCCTAAGAAAAGCATACACAAATAGAATCGCTATCTTCTTACATACAGCTTTTAGATTGTTTTAGAAAATCAAGCAAAGCATGCAGCTACCATGACACAAATGGTGTAAAAGTTCAAATTCAATGCTGCCAAGGGGGCGCACGTACCCGTTACGTGAGTAACGTGGTGATGTCAAGAGTGATCTGGGGGGTCACATTTGGGGTGAGGATGTCATTGAACAAGGCACTGCTTGCATACAGTGACCGAAGAAGGTGCAGTGCAAATGGTCCCATGGTGGAACACAATGAGGGGTGGGTGCTTTGGGCGTAGTATGGGGTAGTTGTATAGAGTGTGCAACGGGTGAGGGTGTCATAGGGGTATGTCATTTTTGTGTCTTGCCTTTGATTCCCTTGGTGTTAGTCTTAGCAGTGCATGGTGGTGCCTCGAGTTATGGTTGCCTAGTTTACCATAACTGGCGAATTTATGGGGAGTTTTGGTTTTACTTGAAACCATAACATCCCTTTAATAACGTTTTTTCACTGAATGTCATAGGTTTTCATTAGTGCAACTTAACCATAGCGTCCCTTTAACAATGTTGTTTCTGTAAATTTTATAGGTTTTTATGAATGATGTTTCATGATGTTTCATCACTGTATATAAGTTATTAATAATTCCTCTTTTAACATATGTCAAAGAACTGCAAACATACTTTAAGAAACATATTTTTTGCAATGCATACTGATGTGTGCGTTATCAGCAACGCATACTGGGGATTCAAGTCATGGTTCAATTTCCTAGGGCATGAGGATAGAGCAGGACTCCAGCCCCACCAAACCTCCAGCGTTATCCACTGCACCTACCCTCATGCAGGTCCTTGCAGATGCTCCTTGCACAGGTGTGTTGTAATCCAGTCTAGGACTTCAGTCTGCAGCCACAAGCATAACATTTTGTTCACATTCAAATATAGGGCTTTGGCCAAGGCTCAATAAGCAACTCAAAGTACACATGTGTCCTTCCTCAGGGCCAGTTCCATTGCCCAGACACCAGCGCTATATCACCATTTTTTGCACTTACATTTTGACACTTTAGAAATAAAAAAAAACACAGGGCAGATTTGCAAAACCAAACTTTGAGGTCCTTGCTGATGCTCCTTGCATATGTTTGCTGCAATCCTGTCCAGAATTTTCTTTCCCATTCAAATGTTTCCCGATTTTAAAAAACATTACCACATAGCCGGTCCCTAGTCCCCATGTCCACCTTAACCCCATTGCCGGTCCCTCGTGGTCATGGCCAGTAGTCTGATTGTCCGGGTCATGGCCTGACCCAGACATTTTGGCCACTTCCCCTGGCCATGGGCTATAATTCAGTCCCCCAATGTATATCACTATTTATTATGACACTTTAAAAAAAATAAAGCATGGACAGATTTGTAAAACCATGCTTTCGGGTCGTTGCCAGTGCTCCTTGCATGGATTTCCTGCAGATTTGCCCATGTTTTTTATTTTTAAGTGTCAAAATGTAGGTACAAAACATAGTCACATAATTTAGGCCACACTTGACAAAATCCATTCAGAGTTTGCACACACATACAAAGTTGGGTCTATAATCGTTCTGAAAACATTTGTGCAGATTTGTCAAACATCACCAGATCTATAAGCCTTTCAAATATTTTGGGACGCCCCTCAAATTGTGAACCCTCTTGGTGAAACAGAAACAAATGATTTTGCAAAATTTCAAGCAGTTTCATTGAGTTGCGCCAAAGTTATAAGCCATCCAATAACTTATTTTCACTGACTCTGTAATGCAGAAATATGCATGGATGCCCCAGAACATCGGAGATGTTTGCAGACATCGGAGAAGAAATAACACCCAATGTTTGCCTTTTTATGACCATTTCCCATCCTCATCACCCCTCACCTCCCGAGTGATAGTTTCATTAGTTTGACAAGTGCTATTTTATGTTTTTAAATATGTTTTTACTGTGATGTCTGCCATATTCCTACACTTCATCCTAAATAACTTGTCATGTGGTCTTTCTGGTGGACAAATTATTAATGGCAAGTATTTCCACAGTAGACACGTCTTCTTTAAGTGCCTAATTTGTTTAAGGTCTAAACTAAAACACTTTTTTTTCAGTTGTAGTTCAAACTCACAGTTTCACTCACCCAATTATCCAAAACAAACTGTGCCAATCATCTATCTTATTTCAAATAAACCTACCATCACATATTTTAATTCAGTGTCATGGATCCTTCCGCTATGTTTGTTAATCCACCTCCCACACACCCCTAGCTCAACCTACTGTACACTCATCTCCATTTAACCACCCTGATCACCAACACCATTAACTTTGTACCTTTAACATTAGCCTATCTTTACCCAACTTATCTACACTTATGATGACTTATCCATATCAACTCTCAACAATCATTGCATACTGTTGCCATTCTAACTACTGACCCATTTACCCATTTCACATTCACACGCCCTTGCCTACACACAACAACTATCAAACACTTCAGTCAGAAAAAACAACACTTCACTTAACTCTCACAAAGCTAACTGTGGCCACATCTACTCTCAACCCTAATAAAAAAAAAACAACACTTACCATTCCAGAACATCAACTATCAGATTCCTTGAACTACACACATCCATGCTTATTTCTTCTTATTTCCATATTTTCTCACAATCCTCTTAGCTTCACCTGCATTACCCACTCTCTGCTACTCCATCAAAACTGGCAAATCTTCCTTTGACCCTTCTCTAATTTCACTCACTCTGGACTTCAACCACCTCAACCTGCCTTGACCTACCTTCTTCGCTCAAACCCGACCTAAACACAACTACCTTCATTAAATGTGACTTACATGACATACGCTATTGCCTTATTCTAACACTGAACTTTCATCAATTCCCTTTAGTCTCATCCACTATTAGCATCAGATTTCAAAAGTAAAATTGTGTTTGATGTCTAAGACATGCATTGTATTGCTTAATTGTGAGCTCCAGCATTACTTTTTAAATCAGGAACATTACAAATAGGACACAATTTGGTCAGAAAATAAGGCAACTGCTGCATAAAAGGTTCAAGGTAGTATGTGCAGTGTTTGCTGATAACCCATCCTGTCATCCACTTCCATATTGCAAAACTTCCCACACTCTTGCAACTCAGTTCTCCCAACTTTCACTGCAGACACTCCTTGCAAAACACTTTTTACAAAAGGAAACACATTTTAGCAGCAATCATCTCTTTAATACATGAGCCATAGATCATATGGGCTGAAATAACTTTTCCAGATTCCAAAAACTCCACCCGCACCACGTGAAACTGATAGCCAAACCCGCAATATAGCACAAACTATGCACTCATTTCCAATAATGTTATGTAAACTCACCCAAACACACCTGGCCAGCTACCCTCGTCATCACTCACAATCAAATGCATGCTAATTCTAATAGGTTCTCCCTTATATCCTCAAATCTTTGCCTTCATTCACAGTACTTTAAATCTGCACCAGACTGATTATGCAATCTGGCAACCTTGAGGCAAAACCCCCCCCCCAGACCCCGCTTCTGTCTCCTCTTTTCTGGCCAGCACTTCCCATACCCCACCCACAACGATCATTCATCTATATGGACCCAAAGAAAAAAACATATTCACAACTTCCTCGTTCTTCTAACCAATAGACAGTCCTGATACTCTATACTCCCTGGCCTATGACAAAGCTGTAACAAAGACACAATTTAATCACAACATGCATCTAATTTCCACACAATGTCAGTTAGAGCTCAGAAATGATCACAACTCTGGGAATGGCATGCCTTTTTTAAGGAGACAGTTTAGATTTATTTCAAATTTACTGATCTATACCCCTAGTCTGGTGAGACAAAAACCTCCCTGTACCTATAGTCTTGAAAAAATAGACTAGTACATACATTTAAACACAGTACTCAAGAATGTTTTAATAAAGTTTTACAAAAAGATAAAAAAACTCATAAAAATGTTCTACATTAACATGACCCAACATAAAAGACATGGTAGATATAAAAAAAAACAACTCAATCACTAAGCTCACATACATATAACTACATTTAACATTTGTAAAAAAAACACATACAGGTGGCTTTGACACCTCATACACTTTCTTGGTGTTGTAACTCAAACAAAAACAAATCCCAACATGTTTCAGTTGTTCTTAGCAATAACTGCATGAACTTTCTTCAGGGAAAAAAAACACAATATTCTTTAGTTGCCACCATGCAATCCAGGACCACATAAATAATTCTGAATTTAAACAGAAGATTATTCCTGTAAATACAAAAAAACACAAGGGATGCAGTCACCATATACCAACATAAGCTACCTTGCATAGTCAGTATAAGCTCAACACATAGCTGAACATACCCGTACATAAACCCCTTAATCGTAATGCACAGGATAAGGTCCACAGGGTGCTATCAACCCTGCCTAAAAAATTCTCAAAAAACTATGTACCTCTTAATGTCATGTTCGTAGTGCTGGTGTCTCAATACACCCTTCTATAGCTGAAGACTTGATGTATCAAGTCTCTCATTAAATTTCTTCACTGATCATAAGTAGCTGAAGGTCCTAATTAGTAAATGCAAACAAACACAAGACAACATGCCAAGGTTGTCTGTCCAAGTGAATCCACATGAATAGCGGATCATATCCCGTCACCACGGAACGACACCACTTTCACAAAAAATGTACTCAACACCATTACCAAAATAGAAGGTAGTCTGTCAATGTATACAGGACACTTTCATCCCATCAACATGCATGACACCAAATTCCGAGAAAGAATGCTGCATACCGTCACCAAAGTAAGCTACTAGTCCCACCATAGTACCTCTTATTCTGTAGATAATGCCCGCTGGACTCATCCACCGTAGTCCTAACTGCCGCAACTGCGGTCTCACAATGTTAACGCACCACCCGTCTTTGGTCCCGCTATGATTCCGAAAAATGTAAATAAATGAACAATTACCACACGTGCGCACCTTCATGGCTAAAACTGCAATGTCTCACACAGTGTAGATAAGTACCTGTTACGTCGTTACATACCTTCAAAAATGCATTCACCGAAATCTGCGTGGACAAACCAAAGACCTTGTACACTATGTGTCGAACACTCGATCAGTACTGATGCGTTCTACTGGAGTCACGTACAAAGCTTCAAATTTAGGAAGCATAGACAATGGACTAAAGGATTCGCAGACACCGCTACTACACTGATTAGTATAGAAAGGGGACTGCAGCCTCACAACAAATTCATTGGAGATCATAAATATGCACAAGCATGTGCTATCGGAACGCTGCATTTCCCGACAAAAATGATGCAATGTTGAGGCTATAACATCAGTCCAAAAAACTGAATACCACATTTAAAGAACATCCAAATGCAAAAATGTGGTGTGCAGTTGGCAATGGGCATAGAAAGAAAACCTATCCCTTACAGGCTCATCCATATTAATAGACAATTGTTTGAATTATGTTTTTGGAGTAAACCCCATATCTTAAATTTCAAAATGGGTGCTGGATTGTATGTTGGTATATAGAACCACAGCCTTTTAGAAACAATAATTCTCAAAAAGCTAACCTCAGTTTAGCAAGATGGAATGTGCAAGTATGTACTGTAGCACAGGCGCCAATTGTCACAATTGTATGGGCACTATTACGATAACAGTATTTAAAAGTCTGTTAAAGAAGTTTTATATACAGACCTATTTTTTACATACCTGGGCCCTCATTACGGGTTATGCCGGTAAGGGAAAAACGATGCCGGTATGTAAATACCAGCATCATTCACCGTTCCGTAGCATTCCGACCTGGAACCCCGGTATTAGCGGCATACCAAACAACGGTGCCGCTAATAGTGGCATAGGCGCGTACACGCGCCTCTTCAGGTAGTAAATACCGGCATGCCGTTAATAGGAGGTAATTACAACCCACGCAAACATGCAAATACCGGCATCGCGAACCCGGTAATAACGGGCTGCATGATGCCGGCAAAACAGGCATCGCGGACCACCCGCAAACAGCAAGCAAGATACAAGGCAGCTGCCACAGGTGCACACAATTCCCACAGGTGGAGTCACAGGAGGCTAGGCCGGTATGAACTGAGCACACCCACACACCACAACCCCACCCACCCCCCGGTGTAGGCAATGCAGAGTTGCCCAGTACAAAAGGAGCACAACTAAACCCCACACCCCTTCCTACACCAAAATGCCACCACTAGCATTTGCAAACATGGCGCAGGAGGACCTGCCTATACTGATACAACTACAGCAACAACTGCAACAACAACAGCAGCAAGAGCAGGCAGCACAGTGGAGACACAGGAGGAGAAGGAGGTTGAGACAGGCCTATCCATTACCACCAGCGCAGCCACCAGAGCATCGTAGGCAGCCAGCAAAACCTCGCACCAGACCCAGCCCATTCAACCTTACCCCTGAGCAGATCCACACCCTGTACCGGTTGGACCATGACACCATCACCACCATAGTGCACATGATACAGAACGACATTGCCAGCCACATACAAATATACACTGCCATCCCCCCACTACTAAAGGTGGTGCCTGTGCCACACTTCCTGGCCACAGGCACCTACCAACACACAGTGGGCCAGCTGCATGGCATTTCACAACCACTATTTTCACGCATGCTGAACCAAGTGCTGGATGCCCTCCTGAAGCACGCAAGCACCCACATATCCCTACCACGGACTGCCCAGGTGATGGAGGATATCCCTTGAGGCCGTGGCTACACACCCCTGTGCCTAATCCACAGAACGGCCATGAGGAGGAGTACAATCGTGTGCCCATCCGTACCCGTGTTGTCATTGAGCAGACCTTTGGCCTGTCGAAGGGGCGGTTCCGCTGCCTCAGCAGGTCTGGTGGGGCACTCCTATATAGGCCTGAGAAGGTGGCAAAGATCACCATGGCCTGTGTCATGCTGCATGACATGTGCGTCCGGAGAAATGTACCATTGTCACCTGACATTGACATGCATGGGCCGGGTGAGGATGATGAGGATGGAGACGGAGGTGAAGTAGCCCCACTGCCCGTACGTGATGCACAGGATGGCCATGCTGTGCGGCAAGCACGAATTCAAGTATACTTCTGAAACACAGGGACTATGAAAGACTTGTGTCAGTCAGCCACTGGGCCAATGTGAACATGCACACAGGGAATGTTGGGAGTTGGGCACTGAACACCGTAACACATTAAAAAGATGCACACGAAAAATAACAATGTCCAGCCATGGATTTTTCTTCTCACAACTTGTGTATTCTTTAAAACAGCAAAAAAGTGCCCACTCCCCCCTCCCAGACCCCCCCAGCAAACTCCCTCCCCCACCCCACAAACCCCAGTAAATACCCCAACAAACCCCCTCACCCACCCCACAAACCCCAGTAAATACCCCAACAAACTCCCTCACCCACCCCACAGATCCCAAATGACCCCATGTGTGCAACAGACAGTGTTCCCTTCACCAATGTAGTTCTTCACATTGTCATTGCCCATACTATTATTTCTTTGAGACTTTTGGGTCTGGGGGTGCCATGGCCGAGTGCCGTGCGCTCCTCCGTCTTAACCGCACAGGGCTTGATTGCACCGAGGTGGATGGGGTTGTTGTAGTGGAGGTGTCTATTGTCAGTCCCATGGCTGGGCCAAGGTGTGGCCGCTGCATTTGCGGGATGTTTGCAAGAAGGGCCTGTGTCAGTGACCCCATGCACTCTCTGAATGCACACGTAAATGCCTCCACAGCAGCTGTATTGGCTGCAATGGCCGTGGCTATGGCCCACATGGCCTCATTCCCAGCGTCGACCTGTTGACGCATGATTTGCAGCATTGACTCTTGCAGGCCTCTACCTTTGCCAGGCGAACCTCGAAGGAGGTGTCGGCCGCAAGTGTACTGGTAGCTGGCAGGGTGGTGGCTGGCAGGGTGGTGGCTGGCAGTGTGGTGGCTGGCAGGGTGGTGGAAGGAAGGGTGGTGGCTGGCAGGGTGGTGGCTGGCAGGGTGGTGGAAGGCACCTGCGTGGGGTCCTTGTCCTGGGCACTGTCCTCCTCGAAGATCCCAATGTCTGATTCTCCAAGGCCAGAGTCATGGAGACACGGATCGTCCAGGCTCTCAGACTCCGCAGGTGGAGGGGTGCTGGCAATGGGCCTTGGGGTGGGTGTTCCAGACATGATTCCAGCCTCATCATCCACTTCTGTGGACACAACGTCTGTGGTGGCCGGCAGAACGGCTCCCACTGTTGTGGGTGCCTGCTGCTGTTCTGTCGCTGCAGGTGCCACCTGCAGGGTTGGTGCCTTGCGTGGCACACTGGGTGTTGCTGCAGGCATTTTCTTGGACGGGGGTGGCGGTGGCCCTGGTCTCTTTGCGTGCACTGGATGTACTCGCACCCCTGTCCTGTGTTCCACCTTCCTCATCGGTGCCTGGGAGATAGAAGAGATGCAGGTCATCAGTGATGTTGTCAAATGGCAGCTATGATGTATTGCGGTGTGATATGTTCATACATTCAGGCATCATTTCATTTCTGGTGTGTGGCATTTGGTGTACTGAGGGGACATGTTGGCAATCAATGCATGGCTGGTGGCATAGCATTGGTTTGGTGTCTGTGTGGTGGGTCACATGGGCATGGTTCGGTCATGTTACACCTCTGTTGGGATCGGGATTTTCAATCAGCTTGAGTGTGGTGCAGGGTGTGGCACTCATTATTCTATGGATGTGTTGATGGTAGCCTTGGAATATGCATTGCCTTGCCTACTCTAACTTCCACATCACTTGTGCCACATCATGTTTTGGTATACGTGGATGTGATGGTTCACTCACCTTCCTCTGTGGTAGCTGCAGCACCGACCTCCTGGTCTCCTATTCCCTCTATGGATTCCGGGTCAATGAATGCACTTGCGGTCTCCTCCCATGCGGTGAGCTTCACAGGGGAGTGTGTGCCACTGCCTGTCACCATTGCGGCCCTCCTGTTCTCCGCCAGGATCTTCCTGACCCGGAGGCGGAGGTCATCCCAGCCCTTTCGGCAGTCACGTACACTCCTTGGGGTGCTTCCCACTGCCGACACCCTCTGAGCGACCTCCTGCCAGACCTCTTTTTTTCTGGTTTGGGCCGCATGCTTGAGGTATGTGCTTCTGATTGTGTCTGCATGCTGTTCAAGGGTGTTAGCAAGCATTGTGAGTTCAGCATCAGAAAAACGCTGCTTCCTCTTCCTTTGGGATGATTTTCTGGTGGCCTTCGACATCATGCTTCAGTTGTGGCACACAACAACACGAGTGTAGTGGTGGTTATGGAGGATGGCAATGGATTGTGTTTTTTAAGATGGCCGCTGGCTCATTTCCCGTTCATGCGCGATGACGTAATTTCCGGGTCCTTTTTTGTGACCACGGTAATACCGTGCCGGTATTACCGTGCCGGTGTTTAGTGGTTGTTATGGCGCGGTTACGGAATGGCCTTTACCCGCAATGCCGGTATAGGGGGGTTGGTTGCCCGTTACCGGCATGGCGGTTTTGCCACTACCAGCATGGGGTAACGCGCATTCTCGCGCACTCGTAATCACCCGCTGTTAGCGGGTTCATACGGGCACGGACTCGCACGTTCCGGCATGCCGGTGATGGACACGCTGTTACCGGGATACTCGTAATGATGGCCATGGTGTTGGACACAACCATAATAACAAACATCCTGATACAATAAGAATATAACAATTTTGATTTTTTCACAAAGGACCACCAGATGTCACAATATCTTATTAGATAAACACACATATTGCTATAATTGAGACATATAAATCCATATCCGACAGAATTGTCAAGATGTAAATGACTGATATCTATACATTAAAGTTGTCCATCCTAATACATATACTACAGATATGAATAAAAAATTATGTAGAATTCATGATCAAACACATGCATGTTGCCAATCCATTTCCTAATTTAAACCAATAATATGGCTTTGACATTTAAACATCATTCTTTGTTCAAACATTATCAGCTTACAATCAACTTCTGCCTTTCCATTACCACACACTTCAATATTACCCATCTGAAGTCTTCATGGGAATGTTTCATTTGTACAACATGTTTCACCATTGGTGCCCTCAATATTTGATTTTTGATAAAACTACGGTGTTCCACCATGCAGTATTTCCTATTGGTCTTGCAGATGTATTGTAGTCCACAAGAACATGTAATTAAATATACCACATTCTCTGTATTGCAGTTGGTCATCTCATTCAATAATCATGTAGTGGTCATATTAAGCACAATTTGCTTGGTCTCTTTGGTAAATGTGCACATTACACATTGTTCACAAGGAAAATGTCCCTTAACAACTGGCTAGCCCCACAGGGTAGTTTGTCTAGGTTCTGCTGTGCGCTTGACAGATATGTCATTCCTAATTAGCATCTCTCTAATGTTGTGGCTTTTCCTAAATGCTACCAAAGGAGGTGGAGTAGATTTGTCATTATAGATTTTTTTCCACGTCTTATTGATAATGCCCTTAATTTTATATGACAAATTTGAAAAGTTGTTTACAAACACAATCCGATTTCATTATCATCTCTTTTCTTTTTTACTAATAAAGCATCACGGTTATTGTTGTATGCTCATTTGTTGGAATATTTGACTAGTTTGGCCAGATAACCTTTGCTGCATAGCTTTTTAGACAGAATTTTGGAACTGTCATTGTAGTCCTCCCTCAGACTGCTGTTTCTCTTTAGTCTGAGAAATTGCCTGAAAGGCAAATTGGTTTTGATGTGATTGGCATGATGACTAGAATAATGGAGAACGGCATTCTTATCTGTTTTCTTATTGTATAGTTTCACTTTTAGATTTTCCAAGTGATGAAAGATGGTGATATCTAAAAAGTTCATCTCATGAGGATTAATCTCCTAAGTAAACATCAAAAACAGATTTTGTACATTTAACCATTCAACAAAAGTGTCTGCCTCTTCTACCGTACCTTCCCACAGGATGAAAATATCATCTATACACCGTAACCATTTTAGTAGATGTTCTTTAAAAGGATTGGTATTGGGATAGATGACTAATTTCTGAAAGTATTCCACACATACATTGGCAAGATTTGGGGCCATAGCAGCACCCATGGCGGTACCTTCTATTTGTTCAAAAAAAGCTCCCTGAAATTGTTTTTTTTTTGGCAAAGCAAACTCTGCACACCACAGAATGAAGCCATTGCTGACTGGACGTCCATCTTCTCTGTCTCTGAGGGTCTCCTTGACCACTTTCACGTAGCTTGTGTACAATGATTGTATGTCTAGGCAGATCAATAAAGATTTGCCTGGACCCAAAGGTAGATTTTCAATTTTATTAATGGCATCACTGGTATCTCTCAAAAAGCTACTCATTTTTAGGACAAATGGTCTTAAATAATAGTCCACAAATTTAGAGAGTGGTTCTAATATAGAGCTTACCCCTGATACAATGGGTCTGCCCGGAGTGTTAACGAGGATTTTATGAACTTTGGGGAAGATGTAGAACACCGGCATTCGCCCTTGTTTTCTGATCAGAAAATCACATTTTTGCTTACTAATCATATCAGCTTCAAAAACATTCAATATTCATTGCTATGATCTCCATAAGTTGTGTAGAAGGATCCGATGGAATAGGACGATAACTTTTTGCATCATTAAGTAAGCGTAAACATTCCTTCACATAGTCAATGCGATTGAGGAGCACAATTGCCCCACCTTTATCTGCTTGTCAACTATGACATCCTCAACCTTGGCCATTTTGGAAATAAGAGCTTGTTGGGCATTACCAAAATTAGAATGACGAGGAATGCCTTGTTGTTCCAGTTTCTGCATTTCTTTGAGCACCTGTTCCTCAAATACCATAGACTCAGAGGTGTAACTGTAGGTTGGAGCACTAAAAGTAGATGTGTTTCTCAACCCAGTACGGTTTAGGTTCTCATAGACATTATCATTTTGAAAAAAATCATTCAGATGGACCTTAGGCATGAACGTGTGGAACTCAGATCTAAATTAGAAAGGATCATGGAACTTCGTAGTGACAAAATTGAAACCTTTATTGAGCACTAACTCTTCATCTCTGCTCAAGATGTAGTTGGACAGATTAATCACCACTGATTCCTCACTGTGCTGCGTGTCTGTATCTGGTTGCCCCAAACCCCTCGGTTGGGCCCCTGTCCTAAAAAAGGACATCCTTGTCTTTGTCGATTCTGATAACGTTGTCCTCGACCTCTGCTTGTACCTTGTTGGTTACTTTGGTCAGTAGACCCTGTGCTACCATCATCACTTGAACTTTATTATGTATTACAGAAATGTACCCTCTTTTTCAAATTGGTAGGATTGGTTGTGCCCTGATAAATATTACCAAATTTATAGCCATCAGCAATGTAAGGAAATGTCCTTTCATATGTGAAATCTGACAAATCTTTTTTCATCCTTTTGACACGTTCTAACGTAGTCTTATTTTTTTAACTCTACCAGTTCTTTTAAATGTAAATATAATTTAGTTTTGAAAGTGTCCAGATCTAAGTCTTTCTTTAGTTCATCCTGTAGTTTAGTAATGTCAATTTCAATCTGTTTGGATACTTCTGTTGCTGTGTCTATTATAAGTACCAACCAATCACAACCACATTTGTTGGATATGTAGCAGCATTTGATCTTAAATTCTGGATTATCCAGAATTAACCAAGGTTCATTCCTAACCATGAGAACCGGTGGAAGAGCCTGATTTTTCAGATATTGCAACATAATAGCACCATGCAATTCCATATGAATTATGCACTTTCTAAGCTGTGCTAGTTTGTCCCATTGGTCATTAGTTTTATTCATGATACCATCACTAGTGTCAGACAACACAGATAAAGAGTCTAACAATTTTTCTTGCATTTTCTTCGCTGTAAGCGAGGCATTTATCTGATGGAGTTGCCATGGTAGTGACGATTATCAGAAGCCTTCACATGGCTTGTTTACAAACTAAAAAAGACCACACCATTTCTAAAGAAGCCTTCGAGACCACAATGAGCCTCCTAAATATCAACCTTACTTAAAAAAAAGAAAAGAGATGATAATGAAAATCGGATTGTGTTTGTAAACACCTTTTCAAATTTGTCATATAAAATTAAGGGCATTATCAATAAGACGTGGAAAAAAATCTATAATGACAAATCTACTCCACCTCCTTTGGTAGCATTTAGGAAAAGCCAAAACATCAGAGAGATGCTAATTAGGAATGACATATCTGTCAAGCACACAGCAGAACCTAGACAAACTACCATATGGGGCTTTCCTTTTGTTAAGGGACATTTTCCTTGTGGATAGTGTGTAATGTGCGCGTTTACCAAAGAGGCCAAGCAAATTGTCCTTAATATGACCACTACATGGGTATTGAATGAGATGACCAACTGCAATACAGAGAATGTGGTATATTTAATTAAATGTCCTTGTGGACTACAACACATCGGCAAGACCAATAGGAAATGTTGCATACGCATGGTGGAACACCACAGTTGTATCAAAAATCAAATATTGATGGCACCAATGGTAAAACACTTTATACAAATGTAACATTGCCATGAAGACTTCAGATGGGTAATATTGAAAAATGTATACGGTAATGGAAAGGCAGAAGTAGACCGTAAACTGATAATGTTTGAACAAAGAATGATTTTTAAATGTCAAAGCCATATTATTGGTTTAAATGAGGAAATGGATTGGCAACATGCATGTGTTCATGAATTCTACATCATTTTTCATTCAGATCTGTAGTATATGTATTAGGATGGACAACTTTCATGTATAGATATCAGTTATTTACATCTTGACAATTCTGTCGGATATGGATTTATATGTCTCACTTATAGCAATATGTGTGTTTATCTGATAAGATATTGTGACATCTGGTGGTCCTTTGTGAAAAAAAACAGTTATATTCTTATTGTATCAGGACGTTTGTTATTATGGTTGTCACCAACACCATGTATGTAAAAAATAGTTCTGTATATAAGACGTCTTTAACAGACTTTTAAATCCCGTTATCAGAATAGTGTCCATACAAATGTGACAATTGGCGACTGTGTTGCAGTACATACTTGCACAGTCCATCTTGCTATGCTAAGGGTGGCTTTTTGAGAATTATTGTTTCTAAAAGGCTGTGGTTCTATACACCAACATGCAATCCAGCACCCGTTTTGAAATTTAAGATATGAGGTTAGCTCTAAATCATAATTCAAACAATTGTCTATTAATAAGGATGAGCATACAAGGTGTAGGTTTTCTTTCTATGTCCATTGCCAACTGCACACCCAATTTTTGTATTTGGATGTTCTTTAAATGTGGTATTCAGTTTTTTGGACTGATGTTATACCCTTGACATTGCATCATTGTTGTTGGGAAATGCAGCAAGCGGATAGCACATGCTTGTCCATATTTATGATCTCCAATGAATGTGTTGTGAGGCTGCAGTCCCCTTTCTATACTAATCAGTGTTGTAGTGGTGTCTGCGAATCCTTTAGTCCATTTTCTATGCTTCCTAAAGTTGAAGCTTTGTACGCGACTTCAGTAGAACGCATCAGTACTGATCGAGTGTTCGACACATAGTGTACATGGTCTATGGTTTTGTCCGCGCACATTTTGGCGACTGCATTTTTGAAGGTATGTAACGGCCTAACGGGTACTTATCTACACTGTGTGAGACATTGTGGTTTTAGCCATGAAGGTGCACACGTGAGGTAATTGTTCGTTTATTTACATTTTTCTGAACCATAGCGGGACCCCAGACGGGTGTTGTGTTAATGTTGTGAGACCGCAGTTGTGGCGGTAAGGACCACGGTGGACGAGTCCAGCGGGCATTATCTACAGAATAAGAGGAACTATGGTGGCACTATTAGCTTACTTTGGTGATGGTATGCAGCAAAATTTCACAGAATTTGGTGTCATGCATGGTGATGGGATAAAAGTGTCCTGTATACATTGACAGACTACCTTCTATTTTGGTAATGGTGTTGAGTACATTTTTAGTGAAAGTGGTGTCGTTCCGTGGTGTCGGGATATGATCCGCTATTCATGTGGATTCATTTGGACAGACAACCTTGGCATGTTGTCTTGTGTTTGTTTGTATTTACTAATTAGGACCTTCAGCTACTTATGAGCAGTGAAGAAATGTAATGAGAGACTTGATACATCACGTCTTCAGCTATAGAGGGGTGTATTGAGACGCCAGCACTACAAACATGACATTAAGAGGTACGTAGTTTTTTGAGAATTTTTGAGGCAGGATTGTTAGCAACCTGCAGACCTTATCCTGTGCATCACGATTAAGGGGTTTATCTACGGGAATGTTGAGCTATGTGTTGAGCTTATACTGACTATGCAAGGTAGCTTGTGGTGGTATATGGTGACAGCCTCCCTTGTGTTTTTTTTGTATTTACAGGAGTAATCTTCTGTTTAAATTCTGAAATTTTTATGTGGCCCTGGATTGCATAGTGGCAAATAAAGAATATTGTGTTTTTTTCCCCTGAACAAAGTTCATGCAGTTATTGCTAAGAAGAACTGAAACATGTCGGGATGTGTTTTTGTTTCAGTTACAAAACCTAGAAAGTGTATGAGGTGTCAAAGCCACCTGTATGTGTTTTTTTACAACTGTTAAATGTGGTTATATGTATGTGAGCTTAGTGATTGAGTTGTTTTTTATATCCACTATGTCTTTTATGTAGGGTCATGTTCATGTAGAACATTTTTATCTTTTTGTAAAACTTTATTAAAAAATTCTTGAGTACTGTGTTTAAATGTATGTACTTAGTCTATTTTTTCAAGACTATAGGTACAGGGAGGTTTTTGTCTCTCCAGACTAGGTGTATAGCTCAGTGAATTTGTAATAAATCTAAACTGTCTCCTTTATATATAAATACTTGTGGTCTAGCTCTGACCGTGTGAGAGAGGGAGTATCCAAAGGGGTATCTTGCCTTTAGTAAGGTTGATATAGGCCTTTTTTAAGGACTCCGCAAAACAGTGAACAGCCTTATTGGAAACCACAAACCCACATAAATACCACCCTCCTCTTTCGTTCAGGTTTTTCCATACGACCGGTGTTCATTATTCACCACACTGCTCCTAACTATCTTCACACATGAGTCTCAGCTCATACCACCAAAGCTTCACCACCACACTGTATCTGGGCTGCACCAATCCCACACTACCCACACCTACATATCCTCCTATAACACACAATAGAGCCTTATTCTACCGAGAATTCCTACTGACACATGATCATGTCACTTAATAAACCCTGCACATGTTTTTACACATTCCTACTACATCAAAACATTTCATATGCTGTTCGTAATGGCCACTAAGGGTTCTTGCACTTCCCAAAAGGTGCCCCACAGTAAAGTCAAGCTTTTCTTGTTGGATTTGACCCACCCTGAGATAGTCCAGGAATTCCTGATGCTTCGAAGCCCACTACAAGTCTCATGGCAGGTTTTGAGGTCAGCCTTCAAATTGCATGGTGTGAGATTTGAGAAGGTATGTTGGCTGGCCAATTACATACTCTGGGCCATTCAAAACCAGTTCATGGGCCTTTAAAATGGTCAGCTGGTTTTCTGATTCCTTTCTGGTTTTTATTTGGCAATTCATTTAGGAGTGGACTGGATTGGAGGCTTTGGAGGAGCTGTGGAGTGCCTTTGATGAGTTTCTGTCTGTTTTTCTGTTTTATTTATGCTCTAACATTCCAAATTATAACAATATGTGCGTTTCAAAAAGTGTCTTCACACTTGTCTTCCCTTTGTTCCTTTTTCATAGAGAAATATTTGTGTGTGAACTTGAGAAGTCTTTGATTGCTGTTCTCATTCACCCTTATTAGTGTTTGAGGGTTTTGAAAACAATTTCCCATCTTGTGAGTTTTGCACAATGTCTTTGTTTGTCTTTGTATCATTTTTGTGTTTTTGCACATTGACACCTTAAGCACATTAGGCACATCTGTCAAATTGTCTTTGCAGATTGTGTCACAAGGCAATATATTCTACTTTTTGGAGGGAGTTCCAAATGGGCATATGAGGAGTTGGACCATTTCTCATTTCTGGTAGGTATTGAGGGAGTCAGACACCAAGGAAAGAAAGGTCAGAGGGGCAGATGGAGGTTGAGATGGAACTTGGGATGAGGGAGACATTCTTTGAATAGGGCAAAGGGTGGTTTCTGATAAGGACATGGTAATTGAGGAAGGGGAGGCAGTGGTTGAGGAGGCCAAGACAGTGGTTTAGGAATGGGAGACGGAGCATGAGGAGGCACAGATGGAGCAAAACTGTGAATATGGAGCATGAGGAGGAGGAGGACAATGTGGCTACAAATCAGAAGGAATTTGTGGTAGAGGCAGATTGCCTTGCAGAACCACCATTGAATCCAAAGTTGGCATTATCAGGACTAGGAACATAACACTATGTAGAGGATATTGTGTGGTTCTGCTGGTTGGAGAGACACATACATTGAGGCAAAACATCCAGTTAATAAGCATGGTACTAGAACTCTAAGAGTCACTTCTCTGGTTGGTAAAGCCAAATAAATTAAGCCAGAAGCTCCAGTTTTTGAGTGTGTTACTCGATCTTCTAGAGTAGCTCAGCTTATCTGTAGAGCCAAACAAATTGAGACAGAACCTGAGGTTGTTGAGCATGCTACTAGAATCTGAGACTGGCACCACTGCTAGAGCCACATCCATGTAGGATGATTGGAAAACATAAGATTTACTTGTGCAATGCAGTCAACCACCATTTTCGCAGTCTAACACTCCACATCATTGCCTCATGCTACTCCTTCTCCCTGACCTTTGCACACAAATCTTAAACTTCTGAATAATCCGTTGTGAGGTGTGTACTGGACTGGTGGTTTTCTCCCTCTATAGAGTTCAGTGATAAGATGCTCATTCATTTTGATGAAATTAAGCTCTCTCACACGTGCTTCATACAGTCGTCACCTGTGATCAGAGACAATAGCTTCAGAAGCACTTCAAGTCTGTGCACACTGCATGCCACCTGGGACAATTTAAGATTTCCACAAATGTTAATAAGTTAGGATGGGCATGTAGAGGAGGAGCCAAGTACTCCCCCTCCAACTGCCCTGCTCTTATTACCTATAGAACAGGAACCAAAGTATGTGACATATGCAGAGCAGTTAAATCAACAAAGAGCAGAGCGTGGACTCTGTAAGAGTACCAGTACCTAAGAGAGGCTGGGAGGCAAGTTACCCATTGAGAAAACCGTACCTGCATGCAAGACAATATGATGACCATTTGAATGATATTCCTGAAGAAACAGAGCAGATGAAAGGCAAGGATGAATGGTGACATCACACAGAAAGAGATGACACACACAGAAGAGATGCAGAAACCAGAGAATGCAGATATTCTATAAGGCATCAAGAAAGTACCAAGGATAAGTTACATCTTGGGCTAAAGGTGAAGAAGCTTATGCCACAGAATATGAAGATATCAAGTCATTTTACATGTGTAGAGATGCAATTGAAATGCAAGCAGCAACGTCATCTTGAAAGATAGCTTCAATCTTTATAGTAGCTAGATATAGATAGATATATAGATGCATATGGACAAATAAAAGATGGATGTTTCCACTACACGTTATAAAGCAGTGCTGAACATGAATAAAAAGGCCTCACTTCAGTGTGTCGTAGTTAAAAGCAATTTTAATTACAAAATTTATCTCAGCAGACGGACGGAGGTGGATGAGCCAGGAAGACAAAGTCTTATCAAACAGGAATTGGCTGACATTGGATACAAATTGTGTGAAGGAACAAGAGGCTCCTGGTCAGAAATCTTGAGCAAAACAAAATATGTTCGAGGACTATTGAAAAATAATATCAAATACACAAAAAGGCTCGATTGTATGGCAGAAATTGGACGATGGAGGTGGTCACACCTACACACGAGGGCAGGTTGTGCCTTCACTCCTTAACATTTCTCGGAGCATAATACAAACTCAAGGCCAAACTTCAAAGCACTAATTTATACTAGACCATTGAGGTGATGATGGATTGATATAATACTTGGTGGGAAGCTAGTTTCTAGATGAGCTCACTAACGCCTGAATGTTCAGTCTGCGTGCTGATAAACGTGGGTGGAAAAGTACTGATGGGGGTTAGAAGCCAACAAATTATAGAGGACTGTGTAATTAAGGGTCCTATAGTTTGTGTAACCAATAGAACGTTGTGTATTTAGTGACGTTCGTAGTGTCCATTTTGAGGATCGGGCTTAGTTGCCCCACATGATGTGAAGCACCCTATCACTTTATTTCATGGTTCTATACTGATATGGAAGTTATACTTAGCTATTGACTTAGAGCCTATCACTTTCCTTGATAGGTTTTTGTAGTTTGCCACGTAGGTAGTGACGCAGGTCAACGTCAATGATGATGATTTTATGCAATATAATCTCAGTTTCTACTAAAATGCTTTGAGTAAGTGGGTTGAACGAATGCTGATGTTCGTTGTACTCCCTGTTTTCCACACTTGTTAATAAAATGGACTCCCCATTTGCCAAACTACCTGCGTCATTTTGATTATTGATGTATGAATAAAATCTGCATCCCCATACATCTCCAGGGTATTGCTACTCATCTTAAAAGGCTGGGCAATCCAGTTCACTTGGTAGCAGAGAGAGGATGGGTCTTTAAAAAGTCCATCGACCATCGACATAAGTCAAATTTAGAGTCTCGGTAATATCGCATGACCTTTGCCATTCGGCTGACAGGACGTGAAGCTCCCCGTAGACAGTGGATAGTGTAAATGACAGAAAATTCCTTGCATGAGGGAGTGACAGGTCACCTTAGTTTGTATAAAATTCCCATCCCACTTCTACGATGATCGGAAAGGACAACAGTTTGAAGAGGCCGTAACAGAGGCAGGGATCCCGAGGGTCTAAAGAAGAAAAATATGCGAATGGTGAGTAGAAACTGAGGCGTGTGGCAAATTGATGCATGCGTAGTAAAAATAAAGGAGAGTAATGGAGGGAGGTGGGATAAACGTAACAAAAGAGTTAGAGTGTAAAAATATATATAAATGGGAAAAGAGATATTGATTTGAGTGTGCCCGAGCAATGTAATAAGTAATATCATGTGAGAGGTCACGATAAAGAGGATACACCCTATGTCTAAGTTTTAAAGACCATTAGAAGAAACCTTAAACTAAAATCCCGTTTGTGGATGACATAAAAAATGGGTCTGATTAAAGACGGACCTAAAGAGATAGATTTATGTTCCGTGAGGAGCATCTTTAGAGGGTAAGATGAGTCTTATGGAAAAAGATTGTAGAAAATGTTATGTGACTTGTTAGGTTTGTCTCTTTGTTTTATGTGGTTTTGAAAGCATGATGACGTCATAGCTAAAGGAAAAATGTGTGATAAATAAGAGAAGTGCGAAGTTGAGGAAAAGAAAGTTATTGTTTATTAATTATATTTGATGGTTGTTTTTAGCAAGGTTAAAGTAAAAACTGTGAGTAAACAGAATTGGAGCATGCAATGATTGGTGCTCACTCATATGGTATTGTTCTTTTGAAAATGCGCTTCAAACCTGTGATCAAAAGCAAACAAGCATTAAATAAGTTAAGAATAGACAAATTAAGAATGGAGGATATTACTCCATTAGTGCATCTCTGCAAGCAGTTGGCAAAACATGCACCTAAACTTAGACAGTACAGTGCAGAATCGGTTAAAGGAACCGCAGACAAAATGTTTATGCCGTGGCCACAAGGCGGATCACTATCGGAGGCAGTCTTGCAGCATATGATGACATATCTGCATGCAGCATATACTGGGAAGAAGCTAGACAAGTGCCTAGCGAGCCTAGAGCTTTGGAATATGTACCAGGAGGAGCAAGATGAGCCGCCTCCTATAGACTGGATACTTAATGTATGCAAGGAAGTGGGTGAAGAGCCCTCTGCTCCACCCGCCCGATCTGAAATAGAAGATGAGAGTAAAAAAGACAATGGGTTATACCCATTAAGGGAACTTAAAGCAGCAGCAGGGTATAGTTTATGAGTCACCTACACAAAGTAGTGATGAGAGCCCAGAGAAAAATATTGAGAAAGATGTTATCTCTAAAGTCCCAAGAGCCAAGGAGAGACACGATAAGGAAAGAAGCGATCAACCAAGTACATCTCTAGATATAGGAAGAGAGATGAAGAGATGGAAGGGAGAAAGATATAAAACTGATGACATAGCACACTTACAGAACAAATAGATGGGAGGTAAGATTTTGCTTTAACTCAATGGTAAAGAAATTGACGACGTAAGACAAAGGGGAAATCAAGATGAGCAAGATAAAAAAGACAAGGAAAGGGAACAATGATTAAAGGAAGAAGGAGTGAAAAGGAAAGATAAACAAAGATGAGAGAAGTTCTATCAAGACGTGCAAGCTAAACAACAAGAGAGAGCAGAAGAGCAAAGAAGATGTGACAATAAACAAAGAACAGTTGATGAACAAGAAAGGCTAGAAAGAAAAGGAATAGAGTAAAAGGCACAAAAGTTGAGGGATAAAAGAATGCAAAGATGAAGGGATGAGTAGATACGAAGGGCAAATGAAAGACGGGATATGAAAAAAGAAAGAGTAAGACAGAGTGAGAGAGGAAGCTAGAAAGCGAAGAAAATTTGACGATGACATGGAACGTAAAAGAAGGCAGAGCGCACACAATCTTGATTACTTGGAAAAGGAAGAAAGAAATCCTGATCCAAATGTAGCATGGGAAGGTATAAGGGGATTCATCCCAGAATACGAGTCATTACCAGGCCAGTCTAGAGCAAATCTAGAAGATGAGTTTGACTCAAGGAGCACTGGGGAAGCGGTCGATAAAGTACACCATGACATGAGAGCTCAGAAAGATCCATGGGGGAAGGGAAAAAATTATCGTCTCGAGAGCACTCAGTTGTATGACACGGGGGAAGCCTCATGTAGTATGAAAAATAAGGAGCTGTCTTTGGACAGACTGACACTATGACACTAAATAGAGATGTCAAAGAGAGAAGCTGCTCGAGTTGGGCACAAGAAAGGTCAGACGAAGAAAGGGAAGCCTCCCATGGGGAAGATAGAGATGACATATGTGGTTCTGAGGGATGCTTTTCTATGGATGAGGAAGTAAGATGGTCGGACGTAAACGTGCCTACATCCAAGGGTTTGGAGCCATTGACAGAGTCAGACTGACCTAGGGGGCATCTCCATGGTCAGAGAATGGAGTCCGCGCCTTATTTAAGCCGATTAAGATCATTGCCAGGTAGATGGTGATGTGGTAATATTGTGCCTGCAGGGGACTGACAAATGATGAGAGACGAGAATGAGTTTGGGCGTCTCAGATTTCCTTGTTAGAAAAAGGAGGGGCCAGATCACAGTATATACTGTTGCCCCAGATCGACAAGGATAATTTAAGGTGTAAACTCCCAATTTTAACTTCTGGCACTGGGAAATGGATACATGAATTAGAAAAAATTATAGGAGGAAACATGTTGGCTATAGTGGATTTTAATGGTGTTTTAATGGCCATACTTGGTGAGAGAGCTGATGACGTGTGGACAAGGGCAGAATATGCTGGTGTGACTACAGTCAACACTGCCCATGATGGAGCACCGTTCAATAGCTGTAGAGCGGCAGTCTGGAAAGCGCTTCGAGTACTGTATCCCGACAAGTCCGATATGGGAGCTATAATGACAAAAAGATGAAGGAAAGAGATGAGATCCGTTGGTTTACTTTCAACATTTTCAGGAATCGTGGTCGTTGTAAACGCGTGAATCTTGGGTAAAATCTATACCAGTGATTTATCATATATTACGCCAAGGGCTGCCAGAGCCAGTACAGAAGCAGCTCAAGAACTTAGTGGGGATAGAGGCTAAACCGTGGTCAGAAATTCAGCGGACCCTTGCGCATTACTGCAGACTCTTGCAAGGAAAGAATTGCAAAAAAGACGATGCTCACAAAAGCAAGGAGGCAAAGTTAGTGCCGAAAAAACTATCCAAGTACGCCATTGAAGGGGCAATGTTGACGAGTGCAGATGGATCGAATTCACAGCAGATTGCAAGTATGCTGCAGATGAATAACCAAAGACAATTTGATCAGAGTAATAATGGGTTTACTCTGCGAGGAAGGGGATTTAGAGGATGAGGTTGGCAAGGTTATCAAGGAAATTAGCAGAGTAATCAGGGAAGCTTTCAGAATAACCAAGGTGGGTTTCAAAATATGCAGAATGATAATCGGAGTATGCAAAATGGGCAGGTTGGGAAACCACCGCCTATATGCTGATGTGTGGAATGACAGGGCACTTTTTTCACACATGTAGAAGCCAAGGAATGGTGCAAAATGTCCAGTTTTCAAGAGTGGGGATGTCAAATCCGCCTGCATATATGCAGCAGAGTGAATATGGATTTGCACAGAATCAAACAGTGCAGCAGCAAGCGCTGAGAGTACAGCAAGGTTTACAACCACAACAGGTAGCAGTTAATCGGCCACAAGGACAGTCATAGCAATCGCCTATGCAGCTTCAGCAAACCACATACACAGGTCAGTTAATGACTCCTTCAATAGGGGATGTGACTGCCAATGGAGGATAACCTTTCACAAGTAAGGGGATGAGGCTGTACCCGCAATAGGACAGCTCAGTGGGAGACCTGATGTGTTCAATACTATCCGTGATGGCAAATCCTCATGAGGAATCAAGGGTGGACGTCAGTATAGGAGGCAAACATTTTTCATTTTTAGTAGACACAGGTGCAACGCGCTCATGTATACGAGAGGGAACATTTTCAATGTCTGGCAATGCCATGAATACTCAGGGGTTCACATGAGTCACAAGCAGAGTTCCTTTCACTGAAAAATTACCAGTTTCTATGGAAGAATGTGACTTGAAGGTACCAATGCTTTATTTGCGGCAAACACCTGTCAATATATTGGGACGAGATTTAATGACTACGTTGAATATGACAATCTCGTTCACTGATGAAAGTATGGTGTGTTCAGTGACAGGAATGCATTATGTAAAGTGTGCGAAATGATTATGGCATATGCAGGACAACTAGCTATGAGAGCAATTCCATTACAACCAGAGGTGTTTCAATATGGGGTACACATCCTGTTGTCAGGGCTACCAGGCCTAACAGGCAGACCAATGAGAACTCCAGAAGAATTTTTGCTTAGACCAAGAATGTCTATGCTCGAAGAAAAGGGACACATTTTTCCCTTAGAGATACAATCAGCCATAGAGCAAGGAGAAATGGCCTTGCTTGATGGACATGATGATGAAGGAAAACAATGGTGCTCAGTGATCGCCATCAGTGATCGCCATCAGGGTAATAGATTAACTGAGGTCACTGATGAAGATCTGTTTGGAGATAATCCATCTGATGACGATGTAATATTTGAGACATGCTTACTTATTGGGTAAGCGTAATTAAAAGAGAAGTTCCTCAGAAAATGATGATAGCACAAAAACGTCCCGAATATTTTGATGAAGATATAGAGAAAATGTCAGTTTCATTATGGACCACTGGCCCTTATGACGTAGGCTTACTAAAGGGGGATGGAGAAGTGAAGATTAAATTGAAAGCAGAAGCAATTTTACCTTGAGCACGACAATATCCCATGTCTCAAGAGGCAGATGAAGGAATTTTTAAGACAATTTCCTCCATGATGGAACAGGGTATCTTAGTAAAGCCAGAGTCACTCTGTAATACTGCGGTGCATAGTATCAAAAAAACTAAGGGGGGTCTTGGAGACTAATTCAAGATTTAAAGCCGATAAACCAAATTGTAGAAGTTGAGTACCCTCTAGTTCCTAACCCGTCTACAAACCTATGTAATATATCTGTTGACACATGATATTTTACAGTGATTGATTTAAAAAATGTGTTTTTCTCAATCCCATTGCATAAAGACTCGCAGGATCTGACTTCATTTACGTTCAGACAAACTCACCTGAAAAGCACTCGCTTACCCCATGGGTAGTGTGAGCCCCCATGGATTTTCAATAGAATCTTTCAGATGGACTTAAGCAATATTGCTTTAGAAAGCGTTGTGTTGCAATGCGTAGACAAAATTTTAGTTTGCAGCACCTCAGAGGAAGAGTGCAGACGCGATTTTGTCCAGCTGATGAGTATACTCGCTGACAAAAGATATAAAGTTGACAAAGAAAAGTTACAATATTGTCAACAAGAAATGTTTTACATAGGCTAATTGATTTCGCATGAAGTGGAAAAAGGTTACTCCTGAAAGAGCTGCTATTTTGAAAACTGCAAAGCCACACACGATAAAACACATGCAGAGATTTTTGGGATTATGTAACTACGTCAGAGCATGGGTCTTTGACTAGAGCTCATATATAAGGCCCTTATTACAGGCACTAAAGAAAGCACAGGCAACGCAAGAAAAAATCATGTGGACTGAGGAAATGGAAGAAGGGTTTTAAAAAAATTAAAAAAAAAAAAATGTGCACAGCTCCAGTTTTAGGGATTCCCAATTATGCTGAGGAATTTGTCCTGTTTTCACATACAGATGGCACTTTTATGACACTAGTCCTTACACAGAGAACCACGTTGGGGTACAAGCCCCTTGCATATTACAGTGCAATCTTAGACCCAGTGATGAGAGGTAATTTTCCATGCAAACAAAGTTTAGCAGCCACGGTGTTCGCCATAGAGAAGGCTGCAAGCATAGTAATGGGATGTTCCATGATGTTTTTGTTGAGCATGCACTATTTGCCATTTTAGAAAAACCAAAAGGCACATTGACTTCTCAAAGGGCTTCTGCCTATGAGGTAGTCATATCAAATCCAGCGATAAAAATAGTTTGATGTACAATAGTGAATCCTGCCATGTTTATAGCTGAGCCAATAACAGAGGGAGAGCCTGTACATGAATGCGCGAACTATGAAGAGTTCTGCAATGAGCTCCCTAGAATAAAGGAGTAAGCATTAGAAGGAGGAGAGATTGCTTTTATTGACAGTTCCTCAAGGATCAATCAAAGTCATGGAGAGAGATATACAGCAGCCGCTGTGGTAAAGCACACGGCTAATGGGGAATTTGAGGTGCTTGTTAGTACTCGATTGCCATCTCATGATTAAGCACAGGCTGCAGAAATATTGGCTTTGATACTAGCGATTGAGAGTCATGCAGACCAGGAAGTAACAATGTACAGCGACTCTGCCTATGTGACGTCAACAGTGCATGCAGGACTAGCACGTTGGAAAAGGAGGGACTTCCTTTGAGCGGATGGCACGCCAGTGCAACACACTGCCTTATTGGATAGGCTCATTAAGGCACTACAGCTCCCAGTAGGCATTGCAGTCGTTAAATGCGCAGTCCATACTAAAGGGACAGTTTTTATCTGACGTGGAAATCAAGCAGCAGATGCGGAGGCCAAGCGCGTAGCGATTACAGATAAAGAAATTACGAATGTTGAGACTTGTGATGTGAATGAAAAAACTATTATTATAATGATTGTATCTGAAGGGTACAACAACTTGCCAAAACCACAGTTAATAGAGGTCCAGGGGGAGGCACCTCAAGAGGAATAGAATTTGTGGATGCAAAGAGGGTGTTCTTTAAACCCCTCTGAAGCCTTGTGGCAACAGGAAAGCACTGGTAAACCAGTGATTCCTGTAGCCTTATTAGGGGTGGCACAGGAACAGCTACACTACCCTGCGATTACAAATAGGGAGAATCTTATTTTAACTATTGCTGAGGAATGGTGTGTGCCTAATTTAATGGAGCATGTTGCATTTTTTAGAGTAAACTGTATTGTTTGTCAACAATTCACGGCTGGGCATACACTGCGCACAGTTAGGGGAGTCATTCCGAGACATAATGACCCTGTTCAGCACTTTTATATTGACTATGTCCACATGATACAAGTATTTAATGGATATAGATACCTGATCGTAGTAGTGTCCTTTCTCAGGGTGGATAGAAGCAGTCCCATGTACACACCCAGACTCCACCTGTGCAGCAAACCTTTAAGTGCGGGAAGTATTTCCTAGATGGGGAGTGTGTGAAGTGATGAGGTCAGATAATGGTCCTCATTTTGTTAACACAGTTTTTGAACAGCTTGGCTTTTTGCTTGATAGAAAGCACAAGTTTTCTTAGTGAGAGGAGCAATGGCTTGCTTAAAGAAAGAATTTCCAAGTTGAAGCTTACCTTGAAGAAAGGGTGGTTGCATTACCTATGACTGGCATTAATTGGTTTGAGGAACCAACCAGGTTCTGACCACCATCTTACACCCCACAAAATAGTGACAGGGAGATGAATGATAAACCCCTAATGCCTCCATCCAGAGTTAGAAGTGATGCTCAGCCAACAGCAGAACTGTTAGGATTGGAATTACGTGATTATTTGAACTGTATGACTTCCAATATCTCTGTCATTTCAGGACAGCTGCAGAAACAAGGGTGTAGAGCAGTACAGAACACAGAAGGAGATGCTTGGACAGACCAATCTAAGGAACCTTGTGTCTCCCAACTATTACCAGGAGATGCGGCTCTAATCTGCAATCACGTGAGGAAAAAATGGGACGAACCGCCTTTTGTGTTCCGTTCATTGTGGAAGACATCACGCCATCTGCTGTCAAAGTGAAGGGCAGGTGTGCTTGGATCTTTTTGTGGGACGTTAAAATCTTTGCTGGAGAAACTCTTCTCCCTGCACCCGCACATGACAAAGCAAGTACAAGCATCATGTGCAGACGAGATCTATGACGAGGAAGAAGGACGCAGAAGATGGCAAGCAGAAAGACAAATAACTCATTGGACTGTGGCTTGATTCGGGATACTCCTTTAAGTCACTTATAAAAAGATCAAGGAAAACCATTTTGAACACTCTGTGGTGTCATTTCAGGGTCAAAGAAGATCTTTAGTTCTTAGAGCCACAGTAGCTTATTGACTTTGGACTGAGGCATGCTTAAGCGTTGATAAGAAGTGGATTATTCCAGATTTTGACCGTGGACACAGCAATTGGAAAAGGGAACAATACCCATATTCATTTGACACTGAGTTCTTGTTTGGATTTACCTATGGTGTTACCCAGGGGTGACCTTATTAGGAACATTCTCACCTATTTCGAGTTGGTGTTGGGCACTTACCCTTCACTGGTGGGGAGGACCACCAGCATTCCAGCTTTTTTGACAAAATCCTAAGAATTAAAAAGTTATCAGATTACTCATAGTTATCACTGAACAATTCTTGCGGCTACCTGAGTACAGTGAGGAGAATACAAATGACCCTATCAAATGAAGCAGCTAATAGACTAGTCAGTGTGGTGTTCTTTCGTCTGATTTAAGAGTACCCGCACCTTGTTGAGAAGCACACTGATGTGCGGACCTTTCTAAGGGATCCGAGAAACACTACAAATCTGAATGTGATCCTGGAAGATATCATCATCCAAGTGAGCATCTATTCCTAGCGAAATCAATGGTCGGTGTAGAAACTTTCCTTCGAGGGACAGATCAGAAGGTTGCTGACAGAGAAAGACTTTTGGTTCCTGCTGAAAGAAATTTGACATGTCGTCTGGGCTAAGGCACATTTGAGGCATAGATTGGGAGATAATCTATGTCATTCCGATTATTTAGACCTACTGAGGTCGTTTTTCTTTATACTAAAGAGGTATCTACATTTTGACTGAATAAAGACTGATTCCAGAGACAGCAGCTTCAAAAAGCAGTTCACAATGCTGATGCATTAAAAGTTTGCGTTTTTTCTTCCTTAGGTAGGCAACATGGGAAACTTAAACAGCAATGCCATTCTACCGCATGAAGAAAGGCGCTCACGTTGTCCAAGAAGTAGATGTTGTGGGTTAACGTATCACTGTGTAATCTACACTTGTTTTGTGTTCATAATCGTACTGCTTTCCTTGACTGTGAGAACGGCATCCTATACTGGTGCACATGGAGCTAACACTCCTGTGCATGTTTCTGAACAGGGGAAACATGTACACTTGGCAACTACTAGGCAGCCTTGACCATATGTATTTATTGATGTCCCAAAGAAAGATGGCAAATTGCCTGAGCTTGAGATGGATGTCACTAATAATCGTTCACAAGTAAGGAATGTCACAGAACTTATTTTTGGACACCAAAGACGGGCTCAACGAAACAGGCAAGGGAAGGGGTTGATAAAAGGTGAGCCTACATAAGTAACACATGGAAATACACCTGGTACAGGAATAATTGACCCAGAAACTGTTCTAAAAGGAAGATCCCAGATGGAGATTATGAGAGACATTTTCATGACTAAATGGGCTGCTGAACAGATGAGACATCCTGAACTTTCTCCTACACAGGGAGAACAGACAGATGTTCCTGTGATTAATTCAGTAAGAAGAAGCTATGTTGGGAAACTTCATGATATGATTATGGAAGCTCATATGAAAAGATTGAGGCCTAAAAGAAGCACACAGGAAGATAATTATGAATTAAATGATTACCTGTACAACACTTGGGAAATAGCATATGGTACCAACACATAAAGGAATTTGGGAGAAGAACTTCAAAGGAGGAATGCTTTGTATGTGCACTCCTGCCATAAAGCATGGGGAAGTCGAAGATCTTCATAACTGTTGAAATAGATGTGCACACAGCACATTGGCTTTCACACATAGCACTTTGCAAGACCAGAGGCCAGTTCATGGGAAGTGGTGTTTCTCTCAAATGGGCAACTGAAGGGACAGATCCAGATGAAGACGATTATATTCAAGATATAAAAACAAGAAAAAATGCAAAATCAAGGAGTCAGATATGAAAAACCTGGAGTAAAATGAAAAACCTGGAGTAAAAGGAGCTGAAATCAGAAGCCAAGTGAATATAAAACTGGAGACCGCAGGAAAAACTTCAGATGATATTTGAATTTGGAAGAACAGAGGTCAGATGCAGATCTGGGGTTCAGTGTTATCACTGGATGGATGGGAAAAGAGAGTGGTGATCTGCATAGCCTGAATAGTAACTAATCGTCTTGAATCCACTATTTTGAATGTACAAAACCAATGTGGCCAAGACTTTCTAAACTACTGACATGGGTCAAAGATAGAGGTGGACCCCTGCAAATAGTACCTTTGGAGAGCTCAAAGCTGTGTTTCAGAGGGAATGGTTCAAGAACATTTGGAGAAAATCAGAAGTGCGTTTGTATCTTTGATACATCAGGGATGGTGCATGGAGTAGCAGTAATCATGGATCATTATTGGGCTTGTGGATCTAAGGCCTACATCAGGCTACCTAAAGACTGGGGAGGAATATGCACACTGGTGAATGTCCATGTTCCAGCATTAGTGATTCCAAAGAGTGATCTAAATCTTGACAGTTTCCCAAAAGCAGATGCTCACCTGAGGAAGAAGAGATCTGTGGACCTGATAAAGAGGATGAAAAGAGAGAACTACTTTTCAGCCAAATAAGTAGAAGCCTTTGACTCTATCCCGTATGAGCACAGACTGTTCAGCCAAACTTCTCCAGTGTTCACATTGATCTTTATGCCAAGAATCCAAGATGGAGCAAATACCAGGTGGCTTCAGATAACCAGATGGGAACTGCTGCAAACAATTAACAGTACTATAAAAGGATTTAATGCAATCAGAGAAGAGATGAGAACCATAAGACTGATGAATCTCCAGAATAGATATGTCTTGGACATGATCACAGCTATGGATGGAAGTGTTTGTTCAAAAATTGGAGAATCATGTTCCACATTCATACCTTCTCACGATGACGAGAATGGAACCTTGATCGAGGCCATAGGCATGCTAACAAAACTCCATGGCCAGATGATAGACGAAGTAGAAGACATTGCTGATGAAAGCTGGTTTGGATCGCTCATCTATTGGGTTCCACAATGGGTAGCAGATATGCTCAAATTTCTTGGAGCCCTGATTGCGTTGGTATTGCTTGGATTTTGTGTGATCAAGATAATAATCTCACAGTGTTGGATGACAGCAAATAAAGCCATAGGGATGACGATTTTGATTGATGTTGAACCAGGATGGAAGCCCAAAGACTTGACAGATGAAGAAATTAGAGACTTTGTGAAGGCCAGTATCCATGCACCTGAGAGAACAACGTTACTCTATTCAAAGAACCATAAGAAGTATGTGGGAAGATGGATCTATTGCAGTTCAAGTGGACAGTGCATGCTCATGACATTGACCAAGGATGAGCATGTGAAATCAGTAGGTTGTCTGAAAGGTGTCGTAAAGATATGGATCCCCAAGAAGCATTTCTTCAAACCTGGATGTCTAGTGGTGAAAGAGGATGAGAAAGTGGTTGATAAATTCTCAGAGGGGGAGTGTAGAGGAGGAACCAAGTACTCCCCCTCCAACTGCTCCCCCCTTATTCCCTATAGAATGGGAACCAAAGTATGTGACGTATGCGGAGCAGTTGAATCAACAAAGAGCAGAGTATGGACTCCGTGCAGTACCCATAAGAGCAAGAGAGTCTGGGAGGCAAAGTACCCATTGAGAAAACTGTAACTGCATGCAAGACAATATGATGGCCATTTGAATGAGATTCCTTAAGAAACAGAGCAGATGAAAGGCATGGATGAATGGTGATGTCACACAGAAAGAGATGACACACAGAGAAGAGTTGCAAAGACCAGAGAATGCAGATATTCTATAAGGCATCAATAAACTACCGAGGATAAGTGACATCTTGGGCTCAAGGTGAAGAAGCTTAAGCCACAGAAACAGATGAAGATATCAAGTCATTTTAAACTTGTACAGATGCAATTGAAACGCAAGCAGCAAAGTAATCTTGAAAGCTAGCTTAAAGCTTTATAGTAGATAGATTGCGGTAAGCGCCAATATATATATATATATATATATATATATATATATATATATATATTACATGGACGCAGTAGCGTCCATGTAGTTATGGTTAAGTTGGTGTTTCCATAGGAAGAGCATTTTTTGGGCGGCTTATAACTTCGCTCCCTCTGGACGAATCCTCACCAAACTTTGCAAAAAAAGTATATGGCCAACTCTTAATTTGTTTTGCAAAGTTTGGAGAGGTTTGGTCCAGGGGGGCAAAGTTATAGGGGCGGTCCCAAAACTTTTGTTTTTTCCCATAGACATAATGGGAAAAAACTTTGTGCAAGCCTACAGCCCAAACCTCTGGATGAATTTACACCAAATTTGCGGCAGAAGCGGGGGCTTGGTCCCGAAAGCGTGCTTTTGCAAATTTGGTGTAAATCCGTCTAGAAGATTTTTTTTAAATGACCAAAATGTAAGGCAAAAAAATTAGTTATATCTCTGTTCGCTCTGCAAACGGACTCCCCTGTTCGCTCCGTGGACAGTGCCCTGATTGGCCGAGCGGCTTGCGTGATGTCCATGGACATGCGACGTGTTCACTGATTGGACGGCGTGGTGCGTGAAGCGCGTCAGATTTTCTGTGGCGCCCGCCATCTTGCATTCGTGGATGACCGCGGACAGCGTGGTGAAACTTGGATTAAAAATTGTATTTAGTGGAGTGTGTTGGTGTGTAAGAGTGTTTGGGGAGGGTGGGGGAGTATGAGATAGGTTTGATGTTCTGTTTTTTTATGTGCTAGACACTTTTGTTGTGTTCGATTTTTCTGTGGACAACACGGCTGTTCTGAAATGTTCGTAAATAAACAGAATGGATTCGGTGTCAAGTTGAAAGTGTTCTAATAAGACTCGTGGGGTCCTGGAATGTTCGCAGGGGGTGTCCTGAAGACGTTGTCTGTATTGTTCGTTGTCAAGCTGAAAGTGTTCTAAGAACATTCGCGGTGTCCTGAAATGTTCATACATAAAGAAAATGGGGGTGTTCTGAGGACGTTGTCCGTATTGTTCGCTGGCAAGTTGAATGTGTTCTAAGAACACTCGCGGTGTCCTGAAATGTTCAAAAATAAAGAAAATGGGGGTGTTCTGAGGACGTTCTCCTTATTGTGTGCCTGCTTAGCTGTATCCAATGAGGGAATGGCACAGAGAATGTAGTCGAAATGGTAGAAGGGCTGTCTAAGAGTTATGCGGTCTGCGGACAGGGCGTGCTACATCCGGGGTTTTCCAGCAAATCCAGCATGGAAAGAAGACTGTAGGGATCAGCCAATCAGATGTTGAGGTTGTGGATTTGTGTTCAAAGAGACTGTGTGTAGTGAAGATGGCAGAAGTGGAGAAAGTCAGGGTGTTGGTGCTCGGAGATATGTTTGTGCATGGTTTACAACAGTATGCTCAATGCAGGCATGTTGCAAATAATTTTGATGTTAAAGGAGTGGAGGTGGTGTGGAGCCCTGTGCCTGATTGCAATGTACATGGAATTGTACAATTTTGTGAAGATCAGCAGTCCCCATGTGGTAGTTTTGCACTATGGTGCTTTCCATTTGGGCTATGTCAGTGCCCCTACTTTGTTGGCAGATTTGGAACACTTGGTTCAAGCAGTAATGAACATCCTTCCAAATGCCAAAGTCATTTTTTGGATTAGTACCTAGGGCAATATGGATATGGAACAATATTTTAGTATTTTGTCCTCAGCAAAACAATGCTAGGTGTGTAATCAACTGAGGCATGTGTGGCTTCATGCTTAGAGCTGGTATGTTCTTCTGTAATAACGAGAATATTGATTCCAGTAATGCTGTTTATTTTAAAGAAGATGGTATTGCCTTATCTTTTATGGGAAATGCCATTCTGTTTTGGAATGTAAGGGTTGCTTTGGAGAAGGTTATGTGAATATTTTAGGAGTAAAGTAAGAAAAATAAAAAAAAAAACAAAATAACAGGTGTCTGTCAAGCATCTGCAATAAAAAACAAAAAAAAAACGGCTCTTTTCAGAGCCAACCTCAAAGGGGAAATGGGGCACACTATTTAAATTTACATTCACCACGGCTCAGATTTTCGATATGTCCACGGACATGGCGGTAGTCCGCGGACATCAAAATCACTAGCTAGGGGTTCAGTATGTTCTATGTTACATGTATATAAAGTCAGGGACGTTATGGTTAAGTTGCTCTACTAAAAACCTATGAAATTCAGTGAACAAAACTTTGTTAAAAGGGACGTTATGGTTAAGTTGCGCTACTAGAAACCTATAAAATTCAGTAAAAAACTTTGTTAAAGGGATGTTATGGTTCAAAGTAAAACCGAAAAACCCCTGAAATTCAGCAGTTATGGTAAGATAAGCAACCATAACCCGCGCCGCCGTGCACCGCTAACACTAACACCCAGGACATCAAAGATGACATCACAAATGTCATTGATGACATCACTGATGACATCACATGTGCATTTACTTTTCATGAAAACTCTGTAGGAGGGATTCTTATAATGTTGACCAAAAAGTGTGAAGGATCATTTGAATAAATATCATGAGCTAATTAGTGCATTAAGCAATGCATTGATATAAATAGCATTTGATTATGAAGTTCTATCAGTATACTAAGCAACTCATGTAGAAACGTAGGCAGTGTGTGCAGTATACATGATGAAGGTGCAATATTCATAATCTAAGATGTAATAAGTAGCTAATAAAACCCACTTAATACATAATTGCACTTAACACAGACAAAACACAAAGAGACAACAACACATACAAATATGAGTATATACAGGGACAGAGAAGTAAGCAAAAAAGCAGAGGTAGTAGCAGGAAGAGTTCCTAAGCTAACTGATTATCTTTATGAAGAGAAATGATTGCTCTGTTTCAAAGGTGCTACTTACTGTATGTATGTGTGTCAAATGATGTCAGTGAACCCTAAGGAAACGAGTGTGAGTACAATGTATACAAATATGAGCATATACAGGGAAGGTATAGTAATAAAAATAAAACTATGAGAAAGTGCTGATAACTCTAATGATTATCTTCATGCACAGAAAGGATTGCTCTCTTTGAAGTGTCAAGTGACTTCAAGTCAGCAATCCCACTAAGTCAGTCACCCTCATTACAAGTCAGGCGTTAAGGGTTTAACGGCACCGTCGGCGCCGTTAACCCTTAACGCCTGATTCACACTTTAACGCCTGCTTTTTGCAGGCGTTAAAGTCCAAGGCGCTAAGCGACCTTGGTGCTAATTACGGCACCGTAATTTACGGTGCCGTAATTAGCGCCTTCCCCATCCCCATTAAGCCCTATGGGGCAAAAATGGGAATGGGGAAGGGAAAATGGTGAATGGGGAATTACCGCCCCACTCACCTTGGAATGGGGCGATAATTCCGCCATCCACCATGGCGGAATCCGGCATGGACCATGGTGCTAATAGCACCATGGTCCACCGCCTGACTTGTAATGAGGGCCAGTGCCTTGTCTGGGACACCCAAGGGAAGCCTTTATTTATATATTTGTATGACAAGTTATACTCTGGATGATAAACCCTTATATAACGCCCCTCTCTTTGAATCCCCCTGACCTCACTGAGCCAAGAAGGTTTGTTTTGCAATTTCAAAGATTTATTGGAAAAATGAAACAATATATATATATATATTACACTTTTATAAATAAATTAATATTTGATCGCACACTTATGAATATTACCGTGATCAACAATGGATAATATGACAATTGTATGTTTACTTAATCACTTGGGAATTGGTATAGAAAGGGTAAAGTAGCAGAGAATACAATGTAATCACTTTTCCCCTTTTGGCAATTCACCCCCCCCCCCGCCTCTTATGCAATATAAAAAGATGGAAAGGAGAGCACACAGTTCTCAGGAATACAATCAAATGTAGTTCAAAGTTCCAGTTCCCCCCAGCAAGCTTAGAGCAAAACAGGTATGATTTTAAAGCAGGCAAATCCTTTTAAATGTGGTGGCAATGAAGTAAAATATGCTAAAAATTATTTTTAATTCCCTATAGGAGATTCAGGGTAGGTGATAGATATTTAAGATTAGATCAAGTCACACTGGCAATGCTCAATTAGGGATTAGCAGGTTGAAAACGATTAGCAGTTCAAGCAAAAGACGGCTATCTTTGACAGGAGCTATTTTTTCAATTTGCTGCAATTTTTCCGAATGCGTCGAGCGCAATTACAGAAAAACTATAATGGTTGTAGGCTTGTTGGAAAGCTTTCCTAGGACATGCAGTTCAAAAGATACGGACGATTTTATGAAGGTAGTTTTTCAGAAATTAAATAATGATTCAAAATGGCAAAATGACACTTTTGCAGAATGGACACACGATTTCTTATGATGCAGTTCTAAATAGATTAAAATAGTTTGAATTAGATTATTTTAAACTAAGAGATTGTTTCTGGCACAGTTCTAGCTGAGTACTCACACTCTAAAGTTGAAATAGGCCGTCAAGGTCTGATCAGGTTTAGACTGGACTCCTGGTGGGTGGTTCTGAAGTCACAGCTCTCTGGGTCAGCTCTGCTCTGCACTTCACAGCAGTCTGGTCTCTGGTTCTGGATACAGCTCTGCTTTCTGGGTGTTTCTGGCACAGGGTTCTAGCCAGAATCAGACAGCTCAGCCCGGCTGTTTGAATAATTTTTAAATGATTTTGAGGCCTGCTGAAAAAGGATTTAGCTGGTGGTCCAGGCCTTTCTGCTTTAAGTTCTGGAGTGAAGTACTGGATCTCTGAATGTAAAGTCTGGAATCTGGATGTGAAGTTGTCCGTCAAAATGCTCCACAAGAAAGTGGAAAGTGAATGTCTTGCCTGTCCAAGCAGTCTCTTTTTATGGGTTCTGCAAGTGGATGTGTGCGTGGGCATAACTAAGCCTGCCCCTCACAACTTATCATTGGCCAAGCTCTCCTCTCTCCCTTGATTGGGGGAAGGAAATGGAGTGTCATCGTGATGAGGTAGTTTATGGGTCAGAGGATCCACCCCTGATCAATTTGCACACAAATCTATTCTTGATCCAAATACATATTTATCTATGTACCGTTTTTCTAATATTATATGTCCAGTTTACATATTTTCTGTAGCACCAAACCATCCGATCCCTGTCTTTGTAAGATGTCGTGTCCACTTATGACAGAATTCTGACCTTTTCATCAAGAACACAACCTCTAAACTTTTCCAGAATTTACACAAACATGCACAAGGAATATGGGCATCAGATGATAAAGTGTCAACATACAGACATTTGGAGTAATATCTTATTTTCCGCTACTACCCCCCAGAACATACCACAGAGTCCTAACACCTCTTAAAATGTGCACAGAAAAATCACAAGAATAATGATATTAATTATATAATTTTGACAAGTCCTTACTATGAATTATCCATCTTTTTAAAATTACGCTCTGGCCCAGAGGGGTGTGGTTCCCCAAAGCACATGGTGGAATTTCTGGTTTGTCCACTTCCTCCAACTCAAGTTGCTCACAGAGGCACTGCCCCTCCCAGTTTCTCTCAAGAGGAAGCCATTTACGACCCCCCCTGAATTACCATTTGCCTGAGCCAAGGAAGGCTCATTGTTCAGTTTCCTGCAGTCCCCAGGTGCTCCTCCCCTGATTCAATCAGAGAGGTGTCATCTCCTTTTGGTGGGGGCAGCAGAAGGCAGCCAGGCCTGGGAATGCAGTGGCTGAGCAAGTTTCAACTCCTGTCGGGGGTAGTTGCCGGGCAGAATTCAATCTCTTTAAGCCAGGCTTCAGCTAAATGTCACATTTGTTCCCAGTTTTTCTTCATTCAAATCAAACTTACAATTTTTACACATGCAGTTAGAATGCTGATTCTAAGTTCAAAACTATGACATTTAACAGTTGCAAACTATGTGACACTCAACAGTAGGTCACTCATTTATTTTAAACATTTAGATTTTAGTGGCTTTCAGTCCAATTTAACTTAAGCTGCTGACATCCACAGCTCAGCCAGTTTCATTATGAACATTATTTTAGGCTCTTTCTTTTCCCAGATTTTGTATGCACACAAGACTTCATTCTGCCAAATGTCTGCCGGTGTTCAGTGACATTTTTGAATATCTTGCAATGTTTAAAATAGGCATTTTTAGCTTGCATTTCAGAGAAACAAAGGTGATTTCAAAGTGCTTTTTGAGCTAACAGACACTGCTGTTTTTTCTTTGGCACCACGTTTCACTCATGGCGCTTCTGGCCCATCACGCTCGCACTGGTGGGTGGCAGGTTAGGTGACCATTTTGGTGTGCGCAAAAACTGCACGGTTTTCCTGGATTCTGGCGCAAATGTGGGCTTTTCTACCATCTTGGCTTTCCTAAGCCCACAGCACCAAATGTTGCAGCATAATAGTCCAAACGTGGGTCAGGACACCCAACAAGCCCCATGCCTGACTGAGCTTTGATTTCGAGTCGAGGGGGAGTCGGGTGCAAAGGATGTATTGATCCACACGCTGGGATGTGCGCATCATCTTCTTCCGATTCCGCAGATGACAAAGTTCAGCATCTTTTCCTCCATGATGGTGGATCGATCCATCCCATCCAGGGAGACATTTCTCCCCCACTATTGATATAGTGGGGCGGCATATTCATCTTATAAATCAATAGAAATTTACATTCTTATTTTTTAAAAACAACAAGATATAATCAGAAGACATCTTCATTCAAGAATCATAATATTTTAGAGACTGTATGTGGGATATTTTAGGGTTCGAACTGAATTACTCTGGAGCGGCACCCTCTGGTATTGCAGAGGACTCCTCCAGTTGTTGCAGAGTGTGTCTGGGATGGCAACACCTAAACTGATTTATATGGACCCACTTGTCTTCCCCTTCTGCCAAACTACCTTTGGGGATGCGGATCTTGTAGGCAACAGGGGAGATCTCGTCTATAATTTCAAAAGGTCCCTTCCATGTAGGCAAACATTTTCGCTGTTTGGCCTGGTTTCTTTGGAAATTGTATAGATAGACCCGGTCTCCCACATTATATACTTTCCTGGAAGTTTTCAAATCGTAATGGGTTTTCATGCTGTCAGCCGATCTTTCTAGGTTCCGCTGAGCATAGGCAAAAGCATGTTGAAGGTGTTTCCTTAAATTCTCCACATACTCATGAGTTGTGGAGGCATTTATCAACGTTTGCTCTTGGGTTCTGTAGAGCAAATGCTGGGGAAGCACCATCTTGCGTCCAGTCATCAGCTCAAATGGTGACATTTTAGTTGCAGATGATGGGGTAGATCTGATGGCCATTAGGACCAGAGGTAATCGGATATCCCAACTTGGCCCAAAATCTGCCACAAACTTTTTTAATATGCTCGCAATGGTTCAGTTGTAGCGTTCTACTGCCCCAGAAGAAGCTGGCCGGTAAGCAATATGTAGCTTGCTTTTGACCCCCAGTATCTCTCACTTCTTTGTCATTACTTCTCTGGTAAAATGGCTACCTCTGTCTGACTCAGTCCTTTGGGGTAGACCAAAACGTGAAAAGATGTGGTTGATCATCAGGGCAGTTGCTGTTTCTGCCTTGCAGTTTGGGGCCGGGAGACATTCCACCCATTAGGTAAATAAGCAGGTGACCGTCAACATGTACTTATTCCCCCTAGACGAGCGAATCACGGGGCCTATGAAGTCGATTTGCAAATCTGACCATGGCAGTGTCATCCCCCTCTTTTGGAGAGGCGCCCGGTGTGTGAGGGATGTTGGCTGAAATTTTCCACACCCAAGACACCCCTTCGAGTATTGGTCGAGGTCCTGCCCATTGTGTGGCCAGTATGCAACCTCTCTTAAGATCTCAAGTGTTGTATGAAACCCCCTCTGACCGGCGGTGGCCGCATCATGGGCGTGACTTAACATCAGGCTTCGGAATGAGGTAGGGACCACCCACTGATCATGGCCAGCTTGGGATTTCCTAACCAACAAACCGTCTTTGATTCGGAACATTTTTGGACATTTCATCAACACTCTAAGGTCCTCTTTCCCAATGTAATCGGTATCCGTCTGGGGAAAGTTCTCAGGGTCCTCAATGTGTTGGTAAAACTTACCAATTATTGGATCCCCTTTTTGAGCCGTAATCAAATCAGCATCTGGTGTCTCCTTCCTCCATTGTGCAGTTGAAAGATCATTGTGAGCATTTGTCTGGGACCTAGTGATAGCAGTGACCTGGATTTCCCCCAACAGGGACTCAATCTCTATTAGATCCCCTTGGATGGCCCGGGTTTTTGCCAGCTGATCAGCTAAGTCATTTCCATTTTTGTCTGGTCCCTCTACTTTGGAATGACCCTTGATCTTCTTCCAGTAGATGGTCATCCCATTCGAGGTGACCAGATCATCAATGTTTTGAATTAACTTCCCATGTTTCAGGGGTTTGTTAATAGCACATAACATGCCTCTGGTTTTCCAATTAACCAGGTGCTCCACAAACCCGTTCCCTACATAATCTGAATCTGTGATTATGACCAATTTGCGGAGTTGATGTTGGACAGCAGTGAGGATGGCTTGATACACAGCCATCAATTCTGCCACCTGACTACTTCGGGGACCAATTTTGTACCCAACGGAGGGTTCTGGGGACTCCTTCACCCATGCATTCCCTACGCCGGCCACCAATTATTTTTCCCCGTTGTTGTCAACATGGTAAGAGCATCCATCCACATAGACAGTGGGCATTCCCTCACACTTGTCCTCTTCAAAGACTTTGTGTGGGGAATTAAGGTATGCTTCCATGTTGTCCTTGATTTTTAGACTTTCGTCCTCGAGACAGTTTTCTCTGGCAAATTCATGCAAGTCAGCCAGACCTTGCGCAAGGGGACTCTTCTTGTTTTGGCCATATCTGACCTCCACAGGAAAGCCTTGCATTGACAGAATCCAAGAAGTAATTCGGGAATTACTCACATTTCCAGCTCGGATTCTGTCACTTAGGAGATATTGCATTGGCTGGTGTGGAGTCTCCACTATGATGTGTTCCCCCTGGATGAACGAGCGGTAATTCTTCAATGTCCACACTGTTGCCAGGAGTGCCTTCTCACAATCGTTGAATTATTCCTCCACAGAGGATAAAGTTTTGCTTGCATAGGAGATTACTTTATTGACCTTGTCATGCTTTTGGTATAATACTGCCCTCAAGCACGTATTAGAGAACCCTGTATCCAGGAAAAACTCCTTGTTTCTGACAGGGTAAGCTAGGCAGGGCGCTTGTGAGAGTCTTCTTTTGAGTTGTTTTACTGCCTCAGATTGTTCTGGATCCTATTCCCACTTGACCCCCCCTTCAAAAGATGAATCAGGGGTCTAGTCATCTCTGCGTAGCCCTCAATGAACTTTCTGCTGTAATTAGTCAGTCCAAGGAGGCTCCTTAGTTCCCGCAGAGTTGTGGGATCCTTCAATTTTTGGAGGGCTTCCACTTTCTTGTCCTGGGGACAGAGACCCTGAGGAGTAATCTCATGCCCCAAGAAATTAACATGGGTTCTACACCACTGTGCTTTCTGAAAGGAAAGTTTTGCCCCACAGGCCCTCAACTGGGTCAGAACATAACAGATCTCCACTATGTGTTCTTCCACAGATGAACTTTTGATGAGGACATCATCTACATAAACCAGGTTACCCCTCGCACCCAGGTTGGGCATGGCCTTGTGTAGGAAAATGTTGAATTAATTGCCGGAGTTGAGGTGTCCGAAGGGAGTTCGGGTTCATGTGTACTGCTGGCCCCCAAAGGTAAAAGCCAGTTTGTATTGGTCCTCCCTACTGACAGGTACGGTCCAGTATCCATTGGTCAGGTCTATTGCAGTGAATACCTGTGACCCCTGAATCTGGGCCAGCCCTTGGTCAATGTAGGGCAGAGGCCTTTAGGAAGTATGGACCCGTTTGTTGAGCTCCCTAAGGTCAGCGCAGAGTCTCCACTGGCAGTTTGGCTTCAATAATCCCAGCACCGGATTATTGAAGGTGCTGTGTACTGGACGGATTATCCCCCGGGACTCAAGGTTCTTAATTATTTCAGTAAGGGACTCCATGGATGCGAGAGGCAAACAATATTGCTTCACAAACACTGGAGTCATGCCAGGGTCTGTGGGAATTGTTGTTGTGTGCATGTCAGTGTGACCACAGTCATATGAGTCTGCCGCAAAGAGATCTCGGAAATCCAAGAAAACTTGTTTCAACTTTTGCTTCTGTTCCAGAGTCATGCAGGCATCAGCTAGGTTGACTCTCTCTTCCACCATCTGCCTGAAGCCTGGAAAGACTTCTGGTTTTGCTATCTCAGCGGCCTCCTCCAGCTGGGTGGAGAAGTCCCTGTTCAGAGTGTTGATTTGGACTGGTGGCTTCAGGTGGGAAAGGCAGCCCTCATGGACCTGGAAAATCACCTCATCCCTTCTGAAGTCACAAGTCACATCTTCATTGCCATAAGGGCAGGAAGTGTACACCAGGAAGTTCCTCCCATGCCGGGTAAAGATCCTGTCTGGTGTTGTATTGTCATCACTGTCACTGTCAAAACAGTCCTTGGGGATTGGTCCTAACAGTTAATTTCCTAAATCAATGGAGAATTGTCGGTCATCAACCGCCATTCCAATAATGGTGCCCGCTGCTAGAGTAATACTCTTTACGTCGCTGTTATCCACCTCTATTGGAATGGTGTCATGTTCTATGTTGACTAATGGTGTTGGGTTTACCCCCAACCCTTGCTGTTGGAGAGAAGCATTTAGATGAATATAAGCATCAGGGTTTTTCAATGTGTGTCCTCTTTTAACTTTCACTTCCAGGGAGAATTGTCGGGTCCTTTCTGAGATGGTGACTTCCTCTTTAATCTGAATTTCAACTGCATAAGGTAGCAATTGAGCTGACCTAAATGCTTTTTCTGGATCATCAAAGCCCATGGGATTATCCGCTAATCAGGACCAAGCTTTGAAGTTTATTAGGTCCAAACTAATGCAAAGCGATTGAGAATGGCACTGCCTAAGTAAAAGGCGGCAGTGACGTCTCGCACGACCCAACAATTATGGCCTATGCTCTTGTGGCCAATGGATATTTTGAGCATACACCTGCTTGGCAGGAAATTTTTGGAATTGGGTGCTTCCAGGTCCATTTCCCATTTGTCTATCAGTTTGAATGTGGGAATGGCTGGATCTTTTGGGAGTTGGTGGAACATGGCTTCGCTGATGAAGCGCTTACCGTTGTTCACACACACTCGGGCGAGAAAAGAGTCATTCCCATCATTTAACTGAACAGGGATGAACAACTGCTCTCCAATTTGCTGAATATCAGCCAGGCTCTGAATTGATTTCACATCTTTCTGGACTATCGGAGTGGGAATGTCTGATTGTGGATTAGTAAAGAATTTCAGAGTGTTTCCTACCAGTGTGGAATACCACCTTAAACCCAAAGGAAGGTTGATTTTCAGAAATAGAGAGGACCCCCCACCACCAGTCTGTTATCCTACTGCTATTACTGACACGTCTGGAATTTGGTTATTCTGGAAGTGAAATTCTAATTGGTCAGATTTTTGTTCAACCATGTGGCACGTGCCGTTTAAACTAACATGGTTGACACTCTGTTTTAATTTTATTGTTCGGCTAGTCTGGGTCCAGAGGACCTTGTTTACGCAATCTATTAGGGGTGACAACCTTCTCTGGAGGTCATTTCCTAGTAAACTAGGGGTGCCCTCTGGAGTCACTACTATGACCGGGTGTTTCACCTTGTGTCGCTCATTTTTGATGTCCAAATCTGCAGTCCCCTCGACGGGAATTTCCTTCCCGTCAAAGTTCTGGATTTGTCCAGTAAGAGAGGTGAGAGGAATTTGGTAATTCTCCCCCTTCCTGCATTTAGTTCATCAAAGGCCCTTTTGGACAGACGGGTAGCTTGGGATCCAGTGTCCACCAGTGCCAAAATTGTACCCTGCCCCTGTACTTGTACCGGGGCATAGTATCTTCATTCCTTCTCCTCAAGGGGGCACAAATAATGCACATTTTTGGACAACTGGCGGGCTAATTTTCTGGTTTTGGACATTGCGAGAGAAGAGATTTGGGCAGAATTCTGTGCAGAGTCATGGGAATCTGCAAGAGAAAGTTGGCAACTTGAAAGAGGATATTCGAGTTCCCCTGGTTCTGGTCCTGGGCCGCCCCCCCCTCTTTGGAGGCAGTCACCAGAATGGGTTTGAACCCTGGGATTTTGATGCTGTTGGTTCTGGGATAGGATGATGGGCAGCGACAGCTCAATCCCCACATCTACCCAGTCTATTGATGCGGTTTTGGGTTCCCCTGGTTCCGGTTGTAGGCCGCCCCCCCTTTTTGGAGGAAGTCACCAGGATGGGTTTGAAACAGGGTTTTTCAGTCTTGTTGTTTCTGGGATAGAATGATGGGCGGCGACAGCTCAATCCCCACATCTACCCAATCTAGGTTGGAATCCCTTGGGACCCATTTTTCCTTGGGAGGAGTTCCCCATCTCTGAAGGAGAAGATCCTTTTCCCAGGATCCTCTGAGGATCCCTCTCCCTCAAATTGGAAGACCTGTACCTCCTCCACAAAATGGGTCTGTTTGGGTCCTTTGTTTCTCCTACCTCCTCTCTGCTCCTTGGGTGGCAGACTTCCAGGGGTAGGAGATTTTGTTTCCAGTTCCTGGGTTTCTAGGGGCTGTTTACAAGTGGGGAAGGAAGCTTCCTCCAAGGCTTTACACCCCCCTTCCCCTTGTGACTCCTCCCTGGGAACCGGTGGGTTATTTGGGTGCTGCCCCTGTCATTGTTCTGGAGCACCAGGTCCAGAGTTTGGGGCATTCTGCGGTGGCATGCTCATCTGAGGGTTCTGTTGAGCCCTCAGTATGTGACCCAGATCCTGTGCCATATTTTGGACCTGGCGCTCTAACTGTGAAACCCACTCAGGCTGATACGGGTTCTATTTTCTCCCCTGGGCTGATCCCAGGAAGGGTAGCTATCCCTTCTCTGGTAGTACCCTGGGTTGGGAAAATTTGGGTACCCCTCCACCCTTGGCCTCCCCTCTCCTGGATTTGGTTGTCTGGGCTCAGGGAATTGGGGAAAGAAGGATGGATGATTTTGGGGCTGGGAGTTGGGTGGATACCTCGGGACCAAGTTCTGCCCAGGATTTGGTGAATTTCTACCCTCCTGAGGGAAGTGTGGAGGGAAGTACCCTGGGTTGGGCGCTTGGTTGGATACCCACCCTTGGGCCAGAGGAGTCCACACATAACCCAGGATTGGACTGTTTCCCTTATAGCGGGGACTTACATAGTCAGGGGAGCGCGGGACCCAATTTTTGGGACTACCTCATTGACTCCCAGTCTGTGACTGGCCCGATGGCCTTCTGGGCTTAGAATTATTCGGTGCAGGCAGGTTTTTAGGCCCCCCCCCACCTCCAAATCTAAAACGGGGGCAACCTTTACCTCTGCCACGTTGGCAGCAGCAGGGGTGCTGTTGGTTTTGGGGTTTTTAAGCTAATTCTTATTTTCCACTGGTATCTGCACCTCATAGATGCGGGTGGCTTGCTCAATGACCCAGTCTAAAGATCCTTTCTCGTGAAAGTCTCTCACGAGCTGGGTCATTATGTATTTGTGTAAGGCATGGAAAAACGTATTAACAAATTCTTTACTGTCCGTGCGTACCCTTTTTGTAGTTTGCGCGAAATCACGCTTTAACTCCTGCACAAATTCTTGTGGGGCCTGATCCTCCCCACATTGCAAATTGTAGGCTGTCTTGCGAGCCTCTTGGGGATTTCTGTGAACAGAATTTTTTTTCAAGATGGCCGCCCTGTAGGTGGACCATCTTCAATGATTTTGGTCCTCCAGCCGAGCAAAGAAACTGGAGTATTCTGGGGAGAATGTCCATTTTACATACTGAATGCAGCTACGGCTGTCTTTCAAATGGAAAGTCTCCATCATTTGCTCATAAAGCTCCAAGTGTTCCCAAACAGAATACTTGGTGTTCTTGTGATAAGGGGTGGTGACACTCCTTACTGCCTTGATCTGCTTTAAGGGGTCCTTAAGCAAGGCCCTTTTTGCCTTATTGGCCTTTTTGGTTCGGGTAACCCTGGTCCACTCATCCTCTGACTCAGAGGCACTGCTCCCAGAGGTGCCCGTCTGGTCTTCCAGGTTTTCCTGGATTCTGCGAGCCTGGGAATGGCTGGCAGAATGTGGGGACCTAGTCTCCTAGGTCCTGGGCCGCTCAGAGGAGTCTTCAGATCCCTCCTTGTTGCCAGGATTTGATGGGTACCCCCCCACTGACCTAACTGGACAGAGGTTTTCAGGATGCCCTTAGTGGGACTACTCTCCTGGGGTTCCCCACTAAATTGCACTGTGCTTAGGTGCCCATACCCTAATGCCCGCCCATCCATTCCTGGGAGGTACTGGCCTATGAACCCCATACTTCTGGCTGGATAGTAATCTCCCCTCCCTGTGGCCCTGTGCTCATGTGCGCCAGGGGACATGGGGGTGGCAGAGTCCAAGGATTGGGAGAGATGAAGGCCTCTGGTACTAGGGCTCCTGAGATTATGCTCAGGAGTTTCCCTTTCCCAGCGAACTTCATCTCTGTCAGCCCCTGCTCCCCGTTGCAATGTAAGAGCCTGCACTTTCAGTTCCTCAGTTAAGGCCTTACTAGACTCTATCAGTCTCTCCTGCATGGCTACCTGTTGCTGGAGCCTATCATTGTGCTGACAGAGAGCCTCATTTTCTCTCTGCGCCTCCTGATTGGTCCTGGAATACTGGGCCAGTCTTTGCTGTAGGAGGATTACCTCCTGCGTCCCATCCTTACTGGCCTGTTCCTTTCTTGCCAGAGCATCTTCCACCCTCCTGGTGTGCTTTAACAAGTTCTGATGCTCTTTTTGGAGGTCACCCAGCCCCTGGAGGGCCAGTTGATTTTATTTAATTTTTTTCTTTTAATTGGCAGACTTCCTGGCCTAAGGTGTCCCTTTCCTGACTTGGAGCCTGCATCTGTGCCGCCAGGTCGTCCCTCTGCCTTTGAAAGGTACCAGCTTTCTGGCGTTCTTGATCAAACTCTGCCTGGGTATCCAGGTCTTTCAAAATCAATGTATTGCTTTCCTCTTTCTCTCTGGCTAGTCGGATTTGCAGGGTGGCTATCAGCTCTGTGCATGCCCTGTTAAAGTCTGGTTGTTGCTCCAGCTTTTTCTGGCTCTGCAGTAGGGAGTCCAAACCTTCTTGGTACTCCTTCTGCAAGGCCAGAAATCTGTTATCCTGGTCAGACTTTTCCTGTTGCAGGATATCCATATCCTCCTTTATTTTAATAATATACTGTCTACTATCATTTTCTGACTCCTGGCTCCTCTGCAGCCTCTGCTCAGAAGAGACCAGGTCAGATTGGGCCTTCTCTAATGCCAGCAGTTGCCTATTTGCCAGATCTTGGCCTTCAACACATTTGTCCTGTATGGCTCCCATATATAAATATAAGTATGCCGCTACCCTGGCAATCTTGTTGTGCTCATCCTTGGCCTTAGGGGCCATAAATATTCACTCAGGGCCACATGTAAGGGACCCTGATCACTCCATTTATCTGACCCTGTTTCAGTGATCTGGGGTGTGTTTGCCTGCAACCAGAACGCCTGGTCCTGATGAGCCCACTCACCTCTCACAAATAGCTTATGTAACAGGTGTTCTCTGTCTATTTTGATATCTACCAATGTCGTCATTCTGGAATTTGATTTCCTTCCTGACTTACAGAAGTTTGTATTTTATTTTGCAAAACAGACCGTTTCCTTAGAGTGTTCCTTTGAGGGGTGTTTTTACAGTGTAACACGGCGTGGTGATCCAACAGAATTTATATGTCCTGTCAGTTAGCACACTGTATTAATCTGCACAAGTGATAGATCTAATCCAGAATCCCCGGCTCGAGCCCCCAATCTGTCAAGTGACTTCAAGTCAGCAATCCCACTAAGTCAGTGCCTCGTCTGGGACGCCCAACGGAAGCCTTTATTTATATATTTTTATGACAAGTTATACTCTGGATGATAAACCCTTATATAACGCCCCTCTCTTTGAATCCCCCTGACCTCACTGAGACAAGAAGTAGGTTTGTTTTGCAATTTAAAAAATGTATTGGAAAAATTAAACAATATATATATATATTACACTTTTATAAATAAATTAATATTTGATCGCACACTTATGAATATTACCGAGATCAACAATGGATAATATGACAATTGTATGTTTACTTAATCACTAAGAAATTGGTATAGAAAGGGTAAAGTAGCAGAGAATACCTTTATGGTTTCAAGGAAAAACAATGATGGAAAAGAATGCAACACAGGAATAACCTTGATTTGATTTCAACAAAAGACAATGTAATCACTTTTCCCCTTTGGCAATTCACCCCTTCCCCCCCCCGGCCCCTTATGCAATATAAAAAGATGGAAAGAAGAGCACACAGTTCTCAGGAATACAATCAAATGTAGTTCAATGTTTCTGTTCCCCCCAGCAAGCATAGAGGAAAACAGGTATGATTTCAAAGCAGGCAAATCCTTTTAAATGTGGTGGCAATGAAGTAAAATATGCTAAAAATGATTTTTAATTCCCTATAGGAGATTCAGGGTAGGTGATAGATATTTAAGATTAGTTCAAGTCACACTGGCAATGCTCAATGAGGGATTAGCAGGTTGAAAACGAATTTTAGCAGTTCAAGCAAAAGACGGCTATCCTTGACAGGAGCTAATTTTTCAATTTGCGGCAATTTTTCCAAATGCTTCGAGCGCGATTACGGAAAAACTATAATGAATAGAAAGTCGGTTGTAGGCTTGTTGGAAAGCTTTCCTAGGACACGCGGTTCAAATGATACGGACGATTTTATGAAGGTAGTTTTTCAGAATTGAAATAATGATTCAAAATGGCAAAATGACACTTTTGCAGAATGGACACCCGATTTCTTATGATGCAGTTCTAAATAGGTTAAAATAGTTTGAATTAGATTATTTTAAACTAAGAGATTGGTTCTGGCACAGTTCTAGCTGAGTACTCACAATCACTAGCTGTGAGGTTTATGTGAAGTTTATGTGAACTTTATGTGAACTTTATGTGAAGGTTATGTTCATAGGAACACAGTTTATGATATATATTTTGATAATAAAAAAACACACCTAAAATCTAAAAGTGACTACTCAACAGTCTTTTGGTCTCAATGTTTGCTGTGACTCGAATAGGCTGTAACTATTCCTATTGGTTGGGAGCGCAGACAGTGTAAACCCCTCAGAATTTTTGATACGCCCCTAAAGTATAGCCTGCCATTTTCAAATTTTTCTTTATTTACCAAACTTCCCTTGGCGCAGATGGGCACATTGGTGTGCCAATCTGCCCCCAGGGTTCCCAAACCCTACTTTCCCATACGTTGGGGGGCCTGTCTGACGTTTTGGGTGGCTTCTCCCCCGACCCCAAATAGAGTGTGTGGGGGCACCGCATGCAGCCCACCCTGGGGCAGATATCTGCCTGTAGGAAGGGGCAAATGGGTTTTCACTGGGGGGTGAGGTTCAGTAGACCACCAGGGATTGCTTGCAAGGGGAGGGGCATGCTTGAAAAGTATTGATTTGTTTTTGCTGGTGTGACCGTAGGTAACACATGTTTTTTGTTTTGTTTACAGCTTTTTCTACGTGAGCAGCTGCAATGTTATCTGAGTACTGTTTTTTATTATTCTATGGTTAGGGCCCACTGTCAGTGGAGTGGGTAAGACTGAGGCTGGATTGTTGGTGGTGTGTGTGAGAATAGGCCATCTGGACAGATATTTTGGTGGGCTGGGACACAATTGCAGGGGCAGGCCACAAATTGCCCCCCATGCCAGCAGAACATTGGTGTTTCCCTGGAAGCTGATCTCTCCCATGTGGGTTGTCTGTCTGAAGCCCAGGCTCCACCTCTGGCTGTGCTACATTACAGATGTCATCTCTGGGGAGGAATGGGAATCCTGCAGGGGCTCCCTGGAGCTGCGCTGTGCTTTGGGGATGGTACACCCACATGGTACATGGATGTCCAAGGCCAGGGACATCACCTCCGACCGTCCTGGAGTTGCGGCTGGGCTGAATTATAGTTTTTCCCTTCAGGGAGGTATTCGCACACTGCCGGGACTCCCTAGTGGTTATCCTTTTCCTTTTGCACCCCGGTAGGTGCACCCACACATGTGACTTACCGTTTACATCAGGATACCTGTGGGAACGCGGGAAGGTATGACATCTGTTGTTGGCGACGTGTTTCGGTGAGTGGACAGAGGGAAATGTCACTGAAATTGGCTGGAAATAAAGACAATTCTCAGACATTTCACTCTGGCCACCCACCGAAACACACCGCCAACAACACATGGCCTACCTTCCCTGTGTCCCCACACGTGTCCCGATGAAAATGGTACCACACATGTGTGGGTGCGCCTACCTGGGGCGCAAAAGGAAAAGGTTAACCCACTGGTAACCCCAAGCTTTTCGGCACAGCACATTTTGTTAATGTGGGCAACATACAGATTTGGGCCTAGGGTATAGAAGCCAGCAAGTAAAATAGGGAACCCCATGCATTTCCAAAAAGAAGATACCCGTGAGTATCTGCTTAGGTCTGCCTTGCACACATTGCCCCAGGTTTTATTAGCCACAATCCCCAACAAAGTGTGATGTTTGGTGGGGAAAAAACACAATGTTCAATTTTTGTCTGGGGTTCTGGGTAATAAATTCTGGCCCGCATGGCACAAGTCAGACCTCTGTGCATTCCCACGGGTGTCCTCTTTTGGGAATTGCATTGGGTTCCTTGCTGGCTGTTAGGGAGAATTCTCATTTATGGCTAATTTCCCTTACCTAATGAGGCCCTCAGCAGCTTTGCTGGATTTCTGGGGTTTATTTTTTTTTCCACCTGGTAAGAGTGTGAGCCTTTTTCCCACTCTTACAGTTTTTTTTGTTTGTGTGTGTTGTACTTTTTGTGCTCATGTGCCATGGAGTGTCACCAAATCCCTAGGCATAATCTTTTTACTTGTGTGTCATACAGCACCTTTAGTGCAGTGACACAGGGATGTCTTTTAGACTTCCCTTGGGAACCTCATTTCTGGGGATGACTACTGTCCCCCAGAAACATGTAAAGTCACCATTGGCTTTACTAGTCCTTTTAAAATACAGATCCAGTACAAATCATTTTACAATGGAGTACTTGAGGGGGATATCTTTCCCCTGTCCTTCTGTAAACTCAAGGGGCACTTTGTGCCCCCTTCTCGACTCGACATGGCTGGTGGCAGTGGTAACTATCATTTTTACACGGATTCCTGTGTTAATGTTCTGGCTGTCGTGACAGACTCGAACATAAAACCAGCTACCCCATATCATTTTTATCTTGGGTCCTAGCTGATAGGGAAGATTTCATATTTGAATGTAATTTACCCTCCATGTGTCAACCCCCAAACTTTTTGCTCCTCTCTTCGTAGGGCTTGGACTGCCTCTTAGCTAGGTGTATTCTTGATGTGAAACTAGGTCTAAAGATTACTTGCACTGCCTGTTTTCCTCCCCATCTAGGTGGTCTACATATGTTGTGCTTTTAACCCCTGAGACCCCATTGGTCCTTAGTTCCCGCAGAGTTGTGGGATCCTTCAATTTTTGGAGGGCTTCCACTTTCTTTTCCTGGGGACAGAGACCCTGAGGAGTAATCTCATGCCCCAAGAAATTAACATGGGTTCTACACCACTGTGCTTTCTGAAAGGAAAGTTTTGCCCCACAGGCCCTCAACTGGGTCAGAACATAACGGATCTCCACTATGTGTTCTTCCACAGATGAACTTTTGATGAGGACATCATCTACATAAACCAGGTTACCCCTCGCACCCAGGTTGGGCATGGCCTTGTGTAGGAAAATGTTGAATTAATTGCCGGAGTTGAGGTGTCCGAAGGGAGTTCGGGTTCATGTGTACTGCTGGCCCCCAAAGGTAAAAGCCAGTTTGTATTGGTCCTCCCTACTGACAGGTACGGTCCAGTATCCATTGGTCAGGTCTATTGCAGTGAATACCTGTGACCCCTGAATCTGGGCCAGCCCTTGGTCAATGTAGGGCAGAGGCCATCAGGAAGTATGGACCCGTTTGTTGAGCTCCCTAAGGTCAGCACAGAGTCTCCACTGGCAGTTTGGCTTCAATAATCCCAGCACCGGATTATTGAAGGTGCTGTGTACTGGACGGATTATCCCCCGGGACTCAAGGTTCTTAATTATTTCAGTAAGGGACTCCATGGATGCGAGAGGCAAACAATATTGCTTCACAAACACTGGAGTCATGCCAGGGTCTGTGGGAATTGTTGTTGTGTGCATGTCAGTGTGACCACAGTCATATGAGTCTGCCGCAAAGAGATCTCGGAAATCCAAGAAAACTTGTTTCAACTTTTGCTTCTGTTCCAGAGTCATGCAGGCATCAGCTAGGTTGACTCTCTCTTCCACCATCTGCCTGAAGCCTGGAAAGACTTCTGGTTTTGCTATCTCAGCTACCTCCTCCAGCTGGGTGGAGAAGTCCCTGTTCAGAGTGTTGATTTGGACTGGTGGCTTCAGGTGGGAAAGGCAGCCCTCATGGACCTGGAAAATCACCTCATCCCTTCTGAAGTCACAAGTCACATCTTCATTGCCATAAGGGCAGGAAGTGTACACCAGGAAGTTCCTCCCATGCCGGGTAAAGATCCTGTCTGGTGTTGTATTGTCATCACTGTCACTGTCAAAACAGTCCTTGGGGATTGGTCCTAACAGTTAATTTCCTAAATCAATGGAGAATTGTCGGTCATCAACCGCCATTCCAATAATGGTGCCCGCTGCTAGAGTAATACTCTTTACGTCGCTGTTATCCACCTCTATTGGAATGGTGTCATGTTCTATGTTGACTAATGGTGTTGGGTTTACCCCCAACCCTTGCTGTTGGAGAGAAGCATTTAGATGAATATAAGCATCAGGGTTTTTCAATGTTTGTCCTCTTTTAACTTTCACTTCCAGGGAGAATTGTCGGGTCCTTTCTGAGATGGTGACTTCCTCTTTAATCTGAATTTCAACTGCATAAGGTAGCAATTGAGCTGACCTAAATGCTTTTTCTGGATCATCAAAGCCCATGGGATTATCCGCTAATCAGGACCAAGCTTTGAAGTTTATTAGGTCCAAACTAATGCAAAGCGATTGAGAATGGCACTGCCTAAGTAAAAGGCGGCAGTGACGTCTCGCACGACCCAACAATTATGGCCTATGCTCTTGTGGCCAATGGAGATTTTGAGCATACACCTGCTTGGCAGGAGATTTTTGGAATTGGGTGCTTCCAGGTCCATTTCCCATTTGTCTATCAGTTTGAATGTGGGAATGGCTGGATCTTTTGGGAGTTGGCGGAACATGGCTTCGCTGATGAAGCGCTTACCGTTGTTCACACACACTCGGGCGAGAAAAGAGTCATTCCCATCATTTAACTGAACAGGGATGAACAACTGCTCTCCAATTTGCTGAATATCAGCCAGGCTCTGAATTGATTTCACATCTTTCTGGACTATCGGAGTGGGAATGTCTGATTGTGGATTAGTAAAGAATTTCAGAGTGTTTCCTACCAGTGTGGAATACCACCTTAAACCCAAAGGAAGGTTGATTTTCAGAAATAGAGAGGACCCCCCACCACCAGTCTGTTATCCTACTGCTATTACTGACACGTCTGGAATTTGGTTATTCTGGAAGTGAAATTCTAATTGGTCAGATTTTTATTCAACCATGTGGCACGTGCCGTTTAAACTAACATGGTTGACACTCTGTTTTAATTTTATTGTTCGGCTAGTCTGGGTCCAGAGGACCTTGTTTACGCAATCTATTAGGGGTGACAACCTTCTCTGGAGGTCATTTCCTAGTAAACTAGGGGTGCCCTCTGGAGTCACTACTATGACCGGGTGTTTCACCTTGTGTCGCCCATTTTTGATGTCCAAATCTGCAGTCCCCTCGACGGGAATTTCCTTCCCGTCAAAGTTCTGGATTTGTCCAGTAAGAGAGGTGAGAGGAATTTGGTAATTCTCCCCCTTCCTGCATTTAGTTCATCAAAGGCCCTTTTGGACAGACGGGTAGCTTGGGATCCAGTGTCTACCAGTGCCAAAATTGTACCCTGCCCCTGTACTTGTACCGGAGCATAGTATCTTCCTTCCTTCTCCTCAAGGGGGCACAAATAATGCACATTTTTGGACAACTGGCGGGCTAATTTTCTGGTTTTGGACATTGCGAGAGAGGAGATTTGGGCAGAATTCTGTGCAGAGTCATGGGAATCTGCAAGAGAAAGTTGGCAACTTGAAAGAGGATATTCGAGTTCCCCTGGTTCTGGTCCTGGGCCGCCCCCCCCTCTTTGGAGGCAGTCACCAGAATGGGTTTGAACCCTGGGATTTTGATGCTGTTGGTTCTGGGATAGGATGATGGGCGGCGACAGCTCAATCCCCACATCTACCCAGTCTATTGATGCGGTTTTGGGTTCCCCTGGTTCCGGTTGTAGGCCGCCCCCCCTTTTTGGAGGAAGTCACCAGGATGGGTTTGAAACAGGGGTTTTCAGTCTTGTTGTTTCTGGGATAGAATGATGGGCGGCGACAGCTCAATCCCCACATCTACCCAATCTAGGTTGGAATCCCTTGGGACCCATTTTTCCTTGGGAGGAGTTCCCCATCTCTGAAGGAGAAGATCCTTTTCCCAGGATCCTCTGAGGATCCCTCTCCCTCAAATTGGAAGACCTGTACCTCCTCCACAAAATGGGTCTGTTTGGGTCCTTTGTTTCTCCTACCTCCTCTCTGCTCCTTGGGTGGCAGACTTCCAGGGGTAGGAGATTTTGTTTCCAGTTCCTGGGTTTCTAGGGGCTGTTTACAAGTGGGGAAGGAAGCTTCCTCCAAGGCTTTACACCCCCCTTCCCCTTGTGCCTCCTCCCTGGGAACCGGTGGGTTATTTGGGTGCTGCCCCTGTCATTGTTCTGGAGCACCAGGTCCAGAGTTTGGGGCATTCTGCGGTGGCATGCTCATCTGAGGGTTCTGTTGAGCCCTCAGTATGTGACCCAGATCCTGTGCCATATTTTGGACCTGGCGCTCTAACTGTGAAACCCACTCAGGCTGATACGGGGTTCTATTTTCTCCCCTGGGCTGATCCCAGGAAGGGTAGCTATCCCTTCTCTGGTAGTACCCTGGGTTGGGAAAATTTGGGTACCCCTCCACCCTTGGCCTCACCTCTCCTGGATTTGGTTGTCTGGGCTCAGGGAATTGGGGAAAGAAGGATGGATGATTTTGGGGCTGGGAGTTGGGTGGATACCTGGGGACCAAGTTCTGCCCAGGATTTGGTGAATTTCTACCCTCCTGAGGGAAGTGTGGAGGGAAGTACCCTGGGTTGGGCGCTTGGTTGGATCCCCACCCTTGGGCCAGAGGAGTCCACACATAACCCAGGATTGGACTGTTTCCCTTATAGCGGGGACTTACATAGTCAGGGGAGCGCGGGACCCAATTTTTGGGACTACCTCATTGACTCCCAGTCTGTGACTGGCCCGATGGCCTTCTGGGCTTAGAATTATTCGGTGCAGGCAGGTTTTTAGGCCCCCCCACCTCCAAATCTAAAACGGGGGCAACCTTTACCTCTGCCACGTTGGCAGCAGCAGGGGTGCTGTTGGTTTTGGGGTTTTTAAGCTGATTCTTATTTTCCACTGGTATCTGCACCTCATAGGTGAAAGTCTCTCACGAGCTGGGTCATTATGTATTTGTGTAAGGCATGGAAAAACGTATTAACAAATTCTTTACTGTCCGTGCGTACCCTTTTTGTAGTTTGCGCGAAATCACGCTTTAACTCCTGCACAAATTCTTGTGGGGCCTGATCCTCCCCACATTGCAAATTGTAGGCTGTCTTGCGAGCCTCTTGGGGATTTCTGTGAACAGAATTTTTTTTCAAGATGGCCGCCCTGTAGGTGGACCATCTTCAATGATTTTGGTCCTCCAGCCGAGCAAAGAAACTGGAGTATTCTGGGGAGAATGTCCATTTTACATACTGAATGCAGCTACGGCTGTCTTTCAAATGGAAAGTCTCCATCATTTGCTCATAAAGCTCCAAGTGTTCCCAAACAGAATACTTGGTGTTCTTGTGATAAGGGGTGGTGACACTCCTTACTGCCTTGATCTGCTTTAAGGGGTCCTTAAGCAAGGCCCTTTTTGCCTTATTGGCCTTTTTGGTTCGGGTAACCCTGGTCCACTCATCCTCTGACTCAGAGGCACTGCTCCCAGAGGTGCCCGTCTGGTCTTCCAGGTTTTCCTGGATTCTGCGAGCCTGGGAATGGCTGGCAGAATGTGGGGACCTAGTCTCCTAGGTCCTGGGCCGCTCAGAGGAGTCTTCAGATCCCTCCTTGTTGCCAGGATTTGATGGGTACCCCCCACTGACCTAACTGGACAGAGGTTTTCAGGATGCCCTTAGTGGGACTACTCTCCTGGGGTTCCCCACTAAATTGCACTGTGCTTAGGTGCCCATACCCTAATGCCCGCCCATCCATTCCTGGGAGGTACTGGCCTATGAACCCCATACTTCTGGCTGGATAGTAATCTCCCCTCCCTGTGGCCCTGTGCTCATGTGCGCCAGGGGACATGGGGGTGGCAGAGTCCAAGGACTGGGAGAGATGAAGGCCTCTGGTACTAGGGCTCCTGAGATTATGCTCAGGAGTTTCCCTTTCCCAGCGAACTTCATCTCTGTCAGCCCCTGCTCCCCGTTGCAATGTAAGAGCCTGTACTTTCAGTTCCTCAGTTAAGGCCTTACTAGACTCTATCAGTCTCTCCTGCATGGCTACCTGTTGCTGGAGCCTATCATTGTGCTGACAGAGAGCCTCATTTTCTCTCTGCGCCTCCTGATTGGTCCTGGAAAACTGGGCCAGTCTTTGCTGTAGGAGGATTACCTCCTGAGTCCCATCCTTACTGGCCTGTTCCTTTCTTGCCAGAGCATCTTCCACCCTCCTGGTGTGCTTTAACAAGTTCTGATGCTCTTTTTGGAGGTCACCCAGCCCCTGGAGGGCCAGTTGATTTTATTTAATTTTTTTCTTTTAATTGGCAGACTTCCTGGCCTAAGGTGTCCCTTTCCTGACTTGGAGCCTGCATCTGTGCTGCCAGGTCGTCCCTCTGCCTTTGAAAGGCACCAGCTTTCTGGCGTTCTTGATCAAACTCTGCCTGGGTATCCAGGTCTTTCAAAATCAATGTATTGCTTTCCTCTTTCTCTCTGGCTAGTCGGATTTGCAGGGTGGCTATCAGCTCTGTGCATGCCCTGTTAAAGTCTGGTTGTTGCTCCAGCTTTTTCTGGCTCTGCAGTAGGGAGTCCAAACCTTCTTGGTACTCCTTCTGCAAGGCCAGAAATCTGTTATCCTGGTCAGACTTTTCCTGTTGCAGGATATCCATATCCTCCTTTATTTTAATAATATACTGTCTACTATCATTTTCTGACTCCTGGCTCCTCTGCAGCCTCTGCTCAGAAGAGACCAGGTCAGATTGGGCCTTCTCTAATGCCAGCAGTTGCCTATTTGCCAGATCTTGGCCTTCAACACATTTGTCCTGTATGGCTCCCATATATAAATATAAGTATGCCGCTACCCTGGCAATCTTGTTGTGCTCATCCTTGGCCTTAGGGGCCATAAATATTCACTCAGGGCCACATGTAAGGGACCCTGATCTCTCCATTTATCTGACCCTGTTTCAGTGATCTGGGGTGTGATTGCCTGCAACCAGAACGCCTGGTCCTGATGAGCCCACTCACCTCTCACAAATAGCTTATGTAACAGGTGTTCTCTGTCTATTTTGATATCTACCAATGTCGTCATTCTGGAATTTGATTTCCTTCCTGACTTACAGAAGTTTGTATTTTATTTTGCAAAACAGACCGTTTCCTTAGAGTGTTCCTTTGAGGGGTGTTTTTACAGTGTAACACGGCGTGGTGATCCAACAGAATTTATATGTCCTGTCAGTTAGCACACTGTATTAATCTGCACAAGTGATAGATCTAATCCAGAATCCCCGGCTCGAGCCCCCAATCTGTCAAGTGACTTCAAGTCAGCAATCCCACTAAGTCAGTGCCTCGTCTGGGACGCCCAAGGGAAGCCTTTATTTATATATTTTTATGACAAGTTATACTCTGGATGATAAACCCTTATATAACGCCCCTCTCTTTGAATCCCCCTGACCTCACTGAGACAAGAAGTAGGTTTGTTTTGCAATTTAAAAAATGTATTGGAAAAATTAAACAATATATATATATATTACACTTTTATAAATAAATTAATATTTGATCGCACACTTATGAATATTACCAAGATCAACAATGGATAATATGACAATTGTATGTTTACTTAATCACTAAGAAATTGGTATAGAAAGGGTAAAGTAGCAGAGAATACCTTTATGGTTTCAAGGAAAAACAATGATGGAAAAGAATGCAACACAGGAATAACCTTGATTTGATTTCAACAAAAGACAATGTAATCACTTTTCCCCTTTGGCAATTCACCCCTTCCCCCCCCGGCCCCTTATGCAATATAAAAAGATGGAAAGGAGAGCACACAGTTCTCAGGAATACAATCAAATGTAGTTCAAAGTTTCTGTTCCCCCCAGCAAGCATAGAGGAAAACAGGTATGATTTCAAAGCAGGCAAATCCTTTTAAATGTGGTGGCAATGAAGTAAAATATGCTAAAAATGATTTTTAATTCCCTATAGGAGATTCAGGGTAGGTGATAGATATTTAAGATTAGTTCAAGTCACACTGGCAATGCTCAATGAGGGATTAGCAGGTTGAAAACGAATTTTAGCAGTTCAAGCAAAAGACGGCTATCCTTGACAGGAGCTAATTTTTCAATTTGCAGCAATTTTTCCAAATGCTTCGAGCGCGATTACGGAAAAACTATAATGAATAGAAAGTCGGTTGTAGGCTTGTTGGAAAGCTTTCCTAGGACACGCGGTTCAAAAGATACGGACGATTTTATGAAGGTAGTTTTTCAGAATTGAAATAATGATTCAAAATGGCAAAATGACACTTTTGCAGAATGGACACCCGATTTCTTATGATGCAGTTCTAAATAGGTTAAAATAGTTTGAATTAGATTATTTTAAACTAAGAGATTGGTTCTGGCACAGTTCTAGCTGAGTACTCACAATCACTAGCTGTGAGGTTTATGTGAAGTTTATGTGAAGTTTATGTGAACTTTATGTGAAGTTTATGTTCATAGGAACACAGTTTATGATATATATTTTGATAATAAAAAAACACACCTAAAATCTAAAAGTGACTACTCAACAGTCTTTTGGTCTCAATGTTTGCTGTGACTCGAATGGGCTGTAACTATTCCTATTGGTTGGGAGCGCAGACAGTGTAAACCCCTCAGAATTTTTGATACGCCCCTAAAGTATAGCCTGCCATTTTCAATTTTTTCTTTATTTACCAAACTTCCCTTGGCGCAGATGGGCACATTGGTGTGCCAATCTGCCCCCAGGGTTCCCAAACCCTACTTTCCCATACGTTGGGGGGCCTGTCTGACGTTTTGGGTGGCTTCTCCCCCGACCCCAAATAGAGTGTGTGGGGGCACCGCATGCAGCCCACCCTGGGGCAGATATCTGCCTGTAGGAAGGGGCAAATGGGTTTTCACTGGGGGGTGAGGTTCAGTAGACCGCCAGGGATGGCTTGCAAGGGGAGGGGCATGCTTGAAAAGTATTGATTTGTTTTTGCTGGTGTGACCGTAGGTAACACATGTTTTTTGTTTTGTTTACAGCTTTTTCTACGTGAGCAGCTGCAATGTTATCTGAGTACTGTTTTTTATTATTCTATGGTTAGGGCCCACTGTCAGTGGAGTGGGTAAGACTGAGGCTGGATTGTTGGTGGTGTGTGTGAGAATAGGCCATCTGGGCAGATATTTTGGTGGGCTGGGACACAATTGCAGGGGCAGGCCACAAATTGCCCCCCATGCCAGCAGAACATTGGTGTTTCCCTGGAAGCTGATCTCTCCCATGTGGCTTGTCTGTCTGAAGCCCAGGCTCCACCTCTGGCTGTGCTACATTACAGATGTCATCTCTGGGGAGGAATGGGAATCCTGCAGGGGCTCCCTGGAGCTGCGCTGTGCTTTGGGGATGGTACACCCACATGGTACATGGATGTCCAAGGCCAGGGACATCACCTCCGACCGTCCTGGAGTTGCGGCTGGGCTGAATTATAGTTTTTCCCTTCAGGGAGGTATTCGCACACTGCCGGGACCCCCTAGTGGTTATCCTTTTCCTTTTGCACCCCGGTAGGTGCACCCACACATGTGACTTACCGTTTACATCAGGATACCTGTGGGAACGCGGGAAGGTATGACATCTGTTGTTGGCGACGTGTTTCGGTGAGTGGACAGAGGGAAATGTCACTGAAATTGGCTGGAAATAAAGACAATTCTCAGACATTTCGCTCTGGCCACCCACCGAAACACACCGCCAACAACACATGGCCTACCTTCCCTGTGTCCCCACACGTGTCCCGATGAAAATGGTACCACACATGTGTGGGTGCGCCTACCTGGGGCGCAAAAGGAAAAGGTTAACCCACTGGTAACCCCAAGCTTTTCGGCACAGCACATTTTGTTAATGTGGGCAACATACAGATTTGGGCCTAGGGTATAGAAGCCAGCAAGTAAAATAGGGAACCCCATGCATTTCCAAAAAGAAGATACCCGTGAGTATCTGCTTAGGTCTGCCTTGCACACATTGCCCCAGGTTTTATTAGCCACAATCCCCAACAAAGTGTGATGTTTGGTGGGGAAAAAACACAATGTTCAATTTGTCTGGGGTTCTGGGTAATAAATTCTGGCCCGCATGGCACAAGTCAGACCTCTGTGCATTCCCACGGGTGTCCTCTTTTGGGAATTGCATTGGGTTCCTTGCTGGCTGTTAGGGAGAATTCTCATTTATGGCTAATTTCCCTTACCTAATGAGGCCCTCAGCAGCTTTGCTGGATTTCTGGGGTTTATTTTTTTTCCACCTGGTAAGAGTGTGAGCCTTTTTCCCACTCTTACAGTTTTTTTTGTTTGTGTGTGTTGTACTTTTTGTGCTCATGTGCCATGGAGTGTCACCAAATCCCTAGGCATAATCTTTTTACTTGTGTGTCATACAGCACCTTTAGTGCAGTGACACAGGGATGTCTTTTAGACTTCCCTTGGGAACCTCATTTCTGGGGATGACTACTGTCCCCCAGAAACATGTAAAGTCACCATTGGCTTTACTAGTCCTTTTAAAATACAGATCCAGTACAAATCATTTTACAATGGAGTACTTGAGGGGAATATCTTTCCCCTGTCCTTCTGTAAACTCAAGGGGCACTTTGTGTCCCCCTTCTCGACTCGACATGGCTGGTGGCAGTGGTAACTATCATTTTTACACGGATTCCTGTGTTAATGTTCTGGCTGTCGTGACAGACTCGAACATAAAACCAGCTACCCCATATCATTTTTATCTTGGGTCCTAGCTGATAGGGAAGATTTCATATTTGAATGTAATTTACCCTCCATGTGTCAACCCCCAAACTTTTTGCTGCTGTTTTACACCATTGACTAAATTTTGCCAGAGAATCACAGCCCTCAGCTGCACTCCTCTGGGCTTTCACTCACTTTTTATGGGGAAACTGACATGCCCTTAAGACAGTCAGTACTGGGAGACTTTGTTTCCCTTAGTCCTTTTCTCATGTTGCAGCTTTTGTGCCACATGTAACCAGTGTGCAATGTAACTTACCTTACAGCCCACTTGGGTCTCTAGTCTTTCCAAAGACCCTAGAAACTCTTGCGGGACTTTTTCTGAACTGTGCAGATGTGTCATGGACAGGACTGGTGGCAGCTATCTTTTTCTTATGTTTCTAACCCTTTCTTACCATGTTAACCGCGTTTACCGCATTTGGCACGAATAGGTGGCCGGCCCCAAAATGGTCATGCCACGAGGTTCTTTGTCCTGTCCTTTGGCCATCTTGCCCCTTTGCCTTCCCCAGGTCGAGTCGACCGAATGCTTTCGCGGGCTTCTGCATGTCTTGTGTGTGTGCCTTCAGGTTGTGGGCTGGATGTCTGTTCCCAATACACATTCTGGGTGCCAGAGAGCCTGGTGTGTCCTGAATGCCTGGGACCACCGTAGTCCATGATTGGTCCGCGTATGGAGTGAGTGCTTGTGAGCAGATCTCCCATTGTGTCCTCTCCGTTTTGGCGCAAAGGGAACTTTGGATAAGAGGAGGCTGATCTCCTGAGTTCACATGAACAAAGGATAAGGAGCCAAGTCCTGCAACAAGAAGCCGAGTCGAGGAACCGCTGGTAACCCGCTGGAAGGTTTGGCACCCTGAGCCCGCTGTCATCCTGTGGGAACCCTCTGCGTCTGATCGTCCTAGAAGGTCTGCGAAGACGCTTCGACCCATTGGAACAGTGGGATCAACTATTCTTGGCACCTTCAACAAATCTTGCAAGTAAGCCTCTTTTGAAGTGTCCCTGGGCTACCAGTGGGCTGACCAGCTTACACGGGACGTTTGCTCTGTTATTGCTGCTGTTTCGAGGAGGCCCTTGAAACTTGGTATACTGCTTGCTCTCTGTCCACAGCACCCTGACACCGAATTTCGTACACTTGGCATTCCCAGGTCTGAAGTGAGACGAGTGCACCCGGACCAGAGTAAACGTGGTTACCGTGTTGCCCTGCGGTGGAAGCAACCTGTACAAGTTTGCTGCATTTGTGACCCCCTTGCCCCTGAAGCCTGCTGCAGAGCAATTGGGCTGATTCCTCCACCCGGAGCGGAGAAATCACCACTGTCCCGTTTGGGAATCCCTGCTGTATCTCGGAAACTACACAGTGTCGAGACGTCCTGATTATCGCATTTGAACCTGCCAGCAAAGTGGACTCTACTGGCGAAGTTTGGGTCTGCCTGCATCGGGGACCGGTGAGTAGCCCTTACCCCAACCGGTGGCCCCTAGCGCAGAAGCCTACTTTTATGCATAAACTCGCCCTTGAGGGCCCCTTTCCTTTCCACAGCTATTGCGAAATAGCGAATCCATACCGCACTCTCAAACTGCCTCTGCCCCCAAGTGGAGGTCCTGCTTGAATAGTGGGAACTTGTTCTTCATCACCTTATCCACCTTTCTGAGCTGCTAGAGACCCTTGAAGAGACCCTATTTTGTCCATTGGCACAAGCGCGTGCATGTACTATTGAGCATAAGGCTCCTCTCTTCGTAGGGCTTGGACTGCCTCTTAGCTAGGTGTATTCTTGATGTGAAACTAGGTCTAAAGATTACTTGCACTGCCTGTTTTCCTCCCCATCTAGGTGGTCTACATATGTTGTGCTTTTAACCCCTGAGACCCCATTGGTCTTGTATATATATTGTGTTGATTATGATGTATTGGTTTACTCTAGTGTTACTGTGATTCTTTGCTATGGTCTATGTTACAAAGGCCTTGTAATAAATGTGTCAATATTTTTAATATAACACCTGTCTGGAGTAATTTCTAAGTGTCCTACTTTGTGTGCTCATTGAGGGCTTTCAGTGACCCTCACCCCTCTTGAGACTTAGTCTTGACCACCTGCCATAGCTACCATGATTGGTCTGGCTTGTCCAGAGCTTAACCTGTTCCAAGAAACTAGGTTGGCCTTCTGAAACTCTGCCCATACAGGTCAGAGTTCAGAAATCCTTCTTAACAAATTGGTGTACAGCGGTGGGATAGGACTGAAGGTATCCAGTGTTGTACACTAGTGAAGGCATTTCGAGTTATTTCTACCAGGACACATAGTGAATTGTTGTAGTATAACTTTTTTGAAGGCTATAGTCCTATCTAACAGTATGGAAACAAGTACCTTGTTAACTTTAAATGCTTCTAGGTCCGAAACATTGAGAAAGATGTGCGCTGAGAGAGGAGTCCCCTCTCAAGGCACGAAAGTAGAAATGATCCAAAGAATCATGGACTGGCAAGAAGCTCAGCTTAGAGCTATAGCTTCTGAGGACAGTGCAGAAGGAGGTTGGGTTGCTCTCACTGATAGAATTGATGGCTCTACCGCTGTACTGATCCACAGCAACCATGAGGACATGGAGGATGTGGTTACGAGACATTTGGTCGAAAAAAATTGGTCGACTGGACAAATGGTCGAACCAATTTGGTCGAAAACCAAATGGTCGAATTTCTTTTAATTTTATTTTCACCCCCTTTTTTTTTTTGGGTGGTCCCCCCACCCCTTTTTTTTCTAAAAATCCCTTTTTTTAAAAACGAAAACCCGAAAAATATATATATAAATAAAAAAAAAATTCGACCATTTGGTTTTCGACCAAATTGCGTCGACCAAATGTCTTTCGACCAGTTTTCAGTCGACCAAATGTCTGGACACCAGAGGATGTAACGTCTAATGTTTCCTCTGCCAGTGCTGATGGGGGGGCCATACTTGAATTCAAGAAACAGGAACTGCTGTTTAGGCAGAAGGAGCTTGAGTTCTATATGGCCAAACTAAAGATAGAGCAGGCAGAGAAACAAAAAGACAGGGATCACCAGTTGGAACTGGCCAAGCTTCAAGTTGCCAATTTATCCAAGGGTCCTGGACTTGGGTCTGTGGCCTCCTCTCATCAAGGTTTCCAAAAGATCTGCTCAGTGTGTATGAGGAAAACAATGACATTACGGACTGGCTGAATACATTTGAGTATGCATGTGACGTTCAACTAGTTGACAATGCTGATAAAATTGCCTGGTTACTTAGCAGACTGCCCCATGCCGGCTGCAGTGCCATTATGGAAATGTCCAAAGCTGAGAGAGCAGATTTTGCAATGTTGAAGGAGACTCTCATCTTAAAGTTTGGAAAGACTCCTGCCCAATTCTTAAAAATATTCAGAGAGTACAAGAAAAAAGAAGGTGGTTACTGGGTATCTTATGTAACTGAATCCTTAAAAAATCTTGACTGGCTGGGTCGAAGGTTATAAGGTTTCTACCTTTGAAGGTACGATAAGTCTTGTCATGCTGGAACATAGTTTTGCATCTTCTTCCCCTGAGCTTAAGCAGCATTTGGCAGATTCAAAGGAGATAGATCCTAAGAAGCTAGCCATTTCAGCAGATTTGTGGGTGTCACTCAGAGTGTCCCATAAGGACAAGACTCATCTTGGTAAGCAGGAGGAAGGGAAAAAGTCCAAAGATAAAGAGGGCGGGGAAACTGATAAATCTTCCTCCCACAAGGGCCACAAAAACGAACGTAAGGGTAAGACACAAGAGAACTCGCAGGGTAGCGGAGGTCAGCCTCCTAAACAGAACTCTGGTTATAGGAAGCCTCCCTATGTAAACAGACCCGATGGATCTTGTTTTGCTTGTGGAGCAACCGACCACGTGAAGGGGATCCCAGATGTTAGGACAAAACCTTGGGGGTCCACTATGCTAATCCGGCCATCACCTCCTATGAGGAAGAAGAGATTACAGGAGCATCCTTCTCCTCAGACTCCTTCCCCAGTGGGATAGAAGCTGAGGTAGTTTTAGTTTCCCTGGGGTCCTGGGAGCCTAAAGTCTCAGAGGCATATGCTAGCATTCCAGATAACACCAAGCACTACTTTAAAGACAGTGTGCTGATCAATGGAGTAGATACTCCAGCTCTTAGGGATAGTGGGTGTAGTCGAACTGTACTGGATTCTACCTTGGTAGACCCAGAGGAAGTTGCCAGAGCTACTCTGATGCCAACTAAGTTGGCTGATGGCCCACCTCTCATGTTCCCAGTAATACCTTTAAATCTTACTATCAATGGTACAGTAGTCAGGATTCCAGTGATCATTCGGAGGAGTGTCCCAGGAAAGGTCTTGTTGGGCAATGATCTCAGAGCTGTAGGGCTTATGGGAAACACTGCTGACAGACCCTCTCAAACAAGGGCAGCACTGGCCAAGACCAATGCCCTGCCCCAGCCAAAGGGGAAACCCAAGGCTAAAGGAGTCAGAAAATCAAAAAGAGGAAAAGAGAATATTCCCCCTAACTCACCTACCACTGAGCTGGAGGTAGTTGGTCAATCACCAGGACATGACGAGGAGCGTGATGCCTGAAGTATTTGACCCCAATGACCATCCTGAACTAAAAGATTTGTTAGTGGAAGTTGGTCCTGACAGGGAAGAATTCAGTAAAGGCCAACTTGAGTGCCCACCTCTGGAAGGCCTAAGGAGACAGGTCTGCTCCCAGCTTGAGGGTGAACCTCCTGGGAAGCATTGGATTTATTGGGAAGGTGAGCTCCTGTATAGTGAGCCTACAGAGTCTACAGAAGGAGACCATAGGAGGTTGGTGGTTCCCCTTGCTGTAAGACCCTTCTTCCTTCAGCTGGCGCATGAGGTGCCCCTTTCTGGTCACCTTGGAATTAAGAGGACCAAGCAAAGGTTATCCATGCACTTCTACTGGCCCAAGATGGGGGTGCAAGTAGAAAGCCACTGTAGGGGTTGTGCCTCCTGCCAGTTATCTGGTAAGAGTGGCTCAACAATCCAAGCTCCATTGGTACCACTCCCCGTTGTGGGGGTACCATTTGAGAGGGCAGTGATCGACATTGTTGGTCTCCTTGACCCCCAAACATCCTCAGGCAATAGGTGTATCCTGGTGCTGGGCGACCATGCCACCAGGTATCCTGAGGCCATCCCATTAAAAACTGTGACTGCCAAGTCAGTTGCAAAAGCTTTACTTGATAACTTTACTAGGGTTGGCTTCCCTAAAGAAGTTGTGTCTGACAGAGGCAGCAACTTTATGTCAAAGTATATGCAGGCTATGTGGAAGAAATGTGAGGTTACCTATACGTTTTCTTCTGCATACCACCGCCAGACCAATGGTCTGGTGGAAAGGTTTAACAGGACCTTGAAAAGTATGATTGGGGCTCTGGAAGACCCTCAAAGAAGAAACTGGGATCTTCTTTTACCATGCTTGCTGTTTGTCTACAGAGAGGTACCACAAGAGGGTGTTGGCTTCAGCCCCTTCGAACTTCTGTTTGGTCACCCTGTAAGGGGATTCTTAGCCATAGTAAAGGAGGGATGGGAGATACCCACTCCCCCCATTACTACCAACGTAGTAGACTATGTGCTAGGGATCAGAAAAAGGATGGTACTCCTGATGGGTCTGGTTAGTGACAAGTTGTAGGCAGGACAAGCTTTGGTGAAACATTGGTATGACCAGAAAGCTTCCCTCATTAACTTCACACCTGGTCAGAAAGTCCTGATCATGAATCCCATAAGCCCTAGGGCTTTACAGGAGAAATGGTCAGGCCCTTACACAGTGGTGGAGTCACTGGGTGAGGTCAACTATTTAGTGGATCTTGGAAGGCCTGAACAGGCTCCAAAAGTGTTCCATATAAATAGGCTGAAGACTTTCATCCCAAGAGTTGAAATCGCAGCACTGCTATTGGCTTCAGATGTTGAGGAAGAGGAGTCTGAACCTCTTCCTGACCTATTCCAAAGCAGTCCTTCAGATAGCTCCATTGAGGGTGTCTGAGTGGCCCCTCACCTGACTTCTGATCAGCAGGCTGAGGTGAAAGGTTTGCTTAGGCAATTTCCCCCCCCCTGTTTTCACAGTCCCCTGGTTTGACACTTTAGTGCAAACATAGCATAGACACAGGAGACAGTGTACCTACCAAAGGTAGGGGATACAGAATGTCAGACAAAGTAAGGTCTTACATTAAGACAGAGGTCAACAAAATGCTGGATCTTGGGGTGATTGAACCATCCAGTAGTCCTTGGTCAAGCCTTGTGGTTTTGGTTCCAAAAGCAGGTACTTCTGAATTGAGGTTCTGTGTAGATTACAGGGCTCTGAATGCTGTCACCAAGACAGATGCACACCCCTTGCCTAGAACAGATGAGCTGGTGGACACCTTGGGTGCCTCCAAGTACCTCAGCACAATTGACCTCACTGCAGGCTATTGGCAAATAGCCCTTGCAGAACATGCCAAGGAGAAGACAGCTTTCTCACTCCAGAGGGCCCTTACCAGTTCAGGGGTTGAAGTATGCACCTGCCACTTTCAGGATGCTTGTGAATCATGTGTTGAATGGGTTGGATGAATTCTGTCTTGCATATCTGGATGATATAGCAGTTTTCAGTGCCACCTGGGAAGACCATGTGAAACACCTTGGGATTGTGTTACAGGCTCTTCAAAAGGCCCACTTGACCATAAAGGCCAGTAAGTGCCAGATTGGACAAGGATCAGTGGTTAACCTTGGACATGAAGTAGGTGGAGGGAGGATTCAGCCTCTACCCAGTAGTACAAGCAGTAAAAGAATGGCCTAGCCCCACTACACAGTCCCAAGTGAGAGCCTTCTTAGGACTCATTGGGTACTACTGAAATTTCATGGCAGACTATGGTACCATAGCTGCCCCTCTGACTGCTCTCACTACTCCAAAGAAACCCAAGAAGGTAACTTGGACTGAAGAGTCTGAGAAGGCCTTCAATGGCTTAAAATAATCCTTGTGCTAGGCCCCTGTTCTCAGGGCCCCTGATTACCAAATACCTTTTATTGTGCAGATAGATGCCTCTGACACTGGGATAGGAGCTGTACTATCACAAGTAGATGAGAAGGGCAAGGAACACCCTATTGGCTTCATTAGTCACCAGTTTAAGGACAGAGAGCTCAGATGGTTCACCATAGAGAAAGAATGTTTCTCTGTTGTGTAGGCCCTTAGGAAGCTGAGGCCCTACCTCTATGGGACCCACTTCACTGTGCAAACTGACCATAAGCCCTTAAAGTGGCCAATGAACATGAAGGGAGAGAATCCAAAGTTTCTTGGATTGTCCATAAGTCTGCAAGGCTTTGACTTCACTATTGAGCATAGGCCAGGTGTCCAAAATAGAAATGCTGATGGGTTGTCCAGAATGTTTAACCAACCTGAACAGGAACTCATCCAGGGGTGGATTAGTTCCCCTGTCCTTAGTCTGGGGAGGGCGAGTGTTAGGAAAGATTTCATATTTCAATGTAATGTTCCCTCCATGTGTCAACCCCCAAACATTTTGCTGCTGTTTTACACGTTTGCCTAAACTTTGCCAGAGAAGCACAGCCCTCAGCTGCACCACTCTGGGCTTTTGCTCACTTTTTATGGGGAAACTGACATGCCCTTAAGACAGTCAGTACTGGGATGCTTTGTTTCCCTTAGTCCTTTCCTCATGTTGCAGCTTTTGTGCAACATGTAACCAGTGTGCAATGTGTAAGTGACTCCAATCAAGCAATCCCACTAAGTCAGTGCCTTTTCCGGGATGCCCAAGGGAAGCCCTTATTTATATATTTTGATGGCAAGTTATAATCTGGATGATGAACCCTTGTATAACACCCCTCTCTTAGAATCCCCCTTGACCCCACTGAGCCAAGCAGTAGGCTTGTTTTGCAAATTTAAAAGGTTTATTTGAAAAATTAAACACTATATATATATATATATATATATCACACTTTTATAATGAATTAATAATTGCTATCACACTTATGAATATAATGTTGATCAACAATGGGTAATCTGACACTAGCACACTTCTTTACAATCAATGAGGAGTTGGTATAGGATGGATAAGGCAGTGAAAATACTTTCATGGTTTCAAGGGAAAAGCAATGAGGAATAAGATGCAGTACGGAAATAACTTGATATGATTTTAGCAAAAGATAATATAATCACTTTTTCTCTGGCAATTCACCCCCCCTCCTATGCAATGTAAAAAATGGAAGGAGGAGCACACAGTTCTCAGGAATGCAATCAAATACAATACGAAATTCAGTTCCCCCCCAGCAAGCTTAGAGGAAAACAGGTAGAAGTTTGAAACACAGGCCCCAAAATGCTTTGAATGTGATGACAATGAAGTGAGAAATGTGCTAAAAATGCTTTTAATTCCCTATAGGGGGTTCAGGATGGGTGATATCTAGTTTATAGTAGTTCAGGCGCGCGTGCGTCGAGCGTAATTACGGAGGCACTATAAGGAGTAGCAAGTCGGTTCTAGGTTCGTTGGAAAGCCTAGAATCTTAGCTTTAAGATAACATTTCGCTCCTAGCACAAACGGTTCCGGAGATACGGACGATTTTGTGAAGGTAGTTTTTCGGATTTGAAATTTAAAAGTTCAAAATGACAGGTGACAGTTTTCAGTTTTAAAGATGACAGAATGACACGATTCTAGGAGGCAGTTCTAATAGGCTAAAATAGTTTGGATTAGATTATTTTAAACTAAGATATTGGTTTTGCACAGTGAGTACTCACACTATATTTTTGAAATAAGCCGTTAAGGTCTGGTCAGGTTGGACGGGACTTCCGGCGGGTGGTTCTGAAGTCCCAGCTATCTGGGTCAGCTCTGCTCTCTGGGTCTGTCAAGCACCGGTTCTGCTCACAACACTGCACAGTTCTGGTCTCTCTGGATCTCTGGTCTCTCTGGATCTCTGGTCTCTGGAGGTTGATGGATTTGAAGTCTGGAGTCTCCCGGCAAAGCGTTCGCAAGAAAGTGGAAAGTGAATGTCCCTACCTGTCCTGCACTGCCTGCTTTTATGTGTTTAGAAAGTGGGTGTGTGCGTGGCATAATTGAGCCTGCCCCTCTCTACTTGTCATTGGCCCAATTCTCCCCTCTCCCATGATTGGGGGAAGGAAATGGATTGTCATCATGATGAGGTCTGTTTATGGGTCAGAGGATCCCCCCTGGTCAATTTGCCCACAAATCTATATTTGATTCAAATACATATTTCCCAGATACACAAGTGGTTGACATTACATGTACATATTACAGATGAATTAAGACAGGTCTCTGTTCAAGCCCCATGTTCCTGCGAGCTGGGATTCAGAAATGACAACATTTTGCGCTTTTTGGTCAGTTTACCAATATTGGACATTTACCAAAAATTACACAAATGTGCGCAAGGAGTATGGACATTAATTGATGAAGTGTCAGATTTTTAACATGCAGACATTTGGCGTAAGATCCTATTTTCCGCTAGCAACCCCCCAGAATGCACCACAGGGTCCTAACACCTCTTAAAATGTGCACAGAAAAATCCCAAGAATAATGATATTATTTATATAATTTTGACCAGTCCGCACTATGAGTTATCTATCTTTTTAAAATTATGCCCTGGTCAAAAATGGGTGTGGCTTCCCACATCACATGGTGGAATAACTGGTTTATCCACTTCCCCCAAGCTCAGGTTGCTAGCAGAGGCACTGCCCCTCCCAGTTTCTCCCAAGAGGAAGCCACTTTACGGCCCCCCCATATAACATTTGCCTGAGTCCAGGACAAGGCTTTGTTCAACTTCCTGCAGTCCCCAGGTGCTCCTCCCCTAACCCAATCAGAGAGGTGTCATCTCCTTTTGGTGGGGGCAGCAGGCTGCAGCCAGGATGGGAAGGGAGGCTGAGCAGGTTTCTCCTGTCGGGGGTAGTTGTCAGGCAGAATTCAGCTAAATGTCACTTTAGTTCCCAGTTTTCTACATTCAAATCCAACTTACATGCAGCTATTTTTTATATATACATTAAATAATTACTTCCTTCAAGTCATTTCAGAATATAGTTTTACATTGTATCCACCTCTTAGCAAGTCTTTCCTTGGCCTGGTTTGGGTTAATCTGTTCAGTTTTACACAAAAGTCTGGTGGTTTTAAAACGCCGGCTTTCTGATAGTGGTGAGCACCCGTACTGCATCTATTTCTGACCTTAAGAAAATGAATTCCCCACAGTTCTGGGTTGCTTTTGGCAATCAGCATTGCCATTCCCAATGGTTTCAGGCTACTGTGTGTGTAGCCCGATGGTGGTTTTAGGCAGTGTCCTCCTGTGCTCACAACATAGGCAAAAATGGGTGGCAGCCTATTCTTCATGTTTTCCCTGTGCACTCTCTGAGGAGTTCTGGCCATCATGATGTTTTCAATGCCAGTAATGCACAGTTTCATGGTAGGGCTTGGATGCATGGGTAAAAACATCCCACAAATGTAACTTACTTTACAGCACACTTGGGTCTCTAGTCTTTCCAAAGACCCTAGAAACCCTTGCAGGACTTTTTTATGAAATGTGCAGGTGTGTCATGGGCAGGACTGGTGGCAGCTATCATTTTCTTATGCTTTTAACCCTTTCTTGCCATGTTAACCATGTTTACCACATTTGGCACGAATAGGTGGCCTGGCTCCCAAATGGCCATGCCACAAGGTTCTTTGTCCTGTCCTTTGGCCATCTTGCCCCTTCACCTTCCCCAGGTCGAGTCAACCCGGGTCAGTCCTTATTTGGACATGCACTTTCCTGCGAAACCAAATGCTTTTGTGGGCTTCTGCATGTCTTGTGTGTGTGCCTCCAGGATGTGGGCTGGGATAACTGTTCCCAATACACATCCTGGGTGCCAGAGAGTCTGGAGTGTCCTGAATGCCTGGGACCACCATGGTCCATGATTGGTCCGCGTATGGAGTGAGTTTTTGTAGGCAGATCTCCAATGGGTCCTCTCCGTTTTGGCGCAAAGGGAACTTTGGATAAGAGGTGGCTGAAAACACCACTAGCATGTCGATCTCCTGAGTTCACACGAACAAAGGATAAGGAGCCAAGTATCCTGCAACAAGAAGCCGAGTTCAGGAACCGCTGGTGACCCGCTGGAAGGTTTGGCACCCTGAGTCTGCTGTCATCCTCTGGGACCCCTCTGCCTTTGATCGTCCTAGAAGGTCTGCGAAGATGCTTCTACCTATTGAAATAGTGGAATCAAATATTCTCGGCACCTTCAACAAACCCTGCAAGTAAGCCTCTTACGATGTGTCCCTAGGCCAACCAGTGGGCTGACCATCTTACAGAGGACATTTGCTCTGTTATCGCCACTGTTGTGAGGAGGCCATCGAAACTTGGTACACTGCTTGCTCTGTGTCCACGGCACCCTCACACCAAATGTCGTACACTTGGCATTCCCAGATCTGAAGTGAGACGAGTGAGCCCGGACTGGAGTAAACGTGGTTACCGTGTTGCCCTGCGGTGGAAACAACCTGTGCAAGTTTGCTGCATTTATGACCCCCTTCTCCCTGAACCCTGCTGCAGTGGAATTGGGCTGATTCTTCCACCCGGAGCAGAGAAACTGCCACTGTCCCATTTGGGAATCCCCGCTGTATATTGGAAACTACACGGTGTCGAGACGTCCTGATTATCGCATTGGACCCTGCCAGCGAAGTTGACTGTACTGGCAAAGTTTGGGTCTGCCTGCGTAGGGAACCGGTGAGTAGCCCATACCCCAACCGGTGGCCCCTAGCACATGAGCCCACTTTTATGCATAAAGTGGCTGCTGAGGGCTCCTTTCCTTTCCACAGCTATTGTGAAATTGCGACTCCATCCAGCACTCTCAAACTGCCTCTGCCCCCAAGTGGAGGTCCTGCTTGAATACTAGGAACTTTTTCTTCATCGCCTTATCCACCGTCCTGAGCTGCTAGAGACCTTTGAAGAGACCCTATTTTGTCCATTGGCACAATCGCGTCCATGTACTATTGAGCATAAGGCTCCTCGCTTTGTATGGCTTGGACTGCCTCTTAGCTAGGTGTATTCTTGATGTGGAACTAGGTCTAAAGATTACTTGCACTGCCTTTTTTCCTCCCCATCTATGTGGTCTACTTATTTTGTGCTTTTAACCCCTTACACCCCATTGGTCTTGTATATATATTGTGTTGATTATGATGTATTGGTTTCCTCTAATGTTACTGTCATTCTTTGCTATGGTCTATGTTACAAAGGCCTTGTAATAAATGTCTCTATATTTTTAATATACACCTGTCTGGAGTAATTTGTAAGTGTCCTTGCTTTGTGTGCTCATTGAGGGCTTTCAGTCACCCTCACCCCTCTTGAGACTTAGTCTTGACCGCCTGCCAAAGCTACCCTGATTGGTCTGGCTTGTCCAGATGTTAACCTGTTCCAAGAAAATAGGTTGTCCTTCTGAACCTCTGCCCCTCCAGGTCAGAGTTCAGAAATCCTTCTTAACACTGGCGTGGTTTTTCGCCATTTCGTGTTGGAAATGTCTTTCTTGTTGTTTGCTTTTTGCCCCAAACCAGGTTTGGCTTCTTTGTTCACTGTCCTTTGGTGTGCTTTTGCAAAGCAGCCCTCCTTTGGCGTCTGGGTATCTAGGTGGGCTGAATGTGAGGGAGGGATTTAGTAACCCCCTGCACATGGTCTCCTTGGAAACGCAAGTCGCACTCTGTGTCGATTGGCTGAGGTGGTTGTCCGGGCCGGACAACCCCCCTGCTGAGTGACTGACAGCCAGGCTGTGGGAATGGGGGATTTTGGCATAAAAGGCAGGACTCTTGGGCTGGAAGTCAGATTCACCACTGGAACTACAAGAATCACGAAGAAGATGGCTGCTGCAACTCCTGTATCCCAGTGAAGCCCTGCTGCAGTCCTGAGCTATCTACCCTTCAACGAAAGAGAAGCTCCAGTCCGGAGTCTTCTTCCCTTGAGCCTGGTGGGATCAACCAGCTCACCTTCAACAGCCATAGAATCCTCTTCTGAGTTAAAATCGCTGCACACAGCTGTAGTGGTCCGGATAGCCATCAGAAGAGCCCTCTCCTGTTTTTAAGGAGCGCATCTTTTATTCATCGTTGCTTTGCTGCTGTTGGCCTCATCCCTGGTTAGTGCAGATTGCTCCAGACGTTCTCCTTCTTGTCCCCACGACTGAAGCTTCAGGAACCGTGTGTCTGCAGGAACTACCAGGAACAACTACCGTAGCACCAGCTTTCTTCATCCAAATAAGGTACTGTGTTCATTTCGTCGTTTTCTCCGTCCAACCTTGAGGAATTGGGGTGAACCCTTTTCCTTTCCGAAGGCTTGTCCTTTCTTCCTTCCATTTTATAACTTTTGCTTTCCTTTTGACAATACCTAGTACTCCTGGAAAACTTTAATCGTGAACTGTTCTAATCATGTGATCCTCGACAACAAAGCCCCGGCTCCATTTGACACTGGCGCAGGCCTATTAACTTTTATCTGCCTCTTAGAAAACATCCTGTGATTCTATTGCCTTGACAAATGTATTGCCTATGATTTTTATCTACTATTCCCTTGTTTTAATTCTATGTGCTATGTGTGTTTGACTTCGGGTGTATTTCTTCTCGCGGGTACGCATTATTTTCATAAGACTGAACTGTCATTAATGTCAAAAAGTGATTGCGATTTAACCCACTGTAAGGTCTATGTTTCAAAACACCGGTCTGTCAATTGCATTACCTTGAATTGACCTGAACAAGAGGAATTGATTGTGTGTAGTATATTTAGAGTGTGGTTTTATTTTATAGAAGTGAAGTGTATTGTGAAACCGTGAGTCAGTGTTTGTTTGAGTCACAGTAATTGTATTCCTTTGTGTAATCTCTATTACTGCTCATTTGCTCTTGAGATAAGTCCGGCTGCTCAGCCATCGCTACCACTTTACTGTGTAGTACAGGCTTGTACCAAAGGTGAAACTGTACTGTCACTTGTAGTCTTAATTATATGAAGTGTTCCCTAAGGGTACTGTAGATGATTCTGCCTAACACTTGTGTACAGCGGTGGGATTTTTAAGTATAGTGATTACAATTGGAGTGCTGCTATTACCTGGGGTCAATTAACCACAAGGCTTAACACCACTAAAGTCTATTAACTGAAAAGTCATGTAAAATATGAAAAACTACAGTGAGGAGAGCCTCCTGAACTACACTGCTGAGGTTTTAAGAAGCATGTGTAGGGAACAGAGCCTCTCTGGTAAAGGAAAAACATCTGAACTGGTTGCTAGGTTATTGGGAAAACAAAGCCTGGAGAGTGGGTCAGAAGGGCTTACCCCTCCAGCAAATGAGGATAATGATGTTTCTGATTCTGAGAGTGTTGGATTAGAAGGAGTAGATGAGTCTATGTCAGAAGGCCCTACAACTCCTCTACGTGCCCAGAAACTACAACCTCTGTCCACAAGGACCCATCAGGTCCTACACTCACTCCTGAATTTATTGCACTTGAGCAAATGAGACTTGAGTTTGAAGTGAAACGTATTGAGGCACAAACTGCCATGAAACATCAATAGTTAAGGCTCAGGGAAAGGCAGATGGATCATGCTTTAGAGATGAAGAAATTGTCTGTTGAAAATGCTTCTCTCCCAGGAACTTCTAGGTCTTCCAGTCCTAAGAGACCCCGTATGCCAAAGGAAATGATTGGTATGTATGAGGCTAAACTTGATGTTTTGGATTGGTTAGCAATGTTTGAATAGAATCATAGGATTCAGGGTATCTCAGGGATTCAGTTTATTCCTTGGCTTTTCTCTAGGCTCCCCCCCTGTTGCAAGTGATGCTGTAATGGAGTTGGGGGAGGATGATAAGCAGAATTATGAGTGTGTGAAGCTAGCTTTGATAGCTAGATTTGGGAACACCCTTCCCAGTACCTTAAGAGGTTAAGGACCCTCAAAAAGCATGATGGTACCCCTTGGGCTACCTGGGTGTGTGAATGTTTGAAAAACCTAGATGGTTGTGTTAAGGGTTACAATGTGAACACTTATGAAGTTTTGAGGAATCTTGTTATGTTGGAGTCAATGTATGATGCCTGCTCTCCTAAGCTTAGACAACACTTGGCTGATTCAAAGGAGATAGGTCCTAAGAAGTTAGCTAAGGCTGCTGACTTGTGGGTTGCCAACAGGGCTACTCACAAGGATTCTGGGGCAACTCAGAAGAAGGATGAGGGAAAGCAACCAAAGAAAGATAACAAGGAGAATTCTAATACCTCCCATCCAAAAGAGGGCCCCAAACATAACCAGGGTAAGCCACAAGGGAAACCGAATCAGGCTAGTGTACCATCTGGTGCTAAACCAGGTGGGGGTCAGAGTAAGCCTCTATTAAATAGATCATTTGGTAAATGTGTTGTTTGTGAAGCTACTGACCATGTGAAAGGGGAACACAGATGTAAAGGTAAACCTTCAGGGGTCCACACTGTCTCATTAGCCTTCTCCCAGGTGGAAGAAGTACCTATGGCAAGTGGAAACTTTCAGTTACTGGCTGACGAAATGAGAGTCTCAGCTAGTGTTTCTTTAGTATCCATGGGTCTTGTTGGTGTCCTCATTTGGGATATGCATGGGGTTCCCTGTTTTCCTTGCTGGCTTCAACAACCTAGGCCCAAATCTGTAGGTTGCCCACATGAACAAAATGTGCTGTGCCAAAAGGCTTCGGGTTACCAGTGGGTTGCAATCACACATGTGAGGTACCGTTTTTGTCGGGACACCTGTGGGAACGTGGGAACATATGACATCTGTTGATGGTGTTGTGTTTTGGTGAGTGGAAAGAGGGAAATATCTCTGAAATTGGCTCGAAATAAAGACAATTCTCGGACAATTCTCTCTGGCCACCCACTGAAACACACCGCAACAACATATGACATACCTTCCCATGTCCCGACACATGTCCCGATGAAAACACCACCACACATGTGTGGGTGCACCTACCTGGAGCGCAAAAGGAAAAGGGTATCTCACTGGTAACCCCAAGCCTTTCGGCACAGCATATTTTGTTCATGTGGGCAAACTACAGATTTGGGCCTAGGATATCGAAGCCAGCAAGGAAAACAGGGAACCCCATGCATTTCCGAAAAGAGGAGATCCGTGAGAATCCGTAGATTTCTGCCTTGCAGAAACTGCCCCAGGTTTTATTAGCCACAATCTCTGACAAAGTGTGATATTTGGTGGGGAAAAAACACAATGTTCAAATTGTCTGGGGTTCTGGGTAATAAATTCTGGCACGCTTCGCGCAAGTCAGACCTCTGTGCATTCCCACAGGTGTCCTCTTTTGGGAATTGCATGGGGCTCCCTGTTTTTCCTGCTGGCTTTGACACCCTAGGCCCAAATCTGTAGGTTGCACTACACGAACAAAATGTGCTGTGCCGAAAGGCTTGGGGTTACCAGTGGGTTACCTTTTTCCTTTTGCACCCATGGTAGGTGCAGCCACACATGTGAGGTATCATTTTCATTGGGACACCAGTGGGAACGCAGGACAGTAGGCCATGTGTTGTTGGCGGCCTGTTTCGGTGGGTGAGCCGAGTGAAATGTGTGGAAAATTGATATTTTTGGCCACATTTTGGAATTTGCCGGAGTTTCTGGGAGATACATTCTGGGCCAATTTGTGCAAGTCAGACCTCTGTTGATTCCCGTGGGTGTCCTCTTTTTGGAAATACATGGGGTTCCCTGTTTTCCTTCGTGGCTTGGACACCCGAGGCCCATATCTGTATGGTGTGCCCATCTGGAAAAATCGTGAAATTCAGCTGTCTGAAAAGTCTTGGGGTTGGGGGTGTTTTCAGCTTTCACCTTGGCACCCAGGTAGTTGCACCCACACATGTGAGGTACCGTTTTCATCAGGACACCTGTGGGAACGCAGGACGTTAGGCCATGTGTTGTTAGCGATGTGTTTCGGTAGGTGAGCTGAGTAAAATTTTCGGAAAATTTTTTTTTTTGGTCACATTTCTGACTTTGCTGGGGTTTCTGGGTAATACATTCTGGGCCGATTTGGGCAAGTCAGACCCCTGCAATTCCCACAAGTGTCCTTGTTTTGGAAATCCATGGGGTCCCCTGTTTTCCTTGGTGGCTTGGACAACCAATGCTCACATCTGTGTGGTGTGCCCCGTCTAGAACAATCGTGAAATTCATCTGTCTGAAAAGACTTGGGGTTGGGGGTGTTTTGGGCTTTCCCCTTGGCGCCCAGGTAGATGTACTCACTCATGTGAGGTACCGTTTTCATCAGGACACCTGTGGAAATGCAGAACGGTAGGCCATGTGTTGTTAGCGGCGTGTTTCTGTAGTTGAGCCGAGTGAGATGTGTGGAAAATGTTTATTTTGGCCACATTTCGGAATTTGCCTGGGTTTCTGGGTATTAAAGTCTTGGCCGATTTGCGCAAGTCAGACCTCTGCGGATTTCCACGGGTGTCCTCTTTTCTAAAAATGCATGGGGTTCCCTGTTTTCCTTTGTGAATGGACACCCGAGGCCCATATCTGTATGGTGTGCCCGTCTGGAAAAATCGTGAAATTCAGCTGTCTGAAAAGACTTGGGATTGGGGGTGTTTTCAGCTGTCCTCTTGGCGCCCAAGTAGGTGAACCCACACATGTGAGGTGCCATTTTCATCGGGACACCTGTGGGAATGCAGAACGGTAGGCCATGTGTTGTTGGCGGTGTGTTTCGGTGGATGAGCCGAGTGAAATCTGCGGAAAGTGGGCTTTTTTGGCCACATTTCTGACTTCGCCAGGGTTTCTGGGTAATAAATTCTGGGCCGATTTGCGCAAGTCAGACCTCTGTGGATTCCCACGGGTGTCCTCTTTTTGGAAATGCATGGGGTTTCCTGTTTTCCTTGGTGGCTTGGACACCTGAGGCCCATATCTGTATGGTGTGCCCGTCTGGAAAAACCATGAAATTCATCTGTCTGAAAAGACTTGGGGTTGTTGGTAGTGGGTGAGCCGAGTGAAATGTGTGGAAAATTGGATTTTTTGGCCACATTTCAGACTTTGCCAGGGTTTCTGGGTAATACATTCTGGGCCGATTTGTGCAAATCAGACCTATGCGGATTCCCACGGGTGGCCTCTTTTCGTAAAAGCATGGGGTTCCCTGTTTCCCTTCTTGGCTTGGACACCCGAGGCCCATATCTGTATGATGTGCCCATGTGGAAAAAATGTGAAATTCAGCTATTTGAAAAGACTTGGGGATGGGGGTGTTTTCGGCTTTCCCCTTGGCGCCCAGGTAGGTGCACCCACAAATGTGATGTACTTTTTTCATCGGGACACCTTTGGGAATGCACGACGTTAGGTCATGTGTCGTTGGCGGCATGTTTCGCTGAGTGAGCCGAGTGAAATGTGCAGAAAATTGGTTTTTTGACCACATTTCGGACTTTGCTGGGGTTTCTGGGTAATACATTCTGGGCCGGTTTGCGCAAGTCAGATTCCTGAGGCCCATATCTGTATGGTGTGCCCATCTGGAAAAATCGTGAAATTCAGCTGTCTGAAAAGGGGGTTGGGGGTATTTTTGGCTTTCCCCTTTTGTTGCCCAGGTAGGTGCACCCACACATGTGAGGTACCGTTTTCATCGGGATGCCTGTGGGAACACGGGAAGGTATGACATGTGTTGTGTTTGTGTGGTTTTCATAACATTTCGACCCATTTGCAGGTGCCCTTTGTCAAACAACCCTGTCATTTCCCAAATGTGCCCTACATTTAATCACTGCTTTAGGAACCATACACTTTTGTAAACTGCACAAGTCACCTAACCTTGAAAAGGTCTGCCTAAGCTCTTTCAAAAAAGGCATGCTTGCCGTTCCTCACCACTTTGGTTTTCCTGATTTGCACATGCTAAGTACGTCTGTTCAGGCCGTAAGCATAAAATTCCTGTGTACCATGGCTCAGTGTTTGGATTGTGGCTTTGCTTATTTTGTGAAACTCTACAAAAAAATGTGTGCTTTCCGAACTGCAAGAGTCGGGAGAATGTAGCAGAGCATTGTTTTTCTCAAAATTCATAGAATCCATTGCCGTACCAAGCCAACCATATCCACCACATACCTTTTTTTCTGTAATTTTCCTGCTTTTTCCCTAAACTATGGCATTTTCCCCTAGCAGGTTGTTGGCCCGATGTAAAGACTGGAGGGGGTGTCTGTACTTCTGCTCTCTATATGGTAGAGGAGAGGCACAGAGGGACCCAGCCAAGATTCTCTAATGTGTTAGCAATGGACGAGCAATCAAGGCCTAGTTTCTCAGGAGGTTAAGCAGGCTATTCTTTAAGTACAGTGTAGTCCCCAAGCACCCACAAAGGAATGTCCACACACTGTATTAGTTAAAACACAGTCTTTATATAATTAATGATCAAGGTTATGTACAGTATCACGATAACTCACTTTGTGCTCAATTATCTACAATGGCAAATATACAGTTCTACGTGGTACCACTATTACTATTAGATCTCAGTAAAGTGCACCAACTGTACGGTTAAATGTCACACAAATGAGTTCATTAAGGAAACCAACAATAGATATAGGAGGAAAGAAAGATGATGAGAACGATAGGCAGAATACTGGCCTCTACCGTTAGACACAGTTCCGTGTGGAGATCCCCCCACCCGGGCAACCTGTAGAATAAAGATATATCACAAGCCCAGTCCATAAATTGTTCATAAGAATCTTTCCAATAGTTCAGCAACCCCAGAGTACCTGGTGTTGCAGAGTTCCTCATCGGGAAATCGACGGGCCTTCTTGAGTGCACTCCCTTTAAGGCAGGAGCCATGATGTCGTTGAACAACCAGCGATGAACACGGTGAACTACGAGCACCGCTAGGAAAGAAGCTACCACTTCACTGACGTAGTTCACCCTGTTCTTCTTCGGACGTTCGACCACCCGAGACTCCTACATTAAAGGGAGGGCGTTCACGAACGGCGGTCGATTCCCCAACGAGGAACGCTACAAAGCCAGGTACTCTGGGGTTGCAGAACTATTAGAAAGTCTCTTGTGAACAAAATATGAACTGGGCTTGTGATATATCTTTATTCTACAGGTTTCCCAGGTGGGGGGATCTCCACACAGAACTGTGTCTAGGTATCGGGGCCAGTATTCTGCCACTTGTTGTAACCAGCTGCTTCCCTCTTATTGATTTGTGTGCCATTTAAACGTACAGTTGATGGACTTTAAAGAGATCTAATAGGAATTGTGGTACCATTTAGAACTGTATACTTGCCATCATAGATTACTGAGTACAAAGTGAGTTATCATGATATTGTACATAACCTTGAATATTAATTATATAAAGACTGTGTTTTAACTAATACAGTGTGTGGACATTCCTTTGTGGGGACTTGGGGACTACACTGTACTTAAGAACCAGCCTGCAACACCTCCTAAGAAGCTAGGCCTTGATTGCTCGTCCATTGCGACCACAATAGAGAATCTTGGCTGGGGTCCGCTGTGCATCTCCTCTACCATATAGAGAGCAGAAGTACAGACACCCCCCTCCGGTCTTTACAAATAATTTAAAAAGCCCACCTAGATTTGACTTTGCCAAAGGGCAGCAGTGCAGTATAAAAAGGGTAGGCAAGAGAAGCAAGCAAAAATGAGATGTACAGTAAGAACCATGTGAAGTGGGAGGGGGAAACAGTTAGCAATGAGGCTGTGTGACAGGGGAGGCAAGAGTCAGTACACAAGCAGGTGGAGAGTTTTGGCCCAAAGTAGTTAATCCGGTGTGCCAGCAGACTTCCCAGTACAGCCAGCTTTGAATTTCAAGAATAAAGCAAAAGCAGCAAGTTCAATGGATTACATGGGTTGGCAAATCAGAAACAGGTGAACAAGGCTTCAGGGTTACAGGGCAGGCGTGGTGGAGGAAGCAGCACACAAGTGGAGAAGTACCAATGATAAGAACATCAAGTATTGTGTTTTCAAGGTAGATATCAAATTATCCATATACAGGTCAGATTCTAACAAACAAATTAATGAAGTGCAGAGGATGCACTTGTTTTTCTTTTTTTCTTATAGAGCGCAACACTCTCATGGGCCTCAGTGCACACTAACAACAAGACAATACAAACAACAAACCAAACAAGAAAACATTATAACATAGGACCAAAATAGACTAAAAATCAAGACCCAGCTCAAATAAAAGGGCAAGCACTACCCACTTGTTTCATGTTCTTTGATCTATAAATTCAAAGGCCTCTTTATTCTAAAAGGTAACCTGCGCATTTCAGGGGGCATGACAGCAGCACAAAAGATGTGTGGCCAGTCCCTTTTTATACATTATTGTCAGGAACCCACTCCTGACAGTATTGTAGTAAAGTCTCCCATTATGAGCACATTTAACTCTGACAGGCGCTTAAAATCCCTTCCACTGGTAAAACGAAAAAGAAAAGAAAAACGATCCCTGTTTGAGGTATAGAAATCACTGCAGCAGCACATCCTCATACTGTGCTACTTGCATAGTGATGAACTTTAAAAAATAAGGAGGTAATTCATAGAATACAGCGCACAAGTGGCGCACGCGGCTGGCGCACAGTGTGCGCGTGTGAATCCCTGCGCCAGCCGCGTGCGCTAAAATCCATTTCCGCGCACAGCGTATTCATGGATTCCAGCCACCAAAACCAGCCGTGGCGCACAGTGGCGCAGCGACCCTGCAGCAGCGCCAGTTACGCCCCCAAGAACGCCTCTCGCGCAGGGAAAAGCCATCAAAATCCCCAATCTAGCGCAAAGGGCTGCGCTAACCCTGTACCAGCACGGCAAGCGGGCTACGTGTATCACTGGGGTGCGGGGGAAGTACCTCACGCGATTGGCCCCGTGCAAGCAGGGTACGCGTATTTCAGGGGTGCGCGGGAAGTTCCACACGCGATTTCCGCAGGGTACGTGTATTTCAGGGGTGCGCGGGAAGTTCCACACGCAATTTCAGCAGGGTTCGTGTATTTCAGGGGTACGCGGGAAGTTCCACACGCGATTGGCCCCGTGCGAGCAGGGTACGTGTATTTCAGGGGTGCGCGGGAAGTTCTACATGCGATTTTCGCAGGGTATGTGTATTTCAGGGGTGCGCGGGAAGTTCCACACGTGATTTCCACAGGGTACGTGTATTTCAGGGGTACGTGGGAAGTTCCACACGCGATTTCAGCAGGGTATGTGTATTTCAGGGGTGCGCGGGAAGTTCCACACGCGATTGGCCCCGTGCGAGCAGGGTATGCGTATTTCAGGGGTGCGCGGGAAGTTCTACACGCAATTTCCGCAGGGTACGTGTATTTCAGGGGTGCGCGGGAAGTTCCACACGCGATTTCCGCAGGGTACCTGTATTTCAGGGGTGCGCGGGAAGTTCCACACGCAATTTCAGCAGGGTATGTGTATTCCAGGGGTGCGCGGGAAGTTCCACACGCGATTCCAACAGGGTACGTGTATTTCAGGGGTGCGCGGGAAGTACCACACGCGATTTCATCAGGGTACGTGTATTTCAGGGTGCGGGGGAAGTGTCACACGCGACATCAGCAGGGTACGTGTATTCCAGGGGTGCGCGGGAAGTTCCACACGCGATTCCATCAGGGTACGTGTATTACAGGGGTGCACGGGAAGTACCACACGCGATTTCATCAGGGTACGTGTATTTCAGGGGTGCGGGGGAAGTGTCACACGTGACATCAGCAGGGTACGTGTATTCCAGGGGTGCGCAGGAAGTTCCACACGCGATTCCATCAGGGTACGTGTATTACAGGGGTGCGTGGGAAGTTCCACACGCGATCTCATCAGGGTACGTGTATTTCGGGGTGCGGGGGAAGTATCACACGCAACATCAGCAGGGTACGTGTATTCCAGGGGTGCGCGGGAAGTTCCACACGCGATTCCATCAGGGTACGTGTATTACAGGGGTGTGCGGGGAGCACCACACGTGAATTGCACGTGTGGGTCCTCCCAGGTGTTCCCTCTACACCCTCCACGGCCCCTGCAGGTGGCTCACACCACAGGGGCCTACCCTGCACATATCCTGCAGGCACCCCATCCACCATGGCCATGCCCCCCAGCCAACCCACATGTCAACTTGCACTACTGCCCACCAACGCATGTCCCCCTGCACCCCCAGCCACCAGGGGCAGCCTCCACCAGGCCCCCACCCATGTCTCCCACCACCCCCACCCCCCAGCATTGCAGGGTCACCCTCCACCAGGCCCCCACCCATGTCTCCCACCCCCCACCCCCCAGCACTGTGGGGCACCTGCCAGCAGGCCCCCACCCATGTCCAACTCATGTTCCCCAGCCAACATGTCATCACAATCTAGATCCCTGGTCCCTATGGTCAGCCTCCAAATGCAAAACACCCACCCGAGTATTGCATCCACCCACTCATAATTGGCAATTACATGACAGAACACCAATTGCAAGTTCCGAAACAAACACATTTCCCTCACATACACCCAGTGGGTCCAGTGAATCTCAAAACCCATATCATGATATGCATGAAACCAATGAGATACCACACATTGAAGTTCACTAAAGAAATATGTATTAAAGGAAAAATAAAGAGAATCAAAAATAAAGAAACAGAAATGGTAATGTACAAAAATGAAAAGAAGCATGTCCGTGAAAAAAGGCAAAAGCAAAAATCATAATCCAAAGTAATGGTGTCCAAAGTCACTGTCCACAAAACAAAATCCTATGGGAAATAAAATTGAAAGCCATTGCTCCATGGTTAAAATGTGAAAGAAAAATACAATCCAACAGTGAACTATGTACATACGAACAAGTCAGGGTCCATTATCCCAACAAAAGAAATGAAACCTATCTAACTACACTAACTAATAAAATAAACTATATACAAAAATGTGGCCAATGTCCAAAAGGTCCAAAATAAATCCAAAAAAAGGAAACGGCTCACTTTTGGATGTCCCGGGCTAGGGCATCATCGAACTCCTGCTCAATGTCCCGGAGGCGGTCCTCCTCCATGGCCCCGAGGGTCTGCAGGGCTGTCGACGTGTCCACCTCCAAACCCCTGCGGATTGCCTCGAGGCACTCGGCCCGCCTCAGGGCCCTCCGCTTGGAGTTCTCCGCCCTGACCATTGTGAGCCGTGCCTCTTCCGCCCACTGCCGCTCCGCATCTATGGCGTGGCCCAACCGCTGCCACACGGAAGACACTCTCTGTCCTGGGTCCTCCTGCCCTCCGGCCGATGCCTGCCCCTCCGATGTTGAAGGCGCCGAGCCTTCATGGCTCCCACCACGTTGCTGCTGCTGCTGTGCCTCTGCCCGTGCACTGCCTCCTGCTGCCTGCACATCCTCCGCTGGCTGGGGTGCAGTCGTTGATGTGGCCACCACTGCTGGACGTCCGACTCCCGACTGTGGCAGGGATGCCTCCTCCACCAGCCTGGCCGCACCGTCAGAGGCAGCTCCACAGGGCACCCAGGTGACTGATGGGTGGGAAGATGGCACGGAGGACGACTGGCGCGTAGGGGTTCAGTTGAGGAGGGGGTCATAGCAAGCCCCATCATACGGAGGAATACGGCCTGGGTGACCTGTCCCAGCAGGCTGACGTGGTCAACGAGCCATTTGAGATGACGTGCAGTCTCCTCATGAAAAGACTGCAGGTCACCTCGCATGGCCCGTTGACGCAACGCCACACCAGTCAGAACAGGCTTAACCCGAACCCGGATAGCCACGTCCGCAGGCAGAGGAAGGCCAGTTGTCGTGAGCTCATCCCCTGCCTGAAAACGGGTCTGGACGTAGGCATCCCTGCTGGTGCAAGATGATGCAGGGACAGGATCAGGGACAGGTTTGCACACAGGCACCTCGGCGGCGGCCTGTGCTGCCTCCTGTCCCTGGTCCTGCACTGCACCACTAGCACCAGTGGGATCCCCACCTCCAGACACCGTCTCTGTTGCTTGCACGGCCTCCTCCTCCACCAAACCCCCCACCAACCTGGATGACTCCGTGCCATCTTCCCCCGTTGGGCCCTGTGGGGTCAAACTGCCCCTTCTGCTGCCGAGGAGTCCAACTCCAACCTCTGCCTCTTGGACCTCCCCCCAGCAGCTGTGGCCTGGGATGCTGCACCGGACTCCTCACTCCCCGACGAGATGACAACATGGGAGGGGAGCCGGGCCTTGTGTCTCCGGCTGGCGGTGGGATCCCCGCCGCTGTGCTCCACAGCACCTTCTCCGCCCTCTTCATCAGTTGACGTTCCAGACAGGGAGAAATAAAACACAGGCATCAGGGCACTGTACAATGGACACATACACACATGACAGTTGTACATGAGTGGCATTGGCAAACCTCAGACATGTCATCACAATCCCCAACACACATGTCATTTCAACTCGCACACATGAGCCATTCCACAGCCATATCGCAACTGCCAGCACCATCCATACACATACAACAGCATGAGCAGGCAAAAGTGAGCCAGACATCACATGCAACACAGGAAGTGCACCACACATGTACACACACCACCACACTTGCATGCATGTGTACACCTCTGCCAAGTGTCGCAGTGTTCAGATGGGCATCCATGTCACCTCTGCCGATCAGGCTTCCACATACCGCTGTCACATGCATCCATGTTGCATCACTGTTGCACCCTTGTTGAATACACACAGATGCACATGTGCTAATACATGCAGCTGAAAACAACATACATGCGTGACATCACGGACATGTCTACTTACATACACATTCATCCAAACATGTGTGCCCATACAACTGCATTTGGCATGCAAGCCTACACACACAAGCACCATCCATGTCTCACACATTCCAGCCCTTGCATGTGTTAGCCCCACGGCCCTGTACACCCCCACCCATACTCGACCCCATACAAACAGATGTGCAACCTGCACACTACTGAAAAATCACCACACGCACAGCTCACAATCAGGATGCATGTACACTTACCGCTCGACTCCAGACGGGTCTGCCTCTCAAGGACCTGGACGTGGGGCGCTGGGGATATGCGTTCCAGGACCCTCATCTGTTCTTCCGACAAGTGGCCCCGGCAACCCTTGGCATCTGCTGCCTTCAAGAGGCGCTGGGCCTTGTTCAGGGTCCTGGACCTGAAGTCCTCCCAGCGCTTCTTGACATGTTGGAAGTCGCGGACTGCCACACCTCCGCATTGATGGCAGTCACAATGTCAGTCCAGATCCGAGTCCGTCCTTCCTTGTCGGCGCGGGAACTTCCGAAGAGGGCATCATACTGCCCCAGGACTTGCTCCACCAGGACACCAACTTCGGTGGCACTGAAGCTGGTGCCCCTCTGCCTCTCTGGCCGGGGGTTGTCAGTGGTCTCAGATGGTGTTTGCCCCGACATGACAACCCCAGAGGCAGGAGTGGGTGGGAAACTGGGTCCTGGGGTTGGGCTGTGGAGCGATGGAATCCCAGTCGGGAGTCTTCAGTTCCAGCAGGGGTGGTCACAGCAACAGCACCTCTGGCTGATGTGCAGGCAGCAAATGGCAGGGCACGTGGGCAGCAGGCAGTCAGGCAGCAGCAGATGGCAGGTGGGAGCGTGCTCAGGGCTCTGGGGGGCAGTAGTTCGGCCTTTTGGGCAGGAGTGTGGTCTTCCGTGTGCTTACGCGTGGCCAGCTTGATACGGAGTGATTTGGCACGTGAAAATTCGGCATGTCAGCGTGTAATTCGAGGAAAGGCCCTTAGCGCGTAAGCACGTCTGCACGCATACGCAATTTCATTGGACAGAAGGCCCCTCAAGCGCAAGCGCCCCTGTGACGTGACGCGTACAGGCGTGCATGGGCATTTCAGCGCGCGTGAAAAACTGCACGTCTGCGTGTAATACGAGGAAAGGGCCCATGCGCGTAAGTGACGTGACGCGCGTGTGCGTTTCCCTCAGCACAGTTCACTGTACGTGCCTTTTGTGGAGACCGACGTGTGTTGCTGCTTCCTGTTGTTTCGCGCGGCATCACAACTTCACAGCTATCAAGGACATATCTCTTCTTTTGGCGGGGGTATTGGCTATGCATGTTTTTATGCATCGCGCTAGTCAGACGGTAAGTCGCACACGCTCTTTTTCCCACTGTGGGTGCCCCTGTGTATCGCACCTGTTTTCGATGTCATAGTAGCCTGCGTGTCCCACGCGTACGCGTTATTCGTGTTACTGGGTGCCACCGCATACTGCGGGAGGTTGAATCCATGCACGTAGGCTGCAGGGTTGCGTGCACGGTTTTACTGCAGTTTTAGGGTGCCTGAACGTTGCGTGACCCGTCACACATCACCGGGGTCACATACAGCCTTGCAGGTGCAGGGGGGCTGTTAACATCTTGCTTCCCACCCCCTCCACCCCAATTGCCCAGGTCAATTGTGGTGTACACCTCCCATTGGCACCACTCCATCTGTGCCAGCACTACTACATCAGTGCCATGGTTGGGAGGCCACCAAAGGTGATGGGCACCTCAGCTGGGCGTCCTCCTCGTGGCGGGCATGGTCGGGGATGTGGCCGTGGTGACCAGGGAGTAGGGGGACTCCAGGGTGTCCAGGACGGCCACAGAGGGGGAAGAGGCAGGGGTGCGCCACTTTAGCACAATGTTGTGCCATGTGTCGGTGCAGTCATGCCACCACCCCCTGTGGTTCCGGGGGATGCGGCTCCTGCATCTGGCACTGGCACCCGTTCGACCCGGCAGTCCGTTCCATCGACTGCCACGGGCCCAAGGGTAGTGGTAGCTGCAGGTGCAGCTGTGGACACCGCCACCCAGGCTCAGGGTCTGCCAGTGCAGGCTGCGTTGGCACTTGAAGAGCCCTTGGTAGATCTCCAACAGGCCAGGGGGGAAACCATAGGGGCACGCCGGGCTGCTCAGACCAAGACACGTGTCCCTGGGGCAGTCATGTCATCTGCTGCCCTGAACAGCCGGGTGTTGGCAAGTGCAGGGGCAGATGCACCCAACAGCACCCCGGTTGTGAGTCTGTCATTCAGGACCGTTGCGGTCAATGACCCTGCCACAGCTGATGTTGCTGCGCTGGGTCCATTAGTGGGCACCCAGCTGCCACTGACACAAGTCAGGCCTTTGGACATCCCTCCACCTGCCACTCCCTTGGCTCAATCCACCGAACCCACTGGCCATACTGGTCAGGGCGGCATTAGCCAGCCAGGGTCTGCGCCACAGTCCAAGAGGAGGAAGGTTGCAACTGCAGCACAGGCTGGGACCCCACACACAGCCACGACCTCCTGCACATCGAGGAAGAAGCCTTTCTGTAAGCAGGAACTGAACTTCCTCGTGGAGTACGTGCGGGGCCACAGCCGTGACATGCTAGTGGGTGCCAATAGACAGACTACGGCTTCCCAACGTGACACCCACTGGAAGCATGTTGCGGAACATGTCAGTTCATTCGGCCATGAGGTGCGCACGGCGCAAGAGTGCAAAAAGCGTTGGAATGACATCAAGTGCAGCACTAAGGCTAAGCGTGCCTCTAATTACAACTTCACTCTGGAGACTGGAGGTGGGCCTGCACCAGAGGAGGAAGAGCTCACTCCGCATGAGGCTCTCATTGCGGAGTTCATACCACCTGAATTGGTCGAAGTAGTGGGAGAGATGCTGGACTTTGATGCGCAGTCCAGTGAGTGTTGATGCGTGTTTGTTGAGGACCTGTGTGTTTCACTTGTGGGATGTGTTGTGCATGATTGCTGTTACATGTGACGTGTACATGGTTCTGATGTGTAAGTAATGCAATGCTTCCCTCATGCATGTCACCTCTGCCTGCATGCGGGACTCCATTTAGGCATGCTCCCTTGCCCCTCCTCCGCCACTCTGCACCCCAGTTCCACCTTTGCATTGGTCTGCTTCAATCTTGCCAATGTGTACTTTCTTGTTCATGTGTCCTGTGTAGATGCTAACTTCCAGCGTAGAATCTGCCAGACATATGCCGTGTGGTACAGCCTTAGTACTCGATGCAGGGTACCTCACTTGTACTGTGCATGGGTCAGATGTCCCGCAGGGACATGAGTGCCCATTCATGCTCCATGTGCATTGCACGCATGCCCCTATGTGTCCTTGACTGGATGATCACTGTAATACAAGTCCTTGGTTACATACATTGCCTGCCATCTCATCAGCCTTCCCATGTCAACTGTGGCTCAGTCCTGCGTTGCACACATGTTTAGGCTCTGACAATCTGTGTGGCTCACAGGCCTCAGCCTGTTCAATGGCCAATGACTCTGTCCAACTCTTGTTGTGTCTTCTTCACACGTGGGCGGCCTCCAGAGTTTTCATCATGTGTCCTGACTACTGTCCCAGCATCATTTGCAGTGTTGTCATTTGAATCACATTAAGCTGTTGATGCCAGTCAACACTGCCTGTCAATACACAGGTGTATGGTCAGCCTTTTGATACCATGCTAGGCATGGTACTGGGGTGGAGGGGTGCTTGGCTTCTAGGTATGGTACACATTGAATGCACAATGCACGTGATGTCTGAATTTGACATTGCACTGCCTTCACATTTCCTGGCACACACCATGGAGTCCTTGTACATGTAGGTAGTGAGTGGCGTACACATTTTCTGCACTGCATAGACCCACTTCCATGGAAACTGCCACCTTTCAACAGGTCTGATCACAGAAGCTATTCAAAGTTGACCCAGCATGCATGCCAGGTTATATGTTGTGTGTCACATGTCTGCCGGATGCGTTTGCTGTCGGTGTGTGTGTGTGTGTGTTGTGTGCTTCTGACATGTGTATTGACCTTTTTTCTCTCTATTTTTCAGGTGATGACGCAATGGAGGCGGAGGATGGTGTTGTCATGCCAGACACAGGGTTGGTAACACCACATCAACCCGGCACTAGTGGGGGTCGTGGGGTGGTAGGCCACGAAAACCCCCAAGTGCTGCAGTCCATCTTGTCTCTGGCTGCCTATGAGTCCAGCCTTGATGACGACTCTGACGTCCATGTTGAGTTGGATTAGCATCAAGTCCATGTGTCAGGGGTGAGTGATTCTGATGTGGACACTCCTCTGTCTGCGACCCCTGCACTGAGGGATCAGACAGTCTTGGTTCCTCCGCCCGTGGTGGATCGGGACACAGGGTCACCCTCCACACCAGTCAATGATGTGCCTGGGACATCACGTCGACGGGGCATGTAGTCATGCAGCCGTGGGCGGTGCCAGCACAGCGAGGACCCCCGGTCCTTGGGTCCCGCAGGGGTCAAGCCCGGCAACGCGGTTGCCGCGCGCAACCGCTGTATACTGAGTGGGAGCAGACATGACTGCCAATTCCAACGGCAGGGGGCAGCAATGGAGAACATCGCTGAGAGCATGGAGTGTGTGGCCCGATCTGTGCTCCCGCCTGCTAGGCAGGTGCTTCTCCAGCAGCAGGCAGCACGGTCCAAGGCCCGCTCGCTCAGGCTGGGCATGGCGGCCTCATACAGGGCACGCCAGGCTGAAATGTTGTCTCTGCGTCAAGCAATTGCTGCTCACGTAGAGGCGCACATGGATGCCCTGAGGGAGGAGTATGCTTCCCTCAGATCCACTCTGGGTGTCCTTATGATGTCCCAGAGGCAGCAGGCAGAGGAGAGGTTTGCACAGCTTGAGCGTAGCATCTAGGCTGAGCTACAGGCTTGCCGGGAGGTGCAGCGGTTGTCCAGCCAGGCCTTGCAGGAGGAACTCCGTGTTACACGTGCTACCTTGCAAGAGGAAGCACATGTATCACATGAGGTTCTGCATGCAGACCTACGTCACATTGCCACACAGAACCAGGCTCACCCGTCCGGCAGACTTGCTGCCGACGATGGGCAAGCTGCGGCTAGGCGTGGCCAGGCTACTGTGCCACGTCCTCCTTTACAGGATGAGCCAGACTCGGACGACCATCTATCTCCCACATAGGTCGGGCTGTGTAGGCGTTGAGCCCACGGAGGGTTTTTTTTTAGCTCAGCATCATCGCATGTGGATGTAGAGCAGCACCCTGTACCTCCCCCCTCCTGGGTGCCTCCCCTCCCCCCCCGGGTCGTATGTGGCCATTTTTGATTTTTCTTTTAGTTTAGTTAATTAAGTTTCTGTTTGATAGTTAGTTTAATTAGGTAATGTAGGTTTTCCATTGTTAGTGTAATTAGTTAATAGTTGATTTAGTTTAAAATTGCTAGTCTATTGTGCTTTCATGTGACGGTGCGGTGCTTTGTGGCTTTTGAAGGCATCCACTGCCTGTTCCAGCTGGGCCCTTCAGGCTTGTCTTGTGTATGTGTTTGCTGCTTTGGGTCCTTGACTCACATATGCCACTCCTGCCTCCCTTATCCATGGGCTCGCAAGGATGGTTCGGTGTTACAGAATTTTACACAAGGGCTTTGGACTGTCATATCTGTGGCATGTCTGGTGCTGTGTGACTTGTGTTGACACCCCTAGTGGGGATGATTTTGGTGTTATTGTCCACTGTTCAGCTTTTGCTAGGTGGGGTGTGTCATGATTAATGTGTACATTAATTGCTATGCATTGTGAAGTATGTTTCATATCTTTACTGTACACATGCTTGTTGCAATTCATGCTGTAGATAGTGTTCCAAACTTTGGATGTGAAAGACGGACTGATGGTGTGATTTGTGATGTGACTCTCTGACATGGTCAAGTAATGAGATGCCTGATGAGACACACACAGGTGACTTTGAAGCATTAATCATGTGTGTCATGCCCTTTCTGCAGGCGGATGAGCCTCCAGAGCACCTTTGCCAGCAGACATGGCCCATTGGACGACGGAATTGTGGACACGTTTGTTGGTGCCCACATGCACATGTGTGCACAAGCAGAGGCACAGGGATTGCAGACCCACATCCTAGAACTGCTGACATGTTCCAAGGAACTCCAGGCAAGGTGAGCAGCACAGGGCGGCCACGACACAGCAAAGCTTGCACCAGGCGAGTTGCACATGCAGGCTTAGTCACAGCACTGAGGGTGAGCTTAGACGAATATTGGTGTTGAAGCATACAATGCAGCTCAGATGTGTTGGTGGACTGATGGCTGTTGATAGTAGGGTTGTCTCGGACACATGCAGGGGCAGTGGCACATACCCTCCGGTACACCAAGGTCCATTGAGGCACTTGTATCAACCATGTAGCCTTCCGAGACATGGAAAGGGGCAGCTCACAGGGACATACAGCAAGGGACATTCTCTGGTGCAGTGCATGTCTTTTCCATGTACTTTATGATAAATGCACTGCCAACTTTGTTTCGGCCATGGTGGTACGCAACTTGCTCAGAAGTCATGGCTGGCTATATGGGTCTGTCTGCTTACCCAGGGAACATTGCATGTTGTGTGAATTGTGACACATTGGTGTTCCATTTGCCACGCACCCACCGGCGGCTGACTTACTGCATTGGCTGTGTATGACCCGTCACAGGGGTGATGTTATATATGGGTACGAAGCATCTACACCAGATTGTCTCTTTGTGGAGTAGTTTGTTGCTATGGGGCATGTTTGGTGTTGTGTTTTTGTATAATTGGCACGTACAGGTTGTTGACTGTGGCTCTCTTTGCAGCATTGCAGTGCTCCTGTAACCGGACCTGAGAGTGCGCAGGCAGGAGGCCAGCACTCAAAACCAGAGCTAAGTGTCTTGTTGTTTTTCTTTCGAACTGCTCTGCATATGCTTGCTGGGGAGTGTACTAATGCATGGATGTATGTGTGGTTCAATTTGGTATGTTTTTTTCTCCCTAATAACCCGTACTCCTATGCAATTTTGAACCCTGTACCCTCTACCCGGTGTTCCTGCTTCCCGTACCTATCCAAGCAACGTTCCCTGACCCTCTTTCCCCGCTGGGGTTACGGATGCCTGTGTAAGCCCCGAACTTGCAGGCGCCAAAACCCTAGAGGGGGTGGTTGGTTCGTACCCCTCCTGAGCCTGGACTACAGAAGGCCATGAGAATGATGTCCAAGTTTGTTTGGATTGTGTATGTGTTCATGCAGGTATTACATTTTCGTGCATTCGCTAGTTTCATGTGTCATTCCTCCTCCCCTCTCCTGCCACTCATTCCAGTCATCCAGTGTGTCAACACCTGTCCCGACTGCATATCCCTGAACCTCCTTCCCCACCAGGGTCTCAGGGGCCTGTGTGAGTTTGACCTTGCAGGCACCCGGGACATGGTGGGGGTGGTTGTTTTGTGACACTCCCGCGCCTGTACAGGGGACCTGTGACAGTACACATCCGTTCATGGTGCATCATCCTATGTCATGTACCACACATGTTTCACATCCTGTTGTGACATTGTTTTACTGTGCTACCTTGGTTGTTCCATCATTGTGGTAGTACTTGGCCTTTGTGAGGTACTGGTACGTCAAGTCATCTACTGGAGGGTGTTCTGGTTCGTTTTTCTGGCTTGAATTTTGTGATTTTGGACATGAGTGTGGATTATGAGGGTGCAGACACCTTTTTACACACAAGGTGTGGATGGTGATGAAGGGTAAAGGTGATCCTGTGGCCAGGTGGAATTGAGGTTTGAAGGCTCCATGACCCAGGTGCAGTTGTTCAGTGGGTCATGGTCATTTGTGAGGGAGGGGGGGTTGTTGTTGATAGTTGCCTTGCCCTGCAGTGTGATGGGAACTCTGACATTGTAATGGTGGTATCCTATGTACATGTTGTGTTCTGCTGATCAATGCCTGTTCATGTGTTGTGTTTTCCTTTCAGGTGCAATGGTATAGTTGTGGTTTGACATGCTGGGGTGTACACATGGTGAATGTTCACATGTGATGTGTAGAGAACACTAATGGTCACTTGAGTGCACATGCATATGTGGAGTGCATGTCCTTGCAGAACCACACACTTGCACTCTGATGCACTACATGTACTCCCACCCTTGCATATCCACGTGTACACTGTTTGCCTTCTGGTGCTCACTGTGTCCCTGCAGCACATGTTCTGTGACAGATTATGGATCCTGTACATGCCTGATTTGCTGTTTGATGTGGTCTGTCACTTAGATGTGATGCTCAGGGTGTGCATCACACACAATGGCTGTTCACTGTGCTGTGCGCTGAGCAGTGTGTTGCAGGAGTAGGACACAGCACACATGAGCTGCAGTGTTGATTTTGCAATGCACAATGTGCATGTAGACAAGCATTCATTGTTATGTTATGTCTAGGACTCTTGTAATGCATTTGGAAATGACTTATTTTGGGTGGGAGATTTTGTTGGTCTGTCATTTCATCTGATTCCGGGTCAGGCATCATTGTCTGATGCCACTGTACATTTAGGACATGGCAATGTGTACCTTATCGTTACTGTGTTGGTGTATGGGTATTGCTTGCCATGTCATGTTGTGGTTTGGGAGGGTTTGAGTGACATGACAGTGATGGCCATGGCCAGTTTTGAAGGTGTGTGTGATGCACACCTTGCATGTCAGGGTCATCCGCTTCTCAGAGCAACTAGCTGAGGGTAGATCTCTCTCCGCGACAGGGCCCTCCCTCTGGAACAGCCTTCCTGCCTCACTTGAACTTGAGGGGAACCATCTCCAGTTCCGGAAGCACCTCAAGACCTTCCTCTTTGCTTCTGCTTTCTCTCTGCCTCTCCCTTGCAGAATTCTTCACTGGAACTGCACTGGAGCTGCAACTGGGCCACTCTCAACGACCTCGGTCCCTGGCCCAGCCACTCTCCACTTGCACTGCCTCCCTGGCAACCCCTGCACTGCGGTACTGTCTCTCTATCCCTACAGCCCACCCTTCCCAGCACTTGTCTGCACTTACCTTTGCAGTTGCCACCAGCCGACCTATGTATTTTTTTTTTGGTCTACTTCCCCTGTACTGCACCCCCCCTTCCCCTTGCACTTTTCCCTTCCCCCTACCCCTGCATTTGCACAATCTCAATGACACCTGGCCTAGTAGTACCGTTGTCTGTCTTCCCTTGTTCCCCCCTCCCTGCCTCATCGCACCTTGAAATACTTGTGCATAGTCCATATCATGTCATATGTCATATGTGTGCCTTTTGGTCACACGGGATAGCTTGTGTAGCTAGGGATGCAGACGATGTGGCACTTCCATGGCAACTATCTCAGGGTGGTAGGGTTCTGACAGTTGACTGTCTCTTTGTCATCATCGATTGTCACCTGGTATGTGCCAGGCCTGTGTGCACTCCGCAGGGGTGGGAGTTTAGGTGAAAAATGTGGCCACAAGCTGGGTCCGGGCTTCCTCGCCACGTGCCCTGTCCCCTCCCATGGGCAGCATCTGTGCCTGTGGTTGGGGATGTGGGGGCACCACCATGTTCACCGGGAGGCCCTGCCGTGTTGCAACATTGTGCAGGACACATGCTGCCACACTGATCCTGCACACTACTGGTGGTGCATAGAGTAGTTGCCCACCAGAGCGGTCAAGGGAGCGGAAACGTGACTTGAACACTCCGAATGTGCGCTCCACTATGCCCCTGGTTGCAATATGGGTGGCGTTGTATCTTACCTGGGGTGGTGTGGTGGGGTTCCGGATTGGCGTCATCATGTGGTTGCTCAGAGGGTAGGCACTGTCCCCTGGGGAGGTGATAATAGTTGAGATTATAAGGGTTTGGATATTTGTCTGTGTGTGACTTGCATGCATGTGCAAGGGCATTTGTACTGACCTAGGAGCCATGTGTCGCCATGCTGCCCAGCTTCCAGGGCCCGGCTCAGGGCGGACATTCTGTATATGAAACTGTCATGGGTGGAGCCAGGGTAGTTTGCATAGACAGAGGTGATGACTCCCTTTGCATCGCATACCACCTGTACATTGATGGAATGCCAGTGCTTGCGGTTTCGGTAGATGTGCTCAGTGGCCCTAGGTGGACGTAGGGCCACATGGGTGCAATCTATGGCACCGAGCACTTTGGGGAAGTGTGCCACCCTGAAAAAATCCAGGACAACGGCCTGCCTTTCTTCGGGTATTCTGGGCATGTATATGTGCCTGCGGACTGAGGGGCGCGCTGTCATGATTGCCAGTACCTGGTGTAGGCAACGTGACTGTGTGGCCTGTGAGACCCCCCCCACTATGGCAGTGGTCCGCTGAAATGACCCAGTGGCCAAAAAATGCAGGACATTGAGCAGCTTCTCCAAGGGGCTCAATGCTTGGGAGCAAAGGGTGGGGGATGTAAGGTCATCTTCCCACTCCCTGACTAGGTCTAGGATGATATGGGGTGGAAACCTATACCTGTCATAGACCTGGTCGTCAGGCATCCCAAAAAGGCTTGTTTGTGGTGCGGAAATGCGTGCCCTGGCTATTCTCCTCCTCCTGCGGTGTCCCATGATCAGTGCTGCGACAAATGGGGCATTCATCATAGCTGTATATACGCGTTTGTTGTTTGCGCGCACTTTTATGCTGTGCGCGGGGACGCTTCCGCCTGCCTTCGTGTGGCGGATGCGTTGACGCCTGTGCGCGTCTTTTGCCGTGCACGGGTTTCCCGTATTCGGATCCATGAATATGGGTTGTTCGCGTGCGTGTGGGCGTTCCGTGTAGTTCCCTGCAGTACTTCCCCAGTTACGCCTTCTTTTTCACGCGTTGTTCCCCATTCTGCGTGTTACGCCCACTGTTCCGCCCACTTTGGTTGTGTGTGCCGCGCTATGTGCGCTTTTGCTGTGCGCGTAGCGCACGCCGTGTATGCCCGCGTGCGCCATGGCTGGATTGGGCGCACGGACAGCGGGAAACATGCCCAGCGTCTTCCTTGAATCGCATGTGTGCGCGTGCGCTGCGTTTCTTGCGCTTGCGCTCCCTTGCGCCTGCTTGCGCATGGATTTTCGGTGCACGTTTGTTCCATGAATCGGCCCCTAAATCTGTGGCAGGATCAAAATTAACCCTTTTTATGTACTGTGCATCTCTCTGTGTCACTATCAAACAGACACAGGGCAATGTCTTTCGTGTCTGCACATTTTAAAGTGTATCCATTTTTTATTCAAGATGCACTTTAAAAAGCATAGAAACACCAGATGATTTGTGCAAATGCAGAAAGGGGTGAAAAAAGGGCACCTGAATATGCACATCTGTGACGTACACATTTAGACACACAAATAGTTAGTCTATTATTTCAGCTATGAACCTTCCGGAATACTTTGCTTCCAAAATCTCCAAATACTGAGACTCTCTCCTCCCCTCCTCCTATTTTCTTCTCTCCACCTACTCGACCATCTTTCACTACCTGTATCTCTATTTTCAGTCATAGCAACACTGAGGAAGCCCTTGCACTGCGATGAAGGCAAACCCCTCATGTGTCCATTCACATCCTCTTGTGCCTCAGATTGTTAAACGTATTGCCCATCTAGTGGCCTCTCACCTTGCTAATCTCTTCAACCTGTCCTTCAAATCCACCTGGTTTGCCTCTACTTTCAAAATGGCAATGGACATCACCCTCCAGAATAATCAAGGTGCAGTTCCAAACCTGCCTACCAAACTTTGACCTGCATCACTTCTTCCTCACTATTTGAATGTATAAAAAAAAGTTGTATGCAAACAAACTTTCTTTAAATGCAAAGCATTCATAACCCCCTCCAAGGTGGTTTCCGTTCCTGCCATTTCATTGGAAATGCTCTTATGAATAATTCCAACTTTATTGCCTCAACATTCCAACTTAGACTCTTTTCCAATCCTCTTCGACTTATCGGCAGCATTTGATAGTGTTGATAAATCTAATCTCCTCACTACTCTCTCTCTCTGCTTGGGATTTGTGATCAAGATCTTGCATGGATGGAGTCCTACCTGGCATCTCATCAATTCTTTGTTTCCTGGAACAACAGCACCATTAAACTCACTCCTGTAACTGTTGGTGTTCTGCAAGGCTATGTCTTGGGTCCCCTCCTGTTAACACTGTACACTTCTGCTCTCAAGGAACATATATCTTCCTTTGGGTTTTCGTAGCCACTTTTTGCAGATGACAATGCAAAGGAAATTTCTCTTTCCTTAACTCTCAAATGACCTGTCTACCAAAATCTTGGACTGTCTCTCTGCTATTAAATACTGGATGGCCACCTACTCTATTATGTTGAACTATTCCAAAACAGTGATGTTTTTCCCTCGTGCTACATCCTCTCTTCTCCTCCCCTTCAGATCTGTTTCTCACCTGCCCCTCTTCTCTACTCCCTTTCAGCTAGAAACCTTGGTATCATTTAGACTCACATTCTCTACCTTCATTTCCAAAACTGCAATGGCAACGTATCTCAAACTCCTATACATCATGAACATTAGGCACCTCCTTCCCTTCAAAACCACCAAACATATGTTAACCTCTCTTATCTTCTCGAAACTCGCCTCCTCTGCCAGTATCTACTTTGGTCTTTCAAACTATGCATTCTGTCCCCTTGATAAGATAATTCACATTGCTACCAGGCCTCTGTTTGAACTCCCTCACATCATCCCTACTTCCTTCTATCATCAACAGACACGCTGGCTAACTATGCAGTACAGGGCTAAATTCAAATTTAGTCTACTAGTGCATAAATCCATCCGCGGTTAAGGCACCTCCCCACAAACTCTCTTTCCACCTTCACTTCGCCTCCTCCAACACCTTTGTGGCACCTCGCCCACCCTATGCCTTCATTCGCTTCCACTCTTTCACCCATTTTGATCAGGTTACTTGTGAACTCCCTCCCAATTCGAAACACGGTCAACATCAATGTAAAACAAATATAAAGCCCACTGTCTTGCTTCTGTGCTACCCCCTTGACTCACCTCTTCAGCCTTACTACTTATGCCTTGCCTCACATCTAACCAGACTCTTTATTCTTTTTCCACCCACACTAGCACTTCAAAATGTCACAGCTCATAATTTGCTTGCTAGACTGCCTACCGGCGGACACTTACTTGTCCTATGTTTGTCCTTCGTATTGTTCCAGGTATGATTCCAATATAGCCCTTCTCAAACTCGATCAGCATGCCACTCAAACTCTCCCCATTATAAGATGTGAACTGCTTCCGATGTATCTACTATATTACCTTCTGTACGCTCCTTAGAGTTCAAAATAGCTTGTTTCCCTTTATGTATGCAAATAAAAATTAAAATAAATGCATACATAGATGTTATTTGTGCATAGCGCACATCTATTTTTTGGTGCAAGTGATGAGGTGCCCTAACACATCTCATCAGTTGCTGCAAAACTAATTGTGAGAATCTGCTACTCTGCCCCATAGTCCAAAAACAATGTCTAGGTGGCTAACCAATGAATTCGCCCGAGTGGATTTTGTCAACAAGCACTGCAAATCCCAGAAGAAAAATCTGAGTATTTGGTTTACTCCATCAATTGCAGACCTTAACATATCAAGTTCAAATAACATTGACATATCACCAACACTAAAATCTGTCCTACTATCTCCATCTTCGACATTACAAAGCTGCCGTTCAAAGGAATTTTAACCATATAATGTAACAAGCTCCAATAACCAATCACAATCCCAAATATCAGGTTCCTCTATCAAGTACATTTCACCAAAATGGGGAACACTTCATCAAAAAAAGAGAACAGATGTGCAATGCCATTCCTTCCTTGATTTCACACATTGATGAAATACATAACAAAAAAAACAAAAAAAAAACAAGCACATCATCAGTCCACCTACACTAGAATTAGGTAATATAACCTTATAGGGCCTCATTACGACCCAGGCGGTAAGTTACCGCCTGGGCCGTGACTTTACCACCATGGCGTAAACTATGTTTACGCCATGGTGGTTGGCGGACTTACTTTTTATTTTTTGTTTTATTTTTTTTTTATTTTGGTTGGCTGATTATATCAACCTTTCAAAAGGATAACTCTTGAATTACATAACAGTTCTTGACATATAACAGATATGTGATAATTATTAAATATATAACATTTACAATTGTTAACTTGCAAATATTTACATCAGAAAGAGAGGAAGAATAAAAATTTCATTCAATGTTTACGTGATCAGTTAACACACATAGATTGACAAAAGGTCGTCATAATCATAATGATAAAAAAATAAAAACAAGCAAAACAAAAACCAATCCACATTTAGCATCTGACAACAGACTGCCTAGTTGTTTGGCAATATTGTTTTTATAAACTGTGTGAGTGCAATGTGGATTGCAGTTCGATTACTCGTGACTAAAATATTCCAAATTTCAGATTCAAGATGATTACAAGTCAATTGCAATACATTACTAAAGTAGCATTCACGCAATCTGTTTAAAGCCGGACAACTTACCACTAAATGCATCAAGGTTTCTATTTGTTTTTGGTTTAGGCAAAATCGACAATATCGATGTTCTTTAGCGATTATGCCTCGTCTAGCAAGGATTTGATTTGTTAGATGCAAATTTAAACGTGTTCGTAGCATTTCAACGCGAACGATGTTTGATGGACACTTCAAAAGATAACAAGCCATTTGCATATACTTTTTTGGTGGAAAAAGGCTCGCATCATAGTCCATATATTTAGAGCATAAATGGTGAGTTGTAATCCAGTCATGCCAGTAGATTTTTTTCTTTGCCTTGTCAGGGTTATTTAGCAACAGCTCAATTGAAATGTCAGCTTCTACCAACCAACCCAGGATGCTCTTTACCCACTCCTTCGGAAAAGCATCATGCGATAAGCGCATATACAGTGCTAGCGTACACAAGATATTTGTGTTGTCAAAACCAAGAAGACATTTGCGATAAAAGTTACACATTTTCCACGCCACCACTGCAGACAATGAAATTAAGCCCAGCTCGTACCTTAAAAGGCACATCGGAGTGCACTTGGGTAAGGAAAATATAGCTTTCCAGAATTTGCCCTCAAGTAAATCCCAAACGTCCCTACGCCGTGGCTGGAAAGTTTCAGCTCCATAGGTAACAATCGGAACAACTTTCTGATTATAAAATGTAACTATGTGAGTTGTGGTAAATTTGCCGTATCTGTGCAAAATTATTCTTGCCTGTGATGTTAGCGTCAGAATTTTTGTTCTTAATGTGTCAAGATAAATTTGATTTTTCACGGTGCCGGAGAAGGGTAATCCCAGATATTTGTAACTGTGGACAAGTTTTAAGGGCGAATTCTTCAAAAGCCATTTGTAGTTGCCCATTTTTTTATCTTTACTTTTTTGGCAAATCACTATTTGTGTTTTGCTGACATTAATTGTGAGATTGTTCTTGTCAACATACGTCTCCAGTTTAATTAGCAAATTCTGAAGCCCTCGCGGTGTTTGCGATATTAAAACCAGATCGTCGGCATAAAGCAGCCATGTGATTTTTTGCGTGCCTAGTTTAGGAGCGTCAGAGACTGTTTCTTCAAAAGCACCACCGATATCTAGCAAGAAAAGATTAAATAAAGTAGATGCTAAAATGCACCCTTGCTTAAGGCCCCTTAAGGTGTCGATGTTTGCAGACAGGATACCTTCAATTGACAGCCTCACTTGCATGGATGTATTTGAATGTAACATCTTGATTACTGTTAACACTGATGACGGACAGCCATAGTTTTGCAGCTTTTGGAATAATAGTGCTCTGTCTACCGAGTCAAAAGCAGACCGGAAGTCCACGAAGGCCATATATAATGGTTGATTTAAGTGGGCATATTTAGATTTGATCATATTCAGCATTATCAAATTTACCGAGGTCCCTAGGCCTGCCACAAATCCAGTTTGAAAAGGATCTCTTTTGAAGGAAATCGCTGACCACCTGTTTAATTCTTGCAGAATGATGCGGCTGTATAATTTACCAGGCGCATCTAACAATGCAATTGGTCTAAAATTCTCAGGTAGAGAGCGGTCACCTTTCTTGTGGATTGGTACAATGAGAGAGTGCTTCCATGACGGAGGGATTTTCTGAGTAGCATTAATGTTCACAAATATCTGATATAAAATCGATGTCCACAAAACTGGATGTTGTTTGAATGTTTTGTTTGACAACCCATCAGGTCCTGGAGCTCTAGATTGACTAATTTTGTTGATAAAGTAGAGTATATCAGTTTTGGAAATGTTAATGTGAAAGGATTGATGAGGCAGTGTGTCTAATTGCACGGAGTTAGGCGGTAATGCATACATTTTGGAAAAATAGCCAAGCCAAGTTACTTCCGGTACACACTGAGTTTGTGAAAATGTTTGGATCGGAAATAAGGAGTTGGCTATTACTTTCCAAATTTCCGTCACGTTGCTGTTGCGAGTCAGCATTAGCATTTGCTCGCCATCACGCTGATATAGTTTACTACGATGCTGTCGCCGCCAATTTCTGTATGTAATCTTTACTTTGTTAAGTGCTTCAAACCTCCTGTGCAGGGGTAATTTTAGTGCCTCTCTTATTTGACGGCGATATTCAGTTTTTTTGTTTCTGATTTCCATATCAAACATATGTATGTGCTTAGATACTCTTGGCTTGCACACTTTAGAGTTGGTGTAATGTTGCATAAGGTCATAATAAGGGACACAATTAACTTGGGAGCTATTACGCGAGTGACACAGGGATGTACGCAAGGCGTCATCAAATTTCCCAAGACTGGTTTCATTCCAATTTAGGCGGTTTAAGGAATTGGATACCGTTAAGTGCCCCTGATCGATTTTAGAAAGAGTTCTTAAAGGGGTGCCATCAACTGCCCATTCAATAGAGAGAATGCAGTGATCGCTATCCAAGTTCTGCTGAATTTTGAAAACCTCAATTTTGGAAAACAACCTATCGTCAACATAGATATAATCAATAGTGGCTTTTTTCCAGCCCTGTTGCCACGTATAGGTTATTTCACCAGTGTCAAATTTGCTTCCGTTTAGCATACAGAACCCTCTAGAACGCATTAAGTTCTCCCACAGTCTTTGCCTGCTATTTTCTTGCAAATTATCATCATGTAAACAATGCAAATTTAGATCTCCAGCAATAATAGTGTGCTTGATGTTAGGTACCAGTATGATGAAATCTAACATGGTGGATAAATCAAGTAAGAAGTTTTGCATCTCAATACCTTTGGGGTTCCAGTACAAGTTAATAATCGCATACAAGGTCTTTGCAACGGATATGATAGTCAGTTGTAAAAAGGAATTTGGAGCAAATGAAAAAATAATTCCAATTTGTGAAGATATTTTGGCGGCAGTCACAAGGCCAGACATCGGCCGGCCCTTCACACCTTTAATTGCCGGTAAGAAATGTAAACCATGGTTATCCCATAAAGGGGCAGATAAAAACCAGGTTTCTTGCAAAAGAATTACATCAAACTTTGAAAGAGGGTCTTGTGTATTATTAATCAGATGACGATGGCCGCGAGTATTCCAAGACCCTAAGGTTATAGTTCGTGCTTTATTGACCTCGCAAGGAAGTTAACTTCTGGAATCGCAATTACAACGGCATTGATTTGAGGTGACAGCAGCAGTATTAGTCTCAGTAAAACTTTGTGCCTTGTTAATTTCATTTGACGCCGTCTTTACCCAGGATTCCGCACACAAGGAGCCATTAGTGGGCATCACAGGACCTAGTAGTAATATGAATCCAAGTTCGAGTAATTGGGCTTTGGCGTCCCATATCAGATTCCTGATGACACGGGACGTCAGCCAGATGCAGGCTGTGCTCACTACATTGTCATTGAAGAACTCCACCTGTGCAATGTCGGCCGATCCAATATCCTGTAATATGGGAATATCAGAAAAGACCTGTAAGATGCTATGTCTATTTAGTACATATTGAGGAAAAGGAGCTGGCCGACAGCCCAACACTAAAGCAATATTAGATTCTTTATCTCTTTTTGTTTTCAGTATAGATTTTATCTGAGGTTTGTTAGGGGCAGAAATTAAGTTGGTGGGACCAGACTGTTTTGTTTTAGACCGTAGAGAATTTATTAGCGAAGCAATTTCCGCTTCCTGACTTGGAAATGATGGCTCAGCTGGGAGAGTTGTTTCATCATCAACACATTGAAATGTGACCGTGCGTTCAGATACCTGAGGGATGGAGGTGGTTGATTTTGCAGATTTAAGTAAGGGGGCTTTAAAAGTTGTTGACGTTGAAAAAGCACTCATATAGGCATCTACTTCGTTTCTAATTTCTAAACGTCTTCTTGCTAGCATCTGTTGCTCGCAGCCAGCCAAGGAGGACAGTGAGAATGTAGGAGACTGAGTCGAGGAGCAGCTATTAATAATTTCTCTGGACGTACCTTGAGGTATCGCCGCTTTAGAATTAGTTATATTAGAGGAAGACTCGTATATGGACCCAGCTGACTGCTTGGATTGTGATGGTTGGGCTTGAGGGTGAGCTTGCTGTTTACCTGCTAGTTCGTAATTTTCAACAGCTTGCACTAAATGATCTAGTGGCGCATAAGGTTCAGCTGCAATCAGATTTTTGTTGGCACAATCAAGCTTAAGTTTACGCAGCTGATTCAGATGCGCATATTTTTTTGTAATGACACAAGAGGTTTTCTGAACCTGTTTTTTTGGTAATGTAAGCGTATTAAAAAAAGATTTAGAGCTTGCTGAGTTGGGTATTTCTGTGTTTTTGATGTTCTTAGCTTTTTTAGATAGTGCAGATTTCGTTTTTTTAGAAGGTTCCTTGTTTGACAAACAAGTCTTTGAACTCGAGATAGAAGATTTTTTGGTAAATATTTTAAATTGAGCTTGAGGAGCTTCAATTGACGTCATGTCTTCAACGTCATCAGTAGCCTCTGTAGTAGCCTCTCTAATAATCTGACCAATATAAGGGAGCGAGCACAAGATTCCAGAGTTGTCCACGGTGATTGGGGACAAAAGATCAGCTCCTTGTTGGTCCATGCTCACATTTGCCACTGAATTTTGTGACAAGATTGGCGGTACAGAGTAAGGAGCAGAGGTTAAATCAACTATAAGGTTGGGGGCCGAAGTTAAGTCTACCAACGGCGGATCAGCCGCAATCATAGGAGCTGAAGTTAGGTCCACCACCGATGGGAGCATAATGGGCGATGAACACTGGTCGACTGTCGTCCTAGGATTCCCAGGGTTTGTCTTTGGATTCACACCTTGATTAGCCCAGATTATTTCTTGTTTGGCTTGCCACGCCAGCACTGAGAGTAATTGCGTGCTTTGCACGTCCAGTTTGGAGTTCAATGTGTTAAATAGAGTTGTCAAAGTTTGCATTGTCAAATTCATAGCACCCAAAGTTAGTTCCAGCACTTTAGACATATTTGAACAAGGAGGAACTTGATTCACTGGAGAAAATTTCCTTGGAGTGGGATGAATAAAAGAAGAGGTTAAGTTTGATCTGGTGCAACCCCCATCAGAGAATAGTTTTGGTGAAAAGGACAAACCTCCCAATGATTGATTTAACAAAAAGTCAGAGTCAGGGGGAGACAGATCGATAAGCACCATTTCCTCTGAACATTTCGTAACCTCAAGATTATGTTTCGAGGGTGGATAGTGAGCTACAGATTCACTTCTTAACACTGTGCTGTCAGAGAGTGAGACATGCACAGTAGAACCACACACTTCTTGTATTTGATTGGAAGTATTGGGGCCCACTTGCTTAGCACTTAGAGAGGGATGTAAAAGAGATTTAGGATTAACACAATCCGCATAAAAGGATCTAATATCTTTTGAACTTGTAACATTTTTTTGTCTTGATGACGATGTGTCACGAGTAATTACTCGTTTTTTACTTTTGGCTGCTAGGTTGGCCACGGGCCCGGCCCCTGTAGCTCGTGGAGTCCAGACACAGGGGACGGCCTGGACGTGTAATTTGTTCACAAGCAATGGTCCAGACGCCATTTGAGGCAAGGCTTTTTTTAAACTCGATTCATTCACACACATGGTAATAGTACCAGTGGTGGGATTGGAAGGCGGGTTCACACCGCTTTTTTTGACAAACAATTTCGGCAAAGGCAATGGCGGCATTCCAGTACGTAAGGTATAAATATTACGGCTCATGATGTTACTTCAAAGCTTCACTGCCGAAATGCTAACGAACCACTAGAGATAAATATTTGTGGTTCTGTGAAATGTATGTTGCCTGGCAAAAAAAAAAAAAAATAATTCACAATAAACTCACTCACTCCTCTGAGAGGCCCCTCGCTTTGCTCGCGCCGCAGCGGCGAAGCGGCAAAGCGGGACTTCACGGGACTTCGCCGGTGCATTCCGCCCCATTCCGAGGTCGGCGGGGCGGTAAGTCCCCAATCCCCATTTACCCTTCCCCATTCCCATTTTTGCCCCATAGGGCATAATGGGAGTGGGGAAGGCGTTAATTACGCCACCGTAAATTACGGTGGCGTAATTAACTCCATGGTCCCTTAGCGCCATGGATTTGCTAAAAGCAGGTGTTAAAAGCGCCATGGCGCTAAGGGACCTCGTAATTGGCGGTAAGGGGTCGGCGCAGCTAACGCTGGCGTTAACCCCTTACCGCCAGGGTCGTAATGAGGCCCATAGACAGAGTTAGGGGTCATTTTCACGAGAGAATGACCCACCACCAAGTTGGGGAAGGGTAGTTATCCCAAGTGATAAGGACCCCCTCCTGAGGTCTATAAGGCTATTAGCACATCGTAGTAATAGAAATCCATGTTTTGGAAGTTGAGTGGTGAAGTCAAAATGCTAAATTAAAGAGCAAACTGTGTTAGTAATTAAATGTGGCTTTATTTTTTTATATTTAAATAAGAAGTTTGTCTAAATAAGTTAATCATTTTAATTGCAAAATAGTTAAACTGGAAAAGGTTTGACATGAGTATGTATTAGGTATAACGTAAAAACAAATGATTTCCGATGTTTTAGCTTTTGAATGCTTCCCTGAAATCAACAGGGAGGTCATTTGGGGGTTGCCAGGAGTCACAGCAGCAACCCCCAACATCCCCAGTGCAATCCCTGGCATTTCCTTTGCGATCCCTGTGCTTTTTAAAAAATGAGTTCATTGTTTTTAACAGGGGACTCTGTCCCCTGTTGAAAACCACAAACTATATTTTAAAAAAGTGCAAAGTCCAAGCTCCTGCCAGTGCTGGGTGGCGCACACTACTGAGTCCGTCTTCAGCGTGTTTTCGAGCATATGGTTGCTAAGCAACCATGAGCTTGTCCGTCCCACGTCCGTGTCATCGCCTCAATGCCCATCTAGTCTATAATGGCAGCAGTGTTTTCCAGTTTGCACGCGCGGACCGCTCCTGTATCACAACACATCCCCAAGATGACGTCCAATCCCGCAAGAGCTGCAAGCTATGGTGCATTGCTCTTTGCTGCACTGGCCCACATCATCGCAGCCCCCAGGGCAACACGGTAGGCCCAGCTTGTGACATGTATCTGTTGTAACCCTTCTGCCATTCTGCGGTGTGTCAGAAATATCTGCTGTAGGTTCCTGATCCCACATGTTAACATTTCAGTGGTGGTCAACTCATACCATCGGCTCTCTACATGTCGATACAATGGAGGCAGACTACAGCAACATGTTACCAAGTACCTGGAGAGGAGTCCCTTTGCAATGGTTGCTATGCTATATACATGAATGCGTATATAGAGTTTTCCATTTCACTTCAAGCAAAACTGTTTAGAAGGCCCCTATAAATAGTAGTTTAAAATTGACAAGGGAAGGGAGAAGTGGGTGTTGATAATGCCAGTGAAAAGCCATATGGTACAAACGCAAGAAGGGGTGGGCTAACGTAAGCCATTTTAATATATTTTAGCACATGAAGCAAGCACATCCCATAACTTGATAAATAGTAAAGGCAGTGATCAAAATAAACCTAGGCACTCCCTGCAAGTCCACTGACCCCTTTCATCCATGGAAATTCAAGGGCAGACTTTGCAGTGCATGGTCGGTGAGGGTACTTGTGTTCTAGCACAGACTGGGACATAAAACAGGCTTGAGCACAACATAACTAAATACATAAATACCATGGTCCACAATTGCAAATGGCAGTTCATTGCTTTTCATGACAACATGTTTTGGTTACTAGGTAAGAGGAATGTGTTGTAAAAATGGTTGCATCCTGTTTAAAAAATAAATTAAAAAAATTAATTAAAAAAGCATATTCAGCATATTCAGTTAGGAACAATTATCTAAGCTACCACATGCACAGTGCATTAAACTGGTCTACTAAAGCATATGTGGTCCGATGTTCAGAAATAAGCTGTTGGCCAGTCCAGGCCTGCCTGGTCAAAGGTACAGAGAATACCTTAACAACAGCAGCCACGAGAAAAGCACACGGTCTGTAATATTGATGTAAATCACAGTTCAATTGCTATAAGAAAAAGGTATGAATAGCCATTCTTTGGGAAATTAAATGCACATTAAGGACTGGGAAATGTGAAGGGTGGGTCAGTGCACACTTGTTTAATTTTCCCTCTAAGGAGGCGCAGCACAGAAGGGGGCTCAGGTCTGTTGTTGGGCTGATACTTGTTCTTGGCCATGCCATGCGTCAGAAAGTCGGGTGCGGGGAGAAGGCAGCAGGCAAGGCCAGTGGAGTAACTTTGCTGAAAATGTTGGGGGCAGAGGGGTGAGAACCAAACAGAAAGGTGCCCCAGCCAATTGAATCTGGGCAAAATGGTGTGCCATGAATGTTGAGGGGGAAGAACACCCCTGTCCCCACCCCTAAAATTACGCCATGGGCAGAGCTCGGCCCAAGTGTGTTTTGATCCAGGACTGCGGCGAAGCGTTTACCAATGTGCTTCCAATATTGTGCACAATTTTCCACCAGGGTCTCTGCAGCTGCATGAGCTTACCCGGGCTGGGATCCCATGGCCACTGGGAGTCAATATCCTCTCAGAGAGGAGGTGTATGTTTGAAAAACATCTTGCCCTGACATTGCATTGGTGTTTCAATGTATGATTTTGGAGTGAGAATGATGAAAATCCAGTCAATGCCAGTATTTATTGACTACATTCTAAACATCCTGATTCGCTGAGAGGAGGTCAATAATGCTCTCCAAATGCTAATATCTCTTACCTCATTTCAACCCATGTCAAAGCAAGACATAAAGGGACCTTTTTAGTTTAGTTTTTAGTTTAAAAAAGCATTGAAAACTTGGTTGTTCAACCAACCATGACCCTGTAAACTACTCTACTAGGCACTGTGATACTAGTGTGCCATTAACCTGTCACCTGTAACAATGTGTGTTCTACGTGTCATTTGGTATTCATGTGAAATGTAGATACTTTATGAGCATCACCAGTTTTTTTTTTTTCTGTTTCAATGTAACTCTGTACAACAAACTTTATAAGCTGTCTGTAACCTCGCCATGATACCTATGGGTCTGGGCGTGTAACAAATGCAATAAAATAAAAAATAACAAAATAAAAAAAAATAGTCAAGAGGTGGACAAGGAATTGTCATGATCTGTTCTTTCCAGTTTTATACAGATATATCCTCCCTTTGCCTTGCTTGATCGATCTGTTCTATTTCTCATTAAGATATTGCTCGAAACTTGCATACTACTGTACGAGTTTACAAATGCTTGTGCAATCCTTACTGTGCCAAACCCAACTCCAGTATCATCTAATTTCCGAAGCTCCTGTAGCTCTTCAAATGCAACTAGGCTCCATCCTTCATCAAAGCAGATGCCTTACCAGTCCCAGTGCAAGTGAGCTTTCAGTTAATGCAAGGCAATGCGAATGTAGATTCCCAGATTTCAGTCTCTCCAGTGGCAGCAGTAAAGCAGATGTCCTCTTTCTCCGAGACCAGTCTGCAGCATTTGTCATGATCCACCACATCACCCAACCTCAAGGGCTTGATATTTTGGGACACCAAAACTACCTGGATCTCTTTCCACATCTCACAAGTCAGGCACGTTTCCTGCAGAGACTGCTTCATCATGTGTTGATGCCTAAGGTGTTTTCTTTTTTGTATTATGTGACTGTTGGCATGTGCCACACTTAGAATTCTGAACTTTGGCTCACGTTGCATCTGGATGGAAATGTGACTGTTAGCATGTGCCACGCTAGTATGGAATTCTGAACTTTAGCTGGCGTCGCATCTAGATAGAAATGTGATTCTTAGCATGCGCCGCTCTTCGAATTACGACCCTAGCTTGCGTCAAATCCAGATAGAAATGTGACTCTTAGCATGTACCGCACCTAGATGGAATCCCACAACTGCAAGGACAGCAGTGCCAACTAACCAACCAACGAACAATTCCATCCCTCTGCATACACCTCTCAAACTATAACCAAACACAACCACAAGCCTAAAACGCAGCAATCCGCACAAACTTCACAACAATGCAACAACAAAACAAACCACGCATAGACTTGCACAACAGCACACGACGACTACGGACCATAAAACACCCAAAGCCCAGCCAACGGACCCACCGGGCTGAGGCTGCCAACAGCACATCACTGCTCTCTTGCACTCTTCCAGCTTATTCCCACTAACCCCCCTCTTCGCCCTCCCCTTTTTCAGAGCCGCCAGAGCGCCAGGGGACCACTTCGGTGGTGATAGTGTGCGGTACAAATGTCCTTTAGCATTAACATTAACATTATTATTTTTTTATCAACTTTGCCTTATGTTCCACTTCTTTACCCATAGCATCGGCATCTGATCTCAAATAAATAGTCATTCTATATACTTAAATGTCCATCTTTGCTTCATGGTGAATTACAAACAATGCTATGTGCATTTGCCTGTAATGTTGCCATTTATCAGACCATTCTATGATGTAATCTCTGCCAAAGTCGTCGTTCTGTCGTGTTGTTCCCCAACAGTTGTGCAGATCAATTTGCAATTGTTCGACACGTGCGCCTGTCCGCATGCATGCAGCCTATCCATCGTATAAAACAAGACGGCATATGGCGCAGAAACATTCTGTGGTACCAGCACCCTGTGCCCAAAGGCTAGACCACTTTACAGTCAATTGAAATTCCCTTTTCATAGCAGATGGTGAGAGCATTCGACAGCATCTCCACAGGGTCATAAAATGAATTTTTGCAACGCTCGCCTCTGGATGTCTCCTGTGACTCAGCAATTCGATGAAATGTGACTAGCAAGCGTTCCGTATTAGAAAGGAGAATACGTTGTGTGATAAAATTATTAATATTTCAATCGTATGGCGTACCGTAGTGGCTTAAGAGAAAAGAGCTGAGTTAACAAATATTATCTGACAGAGACAAAGTCAAGCAGCGTGCCCCTACCGTTGGTCACGGTTTTAGTTCTGCTACTCAGTGCGTTCCTTTGTTATACATATTTATTCAGGAGGAAGGAAAAGGTAGCAAGTGGCGGATTCCCAATCTTCTATTTACAATTAAACTGGTACTACTGATTTTTCATATCAGGCAAAACACATCAAGCTCATTTAGAACAAAACATCACCTGCTTAGATGAACATCAATCAGTGTGTTTTACAAAACAAAAAGCAAAAGCTAGGAGGACACATATGAGGCAGTTTTTGTAATAGATATTTTGATGCCATTCCAAAGTGCGGCAGGTGCAGGTAAAGAGGCATTTTGAAGTTCTCTCAAATAGAATACAGTTCTGTTAATGAAATGTAGTATAACTGACAGATGAATTACATTTTGTATCTGTTAACGTTGTGAAAGCTACAATTATGGACACATGACAATTCAATATGGCAGAGGTACAATTGTCTATCATTAATTTTCTATTACAATGTAACCAAAAACATTGGGGGGTCATTACATGTTCCCGGGTCTGGAAATCAATGCCGGTAATATTGATGGTAATTCCGACACCAGCATTTTTTTTCCGGACCGGGGAAACAAGTTTGCTGGTGGGGGCCATAGATCTAACTCCAGGCCTGACCTGCTGATTGATCAGGCCCCCACTGTCAACAAAATTGCCCAATTAATGGCACCGGTAATAGCGGTGCCGATAATTGTGGCAATCCCTTCCATGGAGTCCTGGAATGGGCAGTTACTTGCATTCCAGATGCTCGTGATATCCCAGTAATTACGGGATAGCAGGCGGCGTGAATACTAATTCAGTTTTGATGGCATCCCGCCGTAGTGACTGGCGTGATACCACTAAACTTGGAATGAGTTCAATGCGATATGGCCCTTAGGCGTAATAAAGAAACAAATACTTATTTTTTTTTCTCACTGGTAGTCTGTCAAGACGAATGAGAGGTCAGAATGTACTAAGGAAGATACTCATAGGCAGGCCTGTCAAATACACTTTGGCGAGCTGCAAACCACAGGATGTCATGATCGCACAGATATTTCAGGAGTTCATCATTAGGGCTGATTGTTCAGACTATAAAATACATTTGCAGCTTCTTAGCACGTTGATTTTCCGGATTCTGCATGATATGATATGATATGGCATTTGTAACGCGCCTATACACAAGTGTTTCAAGGCGCGACGAGGCAAGGGAGGGCGAACAAAGGGAGGACAAACAACGATCCTATTAGGCCAAAGTGTTATTCAGATCGCGCACGTCCATGGGATGAGACAGTTAAAATGATCACAGGATTCGATAAAGTTGTCCACCGTTGTGGAAGGTTGGAAGTGTTGACTAGACAGGCTATATAAGTACCCCCTTGGCTGCAGCTTCTAAGCAGTGTCTTCGAGCCTTTCGGAGTAGCAGGAATGAGGCAGCTGTTGTTATTTTATGACTTATTTTAATGGGTCACGGTAGTTTTTTAAAAACATGTTTAAGGCATGCTGAACAAAGCTCTAACAGATTATCCGTGTATAATCTTTCACTGCGAGAGAAATACGCATTATTTGAAAGCAACATTTCCTGTAGAAGAGGGAGGGTACAATTGTTTTTTTTTTTTATTATTTTGTGAGTGTCACAGCATTCATGCATGCATCAGGAATAAGTGGGCGTTTTTGACATAACAGTTAAATATTCTTCCTCGGATGGGATGGTGGGTGGCCACCTGATATGTGTCTCCAACACCAAGACAACAAGGAGTAATAAAGGAACAAAGGGACAAAACCAATAGTTTTGACTTTTGTTCATGCATTGCATGAGTGTGAACGGTGTGAGGGTGCTTGTGTGGTGTGATGGTGAAAGAGCTGTGTGTGGCTAAATATGCTGTTTGACAGTTTGTGTGCAGAGGGCCTGTTTTTCCAGTTTGAAGGTGCGTGTGAAGTTTGAGGCCCCGATGCCAAAGATTGTCTGGTGTCTTGGGACTAGCTTTGTAGTGTTCTTGGCGTGCACGGTTGTCATGTCCATGCATAGGCGTAGGACTGGTTATATGTTGCTCCAGACTTTACCAGTGTGGGTCATGGACATTGTAGTGTTTATAGAAGTAGTGTCTTTGTGTTGTGCATTCTCATTTTGTGCGGAGGCTTTTAGTCTGTGGAGGTGTCTGTGTGTCATGCAAGTCAGGTTTGGCAGCGACCTTTTGGTCATCACTTAATCCGAGATCCCCTTCCTCCTCACCTGTGTCTTCTGAAGATATTGCGCACGGTTTCCCTTTCCTTCTTCGAAGTTTTTTTTGTGAAGAGGTAGGGCCTCCCTCGGATTGAAGCCACTCTGCCGCCGTTTCAAAATTGGCAGGCTGAGGACCCCTTCCTGAGAGTCCCAGCGAGAGGAAAAAGCCTGGGGCAGAAGAAACCTCTCAAATAGACGGATTGGTGCAGCAGGAAGGTAGTAGAATGACGCTGAAGTGTCCACCCGGAGGTACCAATGTGAGAAGCTGGAGGACTGGTAAGTAGGCAGAAAAGAAATGTTCAGGTCTGCGTGTCACCAAAGGAAGGTGAACCTTAAGGATACTGGAGGTATCAGAGTCCGGGATAGCAGTGAAATGCTGGTAATCCACCGCTGGAGGACAGGAAGGATCAGGCGGTCAGGAAAGAGCACAGGACCAGGAATGAAAGGGAAAAGACAGATACAACAAAAAACAGCAAAGGGGCGAGGCAGCAGGAAAGCGACAGAACGCGAGGACAAGAAAGCGGACGGAAGAAAAAAGGTAAGAATGGGAAAGATCTCGGTGGATAGGAAAGATGGGGAAAACAGTAATAGGCAAAGCGGGACAAAACCCGGAAGTGGAGAGGAGGGAACCGTGACCGGAGGCAAACGAAAACCCTGAGCCGCCAGTCACAGGAAAACAAAAAGGCATAGAAGGTGGTGGGTAGAAGACAGCCCAAAGAGTAGATAACAGAGGTAGCAAGTAGTTCAGAACCGAGGGTAAATTCAGTAGAAAGCACAAGCAAAAGTATAACACGTAAACCCAGAAACAAAGCAAAGGGTTGCAAAGCACCGCAGAAAATGCAGGCGTGGCTATAAAGGAAAATGAAACACCAGAGGGAGAACAGACTAGACCCACAATCCGGAAACATGCTGGAAGTAGCGTCACATTCTAATGGCGCTGCAGCCTCCATGCGTTCCGCAAGCGCTATGGAGGAAGCGTGACAGTATACCCCCTCCTTAAGGGTGGACCTCATGGTTTGCCAGGATGACACAATGGTATTTCTGAACAAGTCTAGGAGCATGCAAATGTGATCTGGGTTCCCAGGAGTCCTCCGAATGAGGGAATCCTTTCCAGTGGACTAGGTATTCTAGACGGCCTCTCTTGTACCTGGAGTCCATCAGTCCAGCCACATCCTATTCATTGGCATTTGCAGACGACCTCCTTTTCGTCAATCACACTCCTTATGGTCTGCAAAGGTTGATCACGGCATTAGGAGAATATGCAGACCTGAATGGGTTAGAAGTGAATGTTGAGAAGAGTAAGACAATGATATTTGCTCCATCGTTAGGATGGCGACATAAGATTATCTGTAAATTAAATGGCCTTAACCTTGAATGGGCTTCCTGCTACAAATATTTTAGTCTCTACGTCCAAGACACTCTAAAATGGGAAACCTTTTGGAAAGAAACTAAGACCAAATGTAACAGAGTTTATCTGAGCTATCTGCTAATTTATTGGCCGACAAAGTGCTCTATCGATTGAGACAATACTACTCCTTTACCGGATTAAAGTTCGCTCCATACTTTTTTATGAAATTGAGATATGGGGACATCAACATAGCAATGCCTTAAAACGCTTTGAAAGCACTATTTTTCATAACCTACTCTGTATGCCACATGCAATGTCCGTTGAATACTTATGCATAGAATTTAATGTTGGTAGCATTAAATCCGACTTTATTGGGAAAACCATGTTTTATGGTAATCTCAAAAAAGCTAAATAACAATACGATGATGGTAAGCTTCTTACGTGCATTCCTAGTGATCGATAAATGTAACTCAATAGGAACACTGGGCTCACTAATTTCACTTTATACTAAATGGCATGTTGGATGTAGCATCCTTTCTGCCGAAGGTGTCGTGCAAGTGGTTAAACCAGGTTTGAAACGTAGGTTGAGCACACTTAGTAAAGAACAAAATGTAACCATCCTCTATGACAAATGAAACAGCGCTTTGTTTTGTGAGCATATTGTGACCTGTTTGTGTAAGCCCTCTTATATATTAGCATTTCCAATTAGCTCTACTGCACAACAGTAGATGTTATTAAAGTTCAACATTAGTGGTGCATTGGTCACTCAGGGTGCTCGTCTTGGGATGGAGCGTGAAATGCATTATTGTCGCCCATGGGGTACCCAATCAATTGAACCATTGAGCACCCCTTAACTGTGTGTGAATGTTTGCAAGATATTAGAATGAGTTACTTTACATCCTATAATTACAGTTTTGAGAGCACAGAGTTAGCAGTCTTATGGGCAAGATTTTTAAATGGTTCTGACCATAATCTGATTTACTATCTTGTGAAATTTTATTGGAACTTTGCGGCCATTCGTGAAGCATTAAGTAATTAAGTTATTTTAAAAAGAAAAAAAATAATCTTAAGAATATGATATTTTTATGTTGTGCAATAGTTTGAAGTACGAAGGCACCGTTTTTAATTGTGTGTTTTTAGATAGATCCTGTATGTTTCTAATGGTTTTTAATATTATGATCACAACTATGCATTTGTCAGTATTTTTTAGAAAAAAAGTGTTGTACGTCTGGGAATGATTGCATAAGTCACCATTGTTGTAATGTTTAACTGTGATTCTGTTGTGTGTTGTATATACAAAGACTCTCGGCTGAACATGTATTAACAATAAATAAATTAATAAATAACTGCAAGCCGTTATAGACTTATTAGACCTTTAACATCTGGGGAAAGATGTGTGCTTCATTGCTACTGGAACACTTATTAGATTGGTCTGATCAAAATTCTCCCCATGCAACCACTGGGTTTCCATCAAGGCATGGGAACACCTGAATATGTCTTTCTTTCGAATATTTTGAACCATCTCCACTTTATAGGCAAAACACAGTACCTGTTATTGTATGGTATAGAACGGTTTTATTATGCTCCTCTGAAATTATTTAACAGAATAGAAGGACAATTGTGGAGAAGATTTTAAGACCTGCTAAATGGTCTTGCAATTAAGAAGATTAGGGTGAAAATAGGCCTGTCATATGTATTTGACATGGCCATGTTGAGGAGGATTTTATTTTATGTTTAAATTAAATATAGACAATGCAAAACTATACACAGTTCTTTAAAGGAGGAAGTCTTAAGAGTCTTAAGAAGAACTTTTCAAATGGCAGATTCATTTATAACTGAGTGTGAGAATTTCCTGAGAGAAATAATGTTGATATCTAGGTATATATTTCTGAAAAAGTGTGTTTGTATGTTCAGGGTTGCCTCCAGCCCCATAACAGTTGGTGGGTTGACATTTGGGCCCACGGTCAGCATACCAGACTGGGGTGTACTGGCAAAAGTGAAATTTGACCAACCCCACCCATTCATCCTGCACACGGCAAGGTCCAGCCCTATGGTATCCGTATAGGCAATTTCGGAAGATTGCGATTTTACGATTGTTGGTTCCAGCCCCATTACAGTTTGTGGGCTGCAATTCTGGCATGAGGTCAGCATACCAGTCTGGGGTGTACTGCCGATAGTGCAATCTGAACAACCCCACCCATTCACCCTGCATAGGGCTGGGTGCAATCAGTATAGGTAATTTTCGTGAGATTGATGATTTTGCGACTTTTCCATGAAATAGGAAGTTAGGACACAAGGTCGGCATACCAGTCTTGGGTGTACTGGTGATAGTGAAATTTGATCAACCCCACCCATTTGCCCTGCACAAGGTTGCAGCGGAGTCTGGCCCTGTGCTATCAGTATAGACAGTGAGGAAGAGTGAAGGCCCAGTACATAACTTTAACGGTGAAGAGGTGCCTATTGTAGGTGTTACCGAGGTTGACATAAAGATAGGAAAACACAGAATGAAACAGGAAGTGTTGATCACATCTATTTGTGAAATTCCATTTTTGATGGGGACAGATTGCCTGAAAAGATTGTCTCCTCTCATAGATGGTGTAAATGGGGTACTGTTGTCATTAACCAAAAAAAATGAAGACCTAAGAAAATAAAGTCATAAAACAGCAATATAAATGAATGAATACTGTTGCCAAATCAAATGATGCAGTAGAGGTGTACCTACAGAATAGCTGTGTGCCTAGTGTCACTGTCATTTAGATGTGTCAGGATAAAATGAAAAGTAAACAAGAATAACAATCTGTGGAGATGTATTTGGATCCTAGGAAGAAATGGCAAACTGAAATAGATGAACACACATTGCACTTCTATTTAAAAGAGAAGACATGCAAACAGAACACTATTCCTAAAGCAGACACAGAAAAACACATCACCACCCTTGCTGAAATACATATGGAAGATGAGCAGCCACGGATTCCCATTGGTATAAATGACCATTCTAAAATGAATAAAGCCACTTTGGCGCTAGAACGGGAAATTAGTTTTATTAATGAGAAACTACTGCAGAGAATGATCGAAAGGGTGGAAATCCCACAATTTAGAATTAAAAAAACAATATATCTCTGGTTTGGACAATCCGGATTTTGAAAATCGAATTGCAGGAAGGTGAATGCCAACAATTAATATTCAAAACCATCTACCACAATGTGTGGATAGTGAGTGGAGCACAGAATGATTTTTATCTGGGCAATGATATCATGCACAGAATGTGCATGGTATTAGATTTTCTTAACCAAAAAATATGGTCCCGATTAGGTGGGCCTGTGCCCGAATTTGAAGACAAGAGAAAGGCTTATCATTGTGCACAATTGGTCCCATATGCAATTGAATTACAGGTGAAGAAGGATATTACTATTCCTGCATTCACCAAGCAAGTTGCTATAACACTAAAGTGCAAGAATGGACAACAAGTGAACGATTCTGATTCATTTGTGTGCTTTAATGAATCCATGAAACAGCAAGACCTGGATTATGAATATATCCCATTGGTAGATGTTGGGGAAGGGTCTCTCAAAATTATGGTGAATAATAAAGGATGTCAGGATATTCATTTGGAAGAGAATTCTTTATTAGGAATTGCCATACAAAAATCACATTATACTGCAGATTTCAATCACATGGTGATTGGAAATATCCCTGAGAGATATGTCGGTGCACAGGATGTGTTGCCAGAATATCTGGATTCTCAACCCAAAGGGATCTTTAAAATTCAATCTGTGTACCCTTATGATTCCAATGAGACAGTGTGCTGTCACCAAGGGAATTGTATAGTATTTGACTTAAATGAAAATGAAACAGAAAATCAGCATTGAAATAGAAATATGCCTTAAAGTTTGTCCTATTTAACCTTTTATAGTGAATGTAAAAGTAAGCAAACACATTAGCATTTCTTGTTTCTCTGATACACAATTAACAAAACAAAGAACAACCTATGCAGATGATATCCTTTAATCAACAGATAATTCATCAACAGTAACTGGACATTTATCACACAGTTAGTTACAGATTGCAAAACATTGCCCGTCTACAGCTTAAATGAATGTACAACTCAAGTAATGCTCTGGAATATAAAACAATATAATATCAATATCACAAGTTGACTAACATATGTCAGGATTGGTCTAAAGAAGGAGCTTGATTGTGTTGCCAGGTCTGGAAAAGATCAGGGGCTAAGCCAATGTCGGGACTGGCAGGATTTGGGGCTAGCTATAGCCTTTTGGTTGTAGCCCCTGAGCTTCTATCCGGGGCTACAACCAAAAGACCCAGGGCTATATCCCCCTCACTCCCCCAGCAATGCCTATCCACAGCATACAAATGGTGCTTAGAAAAGACTTTTAATAACGTTATACATCTCCCTTTATCATTATCAGATAGAAGAATGTTGATTTAGAATTTAACACATTGATTTCTGGGAAAATACTTTATATATGGCTGCATAGATAATACTTTCGGAAACAATTTCAAATATTCAACAAATATTTGTTTGTATTCTAAATGCTGATAATTAGGCAACCAATCCTATTTATAATTTATAATTATTCATGTAAAACACACTAAATACCAACAAGTGTCTTGCTTCCAAAACAAACGCTTTGCCCTGAGCTATCCTTCGTCCCCATGCAAACGAATTTCATCTAATATCAGAAATCATTCTTCCGTTACCTGTATATAATATGTATCTAATAACTAGTGGTACAACCCGGCGTTGCCCAGGTCTGTAGCTGACATGCACATGGGTGGTCTGCTATAGCCTTGCGCATGTTTTATTATGACATAACATCCTATTTTTGAAAAATCACAAAATCGGCAATCTCCCAAAATGTACTGATTCTGTGGAGATCTCCCTTCATTGATACTTTTAACAATTCTTTAGACATAATTGTGGCATGTGTGCCTGTGTCAATCATTGTAAATGTATTGCATTTCTCTTCCACAGTAAGGGGAGCATAATATCTGTCTTCAACATCCTCTAACACACACAAAAAGTGTGAATTCTTACTGATTTCAGGTTTCACTTTTCTCAGACCTTTCTCACTTGTGGATAAGCCCATTGGTAAATGAAAGGACATTTTCCCTCCTTTCTGTCCATTTCCGTTTGAGAAACCTTACTCATTTCCCCATATTCAGAGGTCCTTTGGAGTGTGGCCACTATTCGCCCTTCCATCCGGGGATCATCAGAGTTCACACTATAATACTCCAACTGGATATGCGTATAAACATCACCTGATAATTTGTCATTTTCTAATTCTGGGCACTTGTGGGTATTTGGCATGGTACCAGTCTTTTTAACTTCCTCAAATATCTGTGTCTCAAAGAACTCTTCAGGTGACTGATCTGTACCTGCCTTTTCAGTACTTATTCTTCCTGCCTGTATTTTATTACCGTCTTGATTGTCTTGGGAGAGCGTTCTAACATTCACATCTACTCTCTCATCAATTATTTTACCCGTGCAGGAGTTGTTGTTCTTAAATCTGTCTCTGTTCTTTTGGAATTTCATGTTTTTCTCATTTTCCTTTTTCATTCATTTTCCTTTTTGATTTGTGCAAATTTCCAACGTTTGATTTAACTCCAGGTTAAACCAAACTTTTTTTTTAGATGTATTTGCAATTTCTGCCTCATGTTTATTTGCAGGTATTTTCGTTTTTAAATGATTAAACAGCTCAGAGTCATTATGCAAAACCAGATCTGGGCAATTTGTCTTTTTATCATTGCAGGTATCATGAAGATTTAGTTACCTTTTATCGGAAGCCACCAGGTCACTACTATGATCTTCTGCCTCCTCCTTTGATGACTGTTTTTGAACCGTACAGAGTTTTCCTATTTGTTCAGCCAACATTTTCACTTGGGCCTCGAGACACTGGAATCTTCCCATCTCTCTAGAATCTTCTCTCTGCGATCTATGTCGATATTGGTTGTTTTCCCACTGGTTTAATCTTTTCTGATATCTCTCAGGAGAGTGATTTCTATTGGGGTTGTTTCTGAACTCTTGATTCATGTGGGGCGGAGTGCACCTATCCTTTGGTTGTAGTCCCCCGGTGGCGGTGATTGATTGTATTGACGTGGGGCATAATTCATACTCTGCCTCAGAGTATCTGTGAGTATTGTCCCCTATGCTGATTCCCAGTTTCAGTAAAATGATCCACATAACAAGGTCTATCCTGGTTGCCATATAGCATGGTGTTGGGGTCAAATCTGCTCTGTGTCCTCAATGTCTGGTAGGGACCATTACTTCTTTGATCCTGGCTTTGTCTCTGATTATGGTTCATATCTGACATATCACGCCGGTATCCTGCCTGGGGCCTGTCCCCTAAGTACCTAGGGCTAATGTAGCTCTCCCTATTACTAGGCTCATTTTACTGAAACATTGTTTCACAGAGCGGCAACCTCTAGTGATTACCCCTCTGTTCTGGTGTCACATTATTTTTGCCTGGACTTTGAGCAGATTCAAGTGACATTTTAGCTGACCTGATCTCCATTACTGTTGCCGAGGATTCTTTAGATTTTGCTCTAGTATCTTTCATTTTATCACTCTCTCTACCTTGACAGTATAGCACTTCATATAGCTTTGTACTTTGGTGCACAATCCACTCAAGGGACTTGGTACGATCAAATTTGCGGACTGACTGTGATATAATGTCTGTCTGCAACCCATAGAAATAGGCAGTTTTAAATTCATTGGAATTGAGATCAAAAGATAAATCAAAGCGAGAAAAAGCTCTTTTTAAGTCTTGCAAAAACTGGCGAAGGGGCGTATTTGGCCCAGCCGTAAGCGTGTATGCAACTTTATTTGCCTCCTGTAATGATTGGAATGACGTCCAATCTCTTTTTCAAACTCTGCCCATGTCACGTTCTGCTGTTCATTTAATCCTCTAATGATACTGGTTGTGGAGTGTCCAGAGTTAAGTGGAAGTATTGTCTGTATTGTTCCTTAGGTATCTGTAGGGCTTTAAATATATCTTACACCACCTCTAAGCGGTCCTCTATACAGCACTCCCCTCCTTTGTTGAATGGTTTTATCAGGGCCTTGATTGATTTCATTATTTTGATAGGGCTACTTGTTGCTATGCTTGGGATTGCGCTACTTTGTGATTCAACCCTTGTTTCAGGCATAATGGATTGGTGGTGTCACCCAATGGGTGTGTCAAACCCCCCAAGGGTGCTACAATCAAGTTCAGAACCCGGCACATTCACTGGGGCACTATTTCTCCGTGTAGAAATAGAATTCACCTCAATTCCATTGAATGTGGTGTCCTGTCGTTTGTCTTGGGACCTTGAAGTGCATATTTGCCGTTAAAAATCCATGCACTTTTTAAGGAGCCGATCTGCCTCCTTACGAAAGTAATTGTTTTCATCACCCATCTTATTAATAACATTTTGCATATCACTCATTTGCATTTGTCATTCATTGAAATCTTTGTCTCGTTTGTCTCTTTCTTGAAACATTTTAACTATCTCTTGTCCAACATTTTGAAGATCACTTTCGTTCTCGAAATGTTCTTTTTGTAAAATTTGCATTTCCAAAATAACCTCGTCTTTATCTTGTCTAATATGATCTACCAATCCTTTCAAGTGTTTTGATTCTTGAGTGAATTGAGTGACGAGATCTTTACACTTTGACTGCATGTCCTTTTGACATACCTCAATTCTGCTCTTAACTTTTCCTCCTGTTCATTAGCTCCATCTAGTTCAATTTTTTATCTGCTAATCAGCTTGGCATCATTATCTTGCATTCGCCGAGACCTATTTAAAATGAACCATGTCTTGGCATATAGCCGTATCAGATAATCTTTCTCTGCATGTTTATGTCATGATGCCTACCTCTAAGGTGCCAGACAAGACCCAGCTACCCCAGAGGCAGACATCATGTCTTCAAGGGAAGTCACAACAGCCTCATCTCAAGTAGGGGCTCTTTGGACTCAGTCCTGGCGCCTTTGGCGCCAGGCTCATATCGGGCCACAGTCCTGGCGCCATAGGCGCCAGGCTCATAAAAGGGGACTTTGTGTTAAAGGTGATTAGTGTTAACTTACCTGATGCAGAGCATGCTGCAACATTCAGGCCTTCTGAGGCCTGAATGGAACTACTTAACCACACGGGTGTGGTCAGGGGAGGAATACATACCTGAGAGGAAGGATACATACCTGGAACTACTTTGAAGGCTATTTAAGCCACGCCCAAGCAGCAACTCACACTTCGCGTTGTTCAGCATCTAGCAGCTGGACGCTCACCATATTTGCTCCTGCATTCTGTCTTCTGCCACTCCTGCCAGCTTCCTGGAACACCTGCAAAGAGAGAAGAGAAGAGAAAAGGGTAAAGAAGAGTCCTTACCTGCTAAATCCGCATTCCGAAGACATCCCGCCGACGGTCCTGAAAAGGAAGACATCCATTTAAAAGCACATCGCATTGATCGCTGCAGCGCCGCATCTCACTCACCTGTACAAGGTACCACCACGTTCTACGGCGACATCTGGACTCGCAGCCACATCACCGCGCCTAGGGAGAAAAAGACAAGAATAAAGGTGATAGGGGAAAGAAAACAAGGAAACCTTAATTTCCATTACAAAGCTTACCTGTTGGGTTATTCCAACTTCATTTCGGGTCGGTGCCGCATCCTGGCATTTCCAGACCCCGGCCCCTAAGGGGAAAAGGAGACATCAGCGTTAGTGGGCGCATGAAAAGACGTTACCCAACGCCCATTAAAGACTTACCTGATTTCTTCTGGATTGATCTTTGTATCGGGTCGGTGCCGCATCCAGGCATTTCCGGACCCTGGCCCCTTTGGGGAAAAAAGACATCAGCGTTAGTGAGCGCATTGATACAAGGACACTGAGAGAACTCTCATCAAGCTCACCAGAGTCTCATTCTTCGGTTCCACAGCTCTTCTCGGAATAGTTTCCGCACCTGAAAAAGAGACAACGAACAATTATTATTGCGGAATCATACTCATTAACAGAATCCTTACGGTACTATACTGGGAAAACAAAACTTGAACCCTCTACAATCAAAATCCCAGTGAAGTAACTGGATGCAACGCGCCCCTGCATGAGAAGCAGGATGGAGAGCTCAACCTTTCAAACCCTAAGAAAGATATTCCTGCGAGCCAGACAAGCCAGATTCGAAGGTCCGGTCCAGTCCATGTTCCGGGTCCTGCGTTTCACCATAGAAGAAGCAACAACACTCCAAACCAGACCTGCGCCTCCGTGGGAGTCAGGTGGGCGTAACAGTTTATCAGCAGCATTTAATAATCTCAAAAGACAGACATGAATTATGCTACCTTCTGCAAAAATGTTGTCCAATGGTTCTTTCTGCACTTCCCCATAGATACGGTCATGCCACTCTGTGGTGTTATTTGAGGACCATGTCCCATGTGCATATAATTTTGCCTCCAGATATTGTACCAACTCTGAGAATGTGGCCTCCATTTGAGACATTCTGATATTCACTTCCAGTGTCATGCTGCTCTCATAAAATGGGTTCCCCTTAATGCACGTATGGTAGTGTAGAATACACTTGCCACGCCCAGTAGATGCTCTACAGTCACTTTCCTGGCCAACACACCATTATTTGTAAGGGATTTATTTTTTATTGGGGTAAATTCAGGATTTGGCTGTATTTTCTTACCGTAAAAATATTGGCGGTAATTTGGTGGTAAATAAGTCTTACATTTAGATTGGGATTGGTATCACACTATTTTAGTGACCATACCTTGGTAGCTTGTATTGGTGATAATTTTAGTGGTATTATCACCACTAAAATTATCTGTATTTTTTGCTGTATTTTATTCCTGTGGTAGAGTGGTGAGCATTTTTTTCTTTTTATACTATAACCCCATCATAAAAGAAACCTTTCCTTTATATTAGAATACCTTCTAGTTGTCTGTAGAGAGCCCCAGACTTATACACCTTAGTAGATCCCAATGATTTTATTCATAGTGCCACCTACAGTTTGTGGCTGGTATTACTGGATTATGTACATCCAGTAATCTATGTGCCCTTAGGCATTACTGGCTTATGTACATCCAGTAATCTATGTATTAGATCAGCCACCTTCCCATCAGCATGCAAGGAAGGAGACCTCTATCACACCGCACACAAACCTCTGCTTTATAGCTGTTTATTACTAGCTTTCTCTTGTTTGCTATTTCACTTGCAGTGGTAGATTGGCAAATGCACTACTGGACTGATATGAGGCTCCCCTTTATACATCACGTATGCAAATAATTCACAGATGCATGAATGACATGAAAATCACATTTGTTTTTGTAAATACTTCATGTATTGTATCTTATTTACAAGTCACCACATCTTACCATGGGTTAATTACAGCATGATCTGCAATATAAGAGAACAAAACAGAACATGCAGATATTTTTTTAAACATGGTTTAATGTTCCCACTTTCTGAAAATAATTAAAAATAAACCTGCAATGATTTCCTAACTCCCTACACTGTAATAAATTTTAGACACACATACAGCATTTTATCTAGTCCTCACTTAGCACTTATCTTACCACGGTCAGCCTTTCTTAGAAGTCTCCGGCACAACTTCATTGTGTTCGCAGATGCAGACCCAGTGTCAGCGTGAAATTCTTCCGTAATCTTGTTTGGGGAGCGCCGGCTGATTATGTCCCACAACTAGCGCTCTACCCCCTGGAACCTCCGCCCGTCTCCATAGTCCAGCATGAACTAACTGCTCTCCTCATTTCTTGTTACTAAGAAAACTGTTATCCAACCCCTTATTGACGTGGCTTGTCAGCCTACAATGTCCACCAACCATATTAAAAAAAAATGTGCTCTGTACCAGCCCTCATTTTCAGAACAAAAACAAGAAAGCTTTAGGGCCAGAGTTACTGTTTCACTTTGTTTCCTGCCGCTTGCATTTTTTCTGTTCTCCACAAGCTGAAGGAAACACCAGTGTGCATTTAAAAATGCATCTCAGCAGTGCCCCTAAAACATGGATTTCACCTCATGTTGCATATGAGACTGCATTTTAATGTTAGAGGAGTTAGAATTAGTATTTTAGTAATGTTAATGATGTTAGTCGGTTATGTATTATAATGTAGTCTCCATACATGAAGCATCCAAAATAAAAAACATGGTGCACTTCATTATTTGAACCTGGCAGCACACCAAGTTTTTCTATGTGTGCTCTGAATATCTGCACTTTCAAGTTGGGCCTGGCTGTGTTGTAAATCCTGTACTTTGCATGCCACCAACAATGCTACATATCACACTGGTAAAAATAAACGCCATATTACATACTGGCAAAACACCACTACATGCTGGAAAAAAAAATGTTATAAAATTTTGGCAAAATGCTATACATGTCCTTACAAAACCAAAGGGTGGAGAAAAAAACTATCTGCCTTAGACCTCTAGTAAATGAAAAGTCTTCAGATTTCAAAATACGATTCAAGCTTTAGTACATGCATTCAGCACCTTAACTGCTAAAATCAATCGAGTCATTTATGTCAAGTTTTCTAAGAGAGCCAATAGATATTCCAAGCTAACCTGTCCAAGCAAATACCTTCTCAGTTTCAAGGAAGTGGTTTTGCCTGCTAATTTTTATTTCATTTTTTCCCTGCAACCATATCACTATGTGCAATAATATCATATCAAAGACAAAACCTGTTGCTCTGGACTTTCTAGATCACCAAAATGCATGTTTGGTCATTGAGTGAGCAATTTGCTGATCATTTTTATTGGTATTTAAAGGAACAATGGGTCAATATGGCACACATGACTGTGTCTGCTATTTTCAGGCTGGCTGCCTTTAGAGAGATGTAGCTGTCCGATATGGCCCTTGAAAATATATTTGAAAGAGTGGCCCTGATTCGAGTCAGATGCACCATGAATCAGAATTAATGAATCCTGGAGAAAGGTCTGATATAGTTTAGGCGCATATTTTGATCATCATCAGGACTTTATTCAATATAAATCATTTAGGCAGCATACAAGCCTTAACATCAACATTTACAGTATATTAAAACCATGATAAATGACACATATGTAAAAACTGTCCAATAGTAAAAATCATCACAGTAGTAACATCTAACAGATTGGAACAGTAAGCATGTAAACATGGGGGCGCAATTCAAGAGGGAGCCAGATTTCCTTTAAACGCTGTGCGTTTTTTTGGAACTAAGACCACAAGCAACTGGCCCGACCAATTTTCCTCTTTAACCATGCTCAGCGATGTCATTTAGGGGTCGACAGAGGTCGCAAGAGCGAGTCTGCCGATTGGCTTGTGACCTCTGCCAATCTCTTGCTACCTCTGCATTTCCTCCAATCGGAATGCAGGGGGCATGGCCACAGCAAGCTGGTAACGTTTCCTCCATTTTGTCTCTACAGCAGCATGTGTTTTTGAGTGTACAGCGTGCTGCATTGCTCCAGTGCTCCAGTCTCCAGGGCTGGCTACTGTGCATGTGTGTGCTGTCACGCGGTATTGAGAGTGTTTAGTGTGTAGGTGGGGTGGGTCCGGGTCGGGCGTGAGTGTGCTGCGTGGGTGGGAAGGGAGCCGGTTGGTCCTCATCTATCAGCTGTGCTGTGGCCTGCCAGACAGTGTGGCCCTGGGGGCCTGGCCCTGTGTACCAGCTCAATGCTGCAGCGCCAGCCCCGCCCCCACCAGGTATAGAAAGTCCGCGCCGGGTCTGACTCTTCCTGGCTCGCCCAGGCCCAGCTGTAACTCACTGCTGGGCCTGGCTGCTGCACACCCCATGTGGGTGTCTTAAGGGTGAGGAGCCGGAGCGCGGGTCAGTCGGGAGTATAGGCCGCACACACGCAAAGAGACAATTTTTCCATGAGAGGAGTTTCCATAAAAAGAATGGAAACTTAATCCACTAGATCATTATACTAATATATATGAATATGCTGTGCATAAACAGTTGTAATAATCAACAATGGAATGCACTAAACGGGGAATCTAGTCTGCATGATATTTACGCCTGCTACCTATACCGCTTAAACCCCACGGATGCTGAAATTACCATTTTATAAAGACTTAACTCTGTACATTTTTAGTAAGAACAATTTGGACATAAACTGAAAATTAAATACTATCGTCCGTACTTCCTGTGAAATGATAATGCAGCAGTTTGCCGCAGTTGAAAGTGAAACGTTGAGTCATGAGGACACATATCCACTTCCTGAATATCTACTTCTGAGCGGTGATTGACTGCGGAAAATGGTTGACTAATGTTATGTTTTTCGTTATTCGAAACAGGGCAAACATAGAGTAGCGATAGATTAACGTGCATGTATCTTTGGACAGGTGCTCCACTGGAGAAGGTGCGATACAAATGGGTGAGATGCAGCCAAGATGATGCTTCTGCTAACTGCATTGAAGAACAAGGAATAGAGTTTGAAATTACTCAATCAGAGCTGAGGCCAAGGGGTTCCTGCCTCCTAGAGGTGGCCCAGTGATGTAAGTCAAATAACGTTCATATTAAAATTAAGCTTTCTGCAAGGCCAAGGCCGGCGGGCAAGAGCGCTGCCTACACTCAATAATTATTTTCGATTTGCATTAAGTTTAGGATGCATTCTGCTGTTGAACACACAGTCACTAAGATGCTAACACCAATTTACATCCTGGTTCACAATTGTTATCACGCTTGTGCTAGCCCTGCTCAAACTCACAGCAATCAATTATCAAAGCATCAATGAGAAATATGGAAGTAATTATGATGAAGTATTTGTAGAAAATTGCACAATCGCTGATACGTGTTTCATACTTAATTCATGCCTTGTTAAGGCCCTGCAATGTGTGTTTATTTTCATTACAATGCCATCTGTTTTTGGCCCATCGATAGTGAGCTGCCAGAACTCTTGACATACATGCTGACTGGCATTTAACTAATGATAGATGTCGATCAGCTGCTCCATGATGCTGGCTAAGCGCATTCATTGAACGCTCTGTTATACCAGCAGCCATTTTGCAAGAGGCAGTGGCACTATATATGTTGGGGAGAGTGTTGTTGAATGATGTTTTTGAGTGCATGTTTGTTTCACTTCTGCTTAGTTTGGTGATGGACTTTTAAGTTTGGGCTATTAGATGCTGTTTACACCACCTATAATCTGGAACTATTGCATTAGAATACAGATAGAAATGGCATGTGAACAGGCACACGCAACTTGTAGGTTTTGTTTGGTTATTTGCCAACCCATTGACTGCCCATGGCATGCTAATCTCTATAGCCATACCCACCCAGTTCCTGCCCTTCCCCACCCAAAAACATGTACTCATGGTAACTCTTTAAGCTTGTTTTAATCAAGTCTTACCATAAAAGGTTACACTCAAAGTGCCTGCTAATGTTTCTTCAAACCACTCTTGTTTCTACGTGTTTGAAAGTGTGAGAGTGCAATACTAGTAATGTATAGGAAGAGGAAAGTGCAATGTTTTGTTCCTCTTGGGTTATGCAAGCACTTTGAAGCGATACAGGAAGACAATCAGGTAGCAGTATTTGCCAATGCACTAATCAAACCCATGTTAAACTTAGCTCTAGGTTCTGAAGGAGATGGAAATCAGAGACATCTGGCTGTTCTATGCAGGAGTAATGAAATCCATGATACAACTGCAAACCGTACAACACAACACTGAAGGTAACTGGTCGAATCAGAAGAAAATGGGGTAAACGCCAAAATCACAGAAGATTGTGGATTCCCTAGACTAAATGAATACCTGTTCTCTGGTTAAGCCTCGGACCAACCCCATCCCCATTTCACATCAATTCTAAACCCTAGGGGTCTACCTCGACTCTAGTCTTACCATGAGTAAGCACGTCAATGCTCTTGCATCTTCCACCTCATATACTGCCAAACTCATCACACTAAGCCAACCCTTTCTCACGCCTCAAAACTATATCACTCTCGCAAGGTCTCTCATAATGGCAAAGTTTGATTATTGTAACATCCTTTTGCTAGGTACCTCAAAGAAAAACCTCAACCTCAACTCCTACAGACCAAAGCTCTGAGATAAGCACTGGGCATCAACAAGAGGGATCACATATCCCAGTATAAAAGTGATGCCCATTGGCTTCCTATCCAGGTGAGAATATTACATAAAACACTCACAATCACTCACAAATGCATCACTCAACAGGCACCCATTTACCTCAACCAGTGCATTGCGCGTAAAATGACCACTAGAACACTCCGGTCCAATGCCAACACTCTTCTGCTCATCCCCCCGGTTCAACAACACTAGATCAGGCAACTCTAGTTTCCCTGCAGCAGCTCCTAGAATCTGGAACTCCCTACCCTCCAATTTCTGCAATGAACCCTCCTTCCACCAGTTCAAAAATTACTCAAGACTTGGCTCTTTAATAAATACTAATTTAATGAGAGTCACCCTAATACCAAGCAACCACCTGCCCAGATTGCAACCAAGTAAACCTTTTTTGTACTAATCTGTTATCCCTCACAAGTATCCTTGCAATATGTTTTTCAGTTTGTAACTATCCCTGCACCATATCTCATTGTTGTAAAGTACTCCTGTAACACGAAAGAATGTAAATATCCTTGCAACATGTATAATGTACAACATTGTTGCAAAGTAAGAATGTAAATATCCTTGCAACATGTATAATGTACAACATTGTTGTAAAGTATTCCTGTAGCATGTAAGAATGTAAATATCCTTGTAAGCTATGCCGTGACACCTCAGGGTTTTGGGTGTATAACCAAATACAATAAATAAAAAATATACATATTCTGTCCCTAAATTCACATGCATGTCATGAAGTGGGCAGTGCTAATTCCACAGAGGCATAGTGTGTGTTGGCAATATGCGTGTACCTTGATCCCTCAACCCATACATGCATTGGATGTGCCATAAAGAGTTGGCTCACAAATGAAATAGTCGCTGCTCTCCTGAAGATGATTCCACAGCACTGCACATGCTCCTGTGCATGGGTCAAATGTTAGGGTTATTGTAATTGGTTCATTCAAGTTCTATTCTGACCACAGGTATGTTCCGTTAAGTCACTGTTGCTATGTTTCTTTCACAGATATTTTTGTGAGATTGCCTCTGTATGTTGCTATATAATGTTCTAGGTATTTAAATATTAATTAAGTTGATGTGTATATCCGAGAATCCTTGAGCACTTTGCATTTTTAGCTTGTATATCGCTGCTCATTATTTTAGATTGCCCATTATCTTAATTGGCTCAATGCTGGAATACTGGTATTTGACTAGTCCTGACTATCAAACATTTTAGGGGTCGACTGATGGAATTAATGTGCGCCGAAAAATTCCCGCACAGAGGTGCAAAAACATGCGATTTGCAGTAAAAGTGCGAAAATCACAGTGCAAGTGCAAAAATCGCAGGGAAACCAGCGCACATCGATTCATGGAAGTCCGTGCGCGAGAAAAACACTGGATGCGCGCTAAAAATGTGCGCCGCGCACGCCGGCGCACATGTCATCCAACAGTGTGCGCCACGGCCACTGCGAAATCGCACATAGCACGGCGCACATCACAAAAGTAGGCGGAACACTGGGCGTAACACTCGGAATGGGGGACAACGCGTGAAAATATGGGCGTCACGGGGGAAGTACAGGAGGCAAGTGCATGGAACACCCACACGCTCGCCTACAACCCGTATTCATGGAATCGAATAGGGCAAACCAGCGCACGGTGAAAAACGCGCACAGGGCCAAACAAGTACGCCACAAGAAAGCAGGCGGTAGCGCCCCTGCGCCGGAAAAAAATGTGCGCCAAAATGTGCGCTAACAAAAAGCACCCATATACAGCCATGATGAATGGTCCATACAGTGGCCCTCTAGGACAAAGGGGTACCGACAAACACGGACACCCTCTGTGTGAAAAATAGCGTGTGTGTGTGTTCCTGGGTGTGCGGTAAGTTCCACACGCGATTGGCCTGGGTACGTGTACTTTGGGGTGCGCAGGAAGTTCCACACGCGATTGGCCTGGGTACGTGTACTTCGGGGTGCGCGGGAAGTTCCACACGCGATTAACCTGGGTACGTGTACTACGGGCTGCACGGGAAGTTCCACACGTGATCAGCCTGGGTACCTGTACTTCGGGGTGCGCGGGATGTTCCACACGCGATTGTCCTGGGTACGTGTACTTCGGGATGCGCGTGAAGTTCCACACGCGATTGTCCTGGGTACGTGTACTTCGGGTGCGCGGGTAGTTCCACACGCGATTGGCCTGGGAACGTGTATTCCGAGGTGCGCGGGAAGATTCACCCGCGATTTCAGCAGGGTACGTGTATTTCGGTGGTGCCGGGGAACGCTACACGTGATTTGGCAATGTGGGTCCTCCCAGGTGTTCCCTCTACACCCTCCACGGCCCCTGGAGGCAGCCCACACCACAGGGGACTACCCTGCACCCCTGCTCATGTCCCACAGGCAACCCATCCACCATGGCCATGCCCACCAGCCAACCCACATGTCACCTTGCACTACTGATCACCAACACATGTCTCCCAGCACCCCCACCCCCCAGCCACCAGGGGCACCCTCCACCAGGCCCCCACTCATGTCTCCCACCACCCCCACCCCCCAGCAGTGCAGGGGCAGCCTCCACCAGGCCCTCACTCATGTCTCCCATCACCCCCACCCCCCAGCAGTGCAGGGGCAGCCTCCACCAGGCCCCCACTCATGTCTCCTACCACCCCCACCCCCCAGCAGTGCAGGGGCAGCCTCCACCAGACCCCCACTCATGTCCAACTCATGTCTCCCTGCAGCCCCACCCCCCAGCCACGAGGGGCAGCCTCGAGCCAGGCCCCCACTCATGTCCCCCTGCACCCCCACACCCCAGCAGTGCAGGGGCATCCTCCATCAGGCCCCCACTCATGTCTACCACCACCCCCACCCCCCAGCAGTGCAGGGGCAGCCTCCACCAGGCCCCCACTCATGTCCCCTATCACCCCCACCCCCAGCAGTGCAGGGGCAGCCTCCACCAGGCCCCCACTCATGTCTACCATCACCCCCATCCCCCAGCAGTGCAAGGGCAGCCTCCACCAGGCCCCCACTCATGTCTCCCACCACCCCCACCCCCCAGCCACCAGGGGCACCCTCCACCAGGCCCCCACTCATGTCTCCCTCCACCCCCACCTCCCAGCAGTGCAGGGGCAGCCTCCACCAGGCCCCCACTCATGTCCCCCTGCACCCCACCCCCCAGCAGTGCAGGGGCAGCCTCCACCAGGCCCCCACACATGTCCCCCTGCACCCCCACCCCCCAGCAGTGCAGGGGCACCCTCCACCAGGCCCTCACTCATGTCTACCACCACCCCCACCCCCCAGCAGTGCAGGGGCAGCCTCCACCAGGCCCCCACTCATGTCTCCCATCACCCCCACCCCCCAGCAGTGCAGGGGCAGCCTCCACCAGGCCCCCACTCATGTCTCCCACCACCCCCACCCCCCAGCAGTGCAGGGGCAGCCTCCACCAGGCCCCCACTCATGTCCAACTCATGTCTCCCTGCACCCTGCACCCCCCAGCCACCAGGGGCAGCCTCCACCAGGCCCCCACACATGTCCCCCTGCACCCCCACCCCCTAGCAGTGCAGGGGCATCCTCCACCAGGCCCCCACTCATGTCTCCCACCACCCCCACCCCCCAGCCACCAGAGGCACCCTCCACCAGGCCCCCACTCATGTCTACCACCACCCCCACCCCGCAGCAGTGCAGGGGCAGCCTCCACCAGGCCCCCACACATGTTCCCCTGCACCCCCACCCCCCAGCAGTGCAGGGGCAGCCTCCACCAGGCCCCCACTCATGTCTCCCACCACCCCCACCCTTCAGCCACCAGGGGTACCCTCCACCAGGCCCCCACTCTTGTCTACCACCACCCCCACCCCCCAGCAGGGCAGGGGCAGCCTCCACCAGGCCCCCACTCATGTCCCCTATCACCCCCACCCCCCCAGCTGTGCCGGGGCAGCCTCCACCAGGCCCCCACTCATGTCTACCATCACCCCCACCCCCCAGCAGTGCAGGAGCAGCCTCCACCAGGCCCCCACTCATGTCTCCCACCACCCCCACCCCCCAGCCACCAGGGGCACCCTCCACCAGGCCCCCACTCATGTCTCCCTGCACCCCCACACCCCAGCAGTGCAGGGGCAGCCTCCACCAGGCCCCCACTCATGTCCCCCTGCACCCCCACCCCCCAGCAGTGCAGAGGCAGCCTCCACCAGGCCCCCACACATGTCCCCCTGCACCCCCACCCCCCAGCAGTGCAGGGGCACCCTCCACCAGGCCCCCACCCATGTCTCCCATCACCCCCACCTCCCAGCAGTGCAGGTGCAGCCTCCACCAGGCCCCCACTCATGTCTACCATCACCTCCACCCCGCAGCAGTGCAGGGGCACCCTCCACCAGGCCCCCACTCATGTCTACCACCACCCCCACACCCCAGCAGTGCAGGGGCAGCCTCCACCAGGCCCCCACTCATGTCCCCCTGCACCCCCACCCCCCAGCAGTGCAGGGGCAGCCTCCACCAGGCCCCCACACATGTCTCCCTGTACCCCCACCCCCCAGCAGTGCAGGGGCATCCTCCACCAGGCCCCCACTCATGTCTCCCACCACCACACCCCCCAGCCACCAGGGGCACCCTCCACCAGGCCCCCACTCATGTCTACCACCACCCCCACCACCCAGCAGTGCAGGGGCAGCCTCCACCAGGCCCCCACTCATGTCTCCCATCACCCCCACCCCCCAGCAGTGCATGGGTAGCCTCCACCAGGCCCCCACTCATGTCTCCCACCACCCCCACCCCCCAGCAGTGCAGGGGCAGCCTCCACCAGGCCCCCACTCATGTCCCATTCATGTCTCCCTGCACCCCCACCCCCCAGCCACCAGGGGCAACCTCCACCAGGCCCCCACTCATGTCCCCTATCACCCCCACCCCCCAGCAGTGCAGGGGCAGCCTCCACCAGGCCCCCACTCATGTCCCCCTGCACCCCCACCCCCCAGCAGTGCAGGGGCAGCCTCCACCAAGCCCCCACACATGTCCCCCTGCACCCCCACCCCCCAGCAGTGCAGGGGCAGCCTCCACCAGGCCCCCACTCATGTCCCCCTGCACCCCCAACCCCAGCCGTGCGATTTGCCTTGGTACGTGTATTCCTGGGGTGCGCGGGTAGTCTCCCATGCGATACCTTCAGGGTACGTGTATTATGGGTCCGCGTGAATTTCCACACACGATACCAGCAGGCTACGTGTTTTACGGGGTTCGCGGGAAGTTCCACACGCGATTTCCCTGGGTACGTGTATTTCGGGGTGCGCGTGAACTTCCACACGCGACTGGGCCTGTGAGAGTGGGGTACGTGTATTCCTGGGGTGGGCGGGAAGATTCACACGTTTGCCTACGACGCGCCGAAAAATAAATGGTCCAATCCTGAAACACGTACGCCAGCATGAAGCAGGCGTACGTCGACCCGCGCAGCATAAAAGTGCACGCAAACAACAAACAAGCTCAGACGCCAGGATGAATATACCGTTCCTAGCAGCAGTGGCCGTGGGTTACCAAAGGAGGAGGAGGAGGATAGTGAGGGCCCAAATTTTCACTCCCAGAACCAGCCTATTTGGGATGCCTGATAACCAGGTGTATTGGAGGTACATGTTTCCACCACACATAATACTGGACCTGGTCAGTGAGTGGGAGGATGACCTCACATCACCCACCCTGTGCTCATAAGCACTCGGCCCCCTGGAGAAGGTCCTCAATGTACTGCACTTCTTGGCCACAGGATCATTTCAGCGGACAAGTGCCATAGTGGTTGGGGTGTCACAGGCCACGCAGTCACGCTGCCTACACCAGGTATTGAACATCATCAATGCACGCCCATCAGTCCGTAGGCACATATACCTGCCCAGGACACCTGCAGAAAGGCAATCTGCCACCCTCGATTTCTACGGTGTGGCACAATTCCCCAAAGTGCTAGGTGCCATTGACTGCACCCATGTGGCACTACGTCCCCCCAGGGCATCTGAGCACATCTATAGGAACTGCAAGCACTGGCATTCCATCAACGTGCAGGTAGTATGTAATGCCAAGGGAATCATCACCTCAGTATATGCCAACTATCCAGAGTCCACCCACGACAGCTTCATTTACCGAATGTCTACCCTAAGCCGGGACCTAGAAGATGGGCGGCATGGTGATACATGGCTGCTTGGTGAGTATGATTGCCACTGCACACGCATGCATGTCAGATGCAGAGTTATGTCACTACCCCACTAATGATACCCATCACCTCCTCACCAGGGGACAGTGCCTACCCTCTGAGCACATGATGACGCCAATTCGGAACCCCATCACACCTCCAGAGGTAAGATACAACACAGCCCATATTGCAACCCGGGGCATAGTGGAGCGCACATTCGGAGTGCTCAAGTCACGCTTTCGCTCCCTTGACCGTTCTGGCGGGCAGCTGTTATATGCGCCCCCAGTAGTGTGAAGGATTATAGTGGCAGCATGTGTCCTGCACAATGTTGCAACACGCCGGGGCCTGGCTGTGGACATGGTGGTGCCCCCACATCCCCAACCACATGCACGCCCGCTGCGCATGGGAGGGGAGAGGGCACGGGGTGAGGCAGCCCGTACGCAGCTGGTGGCTAATTACTTCACATAGAAATCACACCCCTGTGGAGTGCACACAGCCCTGGCACATACCATCTGATAAGCAATGATGACTCGACCTGACAATTATGACGAACAAAGGGACAGTCAACTGTCAGAACCATAGCAGCCTGAGATTGTTCATGTGGAAGTGTCACAATGTGTGCATCCCTACCTACACAAACACCACCAATGCAGTGTCATCAAAAGACACACTTCCATGCTGCAGAAATGAATACCCACTTGCAAAATACTACATGAAAACAGTGCCATGTCACCCAACCCCTCCCCGGCACGGCCACAAAACACACCATGGCATGTCATGCAATGTGAGAGCAAACAAATTAATCCCCACAACATGCCCCAAGTGTCACCAGCTACAGTGTCCCTAATGGAAACATGGCCACACATGAAATACTCACAGTAATGCAGGACCTACAACACACATTACCAAATACTTACCAAGAATACCAATCACCTACACAACCTCCAACCTACCTTAAACATGACATTACAGACTTAAAAATTTGCTAGCCTCACTACCTGATGATGCCAGCACTCTGAACACTTCCAAGTATACAGTGTTAGCGTCACGCAAGAGTGTAGGTGCACTGCTTACAACATGGACTCCAGTTCCAAGGTGGACCGCCTTGTGAAGACATGAGAAATGGACCTGCAAATTAGGAGGATGAGATGGATGCAGAGGCACATTTCAATACACCATGCAGTGTACAATACAACAACAATATGCACTATGAATGTATACACAGTATTGACTACAGACTGCCCACACATCGAATGGGAGTCCAATGTCACCATGTACGTCAATGTCACTTGGGCACACCCTTTGCAAGCCCATGGAAACGGGAAGCAGGAGGGGTGTGTGTCACAAAAACCCAAGCATCTGAACCAAATTAATGACAAGCCTGCATGTGCCCAGCCACAATGCAGCGTATGCCCACGGGAGCCACACAAGGAAACACACTGCCCCAAAAAAAAAAAATAATAATCAAAAATGGCCATTAATGGGCCCCGGGGGGTAGGGGAGGTCACCTAGGAGGTCCGAGGACAGGGTGCACACCAAAACCCACCTGTGTGGATCTTGCAAAAAAAAAAACACCTCCATGGGCTCATGGCCTACACGGCTACCCTATTGTGGGAGAATCACTGCTGTCGCTCTCCTCACCCTCTGCAGCTGCATCAGGAGGTGGTGGCTCTATGGGAGGCAGCCCACGCAAAGCCCTAGTCTGTTCCTCCATGGCTGCAAGCATGCGGGTGTGGTAGGTCTCGTTCTGGAGGATAATTGTGCGGAGGTCCCCATGCAACAACTCACGGGATGCCCGGACCTCCGCCCTAGTTGCCTGCATCTCAGCTGAGAGCGTACGTGTGAGACGCTCCAGCTGCTGTTCTGTCCTTCTGTTTGTTGAAGCCTCAAGCTCAACAAGAGTCGTCCTGAGGTGAAGGAGGTCTACCCTCAGGGATTCCCTGTGGCCCTGGGACTCTATGGAAATGGCTTCCTGCAGAGTCGCCAGTGCCGCCCGCCTTTCCCTGTCGGACGCCAACATGTCCTCCCTGTGTGACTGGCAGATGGAGTATGTTGCCTGCTGTAGTTGCTCCCTCAGCCTTTCGGGGGGAACAATGGAAGTGGCCACCCTATCCATGGCCTGAGCCATCACCTCTGATGATGCTGCCTGTTGGGTTGCCATACCGTATATGGATTGCTCCCATGCAGTATTGCCAGGTGGCTGACGGCCACCACGTCGGCGGGCACCACACCTGTCTGGGGCAAGGCGAACTGCGCCTTGCTGTGCCGGCACTGCCTGAGGCTGCAGTACTGCATTCCCCCTCTGATCTACTGGCCCAGGAACAGGATCAGATGTCGCGGAGTGTGACCCTGCATCCGTAACCACCAAAGGCGTACCTGCCAACACTGACATCCCCATTGAGGGTTCTAACCCTGGTGCAGGTGGGTCGGACAGAACAGAATCCCTCCCAGGAACACTCACCTGCGACGGCACATAGGTCTCATCATCTGAATCGACACCTGAATACAGCTCGGGGGAGGTGCAGCCAGAGACACCCCTTGAGAGCACGACCTGCAGCAGTTGTGGGTTCTCACCCACCACCACACCACGTCCCTCACTGGTGGTCGGTTGGCCCTCAGACCACCCCTGGGTCTCCACTATCTCCACAACCCCAGCAGTATCAAGTGCGTCATCCCCTGCAAAGACATAAAAGAAAACCAATGGAAACAGGCATTAGCACTATGGCACACAATTAGGGCTGAGAGGCTACAGAACAGTACTTGATTGACCCATGTCCCACATGACTAAAACCCTCCCATGCATGCACCGTCACTGCGTGTGAAGGGTAGGCAGATGGCACACATTGATGACACCAAGATGGAAGATGAACACATTTGCTGCATGCTGCCTAGCAGTGGCATCACACATTGGCCAGTGATTGGCAGGTCAAATACACATGCCATCACACAGATGGCATGTACCCTAGCCATGAAGTGAAGAGGGAGAGGAGGGCACCAATTGTTCAATCAGTCCAGTTTGCTCATGAAATTGATTTTTTCATTGAAATGGTTCAAATGTTTAACCTGGAGCTGCCAGTCCAAAATGGTCCTATAGCACAGGGACATGTCTAAACAAATCATGTCCAGGAAACAAAGCCAGCCCACTGTACCATAGCCATGTCAGGCATGTGACAATAGGACTGAGTAAAAGTGGTGGTATGCAAACAATCTGCCTGAATAAACAGAGGTAAGTAAGCAACTATGTTGTGGCAAGATGACACTTCAAGGGCAACTGGCGTGGTGTTGGGCTGGATGTCTAATGTTGGCAGAAGGGTTGCTGCTATACCCAAATGCTGGTGCGCAGAATGTATAGGATGAGGCACATGGGTGACCCAAACCACTCAGGCACACACACCCTCACCTGGCACCCAAACAGAAGCCCTCCCACACACGCCATGCACATGGATGACACACACATGCATGTGCACTCACCGGACAATGCCTCGTAATCTGCCAGTCCTCCCACGCCTTGGATCTGTTCCTCCGTGACGTAGGTCCCAGCAACTTGCTCATGTGGAGTGAGTTCTATGTCGTCTGCTGGAGACCCACCTCCAGTCACTAGAGTTGCGGCATGACTTGAGGCCAGCTTATTCTTTGCCCTGCGCTTCAGGTCATTCCAGCACTTGTAGCATTCAGTAGCTGTGCGCCTCACGATTCCAAGGGCAGTTATGATGTCCGCAATTGTCTGCCAGTGTGCCTGACGTTGTGCAGGTGTGGTCTTGGATCCTGCAACAATCACCATTTCGCGGTCATGTGCGGACACATACTCTACAAGTGCATTCAGTTCGGCCTGATTGAAGCTGGGCTTCCTTGACGGGCCGGACTGTGTAGCCGTGTCTGGGGCATCAGCCTCTACTGGACGAGCACTCTTCCTCTTCCGCTTGGAAGGTGGTGGGGATCCTGAGTGTCCTACGCCACTCTGGACACTAGGGGCAAGAGCGTGGGATTGCACACTCAGCATGGGAGTTGGTGCAGGCATTAGCTCAAGTGTGATGGTGTCAGGGGGAATGTCAGCATGATGGACTTGGACCAACACTGTCCTGGCTGGGTGTGTGAGAGGTGGGGTGGATGGAGCCGCAGCTGCCCCTGCAGCCTCCCCAGCCTGCCTACGCGGGACAGCAGATGACCTAGCTGCCCCTGATCCACGTGGCCTGATGACACCAACATTCACCGGCGCACGTGGCCTAGACCTGCTGACCTGGAAGTCAGCCATGGAGTCACCCTGTGCCAGGTCTGGTTCCAGAGTGGGCTGGTCCAACAAGGGCTGAGCATGGATGGTGTCAGCCACGTTAACCTCAACCAGGGGGGGGGGGGCATGGGTGTCCCTGACTGCTCCTCCACACATGGGGGTTAGGGGCACCCTGCAAGTCACGGCCACGACCCCGACCGGATCCACCACGGCCACCACTTGGGGCTCGGCCACCTTTGCCACCCTTACGGCTTGTTCGCCTCCCAGCCATGGCACTGATGTTATTGTGCGTATGGGAGTCGATGTGAACTATTGTCCTGGGCAATTGGGGGTCAAAGGGGTTGGGTACCAGATGGTAATCGTACCCTAGTGCTCTAGGAAGGCTGTATGTCACCCCTGGGGAAAGATGACGAGTCACGCAACGCACAGGCACCCCAAAAAAGGGAATTAAGGTGCACGCAACCCCTCCTAGACCACGTGCGTGGAAAAATAAACCTGCACTACGCTGTGGCACCCAGAAACACAAGAATGAACGTATGCGTGTCACACGCAGCCTAGAATGACCTCTGAAGGGGTCCGCGACACACGGGGCAAGCACAGATGTTAAATAGGTGCGTGACTCGCCGTCTGCCAGGAACAAAAGCATGAAAAATATGCGCGTGTGCGCGTTGGCAACACCCCTGCCAAAAGAACAATTGTACGCTGTCTGAGTAGACAGGACAACAGTAGAAGGGAACGCTGTTTGAGGAAACAGGCCCAGGAAAAAGAGGAAAAGAGAAAAAGCTGTCAGAGGTAACATGGAGTACGAACTGAAAACGCCATGAAGTAAATCGCTTGTGAACCGACAAGAAGTACAGATTTCACCCACTCGCTCTCCACGAAAAGCATGTACAAGGAAATGGCGTTCTACACGTACCTTATATATACACGTCGCAGACGCGCATATGCGATGAGGCCATTTCCACCAATTACACACCTTGACACTCGGACGTGTATCGTTTTTTTTACATGCGCCATTCTCTACGGCCATGCGCGTGACGTCACAGCTGCGCATGGGGGCCTTTGGGCCAATGAAATGGCGTATGCGTGTAGACGCGCTTACGCGCTAAGGGTCTTTCCTCGAATGACACGCAGACGTGCAGGACTTTTCACGTGCCAAATCACTCCGTATCAAGCTTGCCACGCGTAAGCACACGGAAGACCACGCTCCTGCCCAGAAGCCGATTTACTGCCCCCCCCAGAGCCCCGAGCACACTCCCACCTGCCATCTGCTGCTGCCTGACTGCCTGCTGCCCACGTGCCGTGCCATTTGCTGCCTGCACATCAGCCAGGGGTGCTGTTGCTGTGACCACCCCTGCTGGAACCGAAGACTCCCGACTGGGATTCCATCGCTCCACAGCCCAGCCCCAGGACCCAGTTGCCCACCCACTCCTGCCTCTGGGGTTGTCATGTCGGGCACTGCAACATCTGGCACCACTGACAACCCCCGGCCAGAGAGGAAGAGGGGCACCAGCTTCAGTGCCAGGGAAGTTGGTGTCCTGGTGAAGCGAGTCCTGGGGCAGTATGATGCCCTCTACGGAAGGGTGCGCCCCATCAACGCGGAGGGGGTGGCAGTCCGCGACTTCCAACATGTCAAGAAGCGATGGGAGGACTTCAGGTCCAGGACCCTCAGCAAGGCCCGGCACCTCTTGAAGGCAGCGGATGCTAAGGGGCGCCAGGGCCACTTGTCGGAAGATCAGATGAGGGTCCTGGAATGCATATCCCCAGCGCTCCACGTCCAGGTCCTTGAGAGGCAGACCCGTCTGGAGTCGAGCAGTAAGTGTACATGCATCATGATTGAAATCTGTGCGTGTGGTGATGTGCCAGTAGTGTGCCGGTTGCACATCTGTTTGTATGGGGCCGAGTATGGGTGGGGGTGTACAGGACCATGAGGCTAACACATGCGAGCGCTGTCATGTGTGAGACATGGATGGTGCTTGTGTGTGTAGGCTTGCATGCCAAATGCAGTTGTGTGGGCACACATGTTTGGATGAATGTGTATGTAAGTAGGCATGTTCGTGATGTCACACATGTATGTTGTTTTCAGCTGCATGTATCAGCACTGTGTACATGTGCATGTGTGTGTATTTGACAAGGGTGCAACAGTGATGCAACATGGATGCATGTGATAGCGGGATGTGGAAGCCTGATTGGCAGTTGTGACATGGATGCCCATCGGAACACTGCAACAGTTGGCTGAGGTGTACTCATGCATGCAAGTGTGGTGGTGTGCGTGCATGTGTAGTGCACTCCCTGTGTTGCATGTGATGTCTGGCTCACCTTTGCCTGCTCATGCTGTTGTATGTGTATGGATGGTGCTGGCAGTTGCGATGTGGCTGTGGTATGGCTCATGTGTGCACGTAGAAATGACATGTGTGTTGCCAATTGTGATGCCATGTCTGAGGTTTGCCAATGCCACTCATGTGCAACTGTCATGTGTGTATGTGTCCATTGTACAGTGCCCTGATGCCTGTGTTTTATTTCGGCCTGTCTGCAGCGTCAACTGATGAAGAGGGCGGAGAAGGTGCTGTGGAGCACAGCGGCGGGGATCGCACCGCCAGCTGGAGACGCAAGGCCCGGCTCCCCTCCCAGGTTGTGATCTCGTCGGGGAGTGAGGAGTCCGGTGCCGCGTCCCAGGCCTCAGCTGCCGGGGGGTGGTCCAAGAGGCGGAGGTCGGAGTTGGACTCCTCGGCAGCAGATGGGGCAGCTGGGACCCCACAGGGCCCAACGGGGGAAGATGGCACAGAGTCATCCAGGTTGGTGGGGGGTTTGGTGGAGGAGGAGGCCGTGCAAGCAACAGAGACGGGGTCTGGAGGTGGGGATTCCACTGGTGCTAGTGGTGCAGTGCAGGACCAGGGACAGGAGGCAGCACAGGTCGCCGCGGAGGTGCCTGTGTGCAATCCTGTCCCTGATCCTGTCACTGCATCATCTTGCACCAGCAGGGATGCCTACGTCCAGACCTGTTTTCAGGCAGGGGATGAGCTCACGACAACTGGCCTTCCTCTGCCTGCGGACGTGGCTATCCGGGTCCGGGTTAAGCCTGTCCTGACTGGTGTGGCGTTGCGTCAACGGGCCATGCGAGGTGACCTGCAGTCTTTTCATGAGGAGACTACACGTCATCTCGAATGGCTCGTTGACCGCGTCGGCCTACTGGGACAGGTCACCCAGGCCGGATTCCTCTGTTTGATGGGGCTTGCTCAGACCCCCTCCTCAACTGAACCCCCTATGCGCCAGTCGTCCTCCGTGCCATCTTCCCACCCATCAGTCACCTGGGTGCCCTGTGGAGCTGCCTCTGACGGTGCGGCCAGGCTGGTGGAGGAGGCATCCCTGCCACAGTCGGGAGTCAGACGTCCAGCAGGGGTGGCCACATCAACGACTGCACCCCAGCCAGCGGAGGATGTGCAGGCAGCAGGAGGCAGTGCATGGGCAGAGGCGCAGCAGCAGCAGCAACGTGGTGGGAGCCATGATGGCTCGGGGCCTTCGACATCGGAGGGGCAGGCATCGGCCGGAGGGCAGGAGGACCCAGGACGGGAAGTGTCTTCCGTGTGGCAGCGTTTGGGCCACGCCACTGATGCGGAGCGGCAGCGGGCGGAAGAGGCACAGCTCACGATGGTCAGGGCGGAGAACTCCATGCGAGGGCCCTGAGGCAGGCCGAGTGCCTCGAGGCAATCCGCAGGGAGTTTGGGGGGAACATGTGGACGGCCCTGTGGACCCTCGGGGCCATGGAGGAGGAGCGCCTCCGGGACATTGAGCAGGAGTTCGATGATGCCCTGGCCCGGAACATCCCGAAGTGAGCCGTCGGACTAGCACGCTGCCCTTGTAAATAGTTCTGTAGTTAGTGTTAGGTTTCCTTTGGTTTAGCATTTTTTTTTGACCTTTTGGACAATGGGCCACATTTTTGTATATAGTTTTTTTTTAGGTAGTGTTATTAGATAGGTTTCATTTCTTGGGTTGGGATCATGGACCCTGGATTGTTTATCTGTATATAGTTGACTTTTGGATTTTCATTTTTTTTTATGATTTCCCCATGGAGCAATGGTTTTCGATTTTAATTTTCCATTGGATTTACTTTTGTGGACTGTGACTTTGGACACCTTTCGTTTGCATTATGATTTGTGGTTTTGCATTATTTCACGTACCTGCTGTTTTTTTTTTTTTAAATTTCCATTATTGTTTGTTTATTTTTGATTCAATTTATGTTGCGTTCAATACATATTTTTTCTTCAAACTTCAATGTGTAGTATCATCTCATTGGTTTCATGCATATCATGATATGGGTTTTGACATTCACTGACACCCATTGGGTGTATGTGAGGGACATTTGTTCATTTCCAAACTTGCAATTGGGGTTATATCATGTTTTTGCCATTTCTAAGTGGGTGGATGCAATACTCAGGTGGGTGTTTGGCATTTGGAGGCTGACCATAAGGGCCAGGGATCTAGATTGTGGTGACATGTTGGCTGGAGGACATGAGTGGGGGCCTGGTGGAGGCTGCCCCTGCACTGCTGGGGGGTGGGGGTAGTGGGAGACATGAGCGGGGGCCTGGTGGAGGCTGCCCCTGCACTGCTGGGCGGTGGGGGTGGTGGGAGACATGAGTGGGGGCCTGGTGGAGGCTGCCCCTGCACTGCTGGGGGGGTGGGGGGGTGATAGACATGAGTGGGGGCCTGGTGGAGGGTGCCCCTGGTGGCTGCGGGGTGGGGGTGGTGGTAGACATGATTGGGGGCCTGGTGGAGGGTTCCCTGGTGGCTGGGGGTTGGGGGTGGTGGTAGACATGAGTGGGGGCCTGGTGGAGGCTGCCCCTGCACTGCTGGGGGGTGGGGGTGATGGGAGACATGAGTGGGGGCCTGGTGGAGGCTGCCCCTGCACTGCTGGGGGGTGGGGGTGATAGGGGACATGAGTGGGGGCCTGGTGGAGGGTGCCCCTGGTGGCTGGGGGGTGGGGCTGGTGGTAGACATGAGTGGCGGCCTGGTGGAGGGTGCCCCTGGTGGCTGGGGGGTGGGGGTGGTGGTAGACATGAGTTGGACATGAGTGGGGGCCTGGTGGAGGCTGCCGCTGCACTGCTGGGGGTGGGGGTGATAGGGGACATGAGTGGGGGCCTGGTGGAGGCTGCCCGTGGTGGCTGGGGGGTGGGGGTGGTGGGGGACATGAGTGGGGGCCTGGTGGAGGCTGCCCCTGCACTGCTGGGGGGTGGGGGTGATAGGGGACATGAGTGGGGGCCTAGTGGAGGGTGACCCTGGTGGCTGGGGGGTGGGGGTGGTGGTAGACATGAGTGGGGGCCTGGTGGAGGGTGCACCTGGTGGCTGGGGGGTGGGGCTGGTGGTAGACATGAGTGGCGGCCTGGTGGAGGGTGCCCCTGGTGGCTGGGGGGTGGGGGTGGTGGTAGACATGAGTTGGACATGAGTGGGGGCCTGGTGGAGGCTGCTGCTGCACTGCTGGGGGTGGGGGTGATAGGGGACATGAGTGGGGGCCTGGTGGAGGCTGCCCGTGGTGGCTGGGGGGTGGGGGTGGTGGGGGACATGAGTGGGGGCCTGGTGGAGGCTGCCCCTGCACTGATGGGGGGTGGGGTGATAGGGGACATGAGTGGGGCCTGGCGGAGTCTGCCCCTGCACTGCTGGGGGGTGGGGGTGATGGTAGACATGAGTGGGGCCTGGTGGAGGCTGCCCCTGCACTGCTGGGGGGTGGGGGTGATGGGAGACATGAGTGGGGGCCTGGTGGAGGCTGCCCCTGCACTGCTGGGGGGTGGGGGTGATGGGAGACATGAGTGGGGGCCTGGTGTAGGCTGCCCCTGCACTGCTGGGGGGTGGGGGTGATAGGGGACATGAGTGGGGGCCTGGTGGAGGATGCCCCTGCACTGCTGGGGGGTGGGGTGATAGGGGACATGGGTGGGGGCCTGGTGGAGGCTGCCCCTGCACTGCTGGGGGGTGGGGGTGATAGGGGACATGAGTGGGGGCCTAGTGTAGGGTGCCCCTGGTGGCTGGGGGGTGGGGGAGGTGGTAGACATGAGTGGGGGCCTAGTGGAGGGTTCCCCTGGTGGCTGGGGGGTGGGGGTGGTGGTAGACATGAGTTGGACATGAGTGGGGGCCTGGTGGAGGCTGCCACTGCACTGCCGGGGGTAGGGGTGATAGGGGACATGTGTGGGGGCCTGGTGGAGGCTGCCCCTGGTGGCTGGGGGTGGGGGTGGTGGGAGACATGAGTGGGGGCCTGGAGGAGGCTGCCCCTGCACTGCTGGGGGGTGGGGGTGATGAGAGACATGAGTGGGGGGCTGGTGGAGGCTGCCCCTGCACTGCTGGGGGGTGGTGGTGATAGGGGACATGAGTGGAGGCCTGGTGGAGGCTGCACCTGCACTGCTGGGTAGTGGGGGTGGTGGGAGACATGAGTGGGGGCCTGGTGGGGGCTGCCCCTGCACTGCTGGGGGGTGTGGGTGGTGGTAGACATGAGTGGGGGCCTGGTGGAGGGTGCCCCTGGTGGCTGGGGGGTGGAGATGGTGGTAGACATGAGTGGGGAACTGGTGGAGGGTGCCCCTGGTGGCTGGGGGGTGGGGGTGGTGGTAGACATGAGTGGGGGCCTGGTGGAGGATGCCCCTGCACTGCTGGGGGTGGGGGTGATGGTAGACATGAGTGGGGGCCTGGTGGAGGCTGCCCCTGCACTGCTGGGGGGTGGGGGTGATAGGGGACATGAGTGGGGGCCTGGTGGAGGCTGCCCCTGCACTGCTGTGGGGTGGGGGTGATGGTAGACATGAGTGGGGGCCTGGCGGAGGCTGCCCCTGCACTGCTGGGGGGTGGGGGTGATGGTAGACATGCATGGGGGCCTGGTGGAGGCTGCCCCTGCACTGCTGGGGGGTGGGGGTGATAGGGGACATGAGTGGGGGCATGGTGGAGGGTGCCCCTGCACTGCTGGGGGTTGGGGGTGGTGGTAGACATGAGTGGGGGCCTGGTGGAGGCTGCCCCTGCACTGCTGGGGGGTGGTGGTGATGGTAGACATGAGTGGGGGCCTGGTGGAGGCTGCCCCTGCACTGCTGGGGGGTGGGGGTGATAGGGGACATGAGTGGGGGCCTGATGGAGGGTGCCCCTGGTGGCTGGGTGGTGGGGGTGGTGGTAGACATGAGTGGGGGCCTGGTGGAGGCTGCCCCAGCACTGCTGGGGGGTGGGGGTGATGGTAGACATGAGTGGGGGCCTGGTGGAGGCTGCCCCTGCACTGCTGGGGGGTGGGGGTGGTGGGAGACATGAGTGGGGGCCTGGTGGAGGCTGCCCCTGCACTGCTGGGGGGTGGGCGTGCAGGGAGACATGAGTTGGACATGAGCGGGGGCATGGTGGAGGCTGCCCCTGGTGGCTGGGGGGTGGGGGTGGTGGGAGACATGAGTGGGGGCCTGGTGGAGGCTGCCCCTGCACTGCTGGGGGGTGTGGGTGATGGGAGACATGAGTGGGGGCCTGGTGGAGGCTGCCCCTGGTGGCTGGGGGTGCAGGGTGACATGCGTTGGTGGGCAGTAGTGCAAGGTGACATGTGGGTTGGCTGGGGGGCATGGCCATGGTGGATGGGGTGCCTGTGGGACATGTGCAGGGTAGGCCCCTGTGGTGTGGGCCACCTGCAGGGGCCGTACAGGGTGTAGAGGGAACACCTGGGAGGACCCACACGTGCAATTCCCGTGTGGTGCTCCCCGTGCACCCCTGTAATACACGTACCCTGATGGAATCGCGTGTGATACTTCCCGCTCACCCCTGAAATACACGTACCCTGCTGCTTTTGCGTGTGATACTTCCCGCGCACCCCTGGAATACACGTACCCTGCTGCTTTTGCGTGTGATACTTCCTGCGCACCCCCGGAATACACGTACCCTGATGGAATCGCGTGTGATACTTCCCGCGCACCCCTGAAATACACGTACCCTGCTGCTTTTGCGTGTGATACTTCCCGCGCACCCCTGGAATACACGTACCCTGATGGAATCGCGTGTGATACTTCCTGCGCACCCCTGAAATACAATTACCCTGCTGATTTTGCGTGTGATACTTCTCGCGCACCCCTGAAATACATGTACCCTGCTGCTTTTGCGAGTGATACTTCCTGCGCACCCCTGAAATACACGTACCCTGCTGCTTTTGTGTGTGATACTTCCCGTGCACCCCTGAAATACATGTACCCTGCTGCTTTTGCGTGTGATACTTCCCGCGCACCCCTGGAATACACGTACCCTGATGGAATCGCGTGTGATACTTCCCGTGCACCCCTGAAATACACGTACCCTGCTGCTTTTGCGTGTGATACTTCCCGCGCACCCCTGGAATACACGTACCCTGCTGTTTTTGCGTGTGATACTTCCCACGTACCCCTGGAATACACGTACCCTGATGGAATCGCGTGTGATACTTCCCGCGCACCCCTGAAATACACGTACCCTGCTGCTTTTGCATGTGATACTTCCCGCGCACCCCTGAAATACACGTACCCTGCTGCTTTTTCGTGTGATACTTCCCGCACACCCCTGGAATACATGTACCCTGCTGTTTTTGCGTGTGATACGTCCCGCGCACCCCTGGAATACACGTACCCTGATGGAATCACGTGTGATACTTCCCGCGCACCCCTGAAATACACGTACCCTGCTGCTTTTGCATGTGATACTTCCCGCGCACCCCTGGAATACACGTACCCTGCTGTTTTTGCGTGTGATACTTCCCGCGCACCCCTGGAATACACGTGCCCTGATGGAATCGCGTGTGTTACTTGCCACGCACCCCTGATGTACACGTACCCAGAACAATTGCGTGTGGAACTTCCCGCGAAGCACTGAAATACACGTTCCCCGCTTGGCGTTTGCTGTTTGCCAGCCCTGTGAACTGGTCCAGGGTTAGCGCAGCCCTTTGCGATGATTTGGGGATTTTGAAGGCTTTTCCTTGCGCAAGGGCGTTCTTGGGGGCGTAACTGGCGCTGCTGCAGGGTCGCTGCGCCACTCTGCACCACGACTGGTTTCGGAGGCTAAAATCCATGAATACGCTGTGCGATGAAAAGGATTTTGTCGCACGCGGCTGGCGCAGTGTATCGCACGGGGACACTGTGCGCCAGCCACGTGCGCCATTTTTGTGCGAATTTCTATGAATTACCCTGTTAATGTATTATTTATTTTTCATGCGTGTGATTTTTTTGATGTTGCTATGTTTTAACTAATTGATAATTGTATATTCATCCATTTATTGAAATATGTTGTAGGCTTTTGGACAAGAGTTGAAATATGCTTTGATGATGATGATAATGTTTCCTAAATTCTTTGTGTACCTCTAATAGTAGCATGTCATTATTTTGGGGTCTTTGGTAACCTTAACATTCAGCACCAATCTTTCAATGATTGCCTTATTCCCTTTAAAGGGACGGTTGCATGCATGTATGCGTGCCCTCCATCTCATTTGACACCAACTTCTCCCTCTATGCAAATCCCCAAATGTATTCCATTATGGCCACCAGCACTCACATGGGTGGAGGGTTGTGGGCAGCTCTGTATCCACATGGGTTGTACTTGCGCATTTGATGTGATGAACAGTAGGGCCTGCCATTCCAAACTGATTGTTTAGCTTTTCCTGTTCTAAGGATAGGAATTCAAAAGAAATGAAGAAACGCTAATAGGTGCTTGAGTAATGACAGCTGAGGCTGTTAAATGGATGAGGGAGTCTGTAAAGAAACATATCCAGTGTTCATTTCCCCCCTGCATTCGGCTGCTATTCTTTCCCCCTAGACATAGAATAAGGGAAACAGACTGAAGGACTGTTGAAGACTAGAGCCCATCCCTCCATGAATATCAGATGATCTATGGTATTTCCAATATCTCCTGTCTCTTACCTTTCAGACTTAGGTGTGTTTTTCTCCGGTATTTAAATTGCATATGAAAAAAATTAAATTGCATTGTGAAAGTATGTAAATTGCATTGTGAAAGTATTTCAATTGCATTGTGAAACCTAGGCCTTTCTCCCACTATGCAGGACTCTCAGACCTAGGTGTGGTTTTCTCTGGTATTTAAATTTTGTGAAACTTAGGCCTTTCTCCCACTGTACAGTACTTTCAGACTTGGGTGTGTTGTCTATGGTGTTAAACTACATTGTAAAAGTAGCGCTGCCTTTGGTTTTGCCTTCTTAGTAAAGCGTTCTTCCAGAAAACGGTTCTACTATTGCCTGAGTTCTTGTTGTTTTGTGCAATTGTCCACTATTGTTTTGTGTCTCCATGTCTTGTCTGCTTTTGCCCCTCCCTGTGTCCTTCCATAGTGTTCTCCCCTCCCTCTTCCTCTTCTCTCCTCTGCCTACCTACTCTATGGTGCTCTCTTTCTCTCCTATCTTTTCTAACTGCTTCTCTATCGACTATCCTGCTCTTCTCACTAAACCTGGTAGGAAGAAGTTTAAAAATGAATTCCTGGTCTCCAATACATGCCTCCCTATCACTCACACCTATACCAGTGCTTCCTCCAGACAAACCCTCACTGACATCCTCTTTGCCGTTCCCTCACCAGACCTATGTACTCCATGCTTTCTCCTTTGTCTTCTTCTCCCATTAATGGTGGCACCAGGTGGGAGGCCCTCCTGTCCTCCTTCTACTCCTCTAAGGTCATCAATAATGTAAACCTTAATTGCACTGTCTTGGTCTAAGGCCCTCAGGCCAACCTTCTCCTCCTTGAAAGATGCTTCCTGCGCCTCATCAATTTCCTGTCTTCTCCTTCTGTCCCTTCTCTTCCCTCCACGGCTTCCTTACCTCCCCCTGCTGCCTTCTCCATTGCTACCTTGCCCTCTCCTCCTTCCTCTTCTGCCCCCCCCCCTTGGGCTTCTTCTACACCTCGGCAGGGCATACCTCTGATTTGTACCCCCAGAATTCTTTCAAGAACAGCAACCTTCTCCATATTGCCACTCTAAACTCTCGCTCAGCTGTCAAACACTCCTCTGACATCTGCCGCCTCCTTGAAGAACTTGACCTCGATGTCCTCGGTCTCACCGAGACATGGTTCACGGGCCAGCTCTGTCACAAGCTTTGACACTCTCCTACCTGATGGCTACAAGATCCTCTCTGTGCAAAGGTCCAATCGTTCCGGAGGGGGTGTAGCCCTGATCTTCCCTGAGTGGATTCCTGCCTCTGTCATTCCTACGCAGCCCTACTCCTCTTTTGAATGCCTCATCTGCAGGCTCTCTCTCTCTCTCCTAGCCATTTAGTTACTATGGCTACTATTGGCCACTTGGTCAGATCTCCTCCTTCTTCTCTGAGTGGGCGGACCACTCCTCTTCCCTTCTGGTCTCAACCACTCAACTCCTCCTTCTTGCTTCCAGTCCTTCCTCTGGACTATTTTGTAACCTTTTCAACTCTCTCTCACTCTCTATCCTCCCCTCTGGACCAACTCACTCTGTAGGGCACACTCTGGATGTTCTGATCTCTACAGACGTTCCCCTTTCTATCCCTCTAACCACAACTCTCTCCTGGAGTGATCACTTTCTCCTTTCCTCCCAGCTCACTCTCTCCACCCATTAGGCCAAGCCAACTGCAGCGCTGCCACCTACCTTCTTTCTATGCTCCACTCTGCTATATCTGATATGCCTGCTGTCCTTGCCCCTGTCATTAGGATCCGCTTGAAGCCCAAAGCCAAGTGCAACTCCTGGTACGACTCAGACCTTGTTACCCTTAAACACAAGTGAAAAGTGGCTGAGGGGAAATGGTGGCTCTCTCCACGCACCACGACGGAAGTCCTTATCCACCACATCTCTGCAGCATCCAACAACTCAGCCGAACTCATTAAAATCTGCAAGGAGACAGCCAATCCTGCCATAGTCTATACCTCTCCTGTGCCCTCCCAGGCCCGCTGCATGGCCCTGGTTACTCATTTCATCTCTAAAACACTGGATATCCTGTCCTCTCTCTCTCTCTTTCTCTCCTTCTCCTCCCTCTACTCCCCGCTCTGCCTCTGGCCCTTCTGTGGCCACCCCTCCTCCCTCCTTCTCTGCCTTTCCCCTTTTCTCACTGGATGAGGTTTCTAGACAAGTCTGATGTATGAAAGTCTTGTCAAAACAGGTTCTCCCCTGTTCCTCTAAAACCATCAAGGATCAAATTGACACCATGACTCCTGCTTTGGCCAACTTCTGCAACCACTTCTTCACCACTGGAGTCTTCCCTTCCACCCTGAAGCACTCCCTTGTGCACCCTCTTCTTAAGAAACCCTCAGCTGACCCCTCTTGCCCTGCTAACTATCGCCCAAACTCCATCACTCTTTTCCTGGGCAAACTCCTGGAAAAGCTGACCATCTCCCAGCTTAATCTTCACACCAAATCGGTTGGTTGTCTCCATGACCATCAGTCTGGTTTCAGAGCTACACAGAAACTGCTCTCCTGAACATCCATGATGACCTGCTCTCAAACCTTGACTCCAATTCCCCCTGTCTCATCATCTTACTTGATCTCTCTTCTGCCTTTGACATGGCTAACCATGCCAACCTGGTCAACCGACTCCATGATATAGTGGGTATCACCGATCAGGCCCTGGCCTGGCTGGCCTCTTTCCTCTCTGATAGACCCTAACAGGTCCAACTTGGCTCCTTCCTATCTTCTATCTCTATCTCTACCTGTCGTGTTCCCTAGGGGTTCTCACCTCTCTCCCTGGCTTTTCAACCAATACCTAGCACTTCTCGCCCACCACATTGATGCTCTCTGTCCCAACTTTCAGTGCTATGCGGATGACACTCAGATCATTTTCAGGATCCCTTCCACCACCTCTTCTCCTTTTCTCATCTCTGACTGCTTGTCCGCTATCCAGGTGGGTTTGCCGCCAATGATCTCTGCCTTAATGCCATTAAGAGTGAGATTCTCCTCATCGCAACACCTGCTCCCTCCTTTCCTATCGCTCTCTAGCCGTCCTCCCTTGACCCTCGTTGTTCTCCAACCTTTGAGGCTAAAACCCTCAGGGTCATCTTCGACTCCACACTCTCCTTCTCTCCTCACATCTCTGATGTCTCTAGTAAGTAACACTACCAGCTGGACCTCCTCAGAGGCATTCTATCTAGCTGGTCAAGTGGCACAGCAAGTAGACCGCTCGCTTTGACACCCGTGCAGAGCCTGTTAACGCAGGTTCGAATCCCGGCGGGGCCAAACTCAGCCTTTCATCCTTCCGAGGTCGATAAATGAGCACCACACACCGTGGGTAATAATAAGCAGCGCTCAGATACTTGAGGGTTCGTAGCGCTATATAAATGCCTAATTATTATTATTAATTATTATTACCTTTCCTCTCCTTCCCCCAGACGCTCACTGTCTCCAGAGCTCTAGTTCTCTCTAGGCTGGACTACTAGGCTGGACTACTGTAGCAGCCTCTTTCTAAATTTGACTGCTTGTATTCTCCGCCCTCTGCAACTCATCTAGAACAGGAATGTGACACTTGTCCTTGGCCTCAAGCCCAGGTATCATATCTTTCCAGGACTCAAATCTCTGCACTGGCTCCCAGTGGCTTCAAGGATTAAGTTCAAAACCCTCTGCATTATCCGCAAGGCCGTCTGGGACCTAGGTCCTCAATACCTTACACTCTCTCTTCCAAAATATCTTCCTTCTCGAGCTCTTTGCTCATCCGCCTCCAACTCCCTCAGCGTCATTCACTTCTCCCAGCAACAAGCTGATGGTAGATATCTTTCTTCTGGTGGGGCCTACCTCTGTAACAGCCTCCCTGCCTCCCTAAAACTTGAGGAGAACCATCTCCGGTTCCGGAAGCACCTCAAGACCTTCCTCTTTACTTCTGTTTCTCTCCTCCTCTCCCCTGCTGAACTCCCCACTGAAACTGCACAGGTCACCTGTCTACTTTCTGATCTACGGTCCAGGTCCACCCAAACCCCTGCTAGCTGCACACCACCACTGTCTCCTGGGCAACCCCTGCTCTTGGGGGCAGTTTCTGTATCCATACGGCCCCCACCAGCTCTTGACACTTGATGTCTGCACTTACCCCTGCACTTGCCACAAGCTGGCTGCATCTTTTACCTATTGTTTATTTATTCTATTTATTTCTTACTGTTGATCCTATGTAGTGCACTGCCCTCTCCCCTTCCCTGCACTTGCACAATCTCAATATCACTTGGCCTAGTAAGATCGTTGTCTCTGTCTTCCCTCTGTTCCCGCTCCCTTGCTTCATCGCGCCTTGAAACAATTGTGTATAGGCGCATTATAAATGCCATATCATATGTCATGCCTACAGGATGCGAATTCTGCTGATTCCATCAACCTACTACCCGTCCACAGAATGCAGTGTTTCCTGCATGTGCACGTGCACCTAGCAACACACAGAACACTTTTCGTGAATTGGCCCCACATTTGTATACGTCAATTCAGTCTTTACACCTCTCTGTCTTTCACTTGTACAGTGACTTTTTAATTGCACTGCCTTGCTTTTCTGACTTTAATCATTGAGTGAACACTGTTGTAATTATGTTCACTTATAAATGACATGACAATTAATGAAGTGTTTTTTTCTGCAACTGCGGTCAGTGGATGTTTATTTTGCAAAAGCCTTAACACCAGAATGGTTTGACAACCGAGTGATGTAAGCGTTGGATGCCCTGGGGCCAACAATGTTCTCGATTATGGCACCAGACTGCAAGCAATATAACAATCCAGATCAAATATCACCCTCACCCCCTTCCCTCAGCCTCCCTAACAACAAACGTCGCGCTTTATTTCGTGTACTGCCAAGATCTTTCCGTGGCGGCGTACTCCGGGGGCCATTTTGATGGAAGCTTTCTTTTTGGGTTCAAGCAGTGCACCCCGGTGCAATTCGATTGTTTGCTTCGGGTCACTTCTGACAGCTCAAACAATTCAGACAGGCAGCCTTCTGAGCACAGGAACAGACTAATTGACAGTGAATGCTCACCAGTGCAACCATTTACATGAAAACCGCACTACATCACTGTAGAGCCAGTTTAACGAGAGCAGATCATGTTGTTTCCTTGTTTTAGACTCTAAACTGCAGCTGTTCTCGTGCATCCTCACCGCGTGCACTGTTCTTTGCTTTCATGCTAACCCAGCATGCTGCATGCGCGCAGGGCGCTTTTGTAGTTCTTCAGAGCAGTCTTGCTTCTGATCCCAACGTGGTACCCGATTTCACGCCTGGGCCGAATCTATGGACACGGACAGGAATGCTTGCTACCCACCGAGGGTTAATGAGCTGTGTACGTGGATAGAACAATGCGAGGTTTCACTGCACGGCGTTAGTTCTGGCGCCGGAAGACAACAGCATGCTTCTCTGTATGTGTCATGTTTTGCTACTGGTGTGCATGATCCAATTAATGCAGAACCTTATTAATGACTGTTGACACGACATCAAGCTGTTGTTTCTTAAACACAATATAATAGTTCGCATATACATACAGCTCGGACTAGACTTCCTCCAGTCTACCCTCAAATGAACTCTATTCACTTTTCATTTTTGTAAACCACATCGAGGTCCAGATTAGAAACCCATTTTTTAGGCCTGCACAATGTTTGGTAGCAGGAACCTTTGCACAAGTTAAGATTTGTGTATGTTTTGCCACCGGTGTATTTCTTTTTTCACATTATAACAAATAACATCCAACTCAGAGAAGGTGAAGGTATGTGTGGGAGTGGCTCCAGGTGTCACTCAGTAATGCTCGTCCGCTTTCCAACAATTCAAATGCGCTAGATTAACACACCTCAAACCTACTGGTATTAACTACAAACAACAAATGGGAAGAAACCTTCTCGTTACGAAAACACACTGAAATCAATTCATGCTAACTCCGATATTCTTCAGTATGCGACCAAGAAAACACGCCTGCACAAAACATAAGTCGAACCAAATCGGACTCGTCAACAGGGGGCACGTTTTGCAATGTCTCGGAATTGCCATCAATAAAATACTTTGCGGTAGCATCACAAGTTTATATAATCTAGTCAATGCGTTTCATAAAACGAAGTGCTATTCATGTCTGCAATAAAACACCTCTTGTTATGCCAAAGTGCTGCATTCCGAATTCGCAGTGTCAGAAATGACTACTACAATCTATAAGTCTTGATTGTTGCATTTTTTTTATTGCGAACTCTTGTGATTTGCAGTAGAAGGAACACTGCAATCTTCAATTACCCTTTTGGATCCCAAGGTTTATATTGCAAACTCGTGTGATTTGCAATTCGTTTGACTCAATAGCTTCTGTGTCTTGAGATTGCAAAACCTTGAATTATGATGGGCTGCCTGGGACATGGGCTAACCATTCGGAAGTAGGAAGCTGTTCATAGGGCGATGCTTCCACTTCGTGTTGCTCTCTGGCCAACTTCAAAAGTGCTGGCTGATGTTTTCTGGGACAACGACCTGCTTTCCTGATGTCACGTTTAGACATCAGTAGATGTGCCTTACCCTACATGTGATGGTGAACCGGCAGTTATATTTGGTCACACACATCTCACTACTTGCCACGTCCTTCCCAGTTTTGAAATGGCTGCTTGCTTGGACCTCTCCCATGTTGAGGAAGCGGGGGACACCCCCGCAACCTCCAATGCCAAAAATACTGAAAATGGGTGTCAGGGGACACCCCCACAACTCCTGCTCCACATGTTTGGTATGTTTTATAATCAATCAAATGGTACTGGTCGAATGTGGTCAAATATACCATTTGATTGATTATCAATGATCAAATAAGCTAATGCCCTCAATACAGTGCTCACAGTCATTATCTGCATCCAATTATTATGGACATTGTTAGGGACACACAAAAAGAGCACAGGAAGCATTCATTTGACATATAAATTGTCTTAAACATGTTTTCTCAATGTGGTTGCTTTGTTGTTACTCTTGTCTAACGAATTCCCAAACTAGGTAAAGACTCTGCCCCAGCTACCTGGGCACAGTCAAGATAGGAGGTTGGACGTCCTTCTTGCGCGAACGGAAGGAGCAATCAGCTACTGGACTGACTACAAAAGGATGTCCCCAGAGGTCAGCCCAGAGCTGATCTGTGCTCTTGGTAAAATGATTAGATTTGTGATTGTGGGCCTCAAGGCGGTTTCCCTTTCCTTCCCTCACTGTCACAGAATTCATATACAACCCTCACAACCTGACAGATTACTCACCTGTTTACCAAAAGTCCATTGTCAATAGTTATGACATATTCCTAATGCACACACAGGTAGAAGAGAGACAGAAATAAAAGAAAGACCAGCGTTGTAAATAAAATAAGTGTTTTATTTACAATCACAAAAGTCTCTCAGTTTCTTCTCACTAAATCGACGGATGGTTCAAATACATGTGTTTGTCATTTTCAACCTTTCCAATGTCACAGCTCAAACGTCTACATGAGATGAGTATCAAGTCACTTCTCTTTAACTAAACCAACTGGCATCATGCGACACTTCTAAAACGTACCAAACACTTATTTCAAAGAAGCAATATTGTCCAAAGGTACTGAAACCTATTTCTACTACATCCAAACCAAACCAAAAGGTTATTTTAATGAAGCAATATTGTGCATCTAAATAACTGAAGCAGTGCTTTAGAGCACAATGCCACAGGACCCAAATTGCACATTATTCAGTCAAGCAACACACAATGCATTTCAAAGTATAAATCAAACATGACTTAGAGTGAGGCTTACAGCCCACACATTCCTAACTCCCTGGCATGGAATCAGCAGTCCTGGTCTATGGGCCAGCAGCCTATTTATAAAGTGTCTTACGTGGAATTCCCCTTACCTTAAATGCTGTCACTGTTAGACAAATCCCCCATGTTCTTGCTTTCTAGATTGGAAGTACCTCCCCCAAGCACTCTGCTGAATTATTAGTAACTACTCCAAGTCAAATTATAAGTAACGGCACCCATATTATGTATCTGTTTGACGTACCCTGAGTGTCTCCAGGTCAATGCCTTAATGGCACAAGGCGCGTTTTCTTAGCTCCTAAGCGAGTTGCAGTATATTCGTCTAAATAGAAAATGCAGTGGATTTGGTTTCACTGCCTACTCATTATGACTATAACTAGGCATGTAGGATGAATGAACGGGACTGCTCAAAACTACATTGCATATGTAGACATGTATGATATGATATGGTCAAGCTACTATGCACCTTGCTATGCTTAAGGGTCACATAAATGAATGAATGAATGAATGTTAACTCAAAAAACACACTTCTACTATGCGTTTTAGACATTAGCGCTAGAGTTCCTTTGCTATGTAGCTGCTTTTCACCACAATGCTAATATAGGCCTCTTGGAACCCAGTTGAGCACTAAAGCGCGCTGAGTATACTTTTACTTTGATCAGCACTACAATTGCTGGTTTAAGTATTGCACTCTATACTTGAACCTATCCTAATATATCCTCACAGGATATAACATAGGAATCCATTTGCTTATCCCCTTCAAGGCAATATATTCTACTCTGCCTTATAAAGCCAAAGCTAAAATAGGTAATCTATTATGATCTTCTATTATGAGGGGACATTCTGAAATGAAATGGTGTCTTACCTATTCCTCTTACCACCTCAGGGCATAGTTGGCAAAATCTCATGACAGCTGGGTGGGGTGCCCCTGGAGGGGAGGCATAGTCATGTGCCATGCGTACCAGTTGCTGATGACAAGCAGAAGATAGCACTGAAATGCTTTCCGGGTTCTGCAGTGCAGGAAATGTCCCAAAACGCTCCATTGGTTCAGTGCTTGCCCCTATTTTCTTCCATATTTGAGGGAGTTGAAAAGTAAGGTGCTCATCTCAGAAATGTTTCACTCACAGCCATGTGACACAGACAATTAGTATTTGGAGTAGCTGAGGGACAAGCATTATATGAATTTCTGGTAACGTTGTTGATAGTATTGCAGCTTCTGATTGTTCGGTCTTTGGATGGTTATATGTAGAGCACTTGTCATCGATATTTGTAATATTAGTCGACATTCATGGTATCCTCCCTCCTGATGCAATATCTTGCATCTCAGTGAGCCACCTCCCACACGTTTATTTCTCTTCTTTTATATCCATCAATGTGCCAAAACAAAATCATTACACTAATGTATGTGCTCTACATACCGGAGCTAAATCCAGACCATAAATTATATTACCAAGGGTTAGTCATACCTACCATGTTTCATTATTTGCAATATTGTCCAGTTGACACGGAATGCTAATCGCCAAGTGATGTACATAAATTTGTTTAAGCTTTTATACACTTCTATGCGCTTCACAGGCTGATCATTGGTTAAGAACAGACTCACGAGAAGTTGTACAGGGGTCTATGCTAAGGCACTCCTCAAGCACAGCCACACTGAGGTGAAGCATGCGGTGGAGCCTGCGGAGTACCATAAACACTGACCGGAATTTACCTGACAGGAGTTGGTGCAGGCAGCAACTGGAAACCAGGAACAATCGGCCTCATTACGACCCAGGCGGTAAGGGGTTTACGGCAGCGTAAACAGCGCCGGCCCTTACCGCCTGAGTACGAGGTCCCTTAGTGCCATGGAGCTTTTAACACCTGCTTTTAGCAGGTGTTAAAATCCATGGTGCTAAGGGACCATGGAGTTAATTACGCCACCGTAATTTACGGTGGCGTAATTAACGCCTTCACCACTCCCATTATGCCCTATGGGGCAAAAATGGGAATGGGGAAGGGTAAATGGGGATTGGGGACTTACCGCCCCGCCGACCTCGGAATGGGGCGGTAAGTCCGCCTACCACCATGGCGTAAACATAGTTTACGCCATGGTGGTAAAGTCACGGCCCAGGCGGTAACTTACCGCCTGGGTCGTAATGAGGCCCAATGTCTGCAAATTGGTGGGGTCGTGGAGAACATGAGATGCAACCCTCTCCACCCACCCTACAGGTAGATCAGCCCCTATAGCACAACACTTACCTAGGGGGGCAGTTGCTTCAGGCAGGTTGACTATCAGGGAAAGAAAAGCAGGATTTCTCACTGACTGGTCATGCACGTCTTGAGGAATTATCTCTTAAAGGCCTAAGCACAGGAAAAAGAAGGGGCAGGAGAAAAGGCAAATACGGGACACATAAACTGCAACAGAGAATCGGAGAACTGGGTTGTGGAGTATCTCTGGTCTTAAACAGTGTACACATTGTAAGGACGGCATGCTATTAATAGTAAACAGACACAAGTGACCACAGTTCAAGGATGTTTATTGAAGTTCAAAAAGGGTTTGAAAAATGCCTATCTAATACAATATCTACAGATGGGAGCAAGCTACGACCATCAAATTATAATAACGCAGTCCTAGTGGTGTCTTGTCAAAATAAACAGGCCTACACTAATAAGCATATTGCCAATCCTTACCTCTAAATACAAATAGTGTGGGAAACAGTGTTCGAAAAAGAACAATTGTTCACAAAATGATATACCAGGATGCTCAGGCTGTTGGCTTTGCCACGTTTTTCTGCATGGGACAAGGCGGTACACTCGAGCTTAGCACAGTCTCTGGCTTCTTGAGCACGAGGATACAGTTCAATCATTAGAATCAGGACGTTCCGTGACCAAGTCTATTTGCCTTTCAAAGTCTCTTCTTTCAGAAGGCCTGATGCAAAAAACAAACAATTTGTTATTTTCCTCTCGAGATTTCACACGCACTCAGTTTCTCAGGTGATGTGCTCTGCCATAATCTGAGTGTGCTCTCATGCTCCACCTTTTATCCGTGTGTGGGGAAGTGTAATGGTCAGCAATTGCCTGACCCTGCCTGCCCATTGTATTGGGAGATGTCAGGTATACTGCTCGGGTGTTCGTCCGTTTTCTCTCATAGCAAGCTATTCACGAGAAAGTGTTTGTGTTGGAAAAAGGGTAGGTTGAGTTCCTAAGTATCCTACCGGGTAGGATGGGGTAAAGGTGGTACAGGGAAGGGAATACTGTGTCTTGCCATCCCATGGGCCACTCCCATTCCCCGAAGACCCCTCACCTAGTTGATCCTCCTGCACTGGTCCACCCCTAGGAACCAAATAGAAAAGCGATGGCCGTGTCCTAGCCACCTGGATGACAGATCCCGGGGATGAACAGGTGAGACACCTTCAGGTTTCTCTCAACATATACAGATGTACATTAACTAACCTCAGGCATATCATCATCATTCAGCTTTATTACGCATTTTGTCATAAAAGCACATAACAATACATCACAGTGTTACCTTCTTGTGTAGTTGAATTGCATCTTCTATCTGTGATTACTGTATTGTAATAGTACTCTGGTTTTAAAAAATGTATTTTAATCCTATGAATTGTATCTTATGCATTGTCTTTAGTATTCTAATACATTTTAGACATTAACTTCTAAATTGAATTTGACACCACCCGTTGTTATTACTGATCGCATCAATTACTTTCTAACTTCACTGTGTTGCTAAACTGCGTGTTTCAAGGCTGGAATTTGCTGCCTCACTGTCCCAAATTGTTTGCAGTATAAACTACATCTCCCAGCACGTTTGTAGTTTCAGGGTTTTTTTCTGACATTGTCAGCCACATCAGTGTCAGCACATCGAAGCTGGTGTGTACCAGTTAGTGTCTGTTGGTGTCGGGTGGTGACAGACTGTGACCGTGCTCTCCTGCTACGCTGTAGTTAGTGCTTGGCTACCTACTGTAACATAATGTCCTCACGTTGTAATCTTCCATCTGTCATTCAAAAAAAATCAAAGGGTTAGACTTGCTGCTTTATTAGATGATTCCCCTCCTCCCTATGCTCCCCTTGTCTCTTTTGTACTGGATGATGCCTTCGAATTGAGTGATGTATCCTCTCCAGTTCTCTCTGCCATGACCATTGTTGGGTTGGATGAGACTATCAGAATCCCAACCCAACTTGGGGATGAAACATGCATTGGTGAAACTACTATCACTGAACAAAAATGTCCCTCCTCTCCCAGACAAACATGTCTAAAATGTGTTCTACTCAACGCACTCTCCCTAGTCTCCCATGCGGTAGAAGTGGCCGATTTTGTATCCGAGGTTAAACTTGATGTTATGGCCATAACTGAGTCCTGGCTTCACAAAGCTGAACTACATATCACAGAATTGGCGGTCCCAGCAGGATATGATCGAGAGTTTTCTGATTGGACTTTAATTCATCAACATCGAGATCCATGCCAATCAGGTTTCGTGGCTGGAATGGGCATGACGGTTAACTTGTTCTTTCTCAATGCAATAAAGTTGCAATGTCACTCACAAAAACAGCAGATCTACTTTGCTTTCGTAGATCTGCATTCGGCATGTGACTCTATTTCCAGACTGAAACTTATGACAAAACTTGTTAGAGGTAGATGTCCATCTACAATTTGTGATTTAATTCATCATTTTCATTCTTGTAAGTCTGTACAAATCAGACATGCCATTAATGGCCTATTATCAAGACCCATTCCTACATCACACGGCCTTAAACAAGGCTGCTTATTGGCATCGGCCACCTTTAACTATTACATCCAAGACATTAAATTCAAGTTTGAAACTATAATGTCGGATTTGCCAAGAATCAATGGAATTTCCATAAAAGCCCTTCTCTACGCAGATGATATTGTGTTTATTTCAAAAATTCCTGGCGGCTTACAAAAATTACTAGCCTCTTTGGATGTATATATATATATATATATATATATCAGAGATTGAACTTAAAGTTAATACAGCGAAAATGCAAGCGCTGATGTATAATCCCAATTGTGCTCTCCATACTCTGAAACATTGGTCCATCGACAATGTAAAATTGTCCATTGTTCCAGCGTACACATACTTGGGGGTAATCTTTGAAGCCATATCAAATTCTACAAAACACTTAAACCAGAGTAATCTTAAACTTTTAACAGCTATTTCTCAGGCTTGTATTCTCCTTGCCAAGTATGGGACATTTTCATTAACTCTGGCAGTAACATTGTGGAAAATGAAAGTTGTTCCTGTTGTACTATATGGATTGGAAACAGGATCTCCAATTCATTCTGTGATACATGAGAAGTGGGAAGCAAAATTCTGGCGAAGTGTGTTACATCTCCCTCAATGTATTACAATTTCATGGCTACGCTACGAACTGGGTACTACCTCGTTGTCTGCCATATACAATTGGAGACAATGTGCTTTCTTGAGAAAGTGCCTCATTTCTACCCAGAAAGACACCTTGCTTAAGATGCTCTTGAATTATATGTTTAGTACGGAACATTCATTTCTTCGAAAATGGCTGCTTTCTGCCTATAAGACCTTGGCACAGGCAGATGTTAAAATTGAACTTCTTATAGAAAATCCTGATAAGGCTAAACAAAAAAAAATCAAATGTCTTGGATCAATAATTATCAGAAATGCCTCACATATGGGAATGCAATTACCCAACGATTTCCTCCAAAATCAAGAGGAATCATGCAAACCTACTTGTCTAAAGCGCCATCTCCATAGTACAGACGCTTAATTCTGTGTTTTCGTTTTCACATATGGGAACATTTTTTGACATACCTGAAACTTTAGAACATCTTGGCCTTCATTACAACACCAGTGCTAAACCATGGCGCTATTAGCACCATGGTTGGTGCCGGTGTTGTAACGAGTCCGCCATGGTGAAATGGGGAAATACCGCCTAATTCCAAGTTTGGCGGGGCAGTATTTCCCCATTTCCCCATGGCCCTTCCCCATTCCCATTTTTGCCCTATAGGGCTCAATGGGAATGGGGAAGGCTGCAATTACGGTACTGCAAATTGCGGTACCGTAATTGCCTGCGAGGTCCCTTTGCGGGTCCCTTCTTTAACGGCTGGTCCAGACCAGCCGTTCAGGTCTGGTCCCGCAAAGGGACCTCGTAGTAAGGTGCTAAGTGGTTAACCGCGGCTCAGCCTTTTACGGCGCCATTAACCACTTAGCGCCAGGGTTGTAATGAGGCCCCTTATTTCTCAATGTCCTAAATTATGAAGTCGAAGACAATTGCATTTCAATAAGTATTGTTCTGCAATTATTTACGGATCCTCCCGATTGGGACTTCAGATTGCAACTGTTAATTTTCTCCTTTCCTTGCAAATGGACACTGTCAAACAATCATAAATCTAGTCTGTGTTGGTGCATCTAGACTCAAACGATTGTTTGAGACGTAAGTTGGTTTTAGTTGTTTTATTGTGTTATTTATTATTTGTTTTATGATCATGGAACAGAATAATGTTATGTACTTATTGCGTTTTTAGTGTTATGCATGTTTTTCGTACTAAGTTTGTATGTTGTATAATATGTATGTGAAGATGTATTTAATGTTATATTCATCAGATATTTTTGTATAGTTTATATGTTTATTAGAAAGTATATTGTTTATTGAAAAGTTGATAATTCAACTGAATCAATAAAATAAAAAATACAAATAAAAAAAGATATTCTGCATGTGGCCCTGGACACAAGAAGAAGGGGTGGTGTTGCTTCGATTTTTAAAAATCCTTCCAATCTCTATATCTCCAATAAGCCTCAGCTTGATCAATGTGACTCTATGCTAGTTAAGCAAAAAGTAACCCTGTTGCCAACCACACTGAGTATTTTGTTATTATACGGCCCCCGAGATGACACCTTTATTTGAGGAAAAATGTGTGGCTTTTTTAGGCTGTATATCCAAACACCCCCTATTGGTTCTGGGTTATTTTAACATACGCACAATGGAGGAAACATGTAACATCTGTAATGGTTGCAGCAAACATCACAGAAGCACTCCTTATTCATAATCCAACTAGAGCAAAATACAAGCTATGGCAATCGGATTGGATCAATACCATAGAATCATGTAAAATGTACAGGGTATTTAGGGAAAACCCTTTTGTAGAAAAGAGGTTTCAAACTATCGAACCATATCTCCTCAAGTTTCCAAATCCTAAATTCCGAAACATTTTACTACGGTATTGGTTAAACCTATGCAAAACCAAAGAAATACAAGCTCAGCAACAACAAATCGCTGAGCATGAGAACTTCTGTAGATTTTGCTGCAAACACGATCACCATGACACCTTACAGCATTTGTTAACCAAGTGCCCAATTTTAGCTAAACTGCGGAATACACTATTTAAACCATATTTCGGACACTATAAAATGTTAGCACCAGAAGAACTGTGGAAGAGATTCTTTCACACTAAGCTAACAGGGAATGTGATTTTGGGGTCGCCAGAGGTCGCAACTGCGACCTCTGAGGTCTCCCTTGCTCTTTACTTCTGGAGTGGCTGGCTTTCTTGTTCAGGTCCTTTTAAAAAAAAATAGAAAAATAAGAACAGGAGTGCCACAAGTCTAACACTTTATGCACTGACCCTAAAGAAGAAACAATAGGAATACCCAATAATGTGTCTTTCGGGAATTATATTCAATGATTGCTAGACTCATTAAAGGTTTATTTCAGGCACACTACAGGGGGTGAGTCACTGATTTAGTATGTTCATAAACACCTCAACTCAGCCTTTCATCCTTCTGAGGTCGATAAATGAGTACCAACACAGGTTGGGTGATATTGGGTGTATATTTTTTCTATATAAAGCGCTTAAGCTAAGTGCTATATAATAACACATCATCATTTGGTCATGGACGTCTGCTTGCATTCACAGTAATTTGGTAATATGGGCCTATACACATTGATCTCAATGAAACATATGGCAATCCATTCTTGTTTGAAATATACATCACATTATAGTGATATTTTAACCATATTTTTCGTAGTGTCACAATGCTATGTGATCCCACTTCCTGTTTTGTCAATGGGTGAAAGGTCATGCTCCATCGCTTGCCGCGATATCACTTTGGGGTGGGGTCAATTGTCATCACTTCCTGTGATGTCATCAGGGGGTCAAGGGTCGTGTGATGGCACTTCCACTACCCCTGGCATTTTGGTGAAATTACGTCCCTGTAAGTTAATAGTAGTACAAATTGCAATTGTGAAATTCAGACCCTTTCTAAAATTAGAGATCTGATGTGCATGAGAATGTACAAACTGAACTTCAAAAGCAACATCGAATTTCAATGTAAAAATAGATGTTTCTCTTAGGTTTTGCTTTTATATTTATATTTGTACTTCTTTGTCAGTTGTCAGACATCTATTTAAATATGTTGGTTCAATTGTAGAAACACAGAAGTGTGAATATTCATACATTATTGCAGGATTGAAGAAACATGTTCTTTTATTGAAAAGTTGGTTTTCAACTATAACAATAAATAAAACAAATGTTTTAACAAAAACATACAAGGAAATGCCATTTTGGACAGAGAGACTACATCCCTACTTCACACATTAGCCTCTCTTGATTTTAAACAACACTCTTTAGCAGCGGCACATTCTTGTGGAAACACCTTAGACTGGATTAGGGCTAAAAATCTGAAGATTGCATCTGTCACACCCCAGACCTGTCCATGGTCTGACCACTTTCTCCTTGGCTTTGAGACTCTTCTGTCCAATGCTATCATAAAATCTAATATACCCATCAAACGCACAGTGCTCATTAGGAAAACAAAAGGGAATACCTGTGAGGATTTTGTTTCACCTAATATTCACTGCTCTTGCCACCCAATACCTCACTCCCTTCTTGCTTCTCCTTTCAACAGGATCTGAAGAATAAGTCATGGACATTATGCTCAAAATGAAACCAACATTGTGCAAAGGCCATAGCTTCCCAGTGTCACTGTTTAAAGAGTATATGAGCTCCCTTGTGCCTTGGGTAATCACCTTTGTCAACCATTCTTTTTCCGAAGCCTATGTTCCCAACTCTATTAAGGAGACTTGTATTTCACCACTATTGAAAAAAGAGAACAAAGATCCTAGTGAGCCTGGAAACATTTGGCCCATCACTAATGTCCCATTTCTGTTGAACATATTGGACAAACTAGCCTTTACTCAAAATCAAAACATTGTGGAACAAAACAACATCCTCAACATTGCTCTGTCCGGGTTCCATGCAAGTCAGGGAACCGAGACCTCTTTGCTGGAACTGAAATCTAACATTGCAGACATAATTGACAAGGGTGGCCAGGCACTGCTTCTTCTTCTTGATCTGTCGGCCACTTTTGATTTAGTGGATCATGCCCTCTTGGCCGATAGACTGGTCCTGGTTGGTGGTTGCAATACTCCTGCAGCAGGCTGGTTTAGATTATTTCTTGGTCCTAGGTCCGCATGTGCGACCAAGGACAATGCACAATCACGGGTGTCCACCTTGATGTGTGGTGTCTCCCAGGGCTCCTGTCTCTCGCCTCTTCTGTTTAATGTCTATATTAAAACACTCTGTGCCTTATTATCATTTCTGGGGGTACACTTTGCGGATTACGCAGATGATACCCAGATTGTGATTGAACTTTCGGGTATCTATAATAAAGACCTTGAAAGAGTCTTTGATGCTATTCAGTCCTGGATGGCCACCAACTCCTTGGCCCTTAATCACAAGAAAACAGAACTGTTGATCCTAGGCACTCCAATAAAGCATAGCCATTTTCACCCATCTTATGACAGCTTTTTCCATTGCGGGAAACATCATCAAAGTGTCTGACTCACTCAACTCACTTGGGGTTTATTTTGACTCCCATGTAACCTTTACAAAACATGTTTTATATCATAAATATTCTTTTTCATATTACATCCATCTATTGTGGCAGATACGTCCTTACCTCTCTGAGGTCAAAAGGACCATGCTTGCGGCAGCCGTTATTAATACCAAATCGGACTATTGCACAAAAGTCTGTTGGTTGGTTCTTTCAGGCAAATATTAAGAGTCTTCTGGTGATCCAGAATGGAGCTGTCCATGCCATTTTTGGCTTGAGTCTTTGGCTTTATGTCACAGAGGTCCGCAGGAGACTGCACTGGCTGCCCGTCGGTCAAAGAATCAGGTTTAAAGGCACTACCTTAGTCTATAAGTGCCTGGCAGGTGAATCCCATGACTATCTTTCAGCCAAAGTCTCAAGGGTCCTTGCTGGCATATCCTTCGATCCAACAAGGGCATCATCTTCTACCAACCTCCAAGCACTCCTGAAAAGAATGTGAGGCTATGGCTTTCAGGCCTGGGCCTGAGTCTTTGGAATCAACTCCCCTCAACTCCGATGGGTTGTGCATTGAGCTCCTTGTTCAAGAAACAATTAAAAACGTATCTCTTTGATCTTGGCACAGGCTAAGCATTTTTCCCTTTTACTACCTGAACACGATAGCTGAACTGAGTTATTTGCCCTCTGCTTCTGAGATTTAATGTTATTGTTGTTTTGTTATGTGAGTGCCTTGAGGCCCATGGGCAAAATGGTGCCATATAAAAACCGTAAAAAGAACACTTCACATTATAAAATATTTCACAGTATATTAGAAAACATTAGTACAGCAACTAAATAATATAAAAAACATGAAAATTATCAAAGTCACCTGAGAAAACAATCCATAAAGTTCTCAACAAGATTTAAAAAAAAAATATTTAGCTCTCATAGCGCAGACATTTAAGAGATACCTCTGAACATCAATAATAGAGTCAATCGTGGCCAGTGACTTGCAGTGGAACATAGCTAAAGACAACTTAATTATGCCTTTTTTCTTCAAGCAGCACTTCACTTGTTTTTTCCATATGTCAGTGTATGCAGGACACAAACATGAAGGACCCGATTCATGGAATACTTTGAGGGGAAAATATAAACTTTGTGGGCCATACTGCACACAAAACCCGAATTTGCAGGACGTTCCCGTACCTTGCAGGCACTCTGCGTTGGTCCAGCATGTCTCTGCATGCAGTCGAGCGCACTGCTCGAGACTCCTTGTACAGCGTTGGTGAGGACTGCACAGAGATAAAAATAGGAGGCGGAATATGCATATCCCCCATTTTCCAAGCAGCATGAGGAATAATGTGGGTGTGTTGAGGGAGGCACACGCAAAGAAATGGCATGCACAATACACTGCAAACCCAATCAAATGAATTAATTCCAAAAGTGCAACCTCACGTTGGGAAAAGTGTCACACACAAAACCTGTGATTCAACTGACACATGATAGCAGTCATAAAGTTCAACATGCAAAGTATCCAATGAGTATAAAGCATGCAATGCACACCATACAAACGTTGCCCAGCCTTAATGAATGATGCAATAGTGGGAGCCATCATACATGCACAAAGAAGGAGGTGGAGGAAGCTCAGGCTGTGGATTTTTGCAACACGCACCATGCTGTTTGGGATGCCTGATGACTAGGTGTATGCCAGGTACCAGTTTCCACCCCATATCATCCTAGACCTTGTCAGGGACTGGAAGCAAGACCTAGCATAACACACCATATGCTCCCAGGCACCTAACCCCCTTGAAAAGGTGCTCACAGCACAACATGTAATTGTGACAGTCTCCTTTCAGCGCACCACTGCCATAGTTGGTGGGATATCAGAGGCCATACAATCCTGCTGTCTCCACCAGGAATTGGCATTCATAACATCACGTGTGTTTCTACATAAGCACACATATATACAGAGAACACCGGAGGAAAGGCAGAGAGTGTGCCAAGATTTCTATGAGGTTGCACACCTTTCATGTGTACTTTGAGCAATCAACAGTGCACATGTTGCACTTTGGGCCCCCCAAATGATGGAGCACATAAACTGCAATCATAAGCACTGGCATTCCAAGACATGCAGGTTGTCTGTGGTGCAAATGGAGTGATCAATTAAGTCAATGCCAATTTTCCTGGCAGCACGCATGACAGCTACATTTACCACCAGTCACCACTCTACCGGGCCCTGGCATCGGGAAAATAGGTCAACACCTGGCTCATGCATGCATGCACGTGTTACATTGAACAACAGAGCATGACAATAAGTACCAATAACAACCATGTAAACATTTACAGGGGATAGTGCCTACCGGCTATCACCTTTCAGGATGATGCCATGCATGAATCCTGCCACACCAGCTGAGGTAAGATATAATGCAGCACATATGGCCACAAGGGCCATAGTGGAGCACATATTTGTGATGCTTAATTCATATTTCTACTCCCTAGACCACTCCTGTGGGGTATTGCTAGATGCACCACCAGTAGTCTGTAAAATCAGTTGTCAGCATGTGTACTGCACAATGTAGCGACACAGCCTGGCATACTTGTTGGTATGCAGGTGGGACATCACCCTCAGCCACAGGCACCATCCTTTCCCATGGTTAGCTAAAGGGCACAGGAAGAGGAAGCACGCAACCAGCTGGTGCAAACATAATTTACCTGAAAACCTGTCCCTGTGGAGAACACATAGTGATGCCACACCACTGGTACCATTCAATGATGAATTGGGGCATATCCTCTGAGCCCAAAACAATACCCTGAAAATGCATTTCTGTCAGGAAGCACGTTCATGTTGGAGCCCCTCCCAAATTATTCACATTGTGGAATGAACACTAACATGTGGGGAATGCATAGGGGCGGGCATAGGAGGGACGGGGGAATCATTTGGGTAGAGGTGACTGGTGGGAGACATGTGTATTGTAGAAGCTCATACATATTAAAGTGAAAAGAACATCTTGCTTTGCAGAAGTGTCATGTACAATACATTGCATGCGCATGATATATAGAACATGAACTAACACTACATCCACCAGTAGGCCTCAGTCCTCGCAGGCTGTGTTGACTTGACTACCACATCCCTTCCCCCAGGTAGGGCAGGGAACCTGCATGCACACACGCATATAAATATATCAAGTTTCAATGTTTTACAATTAGGCAATAATGCGATCAGTCAAATGGGAGTAGGACTGTGGCCGATTGTGAAGGTCATAAAAATGGAAGCCAGGGCAGGGGTCCTGAGCTGCCAAAACACAAGCTGAGATTTAGGACACCAGTGCCCCTCGGATAATGGTAATCCCCTCTGAATAACCAGATGCCATGGGATAAAGCTCCTAAATTCTTCATGAATCAGATGGATCAGTGGAACATGCTGGAACCCCATGCCTACCCCTTGGTAGGAGTACCTGACAATGAGTGCAACAGAGAACAACAAGGTCTGTGATTTGTACCAGGGAGAGCAAAGGATGATGCCGACTTCATTAAGATTGCGGCAGGGATGCCTGATGGGGACGCCTGTGTGTCTGGGATGAGAAAACAGTCACCTTGTTTGCATGGACCAGGCTGACTTCCAAGTTGTCTACTGAGCTCAGGTTGATGGCCAGGTGCTCATCACATGGTTAGACCCCAAGATAGGGTGGAGTAATCGAAAGCCTAACCAATAATTTCACAGTGACCCAAGGTAAAGAGACCGTTGCTCGTGTGTAAAGAAGTTGGAGGATAAGATGACACGGCCTAACAGAGACTGGACAATATGTGAATGTAAGCATGTACATAGCCGGTAGTCAATGAGGGTGGTGGCTGAACAATGTACTTCAAATATGTTGCACATGACGACTTACGTGGTTATAATGTGCTGCTTTCTATGATTAAGACAGAGAGCCTCATCGCGAATTTCGCGGTAACCCTTAAATGCAGCGGTAGGGCTACTACTGCCGCATTTAACGGTCCACCAGATCATGGCCTTGGATAATTTCCCCCCAGCTCTGAGCTGGGGGAAATCCGCCAAAAATGTGCCGATTTTCAGCGGTATTACCGCCGGCTAGAAATCCACCGGCAGTAATAGCGTGAAAATTCCCCATTGAGCCCAATGGGGAATGAGGAATTCCCAAATGGGCCCAATGGGGAATGGGCACTAAACGTTCTGCCAAACCCGTGATCCAGCGCTAATAGCACTGTGGGGGTTTGGTGGTAGGGCTAATAGCACCGGCGGTAATACCACCAGCATTACTGCCCAACTCGTGATGAGGCCCAGAGAGCTCTGTGGCAGTGGACTAATAATACCCTGTCCCCATTTTCCTTTTTGTATACAAAACAAAGCTCGTGTTCTTCCCGGAAAATGGTCCACTCAGCCTTTTTCCCTAGTGTGTTGTTAATTCAATGTCTGTCTGTTGTGCCTCTACCCTTCATTGTCCACAATAAAGCACAGAACAGAAGCAACAAAGTCCCGACCACTGTCACATGGACACCACCAACTATTGTGCATATAGAAAAACAGCAAGTAACACATGTCAGGATTGCCCTGTCCACCCTATGCATGTCACACAACAATATACAGGTGGAGTGGCCACCCCATTCAGAGACAAGTATGGGCACAATACACATCCACATAAAATTAGTCATGGAGACATTAAGAAATGCAAGTGTGCTGCAAGAACAATGTGATCTCATCAGACATCTTTCCCCTTCTGAACCTGCACCAGCTGTACCGTCCAGTGCGTCAATGCTCCCCTCCTTCCGTCTGCATACCACAAAACTCTGCTGATGTGTCTCCTGCACGCATCCAACAGCAATGTCCCCTTCAATTGCAGCAACCAACTTCCCCTGCAGAATACCTCAGTAGAGGAAAAAAACACAAGGTCATTGCAGGTAACGACACATCCATGCCCCACATACACTGCAACATGTGCCCCACTGAGTGCCATGCAACACATGAAAACAAGATCAACTCGGCCACACATACCATTTGTCCCCACACCCATGCAGTCAGATCCATACACCTTGTGCAAATGCAATTCAATCACCCCACAGAGTGACACCTTCCCCGCCCATAACACCTACACTGTCTCTCCGTTAGAGTGCCATGCAGTGAAGGACCAGGTACCACACACCCCTTGTCCTGCTGAGGGGACACTGTGAACACATTGATCCAGCCTGAGTCAGAAATGACACTGAGAAGACTGCCAAATATAGATCACTGAGAGTTTGGAAACCCAGGATCCTATTGGAATCACTCCCAATGCCACTGAATGGCATCGCCTGTTTAACTTGGCATCAGGACATTGCAGAAAACACTGGTAGGGGAGACTATGATGGAAAGTACAAGACGATGGAATGTAAACATGTCATCAATTGTAGTGAAGACAGGATCCGGCACAAAGCATCTGGTCAAAGAGGTAGCAGTCATACATGAAGGCATTGCACTGAGGCAACTGTCATAAAAGAGAAAAGCAGACACGCGAATGCATTGAGAAAAGGGGGCCAAGGAGACTGCCACACAAAAGGGAGTAGGATAACAGGCAAAAGGAAGGGAAGGCAGATTTCACAAGTACTGAACTCAAGGGAGCTTTGAGATGCACCGAGCAGCTACAGCAAAATATCTGACGGTGTGTCATGCATGGAACATGTTCCAATGGCAAACAACAACACCGGGCCAATGGCGTGTCCCTGGTGTCTTTGGTGAACATGGCATTCCCCAAATGACCTACAATGCTGTACTGTGTGGATTTGTCTGGGGACAGGACACCCAGAAGGGGCAAAAGTACAAGGAGTGGACTGCCAGCATGGGTAGACATGACATCAACAGCTGGGTTAATGTAAACCGTGCAGCAATCAACACACATAAAGAAACTGAGAGCAGTCACTGGCTATACTCCCATCACCATGTTTCCCAACACCCACGCAGCCGGACCGGCTACCCTCATGGCAACTCATCAAAAAATGCCCTATGGGGACAGCCTCTCTCACAATAATCCCCCAAACATGTGCCCTCCTGATTGCCATGCAAAAACAGCATGCATACAACCACCAGCCTACAATCACCAAATATTCCTGCACCAATGAAGCCAGACCTGCTCACCCCAGTACAAGGAAAGAAAATATACCCCACACAATGCCAGACTCCCTGCCACCAACAACAGCACAAGTGCCACTGTGAGTGCCTTTGACTTACCTGCAGAAGGTGACCACCTGTCCGGCATCAACTGCATCTCACCTGAAACATCATTCTGAACTTGCAAAGACATACACTGCATCCACGTAAAGATACTGGACAGACATGTTAACACCTGTATGGAACAAGGAAATAGCCATGGACCATTTGGTGTCAGCGTCTGGAAGTACAAAAAAACTAGCGTCCTCAAATATCAATATACCAACAGCAGAATTCACCACCAGATAAATCACTGGCAGCGAAGTAAACATATTACAAGCACAGCATGACATGCTCCCTGGAAAAAGTGTGCCAGTCACCCCTGGGATGCAGTCACAAGTGGGAAAATGTATTGCAGACATAAAGGTTATGCACACCCACTGTCAGGTGTAACATGTGCCTTTGGGTCACTCATGGATGCAGGGGAGGAAAATGACTCAAAGTGAGGAGGTGATGGTCTCGTGAGTGGTAGAACAAGTGTGGTAGCTGATGAGAAGGATGACAGAGGGCACGAGTGAGACAGAGTGATGAACGTATAGCATCGGAGTGGAGAGAGACGAATAGGGGAATCACAGTGCAAAGAGGATACTAGCTGGTGGGGAGATGAAGAGAGATATTTAGAACATTACAGTGGGTGAGGGCAGAGCAAAGGTGGGCAAGAGAGGAAGACAGGGAGAGAAACACGTGAAAAAAGCATAATGGTCAGAGAACCACATAGATGGAAAACTACTACGAGTTGGGCACGAGGAAGGACAAAAGTGGTTGATGGAGAAGGGCAGACTGGATATCAAAGGCCACCTGCGAAAGGTTTATCAGCAGCTTCACAGCACAGAAAAAAACATGCCCAACGTACCATGCCATGTAAATCGAAAATAGACCCATGTCTGCAACATCCCCAGAAATAAGTGCCTCCAACCACATCCCCATACCCTGCACCAACTACCCCCCCTGTTAGACACCAAAGTAAATGGACATGAGGATAATACACAGCTGTTAAACCACCCTCCAGCAGAGCAAACACTGTGAATGTGACTGTCCCAGTAAGTTTGCAGAGATCACAGGGTGTACTGGCAACACCTACAGGGACAACAGATTAACAGAAGTGGGGGGGTGGGCAATGTATCACATGCAGTTGCCCAGAATGTGCACACCCACCATGCAGTCACTCACAGTGCTGGATTTGAAGGTATTGTACGATTTTACCATTTAAAAAGGTCGGACCACACCAAAAGACCTAAAACAAACACCACGAAAAGTTCGGACTACCAAAAGTCTGAACTTTTCATGGTGTGTGTTTAGGTGTGTCGGTGGGGTCGGACTTGGGGCTGGGGGGGATGTCCCTCGCAACACCTCCGCTCACTCTAGTGAGCGGGGGTGTTGCGGGGGACAAACCCCCCAGCCCTCTGCCAAATGAAGAGGAAACAAAAAACAGGGGCTGTGGGGGCATTCCCCGCAACACCCCGCTCACTGCAAGGGTAGCAAAGGGGAAACCCCTGCAGCTTCCAAAAAAAAAAAAAGACAAGGACCCTGCGGCACCGGTTCCCAATCACGGAAGTGAAAGGGAACTGGCGCCGCAGGGAGACAGCATGAAGGAAAAGTAAGTAGGGTAGGGGAATGTTGGGGGTGTGGGTGGGGGTGTGTCGTGGGTGTGGGTGTTGGTGTAGATGCGTGTTCGCATGGGAAATGTGTGAACCTTTTGTGGTTAGCACATTTCTCATGCAAACTTTTCCGTCGCTGACTTATCCGCGATGGAAAAATCACGCAGATCCGATGTGAACACAGTACTGGATGTGGAAAACAAGTAATGGGAAAATAAGTCATGCAATATATCCAGGTGGAGAGAACATACTGAAAAGAACAATGAACAACAAGTGACCTGATTGGGGAACACAGGTACAGTCTGGCTGCGGGTAAAATGTGCATAGCTGTACAACCATAGATGCACCAAGTGTAACAAACCTTTCCTGTGGAGTCAATGTAGACACATGCTGTGATCTGTGTCCCAGAGGCAAAGCCAGGAAGCAGAGCAGTGAAGGTTGTGCAGACCTGACAATAGACAGGTTTGTTAGATGTGGAATTGTACCAGGACAGGTCATATGGGCGGATAACAGAGTGGAGTGGGCATTGGCACTGGTGAAAGAGTAGTGTGGACAGGGAGGACACCTGCAGGGCCCCGTAGGACAGATCGGGCAGGGTGAGAAGAAGGGTGGCATTAAGAAGATATCATGATGGTCAGTTAGGCAAGTGATGAACAAGCAAAATACACAGGGTCCGATTCATGTAAAAGTATATTTTTGAAGTGCAAAGTCTGCAATTCGATCCAAAACATCGGGATGCCCAATGGCAGAAGGCAACATTTGCTGCTCCCACACTGTCTGTCCAGCCTGCAAACGTCCACCATGTTTTTGAGGCCTAGAGGCTTAGGATGCAAGGGACCAGGCCCGTTGCTGCAATGCCCATGTCGTTGGCTGCAGGTCTGCATCCTTCCATTGGATATCAGCCCCAGAACCTGATACCAAATTTATGGGAGGGAGGCCTGGCAGTCATAACCACCGTGGACATAGGCCCCACCACTGCCTGGCCTTGTGAAGGCTGCTGCACTGCCGCAGACCCAATGGCACTATCTGACCTGCCCATTGGGCCACTCACCTTCTCCCTCAGCGAGACCTCCACTTCTGGTTCTGCATCTGCATCAGCAGAGTCTGAAGAGGCCAGAGCACGACTGATAATGGCCTGTAGTACCTGTGGATTTTCTGGGTGCAGCACATCATGGCCTCGACTGGTGGACTGACGTGCCACCACCTCTTCTGTTTCTGAAGCATCATCACCAGCACATGGATATTGAATGACATTTGTAGTCATGTGTGTCCTCACAAACATGCACATGTGCATCAAAAGGACATGAAGACAAAACATGTCAGGACAGCCATGCATCTGACATCATGACTTGGCACACTGCGAGCTGTACGCCTGTGATATATGGCATTTGCTGACATGCTGTCCATTCCATGGCGTTAGTGGACACATAGATGTACTAATGTGGTGGACACAATGATACAACAGATAAGGCATGTAGCTGTCATGCATCCACTGATGGACACATACAGGGCTATCATGTCAGACAGGTGGTACTATTTTGAACTATATGAAAACATTTGTAAATCAACCATGCACCTAGATGACATGCAATGAAGATAGGAATACTCATTGGCATAAGTCATGCTCCTAACCTTTTACATGGTATGTCTATATGCATGTCTATTGGAGTATACCTTACTGCCCACGTTGCCATGATCACTCACCATCAGCTAGTATTTAACATGTTTTATCAAGTGTTCCCCTTTGCATTACACGAGTCAAGTTGCATATTCACAATGACTGCTACAAAGGGCAGTGGTCTGTGGGCACTGATTCCCCAGCAGGCTGGTCACACCACACAGCGTCATGGAAGAAAGCTTGGATATTCATCCTGACAAGGCATCCCATAAGAACAGGTGACAATACAAACATGAAACTGTGCAGCAAATAATGTGTGGTGTTGGACGTATATGACATGTACTTGATGTACAATGCAATTAGACAGGCACCAAAACTGTGGCAATGAACAATGCATGTGGATTTGACATTGTTTGGCATGACACAGAAGTGGGTGATGTGTGCCTGTCAGGGGTGCACGTCATTGGGTAGTGCAATTTGTACATCTGATGAACATTCAAACCCTGGATGCTAGTACAGGCACGGCTATGTGGGTCAGCAGACAATGACATGAAAAGTCACGCTAATATGTGCCACACATGTGGACTACATAGGAAAATCACTGAATGCAAGCCATGTCACAGACGTGTGCACTGGAGCAAGCCTGCATTGCTCAAGGATGGCTGACAACTGCATCCCGCTGTACTGCTACACAAATATGGGTAGGTCAACCATGATTGTCCACACATATGATGCACACAAATGCCACTCAACAAATGTGTCCTGATGGGTCTCCATGCATCGCGAACCGTGCACCTGCTCATGGCTGATGGGTTGACTTGTGGCCTCTTTGTTTGGAGTCGGCTCCTCCTTCTCTGGTGGCTCACCACCAGTGGCCAGTGCAGAGGCCAAGTTGACACTGAGCTGATGCTTGATCCTCCACATGAGATTGTTCCACTGCTTCTGGACCTGTTCAGCATTACGCCACTCCACACTTGAGGCGTTGTTGAGGTCAGTGACATGCCACCAATGCACCAATCATTGTGCAGTTATAAACGTGCTTCCCTCTTACTGAAACATCTCACAATGTTAATCGGTTACATAGTCTATGAGGATCTGGAGCTCCTCCTCAGTGAAGCGTGTCTTCCACTGCAGAGCCATATCCTGTGCCATGTCTTGGGTTAAAGCCTCTTCTTGCTCTGTAGGGTGTACATTCTTGGCCCTAGTGGCCCTAGCTGGTGCTGCTTCACCTGTCTGGCTGTGACCACGTTGCCATTCAGGTGCCGGGTCACCTGTGCGCCGAAACCCACCACATTCTCCTGGGGTTGGGGCAGATGTGCCCTCGCCACATCCCCAACCCCGACCCATATACTCCCTTTCCCGTTTGGGGCCTTTCCATTCTTGTTTCAGATGAAGAGGAGAAATTGAAGGCACACCAAGATATTGTTCTGGGCAATATGAGGAAGGGACCACTCTGTGTGATGTGCAACATTGATGTGTGGTCCAGCAAGGCTCCAATGTACCTGAAAAGCAAAAATGTGTATAAAAGATACGCAGAGGCACCCCAAAACTGAAAATTGCATATGCAACACTCTTTAGGCCTCAAAATTGAAAAATGTACATTAGCTTGTGCACAGAGGCAACAACCAAAAATCAAAATGTGGTACATGTTACCTGAAAGAAACGGCTGCGTAGAACCCCGAAATATGTTTATGCAATATTCATCCTTCTCGTACCTTCATGTGCACAACCAGTGAGGTGCATCAAGCCTTATATCACACAGTCATTGCCATGAGCCGCATAGTCATGTCGTGTAGGTGTGCTGCGTCCAGCGCATCGGATATAACTTCTGTGTTAAGAGTCTTTACTCTGTTTTTGGCTGCTATGGATCAGAGAAGCACACCAGAGTTCTTCCTGCATGCCAACTGCTGATTTTGCCTCCTCCGGCCCTGCTTTGCCTCACTCACTTCTTATCTGCTGCTGCCTGCTTGAGTATGAGGGCCTGCTTGCAACCAACACTGCCCGGAGTGCCAGCTGTCCTACTATTGCCTGTACGCCTGTGTTGGGCCTGTGACCACCTCTTCTGTATTTGTGACTTTCACCTCTACCTACCAACACCACCATAGCACCAATCCAGGACACAGCAAAGCCCTACCTGCCTTGGTACTGCCATGCCTGGACCATTGACATCGTCGGAAGAGTGCAACATCCCCATGTCAGTGAAGCAGAGGGCTGCCAACTTCACCACCACCGAAGTTGGCATCCTGGTGGATCTGGTCCTGGGAGCTTGTGATGCCCTCTTCAACCCAGCAACTCCACTGGGCAATGACACATGCCAACAGATCTGGGACGACATCACGGCTACCATCAACATGGAGGGGGTGGCAGACCATCTGATGAAGATGGTGCAAAAATGATTGGATGTCCACAAGGCCTTTAGTCATTCAAAGGTAGTGGCAGCTCTCGTCAAGGAGCCCATCGTGGAGGTGTACCATGCGGACTACCACTGGTTCTCCCAGATAGCACTGCAGGTCCTTGAGAGGTTTTATCCAGAGCTTCACACCCAACTCTGTTTGTGGAGAAGTTGCCTGTAAGCTGCTGGTGAGTACCCATGTGGAGTAATGTTCTACAGTGTATGTGTGGCATGCATTCTTTTCAGATGCCCCATTCTGTATGCAGTTTGTGTGCCGGTGTCAGACACAGCAGCATGCTGCCTCATGCGAATGCTGGCCATATGTGGCGTCAGACTTTGATTTCAGGCATATGCATGGGTATTAGCTGAATTGTTCATCAGTGACTTGTTGGACACAGGCACATGCTGTGTGGGATCAAGGACCAACTGCAGGGACAGTAGAGATGCAAGCATGTGATGTTGTGGCCATGTGAGGGATATGCATGATGGGCACCTCCAAGTACATCCATGCAGACACATCTGCTGAGAGTGAAACATGTGCATGGATGTCTATGAATGTCAAGTTGTTGCATTGACATCTCAGGGACAGGGATGTGACATGTCATCATACAGCATTTGGAGCACAACTGTCCATGTGTACATGCTATATGTGTATGCTGGGCCACACTACATGAGCAATTGATTCCCAGATATGTGTGGTGGTACATATGGCTTGCTTGCAATTCAGGCTGTCAAAGATGCATGTTGGTGACGGTGTTTGTGTGGGCGGGTGCCCAGGTGCAGTTCTGATGCCCCTGGCTGCATGTCATTGTCATACCTGTGTTGGTTGGTCATTGGTTGGTCAATGGTATGGTGGCTTTCCATGTTTTTGGTGATGTGTTTGTGGCCACACAACAATGTGTTGACATGTGCGTGTGTCGTGACTATGAATCATCCTTCACACTACACTCATGCGGCAGTAGACATGCATTTTGCATGGGTGCATCTGTGTGTGTGTGTGTGTGTGTGCGCATTGTGTGTGTGTCAGTTCCTGGTTGCAACATGCTGCATGATTGGTGATGTCAATGTTTTCTATGCCGCACATGCATTGACAACAATAACTGATGTCAATTATTTTGTCCCATTTTTCACAATTGCTGAAGCTTGTGAAGAGGGCGGAGGCATCCTGTGGAGCAGAAGGGCAGGGACCGGGCCACCAGACCAAAGTGCACACCCCGGCCAGCCACCACCTCTTCTGAGGGAGAGTTGGCTGGCGGAGTGCAATTCACATCAGGCAGAGCTGCTGGTGGTAATGTGGTTGAGGTGGGGGACTTCTCAGTGGCTGTGTGCCAGCGTGCAAAGACAGAGGGCCATCCAGGGTGAAAGACTCTTGGGAGTCATCCAGGGAGATGGAGGTGGTGGTGGAGGAGGAGGAGGCAAGTGAAGGCCAGCACACATGGTCTGGTGGGGGAATCCAGGAGGGTGTTCATACTGCACCCGTGGGCCAGGAACACACAGATGTGAAGTGCACCATGGAGGGAGCTGCACAAACTCCTGTTCTTGGTCCATCTGTTGCAGCAGTGACCCCTGTCATGGATACCTCCACCCAGACTGACTGTCACGTGGGTTGGGTGCCTCACTGTGGATGTGCGGGATACACTAATTTGTTGTGCAGTCTTTATTCAGTAGGTGTATCCCTCCCGATACATAACCACCCACCTGCACACTTCAGCTATCATACAGAAGATGCTCACATGTCATGCTGCACATCTGCCATTCAAATGCTAAATCTTCACATGAACGTTTTTACGTCTGACTGTACACATCATCAATTTCCTTGGCTCACACACTCCCAGACATCCTTTACATCATCCGAACACATGCGTGTTCTACGTGTGTTACTTGGAGGGGTTTTGTTACAGCTATGCCTTCCTACCCGACTCCCTTCATTTATTGATTTTAACAGGCTTCTATGCACACACACATTGATTGTGACTCTGTGCTATCAGTGATGTCTTGGCCTTGTGTCCTCCAAGGCCATTCACCTACAATGCTTTTAGGCCATAGTAATGGCACATGGGAACAATGATACGTCACATTGCATTACATAGCTTTTCTATGTAACATGTACATGGTGCGTTCACAAAGTAGCTGGTTCTACATTCTGCTGTGCTGTTTCTGTGCAAATGAGTGTGATGTACCATTGAGTCCCTTGATTAGCTACCAACATGGATTCTGCAGCAGTCTCCCCAGTTGCCCAGGCTTGGGGAGGCTATGCAGCAGGTGTGCTTCATGTTGGAGGCAGGCAGTCAAGTTAAGGCAATTTGTTGCTCAACATTGGACTGGTAGGGGTGTAATGTAATGTCTTGGGAGGATAGCACAGGGGAAACACGCTCGCCTTGGAAGCAAGATGACATGGAGAAACTCAGGTTCGATCCTCGGGTCCATGATTAGAAACCTTTTGGTATGAAGTGTGTTATAAATTACCAATTATAATTAGAATGAATTATGTGGCAGGGCCATGCTGGGGTAGTGTTGGTGGTGAGGGGGGCTGATGGGTGGTGTCCAGACTTTTGGGGCTGCCTGGGGTTGGTATGAGAGGTGAGTGGGGACTGGTGGGTGGTTTCAGGACCTATGGGGCTGCTTGGGGGCAGTGACAGAGGTGAGGGGGGGTTGGTGGGTGGTGTCTGGGCTTGAGGGGGCTGCTGTACAGCAGGGGTATATGCCAGCAGTTTAGCTGCCTTCAGAGTAGGGGCGGACGATTTGCAGTTTTGATGGTCTATAATGGTTGCTTACGTGGGACATTGCCCAGAATCAGAGGGGTACAGCCTTAACTAATGGGAGACCACATGTAGTGTCACCGGGGTGCTGGTTAGTGGGTCAGAGGTGGGCGCAGAGGTTTGCCCAAGGTTGGTCTATGGCAATAGTTTCAGTTTGCGTGGGGGCATTTTTTAGGCATTTCTCATGCAGCTCAGTTTGGATTGCATGACTAAGCAAAGCGCCAATTGGAAACTTTACACGTAGTGCCAGGTAGAGTTGTTTTCGGCAGAGGTCTTTGCAGGATCAATGCACACTTTTCTGTGAATTGGGCCCAAAGAGTCTTCAAGTGTGCATGGCCACAATCTGCATGCAGAGCATACGTAGGACATTACGGATTCCAATGTGTCAATAAACTAACAATGGGTAAAATGCCTAGTGTTTATTTTATTCAAATATTTCTGTCAGAGTGACTATGTGAAAAATCGAAGTATTGCTCATAATGGGATGCATTTTTCACACTAAAATTAGTAAAACGTTAATCACTATCAGAACAGATATACAGACGTTTTTCTTGAACCCTTGTATGCAATTCTTGTGTCTTTTTTGTGTGCAAGATCTATATAGTGGCTCTATACAAAGCACTTCACAGAAAGATAAACAGTATAATACAATGATTGGATGAAATTACTGCTAACTTTAAGTAGACGACTAGAACACTTGTTGCCCCACGACCTTTTTCACCAATTTCATACAAGCTAGCCTTTACATGTGTGATCCATGAAACTTGAAATATTCTATTTTGGTTCAGCAAATCTTAAAGAGGTGCCATCTGAGCCAGTATAACACTGCCCTACTGCTAATAATGCTTCTATTTATCACCACCGCAGGTTATAGTGGACAGGGATGTTTGGAGCAGTTAAAGGAAGTCCTAAAAGTTGTTTTAAAAATCTGTTTTCATTCGCTGTCAGCATTGTACTGACCAAGTGGCCCAAGATTTCTGAGCCACAGGTGCACGCTTGCTTGTTTTGTTGATGGTCAAAGCTGTCTTGATCAATCTATCCCCTTGCTCGCTCCCGCATTTTTAGTAGGTATTAGGTTAGATTTCGAAAATTGTACTTGCCATGTTCTCTTGCAGAGGAATCTAAGGAACAGGTAGTCATAAAAATAGTTGTCTTTAGTAGGAAAATTATTAAAATGCAAATTAAGAGCTTTGACTTTCCTCTTCCCACCGAGCATGCCCTGGATGTTGTTTTGGTGTCATGTAAAACTAGACCTTTAGCAATATATTTTTACATCTGCAAATAATGCTGCTTGCTTAAAAAAGTTTGTTAATGTTTTTGAGATAATGATCATGTCATCAGCAAATAACCAGGGATTGGCCATTCAGAAATGGTGCCTACTCGCCAAATTTGAGATTTCCATGGTGGTGTCATTAATGAAGAGATGGAATAAAAGCACACCTCCATTACAAACTTGAAATGTATTGTCCATCTAAAAATGTATTTAACCTCAAAAGATTAGATGGTACCTTCAATTTTTGTACGGTGAGCCACAAGAAACTTCTCAGGACTGAATTGAAGAACCTTTTTTAGATCAATAAAACAAAAGTAAAGATTCATCTTTTTAGGATGTCAAATTTAGTTTCCCTTCTGAAAAACCACCTGTTGGGTGGAGATTATATTATTCGACATTGTCTAGTCCACTATCTTAAGGATTTCAATCAGGCGACGCACACCTTAGTCTCAGCCCAGTATGCAGCACGCAATTGAAATGCTTATGTGTGATATATTAGATTCTATATTGAGATGATACACAACTCATATCACACCCCCTTTTCAAATACCCCGGGTCACAATGGACCATGAACCAGGCTTGTTGATAAAATATAATATTTATTTATTTATTTATTTCAAAATTCAAAAGAAATCATACAATTTTTTATATGGGGCAGCAATCACCAATGTGGTGATAAGAACAATAGGAATGTAAGCAATGCACTTAGTTTGACACAACTACCAAAACACCTTGGAATAGGAGCGCTTTTCGATTATAGGTAAAATGGCACTGGAGTTAGAATTTCCCCCTGCAATGTTCCCTCAACCCACAAATAATCCATTTTAAGTGGATAAACAGAATCAGCAGGTAATCAGGAATGACAGATAAGAAAAATAATAGAAATCCGACTTGACCTCCCCAAACAAGAGAGGAAAACAGATTTAAACCCTGGCAATGCTAAAATGACACTCGGAAATGGATGGATAAACAATGAATGTGTCTAAAACTCTTGAAACAAAAACAATTATTTACTGGAGCAAAACTGGAAATATACTAGCAATCACAAGCAATGGATTGAGCAAAAGCATACAATTTGAAATTGAATTGAAGATTGAAAACTGTTTACAACCAAAATGATACATTGTAAAATTAACACACTTTTGCAAATCCCGCCTGAATTTACCAAAATGGTTTTAAATAAAAACGGGTGAAATATGGTGAATCATGTTGCAGTTTTAGTGTCAGGGTGTAGCTATGGACCAGAGGTACAATATGAGTGAAATGAGATCTCTAGCTGTTAAATTGAGTGAGTTATGCAAGATCTAGTGATGTGCGTTTCTGAGAAAATAAAAAGGAAACATAACATAAATCAAAAGGAAACATAAATCAATTTTGACAAGGACAGTTTTACTATACATTAGGGCATTCAGGCTAGGCTACCAGATTGAGAAACAGTAAGCTCTGGGGTTGATCTGCTGAATGAACCCTAGCACCTCCGCACCCGTGCTGGCAGACCCAGTTTGATCACCCGAGGGATGACTAAGGGCTTACGATTTCACAAGACAAAATTATTAAAGATGTTGGCGCTAGCACAAGGAATCAAAGCAGGGTAGCAAGAATTATTGTGACAATATTACAATTATCAGTATAAGGATAGGATGACTTAGAGATTGAGATGGAACAAAGCAAGGCAAGGTATACTATACTAAACAAAGCAAGGCAAGGCAAGGTACCAAAATGATACATTGTAAAATTAACACACTTTTGCAAATCCCGCCTGAATTTACCAAAATGGTTTTAAATAAAAACGGGTGAAATATGGTGAATCATGTTGCAGTTTTAGTGTCAGGGTGTAGCTATGGACCAGAGGTACAATATGAGTGAAATGAGATCTCTAGCTGTTAAATTGAGTGAGTTATGCAAGATCTAGTGATGTGCGTTTCTGAGAAAATAAAAAGGAAACATAACATAAATCAAAAGGAACATAAATCAATTTTGACAAGGACAGTTTTACTCTACATTAGGGCATTCAGGCTAGGCTACCAGATTGAGAAACAGTAAGCTCTGGGGTTGATCTGCTGAATGAACCCTAGCACCTCCGCACCCGTGCTGGCAGACCCAGTTTGATCACCCGAGGGATGACTAAGGGCTTACGATTTCACAAGACAAAATTATTAAAGATGTTGGCGCTAGCACAAGGAATCAAAGCAGGGTAGCAAGAATTATTGTGACAATATTACAATTATCAGTATAAGGATAGGATGACTTAGAGATTGAGATGGAACAAAGCAAGGCAAGATATACTATGATTTTCTATGGTTCCTATTGATACTCACAGTCCATTTTTAGTTTGGATTTTGGACAGTCAGCGGTTCTGGTCGCCACACGGGTCTGGTCTAATACAGGGCAACCGGACAAACTCAGCGGGACAGGGTCAGCTGGGCAGGGACTGGACACCAAAGGATAGTTCTTCTGGACCGGAAATTCTGGTTACTGGATACTATAGGGCATCAGGTGAGAAGGATGGCAGCAGCATGCAGTGAGTGTCAGAAAGCCAGGTTAATTCAGGATGCTTCCCCAAAACACCACAGCGATTCCCCTGGTTATGGGTATTATTTTAGAATTGAGGCCTAGCTGAAGCAGGATCAGCAATTGATTGGCCTTGTGGTTGGGATATGGAGTTTGGATGGATAGATGCAAGATGAAGACAGGAACAGGACACTGGTGTAAGAATCAGTGTGTTTTCCTGTGTTGTCAGGGGCTCTTATTTATAATGCCAGGTGACATCACCACAGTATATGACAGGGGCATGATTTACTACACATGCCCCTAACAATAGGATTGGGAAAAAGGTAGTAATATCTGCCTTGCTCTCTGCTGGTTGGATTTCTAAGGGAATGATGTCAGGTTTATGAGGTGAGGTTTACAATGTCCAGAAACTCCCACATTTACTTTACTGAAAATCTGATTTTGCCAAAAACAAACAGTTATACACTTGCAATCTTTTTCTCAGGTTGCATATGATGTGCAGCACAGATTAGTCCAAACCTCCAGTCTGTGCAACCTTGTTTTGACTTTCTGACACATTTTGTATACATTTTATACCTTAAAGATATGTCCTAAAATTCCACAATTTTATACACAAATGCGAATTGTCCCCAGGGATGTATGTAAAAACTCTTATATTTGCCACATTAATACTTTCCTTGGAATTGGTCATATTTCGTAACTTCTGTTCCCCTAGCGGCAATGAGTTCTACCAAGTTTTAAAAGATGGCCCCCAAAATTAGATTTAACACAGCTAACTTTAAAATTTCTGCTAATTATTACTACAGAAAATAAGAGTCTTTAAAATGTCTTTGTAACATAGTCGCTGGCACCAAAAGGCAGTCCCTTTGTTACTTGATCCTGTTTTTTTTTCCTTCCTTCAACTGCAAGCAGCTGTCAATTCCTTGCAAGCAAGGAGTTTGCAGTCTTAATTTAAGGTTTTATTGCCCTTTCACATTTGACAGGTGAGTGTCACAGGACTGTTATTGTCCCAGCCTGGAGCACAGACGAATGTCTGATGATCAAGTGAACTCTCATTGTCCTAACCCATTCAAAGTTTTTCAAGCTTGCACTTTGCACCTAAGTGCCCTAGATTTAGGGTGTATCTCCCTTCCTAGGAGGAGTTTCACAGCTGGCAACTGGAATTACAGGTTTTTTGAGAGCTTGCAACTCCAGCCTATGTGTTTTAAACTGTTACATTTCTTACTTTGGGTCTTGAATTAAACCAACCTATGACAGAAGATATCCTATGTGTGTATTGTCACCACTAACATAACTCCTTTACATTGCTAAGTAAGCAGGGTTTCATTAGCAATTGAGTTTTAAAAAGATCATTGATTTTTTTCAGTCAGCACAGCCCATTTTTCCACATGTGTCAAAAACTGCTATCATTTATTTCTTAAAATCGGTTTTCAGCTCCTCAGATGGCCACTGTCTTGGCAGCTGTAGTCATTTTCCTTGCAGCAGGACTCTTATTTAAAGTATAGATACATTACTCCCTGACGTGGCTCAGAGAGTAAAAAGTCTCTTTGAACTACTGCACCTAGATACATTTTGTCAAGAAATAAACGCATTTTCCTGTGCGAGTGAAAATTAAGTTGCTTTTGATTTCTCCGAGGGTTCGTTTAACTGGGCCTTTTTACTCACAGTCATTTCAGAATGACAGAAGAAATTGGCATCAAATCAGCATTTTGAAAGGGTGAAAACAGTTTCATTTTGAATGGAATTTTGGCTTTTGCACCAATGGCAGGTTTCCTTTTCACTTAATTCCATATGTGTTTTAGAACTCACTGGCGTATTTTTCAGTGTGTCCCCTTGTTCCATTTTGCCCAAAGTGTGTGAGGCACGATGGTACAGCCATTTTTATGTTGTTGCTCCCAAAAGCAGTTTTGAGGTCCTGGTGCGCACAGGAGCCAGCACAGCCAGGTTACTGTTTCTTGCGCCAAGGCAGCTCAGTGATTTAAGGCAATCCCTTGGAGTGGGTCAATATATCCCACAACTAGGTGTTTAAGAAGTACCTTCCCAAAAATGTTTCCTGTCATGTCCAGAAAGGAGATTGGGTGATCATTTGCGGGTCCTCCCTCCCATCTGTCTTATAATGTTTCCATGAAGGAGGGACATTATCAGTAGCAACTATTGTGTTAAATATTTTAATTAAAGAATAGGCCAACATATCTGTTTAATTCATCAAAATATTGATGGTTACCTCTCTGGTCCAGGTGTTGTGCCAGATCTGTTTTCCAGTAATGCGATTTTCACTTGGGGCAGAGAGAACATTAGAATAAATTGCCACCTTCTCCTGGACTTTAAGCCTCGATTTACTTGTTCCCAAAAACCTCTTGTGTCATTACTATGTAGTGTGTTTCCTAACCTTTCCTAGCTTGTGATAGCATAGGACTTCTTTCTTCAAGAATATGTTCCTCATATGCCCATCGTGCTAGTGTTATCAAGTTGTTGGCTCTCAGTTTGGGGATTTTTTCCAAGGTTAGCAACTTTTGTTTGCATAATCTTCATTTGTTATCATACCAGGTCTCCCTTTGGGATGGGCCTTATTCAATCTCTCCACATGCTTTAGAAAAGCAATTAAAAACAATGTTTGCTATATTAGGTAAATAATGTACTATATTTGTTCAAATTAAATCTGGTTGAAGAGCAATACAGGTTCTATGATCAGCAGTAGTTGATATAATTTGGCAAGAAGATTATTCCATCAATCTGGCAATACACCCTGGTCTCAGCCTAGTATGCAGCGCGCAAATTAAATACTTATTTTATTATGTCTATAGGTTCAATATTCTGAGTGATATACCACTCATCTCACACTCCTTCTCAAAATACCCCCAGGTCACATTGGACCAGGGAGCAGGCTGGTTGGTAAAGATAATATCTATTTAAGTATTTGCAATTCAAATCAAACATATGTTTTAATATATGGGGCAGCAATGACCAATGTGGTGACAATACAAATAACAAAGTAGGTAAGGCTGATAAATTCACTTTTAGCAACACAGAATATAAAATATCAGAGAAAAGAATACTTTTGGCTTGTTTGGAAAGATGGCATTTAACTTAAGATTTCCCCCTGCAAATTTCTCAACTCACAAATAAGCAATTGTACACAGATTTAAGGGGGCAGCAGGTATTCAGGAATAAAGAGCAGTCAACAGAATTTAAAGATAACCTTCCCTCCAGAAACAAGAGAGAACAACATTTTGGAAATCTTACACTTTTAAAATGACATTCGAAAATGGCTGAGCAAAACAATGAAAAGTGTGCAAAAGTCCTTAAATCAATATAAATCTCTATGGGAGCAACATTGAAAAAATCCTAACAAACATGAGCTATAGTATGAGCAGGATTAAACACCTTGAATCTTAATGGAATTTCGGGAATAATTGAAATTGAAAATCACACGTGTAAAAACTTTGCAGAAATGTGAATCTCCACCTAAAATTCACTAAACGGTTTGAGTTAAACTGTTTTTGGATGTGGTTGTGTTGGGATGTAGCTACAGGTCTGATGTTTAAGTCAGAGTTGGAATGAAGTCTCTAGCTATCAAACTGAGGAGGTTATGCAAGGTTGAATGAGAGGTGTTTTTAAAAAAAATAGAACAGAGAAAAGCAGAAAATCAGGTTTAAAATGACAAGATAATTTTACTTAAACTAGATTTAATGGCTAAGAAAAAGAGAATGCCACCCGTGAATCTCCACAGTTACAAGGCCGCTTGCAACCCTTCACGTGGTGGATACCCCGTTTTCTTCATGGGAATGACTTTATTTAATCAAAATCACTAATGGCTTATGGTTTAGTAAAACAAAAATGAAGAGAACAATCGGCAATAACACTAGGAATTACAGACAGGGTTGCAAGAATGGTTCTGACAATATTATAGGTTCTTCAGTTAAAGATAGGCTAGTAATAGATGGGGATAGGACAAGGTAAGGCAAGATATGTTATGGTTTACTATGATTCCTATTTATACTTACAGTCCACTTTAATTTAAGATTTTGGACCATCAGGTTCTGGTCATCACACGGACAGCACGGCACCTCTGGCAGGATAGGTCAGCTGGGCAGTTCTGGTCAGCTGGACTGGCACCTCAGAAGGACTGCACTGATTACTGTAGACCAGATTGAAATGGGTCAAAATATCTCACATAACTACCTTGAAGTTATTAGAATAGTGTAATAAAATGTCACTTTTGGAATCAAAAGAATGGGATTTGTACAATAAAGATCGATAAATTAGTAATAAGAGGGTCATGAACGCTCCTCCAAGTGTGTAAGATCTTGAATGACTTGACATAATGCTATGCAGAGATGTGAATAAGGACATCATCGCTATGGCTAGAATGTCCCGATCCATTATAGGTGGGTCTAGCAGGATAAACATACTTATGTCTACAATTGAGGTCTCTTATACCAACTCTATGTCATAGTTGGGCAACCTCTAGAGCTACACAATGTTCTTTTTTAAGCTTTAGAATTGTTTTATCTGGAATATCAAATGCTTAGTCCTCCTCACTAAGAACAGCAGACATGGCCCTCATTATGAGCTGGCCGGTGCAGAATTAACGTCCCGGTATTAATGTATACTGACAAGTTTGTGTGCCAGCCAACTACAAGTTTGTTAATGAAATGCCTGAATTACCTCTTGCTAAGTGCTGGAGGTAATTCAGGCACCGTACTAGCACAAATTAGCTGGTATTACCGGCACCAGTAGTACCAGTGCCGGTAATACAGGCAAATCCCCAGGTGGAGTCCATTGGGACTCCATGGAATGTGGATTTAACACCATCATTGGCTATCATAATCCAGCGGAAATACTGTCGGACAGAGTGCCAGTAATGGTATTACCATTTGCTGGTATCCTGGCAGAATTACCACCAGGATACTGGCAATGTTGCAACGAGGGCCATTGTGTCTTATGGTTCAAACTCTACTTTTATGTGCATTAAGTTTATCTGTCATAGGCAAATCACATTACCTTTTCTTTTGTACAGTGGCATCCATTTATAAATGGGATTATGCAAGGGATCTAAAATGTTCATACCAGTAACCCTCCGTGGCCTTTTGTGAAGATTAATAAACAGTAGATGCAATTCAGTGGATAACCCCAAAACAATAGCCAAAACAACCTGTGATTCATATTCTATTTGCAGAGTTGTTAAGGATACAAGGCCCCACTAGATCACCCTCTATGACCTTTAGTTGCTGGCAGTAGAAGTAACATAACACGCAATTATAACTTGCACTGCCCAGGTCTCTAGAAGATAAATTATATTAAAGGATCTAATAAAATCAAGCCATATACTGTATTCCATCTCACTTGTCAGTCCTGCATTATTCCAGTATGTAATTTCGATACTACTGTCAGCGAGCTTGCCCGAGCACTGCTTGTTGTTAAACACAATTTTAGCACCCTCACTGGAAAACATGAGTTGTCAATCCACAACGCTAAGGTTATGAGAGTCATATTCTACATAAAGAGCTTGCTTAGGACGTGATTCACATCTTGGGGTTAGAGCTCTCTGGATAGTCATCCTTTGGTTGGTAATGTGTAAGATCAATAGACAACAGTCCCTAAGAAGTATAGGAGCCTGAAGTAGCAGGTCAAAACACAGTTGTTGAAACACGGAAATCTTTCATGGAGCGTAAGCAGTGCAAGGGGTAGGTAGGAGAGTGGTGTTGACTGCATTTGGTAGGAGCATCTGCCAGCAAGAAAGGAAGCAGAATGGTGTTGTAAGTCTATGAATTGGTCAGTATGAGCAGAGAACAGGAAGAATGGGTGTCTGTGAATGCCAGCAGTAGCCACTGTTAATGTAGGCATGGAACACGTGAGTGTTTCTAAAATATAATCGACATTTGCCAGGAGTCACCACTGGTAACTTGGATTGTGGAAGAAAAGTGGAGTAGCCGTGGGCAAGGAATACTCCAAAGTGGCAGCCATGTATTCCAGGAAAGCCCTCTGGTATCCATTAAAACAGAATCAGATCAACACTTTGGCACAGCACAGCAACACCGGTGACACAAATGAGCCCCTTGCAACACACCTGCACTCTCCTGCAGCGTCTCTAATGGTGCAAACGGTGTGCATCTGCATCTTAATTGGTGGCGGAACTGCTTGCAGGCCTGTGTGCAGTGTACGCCTTACAGGAATCAACAGGGTCTTTTAAAAAAGAAATCAGATTTGTGAGCTATATCTATGCAACCTCTCTATGTGTTATTGTTGTTTTTAATGCTTTCTAAAGTTCTTTACGTTTTTACTTAAAACAGCAAAGAATTAAAAACAGACTGTTGGGTTGAATGTGCTCTATTTTTTTTTTTATATACAGTTTGACCCTGGGGTAACCAAAAGTTGGGGAATATGGTGTTGATAACATAGAAGTGTTCTGTTCAAACCTCTCTGCAAGTGATCAACTTATTATTTTTGTCATATGTGTGCGTCCTATGTTGTGCATAATTGGTCAGTGGAATGGATCGACATAGGGATTTGTGAGCTTTCAGTGAAGACTTTCTCCAGTGCTATTGTAATAGTGTCTGAATACGAATCATGGGCTTACCTCGTACATTGAGATTGTGTGAAGTATGACAAATGGACTCATGTATTTTTGCAAAGCATGAACGGCCTCCTTTGCATAGTTATTTTTGTCGACACTGGATCCAAAAGTCTGGTGGATCTAATTATCAGGTATGTAAAGTACCTATTTGAAAACCACAATATTTCTATGGGAATTGCAACTCATGATTTACCCAACCCTGATGTATTCTTCAGTTTTCTGATACTTAATAGTGACTAACATTTTCGGGTCTGAAATGGGCTCGGGGTGACTTTTGAAACTCTGTATATTATTACATCAATGCATCAATGGTGCTTAACTCACTGAATATCTCTCACATGATATGCTATCTATTATTACACTCAGGGTAAGCCCACCCACAGCGGAGGATGCGTAATTATGAAAATGGGTTCATGTTTCTGGGTGTTTACAGTGGTGAATGGCAGTAATGTATGGTATGTGTGAAATCAAAGATCTTGCACATTTCTGAACAATAACACTCATTCATTTTCACTTCACTATAGTGCACTTTGCATGTCTGTGTGAGATCTTAGGTTCTCTTCTTCAGGGAGATTATGTAAGATATATTGAAGCTGACATTTATGCTGAATTAGGTCTTGGGACTGAAGCATAGCAATATATCATCCCCAGTGAGCTGTAGCTTGAATATGTTGCACTGCAATGTGATGTGACTCTTCTCTGTTTTGGCATGCAAAGAAACCTCCCTTTTCCAGGACACAATCACACCTTTCTATATTCCCAATTGTTGGCTGGTATATGTACAATACTTGGCAGTAGGCTGTTTTCTTTTTGTGTTTTGCTAATTTTCCACACAACAGAAACACAAACATAAATGTGCTATACATATAAACTATAGAATGTTTTCCATCATGCCAAACAACATGTCATGTATCTCCTGTGATTATAAATGCCTGCTTCTCTAAGTGGATGGGGGATGTATTATGAGGGTGGACAAATATGAATTTTAGGTTTTGAGCACCTAGTTTATGTAGGACTCTTAAATATAACATTTATCATGAGAAAAACAAGGTGGGCTTTGCAAGCTAACACTGGAATTGCACAGATATGGTATTTACACACATGTTAACTTATTTAACATGCATCGCACTTGAATGTTTCATAAGGTTGGCATTCGAGAAGAAAGGACATCTTCTTGTATACCACCGACAAACCATGTGATGAAAGTCCATGCTTTGGTGGGCTGACTGGCGTCTTCATACCTGATCCACGACCCATTGTGATTTTGTGAAAAGATAATGCACAACGTCTTTGTCATGCACAGCATCATCTGCAGGCTGATGGTGATATATGTGAGAAATTGTAATGCACAGGGTGATTGAAAACTCTGGATAGCGTGGGCAAACTAAGCAACAATTCCTTGGATGGTGTATTCATGCAAAACTAGTGGCTCTTTTGCACATTACTTTGTGCCAGTCTCTGGAACTGAATATTATTGTGTTGTCTGGGCCCAGCAAAAAGACTAAGCTGTTGGGTGGCATCAAAAGATTTTGATCATAGGTGCTTTCGAATAGAAACTTTCTCCCTCGGGGGTGGCGCTGTTGCGCCGAAGCAAGATGGCCGCTTGAGTGTGTAGCTCCGGACCATGAGGACACACACGCTTTAAAATATCCTTATAAAATACAGCTGTGCGGACTCCTACTGCCCAGGCCGCTTCAAGAACTTGCAGTCTACCATCGAGCCGAGTCTCGGACCCCGGGGCCTTCTGCGGGCCACGCTACGACCGCCAGCGGCACAGCGGCTTGGAGGCCGGGCTCGCCCCGTGGTGGGGTTCCGGAGTGCGTGGTCTCACGTTGCCACCCGACACCCCGGTGCGGGCGGCCCATCCTGGAGAGGCATTGGAGCGTGGGAGGCGCGCTGTGTGGTGGCGCTGCTGCCGTGATTCGCTGGCGGTCCTGTGATCGATCTGCACTGCCGCTGCCTGCTGGCCGGGGCCCGTGACTCGCGGCCCCCTCGGATCTGGGCTGGGGGCTGCAGACGGCCGGAGCCGTTGTAGCTGACTCCTTGCGGCGGAGCCGGCCGCTTGGCCTTCTCCTCCGCCCCCTCCTCCCGGGGCGCTCCTGCAGGGGCTCCCGTTAAGGTGAGGGGGCCGAGCGGCTGGGGGCAGGGCTCAATCCCACCTGAGATTGCGGCGTTCACTTCTGCGGCCCCGGGTTCACCAGTGAGAGGGCCTGCTGGCTCCACTGCCCGCCACACCTGGATTCACTTTGGGCCTGGGCACCCCGCGGTCCGCTGCAGGAGGTCTGGACTCTCCGCGCACTTGTCTCTGCGGAGACTCCATCTATCTTACGCCAATACTCCCATGGACAGCACTTTTGTCTTTTCTTCTCTCCTCTTTTTTGAATCCGCTGTTGTGGGCTAAAGCTCAGTGGAGGCGCCCAGATGCTGGTACGGCCGGAGGTGCTCCTTTACTAGTTATTACAACCACCGTGCCTGGAACTGCTGCCCCTAATTTGGACACATTCACTAACGAACTATGCTGAGCGAGGGGACCCCTACCCCCTCTAAATAGCTGAAGGTGGCGGACACCTGATACATTGAACCGAAGTACCTACCTTAACCCAAATTAACCCTTGTGCTACACCTGACTGGCACAACCTTGTAAATCTGAAACAGTGTTGAGTTTCATAATTACCCCACGTACACTGGACGGGAGGGGGGCTCGGCCCTGATATCCTGCGCCGGCCTCGTGCAGTGCCGGCTCTGGGGTGCTGAGCATTCGGTGGCCACGTTCGCACTGGCCTCCCCCAGGGGGTCACCCGGCTGCTTCTGCCGTGGATCTGGGTTCGACCCACTGCGGTACACACATACAGGTTATAAAGAAGACTTGGAGTATAAATTGGCAGCACGCAGGGTGCGGACTGACCGGCCCAGAGGGCTACATAACTACAGATCCAGATACTCCTAATCTACGGCCACTTCCGGGGAACTCCACTAACCCTGATCACCCGCTTTGCCTCAGGATCCTAATCCCCTGACCTGGCTTCCACCATGACTAAAGGAGCCGGTGCCAGGAAAAAACAAAGTTTGCTAAACATGTTCACAAAAGCGCCATCCAAGCCGGCCCCCGATGACCCTGAGGAGCCACCGACCAACTCGGCCCCATCAACCTCAGAAGAATCACAGAATATGCTGGAGTATATCCGGAATGGCTTTACTACACTCCATGCTAAACTGGACGATATGAATGGGACCATCTCCTCCATAAAAGCCCATATCGAAAAAACATATAGACGAGTCGCTGAGGTCGAGACTTGATTGGGGGTTGCCGAAGATGACCAGGGCTCTCTGCGTGCCGCGGTCTCCACACTCACTAGTCGGGTGTCGGCAGTAGAGAAGAAAAATGATGATCTTGAATCCTGCTCGAGACGAAACAATCTGCGCATTGGTGGAATACCGGAGGACAATATAACTGAGCCCATGGAAGACTACGTGGAGCGCATCCTCCTAACACTCCTAGACAACCCTAAGCTTTCCCCACAGTTCACCATCGAGAGAGCGCACCGAGCTTTGACCGCGAAACCTAGGCCGAGGGCACCCCCTCGGCCCATCATAGCCAGGATCTTAAACTTCCGGGACCGTGATGCCCTCCTGCGAGCGACCAGGATCAAAGGTGAACTTCTCCTCTGTGCGGCCAGGATCCACCTCTACCCTGATTATTCTGTGGCAGTGCAGCGAGAACGCCAAACATTCGCAGCTGTGAAAAAAAGACTCCGAGACTTGGGTGTGAAGTACTCCATGCTGTTTCCCGCAGAACTGCGCCTTGAACATTCTAACAAAACCTTTTTTTTCACCATCCCAGAGGAGGCCTCTAAATTCCTTGATGAGCACTTCCTGGCTGAATCATTTGCTGTCACAAGCCCAGTTTACATGTCACTTATTAATCGGTATATGCCGGTGTTAGGCCGTGTTCAGCGTTAGTCATAGTGGTTGTATGTCGTACAAAACGGCATAGAAGGTCCGTTGGGTTTCTCTTTGTTAAATTGATCCTCTAAGCTCTAGCCCTGATGGGAGATTTTGTCTTAATGCGCTTGACAATTACTAATGCTCAAAACTACTTCAGTTCTTAAACATGTTCGGACTTCCTGTCGGGGTGCCGGAGTCACGGGGAAGCTCACAACTACATTGTGTTATAACTAGCGCTTATGGAAATACATCAATTTGTGCGGCAACCCTTCCGGCTTTATTATAAATCCTTCATATATGTAACCTCAGCTGAACAACACTAACTATTCCATCTGTATTTACATGCTCCTTGCCTTCCTCTGGTCCGTCGCGCCACTGTTAGGTTAGTCAACAGGCCTCCAGGCGCTGATGCCGAGAAGTTTGTTATTATGCGGGGGTTTGGGTTTCATTCCTCAAGTTGGGGGAGGGATGTGGGTTGGGGTGGTTGGGATGGGAAGTTATGTTAAAAAAGTCTTGACGACCACCGGAGAGTTCAGGCATGACACACTGACACAACACAGAGTTACAGACGGGGTGACGCCCCGTACTGGGCCGAAATGGACTGGGTCAACTAAATCCACTGGAACAAAGCCCGATCGATTCTGCTACATTAATGGTGGATAACAGCATCACCTTCATGAGCTGGAATGTCAGGGGGCTCGGCAACTACAAAAAGATGCGACAAATACAACTCTATGCTGAGCGCCACGGCACTCAAGTACTATGTTTACAAGAGACTCACGCTCGCTCTGCACAGTGCGAGAGCTTTGCTAAGCAGTGGGGACCCCAGAGGTACTACACTAATTATTCCACCCAGAGCAGAGGTACCCTCACCTTAATACACAGGAACCTTAAGTTTAGTTGCTCCCGATCGCACATAGACCCCCTCGGAAGATATATATTTATTGTTGGCAAATTGCAAAATCAAGAGGTAGCCATCCTGAATATATACGGTCCTAATATAGATGACCCCGAATTCTACCTTCACCTAGCCTCGATCCTAGAGAGTTACCCTCAGATTCCGATCATATGGGGTGGTGACTTCCATACGATTTTAGATGTTACTCTATACAGGTCAGGCTCCAGACCTCGCCAGTTTTCAAGGGCAGCATACACGATCCTTACAACTCTCCCCCAGCTGGCTGTGGTGGACGCTTGGTGGTTAATGTACCCTGATTCCCGCACGTATACCTTTTATTCCTCAGTCCATGACTCGCATTCTAGGATAGATAGATGGCTGTTGTCTGACATACTAATTAGGTGCCTGTCCCATCTGGCAATCCTCCTCAGAACGCTGTCCGATCATTCCCCTGTGGTCGTCGCATTGAACTGGGGGCATGACTTGGATAGATTGAGACATTGGAAAATGGGGCCCCATGCTCTACTAGACAACACCTTCGCCTCCGAACTAGAGTTGTCCATCGAGGAGTTCTTTGAAATTAACATGGATTCAGTACCCTTACGAGCCACCCTCTGGGAGGCATTCAAAGCTTATATCAGGGGTATCGCCATATCCAAAGGGGGTGGTATTCTGAAAAACATTCAGGAGGATATTGCGGTGAGAAAATCGGCTCTGACTGTACTGGAGTCCCAATATGCCTGCAATCACTTCCCCGACACACTAGCATCAGTGGGCCTGGAGCTAGATAGATTTCGTGATCTTGCGGAACGAGAAGTTAAATTCCTTGATAACCCCCGGGCAGTTAGACGATATGGGGAGGGCGAGCAGCCAGGCCGCGTGCTTGCCAGACTAATTCGCCATGAGTTTGGAGCCCCTAACATTCCAGTGATAGAAAGGTCTGACGGGACACTAGCTACCTCACCCCAAGACATCAACACAGAATTCCTTACATTCTATACCTCCTTATACTCGAAAGTCGATGGGCCCCATATCTCAGAGATAGATTCCTACCTGGAGGAACTCCCCCTCACGGTTCTGTCTATGGACGCTGCTGCTTCCCTAGACAGACCCTTCACCACCGACGAACTAACTGAGGCCATTGAGGCACTCGCTGCAGGGAAGGCCCCAGGCCCACATGGTCTCCCTATGGACTTCTATAAACGTTATAAATCTATTCTGGTTCCGCAATTACTAGCCCTATCGGAGGAGGCATGCGAGAGGGGCACACTCCCCCCCTCGCTCTGCGAGGCCATGATCACAGTCCTTCTTAAACCCAGTAAACCCCCCACTCAATGTGGCTCATACCGCCCCCTTTCGTTAATAAACTGTGATGTTAAAATATTTGCTAAACTACTGGCTAACCGTCTAGCTCCATTCATGCCTGATATCATACATCCCGATCAGGCAGGTTTCGTCCCAGGTAGGTCCACATCCCTAAACCTTAGACAACTCTTCAATGTGATCAGTAGGATTAACCCGAATACGCAGGCGGTGGCAGCCACTTTGGACATGCAAAAGGCATTCGATTCAGTGTCCTGGGAGTACTTGTGGCGAGTAATGGAAAAATGTAAGTTTGGCCCCAACTTTCGGTCCTGGGTCCGGCTTCTATATACCAACCCAGTGGCGAGGGTCCGTACTGAAGATAGGTGTTCCACCCTGTTCTCGATAGCCAGGGGGACGCGACAGGGGTGTCCCTTCTCCCCGTTAATCTTCACGGTAGCGATTGAACCCTTTGCAGACATGATGCGCCAATCACATTCTCACAGAGGCTTACGCTCGGCGGGACAGGCAGATATTGTCTCCTTATATGCCGACGATGCCTTGCTCTACATCCGCTCCCCAGAGACTAACATCGCTCCAATCCTGAATGACGTCACTCGATTTGGGCAGATATCCGGTCTCAAAGTTAACTGCTCTAAGTCAACCTTATTCCCACTCACAGACGACACACAACCACCCTCCGACTTAAGGGGGTTCTCTTGGTCACAATCCACCTTCACCTACCTGAGAGTGTCGGTCTCCCGCCACGTTGAGAAGTTGCGCATCGATAACTACCAGAATTATCTAGCTAACCTTACCGCCAGAGCCGCAGGTTGGGCCAGACTCCCCATCTCCCTGGCTGGTAGGATAGGTATTCTTAAAATGATTGTACTGCCCCAACTCCTATACCGCTTCACGAACATTCCAATATGGCCGGGCGCTGGATTCTTTAAGATGCTACGAGGCATTACTAACACCTTCCTCTGGCACTCCGGCGCAGCCCGCCTCAAACTGTCTACTCTCACCACCCCCAAAGTACTGGGTGGGTTCGGTGCCCCTGACTTCCCCAGGTACTGGGTGGTGGCTCAAATCCCCCTCCTCATGTACGACTTGAAAAATTGAAGGTTAGCGAGCGAACGATTGGCTCCCTCATCCTCAAACCCTCCCTGCCTGACCCTGATTCACTAGATCCAGTGGTTAGCACATTTTTAGCTCTTACCAAAATATGGGCTGGGGCTACAAGGCCTTACCCATTTCATGGTGACCTCCCACTCTGGAACTTTTTCCCGGCTGTCCCATATATCCCTCAACACATTGCTGCCCGCTGGTCGGAGGCAGGGTTCTTGACTCTTCGCGATGTCTTCCAACGGGGCAATTTCCTGGAGTGGGCAGATCTTCCTCTTGCCATTAGGCGTGAACCATCAGTATGGCTACAATACTCCTCGCTTAAGAGGAATCCCAAAGCCAAATACCCCGAGTTTCCTACAGTCCCATCTGATAACCCTATAATAGCGGAACTCTGCTCTTTTGACTCCTTCAGGGGCAAGGTGTCTAGACTCTATTATATGCTACAGACCAGAGCAGCCCCTAATTTTGTTGAACTTAGACTTAAATGGGAGGTAGATCTCGGAGTCGAGATTACAGATGAGCGCTGGGCCCGAATGTGTGCACATACCCAGGAGGTGTCCTACAATTCTAGGTTTAAACTACTACAATTTAAGGTACTGCACAGGTATCACCACACACCAACCAGATTGCATTGCATGAGTCAGGAGCTCTCGCCTAATTGTCCCAGATGTGGTGCTGAACAAGCTAATTACATTCATATGCTCTGGCACTGCTCGCACTTGACACAATAATGGCAAGAAATATGCTTCACTGTGTCAGACATACTAGATTGTACCATCGACCCTTCCCCTATGCGCTGCCTCTTTCACGACATCCCTGGGCTGCAATGTGACTCCAGGAAGTTGGCAGGTCTCTGTATGATGCTGGCAGTGCGCTGTATTCTACTTTGCTGGCTCCGTCCCAGAGCACCCACATACGCTCAGTGGCTCCGGGTAATCATCTGGGCGCAAGATACCGAGGAGGCCTGGGGGGCAATACAACACCCCCACTCAAGACCGAGAGACATCTGGTGCAGGTTCCGGGATTACATGTCAGCCCTGGCCTCTAACTCAGACTCAGAAACGTCCCCTCGTTCCCACTCTCCTCAGTCTCCCCCTATATGATTTATATGCCCCTTAACCCGCGACCGGAACCCTTTTCTTTTCTGGCCGCTCCTTGCGATATGCATGTTAATATTGTATTGTACTGTGAAGTCTCCCTGTTGTGATTTGTAAATCGATGTCACGATGTGCCTTCCCTGCACTGTTTTTTCTCTGTTGGTGTGTTGTCAAGTCGAATAAATGAAGTTAAAAAAAAAAAAAAGAAACGTTCTCCCTCACCTTAAAAGTTACACGTTATGGTAATATGTATGCCAACATTCCCCATTTTTTTCTACAAAATAATGCAGGGAATTATACATCAGGGAAACAAATATTCCAGATTCCAACATTTGGGTCACATCTGTGGATTATCCCACTCACACCCACAATGGTGGGTGAGGTGTTGGCACCAAGACACAGGCTTCACCTTCTGAAAATTAAGCCCATTGATATCCTTAATTATACAGTACTTGTCTTCATGATTTATGATATCACCTACGGCAGAGTGCCCCTTTTGCTTGTTGACAAGAACCATTGATTTAATAATTGTTCCCATCGTCAATATGACTACAGACAAAATGAATGCACCTCTCTACTCTAACCACTGTGGGGTAGTTTGCTGAAATTATGCTACCCATGCTCAAGGTTTTGGCCTAGCAGGGCACATTGTGATGTTTGGGGTTTGTTAATGCTAATCTAAGTATGTACTTGATTCATGCGTACAGCAGTGGATTGTATTTTGGTCAGGGCACAGGCTTCCAACTGAGAAGTAGTTTGTATAAGCAGAGTTTATATACAATCCCTTTAGAATCTGAATTGTATGTTTTATGTTATTGTGTTTTATTCTGCCGCGTGTGCTTAAACTTTGCAAGCACACTGTAGACAATATAGGCTGAAAGCAGATTTTTTATTTGAAAAAGGTGCACTTTTTAGTTCACACTCCACAAAGAGTTCTAGATTTTGACCTGACATGAGACATATGAGAATGGGTTACCACTCATCTGCAATGGATATGCAAAATGACATAGCAGTGTGGCAGTGATGGATTCACCTCTCTTTCAATCCCGAAATTCCTCAGCTGAATTCCTCTACAAAATACATTAAGTACTGCTTTGACTGCATGTCTGGAATCATTCAGTCATGTCTTATTTATCCTTTTAAAGGGTAATTAAACCCAGTTCGCTGTCACTTTTCTGATTGAGTGCAGGCACAGAAGATGTGTAAATGTGCAAACGAACTGCTTGCACTTCATGTGCTGGACAGTAAGACTTTGATCTGGTAGGTGGCTTGGGGTGGGAGAGCTGAAGCAAAACCCAATATTGTGTATGCGTCTCTGTTCGTCCCTGTATTTTGCAGTTGAACACCACTGAACTGGAACAATAGTGTATGAAGTAGCAATTCGAAAATTGTATTTTCTTTAAGTGCTTATTGATAGGCTGATGACCTCTGTGACAGATCTGAAAGTTACAGGTTCCAATCCCATCAATTAAAAATCCAAATAATATAATTACGTGGATTGATAGAGCTATTACAGAGATCCCAGTAAGTTCCAAACCCTGAGTAAAATAGCTCGGGAAGCAGTGGTGTCAGTCTAGAAAAATGGATACCTCTACTTTGTGACCGCAAACGTATTTTGGTGGCCGTGGGCCAACGGTCTCATGCACGATATGACAGAATATAGGTTTTCGAGTTTGCCAATGAACGGCCATTTTGATGTAACAAGAATCGCCATTTTGTTTTCTAACCATTGCTCATTGCTTTCTGTTCCTATTGCTTTGCAGTATATTTTCTGCTTACACTGCTCGACTGTAAAACATTGTTGTCTGCAGGTAAAAAGTACAAGGCCGCAGGGCTGTGAGAATAACAAGAGTTTGTTGAAACACAACGTAGGCAGCGCCAGGAAGAATGCCCGGCTCCCTCCCGAATGTAGCCTTGAAGCTGAGCGCCAGGGCATTTAATCATTTCGCGGCTGCCAGCCAGTCTCGTTATATGGTAGAACATGTTAGAATAATACAGCTAATGGCTTGAATTATGCTTTTCTTACCCCCCACCCCTTTGCTGAGCCCTGCTAGAGCGTGTCGGCTCCCAGGACACGAATAGCACCTAATAGATAGCAAGGTCTAGAATGCAACTCTTCCCCACATATGTAGCTTACTTCCAAGAACAGAAGCGCTGTGTTCTATTCAACAACTGAAAGATGCCTCCGCACTCACAAATTGCAAATTGTTACTAGAATAGATGTTTGAAGGTGTCATAGTTGTCGGAGATGTCCATCATCACACCAAGTTCAAAGAAACCCAATAAAAGGGGGGTGTTAAACATGTCATAGCTGCTTGTTGATATGCATTTTGTATATATGTAACTGATGTACGTAATTCACTCTCTTGCGTCCCTCGAGGTCTAGAGATACACGTCGCGGGGCGTGAGACCAAGTTGGCCAACTGAGACTTTTGCTTTGCAATAAACCATAGCTTTGGGAATACAACCTCGTGCCTGGTGTATCTATCGTGTGTGGTGACTCCCCTTGTTTCCATAGACGTTAGAGTCCCCTAGGGGCCCCTTTCAGTGGGCCTGCAGCAAAGAACTGTATTCAGTTCATAAAGAAAGTAGGAAGTGTGCCTGCAGCAGATATGTGCTTGTAATATTGAAACATAGGTTACAATTCATGCCCTCCAACTTTTTCATGTTGCCAAAATGAGTTCCTTTGAATCAAGTAAAAATAACAGATACTACAACAAATGAGGCTATATTTTGTTTAAACAAAATGCCACAATATGTGGCAGCAGACAATTGCTCCCAACATTGGGAGTTAAAAATTAGGGATATTTGGGTAATAAAGACGAGGCGATACAAGTTTACAATCTAGACACATTGCACCAAATGGATGTACAAGTGAAACAAAAAAGTAAAATAAACATGCACATGACAAAGATTTTAAAATAAGTGCTGCCCTTTCCCTATAGACTGAGCCAGGTGCCATGGAGGACTAAGCATTCCCTATATGTTTTGTGTGGTTTCTTTTACCTGCCCCAAAACATCACAAGCATACCCCACCCGAAAAAGAAAGAAACATTCTATCGAATAATGAAAACACATTTTTCAAATGTCACATCCCCACTCATTAGTACAGCATGACATTAGCTTGCCAAAGGTTTGTATTCAGTAGCACTTCAGCATTCAGCAGAATGCTAATTGATGTAATCACTCCTGTTGTGTTTCACTGGCTTGTTGGAGACAGAAAACTAAAGATGGACAGGCCCAAATGGAACATTTGAAAGTACAAGTAGACACATCCCAGTCTCCACTCAGAGTGATTGCACACATACATGCTATACTTTAGCGCTAATGTTAGTTACCTGTGACCTGCCCAACAAGTGACACTTTGAAGGCACAAAAATACAAACTATGCTGTTATTGAACTGTTTCTTTTCTGATTATGTATTTCTTTTATGGTTTACACAAACATCTTCCGCAGACAACGATTAAAAGAAATGCAATGAAGTATGGGTGTACACATTTTAAAGTGTGTATTTTAATTTACAGAGTGTTTTTCTTGTCTATATAACTTTATTTAATAAAAATGCAACTATTCAACTATGAATTCGGTTTTGGCTGAATACTTGTCCTTCAGTCTGGTATTTGTTTGAGTACTTAAATGTACTATTTGTTAAACCCCTAGTTTCAATACTGGACAGGCACAGGTTCTACTCCACTTGACATCCAACACCACATTTTAGTTTACATTCCACAGTCACACATTTTATGTATGCTGTGCTATTTGTACTTTTTAATTCAACACAGTTCAGTGTGAATTTTTGTTTGTTGAGTTTTATTTTGTTCCTTTTGTAACAAAAGTCAACATGCATTCAAAACGCAGTTAGCAAAAAGAAAAGACTGATATCTCACTTCAATCTCTCCCTGTCGATTTTTGGTTTGGGTTGTTGTGCGGCAAGTGAACCCAACAAATATTGAGATGGTAACATTCTGCACTGTGCTTGGTACGGCCTTAGACCACCTGCAACATGGTTGCACCTCATCAAAAGTGCAATGCCTGTCTGCCCAGAATGAAACATGTCAATATGCTACAATTAAACACCAAGCATTAAAGGCTGTACGTAAGACTACACTCAGTAAAACAATGAAACTGCAGAATATTAAACAACTCTATACCACTCATCCTCTAAAGTCTACCCCAATGGAAGGACAATGTGTTGAAGTCGACTTTACAGTATATTTTTGTGAATTAAAATGCATGAGCTACTTCACCCCCAGTGCCTTCTATACCTGCTGTACTTGAAATGCCTAAATGCATCAGCAGAGCAATCAGCGCCAAGCTCTGAGAGATTTTTGACTCTGACATCAAGAAACTGTTACTCTCTCTCATTATTTCCCTCATACATTCTGCCATCAACTACCAGAACGGTGGGAATGTGCACCCACAGAATATGATAATTAAGCATCAGGATGGTACGTGCTGTAAAGTGATGGTACGTGCTATAAAGTATTGTTTTCAGTAGAATTTGGAGGTTGTTTCTGGGTGTTGTACTTCTTTGAAATATTGTCCCTTTTTCTGGGATTTAAAAAAAGTCCATAAAAGGGGTTAGCTAAATACTGATTGTGCACTACTTTTTTAGAAAATATTGTGCTGGTGCTGAACATGACAACTATCCATAATGTTTTATCAAGATGTTATAGACAGAAATGTTGCTTTTTTATAAATGATTGTAGCTGATACTACTTTGTTACATTAACATTCCTATTTGCTTAACTTTGGACATATGTGCAAGATTGTAGATGATGTGCTGCAACAAGGAAAAGAGAGGAATGTTTGGAAGCTAAAGATAAACATTTTTTGAGATTATGGGATTATGTTGAGCATTGGTGTAATATTCCATGCTCACAAATCATTGAGCAGGAAGTGGAGGACTGAAAATTCAGTTATAACCATGAACGTGTTCATTTCATTTATTATGATCATGACTTTTTCTGTCTCTTTAGGCTTCACTCTGAACCTGTGCATTATTTCTGGGTGGTTACTGGGACAGTTTTTTTTTGTTCTAACAGTGCCTTATTCTGATTCTTTGAGGTTTCCTCCCCCTTACCTCCCCACTGTTCAGTGATGGGAAAATATATTAATGGGTGGCCCATTTTAAGGTTTCATGGAGATGGGGGAGAATTTTGAAGATGTGCCATTCACAGGCAAGACTACAATCCCCTAAGAAGGGTTCACAAGATTTTTTTGCCAGAGGAAAACACAATTTTTAAGCCCAGAATCATCCATTAAAGTACATTTCTGAGGCAGCATCGAAAGGAAGCAGCCATGACCCTTGTTTATATTGAGAACATAATGGACACAGTCTTATTCAAAGAAAACATAATTATGCAGGTGGTGTTGGTGCATATTTATTAATGTATTTATTTGTTTTTGCATTTATAAAACACAAAAAACCCATTGGCTTCAAGGTGATTATTACGGAACCCAGTCATCAGAAAGGTAGATGGGGAGTAGGCATAACAAAGGGTTAAGGGGAGGGAAAAGGAGAGTCAATTAAAAAGTAATATTTTTAGTTGATTCTTGAACTGCCACTCAAATGCAGGTGTAGTGGCAGAGTTTCCCAGAGAAGGCAGCGGTAGATGGGGAAATGGAGCCCTGGGCTATTGTGCACTTGAAGCGTGGTGTGGTCAGACGGTTGCTTTGGATGGATTTTTTAGGTCTGGTGGAGGTAGTTTTGGTAATTCCCAGTGAGGGGTAGGATGGCACAGCATTTGAGAGGCATCTGTGTGTGATGGAGAGAATTTTGAAATCATTCCGTTCTTGCATGGGTAGCCAGTTTGCAGATTTTCTGTGGTCCTGTTTTGCGATGTTCATGTTGGCATGAATGGCATTGTTTTGAATGATCTGGAGGCTATTGAGGTTGTGCTTGTGAGTACCAGGGAAGAGAGAGTTGCAATACTCAAGCCAGGAACCAATGACTGCTCTACCTAGGCAATCTTGTGTGGAGAGGAAGTGTTTGCTGGCATTTAGGAGTCACAAATATCATCCATTTGATTTTGTAGGTTGAGTAGTGCACATTCTGAGCCACGGCAAGGGTGGAAACTTGATTTGGCATTGCGAGGGTTTAAGACCTGTGATGATCTTCAGAATTTCAGTTTTAGTGGCAGGGTGGACTCTGAAAGTTGTGGGGGTAGAGTAGATGAGGGCATGGATGGTTTTGAGATGATAGCTTCATTCCTTTGTATTTTTTCTTGGAGGGTGGTGATTTTGATCATGAGGACATTCTAAAATTGTTGGCACCAGACACCATCATTGGTAAAGTTTGCCATAGTTGTTGTAGGAGTTTCCAGTTCATGAAGAATGGGGAATAGTTCAGGTGATTGGGACTGGGCTTTAGTGATTCTGTTGGAGAAAAAGAACAATTATAATGCGGTGACATTGGCTGTATGGATGGCCTGCTTATATTCTTTGTGGATGATAAGGATGTGGTTTTATTTGGCTGCTGTGGAGGATTTGTGCCAGTCGTATTCAACAGAATGCTTCTTGGCTCGTAAGGTTTGAAGACTGGGGGTGAACCAAGAATTTTTGGGAGCTGTTGGTTTGGCCATGCAGGGGTTCAGTGGTGAGATGAATTCCACTGCTGAGACGATGGCAGCACTGTATAGATCAACCAAATCGGTGGGGTTAAAATGTGGAAGGGGATGGGGGTGTGTGCAGTCTGCAATTAGCATTGAGAGGAGGTGTTACTTGGAGAGATGCCGGGTGCATCAATGGAGTTGTAAAGGAGGTTCCAGACATGACATGCACCCCTGCCACCCATTTCGAGCTACCAGGAAGGTACTCGCCAAGGCACATGATGTATGAGGAGCAAATGAACCAACAGAGAGTTGCACTAGGACTCTGCCCAGTATACATTAGAAGATACGTACCTGTCGAAGCACCCATAACCAGACAACCCTGGGCAGCACGGTACCCTATAAGACAACCAAATCATCCCATAATACGAAATGAGGAACACCTACATACGGTCCATGAAGAGACCCCAAGAGCCCTAGTGGAAGGCCAGTGGAAATGACACTATCGACTAGAACACACCAGCGTAAGCAAATACAAAATGAATCAAATGGATACAGAGAAGAGACAATGTTGAAACGTGAGGAAACACAGCTATGAGACAAGATGGAAGCAACCAACCTGTTAATCGTATGTAAATAGGCTTGGAACGCAAGATGCTAAGAAATTGATACTGCTTGCAATGCTTAGTAGAATATTAGAAGCGGCATGCGCCAGCTATATAGCTACCTCAAGAGGCACGTTATACGAGTGTGACTCCATTTTGTAAAGCAGAAATGGGCCCAGGCTGCCAGAGGCCTGGCAGGCCAGGTTTCACAACTCAGCCTGAACAAGAGAGAAAGAGCGGAATCGAAACTCAACAGAGAACGGCTCGTGCCTGGGAAATTGAGGTCACCCAGAGAAGGGAGGAGAGCGTCAACGCGCAAGAACCAAACTTCAGTGCATACCAGCTCGCCCGTGAAGGTCAAGATAAGAGAGGCCCAGGCAGGTGGCAGGGCCAAAGCAGAATTAAATACAATAAAAGCTGGAAACTGAAACAAATTCATGGGGAACAGACACGTGACCAGCCAGGCGCAAACAGGTACCATCGCTTGATGTCATCCAGAACCCAGGATGCCATAACTTTTCCTGATAAGAGGCTACAGCTTCGAGGCCATACCCAACCAACTAATTGACACATAGCCCTAAGATACTGGGGGCGTGGCTTGGAGCCGATGGAGGGCAGAAGCTGATCTGCCGGGCTCCGGCCGAGATGCCGCTTCCTGATCCTTTTTCTCCGGTACAAGAGTGGTTGCAGCCAGCGGAAAAGCACGCATCGGTGGGGGAAGTGCTCCCCATTAGGAATTACTCGAGTGTTGGTATTTTCGGAGCCCCCGTGAGGAAGAGCGGGCTCCGGATCCCACCCTCCCCTCCGCCGCGCATTGATCCAAGATGGCGCCTGGCACAGCTTCACGCAGCCCCTGAACCAGCGTCCCCTGACGGAGCGCTTTGGGGATCGGCAACAAGGCCGGGGGGGCGACCCCTGTCTGAGACTGGTTCGGAATCGACACAGGCCCCCAGGCCCCTGACTCCGTTACCCCTGGGCTGGCCCAATTTATGCAACGCGGACTACAACTAGAACCACGTGGATGGCATCACATAAAGAGAAACTCGCCACCTCTGAGAAGCAGCACCCCGCCCCACGGCCATCACCCGAACGACCTGATTCCAGCCGAAGCACTCGGGGGCCCTGAAACTCAAGGTGCGTGAGCCAACATAATACCCTTTGGTGGGCCCCTGACCTCCACCGCACCCTTGGGCCGCCCCACTTGGCTCCCCGACTCGGCGATCTATGTCCTGCGGCTTCAAGATGGCCACCAAGAACAAGAGCAGGGCCGCCACCATGGACTCCTTTGTCTCGACCAAGGCGAAGACCTCCACCCAGTCCAGACCTAGCCTCTCCGAAAACACTCATCCGAACGAAGGGGAGGTCAACGACAATCGCTCTCAGATATTGGATGCCATTGCCTCACTGAGAACCCACATTGACTCCAAGATTGATGAGTTCAAAATAGACATACAACTCATCCGCCAGGATGCCCGCAACTTGACGGAGAGGGTAATGACCGTCGAGAATTCCACGACGGAGCTGTCCGGGGCCACCACAACCCTGAAGTCCGAAGTCTTCGATCTAAAGAGGAGGGTCGCCTTCCTGGAGGAAAGGGCGGAGGAAGCCGAAGGACGGGCCAGACGGGGGAACATCAGGATCCTGGGTATCCCGGAGGGAACAGAGGGCCTAAACACCACATCCTATGTCGAAACCCTTCTGCTACAAGAGATCGGGGCCGGAAAACTAACCCAAGGCTTTGCGGTCGAAAGGGCACATAGATCCCTCCAGAGACGTCCTCCCCCCGGCTCGCGTCCACGGCCAATAATAGCCAAAATATTGAATTTTCAAGACAGAGAATCCATCCTACAGCACTCCAGGGAAGCAGGTCCCATTGAAAGGGGGGACTCAAAAATTACTATTTACCCCGACTACACCCAGAAAGTGCAGAGGGAAAGGAACTCATTCGTCCCGATCAAGGCGAAGCTTCGCCAACTGGACATTAAATACAGGCTGCTGTACCCCGCGCGCCTGAGAGTTGTTTATAATGGGCGAGCGATATTTCTCGAAAACCCGGAGGCGGCCAATATGTGGCTAGAAGATAATAACCTAGCCGATGGCAAGGATCCTCCTCGGAACGACGATTAAGTCCCGAGTCTCCTTGCACCACCAGTAACCGGACCCCAGCAGGTAATCCAAACAACAGTTTAACTTACGGAAGCGGCCCTCGCACGGCCCTGCCGCCTCGCACCAACCCTACCCCCAGCAGAAAATCCAATTGGGCCAGTTCACCGCCCGACCCAGCTCACGCCCGATTCCCGGATGGGTTCAGACGGCTCGAGAGCGCCTGAGCACCGCGACAGTGTTGTAGTCGCTGGGCGCACCAGTTTGTGTTATGTTATTAGTTTAGTTGGCTTTGCAGTCTACGAATCATCAATGTTGGTACAGTACAAGATGGTGGCAGGTTACGACACAAGACTTCATGAACCAGGGGCCCCCCGCCCGCAGAACGCCACCTGTGGTTCGTTGTGCCACCGGGCCAGCGGGCCAGAACTCCAAGACGAATTCAGAACACCGATCCGATGGCGTCGCAACTTGTTGTGATGACATGGAATGTGAGGGGAATGGCTTCATACCTCAGAAGGAACCGCGTACAGTCCTACCTCAGGAGGAAGAAGGTCTCGATTGCGCTATTACAAGAGACCCACCTTACAGCGGACTCCATGTCTAAGTTAACAGATCGATGGGATGGGACCACGAGGGGGTCTCCTTACTCCAAATATGCGAGAGGCGTACTGATATGGGTGAACCCGAATGTGCCTTTCCAGCTAGAAGGGTGGGATTCTGACAAGGAAGGGAGATATACATCAATGTGGGGCACCATAGAACAAACCCCAGTGTGCTTCATTAACACATACTTTCCGCAGCATGGAATCCCGTCATACTTAAGCACGTTGAGTGCTAGACTGGCACAACACCGAGGCAGGACCTTCGTGTGGGGGGGAGACTTCAACTGCGTCATGGACTTAAGCAAGGACAGATCGCGCCCTCCTCCTCAGCCAAGCAATCCCGCATCCACCTCCTTGACGGAAACACTCGACCAGCTCAACCTGGTAGACATCTGGAGAGTGCAACATCCAGAGGCCAGAATTTACTCACACTACTCAGCTCCACATGGCGTCCACACAAGGATCGACTACTTGTTTGTTGATAAGGAACAATCTCCACTGGCCACATCCACTGAATATTTGGGGAGATCGATCTCCGACCACTCCCCGCTCGCCATGCATTGGCAGCTGCGTGGACCCAAACCTCCAATTCCCATGTGGAGGATGCCTGCAGCAGCGTTGGATGATCCAGAGTTCAGAGAGGACCTTGCTGAGAAGCTAGAGGAATATGTCGAAATCAATAAGGGATCGGTGGCTACCTGGTCCACACTGTGGGAGGCCATGAAGGTGGTTACCAGGGGAGAAATCATTTCAAGAGCGGGTGGAACCCGCAGACAACTACAGTCCTCTCTTGAGGCCCAGGAATTAGAGATCGCAAGACTAGAGTCCGCCCCTGACATTTCCCCAGAGTCCGAGAAGATCCTTAAAACAGCCCGTATAAAATGTCAGGAATCATGGGTCAGACTGGAGAAATTTGACTTCGCAACACATACCGCCAGATCCCACAGCGAGTCCGACAAACCCGGCAGATTGCTTGCCTGGCTCTGCAAGCGGGAACACCCCAAACACCTGCCAACGGAGATAAAGGACGAAAAAGGAGTAACACACAAGACGCAGATGGAGATTAATGAGACTTTTGCTAAGTTCTACTCCAAATTGTATGCCCACGAGTCCCAGGTGCCCGCCGCAGAATTAATCGAAACATTGGAGGAGATAGGCCTCCCTCAAATCTCCAGCGAGCAGAGGGAGGAACTGGACTCGGAAATCACTTCCGAAGATGTGACAGCGGCCATCAGATCGCTCGCTAATGGCAAAGCCCCCGGCAGTGATGGTCTCCCGCCCGAATTCTACAAGACCTACGAACCCATTCTCACCCCCATCCTGCATGAAGTTTATCAAGAAGCCTACACAAATGGCATCCTGCCCAACACCATGAAAGAGACCATAATTATTCCAATGCTCAAGCCGCACAAGTCACCCACCGATTGCGATTCTTATCGACCTTTGGCCATGCTGAATTACGACAGCAAGATCCTCACTTCTATATTAGCCAACAGACTCGCCAGAGTGGTAGGATCCATAATTCACGAAGATCAAAATGGATTCGTCCCAGGACGCAACACCACGGCCAACCTCAGGAGACTACAACACATCATGGCCGAAACCCACGACCGAGAGGAGGACCTGGCGATACTGTCACTTGATGCCATCAAGGCCTTCGACTCTATCTATTGGGAGTGGCTTGTGGAGGTTTTGAGGGGCTTCGGCTTTGGTGCAGGCTTCATCAGATGGATCCAGGTACTTTATAATTCGCCAATGGCAAGGGTTAAAACAGGCAGAATTGTCTTGGGATCCTGGGCAATACAAAGGGGCACGAGACAGGGGTGCCCACTCTCGCCCATGCTGTATATATTGGGCCTAGAACCAATAGCCATATACTTTCGCCAACAGTTTTTTGATGCAGGCATTAAGGTGGGCAACGTTTACAACATAATTTCATTATACGCGGATGATGTACTTCTCTACTTGAGGAACCCTGAGCTCAACGCACCCACAACGCTAGAAGTTCTCGACAATTATGCAAAGTACTCAGGGATACGATTCAGCAGACACAAATCAACTGCATTCCCCCTAGCTAGCCTGAGGGGCATTGCAGTAGACAACCTCCCGCCTATTGGAATACAGTGGCAACCTGACAAGTTCCGGTACCTGGGAATCAATGTGGGTCACACCCCACTACTCACACACGAACATAACACTATAGCAGCAGTCACCGGCCTTCGGCGTTCAATCAAATTTTGGTCCAAACTACCACTGTCAATGGTGGGTAGAGCGGCGATTGCCAAAATGATAATCCTTCCTCGATTCCTGTACTTCTTTGCCAATATTTGCCACTACGTTCGCCCGCCTTTCTTCAAGACACTAGAGGCCATCATCAAGGACTTCTTGTGGGGTCCGCGCAGACACAAGCTCACACTGGCCACGCTGTCTCTCCCACATAAGGAAGGCGGAATAAAACTCCCAGACCTTCACCTTTACTACTTGGCGGCCCAGCTCAGTCACATTACGAAGTGGCTGTCTGATGACACATCGGCCGAACTGGAACTACTCAGGCAGTCTTCCACAAACTTAATCCCCAAAGAAACTCTATGGTTTCCCCCTCGGCTACCTCCCGAAACTCCGCTGATTGTCAAGCTGGGCAGGCAGATATGGGCCAGGGCCTGTCACATAAGGCAAGTGAAACATCCGTACTCACCGGATAACCCCATAATGGTGGATGTGTGCAAGTCGGAGGCGGAACTTCCCACTCCCAGGAGATGGGAGGAAGCAGGCATATATACATGGGGAGACATGTTCACTGATGGGGAATTCAGGGACTTCGAGTCGTTACAGAACATTGAAGGACTATCCAAGGGCCAGTTCCTCTGGTACCACAGGATCAAACAGATCGCTAAGAAGCAGTCGAACAGCTGGCCGGCAGAGCCCACCCCAGACCCACTGCTACAGGAAATGCACGACCTCTCAGATGGATGGAGACCAGTTTCCAGACTTTACAACAGACTCATAGACAAGCCTAACCCCAAAGGTCAGGCACTGAAGGCGAAATGGGAGGCAGATCTTGAATCACCACTTACTGACAAGGAATGGGAGAGAGCACTGATCTACCCCAAGAAAGTGTCCCGGAATTCCAGATTCGGACAAATACAGCTGAATGTCCTTTACCGGACATATATGACTCCCCACAGGATTGCCTCATTCAACCCGAAAATACCCCCGACGTGCCCATGGTGCGGAAATGACAAGGCAGACATGATCCACATGCTCTGGTCCTGCATCAAAGTGAAATCACTCTGGTTCAAAGCCAAACAATCCTGCGCAGAAGCTGGCATGGTAAGATACGACTGGACGCCCGGAGAGTGCCTACTAGGTATATATCCTAGACCGGGCAAATTTAAACATTTGGTGAAACTAATGGACATCTCATGCATTTTGGTCAAGAGAACAATAGCGATGGCCTGGAAGACTCCAGCGGGCCCCAGCCATGCTCGGTGGCTGAGCGAACTGGCGAGATGGACGATTGCTGAAACCAGGGCCTGGCAAAACGGGATCACAACCAGCGGAGAAACCATAAGTGGAACCCTGGACTCCTGGAAAGCCCTCCTGAGTGACATGCGCTTCAAGGCAGACTATAAGCCTCCCTGAGGGACTGTGGCATCCTACAACACCCGATTTTTCATACTGATACAGAGAAGGAATTACCCGAATCTGTTCCCCTCGCTTCCTGTAACATCGGAACTATAATTTTTACTTGCCACCAAACATCTCATAATTAACGCTACATGTAGACTGCTGTTGTTTTGGTTGTTCTCACGTTACTTTTTTTGTTGTATCGTTTCTTTATTACCACACTTGTAAGTTTGTAATGTTTCTCACTTTCTTGAAAAAACCAATAAAATACTTTACAAAAAAAAAAATAGCCCTAAAATACTAATTGAAGGAAGGGAGGCAGGGTGAAACTTGGTACACCAGGCCCCTAGGTGTCCATTCAGCATGCTGCTAATTGAAATGGGGATTTATGTCTAGGGTGTAACCTGACCAATCAGAATGAACCAAGTTATCTGGAGTCCTATAGATAGTAGAACCAATGAGATGTCGTACTTATGATGATGTCAATCACGTGTGATGTAGTGGGATGGGCATAGACGCCAACCAGATAAGAGTTATCCAATCCGCATGCCCTATTAATATATACAGGTATAGAGCCTATACTTAAGTTACCTTTTCTAACCAATTATATTGCATGTCAGGTTTTGTAAAGTTAGACGTCAATGATGACGAACATTGCCTATAAGAATCTCTGTTCAATTGAAGTTCGAGGAAGTCGGAGTGAGACCAGTGATCACACTACAGCTGATTCCCATTTGTTTCCCTGTTTGATGTATGTATCATTAAACAGACTTCCCTTTGCCAAACTACTGAGTCCTCGTTATTGAGTCGTGTTGGAGTAAGTGAATCCTGCAACCCCTGTCCTCACATGGTGCAGCTATCTTGTCTTACAAGTTCTAGACGGTGAGTGCTGACCAATGGGCCCGTCAGCGAATTCCTCTCCTCGTGGACACTTGGTAGCGTGAGGATGGTTCCAGCCATCGATTATAGATTACCGACTGATATAGTGTAAGACACCCTTAGACCGAAGGCACGAGTCCTTTCGCCATTCCTGCTGAGTAGACTGAGAAGCTTCCCGTGGACAATGATAGAGTCAAATTTCAAAAAATCTGCAGTGGGTCTGAAGGAACCCGCCTTTCCAAGCATAACCCTTCTCATTCCCATGGGCAGCGGATTGGACGAAAACCTTAAAAGCAGGAAAAGAAAGGGGCAGTGATCCCGTAGTTCCAGAGAGGAAATGATGCAATCGGTGAGTAAAACAACAGACTTGTTACTTTGGCAAATGTCGTATAGGCATTAGAGTAAGTCAGGGAAAGGTAACGGAGGGTGGTGGAGAAAAAAAAAATAGAAGTAGAGAAGACTGTATATATATATATATATAAGGGGAATGACTCTAGCATAAGAAATAAAACGTAAAGAATATCAGGGGGGCACCTGAAATAAAACGTAAGGAATATCAGGGGGGCACCGGAAATAAAACGTAAGGAATATCAGGGGGACACCTGAGCAAAAACGTAAAGATTCGCCTTGTTCCTGCGCTTTAAAGAGTGGTCAGAAGGAACGTGAACCCAGAGCCCACAGTGGGGGACAATTTAGTCTACGATGACGTTTAAAGACGTCATAAAGGGGGTTTGTTCAAATCCCATGACGGGGTATTCATTAGAAGGCAGGTATACGTATGACCAGCTGGTGTCAGTCTAGTCTGTCAAACGTCTGTCACATGTATTCTGTTGTGTGTTGAATGTAAAATAATTGTATTGGTGATTGCTTCAAATGCATTTTGGATTTACGCGATTCTGTAACAGAGAGGGAATCACCACTGAATTGATGAGTTTTGAGTAAATTGGTGCTCGCTCATACTATTGAAGGGTCATAGAATTGTATAATCACTGTGGTGACGAAATTAAGAATGGAGGAAGTTACCCTGCTTGCGCATTTATGCAAGCAACTGCCCAAGCATGCAACAAAGCTGTAGAAATATAGCCAGGACTGGCTTAAGGGCACCGCAAATAAGAAGTTCATGCCGTGGCCCCAGAGCGGGTCACTCTCTAAGGCTGTTTTACAGCACATGACCACCTTCCTACATGCCACATATACCAGCAAAAAGCTAGAGAACTGTCTTGCTATGCTGGAACTGTGGAAAATGTTTGAAGAAACAAAGGTGGAAGAACCACCCGCAGATGGATATTAAATGTATGTACAGAGGGGGGTGAGACGCCTACCGCGCCACCTGCCCCACCTGAACCTGTGATCGAAGGGAGTAAGTCAGAGGGTCTTTACCCGCTAAGAGAACTTAAGGCAGCCACGGGGAACAACAACCCGGCATATGAGTCGCCTGCATGCAGTGGTGACGACATCAAAGAAAAAGAGCAGGAAAGTAATCTTGCCTCCGTAGTCCCGACGGACAAGGAGAGATGCAGAGATGAAGGAAAGGATCAGGCACAGAGTAGCGCTTCTCTTGAGAGAGAGGGAAAGAAGCAGAAAGGAAGTAGCGAGTTAGCATTCGCAAAGGACGAGTGGATGGGATGTCAGATATTGCTAAAACTTGATGGTAAAGCGAGCGATGACCGAGGGAATGGTCTGATGAGGTGCTGAGAAAGGAAAAAGAGAAAGAAAAGGACATGAGAGACGAGAGGGTAAGAAAGAAGAATAGGTTGAGGCGAGAACAACTATATCGCGAAGAGCAAGGAATACCGCTCAGTCACACACAGTACACAGCCTACGAAAGGTACAGGCAGAACATGCTAAAGTTAGAGGAAGAAAGAAGAGTGCAAGAAAGGAAAGTAAAGAAGCGGGAAGATGAGGAAAGTAGAAGGGCAAAAGAACGTAGAAATGAACGGATGAGGGAAGTAGATAAGGCTAGAGAAGAAACGAAGAAGCGAAAAGAAATAGATGAGGAAGCACAACGTAAATGCAGACAGAGGGCACAAGATTTAGATTATTTGCAATGGGAAGTTAAAAAACCCAATCCTGTTGTAGAATGGGAAGACATAGAAGAATTCTTTCCTGCAAGCAATGCGGTACCAGGTACAAGCGGGACACATTTTGAAGATGACTTTGACACCAGAAGCATCAAGGAAACGATTGATAAAATCTATGACGAGATGGGGCTGGAACTAATTTCCCAAGGGGGAAGGGAGGATGAGCACTTAGAGAGCACTCAGCTATATGACACTGAGGATGTCACCTGAAGTAGTGGGAGCAGGGGACTGTGTCTAGACATGCTAGAGATGCAAGAAGTTGTGTAAACTGGGAGTATTCAGAGTCTGACTCCGGTGGGGAAACGGATGAAGTGGCATATGACGAAGGGAGACGGTGCAAAAAACGGCTCCCAAAGGATCGAGAGGTATGATGGTCGGATGCTATAGGGTCCACAAGTAGGACACCGAAGTCCGCTGGGCAATCCAGCCAACATGAAGAAACACCCCACGGTCAGAGGGGGGCGTCGGCGCCTGCCTATGCAGACAGGTTAAGGGCATTGCCAGGTAGACGGCAAGGCGGGAACGCAACCCCGGTGATAGACCAGAGAGCTATGGGGAAAGAGAAGGAAGACTGTGCATTCCAATTCCCATTACTAGAAAAAGGGGGAGCAAGGCCACAATATATTCCATGGCCACACATGGACCGAGAGAACCTTAAAAATAAGCTTCCAATGCTGACATCGGGAGCCAGAAAGTGGATACATGAGTTAGAAAAAATGACGGGGGGTGTCACTCTAGCCATAGGGGACATTAAGGGTCTCCTAATCGCCATACTTGGTGAAAGAGCCAATGATGTATGGAAACGGGCAGGCTACCCTAGGGTAACCCTAACTAACACCTCCCATGATGGAGCGCCATTTAATAACTGTAGGGCGGCAGTGTGGAAAGCACTGCGTACACTATATCCAGACACTTCTTGCATGGGATCTATAATGACTCGGAAAATGAAGGAATCTGAGGATCCGTTGATTTATATCCAAAATTTTCAAGACGCGTGTGTACTCGAAACACATGAGTCTTGGACGAAATCTATCCTTGTATTCTACCATATATTGTGCGAAGGGTTACCAGAACCGGTGCAAAAACAGCTCAAGAAATTGGTAGGAATAGAAGCTAAACCATGGGCCAAAATACAATTGACAATTTCGCACTATTGTAGATTGCTACAGGAAAAGAATCGGAAAAAGGAGGCAAAGCGTAAGGGGGAGTAGGCCAAGCTGGTGCAAAGGAAGCTCTCAAAGTATGCTCTTGAGGGAGCAATGCTCACCAGCCCGGCCGAACCAAGCATACAGCAAGCGACTAACCCATCGCAGAATAATCAAGATACCATGGGATTTTACCCGAGGGGAAGAGGTTTTGGAAATAGAGGATGGCAGAGTAATCAGGGAGGGTTTCAGAATGTTCAAGGTGGCTTCCAGAACACACAGATGGGCAATCCAACTATGCCAGATGGACAGATGGCCTGACCACCACCAGTATGTTGGCTGTGTGGAATGACTGGACACGTGGCACGCATGTGCAGAAGTCATGGCACGTGGCAAAATAACCAAGGGATGGGTGCAGGCATGGCGAATCAACCTGCCATCCCGCAACAGGGCGGTGCCCAAAATTACACAGTGCTGCAGCAGGCGGAAGGCTTGCAGCAAGGTGCACAGCAAGTGGTCCAACCACCGAACATGGGGAATCTGCCACAGGGACAACCCCAGCAGGCACTGCCACTAACGGGTCAGGGCAATAATCCCAAAGGGGGAATTAACCCTGGAAATGGGAGAAACCCACAAGTGTACAGCGGACCAAACTTATATATAAAATAGGACAGCTCACGGGAGACTCTGATGTGTTCTATCCTATCAGTGACACCAGATCCTAACAGGGAACCAAGGGTGAATGTCCCCTTAGGGGGGAAAAATATTCCTTTTTAGTTGACACGGGTGCAATGCGCTCGTGTATAGGTGAGGGGAGGTTTTCCTTGTCCGGTGAGGCCATAGATACCCAGAGTTTCACTGGAGCTCATAGCAGAGTTCGCTTTACAGACGCACTTGCAGTCTCAGTGGGAGAGCGTGAAATTAATGTACCTCTATTATATTCATGCCAGACCCCAGTAAATATATTGGGTCGGGACCTGATGACTAAATTAAACATGATCATCTCGTTTACTGAGAATGGTATAGTGTGCTCTACCCCAGGAATGCATTATTCAAACGTGTGCGAAATGATCAGAGCAAACTCAGGACATGTAGCAATGAGGACTACACTGTTAGAACCAGAGGTTTTCGCATATGGCGTTCGGGTGCTTATGGCGGGACTGCCAGGCCTCGCAGATAAAACTATGAGGACACCTGTTGAATTTCTATTCAGGCCAAGAATACCCATGCACGAAGAAGAGGGACAAGTATTTCCCTTGGTAATACGATCTGCCGCAGTGCGAGAAAAAGTGGTATTGGTTAAAGGATATGACGATGAAGGCAGACAATGGTGTGCGATTATTGCCATTGAAGAAGGGTATCGAGTGACTCACGTCACCGATGACGATCTGTTCGAAGAACACCCTGACCTAGAAGAGACAAGGGTGGAGTTGAGTCTCATATTTTGGGTCAAAATGATCAAGCGAGAGGTGCCACAGAGAATGATGTTGGCACTGGTATGCCCAGAATACTTTGAGGACGACATGGCACAAGTGCCTGCCGCAGTATGGACTACAGGGCTCTATGATGTAGGTTTCCTGAAAGGGGCAGGTGAAGTGAAAATCAAACTAAAACCAGGAGCAATTTTACCATGAGCATGACAATATCCCATGTCCAGAGAGGCAGATGAAGGAATAGCGAAGACAATCTCCGCCATGATGGAGCAGGGCATCCTAGTGACGTCGGATTGACCTTGCAACACAGTGATTTACCCTGTCAAAAAATGAAAAGGAGGGTCTTGGCGTTTAATCCAAGATTTACGAGCATTAAACGATATAGATGAAGCCGAATTCCCTCTAGTCCCTAATCCATCCACAATTCTGTGCAACATACCCACTGAGGCAAAATATTTCACGGTAATCGATTTGAAAAATGCGTTCTTCTCAATCCTGTTGCACCGTGACTCTCAAGACCTGACGTCATTTACTTTCAGACAAATGCGCCTGAAAAGTACGAGGTTGCCACAGGGGTACTGTGAGTCTCCATCCATTTTCAACAGAGTCCTGAAGATGGACCTAAGCAACATTGTGGTGGACTGTGTTGTCTTGTAGTATGTAGATGACATTCTGATCTGCAGCACCACTGAAGAGCAATGCAGGCATGACTCTGTGCAGCTATTGACTTTACTGGCTGAGAAGGGATACAAGGTTGATAAGGAGAAGTTGCAGTACTGTCAACCAGAAGTGTTATACATAGGCCAACTGATCTCTCATGAAGGGAAAAAGGTAACCCCAGAAAGGGCTGAAGCCATCATGAACACGGCCAAGCCGCGCACAATAAAACAGATGCAAAGCTTTTTAGGCCTGTGCAATTACGTCAGAGCATGGGTCTTTGACTACAGCTCATAAAACAAGCCCTTGCTTCAGGCCCTAAAAAAGACCCAGACAACGAGGGAAGATATCGAATGGACTGAGGCAATGGAAAAGGGGTTTACAGGACTCAAGGGGGCCATTTGTAAAGCCGCAGTCCTTGGGATTCCTAATTATGCAGAGGAATTCTACCTGTTCTCACACTTCAATGGTAATTTTATGTTGGCAGCGCTTGCGCAGCGAACCTCGCTGGGGTACAAGCCCCTAGCATATTACAGCCGGAATCTGGACCCAGTCATGAAGGGCCACTTCCCAGGCGAACAAAACCTAGCTGCTGCCGCATTTGCTATCGAAAAGGCATCATCCATTGTGATGGGTGCTCCATGACATTGTATGTTGAGCACTCACTGTTTGCCATACTAGAAAAGCCGAAGGGCACACTAACATCCAAGAGAGCATCTGCATATGAAGTGATCATCTCTAATCCATCTATCAAAATAGTGCGATGTAAAACTGTGAACCCTGCTACATTCATAGCTGAACCAGTCACAGTGGGAGAACCTATACACGACTGTGCAAATTATGGGGAATTCTATGATGAGATCCCCAAGGTAAAGGAGAATGCCCTGGCGAGTGGGGAGATCGTCTTTATTGACGGGCCTTCAAGAATCGACCAAGAAGACGGACAAAGGTATACAGGCGTTGCCGTGATAAAACAACTAGCGAATGGAGAGTTTTGAGCACTCGTTAGTGCACGAATACCATCTCATTATTCGGCACAAGCTGCAGAGCTGTTGGCATTGATACTCGCCATTGAGAATCATGCAGACCAGGAAGTGACGGTGTACAGTGACTCCGCCTATGTGACATCCACAGTGCACGCAGGCTTAGCGCACTGGAAAAGGAGGGGCTACCTCCGAACAGATGGCACACCAGTGCAACATGCAGCCTTATTGGACAGGCTGATAAAAGCACTACAGCTCCCAGTGGGCATAGCGGTCGTGAAATGTGCCGCTCATACCAAGGGGACAGATTTTGTGTCATGCGGAAATCATGACGCGGACACGGAAGCCAAGCGCATGTCATCCAAAACTGAAACAATCATGGACGTGGGGGTGGCCCGTACCCATGAGCGAATGATGGTAGCGCAAGCCACACCGGAGGCCTATAGCAATATGGGGCAGACCCAGCTAATGGAGCTCCAGGGTGCGGCACCACAAGAAGAGAAGAATTTATGGAAGTGTTGAGGGTGTACTTGAAACCCCTCTGACGGGCTGTGGAGGCAAGACAGCACTGGTAAACCAGTAATGCCTGTCGCCCACCTAAAGGTAGCATTAGAGCAACTGCACTACCCCATCCACATTACAAAAGAAAATCTTGCTGCAACACTCGCAGAAGACTGGTTCACGCCGAATTTAGCAGAGCATGTTGCATTTTTCATGGTGAACTGCATTATCTGCCAGCAATTCACTGCTGGGCACACATTAAAAGTAGTCAGAGAAATCATTCCCAGACCAAATGGACCATTCCAGCACTTACATATCGACTACGTCAACATGATTAAAGTGTGCAATGGGTACAGGTATTTAATTGTGGTGGTGTGTCCTTTCTCTAGATGGATAGAAGCAGGCCCCTGTACACATCTCGATGCTGCCGGTGCTGCTAAATTCCTGGTGAGGGAAGTGTTCCCTAGATGGGGTGTGTGAGAGGTAATGAGATCAGATAACGGGGCCCACTTTGTAAATTCAGTGTTCGAACAGATTAGTTCATTGCTTGCTATAAAGCACAAGTTCTCATCGGCGCATCATCCAGAGGGGAATGGGATATGTGAATGGATCAACGGCTTGCTTAACGAGAGGATAGCCAAGTTGACGCTCACATTAAAAAAGGGATGGCTGCACTGCCTTCCACTGTCATTATATGCACTTCGGAACCAACCAGGCTCTGACCATCACCTCACGCCGCACGAGATAGTTACAGGCAGAAGGATGAGGACCCCTCTAACCCCCAGAGATAGAGCTAGTTGTGATGCCCAGCCGACTAGGGAGATTCGGGGAACACAGATGCAAAAGTACGTGAACTGTTTGACATCCAGTGCCTCTGGCATTTCAGGCCAACTGCAGCGATGGCGGAAACGGGGTAGCGCAGCACAAAACACAGCAGGAAGTGCTGAAGCAGACACCAAAAAAGTGCAAATGCGCCCCTCGTCTTCCCTAGTGACAGTGAGCCAAGATTTAATGGCCCTTTCATTGTAGAGGACTGCACCCCCTCTGCCATCAAGCTCCAGGGCAGAAAGGCATGGCGCTTCATAAATGCCATTAAACCCTACATAGGAGAGAGCCCTCCTGCTGCATGCAACTCCAAGGAAACCACAGACAACAGGGAAGAACCTCAGCATGTGCAGACAAGATCCATAGTGTGGAAGAAGGACGCATGATCAGCAAAACAGTGGCAAAGGAATCTGATAAATTGTGGCTTTCAAAACAAGGCATTCCCTCAAACCAAGTGAAAGGTGATAAAAAAGACAATGATATGGACATTCAGTACAGCCAAAGTTACAGAGCAAGAGAAGAGAGTATCACATCCAAAGCTTCAGTGACGCTAATCATATGAACATTTAAAGCCGCACAAATTATTTAAAAGACCCCAAGACTCTTTTAAGCAGAGAATAAGACACTCCTGAAAAAAAAAAAAGATATTTGTTCACCAGACTCATGGTATCCCCCAGTAGAAATATTATAAAGGATGTGCTATCCTGTTTTCGGTTAGTATTAGAGACATATCCATCACTTGTAGGGAGAGACACCAGCATCCCAGATTTCATCCAGATTCCAGCTAACAAAAAGGTAATACAGCGACTACAGACTGTCCTTGCAGAGGCATTTGCCGAAGTACCAGACTACTGGATATAAGACAAATGCTCCCACCTCAATTGATCATTGATGAACTTACATATACCCTATTTTTCCGCACCATTGAGGAATGCCCAGGACTCGTCGGGAGAACCACAGATACCCTAACCTTCATCAGAGATCCGAGAAACAATGAATTCCTAAACCAAGTGTGGTACAAATTAAATTACGTAGTTGCAATCCACGGAGCAGGGAAGTGTAAAAACTGTTCACGTCAAAAGAAAGGATTGTAATCAGGACCCTGCAAACAAGTCCCTGACTCCCGCAGATACCCAGCTAGCCCACAATGAAATGCTCAGACTAATCACAGACTATCCTGAAATGGTATGAAGGCTAGAAGATGTTGGCATCATCACCTTCCTTAGAGATCTGGCCAATGCCCCACACATGGGCACACTTCTCCATAGCATAATTCTCCAAGTGGAACTGTCCAACTTCCAGCGAGAATTCCTAAGGATATTCCAGTGAGACTTTTAGCCGAGGGACAGATCGAGGAGACAAATACTGTACATTCTGCAAGAAAGGCCTGTGTTCTAGAGGCTAGAAAATCAGAGCAAATGTCATTAACACTAGAAGACAGCCAATATGCATACCTTGTTTTCTTCCACCACTTTCCAGAACTAGTGGGTAGACCCAGCAATGTTGACATACCCGCATTCCTCAGCGATCCAGCAAAAAAACGTGCAACTAAACAGGCTCCTGAGGGCTATCATAGAGCAACTGAGAAGCAATTATTGTCATCCACTGCTGAGGAGAGCCTTAGAAGGAGGAGATCCACAATATGACTGTCTGCCAAAGAACAGACAGAGAAGAGCAGAAACAGGGAGCATGACATCTTGTTCCTAGACTATATTGTTTTTATTTTTATCTTTATTGTTCTTATTTTTCTGCATCCTTTTCATCATCCTTCCACCGTGGAGCAAACCGACGAGAGAGACATTGTTTATCATCGTGCCACCAAGAGACCGATTGAAAGGAGTGGACACAAGAACTACACCATCTTGTATTTCTTTTTCTTCATTCTTCTTTTTTCCTATTTTTTCATATGTTCGCTTTTATTTTTATTTTTGTTTTTATTTTTACAGCATTTTATTTTTGTGATTGTTTATTAGTTGCATTTTTCATTCTTTCACATTAAGCAAGTTTCAACATGCCCTCAGGACCGAAGCAAATTTGAAGCGTACATTGGGACCTCACCTATTATCGATATGCTTATATGAATGTGATATATTAAAGTTGCTAACCTAACATTTTTCCATAGTCTAGCAAACGTAACCGTACAGCACACCCAGAGACTATCGTCCTCACCCACAAGAGGGGGGACACTTGAAAAGCACTCGACACTTAGTATGGACTTGATCGACATGGGGGCCCAGAGAAGAAACATAGTTTTACCCCCAGCAGAAGGGCGCCCCCGCTTTCCTGGAAGAAAATGCTGCAAACTTTCACTCAGAATAATTATGTGCATATGTAGACTGATCATAATTGTTTTTCTATTATTAACAATCATAACCGCTTTCTTTATTGGTGCACAGAGTGTCCCCCTATCAGTACACCCACTGGATAACGAATGTCAGGGGCCTACAAAAGCACCCAGACCCTATATAGTGATTCCAGTTCCAAGAAAAGCTAATGATGAAGCAAATGACTTAAAATTGAATATAATCAGCAGCGATACATATACACATGAGGTAATGAATGAGAGAAAAAGCTGGAGACAGGGTCAGCACGGAATGAATGATAATGTAGCATTGGCCACGGCACGCATCCACACACAGAATGCACACAAACACGGGCAAGTGTCAATGGCAACAAGGCCTCCAACGAAGGCAGCAGAGAAGGAGAAACTGCCTACCGAACATTCAATTCCAGGGAATAATGGAGATAACCAAGAAAAGCCAAGTGAATTACCAAAAACGGAGGGAATAGCAAAATCCCTCAAAAGAACAGAAGTGGCCACAAAAGAATTCACAGAGAAGACACAAATGCTGATAGACTGCTTGTTCCCATTCATAGCCAGAGCAAAAGAAAACTGCACGAGGAGCTGAAAAACAGGACTATAGAAACTATAACTGCAAGCACAACTGCTCCAACGCAAGGAACAAGCTGCAGGCCTACAACAAAGCCACAAGTTGGAAGGTTGGTGAACCAATGGTGGTTACGGGAAGTTTATGGCAGACTGCAAAAGGGAAGGAAAGGAAGCACAAATCCTCCTCCTACCACAGCGATGCAGTCGAGGCAGTCTGCTCCATTGAGATAGTCGAAGTGGAAAAGCAGCACAGATGCATTCAGAGACATAGTCATAGCAAACTACAGAAGAAAGCTGAGAATCAAGAGAAGCCCTCATGAATATAACAATGAACTTAATGATTACCTAGACACCACAGCCCATCTCGGAAACAACATATGGTACTAACACATGAAGGAAGTAGGACGAAGACAGTCAGAAGGAGAATGCTTTGTCTGTGTTCCGACCATACAGCATGGGAAAATCCAAGATCTTCGTGGCTGTAGAAATTGATGTCCCTACCACACACTGTATGTCACATGTAACAATGTGCAACACCAGAGGATAATTTATGGGAAGAGACGCCTCGTTGATATGGGCCAACGAAAAGGATTACCTGGATGAAGATGGCTACGTCCAGGACATTAAAACAAGAAAACCGAGCGCACACCAGAAATTATGTGATCAGGTACGAGGACCCTGGCATCAAAGGAACAGGGATAAGATGGGAAGTTAACCTGAGACTGAACGTTCAAGGGAAGACTGCAGAAGAGGCTCAAATCTGGAAGAACAGAGGCCAAATGCAGATCTGGGCATCAGTGGTCTCCCCAGATGGATGGGAAGACGGAGTAGTAATCTGCCGAGCGTGGATGGTCCTTGGAGCCTGCAAGGAAGCAATAGAGAATTCACAGAGGTTATGCAAACCTATGTGGCCAAAGCTAGTAAAGTTACTAAGATGGGTCGAAGATAGAGGGATAGTGCCACTGGAGAGCCCGAAACTATGCTTCAGAAACAATGGCACAAGGAAGATGGGAGAGAAAGAATAACCTAAAATTGAACAGTTTCCTGAAAGCAGATGCTCATCTAAGAAGAAGAAGATCTGTGGAACTTGTATCCAGGATGAAGAGGTAAAATTACTTTTCTCCCAAATCAGAAGAGGCATTCCATGCAATCTCGTACAAACACAGGCTGTTCAGCCTCACCTCAACAGTATTCACAACACTACTCTTGCCCCACATCCAAGTTGGAGTGAATACTAAATGGTTGCAGATAACCAGATGGGAGTTGTTGCAGACCATCAATACCACTATAAAAGGATGCGAACAAAGAAGATCTGAGAGCAATCAGACTGATGACCCTCCAAAACAGATATGTGCTTGACATGATCAGCGCAATGGATGGAGGTGTTTGTGCAAAAATCAGAGAATCATGTTGTACATTTGCACCATCACACGATGAAGAAAACGGAACCCTAAGAGAGGCCATAAGCATGTTGACAAGCCTGAAAAAACAGATGATCGATGAAAATGATGAAGTGGACAATGACAGCTGGTTTGAAGACCTATTCTCATGGGTCCCACAATGGATGGCAGACATATTCAAGTTTCTGGGAGCTCTCCTAGCAATAGTATTGCTAGGATTCTGCGTTATCAAGATAATCATTACACAGTGCCAGAAAACTGCGAAGAAAGCCATAGGCATGAAAATAATGGTTGATGTCGAGCCAAAATGGAAACCTAGTGACCTGACTGATGAAGAAATAAGAGACTTTGTGAAGGCCAGCAAATTTGCGCCAGATGGAACAAAGTTCACATGACATGCACCCCTGCCCCGCATTTCGAGCTACCAGGAAGGTACTCACCAAGGCACGTGACGTATGAGGAGCAAATGAACCAACAGAGAGTTGCACTAGGACTCTGCCCAGTATACAATAGAAGATCCATACCTGTCAAAGCGCCCATAACCAGACAACCCTGGGCAGCACGGTACCCTATAAGACAACCATATCAGCCCATGATAAGAAATGAGGAGCACCTACATACGGTCCACGAAGAGACGCCAAGAGCCCTAATGGAAGGCCAGTGGAAATGCCACAAGGGCCTGAACAGGCTCATGAATGAACAGAAGTCACTATCGACTAGAACACACCAGCGTAAGCAAATACAAAATGAATGTAATGGACACAGAGAAGAGACAATGTTGAAAGGTGAGGAAACAGAGCTACGAGACAATATGGAAGCAACCAACCTGTTAACCGTATGTAAATAGGCTTGGAACGCAAGATGCTAAGAAATCGATACTTCTTGATATGCTTAGTAGAATATTAGAAGCAGCATGCACCAGCTATATAGCTACCTCAAGAGGCACGTTATACGAGTGCGACTCCATTTTGTAAAGCAGAAATGGGCGCAGGCTGCCAGAGGCCTGGCAGGCCAGGTTTCTCAACTCAGCCTGAACAAGAGAGAAAGAGCGGAATCGAAACTCAACAGAGAACGGCTCGTGCTGGGGAAATCGAGGTCACCCAGAGAAGGGAGGAGAGCGTCAACTCGCAAGAACCAAACTTCAGTGCATACCAGCTCACCCGTGAAGTTCAAGATAAGAGAGGCCCAGGCAGGTGGCAGGGCCAAAGCAGAATTAAATACAATAAAAGCTGGAAACTGAAGCAAATTCATGGGGAACAGACACGTGACCAGCCAGGCACAAAGAGGTACCATCGCCTGATGTCATCCAGGACCCAGGATGCCATAACTTTTCCTGATACGAGGCTACAGCTTCGAGGCAATACCCAGCCAACTAATTGACCCATAGCCCTTAAGATACTGATTGATGGAAGGGAGGCAGGGTGAAACTTGGTACACCAGGCCCTTAGGTCTCCATTCAGCATGCTGCTAATTAAAATGGGGATTTATGTCTAGGGTGTAACCTGACCAATCACAATGAACCAAGTTATCTGGAGTCCTATAGATAGTAGAACCAATGAGACGTTGTACTTATGATGACGTCAATCACGTGCGATGTAGTGGGATGGGCGTAGGCGCCCACCAGATAAGAGTTATCCAATCTGCATGCCATATTAATATATACAGATATAGCACCTATACTTAAGTTACCTTTCCTAACCAATTATATTGCATGTCGAGTTTTGTAAAGTTAGACGTCAATGATGACGAACATTACCTATAAGAATCTCTGATCAATTGAAGTTCGTGGAAGTCGGAGCGAGACCGGTGATCGCAATTCAGCTGATTCCCATTTGTTTTCCTGTTTGATGTATGTATCATTAAACGGACTTCCCTTTGCCAAACTACTGAGTCCTCGTTATTGAGTCGTGTCAGAGTAAGTGAATCCTGCACCCCCTGTCCTCACATGGTGCAGCTATCTTGTCTTACAAGTTCTAGAGGGTGATGCTGACCAATGGGCCCATCAGCGAATTCCTCTCCTTGTGAACAGAGTGCCGGGTGCAGAGGGGTAGTGGTGATTGTCTGTGATGGGGCTGAGGGGATGCTGAAGGCGATGTGATGGTCGGTCAAAGGGTGTGGGTTGTTGGATGTGATGATGGTGCTGCAGTTGAAGTCAGCAAGTCATTCTATGGTTATCCCAAGTTAAGGTCTCCTAGGAAGAGTATCTAGCAGGCTGGTTTGATGTTGGTGCTTAGGATATGTACATGGTCATCATCAAAAGCTTGGAGGGGCTGGGAGGATGGTAGACATTGTGAAGGCTGATGGTGTTGGGAGGGGATAGAGAGAGCTTGACACAGAGAAGGTCACAGGTGGTGGACGCTCATAAGTGATATGATGGTGTGTGTTTCCCTGTGGATGAGGTCTACTACACCACCTTTGTTTAGTAGGCAGTTGCAACAGAGGGTCGTGTAGCCGGTGGGAATAGAGAGTGTGCCCTGCATTGGCATGTAGTCATGTTTGCATAATGGCAAGGATGCCAAAGTTGTTATAAGTAATAAGGTCCTTGACGCCAGCTGCATGTCCAGGTGAGGGGGTGGGATGTAGTGGGAGAGTTGCATGATCGAAGTGAAAGGATGTGTATTATTGAGGTGGGGAGGGGGTAGTGGTGCACAAAACAGTTCTTTCTGGCATCAGAATGTGATGGGAGCGTGCCTGGAGACTGTGTTGGAAGGGTGAGGGTTGAGAGTCTGTAGGCTCGTGGTGCACTGTGAGGATGGGCTGGCAGTGCTAGGTGAGAGGAGCACTGATGGGGGATCTATAGAGAGTTGGGCTGAGGCAAGAGGGGCCAGAGGAGTGTTTGTAGGGGCTGGCAGCACTTTTGTGTGAGTGTGACGTTGTTTGTGGTATGTGTGCCATGAGAGGACGGTTGAGTGAGGCCTACGGGGACAGTTCAAGGTTATATGAACCTGCAGATAGGTGGAGGAATTGGTGTAGGGGCTGGAAGGAAGTCAGGGCAAGAAGTTAGTGGGGTGGGGAATGTGATGAAAATGGGGATTTTGGAGGTGATGGTAGAAGGCAAGTGTGTAGGGTTTCTAGAGCAAATCTCCCTACCTTAGCTGGTGGGGAGGTGGAGGATGGTTGAGTGGTGGTCTGCACAGGTAGCAGGGGGGAGTGGCGGGTGCATGCCCATACAGGACAGGACAGGCATCAAAAGCATTTTGTGTGGACCTTTATTGGGGGCTGGCTCCGGTCTGAGGTCACGTGCTGCCCTGGGTTTTCACATCAAGTCTAACCACCCCTGCAATCTGCCTATTGGTACTACCGCAAATATCCTCGACTCCCTTGCTAGGTGCCACCTCTTGTGTGGTACCACACTCCGTTCCCCATGACTCAATAATAATCTCACCCGAATCTCACATTGATCCTTACCTTACTATGAAGCCTGCTTTACTGCCCTTGACACACCGACTGCCCACTTGTGCTTCTACCTCACCAAATTGTTTCTCCTTGCCTCAGGAGGCTTGCTGCAAAAATGACTCTGCACCTACATCAATGCCATCAGCATCCTGATTAACCGCATTTGACACTGCACTACAAAAATGTCTCCCTATGTTTCAAGCTGTATGGCGTAATAATGTCTCTGTACCTGCACCTATGCTTGCGGCATCCTGATTGCCCACATTTGACATCACATTACCAAAATGTCTCTCCCTGCCCCAAACAGTATGTCACAAAAATTAATCTTCACTTGTTCTATTGCCCTTGGCATCCCGTTTGACTGCTTCTGATCTTGCATTACCAACATGTTTACCCAAGGGACATGCTGTAATAATGACTCCTCAGCTTCTCTAATGCTGACATCTTCTCTACTGTTTGCTTTAGCTCATGCATTACCTAACTGCTTTCTGATGATGCTAACGGTTCACTGTAACAGTGTTACTCCAGCCACCTTAAAGCCCTCTGCATCCCAATTGCCCACAGTAGCTCTAGCATTGTCCATCGGCCGGAACATATGTCAAGCAGCATGCCACAATAACGATTCCATACTTATTTCACTGCCTATTGCACCCCCTCACCTGACTCAACTTCTGCATCACCTTATTGCCCGCCTTTGCCGCTAACAGCCCACAACAATATTGATATGCCACTGGATCAAACCCCATTGCCCTCCAATTATTCACAGCAGCCCTGCACCGCCCAATGCCTGACATGTGTGTAAAGTTGCACATGGCCATCACAGGCTCCCAGCCTCCTCCTTTCTCACTGCCACCCAAACGCCAGCACATTGTTTGTCCTAAGCAAGAACTACATTGAATGTCCTGATTCCCCTAACTCTGTCCATTCCATTGACTCCCCCTTCCACATTTCTGCCCTCATTCTATTGGAACGGCATCCCACCAAAGTGCCCCCCTCAGAACAGACTAAGGATTGGCTTCTAGCTCAGACTGCACCTTATCTGCCAACCCTCAACCCCCACGCTACTTGGCCCATATCTCCCGATCCATCACACCACCATGACTCTGTACACACTTGCCCTAGCTTGCTTGGCTTTCAACACCAGTCATCCTCCTATAGAGCCCTGGGCTCAAGCCACTCACTACCATGCCTAGGTAATCTACGTCGACACAGACTTTGATCCAGAATCTGGTGTCATAACTGAGTCTCGCCCCCATCAGCACAAACAGACCCTACAAACTTTATACCCACAAAAACACACTCCCCCAAGACCCAGCTAGGGCCACCCAACCCTCTGAGTAGCTCCACCGCTACACAACCTCTGATTTCACTCAACTGAGGCCTGATCAACACCAGGTCCCTAGGTGCACATGTTGTAGAAATCCATGATCTCATCCTAAAGCAACGGTTAGACTTCCTAGCCATCACAGAGTCCTGGCTCAATGAGGCCTCAAATCATTCCTGTCCCTGGCAATCCCTCCAGACTACACTAATGACAGAGCCGGCCAGACTGATGCACCTGCAAGTGGAGTTGCCCTCATCTCTAAAACCACAATCCAATTCTGAACCTACCCCCTGCCCCCCTCCCCATGATATGATATGCTACTCCTAAAACTGACCACCAATCATCAAACAACCTATAATATGCTGCTTATCTATAGACAGCCTATTGTTCTCAGTTCCCCTGGCCTGGATATTCCACTCCTGATCATACCCCTCATGACAACAGCAACCAAGTTCCTAATTCTAGGAGATGTCAACCTCGGCTTTAATGATGTCTAAGCGACATGTGTTTCACCCAACACATCTCACCACTGACCAATGATAAAGGCTGAATCCTTGACTAGAATAATACGGCTAATGTCCAAATGAATATCTTAGCCATTGACCCAGTTCCCTGGTCTGACCACTCGATCATTCATTTCACCAAACCCCCTCCAAGCCAATCAAAATCATTCCGGAGCTCCCAAGCCCCATCCTGGTCCACAACACACAGGAACTAAAACATGACGACCTCAGAAATACCCTTCTTATAGCTCTCAGAACCTATGTACTTTGTACCAACCACTCATTCCCTGATCTAGCAACCCTATATCAACCCTGCCTGCTCCAAGCCCTTGACATTCATGCCCCACTCAAATCCAAGGTCCCCAAAACTCCCCAAAAAGCAAAGTGAGCTCTCAAACACCTCTGCAAAAAAACAAAAAAAAAACTCCCTCGAAATGTGCCAGGCTCTCACCACCCTAGCCCACAAATATCAAAAATCAGTCCTTGCCTTCAAATCCAACATCTATAATGACAGAATTGCCAGTGCCAACTCCAATAGCAAAGAACTCTTTGCAATACTGCGAGAACTGGAAACTCCTGTCCTTCCCAGAGTTACTATACAAGCCAATAAAGATTGATGCACCACTATACAAAATGCCCTCTCCCACAAGATAGAAATACTGCTATCTAAAATCAATGCCAAAAAAGTTTTGCTCGCTGGCAAGCCCCAAAGGACTGACTTGGACACCTTGCCCCAGAAAGACCACATCCCAAATACTCCCCTGTTCGCATTCAGCCAAGGCTCTCCTCGGAGCAAGTGGCTGCTATCATCAGTACCCACAAACCATCCAACTGTAAAGGAGACGTTTGGCTCACACACATTGTGAAACTCTGTATCACTGACTCTGCTAATGCATTCTTCACTACTAGCAACGTTCCCTCCTTGATCAAATCTGCATGGGTCACCCCCTCTTAAAAAACTTCCCTAGACTCTGCTACACCAACTGACTAACTGCCCATCAGGACTGTTCCTTTCCTCCTAAAAATCCTGGACTGACCAGCTTACCTGCAAATCCAACAATTCCCTGAAAGTACCCACCTCCTTGGCAAAAGACAATTAGGCTTCCACCCGAGGCAAAGCACAGAAACTGCCCCACTTGACCTAAAAAATACAAATGGACTCTATCTGAGACTCTGGCAAACTAGCGATCTTCCTCCTCCTCGATCTCTCTGCAGCCTTTGACTTGGTCGATCATAACATCCGTTGCCAACATCAGCAACACTTCCACTTCTCACTGGAAGCTATCGCTTGAATCAAATCCTTCCTTAGCGGTTGCACCACTCGAGTGTTCATAGGAGATTCAGTGGCTGATGCCATCCCAGCACCACTAGGTATTCCACAAGGCTCCTTCCTGTCGCCTACCCTCTACAACCCCCTATACAAAGCCCCTCTTTGATCAGCTTGATGCCAATGGTATCATTTGCCCCAATTTTGTGGATGACACTCAGATCCTCATCCCGCTCTCGGGTGACCATGATAGTGACTCCCTTAAAATTAATAAAGTTTACACCAACATCCGAAACTGGATGGCCACTCACAACCTATGTCTGAACGATGAGAAAACACAGCTTCTCATCATTGGGTCCCTCCACAGGCTCAGACACTTGGACCCTGCCTTTTCATCCTTCCGCATTGATAGCACACCCATCCCAGTTTCAAAACAGATAAAACCGTAAGGGGTCTACCTCGAAGCTGACCTAAACATGAACTGACAGGTTAATGCCCTTGCTTCATCCACTGCCTAGACAGCTAGTCTCATATACTCGTGCAGGCAGTTCCTCTCACCAAACAACTGCATACACCTAGCACGAGCATTAAAAACAGCCTGCATGCAATCAATTCTCAGATGATCAAACAAGCTCACCCACCGTCCCCCTTCCCTACTTACCTCTATGATCGCCGCCTGGTCAACTTCAGCCCTGCAGTGTCATATCTGTTCCTCAAATGCGGGTCAGATCAGACACAGCAGGGTCCCTTTTTCTTCTTTTTTTTTCTTGGTCCCCCACCTTCAATAATGAGGAAGCAGGGGACACCCCCGCAATCCCCGCTCCAATTGTTCGGTATGTATTAGCCAAATTGTTCATTTTTATTCGATTGAATATTACCGGCTGAATTCAGTCAAATGTAACATTCAAATAAAAACAGACAAATATGCTAATACCTTATTGCAACTTCTTGCTCATAAACACCTCCAAAACTAACTTGCTTAAACTACAACTACTCCATAACAAAGGTCTGCGGGCTGCCCTTGTCCTCAAACTATGTGACCATATCCCTGCAGCTAGACATGAAGCCAATTGGCTGCCCATGAAAGCCGAGGTAGAATTCAAAACACTCTCCATCACACATCACTGTGTGCACAAAGATACTCCCCAGTATCTGACTAATTGTATCTCTGTAACGACTCCCACACGCTCACTTACAACTAATTCTAGTATCTCACTGGTTACCCTGTGCTTTAAGAAAGAAACAGCTGGATGAATCCGCTTTAGTGTCACCGCTCCCATCCTATGGAATACACTACCTGCCCATAACCTCAATGAGCAATCCTTCAACACGGCTCTTTGACAAGTATGAATAGAACTATCTCTGTGCTCATGTTTTATTGTACCTGACTTTCTGACTTTGCACTATTATGCTGTACTAACGCCGTGATACCCCTGGGTTTCGGCATTGACAAACATGTTAAAAGAATAAATGAAATTAAATAATTGTTTACCTCAACATTCGGGGTTTGCTGCAGTACTGGACTGGCGCTGCTTGGATTGAGAGAGGTCTAGATGGCGGTGGCCACTTTGAGACAGAGCAGGTGCTCCGAGTCTTCCAGAGGATCAGGGTCACTGGATTGTGTACTGCCCCCGACGGGTGACGACATGCTGGTCGAGGCAGTTGTCGAGGAAGTCATCGAAGGAAAAGCAGTGCTCAATGTGGTCATCAAAGGAGGTGGCATTGACTGGATAATACCTGCAAAATACATATTGTACAGTTCAATGTGCTTCAGCACTGCTCTGTGGGAGCTGGTATATGGGAACGGCAACTCAGTTGGATCCAAACACCTCTGAAATCGCCTGAATTAAATCCTATCTGATTTAAGGGATGCCCTTGAGGGATTTTTAAAGTTTTGGTGGAAGGTCCTGAACCCAGGTACATGAGGAATAATGTTAAACTACATAATGAAATCTCTACCTGTAGTCATGAACCACAATGGGACAGTCACCAATATGTGATTGGACTGCATGCCCCACTTTAATTTCTTGTAACATTATGTTATTGTTACTCCGATTTAGTGCACAGTCAGTCACCCAATAAATGCAATTAACAAGTACCCTCTATAAAAGCTTGCATACGTGTAATTGTGAGAGTAGGAATACAAGTGCAGCAGTGTTTGTTAAAGTGTACACCATAGCTGAGCCAAGTGTTGCCTTATGTATAGGGGAACTGAAGACAGCAAAGGAGAAAGAACAGTCAGAGTCACCAAGGACAAGTTTGATAGCTGTCAGTGGTCTAGAGTCTCATAGAGAGTTTGGTAGTATTTCAGTGTTTAATCTGGAAAAAAAACAGAATTACTCTTACTGCTACTCGGTCCTGTCGGTTTACCACAGGATGACAAGTGGTGGTAGGTGGTGTAAATGCCCATTGTTTGGAGTCCATAAGGATCGTTGGTGGAATTACCATTGACAGAATTACTGAGTGGCAATTTCGCCAATTTTTGGAGGGAAAGCATAGGATTTACCTCAGTATTTAGTAAAATGACCAAGAACAGATTTACTGGTTGACGTTTTGATTTGTTCTGATGTAAATAATTAGCCCAGGATGCAGTGTCATATTAAACTCTATTAGTTTTCCAGACCCATTTAAAGTTTGATGGGTATGTAAGGGCATTGACACTGCAACAATTCCCATATAACTTTGCAAGATATCCAGCGCAAATTAGAACCTTACAGCCCCTTAATTTACAATTGTCTTAATCCAAACAAAAGACGCCCCCACGGTACCCTGTGGATGGCCAGGGGGAAGAGCACACCTATGCATTGGATGCCTTCTCCCTTCTCTTTACTGCTGTGGACTATCAAATGAAATGTGGTCCCCAAACAGGTCCTGTAAATTCTTCTTGTCTTCTTGAAAGTCCAAAATGAATCGATGATGAGTGGGACACCCTTTTCTTATAAAGGCAAAAAGGCCAAGGGTTTTAGAGAAATTCGAGCTTTCTGTAAGGGACCCAATCGCTGTTGCTGTACCAAGTGAGCCTTACCTCTTGCATCAAAATCAGAGTTTCTTTTCCTGCAGGAAATGGAGGGACCGGGAAGGAAAAGAGCCCCAAAAGAAAAGACAGATGGTGGAACCCTTACACAGGTCCACATTTCCCTCTCTGGCTATTCTAACTGCGCCTGTGTTCCCTGACTGCTGGCTTAAACAACCACCTATCATGCAGCACCCAGTGTGAGTCTAGCCTTTGTTCTTTGGGTTCATATTTAAAGCAGGTTTCCCACGAGATCTCCTGGTGATAGCTCCTGTGGCCATGATGGATATTTACCCACCCTCCCAAGGAATCAAAATAAATCTTCATCCTGCCACTTGTCTCTCTTGCTAAAGTGGAGCTGGTCATGCCTCAGAGAGCTTACACTTGTACGATAACAAATTGTTGTTGCGTAATAACTGTGTACACTTATCAGTCACCATACCATAACTAGGTATGGCTTATTCTAAGAGCTTTCCCTGCCACCAGTCTGATAAGCCAACAATTACTGTGTTTTAGATCAGAGGTGCTGAAGTTAAATTGTCAATTTTTGCTGGAGTAGTATCGGCTACAGCCACTTTCAGGGATGTGCATGAAACCTTTTATCATGCCCATAACAACTGATTTTGTCAGGAGATTGTTGCAACACAGATACAGGGATGCAATATTTTTTTGCACAGAGCATTATGAAAGGGGGTCTGATTAGCAGACTCTGCTTCCAGAAACATATTTTTATTTGATCTATTAAAAAATAATCTAGGGCTTCCATACCATTGCAGATGGTCATCATGGCATCTAGTAATAATGAACATTGGGCAACATTTGTCTGGGCGTGATTTATTTTAGAGAAGTTATATTTCCAATTCATCGTTTGTGACATTGTAAAATTAGAATAACTTGTGCACTTTCCTGATATTATAGCAGTGAGGTTCTTTTGTTAGTTTAGACTAGGGATGGAGGAACTGTCTTGGAAACCATTCAAGCCTATTTAACCAATAGGGGCACAACTCGGCTCAAAGGTATCCAACCAGATGCTTGAAATGTCTCTAAACCTTCAAACTGGAATTTGAGCCAATCATAGGTATGTGTATTTGTTGGTTTGACTTGGCTGAAGTACAGCTTTTTGGTAGTACTAAATACTGGACAAGTATCGTAGAATTTACTGCAACTGGTTTCTACGAAAATGATACAATATTGACATAAACATGAATGCAATTGAAAAGGAGTGGATGCACTTTTTCCGTTGGCACTAACTTAAAGAATTCTCAGATCACTTTATCAACAAAGATGACCTGGTCATTTCAGCGTGGCAGTTGAGCAGTGCAAATGCTTTGAAGGCCATCCCACTTGCATTCACTCATTAGTGTCAGAAGAACACTTCCAATACTAATGTACAGCATGGTCAAAGCAGCCACGTGAGTGCTTTTGTCACAATTCACAATGGTGGGCCCTATGCAAGGTCATCCTACATCTTGTACAGACATTCTTTTGACAATGTGCCTAAAGTTTTTTTTTTTTTTTTAACCCAAGTCAAGTTATAGTTCAAAGTCGGTTGAGTCGATTGAAGTTGATTTAACTCTAGAGTAATTTATATAGAAGCCAAATACCTCAAGCCCATTCAAACCTCCATTCGAACCCTTTCTTCAAAAGCTTGAACTATTATTCTTGCCCATCCCTAGTTTAGATATGTTTAACTATGAACATTTAGGTTGTGAATATTGTCACATATTTTTAGGATTTCTCATCAACAGAATGGTGAATGATCTGAAGTCACTCAATGGTAAAAATCTTAAGAGTATTGACAAGTTTATTTTCCAGTTGTTTTAGGACTGGAAATATGTGTTTGGGAGAATTTGGGGCATTCTCAATTTACATGGAGTAGAATAATGTATTTGCTTGCTCTTAATTTCATGCAGGACAGCTTTTGATATATCTACCTGCACAGATGGACCTTCAGAAATAATGGTGGACAGAAAAGTCTCATTTGTTAAGGGATTAAATAGTTCTGATTTCATTTGCCAGCAGATTGTATTTTTTAACAGAGTCTGTATTCTGCAGACTCTTAGGTGGGCTATTCAGATCACAGTTGAGATCTGAGCGATCGGTCAATTCAGCAGGTGTTACTAACCTGTTAAAGCTATGTTGTAAGTGAGGGTGCACTGTATGGAGTAGCCACTGTTATTGTGGGGGTGGGGCCAGTAATAGGAGAGATGCCACCTATCCCTTTATACCCATGCAAAACAATATCCATCTCCTACCCTTTACCCTAACATTCCTCTCCTTTCATGGAGGTTTTTAAGTCATTTTGTGTATTTTTTTTATTCCCTAAGAATAATTCCGAACCTGTCCAAACTTCCCCCAAACTTCCTGAAGATCTACGGCTCTTAACCACTTAACTGTGGGAGTAGGCAGAGACTACAAAGATGTATCATGAGAATTCAGGTCGAACATATTCACCCTTAGATTCGGGCAGGGAGAGCAATCCACAGTTATATGCAAACCTACCCATTAGATTTGCAGGAGCCTTTAGATCACTTTTGAGAACTTTTGCCCAGGCTTATTTTATATTTGTATTCTGTATGTTATTTGAATTTTATAAAGTGCTTTACACCAAAGAGCTGTACATATAATCAGGTGGTACATAAAATCATAGATAACAAAATGTTAGCAAGCATATTAAGCAGAGTGCAGTAAGTAGGACTGAAGAGAGTCATGGAACAAAGAAAGTACTGTGATAGAGCGAAGGGAAAGAGGAAGAGAATTCCAATGCAGGGGCACAAGCAAGGAAAAAGAGCAGATAGGTGATTGCGCGCATGGGGATTGAGGGGTAGCAAGATGAAATTGGGAACAAGAACAAAATGTTCGAATAGGTGAATAGAATGAGACCAAAGAAGAGAGATAGTAAGGCATGAGACCATAGAGAGATTTAAAAACTAGGTGTAGGAAATTAAATTTAAGACGGGACTGGAAGGGAAGGCAGCCACGAGTGGAAAGTGATGAAGAAATAAAGTCACAAGGCGCTAGAAGAAAAAGTAAGCAAATAGAGGCATTGCAAATAGATTTAAGGGGTGCCAAACCGGTACGAGGAAGACCAAAGAGTGCAGAAAAATAGTAGAGAAATGAGAAAAGATTAACAAAGATAACAAAAGCTTAATAGCTTCAAAAGTTAGAAATAGACACACTTTCCAGATATTGCAGAGATGAAAGCAACAGGCACATGCAGATAATGAATTGTGATGCTAAAGGACAGTTATGAATCAAAGTAGAGCCCTAGGTTACAGGCTGTAAGATAAATAGATAATTGGGAAGGAGGAAAAGAAACAGAGGAAGTAGGTAGAGGGGAGAGAATAAAATCTACTGGAAGAAAAGTACCTCGGTTTTAGCTGCATCAAGTGCCAGAAAATGAGCCGACATACAGGATTGGATGACCATAAGAACTGTGGAGAGTTGACTGTGACTATAATTAGAAATAGAATAGAACAGAATGAGACCAAAGAAGAGAGGTAGTCGGGCCTGAGACCAAAGAGATATTTAAAAACTAGGCATAGACAATTAAAATTATTTAAGACAGTACTGGAAGAGAATCCAGCCAAGAGTGGAAAGTGATGAAGAAATAGAGTCACAATGAGCTAGAAGAAACAGTTAGTGAATAGAGGCATTGAAAATAGATTTAAGGGGTGCCAAACTGGTAAGAGGAAAAACAAAGAAGGCAGAAGAACAGAAAATAGGTAAAAAAAAGATTAACAAGGATAACAAAACCTTAGTAGCTTCAAAAGTTAGAAATAGACAAACTTTCCGATATTGTAGAGATGAAAGCGACAAGCATGTGCAGATAATGAAATGTGATACTTAAAGGACAGTTCCGAATCAAAGTAGAGTCCCATATTACAGGCCGTAAGAGAAATAGATAATTGGGAAGATAAAAAAGAAACAAAGGAAGGAGGTAGAGTGGAGATAATAGTATTTGCTGGGATGAAAAGTACTGCAGTTCTAGTGGCATTAAGTGTCAGAAAATGAGCTGACATCCAGGATTGGATGGCCAGAAGAATTGCGGAGAGTTGAATGGGAATATCAGTAGAAAATGAAGAGAAAGAAAGGAAGAGCTGAGTATCATCAGCATAAAGTGATGTGAAAGCCCAGAAGAGGAAATAACTTCAGCCAACGGGGAAGTATAGAGAGAGAACAGGAATTGCCAAGGACTGAGCCTTGAGGGACATTGTGAATGAGTTGTAACAAATCTGGAGAAGACCCAGACCAAGACACTGAGAATGTCCTTTGGGACAGGTATGATTTAAACAAGGAAATAACGAATTCAGTAAAGCCAAGGGAAGAAAGGGATGCTAGGAGAAGAGAGTGATTGATAGTGTTGAAAGCCGCAGATAAATCAAGAAGAATAAGAAGAGATTAATGTTTAGAATAACGAGCAGATACAAGACAGTCAAGAACAGAAAGAATGGCAGTTTCAGTACAGTGAAAAGGGAGAAAACCAGACTGAAAGTGGGGAAGAATGGTATTGTCAGAAACAAAAGTAGACATTTGAGAATAAACAGTAGGCTCACATATTTTAGAAAGATGAGTCAGCAACGAAATAGGACCAAAATTAGAAGTCAAAGAAGGGTTAGCAGACAGTTTCTTCAGAATGGGAATGACAGAGGCATGTTTAAATAAAGTTGGGAAAGTAAGGGATTGTAGACAGATATTAAAGAAAGAAATTAGATAAGAAACCAGGGAAAGATAGACTTTAGGAATTAGTAATGAAAGCATAGGATCAGACAGAGAAGAGGTTGTATTGGCATGGGCCAAGAGAAGAGAAGTTTCTTCATGCGTGATTGAGGAGAAACAGGAAATAGTATCTTGGCATTTTTGTTTTAAGAAGTTGCACTGCAAAAACACAGTTTGTAATTACAGACATATTGTGCAGTCACAGTTCACATTAATGAACACTACAAATATAAACCATATGAATTTAATTGAGGGAAGAATATATGGTATGTCACACATCAAAATGCCCACAAAATAGTATAGCTCTGAATCACATGCATGTGCTTGTATTATTAACAGTGGCTGGTTCGCTTTAAATTTCTTGCGTTATGGTACAATGCGACATTGCTTCGCTGTAGCTCCCACATTCTCCACAGTGTACAAGTATTTAAAAAGGTTTGCACTTTGTGATAGAAAATGAAATCTCTTCTCCTGCTTCTTTTTATCTTGTTTTATCTTACAAGCTGAAATGAAATGTAGAATTAACAATTTAGTTTGATAAATTAATCCATTTTAAATGTTTTAACTGTTTTAAATGCCCTAAATGTGCCAAATGTTAAATTGTGAATTGTATTCGATGTTGATTAATGTATATAAGTATGACAGTCTATTTGTATGACTTTTTGCAAAGGATTATTTTAGACCAAATGCAAATAAATAAATAACTATTTGAAAAAGGTTTTGATAAACGGCAGTTGGTTGCAAAAGGAGAGTTCTTGACTCTCGATGGCTTATGTCCAAGGCATACAGTGGAATAACACCTCTTTAGGAAATTAAGACACATTGGGGGTCATTACGACCCAGGCGTTAAGGGGTTAACAGCGTTGTAAAAGATTGTGGCGCCGTTAACCCCTTAACGCCTTACTACGAGGTCCCTTTGCGGCTCCCGACCTTAACGGCTGGTCTGGACCAGCCGTTAAGGCAGGGACCCGCAAAGGGACCTTGAAGGTAATTACGGTACCGCAATTTGCGGTACCGTAATTACCAGCTTCCCCTTTCCCATTGAGCCCTATGGGGCAAAAAAGGGAATGGGGAAGGGCCAATGGTAAATGGGGAATTACCGCCTGCCAACCTTGGAATGGGGTGGTAATTCCCCATTTCACCATGGCGGAATCGTTAAGTTACCGGCGTTAACCATGGCGCTAATAGCGCCATTGGTTAACGCCGGGGTTGTAATGAGGGCCATTGATTGACTGCAACGTTTTACTGTGTGTGCCGCTACGTTACGAGAGTGCGTCATAATGTGTTGATTAGCCTGGCTCTGAATGGCTTTCTTTCAATACATTCACTTATTATTGCCACACGGACCTGTTAATGCGTCCCAGCCATTCACACTGTTGGGTAGAGCTCAGGTTGATGCTAGCAAGTCTGGCCCTTGCAGTTAGATGTTGAACACATTAACGATATTTTACTACATCCAATTGCCATCTCTCAGAAACTTGAAAATACATCAGAAATAATAGAAATAAAATGGGTTATAGTAGTCCACAAGGAAACAACATATAATAGTGTTTTGAGTTCCAAACTGCCTTTTTCTTTGAAGGATATGTGTCGCTCCTTTAGAGTGTCAGGGGACCATGCAAGTAGCAGAGGTGCGAGGTACTAACAAAAAAGAACAAACCATAATACTTAACCACCGCATCACTGGACCACACAAATCCTTTTGAAAGAACAATGCAAATATGCCCTGTTAAGTAAACAGGATGTGTGTGCCTCGCTCACATGTTCACAGGACAGGCAGTCCTATGAATGCTGTCATAATACAGTAAACAAACGCCTTTCAGATTTTTCTGAAAATTGTATTTGTTGTATTAGGATTGGCATTCATATGAATGCCTGCCCTGTGAACGTGTTTTCATTCTCTTCTCTCCCGCAGTAACAAGCTCCAGCTCCCAGTAGGGGGGCTCCTGTTTGATTACTGCCAGGAGACAGAGAATTCAAGTAACACAGAAATGTGTCTGTGCACCCAAAACGGATGCCTCCAAGTCAGAACTTGGAGGCACATTTCCAGCTAATATTACATAGCAACTTTTGTTAAAAAAATATGTTTGCCTATGGACACGATTTTTAGATATTATTTTTAAGAGAACTTTGCCTTTAAGTACTCAGAAAAATGGGCTCAAGTGGATCTGTGGGGGTAAGTGATTGCTACTCTTGATCACCATATATTCTCCTTCATGTTGGTATTGGTGTTCAACATTCATTTTCTCTCATTCATTTCCGGAAGGGGGAAGGTGTGCACTGATGTCATGGAATGAATCTAGGTGCCATCTTCTGATATAGAGATTCCAAGAGAGCGAGTTGACCCAGAGAAGACAAGCCTGGGTGGTGGGCCCCGTACTCTGGAAGGTGCCAGCATGTACCTGAAGAAATTAAGCCAATAAAGACATCTACTACTGCAACCGAGTCACCGTGTTTGCTCGACTCCTGTCTACATGCAATGAAGTATACCCAGGGACAGCGCTAAGCAAGACCTTAACACAAATGTTACCATTACATTATCAAAATGAAATGGTACCAGTAGTCTGTATTCCATTAGAAACCCAACATTATTTACTGGACCTATACATTGATAATGCAGCTTGTCTCAACATTAGGCATGCATGAAGGTATTCAGTAATTGCCTGAATCACCAAATGTCTTGTTTTGTGTGTGTGATGACCTGTATAATTCTAGAACCTCAATGGAAAGTTTAATCGGGTGGAGTTGGGGATTTTTCCTGGGGGTCCAGATGTTATGTCTTAGCAAAGGCGGGCATGTTCCTGCCATCCGCCACAGGACCCCATAATAAGCCCCCTCTCCCCCTCAATGATGACTGGCAGGCACCTGCAGTCGGTGGATCATGTTAAAGTTGTGTCTATTTCCTGCTCAATGAACAGAAGAATTGGTTTAAACTATTTTGTGGCACAGAAGTGGAAGGAAGTCCATTGTGAGCCGAGTCCATTCCACTAAATAGTTGTAGAATGCTTTGTGTGCAGTGTGAAGGGGACTGTCTTTTAGCCCAAAAAAGAAAGATTTGTGTAGGTGACCGATGAAAATATATGAGTCACTTTTGGGAATGTTATTCTAGCCTTACTTATTAGGCTTTTTTTTTTTTTTTTTTTTTACAATGGTAGCGGGCGCCCCTCTCTCGAAAGAACAGACTTGATAACCTGTTCAGTGGTTATTAACCACTTGAGAGTTCGCAGCCACTGCTTTTACTCACTGTGCCTTTCACAGATGGGAAATATCCATTTACATATCAGTCTTTGTCCTGCCCAGGGGCAGTCCAGCACCGAAATGCAATGGCAATTCCAACCTGAACGAGAGTACCACCAGCAACCCCATACACGTGTTTCACCCTTGTTGGGGTTCATCAGTGAGGTGAAGCTGATGCCCCTCTAAGCACAGTGAGAGGGAGACCACGTCTGGTTGCCCCCAGGAGACCTAGGGTTACCAATCCCAGGTTCCTTGAAAAATAGTTTTACAATGGTAGCGGGCGCCCCTCTCTCGAAAGAACAGACTTGATAACCTGTTCAGTGGTTATTAACCACTTGAGAGTTCGCAGCCACTGCTTTTACTCACTGTGCCTTTCACAGATGGGAAATATCCATTTACATATCAGTCTTTGTCCTGCCCAGGGGCAGTCCAGCACCGAAATGCAATGGCAATTCCAACCTGAACGAGAGTACCACCAGCAACCCCATACACGTGTTTCACCCTTGTTGGGGTTCATCAGTGAGGTGAAGCTGATGCCCCTCTAAGCACAGTGAGAGGGAGACCACGTCTGGTTGCCCCCAGGAGACCTAGGGTTACCAATCCCAGGTTCCTTGAAAAATAGTTTTACAATGGTAGCGGGCGCCCCTCTCTCGAAAGAACAGACTTGATAACCTGTTCAGTGGTTATTAACCACTTGAGAGTTCGCAGCCACTGCTTTTACTCTGAACAGGTTATCATGCCTTGTTCTTTCGAGAGAGGGGCGCCTGCTACCTTTTGTGTATTTTTGAAAGGAACTTGGGGTTGGTCACCCTAGGTTACCTGGGGGCAACCAGACGTGGACTCCCTGCTCACTGTGCTTAGAGAGGCTCAGCTTCACCTCACTGATGATGCCCAACAAGGCTGAAACACGTGTATGGGGTTGCTGATGGTACTCTTGTTCAGAGAGGAATTGCCATAGCATTTCGGTGCTGGACTGCCCTTGTGGGCGGGACAAAGACTGATATGCAAATGGATATTTCCCATCTGTGAAGGTACAGTGAGCAAAAAGCAATGGCTGCGAACTCTCAATGTGGTTAATAACCACTGAACAGGTTATCATGCCTTGTTCTTTCGAGAGAGGGGCGCCTGCTACCTTTTGTGTATTTTTGAAAGGAACTTGGGGTTGGTCACCCTAGGTTACCTGGGGGCAACCAGACGTGGACTCCCTGCTCACTGTGCTTAGAGAGGCTCAGCTTCACCTCACTGATGATGCCCAACAAGGCTGAAACACGTGTATGGGGTTGCTGATGGTACTCTTGTTCAGAGAGGAATTGCCATAGCATTTCGGTGCTGGACTGCCCTTGTGGGCGGGACAAAGACTGATATGCAAATGGATATTTCCCATCTGTGAAGGTACAGTGAGCAAAAAGCAATGGCTGCGAACTCTCAATGTGGTTAATAACCACTGAACAGGTTATCATGCCTTGTTCTTTCGAGAGAGGGGCGCCTGCTACCTTTTGTGTATTTTTGAAAGGAACTTGGGGTTGGTCACCCTAGGTTACCTGGGGGCAACCAGACGTGGACTCCCTGCTCACTGTGCTTAGAGAGGCTCAGCTTCACCTCACTGATGATGCCCAACAAGGCTGAAACACGTGTATGGGGTTGCTGATGGTACTCTTGTTCAGAGAGGAATTGCCATAGCATTTCGGTGCTGGACTGCCCTTGTGGGCGGGACAAAGACTGATATGCAAATGGATATTTCCCATCTGTGAAGGTACAGTGAGCAAAAAGCAATGGCTGCGAACTCTCAATGTGGTTAATAACCACTGAACAGGTTATCATGCCTTGTTCTTTCGAGAGAGGGGCGCCTGCTACCTTTTGTGTTACTTATTAGGCTGGTCACAAAAAATCCCGTGCACTACAACCAAAAATATAAAATTATGTTTACAGATAGTTTGCAGTAATCATGTAATCCTCGTTTGGAGACCTGAAAAGATATCTAGTAAATGTCCATAGATGCCCACGCCCTGTTCTTTACATGCGTGCACGCTGGACCTGGTCTATGAGAAGAGAAGCAGTCAGACAAATTCACAATACGCATTGCAGCCTCTATGGGTGAATCACCCGTGCTCCGCAATCAACAACCAGCTGAAATGTCTGTCTTATATGTAAGTTGTGACGATTATAGAGGAGTAACATAAACTTCATACACGTATCTGATGTTCCATTAACAAACATTCAGACCCTGCACACATAGAAGGCGTTTGTCACTTGTTTAAAGTAAAATGCATGCCCATATTTACTGCCACATTCAAAGTGGGGGTGCATACATTTGCTTTGGGTCGTCCTGGCATGAAAATGAGGCTACTCTATTTGCCTCTGAACATGTTCGTATCACTTCACTACAACGGTCTTGAATGTGTATTGAATAATTAGTGAGACTGACTGATCGGTGGGGATGTCTGTCACATTATGTGGGGCATGATAAGGCAAGGTGGACCAGTGGAATGGGATGCCACATAAAGTCTTTGCTCAAATATACATTTTTAATTTTAATAGTTCATCAGTACAAATTTCACATCATTAATACATGTATGATATAATAAAACCAAATAATTAATTTCATCAATTCAACATTCGTACCTCAAGCAGTCATTCTTAACCCCATACTTTCATATTCAAACCATCAACAATAAAACCATTTGGGCATGTCAAGGCAGTGTGAACTGTTGCTATTGATACAATCTTCCTTAATGTTATCATATACTCATGACCCGGTCCATAGTATCAGGTGTCAAACATCTGGCATTTAAATTGGTCCAGAATCACACTGTAGATTGTCGACACGTGTTTCGGTCACAAAGCCCTTCTTCAGGACGTAGGGCACCAGGTAATAACTCTGCCCTTCTTGAGAGCGTTTAGGCCAATATTCATTACCCAAGAGCCTATTCAAGGGAAAGCAAGTTGACCAATGGAACAAATCCTCCATGGGGCTCAATAACATTCTAGATGTCAATCACTGCAGGTTTACGTAGAAAAAATGTGTACACCTTCAGCGCAATCCACTAGTGTATTTCAATTGATGTGTCTAGTAGGTTCAGCTATGAATCCATCCACAGACCAGAACCAGGTATATACCACAGCATAAGCTTGCAGCATTCAACACACCATCCAGCAGCATTATGTGGGGCTTCTGTGAATCCTCAATGCATGGGTCCTTCACTTACAGACTTTGGGCCTTACTTAGAGTGTGGCAGATTCTGAAATCTGCACAGATGAAAGGATTATATTTGTTAACAGGTCTCACAGATCATGACACTGTTGGTGTAGGAATAAACATGCACACATGTGGTAAGTGGACTTTTTTAAAATTAGGGCCCTGTGACAAATCTAACAACATTGTCACTGATTCTCTGGAGGGAAGATTCTCTTAAGTAGCCATAGAAAGGCCGAAGCTACATGACACTGACCCTGGGGGTGGTTATCTGTGGGAGGACCACAAAGGGAAGACAGATTTAAACAACCCTTCAGTGGTAATTCCAAGTGACACCCAAGGGCTTATATCACACTCGTGTATGACTTATTGTAATGTGGACACTGAATTCTCAGGCTTTCCTATCCAACAGCAGTATGCACCTCTCTCCCCCTTTTCTAGTACTGAGACGGGGAAGAGGGATGGAGTAATGAGTATGACAACTTGAGGCAAACTAAGTCATTGGGAACTAGTAATATCGGAATATTTAAAATGCACACAGCTGAGATCCCAGAGAGAGAGAGAGAGATTGCCACTGCATCAGACTTGTTCTGATGCTGTTTGGGACACAGGAGAAGAGTGGAGTGCGGAACGCAGTTCAGACGCTGATGGATACAAAGTGCAGCTAGACAATATGATATGGTATGCCATTTATAAGGCGCCTATACAAAGGTGTTTCAAGGCGCGACAAGGCAAGGGAGGGGAACAGAGGGAAGACAGACAGTGATCATGCTAGACCAGGTGATATTAAGATTGCGCAAGTGCAGCGGAAGGGGGAAGGGGAAAAGTGCAGGCGAAAAGGGGAGAGGGCAGTGCAGTATATAGGAAACAGTAAATAAATAAATAAAATGAATAATAGATAATAAATAAAAGTGCGGCCAGCAGTTGACAAGTGCAAGGGTAAGTGCAGGAATCAGGTTTCAAGTGCTAAAGGGGCTGCAGAGATACAGAAACAGACCCGGAGTGCAAGGGTTGCCAGGGGCGTTATGCAGGTGTGCAACTGGCAGGGAAGGGACCTGGGCCCGAGATCCGAGGGTGACCAGGTAACTAGTGCAGTTTCAGATTTAGCCAGGAGATCAGCAGGGGAGAGGAGGAGAGAATGCAGAAGCAAAGAGGAAGGTTTTGAGGTGCTTCCGGAACCGAAGATGGTTCTCCTCGAGTTTCAGAGGGGCAGGGAGGCTGTTCCAGAGGGAGGCCACAGCAGAAGAAAGAGATCTACCACCAACTCACTGCTTGGAGAAGCGGCTGACCCTGAGGGAGTTGGAGGCGGATGAGCGAAGAGCTTGAGAAGGAAGATATTTAGGAAGAGAGAGTTGAATGTATAGAGGTCCTAGACCCCAAAAGGAATTGTGGACAATGTAGAGGGTTTCGAATTTAATCCTCGAGGCCACTGGGAGCCAGTGCAGAGATTTCAGTCCTGAAGATATACAATCACTGGGCTTGAGGCCAGGGACAAGTCTCACAGTCCTGTTTTGGATGAGTTGCAGAGAGTTGGACAGTATAGGCAGGCCGATTTAGAAAACGGCTGTTGCAGTAGTGCAGCCTAGAGAAAATCAGAGATTTGGAGACAGTGAGCTCTGGGATAACGAGAGGAAAGGAAGAATATCTCTGAGGAGGTGCAGCTGGTAGTGTGACTTGTTAGAGACATCAGAGATGTGAGGAGAGGAGAGTGTGGAGTCAAAGATGACCTTGAGATTTTTAGCCTCACAGGTGGGAGCAGTAAGAGGGCCAAGAGAGGCCGGCCAGAGAGTGACAGCAAAGGAGGGAGCAGGTGTGCCGATGAGGAGAATCTCGGTCTTACTGACATTAAGGCAGAGATCATTGGCTGCACACCACTCCTGAATGGCTGACAGACAGTCAGAGATGAGATAAGGGGAAGAGGTGGCGGACGGGAGCCTGGAAATTAGCATAGCGGAGAAAGTTGGGGCAGAGAGTGGCAATGTGGTAGGCAAGAAGTGCCAGGTATTGGTTGAAAAGCCAGAGAGAGAGGTTAGACCCCTGAGGAACACCACAGGTAGAGATAGAAAAAGAGGAGAGGAAGGACCCAAGTTGGATCTCAGAGGGTCGATCGGAGAGGATGGAGGTCAGCCAAGCCAGGTCCTAATCAGTGATAAGCCAGGTCCTAATCAGTGATACTCAGGTTATCACAGAGATGGTTGAGCAGGATGGCATGGCTGACCGTGTCAAAGGCAGAAGAGAGATCAAGTGAGATGAGGACACAAAGGGTGTTGGAATAGATAGTTAGCTGTGCATGAAGGGTCTGCAGTGGGATTCTTAAGAAAAGGGTGCACAAGGGAGTGCCTCAGAGCAAGGGCATGGCAGAAATCAGCCAGAGTAGGAGCCAGGGTGTCAAAGTGGTCCTCGATGGTTTTGGAGGAAGAGGGGTGAACCTGTTTTGATGAGACTCTTAAATCGGACTTGTCTAGAAACATTGTTTGAGGAGAAATGGGGAAAGGCAGAGTAGCAGGGAGGAGAGGTAGCTGCAGCGGGGCCAGAGGAAAAGCAGAGAGTGGAGGGAGGAGGGGGAGAGGAAGAGAGAGAGAGGACAGGATGTCCTGAGTTTTAGAGATGAAATGAGAGGCCAGGGCCATGCAGAGGGCCTGGTAGGGAACAGGAGAGGTAGAGACTGCAGCAGGATTAGCAAGCTCCTTGCAGATTTTAAGGAGTTCGGCTGAGTTGTTAGATGCCGCGCAGATGCGGGCCTGGATGTGAGCTCTCTTCTTGGTGCAGACAGAGAGCCGGTATTGTCTTTGAAGTAGGTCGGCAGGCCAGTTTGTCAGAAGATATACCGGAAGCCCGCGATTTCCTTTAAGCCATCTTGCATTTGCGTTTAAGGGTGACGAAGTATAAGTCATACCAAGAGTGGCCGTGGGCTTTGGGCTTCAAGCGGATCCTCATGAAAGGGGCAAGAGCATCACGAGTATTGGATATAGCAGAATGGAGCATGTAAACGGCTGTGTCAGGGTGTGAGTCAGCCGGGAGGGAAGAGGAGTGGATAAAGTGGCGGTGAAAGCCTCAACTGACACAAGCTTTGAGGTTCAGATAACTGAGAAGGTAGGTGGCATTGCTGGAGTTGGCTTGGCCTGAGGGGTAGAGAGGGTGAGATGGGAGGAAAGAAGGAAGTGATCGCTCCAGAAGCTGGGAGAAGTTTGCTTTGTCCCTGTCATGGGCAGCTGGAGCTGACACAGAGGGAAGCCAAGCGGGAACAAAGTGACTCACGGAGAGCATTGCTGGTCAACCGACAAGTAGCAGAGAGGACAGGAAAGCATGACAAACGCTGAAGGCGCTGAATAACACTGATAAGCTCACGGGAGAGCACATAACTTACCAGGACATTTCAGGGTGAATACTGCATGCCGGCCCCAATGCCAGAGAGCCCAAACAGAGAAGGCTATTTAATTATTATAGAGCCAAACATTGCAAAAAGCTTACGAGAAGGCAATATAATTTATACAGACGTGAATGATGAGAAAAGCCTAAGTGAAAATAATAGAAATGAGATGAATATTGCTAAAAGCCTAAGAGAAGGTAATTTAATTGATACATATACAAACATTGTGACATGCCTAATTGAAGAAAAAAGAATTGAGAAAACATTGCACAAAACCTAAGAGAAGGCAATATATTTAATACAAACACACGCATTGCGAAAAGCCTAAGTGAAAGTAATAGAATTGATACAAACATTGGGAAAAGCCGAATGACGACAGTAAAATTAATACAGAACCGAACATTGTTGAATATTCAACAAAGACAGTACAATTGATACAAAGCTTGAGAGGAAAGGGTCAGTTACCCAATTTTAAAGAAGTGTTGTTTCTTGAATACAAGAATGAGGCAAATGAAAGCAAAGAAGCCCTGGCAAGATACTGAACCAAGCAAACAGTGAGTATGGTTCTCACCCCCAAAACATAATTTTGTGACATCCTGGTAGTAGAGTAAACAAGGAGTGAAAGAAGAAGTGAGTAAAGGGGGTTAAGAACACCTCCTTAAAAGTGTTAAGAACCCCACCTTGAAAGTATGGAACATTTATCAAAGGGAGGAACCAAACCCCTTTGTAAGGATAGTCTGGCAGGACAGTATACCTGGAAGAGGAGAAGGATTAAAGCAACAAAGCATAATGGCCGATTAAGAAAGGGAAGAACCTTACTCCATGAGTGATAAAAGAAACACAAGAAATAACAACAGTGAAGCCCTGGCTGGAGAGTAAACCAGGGGTCTGAAGATTATTGAAAAATCCTGAAGTTCGGGAGTAGTGACAAAAGGGGAAGCCATACCCCTTGAGAGAGGAACAAGGTCAAGTCAAGAAATAGAGAGAAAGTAAATTTTTCAGAAAGAACTTTGACATTGAAAGGAAACCAAGGGAGACAAGGGGGATCTCTGTTACTTCTTCTAAGTTACAAAAAGACCATCACATCAGTGAAGAATGAAGGAATTCAAGGGTGGTATTGTTCCCCCCTGACCCTCTTTTAAACTATGAGATAACAAAGTGGATAAGAAGGAATATTCAGAGAGAGAGTTATCTCCTTGTGAAACATTGGAACATTATTGACTTTAGCGGAAGTGCTAGACAAATTGTGGAAACCCCAGGAAACGTAGGGGAAGGGATAACCCCTTTTCTGGTGGAACATTATTATTTACCATTTCTGCACTTTCGATTTTATGTTTGAGACTTCAAGAACAAGATATAAGTTTATAGCATTTCACGTTGTATTAGTTTAGAATGTAAGTTTCAATTTAGGGTTTTGGACACAGGATTGAGGACACTTTAGGTATTTGTTTTTGCTCTGCTGATCCCAAGGTGAGTGGTTTTGCTTCCTGAGCCCACATTCCGGTGTAGTTGCATTTAGAAAGTCCACCTAATAGCATATCTGTTGTATAACTGTATTTAGAAAATCTGCCTAATAGCATACCTGTGGTATAATTTCATTTAGAAAGTCCACCTAATAGCATATCTGTGGTATAACTGCATTTAGAAAGTCTGCCTAATAGAATATCTGTGGTCTAATTTGCATTTAGAAAGTACACCTAATCGCTTATCTGTGATATAATTGCCCTTAGAAAGTGTGCCAAATAGCATATCTGTGGTGTAGTTGCATTTGGAAGGTCCACCTAATAGCATATCTATGGTATAATTGAATTTAGAAACTCTGCCAAATAGCATCTCTGTGGTATAATTGCATTTAGAAAGTCTGCCAAATAGCATACCTGTGGTATAGTTGCATTTAGAAACTCCACCTAATAGCTTATCTGTGGTATAATTGCATTTAGAAATTCTGCCTGTTAGCATATCTGTTGTCTAGTTGTGTTAGAAAGTCTGCCTAATAGCAGATCTGTGGTGTAGTTTGTATTTAGAAAGTCCACCTAATAGCTTATCTGTGGTATAATTGCATTTGGAAAGTGTGCCAAATACCAAAGCTGTGGTGAAGTTGCATTTGGAAGGTCCACCTAATAACATATATGTGGTATAATTGCATTTAGAAAGTCCACCTAATAGCATTTCCTGTGGTTTAGTTCCATTTGGAAAGTCTGCCTAATAGCATATCCGCGGCTTAGTTGCACTTAGTAAGTCAGCCTATTAACATATCTGTGGTCTAGCTGCAGTCTGAAAGTCAAAATAGAAACTGTGATATAGTTGTACTTAGAAACTGTGAATAATTTCACCCTGGGGTATCAGTGCACCTAGAAACTGTGAATAAAATAACCCTATGATATAGAGGAACCTAGAAACTGTAAATCATCTCACCCAGTGGTTTAGTTGAATTGAGAAACTGTGAATAATTTGACCCTGTTGTATAGTTGAATTTTAAAACTGTGATTAATCTCACTCTACGGTATAGTTGAACTCAGAAATGGAATTAATATCACCCTATGGTATATTTGCACTTATAATATGTGAATAGTATCACCCTGTGGTTTAGTTAAACTTAGCAACTGTGAATAACCTCACCTGGTGATATAGTTGAACTTGAAAACTGGAATAATCTCACCCGGTGGTAAAGTTGAACTTAGAAATGCGATTTATCGCTGTGGTACAGCAGGATTACAGTTAATCATTGAGAGTGTGTACAACTAACATCCGGTGGTATAGTTGAAGTGGGAAGGTGTGAACAAAAGCATCCAATTCCAACTATAACACAGCCCCAACTAACCCAAATCATGAGTCCTCCCAACCCACCAAGGGCAGTCGAAAATGACCCCCCTCGCACCAGCCTCCCTTCCTGCCTGCCCTATGTCCCATACCCCCTTCCCCAAACCATCTTGCCCTCCACCACATCCCCTACCCATCCGCTTTCCAAACACCAAGCCAGAGGAGCACAATGGTGCGCCAACCATCCTAAGACCACTGCTCCTCCCATCGCCTGCTCCCACCCACCTACTACCAGCATACCCACTTCCCCAACTCCCCTGACTAACGGCCAGCATAGCCTCCCAAGCACACCCAGCCCCACCACCCCCCTCCCCCAACTCCCCTCATCAACTCCCACCATCATCCCCCCTAACCCCACTCCTTCCCCTCTCTAAAAACTGCACGTCTCGCCCTGGCAAGAACAGTAGCCGCCTCCCTTTCCCCCTCTGACCCCCCTACTCTTACTCACACGCCAACCATAACAAAAACACTGAAGAGAAAACGTACTTGGTCTCCCTCAATCTCTCAGTACTCATCGCCACTCCTGTCTCGAGCTACCTCTGCACCCTCCCAATCCCGATCATCACCACCCTCCCCCCTGCCTCACCCTACCTGAAACCCCTCTCCCTCGAATTCTCACCGACCACAACTGAAACTTCTAACCCCCCTCACCACACATTCAAATCCTCCGACCTAATTCCAATCAGCCGTCAAACGAAATCAACCCCTCCCTCCAAACCCACCAAACCAATCGCCCGCCGACTCTTCCCATCGACCACCAAGCACACCCCCTGTCGCTCCCCATTTTCCACCCTCTCCCCTCCCACCCCCCCTCCTCTGCAACTCCCTCATCATCCTCCTCTACCGAAGTAAATTGCATCATTTTCAATGCCCGATCTGTAGCCAAAAACAGACACAGCATTTTTGACCTCCTCGTTTCTGACAAACCGGAACTGGTCTTTATCACAGAAACCTGGTTCTCTGACGACTTCACCCCTATCGCCAATGAAGCCTTCCCCCCCAGGCTACTCCCTCATCCCACTGAACCGTCCCTCTAGAGGAGGCGGTATAGCAATCGCCTTCAAGTGTCACTTCCACGCCTCAATCACTGACAACCAGCCATCCATTCCTTCTTGCGAATCACTCCTCGTAAAACTACCCCCCCCTTCTTTCTCCCACAGCTTCCTAATTATCTACAGACCCCCTGGCTACGATAGACAATTCTCAAACAACCTCTGTGACTCTATTGCCGCTCTCCAACTAAACCATCTGACCCTCACCCTTCTAGGAGACTTCAACATACGGCTTGACATCTCCACCAACCTTATGACCCACTCTCTGTTTGAAGGCCTAGACGTGATTAACCTCCATACCCACATAAACGGGCTGACTCACTATAAAGGACACACACTTCATGCCATCTTCAGCTCCCACACCTGATACGTCTAAACCCCCCACCCCTACCATCTGGTCTGATCACTTCATTGTTTCTTTCGCCATCCGATCACTCAACCTGCTCCCATTACCCCAACCAGAACTGCAGAATCTATGCAAATGCTGGAAGAAATTAAAAATCCTTCCCGACATAGCCGATGCACTCCTTCAGTCTCCTCCCCCTACCTGCCTACCCAATGAACTCCTAACCTCCAACGCCTTTAACTCATGGCATAACACCTCACTAATCCTGCACACCCCCTCTTGCAAACCATCATCTCGCCATGGCCTTTTTCCTAGATGGTTCACACCAGAACTGAAGACCACTAAAAAGCTTTATAAATCCCTAGAACGCAAATGGCGGAAAGACAATACAGCCCTGAGCAGATCCTCCTTGGCCCAGCACCATCACCACTACAAGACCAAAATTCCGGAAAGCTAAAAAAGCCCATTACAATTCCCGAATCCTAAACTGTAAAAACCCCAGCAAATAACTTCACAAAATCATTGCCGAATTCACAAAACCATCATGTACCACCACCCTTCACACCCCCTCAAAATCACTGTGCGACTCACTGCCTCACACTTTTACACCACAGCTCTCGAAAGAACAAACTTTCTAACTAACAAACTAGCTCTCTTACACCCACCATGAAATCCACCTGCCCTACATGCCATGCCACCGCCTGTCACTGCCACCCAACTGACTTTCGACTCCCTCTCTCCAATATCAACTGACCAATTTCTCAAACTTCTCTCTGCCCACAAACCATCCGGCTCCCCGCTCGACCCCTGCCCAGCCACACCCTCAAAGAAATGTTTGCATCTACCTGCGCAGGAGAACACGCAAGAACCATTATAAACGACTTCCTCTCCTCAGGAATATTTCCCGACGCATTCAAAACTGCTCATGTCAACCCTCTTCTAAAAAAACCTTCCCTCAACCCTCTCGAGCCCAAAAACTACTGCTCTATCTCAAACACCAGGTTCCTTGCCAAACTCATTGACCGAACTGCCTACTCCCAACTAAATGCTTTTGGCAAAGCCAACAATATCCTAGACCCCGCACAATCAGGATTCAGAGCCCGACACAGAACCAAAACCACCATAACCTCAATCTGGGATGACCTTAAAACACTGCTGATTCTGCAGGATGCGCCGCATTAATCCTTCTTGGCCTATCCACCGCCTTCGACACAATTAACCACTCAATCCTCTACTCGCTGGGAATCCGTGGAAACGCTCTCAAATGGATAGTATCCTTCCTCGACAATAGGAACCAAATAACCCTTCTCTCCACCTATGCCTACGCCTGACCAGTCAACACAGGAGTTCCACAAGGAGCATGCCTATCAGCCCTCCTGTTTAACCTCTATATGTCCACCCTCTCACAAATAAACTGCTCGCACAATATCCTGTGCTATAACTACGCTGATGACACACAACTAATCCTAAAACTCCTGAATTCAAAGCCCAATTGCCACCCCGACCTCACTTCCTGCCTCCTTGAGATAGATCATTGGTTGACCACAAACCACCTCTTGCTAAACCCTTCCAAAACTGAAATCATGGTATGTGGCAACACCAAACTTCTTCCTCACCCGCTACCCTGGCATTGTGCCATGGGCAATTCCCCGACACCCTCAAATTCAGTAAAAAACCTTAGATGCACCCTAGACTCAGACCTAACCCTCTCACTCCAAGTCAACAACGTCTCTAAATCCTGCCACTACCACCTTAAAACTCTTAGGCGCATTTTTCCATATCTCTTCTTTCCCAACAGAATCTCTGCGGTCCAGTCAATTGTTATGTCAAGACTGGACTATGCTAACCGCCTCTACCACGGAGTCCATGCGTACCAACTGACTAAACTACAAAGAGCACAAACACCGCAGCCAAACTGCTACTAGAACTTGGCCCAAGAGATCACATCTCCCCAGCCCTCAAAACTCTGCACTGGCTTCCGGTTGCCCGAAGGGTGACCTTCAAAACCTTATGCATCTCTCGCCAAGCAATGCATAAAACCGAACCTCAATATCTTCAAGATAAACTAAAACACTACCATCACCCACACACTCTAAGATCAAGCTCTGCCGGCCTCCTAGTCATACCAAAACAAAAACCAACTCAGTCAGGTTAGGTGGATCATCATTCTCAGCCCTGGCCCCCACTCTGTGGAACGCACTTCCACCCCACATCCGACTCACCGAAGACCTCATGTCTTTCCGCAAACTACTGAAAACAAGGCTCTTCCCCTAAAATTGACTCTTAACTCAAACTGGATAACAGCAATCAATGACCTTAGCCCAAAGCTGCTTTATCATAAAGAACAATCCAGCATCATGATCCGAGCGAGAAATCAAAAACTAATAGCCGCCAATGTAAATTAAAATGGATAAAATGAATAGAACGAATGAAGTGGTTGAAAGTGGTAAATGGATGAAAGGAATAAACTGGTTGAAAAGTCAAGTGGATGAAATAAAGGATATGATGAAATCAATGAAATGGAAGAAAGGAAAGAAAGTTGACGGGGGAATAAAGTGGATGAGAGGATGGAAAGGATGAGTACATGATACGGATGCTGTGCACGGAATAGATAGAGTGCATGCAATGGTTTGATAGCATGGAATGACAGAGTACGTGGAACGAACGGAACGATTGGAATAGATGAATCAAATGCATGACATGGATGGCGTGCATGGGATGGATGGAGTTTATGGGACGGATGGAGTTTATGGGACGGATGGAGTGCATGGGACGGATGGAGTGCATGGGATGGATGGAGTGCATCGGACGGATGGAGTGCATGGGACGGATGGAGTGCCTGGGACGGATGTGGTGCCTGGTACGGATGGAGTACGTGCGATGGATGTAGTGCGTGGAACAGATGTAGTGGGTGGAACGGATGAAGTGGGTGGAAAGGATGAAAAGTGTGGAGCGGGCGAAGAGTGCAGAGCGGGCGAGGAGTGCGGGGCGTGTGCAGCGGATGAAGAGTGTGGAGCAAATGAAGTGTGTGGAGCAGACAAAGAGCGTGTAACAGATGAAGTAAGTGGAACGGTTGGAATGCATGGATCGGACGAAGCACATGGATCACAACAAATGCATAGAACTGATTGATCAGATGGAGTGCATTGAACTGAGCGAGTACATGCGATGGATGGAATGCACGGAACAGATACAGGGCATGGATTGGACATTGTGCAAGAATGGATAGGAGCACATGGTACGGCTGCTGGAGTGCATGGAACGGCTGGAATGCATGGAACGTTGGAGTGCAGGGAGCAGTTGGAGTGCAGGGAACAGCTGGAGTGAATGGAACAGGTGGGGTGCATGGAACGGCTGGAGTGCATGGAACGGCTGGAGTGCACAGAACGGTTGGAGCTCACAGAACAGTTGAATCGCACACAACGGTTGAAGTGCACGCAACTGTTGAAGAGCATGGAACGGTTGAAGCACATGGAATGGTTGAAGCGCACGGAACGGTTGAAGCGCACGGAATGGTTGAAGCGCATGGATCTCAATCACCTACTGAAAACAACCATGTCACACCACCATGCTTACTCTCTTCTATACACCACCACTCATCTAGAACACAGCGATACTATGACACATTCGGTATAGCTGTTCTCATACCAACACCTGCCACATACTCCCCATCATCCTAACTAAACACAGCTGTTTGCACACCTGCCAGCCTAGGCATTCTCCTCAGGCCTAACGCAGCCAGAATCAGTCTGGTATCACCCTGCCAGAACAAACACATACTCCTGATCTTCCAACCACCACACCTACCGCTAAGAAGCAGCTATCATTTGAGTGCCACATCTGCTACACACATATCCAGTGCACACATGCACCTTATGACTCTCTCTCTCTCTCTCTACTGACTTGAACCATGGTTCCCGAGGGTGTTCAACCTACCGGCACCTTGAGATCATACCAATGGTACATAAGGCGCTATATAAATGCAAAGTAACATAACATAACATAACATAACATTTAACATCCTGACACAGACATTCCTTAGTTTTGTTGAGGCAGAGTGAACCCTTACTGTGTTAGGCATAGACAGGATTTTCCCAACCCCCCCCTTATTCTATTGACAATAAAGCTCTATAACCAATGTTTAACATGCCACTGTATCCAAATCTTACTCGTGATCCCTTACAGATCCCAGCAACCTTTACCTAGGTAAAAGAATTCCTATGATTAGCACATTTTCTTCTACATGCCATGCACCTCCACTCACTTAACACGCCTTTCCAACTTCATCTTTTCTGATTTACCGAACTCAACAAACAGACAATGTGTACTGTGTGTGATGTATGTGTGAGATGCCTAATTGTTTTCCAGAGGGCACCCACCATAACAGTGCCAAAAAAAGCAGGTACAGACACAAGAAATTGAGATTTTTAAAAGTCAGAATCAGAGCATAGAGAAATACAATAGCTCATGCAACATACATTATTTTGCAATACCAGAAGTATCTCGGGATCATGAGGCTAGCAATTTGTAGCCATTTGTGGATAAGAGGTTTGAAGAGGCATTCCCAAATCATAGTACCTGTGGCATGTGCCAGTAAAATCAGATAACCCATCTCCTGCCAGGCAGTCATAATCGGGCATATACTACTCTCCAGCCTGTTATCATGTAAGAGGGAACCATGTTGTTATGGTAGCTGATGACTTCCATCGCTGAACATCAAAAGCCTCGTGGCAGAAATCCTTCTATTGAAATGCCAGATATCAGCTGAGAGTTGTCTCAAATGAGTTAGGTACTGAAATATAGATATTGGTGCTATTTTGTGTATCAGATAGTGGTGTTATTGATGGCCTTTTTCAGTTGAAAGGTATTATGATTGAAACACATATGTCTGTTCTTCAGTCTACAAAGCAGAATAGATGCTCACACATTTTGCAACTTCATGAATCTAAGATGTCAACAAAATGTGTATAATAGACTTGATTCACCTGAGGATTCGTGCTACTGTTGATGGCAGTGGTAGCATTAGTTTAATAATAAGAGCAAGGGGGCAGGTTTTAAAAATAACAGAAGATGATGGTCTGTCTAAAAAAGTAGAGTAGGAAACCACAATCACTGAAAATTCAAATGATGGTAGAGTGGGTAAAACAAACTTGCAAGTTGAAATGGAGCGTGCTACTCACAGTAAGGTAGAAGTAGCAGCAATGGTAAATAGAAGATCACAGGTTGAAGGGTGGATTGAAGTGGTAAACTGGGCTGGTTGTTAAGGTAAGCAACACAATAGAATTCTCATGAAATATAAGCAAAACTTGCAAATGGGAAAAACAACATATTGTCACAGGTTATTGGGCGGTCACTCTCAACTCAGGGAGCCCCCACCCCCACCAATCAAGGTGTCACACAACAATGTACTTAGCATATTCTAATTTGGTTAGGTCTCCAAACTGGATGATACCACTCAACTAATACCCCCTGTATCACCAATAAGCCAGGAACCAGCCGTTGTACTGAAATCATAGTTTCTATTTATTTACATTTACACCATTGATAGTCATTTCTCTACAATACACAAACCACCCACTTCGTTGCACAAAACAAAATTAACGTATGAAATCGGTTTCCATCAATATGACCAACAAGTATTTTTGAATGAACGTTCAATTGCAGCAACAACACAGATAGAATTTCACCTCAGCACAACAGGATTTCTGTGCACTTGAACACACAACAAAACCTTAATAATACACAATCATCTTCACTTCATTGACCAACATGCTCTTTTCTCCCACTCCCTCCCCCCTAGGCATCAGTCATCTGTGACACCCCTGAGTTCAAAAGCAAGGTTCAGGGAGGGGGAATATATTGGGAATGTTGTTTGAGTTTTTTATTCGGAAAGGCATGGTATGGGAAATAAACTGTGGGAAAATTCATTATGGAACACACTACATTCAAAATCACATGCAGGGCTTTTTGGGATTCTGATGTGGGAATATATGGGAACATAGGGTCACTCAATTACTTTATCGACCTTATTTTTTCTCTATGGGAATTCATTTAAATAACTTTAGTTAAATGTGCTAAGTTTCTACACAGGTTTGCCCCCCCCCCACCCAAAATTAAATCGAAAGGATTAAGGCAGGTAGTTCCCAACACAATGTATAGCTTTGGGGATATATACAAACTTACATAGGAGGTCCCTATTCTCAACTCAGGAGGCCAGCCAGATCTCAGTCTCTCATTTGGAAACAGATAGGCAGCTCACACCTCATGCCTCTGTCCACAGCAAAGTCCAGCAAGCCACTGGCCTCTCTCAGATAAGACTACCAGCTTCCCAAAACAAAGTACGCAGCAAAAGTCCAAGAGTCTCCAGTTTGTCTTGTTTAGGCTTTTATCTCCATTTTGCGGTAGCTCTTTCTTTCCTTCTTTTGGTCTCTCCTTGTCTCTCTTGTTAGTTGTTCCTCCCTTTCAGATTGGAAATTGATATTACATAGTGCTGGTGACACATACACACAATCAATATTCCCACACTTCGGATTGGACATCTCCCTTCCTCCTCCTCCCATCAATCCGCTAACTGCCAAACAATAGGTCAAGGAGTTTAGGAGGTCTGGATTATGGATGATGAGGGGGGAGAGAAATGCATCATTTCAAATGACATGTTTTGCTTTATTTATTTGGTTTTCTCAGCATTTCACTTTATGGCAACTATCTTCTGCTTTCAGAGAACTCCATAAACATATATATTATTGAATTCTACAATGTGTGACGAACTGAGGGGACACTCATTTTACTGTGGCACAACCTTCCTGGGACGAGGTATCATTTTTCATGGTTTATTCATGAGCTGCAATAGTTATAATTATCAAACTTCACAACACAGTAATTTTTTCTTTCTATCAGTTCACCAAGTTCCAGCTTTGTCTGATTTATATGAATTTCACAAACCCATTTTCATCTCTAACTCAAATTACACACATGGCATATGGAAAATATGTACATAGAACTGACAGGCTTTTGATGATCTTCAAAATGAGTCACAAATGAGTCCATCACGATGTAGGGTTCTCCTTTTGTTAATGGAAATGTGTCCAATGTATTTAAAATGGCAATCATTAATATAGAAGTCTTCAGTTTAACATCTAGCTCTCCTCTCGATGAGTTGCCATTTCTCCCAAGTCACATGACTTGGACATCTGCTTATCAGTAATGTATGTTTCTACATAGTCTTTGAATAAACTTTCAATTGCAGCAACAACACAGATAGAATTTCACCTCAGCACAACAGGATTTCTGTGCACTTGAACACACAACAAACCTTAATAATGCACACTCATCTTCACTTTATTGACCATCATGCTCTTTTCTCCCACTCCCTCCCCCCTAGGCATCAGTCATCTGTGACACCCCTAAATTCAAAATCAAGTTTCAGGGAGGGGGAATATATTGGGAATTTTATTTGAGTTTTTTATTTGGAAAGGCAGGGTTTGGGAAATAAACAGTGTGGACATTAATTTTGGAACACAATACATTCATAATCACATGCAGGGCTTTTTGGGATTCTGATGTGGGAATAAATGTGAAAATAGGGTCACTCAATTACTTTATCAACTATATTTTTCTTTATGGGAATTCATTTAATTAACTTTAGTTAAATATGCTAAGTTTCTACACAGGTTTGCCCCCCCCCCACCCACAATTAAATCGAAAGGATTAAGACAGGTAGTTCCCAACACAATGTATAGATTTGGGGATATATACGTACTTACATAGGAGGTCCCTATTCTTAACTCAGGAGGCCAGCCAGATCTCAGTCCCTCATTTGGAAACAGGTAGGCAATAGATATAAATATCAGGGGTATTTATGCTCAGGGGTGTCCCGGATGATTAATATAGAAGTCTGCAGTTTCACATCTAGCTAACCCCTCGATGAGTTGCAATTTCTCCCAAGTCACATGACTTGGACATCTGCCTATCAGTAATGTATGTTTCTACACAGTCTTTGAAGATCCATCATTTGCTCTAAGAGGCAGTTATTGGGGTCAAGGCAGTCCTGAAAGGTCTGGTCTGTTGGATTATTTTTCGGACCCTTCCACAATTTTGATCTAATATCTCGGTATTTCTTCGGATTTAAGACTTGTTTTGCCTGGTCGGCCCCAGCCAAAGGTCTTTGAGGTCAGAGTTCCAAGATCACAGGCTTTAATTCAATGGGGAAGCACAAGCGACATACATAATTCTGAAATAATAGCCTTTTAAATTGAAAAGATGTGTTTTACACATGACACTTTGTATTGCATCTGGGCCTGCTGTCCATGAGTAAAGTACTTCTTTAATATACTAGTTGAAAAGACATGAGTATCCCTTGCTGCATTGTTTACACCCAAGACACGGTTTACCATAGGGAACCAGTGTTCACTTTTAAAACCAAGTAGGCCTTTCCTTTTGGATTATGTCATTTTGGATGTTGAAAAGTAAGTGCTTTTATTTGTCTTAAATGCAATATGCTCGGCTTCACTTAGATTTCCAGATTAGTCTTGTATTGCATAACATCAATGTAACAAGCTGTTGTCTGTCTTTCTTTTTCCAAGTCTATGAAGTAAATATTTGCAGCAACACATGTCTTTTGTAATGCATTGGGCACATTGCACAGTTTTCAATTCTAAGTCACACTCTCCTAGGGCCTTTCCATTTTGGTAAAGTTGAGGGAGGCCTCTATTCGTTCATTCACTAGGCCTCATGTTACAAAACAGTGGGCCTCATTACAACTCACCCGGTATGGAAACAATGGTGGCGGTAAACCCGCTGCCACCGTTGTTTCCATACCGGGTGATCACGACTCCTGCAGGCGGAGGCGTCAATCCCGCCAGGTCTGACCTGGTGGGTTTAACACCGCCTGCCTGCAGGCGGACGAGGAAACACCAGCACGATCACGAGATGTGTTTTCATGATCCCCATTCCCATTGAGACCTATAGGACTCAATGGGAATGGGGATTTACACCATTCCGCCTCCGGAATTCCCGGGTCACCGGGGTTGTAATGCCCCGGCAATTCTGGGAATCACAGAGGCGGAATGGTAATACGAGTCCGGCGGTAACCAGGTGGTTTTACCGCCTCGGTTACCACCGGACTCGTAATGAGGCCCAATGTCTTGAACTGTCCTGCATTTTCCAATGGGTCTCAACATAAACCAGCTTCACTCTCACAGTAGGGGCCTTGCATGGCCTCAGAGTTTCTTTCACTCTGGGTCTTTATTTGCACCCCACAATATCTGCTTAATTTGGCAAAGGCAATTTAATTGGAGGTTTATTACATGGCAGGTTACTATGCTTAGTGTAATATTTTGTGCCTAATAATTGCAGGATTGTATACTTAATGAATTCACGCACCTAAATATCACTGGGACATAGCCCACAGCATTGAACCTGCTCATGTTGATGGCTTGTTGTCTCATATGTTCAGTGAACTAAACTTCAAAAACTGGGCACAAATCATTATTTGGTTACATCTTGGAGTAGCCATAGGTTTCTATTTTAATTTTCATTCATAGATCTATATCTACATGTTCTTTTGCTGATAAACAGGGGGAATGGTTTGTGGCTTATTATTCATAGGACACATTTAATTCAATTTACGTAATATATATGGTCGCAAAAGGAGGTTGTGGCATTCTGACTAATAATGAACATTGATGTTTGGTGATCACACCATAAAACAATGTCTGCTGCAGGTTTTGTAAACTAGTTCTCAATTCTTATTGATTCTGAATGTGCACTAATCATTAGCCTTGCATGAAGGACTCCAGTGAAAATATATGTGTGCTTTAAATATGAAAGGGCATATATGTGATGTATGGGAATGCCAACATCCTTCATGCTACTAATTATGCACATGAACATTGGCAATGCCTATGCATTTATTAGCACCTGAGGTGGAGGCACAAACAGTAAGGTTCCATGGATCGCGGGCTGAAACCTCAATTCCGAACCCGTGTTCCACAGAACACACAGGCTGCCTCCCCCGCCGCTGCCCTCCAAATTCCCCCACCCAGTCTTTTTTTTGGTAAAGAAAATCACAACCTACGTACCTGATTGTGGCGGCATGCAGCTTTTCCGGCCACCATGGTCATAGGAGAGGGGCTCCGTATGGAGCCCACCTTCTAAAACCAGGGCTGCCATTTTGGTTAAGCGTATTTATTCATTCAATGTGATGTGCATGATGTCCCATTGAATGAGAGAAAATACTTTTTTTAGCACTGAGAATTACCCCTTTTCAATGGCTGGAATGTGGGGTAACAGTGCTAAGTGGTTAAAAAGACATTCATACAAGACAATTCACAATACAGTATTCACACAGGAGGGAAAGTGTGGTACATTACATGTGCATTCAATTATAGTTTTGGTTGTGTGAATCCACAAAGTGAAGCCTCTACTGCTAAAAGAGGGCTATCTTAGTCTGTCTGCCTTCTTCACTTAGCTTGTCGACACAACAGTGTTTCAGCCTCATGAGCTAGTTGATGATGCTCTTGTTAAAATAGCCTTCATCAGGACAGAGGTGTTAATTTTCATCTACCCCATGTGGATTCCTGTGTTCCAAAAATCTATGATACAAAAATACAAATCGTGGATCTAAAATTTTAATTGGGTCTTACCTGAATTTATTTATCCTATATGCAATGACAAAACAAAAGGGGTGATGGTTGGAAGGTTTAGAATAAATCTTAACCTCTGATATTGCTCTGGAAACGGATGTGATCAATCAGTTCGGGCTGGACTGACCCTTTTGGGGTGGAACCAAGCCTGATTTCCATATCGTCTTTCCCCTTTTGTAATGGCATGACAGGTGAAGAACGATGGTCTTGAGGGTTACTGAGAGCAATGCCAGAGGTTAGGAATAATTCCAAACCTTCTAGCCATCACCTATTTTGTTTTGCTTAAGTCACTCCCATACACAATATACTCATAATTCCTTTTAATACCCTCAATGGGACATATACCGTACAATTATCATAGCCTTGTGCATGTCTGGCTAGGTAACAGTGACGTATTGTCTGTGCTTTGATGTGTTGTATCTGCAAGATAACACAAAATATATACAGGCCGATTCATGGAATAATTAGCGCGGCGCAAGTGGGCAAAAACGTGCGAATCGCAGTGGAATAGCGAAAATCGCAGTGGAATAGCGAAAATCGCACGAAAAGCAGCGCACGTCGATTCATGGAAGGCCGTGCGCGAGAAAACCAGCGGATGTGCGATAAAAAAGTGGGCGGCGCACGTTGGCGCACAGGCCATCTAACAGCGTGCGCCAGGTCACAGCGAAAATCGCACAGGCCACAGCGAAATTCGCACATAGCGCGGCGCACGCAACAAAAGTAGGCGGAACACGGGCGTAACACTCGGAATGGGGAACAACTTGCCAAAACGTGGGCGTCACGGGGGAAGTACAGGGCACAAGTGCGCGGAACGCCCACACGCTCGCTTACAACACGTATTCATGGAATAGAATAGGGCAAAAAAGCGCACGCTCAAACCAGCGCACAGGCACAAACACGACCGCCACAAGAAAGCAGGCGGTAGCGTCTCTGCGGCTGTAAGAAATGTGCACCAAAAGGTGCGCCAACAAATAGCACCTATATACTGCCATGATGAATGTCCCATACTGTGGCCCTCCAGGAAAAATGACGTGCAAAGGGGTACCCACAAACACGGACACCCGCTGACAAAAAATATGTGTGCGTGTATACCGGGGTGCGATTTCAGCAGGGTACGTGCATCACAGGGGTTCGCGTGAAGTTATTCACGCGATCGGGCCTGGGGGAGCGGGCTACGTGTATTTCAGGGATTCGCGTGAAGTTATTCACGCAATCGGGCCTGGGGGAGCGGGCTACGTGTATTTCAGGGGTTCGCGTGAAGTTTCACACGCGATCGGGTCTGGGGGAGCGGGCTACGTGTATTACAGGGGTTCGCGTGAAGTTCCTCACGCGATCGGGCCTGGGGGAGCGGGCTACGTGTATTTCAGGGGTTCGCGTGAAGTTTCACACGCGATCGGGTCTGGGGGAGCGGGCTACGTGTATTACAGGGGTTCGCGTGAAGTTCCTCACGCGATCGGGCCTGGGGGAGCGTGCTACGTGTATTTCAGGGGTTCGCGTGAAGTTTCACACGCGATCGGGCCTGGGGGAGCAGGCTACGTGTATTTCAGGGGTTCGCGTGAAATTTCTCACGCGATCGGGCCTGGGGGAGCGTGCTACGTGTATTTCAGGGGTGCGCGGGAAGTTCCACACGCGAATAGCCTGGGCGCGTGTATTTCAGGGGTGCGCGGGAAGTTCCACACGCGAATAGCCTGGGCGCGTGTATTTCAGGGGTGCGCGGGAAGTTCCACACGCGAATAGCCTTGGCGCGTGTATTTCAGGGGTGCACGGGAAGTTCCACACGCGAATAGCCTGGGCGCGTGTATTTCAGGGGTGCGCGGGAAGTTCCACACGCGAATAGCCTGGGCGCGTGTATTTCAGGGGTGCGCGGGAAGTTCCACACGCGAATAGCCTGGGCGCGTGTATTTCAGGGGTGCGCGGGAAGTTTTACACGCGATTACTGCACGGTACGTGTATTTCAGGGGTACCGGGGAGTCCCACATGTGATTTGACAGTGTGGGTCCTCCCAGGTGTACCCTGTACACCCTCCACGGCCCCTGCAGGCAGCCCACACCACAGGGGACTACCCTGCATCCCTGGTCATGTCCCGCAGGCAGCCCACACAACATGGGCATGCCCCCCAGCAAAGGCACATGTCTCCTTGAACTAATGAACACCAACTCATGTCCCCTTGCACCCCCACACCCCAGCACTGTGGGGCACCTGCCAGCAGGCCCCCACCCATGTCCAACTCATGTCCCCCACCAACCCCACCCCCCAGCACTGTGGGGCACCTGCCAGCAGGCCCCCACCCATGTCCAACTCATGTCTCCCACCACTCCCACCCCCCAGCCACCAGGGGCACCCTCCACCAGGCCCCCACTCATGTCTCCCACCACCCCCACACCCCAGCAGTGCAGGGGCACCCTCCACCAGGCCCCCACTCATGTCTACCACCACCCCCACACCCCAGCAGTGCAGGGGCACCCTCCACCAGGCCCCCACTCATGTCTACCACCACCCCCACCCCCCCAGCCACCAGGGGCAGCCTCCACCAGGCCCCCACTCATGTCTCCCACCACCCCCACACCACAGCCACCAGGGGCACCCTCCACCAGGCCCCCACTCATGTCTCCCACCACCCCCATCCCCCAGCCACCAGGGGCACCCTCCACCATGCCCCCACTCATGTCTCCCACCACCCCCACACCCCAGCCACCAGGGGCACCCTCCACCAGGCCCCCACTCATGTCACCCACCACCCCCACACCCCAGCAGTGCAGGGGCAGCCTCCACCAGGCCCCCACTCATGTCTCCCACCACCCCCACCCCCCAGCACTGTGGGGCACCTGCCAGCAGGCCCCCACCCATGTCAACTCATGTCTCCCACCACCCCCACCCCCCAGCCACCAGGGGCACCCTCCACCAGGCCCCCACTCATGTCTCCCACCACCCCCACCCCCCCAGCACTGTGGGGCACCTGCCAGCAGGCCCCCACCCATGTCCAACTCATGTCTCCCACCACCCCCACCCCCCAGCCACCAGGGGCACCCTCCACCAGGCCCCCACTCATGTCTCCCACCACCCCCACCCCCCAGCCACCAGGGGCACCCTCCACCAGGCCCCCACTCATGTCTCCCACCACCCCCACCCCCCATCCACCAGGGGCACCCTCCACCAGGCCCCCACTCATGTCTCCCACCACCCCTACCCCCCAGCCACCAGGGGCACCCTCCACCAGGCCCCCACTCATGTCTCCCACCACCCCCACCCCCCAGCCACCAGGGGCACCCTCCACCAGGCCCCCACTCATGTCTCCCACCACCCCCACCCCCCAGCCACCAGGGGCACCCTCCACCAGGCCCCCACTCATGTCTCCCACCACCCCCACCCCCCAGCCACCAGGGGCACCCTCCACCAGGCTCCCACTCATGTCTCCCACCACCCCCACCACCCAGCCACCAGGGGCACCCTCCACCAGGCCCCCACTCATGTCTCCCACCACCCCCACCCCCCAGCCACCAGGGGCACCCTCCACCAGGCCCCCACTCATGTCTCCCACCACCCCCACACCCCCAGCACTGTGGGGCACCTGCCAGCAGGCCCCCACCCATGTCCAACTCATGTCTCCCACCACCCCCACCCCCCAGCCACCAGGGGCACCCTCCACCAGGCCCCCACTCATGTCTCCCACCACCCCCACCCCCCAGCACTGTGGGGCACCTGCCAGCAGGCCCCCACCCATGTCCAACTCATGTCTCCCACCACCCCCACCCCCCAGCCACCAGGGGCACCCTCCACCAGGCCCCCACTCATGTCTCCCACCACCCCCACACCCCAGCCACCAGGGGCACCCTCCACCAGGCCCCCACTCATGTCTCCCACCACCCCCACCCCCCAGCCACCAGGGGCACCCTCCACCAGGCCCCCACTCATGTCTCCCACCACCCCCACCCCCCAGCCACCAGGGGCACCCTCCACCAGGCTCCCACTCATGTCTCCCACCACCCCCACCCCCCAGGGGCACCCTCCACCAGGCCCCCACTCATGTCTCCCACCACCCCCACACCCCAGCAGTGCAGGGGCAGCCTCCACCAGGCCCCCACTCATGTCTCCCACCACCCCCACACCCCAGCAGTGCAGGGGCAGCCTCCACCAGGCCCCCACTCATGTCTCCCACCACCCCCACCCCCCAGCACTGTGGGGCACCTGCCAGCAGGCCCCCACCCATGTCCAACTCATGTCTCCCACCACCCCCACCCCCCAGCCACCAGGGGCACCCTCCACCAGGCCCCCACTCATGTCTCCCACCCCCCCACCCCCCCAGCACTGTGGGGCACCTGCCAGCAGGCCCCCACCCATGTCCAACTCATGTCTCCCACCACCCCCACCCCCCAGCCACCAGAGGCACCCTCCACCAGGCCCCCACTCATGTCTCCCACCACCCCCACACCCCAGCCACCAGGGGCACCCTCCACCAGGCCCCCACTCATGTCTCCCACCACCCCCACCCCCAGCCACCAGGGGCACCCTCCACAAGGCCCCCACACATGTCTCCCACCACCCCCACCCCCCAGCCACCAGGGGCAGCCTCCACCAGGCCCCCACTCATGTCACCCACCACCCCCACACCCCAGCACTGTGGGGCACCTGCCAGCAGGCCCCCACCCATGTCCAACTCATGTCTCCCACCACCCCCACCCCCCAGCCACCAGGGGCACCCTCCACCAGGCCCCCACTCATGTCTCCCACCACCCCCACCCCCCCAGCACTGTGGGGCACCTGCCAGCAGGCCCCCACCCATGTCCAACTCATGTCTCCCACCACCCCCACCCCCCAGCCACCAGGGGCACCCTCCACCAGGCCCCCACTCATGTCTCCCACCACCCCCACCCCCCAGCCACCAGGGGCACCCTCCACCAGGCCCCCACTCATGTCTCCCACCACCCCCACCCCCCAGCCACCAGGGGCACCCTCCACCAGGCCCCCACTCATGTCTCCCACCACCCCCACCCCCCAGCCACCAGGGGCACCCTCCACCAGGCCCCCACTCATGTCTCCCACCACCCCCACCCCCCAGCCACCAGGGGCACCCTCCACCAGGCTCCCACTCATGTCTCCCACCACCCCCACCCCCCAGCCACCAGGGGCACCCTCCACCAGGCCCCCACTCATGTCTCCCACCACCCCCACACCCCCAGCACTGTGGGGCACCTGCCAGCAGGCCCCCACCCATGTCCAACTCATGTCTCCCACCACCTCCACCCCCCAGCCACCAGGGGCACCCTCCACCAGGCCCCCACTCATGTCTCCCACCACCCCCACCCCCCCAGCACTGTGGGGCACCTGCCAGCAGGCCCCCACCCATGTCCAATCCATGCCCCCCTGCACCTGGGTCCCAACATTCCCCAATCATGTCCGTAATGCCCATCCTCCCCTGCCAAAAGGCCCAACCAACTATCACACCCACCCACATATCAAAGGCAATTACATGTTACACCCCCAATTTAAATAATGCAATTGAACACATGTCTGTCACACACAATGGCTGCAAGTGAATGACAAAACACCCAACATGACATGCCTGAAAGCAATGAGATGATACGACACATTGAAGAATAAAAAAAATAATGTATTGAACAGCAAGTAGAATGGAAATGAAATAAGAAAAAACACAAAGCAAATCAAACAAAACAAGATGAATGTCCAAGAAAATAATCTGAAAAATAAAAATAAGCCAACGAAGAACCATGAAGAAGATCATCCTGGGTCCATGAGCCCAACCAAATTAAACCTAACTATGACTACTAACTAAAAACTGAACTATATACAAAAAAGTGGTGCATTGTCCAATCGCTACCAAAAAAAATCAGAAAAACAAAGGAAACCTAACCCTAACTATACAACTATATACAAAGGCAGCGGGCTATTCGGACGGCTCACTGGTTGTTGTCATGGGCCAGGGCATCATCGAACTCCTGGTCAATGGCTTGGAGGCGGGCATGTTCCCTGGCCCCGAGGTCCCGCAGGGATAACGCAGTGTCAAGCTCAAACTCCCTGCGAAGACCCTCGAGGCACTCAGCCCGCCTCAGCGCCCTCCGCATGGAGTCCTCCGCCCTGACCATCGTGAGCCGTTCCTCCTCTGCCCGCTTCCGCTCCGCACCTATCCGCTGGCACAACCGCTCCCACACGGAAGCCACACCCATTCCAGGGTTCTCCTGCCCTCCGGCCGATGCCTGCACCCCTGATGTTGATGGCCTCGAGCCATGATGCCTCCCACGTTGAGCCTGCTGCTGCCTCCGACGCAACTGCCTGTGCCAGCACGACGGCATCCAGGCTGATGGAAACCACCGACGCCGTCGTGCACGTGCCCTGCCCGATGATGCCGTCACATCCTCCATCTGCTGGGGTCCAGTTGCTCTGGTGTCCACCCCTGCTGGATCTCTGACTCCCGACTGTGGCAGGGATGGGATCCCCACCGAGCTGGCTGCATTGGTCGGGGCAGGTCCACAGGGGGCCCTGGTGGCATCTGGGCTGGAAGACGGCAAGGAGAACGACTGGTGGATAGCCTGCACAGAGGAAGAGAGGGCCGCCACATTGGCCAACACATGCAGGAAACCCCCGAACATGGCCGATCCCAATTGGGCCATGTCGGCACGGTGCACTTCGTGATGCCGTGCGTGCTCCTCCCGGGAAGCACGCACGGCATCACGAATCACAGCCGTGCGCATCGCGACCCCAATCAGGACCTTCTCCGCACGGCCAGGGGTTCCCACGTCCGCAGGTGGAGGGGAGTCAGGTGACATGGACATCCCCTCTACCTGCGGACAGGCCTGGGACGGGGCATCCCTGCTGGTGCATGGTGGTGCACTCACAGGGTCAGGGACAGCGACATGCACAGGCCCCTCCACGGTGACCTGTGCTGCCTCCTGCCCCTGGCCCTGGACTGCACCACTTGCACCAGCAGGGATGCCCCCACCAGGCCCCATGTGTGCCCCAGTGGCGGCCTCCTCCTCCTCTGTGCAAACCACCAACCTGGATGGCTCCTCACCGTCTCCCACCGTAGCAGGCCCCTGTGGGGGCTCACCCACCCCTTCCGCTGCAGCCGTGGGGGCATCCCCGCCGCCTTGCTCCACAGCGCCGTCTCCGCCCTCCTCTTTACTAGCCGCTGCGTAGAGGGAGACAAAGAACACAAGCATCAGGGCACTGTACAATGGTCCCCTAGACAGGAAGCAATAGCAGATGAGCACCACTGTCAAAGTACACTTCCATCATGTCCCTCCACAACACATGGGTCAGTCCAGGCAAAACACACACAGTAACAGGCATGGTGCATGCCATGGACATTTCCATGCATGTCCAATGGACTCTTGAAACATTCAATGATATGTAACTCACATGCATCATGGCTCATGCCTATCACATGCACACACTTCACCTCAGTCACATCCATCTGGCCCCAAACACACCAAACACAGCGGATACAAGGGTAATTTGGCTGCTTTACTGAATCTGTGCATTGTCACACACATGTGTCATGCATCCATGGCATGCACAAGTCACAGACACGCAGGTCAGGCACACAGACATGGCTACCATATTTGTACCTGGCATCAGCACCCATCCCTCACCCCCACCCATGTCCAGGTACAGAGACTGGCATGCTCTCATGTTCAAAATCTGCATAGGGCTCCCCATGCGGCATTTCAACACATGCAACAACCATGTGGGTCACACATCACTGGTCGCACATGCATTACCATGATGTCCCTGCACACATACATGCATACATGGCCTATGGCACACATACAGGCAAGTATCATAGAACCAGCACACCGCAACATGCCCTGTCTCACACAGTAATGCATGGACACTTACCGCTCAACTCCAGACGGGCCTCCCTCTCAAGGATCTGGGCGTGGAGCGCTGGGCGTACGCGTTCCAGGACCCTCATCTGGATGGAACTCATGCGGCCCCGGCCCCCCTCCACGAGGCGCCGGGCCTTCACAAGGTCTCTGGACCTCAAGTCCTCCCAGCGCATCTTGATCTTCAGGACGTCGCGGGTTGCCACCCCCTCCGCGTTGATGGCAACCACACAGTCGGCCCAGATCCTCTGCCGTCCTTCCTTGCTGGCGCGGGACGATCCAAAGAGGGCATCATACTGCCCCAGGACATGCTCCACCAGGACACCAACTTCGGTGACAGTGAAGCTGGTGCCCCTCTGCCCCTCTGGCCTGGGGTTGCCACTGGTGCCAGATGTGGAAGTGCCCGACATGGCAACCCCAGAGGCAGGTGTGGGTGGGCAACTGGGTCCTGGGGCTGGGCTGTGGAGCGATGTAATCCCAGTCGGGAGTCTTCAGTTCCAGCAGGGGTGGACACAGCAACTGGACCCCTGCAGATGGCTGATGTGCAGGCACCAAATGGCAGGGCACGGTGGCAGCAGGCAGGCAGGCAGCAGCAGATGGCACGTGGGAGGCTGCTCGGGGCACGGGGGGCAGTAACTCGGCCTTCTGGGCAGGAGCGTGGTCTTCCGTGTGTTTTCGCGTGGCCAGCTTGATACGGAGTGATTTGGCACGTGAAAATCCTGCACGTCAGCGTGAAATCCGAGGAAAGGCCCTTAGCGCGTAAGCGCGTCAGCACGCATACGCGATTCTATTGGACCAGAGTCCCTCAGCGCGTAAGCGCGTCTGTGACGTGACCCGCACGGGTGTTCCCCACTCAGCACGTGATGACGGGGCACACGTGGAGATACTGCACGTCAGAGTGTCATCGCGTGTAATTGGACAAAAGTGCGCGTACACGCGATTGGCCTATGTACGTGTATTTAATGGGTGCGCGGGCACTTACACACGCAAGTACGTCAGCGAACCTGTATCCCGTGGTGCGTGTGAATTTCCACACGCTTATGGACTGGGAACTGGATTCCAGGGGTGCGCGGGTCACACGCTGTATCCCGTGGTGCGTGTGAATTTCCACACGCTATTGGACTGGGAACTGGATTCCAGGGGTGCGCAGGTCACACGCTGTATCCCGTGGTGCGTGTGAATTTCCACACGCTATTGGACTGGGAACTGGATTCCAGGGGTGCGCGGGTCACACGCTGTATCCCGTGGTGCGTGTGAATTTCCACACGCTATTGGACTGGGAACTGGATTCCAGGGGTGCGCGGGTCACACGCTCGCCTAGAACACGCGCAAAGCATACATTTGCGGACTTTAACAATAACAAGCTCAGACGCCAGGATGAACATACCGTTCCTAGCAGCAGTGGCAGTGGGCTACCAAAGGAGGAGGAGGAGGATAGTCAGGGCCAGAATATTCACACCCAGAACCAGCCTTTTCGGGATGCCTGATGACCAGGTGTATGGGAGGTACAGGTTTCCACCACACATTATACTGGACCTGGTGAGTGAGTGGGAGGATGACCTCACATCACCCACCCTGTGCTCCCAAGCACTCAGCCCCCTGGAGAAGGTCCTCAATGTACTGCACTTCTTAGCCACTGGATCATTTCAGCGGACAAGTGCCATAGTGGGTGGGGTGTCACAGGCCACCCAGTCACGCTGCCTACACCAGGTCTTGAACATCATCACTGCACGGCCATCAGTCCGCAGGCACATATACCTGCCCAGAACCCCTGCAGAAAGGCATGCTGCCGCCCTGGATTTTTACGCTGTGGCACGATTCCCCAAAGTGCTAGGTGCCATCGACTGCACCCATGTGGCTCTACGTCCCCCCAGGGCATCTGAGCACATCTATAGGAACCGCAAGCACTGGCATTCCATCAACGTGCAGGTAGCATGTAATGCCAAGGGAATCATCACCTCAGTATATGCCAACTATCCCGGCTCCACCCACGACAGCTTCATTTACCGAATGTCCACCCTAAGCCGGGACCTAGAAGCTGGGCGGCATGGCGATACATGGCTGCTTGGTGAGTATGTATGCCACCGCACATGCATGCATGTTGGATACTGAGCAAGGTCACAACCCCACCAATGATACCAATCACCACCTCCACAGGGGACAGTGCCTACCCTCTCAGCCCCCACATGATGACGCCAATTCGGAACCCCACCACGCCACCCCAGGTAAGATATAACACAGCCCACATTACAACCAGGGGCATAGTGGAGCGCACATTCGGAGTGCTAAAGTCACGCTTTCGCTCCCTTGACCGTTCTGGCGGGCAGCTGTTATACGCTCCCCCAGTAGTGTGCAGGATCATAGTGGCAGCATGTGTCCTGCACAACGTTGCAACACGCCGGGGCCTGGCCGTGGACATGGTGGTGGCCCCACATCCCCAACCACATGCACAGCCGCTGCGCATGGGAGGGGAAAGGGCACTGGGGGAGGCAGCCCGTACACAGCTAGTGGCTAATTACTTCACATAGAAATCACACCCCTGTGGAGTGCACACTGCCCTGGCACATTCCATCTGACAATCAATGATGACTCAACCTGACACTGATCCTGAATGTCTGGAAAATGAACCGTCAAAACCATATCAGCCTGAGATTGTTCACCTGTAGTGTCACAATGTGTGCATCCCTACCCACACAGACACCACCAATGCAGTTTTGTGAAGTTACACATTGAAGCAGCTAAAATGAATACCCACTTGCAAAATGCAACAAGAGGACAGTGCCATGTCAGCCAACCCAACCCCAGCACCGCCACATGACACACCGTGCCATGTCATGCTAATTGCAGGTAAACAAAGTAATCCCCACAACATGACATCAGTCTCACTATGTACAGTGGCACTATTAGAAACCTGCAACACCTGAAATGCTCACAGCAATGCCGGACCAACAACATACTTGAGCACGTAGTACCATTAACATGACATCACAAATGTTACATATTAGTAGTCTCACCACCTGGAAATGCCTGCACTCCCACCACTACCAACTGTGCAGTGTTGTCGCCATCTAGAGTTGTAGGTGCACTGCTGCCAACATGGACCCCATCTCCAGACATGAGGAAGGGACCTGCAAATTGGGAGGTAGACACAGAAGAAGAGTTACACATCAATGCAACATGCAGTGTACAACACAACAGCAATATGCACTAGGAATGTATACACAGTATTGACTACAGACTGCCCACACAGCTCATGGGAGTCCAACGTCACTGTGTAATTCACTGTCACTTGGGCACACCCTTTACAAGCCCATGGAAACGGGAAGCAGGAGGGGTGTGTGTGACTCAAACCCAAGCATCTGAACCAAATACATTACAAGCCTGCATGTGCCCAGCCACAATGCAGCGTATGCCCACAGGAACCACGGAAGCCAACAGATCGTCCCAAAAAAATTGGGAATAAAAGAAATCAAAATAAAAATAAAAATAAGAAACAATCAAAAATGGCCATTGATGGGCACGGGGGGTTGGGGAGGCCACCCAGGAGGTCCGAGGACAGGATGCACACCAGAACCCACCTGCGTGGATCCTGGGAAGATAAAACACCTCCATGGGCTCATGTCCCACACGGCTACCCTATTGTGGGAGTATCACTGCTGTCGCTATTATCACCCTGTGCAGCTGCATCCGGAGGTGGTTGCACTATGGGAGGCAGTCCACGCAAGGCCCTAGTCTGCTCCTCCATGGCTGCAAGCATGCGGGTGTGGTAGGTCTGGTTCTGGAGGATGAGTGTGCGGAGGTCCCCATGCAACAACTCACGGGATGCCCGGACCTCCGCCCTCGTTGCCTGCATCTCAGCTGAGAGCGTACGGGTGAGACGCTCCAGCTGCTGTTCTGTCCTTTGGTGTGTTGAAGCCTCAAGCTCAACAAGAGTCGTCCTGAGGTGAAGGAGCTCCTGCCTCAGGGCTTCCCTGTGGCCCTGGGACTCAATGGAGATGGCCTCCTGCAGAGTCGCCAGTGCCGCCCGCCTGTCCCTGTTGGACCCCAACATGTCCTCCCTGTGTGACTGGCAGATGGAGTCGGTTGCCTGCTCTAGTCGCTCCATCAGCCTTTCTGGGGGGACAATGGAAGTGGCCACCCTATCCATGGCCTGAGCCATCATCTCGGATGATGCAGCCTGTTGGGTTGCCATACTGTAAATGGATTGCTCCCATGCGGTATTGCCGGGTGGCGTATGGCCACCACGTCGGCGGGCACCACACCTGTCTGGGGCAAGGCGAACTGCGCCTTGCTGTGCCGGCACTGCCTGAGGCTGCAGGACTGCATTCCCCCTCTGATCTGCTGGCCCAGGAACAGGATCAGATGTCGCGGAGTGTGACCCTGCATCCGTAACCACCGAAGGCGTAGCTGCCAACACTGACATCCCCATGGAGGGTTCTGACCCTGGTGCAGGTGGGTGAGACAGAACAGAATCCCTCCCTGGAACACTCACCTGCGACGGCACGTAGGTCTCATCCGAATCAACACCTGAGTACAGCTCGGGGGAGGTGCAGCCAGAGACACCCCTTGAGAGCACGACCTGCAGCACTTGTGGGTTCTCCCCCACCACCACACCACGTCCCTCACTGGTGGTTGGTCGGCCCTCGGACCCCTCCTGGGTCTGCACCATCTCCACAACCCCAGCAGTATCAGGTGCGTCTTCCCCTGCAAAGACATGAAAACAAAGAAATGGAAACAGGCATTAGCACCATGGCACACATTGAGGGCTGAGAAGCAAGAGAACCAGTACTTGATTGACACATGTCCCACATGACTAAAACCCTCCCATGCATGCACCCTCACTGCGTATGAAGTCCAGGCAAATGGCACACACTGATGACACCAAGATGGAAGATGAACACATTTTCTGCATGCTGCCTGGCAGTGGCATCACACATTGGCCTGTGATTGGCAGGTGAAACACACATGCCATCACACAGATGGCATGTACCATTGCTATTGAGTGAAGATGGAGAGGAGGGCAGCACCTATTCATTCAGTCCAGTTCCCGCATGTAATAGCTTTTCTAATTCTAACAGGTCAGATTTTTCACCTGGAGCTGCCAGTCTGAAATGGTCCAATTGCACAGGGACATGTGTGTACAAATGATATCCAGGTAACAAAGTCACTCCACTTTACCATACCCATGTCAGACATGTGACTAGTGGACAGCGACATGCCTAGTGAAAGTGGTGGAATGCAAACAAACTGACTGAATGAACAGTGAAAGAGAAGCAAATATGTTGTGGCAAGGTGACACTTCAAGGGCAACTGGCGTGCAGTTGGGCTAGATGTCTACTGTTGGCTATGGCCAAATGCAGCTGCGCAGGAAGGATTGCATGAAGCACATGGCTGACCCATACGACTCAGGCGCACACACTCTCACCTGGCACCCGAACAGAAGCCCTCACACACACACCATGCACATGGATGACACACACATGCATGGGCACTCACCGGACAATGCCTCGTAATCAGCCAGATCTCCCACGCCTTGGATCTGTTCCTCCGTGACGTAGGTCCCAGCGACTGACTCATGTGGAGTGAGTTCCATGTCTACTACTGGAGACCCACCTCCAGTCACTAGAGTTGCGGCATGACTTGAGGCCAGCTTACTCTTTGCCCTGCGCTTTAGGTCATTCCAGCGCTTATAGCAATCATTGGCTGTGCGCCTCACAATTCCAAGGGCACTTACGATGTCCGCAACGGTCTGCCAGTGTGCCTGGCGTAGTGCAGGTGTGGTCTTGGATCCTGCAACAATGACCATCTCGTTGTCATGTCCGGACACATACTCGACAAGTGCATTCAGTTCGTCATCCGTGAAGCTGGGCTTCCTGGACGGGCCGGACTGTGTAGCCGTGTCTGGGGCATCAGCCTGTGCCGGACGAGCACTCTTCCTCTTCCGCTTGGAAGGTGGTGGTGATCCTGAGTGTCCTGCGCCGCTGTGGACACTAGGGGCAGGAGCCCTGGTGGACTCTGTATCAGGAGTGTGGGATTGCACACTCAGCATGGGAGTTGGTGCAGGCATTAGCTCTAGTGTGATGGTGTCAGGGGGAATGTCAGCAGCATGGACTAGGACCGACACTGTCCTGGCTGGGTGTGTGAGGGCTGGGGTGGATGGAGCCGCAGCTGCCCCTGCAGCCTCTCCGCCCTGCCTCCTTGGTGCAGCAGATGACCTTGCTGCCCCAGATCCACGTGGCATGATGGCATCAACGTGCACCAGCGCACGTGTCGTAGCCCTGCTGACCTGGAAGTCAGCCATGGAGTCAGCCAGGTCTGGTGCCACAATGGGCTGGTCCAACAAGGGCTGAGCATGGATGGTGTCAGCCACATCAGCCTCAATGGGAGGGGGGGGGGATTATGGGTGCCCCTGACTGGTCCTCCACACATGGGGGGACAGGCTCACCCTGCAAGTTACGACCACGTCCCCTACCGGATCCACCACGGCCACCACTTGTGGCTCTTCCACCTTTGCCACCCTTACGGAATCCTCGCCTCCCAGCCATGGCACTGATGTTAATGTGCGTATGGGAGTGGATGTAGACTATTGTCCTGGGCAATTGGGGGTCAAAGGGGTTGGGTACCAGATGGTAATTGTACCCTAGTGCTCTAGCAAGGCTGAATGTAACCCCTGGGGAAAGATGACGGGTCACGCAACGCACAGGAGGCCCAAAAAAGGGAGATGACGTGCACGCAACCCCTCCCCGTGTGCAGAAAGAAAAACCTGCACTACGCTGTGGCACCCAGAAACACAAGAATGAACGTATGCGTGTCACACGCAGCCTAGAATGACCTCTGAAGGGGTAGGCTACACACGGGGCTAGCACAGATGTTAGATACGTGCGTGACTCACCGTCTGCCAGGTAAACGAGCGTGTAAAAGGAGCACGTTTGGTTGGCAACACCCCCGCCAAAAGAAGATTTGTCCGCTGTCTGAGGAGACAGGACAACAGTAGAAGGGAACACTGTTTGAGGGAACAGGCCCAGGTAAACCAGTTAAAGAGAAAAAAGAGCAAAAGCTGTCAGAGGTAACAGGGAATACGAACTAGAAAAGCCGTGAAGTAAATCGCGTGTGAAACGACAAGAAGTACAGAATTCACCCACTCGCTCTCCACGAAAAGCACGTACAAGGAAAACGTGTTATACACGTACCTTTTATACAGGCCCACACGTCCAGCGTCACTTACGCGGCCTGTACGCGCTAGGGCCATTTCCACCTATTACATGCTTTGTCACTTCTGCGTGTAGGGCCATTTCCACCAATTACACGCTTTGTCACTTCTGCGTGTAGGGCCATTTCCACCAATCACACGCTTTGTCACTTCTGTGTGTAGGGCCATTTCCACCAATCACACGCGATTACACTCTGACGTGCAGTCTTTCCACGTGTGCTCTGTCATCACGTGCTGTGTGGGAAACACCTGTGCGGGTCACGTCACAGACGCGCTTACGCGCTGAGGGCCTTTCCTCAGTTTTCACGCTGACGTGCAGGATTTTCACGTGCAAAATCACTCCGTACCAAGCTGGCCACGCGTACGCACACGGAATACCACGCTCCTGCCCGGAAGGCCGAACTACTGCCCCCCAGAGCCCGAGCACGCTCCCACCTGCTGCTGCCTGACTGCCTGCTGCCCCTGCACTGCTGGGGGGTGGGGGTGATAGGGGACATGAGTGGGGGCCTGGAGGAGGCTGCCCCTGGTGGCTGGGGGGCGGGGGAGGTGGTAGACATGGGTGGGGGCCTGGTGGAGGCTGCCCCTGGTGGCTGGGGGGTGGGGGTGGTGGTAGACATGGGTGGGGGCCTGGTGGAGGCTGCCCCTGGTGGCTGGGGGGTGGGGGTGGTGGTAGACATGGGTGGGGGCCTGGTGGAGGCTGCCCCTGGTGGCTGGGGGGTGGAGGTGCAGGGGGACATGAGCAGGTGTGCAGGGTAGTCCCCTGTTTTGTGGGCTGCCTGCAGGGGCCGTGGAGGGTGTACAGGGAACACCTGTGAGGACCCACCCAGCCTAATCGCGTGTGTAACTTCCAACGCACCCCTGTAATACACGTACCCTGCTGAAGTCGCGTGTAAAACTTCCTGCGCACCCCTGAAATGCATGCGCCCAGGCTATTCGCGAGTGGGACTTCCCGCGCACCCCTGAAATACACGTAGCACGCTGGGAGACATGAGTGGGGGCCTGGTGGAGGCTGCCCCTGGTGGCTGGGGGGTGGGGGTGCAGGGGGACATGAGTGGGGGCCTGGTGGAGGGTGCCCCTGGTGGCTGGGGGGTGGGGGTGCAGGGGGACATGAGTGGGGGCCTGGTGGAGGGTGCCCCTGGTGGCTGGGGGGCGGGGGTGGTGGTAGACATGGGTGGGGGCCTGGTGGAGGCTGCCCCTGGTGGCTGGGGGGTGGGGGTGGTGGTAGACATGGGTGGGGGCCTGGTGGAGGCTTCCCCTGGTGGCTGGGGGGTGGGGTGGTAGACATGAGTGGGGGCCTGGTGGAGGGTGCCCCTGGTGGCTGGGGGGTGGGGGTGGTGGGAGACATGAGTTGGACATGGGTGGGGGCCTGCTGGCAGGTGCCCCACAGTGCTGGGGGGGTGGAGGTGGTGGGAGACATGAGTGGGGGCCTGGTGGAGGGTGCCCCTGGTGGCTGGGGGGTGGGGGTGGTGGGAGACATGAGTTGGACATGGGTGGGGGCCTGCTGGCAGGTGCCCCACAGTGCTGGGGTGTGGGGGTGGTGGGTGACATGAGTGGGGGCCTGGTGGAGGCTGCCCCTGGTGGCTGGGGGGCGGGGGAGGTGGTAGACATGGGTGGGGGCCTGGTGGAGGCTTCCCCTGGTGGCTGGGGGGTGGGGGTGGGGTGGTAGACATGGGTGGGGGCCTGGTGGAGGCTGCCCCTGGTGGCTGGGGGGTGGGGGTGGTGGTAGACATGGGTGGGGGCCTGGTGGAGGCTTCCCCTGGTGATTGGGGGGTGGGGGTGGGGTGGTAGACATGGTTGGGGGCCTGGTGGAGGCTGCCCCTGGTGGCTGGGGGGTGGGGGTGGTGGTAGACATGGGTGGGGGCCTGGTGGAGGCTGCCCCTGGTGGCTGGGGGGTGGAGGTGCAGGGGGACATGAGCAGGTGTGCAGGGTAGTCCCCTGTTTTGTGGGCTGCCTGCAGGGGCCGTGGAGGGTGTACAGGGAACACCTGTGAGGACCCACCCAGCCTAATCGCATGTGTAACTTCCCACGCAGCCCTGTAATACACGTACCCAGCCAAATCGCGTGTGATAATTCCCGCGCACCCCTGTAATACACGTACCCAGCCAAATCGCGTGTAAAACTTCCCGTGTACCCCTGTAATACACGTACCCAGCCAAATCGCGTGTGATTATTCCCGCGTACCCCTGTAATACACGTGCCCTGGCTAATCGCGTGTAAAACTTCACGCGTACCCCTCTAATACACGTACCCTGGCCAATCGCGTGTTAAACTTCCCGCGTACCCCTGTAATACACGTGCCCTGGCTAATCGCGTGTAAAACTTCACGCGTACCCCTCTAATACACGTACCCTGGCCAATCGCGTGTTAAACTTCCCGCGTACCCCTGTAATACACGTGCCCTGGCTAATCGCGTGTAAAACTTCACGCGTACCCCTCTAATACACGTACCCTGGCCAATCGCGTGTTAAACTTCCCGCGTACCCCTGTAATACACGTACCCTGGCTAATCGCGTGTACAACTTCCCGCGTACCCCTGATATGTACGTTACCCGCTTTGCGTTCCTTGTTTGGCAGCCCTGTAAACTGGTCCAGGGTTAGCGCAGCCCTTTGCGATGATTTAGCGATTTTGATGGCTTTTCCTTGCGCGAGGGCGTTCTTGGGGGCGTTACTGGCGCTGCTGCAGGGTCGCTGCAATACTCTGCGCCACGGCTGGTTTGGGAGCCTAAAATCCATGAATACGCTGTGCGCGGAAATCGGTTTTAGCGCACGTGTCTGGCGCAGACAATCGCACGCGGACACTCTGCGCCAGCCGCTTGCGACACTTTTCTGCGAAATTCTATGAATTACCCTCATAGACTCTACTCTCGAACATGCTAATTTTTCATCTCATAAAGTAAATTAGGGTAAAGGTTTATCTTTTTATGTTTTTCTCCATGCACCATTTTCTATTAGTATCACTGGTCTCTGGTCAGTGTTTCCAGCAGGGCTCCTACTCTGTAAAGTCAGTACACAGAATGTATGTATATTAGTGGCTTTTGTTTGTGGTCAGTGGCAGCAGTTTAGAAACATAATGTAAACGGCTTGCCACTAATCCAATAATGTGTGTTACAGCCAGGTATTTCCATGCTTGAGTTCCCGTGTTCAATAAAACTGAGGGGATATGTTGCTTAATACACTCATTGCCTTTCATCTCATATGTATTTACATTGGATTCATTAGTATACACGGTGGAGCTGCTCCGAGTTTGATGAGTGTGTGTAGGCAATACATGGACTGCTCAACTATGAGCAGTGCGATTGCAGCAAAATGCCATTATATTATCAATTAGTCTAAAAATGATGTTAGTGGTGGTTACTTAATCCACTTGTTTCCATGTATCTAATGCATACTTGAAATTGATTCATTTACTGACAGCTTGGAGCGTCTCCGATCGTGACTTGCGAGTGTTAGCAATCCATAAACTGCTCCATTCTGAGCGGGGTGGTTATGGTGAAATTCCATCACATTGTAAATTAGTATAAAAATGGCGTTAGTAGAGATTGTATCTCTTACCCAATGTATGGAAGATTACAGGTTTCCGACGCTGGAACCGAGTAACTGAAATTGGTCACAAAGTGTGTTATCCTGTTTATACTAGGCGACCAAAACTGTTGGGATGTGAATGTAGCTAGTGACCATGTTGGAGGAGTTCTAATAGAGTGTACCTTGTGGCACCCACCATCCTGTTGTTTGGTGTATGTACCCAATGCAGACACTTGCAGGATATTGGAATTGTACAACACAATTATACATTTGCATTATGCATGTTATAAGCCATTATCAATATTGTAAGTATAATAGTGTGGTGCCAAAATCGGTGGTGCTGTTTTTAGCTGCACATATGTAGATCATTTTCCCCATATTGTTATAAATCACAGTGGATTACAGATTTTAAGACTAATAGCATACATATATATCCCGCCACAGTGGTGTACACTCTTGTCACAATTTGATCAGCATTGTTTACGTGGAATATCATGTCAATAGATGAATGACTCCCCATGTACTGTCAATGATGAAACTGGAGTAACGTTGTGGCTACACTTGAAATCAATGTTATTATAGCAGACACGCTAGACCAAGGGTGTGTAGCCCTCACTGCTGGTTTATAAAGCCAAGGTCCATAGTTTTGCTGCTATCATCAATTCCCTGTGCTGCGGTATTCTCTATAGGGTATGCACCCCATATTTTGATATCAATCACTATCAACAGAAACTATAAGTGAAGATAGCATTTTCCCAGTGGTGCCCGTTCACCCTTGTAATGTGTGCATTGTTCTATTCCGCACATCGTCTTGATTGGAGGCATGCAGATAATGTAATTTGAGGACATTGATCACCTGACTAGCAAGAGTGCTAGCACACTGGGTTTTTCAGCTGATGAAGGCAGTGCCATTTTTGATTTAATGAAAGATACAGGACTCAGTAGTAAAGGAAGCGACTCAAAACATAAAATAAAACTGCTAGACTTTGTCATTAGAGAGGAAATACATTGTAAATGACATGCTATGACACTAGGCAGATACTATCGAGCCCAACACATTCCAAGAGAAATGCACATTCCACTAAGCCCCAGTCCGTATAAAGAGACCAACAATTTTGTACAGATATGGGCACAGATTCTCAATATGTGCTTCCTCGAGCTGATCCTACTCACCATCCAGGAATTAGCAAGCAACAGCGGCCACCTAGGGAAGGAGATAGAGGAACTCACAACTGAAACCACTGGTCTTACCAACACCAAGTCATTTGCAAAGATCCTTACTGATATCAATAGCAAACTTGAATCTTACAGAATAGAGTATGAGACAAAAAAACAAAAAAATGTCAAGAAGGACACGTGTGACTACCTCAAAAATGAGGTATACATCTGGGCCGACAAATATCAACAGTAACCTATGAGAATGGGAGGATACTCATCATCAGTTTCCGAAACAGTGCAGACAGATGCACCTGCAGCAACCCCAGCCGCCCAAGAGGCAAGCCCCTCCAAGATCACAACTGGAGAGAGATCCAACACAACACAACATCACTATTTAGAGCAGGGCACACAAGGATGAGTCAAGGAGCGGGAGGTTGCAAAAGAAGCATAAGGATGCAGACCTAATTCCAGGCACAAAGACCTTAGTTGTCAATCTGTCCAACAGACTGTTTGCCGCACATGAGACCCAGAGTCTACAGAAAGGGCTCAAATACGTCCCCACTTCCAGTTCAAACCTTTTTTAATATGAAAGACAACCTATTTAAATGTAACGGTAAACTCAAACTGAAGACCATCTTTGCAGAGTTACCCCCAAAAGATGATGCTACAGACTTAGGTGACACAGAAGAGGAAGACGTATACACTGAGATTAAGTTTACTGTGGTTACCGTCAGTGGTGTGTGACATGTATTACCATCCTAGAGTACTCTGTTTGAAGGGCGCACTTGTTTGGAGGGGGCAATTTGTAGATGTCAGACATTACAGTTTGCATCTTGAGACTTACAGATCACCATGTGCACCCAACGTGCCAGGTGAGATGAATATTTACATCTGGGGTCCAGATTAGACTCAATAATGAGGGAGATCTATCAAAGAGAATTAGTACCTTTGTGAGCCTGAGACAGGGATGTGTATTAGCACCATGGCTGTTTAATCAGTATATGTCAGATGCATGTTTGAACTGAGGGATTGCAACAATGTGAATAAAGGCCCTGTCATTTTTCACCCACGCACAGGTGAGAAAATCAGACTCGGAGACTTTAGAGAATGGCCCTCATTACGACCCTGGCGGTAAGGGGTTTACGCCAGCGTTAGCTGCGCCGACCCCTTACCGCCAACTACGAGTTCCCAAAGCGCCATGGTCACTTTTCCGCCCGCTTTTTGCGGGCGTAAAAATCCATGGCGCTATGGGACCTTGGTGTTAATTACGCCACCGTAATGTACGGTGGCGTAATTAACGCCTTCCCCACTCCCATTGAGCCCTATGGGGCCGAAATGGGAATGGGGAAGGGTAAATGGGTCAATGGGGACTTACCGCCCCGCCGACCTCGGAATGGGGCGGTAAGTCCGCCATCCGCCATGGCGTAAACGGACTTTACGCCATGGCGGAAAAGTCCGCCGATGGCGGATAAAATACGCCAGGGTCGTAATGAGGGCCAATGTGATTTACTGCATTAAATGTCCATGCAACACCTGCTATGTTGGTGAAACCAAAAGACGAGCAAGGATAATATGGGATGCATATAAGTCTAATATACGTATGTACATCAGTATGTACATCAGTATGTACATCAGTAGCACAACATTTCCATGAGCAGGGACACACCAAACCACAGATGAAATTTCAAGTCCTTGAAATAATATGCACCAACTGGTATTGTGGAGGTAGCACAAGAAGAAAGAGCACAGAGAGAGGTGCTCTGGGTGCACAGGCTTAAATCCTTAATGAACTCAATTTACACTGTTTTCTGTGAAGATGCACAGCATACTCTGTTCACACTGTGAAAAGTCACCTTGTGTAGGTGATCCACCATGAATGCTTGCATTGGGTTTCACTGATCCAGACATGTTGTATTACTCATTTCTTTATTGCCTGACTATCAACTTCCATTGATTTTCATGTTGCACAAGAGCAGATCTCATTGCATTATGAAGTAGCAAGTTTGCACAATTTATTTATGATGCAGGATTGAATTTAGTTGATAATGTTAAACTACTTGGTCTTCTCTGGTACTGTTACAGAGCAATATCATGATCAGCACCTCTTTCAGTTTACACTACACCCCACACAACCAGTTTGTACACCAGTATAATGTTGCAGTGTGCATTCTTTATGTAGGCAGGATTACCTCCAATGGTGAAGGCTAGACTCCACGTTTGTGCATATCCACAGAGATATGAGTACTTCTTATGGACCACTCTGCACCCTGTGCTATTGGCAAGTGTAGCAGTATGATTTTGTATAGAGTTTTCAACTGTTTCGGCAATGGTCCTTGCAGCGGATTGTTGTGCCATGTATTTAAGTCTCTGAACTAGATGTAGAGTTATCTATTTTTTACTCATTAGGGGCATTTGTTGAAAAATTACCATCACTTAGCTGGCACTGTTGAAGATGCCCCTGTGGGGCTCCAGACGCACAGTTAGATTTCCTATGAGGTCATGTGCGCGCACATGTGACCCTGGTCATACCTACATATACTTGCAAATAAACACTACTCAGTCACGAGAGCACGAGATACTAGAAGGACACATAGCTGCATTAACAGGTAAGGAGAGTGGTTGACCTAGTAAGGCACTAACTGGATAAATGCATCCAACCTATTACAATGTGCCTTAACAAGACTCAGGTGGCCTCTTTGTTGTGCCTTACCATACCATGTATTGCTTTAATTATGTCTTTCTCTAAATACGCACCTTTTCCCACATTGGACAGAAACAGCAGACTTCGAGCTAGATTACCCCGCCTTTACGAGCCTATATGCTATAGCAACAAGGCCTTTATCACCCAACATGAACTTACCTCACAGTACCCTAAGCCATGTCCCAACCTAACTATACACAGCAATACTATTCAAACTACACTCATTCCAATAAAAATCCAGAATACACCTAATGTAGCCACATTTTCTGGAGCCTTGATCAAAGCCAGGTCTCTAGTGACCCACAACACTGAAATAGCTGACACCCTATCCTCTGATAATCTTGACTTTCTGGCAGTTACTGAATCATGGCTCCATGAAGCAGCAGATCCAGCACTATCTCTAGCCATTGCTAAAACGATCAATTAATCAGAATGACCAGACCTAACAGCAGAGGAGACCATTATAGCAAAAACTAACCTTGCTCTAAGACTACTAGCTCAACCTCCCTTTAAATCATGCAAACTGCTCACAGCCAAATTTCCTATCTCTAGCTGCCACACCATAACAATCTACCTAATATATAGGCCACCTGGCCCCATTGGGACCTTCGAGGATGATCTATCTAGCCTCTTAGCCAACAATACAAAATATTCCTCACAAATCCTATTACTAGGTGATTTTAACTTAGGATTCAATGATCCTGATGACAAACCAGCCCAATCTATAGCCACTATGCTAGCTGAACATGGCCTCCGCCAAAAGGTTCTCACCCCAAAACACGACAAAGGAAGGACCTTGGACTGAATCGCTACCTTGAACTGTGATACTACCATCACCAAAATGACCCCTCAACAATGGACAGAGCACTGCATTATCGATTTTGCATTAACTTTGAATAACCAATTACCAAAGAGAAAATTATGGCACCACCCCTACGCACTGGAGCCAAACAAAATATAACTCCAGACAATCTCCTGCCATTGCTACTACCGACTATCAATGCTCTTCCCAATAACTTGGATCCTGAGCTCCTGGTAGAAAGCTATTATAATGCAATGAAGAAAGCTATTATAATGCAATGAAGAAAGCATTAGATACTATTTCTCCTCTAAAGCTTCAAAAAAGTAAACAAAAAGCACACCTAAACGCCTGGTTCACCCCCCACTTAAAAGAATTAAGAATGTAAAAAAGGAAACCAGAATCTAAATGGCGTCACACCCCATCTGAAGAAAACAAACTGAAACGTAAACATTTCGCTAATAATTACAAAAAAGAAATCCTTCTCACAAAAAAAAATCTCTTTAACGAAAGAATCTGCAATGCAAGTTCCAACAGCAAGTAACTATTTGCAATCCTAAGGGAGCTGGAATCCCCTGTACTCCCACCTGACAACATAACCAAAGACAAACAATGGTGCACTAGCATCCAAAATGCTCTAACAAATACAATTTAAAAAAACTCCAAACCAAAACCTCCTTAAAAAAAGACTCTCTAACTCCAAACGAGACACCTCTCATCACCAGCCATACGACAATCAACTCACCAGGCCCTGACCCATTTAAATTTGACAGAATCTCCATTCTGGAAACCAAAAGGGTTATCACATCCCTAAAACCATCCAACTGTAAGGGTGACAGCTGCCCAGCCCAGCTAATTAAGGATGCAGCAAGGGACCTAGCCCCTTCATAACCAAACTGATTAATGCATCCTTCTCTACTAACACTATCCCAAGCAACCTAAAAGAGTCATGGGTTCTACCTCTCCTCAAGAAGCAAACCCTAGACCCCGCTATTCCCACCAACTACAAGCCCATCACCACAGTACCCTTCCTTCTCAAGATAATAGACAGAGTAGCATACCTACAAATCCAGCACTATCTTGAATTTAACCAGCTCCTAGGTGCCCGCCAATCAGGGTATAGACCCAGCAGAGCACAGAGACAGCCTTAATTGATCTCAAAGTACAGATTGATGAGCTCAACGACAAGGGAAACACTGCCATGCTACTCCTCCTTGATCTGTCGGTGGCCTTTGATCTGGTGGATCACACAGTCCGGTGCAAACACAAGGTATCGGCTGCCCACTTTTCAAGCAAGGCCATAGCATGGATCCAATCATTTTTGGACAAACGCACAATGAGAGTCTTCTCCACATTGGCATCAGCAGACCCTATCAAAATAGTTTGCGGTGTACTCCAAGGTTCTTGCGTCTCGCCAACTCTGTACAATATCTTTACCAAGCCCCTATTTGACAAATTGGATAGACCGGGTGTCACCAACACAAATTATGCAGATGACACTCAGATCCTCATTCCCCTTTCAGGCAATTTCGACTCTGATAAGGTCTTGGTAAATAGAATATATCTCATCATTCAGGCATGGATGGACACGCACAGCCTCTGCCTGAATGATGATAAAACTGAAATACTGCTCCTCGGATCCGCTGCCAAACTAAAAATAAACTTAGCCCCAACTACTCTGCATTTATCATTGGTGGCAAAATAATCACAGTTGCCAAAGCAGTGAAAACACTAGGTTTTCACCTTGACTCTGTCTTAACACTGAAGAAACAAGTGAACTCCTTAGCATCCTCTACTGCCTACACTTGCAAGCTCATTATAGCAAGTAGAGCTTTCCTCATCCAAGCCAGCTGCATCATCATTGCCAATGCCCTAATACTCTCCAAACTTGACTATTGCAATGCCTTGTATTTGGGAGCCAACAAATACATAATTGACAAACTTCAAACATTGCAAAACAATGCCCTTAGAGCTGCCCTTACCTTCTAGAGAACACAAGTGGCTAATAATCAGCGACAGAATCTCACTTAAAACAGCATCACTTACCTTTAAATGTCTCAACAATGTAGCCCCCCTCTACCTGACAGCAAGGATAGTGAGAAAAACATCGACCCGCCCTACCAGAACTGCCAATTCCTACTGCCTACAGATACCTAAATTCAGACTGAACAAAACAGGCAGCAGCAGGTTCCCAGTTAAGGCAGCCCAATACTGGAATGTTCTCCAACTTGACATTAGAACAGACCAATCCTTCAGACGGAATATTCTCACATGGCTATACTGTAATGACTCCCAAGAATAACCTTTACTCAACCATCACTCATAGATCTTACTCAATATGACTGTATATATGTATATTATTTAAATGATTTGTAGAGACAACTACCTGTAATGTTTCATATGTATCTTGTGTCTCACTGTGTAACTAAGCTTTTAAGTACTAAAGTTTTCTCTGTTGCGCCCATTTAACCTTGGATTTGGCACGCCATTCTGTGGGATGTTTTTACCCATGCATCCAAGCCCTACAATAAAACTGTGCAGTACTGGCATGGAAAACATCATGATGGCCAGAACTCCCCAGAGAGTGCACAGGGAAAACATGAAGAATAGGCTGCCACCCATGTTTGCCTATGTTGTGAGCACAGGAGGGCACTGCCTAAAACCAAGATTGGGCTACACACACAGTAGCCTGAAACCATTGGGAATGGCAATGCTGATTGCCAAAAAAGCAACCCAGAACTGTGGGGAATTAATTTTCTTAATCCCAAACATGGTTGCATTACCAGTACTCACCACTATCAGAAAGCCGGCGTTTTAAAACCACCAGACATTTGTGTAAAACTGAACAAATGAAACAAAACCAGACCAAGGAAAGACTTGCTAAGAGGTGGATACAATGTAAAACTATATTCTGAAATGACTTGAAGGAAGTAATTATTTAATGTATAGGTAAAAGTTGTCAGTTTGATTTGAATGTAGAAAACTGGGAACAAAAAGTAACATTTAGCTGAAACCTGGCTTAATGAAACTGAATTCTGCCTGAGAACTACCCCCGACAGGAGTTGAAACTAGATGCTCAGCCACTCTGCCCCTGGCCAAAAGGAGTTAACACCTCTCTGATTAGATTAGGGGTGGAGCAGCTGGGGACTACAGGGAGTTGAACAAAGGCCTGTCCTGGACTCAGGCAAATGTTATATTGGGGGCGTCGTAAAATAGCTTCCTCTTAGGAGAAACTGGGTGGCAGCTGTGCCTCTGTGAACAAGTTGGCTTGGGGGAAGTGGATAAACCAGTTATTCCACCATGTGATGTGGGAAGCCACACCCCTTTTTGACCAGAGCATAATTTTAAAAAGATAGATAACTAATAGTGCGGACTTGTCAGAATTATATAAGTTATATCATTATTTTTGTGATTTTTCTGTGAACATTTTGAGAGGCGTTAGGACCCGGTGGTGCATTCTGGGGGGTTGCTAGCAGAAAATAGGGTCTCACTCCAAATTTCTGCATGTTAAAAATCTGACACTTCATCAATTAATGTCCATACTCCTTGCGCACATGTGTGTAATTTTGGGTAAATGTCCGACATTGCAAAACCAGTTAAAAAGCGCAAAATGTTGTCATTTTTGAATGCAAGCCCCCAGGAAGATCAGAGGCGGACAAGCATGGACCATAAGGAATATATAATGTGCACATGTAATTTCAACAAATTGTATATCTGGGAAAGATGTATTTGAATCAAATATAGATTTTTGGGCAAACTGACCAGGGGAGGATCATCTGACCCATAAACAGACCTCATCATGATGACAATCCATTTCCTTCCCCCAATCATGGGAGAGGGGAGAATTGGGCCAATGACAAGTAGAGAGGGGCAGGCTTAGCTAGGCCCAGGCACACACCCATATTCAAAACACATAAAAAGAGACTGCTGGGACAGGTAGAGACATTCAATTCCATTTGCTGCGGAGCATGCTGACCGACGACTTCACATCCAGAGATCCAACACTTAGATGTCCAAGATAAACAGAGACTACAGAACTTTGAACCAAGAAGGCCCACTGCAAGCATAAGTATTTGTCAGCAGGCCTCTAATCATTTGCAAACTATTCCACAGCCGGGCGAGCTGTCTGAATTCTTTTGCCAAGAACTCTTGCCAGTACCCAGAAAGCAGTGTTACATCCAGAATCCACTTGATCCGGACCGGAAAGCAGAGCAGTATCCAGAACCAGAGGCCGCTGAATCCAGAGAGGCTAGACCAGCAGAGCAGAGCTGACCCGAATCGCTGTGAGCAGAACAGGTGCTTGATTGACCCGCCGAGCAGACAGAAACGCAGCCGGACGTGTTGACCAGATCCGTGACGAGGCCTAGTTCAAATTTATATTGTGAGTACCTAGCAGAACTGTGCAGAACCAATCTCTTAGTTAAAATAATCTAATCCAAACTATTTTAACCTAATTAGAACAGCCTCCTAGAAATCATGTCATCTGTCATTTTTAAAGCTGCACAACTGTCACCTGTCAATTCTGCACCTGCAAGCTGTCACCTGTCATTTTGAGTTTTACTTTAAATCCGAAAATCTACCTTTATTAAATCATCCTTATCTCTGGAACCGTTTGGGCTAGGAACGAGATTTAACTTTCCTCTGAAAGCTTAGAATCTAAGCTTTCCAACACAACCGACTTGCTACTCCTTATACTTTTGATGCAATCATGATTCACGCACTGGCGAAATTTACCGCGATTTGCGATTTTGGCTCAATTTCTCCACTTGTCAAAATAGCAGCTCTATTCTTTCTTTTGTTAAAATCCGTTTGCAACCTGGTAATAACTCATAGTGCATTGCTAAAGTGAGCCCGAACTAATACCAACACGCATCTCCCACTCACCCTGAATCTCTAGAGGGAATTAAAATCAGTTGGCACATTTTCCCATCCATTGCCATCACATTTAAAAAGCATTTTGGGCCTGTGTTTCAAACTCCTACCTGTTTCCTCTAAGCTTGCTGGGGGGAACTGAATTTCGTATTGTATTTGATTGCATCCCTGAGAACTGTGTGCACCTCTTTCCATCTCCTTCCATTTCTTACATTGCATAGGGGAGGGGGGTGAATTGCCAGAGAAAAAGTGATTATCTTATCTTTTGCTAAAATCATATCAAGTATTTCTCTACTGCATTTTATTCCTCATTGCTTTTCCCTTGAAATCATAAACGTATTTTTGCTACTTTATCCATCCTATACTATCTCCTCATTGATTGTAAAGAAGTGTGCTAGTGCCAGATTACCCATTGTTGATCAACATCATATGTCTAAGTGTACTATCAGATATTAATTTATTATAAAGTGTGATATATATATGTATATTGTTTATTTTTTCAAATAAACCTTTTAATTTGCAAAACAAACCTACTTCTTGGCTCAGTGGGGTCAGGGGGATTCTAAGAGGGGGGTGTTATACAAGGGTTGTCATCAAGAATACTGAACTGGACATAAAAATACATCAATAAGGGTTTTTCTCAGCATCCCAGACTAGGCATTGACTTAGCTGTAGTGTTGATTGAATATCGCTTACAATTCAAATCAATAAACAAACAAACAAATAAACAAACCTGGAGGCACAATATTTACTATGCTCGACCTGTGTCGCTCTATTTTTATGTTTAGTGTGGTTACCATCAGTGGCGTGTGACACGCATTACCAATCCTAGAGTGCTCTGTTTAAAGGATGCACTTGTTTGAAGTGTGCAATTTATTGAAGTCAGACGTTACAGTCTGCATCTTGAGACTTACAGATCACCATGTGCACCTAAAGTGCCAGATTAGATGAAAATGTACATCTAGGGTCCAGATTAGACTCAATAATGAGAGAGATTTATCAGAGAGAATGTGTATCTTTGTGGGCCTGAGACAGGGCTGTGTATTAGCACTGTGGCTGTTTCATCAGTATATATCAGATGCATCTGAGCAGCTTGAGAATGCAGGCCTAATAATATCGAAAGTGGGCCACTGTAAAATATCCTGGATGGCCTACACAGACAATGTTCTTCTTTTTGATGAATATAAGGTTGGCCTCCAGAGATTAATGAACAGTTTCTCAAACTATGCCAAAGAGAATGGGCTATTAATAAACTCTAGTAAAACTAAGATTCTGGCCTTCAATAAAGGAGGTTAAAAAAAAGTGTAGCCCTGTATGGGCAATTGGTAAACAGCTAATAAGACATGCTCAAGTCTTACCTATTTGGGCTTTCATTTCAGCATCCAAATTGACCCTAAAAAAAATCAGATTCTGTGCCAAAAAGCCACATTGCTGCAGAATTAAGCCGCTAAGCTTGACAGTAAATATGGTTGCTTTTCACTATAACCAGTACATGTATTTTATGAGGCCAACATTGTTTCCAAGCTTATCTATGGCCGGGAACTTTATGGGAAGACTATTTTTAAAGTTATGAACCTCATAGAAGCAGACTAAAGGTTCCCAATGCAATCCTATTGGCAGCAATCAGATTCGACCTGGGCTTAAGGTCTTTGAGAGCCAGAATCGAATGGTGAATGCCTACTTTATTTGCAAAGCTGTCTGCTCCATCCACTTGTATGGCATAGGAAGTTATGCAGTGTTCGAAGAGTATCAAAAGATGTTGTGGAATTATGTTTCCTGCTGGCCTGCCCCGCTCCCCACAAACCCCATTAAAACATCTCCTCCCAAGCACAATACAAGCCCCCAAACAAATGCACCTGCTGTTTAAGGTAACTTTCAGTGCAGTGCAAGTTTCTACTACTGCCTATACTTTTATTTTAAAACAAAACCATTCTAGAATGGTTTACTTTTAAAATAAATGTAGAGGAACAGTAAAACCTAATTAAAACAAAGTATAGGCGCACCGCTTCCAATTGTTCCTGCCCACTTCGACCACTGATGTTATGGGCCAGGCACTTAGGAATGTCCCTAATGTATCCTCCTCCCCCATTTTGACTGTTTTTTGTAAACACTGTGAAACACTCTTAGATGCATTATCTCTGGATGTAGGAACAATCTTGGCTAATCCATTTAAAGTTAAGAGGACTTTGATGGACACTGACTGGATTTCTACGACTGAACTCTTTATTCATATCCATCAATTAACCACCTGGCCCATAAGCACAAAACATGGGGGTCGCTTTCCACTATGTTTTTCCTTGTTTCCACCCTGAATCTACAGACATATTGATGAGATTCCATTCGAATTTGCTCCCAAGTAGGGAGATTCAACTTAGGAGGAAGCTTATTTCTGCTAATAATAGTGGATGTAGATTCTGTAATGCTCCGGAGGGAAGTAACAAGCATTTGCTCCTTTTTTGAAAAGTCCTATCTCAGCGGAGAATGATAACTTTGGCAAACTTTCAGGTATATGAATTCATGTTAGAGAATGAAACTCTTTGATGGAGATGTCTACATTTCAAGAATGCTTGGGAAGGTATTGCGATATCGGCTTTTATTAAGAGTATAAACATGAATTAGTTTTCTTTGTATGTGAAAATACAGATGTAACAATACCTTTTAACGTGTTAACCTATTGCTGGAATGAAATTTCACCTTGCTTTTAAAAAAAAACTGTTTACTCTGTTTCATGTGTAAAGGTTTTTGTTAAACCGTAAACAATAATTTAAAAAAATGAATATTTACATGATTGCATTTCGTTTTAGTCATATTACCACACAGTTTAAAGATTGCATGGTTTAACTTGAAGATTTAGGTTAATGCGATGATCACAGGCCCAACTCGTTCTCTACCCCCCTTTTTTTTCTCCTTTTTTCCTATTCTCTTGGTTCCACTTTAAACTGCTGGCATTCCTGACACATGCACCTCACCAATTAGATTATTGTATGCTGATAAATGTGTTGGTCCCTTTATTCAGTGGCATTAACCATATGTACATGTAATGCATACCTGTCACTATCACACACTAATCACTGTTGCATGTTGCACAATACATTTGTTTGCAGTCCGTTTGGCCTCCTCTAATACATGTAACGCTATTTTCCCTGACAATGGACAATACATCTGAAATGCATTGGCATGGTAATACTTTGACATAGGTGCTGTAATGTGCTCATCTTTATGAAAAAACAGTCTTGTTTTGTCTCAACCAAAGTTTGATGTTATCCTTATTCGCTTATGAAACTGGCTAATGTTACATCTACACTTTATATCAGTGTTATTCTAGAAGACACGCTAGACAAAGGGTGTGCAGCCCTCACTGCTGGCTTATTAAGCCAAGGTCCACACTTCTCCCCCTGTACTGTTGTCATTCCCAGAGGGTCACCGTTCTTCAGAATAGTTGTATAAAATTACATCATCGCTGGTGCAGTGTAAATTCGTATCCCAGTACGGTCAGTATTTTTTGCGTGATACAAATATGACAGGAGTGCTCACATGTATGACAGAGGTGCTCAGAGTAAATTGTTTAGTACCTTATTATCACAGTTCAATCCGTATTGTTTGTGTGATACATATATGGCAGAGGTGCTCACAATAAATCTCTTTGTACTAGTTGGCTTTTTCTTGGTACACGGGTCACATATTGTTTACTATCGGTGGATCCCTGCATCCCACACGAAATCTCATTCTACCTTAGACTATATGCAATACCAATGGCCATTGCTGATAATTACAATGGGATGGGGCATTTGTCTAATATGTGGCTATGTGGCAGCCATTTAGACCAATTGGTTTGAGTCAGTGTGTTATTTATAGGCACACCTCAATTTAAACAGCATTATTAGCAGCTGCTTCAAAAACTGAAACATATTGTGTATATCACATGTCTTGACTCACATTAGTGTACACATATGCAAAACAGTTCAATGGTTGAAGTTTACTATCTGACTGGTACATAGAGACAGTACCTTGGGTGGTCTTCACAAACTATGTGACCACATTATTCTATTAGACCAATATATTATTAACTGCATTACATGAATCTAAGCAATATATCCACTATTGCCCTAGTCTGCACAGGGTTTTGTCCACATCCCTCCTCCCCTCCAGTTAGGCGTAATCATTTTTTGCACCGCCATCTTAAATCCATGTCCATGTCCATGTGTTTTTGTTTTCTTTGGTAATGCTCCACTAATGGTTTATCCACTACTTTGGTCCGAATGCAGGACCTGTGCTCAGATATTCACTGTGTTATGGGGTGTATAGTTTTCCCAACATATATCAGTTTGTCAGGGCACACTATGATGTATATTACCTCCTTTCTGTTGCAGTTGGTGTGTGTGTTCAAGTGCCATTTGATGGCACTATGTTCAAAGACATATCTCATCTCTGTGAACTGGCATTCAGCACAGTGGCCACATGTGTGGTGGGCCTGTACCGGTGGTAGACCCTAGCTTCTCTCTATGGACTGTTCTACTGTTCTATCATTGGCTGATGGTACATGCATATAAGCCTTTCCCTTAAGTTCTGTTTTATGAATGCAAAGAACGGTTTCCTAGATAGGGTTCCGGCATTTTTTTATAAGGTGCCAATTTTTGTTCATGATACTTTTGAACTTATTGCTTATTGGACTGAAGGTCATCATGCACACCAATCTGTTGAGTGGTTCTTTTATTTTAGGTGTCAAACATACCTCTCTTGGTGTGTTGGCAGCTGTTTTTTTGGTCTGTCTCTCTGTTCTCTTTGGGCATCCTCTTTGCATAAGTATATTCTGCAGGCTGTCTGCATGTTTGCAAAACCTTTATCTTCCTATATTGTTCAGTTCTCAATTCATGACCATGTGCAAATCTATACAATTGAACTGGGTGTCCCACTTAATTATGAATCTAATATGCATGTCACATATATTCAGCCATTTAAAAAAATTAAAATTGGAGGGTGTGCAGGTTGCAAGTCAATATCAGCAGCAAGTCGTCTATATGTCAACGTTAGATGTGTATGTGTTATCTAAACAGATTAGTGTCTGCATAGATGTGGTCAATTTCATATTGTGCCATGTGTAGATTAGCAAAATCTGGGGCGAAATTGGACTCCGTGTTTATACCTTTGATCTGTTTGTACATTTGGTGTTTGAAAAAGAAGACGTTCTCTGACATAACTAACCTGATGCATTTGAGAATAAAGTTGGTCGGTACCAGTTTGATCAAGGATCCTTGGTCTCAGAATCCCCTCAAAGCTAACAGGCATTCTGCTTGTAGAATAGAGTGTACAGGACCTCAACATCTAGTGATCCCAGAATGGTGGGAGCCTCTAAGTTGACATCACTGAGCGTTCTTATAGCGTCTGTCATGTCTTTTACAAACATAGCCCTTTTGGTCACAAAAGGTTATCTAAAATGGTCTGACTAAAGGGACAGTGGCTCTATGAGTAAATCGATGGCTGACACAATGGGTCTTCCTGGGGGGTGGATGGGTCTATATGAACTTTAAGGAGAATGCCAAAAGCTGGAGTTTTTAGATGTAGCTTGTTCAAAAACTGTGCTTCATCTCTGCATATCAATCACTCCCATTCTGCATGTTGTGTGAGGCTAACAATTTCTTTCTGTGGCATTTTTGTGGGGTTGTAAGTCAGCTTTTCAAATGCAGTTGCATTGGATAAGAGGCATAAACTTTCTTGATCATAGTCGATAGTGTTCAGAATGACAATTATCACACTTTGAAACACTTGTGTAGGCACGTTATAAATGCCATATCATATCATATCCACCCTTGTCTGCCGGTTTTATAGTGATCTTTTCATTTCTGCTCAGTGTATTCAGAGCTCCTCTCTGCCAGGTGCTCATATTATCTCAATAAAATGTTTTTACATTTGATGGTTTTGAGCACTTGTATTGTGACTATGTTCTCCCATGTGACATATTTTGCTCGAATGGCATGATGAGGGTATTGAAATTGGATTTGAACTTAAGGCCGGTTCGTTTTCTACTGGTGGATGAAAATCTACTGCCCCAACCTCTGATTGTTATTTCGGTAGGTAAACTTTGAAGATATATTTTAGTGTAGCTTTTCTGAAAAACCTCTTGAGTTCAATCTTGGTTTCAATCCCCCCTATCAAGCAGTAGGGGCTTCACTTTGTGGATGAACATGACCAAAACTATAATTGAATGCACATGTAATCTAACACACTTTAACTCCTGTGTGAATACTGTATTGTAAATTGTCTTTTATGGATGTTTTTTTAACCACTAACGTTTGATGCATGAATTGGATAAAATAAAACATCTATATCTTTGATAGAGAAAAGTTAGTGGGTTAACATTTATCTCAAACCACTCTGATCATTGTGCTGTTTATATGATATGGTATGATATGATATGGCATTTATAACGCGTGTTTCAAGGTGCGACGAGGCAAGGGCTGGCGAACAGAGGGAAGACAGACAACAATCCTACTAGGCCAGATGTCATTCAGATCGTGCAAGTGCATAGGAAGGGGGAAGGGGGAAGGGGAAAGTGCAGTATAATGGATAATAGAATAAATAACAATAACAAAATTACTGCCAGCAGCTGGCAAGTGCAGGGGTAAAGGCTAAGTGCAGGCATCAAGTGCCAAGTGCTGGTAAGGGACCGTAGGGACACAGAAAACAGTTCCAAAGTGCGGGTTGCAAGGATGGCAATGCAGGTGTGCAACTGGCTGGGGAGGGAATCCGGTCGTGAAGATGGTTCTCCTCAAGTTTCAGGAAGGGAGGAAGGCTGTTCCAGAGGGAGGCACCAGCTGAAGAAAGAGATCTACCACTGACTTGTTGCTGGGAGAAACGACTGACCCTGAGGCGGAAGAGCGAAGAACTCAAGAAGGAAGATATTTAAGAAGAGAGAGTTGAAGGTATTGAGGCCCCAGGCCCCAGAAGGCCTTGTGGACAATGCAAAGGGTTTGAACGTAATCCTTGCAGCCACTGGGAGCCAGTTCAGAGATTTCAGTCCTAGAGAGATACAATCCCTGGGCTTGAGGCCAAGGACAAGTCTCGCAGTCCTGTTCTGGATGAGTTGCAGAGGGCGGAGGGTGGAAGCAGGCAGATTTAGAAAAAGGCTGTTGCAATAGTCCAGCCTAGAGAGAACCAGGGCTCTGGAGCCAGTGAGCTTCTGGGGGAAGGAGAGGAAAGGAAGAATACCTCTAAGGAGGTGCAGCTGGTAGTCTGACTTCTTAGAGATGTCAGAGATGTGGGAGGGAAGGAGAGTGTGGAGTCGAAGATGACCCCAAGGTTTTTTGCCTCACAGGTGGGAGGTGGAAGAGGGCTGAGGGAAGAGGGCCGAGAGAGGCCGGCCAGAGAGTGACAGGAAAGGAGGGTGTGGGTGAGCTGATGAGGAGAATATCGGTCTTACTGGCATTAAGGCAGAGATCATTTGCAGCACACCACTCTTGGATGGCGGACAGACAGTCAGAAATGAGAGAGTAAAAATAGGTGGCTGAGGGTAGCCTGAAAATGAGCTGAGTGTCATCCGCATAGCACTGGAAGTTGGAGCAGAGCACGGCAATGCAGTAGGCAAGAAGTGCCAGGTACTGGTTGAACAGGCAGGGAGAGAGGTTCGACCCCTGGGAACACCACAGGTAGAGATAGAGATCGAAGAGAGGAAGGACCCAAGTTGAACCTGGGAGGGTCGATCAGAGAGAAAAGGAGTCAGCCACGTCGGGGCCTGACCGGTGATCCCCAGTTTATCAGGGAGACGGTTGAGCAGGATGGCATGGTTGACCGTGTCAAAGGCAGAAGAGAGATCAAGTAAGATGAGGACAGAAGGGGTGTTGGAATGAAGGTTGGAGAGCAAGTCTTCACGGATGTTCAGGAGAGCAGTTTCCATGCTCCTGGCAGCTCTGAAGCCAGACTGATGATCATGGAGACAACCACCAGATTCAGTATGAAGATTGAGCTGGGAGATGGCCAGCTTTTCCAAGAGTTTGCCCATTTGCCCATGAAAGGAGTAATGGAGATTGGGCGATAGTTAGCCAGACAGGATGGGTCGGCAGAGGGTTTCTTAAGAAGGAGGTACACAAAGGAGTGCTTCAGAGGGGAAGGGAAGACTCCAGTGGTGAAAGAGTGGTTGCAGAAGTCAGCCAGGGCAGGGGCCAGGGAGTCAATGTGGTCCTTGATAGTTTTGGAGGAACAGGGGTGCACCTGCTTTCACGAGACTTTCATAGATTGGACTTGTCTAGAGACCTCATCTGGGGAGAACAGGGGAAATGCTGAGAAGGGGGTAGGAGAGGATGCCGAAGAAGGGGCAGAGGAAGAGCAGGGAGTAGAGGAAGGAAGGGGAGAGGAGGAGAGAGAGGACAGGATGTTCTGAGTTTTAGAGATAAAATGAGAAGCCAGTGGCGTGCAGAGGGCCTGCGAAGGGACAAGAGAGGTAGAGACTGTGGCAGGATTGGCCAGTTCCTTGCAGATTTTAAAGAGTTCAGCCGAGTTGTTGGATGCGCAAGAGACGCAAGCTTGGATGTGGGCTCTCTTCTTAGTGTGGACACAAAGCCGGTATTGCCTTTGGAACAGGTGGCAGGCCAGTTTGTCAGAGGATGTGCATGAAGCACGCCATTTCCTCTCCACTACCCTGCACTTTCGTTTAAGCGTGACAAGGTCTGTGTCGTACCAGGAGTTGCACTTGGCCTTGGGCTTCAGATGGATCCTCATGACAGGGGCAAGAACATCGAGAGTGTCAGATATAAGAGAATGGAGCATGGAAAGGGCTGTGTCCGGGTGTGAGTCAGCCAAAGGAGGAGGGGGAGGTGAGAAAGTGGTGGTGAAAGCCTCAACAGACACGCACTTCATGAGTTGAATGACTGAGAAGGTGGGAGGCAGTGATAAAGTAAGCTTGGCCTGATGGGTAGAGAGGGTGAGCTGGGAGGAAAGGAGAAAGTGATCACTCCAGGAGAGAGGAGTGGCGAGAGGGATAGATGGGGAAGGTCTGAGGAGATCAGAACATCCAGAGTATTGCCTGCAGAGTGAGTCGGGCCAGAGTGGAGAACAGAGAGTGAGAGAGAGTCGCAGAGGTTGCGAAAGAGTCCTGAGGAAGGACAGTAAGCATCCAGGTGGATGTTGAAGTCTCCCAGAAGGAGGAGTTGAGTGGTCGAGGCCAGCTGGGAAGAGGAGAGGTCCGCCCAATCAGAGAGGAAGGAGGAGATCTGACCAGCTGGCCAATAGATAGTAGCCACAATAAGGAAGTGGCTAGGAGAGAGAGAGAGCCTACAGACGAGGCATTCGAAGGAGGAGTAGGCCTGCGTAGGAATGACAGAGGCAGGAATCCACTCAGGGAAGATCAGGGCTACACCCCCTTCGGAGCAGTTGTACTTGGTTGCGGAGAGGATCTTGTAGCCGTCAGGGAGGAGAGTGTCAAAGCTTGTGACAGAGCTGGCCGTGAACCATGTCTCATGTCTCAGTGAGACTGAGGATATCAAGGTCAAGTTCCTCAAGAAGGCAGCAGATGTCAGAGGAGTGTTAACTCAGTGGCAACGTGCTCACTTTGGAAGCAAGACGACATAAAGCAACACAAGTTCGGTCCATGCTTAGAAAGCTCTGGGTATTTAAGCGTGTTATAAATATGCAACTAAGACAACAACAACAACAAAAATTCTGTAAGAGTGCCTCGATGCCCCCTGGCTGTGTCAGCTTTTTAAAAATGCAAATAAATACATACATAAAAATGAAGGTGTGGCAAGTAGAATTGTAGGGCTAAACGTCTAGATTGACAGACGAAATGAAAAAAGAAGAGTGAGAAGCAGAAAACGTGTGTGTTGTATAAAATATGTGGAATGTTTTTTTTTCATTAAATCCATATTGCATATATATAAATATTCACTACAAAAAAACTGTGTGAAAGGGACGTTATGGTTAAGTTGCCCTATTAAAAACCTATGCCATTCAGTACAAAAACTTTGCTAAAACCCCTGAAATTCAGCAGTTTTGGTAGGCTAAGCACCCGTTTTTCACATCAGCACTCTCCACTGTTACCACTACAACCACGGACATGAAAGATGCCATCACACATGTCATTGCTGCCACACTGACGCCATCACATGTTTAGCCCCTTTGTTTTATGTCAGCTAAGCAACCATAACTTACGCCACCACCGTGCACTGCTAAGACTAACACCCAGGATATCAAAGATGACATGTGAATGTCATATATTTTTTCATGACTTGGGTAACCGGAACAGATATTCTTTTTCAATTTCTGTGTTAAAATAAAAGATCATGTTAGTGTACATGGTTTATAAAAACTTATTACATTGCATAATAGACATTTCTGCTTTATTTCAACCCTCATATTTAGTAGTTTACAAACCAGCGTACTGTGCAATTTGCTCAGTTTATGTGTTTGTTGCTTAAATCATTGAGTCTGTGGGAAAAAACATCCATGTTGGATAAAACAAACAAAAAAAAAACTTTTTTGTTATGGTACAGTACATTTCTTTCTTTGTTTTCAGTGTTTACTTGTTGTTTCTGGCTAATGTTCTATCTGTTGGTTTGTTGCAGATTGATAACTGTTGTTGAATTGTAACTGGTTATCATTTTTTATTTATATTCTCAAGTTGTAATCTATCTGTTGGGTTGATGCAGATTCTTGGGGCAGTTAGATACAAGTTGGCGTATTATAACTGTTTATTTCTTGTTATAATTTAGTGGTATAGATTGTTTTGTTTGGTTGTTGCAAAATCTTGGGGCAGTTAGATACCTGTTGGCATATTCTAACTGTTTATAGTTTTCTAATTTAAGTTTTGTTAATGTTTATGTACAGATTACTTATTATAAGAAGATTAAGCGTTTATAAGATTTGCTGGTAATCTCTGCTTTAGAGTAATGGTACTATCATTACCTTTAAGCCATCCACAAAAATCCTTTTTTTATATTAGCAGTGTAGTGACCTGCATTGGTTGTGGCTCCTGCGTGGTAGATTGTACCAATTGTTGTGAAGGTTTTCTTACCAAGTGCTACTGGACCATGTGTGAAGAGAGTCAGTTTGCAGTTGTTTTTGGTACCATCTGCATTGTAACGTAGAAGCATTATATTATGTATTTACTATGTGTTTGTATTTCTATGGTGGAGCGATTATCTGAATTGCAGGTACTACATAATCTGCCATGGTTTGCATTTTGTACAAGTTGCTGAAATGGAACGGATTCACAGTTAGGTATGGATACATACACAAAGCATTCATTAGAAATGTGTTCCTGTGCCATATTGTTGCACAGAGTGCATGTATGTTTCCACATGTATTAAATCTGGAAGATATCATTTATAGGTATGTTTTTGTTTTCTAGTACTTGTAGTAAGTGCATTAGAAAATCTTGTGGATCTTCTTGTGAGTTTATAGTGAATTTGACCATTCCAGCACAGTAGTGCAATTATTGTCTTATTCCATGAACACGTGTTGTCAGGATTGCTGGTTGCTATTCTATGAATGACTAACATTTGCAAACACAATTGGTCTGTATTGTGTAAGAAAATGTTGTCAACAATTGGTGGCAATTGAAATAGAATATTTATTGCTACATTTGCATAGCAATTTACACCACTTATATTTGACAATTTGTCAAAGTCATTTCTTCAGAGTTTAGTGTTGCTTCTTTGAAGAAGTATCTGAATTACTTTGAGTAGTAGATTCTTCTTTGGTTGTAGTAATTGATGCAGTGTTACCTTCTTTTTCTCTCTTTGGAGGATTTCCAGTGAGATCCTGTTGCATTTCTGTTTGAAGTAGTTTTCTTTTACAACGTTTTTCTTTTTGTGGAACAGGATAGGTTTTTAGATGGGGGGTGTATATTGAACGTAGTCTATTGTATTTTAAAATGCAAGGAATATCAGCGTTTACTTTACTTGCATGAAAGTTCATTAGAAATAGACCGTCAAGTGTACGTAATCGTGATAGTGCTATGTAGCTCATGCATTCTTTAAAGACTGTGTTCCCAATATCTATCAATGCTTTATCTAGGGTAAGACCTTGTGATTTGTGAATGGTGACTGCATATGCGAGAGTTAGAGAAAATTGTTCTCTGCATACATACATGTCTTTGAAAAGAAATAATCGGGCAGTTGAGCGTCCTATCCTTTTTACTTCTGATAGTTTGTCAAAGAGAATATTGACAAACTGAATGTTGTTGTCACGTAGGTATGTTTGAAAGTCAACAACTGTACCAAGTGCTCTATTAACTAGTCCTTGCTCCACGTCAAGTATACGTTTAAGCATTACTTTACAGTTTAAAGATCATTGTAATTTTTTCTCCAAACCAGCTGTGTTGGAGATAGACAGGCCGATTCATGGAATTAATGTGCGCTGAAATTTTCAGCACAAGCGTGCGAAAGCGTGCGAATCGCAGTGCCAGTGCGAAAATTGCAGCGAAACCCGTGCACAGCGATTCATGGAACTCCGTACGCGTGGGAATCCATGGATGTGTGCTGAAATCCTGTTCGACGCACGCTGGCACACACGCCTTCAAACAGCGTGTGCTAAGCGCACAGCGAAAGAACACATAGCGCGGCGCACCCAACAAAAGTAGGCGTAACATGGGGCATGACACGCGGAATGGGGAACAACGCGTGAAAATGTGGGCGTCACAGGGGAAGTACAGGAGGCAAGTGAGCGGAACGCCCACACGCTCGCCTACAACACGTATTCATGGAATCGAATAGGGCAAACCAGCGCACGGGCAAAGACAGGCACAGGCCTAAACACATCCGCCACACGAAGGCAGGAGGTAGCGTCCCTGCGCATGAAAAAAATGTGCGCTAAAAAAAGCACGTACATACAGCTATGATGAATGTCCCATACTGTGTCCCTCTAGGACAAATGACGTGCAAAGGGGTACGCGACAAACACGGACACCCGCTGTGTGAAAAATAGCGTGTGTGTGTATTTCGGGGGTGTGCGGGAAGTTTCACACACGATAGGCCTTGGGCGAGTGGGGTTCATGTATACCTGGGGTTCGCGTGAAGTCTCACATGCAATTGGATCCAGGTACGTGTATTTCTGGGGTTCGCGTGAAGTTTCACACGCGATTGGCCCTGTGCGAGTGGGGACCGTGTATTTCTGGGGTTCGGGTGAAGTTTCACACGCGATAGGCCTTGGGTGAGTGGGGTACTTGTATAACTGGGGTTCGCGTGAAGTCTCACATGCAATTGGATCCGGGTACGTGTATTTCTGGGGTTCGCGTGAAGTTTCACATGCGATTGGCCCTGTGCCAGTGGGGAACGTGTATTTCTGGGGTTCGCGTGAAGTTTCACACGTGATAGGCCTTGGGCGAGCGGGGTACTTGTATAACTGGGGTTCACGTGAAGTCTCACACGCAATTGGATCCGGGTACGTGTATTTCTGGGGTTCGCGTGAAGTTTCACATGCGATTGGCCCTGTGCCAGTGGGGAACGTGTATTTCTGGGGTTCGCGTGAAGTTTCACACGTGATAGGCCTTGGGCGAGCGGGGTACTTGTATAACTGGGGTTCGCGTGAAGTCTCACACGCGATTGGATCCAGGAACGTGTATTTCGGGGGTGCGCAGGAAGTTTCACACGCGAAAGGGCCTGTGCGAGTGGGGTACGTGTATTTCTGGGGTACGCGTGGAGTTTCACATACGATAGGCCCTGTGGCAGTGGGGTACGTGTATAACTGGGGTTCGCGTGGAGTTTCATACGCGATTGGCCCTGTGCGAGTGGGGTACGTGTATTCCTGGGGTTTGCGGGAAGTCTCAGACGCAATTTCAGCAGCGTATGTGTATTTCGGGGATGCCGGGGAGTCCTACACGTGAATTGGCAGTGTGGGTCTTCCCAGGTGTTCCCTATACACCCTCCACGGCCCCTGCAGGCAGCCCACACCACAGGGGACTACCCTGCACCCCTGGTCATGTCCCGCAGGAAGCCCATCCACCATGGGCATGCCCCCCAGCCAAGCCACATGTCAGCTTGTACTACTGATCACCAACGCATGACTCCCTGCATCCTCACCCCCCAGCAGTGCAGGGCACCTGCCAGCAGGCCCCCACTCATGTCCCCCTGCACTCCCACCCCCCAGCAGTGCAGGGCACCTGCAAGCAGGCCCCCACTCATGTCCCCCTGCACCCCCAACCCCCCATCATTGACAGGCACCTGCCAGCAGGCCCCAACACATGTCCCCCAGCTCCCCCACTCCCCCATCATTGACAGGCACCTGCCAGCAGGCCCCGACACATGTCCCCCAGCACCCCCACCCCCAGCAGTGCAGGGCACCTGCCAGCAGGCCCCCACTCATGTCCCCCAGCACCCCCACCCCCCCAGCATTGACAGGCACCTGCCAGCATGTCCCCCAGCACCCCCACCCCCCAGCAGTCAGGGGCACCTGCCAGCAGGCCCCGACACATGTCCCCCAGCACCCCCAGCCCCCAGCAGTGAGGGGCACCTGCCAGCAGGCCCCGATACATGTCCCCCGGCACCCCCACCCCCAGCAGTCAGGGGCACCTGCCAGCCGGCCCCGACACATGTCCCGAGCCCCCCCACCCCCCAGCAGGGAGGGGCACCTGCCAGCAGGCCCCCACTCATGTCCCCCAGCACCCCACCCCCCTAGCAGTGAGGGGCACCTGCCAGCAGGCCCCAACACATGTCCCCCAGCACCCCCAACCCCCAGCAGTGCAGGACACCTGCCAGCAGGCCCCCACTCATGTCCCACACATGTACCCTTGCACCCCCACCCCCCAGCAGTACAGGGTACCTGCCAGCAAGCCCCGACACATGTCCCCCAGCCAACACGTCATCACAATCCAGATCCCTGGCTCTTATGGCCACCCAAATCCCACTCCACGCCACCCCAGTCCAAACACCCAACGAAGCTTTACATCCACTCCAAATTGAAATCCCCATTACATGATAGATCACGAATAAGCAGTATGCGCATGAGTACAAGTCTGTCAGACCCACACAATGGCAACACATGACTGAGAAAACCCACATTGTGACATGCATGAAACCAATGAGAGAAGACCACACATTGAAGTAAGAAACAAAAATGTATTCAAGTCAAAATGAAGGGAATGAAATCAAAACACACAATAATGCCAATAATAATCAAAATGCAGCATGTCCCAAAAAATGATACATGAATAAAATGAGAATCCAAATTAATCCAAATGAAAATGTGTCCAAAGTCACCGTCCAACAAAGCAAATCCAAAGGGAAATAAAAGCGTAATATCCATTGCTCCATGGTGAAAAAAAAAAAGATGATGGAGAAAAATCCACTGTAAAACTATGTACAAATAGCAAATCCAGGGTCCATGAGCCCAACGACATAAATGAAACCTACAATGAAATCTACCTAATTTTATTTATTTTATTTTATTTTATTGCATTTGTTACTCGCCCAAACCCTTAGGTACCACGGCGATGTTACAGACAGCTTGGTTAAAAACATTACTTGGAAATTGCCAATCGGGCGCAGTACATGAGAATACAAAATAATCATACATGACAACTTTAAATGCAGGGCTTAAGTACAGTGATATTTCCTGGAGCATGGAAGGGGATTTTAGTCTTGGTTAAATAGCCACGTTTTCAGAGATTTCTTGAAGCCTGAGAACGTTTGCTCATTTTTGATGGGGAGGGGAAGAGTGTTCCAATATGTGGGTGCGAGATATTGGAAACTACTGCCTCCTGCCTTGGTTGTCTTGTAGCGGGGGATAGCTAGGAGTAGTTGACTGTTTGATCTGAGGGGCCTCTTTGATACTTTTTTGGTGATGGCGTGGTTGAGGTAGATGGGGACACATGAGTGGATGCATTTGTATGTGACGCACAGGGCTTTGAATGTGACCCTGGCTTTGATGGGGAGCCAGTGATGGTTTCTTCTAATATTTGAGATATGATCTGACTTCCTTATTCCAATTACTAACTATATACAAAAATGTGGGGCATAGTCCATGCGCCCCAAATGAAAGAAAAAAGAAATGAAACTTAACACTAATTAACTATATACAATGGTGGCAGGCAAGTCCAACTGCTCACTTGTTGATGTTATGGGCCAGGGCATCATCGAACTCCTGGTCAATGTCTTGGAGCCGGGCCTGTTCCCTGGCCCCGAGGTCTCGCAGGGATAACGCCATGTCCACCTCCAACTCCCTGCAAATTCCCTGGAGGCACGCCTCAGCGCCCTGCGCATGGAGTTCTCCGCCCTGACCATTGTGAGCCGTGCCTCCTCCGCCCGCCGCCGCTCAGCACCTATCTGCTGGCCCAACCGCTGCCTCACGGAAGACTCTCCCATTCCAGGGTCCTCCTGCCCTCGGCCGATGCTTGCCCCTCTGATGTAGATGACCCCGAGCCATGATGCCTCCCACCTTGAGCCTGCCGCTGCCCCCGACGCAACTGCCTCTGCCAGCATGACGGCATCCAGGCTGATGGAATCCACCGACGCTGTTGTGCATGTGCCCTGCCCGATGATGCCGGCACATCCTCCATCTGCTGGGGTCCAGTTGCTGGGGTGTCCACCCCTGCTGGACCTCCGACTCCTGACTGTGGCAGGGATGGGATCCCACCGAGCTGGCTGCGTTGGTCAGGGAAGGTCCACAGGGGGCCCTGGTGGCATCTGGGCCGGAAGACGGCATGGAAAACGACTGGCGCATAGTCTCCACAGAGGAGGAGAGGGCCGCCAGAGTGGCCGACACATGAACAAAACCCCCGACCATGGACACTCCCAACTGGGCCACGTTAGCACGCTGCTCTTCGTGATGACGTGCGTGCTCCCCCTGGGAAGCACGCACGTCATCACGAATGTCACGCGTGCGCAACGCGACACCAATCAGGAACTTCTCCATACGGCCAGGGGTCCCCTCGTCCGCAGGTAGAGGAGTGTCAGATGACATGGACATCCCCCCTACCTGTGGATGGGCCTGGGATGGGGCATCCCTGCTGGTGCATGGTGGTGCAGTCACAGTGTCAGGGACAGTGACATGCACAGACCCTCCACGGCGACCTGTGCAGCCTCCTGCCCCTACCCCTGGACTGCACCACTTGCACCAGTGGTACCACCCCCACCAGGCCCCATGTGCTGCTCAGTAGCGGCCTCCTCCTCCTCTGTGGAAACCATCAACCTGGATGTCTCCACGCCTTCTTCCACCGTTGCAAGCCCCTGTCGGGGCTCACCCACCGCTTCCGCTGCAGCCGTAGTGGCAGACGCAGCACCAGTCCCCTCACTCCGTGACAATGGTAATTTCTGGGAGGGTGACTGGGCCTTGCGTCGCTTTGCTCCACAGCGCCGTCTCCGCCCTCTTCATCACTTGCCACTGTGTAGAGGGAGACATAGAACACAAGCATCAGGGTACTGTACAATGGTCCCCTAGACAGGAAGCAATAGCAGATGAGTGGCGCTGTCAAACTTCACTTCCATCATGTCCCTCCACAACACATGGGTCAGTGCAGGCAAAACACATGCAGTAACAGGCATGGCACATGCTATGAACATTAGCATACATGTCCAAGGGACTCTTGAAACAAACAATGCTGGTTTTAAACTCACATGCATCATGGGTCATGCCTACCAAATGCACACACTTCACCGTAGTTTCATCCATCTGGCCTCGCGCACCCCAGACACAGTGGATACAAGGATGAGTAGGCTGCATTGTCACAGACATGTGTCATACATCCTTGGCATTTACAAGTCACAGACACGCAAGTCAGACAAACAGACATGGACACCATACATGTTCATGACATCAGCACCCATCTCTCACACCCCATCCATGTCCAATAACAGAGACAGGCATGCATTAATGTGTACATTCCGCATGCTGCTCCGCATGTTGCATTGTAACATATGCACCTACCATGTGGTTCACACATTACTGGTCTCACATGCATGACCATGATGTCCCTGCACACACACACATACGTACATGGCCTATGTCACACATACAGGCAAGTATCAGACAACCAGCACCCTGCAACATGCCCAGTCACACACAGCAATGCTTGGCCACTTACCGCTCAACTCCAGATGGGTCTGCCTCTGAAGGATCTGGGTGTGGAGCCTACGGGTTCCCGGACCCTCATCTGGATGGTACTCATGCTGCCCCGGCCCACCTCCACGAGGCGCCGGGCCTTTATGAGGGTCCTGGACCTCAAGTCCTCCCAGCGCTTCTTGACTTGCTTGTTGTTGCGGGTTACCACCCCCTCCGCGTTGATGGCAACCACAAAGTCGTCCCAGATCCTATCCCGTCCTTCCTTGTTGGCGCGTGATGTTCTGAAGAGGGCATCATAATGCCCAGGACATGCTCCACCAGGACACCAACTTCCTTCTGACTGAAGCTGGTGGCCCTCTGCCTCTCTGGCTGGGGGTCACCAGTTGTCTCAGATGGTGTTTGCCCCGACATGGCGACCCCCGAGGCAGGCGAGTGGGCAACTGTGTACTGGGGCTGGGCTGTGGAGCGATGGTATCCCAGTCTGGAGTCTTCTGTTCCAGCAGGGGTGGACACAGCAACTGAACCCCTGCAGATAACTGATGTGCAGGCACTAAATAGCAGGGCACGTGGGCAGCAGGCAGTCAGGCAGCAGCAGATGGCAGGTGGGAGCGTGCTCGGGCCTCTGGGGTGCAGGAAAATGGCCTTCAGGGCAGGAGCGTGGTCTTCCATGTGTTTTCGGCCAGTCACCCTCCCAGAAATTCCCATCGTCGGGGAGTGAGGGGACTGGTGCTGCGTCTGCCAGTATGGCTGCAGCGGAAGGGGTGGGTGAGCCCCCACAGGGGCTTGCAACGGCTGAAGACTGTGTGGAGTCGTCCAGGTTGGTGGTTTCCACAGAGGAGGAGGAGGCCGCTACTGAGCCGCACATGGGGCCTGGTGGGGGTGGTATCACTGGTGAAAGTGGTGCAGTCCAGGGGCAGGGGCAGGAGGCAGCACAGGTCGCTGTGGAGGGGCCTGTGCATGTCACCCTCCCTGACACTGTGACCGTACCACCATGCACCAGCAGGGATGCCCCATCCCAGGCCCGTCCGCAGGTAGGGGGGGTGTCCATGTCATCTGACACTCCTCTACCTGCGGACGAGGGGACCCCTGGCCGTATGGAGAAGGTCCTGATTGGTGTCGCGTTGCGCACACGTGACATTCGTGATGACGTGCATGCTTCCCGGGGGGAGCACACACGTCATCACGAAGAGCAGCGTGCCAACGTGGCCCAGTTGGGAGTCTCCAAGGTCGGGGGTTTTGTACATGTGTCGGCCACTCTGGCGGCCCTCTCCTCCTCTGTGGAGACTATGTGCCAGTCATTCTCCATGCCGTCTTCCGGCCCAGATGCCACAAGGGACCCCTGTGGACCTGCCCTGACCAACGCAGCCAGCTCGGTGGGGATCCCATCCCTGCCACAGTCGGGAGTCGGAGGTCCAGCAGGGGTGGACAACCCAGCAACTGGACCCCAGCAGATGGAGGATGTGCCGGCATCATCGGGCAGGGCACGTGCACGACGGCGTCGGTGGATTCCATCAGCCTGGATGCCGTCGTGCTGGCAGAGGCAGTTGCGTCGGAGGCAGCGTCAGGCTCAACGTGGGAGGCATCATGGCTCGGGGCCATCTACATCAGAGGGGCAGGCATCGGCCAGAGGGCAGGAGGACCCTGGAATGGGAGTGTCTTCTGTGGGGCAGCGGTTGGGCCAGCGGATAGGTGCGGAGCGGCGGCGGGCGGAGGAGGCACGGCTCACAATGGTCAGGGTGGAGAACTCCATGCGCAGGGCGCTAAGGAGGGCTGAGTGCCTCGAGGGAATTCGCATGAAGTTGGAGGTGGACATGGCGTTTTCCCTACGAGACCTCGGGGCCAGAGAACAGGTCCGCCTCCAAGACATTGAACAGGAGTTCGATGATGCCCTGGCCCATGACATCAACAAGTGAGCCGTTGGACTTGCCCGCCGCCATTGTATATAGTTCATTAGTGTTAAGTTTCATTTCTTTTTTCTTTCATTTGGGGTGCATGGACTATGCCCCACATTTTTGTATATAGTTAGTAATTAGGTAGGTTTCATTGTAGGTTTCATTTATGTCGTTGGTGGACCCTGGATTTGCTATGTGTACATAGTTTTACAGTGGATTTTTCTCCTTCATCTTTTTTTTTTTCCACCATGGAGCAATGGATATTATGCTTTTCTTTCCCTTTGTATTTGCTTTGTTGGACGGTGACTTTGGACACATTTTCATTTGGATTAATTTGGATTCTCATTTTATTCATGTATCATTTTTTGGGACATGCTGCATTTTGATTATTATTGACATTATTGTGTGTTTTGATTTCATTCCCTTCATTTTGACTTGAATACATTTTTGTTTCTTACTTCAATGTGTGGTCTTCTCTCATTGGTTTCATGCATGCCGCAATGTAGGTTTTCTCAGTCATGTTTTGCCATTGTGTTGGTCTGACAGACTTGTACTCATGCGCATACTGCTTATTTGTGATCTATCATGTAATGAAGATTTCAATTTGGAGTGGATGTAAAACTTGTTTGGGTGTTTGGACTGGTTTGGCGTGGGGTGGGATTTGGGTGGCTATAAGAGCCAGGGATCTGCATTGTGATGACGTGCTGGCTGGGTGACATGTGTCGGGGCCTGCTGACAGGTGCCCTGCACTGCTGGGGGGTGGGGATGCAAGGGGACATGAGTGGGACATGAGTGGGGGCTTGCTGGCAGGTGCCCTGCACTGCTGGGGGGTGGGGGGGCTGGGGGACATGTGTTGGGGCCTGCTGGAAGGTTCCCCTCAATGCTGGGGGGGGTGGGAGTGCAAGGGGACATGTGTGGGACATGAGTGGGGGCCTGCTGGCAGGTACCCCTCACTTCTGGGGGGGTGAGGGTGCTCGGGGACATGTGTCGGGCCTGCTGGCAGGTGTCCCTCAATGCTGGGGGGTGGGGGCGCTGGGCGACATGTGTCGGGCATGCTGGCAGGTGCCTGTCAATGATGGGGGGGTGGGGGTGTTGGGAGACATGTGTCAGGGCCTGCTGGCAGGTGCCTGACAATGATGGGGGGTTGGGGGGGCTGGGGGACATGAGTGGGGGCCTGCTGACAGGTGCCTGTCAATGATGGGAGGTGGGGGAGCTGGGGGACATGAGTGGGGGACTGCTGGCAGGTTCCCCTCACTGCTGGGGGGTGGGGGGGCTGGGGGACATGTGTCGTGGCCTGCTGGCAGGTGCCCCTCACTGCTGGGGGGTGGGGGTGCTGGGGACATGAGTGGGGGCCTGCTGGCAGGTGCCCCTGACTGCTGGGGGGTGGGTGTGCTGGGGGACATGTGTCAGGCCTGCTGGCAGGTGCCCTGCACTGCTGGGGGTGGGGGTGCAAGGGGACATGTGTGGGACATGAGTGGGGGCCTGCTGGCAGGTGCCCCTCACTGCTGGGGGGTGGGGGTGCTGGGGGACATGAGTGGGGGCCTGCTGGCAAGTGCTCCTCACTGCTGGGGGATAGGGGGGCTGGGCGACATGTGTCAGGGCCTGCTGGCAGGTGCCCCTCACTTCTGGGGGGTAGGGGTGCTGGGGGACATGAGTGGGGGCCTGCTGGCAAGTGCTCCTCACTGCTGGGGGAAGGGGGGCCGGGGCACATGTGTCAGGGCCTGCTGGCAGGTGCCCTGCACTGCTGGTGGGTGGGGGTGCAAGGGGACATGTGTGGGACATGAGTGGGGGCCTGCTGGCAGGTGCCCCTCACTGCTGGGGGGGGGGTGCTGGGGGACATGAGTGGGGGCCTGCTGGCAGGTGCCCCTGACTGCTGGGGGGTGGGGGTGCTGGGGGACATGTGTCGGGGCCTGCTGGCAGTTGCCTGCTGTGTCGGGGCCTGCTGGCAGGTGCCTGTCAATGATGGGGGGATGGGGGGCAGGGGGACATGAGTGGGGGCCTGATGGCAGGTGTCCCTCACTGCTGGGGGGTGGGGGGTTCGGGGGACATGTGTCGGGGCGTGCTGGCAGGTGCCCCTGACTGCTGGGGGGTGGGGGTGCTGGGGGACATGTGTCGTGGCCTCCTGGCAGGTGCCTCTCACTACTGGGGATGTGGGGGTGCTGGGGGACATGTGTCGGGGCCTGCTGGCAGGTGCCCCTCACTGCTGGGGGGGTGGGGGTGCTGGGGGACATGTGTCAGGGCCTGCTGGCAGGTGCCTGTCAATGATGGGGGGTGGGGGTGCTGGGGGACATGTGTCGGGGCCTGCTGGCAGGTGCCTGTCAATGATGGGGGGTGGGGGGGATGGGGGACATGAGTGGGGGACTGCTGGCAGGTGCCCCTCACCGCTGGTGGGTGGGGGGGCTGGGGGACATGTGTCGGGGCCTGCTGGCAGGTGCCCCTCACTGCTGGGGAATGGGGGTGCTGGGGGACAAGAGTGGGGGCCTGCTGGCAGGTGCCTGTCAATGATGGGGGGGTGGGATGGCTGGGGGACATGAGTGGGGGCCTGCTGGCAGGTGCCCCTCACTGCTGGGGGATGGGGGGGCTGTGGGACATGTGCTGGGGCCTGCTGGCAGGTGCCCTGCACTGCTGGGGGGTGGGGGTTCTGGGGGACATGAATGGGGGCCTGCTTGCAAGTGCCCCTGACTGCTGGGGGGTGTGAAACATCCCGCGCACCCCTGAAATACACGTACCCAGGCCAATCGCGTGTGAAACTTCCCACACACCTCCGTAATACACGTACCCCCACTCGCACATGCGCTTTTGCATGTGAAAGTTCCCCCGAACCCCGTAATACACGTACCCTGCTGAAATTGCATGTGAAACTTCCCGCAAACCCCAGTAATACACATACCCCACTCGCACAGGCACTTTCGCGTGTGAAACTTCATGCGCACCCCAGTAACACACGTTCCCCGCTTGGCGTTTGCTGTTTGGCAGCCCTGTAAACTGGTCCAGGGTTAGCGCAGCCCTTTGCACTGAATTGGGAATTTTGATGGCTTTTCCTTGCGCGAGGGCGTTCTTGGGGGCGTAACTGGCACTGCTGCAGGGTCGCTGCGCCACTCTTTGCCACGGCTGGTTTTGGAGACTAAAATCCATGAATACGCTGTGCGCAGAAATCGATTTTAGCGCACGCGGCTGGCGCAGACATTTGCATGCACACACTGTGCGCCAGCCGCGTGCGCTACTTTTGTGCGAAATTCTATGGGGGTGTGGGGGCGCGGGGGGACATGTGTCGGGGCCTGCTGGCAGGTGCCCCTCACTGCTGGGGGTTTGGGGGTGCTGGGGGACATGTGTCAGGGCCTGCTGGCAGGTGCCTGTCAATGATGGGTGGTGGGGGTGCTGGGGACATGAGTGGGGGCCTGCTGGCATGTGCCCCTGACTGCTGGGGGGTGGGTGTGCTGGGGGACATGTGTCGGGACTGCTGGCAGGTGCCCTGCACTGCTGGGGGTTTGGGGGTGCTGGGGGACATGTGTGGGACATGTGTCGTGGCCTGCTGGCAGGTGCCCCTGACTGCTGGGGGGTGGGGGTGCTGGGGAAATGAGTGGGGGCATGCTGGCAGGTGTTCCTGACTGCTGGGGGGTGGGTGTGCTGGGGGACATGTGTTGGGACTGTTGGCAGGTGCCCTGCACTGCTGGGGGGTGGGGGTGCAAGGGGACATGTGTGGGACATGAGAGGGGGCCTGCTGGCAGGTGCCCCTCACTGCTGGGGGGTGGGGGTGCTGGGGGACATGAGTGGGGGCCTGCTGGCAGGTGCCCCTCATTGCTGGGGGGTGGGGGGGCTGGGGGACATGTGTCGGGGCCTGCTGGCAGGTGCCCCTCACTTCTGGGGGTAGGGGTGCTGGGGGAAATGAGTGGGGGCCTGCTGGCAGGTGCCCCTCACTGCTGAGGGGTGGGGGGGCCGGGGCACATGTGTCGGGGCCTGCTGGCAGGTACCCTGCACTGCTGGTGGGTGGGGGTGCAAGGGGACATGTGTGGGACATGAGTGGGGGCCTGCTGGCAGGTGCCCCTCACTGCTGGGGGGCGGGGGTGCTGGGGGACATGAGTGGGGGCCTGCTGGCAGGTGCCCCTTACTGCTGGGGGGTGGGGGTGCTGGGGGACATGTGTCGGGGCCTGCTGGCAGTTGCCTGCTGTGTCGGGGCCTGCTGGCAGGTGCCTGTCAATGATGGGGGGATGGGGGGCCAGGGGGACATGAGTGGGGGCCTGATGGCAGGTGTCCCTCACTGCTGGGGGGGTTGGGGGGGGTTCGGGGGACATGTGTCGGGGCCTGCTGGCAGGTGCCCCTGACTGCTGGGGGGTGGGGGTGCTGGGGGACATGTGTCGTGGCCTGCTGGCAGGTGCCCCTCACTACTGGGGGTGTGGGGGTGCTGGGGGACATGTGTCGGGGCCTGCTGGCAGGTGCCCCTCACTGCTGGGGGGGGTGGGGGTGCTGGGGGACATGTGTCAGGGCCTGCTGGCAGGTGCCTATCAATGATGGGGGGTGGGGGTGCTGAGGGACATGTGTCGGGGCCTGCTGGCAGGTGCCTGTCAATGATGGGGGGTGGGGGGGTGGGGGACATGAGTGGGGGACTGCTGGCAGGTGCCCCTCACTGCTGGGGGGTGGGGGGGCTGGGGGACATATGTCGGGGCCTGCTGGCAGGTGCCCCTCACTGCTGGGGGGTGGGGGTGCTGGGAGACATGAGTGGGGGCATGCTGGCAGGTGCCTGTCAATGATGGGTGGGTGGGATGGCTGGGGGACATGAGTGGGGGCCTGCTGACAGGTGGCCCTCACTGCTGGGGGATGGGGGGGCTGTGGGACATGTGTTGGGGCCTGCTGGCAGGTGCCCTGCACTGCTGGGGGGTGGGGGTGCTGGGGGACATGAGTGGGGGCCTGCTTGCAGGTGCCCCTGAATGCTGGGGGGTGTGAAACTTCCCGCGCACCCCTGAAATACACGTACCCAGGCCAATCGCATGTGAAACTTCCCACACACCCCCGTGTTACACGTACCCCCACTCGCACATGCCCTTTCGCATGTGAAAGTTCCCGCGAACCCCGTAATACACGTACCCTGCTGAAATTGCATGTGAAACTTCCCGCGAACCCCAGTAATATACATACCCCACTCGCACAGGCCCTTTCGCGTGTGAAACTTCACGCGCACCCCAGTAACACACGTTCCCCGCTTGGCGTTTGCTGTTTGGCAGCCCTGTAAACTGGTCCAGGGTTAGCGCAGCCCTTTGCACTGAATTGGGAATTTTGATGGCTTTTCCTTGCGCGAGGGCGTTCTTGGGGGCGTAACTGGCACTGCTGCAGGGTCGCTGCACCACTCTTTGCCACGGCTGGTTTTGGAGACTAAAATCCATGAATACGCTGTGCGCAGAAATCGTTTTTAGCGCACGCGGCTGGCGCAGACATTTGCATGCGCAAACTGTGCGCCAGCCGCGTGCGCTACTTTTGTGCGAAATTCTATGGGGGTGTGGGGGCGCGGGGGGACATGTGTCGGGGCCTGCTGGCAGGTGCCTGTCAATGATGGGTGGTGGGGGTGCTGGGGACATGAGTGGGGGCCTGCTGGCATGTGCCCCTGACTGCTGGGGGGTGGGTGTGCTGGGGGACATGTGTCGGGACTGCTGGCAAGTGCCCTGCACTGCTGGGGGTTTGGGGGTGCTGGGGGACATGTGTCGTGGCCTGCTGGCAGGTGCCCCTCACTGCTGGGGGGTGGGGGTGCTGGGGAAATGAGTGGGGGCCTGCTGGCAGGTGTTCCTGACTGCTGGGGGGTGGGTGTGCTGGGGGACATGTGTTGGGACTGTTGGCAGGTGCCCTGCACTGCTGGGGGGTGGGGGTGCAAGGGGACATGTGTGGGACATGAGAGGGGGCCTGCTGGCAGGTGCCCCTCACTGCTGGGGGGTGGGGGTGCTGGGGGACATGAGTGGGGGCCTGCTGTCAGGTGCCCCTCATTGCTGGGGGGTGGGGGGGGCTGGGGGACATGTGTCGGGGCCTGCTGGCAGGTGCCCCTCACTTCTGGGGGGTAGGGGTGTTGGGGGACATGAGTGGGGGCCTGCTGGCAGGTGCCCCTCACTGCTGGGGGGTGGGGGGGCCGGGGCACATGTGTCGGGGCCTGCTGGCAGGTGCCCTGCACTGCTGGTGGGTGGGGGTGCAAGGGGACATGTGTGGGACATGAGTGGGGGCCTGCTGGCAGGTGCCCCTCACTGCTGGGGGGAGGGGGTGCTGGGGGACATGAGTGGGGGCCTGCTGGCAGGTGCCCCTTACTGCTGGGGGGTGGGGGTGCTGGGGGACATGTGTCGGGGCCTGCTGGCAGTTGCCTGCTGTGTCGGGGCCTGCTGGCAGGTGCCTGTCAATGATGGGGGGATGGGGGCCAGGGGGACATGAGTGGGGGCCTGATGGCAGGTGCCCCTGAATGCTGGGGGGTGTGAAACTTCCCGCGCACCCCTGAAATACATGTACCCAGGCCAATCACATGTGAAACTTCCCACACACCCCCGTGTTACACGTACCCCCACTCGCACATGCCCTTTCGCATGTGAAAGTTCCCGCGAACCCCGTAATACACGTACCCTGCTGAAATTGCATGTGAAACTTCCCGCGAACCCCAGTAATATACATACCCCACTCGCACAGGCCCTTTCGCGTGTGAAACTTCACGCGCACCCCAGTAACACACGTTCCCCGCTTGGCGTTTGCTGTTTGGCAGCCCTGTAAACTGGTCCAGGGTTAGCGCAGCCCTTTGCACTGAATTGGGAATTTTGATGGCTTTTCCTTGCGCGAGGGCGTTCTTGGGGGCGTAACTGGCACTGCTGCAGGGTCGCTGCGCCACTCTTTGCCACGGCTGGTTTTGGAGACTAAAATCCATGAATACGCTGTGCGCAGAAATCGATTTTAGCGCACGCGGCTGGCGCAGACATTTGCATGCGCAAACTGTGCGCCAGCCGCGTGCGCTACTTTTGTGCGAAATTCTATGGGGGTGTGGGGGGGCGGGGGGACATGTGTCGGGGCCTGCTGGCAGGTGCCTGTCAATGATGGGTGGTGGGGGTGCTGGGGACATGAGTGGGGGCCTGCTGGCATGTGCCCCTGACTGCTGGGGGGTGGGTGTGCTGGGGGACATGTGTCGGGACTGCTGGCAGGTGCCCTGCACTGCTGGGGGTTTGGGGGTGCTGGGGGACATGTGTCGTGGCCTGCTGGCAGATGCCCCTCACTGCTGGGGGGTGGGGGTGCTGGGGAAATGAGTGGGGGCCTGCTGGCAGGTGTTCCTGACTGCTGGGGGGTGGGTGTGCTGGGGGACATGTGTTGGGACTGTTGGCAGGTGCCCTGCACTGCTGGGGGGTGGGGGTGCAAGGGGACATGTGTGGGACATGAGAGGGGGCCTGCTGGCAGGTGCCCCTCACTGCTGGGGGGTGGGGGTGCTGGGGGACATGAGTGGGGGCCTGCTGTCAGGTGCCCCTCATTGCTGGGGGGTGGGGGGGCTGGGGGACATGTGTCGGGGCCTGCTGGCAGGTGCCCCTCACTTCTGGGGGGTAGGGGTGCTGGGGGACATGAGTGGGGGCCTGCTGGCAGGTGCCCCTCACTGCTGGGGGGTGGGGGGGCCGGGGCACATGTGTCGGGGCCTGCTGGCAGGTGCCCTGCACTGCTGGTGGGTGGGGGTGCAAGGGGACATGTGTGGGACATGAGTGGGGGCCTGCTGGCAGGTGCCCCTCACTGCTGGGGGGAGGGGGTGCTGGGGGACATGAGTGGGGGCCTGCTGGCAGGTGCCCCTTACTGCTGGGGGGTGGGGGTGCTGGGGGACATGTGTCGGGGCCTGCTGGCAGTTGCCTGCTGTGTCGGGGCCTGCTGGCAGGTGCCTGTCAATGATGGGGGGATGGGGGGCCAGGGGGACATGAGTGGGGGCCTGATGGCAGGTGTCCCTCACTGCTGGGGGGGGGTGGGGGGGTTCTTGGGACATGTGTCGGGGCCTGCTGGCAGGTGCCCCTGACTGCTGGGGGGTGGGGGTGCTGGGGGACATGTGTCGTGGCCTGCTGGCAGGTGCCCCTCACTACTGGGGGTGTGGGGGTGCTGGGGGACATGTGTCGGGGCCTGCTGGCAGGTGCCCCTCACTGCTGGGGGGGGTGGGGGTGCTGGGGGACATGTGTCAGGGCCTGCTGGCAGGTGCCTGTCAATGATGGGGGGTGGGGGTGCTGGGGGACATGTGTCGGGGCCTGCTGGCAGGTGCCTGTCAATGATGGGGGGTTGGGGGGGTGGGGGATATGAGTGGGGGACAGCTGGCAGGTGCCCCTCACTGCTGGGGGGTGGGGGGGCTGGGGGACATATGTCGGGGCCTGCTGGCAGGTGCCCCTCACTGCTGGGGGGTGGGGGTGCTGGGAGACATGAGTGGGGGCCTGCTGGCAGGTGCCTGTCAATGATGGGGGGGTGGGATGGCTGGGGGACATGAGTGGGGGCCTGCTGACAGGTGGCCCTCACTGCTGGGGGATGGGGGGGCTGTGGGACATGTGTTGGGGCCTGCTGGCAGGTGCCCTGCACTGCTGGGGGGTGGGGGTGCTGGGGGACATGAGTGGGGGCCTGCTTGCAGGTGCCCCTGAATGCTGGGGGGTGTGAAACTTCCCGCGCACCCCTGAAATACACGTACCCAGGCCAATCGCATGTGAAACTTCCCACACACCCCCGTGTTACACGTACCCCCACTCGCACATGCCCTTTATCATGTGAAAGTTCCCGCGAACCCCGGTAATATACATACCCCACTCACACAGGCCCTTTCGCGTGTGAAACTTCACGCGCACCCCAGTAACACACGTTCCCCGCTTGGCGTTTGCTGTTTGGCAGCCCTGTAAACTGGTCCAGGGTTAGCGCAGCCCTTTGCACTGAATTGGGAATTTTGATGGCTTTTCCTTGCGCGAGGGCGTTCTTGGGGGCGTAACTGGCACTGCTGCAGGGTCGCTGCACCACTCTTTGCCACGGCTGGTTTTGGAGGCTAAAATCCATGAATACGCTGTGCGCAGAAATCGATTTTAGCGGACGCGGCTGGCGCAGACATTTGCATGCGCACACTGTGCGCCAGCCGCGTGCGCCACTTTTGTGCGAAATTCTATGGGGGTGTGGGGGTGCTGGGGGACATGTGTCGGGGCCTGCTGGCAGGTGCCCCTCACTGCTGGGGGTTTGGGGGTGCTGGGGGACATGTGTCAGGGCCTGCTGGCAGGTGCCTGTCAATGATGGGGGGTGGGTTTGCTGGGGGACATGTGTCAGGGCCTGCTGGCAGGTGCCTGTCAATGATGGGGGGGTGGGATGGCTGGGGGGACATGGGTGGGGGCCTGCTGGCAGGTGCCCCTCACTGCTGGGGGATGGGGGGCTGGGGGACATGTGTCGGGGCCTGCTGGCAGGTGCCCTGCACTGCTGGGGGGTGGGGGTGCTGGGGGACATGAGTGGGGGCCTGCTGGCAGGTGCCCGTTACTGCTGGGGGGTGGGGGTGCTGAGGGACATGTGTCGGGGCCTGATGGCAGGTGCCTGTCAATGATGGGGGTGGGGGTGTTGGGGGACATGTGTCGGGGTCTGCTGGCAGGTTCCTGTCACTGCTGGGGGGGTGGGGGTGCTGGAGGACATGTGTCGAGGCCTGCTGGCAGGTGCCTTGCATTGCTGGGGGGTTCGGGTGCAAGAGGACATGTGTGGGACATGAATGGGGGCCTGCTGGCAGGTGCCCCTCACTGCTGGAGGGTGGGGGTGCTGGGGGACATGAGTGGGGACCTGCTGGCAGGTGCCCCTGACTGCTGGGGGGTGGGGGTGCTGGGGGACATGTGTCGGGGCCTTCTGGCAGGTGCCCCTCACTGCTGGGGAGGTGGGGGTGCTGGGGGACATGTGTCCGGGCCTGCTGGCTGGTGCCTGTCAATGATGGAGGGGTGGGGGTGCTGGGGGACATGAGTGGGGGCCTGCTGGCAGGTGCCCCTCACTGCTGGGGGGTGGAGGGGCTGGGGGAAATGTGTCAGGGCCTGCTGGCAGGTGCCCTGCACTGCTGGGGGGTGGGAGTGCAATGGGACATGTGTGAGACATGATTGGGGGCCTGCTGGCAGGTGTCCCTCGCTGCTGGGGGGGTGTGGGAGTGCTGGGGGACATGTGTCGGGTCCTGCTGGCAGGTGCCCAACACTGCTGGTGGCGTGGGAGTGCTGGGGGACATGTGTCGGGGCCTGCAGGTTCCCCAGACTGCTGGGAGGTGGGGGTGCTGGGGAACATGTGTCGGGGCCTGCTGGCAGATGCCCCTCACTGCTGCGGGGGTGGGGGTGCTGGGGGACATGTGTCGGGGCCTGCTGGCAGGTGCCTGGCAATGATGGAGGGGTGGAGGGGCTGGGGGACATGTGTCAGGGCCTGCTGGCAGGTGCCCTGCACTGCTGGGGGGTGGGGGTGCTGGTGGACATGATTTCTGCTGGCAGGTGCCCCTGACTGCTGGGGGGTGGGGATGCTGGGGGACATGTGTCGGGGCCTACTGGCAGGTGCCCCTCACTGCTGCGGGGGTGGAGGTGCTGGGGGACATGTGTCGGGGCCTGCTGGCAGGTGCCTGTCAATGATGGGGGGTGGGGGTGCTGGGGGACATGTGTCAGGGCCTGCTGGCAGGTGCCTGTCAATGATGGGGGGTGGGTTTGCTGGGGGACATGTGTCGGGGCCTGCTGGCAGGTGCCTGTCAATGATGGGGGTGTGGGATGGCTGGAGGACATGAGTGGGGGCCTGCTGGCAGGTGCCCCTCACTGCTGGGGGGTGGGGGTGCTGGGGGACATGAGTGGGGGCCTGCTGGCAGGTGCCCGTGACTGCTGGGGGGTGGGGGTGCTGGGGGACATGTGTCGGGGCCTGATGGCAGGTGCCTGTCAATGATGGGGGGTGGGGGTGCTGGGGGACATGAGTGGGGGCCTGCTGGCAGGTGCCCCTCACTGCTGGGGGGTGGAGGGGCTGGGGGAAATGTGTCAGGGCCTGCTGGCAGGTGCCCTGCACTGCTGGGGGGTGGGAGTGCAAGGGGACATGTGTGAGACATGATTGGGGGCCTGCTGGCAGGTGTCCCTCACTGCTGGGGGGGTGTGGGAGTGCTGGGGGACATGTGTCGGGTCATGCTGGCAGGTGTCCATCACTGCTGGTGGCGTGGGAGTGCTGGGGGACATGTGTCGGGGCCTGCTGGCAGGTTCCCCTGACTGCTGAGAGGTGGGGGTGCTGGGGAACATGTGTCGGGGCCTGCTGGCAGATACCCCTCACTGCTGCGGGGGTGGGGGTGCTGGGGGACATGTGTCGGGGCCTGCTGGCAGGTGCCTGGCAATGATGGAGGGGTGGAGGGACTGGGGGACATGTGTCAGGGCCTGCTGGCAGGTGCCCTGCACTGCTTGGGGGTGGGGGTGCTGGGGGACATGATTGGGGGCCTGCTGGCAGGTGCCCCTGACTGCTGGGGGGTGTGGGTGCTGGGGGACATGTGTCGGGGCCTGCTGGCAGGTGCCCTGCACTGCTGCGGGGGTGGAGGTGCTGGGGGACATGTGTCGGGGCCTGCTGGCAGGTGCCTGTCAATGATGGGGGGTGGGGGTGCTGGGGGACATGTGTCGGGTCTGCTGGCAGGTGCCCCTCACTGCTGGGGGGTGGAGGGGCTAGGGGACATGTGTCAGGGCCTGCTGGCAGGTTCCCCTGACTGCTGGGAGGTGGGGGTGCTGGGGAACATGTGTCGGGGCCTGCTGGCAGATGCCCCTCACTGCTGCGGGGGTGGGGGTGCTGGGGGACATGTGTCGGGGCCTGCTGGCAGGTGCCTGGCAATGATGGAGGGGTGGAGGGACTGGGGGACATGTGTCAGGGCCTGCTGGCAGGTGCCCTGCACTGCTGGGGGGTGGGGGTGCTGGGGGACATGATTGGGGGCCTGCTGGCAGGTGCCCCTGACTGCTGGGGGGTGGGGGTGCTGGGGGACATGTGTCGGGGCCTGCTGGCAGGTGCCTGTCAATGATGGGGGGTGGGGGTGCTGGGGGACATGTGTCGGGGTCTGCTGGCAGGTGCCCCTCACTGCTGGGGGGTGGAGGGGCTAGGGGACATGTGTCAGGGCCTGCTGGCAGGTGCCCTGCACTGCTTGGGGGTGGGGATGCAAGGGGACATGTGTGGGACATGAGTGGGGGCCTGCTGGCAGGTGCCCCTGACTGCTGGGGGGTGGGGGTGATGGGGGACATGAGTGGGGGCCTGCTTGCAGGTGCTCCTCACTGCTGGAGGGTGGGGGCGCTGGGAGACATGAGTTGGTGATCATATTGCAACGTGACATGTGGCTTGGCTGGGGGGCATGCCCATGGTGGATGGGCTGCCTGCGGGACATGACCAGGTGTGCAGGGTAGTCCCCTGTGGTGTGGGCTGCCTGCAGGGGCCATGGAGGGGGTAGAGGGGTCACCTGGGAGGACCCACACTGCCAATTCACGTGTAGGACTCCCCACGCACCCCCGAAATACGCGTTCCCCGCTCTGACAGCAAAATCACGTGTGAAACTTCACGCGCAGCCCAGTAATAGACGTACCCTTCTCCAATCGCGTGTGAAACTTCCCACGCACCCCCGAAATAAACGTACCCAGGCCAATCACGTGTTTAACTTCCCGCGCACCCTTGAAATACACTTACCCAGCCCAATCGCGTGTGAAACTTCCCACGCACCCCTGAAATACACGTAGCCAGGCCAATCGCGTGTGAAACTTCCCGCGCACCCCTGAAATACATGTACCCAGCCCAATCGCGTGTAAAACTTCCCACGCACCCTTGAAATACATGTACCCAGCCCAATCGTGTGTGAAACTTCCCGCGCACCCCTGAAATACAAAATACCCAGGCCAATCGCATGTGAAACTTCCCGCGCCACCCCTGAAATACACGTACCCAGGCCAACTGCATGTGAAACTTCCCGCGCACCCCTGAAATACACATACCCAGGCCAATTGCGTGTGAAACTTCCTGTGCACCCCTGAAATACACATACCCAGGCCAATCACGTGTGAAACTTCCCGCGCACCCCTGAAATACACGTACCCAGGCCAATCGCGTGTGAAACTTCCCACACACCCCCGAAATACACATACCCCCACTCGCACATGCCCTTTCGCATGTGAAAGTTCCCGCAAACCCCGTAATACACATACCCTGCTGAAATTGCATGTGAAACTTCCCACAAACCCCAGTAATACACATACCCCACTCGCACAGGCCCTTTCGCGTGTGAAACTTCACGCGCACTCCAGTAACACACGTTCCCCGCTTGGCGTTTGCTGTTTGGCAGCCCTGTAAATTGGTCCAGGGTTAGCGCAGCCCTTTGCACTGAATTGGGAATTTTGATAGCTTTTCCTTGCGCGAGGGCATTCTTGGGGGCGTAACTGGCACTGCTGCAGGGTCGCTGCGCCACTCTTTGCCACGGCTGGTTTTGGAGGCTAAAATCCATGAATACGCTGTGCGCAGAAATCGATTTTAGCGCACGCGGCTGGCGCAGACATTTACATGCGCACACTGTGCGCCAGCCGCGTGCGCCACTTTTGTGCGAAATTCTATGAATTGCCCTGTTAGAGTTGTTGTGGCTTGTTGACATATGGGTATTATCATTCCATGTAAATCCAGTTTGTCTGTGGAGCAAATTTCAATTATTGGTTGCATTTCTTTTTTCAACATTATTTCATTGAATTTGGAACAGCTTGCAAGAGTTGTCATCAAGGACATTCAATTGACATTTTTGTGTGCTAATTGTTCCATGACATCAGTTTCACATGAGTTATGGCCATTAAGTGCACGGATGTGCCGGATTTTAATATTGCTTGTGCTTCTTGAGATAGTACACGAACTCTAATACTTTTTTTAAATGTTGGCGTAGGTGAGGTATGTAGACTGGCGCATGTTTTCTGTCAATTCTCTGTATTGGAAATGTTGCCATAGGTTAACATTTCCTATGCTGCTAACAGTTTTACAGCAGAGTTTGTGCCCTGAAGTTTTAAAAATAGGTTCACCTTTCACTGGTGTCAATTGAGGAAGATCTCCGAAAACAATAATGTGTTTTCCTCCAAAGAGGTCTTCGTAGTTTGTTTTGAGTACTTGTAATCTGAGGTGAATCAAAGCTAACATTAGGTTGGGGACCATGCTCACTTCATCTATTGGTCGCATTTTCATTTGTTTCAAAACTTTGCGTAGTTCCATTGCAGCTTCTGTAGAAATTTTGTAATATTCTGATTTGTTTTGGTGTTCTACTGGAAGGAGTAGTAATCAGTGTAAAGTGACACTGCCTATGTTGTAGGCAGATAAACCTGTGGGGCAGTTAGAACAGCTGACCGTTTGTTTGACAATTGTTGAAGGAACTTGCTGAATATTTTGATTAAGTATGTTTTGCCTAAACCAGCTTGACCACTGACATATAGGAGTATAGGTTTGTAATTTTGGCAGGTACATTCTTTATTTTCATTTTGTACACCATGTGCAATTTCTTTTGTTACTTCTAGAAAAATGCTACACTGCTCATTGTTTAGTTTTGATTGCAGTACAGTTAAGTCTTCTGTATCTTCTTCATAGTGAGACATGAGGCCTCATTATAACCTTTGCATAATGGATTAACGGGCGTCGCTAATGGAGGCGGACCCGTTAAACCCATTCCGCAAGATTACGAGGTTCCCTCACGGGACCCGATGTGGACGTCTGGTTTTACCAGACGTCCATAGCGGGTCCCGCGAGGGAACAAGGGAGCTAACAATGGGCCAGTCGTAATCGGCCCATTGCTAGCTCCCGCTCCCATTCCCATTGAGCCCTATGGGGGCCCAAATGGGATTGGGGAATTACCGGGCCCTCCAAACTCGGAATGGTCCGGTGATTCCCCACTCAGGGTACCCGGACCCGGTTTTGGAGGTAGGCATTCCCTTATTAAGGGCATGGCTACCGCCAAACCCCTAATGAGGCCTATGGTGTTTTCTACTTCTGTCATAGCAAATTCTACCTCGTTTGCTATTAGTGGCTGTGACAGTGGTTCTTGGCTTCCTTTTACAGAAGGTTGACTACTGTTGGGAGTGACCTTATCTAGTTGGGCTGTCAAGGGTTCTGACCCATGTTGAATCCTTAGACTGGGTAGATGTGGGGATGAACTGGCGCCACCCATTATTCTATCCCAGAACAAACTAAATCAATAGACTGGGTGGATGTGGGGATGAGCTGTCGCCGCCCACATTCACGCCAGAATCCACGAGAACTGCGCAGTTGGCACAAGACCACTCCCAAGATACAACCTTCTTGTGGGGGGTTCCACATCACTACTCTACTGTAAGGATGCCATCAAAACAATGTTAAGCAAGGGTCCTATACTATCAAGCAAAAGACCACTCTATTGAAATGCAGTAATTCAAGACAGATCCCAAAAATGGATGCAATACCGGTACTCACCACTATCAGAAAGCCGGCGTTTTAAAACCACCAGACTTTTGTGTAAAACTGAACAGAGGAACCCAAACCAGTCTAAGGAAAGACTTGCTAAGAGGTGGACACAATGTAAAACTATATTCTGAAATGACTTGAAGGAAGTAATTATTTAATGTATATGTAAAAATTGGAAGTTTGATTTAAACTGGGAACTAAAGTGACATTTAGCTGAATTCTGCCTGACAACTACCCCCGACAGGAGAAACCTGCTCAGCCACTCTTCCCAGGCCTAGCTGCATCCTGCTTCCCCACCACAAGGAGTTGACACCTCTCTGATTAGATTAGGGGAGGGGCACCTGCAGGAGGTTGAACAAAGCCTTGTCCTGGACTCAAGCAAATGTTATATTGGGGGGGCTGTAAAGTGGCTTCCTCTTGGGTGAAGTGGGAGGAGAAGTGCCTCTGGGAGCCACCCGAGCTGGAGGCGGGGGCAGACAGAAGCTTCCCTCATGTGCTTTGGAACCTAAACCACACCCATCTGGGCCAGAGCATAATTTTAAAAAAGATGGATAATTCATAGTACGGACTTGTCAGAATTATATAAGTAATATCATTATTCTTGGGATTTTTCTGTGCACGTTTTAAGAGGTGTTAGGACCCTGTGGTGTATGCTGGGGGGTTGCTAGCCGAAAATAGGGTCTTACTCCAAATGTCTGCATATTAAAAATCTGACACTTCATCAATTAATGTCCATACTCCTTGCGCACATGTGTGTAATTTTTGGTAAATGTCCGATATTGGTAAACCAGTCAAAAAGTGCAAAATGTTGTCATTTTTTAATGCAAGCCCACAGGAAGATCAGAGGCGGACAAGCATGGACCATAAGGAATATATAATGTGTACATGTAATTTCAACAAATTGTGTATCTGGGAAATATGTATTTGAATCAAATATAGATTTGTGGGCAAATTGACCAGGGGAGGATCCTCTGACCCATAAACAGACCTCATCATGATGACAATCCATTTCCTTCCCCCAATCATGGGGGGGCAGGCTCAGTTATGCCACGCACACATCCACTTCCAAAACACATAAAAAGAGACTGCTGGGACAGGTAGAGACATTCAATTCCATTTGCTGCGGAGTGTGCTGACCGACGACTTTACATCCAGAGATCCAATACTTAGACTTCCAAGCTAAACAGAGACTACAGAACTTTGAACCAAGAAGGCCCACTGCAAGCAAAAGTATTTCTCAGCAGGCCTCAGCATCCTTAAAATCATTTGCAAACTATTCCACAGCCGGGCGAGCTGTCTGAATTCTTTGCCAAGAACTTTTGCCAGTACCTAGAGAAAGCACAACCCGATCCAGAGAACTTTGGCGAGTACCAGAGACCAGACCAGAGATCCAGAGAACCACAGGCCGCTGTATCCAGAGATCTGACCCAGATCACTGTGAAGTGCCGAGACCAGAACCGGAGTCCAGTCCAAAACCTGACCAGATCCGTGACGAGGCCCATTCATTTCAAAATTAGGAGTGAGTATCCGCCAGAACTGTGCCAAAACCAATCTCTTAGTTAAAATAATCTAATCCAAACTATTTTAACCTAAGTAGAACTGCCTCCTAGAAATCCTGTCATCTGTCATTCTAAAGCTGCAAGCTGTCATCTGTCATTCTAAAGCTGAAAACTGTCACCTGTCATTTTGAGTTTTACTTTAAATCCGAAAATCTACCTTTATTAAATTGTCCGTATCTCTGGAACCGTTTGTCCTAGGAACAAGATTTAACTTTCCTCTGAAGGGGGTGGGAAGAGGGGAAGGGCAGTACATAGGATAGTAGAATAACAAGATAGTAACGGCCAGAAGGCGCCAAGTGCAGGGTAAATGCAGGTAAGTGCTGGTAGGGGACTGTAGGGCTACAGAAAACAGTCCCCAGGTGCAAGGGTTGCCAGGGAGGCAGTGCAGGTGTGCAGCTGGCAGGGCCTGGGACCGAGAACAGAAGGGTGGCCAGGTAACCAGTGCAGTATGAGCCAGGAATTCAGCAGGGGAGAGGGGAAGAGAAAGCAGAAGCAAAGAGGAAGGTTTTGAGGTGCTTCCGTAACCGGAGATTGTCCTCCTCAAGTTTAAGGGAGGCAGGAAGGCTGTTCCAGAGGGAGGCCCCTGCCGACGACAGATATCTACCACCAACTCGTTGCTTGGAGAAGTGACTGACCCGGAGGGAGTTGGAGGCAGATGAGCAATGGCTCGAGAAGGAAGTGATTTAGAAAGACAGAGTTGAAGATATTTCGGCCCCAGAAGGCCTTGTGGACAATGCAGAGGGTTTTGAAATTAATCCTGTTAAAACTGTTAAACTTAAAACTGTTCCTCCCCTCGGAGAAGTGCAACACTTCTTTTGGAGAAAAGAATACCAAGCCAGAGGAGCACCACATATCCACATGCTTTTATGCATTAAAAATGCCCCTAAATTTGGTCAAGACAGTGAGGCCACTGTTTGACAGTTTATTGACAAATATGTCAATTGTGAAATTCCAAGAGAAGCAACAAATAGTGATCTTCATGCACACATTTTACATTTCCAAAGACACAAATGTGGGAACTATAATTGTCACAAATACAAAAACAAAGGGAAATACTACACCAAATGCCGCTTGGGTTTCCCTAGACCAGTTACAGCAACAGGTCAAGTAAATAACTTCATGTTTTCAGTTAGACATAGTGTTAAACGTAAATCACCTAAGAACACATATTACATAAAAAGAACAGAAAACACAAAATATATCAATGATTACAAAGCAATCATTGCCCTCTAATGGAATGCAAACATAGATGTGCAGTGCATTGCAGACAATTCCACTGCAGTTGCATTATATGTTACAGCCTACTTAACCAAAGCAGAAAAAACAGAGCTTCAAGACCTCTGGGATGACCTATCATCGAACAAAACACTGTCTCAGAAATTGTACAGTTTAGGCATAAAAAAAGCTCTCTCAAAGTGAATGTGGCTGCTATGAAGCTGCAGATAATTTAACCGGTACTGCTTTGTATGGAAAATCTGAACATATAGCATGGCTAAGTCTTGGTCCTGCTCAATATAGAACAAGAGCTCTCAAATCATACAACAACATAGAAACAATAGCCAAAAATGATCCAAACAGCCAAGACAATTTGAAAAATAATTCACTAGACACATACTACCCAAACAGAAGTACCACTTTGGAAACCATGTGTCTATACCATATAGCCCAAAACTTCACATACAAAAATAATATAACACCTGATGAAAATAAAGGTAGATACATAGTGACAAATTGTGAAGGCAGCTTAGTGAAACTTAATAAATGAAACTTAATTAATCATATCAAATTGTCATTAAAATCTCCTCAACATAAAGAAATATATTACATGTCCCTGCTACAACTTTTTAAACCATGGAGAAAAGAAGAAGGGTTACTAGATATCTATGACTCCCATGAAGACACTTTCAAAGCAAATGAAAGCACTATAACCAATGTAAACTTTACACAGTACAAAACAATGTTGCACAATGAAGAGCAACATGAAGAAGAACTCCAGGCCCTGTTAAGCGGCTTCACGTTAACACTACAGCTAAGTCAATGCCTAGTCTGGGATGCTGAGGGAAATCCTTATTGATATATTTTTAGGTCCAGTTCATGTACTCTGGATGACAACCCTTATATAACACCCCTCTCTTAGAATCCCCCTGACCCCACTGAGGCAAGAAGTAGGTCTGTTTTGCAAATTTAAAAGGTTTATTTGAGAAATATAACAATATATATCTATCACACTTTTATAATAAATTAATATTGGATATCACACTTAAAATATGACAGTGATCAACAATGGATAATGTTCTACTGGTAAACTGTTTTGGTTACTTAGAAATAGTATAGAGGATGAGGTAGCTGAAATGCTTTATGGTTTCAAGGAAATGCAAGGTGGAGTAAATGCAGTACAGAAAATAAACTGATATGGTTTCACAAGAGATAATATGTTCGCTTTTCCCCTGGTGGCAATTCACCACCCCCATAAGCAATGCAAGGTGATGGAAGTAACACACACAGTCTTCAGGAATACAATCAAATACAATACGGAATTCAGTTCCCCCCACCAGCAAGATTAGACAACAGGTATGCTTTTTAAAACACAGGCAAGAGTGCTTTGTAATGTGGTGGCAAGGAAGTGAAAAATGCTAAAATTGCTTTTAATTCCCTATAGGAGATTCAGGGTGAGTGGTAGACACTTTAAATCAGTTCAGGTCAGCTCTAACAATGGTTCTGGGATGGTTATTAGGCTGCAAATGAATTTTAGCAGTTCAGGCAAAAGCGGCTATCTTTTTACAGATGACGAAATCAGGCCAAATCGCAAATTGCGGTAAATTTTGCGAGTGCGTAAATCGCGATTGCGTTAAAAGTATAGGAAGTCGGTTCTAGGCTTGTTGGAAAGCATCGATTCTAAGCTAATTCTAAGAAATCATGTAAATCTTCCCATACATATTCTGAACAACTTAATGTAACAAACCAAGTGGGCGGACCAAGGTTTCTTATCATACAACGTACATCTCTGTGATGTCGGAACCAGTACTCCTTAGTACCACACATGTTTGCTAAAAGATTTGTAATGCTTGATTGTAGAATCTCATCTTTTTCTTGCACTTTTTGTAGTAATTGTGTAGCTGACATATTTTGAAAGTGGGTATCTGATTTCAATGTGTTTGCAATTCCGTAGCATAGAGTTGCTAGTTCACTTTCAAAGAGTAGGTGGAATATGTATTCCACATTTTGTCTAAATCTGGGATCTTCAGAATACATTTGTAACGAGTGGTATTCTGATGCTGTTATTTGAGTGGGTCTATCATCGTACCTTCCTTCTTTCCCAGTAGGAAAGAGAAGAGGAAAAGCACATTCTTCTATATTTTTTTCCCATATGCTGATTGGTGATCCTTTTGTTTGTCGCATTTGGCAGGTTTCTAGTGCATCATCTATGGTGTCATTAGAGTGTAATGGATGAATTGGATAATGGTCTAAAATATTGGATACTGTAGCAGGATGTAGAAGTTTAAATTGACCAGTTTCTGCTGACTCTTGAATTATTTCAGTGGTGTCCCTCAAGTTTTCTTCAATATTAATTTCTTTGTAGTATTCATCATTGTCTTTTAGATATTGCAAGGCTTGTCTAACTTTATGTAAGTCTACGAGTTGTTGCCAAATTCTTTTGTCTTTTGTAGGTACACCATTTACTAAGACAATTAGTAAATTGCTCTATTAGACATTGCACTCCCAGAGTGTGCACATTTTCTTTTAGATCTAATGGTAAATAAACTACTTTGCCACAAATGACTTTCACTAATTCAGAGGGAGATAATTTTGCTGTTTTTGTTTGAAGGCATATTATTGCTTGAAAGGGGTGCACTGTTTGAATTATGATGCTCTCATATAGGTTGAGTTGTTGCAGGGCACTGGCGTAACAGGGGCCCCTGCAGCCTCCGTGGTGCGGGGGGTGTTAGGCGGAAACCTGTGCAGTTCCCTCTGGGACCACTGCAAAAGATTTAGGACTACAGGTGTTTGGCAGTAAACCCACTTGGTAGCAGTCTGTACCACACAGATTCACTTGGTAGCTGTGGCTGAGCAGTCAGACCTCTCTCAAGAAGAGTTAAGCAGTATGTGGAGTATACAATATAGGACAATTCTTCACAGTAAGACAAGCAAACACGCAACAAGGCTTCAGTGTAAAGATATTAAGGTATTTATTTAAAACGGAACATCTATAGGAAACACTATGGCACTGTCACGGCAAACACTTCAATTACAATTACTCTACGAAGAAGAAACGATCAAACCCCCTAACAATATTTCGACAAGTCTAGGTTCTACCGGCATCACTTATTTACAGACAGAGGTGTATGCCTCAACCTAGATGGCACTCTAATATTAGTTGGGACGGGAGAGAAAAATAGGCAGGTTACGAAATCAACACAGTTCAATACTTCATGGGTAAAATGCAAGGCAAGAAGGCAAGAACCACAATAGATCATGAAGTTCAGAGGCCAGGCCCACTCGGAGAGAGGCAAGGCGATATGTCCCAAAAAGTCTCTAGTGGAAATGCGTTTGAGTCTTTGTAGCAAATTGTTATCAGCAGATTGAACCAGTTCAGAACAACACGCTAGAGAAAGCTTGGAGGCGACCCAACGGAAAGGCGAGGATTAAGACACCTCACTCGAACCGATCGATAGGGAAGCCAGGCGGACACGTTACCTTGTTTGTGGAGAGACAGCTCTGGCGGGGGCAGTTGTTCCTGGTGGTGGATGCACGTCGGGTCTTTGCCAAGAGTGGAGATGATCTCGTTGTTGAAGAAAAGTGAAGTCCGGTGCACCACCAGGGAAGAGACCAGCCGCGGAGTGCTCCGTCACAAGGCACCACCTTTTGGTCGCGGTACAGGGGTAGTGGCTATCCGGTTGCCGGGGTGCTCTGCACGGACAATTCGACCACCGCGTCCTGAGGCGAAGAAAAAGCAAAGGGGACTGGTTGTTCCCACCAGTCAGGGGAAGAGACTCTCCAGCAGGGAGATCTCCTCTGTCGTCGGGAAGTGGTGAGTCGGTTCAGCAGGGCTCCACCGGAGGTGTCGTCATTGCAGGTTGGCTCAGCGTTACCCCCGTCGGATTCTTAGGTCCTGTGGCGACTTCTGAAGATCCTGTCCAAAAAGCCCTGCTTTTATGCAGAAAACCCCCATTCATTCAGCCTAGCTGTCAATCAACACTCGCTAAGTGGTGAGCGGGAAGGCTCAACACTTGGGCCAATCACTCCAGAGTGCGACCGGAGTTGGCAAGGCATCTCGGTCCAGAGTGCCTAAACCCCCTCCCATACCCCTGTGGTAACCCAGACAGAATGGCACCACTTTGGAGGGTCTCTGTCCAGAGGCCCGCCAAAAGTGGAACAAAGGGATCAACCTTTGGTTTAGGAGTCACAGAGACGAACACAGACGCCATTTTAAAAACCGAGTTCTGGCAGAAAATACCATCCGATAAACTTATTTAAGATAAGTAGACCGGTGGTACGTTAGAGATTAACGAGGAAAAGTATCAATCTCCAACAATGGACGAATCCCATAGGGTTATGTTCGGGGTCGAACATAACAAGTAGTTTCCACTGCCACCAGCCAAAACTCGACGAGGGGGGACGGGACAGTGCCCCCTCGAGTAACAGACCCTGGAGTAATCGAATTACCCCTACTAGCACGTCCACAATAAAATGGTTTGTACTAGTTCTGTTAGTAAATTTAGGTCTAGTAAAGCCAATGGTGACTTTACATGCCCGGGGAGACAGTAGTCAGTCCCCGTGTATGGAGTCTATGGTGGAGGTCCGCTAGGATGCCCCAGTGTTACGGCACGTAGGGTGCGGTGTAACACACATAGAAAAACATATGAGACCCTATGGAGTAAAAGACCCCATAGCCCATAGAACACATTGACATTCAAAGGAATTACACACATTCATGTCCAAGAGTGGGAGGAAAAGAGTCTCATTCTTGGTAGGATGGAAAAAAACAAACTCCAGAAATCCAGCAAAGCTACTGGGGGACTCACTAGGTTAGGAAATTCAGCCTAAACAGAGAATTCTCCCTAACACTCGCCCCCCCCAGACTAAGGGACAGGAGGATTTAATCCACTGCTGGATGAATCTCATACCTCTAGTCGATGACATACATCCTAGAGAGACCATCAGCATTTTGGTGGTGACATCCTGACCTGTGCTCAATGGTGAAATCAAACCCTTGCAGGCAGATCGACCATCTCAATAGTTTTGGGTTTTCCCCTTTCATTTGCATTAACCATCTCAAGGGTTGGTGGTCAGTCTGAATGACAAAAGTATAACCATACAAGTACGGCCTAAACTTCTTCAGAGCCCACACGATAGCAAAGCACTCTCTTTTGATTGTTGCCCACCTTGTTTCAGGATCCTTCAGCTTGCGGCTGATGAAGCAAACGGGGTGCTCCCTACCTTTCCCATCCAGTTGACTGAGTGCGGCACCTATCCCTACATTTGAAGCATCTGTCTGCACAATGAAGTGTTGGCAGTAATCAGGAGCTCTGAGTACTGGGGCTTGGCAAAGAGCCTTTTTCAGGTTTTCAAAAGCCTGATTGCACTCCTCGTTCCATTTAACCTTTTTAGGAAATTTGGGCGAGGAGATAGCATTCAGTGGAGAAGCTATGGTCCCATAGTTCTCTATGAAATTCCTGTATTACCCAGTGAGGCCTAGGAAGGCTCTCACTTGGGTTTGAGTAGTAGGTGTTGTCCAATTTTGCAGAGCTTCCATCTTACTGAGCAAAGGCCTTATTTCTCCACCTCCTACCTCATGTCCAAGATAGACTACCTTACTCTGTCCAATTTGGCATTTACTCGCCTTTATGGTCAGATTGGCTTGTCCAAGAGCCTGCAAAACATCTCTCAGGTGGGTTACATGTCCTTCCCAGGAATTGCTGAACACTGCGATGTCATTCAAGTACGCCATGCAGAAGTCCTTCATCCCATTCAGAACCTGGTTTACCATCCGTTGAAACTTAGCAGGTGCATTCTTCAATCCGAAAGGCATTATCTTAAACTGGTATAAGCCAAAGGGGGTAGAAAATGCAGTTTTCTCCTTGGCATGGTCTGTCAGGGCTATTTGCCAATAGCCTGACGTCAAGTCAAATGTGCTGAGGAACTTGGCGGCGCCACGTTTATCCACCAACTCATTTGTTCTTGGCAAAGGGTGGGCATCAGTCTTGGTGACTGCATTAAGAGCTCTATAATCCATGCAGAATCTAAGCTCTTTAGATCCGGCCTTTGGTACTAACACAACTGGGCTAGACCATGGACTAGTAGAGGGCTCTATTACCCCGAGATCAAGCATCTTGCTGACCTCACCTTTGATGTGGGTTTGTACGTTTTCTGACATTCTGTATCCTCTGCTTTTGACTGGCAGACAGTCACCAGTGAGTATGTCATGCTGACCCCAAGGGGTTAAGCCTGGTGAAAGTGAGAACAGGGAGGAAAACTGATTCAACATGGATTTGCACTCTTCTTGTTGCTCAGGTGTCAGATTGGAGGAGAGATTTACTCCTTCAATTTGTTCATCTAAAGGTAAGCCTCTGAGGAGATCCGGAAGAGCTTCACTCTCTTCTTCTTCCTCGGATGATGCTAGAAGCAACGCTCCTACATCAGGTCGTGAGACATATGCTTTGAGGCGGTTGGTGTGGAAGACGGTTGGAGCCTCCTTGGGATTGCCCAAGTCCACCAGATAGTTAACCTCTCCGAGTGTACCCACAACTCTGAAGGGTCCCATCCATTTATCTTGCAAGGACCTCTGCCTTGTTGGGATCATAACGAGAACGAGCTGGTCTTGAGCAAACTCAACCATGTTAGCCTTTTGATCATGCCAGTGCTTGACCAATGCTTGTCCAGCTTTCAAGTTATCGCTTGCTTCCGTCATCATGTGCGACATTCTCCTCCGGAGACCTATCACGTAGTCAGTCACTCTGACTGGCTTGGGGGAAGGAGCACTCTCCAACCCCTCCTTAATCAGGGCCAATGGACCTCTGACGGGATGACCATAGAGAAGTTCGAAGGGAGAGTAACCTACTCCCTCCTGAGGGACTTCCTTATAAGCAAAGAGAAGGCATGGCAGTAGAAGGTCCCACTTACGCTTAAAGGATTCTTCTAAAGCACCTATTTGTGGGTGGTAAGCTGTCGAGAACTTGTAAGTAACTCCACAGGTTTTCCACATGGCTTTCATGTAGTGGGACATAAAGTTTGACCCCCTGTCAGAGATTACTTCCTTAGGAAACCCGACCCTAGTAAAAATACCAAGGAGGGCCTTAGCCACAGCCGGAGCTGTAACAGTCCTCATAGGAATCGCCTCAGGATACCTAGTAGCATGGTCTACTACAACAAGTATAAACCTGTTGCCTGAGGAGGTTGGAGGATCAAGGGGACCAACAATGTCAATCCCTACTCTCTCAAATGGGACTCCCACAACTGGGAGAGGCACTAAAGGTGCCACATTCTTGGAGCCAACCTTACCAGAGGTCTGGCAGGTGTGGCAGCTCATACAGTGTTTTTGTACTTCGGCTCCCATCTTCGGCCAATAGAAGTAGAGAGAGAGCCTTTCCTTAGTCTTCTTGAAACTCAAGTGACCAGCCAAAGGAATCTCGTGGGCTAACTGCAAGAACTGTGGTCTGTTCTCTTGGGGTACTACAAGTCGTTTGTAGTCTCCAGGTGCAGACTCGGTCGGTTCACTGTAGAAGAGGCCATCTTCCCAGTGCAACCTGTATTTCCCAGGCTCTTGCCCTTCAGCCTGAGCTTCTGCCTGGTGGCGAAGACCTTCCAGAGTTGGACATTCTCTCTGTCCCTTACTGAAGTCTGCCCTGCTGGGTCCACCTTCTGCCAGTAAAGACTGCAGCTCAGGATGGTCAACAGGATCCAGATCTCCAATGAGTTCCTGGCCTTCCATTAGCTCTTCCTCAGAGTCTAATTCTACCACACAGGGTTGTACCTCCCTCTCAGCCTCAGCTGGAGGTGGAGTTACGGGTGTAACTTTGGACAACCGCGGGGAAGTCCGTGTTGGCTGCACTGAAATGCTGGCTGCTGGTTTCAGGATAGAAGTCTTAGGTTTCCCTTTCGCTTCTGATTTCTTGGAGACAGCTGCCGACAATTCTAGTGGAGCAGGAGTGATTTCTGTCTTCATCATCTCCTGGAGAGTACCGCGCATGGTCCTCTCTCTTGCGGGTCTGGTTAGCTCCTGTAACCGTTTACTAGGAGGTCTGGGAGTATGCGATACAACTCCGAGAGTTTTCAAATCGTTACCCAACAGTATGCGTCCTGGTACCTCACTCTGTATGCTGACAGGTATCTTTACAGTCATGTCGTTACACTGGATGAGAACTGGTAATTGGGGAAGCATCTGCACAGGCCCTCCAGCTAACTTGGTGAGGCGTTTGGGTGCCTTAGCAACATCCTTAGCCTGAAAAAACGATTTATCCACCACAGTTATGCTGGCCCCAGTGTCCCTAATGGCAGTAGTCTCCTGGCCATTCATCTGGACACTGTCCTTATAATACTCTTTAGTATTATCGGGGATAGAATTATAGACATCGAAATTCTGTTGTTCCCACAACCCCAGAGATACTAAAGAAACGCTGGCTGAGACTCCAATGGGTTCGTCAGCTAGCAGTAGAAAGTTTCCACTTGCCATTTGGACTTCCTCCTCTGGAGCGAAGGCTAAGGAGACAAGCTGGTCCCCTGAAGGTTTACCCTTACATCTGGGATCTCCTTTCACATGCTCAGTCGAGCCACAAACAAAGCATTTACCGAACGCTTTTTGGAATGGTGGCTTGTTCTGACCTCCTTCCGGTTTGGCACCAGAAGACACTCAATTCTGCTGTGGTTTTCCCGGTGGCTTACCCTTCTGGTTTTGTTTGGGGCCCTCTTTGGAATTTGAGTTATTCAAATTCTCTTTTGAGTCTTTTTTAGGCTGTTTTCCCTCATCCTTTTTCTGAGTTGCCCCAGAATCCTTATGAGTAGCCCTGTTGGCAACCCACAAGTCAGTGGCCTTAGCTAGCGTCCGGGAATCCAATTCCTTTGAATCAGCCAAGTGCTTTCTGAGCTCAGGAGAACAGGCATCATAAATCGTCTCCAACATAAAAAGATTCTTCATACCCTCATAAGTGTTCACTTTGTAACCCTTAATACATCCCTCTAAGTTTTTCAACCCTTCACTCACCCAGGTAGCCCAAAGGGTACCATCATGCTTTTTGAGGGTTCTAAACCTCTTAAGATACTGGGAAGGGGTCTTCCCGAATCTAGCTATCAAAGCTAGTTTCACACTTTCGTAATCCGTTTTATCCGCCTCCCCCAACTCCATTACCACATCAGTTGCAACAGGAGGGAGCCTAGAGAACAACCAGGGAAGTAAATCATTCCCGGTGATGTCCTGGAGCCCATGATTGTACTCAAACAGTTTTAACCAATCCAACACATCCAATCTCGGTTCATACATACCCACTAATTCCTTCGGCATCTGGGGTCTTTTGGGACTGGAGCTCCTAGAGGAACCAGAGGAGAGAGAAGCATTTTCTATCGACAACTTTTTCATCTCTAATTCGTGATTAAGTTCTATTTCTCTGAGTCTTAACTCAGCTTGCTTCTGCTCAGCCTGGGCATTCATCCGTCGGAACTCGAGCTCTTGGTTTCGTTCAGATTGAGCCAAGAACCGTTTGTATTCTAATTCGAGCTTCATTTTTTCAAGTTCAAAAAAAGCAGGGTTACTTGTGGGACCTGGTATGGGCCCCGAAGGTACAGATGGTAAGGCAGGTAGAGGAGCAGGGGAGCAGTTTTGTTAGCCTCTCCGTCCTCGTCAGCCTCTTCATCGCAATCATCAGAATTACGATTTAGATCAACACCATCACTGTTATCTACATTTGCTGGAGAAATTGGTTCCTCTGAACCAGTAGTGCAACTTAACCATAATGTCCCTTTAACAAAGTTTTTTTTTTTACTGAATATATTACACAGCCACAGTAGTGGCTGTGTAGTTATGGTTAAGTTGCTGTTTCCATAGGAAGAGCCCTTTTTGGGTGGCTTATAACTTTGTTCCCCCTCACCAAACTTTGCAGAAAAAGTATATGGGCCACTCTGGTCCAGGGGGGGCAAAGTTATAGGGGGGGTCCCAACACTTATATTTTCCCATAGACTGAATGGGGAAAAAACGTTGCTCACGCCAATGACCAAAAAGTAGGTCACAAAAAATTAGTGATATCTATGTTTGGTCCGCGGACACATTTCCCTGTTCGATCCGCGGACAGTGTCCTGATTGGCCAACCAGCTTGCGTCATGTCTGTGGACATGCAACGTGTTCGCTGATTGGACATACTAAAGTGTGAAGGGCATCAGATTTTGGGGAACACTCGCCATCTTGGATTTGCGGACGTCCGCGGACAGTGCGGTGAAACTTGGTGGAAAAAATACTATTTAGTAGAGTGTGTTGGTGTGTAAACGTGTTTGGGAAGGGTGGGGGAGTAAGAGATAGGTTAAATGTTGTATTTATTTAGGTGGTAGACCCCCCCTGTTGTGTTCGCTTTGTCCGCGGACAACGCAGATGTTCTGAAATGTTCTAAATAAACGAAAGGGGGGTGTTCTGAGGACACTACGCCTGTACGTATTGTTCGCAAGCATGCTGAACACTCGTGGTGTCCTGAAATGTTCGAAAATAAACGAAATGTGTGTGTTCTGAGGACGGTAAGCCTGTCTGTTTTGTTCGCAGGCAAGTTGAATCTGTTCTATGAACACATCATGTGTCCTGGGATATTCATCAATAAATAAAATGGGGGTGTCCTGAGGACGGTATGCCTGTCCGTTCTGTTCGCAAGAAAGTTCAAATTGTTGTAAGAACACATGTTCGCAAGCAAGTTCAAATTGTTCTAAGAACACATGAAGTGTCCTGGGACATTTGTAAATAAACAAAATGGGGGTGTTCTGAGGACACTACGCCTGTACGTATTGTTCGCAGGCAAGTTGAAACTGTTCTAATGACACATGCAGTGTCCTGAAATGTTTGCCAATGGACGAAATGGGAGTGTCCTGAGGATGCTTTCCGTATTCGCTGGCAAGATGAAAGTGTTTTTAGAACACATTATGGGTCCTGGGATGTTCGTAAATAAACAAAATGAGGGTGTCCTGAGGACGCTATGTCTGACGGACTGTTCATAGGCAAGTTGAAACTGTTCTAAGAACACTCATCATGTCCGCGGACATTAAAAGTGCCAATATGGTATAGTTAAAATGTTTTACTCTATGGGTGTGATATGCTGCAGTGGTTGTGGCCAGGGCATAGAGTCTTGGGAGCATAACCATATGGCCATGCACCCAAGACTCTATGCCCTGGCCACAACCACCACAGCATATCACACCCACAGTGGCTTATAACTTTGGGATCCAAGAACAAATTTATAAGCAACAAAGTTATAAGCCACCATGGGTGTGATATGCTGTGGTGGTTGTGGGCAGGGCCTATAGTCTTGGGTGCATGGACAAGATCAAATGTATAGGCAGCAAAGTTATAATTCACTATGGGTGTGATTTACTGTGATGGTTGAATTTAATATAATATACTTACTGTTTGGCTGTTGGAGTACATGTATTTCTTGTTTATTTCTGTGATAAAAGAAAAGATCATGTTAGTATTGGTATTTTGTAACAACTTATAACATTGAATAATCAACATTTTTTTTACACTCATATCAAGTAGATCACAAACCAGTGTACTGTGCAATTTGCTCATTTTCTTTGTTTGTTGCTAAAATCATTGGGTCTGTGGGAGAAAAAAAAAATCCATGTTGGATTAAAAAAAAACTTTTTTGTTACACTACAGTCTGTTTGTTTGTTTGTTTTCAGTGTTCACTTGTTGTTTCTGGCTAATGCTCTATATATTGGCTTGTTGCAGATTCTTGGAGAAGTTAGATACCTGTTGACATATTCTAACAGTCTATTTTTTGTTATAATGAAGTGGTATTGATTTATTTGTTTGGATATTGTAAAATTTTGGGGTAGTTAGATACCAGTTGGCGTATTCTAACTGTCTATTTTTTGTTATGATGTAGTGGTATTGATTTATCTGTTTGGTTATTGAAAATCTTGGGGTGGTTAGACACCAGTTGGCTTATTCTAACTGTTTATTGTTTGATATAATTTAGTGGTATTCATTTATCTGTTTAGTTGTTGTAGAATCTTGGGGCAGTTATATAGCTGTTGGCATATTGTAACAGTTTATAGTTTTTTAATAGAAGTTTAGTTAATGTTTAAGTACAGTTTAGTTAATAAATTCTGGTTTTAAGAACATTAAATAAGTGTTTGCAAGATTTGCAAGTAATGTCTGGTTTAGAGTAATGGTACTATCATTACATTCGAACCATCCACTTTTTTTTTTATATATGCGGTATAGTGACCTGCGTTGGTTGTGGCTCCTGTGTAGTAGATTATACCTATTGTTGTGAAGGTTTTTTACCAAGTGATACTTGACCATGTGTGAATCCAGTCAGCTTGCAGTTGTTTTTGGTACAAACTGCATTGTAACATAGAAGCATTAGTATTCCGTATTCACTATGTGTTTGTATTAGTAAGGTGGAGCGATTATCCGAATTGCAGGTAGTACATAATCTACCATGGTTTGCATTTTGTACAAGTTGATGAAATGGAACGGATTCACAATTAGGTATTGATACATACACAAAATGCGCTCATTTGGGATTTAATGAATCCCAGCGAATACGGACAGCGTCGTCAGGACACCCCCATTTCGTCCAATGACGAACATTTCAGGACACTGCATGTGTTATTAGAACAGTTTCAACTTGCCTGCAAACAAAACAGACAGGCATACCGTCCTCAGAACACACCCATTTCGTTTATTTTCGAACATTTCAGAACATCGCGCGTGTTCTTAGAACAGTTTCAACTTGCTTGCGAACAATACGTACAGGCGTAGTGTCCTCAGAACACCCACATTTTGTTTATTTACAAACATCCCAGGACACATCATGTGTTCTTAGAACGATTTGAACTTGCTTGCAAACATGTGTTCTTAGAACAATTTGAACTTGTTTGCAAACAGAACGGACAGGCATACCGTCCTCAGGCCACCCCCATTTTATTTCTCGACGAACATCCCAGGACACATGATGTGTTCGTAGAAAAGATTCAACTTGCCTGCGAACAAAACCGACAGGCTTATCATCCTCAGAACACACCCATTTTGTTTATTTTCGAACATTTCAGGATACCGCAAGTGTTCTTAGAACACTTTCAGCTTGCTTGTGAACAATAAGTACAGGCGTAGTGTCCTCAGAACGCCCCCATTTCGTTTATTTAGAACATTTCAGAACATCCGCGTTTTCTGCGGACAAGGCAAACACAACAGGGGGGTCTACCACCTAAATAAATACAACATTTAACCCATCTCTTACTCCCCCACCCTCCCCAAACACTTTTACACACCAACACACTCTACTAAATATTATTTTTTCCACCAAGTTTCACTGCGCTGACCGCGGATGTCCGCGAATCCAAGTTTGTGGGCGTTCCCGAAAATCTGACACATTTGTGATGTCATCTTTGATGTCGTGGGTATTAGTATTAGCAGTGCACAGTGGTGGTGCGAGTTATGGTTGCTTAGCTTACCATAACTGGCGAATTTCAGGGGTTTTTCGTTTTTACTTGGAACCATAACGTCCCTTTAACAATGTTTTTTCACTGAATTTCATAGGCTTTTAGTAGTGCAACTTAACCATAATGTCCCTTTAACAACGTTTTTTCACTGAATTTCACAGGTTTTTAGTAGCGCAATTAACAATAATAACTCTGCTTTATGTACATGTAATATGGAACATACTGAACCCCCTCTACTGAGTTTGATGTCCGCAAACTCTTTTAATGTCCGCGGACATGTTCGGACAACAGCACCACTACCCAAAAACTCTGGGTAGTTGTTATATCATAACATATTACCATTTTACAAATTCACAAACCAGCACACATACACGTTATATGTAGTAATACATAAGAAGTGAAACCCATGTATGTAATGCAATAACCATTCATTTCAATACAATATGTTCTAAAATGGAATATACCAAAAGAAGAAAGATAGGCTTCCAACATAATTACCTCACAGACACTCCACAACCAAGAACAACAGCAGATCTACAGACCACTTACAACATACCTTACCTGAAATAGTAAGTGTACTGCATTTTACTCATATATTTATAAACTTTCTGTATTAGATTCAAAAAAAATGAAATTATGTTTTTTTCTCACAGAAATGTCTAGTACTCTGGAGTGGTTAGAGGAGCATTTCACACATGAGGAAATGTCAGAAGATAGTGAATCTAATGTTAGACACTTTACAATATATATAATTTAATTATTATTATTTTATATAAATTTAACATATATATTTTTTTTTGTACAGAGCATACCAAAATAGAAAGTACTAGAGAAAAAGATGTTATGGATAAGGCTCTTCACAGCATACAAGAAAAAATGGATCTACTGTTGGCTAATTTTAATAATTTAAAAAACTTTGTGGAAGATCATTTTAAACAAAAGACCACAGACCATTGTCCCACATGTACCTGTCCCCCCCCACCATATCCCAGTCAATTATCCCCAAACCCTCTCCATGAACCAAAACGTTTTGATGAGACTTCCATCCCTTCTTCACCTCGTAAAAAAAGCTGTTGAAACCCCTAATTCACCTATTTTTGTTTTAGTTTCTGCCTCACCTTCTCTGTCATAAATTAATCAAACATGTTAAATAAAGTAAAATTTTTATATTCTGTTCTAATTCATTTCATGTTTTTTTTTTAAACCAATTTAGATGTCCGCGGACAGCGCGGGTCTCCGGAATGTCCGTGAAGAAACGAAAATGGAAACTGTTCTAATGACACTGGCGCTGTCCTGAAATGTTTGTAAATAAACAAAATAGGGGTGTCCTGAGAACGGTAAGCCTGTCCGTTTTGTTCGTAGGCATATTGAAACTGTTCTAAGAACACATCATGTGCCCTATAATGTTCATAAATAAACGACATAGTTGTGTCCTTAGAACACTAAACCTCTCAGTAATATTTGCATGCAAGTTGAAACTGTTCTAAGAACAAACGCTGTGTCCTGAAGTGTTCGTAAATAAACAAAATAGGGGTGTCCTGAGGACGCTATGCCCGTCCGTATTGTTCGCAACCAAGTTGAAACTGTTCTAAGAACACATGTGGTCTCCTCAAATGTGTGTAATAGCGTTTTGATGAGACTTCCATCCCTTCTTCACCTCATACAAATCCTGTTGGGCCCCCTAATTATCCTAGTTTTGTTTTAGTTTCTGCCTCGCCTTCTCTGTCATAAATGAATCATGCATGTTAAAGTTACATTTTTATATTCTGTTCTAATTCATTTCATGTTTTTTTTTTTTAAACCAATTTAGGTGTCCGCGGACAGCGCGGGCCTCCGGAATGTCCGTGAAGAAACGAAAATGGAGGTGTCCTGAAGAACACTATACCTGTAAGTACTGTTTGCTAACAAGTTGAAACTGTTCTAAGAACACTGGCGGTGTCCTCAAATGTTCGTAAATAAACAAAATGGGGGTGTCCTGAGAACGGTATGACTCTCCGTTTTGTTCGTAGGCAGGTTGAACCTGTTCTAAGAACACATCATGTGCCCTATGATGTTCATAAATAAACGACATAGTGGTGTCCTTAGAACACTAAACCTCTGCGTAATATTTGCATGCAAGTTGAAACTGTTCTAAAAACAAACGCGGTGTCCTGAAATGTTCGTAAATAAACAAAATATGGGTGTCCTGAGGACGCTATACCCGTCCGTATTGTTCGCAACCAAGTTGAAACTGTTCTAAGAACACATGTGGTCTCCTCAAATGTATGTAAATACACAAAATGGAGGTGTAACTGCTCCAAAAATCTGCAACAAGCCAATATATAGAGCATTAGCCAGAAACAACAAGTGAACACTGAAAACAAACAAACAAATAGACTGTAGCATAACAAAAAAAGTTTTTTTTTTTAAATCCATCATGGATTTTTTTTTCTCCCACAGACCCAATGATTTTAGCAACACACACAGAAACTGCACAGTACACTGGTTTGTAATGTACTAAACATGAGGGTATCAGCATATCCCACCCATAGTGGCTTATAACTTTGTTCCTTATAAATTTGTTTTCGGATCCCAAAGTTATAAGCCACTATGAGTGTGATATGCTGCGGTGGTTGTGGCCAGGGCATAGAGTCTTGGGTGTATGGCCATATAGACTCTATGCCCTGGCCACAACCACCGCAGCATATCACACCCATAAAGTCAAACATTTTAAATATGCCTTATGGGAACTTTTAATGTCCGCAGACATAATGAGTGTTCTTAGAACACTTTCAACTTTCCAGCGAACAATACGGACAGCGTCCTCAGGACACCCCCATTTTGTTTATTTACGAACATTTCAGGACACCGCAAGTGTTCTTAGAACACTATCAACTTGCCAGCGAACAATACAGACATCATCCTCAGAACACCCCCATTTTGTTTATTTACAAACATTTCAGGACACCGCGATTGTTCTTAGAACACTTTCAACTTGCCAGCGAACAATACGGACAGCGTCCTCAGGGCACCCCCATTTTGTTTATTCACAAACATTTCAGGACACCGCGAGTGTTCTTAGAACACTTTCAAGTTCTCAGCGAACAATACGGGCAACGGCCTCAGGACACCCCCATTTTGTTTATTTACGAACATTTCAGGACACAGCAAGTGTTCTTAGAACATTAAAAACTTGCTTCCGAACAATACAGACATCGTCCTCATGACACCCCCATTTGGTTTATTTACAAACATTTCAGGACACCGCGATTATTCTTAGAACACTTTCAACTTGCCAGCGAACAATAAGGACAGCGTCCTCAGGGCACCCCCATTTTGTTTATTCACGAACATTTCAGGACACCGCAAGTGTTCTTAGAACACTTTCAAGTTCTCAGTGAACAATACGGCCAACGGCCTCAGGACACCCCCATTTTGTTTATTTACGAACATTTCAGGACACCGCAAGTGTTCTTAGAACACTTTCAAGTCGCCAGCGAACAATACGGACAGCTTCCTCAGGACACCCCCATTTTGTTTATTTACGAACATTTCAGGAAACTGCGAGTGTTCTTAGAACACTTTCAACTTGCTAGCGAATACGGACAGCGTCCTCAGGACACCCCCATTTTGTTTATTTACAAACATTTCAGGACACCGTGAGTGCTCTTAGAACACTTTCAAGTTGCCAGCGAACAATACGGACAGTGTCCTCAGGACACCCCCATTTTGTTTATTTATGACCATTTGAGGACACCGCGAGTTTTCTTAGAACACTTTCAACTTGCCAGCAAAAAATAGGGACAGTGTCCTCAGGACACACCCATTTTGTTTATTTACGAACATGTCAGGACACTGCAAGTGTTCTTAGAACACTTTCAACTTGCCAGCAAACAATACGGACAGCGTCCTCAGGACACCCCCATTTTGTTTATTTACGAACATTTCAGGACACCGCAAGTGTTCTTGGAACAATTTCAACTTGCCAGCGAACAATACGGACAACGTCCTCAGGACACCCCCATTTTTAGTTTATTTACGAACATTTCAGGACACCGCGAGTGTTCTTAGAACACTTTCAACTTGCCAGCGAACAATACAGACAGTGTCCTCAGGATACCACCATTTTATTTATTTAACAACATGTCAGAACACCGCGCGTGTTCTTGGAACAATTTCAACTTACCAGAGAACAATACGGACAGCGTCCTCAGGACACCCCCAACTTCTTTACTTAAGGACATTTCAGGACACCGCGAGTGTTCTTAGAACATTTTCACCTTGCTTGCGAACAACACAGACACATATTGTGTCCTCAGAACACCCCTATTTAGTTTATTCAGAACATTTTAGAACAGCCGTGTTGTCCGCAGACAGATTGAACACAACAAGAGGGTCTACCACATAAAAAAATACAACATTTAACCCATCTCATACTCTTCCACCCTCCCCAAACACTCTTACACACCAACACACTCTACTAAATACAATTTTTCAACCAAGTTTCACTGCGCTGTCCGCGGACGTCCGCGAATCCAAGATGGCGGTTTTCTACCGAAAATCTGACGCGCTTCTCGCACTACGCCATCCAATCAGCGAACACGTCGCATGTCCGCAGACATGACGTAAGCCGATTGGCCAATCAGGACACTGTCCGCGGAGCGAACAGGGAAGTGTGTCCGCGGACCGAACACAGATATCACTCATTTTTTTTACCTACTTTTTGGTCATTTTAAAAAAACTACTGGACAGATTTTCACCAAATTTGCAAAAGCACGCTTTCGGGACCAAACCGCTACTCCTGGTCCAAATTTGGTGAAAATCCGTCCAGCAGTTTGGACTGTAGGCGCGAGCAAAGTTTTTTCCCCATTCAGTCTATGGGAAAAAAAAAAGTTTTGGGACCCCTTTATGGCTTTGCCCCCCTCCACCTGGACGAATCCTCACCAAACTTTGCAAAAGAAATTCTGAGTGGGCTATATACTTTTTTTGCAAAGATTGGTGAGGATTCGTCCAGGGGGAGCGAAGTTATAAGCCACCCAAAAAGTGCTCTTCCTATGGAAACAGCAACTTAACCATAATTACATGGCCACTACTGTGGCCATGTGATATATAGTTGTTTTATGAATACTGTATACGTACTGTTTGTTGAAATGTGTTTCATCAATTTGTATTGTGGGATTAATTGTTAATGAAGTGTTCGCACATTGTGGTGTAAATGAAAATCTGCAATATTTTAAATTTCGGTACCTGGAGGGATAGCTTTTTACTACAATATTCAAATGAAATGAATTGAATCACACAGAGCGGAGTTAATTGCATTTATTGCAATTAATTATTATCATTTGCTACAATGCATGATTTAATTTATCCCGGGATATATATGCTTTTTGGTTTGTTATTGGATTGCACCTTATGTTTGTCGGGTTATGGGGAACCTTTTTTGAGGTTTCATAATTACATATTGGTAGACATTGTACACTCGTAGGCTCATCATGTTGATGGACATCTTCAAATCGATTTACCTTCCATGTTGATAACATGGCATTCTATTCACTATTTAGATTATTAACAGCATATACCAATATATCTGATCATTGTTTTCTGGTTTATATAAATATATCTTAAACTGAAGAAAAGCCAACATTATATTTATTTGTTTATTTTTTTTCAAATTTGTGTACTTTTTCAGTGCAGTGCGTGAGTTCGAGGTTTACTCCTGATCTATTTGTAACTTCATGGATCAAGTTGCAGGATTTCCCCTGCCCCTGATCTAGCCAGAGAACTATAAGTACCTTTTAATTAGGCTCATCTATAATGTAAATATTGAAGGGAACCTTGTATTGGCAACTTATTCCACAGATTGACCACTAGGTGGCGATCATTAATCATATTAGTCATGTTTTTGGCTAATGTCGACCAGTTTATGCTGGTAGTCAGTTTATGTCATCAGTCGATTAAAATGCCTCATTAAATATCAGGTTGACAGTAGCAATGTAATAACAGACTTGATCTGAAACGATTAGGCCAAGCAATAAAAACATTTTAAAAAATGAATTTCGAAACAATAACTGAAATGATGTCCTTGGAAGAATAAGGAGTAAACAAATAAAATAAAACTATCAACACAGGAGAGACCGGGCACTGTTGAAGTCAGATTATGAGCACAATATGACGGATTCTCCACAACAATGTTCCAGTGGATATTAGCCGTCACTTGTTTGCAAGTGATGCTGTCATTAGAAAACCACAGTAGACTACATTTTGTAACGTGTGCTGTCAGAAATGTGACATTTTGTGTCATTTTACCCAAAATGAGTGCTCTGTCTTCATTTTCGCTGCAGCCATAGGGGATCAGAAGAAAAATAACATTAAAAAAAAGAACGAAAGAAAGCATTCCACTGCATCCATCAAGCATTTGCTGGAGGATAAAAGAGCAGTTAAAAGCCAAGTCATGGGAATTAAATCAATACAGTACATATAAATGTAATGTCTTGGCTACTGAAATGCAAATTGTCATTCAATTCGTGGATATAAAATTCAAATACTAGTTATGCAAGGCCATAAAATGTTGCCATTGAGATGATAATGCGGTTATACATACCCTGCAAATGATTTTTCTAAGTCGGGAAAAGAAAGAAATGCTTATATTGGTGAGAATGGAATAAGTCATATGCGCAGATGAGCTCACAGATCGTTTTTTTTTTTTTCGTGAAGATTTTTTAACCAATCAAGTTAGGATGCTCAAAGAGCAAAGCAGAAGCACGAGGGATTACAGAACTGAGCGAAGTGTGGCTAAGGTAAGTATACAAGTAGTTTGTCAACAGAACTGCAGAACACGTTAAGTTACGCATGGGAGCTGTATTATGTTCCTACTTTCACTACTGAGCAGGTGTCTGTGTGTGTGGAAGGTGGAGTGACCCACATCAGAGTCTAATTGCAGTGCCTGTATACAGCTTCCATCCATGACTTTGGCCCTCAGAATTGATATACAACACTAGGCAGGCCATTTTGAAAGAAGCGTCAGCTTACTTTAACCTGCCAACCAGAACACCCTCATGAGCCTAGACCAGTGGCCTGCTACCTGCAGTGCTCTAGATGTTCTGGAATATGACTCCCATATTCCTTCATTATTGACTATGCCGGCTAGGGTTGATAGTGGTTGTATTCCAAAACATCTTTGCGGACAAACGTGTAGAACTTCTTGCCTAAGTTGTATGACACACAAACACATTGCAAAATGCTGATTTGACATCTTCAATCTTCACGCAACCCCAAGGTGATTTACAAATACCTGTCCGCATACATGAACTTTCCTGATACTGCGCTTTATGTACTATGCAACATTATGAGGCAGTTGCATAGCACCTTACCGCTATTTGTTTAGCTCTAGAACACCTTGGATAGAATGGGACATCAGTCAAATGTAGCCTGAGGATAACCAGTAAAATGACTCAGCTGGTTAAACATTGCTGTGATCTGTGTTTGATCTGCAGGTCACAGGTTCAAATCGTGACAAGGCCAATCTCAGCCTTTCATCCTTCAGAGGTCGATAACTGAATACCAATTTCGAGAGGGTAGTAAAATTAATGTATGTATGTATGTTGATATTTCCTATGTTATTCACTTTAGATTAAAGCGCTATATAAAATACATTATTATTATTATTATTATTGTTCATATTCATAGTTGGAACATTTCAGAAAAATAAAAATTGATTTAGCATAGATGGCCAATACTGTACCATTATCTCTACCATTTGTTATGAGTTTGGTGAGGCGTTTTGTGCGTGTGACTATGCCAGTGAATTAGGGATTGCTGGCATTAGGACCACATTCAACCATCATGCAACTCTGCCAGCTGTTACTGTGATGCAGCGCTAAAGGTGAAGTCATAAAAATGAAGCAACATGTTTCAGTATAGAGCCATCTGCATTGTCCACAAGGCCTTCTGGGGCCTGGGGCCTAAATACCTTCAACTCTCTCTTCCTAAATATCTTCCTTCCCGAGCCCTTCGCTCATCCGTCTCCAACTCCCTCAGGGTCAGCCGCTTCTCGAAGCTACGAGCTGGGGGTAGATCTCCCTCCGCGGCAGGGGCCTCCCTCTGGAACAGCCTTCCTGCCTCCCTGAAACTTGAGGAGAACCATCTCCGGTTCCGGAAGCACCTCAAAACCTTCCTCTTTGCTTCTGCTTTCTCTCTCCCTCATCCCTGCTAATTCTTCGCTGAAACTGCAATGAATCTGCAACTGGGCCACTCTCACCGACCCCGGTCCTGGACCCAGCCACTCTCCACTTGCACGCCTCCCTGGCAATCCCTGCACTGCGGGACTGTCTCTGTATCCCTACAGCCCCCCCTTCCCAGCACTTGTCTGCACTTACCTTGCACTTGCCACCACCTGGCCCTCTTTATTTATTTATTTTATTTTATTCTACTTACCTTGTACTGCACTTCCCCCACTCCCCTTCCCCATGCACTTTCTTCCTTCCCCCTACCCCTGCACTTGCGCGATCTGAATGACACCTAGCCTATTAGGATTGTTGTCTGTCTTCCCCTTGTTCCCCCCTCCCTGTTTTGTTGCACAGCTCTGGTTTCCTCTAGAGGGGACTTCAGGTGTCACACAACCATCACCACCTAGGGTTATAATATAGTTGTTATGTATAGCGTTTAATACAAGAGTACAGCCATCAAAGAATGCTGAGGTTGAGGAGCAGTGTAGGATTTGTGTGACTGTAGTCCAACTATATAAACACTGTCTTGGGAGGATAGTTATGGGGCAATGCGTTCATCTTGGAAGCAAGACGATGCAGAGAAACACAGGTTCAATCCATGGGTCCACACGTGGAAACCTCTGGGTATTAAGTTTGGTATAAATAACCAATTACAATTTCAATTTACTTAAGTTCACCCAAATCCCTGCACTGGCAAGCCCCTCAAGAGGCCAGTTGCGTGGAAGGGATAATTGGATCAGCCTGAAGAGCATTGCATGTATGGGTGCCCTTCAGCAGGAGGGTTCCCTGCTGAGAATACAGCCCTCAGCCTGTTGACTAAGCAGTCATTAGGCTCTGCTAGCAAACAGAAGGCATTGTTTATACTGGACCCATTGTCGGCAGCTGCTTTTTACATACACAACCTCTTTCCAACCACTACTCTGAAGTAAAGATTAACAGGTTGTGAAACTGGAAATACATTGGAGGGACAGGGCCTCCATGTCCATGTCCTGTACTCCTTTTATCATGTGTGTTCTGTGTTATTTTCTGCACAGGAGTCCATATGGGACTCCTGGCAATGACGCTCTACCTCTTTTTGGTTTGGTGAACAGACCGTTGGGATACCCTTATGGCACCCATGGGTGGGGGTACAATCCTGTACCCCTAGTGTATATTTTTGGGCACCTGTGTATGGCCCACAGAGCAGGGTATGAGCTGTTAGCAGCTCCATGCTGAATTTGACAGGTGCTCTGAGTAGCCTCCATTTTGGGATACCCAGCCCTGTCATTGGAATCAGTTGATTCCTGCCAGGAGACAAGATGGCCTCTAAGGCCTCTTGTGTTCTATTGCCTGTTACCTTGTTTTCTCAACGTCCTGGGAAACCTTGACTCTGTCACTTCCCCTGACTGTTTGTTGTGTGGAAGTTCCATATATGATATTGTGGGGAAGTCCAGGCCAGACTGGCTGGAGCCTTCCCAGTGACTGTATGTTGTGGACACACCCTTGGGTTGGGACCTGGGTTAATGGAGTGTGTGACCAATATGCACTTCATGTTATGGGTGTCTGGTTTCTGGTATGTGACACAAAGACTGAGACAGCCCTGCCCAAACTGGTATGAATGCAGTGTGGAGTGCTGAATGCTGGGTAATTGTCCCAATACACATTCCTTGTTGTGAGTGTCTGGAGGAAGGAGAATGGCGTGAATGCACTGTGAGCCTGATTGGCTGCCTGCCTGCATGAATGCCCTTCTGAATGATTGGTTGCCTAAGTGTGACCCAGCAGAGTGAATCAGAGACCAAACAGTATATCTGGGGACCTCTTACTGATGGAAATCATTCAGAAACTGTAGTCGAAACTTGATGCTTGATCTTGAAGCCGAGATGGAAGAAGAAGGTTAACTGCTGTTTCCCTTTGATGCAATCTGAAAGCTGCTGTGCCTTAAAGAAACTGATCCAAGAGAGGTCCTGGCTAGGAGACCTCTTCTCAAGCTACAAGGGACCATCGTGCACCAGCTAACCTTCAGTGAAGTACCCTGGAAGTCAGCTTTCAAAAGACTGTTGACCGGAGACTGGGACCACCAAGGAAACCAAAGAGAAGGGCCAGGACATTCCGTCCACCATCGTCGACCAGGGTTCGGAGGATCGCCGTAACTGCTGGAGGCCTGTCAAAGCTGTGCTGCCCAGAAGTGGAGACAGCTTGCCACTGTGCCGCCAATGACCTGAGCCACACCACTCCATTGCCTAAGAACACTTTGAAACAACGACTCCCTCGCTCATCACCGATGACTGCTTTGTCCCACCGGAGAAAGTCAAGGCCACCGATGAATCGAGGAGAATCTGCTGGTGGGTTTCAAGCCACCCGAAGACCACAAAGACATGGCTACCCAAAGGCCTTGCTGGGCCAAAGTTCTTCATTGACTCATTGTAGCAACAAACTATCATCATCGAGGTGCACCGCACGCCTCATCTTCACAGGACATCCATGACCGATTGTCCACGAGCACCCCCAGGACCAAAGCTGCTGCCTCATCGCCTCTGTTCACCTTTTCTTCAAGGGATCTTGATGACCCGTGGCTCCTGCCTTAAAGGGAGTCACACAAGAAGGATACGTTGGCCACCCAATATCATACTCTGCTAAACCAGGTGCATTGGAGTGGTAGAACTTTCATAGAAGGAACTAAGACTCTATGGACTGGGATTGCTTAATATCTTTATTTATAGGTTGTCCAGGTGAGGGGAACCTCACACAGAACTGCGCCTAGTGGTAGGGGCCCCGTATTCTGCCAATTATTTAAGCACTTGTTTTCCTCCTATGTTATTGTTGATACCCTTTATTAATTGATTTGTATGCCATTTGAACTGTCTAGAGTTGGTGCATTTTAATGGAATCTTGTGGTACCACATAGAGACTGTACATATTTATCATTTTAGATTAACCTGGTCACAAAGCGTGTTGTTGTGATTGTGTACTTGATCCTTATTTATATAAAGAACTGTGTTTTCACTAACATAGTGCATGGACATTCCTTTGTGGGTGCTTGGCGACTATACTGTACTTAAGAACCAGCCTGAATCACCTCTTGAGAGATTAAGCCTTGATTGTTCGTCCAACATTACCAAATATATAATCTTGGCTGTGGTGCTCTGTGCCTCTACTCTGCCATATAAAGAGCAGGAGTACTGGTACCCCACTTCAGTCTTTACACAGGTAGAAGGCAGATATCTTTTGGAGGGTATCTCTATTAGTTTTTCAATCATTATGCAAATAAGCAAGAAGCAGGGCAGATTTGAGGGCTAAAGAGAAACAAATGGGATTGAAACTTATATTAAATTTGCTAGAAAACATACTCTCCAACTAGACACCTTGGCAGCAGTATAAGAAAATGAGAAGTGAGCAGTAGGTACATTTGAACACCTATCAGAATGAAACCTTACAAAAACTCTGGTGGAATTGCACTGAAGCTTTGGAAGTTTTATCTGGAATGAGCCCCATGCATCTGCAGGAGGACAGCTGTCACATTATGTGTCTTCTGTTAAGCATTGCACACGATGTATATGTGCACCAAGAGCTGAGAAGATCTGTATTGTTGTTTCATTACACAATAAAGCAGTGCATTGCATGATATTGGTGAGGAGTGGAAAATCACCATGGCCCATTCATGACTGTGTAAGAACACTTCATGCCTGGTCAGTACATATCACATCTTTGGATCCCAGTGGAAAAAAAATATATATGTATTACGTTTAGTGTACCAAATACAGAAAGTTTAGAAATATATAAGAAAAATGAAGTTTAATTACTAGTTTCTGGTAAATTGTGTTCTTACTGTTGTGTAGGTCTGCTGTTGCTCCTAGCTGTGCAGTTTCAGTGAGGTAATTATGCAGGAAGCAAATCTTTTTTGTTTTGGTATATTCCATTTTAATACACATGGTATTTAAATGGACAGTTGGTATGTTATATATATAGGTTGCACTTCTTACTTATTGTTATATATAATGTGTTTATGTGCTGCTTTTTCAACTTGTTCAGTGTTATATATCATATGGCATGATAGAACAATCTGAGATACCCCCTGAGTTTTTGGGTAGTGTTGATGTTGTCCGTGTCCGTCCGCGGACATGCACACAGTCCACGGACATCAAAATCACTAACAGGGGGTTCAGCATGTTCTATGTATATAAAGTAAGGGAATCCTAGTAAACATCTATCAAATTCATTCTGATTGCAGCTGTAAAAACCTGCAAAATAAATAAATGCATTTTAGTAAAGTCAAATGCTTTGCAAACACCTTTTTCCGAATATGCATTGTTTTTGTAGAGAACAGAGATTATCTGTTTCATGCATAAAGTTTGTATGTGCCTGAATGGTGTCTCGATTTGAATTCATATTTCTGTGCTTCAGAAAAATAACTAAAACTGATTTTGAGTTACAACATATATATTTACTATTTCAAACTGTTCTACAAATGGCAGAACACAGACGTATTTCAAAGAGCATGTTAACTGCACACTTCTTTACATGTACTAGTGACTGGAATGTTGAGTGAATGCAGTAGTTGAGTTTTGTGCAAGTGTCAGTTGGGGTGTAACTGGCTGGTGTGTGTTTTATAAGGTGGTCATAAGGTGGTCATTTCCTCGTCTTTGTGGATCTTCTTGCCTACTTCGCTTTTGTCTCCTACTTCTGAGAAGAAATCCCCTTTGTTCTCTTGTGTCACAGATGGCACAAACAATTACTCTGAGTCATAGAGACAGAGTTTCCATTTTGCTTTGAGGGGCCTAGGGTCATCCTTCTATCTCTCTCGTCTGGATTTGGCATTCCTCCCTAACCTAGGCATCCATAACCCCTGATTAGTGCTAATTAATGTAGACACCTTCTGTCTTCCAGCTGTCTTACGCTAAGGATCATAAACTAAGCTTCTGGCTGTCTAAACTCGCTTGTGGACTTTCTAGCTGTCCCTATTCTATCTAATTGTTAGTAATCCAATGGGAATTTGTAATGGTGCCTTGCAATTATACTGTTTTGGTTGATGCTTTTCTGTCACGCTCAATCACATCTCGGGCTTCTCCTTCTACCTCTCTACACTCAGCCTTCCCTCCTCCCACCTTTACTCCCTCTCCTATTTCCCATCCATCCAATGTCTCACACAGTCTAATCCTTGCCTCCACCCTTTGGTGTTGTTGCTCCCTCCTAGACCCCTTCACTACTTCCTCTTACACTCGACCACTACTCCCCTGCTACACACTACTTTGCCCCACCTCCGCTCTACCACCCTTTTCCTGTACTCTTCTACTCTCCTACTCCACTCTACTGTGCTGTAGCATCTTGAAGCATTGGTTGTGCTATATGGACTTACCAATAAATATCTCAGACCAAATAACTGGACAGGCTCAAAGAATATGGCAAAGCGCTGCTTTATTCTCAATTTAATAAAGGAGGATCAACATGCAAACATCAGACTTATGATTACACACTCACACACAACCTTGATTACTCAGAGGTCTTATACCCCATTATGCAGAGTCTATGACATCATCCTATGTGGCAAACTGTAAAATGTATTAGCAGAAGAGATTGGTTGGAGAAACATATCTACATAAGCATACATAGGGGTTATTACACCATTGGCTGTCTCTTATCTGTGAGGCACACCTTGAACTACCTTTAAATATACCTTTAAATACAAATAGTACTGATTAAAGCAAACAAAATGGCAGCGGATTGGTCTATGCAACAATGTATAGCAGGTTGCCCCGTAAACCCACTGATTGCTTGGCATTCTCACCCAACCTTGGACTTTTGGCTCAGCTAGCAGCAGGTAAGCTAAGCGAAACCAAGGTGCTTGAATCACATCAGATTAATCTCGACTTTCTCAATTAGTCCATCATCTCTCATCAGTCAGGCCATGAGACAATGTTTCCCATCTGTAGTTGCCCTTGTAGCCTGCTCTCTGTTCTGGGACATTTAATGGATTGTAAGCACATCACTATCTCCATCCAAAGCTTAATGAATAGCCCTTGTTATTGACTTCTGAGTCACATGTGAAGAGGCCACAGTGAAGAGGCCACAAATGTGTCTATTTCAACCTCTTGTTTGCTCCTATTTGATTTAATTAAACTGGGTGACAATGCTCTTTTGCCTCTCGAGACTTGCTCACCCCATCCTGTATAGACTTTACACACTTTTAATTGTCCAATACTTGGCTCATGCATGTATTTTCTTCTTCTTTAATCTATCAGAAATATGTCTCACCCATGTCGTATCCGTCTGCCTCCCTTTGTACTTTGTAGCTATTCCTTAAGAATAGCATCCTTGATCCCAAGCCAACATAGACTCCTCATTGTTTTTCACTCAAAGCTGTTCTTCAAGCATCTCCTGACTCTTCATCCCTGATCTGTTTCTGAGGTAGCTGAATTGAATGTTGGAACACACCAGTGTTCATTTTCCAATTATGGCCATTCCAGCCACATTATATATTCCTCTATAGCAAGCTTCTATATGTCTTTTCTACCTTGTGTTACTGAATATTTAAACTTATTGGTCAGCAAGTTACTCTGTCTTCTTATGTTTTCAAGATTTCTTTATCATTTCATACATGTTTCTCTTGTCACTTCAGTTACATCATCTCCCTTAAGTATCATTTTGTTTCAGTATGGCTCTGTATATTTGCTTCATGGCATCACTCTGCCCTCATCAGGTTTAATTCAGCGCTCCATGATGTCCAATGGTGGATGCTGATATCCCTCCACACGGCAACATTCCACACTTTCGGTGCAAAGGTACAGTTGGTACAGCTGTCTGAGTGCATATTATCAATCATACACTTGATGCTATTTAGTCATAACGCATGGGGGTTCCATACAGAGTTCTTCTCTTACTGTTCCAATATGATGGTGGTGAGGGGGTGGGGGTTAGAGATAACTCATCCAAATGCTCCTCTACTCTACCACTACCCTCCTCCACTCCTCTACTACCCTCCACCACTCAACTACTACCCTCTTCAACTGTACTACTCCCATCCTCTTTCCTACTACTCACCTTTCACCCGGTACTACTTACTTCACATACAATCCATACTCTAGGTTTAGTAATCACTTGCCACATAAAGACTCACACTCACACTGTTTAACCACTTTCACGATTAAGCCAGTGCATCTCCTGTGCCACAAAACTCTTCCATTAGATGCTACTACCTTCTTCCTCCTGCTGGTCTCTTGGTTGTCCTCCACCTCTGACCACAGCCCTGCCCACTTTCCCCACACAGATTTTCCCTGTATCAAAGAGGCAGCTAGGAAGTTCAATGTTCTCGTTCGTATTCCGGGACCTGTAACTGTGGGTTATCGCAGTAACTTTGTTTGGTAAAATGAGCTATTTTCACTTTCTACACTATCAATTGTGTTGAATAATTAAGGGGTTTGATGGTATCAATACATTCCTTAAATGTTTTTAGTTCCATGTTTCTGAATGCAGTGGACAAAAATTATGTTTTGTCAATAGAGGAATCAATATTTGTCTTCTGTGTCATCGGGTATGTCGGAAAGAAGATTCTTTGTTTATCCAGTTCCCCCATAAAATGAACTTTCCAGATATCCTGACCTTGTCAGTTTTCTAATATTTCCACAATATTATTTCTCTTCCTCACAGCTTAATTAATTATCACCCTGGAATGGAAAATACTGTCCAAACGGTTGCTTAAGCAGTATACAGTCTTCAAATTCTAGACGAGTGCAACAGCAACATTTTGCAGAGCCAGACACTCAATCAAAAGCCATTATTTAGTATCTGAATTTTGGGGGAGGTACCAGGTAATTTCCTGCTGGAAGGTTAAGGCTTGACGATAGTGATATAGATTTGGTGGTCCATTCCATCTCAGCATTGATGAAAGGAATATTCACTTTGTCAAAAGAGAACTTGTCTTTTATTTTCCCTAATACTATGGAGGTTGTGCTAGTAGGGACCCGGTTCTGTTGTACGTTTTAGTTTTTTTTATTATGCATGCCACTATCAGTAATGCGTAGGATGTCATCCAGTTCCTGGAGAGTGTCAGCCTTAATGCAACGGTTTGATCAAATGCTTAACTAATAAGGCTTCAAAAGGTTTCTAATGGAAATATGGTAATTAAGCTCATGTCTTTGTATTTCGTGTACCTATGTAACCAAGCTGAACATATCCTTATTGCCTGCGCTCTGATGCCCCTGGGTCTGGTGTGCATTAAAAATAAATTAAATAAACAAACAAACAAGCTGAAAAAGAAAATATTTCAACAAAAATTGCTGAGGAGTTGTGGATCATCTATTTTTCAAATGTTGTGTGGCAATACATTTTTGACTAATTAGGAAATCCACCTTCAAACAGAGAGGAGAATAATCCAATGAAGTGGCTTCAAGGCAGATGGAAATCTCATTTGGCAGAAGACCACTGTATTTGATATTTGAAGTAGATCATGTGTAGTTTGTTTTGCCTCTCATATACTTGCACACCAATATCCACATACTTCAAAAAAGGGAACCTATGATCCAACATTACAGTATGACATTGTTCTTTGCATCTAGACTCAGTTACGCCTTTTCACAGTTTGTCACACTGTTCAGCTACAGGATTACGACAATGTGATTTATGTAATCCCATCCTTTTCTATTCCTTACAAATTTCAAATGATGCCACACTAGCGCAAATGTGTGGGATCTATCTGAAGACAAATGGGATTCTGAATAGGTGGCAGACAGGTGTAAGGGAGAGCCGTGGCACTGAAATGACCCTATTAGATTTGAAATTCAGATTGTTACAAATTGTGGTTACGGGGCAAACCGCACTACTTATGCTATTAGACCTTTCTGCTGCCTTTGACCTGGTGTACCATGCACTATTGTTCACCAGGCTGAGGGAGTAGCAGGTTTTTCAGAGAGAGCAACTCAAGGGGTTAACTAATTGTTGAGTAACAGATGGTGGAGATTTTGTAGCCAGGTTGCTGAAGTTCAATGTGTACTTCTGACGTATGGTGTGCCTCATTTTTACTGTGCCGCTTTTTCGCCTATTAGTGGAGTATAATGTTGCCTTTACGAATTATGCTGATGACACGCAATGTGGCAACCCCTTTGACTGGTAAGCATAAAGATGATGAGGAAATAAGTAATAAAATATACAGACACATCCAAGTATGGATGATAAACAATGGTTTGGCATTGAATAAGGAAAAAACAGTGCTGATGTGGTTGGCACAGAGGGGAAGATTCACAAATTGGGAACTGACTACGCTCACTCCCAAGTGGCAAGACACATTATCAAAACAAACAAAAAAGTTAAAACAAAGGGGGTGTAACTGGACCAGACATTGAATATGAGGGCCCAGGTGAGCAGCCTAATCTACACTATTGCATATTAAATTAAACTTTCAGTGCAGCTTCGTCCTTTTATCTCAAAAGTTAATTGTGAAACTGTGGCAAGAGCTATCTTTGGTTCTAAAATCGATTAATGTTGTAGCATGCTTGTGGGCATAGCCAAAAATATCCTTAACTGCAAATCATTCAGAAGAGTGCAGTGAGAGTAATCACTGGTTTACAGAGAAGGGATGATATATCCAATCCCAAGCAGAATTTACACTGGCTGCTCATAGAGGCAAGAATTTACTTACTTTTATTGGTGATTACCCATAAATGTCTCAATGGCTCTATCCCTTTATATCTGAATGAGGCATTGGCGAACAAATCAAGTATCTGGACACTAAGATCAAATAACTCCAGTCAACTTAAAATTCCAGTCTGCAAATTGACCCATGTGAAGCAATGTGCATTCATCATGGTAGCTCCTAGAGTGTAAAATGCTATTCTGCTTGATCTCAGCGAGTTAAGTTCGACTTAGTGTTGAGAAAAAGATTGAAAAAATGGATGTTTAGATAATACTATCTTAATGGGTGGATGGTAGTATTGGTGCAATCCTGCATGTCATGTGCTATATGTATGATATTTCGGCATGCTTGATTGTTTCTATTGTTACATGTTGTCTGCACCCGTAAGCACCCGGGTCATGTGGTGCGCATTACAAAGACATTAAAGTAAAGTAAAGAAGCAACTCCCCCATCAGCTCAAGTTTTAAATAATGTTTTCCAATCAGATTTGCTTATAACACTAGTATGACTGTTTTCAAGTTTCCCTCCCTTTTTATGAGTCAGTATATTCTGTGTGCCTTTCATTTTCATTGAGGACCCCTATTAAATGCAGAGATACTTCTTTGAATGTTTTATACTGGGGCATTGTAAGATTACTTGGGCCATGGATTGAAATGTCTCCGGTTAAGGTGAGGGAGCTGTGCGGGTAATCATGTTCTTCAATATTCATTTTCAGAGATTTTGAGCTACTTGGATCACATCTCTGCAGCAACACTGAGAATGTGTAGATGGGTGAACTAATTTTGAATCAATCATATATGCTGCAAATTGCTGTGTGCTACATTCAAACCATTTCTTTAGCATGATTTGCCATTCCAGAAGTTGAAAGAATACTGTGAAAATCAGGTTTGGTCCAACCCCAAAAGGGGAGGTTCATCACCGGCAGCACATTTCTATCCTACCTGCACAAGACCTCAAGCAATCCCAAACATATTTCTTACTGATTGGACACCATCAATGATGTGTACTTTGAGATTCCAGACAACATTCCAAACCATTTCTTTGTCCCACAATCCAATTGCAGACGAGGAAAGAGTGATGCACAGATCAGGATTGGTCACACCCCTAAAGGGGCAGTTCAGCACTAACAGCTTGTTCTTATCCCACCCACAAGAGACTTCAAGCAATCCTAAGTATATTTATTTTTCATTGGACACCATCAATGCGATGTACCTTGGGATTCTAGGCACATCAGTCTTGTTAAACACACCTGAGATTTTGTGCCTCAATGAAGGTAACAATTGCATCACTGAAGAATGATGGATTGATAGAAGGCATTTTCTGGAAACATTTCAAACTATTTTCCAGCCTCATGTGTTATCTCCTCAGACTTTGAATTCCTAGCATATGTGTCACTATGAAAGTGTCCAAATTGTTCATTTAATTCATTGCATCCTATGTTTAACTAATTAGATTTCCTACAGTACTCATAATATTTTATCCAGGATGCCCAAATGTCCCCTGATTTGTACCACATTTCAAGAAGTTCATACGGTTTTTCACGAAGTGCAACGTCAGGCATCCTTATGGGATGTTTGATAATTTCTTATGTTGCTCATTGAGTGTAATATTGTCTTCTGCAGACAAGCACAATTAGATTAAGTCCCTCTGTTTTCTCACACAGTCTACATTCATTGCTGCAACGTCTTCCTGTGTCATTTTACTTCTCTGTGTTCTACTTCTTCAGAGGTACTCACTATGGGGCTCATTTCGAAGTTGGTAGTAATTTGGTGGTAATTCTACTGAAATACTGCAACAAATTGGATACCGTTAGCGCCTCTTGATTACATTGGGCTCCATTGAGGATTTTTGATGGAATTACCACCTGGTGTTTCCGCCAGTGTTAAGTCTGCTAAAATCTTTAAGTTGGTGGTGCTGGAAAAATGTAGGTAATTCTGTTACCGTCAAAAAAAAGTGGCAGAGATGGAATTACTGCCACTTTTTTTACTGCACCACGCCGAGCTCGGAATGAGCTCCTTTATGTTTTAAGAAGTTTCATACTTGCAGATATTCCCACCCCTTTCAATATTAATGTTATTTAGTCATTCCATTCTGTGTCCCATGTGCGGAACATAAATGGTGAGCTCCTTTCTCCTGTACTTAATTTGTATTTGTTGCTGACTTGATTGTGCATTGTGCTCTTTCCCTTGTCTGCCTGTTTGTTTCCCCTTGTAATGCCAAGCCTCCTTACTCCCACCTCCCGCCATGTGCACTCCTCTCACTGGAATTCAAACCTGGCACTGTAGACCTCTTCCCCTTGCCGTCAGCACACAAGACCATTTCCATTCGGTGTCCAGTCTGCAGAGCATTGATGGGTAAACTCCTTTCTCCTGTACTTATTTTTTATTTTTGGCCAACTTGATCAGGTGTCATGCTCTTTCCCTTGTCTTCCTGTTTGTTTCCCATCGTAGTGCCCAGCTTCCTCTCTCCCACCCCTCCCTAATCCATCCCCCCATCCTGCCTGCTACCGATAGTTCCTGGGGACACACACGTGATCTGAATTTAAACACTTATTCAACCCCTCCCAGGGCAGCCGGAGAAGGGGTCAACGCAAATGGCAGCTCCCTTGGGCAGTTCATATCCCCTATTTGCCCATGTTCGCCCATGGGTGCCTGATGGAACACTGTAAAGCTACAACTCAGGTAAAATGGTAGTGGCTGAGAGCACAGCCATTACTGTGTCATTTCTACCACTAGCTCTTACGACAGTATTGAATCTGCATCTAGACAGCTAGTTAAAAACTGTATTGAATTTTGTTGCGATTTCAATCTAGCGTTCACTAAACTCTCTTTACTCTATCACTGGACTAAAACACATAGAACAACATCTCTGCCATCAGAATGCAGCTATGTCCTACAACAAAAAATTAACTGGATACATAATGAGTCTCTTGCACTTGAACATTCTCCTGAACACCTCTCAGTACCCAGCCACATGCCTGACTATCATGGGTAGCTTACTGGGGCTTGGCCATCGCACCCAACTCCCTATTTGGCCAAACACACACACATTCCCATACCTCCGACTTTGGTCCCCCGTAGCCATTTCCCCCACAAGCTTATTGAGGCCATATCAACATGATAAAGGTGCTATATAAATGACAAACTTCTACTACTACTTCTACCACTACTTAACTTTCTCCTTTGCTTCTGATTCAAATTTGGCATTGTATAACAATAACATGCACCCCTTTGTCCAGGCAGAAAGGAAGGTAGGAGACTAAAAGGTATTATAACAGGAGCATGATCAGATCATACAGTCTTGGTTACAACAGCCATCATTACAAATTGTGGGACCTGTAAATCAAAGAGACAAAAGTTTGAGTTTCCATTAGAAATATGCCTCGGATGAAATACATGTTGTCTCTCATACATCCAAATGACTCTAAGTGGAGTCTAATATTCTGATTTCTTTCTGAAACTCTCGGGATTCGGTCAATCATGCACTCATGAGCCAGACTGAAGACTTGCCTCTATGATTTAGTTCCATCATTGAGAATTTTAGACTGGCAAATCACTCCTTAATATCCCCCTGGTCATATGGTGCATGCCTATTGGCCCATCTAGATTTGATCAATACATTCTGCCAGTCGCTTTTCTTTCTGCTTTTGTCTGCTAAAACATTCCACCCCATCTGTGTTCCTAGTAGTAGGCTTTCATTAATACCTAGGTTCCTCTTTTGGGAAATAGCTGTGAATGGTTAGTTGAGGTAATTTGAAGGGCTTTCTAAGGAACCAAAACAATTGTCTTTAGAGCTGATTTAGTAATGTGGTCTGTTGTCTTTTAACTAAGGAGAATGATCTGCTCACCCTGCCATCCTCCTGCACTGCCTCTGGGCCACCCCTTGCACTGGGGCCTGTGTCTGTACCCATACAGTTCCCCACACACTCTTCTTCTGCACTTATCAGATACTCCCTATCTGACTAACCTAGCACATTTGCCTCTTACAGGCTACACTACCACTGCTAACACTCTATTTAATTATTTATGTACTTACTATTTATTTTGTTTCCCTCCTATGCTCTGCACTTTCCACTTTTTTCCCTTCCCCATGCACTTTCCCCCTTTTTCCCTTCCCCATGCACTTGCGCGTTCTCAATGTCACTGGGCCTAGTAAGATTGTTTTTTTTGTTTCTCCCCTGCTCCCCTCCCTTTTTCTGGTCGCGCTCTGAAACACCTGTGTAATAGCGTGATATAAATAAAATATATCATATCATATCTAAGCTTTTGTCAGTGATCCAGGCAGGGATTGATTTTCTTTTTCCTTTTCTGGAGTGAGCTCTGGTTTAGTTTCACCTCAACCTCAAGTATTTGAATGTGGTTGTTATTTACTTCTAGAGCAATGTTTCCATAGCTCACTGTAGTCCTAAATCCTGTGACAGAGGCTCATATAAGCCCCAGTTTTAATAAATTCACTGTGTGTCAGTCGAGACGGAGCACTACTTAAATGTTTCTGAACTGAGGGTCTCCTCAGGATCCCTGTATTGGCTTGTACCATTTCCTGATCTCTAGTCCAAACTAAGGAGAACACTGTTCCTCAGCCAACTTAATGGCATCAGGTGCTGATGTGTTTTGGTGGTTACATTTTGAAACAGTTGGGTTCTGTTCCTAGATGAATGGAATGGTTTGAGTCATAATACTCTCTAGGTGCAATAGCTAATTAAACCCTTCAAACTACCTACGTTTGTTCATAGCTTACTTCCAGTTTTCACATTTCTTGATTTCTATTGCAAATGCTTGTCTCTGAGATTGAGCAAAGACTTTCATTGATTCCTGTTCTCTGCACATATAATTACATTATGAATTGCACGCCCTTTGCCCATTACTATGAGTAGGAACATGTTTGTTAATGGTAACCCTGTACGATGACCAGTGGTTTTGATCATCCAATTTCCCCCAGAAGATTCCAATTTCTGGTGAGTATGTCAACTTAAGATACTTAATTTATGTGTACACCTTTTCCTCATGGATACCAATAGTTGTTTATTGAGTTCTAAAGAATCCCAGAGATAGCATATTCTATTTTACGAATAAGAGGTTACATAGTTCAATGCCTTTAATCTCATGTTTTTGATGATTTCCAAAACCATGTTGCAGCTGTTTGTTCCTGTGCCTCCTAAAATGTGCCCTTGTACATAACTGTCTTATTTATCTTTTGGAATTAGGGAGATGATTTACAAGCAAACTATCGGGCATCTTGCCCATCCACTTCAAACTCCTTTACCTTCTCTTTATCTAACCTAAAAACAAATTTTCATATGAAATATTAAGGCATTGTTTCCTGACTTTAATCTATATAGTGTTGTTCTTACCTCCCTAAAGTTATGTTCTCATTTAAAAACATGTTCATTTCTTGTGCAGATTCGCTGTGTTGATCACTGTGCCTTTTAACTTGAGCAAATGTGTCAGAAGAATTTGTTTTTTGCCATTACAAGGTCTTCTTTACTAGGCATACTAAACCTACAATGCTTTCCATTTTACAAATCCTAATTCAACTGATGAATGTCTCATTCTTTGTCAAGAGCCTTAGAATGTAATTTATTGTTATGCTTAAATATGTTTGCTTAGAATTTTCCCTAAAAAAAATTAACATTCATGTTGTTCTATGCTTAATTCATTTATCAATATACTCATTGCATCTTACATCAAATATCTCATTAAAGCAACTGTGATTGTTTGTAAGTAACTGTGTGTAATGTGGTTTGTGTAAGGTTAATTGATTTAATCAATTCAGTAAAAAAAACTTTGTTAAAGGGATGTAATGGTTAAGTTGTGCTACTAAAAACCTATGAAATCCAATAAACAACTTTGTTAAAGGGATGTTATGGTTCCAGGTAAAACAGAAAATCCCCTGAAATTCGAAAGTTATGGTAAGCTAAGGAACCATAACTCGCACCACCACGTGCATTGCTAAGACTAACACCCAGGACATCAAAGATGACATCACAAATGGCATTGATGACATCACTGATGACATCACATGTGTATTTCGTTTTCTTTTCTTGCTTGATGACAATACAGACAGGTATGGTGTCCTTAAATAGCATATGTACTAAAATGGAATATGCCAAAACAAAACAGATATGCCTCCAACATAATTACCTCACAGAAACTGCACAGCAACAGTAGACCTACACAACAGTAACAACACAATTTACCAGAAACTAGTAAGTAAACTTCATTTTTCTTATATATTTCTAAACTTTCTGTATTAGGTACACTAAAAGTAATATATTTTTTTTTACACAGAGATGTCGAGTACTTTGAAATGGCTTGAATAAAATTTCCCACGTGAGGAAATGAGTGAAGACAGTGATACTAATGTTAGACACTTCTCTATATAAGCAAATTAATAATCATTACTTTATGTGTGCTTAACATATATATTTTTTAACAGACCATACAAACATTGAAAATAATATACTAAAAGAGGCATTAGAAAATACTCAGCGCATGGAACAAAAAATGGATATGCTTTTTGAAAATTTTACTCTTTTAAAACATTTTGTTGAGGACCACATAAAAGAAAAAAACAAATATTATTGTCCCACATGCACCTGTTTCCCCTCTCCATGTCCCAGTCAACTATCCCCAAACCCTCACAACCAAGAAAAACATTATGATGAGACTTCCATCCCTTCATTCACTCCCATCCATACTCTCCAAACCCCTAATTCCCCTGTATTTGTGTCAGTTTCTGCTTCCCTTTCATAGATTTTATATCTGTATATAATAAAAAAAATATTATGTGTGCCTAAGGACACTATACCTGTCTGTACTGTCCGCAAGCAAGATGGAACTGTTCTTAGAACACACCAGGTGTCCAGAATGTCCGCAATTAACCAAAATGGCGGTGTCCTAAGAACACTATACCTGTACGTACTGTCCGCAAGCAAGATGGAACTGTTCTTTGAACACACTCGGTGTCCGGAATGTCCACAATTAACCAAAATGGCTGTGTCCTAAGGACACTATACCTGTCCGTACTCTCTGCAAGCAAGATGGAACTGTTCTTAGAACACACTCGGTGTCCAGAATGTCTGTAATTAACCATAATGGAGGTGTCCTAAGGACACTGCACCTGTATGTACTCATCGTAGAACATCTATGCACATGCGCACCACACCTATAAGTCCTACGACATCGCGCCTGTCCGTAACTGTCCATCTTACGTGTAATGCACTTTTAATTAGTTTGAGGACCTGAACACTGTCCGTAGAACATCCACGCTCATGCGCACGACTGTTCCCACGCATTTAGTGTCCTGCGGACACACGTCCCATTTGCGGACGTGTTCGCGACGTCATTATGTGACCGCACCCACGCTGAGCGAGCGTCCTGATTTGCGGACACTGTCCGGTTCCCCAAACATTTTAAAAGTTCTATTTTGGACAATCCAAAGTATTTTACAGTAAAGGTTCACCATTGCACATGTACCAGACAATGACCCTGGCATTGTACATACTTTTTTGAACTTTTTGAGCCTTTTTGGGTTGTTCGCACCTGCACCCCTATAAAAGGCCACACCCAAGAGCACATCCTGATTGTGCTTCTGGCTACCTGACAGAGCATTGGGTATTTTGTCTTTTGCTGATCTTGCTGCTCTTGCTGCTTCCCATCATCAAACCTGATGGCATCTATGGTTGCAGCTGCTCCAGCTGGTGCTACTTGTGCCTCATCACCACCTCCAGCCCCTCCACCACCACCTCCCCAAGGGCCTGGAGAGGGGAACAGACATGAGCATGTAGAGGAGGAGGATGAAGAGGATGAAGAGGATAAGGTAGTGGAAGTCCCTACTACCAGCACTCAACGTGAGTCTTCAGTGTTGCAGTTGTTTACCATTCAGGGTGGAGTACCAAAAGCGCGTGTGAACAAGGTCACCTGCAACCAGTGCAAAATGGTGCTGAGTCGTGGGAGGCGTGGTTCGTACAGCTTTGGTACAACATCCATGAAGCGACACCTAAGGTCGTTCCACGGTGGGGCTATTTGCAAGGTTGTACCTTGTGATCAACTTAGTAGGTTGAGTTCCTCTACAACATCCTCCATTTCTGCTCCTATCACCACAAGAGACACTCTTTTGGGGCAGTGCATCCCTCCAGCTGCCTCACAGGCCATCCATGATGCTGCTGACCTTAACTTTCAAGGGTAACAATATTGTATATGTACTTCGATGCAGTACTCTGCAGGGGGGAGAATCTTCGGAGTGCTTTCGAGACTACGGTCACGGAGCATGAGAAGGTCTGCTACCTACCTGAATAAGGCCCACACTACATCTTCCTCTCTCCACCTGCTCTTTGTTATCCCTGTGGTTGGTGTTCCTTCCTTATCCTCCTTTCCCCTCCTTTCCTTGTGTGTCGTGTGAAAAAAAACAAAAAAAATATAAAACAACAAAAAAAAACAAAAAAAGGCTCTTTTCAGAGCCACCTTTCACAGTTTGAAAATAGAAGTGACAAATAAATAGTGCAGGGCCCTGTGCATTTTTTGGAAGTCTGCAGACAGTTTGTGGACATTTATTTTTTGGGGTGATGACCTATCATAACCATTGCACGTTTCTTTGGGAGGAAGTGGTGGCTCTGAAAAGAGCCTTTTAGTGGTGTTTTTTGTGTTTAAAAACTTTAAATGGTGAACATCTCCTGCAAAATGGATTGCTGTAATTCCAAAAACACTTGCAATGCATTTTGTACATTTCTCTGAAAAATCTGATTACCAGCATAAGTACGATGGACTCCTTCTCTGCGAAAAATGTATGTGCTACGAAACATAATGTTTCTTTGTTAAAAGAGGACATGCCAACATCTCTTAAAAAGGCACAAACAGCCTTCTTGACATTGTGCCATGCTTTCTCCATTTGTGGACCAAATGAAGAAGAACACAGCCACATTTGTCTCTGCACAATACGAGAAAAAATTACTTGAGAATTTAGAAACATGTCCATGACCTTTCCAAGTCCTACTTTCATTGCAAATTGCAAAGAAATTCCAGACACATGTCCTAACTGTTCCCTCCCAAATCAATTATAATTACCTCTGGATAATGCAGTGTCTCCAAAGTAGCACAGAGAGGTACCACGTTCAGCCACTTCATTTGACACACTCCATGCCAATGCACTTACACATGAGGGAATCCAAGATCTGCAGCTACTTCACAGCGTTCTGCGTACCCCTCCAACCAATGTATCCATAAGTCTCCCAAAATCCAGATAATCTGTTTTCTGAAACACAAGGCCATAGCTATCTGTTCTTCTCTCAGAAAAAAAAGACTTTCTGACAAACTCTATCCTTACACAAGACACCCAGTAAACTTTATTGACCAGTCCCTTGCTCTACTCATTCTCATTTGCATGTCTCTCCAACCCAAAATCCCCATATGCAATATGTGATGTCCGCGGACTACCACCATGTCCGCGGACATATCGAAAATCTGAGCATGATGAATTTAAATTTAAATAGTGTGCCCCATTTCCCCTTTGAGGTTGGCTCTGAAAAGAGCCTTTTTTTGAAGATGCTTTTCAGACACCTGTTATTTTGTATTTCTTTTTCTTTTTTTTCTTACTTTACTCCTAAAATCTTCACATAACCTTCTCCAAAGCAACCCTTACATTCCAGAACAGCATGCATTTCCCATAAAAGATAAAGACATGCCATCTCCTTTAAAAAAACAGCATTACTGTAATCAATATTATCATTATTACAGAAGAACATACCAGCTCTAACCATGAAAGCTCACATACCTTGGTTGATTGCACACCTAGCAATGTTTTGCTGAGGACATAAAAAACAGAACTATTGTCCCATAGGTACTAATCCAGAAAAAATAAGTTTTTCATTTGGAAAGATGTTCATTACTGCTTGAACCAAGTGTTCCATATCTGCCAACAAATGGAAAGCACCACAGTGCAAAACTACCATATGGGGACTGTTCATCATGCCCATATCTTCACAAACTTGTACAATTCCCTGTGCATTGCAGTCAGGCACAGTGCTCCACGCCACCTTCACTCCTTTCACATCAAAATTGTTTGCCACATGCCTGCATTGAGTATACTGCTGTAAACCATGCACAAACATATCTCCTAGCAGCAACACCCTGACTTTCTCCACCTCTGCCATCTTCACTACACACGGCCTCTTTCAACACAAATCCACAACCTCAACACCTGATTGGGTAATCCCTACAGTCCATGCTGGATTTGCTGGAAAACCCCAGATGTGGCATGCCCTGTCCGCGGACGGCCACGATGTCCACTGAGCGCGTCACACTTAGACATCCCTTCTACCCTTTCCACTTCACTCTCTGTGTCATTCCCTCATTGGATACAGCTAAGCAGTCACACAACCATCCACCAATCACATCCAAGACCTCCACATCTAACTCCATCTTCATAGTTCAGCACTTCAAATGTACTGTTGAGCACTCTAAGTACAAGTCTCATGTCATTGGAAAGCACCTACTACAAAAACTACTGTACAGGTCTCCAAGATTTCTACATGCAGCTGCATACATAGCCACATGCATGAATACAAACCACATGTATGCATATTGTATGCACAGTACATGTACACCTCTTATAAATGCATATAAACAAAGTAACTATCACTTAACCTGTATAACCTATAAAATGAACTTACTATTATTTTTCCCATCTTCTATAATCAACTGTCACTTCCAAACCTGCCTGGTATCTGAATTATTTTTTTAAACACACAAATATCTAAAAAAAATATAATATTAAAAGATTGGAGACATAAAAGTATAATTGTAGAAAAACACTTAGTAGTGTATTATACAATTACACACAGCCAGGATAAGTTCATGCATCTTTATACACTCACACAAGTAGACACTATCATTGATAAGCTCCCAGCTGAAATAACACCACTGCCTGTACATCACTTCCTTCTGCTTTATTACCCAAACCTTCACAAACACATACATTCTATGCGTTTCTAGACAGTTTCTGACATTTACTTTACAAAAATTGCAAATCAAGTACATCATTATTTCTTCTATCTCCTAAAATGTCTTCCCCAGCCTTAAGAAACCAAGTGAGTTTCATATACTTAGTATTCTACTCATTTGCAAATCATGTTGAACTAACATATTGTAAGTAAAATATAAAGGCTGCACATAGTCAAAGGAAACTGCATGCACACACTATATTCAGTTATCAAACAACAATACTACTACAAAAACATAAAAATCAACGTCTAAATTAACATCAGTGCTATAAAAACACAAAATTACTAACTTATTTCTTTTACAATTGCAGTGAAGACCACATTCCTGTAAAGCAACAGCATCTGAAGTACAAACAACAGCTCAGAAGAAACCTGCTCATTCCAAACAATAAATGTAAGTACAATACTACCATAATATTTTTACTGTTACTGAAACACACTGTGGGGTTGATTAATGGAATTTGAGCACCGAAAAATGGGGATTTGTGCACCATTCAGCCCACAAATCCCTATTTCTTAAACAGGGATTTTCAGGCAGATTGGCACACAAATCCCCATTTTTCGGCGCACAAATTCCATAAATCAACCTCTAGAATGTTAGCATTGCAGAACAAAGAACTGTTTTAATTCCATACCATTAGATTTAATGTTAGTGCTTCTCCTAACCACTAGCTTACTTTGTACTGTCATCTGAACCCCAGTCTAGTAACACACAAATACAAGAATAGCCTTTCCAACTAGTTGTAGCTGCCCAATGCACAATCACACATCACCACATACATCCTTACCATCACACTCAGACACTTATGCACAGAGCACACAAACATTGCAGAACAGCCCAACCCATACCTTCTTTTTTTTCAACAGACCCCAAAGAATGCCTACCAAAAAGCAAGTCCGTAGAAATCAATGCAGAAGTAGAACAAATGAAAATAAAAGAGTCCAAAATAAGCGTCCATCTCTAGCAGAATTTGTACAAAATGTTCAAACAAAAGATCTCATTTAGTCATTAAGCGAAACAAAACAAGCTTCCAGTAAAAAAACTTTGCCTCCTCTTTCAAAATGTAAAACGAAGCAGAAAGTGATTAACAAGAGTTTAGCTACCACTACTGCTAACACTGTTCCCATAAATCTTGATGTAGTGGCAAGTAACCATACCAAAAAAAGTATTTTACAAAAAATGTTCCACCCCTGAGTCCTTCAGAATCTTATAAAACAGGAGAGAAATCATGGACACCCCTTAAAACCTACCGTCGAAAAATCATCTTAGAACCTCTAATAGACAGTGCAATCCTTCTCAAAAGGAAGTTATTTATTTTAGTGTTAAACAGAATACTAACAAAACCAACTACTACATTACAAAAAAGACTTCTCAATAAATGGAATGTCAACAAAAATAACTTCTTAAATATCTGTGGAGGTGAATGGAGTCACACCAAGATCACAGAACAATATTTCAAAAAAGACGCATACAAACAAAACAAACACAATTGCCATACATAGCAGCAGACGAGGGTATGAAAGATGTAATAATACCATTATGGAACAAGAAACGCTGCTCACAAAAATTTCCCGAGAAAATTCAGTATCACCTCTCCATCAGACTGAACCATTGTCCAGTGTACAAATGGCCATGCACGTCAATGTGTAACATTGACAAAAAAGCTTTTAAATCTTTACGCCAGTTCCTCAATCAATATGTAAAAGGCAAAGACAAATTCAAAATGAAACATCTACAAAATATGGAGAGCTGTCCAGTGCGTAAACACACAGGACGACAAGGACATTCATTAGCCTGCATTTCAGGACCTAATTGCAAAAGCACCTTCCATCATATCAAAATGATATCAACACATCATTCAACTATAAGAAATCGAGTTCATGTACAGTTTATAAAAGTCTAGCTTTAGCATTAGACAATTTAAATAACACTCTTCTACATGGTACAGCCAAAGACCTACTCAAAGAAATAGGGCATATACAGAGAAAATATTTTAAAAGTGAAAGCCAAATTCAAAATGCAATAGCTTTACAACATACTCAGAACAATTCTACAAATGGCAACCTTCTACTACACACATACAAAAAAGAAGTACTAAAATGTAATAGTACATCCGCTGAAGTACCAAACCATGCGTGTGTGTGTTGCGGCAGAACTTTTTATAAAAGTAGCACAAAAACTGTAGACATAACATACAAAATAGAAGACAATGAGGATTCCAAATGGTTTGAATTAGCTCTATACCTTATAGCAGAAAACGAATACGAAATAAATGACTCCTTAATACTTTGCAGTTACTGCACTGCAAAACTTGACAACAGCCAAACTCCTTCATGTGCTATCAAAAAAAACTTGTAATTATTCCCACTACCAAAACCCTTGCTACAACTCAAATTATATCAGATCATCATAATTCAAACAATGCATCCATTTCAAGCAATAATACGCCTTCAACCAAAAACAGCAAAATTACCTCCCTCAGAATTAGGGAAAGGCATTTGTGGCAAAGTAGTTTATTTACCATTAGATCTCGAAGAAAATGTACACAATCTAGGAGTGCAACGTCCAATAGAACAATCTTTAATTGTCTATAAAAGACAAAAATAATTGGCAACAACTCGTAGACTTACACAAAGTTAGCCAAGCATTACAATATCTAAAAGACAATAATGAATACTACAAAGAAATTTATATTGAAGAAAACCTGAGGGAAACCACTGAAATAATTCAACATTCACCAGACACTGGTCAATTTAAACTGCTAGATCCTACTACAGTATCCAATATTTTAGACCATTATACAATTCATCCATTACACTCTAAAGACATAATAGATGATGCACTAAAAAAGTACCAAATGCGACAAACCAGAGGATCACCAATCAGCATATGGGAAAAAAGTATAGAAGCATGTGCTTTTCCTCTACTCTTTCCTACTGGGAAAGGAGGAAGGTACGATGATAGACCCACTCAGATATCAGCAACAGAATACTGCTCGTTACGAATGTATTCTGAAGATCCCGATTTATACAAAATGTGGAATCCATATTCCATCTACTCTTTGAAAGTGAACTAGCAACTCTATGCTACGGAGTTGCACACATATTGAAATCAGGTACCCATTTTCAAAATATGTCAGCTACGCAATTACTACAAAAAGTGCAAGAAAAAGATGAGGTTTTACAATCAAGCATTACACATCTATTAGCAAACATGCGTGGTACTAAAGAGTACTGGTTCCAACGTCACAGAGATGTACATTGTATGATAAGAAACCTTGGCCAACCCACTTGGTTTGTTACATTAAGCTGTGCACAATATGCATGGGAAGATTTACATGATTTCCTATGCATATCAAACAAAAACAAAACAAACATAGATATACTAAAACCTGGAAAACTTTGCTCTCTAGATCCTGTTAATGTTTCAAGATATTTCCATCATCGCTTCATTGCTATGCTACACTCTACTTGTAATAAAACTGTTCCTCCCCTGGGAGAAGTGCATCACTTCTTTTGGAGAAACGAATACCAAACCAGAGGAGCAGCACATATCCACATGCTTTTATGGCTTAAAGATGCTCCTAAATTGGTCAAGACAGTGATGCCACTGTTTTACAGGTTATCGAAAAATATGTCACTTGTGAAATTCCTTCAGAAGCAACAAATAGTGATCTTTATGCACACATTTTACAATTTCAAAGAAACAAATGTGGGAAATAGTGTTGTTGCAAATACAAAAACAAAGGGAAATACTACACCAAATGCTGCTTTCGTTTCCCTAGAACAGTTACAGCAACAGGTCAAGTAAACAACTTAATGGGCCTCATTACAACCCTGGCGTTAAGGGGTTAACGGTGCCGCAAAAGGCTGCGGCGCTGTTTAACCCTTAACGCCAGATTCACACTTTAACGCCTACTTTTTGAAGGCGTTAAAGTCCAAATGCTAAGCGACCTTGGTGCTAATTACGGCACCGTAATTTACGGTGCCGTAATTAGCGCCTTCCCCATCCCCATTGAGCCCTATGGGGCAACAATGGGAATGGGGAAGGGGCAATGGTGAATGGGGATTTACCGCCCCGCCAACCTCGGAATGGGGCGGTAAATCTGCCATCCACCATGGCGGAATCCGGTGTGGACCATGGTGCTAAAAGCACCATGGTCCAATGCCAGGGTTGTAATGAGGCCCAATGTCTTCAGTTAGACATAGTGTTAATGGTAAATCACCTAAAAATACATATTACATAAAAAAACAGAAGAAGGAGCATATATCAATGATTGCAATGCAATCATTGCCTTCTTATGGAATGCAAACATAGATGTGCAGTACATTGCAGACAATTCCATTGCAAATGCACGATATGTTACAGCCTACTTAACCAAAGCAGAAAAAAAGAGCTTCATCTGGGATGACCTATCATCAGACAAAACTCTATCTCAGAAATTGTACAGCTTAGGCATAAAAATGCTCTCTCATAGAGAATGTGGCTCCTATGAAGCTGCAGACCATTTAACCGGTACTGCTTTGTATGGAACATCTGAAACTATAGTATGGCTAAGTCTTGGTCCTGCTAAATCTAGAAAAAGAGTTCTAAAATCATACGACAACATAGAAACACTATCCAAAAATGATCCCAACAGCCAAGACATTTTGAGAAACAATTTACTAGACACACACTACCCAAACAGGGGTACCACTTTGGAAACCATTTGTCTTTACCACATAGCCCAAAACCTCACATACAAAAATAATATAAAACCAGATGAAAACAAAGGTAGATACAGAGTGACAAATTGTGAAGGCAGCTTAGTGAAACTTACCAAATGAAGCCTAATTAATCATATCAAATTGTCATTAAAAACTCCTCAACATAAAGAACTATATTACATGTCCCTGCTACAACTGTTTAAACCATGGAGAAAAGAAGAAGAGTTACTAGATATCTATGACTTGTATGAAGATGCTTTCAAAGCAAATGAAAGCACTATAAACAATGTAAACTTTACACAGTTCAAAACAATGTTGCACAATGAACAGCAACAGGAAGAAGAACTCCAGGCCCAACTAGATAAGGACACTCCTGACAGTAGTCAACATTCTGTAACAGGAAGCCAAGAACCACTGGGACAGCCACTAATAGCAAATGAGGCAGAATTTGCTATGACAGAAGTAGAAAACACCATGTGTCACTATGAAGAAGATACAGAAGACGTAACTGTACTGCAATCAAAACTGAACAATGAGCAGAGTAGCATTTTTCAAGAAGTAACAAAAGAAATTGCACATGGTGTACAACATGAAAATAAAGAATGTACCTGCCACAATTACAAACCTATACTACTATACATCAGTGGTCAAGCTGGTTCAGGCAAAACATTCTTAATCAAAATCATCAGCAAGTTCCTTCAACAATTGACAAACAACAAACTGTCAGCTGTTGTAACTGCCCCCCCCCCCAGGTTTAGCTGCCTACAACATAGGCGGTGTGACTTTACACCGATTGCTACTCCTTTCAGTAGAACAACAAAACAAATTAGAATGCTACAAACTTTCTACAGAAGCTGCAATGGAACTACGCAGAGTGTTAAAACAAATGAAAATGCTATTAATAGATGAAGTGAGCATGGTCTCCAACCTAATGTTGGCTTTGATTCACCTCAGATTACAATAAGTACTCAAAACAAACTACAACGAGCTCTTTGGAGAAAAAACACATTATTGTTTTCGGAGATCTTCTTCAATTGACACCAGTGAAAGGTGAACCTATTTTTAAACATTTAGGACACACACTCTGCCATAAAATTGTTGGCAGCATAGCAATTGTCAACCCTTTGGCAACATTTCCAATACAGTGAATTAACAGAAAACATGTGCCAGTCTGCAGACCTCACATACGCCAACATTTTAAGAAGTATTACAGTTGGTGTACTATCTCAAGAAGCACAAGCAGTATTAAAAACCCGGCACATCCATGTACTCTATGGCCATAACTCATATGCTACTGATTTCATGGAAAAATTAGCACACAAAAATGTCAATTGTATGTCCTTGATGCCAACTCTTGCAAGCTGTTCCAAATTCAATGAAACAATGTTGAAAAAGAAATGCGACCAATAATTGAAATTTACTCCACAGACAAACTGGACGTACCTATTATGACACTACCCAGGTGTCAACAAGCCACAACAAGACTAAATACCCAAGAAAACTCTATCTCCAAGAAAGCTGGTTTGGAGAAAATATTACAATTATTTTTAAACTGTAGAGTAATGCTAAAATATAACCGCGATGTGGAGCAAGGACTAGTTAATGGAGCACTTGGTACAGTTGTTGGCTTTCAAACATACCCACGTGACAACAACATTCAGTTTGTCAATATTCTCTTTGACAAACTATCAGAAGTAAATAGGATAGGATGCTCAACAGCCACCATTCACAGATCACTAGGTCTTACCCTACATAAAGCATTGATAGATATTGGGAACGCAGTCTTTAAAGAAGGCGTGAGCTACGTAGCACTATCACGCTTAGGTACACTTGACGGTCTATTTCTAATCATCTTTGATGCAAGTAAAGTAAACATTGATATTCCTTGCATTTTAGAATACAATAGACTATGTTCACTATACAACCCCATCTAAAAACCTATCCTGTTCCACAAAAATCAAAACGTTGTAAAAGAAAATTACTTCAAACAGAAATGCAACAGGATCTCACTGCAGAGTAAAATAAGCTAATACTTCATCAATTACTACAACCAAAGAAGAAACTACTACTCAAAGTAACTCAGGTACTTCTTCAAAGAAGCAACACACACTCTGAAGAAGTGACTTGGACAAAGAACTATCTGGTATTCAAATTTTCAAATATAACTGATGTAAATTGCTACGCAAATGTAACAATACATATTATATTCCAATTGCCACCAATTGTTGACAACATTTACTTACACAATACAGACCAATTGTGTTTGCAAATGTTAGTCCTTCATAGAAATGCAAGCAACAATCCTGACAACACATACAGTGTTCATGGAATAAGACAAGAATTGGACTACTGTGCTGGAATGGTAAAATGCACTATAAACTCACAAGAAGATCCACAAGAATGTCTAATGTACTTACTACAAGTACTGGAAAACAAAAACATACCTATAAATGAAATCTTTCAGATTTCATACATGTGGAAACATACATGCACTCTCTGCAACAATATGGCACAGGAACAAATCCCTAGTGAACGCTTCATCTATGTATCCACACCTAACTGTGAACCCATTCCATATCAGCAATTTGTACAAAATGCAAACCATGGCAGATTATGTACTACCTGCAATTCAGATAATCGTTCCACCTTACAAATACAAACACATAGTAAATACTCAATACTAATGCTTCTATGTTACAATGCACATGGTACCAAAAACAACTGCAAGCTGTCTGGATTCACACATGGTCAAGTATCACTTGGTAAGAAAACCTTCACAACAATAGGTATAATCTTCCACACAGGAGCCACAACCAATGCAGGTCACTAAACGGCATATAGAAAAAAGAATTGTGGATGGTTTGAATGTAATGATAATACCATTACTCTAAAGCAGATCTTATAAACCAGCAAATCTTATAAACACTTATTTAATATTCTTAAAACCAAAATTTAATAACTAATCTGTAAATAAACAATAATGAAACTTCAATTAGAACACTATAAACAGTTTGAATACGCCAACAGGTATGTAACTGCCCTAAGATTTTGCAACAACCAAACAGATAAATCAACACCACTAAAATATAAGAAGAAATAAACAGAATATGCCAACAGGTATCTAACTGCCCCAACAATCTACAACAACCCAACATATAGATGAGTAACTTGAAAATATAAATAAAATACTATAACCAGTTACAATACGCCAACAGATATCTAACTGCCCTAAGATTCTGCAACAACCAAACCGATAAATCAAGAAGAAATAAACAGTTCGAATACACCAACAGGTATCTAACTGCCCCAAAAATCTTCAGACTCTAGGCCCTGGCCACAACCACCGCAGTATACAAATCCATAGAATCAAATATTTTAACTATGCTATATGGGCATTTTTATGTCCGCGGACAGCCGCAGTGACCGCAGACATGACAAACACATCAGGGGCGCCTGACACCTAAAAAAATACAGCATTTGACCCATCTCTTACTACCCCACCCTCCCCAAGCACTCTTACACACTAACACACTCCCCAAACTTGTATTTTTCCCCCGTTCGTTGCTGCGCTGTCCGCAGATGTCCGTGGATCCAAGATGGCGGACCCATCAAAACACTATATATCCACTATAAGCAGCACACATACCACAGTCAAAATGTTTGGTAGTATAGATGTGTTATGCTGCGGTGGTTGTGGCCAGGGCCTAGAATCTTGGGTGTGTGGCCACAACCACCGCAGCATAACACACTCAGAGAATCAAACACCCATAAAATATCCACAACCCAAAAGTTTGTGTACCGTTTCATTTGTAGAGTTTGTATGTGAAGTTTTGGCTAGGCTATGCAATTAAGATTGTGGAGTTTGTAACAAGGACTGCATTGTTTGTGAGTCTATTTATTGTATACGGACTGGTTGAGGTTTTTGTGGTTGTGTGCAGTTCTTTAATGACATGGGTAACTGGATCAGACATACTTTTTCGATCTCTGTGAAGAAAAGATCATATGTTAGAGTAGGTAGTTCATAATTTGTTATTGCATTGCGTAATAGACAATTCTGTATTTTATTGACCCTCATATTTAGTACTTTACAAGTTCTATAGTTCAAACCAGTGTACTGCGCAATTTGCTCAGTTTCTGTGTTTGTTTTCTAAATCATTGGGTCTGTGGGAAAAAAAACCATGCTGGATTAAAAAAAACAACTTTTATGTTGTGGTGCAATATATTTCTTTCATTGTTTTACTGTTTATTTCTTGTTTCTTGCTAATCTTCTATCTGTTGGCTTGTTGCAGATTGTTGGCACAATTAGATACCTGTTGGTATATTCTAATTGTTTATTTCTTGTTACATTTTAGTGGTATTTATTTATCTGTTTGCTTGTTGCAGAATCTTGGGGCAGTTAGATTCATGTTGGCATACTCTAACTGTGCACAGTTTTGAAGTTGAAGTTTTGAAGTTGAGGTTTTGCTTATGTTCATACACAGATTACATATATAAATGTTGGTTTTAAGAATATTAAGTACGTATTTACATGATTTGCTAGAAATCTCTGCTTTAGAGTAATGGTACTATCATCACATTCGAACCATCCACAATTCTTTTTTATATATGCAGTGAAGTGACCTGCATTGGTTGTGGCTCCTGCGTGGTAGATTATACCTATTGATGTGAAGGTTTTCTTACCAAGTGATACTTGACCATGTGTGAACCCAGTCAGTTTACAGTTGTTTTTGCTACCACCTGCATTGTAACGTAAAAGCATTACTATTACGTATTTACTATGTTTTCTGTATTTGTAAGGTGGACTGATTATCTGAATTGTAGGTAGTACATAATCTGCCATGGTTTGCATTTTGTACAAGTTGCTGAAATGGAATGGATTCACAGTCAGGTATGGATACTGTTATGCTCACCTGATATCCCCGGGGGCGCCTGGAAGGCTCTGAGATCTGGAACCCTGGATGCGTAGTTGCCCAGTGCTGAATAATGAATCTTAGTTAATTGTAGGGTGAGCTATCTGTCCTGCGTTTCTTGTGCAGGGGCGCTTGAGGTTTGTTGGCGAGCTGTCCGAGTTGCTTCACTGGTGCAGTATGCCTTCCTTAGGCCCAGGCCCGCTGTGACCCCGAATTTGCTGGTAGGCAGGTAGGTTTGTTAATTGTAAGTCTTTGTTCTGTTTATGGTGGGAATGTGTTAATGTCTTTAGCTCCTTCTTTTCAGGTGTGAAGGTCTTCATGCTGACATGCTGGATGGAGAGGCACGTTTTCTAAATAGGAAAAAAGTGTGAAGCGCAGCGCTTTATTGTCTTTTAAAGCTAACCTGTGTTTTCTTCTTCTTCTCTTTACAGGCCGCTGTGGTGCTGCGAGTGGATGAGAGCACGATCAAAAAAAGGCCGCCGGAATCTGTTAAGGTAAGTACAGCACTGTGTGGTTGTTTAATATTGAAAGCGAACCTGAATATGTCTCTTTTCCGTTGCAGATGTTGCTGTGGTGCTCCGGATGGAAGTGTGGCGTAGTGCGATGGAATTCAGGTAAGACTGATGGAATTGAATGTTTTAGAAGCATGCGTTCTAATATTGTTTTTCCCTTTCTCGTTATTGCAGGTCACAATGTTCGAACAGCAGCTGTGGTCGTGGTTCGCCGGAAGTCCTTAAGCTAGTACTCACAGGTGAGTGATGTTTCTTCTTCTCTCAGTTTCCACAGATTGCAGCCCAGTTGAAATGCTAAGTGCTGGATGGTGTTTTCTCAGGTAAAACAGAATAATCTTGTTCTTTCAGGATTACAGGAAGATGCTGAAGGCCAGGAGCTGGACATGGTGAGCGTCACGCTGCTGGTTGCAGAATAACACGAAACATGTTCTGCAGTCAGGGTGTGGTTTATATAGCCCAGGTAAAGTACTACCAGGGAAAGAACTTCCAGGCCTGCCACACCCAAAACACTAGACCGCATGGCTTGGTTCTTAGAACTAAACTGTGTGGGTGCTTCCATGTTGGATTTAAAGGCCCATGTACATAAATGGGACCTGGTTTGAACAGCCCTTCCTTCCTACATATGAGCCTGGTGCCAAAGGCGCAAATTCTGGCTCCAGGAGCCCTTTTGCAGTGGATTAAAGGCCCACAGGGTTCTGGTCGGACCCTCCTTGTGGCACAACTTTTGGCCCCTCACAGTTGTCATGACAGATACATAAACAAAGCGTTCATTAGGGACTTGTTCCTGTGCCACATGGTTGCAGAGAGTGCATGTATGTTTCCACATGTATGAAATCTGGAATATTTCATTTATAGGTATGTTTTTGTTTTCCAGTACTTGTAGTAAGTACATTAGAAATTCTTGTGGATCTTTTTGTGAGTTTATAATGAATATGACAATTCCAGCACAGTAGTCCAATTCTTGTCTTATTCTATGAACACTGTAAGTGTTGTCAGGATTGTTGATGGAATTTCTATGAAGGACTAATATTTGCAAACACAATTGGTCTGTACTGTGTAAGTAAATCTTCTCAATAATTGGTGGTAATTGGAATAGAATATTTATTGCTACATTTGCATAGCAATTTACAGCAGTTATATTTGAAAATTTGAATTGACCTGACAGTTCTGTGTCAAAGTAATTTGTTCGGAGGAGTGTGTGTTGCTTCTTTGAAGAAGTAGTTGAGTTCCTATGACCAGTATATTCTTCTTTGGTTGTGGTACTGGATGAAGTATTCGTTTCTCTTTTTTGTTCCTTTGGAGGAGTTGCAGTGATATCTTGTATCGTTTCAGTTTGAAGTAGTTTTCTTTTACAACATTTTGCTATTTGTGGAACAGGATAGGTTTTTAGATGGGGGTGTGGAGTTAACACAGCCTATTGTATTCTAGAATGCAATGAATATCTGCATTTATTTTACTTGGATCAAAGTTGATTAGAAATAGCCTGACAAGTGCACGTAAGCGTGATAGTGCTACATAGCTCATGCCTTCTTTAAAGACTGTGTTACCAATATCTATTAATGCTTTATGTAGGGTAAGACCTTGTGATTTGTGAATAGTAACTGCATATGCTAGAGTTAGTGAAAATTGCTTTCTGAGTACATGCATGTCTTTGAAAAGAAGGAAGCAGGCTGTTGAGCATCCTATCCTTTTAACTTCTGATAGTTTATCAAAGAGAATATTGACAAATTGAATGTTGTTGTCATGTAGGTATGTTTGAAAGCCAACAACTGTACCAAGTGTTCCATTAACTAGTCCTTGTTCCATGTCAAGGTTACGTTTAAGCATTACTCTACAGTTTAAAGATCATTTTAATATTTTCTCCAAACCAGCTGTGTTGGATAGAGTTTTATTGGGTATTTAGTCGTGTTGTGCCTTGTTGTCACATGGGTGGTGTCATACGATGTACATCCAGTTTATCTGTGGAGCATATTTCAATAATTGGTTGCATTTCTTTATTCAACATCGTTTCATTGAATTTTGAACAGCTTGCAAGTGTTGGTGTCAAAAACATACAATTGACATTTTTGTGTGCTAATTGTTGCATGACATCAGTAGCACATGAGTTATGGCCATCGGGTGCATGGATTTGCCTGTTTTTTAATATTGATTGTGCTTCTTGAGATAACACACCAACTCTAATAATTTTTAAAATGTTGGAGTATGTGAGGTCTGCAGACTGGCACATGTTTTCTGTTAATTCACTGTATTCGAAATGTTACCAAAGCTTGATATTTCCTATGCTGAGTTTTATGGCACAGTTTGTATCCTAAGGTTTTAATATGAGCTCATCTTTCATTGGTATCAATTGAAGAAGATCTCCGAAAACAATAATGTATTTTCCTCCAAAGAGCTCTTCGTAGTCTGTTTTTGAGAACCTCTTGTAATCTGACGTGAATAAAAGCCAACATTAGGTTGGAGACCATGCTCACCTCATCTATTAGCAGCATTTTAATTTGTTTGAAAACTCTGCATAGTTCCATTGCAGCTTCTGTGGAAAGTTTGTAATAGTTTAATTTGTTTTGGTGTTCTACTGGAAGGAGTAGTAATTGGTGTAAAGTGACACTGCCTATGATGTAGGCAGCTAAACCTATGGGGGCAGTTACAACAGCTGACAGTTTGTTGTTTGTCAATTGTTGAAGGAACTTGCTGATGATTTTGATTACAAATGTTTGCCTGAACCAGCTTCCCCACTCGCGTATAGCAGTATATGTTTGTAGTCTTGGCAGGTACAGTTTTTATTTTCCTGTTCCACACCATGTTCAATTTGTTTTGTTATTTCTTGGAAAATGCTACACTGCTTATTGTTCAGTTGTGACTTCAGTACAGCAAAGTCTTCTGTAGATTGTTCATACTGACACATTGTGTTTTCTACTTCTATCATGGCTAATTCTGCCTCATTTGCTATTAGTGGCTGTCCAAGTGGTTCTTGGCTTCCTCTTACAGAAGGTTGACTACTGTCAGAGTGTCCACTTGTAGTTGGGCCTGGAGTTATTCTTCATGTTACTGTTCATTGTGCAACATTGTTTGGTACTGTGTAAGGTTCACGTCTGTTATAGTGCTTTCATTTGCTTTGAAAGTGTCTTCATATGAGTTGTATGTATCCAGTAACTCTTCTTCTTTTCTCCATGGTTTAAAAACTTGTAGCAGGGACTAATACAGTTAATTATGTTGAGGATTTTTTAATGACAATTTGATATGATTGATTACGCTGTGTTTGGTAAGTTTCACTAAGCTGCCTTCACAATTTACAACTCGGTGTCTACCTTTCTTTTCACCTGGTTTAACATTATTTTTGTATGTGAAGTTTTGGGCTACGTGGTAGAGACACATGCTTTACAAAGTGTCACTCCTGTTTCGGTAGTATGTGTCTAGTAGATTGTTTTTCAAAATGTCTTGGCTGTTGGGATCATTTTTGGCTATTGTTTCTATGTCCTCATATAATTTGAGAACTCTTTTTCTAGATTTAGCAGGACCAAGACTTAGCCTTACTATATTGTCAGATTTTCCATACAAGGCAGTATGAGTTAAACGGTCTGCAGCTTCATAGCAGCCACATTCTCTATGATAGAACATTTGTATGCCTAAGCTTCATCATTTCTGTGATAGTGTTTTGTCAGATGATATGTTATCCCAGAGGTCCTGAAACTGTGTTTTCTCTGCTTCGGTTAGGTAAGCTGTGACATATCATGCAACTACAGTGGAATTGTCTGCAATGTACTGCACATCTATGTTTGCATTCCAAGGAGGGCAATGATTGCATTGTAATCATTGATGTATTTTGATTCTCCTGTTCTTTTTATGTAATATGTGTTCTTAGGTGATTTACCTTTGACACTATGTCTGACTGAAGACATGAAGCTGTTTACTTGACCTGTTGCTGAAACTGATATAGGGAAACCAAAGCGGCATTTGGTGTAGTATTTTAAAATATTTGTGACAAAAATATTTCCCACATGTCTGTCTTTGAAATTGTAAAATTTGTGCATGAAGGTCACTATGTGTTGTTTGTGAAGAGATTTCATAAGCGACATATTTTTGGATGAACTGCAAAACAGTGGCATCTCTCTCCTGACCAAATTTAGGAGCATCTTTAATCCATAATAGCATGTGGATTTGTGGTGCTCCTCTGGCTTGATATACTTTTCTCCAAAAGAAGTGTTGAACTTTTCCGAGGGGAGGAACAGTCTATTACAAATAAAGTGTAACAAAGCAATGAAGTGATGATGGAACTATCTTGATACATTTGCAGGATCTAGAGAGCAGAATTTTCCTGGTGTTTTTATATCTATGTTTGTTTTGTTTTTGTTTGCTATGCGTAGGAAATCGTGTAAATCTTCACATGCATATTCTGCACAACTTAATGTAACAAACCAAGTGGGTGGGCCAAGGTTTCTTATCATACAGTGTACACCTCTGTGACGTCGGAACCAGTATTCTTTTGTACCACGCATGTTTTTCTAAAAGATTTGTAATACTTGACTGTAAAACGTGATCTTTTTCTTGCACTTTTTGTAATAATTGCATAGCTGACATATTTTGAAAATGGGTACTTGATTTTAATGTGTGCACAACTCCGTAGAGTTGCTTGTAGAGTTGCTTGTTAATTTTCAAAGAGAAGGTGGAATATGTATTCCACGTTTTGTCTGAATCTGGGGGTGTCAGAATAAAGGCCTGTGCTTCTATACTTTTTTTCCCATATGCTGATTGGAGATCCTTTGGCTTGTTGCATTTTGTACATTTCCAGTGCATCATCTATAGTGTCTTTAGAGTGTAAAGGATGAATTGTATAATGGTCTAAAATATTGGATTCTGTAGCAGGATTTAGAAGATCAAATTGACCAGTTTCTGGCGACTCTTGAATTATTTCAATGGTTTCTCTCAGGTTTTCTTCAATATTAATTTCTTTGTAGTATTCATTATTTTCTTTTAGATATTGCAAGGCTTGTCTAACTTTATGTAAGTCCATGAGTTGTTGCCAATTTCTTTGTCTTTTGTTGGTACGCCATTTACTAAGACAATTAAAGATTGATCTGTTGGCTGTTGCACTCCGAGAGTGTGTACATTTTCTTTGAGATCTAATGGTAAATAAACTACTTTGCCATGAATGCCTTTCACTAATTCAGAGAGAGGTAATTTTGCTGTTTTTGGTTGGATGCGTATTAATGCTTGAAATGGGTGCACTGTTTGAATAATGATGCTCTTAGTTGTTGCAGGGGTTTTGGTAGTGGGAATAATTCCAAGTTATTTGTGATAGCACATTAAGGTGTTTGGTTGTTGTCAAGTTTTGCAGTGCAGTAATTGCAAAGTATTAAGGGGTCAGTAATGTCGCATTTGTTTTCTGCTATAAGGTAGAGAGCTAATTGGAACCATTTGGAATCTTCATTGTCTTCTATTTTGTATGTTATGTCTACAGTTTTTGTGGTACTTTTATAAGAAGACCTGTGGCAACACACACACACATGGTTTGGTACTTCAGCCGAGGTACTTTTAAACTTTTGTATTTCTTTTTTGTATGTGTTTCCTAGAATGTTGCTATTTGTACAGTAGTTGCTAGTTTGTTGTACTTCTATTGCATTTTGTAAGTGACTTTCAATTCCACAATATTGGATATGCTCTATTTCTTCGAGTAGTTGTTTGGCGTAGGAAATCGTGTAAATCTTCACATGCATATTCTGCACAACTTAATGTAACAAACCAAGTGGGTGCGCCAAGGTTTCTTATCATACAGTGTACATCTCTGTGACGTCGGAACCAGTATTCTTTTGTACCACACATGTTTTTCATGTTTTTCTTCAAGTAGTTGTTTGTCTGTACCATGTAGAAGATTGTTATTTAAATTGGCTAGTGCTAAAGCAGGACTTTTAGCATAGTAGAGTTTTTGGACCAGATTTCTTATAGTTGAATGATGTTTTGATATCATTTTGATATGATGAAGGTTCTTTTGCAAATAGGTCCTGAAATGCAGACTAATGAATGCCCTTGTAGTCCTGTGTATTTGCGCACTGGACTGGCATCCATATTTTGTAGTAGGTTCATTTAGAATTTGTCTTTGCTTTTTACATTCTGATTGAGGAACTGGTGTAAAGATTTGAAAGATTTTTTGGCAATGTTACAAATTGATGTGCATGGCCATTTGTAGACTGGAAGTTTTGGTTCAGTAGAATGGGGAAGTGATACTGAGTTTCCTGGGGATATTTTTGTGAGCAAAATGGTGTTATTAAGTTTTTCATATCCTCTTCCACTGCTATGTATGTCAATTGGGTTTGTTTGCTTTTGTCTATAAGCTTCTTCATTAAAATATGGTTCGGTGTTCGTGGTGTGACCCCATTCACCTCCACATATATTTAAGAAGCGATTTCTGTTGATATTCCGTTTATTGAGAGGTTGTTTTTTGTAGTTTAGTTGTTAGTTTTGTTAGTGGTTTCATTCTAGTTAAAACTAAAATAAATAGCTTCCTTTTGAGAAAGATTGCACTGTCTATGAGAGCTTCTAGGATTAATTTTCTACGGTAGGTTTTAAGGGTTGTGCATGATTTCTCTCCTGTTTTTATAAGGTTCTGAAGGACGCTGGGGTAGAACATTTTTTGTAAAATATATTTTTTTGGTATGCTTACTTGCCACTACATCAACATTTATAGGTGCAGGGTTAGCAGTAGTGGTAGCTGAAGTCTTGTTAATTACTTTCTGTGTTGTTTTACATTTTGATAGAGGAGGGACATTTTCTGTAAAGCAAGCTTTTTTTGTTTTGCTTAATGACTGTATTAGCTGTTTTGTTTGAACGTTTTGTACAGAATCTGCTAGAGATAGATGCTCATTTTGGACACTTTTATTTTGATTTGCTCTACTTCTGCGTTCTTTTCTATGGAGTTGCTTTTTGATAGGCATTCTTTGGGGTCTGTTGGAGAAAAAAGAAATTGTGGTTTGGCTTGTTGTGTAGTGTATGCGTGCTTTGTGCATGAGTGTCTGAGTATGATGGTAAGGATGATTGTGGAGGTGTGTAATTGTGCTATGGGCAGCTACATCAAGTTGGGAAGGCTATTCTTGTATTTGTGTGTTACTATACTGGGTTCAGATGACAATATAAAGTATGGAACTTGTAAGGGGAAGCACTAATACTACATCTAATGGTAACGGGTTAATACATTTGTTTGTTCTACAATATTAAAATACTAGTGTGTTTGAGTAGCAGTTAGAACATTATGTTAGTATGTTACTTACTTTTATTATGAAAAGAGTAGGTTTCTTCTAAGTCCTTCTTCCTACTTCAGACACTGCTGCTGTTCAGGATAGTGGTCTTCACTGCAATTGTAAAAGGAAGACGTTCGTGAATATGTGTGTTCATAGCACTTTTGTTAATGTAGACCTTGTTATTTTTTGTTTTCATAATTATACTGTCATTTCTCCCATTTTATAATATGAAATCATATTTTTTTAATAGGCGTGTGTGTACACACAAATTTGGAGAGTAGAAAGGTTTGCAATTGACACTTCATCATAGCAGATGGGAGAAATTACTTTAAGTTCATTTTACAGTTTTTACAGGGTAAGTGGCAATTACTCTGTTTATATTTTTATTTATTTTATTTTACATTTTTAAAGCGCTCATGGGCATCGAGGCACTGTTAGAGGAATTGTTTGTTTTTTAGTTGCGTAATTATTTTATCTTAGTTGCATATTCATAACACGCTTAAACACCCAGAGGTTTCTATGTGAGGACCCGAGGATCGAACCTGTGTTTCTTCGTGTTGTCTTGCTTCCGAGACACGAACGTTGCCACTGAGCTATGCTCCCAGGATGTATTGTATTCCTAGAAGAGCTGTACAAAATATTCATACCTTTAGTCTTTGTTCATGCATGTGGATGTTCATGAATCTGCAAGTAGAAATCTTGGGGAGTTTTATAGTAGTTTTTGCTGTAGGTCCTTTGCAGTCACAACCAAATTGTACTGAGAGTGATACATCGTACATCTAAAGTGCTGATCTGTGATGCTAGAGTTAGATGTAGAGTTCTTGGATGTAATTGGTGGATGATTGTGTGACTGCTTATCAGTAGCCAATGAGGGAATGGTGCAGAGAGTGAAGTGCAAAGGGTAGACGTGCTGCTGCAGCGTTACACGCTCCACGGTCACTGCGGTTGTCCGCGGACCGGGCCTGCCACATCCAAGGTTTCTCAGCAAATCCAGCATGGAAAAGGGACTGTAGGGATCAGGCAATCAAATGTTTAGGTTGTGGTTTGTGTTGAATGAGGCTGTGTGTAGTGAAGATGGCAGAGGTGGAGAAAGTCAGGGTGGTGGTGTTCGGAGATATGTTTGTTGATAGTTTTGAGCAGTATGCTAAATGTAGGTATGTGGCAAAGAATTTTGATGTTAAAGGTGTGGAGGTGGTGTGGAGTACTGTGCCTGGTTTTTATTTGCAGGCAATGTTGGAAGTTTGTCAGGATATGGCTAGATTCAATAGTCCAGTTGTAGTTGTCCTGCACTGTGGTGCTGTGCATTTAGGCTATGTCAGTCGCCTCACTTTGTTGCAAGATCTGCAAAACTTGGTTCAGGCAATCATGAAAGTCCTTCCAAATGCCAAGATTTTTTTTTTGTTTTAGCGAGGGCAGTATGGGACAATAGTTTTATTTTTTGTCCTCAACAAAATATTGATAGCTTTGTAATCAACTGAGGCATATTTGCTATCATGCTTAGAGCTGGTATTTTCTTTTGTAATAATGAGAACATTGATTCTGATAATCATGTTTATTTTAAGGAAGATGGCATTTCTTTATCTTTTATTGGAAATGCCATGTTGTTTTGGAACATAAGGGTTTCTTTGCAGAAGCTCATTTTAAGATTTGTGGAGTAAAATAAGAAAATAAAAACAAAAATAAATACAAAATAAAAGGTGTTTTTGAAGCATCTGCAAAAAAAAAAAAAAGGTTATTTTCAAAGCCAACCTCAAAGGGGAAATGGGGCACGCTATTTAAATGTTCATTCCGCACATTCAGATTTTCGATCTGTCCGTGGACACCACCGACGCAGTCATGGAAAAGTATCCAAACTCCAGAGTAATGTTTTCCCGAATTGCGCAGGGACAAATGTGGTTGCGTTCTTTTTCATTGGGTCCACAAATGGAGAAAGCAAGGCGCAATGTTAACAAGGCTGTTTGTGCCTTTTTGAGAGATGTTAGTATGTCCTCTTTTCAGAATGAAAACATTATGTTTTGTAGCAGACACATTTTTCTCAGAGATGGAGTACATCTTACTTATGCCGGCAATCAGATTTTTCACTGCAATCTTTTTTGGAATTACAGCAATCCATTTTGCAGTAGGTGTTGACCATTTGAAGTTTTTGAAACACAAGAAAACACCACAAAAAGGCTCTTTTCAGAGCCACCACTTCCCCTATAGAAAAGTGCAATGGTTCTGATAGGGCAGTACTCCCAAAAAATACTTATCTGCAGACTGTTTGTGGACTTCTGAAAAATGCACAGGGCCTTGCGGTGTTTGTCACTTCTATTTTTAAACTGTGAAAGGCAGCTCTGAAAAGAGCCTTTGTTTTTTTTGTTTACTATTTTTTTGTTTTTTAAACACAGCACACAAGGAAAGGAGTGGAAAGGAGGGTAAGGAAGGACACCAACCACGGGGATAAGAAAGGACAGTTGGAGAGATGAAGATGTAGGGTGGGCTTATTGAGGTAGGTCACAGACCTTCTGATGTTCCTTGACCAGTCTCAAAAGCACTCCGAAGGTTCTCCCCCCTGCAGAGTACTGCGTCACAGTACATGCACAATGTTGTGACCTTTGAAAGGTATGGGGTCAACAGCATCATGGATGGCCTGTGAGGCAGCTGGAGGGATGCGCTGTCCCACTGGAGTGTCTTTTGTGGTGGCAGAAGCGGAAACGGAGAATGCTGCAGAGAAACTCAACCTAATATGTTTATCACAAGGTACAATCTTACGAATATCCCCAACATGGAACGACGTTAGGTGTTGCTTCATTGATGTAGTACCATAGCTATACGAACCAGGCTTGCCACGACTGAGCACCATGTGGCACTGAGTGCAGATCACCCTGCTCGCATCAGCTGTTGACTTTCCATCAACAGTGGTATATAATCGCCACACCCAAGACTCACAATGAGCGCTAGTAGTAGGGACTTCCACCACCTCATCCTCTTCATCCCTCTCCTTTGTATCCTCACACCTGCTCCCCTCTGCAGGCCCTTGGGGACGTGGCGGTCGTGGATGGGGTGAGGGTGCTGATGCCGAGGCAGTAGCAGCAGAAACAATTTGGGATGCCATCTGGAAGTTTAATAACCAGGAACCAGGAACCAAGAACAGCAACCTGCACAATTGCCCTGCTGTAAATCTTGGAACTCCAAAAGCAGAATGGGGATCGGCTCTGGGGTGTGTCCTTTTATAGGGGTGCTGGGGCATGCTTCGCGGACACCAGCGACATACTTCAACACTTCGAAAACCAAGAAAGGGCTCAAAACGTTCCAAAAAGTATGTAGATCGGCAGGGGCATTGTCTGGGACATGTGCAATGGTGAACCTTTACTGTTAAATACTTTGGAGTGCTCAAAAAAGCACTTTTTAAATGTTTGGGGGCTCAGACAGTGTCCGCAAATCAGGAAACATGCTCATTGTGGGTGCAGTCACATGATGACGTCGCAGACATGTTCACAAATGGGGCAGCTGTCCACAGGACACCAAATACACAGGGACAGTTGTCCGCATGGGCGTGGGTATTTTACGGACAGTGTTCGGGTCCCTGAACTAATTAAAAGTGCGACACATGTGCGGCAGACAGTTATGGACAGGCACAATGTCCGTAGGACTCAAGGGTGTGGTTTGCATGTGCACGGGTGTTCTGCGGACAGTGTTGAAGTCCCCGAATAAAATAAATGTGTGTTAAAACTTTGCGGACAGGCGGACGGAATATGTGTTCTATGGATATATTAATTCTGGTTGCGGACATTACGAACAGGGGGGGTGTTCGTAGAACACCCCCATTTTGGGTGATTGCGGACAGGCAGACATCTTGTGTTTTCTAAGGACACCTCCATTTTAATTGCGAACAGTACGAAAAGGTATATTGTCCTTAGGACACCCGCACTTGGGTTAATTGCGGACAAGCAGACATCTTGTTTGTTCTAAGGACACCGCCATTTTAATTATGCACAGTATGAACAGGTATATTGTCCATAAAACACCGCCATTTTGGTTAATTGAGGACAGGTGGACATCTTGTGTGTTCTAAGGACACCTCCATTTTAATTATGAACAGTACGAACAGGTATAATGTCCTTAGGACCAATGTTCCCTCTAAGCTGTGCACATGTGCGCTTGCCCAGCTTGTTTCGTAGTGCCGCTCAGAAGATTTTAGCAGCACACACAGCCAATTCTCACCTATTCAAAAAGACTTAATAAGGCAGAAGCCACAGCAATTACCTGACATTTTCTTTCGCTTAAAATAAGCAACTAGTCTTGACTTTCTGCTAATTTGGATTACACTACTATGCACCTGAACTCCCTAACAGCAAAATGCAAAACAAGAGGTTAAAAACTAATATGAAAAACTGGCTCCATGAACAGAAGAATCTAACAAAGATATGCCTGCACACTTGACCAACAATTTTCCCTCCTCACCCATGATTCCTAAACGTGACCTGGCTCTACCAAACTTTTACTGTATGACTCAAACTGCTGCCCCAGACTACATTACGATACTACCAAACAACCTTGACTCTTCCTCTCTTGTATCTGCAAAAGCTTAGCAGACGTGTACCTACATCCACTTGTTTTATGTTTGTTGTAACATGAATAACGTTCACGCTCCAGAATTTCTGTTACTCATTGTGCCTTTCCAAAAGCGTCACCCACACTATATAATCGAACTACCAGCTCAAATATCAGATACTGGCCCTCATTACGACCCTGGCGGAAAGCGACTGACCGGAGCGCCACAGCGTAAATAGCGTTTCCGCCATTGCACGAAGGAGCAAAGTGCGGCCCATTCCGACCCATCGGGCACGAGCACCACGCCACGGCGGAAGTGCAAAGTCCGCGATGGCGGAAATGACCCCAAAACGGCCCACACCGCCGCCGTACGGCGCCCTAGGTGCAATACCGCCACCCCTCTCAGCGGTCACCGCAGTGTGCGCCTACCGGAAAGTACGGTGACCGGAAATATACGGAAACGGAAGTTAAAACATGGGCCCGGAACGGGAAACATCCCGGCGTACACCTATAAAAACACTAAAACCACACAACCACTAAAATCACCACCCTGAAACACACCCCAACCCGTCAACCACCCTAGCGAAACCAAGAAAAATGGGAAAAGTAGCGAAGAAAGCGTGCGACCGCAAGCGGCAGGTCCACTTCTCCCGTGAGGAACTCACCGTGCTAACAGAGACCCTCCAGGAGAATGCTGCCGTCGTCTTCTGCACGCAAATGACCAGGACGGCACTTGCAAACAAGAAGGCCATATGGGCTCTGGTGGCACAGCGGGTAAGTGCGGTGGGGACCGCACCCCGCACCCCACAGCAATGCCGCAAGCGATGGGACGACCTGCGGATACGCGTCCGCAGCATACTCTCTGCCAACCGCAACATTGCCACAGCCACCGGGGGAGGTCCTGAATCACCCATCAAGTTGACCCCCTGGGAAGAAATCTGTGCCTCCACCATCGGAATGGAGAGCATAGAGGGAGTCGGAGGGATGGAGAAAGGAGTGCAGACATCCGAAGATTCAGGTAGGTGGGCCAGATAAAACAATGCCAAATCCACACAGTCCATCCATGTGAAGTACCATGCGTCCACATAGTGCAACAGAAACACATGTCCAGGAGAACGTCCACACACATCGGCCTGATAGCGCACGTTAAAACCCACAATAAATACATAAATAATTAAAAACCCCTAATACACGCACTACACGTGCAGCAGGCACACCCTAACTGCAGGCTGCCAAACAACTGCACCCTCACTCCACACACAAATCAAAGCACCTCCAAGGCCCCGACCCAAATCACCCTCAGGTACCACCCCAAAGCATGTGATACAATGCCATTCCAATTCCCACAGACCCATCAATAACCCTCGCCCTCCTTTACTCCACCACAGGGTCCGATCCAAACGACGAGCTACAGGACACCCCTACCAGCACACCTGCAAAGAGGGCCAAGACCAACGGCCAGAGACCCTCCACCTCAGCTGCACGCATCAAGACACGGCAGCAGCACAAATCAGGTGGCAGCACAGAGGAGGGAACATCAACAGGCACCCCAGCAGCCAGCATGCCCACAACACCACCACCACAGGTCCCCCCAATGGATGCCACAGAAGGCACTGCCTCTGGTGGCAGCAGCACCATAGGTGACACCCCATTGATGGCAGCATGCTCCGACACAGAAAACGGGGATGCCGAAGTCAGATCCATCCATGACCTGTCCCAATCCCCCTGTCTGTCCCATCCCGTACAACATGAGGATACCACGCAGGGGCACCCACAAGACGACGACTGGCCATCCCCCACAAGCCCTGTGGCAAGGCAACATGAGGACAACAGCCCCTCTGTGACACCCCCGCAAATGGCCATGGCCCAGCAGAGGCAACAGTCCCTCGACCAGTTGATCGAACAACAGCAGCAACTGCCCACACTCCTCAAGGACCATGCCGATGAATGTGGGGGCACTAAGGCAGACATAGAAACATCAACTGAGACACTTAGGGCAGAAATGGAGAGAGGTACAGAGATGCTAAGGGCACAAATTGAGAGAAGCACCGAGAGCCTGAGGGGGGAACTGCATGCGACATCCAAAGACGTATGTGCCGAACTTGCCGCAGTGCGCCGTGTGCTCACTGAGCTCTCGCAAACCCTTAGGGACATGCATGGACGTGAGCAGGCAGACACATCATCCGTTGCAAGTTCCGTCCAGGGCAGCCCCCAACGTAGATCTGGAAGGAACCTGCGCTCCACAGGCAGGGGTGCCCCTGATACCCGCAGAGGGGGCTTGCAATAGCGACAGCCCACTGACAATGAGCATCTTTGGACACTGGTGTTCGGGGGGGAGGTAGGAGGGTGGAGGGGGTGTGTTGGGCTCACTTGGGTGGCGGGTCGATAGGGTGTTCAACATGACATCACATATGCCATAAAAAGTGCACGATAAACCAATGAGATGTGTGGACATTGATCTTTGTGTACTAGGCCATCATAGGCGTAGAGTCCATATTGTGCATGTCCCAGACACACGCAGTGCCACGAGTCCCGTGTCCATGTATCAGCCACCAGGCGTGAGTGCTAGAAGCATACATCAATGAGATGCTGACGAATGTCACGGGCCTCCGGTGCCTCGCAGACTCCATGAGGTGCTGCCACATCCCCACCCTCATCATGACCATCATCAGGTGCTTGCAGTTCTGCGTCAGGGGGCATGGGCACATTTCTACGTACGCACATGTTGTGGAGCATAACACATGCCATGACCATCTTTGCAACCTTCTCATGGCGGTACAGGAGTGCCCCGCCAGACCTGCTGAGGCAGCGGAAACGGCCCTTCAGTAGGCCGAATGCCTGTTCTATGACTACACGGGTACGTGAGTGGGCATGGTTGTAGTCCTCCTCATGCTGGTCCCGTGGGTTCCGGACTGGTGTGAGGAGCCATCTCTTCAGTGGATATCCAGCATCACCTGTATGTGGACGAGAAACGTATGATGTGGAATGCCATTGATAAGTACGCACACCCCCCCCCTTCCTGCCAGGTCATTGCCAATTCACATACCCCACATCATCATGCATGTAATGAGACTCACCGAGTAGCCAGGATCTGTTCCCTGCGTGTCGCTCCATGTAGCGTGGTATTGTAGAGTTCCTCAAGACCATAGAATCATGGGTTGATCCAGGGAATCGGGCACAACAATGTGTAATGATCCTGTTGGAGTCACACACCATTTGTACATTCAGGGAATGAAATTGTTTTCGGTTGCGGTACTGGGCCTCCATGGCATGTGGGACGACCAATTCAACATGGGTGCAGTCGATGGCACCAATGCAACCCGGTATGTCGGCAAGTGCATGGAATCCCACTTTTGTGTTGGTAATTTCCTGCTCCGAGCGTGGTAGAGAGATGTAGTCGTCTGCATGCTGCAGGAGGGCATCGAGCACTTGAAATAGTGTCCGTGAGAACAGTGGCTGAGAAATGCCATGCAACTGTCCGACTGTGTGCTGGTAGGTGCCTATGGCCAGGAAGTGTAGTACAGACACCACCTTCAGTAGGGGTGGGATGGCGGTTGGGCTATCTATCATGCTGACAAGGTCAGCCTGTGTCATGTCCACAATGGCGGCTATGGTGTCCCGGTCCAGACGGTAGAGGGTGTGGATCTGCTCATCAGTGAGGTTGAACGGATGTGCTCGGAGGCGTGGTATTGCGGGCTGCCTGCGTGGTGGTAGTGGCTGTGCTGGTGGGCCTTGCTGGCCCTGCCTTGGCCTCCTCCTCCTCCTGCGTCTCCTCCGTGCGGCTGGTTGTAGTTGGTGTTCGTCTTCTTCTTGGAGTCGGAGCACTTGCAGTGCTATCAGGTCCCCCAGGGCCAACATCGCGAGTCCTGCCGGTAGCATTTCGGTGTAGTTGTGGGAGGAGACTGGCTGTGCAATTTATGTGTTTCCAGGCTGTATGGCCTCCACCTGTGGTGATTAATTCCACCTGTGCAAACTGCTCTCCCCTTTGGCCGAGCACGTCCCGCGCACAACGCTGCAATTCGGGGAATGGTATCTTGCTATTGCAATCATGTATTTGTACCCGATGGCCGTGTAAGATTGGTTGATATGTTCATTCTGCTGTGGTCCCATTGTTTCCCATACTATCTGTGCAGTCGCGAACAGACTTGTGAAGGGTCAGTGGAACGTAGTACTCTAGTAACGGTGGGCCCTCATGCATCACTGTACCGAGTTGCAACGACGGGCGGGGCGTCCCATTTGTGGGTGAAGGCAGTTGCCATTTTCACACACAGCCGCACTCGATGGAATAATTAGTGATTTCAAACGGCCACAGATGCCTTTTCGACGTGATGTTGCAAATGAGGAATTCGAAGGGCGGCGCTTTCGGTTTCCAGCTAGCGGCGAGGAGATGCCCACAGGTCTGACTGCAAATGTAACGTTCTATTGTTCAATGTCCTTGAGACAGGGCCCATGGCGAGGGAGCAATGATTGATATGAATAGTTTGGGATGCGCAATAGCTACGTGGGCGATGAGGCCGGCCGTTCCCAAATACATGTTACTTCACGACACTGGAATTACGGGCTGGGGCACTGTGGATTTAGCAGGCTGCATGACGCACAGACTCAATGGATGTTTCTAATGTTATGTGAGTAATTATTCAGGCGTTTTGATCCCGGGATGAGGGAATGATGAATGGATGCATGGGCAGGTGATTTGATACAGAGTTTGCCATGTACAGGGCTTCTTGGGATCTATCCGCCTCCCCTACGCTATGTGATGCAGGGCTGCCATAGTGGGACCATCGTCTATCTGGCCTTGTTGAGCCCTCCCTGTCTCGACGCGCCCTCAGACACTTGTGTCCATGCACGTTAACATTCCCATCTGATGGATTCTGTTTTGACAGACGCATGCACAGGTACACTCGTTTGTGATGGTGTTTGCACCTCGATATAGATGGTTATGAGTCGCAAGTGGTTTTGGGGTGGTGATGATCCTTTTGAGTGGGCTAGCATGCATATGGCTGTGGATTTCGTGTGATCATTGAAGTGAGTTGTTCGAATGTAGTTCTGATGGCCATTCTGTTCTTGTTCTTTTCTTTTGTTTGACAGGTATCTCCTCCCCTTTTGCCACTGCCATCTGTATGCCACTCCTGCAGATGGATTTTACTCCCGACACCTGCTGCTTCGTGTTAATCAGTGGAGCAGCATTACGATCTTATGGGACGATCGCCAATGGCCCACATGCCCTTACGCAGTACTGGTGGCTCGGAGCAACATTTCGGCCTTTCAGCTGGACTAGTGCCTCCCCATTGGGTCGGCCCTGCGGTTCTGTGCGCTTCCATGTTGCCTTTTCGTACGTGAATGTGGCTCTGTGTACCATGGGGGAACAGGGCGACACACAGGTAGTGGCTGGTCATTTCTTGCGGATGCAGCCCACAATGGTGATTAGTGTTTAGGAGTTCATGGCCTGATGGCTGTATGGGCTTGGTGACTTTGATGTGCATAAAATTTCTATTCTGATTTGGCCCGTGTAGCGTTTTTCTTTGCAAGTGATGTGGCATATGCCTATTTGGGGGGCGATGTATTGTGAGGAGATCTGCATTGGGTTCCAGCTTCGGGGTTTAGTTGCGTGGTACTGTGCTGGGCGCGTTTGCCTACGAAGCCCAGTGAGGTCAGGGATGGGGGCTGCCAATATGACTGTTTGAATGTTGTCATGCTCAGGGGCGGGGGATTGGGTTTTGTGTAACAGATGCCGGTCAGCCAGGTGGACTGGTGGAATGATGTGATTTTCGGAATATTGCTGGTCACAGGTGCCTGTGTTTGCGTGCGTTTCTTGGTGGGGGACTGTGGTCATGTCCATTGGGATGGCTTCTGTATTCGTGCCATCTGTGCCCTGCAGCTCCCATTGGCCCCTCTTGTGTTTCTTTTGTTCGTTGCCATGCATGGGTGACTTGTACATTTCAATGGTTGCATTGTGACTTCATTGCACCTACGGGGAGTTGTACTTTGTGGGCAGGGAGCGGTGTACAGGCACTCAGTGGGGCCGTTTACGGTTGATTCGCGATGCCGTACTTCTCGCCATGGCGGAATGGTACATTACGCCATGCCTGATGGCGTTAGGTACATGTGCGCTAGGGTCGGAATTGGCGTACCCTTGCGCCATGGTGGTGTTTGCGGTTTGGCATGGCGCGCGCGCGCGTGCTTGGTGCAGTTAGCGTTGGCGTTCACTACGGTGTCGCTAATGGCTTCGTACTTTGCGGTGACGGGTCATAGTCGCACCGAGCGCTATTCGATGGCGGTATTGCATTTCCGCCATCGTTTTCCCCTTTCCGCCAGGGTCGTAATGAGGGCCACTGACTGTAAGCAGGCTACTTTGATGTGTAACCAAATCCCCATACTTCCTCTTCTTTGTTCATATGTCACGCAAGTGCTTTGAAGCTGCCCCCTTGTAAGTTAACACATTATAAAACTCAAATATTAATTTGCCCTCTAAAGATTTTTAAAAGACAAATGTGATACTCAGCGTCTCCTACTTTAGCATTACTAACATTACCCTATAAGTAGAGAGTCACATTGTAATATCATTTACTTAGCCAAAAGGGGTAATGGGTATGGACTATGCCTGTGATTACTCGTCCATAGTATCAGGCACCGGATATTCAGACAGGAGAATGCTTTTCACACAATCTGCATCGTTTCCAAGTGTTCAGATTTACTATGGGCATAGACCTTCACAAATTATATGTTAACTCACATCTATACAAAAACAGTTTCACTGAGCCCTTGTGTAATCCTACACAATGATGTACGTACGGGAGGGGTATGTTGCAAACAATCTTGTATGCACTGCAAAAGAATTGTGTACATGCAGAGTCATGACATTCTTAAAATGAACATCATATGTTGAGTCATTTAAATATGCCTAGCTTGCAAAGTATTGTGGGTCTGCAAATATCCCAGTGAGTGTTTACTGCTCCAATCCCTCACTTTTTACAGTGCTCTATTAACTAGTATTTGAGGCAAGCACAGGGGCTGGGGAAAGGTATTGGTTAAAGCATCACTCCTTGCGGGTGATGAACAAAGCAGCACATTTCAAAGACCAAGTCAGACGTTTCGGCAGTACACTGAAGGAAATGTGTTGCGTATTTGCTAAAGGATATGAAATTGTACCCATCTAAGGGACAGCACCTTCTTTTTCTTTCAACGCTCAACTGCCGAGGGCTTTTCAATCTGACTATGTGCTCTGTGTGTGCAGTCTCTAGCCTCTCCCCGCTTCTATTTAACAGATCACAAATAATTACAGAAGAGGGATCCATAGTTACAGAAGAAGGCACTCAATCAGTTGCATCTCTGATGAATTGATGCAATTAACTTAACAGACAAATGTGTGATTTTCAGGGCTCCACAGTAAACCTCAGTAAGGCTCTTGTATAATTACATCTAGGCTGTGGTGCAGAAGGGTGGGCAAAACTATACACTTTATTATGTGCCATGTCATTTCACTCCCCATGTCATGGGTAAAAGCAGGGCTCTAATCAAATTTTGCTCCCTACTTTGAGGTCAAATAATTTTTTGGGGAGTACAAAAGTAATTAGCTTTGCCAACAGGGATACTTTCTGCTTATTAAAAGATCTTTCCCCATAAAATTCCTTTTGAGATCGGGCATTAATCTTATTAGAGTTCCTTCCTTCCTATGTCACTGCTCTACTGGTCACTAATTCGAAAAAAATATAATTGGAGCTTGGTGGGTTAAAGCAATGATATGTTCATTGTTTCTCATTTTTGTTAGGCCCATTTTCCTTTTTTAGGGAGTAAAAATGGATGGTGCATATGTCTCTTAGCTCTAAGGCTGGTGTTATCACTACTCTACAGGAAAACGCAATGTGGATAGTAAGCAGAGGCACAGGAATTTTGGATCATCATATTCTAAAGGTGAAGTTATTCTGATGCAATTATCATCCTTACACAAATTAATAGAAGCATGTTCTCCGGGCACTTGTATTACTTCATTAAATTGGCAATAGAACTCCTTTCAGCCGGTTTTTGACACATTGCTTTTAATTGCCACTAATCCATCGGCAAATGTATTCTGTCTGAGTTTCTTGACAGCCACATCAGTTATGACAAGAGATATTTGTGTTTGTGATACAAATGAGTGATTTTCCAGTGGTATAAAACATACAGGGCCTCATTACGACTTGGGGTGGTATCCCGGCATAGATCCACCAGAATACCACCCAAACAAATGACTGTTACTGCCACCGGGCACGGAGGAATTTCTGCTGGATTACAACTGGTGGTGGCGGTGTAATTCCTCATTCATATTGAGTCCATATTGAGTCCACTGAACTCAGTGGCCTTTTTGGCGGAATTTACAACAGCGGTAATTCTGACGATTTTGGCGTTGAGTTGGAGGATTTACCTGCAGGATTTTCCTGGAGGCAAATCCTCAACTCCAGACCGGAAATCGTAATTTGGCGTAGTGGTAAAGTTGCTGGTAATGGAGTTACCACCAACTTTACCACTTACTGCCAAACCTGTAATGAGGCAGACATTTTTCTCTGTGCAGAAGTACGTTTGCAAGATACTGTGGCAGATATTGAAGTCTTCGACTGGTTTATGGGTATAATCACAAGACATATTTTATTTTAGCCTATGTGCTTGGAAACAGTGTTTTAAGATTTGTAAAGAATTGCAGTGGCTGGGAAGAGGAAATTCCTTTCCAAACTCTCTTCTGCGACAGTAGCTCACAAAGTGGCTTACCTCATTAGTCAATTGCACACATGGAAAATAATGTGCGCACAACAGCCAACCGGTTCTGCACATAGAGAAAAATAATTAGAGGGAACATTGCTTAGAACACCCCCATTTTGGTTAATTGCGGACATAACGATCACCCGTGCTGTCCGCGGACACCCTAACTACCTTTTAAAAAAAAAAAAAAACACAGGCATATACTAAGAACACACTTAAAATTGTATTATTGTTTAACCGTATAAAAAATATGAAAGAGAGGGGGAAGCAGACACTGAAACAAATACAGGAGAATTAGGGGTTTGGACATGATGTATGGAAGGGGAGGAAGGGATGGAAGTATCATTCATCGTAATGTTTTTCTTGCTGGGGAGGGTTTGGGGATAGTTGGCTCGGACATGGAGAGGGGGAACAGACACATGTGGGGCAGTGATATTTAATCTTTTCTTTAATGTGGTCCTCAGCAAGCTGTTTTAGAAGATTGAAACTTTTCATTACCATATCAATTTTAATTCCATTCATTTCAGAGGATCTTCTAATGTCTCTCTTGGTATATTACACTTGTCTGTATGGCCTGTTAAAAAAAAAATGTTAACTACACATAAAGTAATGGTTATTAATTGGCTTATATAGGGAAATGTTCACTATCATTAGTATCACTGTTTTCACTCATTTCATCTTGTGGGAAATGTTCTTCCAGCCATTCCAAAGCAGTGGACATTTCTGTGTAAAAAAATATATATATATTAGTTTTAGTGTACGTAATACTGAAAAAGTATAAATATATGAAATAAATATTGTGTACTTACTAGTTTCTTACACACTTTTGGTGTTACTGCTGTGTAGGTATGCTCTTGCCTTTTGCTGCACAGTTTCTGTGAGGTAATTCTGTTGGAGGCATATTTATTTTGTTTTGGTATATTCCATTACATTGGAAACACTATTGTGTTTACTTATTTACTATTACATATAATGTATTTATGTGGTGCATGTTTAGAGTTTTTATTGTATGATACTATAATGTAGGATACCCCCTGAGTTTTTGAATAGTGTTGATGGTGACTACCCCCATCCGTGGACATGCGCGCGGTCCACGGACATCAAAATTACTAGCGGGGCAGGGGGTTCAGTATTTTCTATGTTATATGTATGTAAGCTAAGGGAGTCTTAGTAAACATGTATAACATTTACATTATCTTTATCTATATTCAGTGACAAAAACGTTGTTAAAGGGACATTATAGTTAAGTTGCGCTACTAAAAATTTATGAAATTCATCAATGACATTTGTGATGTCATCTTTGATGTCTTGGGTGTTAGTCTTAGCAGTTCACAGTGGTGGCACGAGTTATGGTTGCTGAGCGTACCATAACTGTCATATAAATATATATATATATATTTATTCAGGGCCTGCGGTAGCAGCCCTGTAGTTATAGTTAAGGTTTTGGAAGGTTTATAACTTTACCCCCCGAACGAATCCTCACAAAACATTGTAAAGAGAGTGTATGGCCCCATCAGACCAATCCTGCAAAGATTGCTGAGGTTTCATCAAGGGGGGGCAAAGTTATAGGGGGGACCCAACATTTTTGTTTTTTCCCATAGACGCAATGGGAAATCAATTTTTCTCACGCCTACAGCCCAAACCACTGGATTGATTTTCACCAAATTTGAGGCCGGAGTGGCGGCTTGGTCCTGAAAGCATGCTTTTGTAAATTTGGTGCAATAAAGTGTAGTACGACCAGAAAATAGGTAAAACACATTAGTGATATCTGTTTTAGGTCCTTGGACTATCTCCCCTGTTCAGCCCGTGGATGGGCCACCGATTGGGCCAGAGGAAGGCGAGGGCCGCAGACATCAAATGCGCCCACTAATTGAATGGAGAAAAGCGTGAGGCGTGTCAGATTTTTGGAAACACCCACCATGTTGGCTCTGCAAACAGCCGCTGGTGTCTGCGGACATCACGCTGGGGGAAACATCTAGAAAACACATTTTGGGTGATGGAAAGAGGGGTGCGACAGGTCACGGAGTGGAACAGAGATGATATTGGGCTATTTTTGTAGATCTAAAAGCAGCTGGCAGGTTTCGTAGCTGTCCTCGGACATCGCAGTAGTTTGCGGACAGCGCTGAGAACGGGCAGCTTGGAAAAGACATTTGGGGTTATTTGATGGGTGGAAGAGGGTGTGGAAATGGTAGGGGAATGGAAAGAAGGTAATGTGGATCTGTTTCTATAGGTAAAAAAGGTCCTGAAATTGTTGCTGAGTCTGGCGTCGATTTCGGTGTCCGTGGACATCATTTTGATTGCAGGGGGTCAGGGTGAGTATTATTAGTTGCCAATGGGCCTCATTCCGAGGCTGGCGGTAAGGGTTAACGGTCACCGTTAATGGCAACGGTGACCGTTAACACTTACCACCATATTCCGAGTTCCCTTTTGCGGGTTGGCATTTAACGCCTGCTTTTAGCAGGCGTTAAAAATCCAACCCGCAAAGGGACCTTGGAGTAAATTACGGCACCGTAATTTACGGTGCCGTAATTTACTCCTTCCCCATTCCCATTGAGCCCTATGGGGGCAGGAATGGGGATGGGGAACCAGTATGGTGAATGGGGAATTACCGGTCCCTCCAACCTTGGAATGGACCGGTAATTACTCCATTCACCATGCCGGATTTCCATGGAGTAAATAGCTCCATGTTTGCTTACCATGGTGCTATTTACTCCATGGATAGCGCCAGCCTCGGAATGAGGCCCAATGAATGGTATGTACTTCTTGTATAGTTAATTATATTGTGGTGGTTGAGGCCAGTGGCCAGATTCTGGGGGGCATGGCCGTATGCCATGGCCCCAAGAATATGTGCACTGGGCACAACCACCAAGGCAATATGTGTATAGTAATTATAGCTAATGTAGTAGGAGTATGGCCAGAATTACATTAGTAGCAATATGTGTATAGTATTTGTAGGTAATGTAGTGGGAGTACAATATGTTTGTAATATGGAGGAATGATGTAATTGAACTGTATATGGTACTTATAACTGTAGTACAATTGCTGTGGTTACTTATTGTTGTAGTGTTATGAAGCTGCAATCTCTGGTTCATTTTCTGTGAGAAAAAAAACAGTATAATTGGTTAAGCAGGATAGTTCAAAAGTTGTAGTCGTATACAAATTTAAATATACAGTTTCTTTTTTAGACCCTCAAAAACATTACATTCTAAGTACTATGTTTGGTACAACTTTGGTGTATGACACACTGCTGATGTATTGACATTAAAAAAGCATTAGGTCATTGGGAGAAAAAACAATTACAGCTACGTGAGTGTATGGGTGATAGTATGTTTGAAGTATGTTGTGATTAAGGGAATGCTTGCAGTAGTTAGATAGATGCTGCCATATTCTAACAACATTAGAGGTTAGAAGAGGTTTTGTCGTAAAATAATTGAGATGGCATATTTGAAGTGCTTTGCAATGAAGGGTGTTTTTCAAGTAGATACCTGTTGGCATATTTTAACTAGATTGACTTTCAAAAGTGCTATTGCAGTATTATGGATGTAGTTTTAAGTTACCTGATGGTGTAATCAAATTGTTAATTGTGGTATAGTTTAGTGACTAAATTTGAGTCGCAGAAATATTAAGTAGGCATTTGTTAAATTTGCTGGCAACCTATGTTTTGGAATAACTGAGGTATCGCTGCATTCAAACCAACCACTATTTTTCTTACATATGCAATGTAGCGCCCTTAAGTGGTTGTGGCACCAGTATGGTATACTATACCTACTGTTGAGAAGGTGTTCTTTCCAAGAGATACTTGGCCCTATGTGGAGCCTGTAAGTTTACAGTTATTTTTGGTACCATCTGAATTGTACCTTAGAAGCATTAGTATAACATATTGGCTAGGTGAGTTTATTTGTGTGGTGGATTGATTGTCTGAATTGCTAAAAGGGCATAATATGTCATGATTTGCATTCTGCAGAAGCTGATGAAATGAAATGGATTCAGAATTTGGTATGAGTACATATACAAATTCTTCATTAGGAATGTGGTCTTGTGAAATATAGTTGCAGAGAGTGCATCTATGTTTCCACATGTATGAAATCTGAAAGGTTTCATTTATAGGGATATTTTTGGTTTGCAGTACTTGTAGTAAGTACAGTAGGAATTCTTGTGGATCTTTCTATGGCCCTCATTACGACCCTTGCGGAAATCGGAAAACGATGGCGGAAATGCAATACCGCCATCGAATAGCGCTCGGTGCGACTATGACCCGTCACCGCAAAGTACGAACCCATTAGCGACACCGTAGTGAACGCCAACGCTAACTGCACCAAGCACGCACGCGCGCGCCATGCGAAACCGCAAACACCACCATGGCGCAACGGTACGCCAATTCCGACCCTAGCGGACATGTAGCTAACGCCATCAGGCATGGCGTAATGTACCATTCCGCCATGGTGAGAAGTACGGCATCGCGAATCAACCGTAAACGGCCCCACTGAGTGCCTGTACACCGCTCCCTGCCCACAAAGTACAACTCCCCTTAGGTGCAATGAAGTCACAATGCAACCATTGAAATGTACAAGTCACCCATGCATGGCAACGAACAAAAGAAACACAAGAGGGGCCAATGGGAGCTGCAGGGCACAAATGGCACGAATACAGAAGCCATCCCAATGGACATGACCACAGTCCCCCACCAAGAAACGCACGCAAACACAGGCACCTGTGACCAGCAACATTCCGAGAATCACATCTTTCCACCAGTCCACCTGGCTGACCGGCATCTGTTACACAAAACCCAATCCCCCGCCCCTGAGCATGACAACATTCAAACTGTCATATTGGCAGCCCCCATCCCTGACCTCACGGGCTTAGTAGGCAAACGCGCCCAGTACAGTACCACGCAACTAAACTCCGAAGCTGGAACCCAATGCAGATCTCCTCACAATACATCGCCCCCCAAATAGGCATATGCCACATCACTTGCAAAGAAAAACGCTACACGGGCCAAATCAGAATAGAAATTTAATGCACATCAAAGTCACCAAGCCCATACAGCCATCAGGCCATGAACTCCTAAACACTAATCACCATTGTGGGCTGCATCCGCAAGAAATGACCAGCCACTACTTGTGTGTCGCCCTGTTCCCTCATGGTACACAGAGCCACATTCACGTACGAAAAGGCAACATGGAAGCGCACAGAACCGCAGGGCCGTCCCAATGGGGAGGCACTAGTCCAGCTGAAAGGCCGAAATGTTGCTCCGAGCCACCAGTACTGCGTAAGGGCATGTGGGCCATTGGCGATCGTCCCATAAGATCGTAATGCTGCTCCACTGATTAACACGAAGCAGCAGGTGTCGGGAGTAAAACCCATCTGCAGGAGTGGCATACAGATGGCAGTGGCAAAAGGGGAGGAGATACCTGTCAACCAAAAGAAAAGAAAAAGAACAGAATGGCCATCAGAACTACATTCCAACAACTCACTTCAATGATCACACGAAATCCACAGCCATATGCATGCTAGCCCACTCCAAAGGATCATCACCACCCCAAAACCACTTGCGACTCCTAACCATCTATATCGAGGTGCAAACACCATCACAAACGAGTGTACCTGTGCATGCGTCTGTCAAAACAGAATCCATCAGATGGGAATGTTAACGTGCATGGACACAAGTGTCTGAGGGCGCGTCGAGACAGGGAGGGCTCAACAAGGCCAGATAGACGATGGTCCCACCATGGCAGCCCTGCATCACATAGCGTAGGGGAGGCGGATAGATCCCAAGAAGCCCTGTACATGGCAAACTCTGTATCAAATCACCTGCCCATGCATCCATTCATCATTCCCTCATCCCGGAATCAAAACGCCTGAATAATTACTCACATAACATTAGAAACATCCATTGAGTCTGTGCGTTATGCAGCCTGCAAAATCCACAGTGCCCCAGCCCGTAATTCCAGTGTTGTGAAGTAACATGTATTTGGGAACGGCCACCTCATCGCCCACGTAGCAATTGCGCATCCCAAACTATTCATATCAATCATTGCTTCCTCGCCATGGGCCCTGTCTCAAGGACATTGAACAATAGAACGTTATATTTGCAGTCAGACCTGTGGGCATCTCCTCGCCGCTAGCTGGAAACCGAAAGCGCCGCCCTTCGAATTCCACATTTGCAACATCACGCCGAAAAGGCATCTGTGGCCGTTTGAAATCACTAATTATTCCATCGAGTGCGGCTGTGTGTGAAAATGGCAACTGCCTTCACCCACAAATGGGACGCCCCGCCCGTCGTTGCAACTCGGTACAGTGATGCATGAGGGCCCACCGTTACTCGAGTACTACGTTCCACTGACCCTTCACAAGTCTGTTCGCGACTGCACAGATAGTATGTGCAACAATGGGACCACAGCAGAATGAACATGTCAACCAATGTTACACGGCCATCGGGTACAAATACATGATTGCAATAGCAAGATGCCATTCCCCGATTTGCAGCGTTGTGCGCGGGACGTGCTCGGCCAAAGGGGAGAGCAGTTTGCACAGGTGGAATTGATCACCACAGGTGGAGGCCATACAGCCTGAAAACACATAAATTGCACAGCCAGTCTCCTCCCACAACCACACCGAAATGCTACCGGCAGGACTCGCGATGTTGGCCCTGGGGGACCTGATAGCACTGCAACTACTCCAACTCCAAGAAGAAGACGAACACCAACTGCAACCGGCCGCACGAAGGAGACGCAGGAGGAGGAGGAGGCCAAGGCAGGGCCAGCAAGGGCCGCCAGCACAGCCACTACCACCACGCAGGCAGCCCGCAATCCCACGCCTCCGAGCACATCCGTTCAACCTCACTGATGAGCAGATCCACACCCTCTACCGTCTGGACCGGGACACCATAGCCGCCATTGTGGACATGACACAGGCTGACCTTGTCAGCATGATAGATAGCCCAACCGCCATCCCACCCCTACTGAAGGTGGTGTCTGTACTCCACTTCCTGGCCACAGGCACCTACCAGCACACAGTCGGACAGTTGCATGGCATTTCTCAGCCACTGTTCTCACGGACACTATTTCAAGTGCTCGATGCCCTCCTGCAGCACGCAGACGACTACATCTCTCTACCACGCTCGGAGCAGGAAATTACCAACACAAAAGTGGGATTCCATGCACTTGCCGGCATACCGGGTTGCATTGGTGCCATCGACTGCACCCATGTGGAATTGGTCGTCCCACATGCCATGGAGGCCCAGTACCGCAACCGAAAACAATTTCATTCCCTGAATGTACAAATGGTGTGTGACTCCAACAGGATCATTACACATTGTTGTGCCCGATTCCCAGGATCAACCCATGATTCTATGGTCTTGAGGAACTCTACAATACCACGCTACATGGAGCGACACGCAGGGAACAGATCCTGGCTACTCGGTGAGTCTCATTACATGCATGATTATGTGGGGTATGTGATTTGGCAATGACCTGGCAGGAAGGGGGGGGGTGTGCGTACGTAGCAATGGCATTCCACATCATACGTTTCTCGTCCACATACAGGTGATGCTGGATATCCACTGAAGAGATGGCTCCTCACACCAGTCCGGAACCCACGGGACCAGCATGAGGAGGACTACAACCATGCCCACTCACGTACCCGTGTAGTCATTGAACAGGCATTCGGCCTACTGAAGACTCGTTTCCGCTGCCTCAGCAGGTCTGGCGGGGCACTCCTGTACCGCCATGAGAAGGTTGCAAAGATGGTCATGGCATGTGTCATGCTCCACAACATGTGCGTACGTAGAAATGTGCCCATGCCCCCTGACGCAGAACTGCAAGCACCTGATGATGGTCATGATGAGGGTGGGGATGTGGCAGCACCTCATGGAGTCTGCGAGGCACCGGAGGCCCGTGACATTCGTCAGCATCTCATTGATGTATGCTTCTAGCACTCACGCCTGGTGGCTGATACATGGACACGGGACTCGTGGCACTGCGTGTGTCTGGGACATGCACAATATGGACTGTACGCCTATGATGGCCTAGTACACAAAGATCAATGTCCACACATCTCATTGGTTGATCGTGCACTTTTTATGGCATATGTGATGTCATGTTGAACACCCTATCGACCCGCCACCCAAGTGAGCCCAACACACCCCCTCCACCCTCCTACCTCCCCCCCGAACACCAGTGTCCAAAGATGCTCATTGTCAGTGGGCTGTCGCTATTGCAAGCCCCCTCTGCGGGTATCAGGGGCACCCCTGCCTGTGGAGCGCAGGTTCCTTCCAGATCTACGTTGGGGGCTGCCCTGGACGGAACTTGCAACGGATGATGTGTCTGCCTGCTCACGTCCATGCATGTCCCTAAGGGTTTGCGAGAGCTCAGTGAGCACACGGCGCACTGCGGCAAGTTCGGCACATACGTCTTTGGACGTCGCATGCAGTTCCCCCCTCAGGCTCTCGGTGCTTCTCTCCATTTGGACTCTCAGGCTCTCGGTGCTACTCTCCATTTGGACTCTCAGGCTCTCGGTGCTACTCTCCATTTGGACTCTCAGGCTCTCGGTGCTACTCTCCATTTGGACTCTCAGGCTCTCGGTGCTACTCTCCATTTGTGCCCTTAGCGTCTCTGTACCTCTCTCCATTTCTGCCCTAAGTGTCTCAGTTGATGTTTCTATGTCTGCCTTAGTGCCCCCACATTCATCGGCATGGTCCTTGAGGAGTGTGGCCAGTTGCTGCTGTTGTACGATTAACTGGTTGAGGGACTGTTGCCTCTGCTGGGCCATGGCCATTTGCGGGGGTGTCACAGAGGGGCTGTTGTCCTCATGTTGCCTTGCCACAGGGCTTGTGGGGGATGGCCAGTCGTCGTCTTGTGGGTGCCCCTGCGTGGTATCCTCATGTTGTACGGGATGGGACAGACAGGGGGATTGGGACAGGTCATGGATGGATCTGACTTCGACATCCCCGTTTTCTGTGTCCGAGCATGCTGCCATCAATGGGGTGTCACCTATGGTGCTGCTGCCACCAGAGGCAGTGCCTTCTGTGGCATCCATTGGGGGGACCTGTGGTGGTGGTGTTGTGGGCATGCTGGCTGCTGGGGTGCCTGTTGATGTTCCCTCCTCTGTGCTGCCACCTGATTTGTGCTGCTGCCGTGTCTTGATGGGTGCAGCTGAGGTGGAGGGTCTCTGGCCGTTGGTCTTGGCCCTCTTTGCAGGTGTGCTGGTAGGGGTGTCCTGTAGCTCGTCGTTTGGATCGGACCCTGTGGTGGAGTAAAGGAGGGCGAGGGTTAATGATGGGTCTGTGGGAATTGGAATGGCATTGTATCACATGCTTTGGGGTGGTACCTGAGGGTGATTTGGGTCGGGTCCTTGGAGGTGCTTTGATTTGTGTGTGGAGTGAGGGTGCAGTTGTTTGGCAGCCTGCAGTTAGGGTGTGCCTGCTGCACGTGTAGTGCGTGTATTAGGGGTTTTTAATTATTTATGTATTTATTGTGGGTTTTAACGTGCGCTATCAGGCCGATGTGTGTGGCCGTTCTCCTGGACATGTGTTTCTGTTGCACTATGTGGACGCATGGTACTTCACATGGATGGACTGTGTGGATTTGGCATTGTTTTATCTGGCACACCTACCTGAATCTTCGGATGTCTGCACTCCTTTCTCCATCCCTCCGACTCCCTCTATGCTCTCCATTCCGATGGTGGAGGCACAGATTTCTTCCCAGGGGGTCAACTTGATGGGTGATTCAGGACCTCCCCCGGTGGCTGTGGCAATGTTGCGGTTGGCAGAGAGTATGCTGCGGACGCGTATCCGCAGGTCGTCCCATCGCTTGCGGCATTGCTGTGGGGTGCGGGGTGCGGTCCCCACCGCACTTACCCGCTGTGCCACCAGAGCCCATATGGTCTTCTTGTTTGCAAGTGCCGTTCTGGTCATTTGCGTGGAGAAGACGACGGCAGCATTCTCCTGGAGGGTCTCTGTTAGCACGGTGAGTTCCTCGCGGGAGAAGTGGACCTGCCGCTTGCGGTCGCACGCTTTCTTCGCTACTTTTCCCATTTGTCTTGAATTCGCTAGGGTGGGTGACGGGTTGGGGTGTGTTTCAGGGTAGTGATTTTAGTGGTTGTGTGGTTTTAGTGGTTTTATAGGTGTACGCCGGGATGTTTCCCGTTCCGGGCCCATGTTTTTACTTCCGTTTCCGTATATTTCCGGTCACCGTACTTTCCGGTAGGCGCACACTGCGGTGACCGCTAAGAGGGGTGGCGGTATTGCACCTAGGGCGCCGTACGGCGGCGGTGTGGGCCGTTTTGGGGTCATTTCCGCCATCGCGGACTTTGCACTTCCGCCGTGGCGTGGTGCTCGTGCCCGATGGGTCGGAATGGGCCGCACTTTGCTCCTTCGTGCAATGGCGGAAACGCTATTTACGCTGTGGCGCTCCGGTCAGTCACTTTCCGCCAGGGTCGTAATGAGGGCCTATGTGTTTATGATACATTTTATCATTCCTGCATGGTAGTCCAATTATTGCCTTATAACTAAGACACTGTAAGTGCTGTCAGGATTATTTGTGGCATTTCTGTGAAGGAAGAACATTTGAAAACACAACTGCTCTGTACCGTTTAAGTAAATGTTGTGAACAATTGGTGGCAATTGAAAGAGATGATTCATTGTCACATTAGCATACAATTTACTCCTGTTGTGTTTCTCTATTTAAATGGACGAGAGAGTTCTGTTTGTGGATCGTTTGATGGGCCTACAGATGTTTCTGGATAAGAGAGATTTGTGTGTTTCTTTTCTGATGGATGTGCAGTTGATTTTGTACTAGGCAGTTTTGTGGTTTTATTGTTCGATGCAGAAGGAGTTGGTTGTTGTTTTTTTAGTGGTATTGTTGGGAAATTTGCTATAGATACTGTTTCTATTATTCGTCTTTTAAAAGGTTTCTTTTTTGCGGTACAGGGAGCATATCTAGATTGGGGGTGTATAGTGCTGTAGCCTTTTGTATTCCAGGGTGCAAGGAATGTCAGCATTGACTCTGCTTACCTCAAAGATAATTAGTAATAGACCATTGAGTGTACACACATGTGAAAGTGCTATGTAACTCATATCTTCTTTAAATACTGTGATGCCAACGTCAATCAATGCTTGATCTAGGTTTAGACCTTGTAATTTTTGAACAATTACATCATATGCAAGAGATAGAGAAATTTGGTCTCTGCGTACATACATGTCTTTGAAAAGAAGGAAATGTCCTATTGTCTGGCCAATTATTTTAACTTGTGCAAGTTTGTCAAATTGGATGTTGACAAACTGAATCGTGTTGTCATGTGGATATGTTTGGAAGCCAACAACTGTACTAATTGTTCCATTGACTAAACCTTGCTCTACTCAATGCTATGTTTTAGAATTACTTTGCAGTTTAGACACAGAGTCAATACTTTCTCCAATCTGACTGTGTTGATGATACATTTTTCTAATCTAAGCTATTTAGTCATGCTCTTGCTTGTTGACACATAGGAAGGGTCATGTCATGCACTTGTAGTTTGTCTGCAGAGCTGATATGCAGTATGAGTTGCATTTCTTTTCTTTCAACCTTTTCTCGTTGAATTAACTACAGCTTGGAAGGGTTGGCATTAAGGATATGCATTTGTGGTTGTGTAGAGTTCATTGTTCAATCCATGTAACTCATAGAATAGTCTACTATTTAAGATGGATTTTGCATCTTTAGTAAGCAGGTCAGTTCTAATGATTTTTAAAATGTTAGTGTATGTGAGTTCTGCAGACTGGCACATCTTTTGAGTTAGTTTTCTGTAGTGAAAATGTTGCCAGATATTTATATTTCCAATGCTGTCAAGTGTATTACTGCATTGTTTGTGTCCTAATATTTGCAAATAGGATTCCCTTTCACTGCATTGTTTGTGTCCTAATATTTGCAAATAGGATTCCCTTTCACTGTAATCGGTCTCTGAAAACAATAATATGTTTTCATCCAAACAGTTATTTGTAGTTGGTTTTTAGGACTTCTTGCATTCTGAGATTAATTAAAGCCAACATGAGGTTGGAACCCATGCTTACTTCACCTATCAGGAGCACTTTCATTTGTTTCAGACTTGTGTGTACTTCAGTCGCAGCTTCTGCTGGTCATTTGTAGTCATCTAATTTCTTTTGGTGTTCTCTGGGGAGGAGAATTAGTCAGTGTAAAGTTACACCTCCTATGTTGTAGGCAGCTAAACCTGTGGGGGTTGTTACTACGGCCAACAGTTTGTTGTTTGTGAAGGTTTTTTTAAATGTGATGATTAATTTAATTTAGAATGTTTTACCCGAAACAGCTTCAACATTTACAAACAGGAGCAGAGGTTTATAATTATTACAGTTACAGGTTTTAGTTTCATGTTTAAAACCATGTTCAATGTCTTGAGTGACATCTAGATAAATGGTGAGTTGCTCTGACAAAAAACTGAAAGGAGCAGGGAAACTCTAGTCTCTGGACCAGAGTATTATAATGACATAGAAAAGCAGAAAGAGTATGTCCAGAGAAAATGTATTTGAAAAAATGTATCAAAATGTATTTGAAGTGATACCAACAATTTGAACAATAGTGAATCAATCACGAATAATTAAACACTAATCACTTTAATACAACAAAACAGCAGCAATCATATGCCTAAAATTGGCTAAAACATCGTCACACATACTTGCCATTCATAGTGCACTCATTCAAACACAACTCATCATACCATGACATGCATCCAAAAAGCTAAAAGACAAAGGAATCATGCTAAAAACCTATGGGAAAAAGGAATTCATAACTAGTCCCCATAATAACAGACATTATTGTTATGTTCACAATCAATAGAAATAATTTCACAGATAATCTATTGACAGGGTGGATCAGAGGAAAAAGTGCAAAAGATCACATCCTAACAGGAAAACAGGAAACAGCACTCCTAGCCCTTAAATCCCATCTCATTCAGGGTATGGATAAGGGCCAGATTGCCTTACTGATGATGTTGGATCTTTCGGCTGCTTTTGACCTGGTGGACCATTCAATACTGTCCACGAGGTTAAGAGAAAGCGCGTCCTTTTCGGAAGAGGCTATCCTTTGTATATCATCCTTTCTAAAGGATAGGCAAATTAGAGTTGCCAGCAAATTGGCAGAAGCAGATACAAAGCTACTACTGTTTGGAGTCCCTCAGGGAGGATCCGTGCCTCTGTGTTTCTATAACATCTTCATGGTCCCCTTCTTTCAGATGTTGGAGGAGGAAGGGATCGTGTTTGCCAACTACGCAGATGACACGCAATGCATCCTTCCCATCTCAGGAATTTACCAAAAGGACATAGCTTTCATTAATGCAACTTATCTGAAAATAGACTGGATGGTATCCAATAGCATGGCCCTAAATAGTGCTAAAACCGAACTTCTTTTGGTAGGCTCGCCAAGCAAATTGGATAAGTTAGGAGTAGAATACAAGAACATCAATTTGGACAATTGCATTATCAAAACCTTGCCCAAAGTTAAGACCCTGGGCGCATGTTTGGATACACACCTTAATATGAAGGCTCAGGTGAATAGTCTTGGCTCATCAGCCTCCTACTTTCTTAAACTTTTCCTCCATCTCCGTCCATTTATTTCTGAAAAAAATGCTGAAACCTTGGCGAGAGCCATCATTGGCTCCAAATTAGACTATGGATGTAGTCTCTTGGTGGGTACCCCTCAGACAGAGATTCATCATCTTCAGGTAATTCAAAATGGGTCTTTGAGAATAGTTAAGGGTTTAAGTAAAAGAGATAATGTATCAGATGCCAGAAGGAGTCTTCATTAGCTGCCGGTTGGAAAGAGAATTCATTTTAGGCTTCTGCCCATCACCCAAAAATGCATTGTTGGTAAAATGCCATGATATCTGAAGGAGGTCATAGTCGTGAAGGATAAGGGTAGGTCTCTCAGATCCGACAATTCTATTACACTCAGTGTACCCAGGCATAAGAATAACAAAACAAGGCAGGTGTCATTTGAAGTTGCAGCACCCATTGCATGGAATGCCCTCCCCACGGCATTAAGAACGCTGGCTTCAACAGAACTCTTTAAAAAGAAACTGAAAACACTGCTCTTTGCCTAAACCCCCCAATGGTGACTCAGTTTAGATAACTATTCTGCTGTATTTGTGGTCTGTTTAGTGTTTGTCAGTCTGCGCCCATCAGCCTTTTGGTACCAGGTGTGCAATACAAATCATTTAACATAACATAACATCCCTGTAGGGTTTATCTCTCGACCGGTTTCGACGTGTAGTGGTAGTAAACACAACGTCTTCCTCAGGAGGTAGATGTTACCATTCTGTAAAAGGATACACAAACACATGGCTATAAACTACAAAAATAGAAAATACAAGTCTATGCTGACTGCATGCAAAATACAATTTAAAAGAAAGCAACTGCTGAGAGCAGCACAACATTTATTTGAAAAGAACACTTTGGGATCATATATACCATATACCAAATAAGCATATAGAAATCCCAGTCTAACAGCAGTATATATCAGAGTTAAAAGGGTTAGTGACTCCCAAAACAAGACCATGCAGAGTGGTGAAAAACCTTTCAGGACCATAGTTTAATCTGCGACAAGTATGTGAACATACACAACAGATGTGAGAATTTAAACAAGCCCAAAAACTAGAACCGAGTCTCAAAAACACTAGTGCTAGACTGACCTGATGAATGACATATTGCTGTAACAACAATTGCGATGAAAAGCGGCCAGTCACGCTGGAGAGATCAAGATTGAATACTGACCTGAAACAGATCCGGCATACACTAAATGAGATGAGACAAGACTTAGGCACTAACTCAAGTGCCTGTAACTAAAGCGGAGGTAGTGACTCACCTGGAGGGTGCCCTGTAGACCTTAGGGAGAACCAGGGCTGCATATGTTGGAAAATGAGGGAGCAGCACGGCTTAGCCCGAAAATTCGATGTCATCTATAAATAACTGCAACAAATGGCATAGATAACCGTTATAATGCTGAGTGGCAGGAAATAACCTGAAAATGCCTAGTATGGACACAGCCACTGCATAAATTAAGTCTCAAATGCTGTAGTTCAATGTAAGCACCCAACGGCCGTCCCCGCCCCGCTGGGGGGCCAAGAGTGTGATAGCATTCAAGAATTTGTATGAAGCATTCACGTAACTACTTGTGTAACTTGCCTTGTTAAAAGTGTGCATGACTGCAGAAAACTACCGTCCAAAATGCGGCACGTTTCTAAAATAATCACAGGTTTCCCACCTAAAGTGTACATAACAGAAAAGCAAGCCACACGCTTACCTGCATCAAACAGTTGCCGTGTCTATCAAGTGGCCCGCACAGTGGAAGTCTAGATGACTGACTTTGCTTCCCGAAATGATTTACTATTCGAAACGCCACGCATGTGTATAGGAAACCTACATCAAAGGGGCTGGCACCAGCCAACCGCAAGCCGCGGTCTATTTAAATCAGAAAGGGTGTTTCACTACGCATGCCTGTAGTTGCAAGAAAAATCAAGGACCCAGCCATGGGACCCAGGGCATATTTAAGCGCCCATGATGTGATGAGCTTAGAAAGTAAATGCTGCCACAACTGAAAAGAAAAAGGAAAATAATGCCGAGAAAAAAGAGCCCAAATGCATGAGGGCCACATAAGAAAATAAGAAGCTGCCAATTAAGCGCCAGATGTATTCTGGGAATGGAAGTGCAACTGATGAATTGAAAATAAATACAAATTGAAAATTAATAATTATTAAGAGCTACCAGCTAGGCGCCAAATGAATTTCGGGGATGTTAGAGCTGCTTAGTCGATGGTGACTGGATGGATTAATCAGTGCTGTCAATGTTAGCTAAAACATAAAAAAAAAGTGGCCAATTAGGGAACAGCCGATTGAACACTGTATGGATTCTAAGAATAATAGAACATGAATGGATTGTGAATAATTAAAAATAAAAATAGAAAATGTGCCAACTAAGCGCCAAATGGATTATGGGAGTGGTAGTACGACTTGATAAATTGTGACTGGATAGAATGGTCGAGGCTGCTACTACTGGCTAAAATTAAAAAATTTTTAAAAAAGTATGACAGCAAAAAAGTAACCACAAGAACAAAACGGCAGCACAAGTGCATAGAAAGCTGCTAGGCCGCAAATGTTTTCTGAAAGTAGATGTGCAGCTGGGTACGATATAACATCCAGCAGTATCAAAATGAGCCAGAAGGACGCTAAAAAATGGAAGCGTCACAGGGTCTATGAAAAATACAAAGAGACTACCTCAAGATGAGACAAGAAGAAATACTCAAGACGGCCATAGTGACCGCAAGTAGTATGCAGAAAGATGTAAAATGCATTGGGTCACTGCACGACCAGCGCGATGGTAACACATTGGGACAGGCTGAAAAGGTCTCACTAGCGGATATTGAAGTCCCACGACTCTAATATGTTGAGGCCTTTGTGGAGTGTTTTTAAATTAAAGATCCACATTTGTTCCTTGTAGGACAATTTAATGGCCATTTGTACTGTATTATTGGCAAAAACAATTTCTAAGCAGAACCAGATTAAAGAATCTGGGTTGTGTCCCATTTCTACACAATGAATCACTTGTGGAGCAGATAAATTGCGTGTTCTGACTTTTGAACGGTGCTCATTGATACATAGGTGGACTTCCCTATAAGTTTTGCCTATGTAAAAAAGATGGCACGGGCACCGAATAGCGTAAATGACATTCTTGCTGCGCCGGGTGGTAAATGTACGTAGTCCCCAGGATCTCCCATTGTAGGAAAAAGCTGTGGTTTTTTTTAAAAAAGTACAGGCTGTGCACGAAGTGCACGGATAGTGGCCTTTCACCTGGTTAAGGGATATCCCTGACCTGAGTGGTACGGGCAGGGAGTCTGGTTGCCTGAGTAAGTTTCTGCCCTAAATTTTTGCTCTTTTTAAAAGCAAATAGAGGTTTCTCTAAATTGAGATCCGTACAGTTGAGGATCCTCCAGTTTTTCAAAACAATAGCTTTAATAGTCTCATTGTGTTGACAAAAAGTGGACACACAAACTAACTGATCTTTCTCAACAATTTTGTTTTTGGGCCTAAGAAAGACATCCCTATTGGTATAGTGCGCCCTTTTTCTTGAGTGTTTAATGAGTTTGCGCGGGTAGCCCCGATCTAACAATCTAACCTGTAAGACGTCTGCATGAGTATTGAATTGTGTAAGGTTGTGTAAATTGTGGCGCAGCCTTAGGAACATCCCATAAGGAAGATGGCATAAAAGACTTTTTGGATGTTGGCTTTTGAACTGTAACGTCATGCTCCTTTCTGTGGGTTTTCTGTAGAGCTCAGTCTGCAGAATCCCATCCTCATTGTAAATAGATAGATGGAGAAAAGCAATGCGTGAGGTCGAGTGATCTAAGGGAAATTTGATGTTGGAATCGACTTGATTGAGCCACCAAACAAAAAGTTCTAGTGTGGTGACATCGCCCTCCCACAGCAATAGGATGTCGTCAATATACCGACGGTATAACTTGATGTTACTAATGTAGGGATTACCGTCATTCAGGACAACATTCTCTTCAAACAAGGCCAATAAAATAATAGCAAAATTAGGGGCAAAAGCACAGCCCATCGCCGTCCCTTTAGTTTGTAAAAAGAACTCCTCTTTAAACTTAAAGAAACTGTTGGAGAGGACCAATTCCACACATGTGGTCAAAAATATAGTAGGGACTTCATGTGCAGGTGGTCGACGGTCCAGTATAACTTGCAGACCCTGAATGGCCTTGTCTTGGGGAATGTTTGTATAAAGAGCCTCTATATCTAAGGCCACCAAGATCTGTTTAGAAGGTTCAAACGGGAGGCCTTCAACCAAATTAATGACATCCCTAGTATTTAACAATAATGTCGGAGTTGCCATCACCAAAGGTTTAATAAACACGTCTATATAATTGGATAACGGCTCTAGAACAGAGCCGCACCCCGAGACTATTGGGCGACCAGGCGACGTTAGATGTATCTTTGTGAATCTTGGGGATGATATAAAAGAGGGGAGTTCTTTCCTCTGAGAAATTGATAAACTCAAATTCTTTTTTTGACAAAATGCCCTCCTCAAATGCTTTTTCAGAAAGGACAAAGGTCGTCTTTTTAATCAAAGCAGTTGGATCGCCAGTGATTTATGGTAATGGCCTGGGATATTGAGAAGTTGAACAACTTCTTGGTCATACAAACCTGAGTCCCAAACCAATATACCGCCGCCTTTATCAGCACTCTTAATCATGATGTAAGAGTCTTGTGAAAGAGATTCAATAGTGTGAAATTAAGCCAATTGAAGATTAGGCCTCGTGGTGTTTCTAGGAAGCTCAAGACATTTGCCTAGTTCTTTAAGGATTTTTTTTTTCAAAAACAAGAACTTCTGCAGGGAGTTCTGCTTTGTTGGGAGTGAAAGAGGAAGGTCTGGCCAGCCATGACTTATTTGGCTCAGAAGTGTCTTCTTTCTCAGAAAAAAAGGCTCTTAGCCTAATCTTCCGGAGGAATTGTTGAACCTCATTGGTAAGGTGCATAGCGCTCGGAGTCTGTGAGGGGACAAAAGAAAGACCTTGTTTCAAAATCGCCAGTTCAGATTCTGAAATAGCACGAGGTGACAAATTGAAAATAGGTAGTGCCGCATTCACCACCGGTACAATCGATTGCGTGTCTGAAAATCGTGGTGTCCCTGACCTTGTGGGGGGGCGTTTAAGGCCTGCAGATATGGTGGCCTGTGGGGGCCTCTTCCCTGTTGGAAGTTCCTGCGGCATCTGTGGCCGCCCCTTCCTCGAAAAGGATGATTCCCCAAGTTAGAATTAGATATAGTGGAATCTTCATTACTTGAGGAACTGGAATATGTATCAGAGAAAGTGACACCACGTCTTCTATTCGGCCAAATAGTCTGATTGCCAGATTGTTTCCAAAACATTTGAAAGTTGAAATCCTTCTGACAAGTCTTCCTCAGATTGTTCATATTGATACATGGTATTTTCTACCTCTGACATGGCTAGTTCTGCTTTATTTTTGAAAGAGTGGTTCTCCAAGTGGAACTGCCCTCAGGAGTGTCTTGTCAAGTTGAGCTTCAATGTATTCCTCTTGTTTGCGTTCATAGTCCAACATGTGTTTCTATTGTTTGAAATTGTCATTTGTTATACTGCTTTCATTTGCTTTGAATGCAGCTTCAAATGAATTATAGGGCCTCATTGCAAGCATGCCGGTCCGGTAAGAACAGTGCTGATAAGCCTACCAGCACTGTTGTTACCGGACCTGCACACTCTGAGTCTGCGGACGTCTGCCATCCTGCCTGCCAGGTCTGACCTAGCACCGCAGTATTTCCTGGAAGCACCGGCACCATTGTGCAGTGCCGGTGCTTCCTTCATCCCCATTCCCATTGAGTCCTATTTGGCTGAAATGGGAATGGGGATTAATAATTTTTCGGCACCTGACTTCCAGGAACATTAGGGTGGTAATCCCCCGGTGTGTCCGTGGAGCCAGGTGCTGGAAAAATTCACAAGTCTGGCAGCAGTCTGCTGGTTTTACCGGCACGGCTACTGCCAGACTCATATTGAGGCCCATAGTCACCTAATATTTTTTTTTTCTCCAATGTTTAAAACATTGGAGTAGGGCCATGTAATACAGTCTATATGTTGTGGAGATTTAAATGATAACTTTATATGATTAATTAGACGGGGTGTGTTTCACTAGGCTTCCTTTACAAGTTGAGGATGAATATTTTCCAGTTGTCTCATTTGATGTGACATTGTTTTTGCAGGTGTAATTTTGGGCTATATCGCAGAGCCACATGTATTCCAAAGCAGTACTGCTGTTTGGGTAGTTATTGTCAATTAACTTGTTGTTTAAAATGTCCTGGCTGTTGGGATCATTTGTAGCTTCTCCTGGTAGGATTTTAATACTCTTTTTTGGGATAAAGCTGGTCCAAGGTTCAATCAGAATAAGTGATCAGATTTGCCAAATAAGGCTGTACCTGTTAAATAGTCTGCAGCTTCGTAGCACCCGCAATTTCTATGGGAGAGCATTTATGTAAAAAAGCTATACAATTTCTGTGATAGTGTTTTGGCAGATGATATGTCATCCAGAGGTCATTTCGCTCTGTTTTAACAGGTTTGATAACTTGCAACTGCAGTTGAATTGTCTGCAATGTATTGTATGTCTATGCTTGCATTACACAAGAGGGCAATGATTGGATTGTAATAATTGATGTTCTTAAATGATTTGTCGCTTGTTGTATGTATTTTTGTGGGATTTGCATTTTACACTGTGTCTAACAGAAGGCATCAAGCTATTTACTTGTCCGTTTTTGCAAAATGGTCTAGGGATGCCAAAGTGACTTTTGGTATAGTTTTCCCGTTTGTTTTTATATCTATGTAGGCAATAGTTGCCACATGTATGTTTTTAGAAGCGTAACACTTGTGTATGTAGGTCACCATCTGTGGTTTCTGAAGGGATGGCTCAGGTAATGTATTTTTCAGTAAACTATAAAACAGTGGCCTCACTATCATAGACACATTTCAAAGCAGTTGTTAGGCAAAAAAGCATGTAGATGTGTGGGTATCCTCTTGATTGATATTCTTTTCTCCAAAATAGGTGTTTCACTTCTCACTGATGGAGGGGTAGCTTTGTCGCAGATAAAATGCAGCATGGCAATCAATCGATGGTGAAATTACCCTAATACATTTACAGGGTTGAGTGAATCCGACTGAAACATGTGTTGACTAGCATCTTCTGTTGTTTAACAGATAGACACATCTAGATTAGAAAGGGGTGCTTAAGAACATTTTGTATATAATCTGTGTTATATGGTCATATATATTTTGGAACCATTTGTTAATGTGGAGAAATATGAATTGTGTATGAACGGTTGAGTGCATATGTGGGATGGAGAATATGTAATGGAGTTTCCATTGATTGTGTGATTGATGCATGATTTATGAAAACCTATGCAGTTCTAGTACCACTAAACGACTGTTTGAATTTTGAATAGATTCGATTTTTTGTGATAAAATACTTAGTGATAAGTCTTTTGCCATCCTCAATCTAACAGTTCATTTGTTGTTCATACTCTTTTCTTACCTGGAGGACCATACAGTATCTCAGGTACCCTTATATTTTGAAACTATTAGTACATCCCATAGCTGCAAGGGAATTCACTACGTTTGGCTAATAAGTGTGCCTAAAAGATGGAAAATGTAAATATATATTCATTCTCGGATGAACATTATAAAAAAATACTCGCAACTCCAGCACTTTTGACAGGTGCAAAGTCATATGAACCCATAGTAGGGGCAAATGATGATGTCAAAAAAATACCCAAAAAAAGAAGACATTGATACAAACAGACCTCCATGGAAAATGTATGCTGAATAATTAAAAGCAGGCATCATTTCAGAGGGACTCCTGGTGACAAATAGCCCCAGAATTTGTATTGATAATCCTGGGTTCCAAAAAAACTTCATTTGGGTGGGCAATAAATGCTCACACGATTGGATTATCTTAATTATCGAAACAGCATAGGCGGAGCACAAGAAACAAGGGGACGAATTGGCAGTCCTTGAGAAGCAATTTGCTGAAAACAAAGAAGTGCAAGATGCGAAAAAACAATTGGAAAATCTTGAAGGCGAAATAAAACATTTTAAACAAATCAACTTAGACCGAAGGTACATAAATTACTAACAGATATAAGTGATTATGAAGAAGAAAAAACATATCCTTATTTGAGGGATGGGTTTTACACAGAGACAATTGGTGGTGCCAACTATCGATGACCCAATAGATATGTACCATTCTTTAACACCTCTGGGTCATCAAGTGACTCTGATCAATCCGCAGGAGGATGAGCAGGACCCAGCACAGGAGGGGGCAACCGCGACAACAGTTTTTCTCAAGTGGTTCATACTACAGACTCTCAAACCACAGGCACATGGAGGGAATCTGGCTATGACTTTACACAAAATTGAGCAAAGATGGATTTATTGACTTGACACTGTACAACATGGATTGAATGTTGCATGGCTGGGATCTAAACTCACGCCAAAGGGAACTCCCGGGAGCCCACCTAAAGCCAGGGAAAAAGCCAACAGGCACCAAAAAACCCTGGAAGATCTGGTAATGGTAGTCTTTGTAGAATCAACAGGCACAATTCTAAATGAGTAATGTTCCCACGAAACAGATGAGCAGTGAGACTTATGTCCTCAAGAATGGAAGGTCGAGAATGTTCAGGTACTGGTCTAAGAGTACCTGAGTAGCACAGAAGATCAATGGAGTGGAACCTTACAAGAGACAAGTCCTCCAGAAGGAGCTCTGGTGAGTAAACAAAATTCTCTTGCAAACCATAGAAGGTGAAACTTCTGAAAAGAGTGAGACGCGCTACAGTTGAGCGGAATACAGGTAAGAGACAATCCGATAGTAGATCAGAGTGAAAATAAAAGCAAGGGTATATGACAGGATAGAAGAGTTAGAAGGCAACTTGTATTGATTTTTACTGTTGCTAAAGTCAGAAGGGCGAGAATGCCGGAACGGATGAAAGAAGTATCCCACCAGGAGGTAGCCAGTAAGCAGGATCAGCCGAAGACGAGCTCCAGAGGAAACGGAAAGAACAGGTAAGATAGAAACCACACGGTACAGAAGAGGATAACGCTGCAAAAGACAGTAGGCTAGGACACTGGCAAATACAAGGAATCACCTGCCAAAGAAAGAAACAGATATCGGGGAAAAGCCAAAGGCGGGGCTCCGGTTGAATCTATAAGAAACAGGACAGACTGAAAGCAAGCAACCTAACCAAGAAAAGAGGCTGTGCAATGCAAAGGGCACGAGAGCCAGTAAAACAAGAAAGTAACTACCCGCTAGATAACGGGAGTACTAGGGATTCCAAGAAAGAGACTAATCTGCATATAAGACTGAGAGGAACAAAGTAACAGCAGCGAGGCTCCAACAAGACGGATACAACGCGCTGAGTGGAAGGCACAGTGCTGTGATATAGAGAGTGGCGGCCATGTTGAGTGAGGACTAGACCGTCACTCTGGCAGTGTATTTGTGTCAATGGGAAATTTTCCACTTATGCCAACACTTCCAGGACCGCGGCATGATGTCTGTTCCCTCAAGCTCTGAGGCACCAAGACAAATAAATCCTAGATCAAGCACCCTGATAAAGCACCTGGAGGGCAAGACCATGTACCCTTTACTTCTAGAAAGGCCTGAGGTGGGACTGTGTAAATAAGTGTCTGCAATGTATAGGTACCCCCACACGCTAGTATATGGTTTATGTTTTGCATTATTTACTGCATGTCAGGAGATATTGTGCAGCTTAGTTTAGACAGAACATTCTCCTCTCGTGGACTCAGCCTGAAATTCACTTCACAAGGATGAGCCCAGCTGGCCCATGTGATGCCTACCGGACCTCCAGGCTGCCAGCCAATCATATGGAGCCGGTCCCTACACTAGTATAATGTATCTATGTGTTTCACCAATCCCAATGTAACTTGATGTACCTATAGGGAAACGCCACTAGTGACGTTTCTAAAGCTTATAATGTACTGTTTTTGTATTGCCTGGCAGAGCGCCCTCGAGGCAGCAGAGTCCTCTGCATGCATTATTTCTATAAACCTTTGTTTTACTCACAACTTTCTCCTGGTCTCATTCCCTACTGGGGTGTGTCCTTTTACTATGAGTTTTTAATTGTCTCATTGGGAACTATGTACCCAGATAGTAACTGGGTGAGGTATCCGAAAAAAAGAAATAAATGGAAAAAAAAACCTGTCTAAGTGAGGGATATAAGTAACAGTATGGTGGTGTAGTATATATACAATATTGGAGGTGGTGCACCAGCACTGTCTCCTCACTTAGTATGGGAGAGCACTCAGTAGGTCAGTGGGTCTCCGCAAGGTGTGCAGATAAAATGTGGTATTGCACGGTCAGTGGGTGTTCCATGGTTCTTGATTTAAACACAGGAACTGTCCCCATTTTTTTGAGACACTTATAATAAGTGGGTGACTGTGGCACCATGCATCTCCAGACACATTTGGGACACTGACGTGCCCCTTTTAGCACTACAAGTGTTCCGGTAGTCCTGTTAACATGGGACTACATACGATAACTATTCTGTATCACCTCATACATGGTAGATATTATTGGATCTGATCCCATAGAACAAATTGATCTCTTAATGTTAGATGAGAGTATCATCTCGAAAAACATCTAGGGGGTAATTCATGGAATACATGTGCACTGAAATCAGTGGCGTAAGCAGGCACAAGCGTGAAAAAGCCAGCGCACGCATGCGAATCGCATGCGTGCGATTCATGGAAGGCCCGGCGCATGCGTCATTTCCACATCCCGAACGCCTTGCGCGACATGCACAGTAAAAGTGCACAACATCAGCGCACACATCAAAAAGGGGACGGAACAAGAGGCGGAACACGCGGAATGGGGAATAACGTGTGAAAATAAGGGTGTAACTGGGGAAGTACCGATGGGAAGTACACGGAACGCCCACACGCATGCAAACTACATGTATTCATGGAATCGAATAGGGAAGACCCGAGCACGTCAAAACACACGCACACGTACAATTACGTCCACCACACGAAAGCAGGCAGAAGCGCCCTTGTGCAGCATAAAAGTGTGAGCAAACAACTAACAAGCATATACAGCTACGATGAATGTCCCGTTCCTCGCAGCAGTGATCGTGGGATACTGCATGAGGAGAATAGCCAGGCCCTGCATTTCTTTGCCCAGGACCAGCTTTTTTGGGATGCCTGATGACCAGGTCTATGGTAGGTATAGGTTTCCACCTCATATCATCCTAGAGCCGGTCAGGGAGTGGGAGGATGAACTCACATCGCCCACCCTGTGCTCCCAACCATTGTGCCCCTTGGAGAAGTTGCTCAATGTATTGTATTTTTTGGCCACTGGGTCATTTAGCGGACAACTGCCATAGTGGGGGGTGTCTCACAGGCCACACAGTCACGCTGCCTACACCAGGTGTTGGCAATCATCACTGCGCGCCCCTCAGTCTGCAGGCATATATACATGCCCAGAACACCTGCAGAAAGGCAGGCCGTGGTCCTGGACCTCTACAGGGTGGCACACTTCCTCAAAGTGCTTGGTTCAATAGATTGCACCCATGTGGCCCTACGTCCACCTAGGGCCACTGAGCACATTTATCGAAACCGCAAGCACTGGCATTCCATCAATGTGCGGGTGGTATGCGATGCCAAGGGAATCATCACATCTGTATATGCAAACTTCCTTGGGTCCACCCATGATAGTTTCATATTCAGAATGTCTGCCCTGAGCTGGGCCCTGGAAGCTGGGAAGCACAGCCACACAGCTCCTAGGTGAGTACGAATGCCTGTGCACATGCATACATGTCACACACAGACAAATACAAAAGCCCCACTAATGACAACTATTATCACCTTACCAGGGGACAGTGCCTACCCTCTGAGCACCTACATGATGACGCCCATACGGAACCCCACTACACCACCCCAGGTAAGATACAACGCATCCCATATTGCATCCAGGGCTTTCGCTCCCTTGACCACTCTGGTGGACAGCTACTATATGCACCCCCAGTAGTGTGCAGGATCATTGTGGCAGCATGTGTCCTGCACAATGTTGCAACACAGCATGGCATACTGGTGGACATGGTGGTGCCCTCACGTCCCCAATCACATACACGGCCGCTGTGCATGGGAGGGGAAAAGGCATGTGGCGAGGCAGCCCGTACCCAGCTTGTGGCCACATTTTTCACCTAAACCCCCACCCCTGTTGAGTGCACACAGGCCTGGCACATACCAGAATCGATGATGACAAAGGGTCAGTTAACTGTCACTACCTTACCACCCCGAGAATTTGTCCATGGAGTGCCACATTGTGTGCATCCCTAGCTACTTAAACACAACCAATCCCATTTGACCAAAGGGAACATATACAAGGCATTTCCCCCCACACCCACTTGCTAAACAGGGCATGAAAGGACTGGCATGCAACCCAAACCCTCCCAACACTCCTCAACCCTGACTGCCACACCATACCATGGCATGCAACATCCAAACATCCAACCATATGCACAACACATGACACAATAGTCATGAAGTGCCAAGTGAGAAATGTAAATAGACACCAGACAATTATACCTCACCTGGAATCGGAAGAAAGGAGTGATCAAAATCTCACACCCTGAACATAGTGCCACAAATGCATACCACCAGTCATTCAAGCAACACAAGTCTGAATACCTTTTGCCATGCACACTGCACAATAGCAAATGGCCATATCAAACACTGCACACTGCACAGCACAGTGAGTGTGCATTGCATTGGTGAAAACCCCTCTGTATCATTTAAAAAAATGGCATTCAAACAAATATCCCCCTGTCATGCAGGTACACGAATAATGACTCAGAAGTGAACATGGATTGTCGTGACAAAGCATGCATGAGAAGGCAATCTGTGTGCAGTGTAGTTGGGGGGGGGGTGTTGCCTAAGTGTATTCGTCCATATGGACGTGTCTAGAATACATGCATGTGAAATGAAGTGAATGCCAGTGTCCCGTACACAGCACCTATGAACATAGCACCAAGAACCCCCCTGCCTCTCAAACCACACCCATCCCCTGACACGTCAAAAGAAATCACTACATTGCATCAGCCATTGACCAGCAGAACATATCATGTACAGAGTACACCACATCTGCAATGGCAGACAGTGACCCATCACTGATTCATAGAAATTGATTAAATGAACAACACACAAACTTCATCAAAGCGCATCAATGAGGGAGTGAATAAGGGAGAAGAACAGTACGTTCCTACATGTCCTTCAAACAGTCCACAATGTGAGAATGAACTGGAAAAGCAAAGTACATATTACAATTGCCTGGACCAATAAGGGAGAGCCTAGGGAGAGAATGTAGGATGACATAACTAGCATCAACATTCCTATGCTTGACAGGAGTAGGCGCAGTGCAGGAGTCACATAACGAGGGGAGTGACGGAAGAGGAGGGAAGAGGTGAGGAGAGTAACAAAACAAGTGACAAACTGTGGTAGGTCTACAAAGAATCAACATAGTGCTCTGGAGGAGGAGAGGAAAGACAGAAGGCAAGGGGGGAAGAGATTACCTGTAATCAGTGGTGGAGGGACTAATGATCAAATTAACTGTCAAAATAATACTTAAAATGGTGAAGGTGGGGTGTGGAAGGACAGAGGCAGAAGGGCAAATGTCTACAAAGAACAAGCGCCTACGTATCACCATGGTCAATGGCAATTGGGCTACTGGTTGAAAATGACAGCCAGAGTACAAGGAAGAGACCAAAGGGTGGTGGAGAGGGAGAGGGAGGAGAGAAGGGAGGAGGGGGCCAAGCTCAAAATGACCAATGGGGCAGAGGGAAACCTAACGGTGCAGGAGAGTAGGGGATGTGATGATGAAGGGGGGTAGACAGAGGGACACTGACTAGGGCAGGGGAGACAGGGGGTATTGAAGTGACTGAGAAGGCATGTGGACAGGTCTAGACAGGGCCACCTTAGTGGGCTTTTGATAGTGGCGGCAGGCTCAAGCGTCCTGGTTGGCCGGATTGTCACAGGGGCCAAGTGCAAACAGTGGGAGGGGGGAGCAGGTCCAGGACACAAACTGAACATTTAAATGACAAACAATGTAGTCATAACTCAGATGTCACATCCAAACACCAGCCAGGGCTGGAACATGTCCAAAGTGGTGCTAGCAAGGAATGGGTGTTTGTTGACATGCGTGGTGACAGGGGTAACTCAGCGTGCAGCCTTCATGTGGCATATCAAAATCACTGTGGGAAAACAGTCCCCATTCAACATTCTCAGCACATGGACCCCTCCCACCATCAGTGTGGTGTATGCAGCCAAAGGGTGCATGGTACCAGCTACAGCAGGAAGTGCATCAACATAGACATTCAATACATAACAAACATCTCAAGCAACATGATGAAATGCACTGTCAGCTGAATACTCACCAAAGTGAAGTGCAGACATGCATTGGAGAACCCATCTGGAATACCCATTAGGGGTGTACACACAAGTAGAACTGCAGGCTGGCCACAGATATGACGGAAGCCCAATGGCGATGTGTGATATGTTGTTTCACCGAGCCATCCTTGCGAGCCCATGGAAAAGGGAAGCAGGAGTAGCATATGTGTCTGGACCCCAAGCAAAACACATACACAAGACAAGCCTGAATGGGCCCAGCAGGAACATACAGTGGTTGCCTTCCAATGCCACAAAGCACCACACTGTCACATGTATGTACAATAGACAAAAGACAATTGAAAAAAAAGAATGCTAAAGAAAATACAAATAAAATCAAATAATCAATAGAAATAAAAAAATGAAAAGAGTAATGAAAGAAACAAAAGCAAAATCAATAAATAGAAGAAAACCAGAAAAAAAACATAACAAATAAAAAACGAAGTGAAATAATTGAAAAAGAACAGCAAACTAACAGAAAAATTAAATAAAATGAAAAATGAAAATGAAAAGATAACATACTTACCAAAAACCATACAATTTGGATAAAAAATCAAAAATATCATCAGAATAAAAACTGCTGAAAAAAAAATAGCAGGAAACAAAATAATCAAAAATGCCCATATATGACCCAGGAGGGGGAGGTACAGGGATCACCTCTACAACCACATGTGTAGATGTCAGGTAAAAAAAAAAAACCTCACTGGGCTCAGCGCCTGCATGGCCCGACCCATGTGGGAGATAGGTTGTCATTGTCATCCTCTGGATCTGAATCATAAGGTGGAGGTGGTGCAGTTGACTCACCATGCCTAGCCACGCCTTGCCCCTCAATGGCAGCAAGTATGTGGGTCTGGTAAGCCAGTTCCTGGCGGGCAATGAGACTGAGGTCAGCATGCATTACCTCACGTGTCACACGTGCTTCCTCCTGCAGGGACTGACGTGTGAGACGGAGTTCTGCTTGCATGGCCTCACATGACAAACGGAGTGACTCCCGGCTTGCACATAGTTCAGCCGAGATGGTTCTTTCTAGCTGTTCAAACCTGTGTTCTGTCCACCTACTCTGATCCATCATTGGGTCAGCTAGAGTAGATCGGAGGGCTTGGTGTTCCACCCCCAGGGCCTCACAGTGTGCCTCTGCTTGAGCATTAAGTGTTTCACGCAGCACCATCATTTCAGCCCGGCGTGCCCTGTCATACGCCGTCATGCCCAGCCTGAGTGAGCGGCACGTGGACTGCGTAGCCCGCTGATGGAGCACCATTTGCCTAACAGAGGGGAGGATGGAATGGGCCACACTTTCCATACCTTGAGCAATCATCTCAACTGCTCCCCCCTGTCGCTGTGCTGAGGCAATCATGGAACGTTCCCACTCAGTTGACCCCAGTGGCACTCAACGGTTGTGGCACGAGTTATGGTTGTTTAGTTTACCATAACTGGCGAATTTCTGGGGGTTTTCTATTTTACTTGAAACCATAACGCCCCTTTAACAAAGTTTTCTTTGAATTTCATACGTTTTTATTAGTCCAACATAACCATAATGTCCCTTTAACACATTGTTTTCAGTGAATTTCAAAGGTTTTTTTTAGTGCAATTTAACCATCACGCCCCTTAACAAAGTTTTTTCATTGAATATATATTTATTTATTTATTTATTTATTTATTTGTGAAGACATTTTTTTTAAAATATAAGCATTACTGTACTATGTTTTGTTAGATGCAGATCTTGTCGAATCTGGAGATAGAAATCTTGGACAGTTTTACAGTAGTCTTTGATGCAAAAGTCTTTCATTAACAGGAGAGATGCACTCTGAGAGTTGAAGTGTACATCTGAAGAGTTGAACTGAGATGACTGGGTTAGGCGTAGAGGTTTTGAATGTGAGTGGTGGATGGATGTGCGATTCTTTGAAAGCAGCCAACGAGGGAGTGTTGAGAACATGAAAGTGCACAGGGTAGAAGGGCTTCCCTGTGTTATGGATTTGAGGACAGCATGTGCCATTTCCGGGGACTTATGAGGATGCCTGGCATGGAAAGGGGACTGTGGGGATTAGCCAATCAGGTTTGCTCGGAGTGGTGTACAGGAATAGAGGCAAATGGCTGTGTTTCACAAGGCAGACTGTGAAGGTATATGCTGATAATCATAGCATCCTGACAAATATTGTACTGGCAGAAGTCAAAGTATTCTGTCATGCAGTTTGTGGCTTAAACTGGGCACGCTGGCTTTCATTATTTGAGAGTATGGCTCACTTTAAATGTCCAAACATTGTGATTGTGCAATGCGTAGGGGGACAGTTTGGTGTTTGTGACTCCAGTCTTTGCAAGTTGCACTGAAGGATTTCTTTAAAAGACTAATGCAACTGTTTCCCTCTGCTCAGATTATTTTTTGGGAAATAAATCAGAGGTGAACATGGAGATGTCCAACAAACTTTTTCAGTCCTCAAATTGAAGAATCAAGGCAGATTGTCAATAAAGGTGTATCTGCTTTTTACATGCTGCACACATGTCATTTTTGAGAATGGTAATATAAGTTCTGATGTTGTTAATTTCTTTTTTGTCAAGATGGAGTTCACTTCACAGATGTTGGAAATACATTTTTCCTTAATAATCTTAGGAATGCATTGAAGAAATTCCTGTAAGGAAATTGTAAAGGAAGGTGTAGAGTGTACAGTGCTACTGTACATAAAAGCAAAACAAAGGTAAAAAAGGTGTATGTTAACAAACCCCCAAAAAACTTATTTTCAGAGCCACCATTAAAGATTAAATAACTTAAATTGTGTTTAACCCTACGCCCATCCAGCCCATTTCACTGGCTGCGATGTCCACGGACACTGCGGTAGTCTGCAGAGTGCATGTGCCGCATCTGGGTCTTTTGAGGTTGCCTGGCATGGAATGGGGTCTGTGGGGATTAGCCAATTAGGGGTTTTGGTTGTGGTTTACAGGAAGAGAGGGTAGTAGGTGCTTGAGTGTTGTGTGTAGGGAAGATGGATGTGGCTAGTGCTCAAGTAAAGCTCACTCTGTGGATGGTGGGAGATTGTTGGGTGAATAATTTGAAAAGGTACACTGACTTGTGTGGCATTGGTGGTACTATTGGTTTGGAGGTAGGGAGGTGCTGCTGGTGTTCCATTCTATTCTATTTAATTTTTACAAAGCGCCAACTCACCCGCAGGCCTCAGAGAGCTCACATGATAATACAGACAAAAAACATGGACTGCTGGGGCAGTGGTTTCTGGGGATAAAATGGTCAGCGTCAGGAGTAGAGAGGTCCAGGATACTGAAGTTCCTCCTCCATTAAACAAGTGGGTTTTCAGAGCTTTCCTAAATTGAGTGGCAGACGGCAGCTGCCTAATGGACAGTGGAAGTCCTTGGTCCCAATGCATTAAAGCTCAAGTCCCCGAATTTGTTCAGTTTAAAATGTAGTAGAAACAAAAGGTCCTTGTAATTGGATCGCAGTATTCGCTTTTGGCACTGTCTCTTAATGTGTGACTGCAAGTACCTGGGGCCAGTGCCTGCAAGGCACTTGTATACCATGAAGGATGCTTTAAATTGGACCCTCTGTTTAATGGGGATCCAGTGAAGATTCTTCCGGGCTTTTGATATGTGATCCCTGCATCCTATCCCGCAGATTACTCTAACAGCCCTGTTCTGTATAGTCTGTAGTTTATTTAGGTTGGCTGATGTAGTGTCAACCAACAGGTCATTACAGTGGTCCAGTCTGAAATTAATGGTTGCTGTAGCTATCACAGCACTATTTGCCTTTGAAAGATATGGGCCAATCTGTCACAGCAAATGGGTTGTGTACGTGCAGCTGGAATTTATGTAGGCAACATGCTTATTGAAATTAAGATTGCAGTCAAAGACCACTCCAAGTGTCTTAACATGGCTGGATACCTGAATGTTAGTTCCTCTGACCAGAAATGCTTCATATGGGGACCTAGGGTCTTAAGTTTGGCCACACTACCAATAATCATGATCTCCATCTTCTTGTCATTCAGTGCCAATAAGTTATCTATCATCCACATGTTCATGGCATCGAAGACTTCCGTGACTAGCTGTGAGTCAGCCTCATAGAAGCCAGTTAGTTCCAGGATGATCTGGGTTCGTCTGCATAATTTGCATGCTTGACACCCAGACCATCCAGGAGATCAAATACCAGCTTGGAGTCGATATTATAAAGCAGTGGGGGGACACTAGGTCCATGGGAAAGACCACAGCAGAGGAAAACCTCCTCTGAATTGGAGTCCCCTCAAGCTACCTTGGCTCTCCTGGGTCCCAAGAATGATCTAAACCAGTTGGTGCCCATCTAGATCATCTGCCCACTTCAGTTAGCCTGACTGCATTCATGATCGACTAAATCGAGCGCGGTGGATAGGTCCAACAGAAGCAACATGACTAGCTTCCCTTGATCAACAATTACAGAGATAGTAGGTTTTACCTCAACCAGCACAGTTTCAGTTCCGTGTTTTTTCTGGAATCCGGACTGTCCATTAGACAGGAGGCCCCTCTCCTCAATAAAAGTATCATATTGAATACAAGTAACTTTATCAATAATCTTAAGGAGGAAAGGGACATTAGTGATGGGGCAATAATTCAGTGGCTCCAGTGGATCCAAGCCTTCCTTTTTTAGTAAAGGGGTAATCCAGGCCTCCTTCCTGCATTCTGGAACTTTACCTTCCCTAAAAGAACAATTTATAAATAGTGTGACTGGGACAGCTATGCTGGGTAAGTATTTGTTAATCAACGATGCCGGAAAACGTCACCCATGCCTGTGGTGAGTTTGAGATTCTCGACAATTGCAGATAGCTCCTCAACTTTAACCTTCTTAAACAAGAAAATGTCAGCTCCATCATTCTCATACTTACGAGAAGAACTAGTTTCTCCACCAGCTGCCTGGTGCCTATGGGAATTAGTTGATGTGGGCCCTTGGTGCTGTTTGACCTTGTCTACAAAGGTGTCATGGATAAATCTGAGACTTGCCCTGTGAATTATGGCCACCACTCCACCCTTTTGCCCTACCCTGTCTGACTGCAAAATTGTAGCCCACAGGAGTGGCTAATTGTATGGAGTATAAATTAGCCCCAGTCAGCCAGGTTTCAGTAAGTAGCATGATATCTACATCTCCTGACATAATGTAGTCAGCTACCTCTGTAGCGTGACCTGCTAATGAAAGGGTGTTAAGTAACAATGTTTTCAGTGTACTAGCACTAGGGTAGCTGTTTGTTAACTCAGGATAAGTTTGATCATAAGGAACGTCTTTCACCACCTTTATGATGACAGTCTTTCATAGCTCCACCACTGGTTGTGGGGATTCCGGTATAAGGCTGTTAGCGTAGGAAGTATCCACCAGCGGGACAGAGTCTCCGCTATACAGTGTTTGGGCTAAACTGGGTGAGTGTACTCTCATTTTGTAAGACTATGGCTCACTTTCAATGCCCACATATTATTTTTCTTCATTGTGGAGGAAATAGTTTTGGGGTACGTTACTCCACTATATTTGCAGGTTGCATAAAAAGATATGTTCTGATGCTTAATGGAAATATTTACATGTGCAAAGGATTTTTTTCTCACAAATACATCCAAGGGAATTGTGGAGATGCACCTTGTAAATAAAGGTGTATGTGCTTTTTTGAAAGGTGTGTACATGGCATCTTTTGAAAATGAAAACATCAAGGTGGATGGTGCAAACAATTTTCTGAGTGATTAAGTGAACTTGACTGATTATGGGAATGGGATGTTCCTTGTAAATATTCAAAATTTACTGAGAAAGCTTATGTGGAAAAGATGTACTGTGCATATGAAAACCATTGTAGGTAGTTTTAGAAAATAAAAATCAGGAAAGCAAAATAACAACTAAACTAAAAATGGATGATCTGTCTGCGGATACCGCAGTCATCTGCGGGCGGCATGTGCCACATCCGAGTCATTTAAGGTTGCCTGGCATGGAAAGGGGAATGAGGAGGCTGCTGATAGTCGAGCTCTCCGCGGACATCAGGCGATCAGCCAATCAGGTTTCCTGGGTGTGTTGCACAGAAAGAGAGGGAAGCAGGAGTTTTGTTAGTAGGAGTTGTGAGAGGATTGAAAATGTCCATGGCAATGTCTTTCAGCAGGGAGAGTCTTTGGTTTTTGAGGAACTCTTGGGTTCAGTGGGTGAAGGTGTATTTTGAGCCCTGTGGAATACCCAAAAATATTGGGTTTACTGATTTGGAACTGTTCTGGTATGGAGTGCAAGGCATGAAGTGGTTGGACTTGCTCCCATTGTGTGCAAATGTGGTTCAATTGAAACATCCGGACATTATTATTATTTAATGTGGTGGCAACAGTTTAGGGAATGTGACTGGAATTTCATTGCAGTTTTCAATGAAGGAGACATTGTGAAAGTTGAAGGAAATGTTCCCTAAATCCTCAATAATGTTTTCACGCATAGCGCAACGACAAATGTGGATGTGTTCCAGTCCATTTGGTCCACAAATTGAAAAAGCGAGGTGCAACATCAATAAAGCTGTAAGTGCCTTTGTTCGAGATGTTGGCATGACATTGTTTCCTAATGAGAGCATTACATTTGATAGGGCCAACATTTTTTGGTGAAATGTATTCCATCTAACTGATGTGGTTAATCAGATTTTTGTGGTAAACATTCAAAATGCTTTGAAGCTGAAGAGAAGGTCACAACACCATCGCTAGGCCTTGGCACCCCTGGAACAGGAAAGGCATTCTTGAGACCAAGTATAAAAGCAGGCAAAGAAAGCCATCTTTATTCTTCCAGGGTACAGCAATGGGAGGCACCATAAAGCTAACAGCAGAAAACTCAGCAACTCCCAACTCCCTCCTGATTTCAGTCCCTTATACAGCCTTAAAAAGTGAGGTAATTTAGTAATAACATAAAACATCGTGATTGGCCTAAGAACGTGAAGACAAACCCGTTTTCAATCCCTGTTTGGTTGCCTTAACTGCCACTCAGAACTAGTCTAAACCGGTTTCACCTAACTCATTCTAGACTTGTGGACTCTTCATGAACTTCTATGAGAAAATTGTCCACTGATGTCATCGTGACTTGTAAAAGTCCACCATCTTAGAAATTTCTTGACTATGCCTGGTTATCACAAAATGGTGGACCAACCTATTCTTGATCAGAACTTGGTACCTGCTCAGTTTTGAATCTAGATTTTTAGTAACTATGATAAGCATGTACTACTTGACATACTCTCTATTGCGCAAGACATTCTGACCGCAAAAAATACATGTCACCCTTAAAATGTGTTTTCTTGCCCTTTTAAGCCTTACAAGTCACATTTCTGAACACTCAGAACTATTGATCAGCCTGACAAGTTATCTGCATTTGGTTTGAGGAGGTGTGGGGTCTATCTCCTGTACATTCAGTAAGAGGGGGTCCTACCATCTCCACACTCCCCCCTCTGGGTTGCATTTAGTCACTTTCTCAATACATACCACTGCACCCGTGTCCACCCTCCTCAATTTCTAGTGTACATACACATCTCTGTTCTAATCACTCTTTTCTGTGATACAATGTTTTTTTTCAAACTGGGAGGCATCCTAAAAATATTTCTACAATGTCAGTACTAACACATTATATTCTTCTAATCTAAGCATGTTTGTGTCCCTAGAGAATACCATTGTTTACCTGTATCTGTCTGTCTCCATTACCCAATTAACTTTAAACTAACTATATGCCTCAGATAATGTTACAGCAACTATGACAATTTTGAGAGGTGGTCACATTTTGAGGCAACCCTCCAGCCCGTTTTCACACATTGTTCACATGTGTGTTATAATCCACACTTTTTCTGTTGCTCCCATTTCACAACATTTCCTTGTTCCCCATTGTCTTCCCCATTTTCATTTTTACAAGTTCATTTTCTTTTTATTCTTTATTCATTTTTTATCATCATATCTTTCATCTGACTCATCTTGGTTTGTATTCATGGATCATCTTTGTCTGGTTGTATTCATCCTTTTTGAAGGCCAGTCCTTGTATTTTCCAAAACTTTTAGTTAGTTCCTCTTCTATCACAAAGAACTTGAATTGTCACAAGGAACACTTTAAGCCACGGGGGGCTCATGTATTTGGACCGGGGACACAAAGATGGGGGATTTGTTTGCTGGAAAACTGTCTGTTGTCACATTAGCACATCAGGAATGTCTGTGTATGTGTATCTGGTTAGGTCCCTCAACCCTTCTCTCTGCTCATAGGTCCGAATGCCGCTAATTCTCAGAGTAAATAGGTCCCTCGTTGTCCACCTGTAATACAAAACTGAATGAGTTTCCTTTGAAAATTAATTATCTCTACCATCAATACTTTTCTTCTCAACCCAACCCTTTAAATCCATTTGTGTGTTACCTTTAAACAGTTCTTCCTTCTAAACAATCTACATTACTTCCAAACATCCCTGCCTTCTAAACAAAGTACATTGCATTTTCTGTATTTCTCCAGATACATTTTTGCTTTCTGTCATAGTAATACTGTCTAGTGCAGGACCTGGTGTGTTTTCAATAAACACATTCACTTGTGTCTAATTTCTAGGCACTAAATACATTTGACTGTCTCATTTTTGCCCTCATGTGTTATGGGCTTTTTTTTTACAAAAATTATTTGTCCTTTCTGGAGGACACATTTCCTCCTAAGGTTGACACTTTTAGAACAAGGAGACATAAATAACAAGTAACAAACAAACAAATTAAAAAAAAAACATTAAAAGAAAGACGTTTTCCTCTTCCCCTGTCTTTTAGGCGCATCTGTAGCAGAAGAGGACATTGTTGGTAGGGATCCCTGTTCGCTGTAGAAAATCGAAATAGAGACAAAAGTCATTTGGGACTGGCAAGGGGGGCAGGTTTTTAACATAAACCTGTTCTCCTTGCCGCTAACAAAAAATGTTGACCATATGTTTTTCCCGCTGCTGTCAGCCCATTTAACTTATAGGCTTTCTCTAACTCATTGTCCGCTATGGTCCACCCCTTTTGCCCATTTCCTTGGTCATTAGCAATTTTTTCTTATACTATGGCTGTTTCAAATTTTATGGGGGTCATCTGTCCCCCCTCTTTGTTCATAAATATCTGTGGTATGAGACTAAAATCCATCAAATATTCTCACCACTTTTCCATTAAGTCACATAGCCACCTGTAGCACTGTGCTTTCTTTACAAAAATAAAAACCTCTGGTTCTACCAGAAACATCTCATAGGGCCTCTTGCTCTGTGCATGCCACTATGAATTTACCCACATTCACATGATGTATTCAAAAAAGTGGAACACACTATCGCTTGATCCTCATGAACAAATCGCTATGCTAAACCTTGTCATCCACTCCCTTCTTAAATCCTTGACACGTGTCTGCCCCTAATATAACAAAGAACCGCCATACCACACTCTTCTTCAGAGGCTGGTAACTCATCAACCAAGACATTCCATTTATAATTTCAAAAACTCCTTTATCTTCTAATAATCATTCAACACCTTTTCTGTCTTCACTGCATGGACATACAGTTCCTGTGTCTAATACTAGAACAAACATTGTTCTCCCTTTGCCATATTAATTCAATTCTTGGCACTCCTTGAGGCCTAGTGCCACTAATATTTCTGAAAATATCAAATTGCCTTGTGAGCTGCCCTACTGTGGGTGCACACATACACCTGTTCCTATAAAATGATTCCTTCCTTTCATAATGTTAACTTCTATCCTGGGTGTCAATATTTATCTTGTTTTTAAATATTTGTTGAATCTGCATGGGGCTCACTACAATTGCCATTCGCAGTAAATCCGTTGTGCATCTTTCCTGATTACTGTGCCTGTTTGCATTTCTCAGCGCTCATGTCTAATATAATATCTGATCCTAGACAGAAAACCCTTTACTTGATTTGTGAGTTATATACTAGGGGGTGTACTGTCCCACCTCTTTACTAAAAGGTCGCCTTTTTGGGTCGGTCTTGACCACGACAGATGCTCTGGTGTCCTTGGTTTAGGTAGGTCAAGGTATGATCGTCCCACTTCTTCTCTGTCTAAGAACACGTCTCCCCTTGGGATCACATGCACCAGTGCCCTGCTTTCCTTGAAAAGTTTCCCCTTCTTGGTCTGCCATATCTCTGTCCCCAACTGTGTGGCTCTCACCTTTATAGTCTCTGTTTTAAATCATCCTGTCCACAGACAATGCTCTATGCTTGAGGCAGAACAAGCCTCCTATGTTTAGATCTGTCCATCCTGCATATTCTTGGCTTTCAGATATGTGTATAATATGCGCTCTGTCGTATCTGAATGGGTGCATGCTGAGGATTGCAAAGCCTGCTGTGTTTGCAGTGCTTGTGTCTGATACACCGTCTGATCTTGGGCAAACTCATCTCTACTTCGTCTGCTATATGCTGGAGGATGAGATGTCCCCCCTTTTGAGAATTGTCCATTCTGTACATACCCTTGGCTCTGACATGTTTGCACTATATGCCCTGTCACTCCACATGCCCACCACACAGGTGGGAATCGCCTAACTTTCCCATCCTCCGTACTTTGGTTACTGCCTTTGGCTATTCTAAAAAGCCTCCTAGTTCTTGGCCTACAAGCCATTTCTTCCTCCAAAATCTGTTCCTTTGCCTTTTAGCATACACCCATCTCTTCCTTAATCCATGTAATACTTAATTATTTGCCTTATGAAACACCAACTGCTTACCTAATTCCTGACTTTCTCCATCACTAGCCAGCACCATCCTTCCCACAGCATGCCTGAATATCTTTTTTATTTCTTTGAATCAGCTTCACTTTGGCAAGCTTCCCTTGAGTCTGCACAGAAAGTACGATAACTGCTGCATTATTCTCTGGTGATCTCACTGTTACTCCCAATTGCTTCCAACAAGCCTTAATATCCACTTTAAACGTTGCTATAAACTGCAGTAAAATATGATTACTGATCCCACTCTTGCTTTTCGTTTTTGACAAAATATATGATTATTTAAAAATAAACACGCACATTTCTGATCTTCCTATTTTTCTTTAAAGATTACTCGCTATTCGTATTTTCCACATCAGCTGTTATGCTAACTGTAAAAACAAAAGCATCCTGTGCGTGTATGTGTGTGTGTGTGTGAGTGTGTGTATGCGTGCAAGGATACAATGTCCGTAGTGTACTAATCTCCTATGCTTCCATAAAATCGTGTGTGCACATTGTGTGTGTGTGCTTGCATGTGTGTCTGAGTGTGTGTGTATGCTTGCATTTCCTCCCATGCCAGTGCATCTACATGAATGCCTGCCCATGTCGGTACAGCGTGAGTGCACTTCCTTCTGTGCTTACTGCTTCCTTAAGCTAATTACAACATTTTTCCATTTTAGTCAAATATCCCAGATTTTTTCCAAATCAGCATTTTTCCTTCATTATTTTTTTCATTTCCCATAATATTCACTGGGCCTGGTTCAAATAACATCCACCAGCACATTGGTCTGTTTTTTGCTGCAATTTGAACTCAAAATTACATTTTGAATCTCAGCTACACTTCTTCCAACTTGTGTGATATTAGCCACATCTTTTTCCAATTTTATCTTCAAATGTCTTCACATTTTATAGACATAATATACAACACGGAAAACATTGCTCCCTTGCTTAGCATCTCTCAAATGTGTTCTGAATTTGTTTGGTGCAACATTTTTAAACTTACATGCATTTGCACCTCATGCTGCCTTTCTATGCAACACCTCCCAACGTTGGCATCATCCTAGCTAGCTAAAACACTCCTCATGCATTTTTCTTTTAGCAGTCTGTCTCTTTCCTCTTCATGGTGCACTAATCAACCATTTTAATTTCTCAATACTTTCTCATGGGCACAGTCAATATGTGCATGTTTCACAATAACTGATGTCTCTCCTAAATGTCTCCTTTTCCTTTTCAACAGGAGACCGCTATCTACCACATATAATAACCAACAACTTAGAGTCACTATCATTGTGCATCCATCAACAAAACATTCATTGCCACAGAGCTAATATGACTAAACAATTCCCCCATAAATAAAAACTCATGTAATCCATAAAAAAACTTCCATACTAGTCAGTCTTTCTTACAATGAAAAACAGCTTATGCAATCTTTTAAACAGTGTCTTATTAAAGCTTTCTATTGCCTCTATGACTTCACCATTGTGAACCGCCTGAAATCATGAGACAATATTTTTCAAAACAAAATTCTGGCCATTAAATACTTCAGACTAAGTTTTAGTTTCTTTAAACTCACTGATCATTAAGGGGTTAACTTTCTTCACCGCTTCAAGTTAAAAACAAGGGCTTCCTTTAGCATCTGTTTGTTTCATCATTATTCATTGTCATTTCTTCCATGGAAAATGGAAGCTATTCCTGTGAATTAGCCTCTGGAATGTATAACCTTATCTCTTAGTTTCCCTTAAGTAGGACACAATAGCTCTGTTCAGAGCGAGCTTCAAAAACATTTATCTACTGTGCACATTTCTTTTGGCTGGCTGCCAAACTACGCATTTCAGTTTTTTAGAAAATATATTTATTCTGCGTGCTGCAATCTTATTATCTTTACTTTTTTAAACAAGAAAGGGATGTGTTGGCAAAATTACAACCCTTTCCTCTGTAGGCTATGCAGTTGGCTTTAAATAGCCTCAGTCATTTTTTAACACTTGTCAACTCTTATCTTGGCTTTATTAGCACTAAAACAAGTGTGGTTCTCTATTGTATGAAGTATTTTAAGTTCCTAAAGGTGTTCACTACATAAATACAAGAGATTAACTCTTTGACTCCTAGCATCCTCAAGCTGCAGAGGTTTAAGGTGTCTGCACATTTGGAAAAAATGAATCATGTTTTCCTCACAAAGCATATTTTCTGTGCTCTTTGTTCCTGACAAGCGAAGTGCAAGGTTTTGTCATTCACCATTCTTTGGCTAGACAGGAATGTGTTCTGTTCATGAATATAAGAATTAACTCTGTATCTGCCATGACCTGGCTGCTACATAGTTTCAAAATGTCTGTGTTTTCAGAAATTTGCTTACTTTATCTCACCTATTTATTTTATTTACCATAATTTAAATATGCACACAAGTATAGTCTCATCACTAGCTTGCTTTTATATATATTTTTTTCTTTCATTGTTTACTTTATTATTTGGATTAGTGCCAATTTTTCCTCAAATGACTAAACATATCTTTTCTTGACTTTTTATCATAAAAGTCATACAAATGCATAACACATTTATTAATTTATTCACATTTGTAAAGCGCACAGCAACCCTTAGGCACTGTAGCGCTGTTTCAGAGAATTGAGCTTGGTTACATAGTACAAGCATAGGGATATGCCAGCAATATATCTGTAGTTACAGAACAGACTAGTGCAGGAGAGGCCGCAAGAGGTGAGGGGAGGTTAGTTGAACAGGGTCGTTTTTAGAGCTTTCCTGAATGCTGAGAGAGAAGGTTCACACAATAGGAACACACAATATAATTTGACAAACTTGACAGACTGGCCGGCCACATAAATCTTAGTCTACGATCCTCGAGACTGTGCCTTGCCCCAAAACAAATACTCCTATGGAGTTTGAGTCATTCTCTTTAGACAGTCTTTAAACATGTCTGTTGTCTACGTCTCCCACTATTGGAGCTCTTGATATGACTTCTTCTGATATGTGCTATGATGTAAGACACTGGGCTTACTCTACTGTGATGCTCTTCATCTCAGAGTTTTTCAATTGCTTGGCTCCTCTCCTCAAGTCAATTACTTAATAACTCGATGCTCATCGTCTCGAGTTGTTTACCCCAACCCACTGTTTCTTCTTCTAAACTACTATATTATACTCTAAACCATTGATTACCCCCAAAAAAACATTTCTTTTCTAATGACCCCCCAAAATAATTAAATAATCAATCAATATATGTTTTTTTTTCTCTAAGATCATCCAAAAATAATTTTTCACAAAGACTTCCAAAAATAGCTCCCTAATCCATAGGTGCCAAGGCACCGTCCCATGCTATCAGGTCTGGGAGCCCCCTCTCTTCAATGATGAGCGGGCATCTGCAGTTTGCCCCCCCATTAATATCTCTCTCTCCCAGTCCTGTTAGCATGTACCTGTATTCCGGATTAATGGTCCTGGCGAAAATCATCTCAGGACTCCCGGCTTGGCTCGCCATGTGAAGAGAAGTTCCCAAAACAATCTCTGGGCCTTAACACCCCTGGAACAGGAAAGACATTTTTGAGACCAAGTATGAAAGAAGTCAAAGACTCAGGCTGGATTCCAAAATACATCTTTATTCTTCCAGGGTACAGCAAGGCAGGCAGCATACAGCACATAGCCGAAAATCAGCAACTCCCAACTCCTTCCTGATGTCAGTTCCTTATATACAGTCTTAAAAAGTGAGGTAATTTAGTAATTAATATAAAACATCCTGATTGGCCTTGGTACTTGAAGACAACCATTTATTCAATCCCTGGTTGGTTGCCTTAACGCGACTCAGAACTAGTCTAAATAGGTTTCACCTAACTCATTCTAGATCTGTGGACTCTTCATGAACTTCTATGAAATAATTATCCACTGGGATCATCGTGACTTGCAAAAGTCCACCATCTTAATAATTGTCTAACTATGCCTGATTATCACAATATGGTGGACCAACCTATTCTTGATCAGAACTTGGTACCTGCTCAGATTTGAATCTAGATTTTAGTAACTATGATAAGCATGTACTTCTTGACATATGGCCTCATTGCAAGTCTTGCGCTGACGGAATGAAGGGGGCTGGTACAGGACCGGCCCCCTTCATTTCGTCAGGGCTGATTACGAGCTTCCCATCACGGGACCCAGATCAGACGTCTGGTAAAACTAGACATCTTTTCCGGGTCCCGTGAGGGGAAGAGGGAGGTAATAACGGGACACTTATAATCTGCCCATTGTTACCTCCATCCCCATTCCCATTGAGCCCTATGGGGGGAATGGTTCCTGCAAGGTGGACTTACCAGGTCCTCCTATGTCGGAATGACCCGGTAAATCCCCATTGCAGGAACCTGGTAAAGGAGCCCGGTTTGGTAGCATTCAAAGGGAATAATAAAATTCAGTGAAATGTGTTCTTAGTTCAGTTTGTAAAACCAAAAAATAAAAACGATGTAAATGCCAAAAACACAAAAATATGATGCACCTCACACTTTTCACCATCCAATCAGTCAGTGTGTCCGATGTCTGCAGACATCACGCCGCCCTCTGGCCCAATCGGAGGCCCTTAAATGGACCGAACAGTGAAGTGAGTTTTCAAACCGAACCCAGATATAATTATTTTTTTTAATCTACTTTTTGGCTGTTTAAAAGAAAATACTGAATGGAGTTACACCAGATTTACAAAAGCATGCTTTTGAGACCAAGACCCCACTCCTGGCACAAATTTGGTGAACATCCGTCCAGCGGTTTGGGCTGTATGAGTGAGTAAAATTTGTTTTCCATTGCGTCTATGGGAAAAACCACACATTTTGGGACCCCCGCTATAACTTTGCCCCCCCTGTACGAAATCTCACTAAACTCTGCAGAACCAATCTGATGGGGCATATGCAAAGTTGTGTGAGGATTTGCCCAGGAGGGGCAAAGTAATAAGCCACCCAAAAAGTGCTCTTCTTATTGGTTGAGCAACTTAACCATAACTACATGTCTGCTACCACAGGCCTTGTAATAGTGCTAACATGCCCGCTGATGATGCCACTAAGGCATGTTAAACCATGCATTCATTTTCAATTTAATTTAAGACAAAGCTCAGATGGTCATAGAGTTGTATCTTTCACTTTGTGGCCCCTCTCTGGTCTCTACTAAATTGATAAGACCTTGGAAACGGTGGTTACCAGGATGTACACGAAGTGGAGCTCACGTTCAGCTCACTGATTATCAATGTCACTTCTACTCCTGCTGAATGATAGAAACTGTCCTCATGTACATTAAGGAATAATTCCTCTAGGCCATAGTCTTTGCTGTTATGTTATGTTATGTTATGTTATGTTATGTTATGTTATGTTATGCTATGTTATGTTATGTAATGTTATGTTATGTTATTTGGCATTTATATAGCACTCTATATATCATTGGGATGACCTCAAAGCGACTGGTAGGTTGAACGCGCTCTGCGACCGTAGTTCAGGTCAGTTGAGAGAGTAAGGTGTCATAGGATGTTTGGGTGCACCAATTATGTGCACAGCTGATGCAATTGTCTGATGGTAGCTGCAGCCTAGCATTAGCTGTGGTGGTATTTGATATCATTTGAATGTGTGCCGACTTAAGGATGTACACCAACACTGTGTTCTGGCTGCACTAGGCCAGTGTAGGACACTTATGTCCGCAGATTAACCGGTTTTCCTGGGGTGTAGCTGCATTTTATTAGATTGATGAGGTGTTTATAGAGTAATGTTCATATGTGACCAGCTAGGCCAAAATTGAACGAGGAGTGTAGCTGCACTGTAATTGTGTGTTGGTGTGGTGTAGGGAGTAAGCATAATGATATGGGAGGTGAGTGTTTGGGTGGAGTTATTATCTAAGGAGATCGCTAATCCGGATTTTCAAACACATGTTTGCTTGATAGCGTCATTGCTCGGGATCTTATTGAGCATTTGTCATCGGGCTGCTAGGTCGTAGTCTCCTTAGATTAGTTGCCTATGATGAATGGATTGGCATGTGAATGGTGTCAAGTGAATCTACAGAGTCTGCCATGAGTAACTACAGCACCCTCCTCAGTTGCTTGAAGAATGCCATTCGTGTTGAAAATGCAGCATTGAAATATATTGCATTGTCTTTAGCTGACCCATTAAGTGAAGCTGGCCCCTTTCACTTCATGAATAACCAAGAAGTGTCAAGAGGCTCGGCTTTGTCACTAATCCTCTTAATTATTTACATGGATTAGCAATGGTTCTTAAATATTACAATGTTATGCTGAAAATATGCACACACAACACCCATATTCATCTGAAACTGCATGAAGGCACTAAGACTGTCAAGGTTGTTGATATTTCCTCTTCATATCCATGGATGAATTACTTTGAATTTTGAATTACTTAAATTCCCCTAAAACCAAGATCCTACTATTGGGATCTATTGACCCTACCCTTCTTCCTTTCACATGGCATTCAGATGTGGGTGATTCTATAACATCAATAGCTCACATAGGCAAACCGGCAAGTGTCTTTGACGTGGAGTCCTCATTGTTTATCAAAAAACAAATGCTGACCCAAATTGAGCATTTTAATACCTAACGCTATTGAGAGGTATCCTCTTCTTCGCATATCCCTTTAGGATCAATGCAGTACTACCAGTAGGCATGCTATGACTCAATTATCTACAAGTGTATATATACGTGCAGAACTCAGAGACCAAACTTTATACACTTTTCATGTAACTCTGGGAGGATTTGATTATATGTCAAAGAATCAACTTGAACATCCTTTTCATGATCCACATAGCCGCTACGGTAAGGCATTGTAATACCAATGTTCTTTTAATTTAAGGTTCTCTTCATAGCTTTGCGCATTGTCCCAGTGATGTTGTCATTTTCCTGGATATAATGCTCTCTTCGTTCTAGAATTTCTTGTATTGTTCCATCTCTCTTTGACTTTCAATTTGGTGAGAAGAATCAAATCCAGAAACATGTTTTCACAGATTTTAATATCAGTATGGCTCTGTTTGACCTATCCTTCCCCATTTATTAATGTCAATACATGAATGTGGTAAAGTTGGCAAGCAACCCTTTGACAGTTTCTATAGGTTCTCATACATCATCAATGTATGAGCGAGTAATCTATGTATGCACACCTTCTTCCACTGTCACTGTTTTGTGCATCTGTGTTTTACTCCTACAGTATTGGGTATGTCAGTCCCCAAAAATAGTTAACAGAGAGGATAGTCAACGAGAATGATTGTGGTTTTGCTTCATATAAGCTGGAGATGATTGGCACATCTCGATCAGTAACTCAAAATCAAGGATCAGCAGTGAAGTAATCTGCAGAATTATCCTTCATAATACTGTATTAACGTGCAGTGTTATTGTAATCATCACACTTAATTGTCCTGTTTCACAACATGCCACAAACTTGTCCCAATAAAGCCTATGTATACCAAATGTAGAAATAAAGTGGATATCAATGTGATTTTCTATCTTTCATAATCAGAGTTAAAAACAACATATGTTCCTTTTCTGAAATTGATTAAACTGAGCTGTCCAATTTACAGCAGTGATGTGTATCATGTGAAGAAGTTACAACATTGAGGTTAAGGGATCGTTGCTGAACCCTGGAAGACTGGCAAAACTACTCACTCTGTCCCTACAGCATCATATGGGAGAGCCCAGGATCTACACGCCATTCCTACCCTTTTAGATCAGTAAGCACTATCCATCACCAGAACACCACCCTGGTTGACATATAAAGTCAGATGCCAAAGCCCAAGACTAGCATTGTGTACCAAGAAAATAAATGAATATTCTGAATGATTAAGTTGGCATTCCCTTCACAAACCCAAGTTCACAGGGCTTTGCTGAGTATAGTTCAGGGGCAACATGCTTGCCTTGGAAGCAAGACGACACGGAGCGCCACAGTTTCAATCCCCGGGTCCGTGCTTAGAAATCTCTGGGTATTAAGCATGTTATAAATATGTGTCAATGACAATGACTAAACGGATAGAGACAAATAGGTTTGGCTCTACTTCATGGAGTAGCCACAAATCCTACAGCCACAGACTGCAGAAGTATGTGGTCCGATTAGAGGAATCTTCTTCTCCACCACAGTGCTAGCTAGGCAGACAGCAGTGCACGCATTGATGAACAAAGTGACAGGTCCCAATATAAGAGCTGCAGGGTGGTCAGTCCCACAACTTTGTGTACCTGAGGACATTGTAGTCTGGCTGAGCCTGAAACAATCATCCAACCCGTGCCTAGCCAACACACAGTTGCCAAGCCTCTCACAATTAATGCACAATTCTCAAACCCTGTTTGTGTTTAAAAGGGAGGTGAGCCTCAGAGGAAGTTGGGACAGTTGGAGAGTGAATGGTGGTAGGGGCAGAAAAGCTGAGGAGGTAGAGGTATGGTGGAGGTGGAGGGGAACATTCAGTGAAGAGGGGAAGGGGAGGAGAACAACAGAAACCACAAAGAAAAGAGAGAAAATGACACCAAATAAATAGGGCAATGGAGAGACAGCGAGAAGGAGGTAGGATACTATACAGAAAGGTAAGGACAGGAGGCAAAATAAAAGAGCCAGAGAGAAAGAGGAGCTGAGGCTCCAGGAAGGAGGAGAAAATGGGGACTACCAGTGTGGAAAGGGAAAGGAAACCCTATTGGTGGAAGAGAAAGAGAGCCTTGAGAGGAAGGGTAGGAAAGATAGATCAAAGAGAATGGATAAGGGAGTGAAACACCAATTGATGGTACTAGAACTGGAGCACACCAATAAGGGTTAATATATTAATGAAATCCAATCCTGAACACACAGGTCATCTAAACAAAAAAGCACAGAGCGTGCAATTTTCTTTAAAAACAAAAAATGAAATGTACAAGTCACCTTGTTCACAAAGCCACCCTCAGTCTTTCCAGGGGCCTGCACTACAGCATACATAATGCATTTGCCATCCCCTTTTGCATAGGAAAAACAGACGAGAGTCAGAAGCTACCCCAGTTCAGAGACGCATTTAGAAGTAGGTGCAAGTTGCAGCTGAAAGCTAGATTTAGCAAATACTAGCCTAATGAACGAGGTCACAGAATTTGGCAAAATAGATTCAAAATTCAAACTTTAATTAATATATGGGCACACATCTAAACAATGCAGGCCTATAATTAAAAACAAGGCCTTAAAAGATATACATGGGCCCGTAAGGACAACAAAACACAATGGTATGTTTTAACTACTGTATGTTAGTAACAAAATAGTGTGTGCGGATTCATGTACCACTTAATAGTAATAGTATGCCATTAATGTCCATCCCCTATTGCATACATTAGTGTCATGAGCGTGTTCCTGACACTAATGTATGACTGGCTCCCAGCACAGAAGTGGTTGCTGGGAGTGCATTTCACAGGTAAAGGGCATCTTTTTTTTAAAATCGATAAATACAGAAAATGCCACTGAACACTTTTTTAAAAAATCATTAATGGACGGAAATTATCCTGTCATGCATTGGATATTCTCCTGCATCTGTTCAATCTGATGAAGATTCATGGTTGTTTTCTGCACATTTTTAAATTCATCCTTGTGGGCTAAAAAGACAGCCCCAGAGCGATAAAGATGGATAGGCCATGCTAGGCCCCATTGTGAGAGTGAAGCTAGCTAAGTGTGGAGTTCCATTAAAATATAAAAGCCAGTACAATACAGTGATTTTAACACGAGGCATAGCGAACAAGCTAGAATGGGGCTCCCTCCATTGTGTTAGAAGGTAGAAACGCTCAGCCGAAGAAAAGTGAGACTTAGAACTGGAATATTGTAAACTGCATCCAATCGATTCCCAAGACATGTGGCACTTCGTGTAAAGGCACATGCGACAGATTAAAGGCTGCAGAAGTGCACGTGGAAGAAAAAAAGATACATATGAAATACTGTGCATTTGTAAGATAAAAAGGCCAAATGATGCCTTACATTTCAAAAATAAAGTCGAATGCCAAATTGCCTTGATGAGGAATAAAAAGACTTAATTTCAGAACATACAATGACAACATTTATAGGGAAAGGTCTATTTCGTCTTTCAATAAATGTACACTGGCTTAATAGTGAATATCTACCTCTATTCTAATGTAGTAGAAAAGAAAGATTGCAATTATGAACAGCAGGCCTAGATATAATGCTAAAATGTTACATGTAAGCACATCTTGTCGATTCAAAGCTGTATTTTCTGAAGGATGGGTGCAGCTGATGTTTTTTACACTAAATTGAAAGGTCTGTGCCTTTGGAAATTTGAACTGAAGACCTTTGGCTGAGGACTGATAGGAGAAGAAGGTCTTGATCTCAATTTAAATGCTAAGATATACAAAGAAATGTATTGAAATTATGGGATTAACAGATACAACAACCAACAGTAATGACCTCTAAGGCCAGGTTCCCCATTAATGGTGCACTAGCCCTGAGCAACACCATTTGAAGCTCAGGAGAAGAAGGTAGAATACATATTGGCCCAGGCAGATAGCTGGTCACATATTTAAGGAGAAATAGAAACCTAAGAATTGGTGGGGCCATTGTAAGAGTAAAACTGGGAGCACCTATGATGCAGTGCCATTGATTAAACATTGAATACATTTTTTGAATAGAACATGGATTTGGTGTCCTATCGAGGCCACCCTGGGTTCATTTTAAAGGGGATAAAAAGCCAGTTTGGACCACCTAAAAATGAAGTGATGTAGACACCTTAAGTTATGATCAAAATTATGATTCTGGCATTTTCATAAATCTGAGTAATTGGAAATATTTATAGAGTAATAGATGTTGAAAATAATGTTGGAAGTATGTAGTGTCAAAGTTGTAACTCTTTTGGCACAGCAGCAAATCATGGAAATGGTGGATCTGCCCAGGAAGGCATGCCAAAATAAAATGTATGTTGTCCAACTTGCCATAACATGTAGAATCCAAAAATATATAGATACATGTAGTTATCAGAAATATGTGCATAGCTGCCATGTCGTTACATTTTAAGAACCGTTAGGCGGAATCAAATGAAGGACCCTTTGGGTACGCCACAAACAATTAAGACTACAAGTGACAGTACGAATTCACCTTTGGTACAAGCCAGTACTACACAGTAAAGTGGTAGTGATGGCTGAGCAGCCACACATATCTGACGTAAAGTGAGCAGTATCAATAGTTACACAAACGACAGCAATTACTATGGTTCAAACAAACACTGACTAAATGTTTCTGAGTAAAATAATATACATTTATTTACACATCAGTTCTAAAACAATTCACTAAAGTAAAGCAGTAGAATAATCACACTCTTAATATACTACACACCACCCAATAGATTCTGGACAAGTTAAGCTCAAAGTGAAGTGTGAGCAAAATGGCACTCCAGCAATATAAAAGGTAGGGAAAGACAAGGTTAGACAAAATTTGAGCAGCACCAACAAGTAAGTAAGCAGGGCAATCTAGAAAAAGCTACTACGGTGAGGAAATCAAATCAAGAGGCCTGAGCCAAAGTCAATGGACAAGAATCTTTGCACTGGATCACACAGTTCAGAGTAGTTCGCGGTTAAGTCTTTGCCAAGAGTTCGGAACAAAGTTGGTCGGAAGAAAAGTTACTTTAAAGAATAGAGAAGGACAAGCCCTCGTATTGATGAAAGATTTCAAACACTTTCACCGCAGTCTGACGGAACGAGCAACTGTGTTAGAACAGTACCTTAAATGAAGAAGAAGGCTTTAGCTGAGGCAGAAGTTCCTGGCAAGTACTGCAGGCTCACGGTTCCTGAAGCGACTGTCAGACTGACACGAAGTAGGAAGAATGGAGGGTCCTGCACTGCCCAGGGAAGAAACCAGCAGCAGAGCAAAGCAACAAATAAAAGGTGCACTCCAAATAAGAGCCAAATAAAAGTAAATGGGGTCCAGCGGATTTAAGTTTGAGGCTAATTTAGCCTACAACAGTACCAAGGCTATTTAAATAGACTGCGGTAGGAAAAATAGTGTAGATACCACTGCCACCGGCCAACTCTTAAAGAAAGGGGAACGAAATAATGTTCCACGAGAGACAGGCAAAAAGAGATAACTAATAACCCTTTCTAGAACTCTATGTAAGATAGTTTGTACTGGGTCTGTGAATTTAAAAAGAGGATTAAAGTGAATGGCAACTTTACTTGTTCTGGGAGACAGTAGTCAGTCCCAGAAAATGGACTTTAAAGTGGGAAGTTTGAAAAAGACAACCCTGTGTCACTGCACTAAAGGTGCTGGGTAACACACAGCAAAAAGATGATGCCTATGGAGTAGGTGAAGTGCCACAGTCTATGAACACAAAAATGTTAAACACACACAGAAAAAGACATGTAAGAGTGGGAAAAAAGGCTCACACTCTTACCAGGTGAAAAAAAAAGAAATCCCAGAAATTTGCTGGTGAGGGAGTGAGTAGGTAAGGGAAATTAGCCATTCTGGAGAATTCTCCTTAACAGAACCCACAAGGGTAAAACCCAAACGTGATTTTGGGATGCCAAATCTTTCTCCTCCCTCAGCCTACATCATACAACCCCCGACCCCCCAACTGCTGCTCCTATCACCAGCCAGTGGGCTTCTTGGTGGGAGGTGAAGGGAGAGTGCTAGCCAATCCTTACAGTGGGAATTATGATAATGTAGGAGTGTCATCAGTTCTATAAGAGGTCAATTTTACATCAGAACAGGGCTTTTCCACTTGATTCCAAGAGATAGCCTGCTGCCGAACTCTTGCGAGTAACAACTAGCAGAGAGGCCTGAATCCTTGCATAGGAGACTGTGAGAGGGAAATCAAGAAGCTAGCTGGGACCCAATCAGAGGAGTAAGTTGAAGTCTGGGTGCAGGAGAAAATCCTTGACTGAAAATCCTTGACCCGATCTGTGCTGTCCTCGGAGGATCCCTGCTGTTTTTCCATGACCAAAGCCTCCCATGTAAGCAGAGATATCCTAATGGCCATCAAAATTGTTAGGGGGAAACTGCCAGCCTTGATCTCCAGCTTGCAGCTTGGGAGTTGGTACTGGGAAGACCCTTGGCACATTGTATTTAATCCAATTCAAATTAATTCCACGATAGAAAATCGTGTTGGGATCAGCCCATCTTATTCATTTCCATTAAATTGCAGGGCACGGGGTAAGCAGTGTAGATCCTTAGCACATTGAATTGAAGTTAAATCAATTAATTCCCATATTGAAAATCACAGGATAAGTGTTGTTAGAATTCAAAACTAACAAAGTTAATGCCCAGTGTGTTAGAGCTGGTAGAGACAGTAAAGACTTGGGTGACTGTCCTTCTGAAACCCCTGACTCCTGTCCCAAAAGGGGGGTGTCCATAATGCCAAAATAGGTAACCCAATCACTGCTATTCAAGTAAATGTAGAGGGTGCAAAACTAAATTCCCCATTTATTCCCTTGCATCCCAAACCAAAATTACCAAGCATTACATCTCAATTGTATCTGAGGGTGCAAAACAAAATTCCCCTTTTATTCCCTTGCATTCCAAACCAGAATTACGAAGCATTGCTTCGCATTTGAATAAAAGTTGACAATTTCCCCATTTGAGCTCCTTTTCCCAACGGTGCCTTTCAAATAAAAGCCTAAAATAAAATGATTTTCTCATTCAGCTTCTTTCTCAAGCATTGCCTTTCCATATAAAGCCAAAACGATGTTTCCATTGTATTGTGAATGTTTTCTAGTGGTTAATTTGCAATACAATCTGATTTAAGTTGTGTCTGCATGTTTCGACATTTTACCTGTGTTGTGTTAATAATGGAAAGTAATTTGGAGTTGTGATAGTGGGTGTTGCCACAGCATTGGTGGTTGATGTTGGTTGATATTTTGTTTTGTCAAACCTTAAATAAATATATAATCTTTTACTGTACACTGGCCTATTTCCTAGCTCATTTGGGCTATAGAGGGTTTTCTGTTGGGGTGGTGCAAGAGGCCTCACTAAAGTTGAATCTGTATAAGAACTTAGGGTGTGCACCACCTTGCGTGGGGGGGAAGAACTCCCTGAGTTGAGTGTGTCTGCCTAATTCATCGCAACATCATGTTTGTGAATTCAGGATGTACTTGAACATGCACAGAAACATGCTCATATTTGGTCAACTGTGCAATGGAGTTAAAATGGACATTGGTATGCGGCTATGTGCTCAGGTGCTGACAGATGCCCATTTTTTATTCTGTGCTACGTGGGTTGAGCTTGTCATCACATAGCTTGGCACTAAAACAATTTGAGAATTGGGTCAGTGGTATCACTCTAAATGTATATCTTGTAAATGATGCACTTGCTGTAAAATGATGTCCGTTGTTACCGTGATGGGATTATTCATGTATTTATTATTTTCTTTTTAAATTGGAGAAAAGTCCACATGTGGCAGTCGGGGGATAAAATGGACGACAAACCCCACCCCTACCGCTTTAGTGGGAAAGTACAGCACTCTCAATATTGCAGCCAGAAAAAGAATAACAGTAAAGCATTGCATACTACAACACTTGCAAGCCATTGCCTGTGTAAGCCTTTGGGAATGAATCGATTTTTGTTGAACAATATCAGTGAAAAGAACAGCTAGCAAAGTAAATGAGCTATCGACTGAGATTTATAGCAGAAACTGCATACAGCAGAAATGAAAAAAAAAAAAACGATATGTATTCAGGTAAACTTAAAAATAAACATTAATTATGTTGCTTCATATTAAAAGCCAGTGGTCGATGTGTACGTAAAGAAGTAGTGGAACTAAGTTCCCTACTGGCCTGCACCGCTCCCCACAAATCCCATCCCTACGCCCCCTCCCACGCACAATACAAACCCCAAAACACATGTGCCTGCTGTTGAGGGGAACGTTCAGTGCAGTGCACTGAGTGTGCAAGTTTCAACTTCTTCCTATACTTTTATTTTATAACGAAACTGTTCCGGAAAGGTTTCTTTTTAAAATAAAAGTATAAGAACCGTAAAACTTAATTAAAAGAAGTAGAGGAGCACCGCTCCCAACCGCTCCCGCCCACTTCGACCACTGTTTAAAGCAAAGCATGAATGTTATTGAGGTGTTAAAAGGGATGACCAAGGTGCATGTTGCACTTATAGTGGGGAGACGAGCACTGGTACTGGGCAAGGGATTGCAGCCTCAGCTATCAAAGAACGGGAAATGTTTGTTCTTTCTGTGAGCTTTTTACCTGGTGCAACTCCCCAAATGTGAGACAGCAAGCCCACCTAAAATGAACACTGACATACACAGTGCGGGCGTGGCGGCAACATGTAAGTTATTAAACATATAACATGCACACGCCATCCCCACTACCAAAACATCTTTATGGAATACAGGTGTCAAGTGGACATCATACAACTCTACCATGATACTTTACAGAGGCGTTGCTAGGGGGGGCTGAGGGGGCTATAGCCCCAGGTGTTTTGGTTGTAGCCCCGGATAGAAGCTCAGGGACTACAACCAAAAGGCTATAGCTAGCCCCGAATCCCACCATTCCCGACATTACCTTAGCCCCTGATCTTTTCCAGACCTAGCAACACCCCTGATACTTTAGCTGGGTTGCTCTTCCCTTGCAAAGAAATGCCACAGCATGTGTTTCTTGCACAGCTGTTTTATTGTTGTGATTGTACAAGAGCTGCACTCACTATTACTGTACTGACAACAGGCATGGTGCTTCGATCAGAAACGCATTCGAGTAGTTCACAACAGGCCACTGATTGGAAGTTTTGCAGCAAAGTGGCCGACGTGTTGTTAAAAAAATGTAGTGCAACTATGTTCCCATCTGCCCCGCCCCTTTAACTGCATCACCCGTGCACTCCACCCCATAACTGCATCCTGCCTTTCCTCCAATCGACCCCACAAAGCTGTGTTTTACAACTGTTCTATCAAGACTAAAGAAAACACACTAAAATAAAATGCGTTTAAATTACCACCAGAAGTGGGAATCATTGTCTTCACAGCATGCATGTTGTGCCTCATGCCTTTTCCAATCACCCACTATTCACATCTCTAAAGGGACATGCCCAGGAATATAGCCACACATACCCGTTCCCATAACTGCACAGACCCCTCTGTCTGCAGCAATTCATGCGTAATTGCAGAAGACAAAGAAACATCACTGCCAAGCAGTACTTTTTGGCTGCCAATGACGTTGTGTACCAAGTATTCTTTTCACATAAACCAGCTCAATCCAGTCTCTGAGAGATAGGGCAGTCAGGTGTGACACTGGATTGCTACTGATAGGTTCCTGTTTGGCATCTCCAGTAGAGGAGATGTATAAAAAGAAAGTGCCTGTATGGGAACGGTGCTCCATGTGACTTAAAGTAAAGGATGGGTGCCCTTTCCCTGAAAAGTAAGGGCAAGTTTAGCCTTTTGTTCCCGCCCACTTCGTCCTCTGGCTTTTCATGCAAGCATTCCCAGTAGATTATGCTCCACTGAGTGAAGGTGGTGGCAATGAGACATATGATGGCCACAGTGGAGATGGGACTGGCAGATATCACAAGAAACTCTTAGGCGCATCTTTCCATATCTCTCCTTCCCCAACAGACTCTCTGCGGTCCAATCAATTGTTATATCAAGACTGGACTACGCTAACTACGCTAACCCCCTCTACCTCGTAGTCCACACTTACCAACTGAATAAACTTCAAAGAGCACAAAACGCTGCGGCCAAACTACTTCTAGCGCTCGGCCCAAGAGACCACATATCCCTAGCGCTTAAAACTCTGCAGTGGCTTCCAGTGGCCCGAAGGGTGACTTTCAAAACCTTATGCATTTCTCATCGAGCAGTGCATAAAACCGGACCTCAATATCTTCAAGACAAGCTAAAACCCTATCACCCTCCACGTACTCTAAGAGCAAGCTCAGCCGGCCTCCTAGTCATACCTAAAACAAACTCAGTCAGGTTAGGCGGATCATCATTCTCAGCCTTGACCCCCACGCTGTGGAACGCTCTCCCACCCCACATCTGCTTAACTGAAGATCTAATGTCTTTCCGCAAACTACTGAAAACTTGGCTCTTCCCCTAAAAAAACCAACCCATATGCAAACTAACCCAAACTTAGTATGAATAACAGCACCTCAATGCCACCATCCCAAAAACTACTAGACCTTGAATAACAATAAGACAGATAACAATGCAACATCAAGATCCAGGCGAGAAAGCGACAACTAATAACCTCTAATGTAAATTAAAATGACATACGGAATAAGACGACTGAAGTAGATCAAAGCAGTGAAGCGGATAAAAAGAATAAATCGTACAAAAGCAGTAATGAGATTTTAATTAATGAAATGGATGTAATGAATGCAATGGACAAATGAACAAAATGGGCGAAATGAATAAAGAGAAGAGGATGGAAATATGAATACAAATGACTGTACAGAGTGCAACGGAAGAGATGAGTGCAACAGAAGAGATGATTGCAGCGGAAGGGATGAGTGCAATGAAGAGATGAGAACGGATGAATGCGTTGAGCAGATGAATGTGTTGACCGGATGAGTGTATAGAACGTATGAGTATGTTGTGTGGATGAATGTGTTGACCGGATGGGGGTAGAATGGACAAATGCATAGAGCAGATGAGTGTATAGAGCGGATGAGTGTGTAAGTGTGGGGAGGAGTGTGTAGAACGCAGGAGTGCATAGAGCAGATGAATGTGCAGAGGGGATGAGTGTAGAGCGGACAAATGTGTAGAGCAGACGAGTTTGTAGAACGGATGAGTGCGTAAGTGTGGAGGAGTGTGTAGAACGCAGGCGTGAATAGAGCAGACGAATGTGCAGAGGGGAGGAGTGTAGAGCAGACGAGTGTGTAGAGCAGATGAGTGTGTAGGGCGGATGAGTGCGTAAGTGCGGAGGAGTGTGTAGAATGCAGAAACGTATAGAACAGATTAATGTGCAGAGCGGATGAGTATATAAAACGGATGAGTGTATAGAGCGGATTAGTGTATAGAGCGTTATAGGTGCGCAGAGCGGAAGAATGCACAGAGCGGGAGAGTGTGCAGAGCGGAAGATTGCACAGAAGAAGCCGCAGAGCAGAAGAGTGTGTAGAACGGAGGAGTGTGTAAAAATGATGGAATGTGTAGAGTGGATGAATGCGTAGAACAGACTGGTGAATAGAGCAAACGAGTGAATGGAGCAGATGAGTGCGTAAGAGCGAATAGGTGCGTGAGAACAGAGGGTGCCTGAGAGCGGAGGGGTACATGAGAGCACGTGAGTGCGTAGAACAGGTGAGTGCGTAGAGCAGGTGAGTGCGTAGAGTGAGTGAATGCGTAGAGTAGGTGAGTGCATAGTGTGGGTGAATGCGTAGAGTACAAGAGGACACAAAGCAGATTACTGCCGTGAGCGGACGAGTGCATAGAGCAGATGAGTGCGTAGGGCGGATGACTGCATAGTGCGGATGAGTGCATAGAGCTGATGAGTGTGTAGAACAGATGAGTGCATAGAGCAGATGAGTGCGATGAGCTTGCAGAGAGGATGAGTACCTAAAGCAGATGAATTCCTAGAGCGGATGAGTGCTTAGAACGGACGAGTGCCTAAAGCGGATGAGTACGTAGAGCGGATGAGTGCGTAGAGCGGATGACTACGTATAACCATGGAGTGCCTTGAGCAGACGGAATGGGTGAAGTTTGTGGATGCAATGGGTGACGTATGTAGATAGAACAAGTGATGTATGTGGATGGAACAGGTGACGTATGTTGTTGGGACGGGCGATGTATGTGGATAAGAACCAGTGACATATGTGAATGGAACAAGTGACGTATGTGGATGAAACAGATAAAATATGTGGATGAAAGGGGTGAAATATGTGGATGATTGGATTAAGTACGTGGTATGGATGAAATACGTAGATCGAGTGCATAAAACAACTTAGAAATACTCTGGACCCATCGGAATGCATTGAACAGAGTGCGTGGAACAGAATGGAGTGCGTGGAATGGATTGGAGTGCGTGGAGCGGACTGAAGTGCATTGAGCGGACTGGAGTGCGTGGAGCGGACTGGAGTGTGTGGAGTGGATTGGAGTACGTGGAACCGATTGGAATGCGTAGGAGCGGACTGGAGTGCGTGGAGCGGACTAGAGTGCGTGGAGCGGACTGGAGTGCGTGGAGCAGACTAGAATGCATGGAACAGACTAGAGTGCATGGAGCGGACTAGAGTGCATAGAATTGTGCAACTTTCATGAAAAGTTTTGGAATGCATAGAACCTCTGAAGAGAATGTAACCCACCATATCACATCACCACGCTTACTCTCTTCTTTACACCACCAGTCAACTAGAACACAGAGATACTATGACACCATTTGGTATAACTGTTCTCATACCAACATCTGCCTCATACTGCCCATCACTCTAACTAAACACTGCTGGTTACTCACCCCCAGCCAGACGTTCTCCTCAGGCTTAGCACAACCACAATCAGTCTGGATAAATCCTGCCAGAAGGAACACATACTCTTGATCTATCAACCACCACACCACACATATCCAGTGCTCACATACACTTTTTGACTCTCTTTACTCTCTCAACTGACCTAAACTTCGGTTCCCGAGGGCGTTCAACCTACCAGCGCCTTCAGACCAGACCAATGGTATATAAGGCGCTATATAAATGCAAAGTAACAAAACATAACATAACATAACATAACATAAAGATGTTGCAAAAAGCAGGCTGGGAAAATGTGGCGAGCTACATTGGTAAAACATAATAAGGTCTATGCAATTTCTCCTACTCAGAGTAAAGTTTGTATTTGGAAATGCGATCTTGATCGGTATACCATTCCATAACTTTAATTGTTTCCTTGATAGTGTCGGGATGTTCTAATAGGATCTTTTTGGGCAAATTTCATATCTAGCAATAGATTATCAAATTTATTTACAAACGTGTTCAGAGATGATGATTGCTGTGGCATCACTTGCATATTTAGTTCTAGAAATAAAGAATAAACAGGGTGTCCAAGAGTTTACAGAAACTATTTAAATTTTAACTAGTTCGCATACAACCACCAAGATTGGAGACATGCTCAGTCACAAAGTGAATTAGAAATTCTGCTCAGTCGCAAATGTGGAGCATTGTCCGTAAGCAGATTGAACCTAGACAAAGGTGAAGGGGATGATTGTCACACTAGTTGGGCACAAGATATGTCAGACAAGGAAAGAGAGTCCATCCTTGGGGAAGACGGAGGGAGAGCGTGGGCCCCCGAAGGAAGCCTGCAAATAGATAAAGCAGTAAGATGGACGGATCTGGAGCAACCTAAGGATAGGACGCCAGATGCCATAACATATCAATGTGTCCCAGAGGACAATCGTATAGTGAGAAGGGAGAATCACCACCATATGTCAGCAGGTTAAGGTCACTACCGACAAGGAGACGGGCAGGGACAATCGTCCCTGCCATGGATACACTAACAATGGGAGCTGACTGTGGGTTGGGGTTTATGCAGTTTCCCTTATTGGAAAAAGGGGGAGCCAGACCACAGAATATTCCATTGCTGCAGACGGACAAGGATAATTTAAGGTGTAAGCTCGCGAGTTTGACTTCGGCTGCTGGGAAATGGATATACGTGTTAGAGAAAATGATAGGAGGCAACACGCTGGCCTAGGCAACATAACATATCTCATGGCAGCTATTTAAATGTGACAGCACAAAACACAGCGCATGACGGAGCGCTGTTTAATTATTGTAGAGCAGATGTTTGGATGGCTCTCAGGGTACAGTCTCCCGATACATCAGATATGGGTGCAATTATGACACGTAAAATGAAGGAAGATGAAGGCCCTATTGCTTACATTCAGGATATTTAAGAGAAATGGCAACTTGAAACCCGCAAGCCATGGGAAAAAACTGTGGCATTATTTTAACACATTTTATGCAAGGGATTGCCTGAGCCAGTACAGAGGCAGATGAAGAAACAAGTGGGAATGGAAGCAAAACCATGGGCTGAGATATGATATGATATGACATGGCATTTGTAACGCGCCTATACACAAGTGTTTCAAGGCGCGACGAGGCAGGGGGAGAGAACAAGGGGAGACAGACAACGATCCTACTAGGCCAGGTATCATTCAGATCGCACAAGTGCAAGGGTAGAGGGGAAGGGAAAAGTGCAAGGGGAAAGGGAGAGGGGAAAGTGCAGGGTTAGTAGAATACAAAATAAATAATAAGGGCCAGCTGGTGGCAAGTGCAGGGTGAGTGCAGGGAGGAGGGGCTGTCGCAATACAGAGACAGTCCCGAAGTGCAGGGGTTGCCAGGGAGGCAGTGCAGGTAAGAGTGGCTGGGCCAAGGACAGAGTTCGGTGAGTTGCCCAGTTGCAGATTCAGTGCAGGTTCAGTGATTTTAGCAGGGGAGAGGGGGTGAGAAAGCAGAGACAAAGAGGAAGGTTTTGAGGTGCTTTCGGAAGCAGAGATGGTTCTCCTCAAGTTTCAGGGAGGCGGGAAGGCTGTTCCAGAGGGAGGCCCCTGCTGCAGAGAGAGATCTACCCCCAACTCATTGCTTGGAGAAGCGGCTGACCCTGAGGGATTTGGAGGCGGATAAGCGAAGAGCTCGAGAAGGAAGATATTTAGGAAGAGAGAGTTGAAGGTATTTTGGGCCAAGGTCCCAGAAGGCCTTGTGGACATTGCAGAGGGTTTTGAACTTAATCCTCTCAGCCACTGGGAGCCAGTGTAGTGATTTCAGTCCTGGAGAGATACGGTCCCTGGGCTTGAGGCCATGGACAAGTCTCTCAGTCCTGTTCTGGATGAGTTGCAAAGGGCAGAGAGTAGAGGCAGGCAGATTTAGATAGAGGCTGTTACAGTAGTCCAGCTTCGAGAGAACCAGTGCTCTAGAGACAGTGAGCTTCTGGGGGAAGGAGAGGAAAGGAAGGATAACTCTGAGGAGGTGTAGCTGGTAGTGTGACTTCTTAGAGACATCAGAGATGTGAGGAGAGAAGGAGAGTGTGGAGTCGAAACTGACCCCGAGATTTTTTGCCTTGCCGGTAGCAGCAGGAAGAGGGCCAAGAGAGGCCGGCCAGAGAGCTGCAGGGAAGGAGGGAGTGGGTGTGCCGATGAGTAGAATCTCAGTCTTACTGGCATTAAGGCAGAGGTTGTTGGTGGCACACCATTCATGGATAGCAGAAAGACAGTCAGAGATGAGGGAAGGGGAAGAGGAGGCCGGGGGTAGTCTGAACATGAGCTGGGTATCATCCGCATAGCACTGAACGTTGGGACAGAGAGCGGCAATGCGGTGGGCAAGAAGTGCCAGATACTGGTTGAACAGCCAGGGAGAGAGGTTAGAACCCTGGGGGACACCAAAGGTAGAGAAAAAGATGTCAGAGAGGAAGGACCCCAGTTGGACCTCAGAGGGCCGATTGGAGAGGAAAGAGTTCAGCCACGCCACAGCCTGACCAGTGATACCCAAGATAAAGATGACAATAGTGCATCACTGTCAGCTATTGCAAGAGAAAAATAAGAAGAAAGATGAGAAATTGAAAATTGAGGAAGCCAAGTGAGTTCAGAAACAATTGTCAAAATGTGTCATAGAAGGGGCAGTATTGACAAGCTGAGAAGGATTGGGAAGGCAGGAAGCAATGGGTACATCACAGGTGAATAATCAGTGACTGGTGGAGCAAGGTGGATATGGGTTTGTGCCACGAGGAAGAGTATGGGATATAAAGCAAGAGGAGGAGGATTCCAAAATAATCAAGGTGCATTTCAGAATACACAGAATGAGAATCAGAGTACCCAGGGCAGCTGTAACCAAGGGGGACTTGTTATATGGGCACCACAAATTATGTTGGAATTGTGGTATGACAGGGCACATTGCACTTGTATGTGGTTGCCAAGGGAATGTACAGAATGGCCAATTTTCAAGAGGGGGACAGCTTATCTTCCACCACATAGTACATTAACATTGTATCAGACACAAGTGCTGTGAAACATGATGAGTAATTTCTCTAAAAATGAAAGACTAGTGTTGGATAAATTGTGGCAGAATCAAGAGATTATACTGAAGACAGCCGATAAGGGTGGCGCATTAGTAATAATGGACCGAGTGAAAAACAAATTGGAGGTGGAACGCCAATTGAACGATCAAGATACATACCCGGAGGTCAGTTTTGACCCTACAAATCATGTGAGAACATAAATCAATGAATTTTTGGATGAAGCAGTAGATCAAGAGTGGATAACGGATAAAACAAGATTATTCTTAACCAAGGATTGGCCAATAATGCCAGCATTGTATATCCTACCAAAAGTACATAAAAATCTTCAGAAGCCTCCGGGTAGACCTATCATAGCAGCAACGGACAGTCTTCTAGAACCATTGGTACAATACATTGATCAAGCAATTCAGCCACTTGTGCAAAATACTACAACATACATTAAGAATTCTACAGATTTTCTATTAAAGATCAAGGATCTTGAATTTGAAGAGACTACAGACATTCTTTTTACAATGGATGTTTTTAGTTTGTATACAAATATTACACATGATGCAGGCCTGGAGGCAATGGAATGGTTACTAATTTCATCACAAGAATGCAAGGCAAATAATATGTGCATACTGAATTTATCGAAATTGGTTTTGAATAATAATTTTTCCGTTTTGAAAATAGATACTTTATTTAGATTGCAGGAACATCAATGGGGGCCGCTATGGCACCTGGGTATGCGAATACATACATGGCGCATTTGGAACAAACAATGGTTTTGAACAATCCTCAATATCAGCCTCACTTAAGAAGTTTTATGAGATTTATAGATGATATCTTTGGTATCTGGAGAGGTTCTCATCAAAATCTCCTTCTATTTTTTGAGTACATGAATCAGCTAGCACCAAGGATCACCTGCACACGACTATCTATAACAAACCCATGGACAGAAACAGCACATTGATGGCATCTAGCTTTCACCCATCTACTACAATTGAAAGCATACCCTACAGTCAGTTCTTAAGGTAGCGCAGACTGATTTCAGAGCCAGCTGAGTTTGAGATTCAATCTAACAAACTGAAGGAGACATTTTCTAAACGTGGTTATAAAACAACCACACTAGAAAGTGCCTTAACGAAGGCTTTAGCAGTCCCCAGAGCTAATACATTGGAACGGTCACCAAAGGAAGATTCGGAAGTGATGGTATGCGTGACAACATACTCTCAACATAGTCACAAAATCAAGAAAATGATCAGAAGAAATTGGCAAATGTTGAAAATGGTTCCTTTGTTAACACACTTGTTTGAGAAAGAACCAACCTTCGCATACAGAAAGAGTAAATCTATAAGAGACTTTGTTGTTTGAGCTGATTATCAAACACCGGTTATCGGCTCTAATGTGTTCAGGGGCACTTTACCCTGCAATAATTGTCAGCTTTGCCATAATGTGATTAAGGGAGTAAGCATTAACTATACTCATACAGGAAAAAAGATCCTCCTTAGACACACTAGTACATGTGATACAAATAATGTAGTGTATGGAATTAAATGTCCATATGGACTATTTTATGTTGGGCTGACATCAAGAAAAGCCAAATTGAGGTGGGCTGAGCACAAATCTAGCATCCGATTATGCTCAGTCCACTCACCAGTGGCACAACACTTTAAACAATACCCTCAGAGGCTCAGATGAAAGTGGTGATTTTGGAGCAAGTCAGATGCTCTAAAAGAGGGGGTGACATACAAAAGTTACTGAGACAAAAAGAGGTGGGGTGGATTGAGCGGCTAGACGCACTTGATCCAAAGGGTATGAATAATGAGTTTGATCTGACTTGTTTTATCTGATGTAATTTTTTGTTGACTATTGTGAGTATAACTGCTTTTTTTGTTCACTTTTGGAATTGCCCTATTTTTGGGCTTAAAGTATACATAGAATTGTGATAACTGAAATCGTAGTGTTGATCCATCTGTGAGTATATGTTTATGATAAAAATGATGGAATATGAGTATGTTAAATAAATAAGGGAAATGTCGTTAATTGTCTCTGCTTGCATGGCGAGTGCCCGTGGTACCTGAATGAATTTAGGCATTGAATAGATTGGAATACTCTGGTGGCGTTAATATTGGACTATAGTTATCGCCAAATTTTTGTTGGGAGAAGAGAGGATGAACACCAAGGGAGCATGTCCCAGTTCACTTTTTGTAGAGCAGGGATGGTTTTGGTTTATATTTATCATATATAGTTGCCCCTTTAGAGAATGGAATTTAGTATAGTTATTGAATAGACACTGGTATAGGGCTTACCTGCACTGGATTTTATATCCACTGGGGGGTTTTCTTTCTCATACACGCAATATGTATATGAGTGGTTTATTTTTTGATTTTCTGACAAACAAGAATCCACAACTGTCTTCCAGCTCTGGTATACTCCAGGATAGGTTCTTTACTTGGACAATCCAAAGGGAGCTAATTATGAATAGTCTAAGTTTTTTAATTGTGTGACCCGTCATGGAAAGCGTTGCGTTTGTGATATCAGTCGAGTTGAGGGCAAGTAAGTTTGGGAAATGGGATTTTGGCTTTTTTTTATTCTTTTTTTATTTATTTTGACACAGATGTAGCGAATAGTAGATTGTGGTGGGTAAGAAGTTCATTATTATTGTTCTCTCTACAGAGTGATTGCAATATCTGGCTAGACCTTTGGAAGATTAATCAGGAAGTGACACGGCAGTCAGAATTGACTATAGAGACCCAGGATATTTCCAAGGTCAGTGAAATTAGCTTAAAATTCATTTGTGGGATACTGGCGCTCGCTGGACCATAGAGGCAATATTAGTACAAATCTCTGATTTTTGTTAAATTTACTTTTAGGGTACAGAGAAATTGTTAAAAACAACACATCAACACCTGAAGAAGGGGTGAAGATAACCCCGAAACGCATAGTGGACAAACATCATGTGATTGTGATTGTGTGGGGAAACAAAACCCCTTTTGTTAAATTGAAACGTATCTTAGAAATTACAAATTCAGCAAATTTTGCTGAACTTTTTTTGAACAAAAAAAGTTTTCTTCTAACAAATATTGCTTGTGGTTACAAATTGTCTGCTCTTGTTTGATGAAATATCTTTGTATTTGATGAAATCGTGAAATTCAGATGAGCAAGAATATTGTAGGAATGATGAATACAATTACCTACTAAAAGACATTTACGGAGTATGTGTTTTTTATGTTTTTTGAAAGTTTGATTGAAAAGAGGCTATATCTTCTGAATTGATTGAAATATTTTAAAGAGATTCTTTCTCAATTAGAGTGAACAGGTATATGCCCCATAGGTTTAGTGTGGCATAAATTTGTATTAGTACAGCAGGTACAGCAACAAGAGCGAGTGCAAATGAATCCACCACAAGGGCAGTTGCAACTAGCCCCTATGCAGACACAACATTGCGCAAACACAGGACAAGTGCTGACACCCACAATAGGAGATGCCACTGTGGTAGGAGGAAATCGTTTCACAGGGATGAGGATGAGCCTGTACCCACAATAGCGCAGCTCACAGGGTGACTTGATGTGTTCAGTACTATATGTGACACCTGACCCCCAAGAGGAACCAAGGGTCGATGTAACGATTGGAGTCAAATCCTTTTCTTTTTTAGTAGACACAGGGGCTACACGTTCATGTATACGAGAGGGAACATATCCAATGGTGGGAATTGCCATGAATGCTCAAGGGTTCTCTGGAGCTACGAGTCAAGTTCCTTTTACTAATGAATAACCAGTCTTTATAGTTGAGTGTGACATGTCTGTTCCTTTGATATAATCACAAACGACACTGGTTAACATTTTGGGAGGAGATTTGGTGATAAAACTTAACATGACTAGTTCATATACTGGTCAAGGAATAGTGTGCTCCACTCCAGGAATATACTATTTAAAGTTGGGCAAATTAATACAGGCGTTCACAGCACAAGTGTCTCTGAGAGGCGTTCCAGTAGATCCAGAGCTTGTTCTTTATAGAGTGAGCATTCTATTGACCTGGCTACCTGGCTTAGTGGGAAAAATTGTGAGGATACCTGATGAGTTTTTGTTTAGACCTCAAATACCTATGGACGAAGCAGCGACAGACTATCCATATAGAATTAGAACGGACATAGTACAAAGGGAAATGGCAATGCTCGAAGGAGTAGATGATGAGGGTAGATCATGGAGAACAGTAATAGCTCTCGAGGAAGGGTACAGATTGACTGACATAACTGATGACGACATGTTCAGGGAAGACCAAACAGATGATGAAGTGGTGTTCTTTATGAACATCACACACTGGATAAGGATGGAGAAGAGAGAAGTGCCACAGAGAATGTCAATAATGTGGCAGCGCCCAGCATGTTTTCAGGAAGACTTGGAGAAGGAGCCAAGTATTTTTTGGACTACAGGCACGTATGATGTAGATTTATTAAAGGGAATAGGGGAAGTTAAAACAAAGCAGAAGCGAGGAGCAATTTTACCTTGAGAAAAACAGTACCACATGTCTCGTGAGGCTAAAGAAGGTATATTTCAGACCATTTAATCACTGATGAAACAATGGATTCTGGGTGCCATCAGAACCGTTGTGTAATATAACAGTGTAGCTGATCAAAAAATCTAAAGGAGGGTCATGGATATCTACACAAGATATGAGACGGATTAACCAGACTGTAGATGCAGAGTTTCCTTTAGTTTCTAATCCAGCGACAATACTATAGAGTATCCCAGTCGAAGTTCGATATTTCATGGTGATCGATTTGAAGAATGCGTTTTTCTCGATCCTGTTACACAAAAACTCACAAGACTTGACTTCCTTTACATTTTGCCAAACTCAACTGAAACATACTCGTTTGCCCCAGGGGTTCTGTGAGTCCCCATCAATCTTTAACAGAGTTTTACAAATGGATTTAGGCAATACTGATCTTGCAGTTATACAGTACATAGGTAACATTTTAATTTGTAGCACCACAGAAGATGAGTGCAGACAAGATTCTATTCAGTTGATGACTATTTTAGCAGACAAGGGATAGAAGGTAGACAATGAGAAGTTACAATATTGTCAAGAAGAGCTGTTATACATAGGGCAATTGATTTTGCATGAATGAAAGAAGGTGACATCTGAAAGAGGTGAGGCGATTATGAAAACCTCAAAGCCAAATACAGTGAAACAGATGCAACAGTTTTTGGGGCTATGCAACTATGTTAGAGCCTAGGTGTTTGATTATAGTACATACACAAGGCCCCCTTTGCAAGCTTTGAAGAAACACAAGTGGATAAAGCAAACTTAGAAATGACTGAGGAAATGTAGGAAGGGTTTGAGAAGCTAAATAAAGCAATTTGTACAGCCCCAGTTTTACGAATTTCCAATTATGCTGAGGAATTTAATTTGTTTTCGCACACAAATGGGACAGTCTTGACAGCAGTGCTTACGCAGAGAAATTCATTGGGGTACAATCCTTTAGTGTATTAAAGTGGGATTTTAGACCCAGTTATGAGAGGACAATTTCCTTGCGAACAGTCATTGGCAGCTGCCCGATCGCTATTGAGAAGTCTACAACTATTGTTATGGGCTGCTCTATGACTCTCTTCGTGGAGCATGCCCTGTTTGCCATTTTAGAGAAACTTAAAGGCACATTGTTGACATCCCAAAGAGCTTCAGCTTATGAGGTGATGATTTCTAATCCGACAGTTGTAAGATGTAAAATAGTGAATCCTGCCACGTTTATAGCTGAACCAATAGCAGAAGGTGATCATGTGCATGACTGTGCTAATTATGTTGAATTTTATGATATATCCTTTGTGAAGGAAAATGCTTTAGGAGGAGGGGAAATTATCTTTATTGATGGTTCTATGAAAATTGTTCAGACTAGTGGGGACAGGCATTCAGGCGCAACAGTAGTGAGACACAGATTAAATGTAGAATTTGAACTTGTAGCAAGTGCCAGACTAGCTTCTCAATTTTCAGCGCAAGCAGCAGAATTAGTGGCGTTTGTCATGCTCAAGAAACACGAATGACAGGAATCGACGGTATAGAGTAACTCTGCCTAAATTACATCAAACGTACACACAGGGCTAGCATGTTATAAAAGGAAGGCTACCTCCAAGCGGACAGTACTCCAGTGCAGCATGCATCCTTATTTGACAGGCTTATTACAGCAATACAACTCCCAGTGGCCATAGCAGTCATTAAATGGGCAGCTCATACTAAGCAAAGAAATATTATCTTTTGTGGGAACAAAGCCACAGATGTAGAAGCCAAAAGGGTTGCATATTCCGTTGATATTTCGAGTTTCGATACTGAGAGAATTAAAGTAAAGTTAGTTATAGCCATACTACTGCAAGAAGGATTTAGTAAATGATTGATAACCCAACTAATGGAGATTCAATGGAGTGCACCTCAGGAAGATCAGGAATTGTGGAACAAAGGGGGTATTCTTTATCAGCCACAGAAGCAGTATGGCCACAAGTCAGCACTGGAAAGCCAGTGATGGCTCTAGCATTATTAAAGCTTGCACTTGAACAGCTGCATTGCCCTGTGCATGTAACTAGGGAGAGTCTTGCTGCAACAATTACGGAAGATTGGATCATTCTGAATTTGTTAGAACTCTTTGTACTGTTGTACTGAAAACAATTAGAGGGGTCATACCTCGACCAAATGGTCTGTGTCAGCATTTACATATTGAATGTCGATATGCTGCAGGTGTGTAATTGATATAGGTATCTATTAGTGGTGGAGGGTCCCTTCTCTAGGTGGATCGAGGCAGGTCCGTTTACACACCCTGATGTCACATGCACAGCAATGGTTTTAGTGTGCAAAGTCTTTCCGAGATCGGGTGTGTGTGAAGTGCTGAGATGAGACAATGGGCCACATTTTGTTAATGAGGTATTTTAACAGATAGGGCTTCGATTGAATATTAGACACAGGTTTTCTTCTGCTTATCACCTGCAAGCAAACAGGATAAGTGAGAAAGGATTGTCAAGATTAAATTGACTTTGAAGAAGGTATAGCTATATTTCCTGCCCTTAGCTTTATTTGCACTTAGGAATCAGCCAAGATCAGATGATCACCTCAGCCCTCACGAACTAGTGACAGGGCGGCGCATGAGAATGCCTCTTACCACTCCATCTAGAAGTAGAAGTGATGCCAAGAGTGTAGCTAAAACATTAGGTGATGAATTGCATGACTAGTTGACATGCATGGACTCTAGCATTTCTCTTTTTTCAGATCAAATCAAGCGGAAGCGGGGTTGGTCTCAGAACACAGGAGAAGGCAATTCGACAACCAACCAGGAACAATTATTAAGAACTTTACCACATTTTATGGCCCCTTTTGTGTTACAAATATAACCCCTTCAGCTGTGAAGGTCCAAGCGAGATGAGCTTGCCTTCACATAGGAGATGTAAAAGCCTATAAAGGTGAGATCAATTCCTCCCTCGTTGCATATCCAGAAGTAAGGCAAGAAGAAACATTTCAGCGTGTGCAGACTCGATTGATGGCAAAGAAGAAGGATGATAAAGCAACAACCAGTGGATGAGACTCATTTAGCTTGGACTAGAATTCAGAGGACACTCCTTATAGATACATTAGCAGGAATGCAAAGACTTGCTGATAATTTTAGTAGGCCAAAAATTACTTTAGAGACACTTCGACATATCAAAGTTGTGCCTAAATGTCAGTTCTTGATCAGAAATTGGAAAACGAGATCAGTATCTAGATTTGTTTCATGGTGCATACCTGTTCTAAGAAGTTAAACATATGGTACTTACAAACATTTATTTTCATCGGCTTGTGCTTGCCATTTTTATATTTATACTTCACGCTTTTCCTGCTCTTGTCAGAGGAGACATTGATATTCACACTTTTTTACAGGATCCTAAAAATGGCCCTGTGATTAGAAGGCTTTTAATGCAATAATTGAGCAAATTTTACAGCTGCAAGTATAAAAAGGATTTGATGATTGTATTAAAAATTAGAAGTGAAGAAGCTGGCATGGTTCTAGAGAATGAACAAGTGCAACTAGTACCAGGGTGGCACAAAAGGTGGATGCCAATGTTTTTGTGCATAATACATGCCTGTATAATTACGCTTTGTCTTTCTGTTCCTAATCTTCCACAGTCTCCATTATGTTAGTACTAGTGCTTTTACTGAGGCAGAGGCCCCTATGGATAGCCCCACTATGAGAACTGCTTTTGATTTGCTTCATGATCATTACATAAACTCTGCATATGGGCGATATAAGAGAAATGCACAGGAAGATAATGAGGAGATAAATACTTATCTAGACAATGCAGCACATGTGGGTAATATCATGAGGTATCAGCACATGAGAAAGGTGGGAGAGAGAACATCTAAGGAGAGTTGTTATGTCTGTGCTCTCACCCACTATGCCATGAGTCCAGTGCAATCTTTCATCTCCAGAGAAGTTCCAGAACACAATGCCAGAAGCCTCATTCTTCTTGCACCTTACATGACCAGAGGACAAATTCAAGGAAGCTGGTCCACTTTGTGATGGAGATCAAAATGGTAACTTCCATTCCAGGATGATTATATTAATACTTCACAGATGGAAAGGGAACCTAGGTGGGAGAGCAAGATGCTTGTGTACCCTGAAGAAGGACAGGAAGAAGTAGTTATGAAAGACATGAAGAAAATGGAATGCCATAACATAAAAGAAATAACTGCATTGCCTGGATGTTGGGAATTAACTCAAGTCTTAGTCTATGGATGTGTGAAGTACAAAAAGGGATCCCCGCGTCCGTGCTTAGAAATTGCTGGGTATTAAGCACGTTATAATTAACCAATCGGTTCATAGCATTAAGGGATTCAATGCTATCAAAGAAGAGCTGAGGGCATACAACTAATGACCCTTCAGATCAGAAATGCTTTGACACGATCACAGCAATGGAAAGAGGAATTTGTGACAAAATCAGGCCATCATGTTGCAGATTCATACCTTCTCATGATGACGAGAATGGGATCTTGACAGAGGCCATAATGTTGCTGACAAACCTGCATAACATGGTGGAAGACGAGACAGAGGACATTATAGATGATAGTTGGTTTGCTTCCATATTCTAGTGGATGCTGCATTGAATGGCAAACATCTTCAAGTTTCTTTGAGCAATACTAGTTATGGTAATGTTTGGTTTCTGTGTGATCAGGATATTTATTGCACAATGTAAGAAGACAGCAAAGAAAGATACCCATTCATTTATAAACGCGCAGTATGGAATAGCAATACATCTGTGAAAATGTTATGAACATGTTAAATCAGCCAGCACCCTAAGGGGCGAGGGGTGATAATGATCTGGACTCCAAAGATGCACTTTTTGAAGATAAAATACCAACCTGGGGACCATTGAAGCGGTGTTCAATGGATAAACCAGAGGAGGGAATGTAGAAAAGCAGTTACATGCCTCTGCAGGAAGTCCCATCCTCCTACCCCCTGCATGTTGGAAGCCTGAGATTGTGCCATCCTTGACACCAGCAGTCGTGACCCTACCATGCCAAATATTCGAAAGAAGATACTCTTTGAGAAAGTCCTACCAAATGTACCCTTGAAGAGACAACAATCTGAGGGAAGAACTCTCCGAAGGAATATGAAAAAGAGCGAAAGAGGAGCTGGTGATGTGATGACAGATGGGTGTGACCCCCTGAGAATGCATGGACCTTGTAGGAACTGCTGACAAAGTTAAGAATTGAGTAAACTTTCATATGCAAAAAGAAGATTGCATGTGTGTGACACACTGCAGAAAATGAAAGCCATTCAATAACTGTACAGATGCTGTAACGCAAGTAGACTAAGTGATCATAGAAGCTGGCTATACATAGTGAATAGACTGCAGGTGAAGCCACCATTGTATAGCTGGACATCAGTGTCATGTATTTAGTAAGCCCGGACCCATGGAGAGGAAAGGCTGAGAACTGTATTGCAGCAAAGAATGAAATGAGATTGTGGACACGAATGGTGAGGCTGTCTGGCCTTGTGTCAAAGCTGAAGCAGCCAACACTGGTTATCTATTTTCTCAAAGGTGGTAAACGTGAGAAGCTGAATCATCCCTTGTTAAGGTGCAAAGAAAGAACACAGAGCATGCCAAGTTGTATTCATTTAAGACATTTGCATGCTGCAGAATGTGGTCTCCTGTCACATGAGCCAAGGATGGAAATAGAGTTGAGTGCAAACTCTAACTCCCTTATATTCCCAAAGACAAGAATACTCTGCAAGGCCAAGTTCAAAGACAATCTTCATGGCAGAAGGCATGGGTGATGAGAGATGATGGGCTAATTGGGTGGGGAGTTTAAGTCTAGTCCATCTCCTGGCACCAGGGTCTGAGTTTACGTGCTGCTAAGTGAGTTGAATGTTCCAGACATGGCACGAGCAAGTCAACCAATTATAGAGGGCTGTATAATGAAGGGCCTTATAGTTTGAGAGCCAATGATATACTGTGTACTTAAGAGTGTTGAAGATGACATGTTTTAGAGGAAGGCATAAGTTGTCCACCTGACAGTAGAAATCCTATCACAATCCCACCCCTTATAGAAAGTATACTTAGATGTTCCCCTTCAACATATCACAACCCCTCATAGGTTTTTCTTATTTGCCCCATAGTAGTATTACATCATGTATGATGCATTTTTTGTATATAAGGCTGTTTTTATGTGAAATGTACTGAGAGCTTGAGCGAACGTCCGTTGATGTCTGTTGTAGCTCCCTGTTTTAGATCACTGTTAATAAAACAGCATACTTTTCATCTTCCTGAGTTGGTTTCGATTATTTGGTGTCACAGTTATTCTGCATCCCCATCCATTGCATGCACATTATCCAAAGGGTCTTACCCTCACATTATAGAGTGAACATTTTCTTTGCAATGTTTGGAATGCTGTGAACATTTCTTTGTGAAAGAAGTTAAACTAGAAGAAGAACAGTATGTAAACAAAAAATGTATTAGTGCACAACGCATATGTACATATTAAGATCACAGTTTTACAAGAACAAAAAGGCTATTTATAAAAGCCAACATAAACACAAAGTCCAAAAATCAAGTTCATACAAATTCCAGTCTACATTTTTTGATCGTCTAGTTCACACACATATTCTTCCATCTGCAAACATCAAAAGTGGATATACAAAGAAACGGAGCACATGTTATTTGGTGGATTATTGTGAATGGAAGGTGTAATAACCTTGAGTAAGGTTTTAACACCTATTCATTTCATGGTGCATTTGTATTTGTTTGTATGGCAGAAAAGAGTGGAGGGGGGACTTCATTCCCATCACCTTTCTTCCTCTGTGCTATACAAATGCTCTGGTATTTGCACCAGCATTGATTTTAATAACGATGGAAATGCTGTACATACTTATGGAATCTTTCTGCTTCATGCATCAACATAAAGCAAGCAGAGTCCATAAAATATATTGTAGACTTTTGTAACTCTATTTTCAGACTTTGAAAGGTTCCCCATGGAACCTAACTTTTTTATTTTTTTATTTTTTGGGAGAAGAAGGGAGGAAGGGTGGGCGGAAGAGTGGGGAAGGGGAGGAGCACCAACCAGTATGAAGGGGGAAAGGTGGAGATGGGAAGATGTTGAGCAGTGCTCATAAAACTAAGGTGGGGGAAAATTCCTTTTGTGGGCTTGAAAGAGCTGCAGAATTGCTCCCTCTGCAGATGACTGCATTGCATTATACACATTAGACATGCTCTGAAGGTAGGGATCAACTGCCTTGTGTAGTGTGCGATGCAGCAGGAACTATCCTCAGCCTCACTGAGGTGGAACAACTGTGGGCAGGAGTATATTTGTTGGTGCAGTAGAAGAGGTATTTCTACATCCTGTAAAGGGAACTGCCTTTCTCAGGGCAGTCAGTTGGTAAGTCCGGGTGTGACAACGCATGGCTGTGGTGCCAAAGGGCACTGCCCTTTCTGACCAAAACAGAATTTGGCAAGGCACTTAGTGCAGCACACTCGGGCAGACTGAGGCTTCTGGACTCCCCCAATGGTGGTAAAAAAACACCACACACAGGACTCTCTCCAACCACCAGAAGTAGAAGACACCTCCTCCAATGCGTCTTCATCCTACTCTTCCTCCAGCAGGTCATTTGCTGCAGTGCCCCTGTTCCCTTCTCCAGGTTCTCCTGTTGATGGTGGCCCATAGTGGGAGGGGTGGCCATGACAAGTGCCATTTCTGCTGTTTTGGTAAATTCCCAAATCTTACTTCTCTCCTGATGTCTGCCAGATTCTGAATGAGTGAAAGAAATGGGTGGGTCTCTTGGTAGGAACCTCCCACGGTCTTTCCTCCTGTTCACAACTTTGGAAGCAAAAACAGAATGTTAAAATGTGTACAAAGTTTAAAGAACAATAAAGAATGTTAGTAGCAGTTGTGGAAGGGTAAAGTTTCCACTTGGAAGTCGGTAGAGTGGGTGCAAATTGTATGTTAAAATGTCTGATAATCACAGACAGAGACTGCAGACATGTCTTCACTGTACAATGTTCAGCCACATCACAACATTTGCGGCTGTCCCAACCACATCATGGCATTAATAAACATTAGTGTGAGGTCAGACGAGTGCGCTGTGATGACCGTGGGCAGACCCTAACATTTGCAAATGACCTAAAAGTGCATCACATCATTGCGGATCTGTTCATTGTTCGGAAACGTCCACGCAGACTGGTGACGTCATTCGGTTGCACTATTGAGACAGCGACCTTGCCCTGCCATTTGCAAACTAAATTTAAAGTGCATCATTGTTGCTGCGACCTGTTTCAAAATGTCAGTATGCTGGGTGACATCATTGAATACGACGGTACGGATCTGAACATGTATATAGTCAGTGGGTTTCAAATTGTCGTTTAAAAAAACAAATATTTACATCACATGTTTATTACACTGTGATATTGAGGGAGAGTCACTGTTGGAAACAAAAATAATGGAATTTGGGAGTGGCATGTGTACATGATTGGGTGAATTAGGGGTCTCAGCATAGGTCTGTAATGTACTCTTGGAATTATTGTGGTGATTGATCGTTGGAAGGATCACAGGTACAGGAAGGGTAATACAAATCAACATTTCGAATCACATGATTTTGAAATATGTACACAGTTCAGCAATGTGATGTTTCATTTCATTTGAATAAATATGTATTTGGTTGATTTGATTTTCTATGTTCTCCAATCTATGTTTAAAATGTTGTTCTTGTCGTTGTTCTAGATTGTGAAGTAGAATATAGATGTAATACATTGAGTGCAATAGTTTATATATATATGTAATGGAACTGTATTATGTTCTGTAAAATACAACCTATTGTACTATTAGTAGGTTCTTGTTCATTTATATCTTCTTGGGAAACTAGGATTGTAACCATTTCAGAGTGTTTGCCATTTGAATACAACTATATACAATGTTTATATTTAGTTATAAAACATTTTCACAGATGTATTGCTAATCCATACTGCACGTTTATAAATGAATGGAAAAGGTATGGTTCACTTACTAAAGTTTTAAAATGATCTTCCTCACTGCAACCAACGTTGTGCTTCAGTGTCTGTCCAGGATGAAGTGAATTGTTTATACATGGTATATAGTTTCCTTCAATATTTGTTACAATTCATAATATTGTGTTATTTTTTGAACAGCATTTAATTTTCTAAAGTTATAATGGATGTAAAACATGGTTGTATTGATTGTATCATTGTTGCTCTATGTATCATTTTTCTACTAAAACAAAAACATAATATTGTGTCCCCCTGTGATTTGGGGTAGTATTGATGCCACCTGTCCCCACGTATGTTCACGGACTAGCGATACTGTCCACTGACATTATAGCTAATATGTGGCATGCAAGAATGATTTTCAAGTTCAAAATTTGTGAAGCAAAATTATCGAGTTACTTGTAAATTAGGTTGCACTTGTAAAATACCTATGAAATTCAGTCAAAGAACTTTTCTAAAGGGATATTATGGTTAAGTTGCAGTAATAAAAACCTATGAAATTCAGTGAAAAATCATTATTAAAGGGGCGTTATGGTTGCAAGGTAAAATCAAAAAAACAATGAAATGTGCCAGTTATGATAAGCAGCCATAACGTTTGACACCGCCATAGACTGCTCACACAAACACCCAGGACATCAAAGATGACATCACAAATGGAATCATTGATGACATCACGGATGACATCACATATCCTAGGAAGTTGTTTTTTTCAGTGACATCCATAATTTTAAGACACAGCCTTGATCTGGTCAACCTGCAATGTGAACATAATACACATACTCTTAAGGTGCTGTATATGTAGGTATTAACCTTGTGCGAGGTTCTTAAGTTACTTCCTTTATCATTTGGCCTGAGCTCATCATGCACATAGATGGAACAATAAGCAGGCCCCAGACAGATAATACAATTTTTATACATGATGAAGGACTCTAGTCTTAGTTTCATTATCTGGTTGTAGTATTTCCTTACTCCTTACTAGAGTTCCCCTGTATGTGCCTCTGATGTATATGCATTGATTCTCTACATATACTGTAAACTAACATGTCTGTAGAAATTCTTGCATTGTTAGCTGTCTATTCCAACTTTAGCATTAGTCAAGATTCTGATAAGCTTGGTATTATGATTCTGCTGGACAAACATATCAGATTAAGAATAAGATAGTTCTATATTAAATGTGTTATTAGATTTCTGTATTAACAACAAAGCTTCAGTGGAACTTTTCTGTTTCAATGAGTACATTTTGTTAAACACAGAGAAGGTCATGAGAGGCCTACTGATCACCCTTCATAGGTTGCTAGCATCACTCTAAACAGAACCCCTTGTAGGGATGTTCCATCAGGATTGTAAAAGAGTAGTGATGTTATACATGATGTCATCAGTGATCAATAATGCCATGCGGAGTCGTGAAGCAGAATCAGTCTGCTGCAGTCATGTCGTGTTGTGTGCTTATCCTTTTCTTTCCACTTTAGAAGCTGCAGCGACGTGCTACGAACATTGTATCTTTAACCAGGAGGTGTGCCTATAAAATCCCGGAAACAGCACGGAGCGCAACGCGGTGTCGTGAAGCAGAGTCTGTCTGCTGCAGTCCGCTGCGGGCTCTGCGCGCTCTGGGCACCAACCCCTGCTCTGTTTGTCAGTCCCTGATGACCACAAACTCGGGGCCCCAGACAAGAAGGAAGACGTTACAGCAACGTCGGATGCTCAATCCTTGGACTGCCATGAAAGCGGCAACTGGAAACAGGCCGGCCAAGGTAAGCGAGCAGGGAGCGGGGGAGTCTACCCTGAAATGGGTTCTCGTGAAGTCAATCAGTGTCCCCCCTCCCTCGGTCTCACTACCCTTAATGTCTTCAGATGTAAACAACATACAACCTGCATTGTCGGTTGACCTAGACATAATTCCGGATCAAACAAACGAGGCCTGCAAGGGCGGAGTCAGTGTGCTTGAAGTAAGCTTGCTCCCTCCCTCTGCCTCTCCGCTCCTAGTCCCGCATATCAGTGGGCCTCTACTCTCTAATGACACACCTGCATGCAGATTGAGTCATCCACCAGCGCTTGAGCCGGAGCCCGTGCCGGAGCCCAAGCAAAACACAAACGCCCAAGGAAAAACCATCCAAGCGATTGTCCCGGAAACAAGTCCTGAGGGTTTTATTCTCCCTTCGTCCTGACTGATGTCGAGATGATCGAAGGAGAAAATATAACCGCAAACACTGTAACAGTGCTTGTTCACACACCTGTTCAATCACACGGCCCCGCTGGGCCACCTGCCACTCAACATGCGATCCCGACCAAGTCTACAGAGATGTCGGTTGCTTTGGGCATGCCATCCTTTAGTTCCTCTAACGATGTCAATTCTAAAATGTCCAACAACTTGAGTGATTCTTGCGGCCCACGCGGCTCCTGCTTAATGTCGGAGCACTCCACTCTTCAAACAATGTCTCTGACAACATCAGCTCTAAGAAAGAAGTCACATGATACATCTCAACGAGGGTCAGCGAACATTGCGCCACAAATGCTTAACCTGACAAGGCTGCCTGATACTTTGGCATGCCCTGTAATTGAATTTTCTACACTTGAAATCCACCAAATGATAGATATGGATGGACATAGAGAGGGAAATGAAGCTCCAACTAACCCATTGCATGGCGAGTTGCCCTTTACGCCTAAAGTGCAAAATGCAGTTGATCATAATGCAAAAAAAGGCAATATGGATCTTCATAATGCAGGACGTGAATTGCGTTTGATGGCACAATTGGATGCCGATTATGCAACGGCCAGGAAAAAACTGTTAGCACACCATGAGCTATGACATATAAATAGACAAAGTCCATTGCCGCAGCCCATATTATTCGATCAACTAGATCCAGTTCCACAAGCAAACCGTTTTCGGTACGATCAAATTGTACTGACTGACGCCAGTTCCTTCATGGCTAGTCAGCGATCTGAAAACTTGGGCTGCACGCACAACCTAAATCCGAGGGCGTCCTTACTAAACAACAACTCATACCATTCACTATTAAATAACCATGCATCAACGAGTACTCCAAGAGACCGACAAATCCGGACCAAGAAACAAATGCCTGACAACCCTGTAAACTCTCAATCGAGTGCCAAACGGCAAACGCTGGAGGACATTTCAACGAGTTTACACTCTCGTTCCGATGTCTCCTCGTCTGCAACACAAAAATCAAGTCTCTCGGCTGCAGCAGCCACCCAGATCTACAACAACATGCTTGCTGCTTCATCAATGGCGATGATTCCTTTTACAAAACTTTATGGATCAATTCACGAGGCTCTCAAAGATCAGACATCTGTAATAGCGGCTTTATCTGAAAAAATGACGAAAGTTGAACATTTTAACAACTTCCTCACAAACCAGATTTCTAGAGAGGCAGATCTCACGGTGCGCTGGCAGGAACGCCTGACTGATCTAGCCACGTGACATCACTGCCAAAATGACACTTTGTCAGAAGGCTTACTGGACACCCTAAAATGGATGCGCCACAATGCCGATGTGGCCACATGTAACCCAGTGCGGCTGCTCTCTAATGTTGACAAAACGACAGAACAATCAACAATTGTGCCTACAATTGAATTACCATTGAATGGTATGTCTAAAGCTTTGGTTGGGAATAAAGCAAGTGGAAAACAAAGTGATCAGCACCCCTGAATGTGCCTCAAATTGGACACTCTAAATTAACAAATCAGAACCTTGCCCCATCGGCGCAATTATTACATCCAGAACAGACGCAAGTAATCCTCAAAAATGTCACCCAAAATGCCAATAACGGAAAACTCAAACACAACCTTGAGCCAATTTGATGTGACCTCTGATGTTCATCGGCCTGTGGTGAATTCTACGAACGACATGACTGCGCCAATCGTGATACAGCCATCTCGGTGCCCGACCAATTCGTTTGGCATCTTTGAAAGATCAGCCAAATCAATTACCACTGCCCAGCCAGATGCCTTACCTGTTAATTTTGATCCACCAAAGCGCCCTTCCACCAAAAACTTGCAAGAGGCCAAATGACCACAGTTAACAAAAGCCAAACCCAAAGTAAAAAAGTTTATCAGAAACCTGTCTTCTCCGAAGCAGTTGGGTATGTTCAAACGGGTGGACTCAACAAAAGAAGTGGAGGGCAAACCAAGTATTGCCACAGAAGATCGTGTTACCTCAAACGGCGCTTTAATCTCCATGACTAACAAAAGGAGAAGAGTGGAGTCTGAGACTGGTACTGTTGATAATTCCAAAAATGGATACGAAATAGACCTTTGTGATCTATCCACATACTCGCATCAAGGAGACTCATTTGAGAGCCATGAAATGAGGGAAATCGATCACTCAAAGCCGAATCTGAAATCACTTCCTAGACCAACTAAACCAATGTCCAACCAAAGACCCAAACCACTTGTTTTGAATCTGCACGATAGAAAGGTATCAAAAAGACCCCAAGATCATCACAACCATCCAAAGGAGCCTTTATCAAAATCGAACCCAAAATGCACCTTAACCCAACAGAGTAAAAAGGTACATTATTCATCAAGGGTCCACCAAAATGACTCTTCTTCTCTATCATCCCAAGTTGGGAAATTACGTCTTCAAAACATTCAAGACGATGAGAATGAGGTCAACCTAAATCGTACCAACATGATGAAGTTATTTAAATGTACCCCAGCGCTATGTACTATTGAGTCAAATGATATCAAAATTGTGGAATATCCAACGGAACGCACTGCTGACCAAGTATTCCTGCACATTGCTTCTGCTTCAGTTCGAAAAAAAATCATGCGAGCTTCTGAAGAATTATTGGCCTTTGGTTTCAATATAATGACAGAACCATTGGTGCAGACAAAGAGCGTGAACAGCTGCTCTTCACCATCTTCACCTAAGCATGACACCACGCTGAGTTGCAACGACCTGAGAAAATCACTTGCTGAAGTTTCAAAAAGAGAAAGCCATTACATGAAAAATAGCCGCAAGTCGACATGGGAAAACCTCAAATCCATTTCCCATAATGTGAGCCAATAGCAAGGATCTGTAGGGCATGAATCCTGGTACGAGTTCCTATCCTGGAATACGAGAGGGTTCACGCACCTTTTTAACAACTTCAAAATCAATCTAAAAAGGGTGATCGTAATTTGCTTACAGGAAACGTGGCTAAGCGACGTGCCGACAAGAGATGGCTTTAAAATTCACTTGAATCCGGTGGTAAAGAACCTCCAAGGTCGTCCCTACTCGGGCCTCCTAACAATGATAAAAATCAGCATTTGGTGGAAAACACTGGAAACGTTTAATCCTAATCCCTTTATTCAGGGATTGGTCATGCAATCATCCCATTCTAAATTAGAAAAGCGTCAGCACTTACTGATCATTAATGGATACTGGAACCCCCACAAAATCAGCACAGTGTCTTTTCTAAAGGCTACCACTCATCTGATTGACAACGCAGTAACATCCTATAGAAATCTATAATTTGTTGTGGAGACTTAAATTGCTCCTGGTTTGCTTTCAACGATGATCAACAGAAAAATATACCGTTGGAAGACCATGAGATCTCTAGTCGGAGTCGGGCCTGGATGACGGCTCTAAAAAAATGCAATTGCCATATGGTAAATGGTAATGCCAAAGGGGACGATCCCCCGGTTTCCACCTGGCATCGTGAGGCCTCACACAGTATTCTGGACTACTTCTGGGTATCACAAAACATTGTGGAAAAGACTATCCATCTGAACGTTGTTAAAAAGATCAACAACGATCATGACCTTTTGCGATTCTCATGTTTCTTGGAGTGGGTACACTAGGATGGGCAATATGAAATACTGATTACAGTCAACGCAGGGGGAAATCGCCTGCGAATAAACAGCCCCCAACTTCAAATTTTGAGTGACCAGCTACTCAATCTTCATGAAGTTCATCAAGTCAACTATGCCCCGTTGGTCAGCCAATTTAAGTTCTCAATGGTTGGGGCCCGGTCAATGGGTATGTCTCACAAACATGTGTCATGCACAATCATTTCAGAACAAAAGAAAACCATGCGGTCCGATATAAGACGGATGAAAAGAAACTTTAGTCTTCTCATAAAGCCTGAAGAGCTAAGAAAGGTAATCAAACAAAGGCGACAGACGGACCGAAATTGGTTAAAATCTCATAAAATGATTATTCAACAAAATAGAGCTCAAGAAATGATGAAAATCGTGGTGACTAAATATGTGAGACAAATATGGGCTATTCTTAATACAGGAAATTCTCGATGCCCTGCCATCATTTCAAACAAAATAAACAGTGTGACTTGGGAGGATCATTTCTCTGTAGTTTATCAGAAGCCACATGATGAACCGCTTACAGCTACAAGGTCCGCTGATGTCAATTGGGATTTGAAGATGTCCATCACTGACATAGTGAAAATGATCAAGAGCCTAAAGAATTCTCATGCCGCTGGTCCTGACATGATTACCAACGTGATGTTGAAAAAACATGCCCAACAATGGGCAGCTTTGATCGAAGTTCTGTTCAAGACGATATCTATCATGAAGCAAATTCCTGATTCATGGCTGGAGGCAGTTGTAGTCCCAATATTCAAGAAGGGCAATCAGGCTATTCTGTCGAACTATCGCCCGATTGCCCTTCTTGATACAATCGGAAAAATCCTGGGCTCATGTCTCCGTCAAAAACTCGCTGTATGGGCATCTAAGGCAAAGATTTTGGATATTCGACAAACCAGCTTCACTCCAGGAGTAGGCGTAGAGGTAAACCTGCTCATTCTAAACATATTGAAGCTGGAAACCCTGAAGTCGAAGAAAAAATTGTTCCTAGCCTTCATTGATATGCGTCAAGCATTTGATAAAATAAATTGTGGCCTGCTCTGGAAGAAGCTGCAGACCTGGGATTGTCCGAAATCCATATTGGAGTCGATAGAAGCACTTCACACCGGGACATCAATGTAGGTTCGGCTAAACAGTTAAGGTGACCTATCAAACAAAACTTTCACACACAGGGGCGTGAAACAAGTATTACCTGTACTTTTACATTTTTAAGATGAATGCACAAGTGAAATCCGTTTTACAATCGCATTTTTGTACTTGTCCTCGCTTAACCTTACTTATGTCTGGAAATTAAACAGATAGAGCCAATTTTGAGGAATGTCTCCTTTTCTATTATTTTGGGTCATGGTTTACAGTGGATAGAAGTGCTCGTGATACACTAATTTAAACTACATTCAGTTCTCCATTAGCAAACCGTGCAAGCAAGTGTTAGGTCAGTGCTGCTTTGAGCGTGGAACACGCCACTGATATGCTTTCTATATGTTTACTGTAAGAAAAAGCTCATGCACGTGATATAGATCCACCGCAAGTGATTAGGCTACATTTTTTTTTCTGATGCCAAAACATATTGTTGATGTTAATGAAGATGGAGTTTATTAAATTGCCAGTTGTTGATGAACTTTTGTTTGATTTGATTTGATTTGGATTTGTAAGGGGCTGTAGCCCAAAGGCATGCAGGCAAAAAAGCAGCGGACCTGCAGCGAACCTGGAATGTTACTTGTATGTTGTTGTCTAGAATAATCTATAAAGATGTGCATTATATAAATGGATGCTTTTGAGCACTGACAAGTACCAAGAAAAAAGGCAGGTTATTATATCTCTTCTGTAGCCAATCTGGGCTTTGATTGTAAAATATTGTGGGTGACTTCCCAACATAAATTTAGGGGATCACCTTTGGTTTTGATTTACTATTTTAATAAAACGGAATATTTAGTTCATATACAGTGTGTTTCTAGTCTCTAAATGTTGGGTGGGATTGTCATAATAGGGGGTGTTAGAGCAGGGGTTGAGAACACTTTCAAAGCTCTGGTTTATCTTGCAAATCAACTAACTCACCTTACATCATATAGTCAGAATCTTTAGGATCCCTTGGGTGCTAATAGCTAGCACTCCCTTGATGGTGGTCATACAGGGCTGAACACAGTGCTCATCTCTCATTGAGGCCCTTGTTCGGGGCTACCAAGGCTCTGCCTTGCGGGGTGTTACCGGCCAGGTACTCCCTGTTGATGCTGGTGTGATCTATATCACGTGCATGAGCTTTTTCTTAGAGTAAACATATAGGCCCTCATTACGACCCTGGCGTTGGACCATGGTGCTAATAGCACCATGGTCCATGCCGGTAACTTACCGACTCCGCCATGGCGGAATGGAGAATTGTGAATGGGGAAGGCGCTAAGTAGGTGCCGCAAATTGCAGCACCGTACTTAGCACCAAGGTCCCTTTGCGGGTTGTTTTTAAACGCCTGCAAAAAGCAGGCATTAAAGTCTCCAACCCGCAAAGGGACCTCGTAATCAGGCGTTAAGGGTTTAACGGCGCTACCACCTTTTACGACGCCGTTAACCCCTTAACGCCTGGGTTGTAATGAGGGCCATAGAAAGCATATCAGTGGCGTGTTCCAAGCTCAAAGCTGCACTGACCTAACTCTTGCTTGCACGGTTTGAGAATGGAGAACTGAATGTAGTTTAAATTAGTGTATCACGAGCACTTATATCCACTGTAAACCATGACCCAAAATCATAGAAAAGGAGACATATCTCAAAATTGGATCTATCTGTTTTATTTCCAGACATAAGTAAGGTTAAGCGAGGACAAGTACAAAAATGCGATTGTAAAACGGATTTCACTTGTGCATTCATCTTAAAAATGTAAAATACTTGTTTTCCCTGACTCATCCATAGAGCATGCACTAGGCTGAATTACTAAACCATTCCAGGGCCTCTTGTTACAAATAAATAAGACGGCAAGAGATTTGAATCAGGACCACATTGTAATTAATGGCCTAAGTAAAACGAAATATAGAAGCGGCATCCCGGAGGGAGTATGACTCAACGGAACAGATTTGTAATAAAAACAGAACTAATGTCTATTTAGGAAAGAGCTGCGTGGATCCATGCTGAGGCAAACGGTGCTCTAGGATGCCCATACCTCATGCCCTTACAATTAGGATGTAAAAACAATCTAACTGTCCAAACAATGTTGGTGGGTTCATAAAACCAATCCAAACGAATACTGAATGGAAATTATCAGAAATGAAACCGAATAATAGCTATTGAAGCAAAGTTGGAAGCACTATGCATCTAGAATGTGTCATAATTGAAATGCCTCTACAAACCTAACAAAAGAAAAAGCGAATAATTTTGCTTGCAGATCATACGAATGGAAATTACCTGGTAAACGCAAATTAATGTTAAATGTGTGTCCTTATAAAGACAAGTCAAGACAAGACGCGTTTTATTAAGCTGAACACACCGAGATTGTGGTTTCAAAGTGAATACAACATGATAGGCAAAATAATTGAAAGAATAACAAACACATCAATAAATAACAGTAAAAACTATGAAACACACTAACAAAATCAGCCTAAAACATCAAAATTAAAATTAGAATAAAAGCAGTTTGAGCAAGGTGGAAAACCAAAGGAAAACGGCATAGCACCATTGGCGTGGACAAGAAGTAGCGGGACTATGGTCCCTGCTGGCCTGCCCTGACTCCCCACAAACCCCATCACCCCGCCCTTTCACACGCGCAATTTAACCCCCCAAACACACCTAGTGTGTATGGGAATTCTCACTGCACTGCACTGATGTGCACGTTTCAAATTCTTCCTACATTTTTATTTGAAAACAAAACCATTCTGGAACGGTTTATTTTGAAAAAAAAAAGTATGGGAATAGTAAAAAGTAGTTAAAAAAAAGTAGAGAAGCAACGCAGCCAACCACTCCTGCCCACTTTGACCAATGGGCAAAGGACCCCCCGCCGCTCGAGCTCGTCAACAAAGCAAGGGCCACGCCACCCTACGGGGTGGTCTGGACCACCATGCATTTGCAACGCAATACCCATGATGACCATGCTGCTTTAGGGGCACGCTGCGAGCTGCACTAGGTGAAAGATATAAATATTTGTTTTAATCAAACACATCTTTCACCCATAGTAAAAAATAAGGCGTCCGTTCTTGGCTCAGGACACCCACATGTGCCAGCCAACTCTGTGAGTGGCCAGTAATATTATGCACAGTAATGAAACCATAACAAAATATGTTCATGCTGGCTCTGCCAGTACATGCCAATATCCCCCATGTGAGAACATTCTCGTATTGGCTTTGCTGTTAATGCCAGTAAAACTGTCCTACCAAAGAGAAACCACATGATATTGCTGCCTGAACGAATGCTTGCCCAACTCCCATAACACCAGGCTACTCTTCAATTTCACTTTGGCTCAACGCCAGCAAAATATATCAATGTTACAGTAGGTAAGCATTTTCATGTTTGGCTGCACACATGCCTTTACCCACCATCTAAGAATATACAATACAGTTGTCTTGCCCCTTAAGTTTGTAAATAAACGCCACACCACAGAACATGTCCAGTCTGCCCGTCCACTTGCGCTATGAAACCCCTGCCCCAAACACCCTTCCATGTAATTACATTCATCAAGTTGACTTTGACCAAAAATGCCAATCCTTTTCTCACCTTCTCTGAGAGGCTCACTGTCTCCAGAGGCCTGGTTCTCTCTAGGCTGGACTACTGCAACAGCATCTTTTGAAATCTGCCTGCCTTTACTCTTCACCCTCTGCACATAATCCAGAACAGGACTGCAAGACTTGTCTGTGTCCTCATGCCCAGGCATCAAATGAAATCTCTCCAGTGGCTCCAGGTGGCTGCAAGGATCAAGTTCAACACCCTCTGCATCGTCCAAAAGGCTTTCTGGGGCCAGGGATGACGCTACACCCAACTCTCTCTTCTTAAACACTTTCCTTCTCGAGCCCTCCCCTCATCCGCCTCCAAATCTCTGAGAGTCAAGTGTTTCGCCAGGCTGAGAGTGCAGGGTTGATCTCTCTAGTCGGCTGGTGCTTCCTCTGGAACAGCCTCCCTGTCTCGTCAAACTTGGGCAGGACCAACCTCAGGTTCTGGAAGCAACTGAAGACCTTCCTTTTCGCTTCTGCTTTCTCTTCTCTCTCTCTCTCTCTCTCTCTCTCTCTCTCTCTCTCTCTCTCTCTCTCTCTCTTGCACTGCCTCTGGATCTGCAGCCCTACAGTCCGCTGCCTCCTAGCACTTACTAGGCCACCCCAGCGGCAATCACTTGAACTTTGCTTATTGCACTCTCATCTTCACTCCCCCTGGCACTTCCCTTCTCCCTTTCCCCCTGTACTTGCAGAATCTGAATGACACAAGGCTTAGTAAGATTGTGATTTTGTTCCCCCTGTATTCCCCTTCCTTTTCTTGTCATGCCTAGAAACACTTGTGTACAGGCATGTTATAAATGACTTATCTTATCATATGGTAAAACATGTAACAAAACAACCATGTTCCAATATCCCTTGCTTGAGACCCAACTGTGCATGCTCATATTCATACCCATTCACCCACTTGTCTCTCAACCAGAGGCGGCTGGTGATTTTTCAAATTGAAGAGGAATAAACATTTCTCATATACACACACCAGAGTAACCAAGCACAGCGAGGGACCCCAAACCATTCAAAGGGGAACGGGGGTGTTTCCAACAAAATAAATGTTTAAATAATGGGTTAAAATTGTGCTTTATACAGCATACTTTGGGCAGTAAATTAGGACAAAAGCCAGCTCATGTGCAATTGGTTTTGTAGGCTGATGCCGATAAATAATCTAATACATGCAAGTCACCAACAGCGTACAGGAGTATTAATGTTTTAATTAATGTAATGGTTTACAATAAAAAAATGCAATGTCACAATAAGAAAACATGTTCAAACTGGCTGCACTAAGTAGGCTAGCCTAAACGCTTAACAATTATGCTTGCTTTCGCCTTGATGATGCCAAGTAAAACATGTCATGCCACAGTTAGACATACCTATGCCAGTATAACCACTTAGTAATATTTATCATGATTACTTTATCATATACGGCCAAAGAAATATGCAAAACCACAGTAAGACAAGGCAAGACTGGCTGTACCCAAATACCAGTCTAGTCAGGTTGCACACTTATCATTCTTGCTTTATCAGAGATGCCCAGTAAAATATGTCAAACCACAGTAATACATGGCTAGACTGGCTGCACCAAAATGCTAGACTTGCCACCTAATAACACGTATTATGTTTACTCTATTATAAATGCCCAAACAAATATTTCATACCACAGTAAGACATGACTAGACATGCTATTCACACATGCCAGTCTAGTCAGGCAATATAATTTATCATGCTTACTTTATTATAGAAGCTCAGTAAAAGTTTTGAAAATAAACAGTGTCATGCCACAGTAAGAAATGACTTGACTGGCTGCACCAAAAAGCCAGGCTAGACACTGATAACACATATCATGCTAGCTCTATCAAGAACGCCAATTATAATTACATTGTGGCACACCCCCATTCCTCCACACATCACCTCTCCCACCCATCCTCCAACCCCTAAAATCACCTCCTCAGCCCAGCATTAAAAAAGCACACACACAATCAAACAGCATTCACTGGTTCATTTGCACATGCACTCATATACTCGCACACCCCGCACACCATACATCACATAATATGAATATGTCAATCACATGCCCTGTGCGCCCACCGGCCTCCCCCAAGCCGCAAAATCAGAAATAATTTCTTTTTGAAATCACACTGACTTCATAAAATAAAATATTTTGTAATTCATTGAACGACTACATTTTTCTAACTCACTGAAAGACTTGCTGGCATTCCAAGCCTATTTTGATGTATGTGTCAACTGCTCCTTTCCCTCAAATTAAAAATTTGGAAAAGTTGTAAGAGCATAATACAACATCTCGCAATTGCTATGATATGCATTAGGCATTGTTTGTTACCGCAGATTACACTGTACAATGAGGGTCGTACCAACTTCAAAAGACATTTGTGAATTATCCCCTGTCGAACGGCTACACTTTTCGAGTACGACTTCTCACGGGTGCTTAAAGACAGTTTTTGGCAATCTGTGTTACTGGTTGTGACAATCACTGGTGCCGTTGCTATGCCATAAGGCCATGAAGTGCAGATGCTGCAATTTACCTAGGATTGGCAGATTTTCTGTTTTCCAGTCAGATTTTGATTTAATTACTCCCATGAAATCACACTTTACTTAATTTGTGTGGACCACAGAAATTGGACTTGGGTGGGGGCCAGGCTCTAAGCTCCATGTAAAATAAGAAAAGTATCATTCCCTGGGGCAAAAACACTTCTCTTAGTTGCTCCAAATCTGTAGCTTTGTAAAGGTAGGCACCTAATATGGAATACATGAGAAAAGTGTTATTCCATCAAAGAATGCAACTTGACACCACTTTGGGCTCTGTTGGAAGGGGCTGCCAGTGCTAGTGTAGTTTGATGGAGGATGGTGTAGGGTCCTTTTCTCAATACAGGAAACTCGGCTGCGCTGCACTGCACTGACAGAGATGTCGGGTGGTGCAGCCTCGACCAAGTTCCCCTGGACCCATAGGGCCAAGTAGAGGGAGCAGTTTACGTAGAGGCCTTTCCTGGATGGATAGTGGTCGGAGGTCCATGGACTAGGGATGGAGGGAGCCTGAGCCAGCAAACGTGCGATGAGTGCATTTAGCACCCCACAGTGTTGTGTTGTGGATGCAGGCCCTTTAACAGTTTCCATTGCATTTCATCTAGAACTGTAGCTTCATAGTACTATATCTGATATTACATATTTGTACATACTGGTATTTTCCTCAATAACTGGCATATTATTGTATCTTTTCTCCCATTGGGCAGCTTCAGTCCTGGTGGAGCAGGTGGGAGCACGGAACTCGGGTCCTGCAGGGCCTGCCAGGGCCTCTTAGACAAGTAGCTTGGGGGTTTCTGCGGAGACAGCACTGTGGAAGCAGTGGCAGCCCTGACCCTTTCCAACTTTTGGATTATCCCCTTTGGATACTTTTGGGGTTTATTTGGCACACAGAGGGGTTAGGTTCAGATCCCAAGCTCTAGTTAACTTATCCATGCGCTAACATGGTGGTGAAGACTCGATTATATGGAATAGAAAGGTACTCCCTACTTAACGGGAACTCAGCGGAGGAATCAGATATCAACGAACCAAAAAGTGTTCCAGTTAGGTACATCTTAAATATGACTTACGACAAATTCAGCATAGAAACATGCAATAGTGAGTTAATCATCTAGTTACTCATGCGCATGATGTATGTATGAATACATAAAGCACAAAATGGACCATAAATTGAAAGAAGCCATTTGATATTATTCTTGAGGAAATCAAAAGTTAAGTGCTTAGCCCAATTCTAAACAAACCCAACTATAAAAAATATAAATACATCATCTATCATCACATTGTCTGCGAGACAAACAAACTAAATTGTAACACAAGTGTACATATAAATAATCACAGTGCAACAAGTTACTAAATAGTGAAATCTAGGACAGAAAGAAACCTTTACAGTAAGAAAACAAGAAAGGGTTGTCAGTAGGTGGGTTTAGTTACTCTTGCACTATATCTAACTTGCCCTATCTAAGATAAGTGCAAATCACTAGGGTAATATTCCTACATACATTTTATAAACACATTAGTATGCGAAATGACCCAACATTTCACCAGTCTTGTATTCATTAAAGCTGAACTACAAGTGTGTTTTTAAGCAAAATCTATTTGGTTGTTAAACAAATAAAAATAACTAATTTCTGATGACATGTCAGAAAGGGGGTTATGAAATGACCTGGTGATAAGGAGCATTTCAAAAGTGTGAACCAACCCCACTGACATCACCATAGTGCCCAAGAACCGCCAAAAGCCCTTCGCCAGAAGAAGTCTGAGTATTCCATACAGATGAAAGAAGATATCCCATTTGACTCCTGAGCCGAAAATGAAAAAAAATGTATACAAATAAAGCAGGATGTGAAACAAAAGAGAAGGGGCACTAATGCAAGGTGCCCCCTTTATGACAAATATGCCCTGGGCCTAGAGCATCGAGTAGATGAACATCATGACTGATCTTACCTGTCTTGAAAACACATGCTATCCTTAGTTCACTGCCCACACCTGCCAATTGTGAAGAAAGGGGACGTAATCCTCAGTTGAACATGGAAATGTCCTCCTATCGGGCTAAGTGCTGAAAGCCTGTTGGAAAGTAAGCTATGTAAAGAATACAATAAATGACCCTCCAGTGACCTTATGAAACATATAGGCGGCTGATATTCATACAATGAACCTGCCCTCAGTTATACCTCGAGTTCCACTGAAAGATGTTGCAGGGAAGGCGGGCAACAATAGCCGTTGATTGTAACCATCTTGGTGATGGTGAAGTAGAGTGAGCAACAGGCAAACAGATGTTATAATGTACCTAAGTGGCCTGAGCATTCCAGAGGTCCTGGAGGGATAATAATAATAATAATAATAATAATAATAATAATAATAATAATAATAATAATAATAATAATAATAATAATAATAATAATAATAATAATAAAACATAGCATCATGGTTTCATGGAGTCGATTGGCAGAGAGCCCTGTGGATGTTTCAGGAGGGTCCAGGTCACATGCCTTTTTATGGCCAGGTGGGCGGATGTCTCTGGGTGTGTGATGCCTGGTACGACCATTGTGGCATCCTGGTTCCTCCATGGCCACAGGTGGCATGAATCGTTTATGAGCATTTGATGTGTGCAAAAGGGCATGCAACTATCTAGTGGTTGCTGGATGGCAGCAAACATGTGAAAAAATAGACTTTAGTGGGACAGACCCACAGCATATTTCAATGGCGTTCATACATGTACTACCGTTCACTTCACTTTCAATGATGTGCTGAGAGCATCTAGCAGGATATCACATTTTCTCTGACATGCACACTAAGTGAAGCTCCTTCTCACAGACCAACCAGTATTAAGCACATTCTGCTTCATGGACAAAAGTGGTGTGTGTGTGTGTGTGTGTGTGTGTGTGTATATGTACAATTCTCTGTTGTGATTAGACTACTCAATTCAATGTAATGCTTGGCACACTAAGATTTTATTTTGTTTGTTTTGTTTTATTTGTGATATGGTTTAAAGCAAACCTTACACAATAACCTCATTAGATAAACACATAAACATCACAATTTTAAATGCATTAGTAAGACAAACATCATGCTTACACTTACACATTAAAAGTTGAAGATGCATGCCTCCTCCAGCAATTACAACAAGGCAACCAGAAGTACATCAGGGAAGATATTCAGGACAAATCTATGAGTAGCAATCATCGGAGGCAATTGATGTCCATACAGAATCCTTGCACACACAGTGGTTAATATAATGTAGTCTTCAGAATGGACACATATTATAACATGTTTTATCATATATAGGGCCTAATTCGAGAACGTTTTCCAATGGGGGGGTTTGCCAATATAAAACGCTTCTGTGAATAAGGCAATATATATAATAAGATGCTCCGATGTCTCAATAATTGCCATATTTGCACACAAAATGGCAATCTGAATGAGCTATGTTATTTCTAGCACCAATCACTTCATGTGTCGGGAGAAGATTTAATGAAATGATTGTGCCAATTGGGACATGGGAATTTGATCACATAGGTGTTAACATCATTTAAATACTCCTCATCCATTATACCATAATATATAAGAGTTTGGAACCACCCAACTGATCCCTTGTCATACATCATTCATCCTGAACATCAGTTTTGCATTTGTTTATTTATGAGGAATTACAGATCAGAATTTCCCCACTGCTGTTTATACTCCTTAGAAGCAACTCCTCACAGGACACCATCCAAGAATTTAGGCCACTACAGCTACCTTTCAAAGGAAGTGCATGTTATCATTATTATTATTATTATTATCATTATTATCATTATTATTATTATTATTATTATTATTATTATTATTATTATTATTATTATTGCATTTATTGAGGGCAGACATAGCATCAAGAATTGATAGAGTGATTTTCAGAGGTATACAACTATATAGATGAAAAAGAGTACTTTTCAGAGGTAACAACAACACAGAAATACAGCAGAGATAGGATACAGAGGGCCAGACAAAGCATGTTTTCTGGTTCTTTCCTTTTTGCAGTGGTGGATTTCTAGACTGCATGTGTCCTGGCTTCTGGTGGTGTGCTGCTGCTGGAGATGCTGAGTTTCTCTGCAAGGTAGATGGGTGACTTGAGGGTGACAACCTTGCAGATGATGTAGCAAGATTTGAAGGTGATTCGTGCGTGCAGTGGGAGCTAATGAAGGTCGACGAGGGTCGGGATGATGTGGTTGTATCTGCGTAGCCCCTTGATGAAGCATGTGGTCGCATGTAGGACACTTCTCAGGGGCACATGCAATGACGATGGGTGCCCTTCGAGGAGGGCATTGCCCCCATTCAGGTGTGATAGGACCTGTGCATGAACAGTGGACCTAAAGCTGTCTAGAGGGAGGAAGTGCTTTAATTTCCACAGGAGAGAGAAATGATACCAAGCTGTCTGAGTTTTCTTAGCTATGCGTGTCTTGAAGGAGAGATGTTTGTCGATGTGGAACCCAAGGGAATTTGCAAAGGAGGTGAGGTGGGTGTGAAGCTCTCAGGGTTCATGGTTGATATCCAGGTCTGTATCCTTGGGTGTTCAGTGTTGTTGGTGAGGAGTAGGAATTCGGTCTTGGAGGGGTTGTACTTCAAGTATGCACTGGACATTCAAGACTGGATCAGTGAGAGGCAGGTTTTGAGGATGTCATTGATGGAGTCAATCTGGAGGTATAGCTGTGTGTCATTTGTGTATTGGTGGATGTGGATATTTTGTGTGGCTAGGAGGGCTTCCAGTGGCTCCATGTATAGATTGAAGATCAGTGGGGAGAGGATAGGATCCTACGGGACTCCAGACTGATACCATTGGCACTCTAGAGGAGTCCATCTGAATAAACTGCTGGCGGTTGGTGAGGTAGGAACGATGTGAACCAGCGTAGGACAAGGTTGCTGATCCCCATGCGCCGATGTCGGGTGTCCACAAGTGCCTGGTTGTCTATTGTGTCGAAAGTGGCCAAAAGGTTGAGTAGAACCAGGAGCCATGGCTGGCCAGAGTCAAGGATGTTGAGGGCGTTGTCAACCACCTGTATGGTTTCCGATTCTGTGTTGTATCTGGGTCTGAAACAGGATTGGTAGGTTTGGAGGAGACTGTTGGTGTTGATGTGTTGCTGCAGTTGCACGGCTACTGTCTCGATGATCTTACCTAGGATCAGAAGATGGGTGATTGGCAATAGTTACCTAGGTTGTCAGGATCCAGAGTGGGCTTCTTTAGTAGAGCGGTATTTGTCCTGTCTGTATGATTGATGGGAATGTGCCTTGAGTTAGGGAGCTGTTGATGATCTCCAGCTATGGAAGAAGAGCTTCTGTCAATGAGGAAGGTGCTGATGGTGGTGGAGTTTTTGATGGAGTGTGGTATGGCAGGTTCGGGAAGTGGGTTGCTTGGAGTTCCTTGAGGAGTGCCAGGTCAGATGCGGTTATGGAACAGCAAGAGGTTTTCTCTTGTTTCCTGACGACCATTTTTCTGAGGTGGAGATCTCACATGCACCAAGGTGCTGGCAGTTTCGCTTTGCAGGTGCATTGCTTTAGAGGCAGGTGTCAGTCAATGGAGGCTTAGAGGGTGGCATTGAGTTCTTCCCATAGAGAGTCACAGTTTGGTTGCGGGTGGAGGTTGGCGAGGTCTTCCATGAGGGCTACCACCGCACATATCTTGAATGACATGAAGGTTTGTATGATGGGTTTCTCCTGGGAGTGCTTGACTGCGGTGATGTGCAGGATGTTAAAAAAGCCATGGCAGGGCGATCAGACCAGTCAAGGGGGATAGGATTGTAATACAAATACAAATACAAATAGGTGAGATGCAGTTGAGGGAATGCAGTGTGATGATGATTAGGTTGAGGATGTTACCTTTCTCGTGCATTGGGCCACCTCTCCTCCCTCCTTCTCTTACTTTCCCCTGTTCTCCCCAGACGAGGTTTCTAGACAAGTCTGATCTACGAAAGTCTCATCAAAACAGGTTCATCCATATTCCTCCAAAACCATCAAGGAACACATTGACTCCCTGTCTCCTGCCCTAGCCGACTTCTGCAACCACTCCTTTGCCACTGGAGTCTTCCCGAAACCCTCTGCCGACCCATCCTGCCCGGCTAACTATCACCCATCTCCATCGCTCCTTTCCTGGTCAAACTCTTGGAAAAGCTGGCCATCTCCCAGCTCAATCTCCACACTGAATCTGTTGGCTGTCTCCATGATCATCAATCTGGCTTCATAGCTGCCAGAAGCACGGAAACTGCTCTCCTGAACATCTGTGAAGACCTGCTCTCCAACCTTGATTCCAACACCCCCTGTGTCCTCATCTTATTTGATCTCTCTTCTGCCTTTGACAGGTCAACCATGCCATCCTGCTCAAACGTCTCCATGATAACCTTGGGATCATTGGTTAGGCCCTGGCTTGGCTGACTTCTTTCCACTTTGATCGACCCTCCCATGTTCAACCTAGGTCATTCCTCTCCTCTATATCTATCTCTAGCTCCACCTGTGGTGTTTCCAGGGCTCTAACATCTCTCCCTGGCTGTTCAACCAATACCTGCCACTTCTTGCCCACTGCATTTCTGCCCTCTGCCCCAACTTCCAGTGCTATGCAGATGACAATCATCTCATTTTCAGGCTACCCTCAGCCACCTCTTCTCCCACTCTCAGTGGTGTGCCACCAATGATCTCTGCCTTGCCGCAGTAAGACTGCGATTCTCCTCATCGGCACACCTGCTCTCTCCTTTCCTGTCACTCTCTGGCCGGTCCCTCTTGGCCCTCTTCCGGCTCCCACCTATGAGGCTGAAAACCTCAGTGTCATCTTCGACTCCATACTCTCTTTCTCTCCTCACATCTCTGATGTCTCTAAGAAGTCACACTATCAGCTGATCCTCCTCAGAGGTATTCTTCCTTTCCTCTCTTTCCCCCAGAGAATAACTGTCCCCATAGCTCTGGTTCTATCTAGGCTGGACTATTGCAACAGCCTCTTTCTAAATCTGTCTGCTTCTACTCTCCGCCCTCTCCAACTCATCCAGAACATGACTGCAAGACTTGTCCTTGGTCTCAAGCCCAGGGATCGTACCTCTCCAGGACTGAAATCTCTGCAATGGTTCCCAGTGGCTGTGTGGATTAAGTTCAAAACCCTCTGCATTGTCCACAAGGCCTTCTGGGGCCTTAACATCTTCAACTCCCTCTGCCTAAATATCTTCCTTCTCGAGCTCGTCGCTCATCCGTCTCCAACTCCCTAAGGGTCAGTCGCTTCTCCAAGCAACATGTTGGTGGTAGATCTCTTTCTTCTGCTGGGGCCTCCCTCTGGGACAGCCTCCCTGCCTCCCTGAAACTTGAGGAGAACCATCTCTGGTTCCGGAAGAAAACCTTTCTCTTTGCTTCTGCCTTTTCTCCTCCTCTCCCCTGCTGACTTACTGGCTGAAACCGAAACTGCACTGGTTATCTGGCCACCCTCTGATCTTGGCCCCAGCCATTCGCACACCTGCTCTGCCTTCCTGGCAACCCCCATACTTGGGGACTGTTTTCTGTATCCCTACAGTCCCACTACCAGCACTTGACACCTGTTGTCTGCACTAACCCTTGCACTTGCGTCCTGTAGGCTGTACATTTACTTATTGTTATTTATTCTTTTATCCCATGTCCTGCACTGTCCTCTCCCCCTTCCCATGCACTTGCACAATCTGAATGACACCCGGCCTAATAGGATTGTTGTCTGTCTTCCCTCTGCCCCCCCTTGCCTTGTTGCACCTTGAAACACTTGTGTATAGGCATGTTATAAATAGCATATCATATCATATCATATCATTGGGTCTTTCATGTGCTGTCTGAGGCTGAGGGTGTCGAGAAGGCAGAGAATAGATTCCTTCATTGGTTTGATGGCTTTGTTGACTGAGAGGTGGAAGTCTCCTAGGAAGATGTTTGTTGGCATGCATGATGGACATGGTGGTGATCAGGTTGGTGAAGTCTCTGATGAAGGTTGTGTTGGGTTTGGGTGGTCTGTAGATGGGATGGAAGGCAAATGTGTCTGTTGGGGAAAGTGGCAGGAGAGGATCTCGAAGGAGCTAATGTCATTGACATCAAGTCTGGTGCAGAGCAACAGGGTCTTGTAAAGGACTGCAAAGCACTCACCTGTCTTGTTTGTCTTGTCTATATGTAGGATGCTGTAGCTGTCAGAGATAAGGACGTCCAGGATATGGGTGAGAGTGGATGAAAGCCAAGTCTCAGTGATTAAGATAGTGTCAAGGTCATGTGCAGTGAGGAGACTGGTGATATCTGCTGCATGGGTGATAGCTGATTGGATGTTGGCGAGCATCAACGTTCCTGTTGATGACAGTGAGGGGATGCTGATGGGCTCGAGATTGATGTGGGTGAGGTTGCAGCATTGTAGAGTGGATGGGTGATGTTGTTGCCTTTGGGGTTGCCTGGTGATGGTGGGGATGGCCTGTGGAGGATGGAAGGAGAAAACACATCTTGGCACACATTTACCTGATGTCTGAGCAGGAGTTCAACCCCATGGATCCTCCCAGTCTGAACAGATCTAAACAGGAATTGTCCTTTTATTCATCCACCCTTCACTTTAGACGCCCAGGTAAAAGACGCCCTTGATCTAAGAGTTAAGAGCAGAAATGAAGAAGCAGGGCTTAGAAAATGGGTTGGGCCTAGACCATGTGACTTAGATCCATTTTCACATGTTCACCAACGACAAAGGAAAATAGGCAGGAGGGTGGTTTAAGCAGGGAAAAAGGGTGGCAAAACAGAAAGGCACCAACAGTTTAGCAGTGATTAACAGGTGGGTGGGGCTTCAGCCACAGGACCTAGATCCACTTGCACCTGCTCACCAACTGCAAAGGCTTGGTGCTGGAGGGCTGTTTAAGCAGGTAAAATGAGAGGCAAACAGGAAGGCACCAACAGTTTAGCAGTGATTAACAGGTGTGTGGGTTGTAGGTCATGTGATCTAAATCCACTAGCACCTGCTCACCATCTGTAAAGGAATAGACGCTGAAGGGCTGCTTAAGTTGGGAAAAAAGGGTGTCAAAACAGGAAGGCACCAACAGATTAGCAGTGATTGACAGGTGGGTGGGGCTTAGGCCACGTGGCCTAGATTCACCTGCACCTGCTCAGCGACTGCAAAGGAATAGAGGCCGGTGGGCTGCTTAAGTAGGGAAAACGGGTGGCAAAACAGGAAGGCAACAACAGTTTCACAATGATTGACAGATGGGTGGAGTTCAGGTAATGTGATGTAGATCCATTTGCATCTGCTCACCAACTACCATGTATAATGAATTAGGAGATGGATCAAGTAATTTTCTAAAATTTGAGAGACTGCTTCCATCTGACATGGACCCTCAGGAGTGAGAGTCTCAGCTCATGTCTCAAAGCCGTTATTGGAGTACAATTAAGGACAGCCAAAACTCTTTGCCATATAAGTGCTTCCAGGTTCTGCCAGACTTGCTTGTCCTCGATGGGCAACAATTCTGCCCCTTAAACTAAACATGGAACAACTTTGTCGCAGGTCAGGACAGGTACCATAGAGAAACAGCCATAACTATATTTTATTTTTGTTAATTGTGATGCATATATGTTGCACTTAAAATGCGTTCTCCAACCTATTTGTGGATTCTTATAGATTGAAAACCTTAAGTAAGTTAATCGGTCTACTATCAGTAGGGGACGTTTGTTCAGATATCAACTAAAAGAGGTTGACTTACGTCTGTTGGAAAACACAATAATCTTTCGTTTGCTGCAATTTATTTCTAAATCATTTGATTGTATGTGAACAAGCTGTTGGGCTATGGGTGTCTGATCTAGGACAACAAGATCGTCAGCATAGATCAACCAGTGAAACCAGAACAGTCCCAGTTTAGGATGTAATGGACCCAACCCTGGAGAAGACCCCTAAAGGTTTTAACTGGTTGGGTTAACGAACGCAGCCAATCTAGTTGCACTCAAATACTGATGTTAGTGTGTAATGCAATCAAAAGACATCAGGTAGTCCCCAGCCTTTCAGCTTCCCCCAAAGCTTGTTCTTGGTTACTTAGGGAGAGACTATGCAAGCAGCATACATTGGCCTTTTGTTACCCAACAGCTTTTCTGAGGCAAGTAGAGGACAACCCCATTCAAGGAATTTCCCACACCCTTGCCCTAGAGAAATCCTGCCTGGCAACATTGTATGTGTACAGTGACCTTTGCCAATGTTTCCAACTTGCCTAGGAGAATGGTCGCAAAGATTTTGCTTCCAACGTCCAAGAAATGTTTTGGGTGATAAATTAAAGGATCTAGACTGTTCTCCTTTTCACTTATTGGTGTCCGGTAGGATTTCTTTCAAGAATCCGTGAGCATACCCCCACCAAAACATTGGTAAATAATGGATTGAGAATTCCTATCCACATTTCCACATTACCTTTCATATTTTTATTTGAAATGTCTTCAGGCCTGGATTTGAGCTCTTCCTGTCCTCCACTTGGGTGAGTCCGAACCCTCAAATTTGGGTTCACTGCCTGAATTGACCAATGTTTGTTGTGATCAGATATGTGCTAAGAGATACAAAATAGTATGTTTTTGGTTTACTTTGCTACTTTGCTAGGTTACTCCACTTATTTTATATAAAAGAATGTTTTCAAAAATACATAACATGATATTCATAACTTGTTTCAATCAAACAGACAATACTAAAATTGCATAAATTATAAAAAACAAATGTTTTATATACCGTTTTGTGTGGGGTTAGTATGATGTGACTACACTTCTATTTTAACACGTCTGTGCTACATATGTTTTACAAGAACCAATCAAAACGTGAATTTTGCTTGCTTTTGAGTAAAAGAAAACTTTTTAGTGGTTCTTGAACAACTTATATTCTCCACAGTTTTCTAAGATGGATGTTAAAATAGAAGTGTAGTCGCATCATACTAACAGCACACAAAAACTATATAAAAACGTTTTTTTTCTGTCCTTTATGTATTTTTTGTATTGTCTGTTTGATTGAAACAAGTTATACATATCATGTTATGTATTTTAGAAAAAATATTTTATATAAAAAACTGCGTAATAAATTTAATATTTTCTTGCAATAATCAGTGTTTGGTTGGTTAAAATGTTGAAATGATGATCAGCATTCAGTAGTGCATCTAAGAAGGGTGTGATACTAAGGGAGGGGCAACCAGTCTCCTCTTCAGTTAAAAAGGTAATATAGAAGCCCTCCAGCTAATGGGTAGGATCCCCTTTTCTAGTATATTTGTAAACATGTTACCTAGAGTGCTAGCCCTCCAGGATGGGTTGCTTTTATATATTATATTTGGGATCGCATCCGGGCCTGGAGCTCTCGAGGGCTTCAATTTCTTAATTATTATCTCAAAGTCATCATTATCCCAATCTATTTATTTATTATTTTTTTATTTTAATGGTACAATAATCTATTTGCACATGTTTGCTCCCCTCATGATAATACAACTGCTCAATATAGGTCTTCCAATTGTACTCCAAGATACAATTGATCTCTTCTCCAGTAATGGAATTAATGGTCAAGTGATTTTGATACAGACTCCAGAATTGAAGACAATCAAAACTGTTGAGTGTGTTATCCATCCAAAAAACACTTTTTGTGAATATAGATGCTCTATGTCTCCTAACAAAGTTTTTATTTGTTGTTCTTACGTCTCATACCATCATCACAATTTTCTATTTTCAGTCTTTTAATCTCTTTAGAATGTAATCGTTTTTCAATAGCTATTAATCTACCATATGTTATCTCCGTAAGAGTAGATTTCTCCAACACCCTTTTGGCTTTTTGTATGTGTTGTTTTGCCAATCTAGAGATCAATTCAAATTCTACTGCAGTCGTTTGCCAACTAGGGAAGTTAATATCAATCAGATTGTCAAAGTGATATAAGTATGTATTCATCATATTTGCCGTCCAGGATATCCTATCACCCGCATTATTGACTCTGGTTTGCCCACTCATGATCTCTTTTGTGTCACCAGGAAAGGCAAAGCTAGTTTGTTTATTACATGGTCACTACGTGTGGTTGGTATTCCCATGAGTCTATCCATCATGTGGAACATCACAATAGGAATTGAGATATAATCAATCAAGATTTGCATCCCCCATACGGGTTAAAGCCCAAGTCACTCTCCGTGATGTATAATTGCGATAGGGCATTGCTATCAATAAAAGCTGGCCATGCTTCATATGTTATGTTAACGTGATCCACCCCATTAATAATTATAGCGTCCAGATCCTTCATGCACCAAGTGAGGTTAGATAAATCCTTAGTTGTTCTCCTAAATCATTGAAAATTCAAGTCACCCATTATCAAAAAGGGAGTTTCAGGCTTGTCCTCAATCTATAGCTCAATTATTTTGTCAAGCCTCTCAATACCTTGTTATTAGGTGGATTATAAACATTCATTATAAGTAGATCTTGTGCATTGCCAACCTTTTTGGCTTCAAATATACAAGTCAAAATATTGGGGCATTTGTCATAAGGATCAAGTGCCCTTAATCCAAGAAATTTCTTTGCACCAAATATCAGGCCCCCATAAGGTCTCCCTTTCAAATTCCTTCTTGCTTTTTTTTAATGATATAATATGCATCCAGAATATTCTCGTTCATCAAGAAAGTCTCTTGTAATGCAAAAAGGTCTACCCCTAATATATATTTTTAGGCAAATGGATTAGATAGGAAGGAGTGATAATGACACATGTTCCAGGACAAAATATCGATTTTTTGTTCTTCTTACCATTTCCCTGTCAATCGATATCACTAGCATTCTCCAAGGTGCATACACAAGTTCTATCTAGATTGATCATCGAGTGCTTTCCTATTTTTTCAACACAGCGTTTAACTAAGCTGTCAATGTCCAATGTACCTTCGGCATCCTAGTAGTTTTAATGATTGTCTTGCTGTTCTTTGCGTTCCTATCCCCTGTTTTTGAAAGAACTTTTGTGAACTCATAACCCAGAGCTGAAAGCTCCTTCCCACAACATAGGATAAGGTCCACAACAATAGGGGAAACCAAATGCACAACAGCCCGATTAGTTTCTCGTACCATCCGCTGAATCTGTACTCTAGTAATGTCTTTGGTTGTTATGTTCCTTAGGTCAGGGATTGGATGCATTAATTCCAATGTGTGCTTTCCGTTTAAGAAAGGGCCACATGAAGTAGCATACCTGTCCCAGATATTAATAATAGAAGTGTTCCCTTACACATATACAGCTATCTCCCTAAAATCTGATTTATTATGCTTTTATTGACCTTTGCTTCTTTCCCTTGATCACCCTTTCTTGCGCTCATAATCACATCCCAATCCCCCTAATCACTTATTTCTTTATCTCTCACTTCTTCCACTACCTCCTCTTGCTGCATGAATACCACTCAGTTTGTGTTTTTGTGGGCTGCATTTTCTCAGTTAACCAATAATCCAAGGCACCCTGTGTACCACCCTTCAGACCTCTTTGTTTATGTTCAGGGTACTTTTTTCCAAGTTTCTTATTCTCTTTCACTAATATGAATGCCTTCTTTCCCTCCACACATCTTGCCATTTAAGTTGACTTTACAGCCAGGGACATTGATTTTTTTAAGCACCCCTTTGTTCCTGTTATACGTTTTCAGATGCTTCTTTTTTTGTTGCACTAGTGCGGACTAACAGGTGGTAGATCTTCTTCACTGTCAGAGACAGGGGACACCCCCTCACCTCCTTATTTGTATCCCGGTTGTGCTCATCTATGTCTATATCACCTATGTCATGTAAAGTTAATATAGTTTCATCCGCTTCACAAACAGCATCCTCTTGTATCCCCATGTGTTGACCTAAGTCCCCTTGGTTTTGCAGATTTGTAGTTTCCATAGCCTCAACCGATTTTCACACAGGATTAGTGGCACCTATAGCCATATCTACATGCATGATCAGACTTTCTTCTATGCCTTTTTGTTCATTGTACAGAGTATTAAACTCTGTAAATAAAGCGTTTAGTAACTTAAGGTGTTCTGGATCACATATGTTCCCCCCTTCCGAGGTGTCTGAAAATGGCAAGCATCTATTGTCAGTAGGTGATAAGGCATATGCCATTTCGGTTATTGTGGCTAGATCCGGATATCGCTTGAGCTTAATAAGCACAATATTCTCCCTCATGTCGCTTGCCCCAATCTCTCTTGTTACTCAGGCATGGGCCTTACATCGATTTCTCTTTTAAGTTGAAGACCATATTCAGGAGGGAATTATTGTCCATAGGCATCACTTTCATAGGTTTGTCATTATCGGAGGGGAGTTAGTTCTCAAAGACCGGGTTACAGGGGGAGTGGGTTTATTTTTTGGCTTTAGTTAAGATGGAAGTTTTTCTTGCCCCGTTTTTGGATCTCCTCTTGTGTCCCAAATGCTTCGATTACTCCCAACTCCACCCCCTTAGATGGGAATTTCATTGACGATATACCCCTTTTTATTAATCTTTTACTTTTGTCCCTAGATGAGGCAAGGGAGAGTGTGTAGGCTTCCTTAACCGTACTTCTCAATTGGTACTTCTTTCTACAAATTGTCAGCATGTTTTGTAAGCTTAAGACAGCAGTCTAGTATATTGCCCATTATTACCTTTACACATTATTAAAACATGAACATTGGTATTTAGTGAGCTCCAATCAAATATCCAAACCATGTGGATAAAGCAGATAAACACAGGAACAAGACCAACCCAGCACACCAGCAAAACAGCCAAACAGCAAACAGTACTCATCTGTGCACTCAGATTGTGCGCATGCTTGTGCGCATGAACAGCGTTTTATCTAGCAGCCTGAAAAGGAGGTGTGGCCTCGTTTTGAAACTGATGAAAAATGGATAACATAGCAACAAATATGATTGAAGTCTCTTGAAATAGTTCACAAGCAAGGATAGTGATCCACAGCAAACAGCACTTGTCTGTGCTCTCAGCATGTGTGCGCCAATCGCTCTTGGTCCTGCCAGCAATGGCAGCTGTGCAGCCTGAATCACTAGGCCACACACCCTCTGCACTAAAACACAAGCAAGAAATAGCTTGTTTCTGCTTCGTTTGGACTCATCAGTTTGGTGCAGTTAACACATCAGTGCACGCCCTCTCTCAATTGGGATGACACATTTTAACCAAAACATGTGATTCGTGGATGGTTATAAATTAATATTCATCACTGGCATCGCATTGAATAACCTTCTACAACATTGTTTTTTAGTATGCCATTTCAGAATATGACAACCCCTATGAAAATCATTGTTGGTCTTACCACTAAGGGCAACAGTCCATCCACCACTTCTAGGCCATGTTACCTATGAATGGAAACACAAGAATACCATAGTTCAGCCTTGTTGGGCATCATCAGCGAGGAGAAGCTTTAGTCCCTGTGACACAGCAAGCAAGAAACCCAGGTTTGGGCATGCTCTCTCTCACTTAGGGAGTCAGACTATAACCAACGTATGTGATGAGTGGAAGGTTAAGAATTAACATTAAGCACAGGCACCGCTCTGAGCAGCTTCTAACATCATTATTGTACAGCCTCACTTTCATGTGCAAATCAGTCTTAACAGCAGTCCAGCCCAAACTAGTAGGTCACGTCTCCATTGTACAGACAGTCAAGAAACCCCAAAACATGTGTTTGCCTTGATGAGTTTCATCAGTGAGGTCCAGCTTGGTTCTGTATGGTTCAGTGAGTGAAAAGGCCACATTTGCGAATACAATCTGGGGCTGATTCATGGAATTATGTGCACCTAAAAACGGGCTTTGTGCGCCATTCTGCTCGCAAATCCCCATTTGTGAAACAGGAATTTGCGGGCAGAATGGCGCACCAAGCCCGTTTTTCGGCGCACATCATTCGATGAATCAGCCCCTCAGTCACTAAGGAGAACATGTACAACCAAAAAATATGATCAATAGCATTACTCTGGGCAACCTTCCATACCATTATTTTTTTGCTTGTCTTCAGCATTAAAGAAGAAGACAAACCCTATGCAAATCAGTTTTGGTCCTGCTGCGAAGGATAGAAGTCTAGTCTGAACAGTTAGGACATTTCTCCCATCAGAGTAACACAGGGGCCACCAGACATGGGGCCTCATCACGAGTCTGGTGGTAACCCTTAAATGCGGCGGTAGCGCTATTAGTGGTGCATTTAAGGGTCCGGCAGATCATGGCTTTGGCGGATTTCCCCCCCAGCTCTGAGCTGGGGGGAAATCCGCAGCAAAATTGCCGATTTTCGGCGCAATTACCGTCAGCCGAATGGGCTCAATGGGGAATGGGCAATAACCCTTCCGCCAAACCAGTGATCCGGCGCTAACAGCGCCGGGGGGTTTGGCGGTAGGACTATTAGCGCCGGCGCTAATAGCGCCGGCGTTACCGCCCAACTCGTGATGAGGCCCGTGGTTTGGCCTTGTTGGGCTTCATCAGTGAGCTTCATGTTAGACCTGTGTGACCCAGAGAGCTAGGGAGACACATCTCGGCATACCAACTCTCAAATAGGGAGACAAACTATACACATGAAATGTGATTGGCTAATGGTTACAAGTTCATTTTAACCACTGGCTTTGGTTGGAAGGTTGCCAAGAGCAATGCAAGAGGTTATAATTCATTGAAAACCTTCCAGCCATCACTGTTCTGTTTTGCGGAAGTCACCCCAAGTGGGACGGGCAAACCTAGCTGTGGGTCTTAAGCCAGTCATGCAAAAATCTACACCTTACTGAGGAGACGATGGGCAATTATATGATATGATATGGCATTTATAACGCGCCTATACACAAGTGTTTCAAGGCGCAATGAGGCAAGAGAGGGCGAACAGAGGGAAGACAGACAAGCGATCCTACTAGGCCAGGTGTCATTCAGATCATGCAAGTGCATGGGAAAGGGAAGGAGGGAAGTGCAGAGGGGGAGGGGAGAAGGGACAGTGCAGTACATGGGATAATAAGATAAATACCAAAGTAAAAGTACAGGCAGCAGGTGGCAAGTGCAAGGGTAAGTGCAGACAACAGGTGTTAAGTGCTGGTAAAGGGACTGTAGGGATACAGAAACAGTCCCCAAGTGTGAGGGTTGACAGGAGGGAAGTGCGGGAGTGTGACTTGCAGTGGTGGGGTCTGGGCACCGAGATCAGTGGGAGGCCAGGTAACCAGTGCAGTTTCAGTATCAGCCAGGAAGTTAGCAGGGGAGAGGAGGAGAAAAAGCAGAAGCAAAGAGAAAGGTTGTGAGGTGCTTCCCGGACCGGAGATGATTCTCCTCAAGTTTCAGGGAGGCAGGGAGGCTGTTCCAGAGGGAGGACCATGCCGAAGAAAGAGATCTACCACCAACTTGTTGCTTGGAGAAGCGTCTGACCCCCAGGGAGTTGGAGGTAGATGAGCAAAGAGCTTGAGAAGGAAGATATTTAGGAAGGGAGAGTTGAAGGTATTGAGGCCCCAGAAGGCCTTGTGGACAATGCAGAGGGGTTTGAACTTAATCCTCGCAGCCACTGAGAGCCAATGAGCTTGAAACATGGCTGGGTTTGATTGTGGTCTCATTCGGGAAGAATGTGACCTAGCACTTCAGGCAGCACTGCTGTTTTTGGGGTGCCATCACACCTGATTGCATATACTCTTTGTCCTTCTGTGATCGAATGTCAGTCAGAAAAATGTTGGTCTGGAGAGTTGACCAGGGCAATGCCAGGGATTGCAATTCATTAAAGACTTTCTAGCCATCACCGTTTGGTTTGCTAGGATGAGAAGTAGCCGGCAATGTCAACAGCAGAGAGAGAGCGGGGATAAACAGGAGCAGTTTTGACTCAGGTCAAGCGTGACATGGATTGAAGGGTCATGGATATCATAGGAGGCTGAAAATGGATAGAGTGGATGAGGTTAGTAGAGTAATATGGCAGAGTCTTGGTAGTGGAAAAAGAGGAGTGCTTCCTTTTTACCCATTCAGAATGAAAGCAGGATTTGCTCCAGTGGCACAAGTGGTGATGCATATGGATCCTCAGCTGTTGAATGGCTGGGCATACCAAGGGGTGAAGCATTGGGCAAAATGTACAAAAGGAGTGAAAAGAGTAGTGCTGCACACACAAATTTACATGTTAATGTTAATGTTAAAGGACATTTGTACCGTGCACTATCACCACCGTAGTGGTCCCTTGGCGCTCTGGCGGCTCTGAAAGAGGAGGGGAGGATGGGTTAGTGGGAGGAATCAGGAAAAGTGCAAGAGAGCAGTGATGCGCTGTTGGCGGCCTCAGCCCGGTGGGTCCATTGGCTGGGCCTGGGGTGTTTGCGGCCGGTAGTCTTTGTGTACTGTTGAGCAAGGCTATGTGTGTTTTTGTTTGTTGTTGCCATGTAGTGAAGTTTGTGCGGTTTGTTGTGCTGTAGGTTTTGGTTGTGTTTGGTTTGGAGTTTGAGAGGTGTATGCAGAAAAGGGGAAATTGTTAGTAGGGTTGGTTAGTTTGCATCTCTATCCTGAATTGGAGCGCTCGGCTTGCGTAGTCTCCCCTGTTGCGGCTCTGTCCTGATCTGGGTCTGACTGGCATGCAGGTTCCATACTCCTCTAGCCCCCGCCTCTAATATGCTCTCTGATAGTTCCCCTTATCCTCCATTTAGACTCTAGTGGGCTTGCCAATGACAACCTCTCAGGTGGTGGGGGAGATTGCCAGTGTCTCGGTAATTCCACGCCAATGTGGTACCTGGCGGTGATTAAGTTAAGGGTGGGCGAAGGTGTTGGTGGGGTTGTCTGTGTTAGTTGACTCAGTCTCCGGGCGTGCTGCCTGTGTTCCTGTCTATCTGATGTCACCCGTCCAGCTACCGTGGGCTTTGCTCTCCCCGGTCAGGGGTGTCCGTGTCTTTTCGGTTTAGTTGTCCTTTTTACCAGTTTAGTTTTCCAGGTTTAGTCTGTGGTGTTTTAGAGCCAGGTTTTTAGTGATTTCCTGAATTTTAGGTGCTCTTCAGTGTTTCTTGTTTCCTTTGGGATGCTGTTCCAGGTTTTTGCGGCTAAGTGGTAGAAGGAGGTGCCTCCAAGTTTTTTCTTGAGGTATGGTTTGAGTTGCAGGAGGATTTCGTTGCTCGATCAGAGGCATCTCGTTGGTTTGTAGACTGTTATTTTCTTTTGTAGGAATTCTGCTCCTTGTCCGCTGATAGCCCTGTGCGTTATGCACATTGTTTTGAAGGTGATGTGATGTTTGATTGGGAGCCAGTGTAGGGTTTTTAGGGCTGGAGTGATGCAATCTCTTCTGGATAGTTTGAGGAGTAGTCTTGCTGCTGCATTTTGGATCCGTTGTTGTTTCTTCAGGAGGTATTCAGGTATTCCGAGGTAGAGACTGTTTGCATAGTCTACTTTAGACATGATTAGGGCGGCGATAGTGAGTGTTTTGTGCGTGAAGGAGAGGAAAGGTAGCATTCTTCTAGCCGTTCGGAGGAGGAAAAAGCATTTCTTCACTGTTGCGTTTATTTGTGGCTCCAGGGTTAGGTTGTTGTCCATTAGGACTTCCAGATTTTTTACTACCTTCGATGGTGTTGGTGCATTTCCCATTTCCGTAGGCCACGGGATGGTGGTTTCGTTCTCTTGGTCTTTGGATACGATCATGATTTCTGTCTTTCCTGGGTTGATTTTCAGGTTGTTGGCATCCATCCAGTCGAAGACTCCTTTTAGACAGTCGGTAAGGGTTGAATGGTCACATGTGCACATTTGAAAACCAGAAAGCCTATGAAAAGGACTCGTAAGAGGTGGCGAGTGAATGTGCAGGAAAGACCTGACTTGATTAGCACATGGGATCATGGATATAGGTTTGCATGTGAATATAGTGTCACTTGAAGGATGAAGGAGAGGTGTAGGGATCTGGTTTTATCCTGCATCCTAATGGAACCTTGAGTGAGTGTCATGATTGACAGTGGAATGTTAAGAGTTAGAGTGTTTACGTGTGAAAGGGGTTCTCTTGGAGGCAATTGAGAGATGTAAGCCTACCTGGGAGGATGCAGGTGTATGTTGCCCTGAACCCAGATGTACTTGACCTTATATGATTATCACTATGTACTGGAACTTAATAAAAGAAGTTACCAGAACTTCACCTGAGGTCATGGTCATCTGTGGGGATCCCAGAACTTTAGATTGGCGACGAGGGTGCTGGCTGTGCTGGGGGGACAGCATAGAAGATGGCACATAAACCTCCCCCCAACCCAAGAAGAAGACCTCCCAGGTAGGGCGAGCACTTAATGCTGTAGGCGCAGAAGGGCCCAGCGCAAGGGGCACAGGCGCAGAAAGTAAGGGGCTGCGCCAGAGCCAGGGGCCAGCTGGCCTGTCACTAGCAAGACAGGTCAAGCACAGACCCAAGCTGCAACATGGAGGGCTTGGTGCCCAAGGCAGTAGCAATTTGAAGAGGCCTGGGGTCTAGTTACGCCTAGTTATAGTGGAAGCCATGCTGTGCAGCTGGGGGCTTGGAACCCAGGGCAGTGGCATCAGAAGAGGTTGGGAACATATGCAGCGCCTAGATGTTAAATAGAAGATTGGAGGCGAATGTGAAAAGTGCCTGGAGCAGAGGAGGGTCCTGGGGGCCATTCCAGCATTTGAGGGGGCTTGAGGCCCATACCTGCACCTAAGAGACTTGTAGCTCGTGGCTGCACCTTAGTGGCTTAGAGCCCATGTGCAGTGCTGGAGGGGCATAGTGCCCAAGACAACACTTGTAGTGCCTGGAGGGGCTAGGAGCCCATTTGCAGCATCGCTAAGGAGGTGTCTGGAGGAGCTATTACTCATATGAGGTGATGAGGAACCTTGAGGTCATGTCCGAGTAGTTGCTGAGGGGTTTGGAGCCTACTGAAGGACTGTGAGCTTGAATAATGATTAAAAAGTAGTATTGCAGCTATAAATGGTTGAGTCAACAGTTTTGGAACTGACCTTGCTGTGATCGGCGCATCCCTTTTTTCTGGAGAGCAGTAGAGCAGTGCGAGTGAGTGCCGGCTGTGCTGTGAAGAGGGGCACAGTGGAAGTTCTGGGATCCGTTTCCAGGGCTCAGGGTTGCAGGATTGGCGCTGTGTACTGGACTTGAGAAATGTTGTGGAGGTTGGTGCAGCGACGTTTGGGGGCCTGGAGGTCTGCGCTCTGTGAATGCCAAGTGAAAATGGTGATGTCACTTGGAGCGGTGAGGGAGTCAGCGAAGGGCTGGAATGCTAAGCTATCAGCACTCGCAGAACTATTGTACGTATCTATTCAGAAGCTCATTGCTGATTTGAAGAAAGGACCCTACAACGTAGGTCCTGCGTCAGGATAAAGGAACACTTCCTGGTACAACAAAGAGGATCAGCGTATCAGGAATTTAGATGTGCATGAGGAAGTGCGGCAGGCGAATAGAAAACTGTTTCTCCATGCTGCCGGAAGAATACTGCAGCGTCGTTGTTTATGTTTCAGTGATGCAAAAGGCAGCAATAAGCAGAGGCAAGGAAATCATCTCTGCAACTGTGGCAAAAGAAAATGAAATAAAGAAAGTGAGTTGCATGTTGGATGCGGCCGTGTCTCCGGCCGGTGGTACTTTCATTCTCGAGGAGTTGAAGAAGCAACAGGATGCAGGTGTATGTTGCCCTGAACCCAGATGTACTTGACCTTATATAATTATCACTATGTACTGGAACTTAATAAAAGAAGTTACTGGAACTTCACCTGAGGTCATGGTCATCTGTGGGGATTCCAGAACTTTACAAGAGGCAAGAGAGAGTGGATGAGGGATAGACAACAGTTGCACCAGTACAGCCGCACTCCACTAAGGCAGGGGTACCTGGGGCAATGTGGGCCTAATTTATTGCACCTGCTAGTGCAACAGGATTGTTTTTTAGTTCTTCGTGTAATACGCTCCTCTGCTAGTTACTTCTGCTGCAGAAGTAACTGCCTTCCTGTCTGGTGTGCAGTCAGCCCCTAACCCAAGAACTGCCCTAGATGGATTATGGTCCTTTCTCACTTCCGCCTGCTTATACACCAGCCTGCCAGGCAGCTGCACTAGAGCACCTCACGCACCCAGTCCTCAAGGCCTCACCACAGCTGACGCCACACCACCCCTAGGGCGTATTATTTTCATTTTTGAAATATTGTTTTTTATAGGAGTTGATGAAGATTTGAGGGGGGAGGGTTCTGTTGAAGTTTGGATAAGAGAACACCTTAGGACGCAATAGTTCAAGTGCTCTTTTCGCAGCCGCTGAAACAGCCGAGAAAGAGTTTGTAGCAGGAAGAGAGAGGCAGGGAGTCAGACCCATTTTATCTGAAAGAACCGCACGGCTTACCAAACATGGAGAATATCTGCAAATTAGCAATAGCAAAGTTCACTCGAACAAATAGGCGTATTTTCAAAGCAAGTTCAAAACCTGCTCTCATGGAGGTTTGCACATTAAGGCTAGACAGTTCCACCACATGACTAACGATCCAGCACAGCTGAAAAATGCAAAAGAAAACACATTCAATGCATAATTGCATCTTGAAATTTCTTGGATCAGAGGGCCTTCATGTGCCATCGGAGCCTATAATTTATAATGTTTGAATTTCATTTCATTATGGTAATGCGCTCTGCCGCGATCAAGGCCATTTGCGGAAAGAATTTAATTTTTGTTTTTTTTCCATCTTAGCACGCAAGAACCGATTTCATAGGTTTTTACTGCAAATAGAAAAGCTAGCTGTTCTTTTTCAGATTGTTTAGTTCACACACATTAAATTCGGTTTGATAAGGCATGTTGCCTGCTCATCACGCTCTGACATTGAGGTTGTCTGAGGTAAGGTGGAAATTCGTAGTTTGGCGAATAGTTTGAAACACATACTTCAAAAGCAGAATGTTCACACTAACGTTGTTACAGCTATTCTGCAGTGATGTGTTGCTAAGGTAGTCTGCGTCCTTAGTGTTGGCAGCGTAAATAAAATGTCCCTATATAAAGTTGTTGCCTTACGTTATCAATTCTTTCTTCATTCACTCTGTTCCTAACTCACTCCCAAGCAGTATTTACGGTTAAATGGGATAGCCGGTACCGGTAAGGGTACTGGTACCGGTAATCCCTTAACGCGTGATTACGATGTCCCTTTGCGGGTCCCGACCTTAACGGATGGTCTGTAACAGCCGTTAAGGTAAGGACCCGCAAAGGGACCTTGAAGGTGATTACGGTACTGCATTTTGCGGTACCGTAATTACTGCCTTCCCCATTCCCATTGAGCTCTATGGGGCAAAAATAGGAATGGGGAAGGACCAATGGTAAATGGGGAATTACCGTACCGCCAATCTTGGAATGGGGCCGTAATTCCCCATGTCACCATGGCGGATCAGGTAAATTACCGGCGTTAACCATGGCGCTAATAGCACCATTGGTTAACGCTACGGTCGTAATGATGCCCATTGAGTGACCCCTGATGTTTTTTTCAGTGAAGAAATCACTGGGCACAGTATGTACTCCATATTGTATCTACCCCCCAGTAGTTAGAGATGCCCGACTATGGGGTAAGCCCTATACAATCACAATAACATTATGCTGGCTCCTTCCCTTTCTTGCTCACTTGCTCCATCCTATTCAACCCAGTATCTGCAAACTGCATAGTGTCTCTGAAAGTGCTATATAGGCAAACTACAGAACAAAGGTTGTCAACTTACATTTACTCCTCTACTCCTCTCTTCTCCTCTCTTGTCCTACTACTTTGATATTGGGAGGCATGCTCAAGGGCAACGCGCTCTCCTTAGAAATAAGATGACACAGAGCAACACAGGTTTGATCCCGGTTCTGCGCTTAGAAACATCTGGGTATTAAGTGTGTTATAAATAACCTACCATATGATATCATTCTCTGTTTGCCTCTTAAGAGTTGCAGTAATTCTTCAGGTAGGGATTGACCTATTAAGTGCTGAGGCAATTGTCAGGTGGTTATTTGCCTCTTAAGTGTGGAAAATGCCTTCCAGTTATTGTCCTTTTTGAAAGGATATAGCACCTTGAGCTGAAACGAATCTTAGCAAATATTGGTTGATCAGAGAGAAGTGTTGAGTATTTATGGACTGAGCCATTTAAGCTCTTGCTCTGTCTCATTAAGTTGTTATTCTTAGTTAGCCATTCTGCATGCAGTGGAGTGTGCCCCTAACATGAATTTGATGAGTACGGGATCATCATAACGTGAGAGGCCGAACTTAATTTAAGACATTGCATAAAACATAATGTTGGTTCTACTCTTTGTTTTAGGATCGGTGGCTGGGCTGTTTCATTTTGAATCTCAGCTTAAATGAAAATGGTAAGACAATAGTAACCTTTCCCTTAGCTCTCGAAAGCAATCTTCAGCATGACTCCCTATGTATTCCCCACCCATGCATTGGAAATGTTTGTGACCACTGTTTATCTTCTCGTTATAACCCAACTGGTGTGATTTTAACCATGTTAAGACTATCGGAACACAGCAGAAGTCAAGAATTGCCCAACCAGTATTCCAGTGAAATATGCATCTCTCGTCCCAATTCCCACTCCTGAACATTAGCAGGTACGAACCTCCACTGCACGCTTCACGTGTTCTATACTCTTCACTCGGCCCGGTAGTTGAGGATGTTTTCTTTTTGTCCTAGCACAGTGCTGCAAGTAGCCCAGTGAACTGAGATATCCATCTATCTTATCTTGATGGACTCTGCAGCCACAGCCTCCCTCTAGATTGCTGTCACAGCCAAATAACATCTGCTGTATCAGGCACATGGCTTTGGTCAACACAGGAAACCTATGCACTGAAAGCCACCTTCACCTTAGGGTATCGTTTGCAAGCCAGTTATCCCAGTAATAGAACTGTGCATCCATGGGTGACGATGTATTAGAGGGCACTGAGCTCTGTATTAATCCCTCTTCTTCTGCCATCCTCTCCCCTCCTCTAACCTCAGGCCTAGCGTTGTGATATGGCCATAGTTCAGTATAAAGCTCTATAAGCCAACATAACCATAGTGTAGCATCACATACACCAAAGAGCAGCACATAAACAGAGGATACGCATATACAAGACTGTCGTGGGCAGAAAGGCGGGAGCAATGATTGTGTATTGTTTCTGTTTTTTTTCAAACGCAGCCCTTAGTGGTGTTTGTATCTTGTGAACATGTTGTTGTTTTCATCTTTTGAACATGTTGTCTCAAAGAGAAATTGAATCCCTGGATCAATGTATGCATTAAAGAGTAACATTCTTTTAGTTTAATTGCCAATCATGGGTGATTTGATTATTGAATGAAAGAAATTCCTAATGTAAAACGTTCCACCCAATTTTCTTGGTGAAGGCATAAGTTAAGGCAGAAGAATCTGTGTCCCACACATACCTAGTGGAGAAACTGGGATTTAACAATCGCCCCTCCAATATGCTTCTAAATCACTCAATATCGTGTGTTGACTGGTTAGAATTCAGTGTACGATTTGTCAATGGTCATTTAAGCTTATTAACATAATAGAGCAATTTAGAGCACACCAATCTGTCCAATATCCTTTGAAAACTTTAACAAACGACGTACCAGAGAACAACGTTCTCCGAATCAAGCAGTAGTTCATAGGGAGAACGTTAATTCCATAAAATAAATTGTTCAAGGAGAGTGCAACAATTCTCCCCCAATAAAATACATACATATCTGAGAAACCTTATGCTCCTCAGTAATGTATATCCTAGGATGAGACCATGGCACTCCTTCCCACGCTCTCAGTGTCCTTGTAGAGCACAGAAACTGTTCAGAGTTTGCAGTAAACAATTCTGTAAAGAGAGAATTTTGTGGTCCAACGTTTATTACGAATTAGCTGGTATTGTTGTATCCTTAATTATTATATCTCTCCAAGGAAGATGGTTATGGTCTAGAAGATTCCCAGAGTTAAGCTTACAGGTGCCTCTGTCCGGTCCAATGCAACTGGAGAGGCAATGCAGCATCTCGTGATTAGCAATTTATAGTGCCTATAGCGCCCAGAAATGTTTCAAGTTGGAAAAATTGGGTAGTTTGCAACGCAACTAGCAGTATGACATGCGCATGGAGAGATGGCGGAGCTTGGCAGAGGTTGGCAGTCTCTGAAGTGAGCCTTGTGTAGCAGTCTTTCTGCAGTGTTTGTCGGAGGATCGAGGTGGAGTTTACCATCAAAGGGCGTTCCGCAACACAGAGCGTTCGCGGAGCTTGGCAGAGATTGGCAGTCTCTACAGTCTGTGACAGACGGTGCCAGGCGGAGACAAAAACATGCAAGGAGGAACCGCCATGGATGGGAACTTGCAGAACGACCCTGAGGAAATCACTGGTGTGACCCTCTTGTCTGAGCAAGAGAGAGACGCTACCCATCATCCGGAACCCTAGAGGCACCGCTAGAGACTGTTGTGGAGTCTGCGAGAAGCAGGAGTAACCTGGCGCGGTCTCACCTTGAGGTGAGTCTGTCTCCTAACCTGATAAGCTGGTACAACAAGGACCAACCACTCGCTCGTTAACAAGAATGCTTGTCCTTTTGACATTAGAGTAAACATTGGAACAAGCACTGCATTGTTCAGTGACAATCTAAATGCATCCCACTACACCAAGGAGCCTGTCCTATTAAATACTCATAACAGTAGCAAAGGCTGCAGCAAGGGCCATATTGACGATTCTAACATTGGGCCATGCTCATCGAATGTTGGGGAATGCAGCGTCAACACATCGGCTCAAGCAGATCTACCCCCGTCACCAAGGGATACCTTAGACTTGGCTAGTGGCTTACACTCTAACTTTCAACAAAAAGCCTGCAGCCAGCATGAAGCCCTCCATCAGTCCCATTACACTCTCACCAACTCCTGAGAGTATGCCTTTACATAACACTGCCCAAGACACTGGTAGAGGGCGTGAAACTCCCCTCGCGTGGAGGGTATGAGCCCTGTGGGCATAACGAAAGTAAGTCCATACTGAAACGGGCCCCACGGCCCCCGCTGAAAGCCCGTCTTTGCAGAAAACCCTAAAGTGCCAATGTAAGCTTCCCCAACTGCAGAATATACCGAAACGAACAGGGGAGCCGGGGAAGGGCGCATCAACGAAAAACCTAACCAAACAATTATCCAAAAACATCTGGAAACCTACCGGCTTGACATTCACAAGCCTGCTTTTTCTACAGGAAAACATCGCTGAGTAGCCCCGAAGGACTTCCTGCCACACCTAATTGCCTTAGTGACGACCTGGGACCCTGGGGCGAGGTCTTGGACCGAGCACTGCTGGAGAGTACCAGCTCCATTGACCCCAGTCATGTCTCCCACAAGGACTCAAGCACCACGGAGGGTAACACAACCACTCTTGAACTCTCTGAAGTGACAGGGGCAACACAGCCCGCTGTCATCACTGAGGAGGGAGAGATCCATTTACCAAACAGTGTGCCGGGGAAAGTACAGCAAGGCAATCCGAACATGATAAAAGAATCCCTTGCAGCCTGGGCAGCAGATATTACATTATTAGATCACAGGACCGCTTTACCTGACAGATGCAATAAACTGCAGCTCGCCAACCCAACATAGCAGGAAAACGATAAAACTGCTACTAACTTGTACAGTTGTACTGAGCCTTAGTGGTCCAATAAAAGACATAAGGACCTGTTTGGCTTTTGACAACCACAAACACTCTCTGTCAGGTCAGGGTCAGTGGACCGTGACATCCTCACTGAGCCCCTGATGCCACTCAATTCCAATCCAGTTCAAACAGCTGACAGTCTCCCCTTCCGGGCATCAATGCCAACACAATGGCTGCCTTATCTATCACCATGGCACCTTTTATGAGGCTATATGAGAATATGGGTGACCAACTAAAAGATCAAACTACACCTATTGCTATGATGCATGCCAAAATGTTGTTTGTAGAAGGATTTATCACTGACATCCAGAACTACCTGGGAAACAGTTCGGCCCGGGTCTCCAATTTACTACACAACATACTAGTCACCATCATCAAGGACAAAAACAAAAGAAGAGCATCAAAAGAGAAACAGGGGTTTCATGGACCTGCAGGCAGACCCTGCTGACAGTAGCACAATTTTAAAGCTTGACATGGCACCACCAGGCGAACACAAAAACAGAAGTTCAATCTACTCCAGGCACGCACGAGGCAAGCCTTTCGGCACAGACCCAATTTATAGTATTGAGTCCAGCGATGGCTACAAACCCGAGGAAACATGGGAGTACCCAAGAGCAACAGACCCCTGGGAACGGACTCGAAAGCTCATTGACACAAGGTGATCACATTGTCAGACCACACAACAAAGCCACCAGCACTCGGACCTTGGAGACAAGGGTGCCTAGGAGGGAACCTCCCACCAGAACTGCATGAACCAAGCAAACGACTTTGACATGTTTAAAAGAAATCAAGAAGGAATACAAGTTATACCAAAAGCCTCTGCAAAATAGATACAGAATTCAAAGAAGGCTGAAAAGAAACATCCAAGGATAGTCCAAATTAAGGAGACTTTGCAGAAAAAAAACAAAAAAATAAGCTCGCCCTGCAAGCCGAGATATAACGGGAGTTGCTCTTTAATCAGAAACCTAACCCTTCCAACCCATGATGAACTACTACAGATTGGAAACCTACCATGCCGCTCACTACCCCATAACTCTAAGGAGCCTAGCTGCCATTGCTCACAGTCACCAGTGATTGGTGTAAGATCAGCAGAAGTCACTGATGAGGACTTGTTGAAGCTCTCCACATACACAGTGACTGAAGGGGAGGAGACCAACGACTCTATCAACCCGGAGGATGACCTAACTACAATTCCCCTGGACTCAACTGCAGATGAGGGTGGAGTGGCAAAGGACTGTGGACTGCACCTTGTCCAAAATACAGAAGCCTGCAACTACCTCTCATTCCTACACCGAGACCAGAGCAGGGAAGATCTGACACTGGAGACGAGACCTGCGAGATCGTACAAATTTCCCATCTCGGAGACAGTAAGTAACGCAGGGCCACAGGTGATTCTGAGAGATGCACCTGGAGATGCCCTCCACAACCCCAACCTGAACTTCAGTAATAGCAGGCAAACCTGCGTAAACACAAATGAGACTAAAGGAGCATGGCACACAGATGAGAGAACCATCAAATTCCATGAAGCAGCCAACCAAGCCTGGCCAGCCAGTAAAGAGGGAGGCGACCCTGAATAATGGGATGAAAATGCCTCCTTGAGACCATGTGATAAAGTCCCACCAAACTTGGGAAACGTTATTGAAAAAGAACCAAGAGGAGTTCAATCCATTTCCTTTAAAACGATCGAACAAAGAAGGAAGGAAGTGCTACTGAGAGGCAAAATGGCGATACCTGTCAAAAATGACGAGAAAAACGATTGGAGCTCGACTCAAAACATAAGATGCGCCCCCCGTGGATCCACCCTCCAAGCTAATAATAGACTGCTACTTGAGAGAATATTACACCAGAATGACGGCCTGATCTTGAATCATGTGAATGCCTTATGTCTGTTTCACCATGTCCCGAGTCTAAGGCTGCTGACAACTAATGACCTGGAAATTATCCCGAAGAAGAGAGGTTTGACAAGGTGATCGTCTTCCTCACCTCGTCAATAGTTAAACAACTCTTGTTAGATGAGGTGCCTCGTTTTGACACCTATGGGTTTTGACCTGATGAAATCCAATATTATACCCATACGGATCCAGGAAGCTCAGAACCAAAGCCTTACAACTTCGGGGGACAGGGACAAATCCCGGAAGGGGGGTGTCTAACCTCAAGATCACATCAAGACCATCCATCCAACCGTCACAATTACAGCGGGGAACAACAGGATGGAGACGGAAAGTAAAGATGAGATAACAACAGGGACCCAGAAGGGAGATGAAGAAAACTGGAAATGGCTAGCAGGGATACTGGCGGACAAAATAAAAAGGTCATAACGCCATGAACCCGTCGCCCGTAATGAATTTTACTTTGGTAGCTGGAACACCAGGGGTTTCACCCATCTGTTCAGTCAAGGGGAACTACATTTTGAAACTTTCGATATGATCTGTTTACAGGAAATGTGGTTGCTACATACCCCCATACTAGAAGGTTATACCATCTACTTAGATACAGCAGTAAAAGGCCCTAAAGGTAGGCCCATGTCAGGTCTGCTAATCGCTTTCAAAAATGGGATTAATTTTAAACCACTATTGATAGAGAACCCTAACCCCTACAACCAGGTGATAAATATTTTATATTGTAAATAATTTATACTGGAACTCAGAAGTACCTGGAATATGGTACCTAGCGGAAACAATAACAAATTTATTTGACCAACAGATTGTATGGTGGCAAGACCCCTGGATCATTATTAGTGGTGACCTGAAAATCTACTCCTTTGACCATAATCAACTCCCTATCCAGAGTGCAAACACATATGCCGGATCGGCGGAAAAAGGATGCCTTGATTGGTGACACAAACTTGCCCTGAGAAATAGTGACATCATGAATGGGCACACCGAGGGCAACATCCCAGCCCAAATTACAAGGCTGGGAAAAAGAGGCATGCACATTACATTATCATGCCACACAACATGACCTCACTAGTAAGTTTGCTGGAAGTGGAGGACATGACCAAGAGCAATCACATTCTACTGAGACTAACCTGTGCAGCTCTGAGTAAACATCACAGCGAGTTCCACCCAGGCGTGCTGGCAGTGATGATGGGAAGAAACAGGTAGATCATATACCCGGAAAGAATTGGCCACCTGACCACCAAATTAAGATCCCAAATAGTGTGTGCTAGTGGGGAGTCTGACGAGAAACCTATTAACTACACCATCATGCTGAAAGACGTTGTGGAATTTAAACATTATAGTAATACAAACATCATCTGTTACTGCAAAAAATACGATTTGGAGTTGCCCACAAGGAAGAAGACCCTCAATTCCAAAACACGTAAACTTAAAGAGGATTGCACAGTGGAAACCCAGTCCTTAAAGAAAATAACTCAAGCAACAATATCGCAATTGGGTGTACACTCACAGGAAGAGGATGTTACAACAAACTCTGAAGCCATGTTGAACAAGATCACATCCAAAAACATGGCGGAAATGTGGCAATTAATCAACACAATGCATGCCCCACAAGACACCTTAATTATAAACTCTGTTGCCGCCAGCACATTGGAAGACCATTTTGTCTCGCTCTTTGAGTATAAATAAGAAGATCTGAGCCGAACAGCACCAGGAAACACCACTCCATGGAGCTTCGCCATGAAAATGAAGACATCCTGGAACTAATAATGAAGTGCTGCAGCTCAAGGGCTCCGAGCCTGGATGGGACGACCAATGCCATGTTAAAAAAAGACCCAGAGCTATGGGCTACATTCTTATATGAACTTGTTGCCCATATCAAAAAGCCTAAATGTGTCTCGTAGTCATGGAAGTCCTCTGTGGTGGTCCCCATCTATAAGAATGGGGAGAGATCAGATCCTAAGAACTACCAGCCTATCGCCCTCCTGGACTGGACGTGACATGAAAAATATTTGCGTCCTTGATCTTGAAGCTCCTGTCATCATGGAGCGCGTCCTCCAGCCATCGGGACAAATGGCAATCAAGCTTTGTCAAATGTGTCAGCACCTCTCTTAACGTTTTCCTGATCAACATATTTAAAGCTCGGATAGAGAGGGATTAAGAGGTAAATATCTACATGGCATTCATTGACCTGGCACAAGCATGCAACACCATAAGCCGGACAAACTTGTTTATTTCACATGTAAAGGCAGCCTTTGCCAACACAAGATGCACCCCACTCCCCAAATTAGCTAATGAACCCATCGGCAGAATGCTCTACATGGACGTTGTTGTACTAATGGACCAAACACTGATAGGCTTAAAACGTCATTTTGACACTTTTCAAGATTACGTGGGGGAAAAATTGACTTAAAATCAACCCCAAAAAATCTCAGATCATGAAACACAATGGAAAGTGTAGGGGCAGGCAGAGAAAAAAAAAACACTTGTTGCATTTAAGCGGTGAAAAGGTCACCGAGGTAAGAGCCATCACCTACCTTACGTACAGAATGGATGCATCATGTGCACTGCCTGTGGAGACCTGGCTGAAATTAGAAGGGCTGTTCTGGAAGAGAGTTCTGGGCCTAAAGAAAAGCACCCCATCCAAGCAATCAGGATGGAACTTGGTCTAACATCTTTGTACACAATAGTTGTGTGGAAATCCCTTTCCTTGTACCACAAGTGTATATTGCCAAAACCCCCGGGAGGCTTCTCTGTTTTAAACAAAGCCTTACATGAGGCCACCGAAAGAACTCTGGACCAATGGAGAAACATCTGCTTTGCGATGCTAGTAGGCTTCGTAGGAACAGAAACATGCCTGATCAGCAAACCAAACGTTACCAACAAAAGTTATACATGTAAGAATTAACACTCAGCAAGAGGAACAACCGTACAAACTTTATTGAAAGCCCTTGTGAGAGTCTAGGAATCTCAATACGCTACCAAAGTATCTGCTGAAGTTCTCCAATCATCACTTAAGAGCTCATTTTATGCCTTTTCGACTGAACCTTTTGCTCACAAGAGCACAAGAGAAATCTTGAGTCCAAGAGCGCATGATATTGGGTTTGATATATCATACAGGCTATGCCTGTTCAAGGACTACAAGGAAACTCTGAGACACTTGGTATTATTCTGGCCAGCTGTAAGAGATATAAGGACTATCATCCTCGGTAGTCTAATCAAGGAATGTGAGTCAATGAGGGCGGATGACTGGTGGCTTGTGTTTACGCGGGGAGATCGGATCTCTGTGACCATGACTGTGGTCAAGTTGCTGAAGGAGATTTTCAGTAGGATCGAAGGGAGCAACCCTAGGTTTGGGACGATGTCTACTGGTTAACTGATACTGGTTACTGTTTAAAAAACAATGGTTCCGGTTATGAAGGGAAGAGATGGGGGAAAACTTGTTTGTTGTGAAATGTTTCGTATATTTGACAGGTATAAGGTTTTCTTTGTTGTAAAACCCAAACACCAAATAACATTTTTTTTAAAAGAATAGAGAGATGTGGGACTTGGAACTTTCAGTGGGCTACAGTGGGATGCGTCATTCATTCACCTCACGGGCCACTGTGCAGTGAACATCCAGTGGCACAGAAGTGTGGCGAGGCATGGACCTGCATCCTCCTTTTTGTAACCCGAAGATGTAAATTCTGCACATAAATCACTTTCTGCACAACAGGACAAATATCCCTCTATTCTAAAAGAGATGTAACGGAGATAGTCAGCATTTTGCTCACCATTATTTGAAGGTGCTTTGGTGTGTGCTGAAGAAATGCAACCGTTGTCTTCCATTCTTCACAAAGGTGATTATTTGGTGGGTTTTTCAACAAGTCACGTTTTTTAGCATAAATAAAGGCTCGGGTCTCTGAGTGACCACCATCTGCCTGGCTCCTCGGCAGTCATCAGCCATCTCAGATCAAATGACATCTGTTGTCGAAAGGCTAGATTGTTAAACACAGTGACAATTGCACAATTAATTTAAATGCTAAGCATTTGATTCTTTGCGCCAAACTCATCAGGCGAGACAGTCATGTTCCCGACTTTAACATGTTATTGCGCCTTCTAGCTGAAGGCAGCCAAGGACTGATAAGAGTGCCTGCCTTGAACAGGTTTAGACATTTTACTGCGGCGTCTCGTTGCTTACAGGAAAAGCGGGGGTTCAGGCACGGGAGTTGGGGAGAAATGTCTTTTCCTTATCGTGTACGCATGCACTGTTCCTAAAACTCAATATAACCCGTTGGAAAAATACCCTGTATGGTCACTTAGAAACCAATCCAACTACCTTACACTGCTGTAGATATGCACACGATAAGAGAACTTGTACCAGAATTAGCAATGCTGAACATTTTGTGTGAACAAGCACTGTACCAGATCCATAGTGATCATAACCGCTTAAAAAAAGCACTGTGCCAAATAACATATTTCCCTGGGCAGGTTTGTTTCCGTCTTTCGTATTTCGATCCACTTCATCTTTCAGTTTTCCATGTATTTATCAGTGTCAGTTTAATGGTCCCTTGTAAGTTTAGATGTTCCATGCAACACATGCAAGCCAAAACTATTGCAATGGAGTACTAATAGGGTGGAATGGCATATGAGGAGGGACATAGGGAAATGACATATGAGAAGGGACACAGAGGTTGTATGTGTTGTTTGGGTATGTGTCCATCCATTGCCTGCTCAATGCCAGGCTAAACCCTATGACCATTGCCACCCATTCTTGCCAATGCCCGCCCAAAACACGTCCCCATGGGAACTTTCATCAAGTGTTACCATCAGGCTTTGAATTCGAAGTGCCTGCCAGTGGTTGTTGAAAGCAAACTTCTGAGAGTTAATTACTTTAATTGGAGTTATAAATGCACTACTGGTTTAGCCTGCCTTCCGCCACTTGATTTATAAGTGCAATGCGTGGCCTTCACTGAAGTCCTGTTCAAAACAAGCATTGGCAAAGCCAACATTGTATTTGTATTCACGTTTCTATTAACTACTAGCTGTCCCCGGCCACGTGTTGCTGTGGCTCAGTCTGGTGAAATGAAAAAGAAAGAAATGAGAAAGCGCACATTTCTAATATGTTTAATTTCACAATGCTTGTGGGTAGTTTTTAATGGCTCTGCCGGTTCTCCAAGTTGAGGCAGGTTAATTTTCCCGGCGGCGCAACACATTCCTTTCATTTCTCCATTAAATTTCAGAGCCTTGCAATAAGGACACACTTCAGTCATGGTGCTGATGAGAACATGCCATCTCAAACTATAATCATCAGCTGGGTTGTACCGGAATGCAAGGAGATTGTAATTGTGTGATTGCTGAGCACAGAGTCGTGTTTGATGCTGAACTTCTGTTTCTCGTTGACGTCTTTCAGCCACTCTCAGCCTGTCGCATTAATTCTGTTGAGAACGAAACAGATCTGAAGCTGAACAACACGATTGCCGTACTCGCAACCGTGCATCCTGAAATCTGGCTGCCTGTTGCTCTGCTGTTTCCTCTGCATGTATTAAATATTTAGTATAGCGTGTATTGCTTTTAACTTCAACAGATGGCGCTGTTTTGCAGTCAAATGTTTAGTATAGTGTGTGTTGTTTTTATGTCCAACAGATGGTGCTCTTTTTCAAAAAAAGCATGTTTTTACCTGTCACAGGTGTGACATCTATGTATAGTAGGTGTATAGAAACACGCACCTATTCGAATCCAACGTTGTGTCAAAATTTCAATGCAATCGATGAAGAACTTTCAGAGATTTAAGATTTTGAACAAACAAACATTTACATGTTTATGTATATAGATATCAAAGGCTGAACAAGAATAATACATAGATAACTTGTATTCTCACACCATAACACCCTCTTTCCCTTTCCTGGCACCTTCATGAAGACCATTCAGTTTATTACATCACTTCCAAAAAGTGTATACATGGCTTTGAAGCTGCTTCATGCTTCACTGCAGTTTAAAAACGGAACTATTCCGCCTGCCCATTGTTCATGGGGAAAGGCCTTTTGACCCTCACATAAGTGATATTTGCACCCATGAGTTTGCAATGTTATGCAGGAGTTGCTGAATACTTGTCATATAGGGTTGCCCTAATAGTAGCTCAGCTTTGCAATTGCTACCCAGACTAAAAGCTAGGAATAGGAATAGTCCACTCACACCCGTGGCCTCTGTTGCAGTAGAACTTCCTGACACAGATCTATAAAGTAATAGGCTCCAGAGAAAAGGCTTAAACAATAGTTTCTGAACCTCTGACGAGAGACAAATCTGTAGAAAATCTGTAGCTTTTAGTACCGAAAGCCAACCCTCCCATCTTGACATCACCAAGCTGTATGCATCCAGATCTATATCTTGTGGGAAGTCATGGTTCCTTATCACTTCTATCCTCAATCATATCATCCGCTGGGTTCTCTGATTAACGCACAAGTCTTAAATCCACAGGCAAGGCCATAAGTATCTCGGAAGTTAGATGAAACACTACGCTCCTACCACTTTTCAGCTGCAGCAGAGCGCACCCTGAGAATGAAATGGAGTATGTGCCCCTTGTAGCACTTGTACCCATTTGGTGTGAACATCTTTGTGCTGCAGAAGTCCCTTCATCAAAGCGACATTTCTACCCAGAATTCTTTCTAGTCGCATAACTTGATAATCATTGTTGAGGACCCCTAGCGTGCAACTTTTACTACCGGCACCTTTCCAGCCAGCAGCATAAACCATGTGTGAACGTGTGATTTTCTGAGTGAGTCTTATAAAAAAAATATATACCCATGAAAAACCTTCATCACATATACTGGTGGGTCATTCATAGAATACATTGGGCCTCATTACAGGCATGGCGGTCCGGGGACTATGGTACCGGTAGGCATACCGGCACCATAGATCCCAGACCGCCATACTACGAGCTTTGCTCGTGGGTGCCTGTCAGACCGCCAGGTCTGACCTGACGGGCAGAGTGGCACCCGTGAGCACAGCACGTCAGATGCACCGGCACCAGTCTGAATGGTGACGGTGCATCCAACTTCCCATTCCAATTCAGCCCTATGGGGCCGAATGGGATGGGTAGTCCTTCATTACTGGCACCCGCAAATGGGCAATTACCATGTCCGCCAAACTCGGCATGGCCCAGTAATTGCCCATTTGCGGGTGCCAGAAATAAATGGATACCGGCGACAGCCCTGCCTGTACTACAGGCACCGCTACCGCCAGCCTCGTCATGAGGCCCATTGACTTTCTGCTTCATCACATTTCAAAATGCAGTGTCTATGTGTGGCGTGTGGCTGCTGCCAATCCACAGCTACAATTGTTTGTCTCCTGGGTTATTCTGCAGTTTATTTTTTTTTTTTAAAGAGAACATTGCCAATAAACAGTGAGATTTCAAATGTGCCTGTGTCATGACACCAGTTCATGTCTAGAGAACAAAGAAGTCTGTGACCAATACAGTAGAAAAATAGGGCACCTGGCGGACTCCTGATTTACCCAGGTGTGTACATGTATAAGTACGAAAAAAATAATCAGGATGAAAGATCCTACATGCAATACTGTGGTTCTGTATATGTGTGTTTATTTCAAAATGACACCGAACATTTTTGGTGATTTAACAATTACTTTACAGTAATTTCGATAAGCACGAAAGTTATCAAAAGTACTGTAAAGTAATTGTTAAATCACCAAAAATGTTCTGTGTCATTTTGAAATAAAAACACATATACAGAACCACATTATTGCTTGTGTGATCTTTCATCCTGATTATTTTTTTCGTACTTATACATGTGACCAATACAGGACATTTGAGAATTGTGAGGTTTGTGGGTTAGTTAATAGATTTTGTAAAACGTTGCAGTGATCAGTGGTCAAAGTGAAAAAAGTAGTAATGAACTGTGACATTTTGCACTATTGCTGAAGTATTTGGTACTCACATTTGCACAATCCAACAAGTGCAAAATGTCACCTTTGCACTTGTAAATGCAAATGCCATTGCTGGGCTATTTAGTTGGTGCATGATACATGTTATTGCAAATACCCTAACTACCTCTGTGGGGCCTGCAAACAGAAACTAGATGTCCATTCCTCTTTGCAGCAGGCCAGTCACACCAAGAAGGCAGTGCCAGTGCCTGTTCAGGCTGCATGTGGATTCAAGCCCCTGGCTGGGCCTGAGGGAGTAATGCCACGTGACATGACATGACAACAGATGAAAAAGGAATGACACACACGCTGTGCAGCAGAGTACTGCCACTGGGAATGTTTCATGAGTGAGTGCCAGATTTGTTTTATTTTATTTTATAAAGAAACTAATCCGGAACAATTTCTTTTAAAAGCAATAGTATGAGAACTGTGAAAAATCAAAGATACAAATCGACGAATGCCGCTCCCATTCACTTCTACAACACAGGGTCAATGCCATTGGGTAGTCTACAAATGTGTAATTGTAACTTGAATGCAAGTCACACAGGGGTTCTAGAACACTTTCTCCCTGCCAGGTCCAATATGGTGTTTTTCTATGAAAGGGTCATGCTAGGTTGGGCTGTAACATAAATGGTATCAGGTAATAATATCGCCATATATATGGTCGCCGTAAATAATATCGCCGGGAAAATGTTGTGGCGATATTATTTGGGTGACCATATATATGGGGACAGGGGCAAAAAAAAAAAAAAAAAAAATGTTCCATGCAATAATGTCACCACAAAAAACTGCCATTTTTCGCAGATATTTTTGCATGGCGAGATATTTGTGGCGACATTATTACATGGAACCAACATAAATGTAATGGCAATGCATAGACTGAGTGAACGGGGGCAGTAGGATCTTACAGTGATTTGAAATGTATGTGCCCATAGCAATGCTGAACTTGCTGGTGACATCTGGCGTGGTTGCTTGCCATGTACATGCACATCTGCCTGCGGTCTGGGTTTATATGTCAAGTTAGGGTTAGTAAATCACCCCTATTGGCTGGCTCTATAGTTAGTAATGCTACAAAATGTCTCCTTTTGTGCATTGGAAACACATTGGATGTGTTGATGCATCTAGGAAGGTTTAAATAACTCCAAAAAAGAATCCATATGAGGTCAGATTGGATCTTCAAGTGAAACCTCAAATTAAAATGTGATACAAACCATGATGTGTGTATTTTAACTTTGCTTTAGGGTGGCACATATTGTGCAGATTGCTGTGGGGAAATGCAGGGCATCGTGTGTGGTGCTTTGATGAAAGATAATAAACACCTCCATTATTCAAGGCTTTATATGCATTGTGCAGTAAAGGTCACCACATTGCCACTAGCCATTAGTGAGAAATGTATCTCTGCAACAATGTTTGTATTTGGAGGCTTTGAACCCTGCCGAAATGCTCAACATGCACATGTGCAGTAGGTGTGCACAATCCCTTTTGCCCTTTGTAAAGAGTTGCCTGGGCTCCGATGCCCTCTCAGGACCATGAGGTGCTAGAGCTTCTGCATGATGAACGAGGTTTTGTGTGACGAAGTAAGTGCAGAAGCACTACCAATGCCAACAACCCAAGGCAGCCTCTGCTTTAAGGAGGATATGGAGGTGCGTGTCTCTGCAGCATGTGCTCAGAACTGTTGAGCTACCTGTCAGCGGTTGCAAGGCAACATGGACTTGTTTCTTACATCCCTGGCTGCGCAATCCCTGGTTGATGGGAGCCCTGCAGTGTCTGGAAAGTATTGAAAGTAATATTCCCCAAGTCCTCCAAATTGGGTGGTTGACCAAAGAAATTGATTGTCCAAACCTAAATGACATTAACCTTTTTAATGTTGGCTACTAGGTGTCGCTTGCAACACCTGTGAGCTGGCACTATTGTATTAGATTACAGATAGGGAGGACAGGGATACAGCCTGTAGGTGTTTTTGGTGATGTGTCCATCCATTGGCTGCCTATGGGTGTGCTTTTGGGCTCACTTTATTCAGGCCTTACCATCAGGTTTAGCATTTGAAGTGCCTGCCAATGGTTTTCAAAGGAGTCTTCTGAAAGTCAATGGGCCTCATTACGACCCTGGCGGAAATCGTGGTGCAATATGCACCATGGAGCACGGCGGAAAGCTGCCGATACCGCCATGGGGGTTGGCGGATTTACCGCCCCATTCCGACCTTGGCGGGGCGGTAAATCCCCATTCCCCATTTTACCCTTCCCCATTCCCATTTTTGCCCCATAGGGCATAATGGGAGTGGGGAAGGCGTTAATTACGCCACCGTAAAATACGGTGGCGTAATTAACAACAAGGTCCCGTAGCGCCATGGATTTCTCCGCCCGGAAAAACCAGGCGGAAAACGCTCCATGGCGCTACGGGAACTCGTAGTAGGGCGGAAGGGTCCGCCGCGAATACCGCTGGCGTAAACCCACTCCGCCAGGGTCGTAATGAGGCCCAATGACTTAATTGGAGTTGTAATCCTGTTAGTGGTCTAATAAAAATGTCTTACCAGGTCTGTCTTCAGCCACTCTATTTATAAACACTCTGTGTGTCCTTCACTGAAGGCCTGTTAACAACAAGCATTGGCAAATCCAACAGTTCTGGCTTGTGTATAAGTATTGGGCATTTGCCAGGCACTGCTATTAAATGCCCAGGTATTCACACCATATTGCACCTGCTACCATCAATGACCAATTAACACCACTACTTCTGTGCATGGCAAGTGCTTTTCCCATGCCTTCACAAAATCCCAAACTGTTGGCATTGTCAAAGCTTGTTACGGTTTTCCTTCACTTCACCATCATGAACGTTTATTCCGTTGTGTCCATATTCTTTGTTGTCTATAAATGTTTATGGGCCTGGAAACTCTTTTTTTGCTTACTTTAATTTTGCTTGTGTACGCCCTATTTGGCCAGTAATAGCTTTGGGGTGCTAATTAGCAGAAGGTTGATTGTGCATTGTGCGTGCAGAATTATTGGCAGGGTGAAGCGCAAACTCTGTGTTTCACTTCTCTTTCATGAAAATGCCTACTTTCTTTGAGACATCACATAATACATACTCGTGTTAACATAACATTGGGAGATTTAAGGTGAAATCATAATGGATTGAACAAGAATTATGTATTTCTGGAAATCTGTTCAAGCAGGAGTAAGAGCTATAGACTGCACACATGTATTATTCCGTTCCGCACGTCAGTGTGTTCGATGAGTACCTAGAGAATCCTCAAGGATGGTGATGATGTCGGTGACCAGTCATTTGGTCGAAAACCAAAGGATTGAATGCCATTTGATCGACAGTCAAATGGTCGAAAAAATCGTCGATTTATTTATTTATTTATTTATTTATTTATTTATTTATGGGGGGGTTCCCCCAACCCCCTGTTTTCTTTATTAATTTTTTTTTAACCAAACAAAACTAAAACAATATATATAAATAAATAAATGAAAAATTCGACCTTTTTTTCCGACTATTTGACTGTCGATCAAATGGTCATTCGATCTTTTATTTTCGACCATTTGACTGGACACTGATGATGTCCTGAGTGTCTCTGTCACTCTGCCCCTTGTATAATCCAGATACAACAACGATTGGATGAAATCAGTAGGCAGTGCCATGAAAGTCCACATGCTCAGACCTAGGAGTAGGAGTTGTTACAGGATGTGCTTGATCACACCGTGGTGCAGTGATGTAATGAAAAGGAACATATGCACAGGTTTCTCAGCCAAGAAGTGAAGCTTCACTGAACATTGCTACCGTTTTAGCTGCGAATGGTTACTTTTGTGTTTTCCATATATGTGTATGTGTGTGTGTTTAACAGTATCCTTGCAGTGTGTGCCAGTGGGCTGTTTGGAGGGGAGCAAATACGCCCCCTTGACTTGTGTTTTCCTTTTCCGGAGTGGCAGTCATTCATCCTGGCATTAAGAAGGGTCTTCAATAGTTCTCTATGTAAATGGTCACACTCGCAAACTTTGTCCCTCATTTCAGACAGCAGCTCCCCTATTGCCAGAAAGACACCCTAAGGGGAACTAGGTTTTAAATTCTGATTTGCAATACACAGAACTCTCATTGACATTGAAAATTACCAAAGTACCTGCTGCACTGGTTTGCTTCAAAACATCCTCTCTCGTATGCTTTCTTTTGTCCTATGCCACTATTTTATTAATCGTCTTCAGTATGCTAGAGAGCTATCGACATATAGAAAACAAATCACTCTCTGGTTTGTATGTGTGGTTGTAAATGAACAGTTTCAAAAACATAACTTGGTCTCAGAGTAAACGTATACAATGTATTATACCAAAATGTACTGAGGTATGCGGGATTCGTTGTGATAGAATCATATTTCTTGAACACTGTATGCCTCATTCAAGCAATCTCATTATGTCCAAGTAACCAACAACTAACAAATTCAACGTTATCCATTTCACAGATTCAACAAAACAATCACTTGGTCCAAAGCCAGTCCAAAACACTAATCAATACATTCAGCTTGATCAATTACATACATCAATTAAGCCAATAGTTAAAAAAAAAAAAGTATATTGCATCTTGTATACAAACGAAACATGGTATACTGCGCAACTCAAAAAGGTGAAAACTGGCATCTAAAAGTGAGGAAGAAGCTAGCGGAATGAAATAACTACCACACAGACGCAAAGTTAAACAAGCATTGGCAAATGCAAACAGTTTGGGCTTTTGAGTATGCATGGAAACGGCACTTGCTAGACACTGCAATATTGGTATTAACTGCCCATTGATGGTAGCTGATGCAAAAATGATTTGAGTACCTGGGTGTACCATACCAGTGGCTTGCAAATGCCTAATACTAATATACAAGGGAAAACTATTGGCTTTGCCAATGCTTGCTTCTAACAGGACTTCAGTGAAGGACACATATAGTGCTTAGACATCGAATGGTTGAAGGGAGACCTTGTTAAAACATTGCTATTACACCAGTGGCACTTTTACAACTCCAATCAAGTCTTGAACTCTCAGAAGACTGCTTTGAAAAACACTGGCAGGCACTTTCAGTGCAAGGTTTGATGGTAAGGCATCCTTAATGCAAGTTTAAAGTGTTCCCATGAGAAGGTACTGAGTGGTAATGGCCATCATTTCAATTATTTTTTGTATTTAATAACACGCCCAATATCTAAGTACAGACCTGGGATTTGAACCTCTGTTGTTCTGCATCACCTTGCTTCCAAGACCAACACCTTGCCCCTTCACTATCATCAATTCTAATCCCACGTGGATAAAAATGGCCAGGGGCAGTCAATGGGTGGGAAAATAAACCAACAAAAATTACAAGCTGTGTGTCCCTCCTCCTATGCCATTTCGCTCTATCTTTACTGGGGCCAAACACATTCTATTTGCCCCCAAATTAATTAAGATGGCAGCCACACAAAAATGCTTTTCAACATTGTGAAACTGTTCTGTCGTGAAACATCAACATTAAATAGTGAATTGTCTTTGGTTGAATTGTGTAAGTAAATTTAAATCTCTTTTATGGATACAGTAGCACACTTCAGGTCCTCCATAGCCTCCAAGGGCTCAGAATTAGCAGAAAAGCAGCCCCACATCTATGCTACTTAGTCTCCTGATAACACGTTGTATTTCATCCAACCAGCCATAGATGATATTGTTCGCTCATTAGTCAGTTTAACACCTCACGGGGTTAAACTGTGTTAGTCTCCTTTTTCCAGAACTTTTGCAAACCATTTATTCAGAAAAGGATTTATCTCAGACTCTTTTTAGAAAAATACCTGGTTTACCCCCCTTTTGAATCTTGGTCACTCGGTGTGTGCCAACAGTACCAAAAATGACAGTATTTTGTTCCTCCTAAATATTCTGAATAAAGTAGCCTCCCTGAAGCTGCCAATCCAAATTGAAATCTTCAGAATACTGGAGGATAAGCAGCCTTGCATCGGGAAAAACAGGGTAACATAAATTGCCTCACTTGATGTAGGGAATCACTCTTGCAGTTAATTGGAGGTCACTGCTTATGTAGCTTCATGCTGCCTGATGTTTATGCTGCTTTTGTTATTTTTGACCAAACCATTCTTATTGAGAGATTGCATTCTGTGGCAGGCCTGGATCAGAAATCCAGATCCTGGATGAAACCCCTTTTTCAGGGGCAGGGAATCAGCGATTATACAGGATGCCTTTGAATCCCCAACATGTTTATCTGATTGTGGAGTGCCACAGGGATCACGTTTGCTCCTTCTTTCATGCAATATTTACATGAAGCACCTATGTGACATTCTGAACGAGGAAGTTGTACCATTCAATAACTACACAGACGACATGCAAATTATCCTCATATAATAAGACAACCAAATCTTATCAGACAACGTATTCCAGGATAAGACTTGAATGCAGAATAAATAGCTCAGCCCTAATACATCTAAGTGTGAAAGTGTGATTGTGCACCCGCATAACCGCTCCCTCACAGGTCACTTCTTTTTTTCTGGACTCCTCTGCAGTTGGTGGCTGAAGTATCATGGTTGAAGGTGCCAGAATGAAGAACACTTCTTTTTACAAACTGGGCACATTCTGAATAAAGCTTTAAAAGAATCTGTTCTGCTGCATCTGTCCTGCGAACACTGGATCCATCATCATTTATAGTGATTACGCTCAATAGCACTCACGTGCATTTTTGTCTGAGAGCTTTTCAATAATTCATAAGCATAATAATAATCTTCCAACTCATCGCTACGTGAAAAGAAAACCTGTACCTCAGAAAGAATCTTTTTTCTCTCATTGAGTTATACATGCATGATAAAAAGCTCAGCATAAATTAGAATACAACAGCATGTATTGGGGTTTGCTCAGGCCACTTAAGGGAGAAGTTAAAACTTGTATAGCCTTTCTTTTCAGTATCTGCTGAAATAATCCCTACTAAAGCAAATGTAAAATCACTGCGGGTGATTTTAGACTAATCGCTGTAAGTGACAGCTCATGACAATTTCACTATGAGTTCCTCAAGCAATCATCCTATCATGGTATAGCAGAGTCAGAAGGTTTTATCTCAGCACAACTGCTCTACCATTGCCTAGACCATAATCAGAGTCAAAGAAAATTATTGGAAAATTATATTTCTAGGCAAAAAACAATGGCATCCGTCAGAAACGTCGAGTCCTCAAGTCCTGTAAGGAAAAAGGAGGCTCATATTTTAGCCATGTCAGAATTTGATAAAGATGGAAACTGATCCTGTTTGACAAGAGGTGTGAGATTCAGGTGTGAGACTCTGCATTGAATCTGACGCAAGTCAGAGTTGTGAGTGCAGAGAAACTTACAAGGAAAAAGGGGGGTTTGAGTTTGGCACAACATAAAAGCTGATGTGATATGTTAGCACAAAGTGAAGTGAGTGGGCACCACTTAATGATAAACCCACGTCTCTTTGGTAATCAAAATAGTAAACAAAAGGAGACTTTTTCAAACAATTTGTAAAAGGAGCTGGCTGCGACGAGTTTGGAGACACCCAAACTCAAAATGCACGTGAAGCAAAAGACCATGTTATATACCAAGTCACGTAGCCGCTCTCCTATATAACCCAGACTGGGTGTGTGGTTAGTCGAAGTTACTGTCAGTTCGACTGGGTAGTAAAAGAATATCTCAAGTTTAGAGAAGACAAAAACGGAAAGCTTTTTGCTGTTTTTCAAAACAATTTTTTATCAAAAATAATCTCAAAAATGAGAAGTCACTAATATTTTCTTAGTGAGGAAGAATTTGCCACAATCCATTATATCAATCAGACCAAAGTTGCCAATGCATTTCGGAAATAGATTTCCTTCATCAGGGCCAGTCTAAAGATAATCCATTCAATTTCACAAATCAAAAAAACAGTTCAAATACGTATACAATTGGTGTCATACAACAACATAGTAAGGTTAAGAACATACCTTTCAATTGTGGAAGTGGATGAGTAGAGAAGGAAAAAAAAAAAAACTAGTGAGTTGCTGTGAAATATAGATGTCCATTGGTTGAATACAATAGAGAAATTACAGGTTACCTGTGATTTATAAGTTGAATGCAGAGTGTGGCAAAATGGAGTCTGTGTGTTGATCAAAAGTACCTGCCTGACGGTACTGCATTTCCTATTGCGGGGCAATGCAGTATATAATCCTACTTTGGTAAAAAGGGGAGAACCAGTACAGAAATAAAATCAATTGTACCTACTAAAGCCATGGCATTTTTTGACCATTCATTAATGAACAATGCCAATTGCAGGGATATTCTCGACCTAAGCATCATTTTAATTTGCTGATTTAGAGATTGAAGGGACTGAGAGGGATGAGTCGAGGGGTATTCCTATGAGGGTGATCCAGCAGACCTGTGATGCATCCATGCCTAACTCGCCTACTGTGTTGACTAATCTGATTGAAAAGAATGAGGGAAAGGTGGAAGTCTAAATTCAATTCCCTCGGGCAGAGTCCTCAGACTCATGCATCACACCTTGCAAGAGGTTGACAAACAAATTTGTTTAACCAATCCAACGGTATCAGCTTTGAATATGGTACTGACTTTGTTCATCAACCTGTATGACAATATTTGGCATGAACTTAAACTACACAGTTTTCTATTGTTGCAGCTTGGGGATAAGGTGGAGACCTTGAGTAGAAGTAGACTCCTTAGTCTCTCTCAGCCTAATATTGGTGGGCCAATTTGAAGGAGGAAAGCGTAGCCCCTCCGCAGAGGTTAGTTATTAAGCAACCTATTGTTATTAGTGATGACTCTATTAAGGAAATTGCATTTGACCCACCTGCCTGTGGATTGAGAAACTTGAAAGATAGTATGTTAAACCCAAAGGCCCCTCCGGAATCGGAGGTGGAAGCCATTCCTTTTTGTAAACCACTGGAGGTAGGATTGCTTGCTGAAACCTTGAGGGAGCATCAAAACAGGGGGAAAGTAATTGAGTTGGGTACTCAAAATATTGCTTCATTCTGTTTTAAAGCTATGAAAAAAGAAGACATTGAAGAAAAATGAATTCAGTGCCTCTGGGCAATTCTGCTCAAATTGGGCCTACACTAGATAAGCCAAGAACTATCCAGGCTGGCTAGAGGAAACTAAGTTCTATTCAGACACAGTCAAATCTCCTCCCAAGTTTTTCTGGGAAGTTTAACACTCTGGCCTCCAAAAACGGTATCATTTTAACAGAGCTTAGTTCTGCCGAGGATTTCATTAAGGCCGCCCAGGGGTCAACACTTACCAGACACCTTCCATGGGAGGCAAGGATTAACAGGTGGTGAAGCAACATCAAGTGGACGAGAAAAGGGGAGTGACATTTAATGTCTTGGATCTTTCAAAGAGGACTGGGCTTCCAGAATGTAGGGAGGTTTATTGTCTAATTTTGACGGTAGGGCCCCCATATCCCTTTCGAATGACTATACCCCAATGACTAATTCGTCCCTGAATGGCTCTTTGCTGGATTTCCAGTCAGTAGGTAGACTTCAATCTAGAGAACTTGATCCTATTTCCGATCAGCGGGTAAATATGTCTGGCTTTGCGACTTCACGATCGGTAACTATGATTGAGGGTGGTCAAAAGCTGAGCCAGGGGGCTCCCTATAAAAACTGGGAGCAGTGGAGTGAGCCAAAACAAAAATGCTCTCGGAATTTACCGCAGAGTTTATATCGAAGGCTGCACTCAGGGGTTGGACAATTATTAGATACATTATATAAATGCAATCCACTGATACAGGAGGACGAGCATGCAGGGGCCCAGAGCTGGAAAGCCTATAGTGTACTCAGAAACACTAAAGAGGGAGAGGGAAAATGGAGAAGGATGGGCACCAAGGAGAGGCTGATGATGACAACTAGAGCTCCACCCAAGGACTTGGATGGGGGCATTTGATTGGGCAATTCAAATTGAGTCTGACCTGTTACTTGGGCCTGATATCTGGGTATGCTTAAATAGGGGAAATGTGCTTACTATTTTTGCTGAAATTCCAACTCATAAACTCTTCTCATACACCAACATTGTTCGGGTAGCATTTCCCAAATCGGGCTGATATGAATTGTTGTCATCGTTATTTTGCCTCAAACCTGGTTAAGGAATTAGTGCTATCAGCAGCGATTAATTTAAAAGAACTGGGCTTCAACCGCCTCTCAGAAAGAGTGGAGGAGCAGGAAGTTACTAACATGTTGAGGGATGGGGCACTGAGGGTCTTTTTTAATACGATAACTCAGGGCGTAAGATCAGGTAAACTGGTAGGCTCATAAGGGGAGGTGGATGATCGGAATTGGGCACTAGTCACATCTGCTTTGAGGAAAACTACCCGTCCATAGCAGCATCAAAACTAGCATTGGGAACAATGATTATGTAGGCTTGAAAGTTGTTTCCTGGAATTCTAGAGGCAGCCTGAATTTGTTTAGCAATATTGTGGCAATTAAAATCCTGAGATTGGCTAATATCCTAATATCATTTTTATTCAAGAGACATGGCTGCTGCAAAATCTTATTTTGGATGGCTAGCAGGTTTTTACTCAATTTTCAAGATCGAGCAATGGGAGCAGGGCCTCGGGGGGCCTGCTGATTGCAGTGGGTCTAGTTTGAGAATGAGGGTTTAAGTGAGTCCCAATCTTCCATTTGGGGTGATGGGCACAAAATTAACTTCCCTCGATGGTGTAATGAACATGCTGATTATGAATATTTACTGGCATCATGGTGTGACTAATCTGTAAGAGTTCCTCTTGGTTATCACTGAGTATATTTCTACTTGGGGAAACTGTTACCCTGAGGGAGGTGATATTAATTCAAACAGTATAATTCCTGAAAAACTTGCCGATAACTGGGACGTAATTAGGGAGACCCTTTCCTAATGAACCCAAAATTCAAAATGGTATGAGTTGGTGGGCAACCATGGAGGAGCTGGGTTTGAGCCTAATTAATTCCATTGCAGTAGGGGAGGGTAAGGATACATCCACTTGGAGATGAAGGGATCACTGTTCAACATTGGATTACTTATTTTCAGATGCTCTCTTGAGCAGCTGTTATGTGGGTTTTGTAGTCCAACATAATAATTGGAGTGACCATTCCATTCTTAGCACTGAATTTAATTTGCAGATTGTAAAGCAGTCAAGGACCCATATGTAAAATTTTGAAGTAACTTGCTCGATGTAATTCGATGGACTGACCGGAATATTGCAATTCTGAATGAGGAGCTTGATGGGATTATTAGAGGTACGTCTTTAGAATAGAAGATGCAGGTATAAAGTGCCAGGCTATTATGAAAGTCTATGCAAAAAAGGGACGAGCATACCTGTCTTTGGCACTTAAGGGGTTAACTCTCAGTGTCTCGATCACTTTACTGATTGACAGGGTTAAACATAACTGTATATTGTCTAGCAGGGCAAGGGGAAAAACTCTTTATGTTTATAATTCCACTGTGGCAGAAGCCAAGAGGAAATTGCATCAAGATATTAGGGCACTGAAAGCGGTTAGTATGGGGAATACTAACTTTGGACCCGATTTGAAGAAATTAAAACAAAACTACAAACATTTATGTACATCTATTAAATCAACCATGTTGCAGCTGGATGTGGAATGCATGCTGAATACCTTTATGAAACACGACTCCCATGCATTCTGGGTCCTAGTGAACAATTTGGACCTGTTGCTAGAGGCTAATGCATTGAACACAGTCTCTGAATCCCAATGGGTGGATTTATTTAATAAGATCTATGTTGGGGGGTCGATTGAGAAGGAACTCGATCCTAACATTTGTAAATATATTATGGAGTCTTCCTGGGATATTAAGATTCAGTGTGAGGATATTGCGGACCTAATTAAGAGATGCCAGAAATCACGTGCCCCAGGGCCAAATGGCCTTAAGAATTATGTCTTGAAACTAGACCCGGCTAACTGGACTAAGGTCTTCTATATTTTGTTTGAAAGCATTATGGTTTCGGGTATCCTGCCTGTTTCTTGGTGCACTGCCACCATGGTCCCCATTTTTAAGAGAGGCTCAAGGTCCGGCCCAAAAAATGATCATCCCATCTCATTAATAGATGCGGACTGTAAAATATTTTTTTCAATTCTTTTAGCTCATATAGAAGAATGGGCGGGAGCAACCGGCCGATTGAGCCAATTTCAGATGGGTTTCCGTAAAGGACACTCAATGAACCATAACAGTTAAATGGTGTAGGCCCTGTAAGTTTCGGCATGGAATAAGGCTAATGGCTGTAGCTATGTGGCATCCACCAACCTCTCCATGGCCTTTGATAAGATTTACCGGAATAGACTCTGCAGTAAGTTAGCTAGATGGGGGCTCACGGGTAGTTTTTTGGGACTTTTGATTGCCCTATATGAGGATTCCAGGATTTGTGTTAGATTGAATAGGATGGTGGCCTGTCAGAATGTATAAATACATTTACGGGTCTGAGACAAGGATGTAATCTGGCATTGTCCCTCTTCATTCTGTACATCTCTGATGTGGTAAATTACCTGGTGGGAGCTGCCTGATTGCACCTACCATTGGGGTGTTAAGTGTGAAATGGCTTGCATACAAGGATGACTTTCTGTTATTGGATAACTCTTGGACTGGGTTAAATTTATTGACTACATTTTCTGTGTTTGCCAAGTACAATGGTCTTGTGGTGCATCCAAGTAACACCAAGATTCTAGCCAGCTCTCGGGAGGGAAGAACAAGAAAGGTAGGATCTCGTCTTTAGAAAATAGGTCGATTGGAACCGTGGACAAAAATACATTCTTGTGTATCCAGGCACTGAAAATTAATAGGAAGAAATTAAACCAGCTCTTATGTTCTATGAAGGTAAGATTGTCCCAAAACTAATCTATGGTTTAGAGTTCATAGACACCTCTATCTTTAAGGTTTTAGACTGCAGTGAGGCAAACATTTGGTGTAAAATATTGAAAGTTCCAAATTCAATTCCACTAGTAGCCATTAGATTTGAGTTTGGGACTGTCTCAATGAGGGCATGGGTGCCGTGGCAATTACTTGCCTTATTCTCAAAAATAATTAACCCAATTCTTCACACCCTGTATGAGTTATTGGGAAAACAACTCTCACCTACTAAGAAGAAGTGTAACTTCCATTGCCATTTGGAAGAGAGGGCCTTTGCTATCCTGGGTAATGTGGCGATCGACAGGGCTTTTTTGTTGGAGAACCCTGTGAGAGTAAAGAAAGCACTGTATGGCTATGATTGGGTTTGCACAACAGATTCTCTTCATTCGTATCCATTGATGCATAATTTGACACTCGATCATTACAGGTGGAGGGCCCCATCATTGATTCTCATGCAGTTCCCTAATCATTATTACAGAATGATTTTATTATGACTGAGATAGAATCTTCTATTGACAAAAGAGATCTTTCTGAGAAGAGAAAGAATCTTGATGCCGGAAATCATGTGGTGATTTTGTTACTTGGGCCTGATCGAAATTGGCTGAAATTTGGTCTTAGAATGTTAAGCATTAAATATAACCAGTATGAAATATTTCTCTAAGACCGCCGACCGAGCTCTCTATGAGAGTTCTTTTAATTGTGACTACATTTTGAATAGATGCCTGAATATTAACTCCATTAAAGAGGGTCTTGCTGTGGCTGGTTTTGTCAGAACTTTGAACTTGATGACATGAATTGGATGTATTAATGAACTATTATGTTTTTTAACTGTTATGTTTTTTTAACCAAGTGTGATGACCACTAATTTTACTATACTTTCAAGGGCGTAATCGATTGACTTTTTTAATGTTTTTCTTCAATTTTATGTATTACATTATTATTGGGTACATGACTTGGATTTTTGTAAAGTTTTTTTGTTAACCAAACACAAATAAAATAATAATAATAATAATTTGCAGAGAGTGAGCGAGAGTTAATACACTTTAAAATCATGTTTATAGTGTACGAAAAGATAGAGATGTGAAAAATTCAATAATTCATGCTCTTATGAAAGATGATGTTATGAAAAGTAAGGAATTGCAGGGAATGTAAAGTGAAATCATTAGGCTGTTGGATGTAAATGAGGAAAAAACCATAACAGTTGATCATTACCAGGCAAAAATCAATGAGTTGCAAGGTGCAGTTACTAAAGTGGGGAATTAGATTCTGCTCTTTGTCATGAAGCGCAGCAGCTCCATGCACAGTGTGGAGAAATGAAAAGGCAAATCTCGAGTTTTGAATCTCAGGCAAAGCGACAGTGCACCACGTTCACTGAAGCTGCGTTTAATCGCAGCCCTCGTCAGGGAACCTTTCCAGCATCTGTTTTCTCAACAAGGCCTTACTATGGTACAGTGCTTGAGGCAGAACCACCCACAACTGCTCACTCACATGCTTACTCACAGGAGAAGAGGGAAGAATATTACACACCCCACAATGCACCATTCAGTGCATTAAAGATAATGAACTCTATCAAAGCTTCAATCAATCCATTCAGAAAAGGGGTAGACGGGTGTATCGAAGATCCTCTTGAAGTTGTATCTGACATGTTTACAATGCTTCAAATCCTTAGGGCCCAATTTGGCCAATATTTTCATATCACATTAGACTCTGCCTCAACCAGTGTTATTCAAGGCCTCAATGAGCAACCAAACTTGACTTGGAGTTTGAGAAAGAAATGATATGCCAATTCCTGGACTATCATTCTATACAGCAAGCCAAGAAGACTGCTTACAGCATCACAGCCCAGCCAAATGAATCTCCTTGCCAATTTTTTCAAAACTTAAAAAGGGTGTTCTCACACTTTGATGTGCCCTTTAACCCTCATTCAGGAGAATTTATGACTGCTTATTTTTATGGGCTTCAGGGAAATATTGTGTCTCAGCTTAGCTGTGAATTTGACAGCGAAAACCACTAGAATGGATCACTGAACAAGCAACTCAAATCTATTAGCTAATATCGAATGCGAAAGTAGAGACAGCTAAGAGCAGAGAATATAAGCCAAAAGCTAAAGTATCCACCCCAGCAGTTCTAGAGGTAAAGTCTGTAAATATGCCACTCGAAACAGTCCAAACTCAGGCAAAGAATGACACAACACACAATCAAAGGGGCGCAGCTCCACAGAGAACACAACCCCAAACTCCTGCGTTCCAATCCATACATCCCAGTGACAGAAGCTGATACATTAGTCCTCATGATCTTGGTAATGTGCCAAAGGTGGAATTTCGCTATGATATGCCAGTGCTGAATAACAACCAGAATCAGATATACAATGGTTCATACCAGACATTAGGGGCCAAGAGTAGATATAAAACTAACACAATGGTGTATGACCCTCAGAAAAGACCAAGGTATGTGGATATATTAATTGAAAATGGAAATCAGCACAGGGAACAATTCCCACCACACAAAAGATACATTTGAAAATTGTATCTCACCAATATAGTCAGTCCGCACCACAGGTTGACCATGGCCAAACAATGGTCAGCCCAGGTTCCCTACCTCCTGTATCATGGGAATACAGGGGAAATACAAACATAAATCAATCTCCTGAAAGGTACTAGAACAGGCCTAATCACGGTGAATTCAACCATTACCAGCCTATAGCACAGAGGTATGAGTTTGGGTACATGGACAGGTTCCAATGCTTAAATTCCCAGGTTAAACTGCTGTCTGAGCAAATAGGAAAACTGTGTGCAGTACAAAAACAACAGCCAAATGAAATTTCAGAATGTCACACGATTGAATTTGCATGCAGTGACAAGTGACTAGTTAGTCATTTTAGCCATAATGAGGACACAGATGTCCATGAATTACCTTTGGATGGAAACACTGAGTTGCTTAGCAATTTAAAACCAAGAAAACATATTAATGAAAGTGAGACAGAGAACAGTAACACAACCACAAAGGGAGTGTGGTCTTACTTAACATATTTAGGAAGTATAACAGTCACTTTCACAAACTCATGAATAAAGTAGCACCCATTAAGAACAAGATAATTAGAGGCAACAATCATCAAAAGTGGTTTAATCCTAGATAAGTAGAGTTGAAAAAAGAGAAAAGAAGGTAAGAGGCTATATGACTGAAATTACCATATCAAATCAATAAGGACAAGTGGAAGGAAACCGTAAAACATTATAAACATTGCATTGAAGAAACCAAAAAGAACTTCTTCAATGAACAAATCTCAGAAGCATCAAACTCTGCTAGTAAACTTTTTGAAATATTGAAATCCATTGAGAATACGAAAGCACTGACTTATCAAGTTATACATTCACAGAAAGATTGCAATAAAGTACAGTAAGTAGCACAAGTCACACTACAGGAGCAACTAAATACATATATTATGCTAAAATCCTCGAGTGATCAGGATGAATTTGAATTCCAATCTATAAGCACAGGTGAGATGGTAAAATGATTAATGACTTTGAAACCCACATCATGTGCTGAGAATATCATCCCTCCTAACATAATTCTAGAAAATAAGGACATATTTGCACCCCTTTTTGTAAGAATGGTGAATTGCTTTTTTATAGAAGGAAAAATACCAGAGGTGCTGAAAACTGTCACTATTAGACCCTGGGCAGGACGCAAAAGACCCAAGCAACCTACGTCCTATAACAAATTGACAAGGTAGCCACAACAACATTTCAAAAATGTATTGAAAACAAAGATATCCTACATTATCAGCAATCAGGGATTTTGAGTGGCCCATAGTACAGAGACTGCAATGTTGGACCTGCAGACTCACATACTGACCATCATGGACAGAGGAAAAAACAGGCCTCCTGGTTCTGCTCAATTTGAGTGCTGCTTTTGATCTGTTAGAGCATAAACCATGTCAGTGAGCCCTGGAAAATACAGCTAATTGCTCCTCTGAGGCTAATAGATGGATAATCTCTTTTGTTTCTGATAGGAAGTCAAAAATCCATTGGGGAGACAAATTCAGAGCAGAAAATCTGATTGGCTGGGGGGTGCCCCAAGGCGCGTGTCGTTCCCAGCTCTTGTTCAACCTATATCTGTGGTGTCTATGCATAGTACTTGATAACATCAGAACCTATTTTACTAACTATGCAGATGACACCCAGCTAGTGGTTGAGCTGAGCGGGAGTTACATCAAAGACAGCTCCAAGGTGGAAGCCACCTATAGAATCATTAAAACATGGATGGCACAAAATTGGATGTGCCTGAATGGGAGGAAGACGGAACTGATGATTTTTGACTCCAGCCAAGCTCAAACCAAACTCAGTCCGGAGTTTAAGTCCTTTACCATCAAGGACACAGTCATCGCCGTCAGTGAAAAAGTAAAAACAATTGGCCTATACTTAGAACCCTCCCTGGGGGCAGAATCACAAGTTGCATATTTACACAGAAACTGCCAGTATTACCACTTGCTACGTAAGAACATCCAAACTTACTTAAATGAGGAAAACAGTGCTACTATAGCTAGAGCAACAATCTTATCGAGATTGGATTATGGAAATGCACTGATGTTGGGTGCAAGCCAAAGATGTCTGACTAACAGTCAGGTTATTCAAAACAACGTGGTAAGAATAATTAAGAGAAAAAAAAGAGAGACCACATCACCAAAGACAGAATGGACCTCCACTGGCTAGCCATCAAAGAGAAGGTCTCTTTCAAGAGCTTGACACTAGCACCTAGATGTCTGTTCAGACAGACTCCAGCCTATCGTGAAGAGAGGATCATTCAATATGTACCTCTAAGAACAATAAGATCAGAAGCACAGATTCAGACCAAATGCCCGTCATTCAAACGCTCAAATGGTCTGGGCAGATCTTTCCCTTTAAAAGTAGCTCAAAATTGGAATAGCCTTCCAATTGAACTAAAGCTTGAAAGAAACTACAACTGCTTCTGGAAAAAGCCGAAAACACACCTTTTTAAATGAATAGCACTAAGAGAATAGTATAGCACTATTAAATGAGCACATTTTTGTCCCGTGTTACCTGTAGAAAAAAATGTCTTCGTCTTTTTGGTGTTCCCCAATGCCTCCGGGCTGCGGTGCCGTACAAATCCATAAATAAATAAAATAACTTGTATTTGAACCAGACCATTCAGGTGTGTGACGATGAGGAGCAGGAAATAAGAAATGAACAGGAAAAACCTAAAGAGCAGCGTGATAGAAGGCAATTTAAAAAGAAGTTGTAGCATGAAAATAAAACACACCGTCAAACAGATGATGGTTTGTGACAAAGTGGATCATTGCAGGGTTTACGGTACAGTGAATATCTCAGAAATGAGAAATGAAAAAGTCAGAATCAACTGTCAATCTATCATCACTTGATAACTAAAAAACTGTTCATACCTTCACAGAAACGCAAATTCCCCTAAGGACAGATGCAGGTCAGTTACCTGAAGAGTCTTTGGAGCCACGGATAGTCCAAGAGGCAGATATGACAGGTATCATGCAAAATGCAGGTAAGGGTAACACACCAAGAACTGACATGCTGCCAGATGACACTTGTGAAAATATAGATTCAATAGGTTTCAGAATGGATGCACATGGAAATGACCCAGGTAGTGAGGACAAAGCAGTAGAGGAATGGGGAATAAACACTAGTGACCCCAAGTCAGAGGGACAGTCAGTGGCTATACTTCAAATGAGTTCTGAGGCCAGGAGAACAGACACAGAAATTAAAAAAAGAAATGGGCAAACACAGAGGGAAAATGTCATTTCATATGCCCCATTTGCCTAGCAAAACAAAAAGCCAGGCTGGCCTGAGATAAATAAGCCAAGAGATCCATGACAATTCCATGTTCTATGCATATTAGAAGAATTTGAGGAAAGGTAGTATGTTCCTATCACTATTGAAGAGAAATGTAATGCATTTGCAATGATTGACACTGGGGCCCAAGCAACAATTATGTCAAGGGAACTAATGCAAAGCATAAATGAGGGGAGATTTCCACAAAAATTTCAAAATTGAGGCAGAGTATACATAATTTCAATGGAGAAGAAATACCTGTGGAAAGTGTCACTGAAGTTGACATAAAGATAAGGATGCACAGAATGAAACACGGAGTGTTGGTCACACCAATTATTGAGATGCCATTAATTCTAGGTACAAATTGCTTGACGAGGCTGTCACCCCTCATTGATGGCATGAATGGGTTAATGTGGTCTTTGGCCCAAAAAAACTCAAACCTAAAAAGGTAATGACTCAAAGCAACAGTGCAAATGAATGCCACACTATTGCTAAATCAGAAAGTGCAGTGTATCTCCAGAATGGCTTTGTGTCTAGTGTCATTGTCATTATCGTGCCAGAGTGAAATGAAAAGAGAAAAAGAATAGTGTGGAGATTTTTCTGCACCCTAAGAAACATTGGCAGGCACAGATTGATGAACACACATTGGCCCTCATTACGACCCTGGCGGAAAGGGGTTTACGCCAGCGTAAACCATGGCGTACCTTTCCGCCCGACTACGAGTTCCCGTAGCGCCATGGTGATTTTTACGCCTGCTTTTTGCAGGCGGAAAAATCCATGGCGCTACGGGACTTGTCGTTAATTACGCCACCGTAATTTACGGTGGCGTAATTAACGCCTTCCCCACTCCCATTATACCCTATGGGGCAAAAATGGGAATGGGGAAGGGTAAATGGGGATTGGGGACTTACCGCCCCGCCAAGGTCGGAATGGGGCGGTAAGTCCGCCAACCCCCATGGCGGAGTTGGCAGCTTTGCGCCATGGACCATGGTGCAAATTGCACCATGGTTCTCCGCCAGGGTCGTAATGAGGCCCATTGTGTTTTTATCTAAATGAGGAAACTAGCAAACTAAATATTGCTGCAGAGTCAGATCAGGGAAAAAAAAATCAACAATTGCAGAGATACACAGGGTAGAAGGACAGCCATGGATCCCTATCCTTGTAAATGGGCATCCTGAAATGATTGAAGCCACTTTGGTGCTAGAACAGGAAAGAAGTTTCATTAATGAAAAGGTGTTTAAGAAAATGCTCAACAGAGAGGAAATGCCAAATTTTGAAATGAAAAATCAACACATTTTTGGGCTGGATGATGCTGAATTGGGGCAAAGAATTGTGGGAAGATGCATGTTAAAGGTTACAATTCACTCTAAAAGCATTCATCGCAATGTTTGAATGGTAAGCAGAGCCCAGAATAAATGCTATTTGGGAAATTACATCATGCACAGAATCTGCATGATGTTAGTTAGACTTCTTAAATAAAACAGTCTGGTTTAGACTAGGTAGAGCAGCACCTGAATTTGAAAACAAAAGACAAGCTTAACATTGTGTCCACATTATGTCATATGCAATTGAGCTTAAAGTAAAGAAGGATGTTACTATTCCGGCTATACAGTTTGCAATAGCATTAAAATACAGAAAGGGACAACAGATGGGTGGGCCTGATGCATTTCTGTTCCTCAATAAATCCATGAAATAGTTAGGGCTGGAATGCAAATGTCCACCATTGATAGAGATTGGGGATGGCCCCATTTGAATACTGGTGCATAACAAAGGGCACAATGGCATTCCATTGATAGAAAATACAGCATTAGGTATGGCAACACAGGAATCTTACTACACTGCTGATTTAAGCAACCCAGAGATCAGGAACATCCCTGAATGCTATGTAACTTCACAAAGTGTATTACCTGAATAATTGGATTCTAAACCAAAGGGAATGTTTTTAATTCAGTCTGTATAGCCTTATGAGCCGGAAGAAGTGATATGCTGTCATCAGAATAATTTTGTCCCTTTTGAAGTGGGCGAATCTGAAAGAAAAAGCAACAAAGTAAAACACAATAAATTGAGATCGAGGTCAAAGTTGCTAAATATCCGAGGGTGGCGGCTCTCCAAAGCAACACTGGCACACCAATAAAGCACAGAGGATCCTCCTTTGGAGGATTTCCCAGAATTTTCTAAAATGGTAGAGGTGAAGATTCAAGCTGCAGATGCCTGCACAGATACAAAGAGGAATAGCACCAACTAAGGAAAATATTAATGGAGTTCAAAGAGGTTTTTGCCAAAGATGCCTATGATTGTGGGCTGACTGATTTGTATGTTGCCACACTACCAGAAGGATATGGTAGGGAGCCAGTATGTGTGTGACAATATAGGTTACCCCTGGCATGTCTGGTGTCACTGGTGGAATCAATTAAACATTTGGTATCCAGAGACATCATTAGGCCTATTCACAGTACTTCAAATTCTCCCATTTTAGGTGTGCTATGGTGCTTGTGTGCAGGCTTTAGAGAACTAAATAAGAGGGTACCTGATTCAAGGTGGCCTCTCCTATGTATTATTCAGGGCCTTGCACAAGTTAAAGGGTCAAAAATATTTACCACTCTAGATGTTATAGATAGGAGCTGGTGTGTGCCATTAGCAAAAGACATACAACATGTATTTGCCTTCTCCTTTAACAGATTAGAGTATTCATGGTCCTCAACCCCCTTCAGATATATCAATAGTGGGATTGAGTTTAGGATATTCCTGAGCAACGGACTCCCAGATGCAGCTGACAGCGGAACCATAGTTGTCAGTCGTAAGCATGCCCTTAAGCTCATATCTCGCCAATCCTGAGAGGATGGCAGTGGCTGCCCATTGAATAATACAATAGTGTTCACGATAATATCTCTAGTTCACACAACTCTATATGATTCTTCTTGTAGGGATTCTGTAATGATAATTGTTTGCTTTCATGTCATAAAAATCCCTATTGTATATCAACATTTGCTTTTAATTATTTAGGTCACTTACAGCCATGCTAAAGGAGGTTTAACCCACTGAGAAGCCGTTTTGTTTTAATTGCCAAGGTTTATATACTTATATGGATTGGTACCAACACCTGAACATTTATATACATGCAATACCACAGCTGAACTTGTCCTTATGGTAATACGTATTTATTAAACAATCACACTTCATTAAACCATCTTCCCAATGCAAATAAAGATATGGCATTATAGTTTGAATGAATAACAGTCAGTGAGACATCAATATTCACATTAACCTTAATTGCATTTTGTTTTTACAACTGATAACGAGTCTGCTCACGTATTCTTTATATTGCATTTCTCATTTTTCTAACTTTACACACCATGGCTTTGCTCATTTTAGTAATATGACTCATTGGGCCTGATTTACAAAACATTTTTCAATGGGATTTTGACATTTAAAAATGCTTTTTAAATCAGGTCCACTGACTTTTGCATTTTCTTTTCTTTTTCGACAATGCATCCTTTTGGCAGTTAGCTTTCCCTGCATAGCAAAGCAAGTGCTAATGTGTTAATGTATGTTAGTAGCATTAATGCATTTCCCCTGTTCTATAATTGCATAGCAAGGTGTCCATATTACTATATGCTGGGTGTCCATGTAATACACCTGTCTTTGTTTTCTATTCCATATTTACTCCTTTCATCTTTTGCCTTTTGTTCGAAGAATATCCAGTGTTTCTAAATAACAACATTAAATGGTACACCCCTGTGATAAAGAGCTATTGCTCATTCCTTGATACAAATGTAAGAGAGAGATTGTCTGCACTTTTCAAACCCAATACAAGCATTTTTAGAATTGTCTTCCAGAAGAGATGAACGCATTGAAATGCTAGGCAGCAAATACAAATCTTCCATTTCTAATCTTCCTTTTATCTATCCCTATTGTACAGTGTATCAGTGCTGTGACAGCCAATGTTGGTGATTTGTCTTGCTTTATAAATCTAGAAGATAGATACATCTCGATGCAATCCATTAGTGTGATAAACAATTGACTTGTGGACAGAACAGACTCGCAACTCATATGTACATTTGCCACTGCCATAATTAATTCTATGACTAACTGAACTGCAACAGCTTTGGGTCCATTGCCAACTTGAGTCTGGAAATTCAATGTATTTTGAATGGAGTAGACAAACATATTTATTTGCTTCATTAATTGTAATATTTATATTTGAAATGTCAGTTTACAGAGGTGGTTAGCTCCAGTTTGAGAAACAACTAATGTTATAGTTTGAAGGCTTGGATCTTGTTATGCCATTTGCGGATGGATTCATATATGCCAGGTCCATCACCAGTGGCACATCTTTTGTGATATCAGCATACGTGTCATGTTAATGTGTAGACAAGGTATACAAAGGGATTTCTACTTTCTGAGTTTTAATTCGTTATTTGCTTTTATTAAGCTTGTTCTGGTGTCATAACATAACATTCTTAGCAAAGAATGTCTGTCAACCACTTGATTTCTAAGCAAGGCAGCATCCCAGAGCACAACCCTGAATTAAAGTAGTTACTTTGGGCTGTAGGATTCTGCTGTGTCATGCCAGAGCTCTTAGAGAGTAGTGAGCCTGCCTCCTTGTGTATTGAGATATTGTGAACTGCATTTGCTAAACGTTATTCTGTATGTAAAACTCTATTAGTGGCAAGTGATTCATTTATTGGGATCAATTGTAGGAAATTATAATATACAAAAGTTTCAATGTTAAACGTGTATTTGTTGAGGGAACATATCTGCCTACCAAAGAAGCCATGCCTCCTGGTTTTGCCAATTGTGTTTTCTCTTCTTGCCCCACTGTGATGAATCTTACATGACCTCCTGATCCTAGGTCCAACGTATCTGCTGTGTGTCTGTCTGGGGGCAGAACTGTGAGTTGGCCCTGTGCAGTAAATTGTAAATGCATATTGTATTTACAACCTACTTTCGATATCCCCTAAGGCTCACTCCAAAAAGATGCCTCTGTACCTTTATATTTACACCCCATACAAAGGTGCATGGAGTGATTAATGGTCATCACATCACATTTACCCTGCTTGACTGATATGCAGCCTAATCTGAGCACACTCCTAATATCTATTGCCAAACAATTTACCCCTTCCCTACTAGTGGATACTATATCAGAACTAAACCCTGTCTGTTGCTTCCTAGGGGGCAAGTCTCTGTGTACTGCTAGGTTTCATTAAGTATCTAGTCAAAGATTACACTTTAAAAGAATTGTAAATTTCACCCATATGTGCGCACATTGACATCTGGTTCCAGGAACATGACTGAGTTGCCTATGGTGGGACTGATTTGCCTATGGTGGCTCCATTCTGTAATTTCACAGAGATGGGAAAATTCCTTGGCATGCAATTGTGTCTTGTTGAAATACAGTACTGGGTAGGAAGTGTTATCTCAATTATGAACAACTCATCACATTTTGCTATTTTCTCTAGGATACGTGCCAACATAATTCTGTCCTCCTAATCATTCCCAAACTACTCCTGTTGCCCCATAAACACATACCCTATTCCTTAGCCTCAAAGGATGACAGTCAGACGATCTGTGGTCATAATGTTAATCTTTCTAAATTAATCAAAAAAAGCTGACACCTGTGAGCCTTAACTACTCCTGAGCTCTAGATATGATTCAGTCTCAGGCAGGTTTTCCAGGTTTTGTTGTTTGATGGCTTCACTAGTTTCTTTGAGAGTGAGGCCCAATAGGAGTAGTTTCTCCATTGGTTTCGACTGCTGTGACCATGTTATGAGATGTTTAAAATGGCTTAGTCTAGGTCCAACATATTTTTTTTATTTCCACTTAAATTTAAATTTTTGGTTTTCTTTTTAAATGTACGCATTATGCTGTTCAATTTTTCTTAAAGTGGGGGGAGTTACACAGCCTGCAGCTTTACAAGGTGATCTGCTTCTCTCAAAGATGTTTAGGACTGGATTATTGTTATGAAATTCTATGGATTGCTGAGGAAAAAAACAAGAAAACAATAGCAATCTGCGATCTGAAAAGTCGTTTTTATTTTTTCTGGGTGGTGGTGTCCTGACATACCTTCGCCCCTGCACAAAATCTCCCCCTGGCGATTTCATTTCAGAATGAATTCTCCCCAGAGACTTTATTTTGAAATAGAATCTCCGGGGGTGGGTGGAGTAATATTTTTGCTCCCCTTTCTAAATGAATTAACTCCCCTGTGTCCTTTTTAACTTGACAGAATGTTGTATTGTTATGCATAAATATATGCATTCTTTCAAATGCCTGAGGCAAGCTTCAAACCTGTGTATCAGACCATATTATTACACCATCGTGGAGCTTAGTCCATTGAGCGTTTTGAGGGACTGCTTTAATTATGTGAGAACATAGTTTCTATTATGAAGATAGGTCTCAATTGAAGAGAACAAGAGGAAAAAATGATATTTTATCTATGTAATATGTTGATAAATGTCTTTTGTATATTTTGCGTAAACATTTAATAAAACTATAGAGCCAATCAAAAAAGAAAATATGTTAACATTATACTCCTGTAATTAAGAAAAGCCCAGCGCTGAATGTTATGGTATGTTATTATTAGGCATTTTCATAGCATTGTTTACCATTGGTATGATTCCAAAGCTCTTCTCCCACCATCCATATAATTTATGTATTTGCATTTATTAATTGAGCATAAATCTAGCATTGAAAAGGGCTTTACAGAGTAATTATTTGCCAGTTTAATTTTTTTAATGTGATTTTTTTCAATATAGCGGCTGAAAACTGGCCCAACTTCAAGCACATCTTGAAATACATTTGGACTGATATACTTGCTCAAATACCCAGTGCACTGGAATTACAGTGCTCATGGCCCAACTTCATGCCAATTTGTATTGATCATGTGCACTACGATTTCAGTGTGCTGGATATTTGTGCAAGTTTAACAGTCAGGGCGTATTTTCACAGAACAGTAAAGTTGCGCAAAGGCCAAGTTTGCTTTGCTTTTACAATTTTGCACATGCCACAGTCCTGTCTAAATGACTGCTTGTGGTGCCATTGACAACTCTCCCAGCAGCCGTACTGCTGTGAAATAACAGTATTTTTATGCCTGCATTTTCTTGCTTGAGAGTGCAATAAAGGGAGTCATATACTCAGTGGTGGATGGTGAATTTATTTATTGGAGGTGCGTCAAAACTTCCTACAAACATGCAAAAGTGACTGAGCTTTGGGAGGGACCATGAACCAATCAATGGGAGGCTTGTGGAAGTTGTTGCCCCGAGATATCTTTTTTCAATAATTGGTGAAAATAGTGCATTTTACAGTGCACTTTAAGTAGAAAATTGATTGAAAAGGCAGACAGTTTGCAATTGGTTTTGTAGGCTAACTCATGAAAAAAACAAATAGATGCGAGTCACCAGCAGTGCTAGCTTTGGGAGGGACCCAGAACATATCAAGTGGAGGGTTGTGGGGGTTCTTCCCCCATTGTGCCCATACATTTATATATGCCAGTATTCACATACACAAACATATTCATGTTTGCTTTGCGCAAAACATCTGTAACGATACTATAAGAAAACATGTCCATGCTCGTAGTCCATGCCATTGGGTATTATGCCCCTCCGTGGGCCGTGTGCATTTTTAAAAGTTTTGGTTGTGTTCCCTTGTTCCCTCGTTGTGTTCTCCCCTGCCTACTCTCCCCTTCCGTGGTCTTCAGGTGGCCCCTCCCTCCCTCCCACGACCCAGCCTCCCAGCTCCCCCTGATTGGCTGAATCCTGCTCCCAGGCCAAGCTAGGTAGCCTAGCAGTTCACCACGCTCGCCACTTCCATCCAGGGCTGAGCAGGTTAGTCCAGGCTCCATCAGAAGGTATTGTGCCCCTCTGTGGGCCGTGTGCATTTTAAAAAGTTTTTGTTGTGTTCCTTTGTTCCCTCGTTGTGTTCTCCCCTGCCCCCTCTCCACTTCTGTGGTCTTAAGGTGTCCCCTCCCTCCCGTCTTCCAGCCTCCCAGCACCCCCCTGATTGACTGAATCCTGTTCCCCACTCTTCTGTACAGGCGCTTCCAGGGCAGCCCCTGCCCGGCAGCCCCACAGCTAAGGGCCCCTAAGGCAAAGGATGGCTCCCACGGTTGCAGCTCCTGTTGTGTCTGCAGGTGTCCGCAGGGGATGCCAGTTGCCAGTCAGTCTCCACAGGTTAGTCCCACTAGCCTCCCTGCCTATCCCACCCTCAGACTCCTAAACATGGCTATGCTGTCCCCTGTGTTGCTGTAATACGCACTTTATCAGTATTTAAAATTAATTTTGCACTGTGAAAATTAGGCCTTTTTCTCCACTTTCAGGATTCTCAAACTTAGGTGGTTCTCTACATGTTATTGTAATATGCACTGTATCAGTATTTCAAATTTTGCACTGTGAAAATGAGGCCTTTTTTCTCCCCTTTCAGGATTCTCAAACTTAGGTGGCTTCTCACCGGTTCTAAAGTTGAGCAGCTGTGAGCTCTTTAACCCTGAGAGTTTGTCCTATTGTGCAACTTGATTGCTGATCGCTATCTTGTCTGTCTACTCTCGTCAGTGTCTCCCCCTCTCCTTCCACCCCCTCCTCTTCCACCTACTCTATGGTGCTCTCTGTGTCTCCTATCTTCTCTAACTGCTTCTCTATTGACTATCCTGCTCTCCTCCCTAAACCTGGTAGGAAGAAGTTTAAAAAGGACATCCTGTCTCCAAACCCAGGCCTCTCTATCGCTGACACCTACACCAGTGCCTCCTCCAAGGAAACTCTCACCAACATCCTCTTTGTTGTGCCTTCACCTGACTTATGGACCCTTCATATGGTCTCTGTACTCTCTCCTTTCTCCTCTTCTCCCATTAATGGTGGCACCCATTGGGACGCCCTCCTGGCCTCCTTCCATTCTTCTAAGGTCATCATTAATGTTTACTCTAATGGGACTGTCTTGGTCCAAGGCCCTCAGGCCAACCTTCACCTCTTTGATAGACGCTTCCCATGCCTCATCAACTTCCTTTCTTCTCTGGCAGTCCACCTTCCCCTTTCCTTGGCTACCTTGCCTTCTCCCTCCCTCTCTGCCCCCTCTCGGGCTCCTTCTACACCTCTGCATGGCGTACCTGCGATCTGTACCACTCCCTGGAAGTCCTTCAAGGATGGCAACCTTCTCCACATTGCCACTCTCAACTCTTGCTCTGCTGTCAAACATTCCTCTGATATCTGCCACCTTCTTGAAGAACTTGACCTCGATGTCCTCGGTCTCACTGAGACATGGTTCACCGCCAGCTCTGTCACAAGATTTGACACGCTCCTACCTGACAGCTACAAGATCCTCTCCACGCCCAGGCCCAACCGCTCTGGTGGGGGTGTAGCCCTTATCTTCCATGAGTGGATTCTGGCCTTTGTCACTCTTACGCAGACCTACTCCTCTTTTGAATGCCTCATCTTCAGGCGCTCTCTCTCTCCCCTAGCCATTATCTTACTGTAGCTACTATCTATCGGCCACCTGGTCAGATTTCTTCCTTCCTCTCTGAGTGGGTGGACCTCTCCTCCTCACTCCTGGCCTCATCCACTCAACTCCTCCTTCTTGGAGACTTCAACATCCACCTGAATGCCTCCTGTCCCCCCTCTGGACTCTTTTGCGACCTCTGTGTCTCTTTCTCACTCACCATTCTCCCCTCTGGCCTGACTCATTCTGCAGGGAACACCCACGATGTTCTGATCTCCTCAGACCTTTCCCTCTCTGTCCCTCTCTCCACTCCTCTCTCCTGGAATGATCACTTTCTCCTATCCTCCCACCTCACCCTTCTTACCCCTCAGGCCAAGCCACCTCCATAACTGCCACCCACCTTCTCGGTCATCAAACCCATGAAGCGCGTGTCAGTTGAGGTTTTTGCCGCCAGCTTCTCACCCCCTCCTCTCCCTTTGGCTGACTCTCACCTTGACTCAGCCCTCTCCACGCTCCACTCTTCTATATCTGATACTCTTCATATCCTTGCCCATGTCATGAAAATCTGCCTGAAGCCCAAAGCCAAGTGTAACTCCTGGTATGACTAAGGCCTTGTCACCCTAAAACGCAAGTGCAGGGTGGCTGAGAGGAAATAGCGTGCTTCATGCTCATTCTCTGACAAACTGGCCTGCCGCCTGCTGCAAAGGCAATAGCGCTCTCCGTCCTCACAAAGAAGAGAGCTCATATCCAAGCCTGCACCTCTGCGGTATCTAACAACTCGACGGAACTATTTAAAATCTGCAAGGAACTGGCCAATGCTGCTGCAGTCTCTACCTCTCCTGTCCCTTCCCAGGCCCTCTGCACGGCACTGGCTTCTCACTTCATTTCAAAAACTCAGGACATCCTGTCCTCACTCTCCTCCTATTGCCTACCTTCCTCTAGTCCGTGCTCATCCTCTGGCCCATCTTCAGCCACCCCACCTCCCTCCTTCTCTGCCTTTCCCTTTTTCTCTGCAGACAAAGTTTCTAGACAAGACCGATCTATGAAAGTCTTGTCGAAACAGGTTCACCCTGTTCCTCCAAAACTATCAAGGACCACGTTGACTCCTTGGCTCCTGCCTGACTGACTTATGCAATCACTCCTTCGCCACTGGAGTTTTCCCATCGCCGGTTAAGCACTCCCTTGTGCAACCTCTTCTTACAAATCCCTCTGCTGACCACTCCTGCCCAGCTAACTCCTGGAGAAACTGCCCATCTCCCAGATAAATCTTCACACTGAATCTGTTGGTTGTCTTCATGACCATCGGTCTGGCTTAAGAGCTGCCAGAAGCATGGAAACTGCTCTCCTGAACATCTGTGAAGACCTGCTCTCCAACTTTGACTCCAACACCTGCGTCCTCATCTTGCTCGATCACTCTTCTGACTTTGACACTGTCAACCATGCCATCCTGCTACACTGTCTCTGTGATAACCTGGGCATGACGGGTCAGGCTCTGGCATGGCTGACTTCCTTCCTCTCCGACCGACCATCTCAGGTCCAACTTGGGTCCTTTCTCTCCGATATCTTTTTCTCTACCTGTGGTGTCCCCCAGGGATCTAACCTCTCTCCCTGGCTGTTCAACCATTACCTGCCACTCCTTGCCCACCACATTGCCACTCTCTGCCCCAACTTTCAGTGCTATGCAGATGATACCCACCTCATTTTCAGGCTACTCTCTGCCTCCTCCTCTCCTTCCCTCATCTCTGAATGTCTGTCTGCTATCCAGGAGTGGTGTGCCACCAATGACCTCTGCCTTAATGCCAGTAAGACTGAGATTCTACTCATCGGCACACCCACTTCCTCCTTCCGTGCAGCTCTCTGGCCAGCCTCTCTTGGCCCTCTTCCTGCTCCCACCTGTAAGGCTAAAAACCTCAGGGTCATCTTCGACTCCACACTCTCCTTCTCACCTCATATCTCTGACGTCTCTAAGAAGTCACACTACCAGCTGCACCTCCTCAGAGGTATTCTTCCTTTCCTCTCCTTTCCCCATAAGCTCACCGTCTCCAGAGTCCTGGTTCTCTCTAGGCTGGACTATTGTAACAGCTTCTATCTAAATCTGCCTGCCTCTACTCTCCGCCCTCTGCAAATTATCCAGAATAGCACTGCGAGACTTGTCCTTGACCTCAAGCTCAGGGATCGGATCTCTCCAGGACTGACATTTCTGCACTGGCTCCCAGTGACTGCAAAGATTAAGTTCAAAACCCTCTGCATTATCCACAAGTCCTTCTGGGGCTGGGGCTGAAATACCTTCAACTCTCTCTTCCCAAATATCTTCTTTCTTGAGCTCTTCGATCATCCGCCTACAACTCCCTCAGGGTCAGTTGCTTTTCTAAGCAACAAGTTGGTGGTAAATCTCTCTTCGACAGGGGCCTCCCTCTGGAACAGCCTTACTGCCTCCCTGAAAATTGAGGAGAACCATCTCCGGTTCCGGGAGCACCTCAAAACCTTCCTCTTTGTTTCTGATTTCTCTCCCTCTCTCCACTGCTGAATTCCTAGCTGAAACTGCACTGGTTACCTGGCCACCCTTCCTGATCTCGGGCCCAGGCCCCGCCATTTAATCACCTGCGCTGCCTCCATGGCAACCCCTGCATCTGGGGACGGTTTTCTGTCTCCCTACAGTCCCCCTACCAGCACATATGTCTTCACTTCCTTGCACTTGCCACCAGCTGGCCGTTTTTATTTATCTTATTTATTATACTATCCCATGTTCTTCACTTTGCCCTCACACTTTTCCCTTCCCCCTCTGCATGCACTTGTACGATCTGAATGATACCTGGCCTAGTAAGATCGTTGTCTGTCATCCCTTTTTTGTTCCCCCTCCCTTGCCTCGTCGCACCTTGAAACACTTGTGTATAGGTGTGTTATAAATGCCATATCATATCATCATATCATCATATCATATCATATCATATAGGGCAGTATTTCCACGTAAGAACATACTCCTGCTGGCTTTGCTATTAAAAATGCCATGCCACTATATGAAAACATGTCAAAACTGGCTGCACCAACATGCCAGTCTAGCCATGTAATAACACATCATGCTTGCTTTATCCTAATGTCCAGTAGAAATGTCATGTCACAGTAATAAATAGCCAGACTGGCTGCACTAAAATGCTAATATAGCCATGCAAAAAAACACATCAAGCTTGCCATAACGCAGCAGCCCAGTAAAACACGAATTGGAAAACCCAATAGTTTTGACATTTGTGTATAGCATTTAACATTTAGCATGGAGGAAAGGAATGCGAAATAATAGCCCAGAGACATTGGCAGCATGGAAGGGAATGAAGGGCAATGTTGGGGTTTTGAGAGAAGCACTGTGTGGGGAGGAATAACAAATACATGGCATCACAAGGAAGAATAAAAAAATCCATAAGCTAAAAAGGTAGGTCAGCAACAGTACACATTTGAACGAAGTAGTGGTAGTGGAAATGGGAGGAAGGAGTAAATGGGGGCAGAGCAACATTACAAGGGGGGCTGATCTATATTGCAATGGTTGGTGGAATGTCAGTGTGAAGGTTGGCAATGCAACAGTGCTATAGGGGGAAGAAATGACAACACAAGGGGGTAAGGAGCGATAGCACATGGTGGGAGTGGCAACAGCACAAGGTGGGAGGAGCAACAGTACATCAGGAGAGGAGCAACAGCGCAAGTGGGGATGAGTAACAGCACAACGGAGGAAGGAGGGACTGTGCAAGGGAGAGAGGAGGAACAATACAAAGGGGAAGGAGGGACAGCACAAGGGGGAAGGACAGTACAAGGGGGAGAGGATGGACAGTGCAAAGGAGAAGGTGTGACAGTACAGGAGTAGGAGTAACAGCCAATAGGTTGGGGAGAAGGAACAATGCAAGGGGGAAGGAGCAACAGCACAAGAGGGGGAAGAGGGACAGTACAAGGGGCGAGGAGTGAGATGATAGGGGAAAGTAGAAACAGTGAACGTGGGAGTGAAATCTGTTGTATGTATAATTAGAGACTTTGGTTATAGTTGTCCCAAATTGTCATTTTGATCTTATGTGTGTGGAAATCCCAATGGGACAGGCACAGCTTGGGAAGCAAAATGCCCATAGGCTTGCATATTACATTGGATATGCAGGTTGAGGAGCAACAATTGTCAAAGGAAACCACATTCCCAATCGCCAGTTTAAGCCAGCTCAGGAGCGCTCACTTGGCTTCTTAAAGCATCAAGGGGAGTGAACAGTATTTACAGTGGACTGGCTTGTCAGTTCTGCCATAATAAGCAAGGGTTCTGGCAGGTCGGCCCTCCCTCACTCCCATTATGGATGAGCCGCCACTTGCTATACTGCAGGTCAAGGAGGGGAACTAATAAGCCCCATACTGCTTGCACATTCAGGGGAGAGACATCCACATGCAAAATCCAAACAAGAAGGCTAGTGAAAAACTAAAGTGTGACATGTGAGGGGAAAAGGCTAGCATAAACCATACAACGCTGATGAAGAGGTGCTGTGCACTGATGGCGGTTTGATTTTTTTCCAAGCTACTGTGATCAATCAAGAGTATTCACCCATTCTCCCCACGAGGGAGTAGTTCCCTTTCATGCCAGGGATATGAGTTTGCTCTGCAAGACCCTCCCTAGGGAGGCAAGTGGGACCTCACTGGCAATGACTCCCCTCAAGGGGAGAAGGACTCTCATTCCCACAAGGAACACCCTATGGAAATAACATTGTCTGCCTACATGAGATTGTCCTCAATTACAAGTAATCTGCTTCCCTTTTGAGGGCATTCAGGAAATGCTGGATCAAATACGACACCTGAAGAAAAACAGAAATCCCATTTGAATGGTAAACTTATATGTAACAGGCACAAACTAATGGAGAGACAGAGAGCCATATGAAAGGGGAGCCCACTGATGTAGCGACATCTTGGTGGGGCAGAGCACTGTGGCATCGCGGAACCCGCAGCAGCCCACGAAAGAGAGAATGCCATAGAAGGATCATGGAGTGCCGGCATAGAGAACAGTGGTGAAACCACTGTCAGGGTGAAGCCCTGGAGACAATCTCATGTTTTGTGTGACCATGAAAAGGTCATGGTGGGTCTGGGGCCCGATCACCAAAGCCGAAACCAGAAAGAACGGGATGAAATAAACCTCCCATTGGCAAACCTACACCAACAGACAGACCCACGAGACGCTGAGCACGATACCACAAGGTAGTCAAGAGAGAGAGGAGACTGAGAGTCGAAGATGCCGACTCATCCCGACACCAAGCCACATAAATCCACCCACCACAGGTGAAGGTACTGGGGTGGAACAGAGAAAGGGGAGGAAGTAGCCGAAGTTGCAACAGTAATTACTGGGCTTGGGTTAGCCCCATTACTTGGCTATCCGCAGCATCTACCAGCATGCTTCTGTACCTGTCAGTTTTTTTGTCTTACTCACCAATGTGCCAGCGGCGTGATACTGTTGGGTTTGCGCGCTGTAAACAAATGCAATAAATAAATACATGGAGAAAGCCTGAGCAGATATATTGGAATATACCCAGAAAGGTTTTTGGCGATATTAAATGTGAAGCCTTGAGCATGCCGGAGCATACATTTTGGACAATACCAAGGAGATTTACTACCAATATTGATTCTGATGCCTTGAAAAAGCCTGAGTATAACTATTGGAAGACACCAAAGAGAGCTGTAACCAATAATGATTAGGAAACAGTGAGAAAGCACAAACATAAGAGCTAGGAGATACCAAAAAGGGTGATCCTCTACACTGACTGTGAATCATTAAGAACGCACCCATATATTGATTGGGAGACAGCTAGAAAGCTACTCATTATAATTAGGGATGAACATTGGAAACCATTACTAAGAGACTTTGAAAACCACTCTGATTTGAACTCAAGTATCAATCTCAAAAATCAGAGACAGGAACAGGATAAACAAGTAGAGAGGCCACAGGACGGGTGCTGCAACACAATCGTAAACGGTTTACCACAGCCCAACCGAAAGAGAGTCAAGTATAAACAGACTAAATGACTAATATACAGAGGAAGGAATGTAAAAGACTACATCCAGGAAGACAGTAACATAAAACAAAAACATTGATAGGTTTTGTACACTCTGGGATAGGCTACCTATGAAAATAAAGCACACTTGGCAGTAGCTCATGAAAGAGACACTGTGAACAAGGATGAATATTTTCTACAAACGTGTTTCCTGTTAGTGGCAAAATCAGACTTGTTGCAGTTGGAAAACCCCTGAAATAAAGCTCCAAGACATATGGCTAAAGTGAAGGTTCCAGAAGATATATATTTTGCCAATCTTTAGTTATTAGTTTTAGTGGTTGGGTCAGCTAGAAGTAGGTTTTGGACTGGGGACATTTTTCATTGGACTTTTGATGACAAACAAGCAAAGTTATTTAGTTTGTTTTGGTAAGGAACATTTCTCTAGCAGTAGGCGAGTTAGGCATTTTATTCTTATTTATTATCTATATAAATAAAAATGTAAATGTTTGTTCAAAACCTTAAATTTCCAAAAGTTCTTCACCGATTGCTTTGAAATTTTGACACAACGTTGCATTCAAATAGGCACGTGTTTTCATATACCTACTATACATAGATGTCACACCTGTTACAGATAAAAACAGACTTTTTCTTAAAAAAAACAGCACCATCTGTTGGACATAAAAGCAACACATGCTATACTAAATATTTTACGATTCGATTTCAATGTTTCTTTGGCTCAAATACGTGCCGAGGAAGCAGCAAAGCGATGTGCGGCCTTACTTCAGGATGCACGGTTGCGAGCACGGCGATCGGGTTCTGCAGCTTCAGATCTGCTTCGTTCTCAACAGAATGAATGCGACAGGCTAAGAGTGGCTGAAGGGCGTCAACGAGAAACAGCAGATCAGCGTCACACACAACTCCATGCTCAGCAATCGATTACAATTGTCTTGCATTCCGGTACAACCCAGCTGATGATTATAGTTTGAGTCGGCATGTTCTCATCAGCACCATGACTGAAGTGTGTCCTTATTGCAAGGCTCTGAAATTTAATGGAGAAACAAAAGAAATGTGTTGCGCCGCCGGGAAATTGAAACTGCCTCAACTTGGAGAACTGCCAGAGCCATTTTGAAATTAAACATATTAGAAACGTGCATTTTCTCCTTTCTTTATTTTCCATTTAACCAGACTGAGCCACAGCAATGCGTGGCTGGGGACAGCTAGTTTAAAATAAAACAGTTAAAAATGACCAACATGAGTCCAAATCCTTCTTCTGACTTGCCACTCATTCAAATGGGAAATAAGTACCACCTTTCTAATCTGCCTAAGCCACCACCCTATGCCACCCACAATCCCCAGTCTAGCAAATTCTCCTTCACCAAAACCACCACACTAGAGGTAGAGAAAATCATCCTCACCCTCAAACCATCTAATTGCAGAGGTGACATCTGCCCAGCACAGTTAATAAAAGACGCTGCCAGAGATTTATCACCTTTTATGTCCAAACTTGTCAATGCATCCTTCTCCACAGACATCATCCGTGCTAACTTAAAACAATCTTGGGTGCTCCCGTTGCTCAAAAAGCAAACACTAGACCCTCTTATCCCCACTATTTACCATCCAATTACTACAGTTCCATTTCTTTTGAAGATCTTGGAAAAAGTGGCCTATACACAGATTCAAAAACACCTTGAACTGCATAAGCTACTAGGAACTAGACAATCTGGCTTCCGCCCACTACATGGAACGGAAACAGCCCTTATCGATTTATAGATCCAAATAGACGAACTGAGAGATCAAGGCAAGACAGCTCTCCCCCTCTTACTAGATCTCTCAGCTGCCTTCGACCTTGTGGACCACAAGGTCCTCTGCAGACATTTGGATTCTGCCGCTCACTTCTCCACCCAAGCCATCAGATGGATAGAATCCTTTCTGAGTGAGAGAACTATGAGATGTTTTTCCCCATCGGCAGCAGCAGACCCTATACCCATCACATGTGGAGTCCCTCAGGGATCCTGTGTCTCCCCTACTCTATACAATATTTTCACCAAACCTCTGTTCGATGATCTGGACAATCTAGGTATCACCTACACTAACTATGCAGATGATACACAGATTCTCCTCCCGATTTCTGGGGATCATAGCAGGGACAGGGAGTTGGTGAACAGAGTGTATCTTATCATTCAGGCATGGATGGCTACTCCTAGTCTCTGCCTGAATGATGATAAGACAGAGTTGATTATTCTGGGCACACAAGCCAACATCAACAAATTGGGCCCGGACTACTCAGCTTTCAGCATAGATGGAAATGTTATCAAAGTCTCGAGGGAAGTAAAAATACTTGGTTTTTACCTTGATTCTACCATGTCTTTCACCAAACAGGTCAACTCCTTAGCTTCCACCATTGCCTACACATGTAAATTGATAAGAGCAGGCAAGCCCTTCCTATCCAATACTAGGTGTCTGATCCTGGCGAGAGCCTTAATACTTTCTCGACTTGACTATTGTAATGCCCTCTATAGTGGTGCCAACAAAGCCACTACCCAAAGACTCCAAACTTTACAAAACAATGCTCTCAGAGCTGCACTTGGCACAAAGAAGAGGGAGCACATCTCCTCTATTAGGCGGCAGGGCTGTCAGAAGATGTGGTGAGGCCCGGGGCAAAACATTTGGTGAGGCCCCCTTACAGTTTTTTGCACTCGGCCAGCAGCGGCATATCCGCACACAGGAGACTTGAGAAAGCTACCCTTGAGTTTGTGTGGAGGATCCCAAATATGGTTTATTACTACTTTCTCTACTGAAGAAAGGTTCATGCCAGACTAACTTTTTTATCATATGAATAAATATATATAAGATGGCATGAGCTCTCCACTGCGCCACCTCCAATTCTCTGAGGGTCAATCACTTTTCCAAGCAAAGAGTTGAGGGCAGATCTCTTTCTTCGGCTGGGGCCTCCCTCTGGAAACAGCCTCCCTGCCTCGCTAAAAACGAGGAGCACCATCTCCGGTTCCGGAAGCACCTCAAGACCTGTTCATTTGCTTCTGCCTTCTTTCTTCCTCTCCCTTGCTGATCACCTGCCTGATCCATGCACTGGTCACCTGGTCAAGCTCTGAATTCGGGCCCAGGTCCCTGCCTGTACGTCCTATTGCAATCCCGCACTGCCTCTTGGCTCCCCTGCACTTGTGGTCTGTATCTGTAACCCTACAGTCCCCGCTCTTGCTCGTATTGTCCACCTGTTGGCTACACTTATGAGTACTCACACTTGCCACCAGTTGGCTGCACTCTTGTTTCTACTTTGTTCCTGCACTTCTGCATCCTACCCCACCCTCGGCACTTCTCCCCTCCCCATTCCCTGCTCTTGTATGATCTGAATGACACAAGGCCTAGTAAGATCTGTGTTTTGTCCTACTCTTTTGTTTCTCCCTCCTTGCCTTGTCGCACCTAGAAACACTTGCATACAGGCACGTTATAAATGCCATATAATATAATTAAGGAGCACCCTGCCCCTGTTTGCGCATTAAAACACACATCATACACAGTGACAAATGATGTAGAGTGGAGGCTGGTACATTTCTGAACTTAAGAGGCTTAAATGTTTGTTCCAATTAGTCAGGATCAACAGAGCACAGTGAGGGAGCCCAAACCAAAGGGTGGCTTGGGGGTGGGGAGGGGGGGTTCTCACTCCCAAGAAAATGTTTGAAACATTGGGTTAAAAGTATGCATTTTATAGCACTTTCTTTGCAAAATTGGGTAGAAATCCACACAGTTTGCAATTAGTTTTGTATGGAAGCACATGGAAATTCCCAATAGTTGCAAATCACAAATTGTGCATAGGAACATTTTCCAATACATTTCATGCCGCCTTTCCACACGGGATATGCTAGTATAAACATATATTCATGCTGGTTGTTCTAATTATGTTGAAGCAGGCTGCATCAATATTTTCCATTATTACCATGTACGGATTCCCAACCAGTAAAAATGCCATGCCACAGAAAGTATATCCAGGCTGACTGTGTACCATAAGTGTTATTACTGGCTAGATTGGCCTACATTCAAAGTGGGCCAATTTAGCCAAGTAGTATGTTTGCTTTAACCTTGATGCATAGTCCTGTGCATCAAGGGTAAAGCAAAAAGAGCACTGGCAATGCTAACAGTTTGGGCATTTGTGTAGGCATGGCAAAGGCACTTCTGTAGTGGTATTAGCTGGCCATTGATAGTGCCAGTGCAAAATGGTTTGAGTACCTGAGCAGCTAATAGCAGTGCCTCGTAAATGCCTAATACTTATACATAAGCCAAAACTGTTGGCTTTGCCAATGCTTATTTTTAAAAGAATTTCAGCAAAAGACATGCAGGGTGTTTTTAAATTGAGTGGCCAAAGGCAGACCTGATTAAGACATTTTTATTACACCAGTTACGTGTTTACAACTCCAATGAAGTCATGAACTCTTAGAAGACTCCTTTGAGGAAACACTTGCAGGCACATTGAGGGCAAAGTTTGATGGCTAGCCATGTTTAAAGCTAGCCCAAAGAGTTCCAGTGAGGAGTTGTTTTGGGTGGGGAGGACAGGGACTGGGTGAGAATGCCATAGGGATAAGCATGGCCATGAGAAGTCATTTCACTTTTAGCACCTGCATTCATATCCATACACTTTTAGGTAATTGAAATCGTGATGTGGGGTTAGCACTTGCATGCTAGGGGAGTGATTAGAAGGGAAGTGGTGACATGAGACACCTCATTCTCACAGCAGTCCTTAAGTGTGATGTTTCAGAAATGAAGGCAAGAGGTAGCTGCTTGTAACATTGAAGCTTCACCAGAATAGTCTCATTCGAAAAGTGGAAAGATTTTAGGTGCCCCCACACAAGGAAGTTTGCCCCTTCCTCACAGCTACTGACGTTAGCACCTCTCCCAACATTTGAAGTATTAGTCCCCTTTCCCCCCTGACATTTTAGCCTAGGTGCACCTCTGATGCCATGAGCCCAGCCCTTAATGAAGTGGCCTCCAGGGTGGCTACATTTAGGGGTGGTGCTGAACACACACTCACAAAAAACACTTTCACCCATGCATTCATCCACCAGTTACATAACTCCATACATGCATGTATACATAAAACCAAACACAGCATTGACACAAACATCAACATGCATGCATGCATTCATACATACATAAACATATACATATTAATTTAAATACACATACACACTTTTAATTTAAAATAAAAAACACTTACCTTACCTCCATGCACCCTTAAAAAGCATCCACGCAGCCGACACGTAGACATGCTGCCTGACAAGAGAGAACTCCTCTCCCATTAGTCAGCGGGGTCACGCTGAGCAATGTGAACACACTGACTGACGACAAACTCCTCTCCCATCAGGCAGCGTGGTCACGCTGAGCAACGTGAACACACTGACTGACAAGAGAGAACTCCTCTCCCATCAGTCAACGTGGTCACGCTGAGCAACGTGAACACACTGATTGACAAGCGAGGAGTCCTCCCTAATCAAGATGAACACACTGACTGACAGGAGAACTCTCCTGTCAGTCAGCGTGGTCATGCTGAGCAACGTGAACACACTGACTGACAAGAGAGAACTCCTCTCCCATCAGTCAGTGTGGTCACACTGACAACATAACACACTGACTGACAAGAGAAAACTCCTCTCCTGTCAGTCAGCGTGGTCATGCTGAGCAACTTGAACACACTGACTGACAAGAGAGAACTCCTCTCCTGTCAGTCAGCATGATCAAGCTGACATGAACATACTGACTGACAGGAGAGGAGTCCTCTCCCATCAGTCAGTCTGGTCACACTGACAACATGAACATACTGACTGACAAGAGAGAACTCCTCTCCTGTCAGTCAGCATGATCACGCTGACATGAACATACTGACTGACAGGAGAGGAGTCCTCTCCCATCAGTCAGTGTGGTCACACTGACAACATGAACACACTGACTGACAAGAGAGAACTCCTCTCCTGTCAGTCAGTGTGGTCACGCTGAGCAACGTGAACACACTGACTGACAGGATAGGAGTCCTCTCTTGTCAGTCAGCGTGTCCACGTTTTCAGCTGAATGACGGGAGGCAGCAGAGCTCACTTCTGAGCCCTGCTGTCTCCCATTATTTTGCTGTTTGTTGCGGAGCCAAACGGCTTCACAAGAAACAGCAAAATCATTGCAGGGGCAGCACAGTCCCCCGTGTGAATAAAGGACACGGGAGACTGTGCTGCCTTCCACTTAGGAGAGGGGGCCGCGAGGCCCCCAGCAAGCGCGAGGCCCGGGGCAGTTTGCCCCCCCTGCACCCCCCTCGTGACGGCCCTGTTAGGCGGCAACACAAATGGCTCTCTACTGACAACAAAATCCATCTAAAAATGATCTCCTTGACCCATAAGGCTCTTAATAATGCTGCTCCTAGTTACCTGATGGATAAAATAAAAAGAAAAACATCCAATAGACCTATGAGACTTGCCAACTCTAACTGCCTGGTAGTACCCAGATTTAGACTTGCCAAAATCGGTGGCACTAGCTTCCCTGTGAGAGCTGCTAACTTGTGGAACGCTCTGCCGCCCAACCTAAGAGTAGACCAAACTTTCTCACACTTCAGAAGGAACTTCATTAAACGCATTAATGCTAACAATGACTAGACACCTGTAAATGACTCCTACGCACGTTTAGCCCCACACAATGTACATAGTTGTTATTAGCTACCCCCATTATGTTTATAAATGCTAATATCGTATGTATACTCCTGTACATTATATAGTTTCTCCTGGTAATCTCTCTAAATAGATTGTAAGTATGCAATTGTACATTCATGTAATATTGTAATATTGTAAATTTATTCATGTAAGATTGTAAGTCTTGCATATACTTTCTGCTCCGTCCGGTAACCTTTGGGTCTGGAGCGCATTATAAATAAATAAACAAACAAACAAACAAACAAACAAACAATGAGGGTAATAATGACTGGTAATTTTAACATCTGTTGGCAAGAGCTTTGGAATAGTTTCCCCTGTAAATTGGCAGTATATAACGCATCTCCTTTTCCCAGTGTTCCTCTTCACTCGTACGCAGTATCTACAGACTGAAGCATTCCGACCCGCAAACTCGGTATTAACGGCATACCAACTAACGGTGCCGCTAATAGCAGCATAGGCGCGTACACGCGCACCTTCAGGGAGCAAATACCGGCATGCCGGTAATAGGGGGTAATTCCAACCCACGCATACATGCAAATACTGGCATCGCAAAGCCGGTAATCACGGCCTGCACGATGCCGGCCATACAGGCATCCCAGACCACCCGCAAACAGCAAGCAAGTTACAAGGCAGCTGCCACAGGTGCATACAATCCCCACAGGTGGAGTCAAAGAAGGCTGTGCCAGTATGAACTGAGCACACCCACACACCACAACCCCCCCCCACACCTGGTGTAGGCAATGCAGAGTTGCCCAGTACAAAAGGAGCACAACTAAACACCACACCCCTTGCTACACCAAAATGCCACCACTAGCATTTGCAAACATGGCGCAGGAGGACCTGCCTATACTGATACAACTACAGCAACAACTGCAACAACAACAACAGCAGCAAGAACATGCAGCACAGAGGAGACACAGGAGGAGAAGAAGGTTCAGACAGTCCCATCCATCACCACCAGCGCAGCCACCAGAGCCTTGTAGGCAGCCAGCAATACATTGCACCAGACCGAGCCCATTCAACCCTACCCTTGAGCAAATCCACACCCTGTACCGGTTGGACCGTGACACCATCACCACCATAGTGCACATGATACAGAACGACATTGCCAGCCACATACAAATATGCACTGCCATCCCCCCACTACTAAAGGTTATCTCTGTGCCACACTTCCTGGCCACAGGCACCTACCAACACACAGTGGGCCAGCTGCATGCATTTCACAACCACTACTTTCACGCATGCTGAACCAAGTGCTGGATACCCTCCAAAAGCACGCAAGAACCCACATATCCCTACCACGGACTGCCCAGGAGATAGCCGAAACCAAAGTAGGCTCCCAGGCACTGGCAGGCATGCCCAATTGTGTTGGTGCCATCGACTGCACCCATGTGGAATTGATAGTCCCCCAAGCCATAGAGGCCATGTACCGCAATCGCAAACAACACCACTCCATCAATGTGCAAATGGTATGTGACTCCAGGAAGATCATCACCCATTGCTGCGGCCGATTTCCTGGATCAACACATGATGCCATGTTACTGGGTAAATCCACGGTACCCCATCAAATGGAGCGACATGCGGGACCACGTGCCTGGGTGCTTGGTGAGTTGCACAACCGTCCCATGGCAGTGCTTTGGGGTACTGATGTGTGGGGGCAATACTGCACCTGGGTCGGAATAGCCGGTGATTGGAGAATGCATGCAGAGCCAAACACTCCTGACCTGAACCAGTCAAACGGTACATGACACTTCACTGGGCCACAGATCACAAATAATGCATATCAATGAGAACAAGTAAGAGGCACAACCAGGCCACCATGGTGATGGCAAGCAATGCATGAATGAACAGGACGGCTAGTGTGGCTATGTGGGCAGCGTGACCATGCATAGTAAATAATGAACAGCATCCATTGGAGTCAAAACATTGTTGCACTACCACAGCATATCTGCCTCAGCATGCATGATTACACCCTGTATCATCTATTGAGTGCCAACCAGACTACCACACCTCATGACAGTACAGATTGCACCTAGATAACATTTTTTCATGCTAACAGGGACATGTGCATGGCCACACCAAAGAGCTGGCGGCATGACTGTGCTCCCTGAATTACGGGAGTTCAGAGTGACACACACCTATTTGAATCTGCTTGCTGGTGATGGAGGATATCCCTTGAGGCCATGGCTACACACCCCTGTGCCTAACCCGCAGAATGGCCATGAGGAGGAGTACAATCGTGTGCACACCCGTACCCGTGTTGTCATTGAGCAGACCTTTGGCCTGTCGAAGTGGCGGTTCTGCTGCCTCAGCAGGTCTGGTGGGGCACTCCTATATAGGCCTGAGAAGGTTGCAAAGATCACCATGGCCTGTGTCATGCTGCATGACATGTGCTTCTGGATAAATGTACCATTGTCACCTGACATTGACATGCATGGGCCGGGTGAGGATGATGAGGACGGAGACGGAGGTGAAGTAGCCCCACTGCCAGTACGTGATGCACGGGATGGCCCTGCCGTACGGCAAGCACAAATTCAAGTATACTTCTGAAACACAGGGACTATGAAAGACTTGTGTCATGAAAGACTTGTGTCAGTCAGACACTGGGCCAATATGAACATGCCCACAGGGAATGTTGGGAGTTCGGCACTGAACACCGTAACACATTAAATGGATGCACACGAAAAATAACAATGTCCAGCCATGGATTTTTCTTCGCACAACTTGTGTATTATTCAAAACTGCAAAAATGTGCACACTCCCCCCTCCCAGACCCCGCCAACAAACTCCCTCACCCACCCCACAAACCCCAGAAAATACCCCAACAAACTCCCTCACCCACCCCACGAACCCCAGAAAATACCCCAACAAACTCCCTTACCCAACCCACAGATCCCAAATGTCCCCATGTGTGCAACAAAGAGTGTTCCCTTCACCAATGTAGTTCTTCACATTGTCATTGCCAATCCAATTATTTCCTCGAGACTTTTGGGTCTGGGGGTGCCATGGCCGAGCGATGTGGGCTCCTGCGCGTTAACGGCACAGGGCTCGATTGCACCGAGGTGGAAGGGGTTGTTGTAGTGGAGGCGTCTATTGTCAGTCCCATGTCTGGGCCGAGGTGTTGACGTTGCATTTGTGGGATGTTGGCAAGAAGGGCCTGTGTCAGTGACCCCATGCACTCCCTGAATGCACATGTAGATGCCTCCACGGCAGATGTATTGGCTGCAATGGCCGTGGCTATGGCCCTCGTGGCCTCATTCCCAGCGTCTACCTGTTGATGCATGATTTGCAGCATTGACTCTTGGCGGGCCTCTACCCTTGCCAGGCGAGACTCGAAGCAGGTGTTGGCCGCAGGTGTACTGGTGGCTGGCAGGGTGGTGGCTGGCAGGGTGGTGGAAGGCAGGGTGATGGAAGGCACCTGCGTAGGCTCCTCGTCCTGGGCACTGTCCTCCTGGAAAATCCCAATGTCGGATTCTCCAAGGTCTGAGTCGTGGAGACACAGATTGGCCAGGCTCTCAGACTCCGCAGGTGGGTGGGGGCTGGCAATGGGGCTTGGGGTGAGTTTTCCAGACATGATTCCAGCCTCATCATCCACCTCTGTGGACACAACGTCCGTGGTGGCTGGCGGAACGGCTCACACTGTTGTGGGTGCCTGCTGCGGTTCTGTAGCTGCAGGTGCCTCCTGCAGGGTTGATGCCTTGCGTGGCACATTGGGTGTTGCTGCAGGCATTTTCATGGACAGTGGGGTGGTTTGGCCCTGGTCCCTTTGCGTGCACTGGATGTACTTGCACCCCTGTCCTATGTTTCACCTTCCTCATCGGTGCCTGGGAGATAGAAGAGATGCAGGTCATCAGTGATGTTGTCAAATGGCAACTATGATGTATTAAGGTGTAATATGTTCATTCATTCAGGCATCATTTCATTTCTGGTGTGTGGCATTTGGTGTACTGAGGGGACATGTTGGCAATCAATGCATGGCTGGTGGCATAGCATTGGTTTGATGTGTGTGTGGTGGGTCCCATGGGCATTGTTGGGTCATGTTGCACCTCTGTTGGGATTGGGATTTTAACTCAGCATGCGTGTGGTGCAGAGTGTGGCACTCATTATTCTATGGATGTGTTGATGTAGCCTTGGAACATGCATTGCCTTGCCTAGTCTAACTTCCACATCACTTGTGCCACATCATGTTTTGGTATAGGTGGATATGATGGTTCACTCACCTTCCTCTGTGGTAGTTGCAGCGCCAAACTCCTGGTCTCCTATTCCCTCTATGGATTCCGGGTCAATGAATGCACTTGCAGTCTCCTCCCATGCAGTGAGCTTCACAGCGAAGTGTGGGCCACCGCCTGTCGCCATTGCGGCCCTCCTGTTATCCGCAAGGATCTTCCTGACCCGGAGGCGGAGGTCGTCCCAGCGCTTCCGGCAGTCACGTACACTCCATGGGGTGCTCCCCACTGCCGACACCCTCTGAGCGACCTCCTGCCAGACCTGTTTTTTTCTGGTTTGTGCCGCATGCTTGAGATCTGTACTCCTGAATGTGTCTGCATGCTGTTCGAGGGTGTTAGCAAGCATAGTCAGTTCACCATCAGAAAAACGCTGCTTCCTCTTCCTTTCGGAGGATTTACTGGTGGCCTCCGACATCCTGCTTCAGTTGTGGCACACAACAACACGAGTGTAGTGGTGGTTATGGAGGATGGCAATGGATTGTGTTTTTAAAGATGGCCGCCGGCTCATTTCCCGTTCCGACGTGATGACGTAATTTTCGGGTCCTTTTTTGCGACCACGGTAATACCGTGCTGGTATTACCGTGCCAGTGTTTAGTGGTTGTTATGACGCGGTTACGGAATGGGCAGTACCCGCAATGCCGGTATAGGGGGGTTGGTGGGCCGTTACCGGCATAACGGTTTTGCCACTACCGGCATGGGGTAACGCGCGTGCTTGCGCACTCGTAATCACCCGCTATTAGCGGGTTCATACGAGCACGGACCCGCTCATTCCGGCATGCCGGTAATGAACCCGGTTTTACCGGGCAACTCGTAATGAGTCCCAATGTATCTTAGGCAGGACCAACTATCCAAATCTAACATCTTTATGAATGCCACACTTGTGTTACTTTTGGTATGCTCACCTCTTTGGCTGGAGGACAATTAACTCTACATTTAAAGGTATCTAACTGAATTTTGAGAAAAAATTCTGCAGTTTAAGGGTGCCTCATTGACAAGTTAATCTGGAAGATTTTGACTTGTCCACACACACAATTTAGTAATGGGCATCATGCCCCAAATCAGCAAATGTATTGAAAATATGATAATTATAGAGGCTTCTTCAGATGAATGCATTACATACAACTTGAAGAGGTGTTATTCAACCTCTGAAAGGAAAGCAAAGTTTAGGGATGTGACTTAAATTCTTGCTGTGGAAAACAAACATACGCCTTGATCTAGAGTGATGTTAGTCTTTCATATCTTCGATAGCAGCACTTCAGGTGAACACATACCAGAAGAATATCCTTGTTCCTATGGAATCCTAGACCGTGTCCTACAATCCCCTAAATCAACATCTCTTTATATATTTGTTATTCCATTAATGTTAATGTCCTAAGCAGAATATTACTATGACCTCATCAAGAAGCGTTCAGTCTTTTCCAATTACCACAATAACACGCTCTCTGATGCCTGTCTATTTCAGATGATATCCAAGGTTTAAACCAAGCCCTCATGACATAACCTTTGCAGCTGCGTACAACAAATACAATTGAACATTATGATTTAACAGTGTTAGTATGGATGCGACCCTATTCTTCTAAATAGTTGTACTTGTACAGCAGTTTGAAAATGTGTGAATAAATACATTGTTAAATCGCAAATCAATTTTTTTATTTTGCCTGCATTACATTATTCAAAATGGATTCTCTTTCTTGGCTAAATGAAGGACTAATTTCCTCAAAATAGCCATTATGACCTTGCATCAACTTACAATTCCAATTCTCATTAACTTTCTGAATGTAAATGCATACAAATGGAATAGGTTAGAGTCAGTAGCACACATTTCTAGTCTGGCGAAGTGGGCTTCTTACGGGTCATAGCGGCCGTATGATGATAAGGGTCTCATCACTCCCAATGCGAAGACTGCAAGCTGTTCTAGTGCCCATAGGCTTGGCTCCTACTCCCACCAGATGTAGCTCAGATCTTTAAGATTTAAAGCAGTTGGTGTTGTACGGACAGAAGAGATCAGGAGCTGGAGCTACTACAGAAATGCCAATTCTTTTCTGCCTTTCAGATTTCAGGCTTCTGGGGCATATAACAAATTCTCCTGTCTGGCTCTGTTTCCCACCAAGCTGGTTACTTACACTTACAGGGACTGGTTGCAGGATCAGGATGACCCCCTGATCACCCTGCCTTAATCCTTGTCACATGGCTGGGAATACTGTCACTGCCTTATTACAAGCTATTGTTAGAGGCTTGGATTCTGCTCACTGCCCCCGTAAATTAAGGCAGGCAAATCCATTGTGAAACCATGCAGGGCAATTGTAACACACCCTATCCACAATTGAGAGGGACTGAAGCTCTCTTCTGAGCAGACCCAAAGCCCCAGTGTACAAAAAGATACATTTCCCTTTAAGGGAAATCACTTTCATTCACTTGACATAAATAATTTGTAACATCAGAGAAGGCACTTTGCAGAGCTTGGGAAACACATTTATTCCAATTCCATGGCTTCCCAAATGTGGAGAGTTCAATGAAAGAAACAAAATTTCAACAGCATTATTCTACAGCACCACCTCCACCCCCATCCACACCAAGCCCTCTTTTACTCCCTCTCAGACCACTTCCACAACATAGCCCTAGAAAGAAACATCTCCATCTTCACTAAAATAGCAGCACTACACCCTTGCTACCCTGCAGTCTCGACTGAGACATCACAACAGCCTACCATCCTCCCGCTCTTCTCATCCTTTTCACCACTCTTCAATCCCAAATTCTTAAAACTACTCTCCACTCTCCCTCCTGAATTTTAAAAACTATTAACTAATAGCCATACCTCAGGATCCGCTTGGAAACCTGTGCCAGGGATGTTGCAAGATCAATTTTCAACTCATATCTCACCTCTGGCATCCTCCCAGCAGAATTTCAAGCTTCCTACATCAAGCCACTGCTAAAAAAGTCTTAAATCAACCCCCTTGTTCTGACCAACTACAGACTCCTCTCCAGCAACTTACTCACAACTATGTCCCACTCAATATACCTTCAGACTGATACGACAAACTCAATCATGCCTAGTCTATGTCTGGGATGATCTTAAAAGACACAGAGACTCTGAAGGTTGTGCCCCTTACTTCTTCTTGACCACTCAGCAGCATTTGATGCCATTGACCAGCCAACCATTATGGATAGACGCGACTCTCTCAGCATCTGGGACGCAGTTCTGAAGTGGATATCCCTCTTCCTCTCCAACAGATCCTAAACAATACACATGCCTCCTTTCTCCTCGACCCCCCGCCCAGTTGCCCACAGAGTGCCACAGTGTGCCTCTCTATCCCCTCTACTGTTTAACCTCTAACTGAGTACCCCACCAGCACCCATTCTATCACACAGTCTTACCTGATACAACTATGCAGACAACACAATTGTCTTCAAAATTTAAAAGGACCACTTGGCTACTTCCCTCTATCTCACATCATGTCTCTCAGATATTGGACACTGGAAGGCTACCAACCACCTCCTCCTCAACCCAGGAAAAACCAACATCATTCTCTGTGGGAAGACAGCCCTCTTACCCCAACCCACCCAGTGACCAGTTGATCTGGGCCCACAACCCTTCCACCCCCAACACAGTAGCAAAACTTGGATGCATGATGCATTATGGATGGGGACTTGACACTATCACATCAACTCTGTGACAAAGAGCTGCTGACTACAGTTGCGCATTCTTTGCTGCGTCTTTGCCTTCCCACAAAGAGTCTCCTTGATCGTTGCTATTATCCTGTCACACTCAGACTATGCTAATGCCCTATTCACTGCAGCACAACTAAGGAAACACCAACAGGTTCAAAACACTGCCATGAGGCTCCTCCTAGCCTTAGGCTCTAGAGAACACATCTCACCTCTCCTCCTGTGTCCTTCATTGGTTTTTGATCGGGTGACCATCCACCTTCAAGGCAATGTTGATCTCTCACCGAGCTCTCCACAACTAAGGTCCGGAATATCTGCAGTATCAAAGGGTTTGGCTGAGGCTGCGATCAAACTTTGGGCACCATAAATCCTTGAATCGGGGAGTGATTTTAGGCATAATACACAAAATTAAAAATCTTCATTCCTTTAAATCTGAGGACATTGAGAGCGTGAAATTTCCAATGTCAAACGATCCATTTCTGGTAGAACTTATTCTGACGTCTGAAAAAACAAAAAACGCTATCCTACAAAACTCAATTGAAATGGAATCCTATGGTTTAGAGGTCTCATGCAATGAAAAAAAAAAAACCTTCATAAGTGAACATCGCAATCTTGCATGCCCAAATAAAGGTAGATCATCCCAAAATGAGGCGATTGTTACAGAGAAGAGAAGCGCAGAAAAAGATACCAAGACAAAAGACAACACTCTCATGCTCCTTCCAGAAATACTGACAGAAGTATTACAGAAGCTGGGATTGGGCACTCAGCGACTTTAGAAGGAAAAATATAAACATCTTTAGTTGGAACACAAGAGGCTCTAGCGTCATCAGAGGCAAAGAAACACAGATACATCTATTCAACCAGGGAGATGCAGTCCTATTACAAGAAACCTGGCTGGTAAATCCTTTAAATATAGAAGGATATACAGTGAACTGTTTATCAGCTGCACAAAAACCATTAGGGCGTCCCTTAGGAGGCTTATTGATAGCACTGAAAAATCAAGTCTTTAAAAACGTAATAGAAATATGGAAAAATCCCCAAGGTATCCAGGCATGTAGAGCTGAAGTAAACTTACAAGAAACCACCAAAACCTGGATCTTTGTAAATATTTATTGGAACCCAGCGACATCAAAACTAAGTTGTTTTTTGGAAGATCTAGCATCACTTTTTGAACTATTAAAAACAACCTTAACAACCAGTAAAATTGTGGTAGCAGGAGACTTCAACTCGAACTGTTCATATCCACAGAAAGGAGATTCAGATCAAAGGGCACATGGAAAAGGGAGCAGGGGAAAAAAATGGCGGGATTTCATGGAACAATGGGATCTTCACATGGTAGCTGGCACACAGGATGATGAACCGTATATAACATGGCGGAGGGGGAATTCATCCTCTGCATTGGATTTTATTTTTGTTTCAAAAAGCTTGCAGGCTCTGCCCTCCACTTTAACAATAAAACAAGAAACTGGTAGTGATCACAGCAGATTGGAGCTGTCATTTGAAAACATTTTTATAACAGAAGCTGAAAGAGAATTACAGTTGTTAGAGGAAAAAAAAGGAAAACTCAGAGTCGTCAAATACAAAGATGGGGGAGAAAAACTAAATGGAAAACTTAAAAGGATCCCTAAACATATCTGGAAAATACAATGTAACCCAGACCGATTCACCAAATTTTTATGGACAACTCTGCAGCCCAAATATTTAGCGGGAGAAATAAAACAGAAACATCTACATGCCTTTGATGAACCTACACAAAGGAGAAAAAGAGAGCATAGAAAATCTCTGAGAGATATTCAAAAAGCAGGATACTCGTTTGAAGAAATGCAAATCGCGATAAAACACCAAAAAGTAAACTATAAATCATGGTCAATCTCACATAAAGCACTTCGGATGCAGATAGATGGGGAGCACATACTCACTACCCTTAGAGAAAGCAACAGCAAAAACTTCTGGGAAATAATGAACCAATTCAAAGGGGATCACAACCAATCACTATATAATTTAGTGCCAGAAGATGGTTGGGTGAGATATTTGACAGAGATATATAAAAGCGACAACAATCGTGAATTTATAAGCAAGCCAAAACTCCGCTGGCAACTTGATTTCAATGAAGAGGACATATACGAAATCATAATTAATTCATCAACATCCAAAGCCTCGGGACTAAATGGCTTGACCTATCAGGCTTTGAAAAGCGAACCTATCCTGTGGTCAAAAATATTATTCGCTCTCTTTGATGAAATACTAAAAAAACGGACTTTCCCAGCATCTTGGAAAACGGCCCTTATAATACCCTTCTTTAAACATGGGGATCGTCGTGCAGCAATGAACTATAGACCAATAGCATTGCTGGACATTGAAAGCAACATTTTTATGAAGCTTCTACTAAATTACATCTCAAAATGGGTGGAAGACTTCAATATCCTATCACGCTTTCAAACAGGATTCCGTAAAGGCCATTCAACATCACTAAATGGCCTGATTTTAAGCATCTTAAGTGAACAAAAAAGAGGGGGAAGAAAAACATTGTACGGAGCCTGGATAGACTTGTCCAAAGCTTTCGACCAAGTAGAACGAGTCTTACTTTGGGAGAAACTCCGGAAATGGGGAATGCCAGAGCCACTATTGTCCATCTTAGTGGAATTACACAGAGAAACTAATCTGAGAGTAAGGCTCGATGCAACGGGACACCTTTCAAGACTGGTTGAAGTAAATAGGGGGGTCAGACAGGGGTGCTTGGGAGCGCCTCTGTTCTTCAACCTGTTCTTAGCAGATATGGGCCTTTTTCTGCAACCATCTGCTTTGTTAAGTCCAATATTAAACGGGAGAAAAATATGTTGGCTTGCGTACGCGGATGATATAGTCCTCCTCGACAGAACAGCAATTGGTCTACAACATTTACTTGACAAACTGAATGAGTATGTGGGAGTAAACAAACTGACAGTAAATCCGGCTAAATCAAATATCGTGATTTTCAAACATCCGCTACTAAAAACAAAACACATAAATTGGAATATGGGAGGAGAACGGATAAGAACGGTAGAAACTATAAAATACTTAGGATATAACATCTACACCCATCCAGCAATACACAAAGCAGAAAGTGAAATCATGGCTAAAGTAACACAATTCACATCACAAATGATCAAATTAAACTATAAACTCTGTAAATTCTCTATTCTCCCATTGGTAAAATTCTACCTTGCCAAAGTGGTCCCAGTCATCCTGTATGGTTTAGAAGCCAAACCCGATCTTTGGTTCTTAAACTGGGACAAATTTGAAAGCCGCCTATGGAAAAAAGCTCTGGGTCTCCCAAACTGTGCCTCTTCACAAAGCTTGAGATTTGAACTTGGTCTAAAATCGCTGAGCTGTATGGCAGACTGGAAGCTGATTACATTGTCTCGAGTAATAGCAACAAGCAAGGACTCGACACTGTATGGAGACCTCAGACATGAAACAGCTAAAAAAAAATCAACTATCCTCACCTTGCTAGAGGCGAGAACACTGGAGAGATTGAAGATTTTAGATATAAACAAAGAGACCTTAATCCTAAACCCACTCAAAGTGAAAAGAAAACTAGAACAATGGGATTGGATCGAAACAGTAGAGAGAGTAAGAGATAAACCAACCCAAAATCCATTCTTGAAGGGAGAAAAGAAGCTTGGGTGTCTCTCTAGCTATCTACTAAAATCCCCAAACAGGAAACTGCGCTCAGACTTTCTTAGAATGAGACTGAACCTTGTCCAGTGTGGGGCTGTTCTGGAAAAGCACAACCAAGGGGATGTAGCAAAAAAACTATGTTCAATTTGCATCAACCCTGCCAAACAAACATTAAGGCATGTTCTAATGGAATGTGAAGGCACATGGCATCAACGATTAAGACTTTTCAGAGACTTTGTGTGGAGAGAGGAAGATATAATTTCAGACCTTTTTTGGGATAGAATTATCTCAGGAAGCAATGCAGTTTTGACATTTGCAGCAATCCAGGTGCTAGCAGAAATTGGACTGATCATCTAATAAAATAAAGGACAAAAGTCTTCAAAACATTGATACAGCAGAAAAATAGAAAATTAGCAGGGTTGGGGGAAAAAAATGAAATTTAATGTCATTTTTAGGTGTTTTATACTAACAATTTTGTATTATTTTTGTAAAGGCCTAAGCCAAAACAAATAAAAAAATAAAAAAAAATAAAATAAAAAAAAATATCTGCAGTATCAACCTACAGACAGAGAAATGAGAGGAAAAGTAGTCCTCATGGTCACTCATGAGCAGGAGTGGGCGGGAGCATAATGACTGTGAGAAGCACTGGGATAGTGGATTAAGGACCCATCCAGTCGCAAAGACGTGCAGTAAGTGCTATCATTAATGCTGCTGTTTGGATCTTACTGGAGACTGCAGAGGTGTTTCCTCCTTGATCGCGAGCTTCCCGCTCACCCGTTCATTCATGCATTGCTGGACATACATTATTGTCTTAACTGACTGTTACCCCCTATGATTTATTGTCTACGCTACTGTTTAGCATCTGCGTCCCTAATAGTCTTCTGGTTGTGAGCCGCGGGTGAGATGAAGAAATGGAAAGCCGTCAAATCTCGCTACAACTTAAGGAGGGGAAATATAGACAAAGAAAGTATGATGCCACTTTCTAAGAAGCATCCAGCGCCACCTACTTGCGGGCAGGCCGAGAAAGGAACAATTCCAGCCCTTATCCAAAAAAACAATTCCCAAAGTTATCCTCAAAGAGACTAGTCACAAGGGAGAAATGATAGCTTCCAGTCTTAATGTGATTCAGGGATTGGAGGCTTCTAATTATGAAGACATTGACAACAACTCATTGTTGGATCTTTGCCTCTCCATCCAGAGATCGATAGCATCTACAGGAAAGGAAAACACTCTGATGCAAGAGGGCATACTCAGAGTTAAAGCTCAGGTTTTCAATGCAGAGAACTCTGCACCATCTGGTCTGATGGAGGGGCATGAACAGTTAGAAGCTAATACTCAACCAGCATCTATTCCAGAGGAACAGCCATTGAATCCTGCTAGTCGCTCATCAACAAGTCTTGGCAAAAGACCATTCTTCTACTAGTCCTGTTAATTGACCTGGAAGACACGGGGCCATTTGGATGAGCCAAATGTATTATCCCAATCAAACTTAACAGCAATTACTAAGCTACAAGGCTCAATCGCAGCTATGCACTTTGCACTAAAAATATTACTGAAGTTGTTTGGGAGAATCCATGTCAATACAGTTTTACATCTCAGTCCCCCTTACCCAACTATGGCACAGGAGATGGAGGCCCCAGAAAAGATTCCCTCCATTTCAGAACATGAGGCAGATGACCTACCAATCAACAATGAACCCAAATTAGGTCCCAATGAAGATTTGGCCATCTTCTTTTCCAGAAAGCAGAGATGAATGGCCAGACGAGCAGCTAACAAAATAGTCCCTGTGGTCATTGCTTCTCCATTACCAGCAATGATGTTCCCATGATAACTTCTAAAATGCGAGGAAAAGAGCCCGGAAGGATAAGAAACGTCAGACTAAAACTGCAGGGAGTTTAACCAGTTGGATACTCCTGGAAAAATCTAACGAGATTTCTTATTTGAGCAGCAATGACCAAGAATCAGACTCCTCGGTTTAAACCAATAGTGAAACAAACAAATACTCTACCGCTCAAAGGAAATCCAACTTGCGGGCTCTGGAAGACTCTCAGCAGAGGGAGAAGGACTAAGGCATTAATTGTTCTGAGAATAAAATCTGCATAATTAAAAACTTGAATTAAAAAAAGGGACAAATGGTTGACGAGAGGCGAGGTGTTAACTGAATTACGCTTAATACCTCAGATGCGAGTGATTCGCTCGGAAGACTTCTCTTTTGTTGAACCAACAGATTCAAAGGCATTACATGAGCTATTGGGCCAATGGAAGTTTAATAGTAAGAGCTATCACATTATTCTTGTGGGAGATCTTAATTGCCCCATTAAAGGGGGAAGAGGCACAACCAATAATCCTCAATTACACCAATACACCCTCATGAAACATAAAATAGAAGACACAGAGGGTGATTGTTGGTGTAGTTTCTTGGTAGGTTGGGAGCTTGAAGTAATTAATGGGTGCACCAGGAGTGATAGGCCGGGTAAGCATACCTGGAGTAAGGGCCCTTACCGGAGCACTCTTGATTACATCTATACTAGTGCCGAGGTGGCTTTTATTGTGATTGATATGATTGTTCTTGAAAGTGCGTGGAGAGATCATGATCCACTTATCATGAACCTTGACCCTATTTCTTCTTCCTGTGAGAAAATAAACACAGGGGTATTGAGTGTAAATCATACTGCTAATCAAATTATTTGGTCCGGAAAGAACATTGAGAAGACGGTTAAGGCAGTGGTTGAGTGTAACCTGAGTCACGCACCCAAGTTCAAACTCACGACAGTTGAAGAAATTGAAAAATGGATTCATAATTTTATAGGCAAGCATGCCACCTGTAGAATTCCTTTAGTGTTCAAGCAATCAGCTACGGAAGCCTCCTATGATAAGGAAATATGGGATGTTAAGCGAATATTTAGTGGAGACATCCAAGGAAGTTGAAATATAAATATTGTGCCTGGGTAAAAATACGAAGAAAGGCAAAACAAACTAGAACTGTGGCAGCATACGGTTAAAACACTCTGCACTAGAAATTCTCGGAACATCTGGTCACTCCTGGGGGAGGAAAAAGGAACTAAGAGGGCTCCTATGATTAGCCCCATTGGCGCTCAAGAATGGACAACCTTTCTCAAGAAACGTAGTGGTATAGATCCCATCCTTTTGCCCAGGAAGAGTGGTCCCAAGTGAATCGTCCCCCCGTTTGCAATCGCTACAGATGATCTCCTTGACAAAATCAGTAAATTGAAGTCATTCCGAGCCCCGGGTCCTAATGTCCTGTCTAACACGGTCCTGAAAACGAACCCTTTATTTTGGGCGAGTCTCATGAAAATCTTATTTGAAAAGGTGCTGGCAGAGGGTAGAATCCCTGAGTCTTGGCAAAAGGCCTTTCTTATACCAGTTTTCAAAACAGGCAACAAAACAGACCCCGGCAATGACCTTCTACTCTCCATGCTTGTTAGCACGGGCAAAATGTTTGCCTGGTTGCTATTAAGAGAATTGCCAATATGGGCACTTTCAGAGTGGCTACCGGGCAGGGCATTGTACATCATACAACCTGCTCATAATGGACTCTTAGGGGCAAACTAAAGTCGCCAAATAGCCCTCCTTTATACGCCCTATATGTCGACTTCAGGGCGGCTTTCGATTCAGTTAATAGAGCGAAATTATGGCAAAAAACTTAAAAATCTATCATGTTCGGATGGTCTGATCCATAACCTAGAGCTTCTTCATACTAATGCTACAATACAGTTGAGATTGGATAACCAGGGCCGCATGACGAAAATAATCACACAGTTGAGAGGAGTAAAGCAGGGGTGCGTAACTGCCCCTCTGCTTTATAATTTCTTTATGTCAGACATCCCCGAGTATCTACGGGGAGTTTAAAACAGTCCGCCCAAGATTGGCTGTGTAATATTGGCATATGGATGACCTAGTGTTGTTCGATCACTCATTTAGTGGAATACTTAGATCGGCCCAAAGGCTTTGGCAATATGCAGAGGCTAATGAACTGGTTATTAATCACAACAAGACTGAGATAATTCTCTATACTGCTGGCAAGGTTGCACGGCCTAGTATGTGCATAGGAATAGTTGAGATAAAGTATACAGATTCATATAAATATCTTGGTGTGGAATTTGATAGTAAAGGCAACTATTTCCTATGCATGCAGGCTTGCAAAATCAGGCAGCACAATTAACAACTATGATTTATAACTTGACAAGTGATCAGAGTGTATTCTCCATTTGGGGTGCACATCAACTTTACATTCAATGTTTCGTGCCTATGGTAAGTAATGGTTTAAAATCTTTGATGAATATGAATCTTGACTGGTTACAGATATTGGAGGGACAATTCTGGTGGCGACTTTTTGGACTCCCACAATGTATTTCTATGACCATTTTAAGATTACAGCTGGGCATTATTTCTCTTAAGGCAATGGTGCTTCAGAAAAGAGCAGAGCTGTACATCAAAATCCAGAACAATCCTACTTATCCTCTATTAGTGTCCGTAAAGGAAGAAATGGGAGGTAGTAGTAACCAGTCTAAATTCGAGAAAGATATGAAAACACTCTGTGAGCTGATCTGCTGGACCCCTCAGTGGGGACAAGATAATTAAGCGTCTATATTTGTGGGATTGGCAGAGTAATTACGCACATTTAGCAACTTTAAAAAACTATACGTTTGTGACATTTGTATTGTTTACATTTGAAAAGGCTCAAATGTACCTAAATCTGTGCCCTTGTCCAGCTCTTAGGCAGTTCATATTGTTGATGTGTATTAATCATCTACCCACGCTGGAGAGCTTCGACCTGGAGCAATCTCTGGCTAAATCAGAAAGATCCTGTAGAGTTTGTGGGAATCGTTCTGAGCCGGAAACGGCGGGACATATATTAACTCTATGCCTGATGATGAGTTCTAATCACAGTAAACGTTTTGGTGAATTTGTACATGTTCTTGAACATATAAGGGACATTGAGTTCTGGTACCAATGTGTTAACACCCTTAACCCTAGATTGCACTTAGCCCTTTTCAGAACCTGGTCTGAAGCTGAAAAAACAATTACCACCAAAGGGCCATTTAGGTCACCCCTACACTGCCCGAGAGGGCCAAAACTGAAGATCCTTTAAATAAATAGCTGACTACCCAATTATTAGGCCGGGAGAGGCAGTGTAATATGGATTTGATTGGATCAGCTCCTAACAATGTATTAGGTCTATTAGGTCTTGATGATGTTATTTTGCTGGTTGCTGTTGGTTTGGGGATATGGATTCCTTTTCCTCTTGATATGATGAACTGAAGTTGGGCTTCTCCTTATGATTAAGTCATATATGTTTTCTTTTTATTTTATTTCTGAGTATATATGTATTTTTTTTCTATGTTAAGTTTGATTGATATGATCATTAGATTGAATGTGTAAAGTTTTACCTGTTTATAAAACTGTATAAAACTGTATCACATTAAATAAATAAATAAACCTACACACTATAGGCCTAGCAGAATATTCAGATCAGGCACTTATGATATGATATGACATTTATAACAAGTGTTTCGAGGCGCGACAAGGCAAGGGAGGGGGAACAAGGGGAAACAGACAACAATCCTACTAGGCCAGGTGTCATTCAGATCACGCAAGTGCATGGAAGGGGGAAAGAGAAAAGTGCGAGGGGTAAAGGAGATGGGAAAGTGCAGTACATGGGATCATAGAATAAATAATAAAAACGGCCAGCAGGTGGCAAGTGCAGAGATAGGTGCTGGTAGGAGGACTGCAGGGATACAGAAACAGTCCCCAAGTGCAGGGGTTGCCAGGGAGGCAGTGCAGGTGGGCAACTACCGGGGCCAGGGCCCGGGATGGAAAGGGTGACCAGGTAACCAGTGCAGAGTTCAGCAGGGGAGAGGGGGAGAGAAAGAAGAAGCAAAGAGGAAGGTCTTGAGGTGCTTCCGGAACCAGAGATGGTACTCCTCAAGTTTCAGGGAGGCAGGAAGGTTGTTCCAGAGGGAGGAACCTGCGGAGGAAAGAGATCTACCACCAACTTGTTGCTTGGAGAAGCGACTGACCCTGAGGGAGTTAGATGAGCGAAGTGCTCGAGAGGGAAGATATTTAGGAAGAGAGAGTTGAAGGTATTGCGGCCCCAGAAGGCCTTGTGGACAATGCAGTGGATTTTTAATTTAATCCTCGCAGCCACTGGGAGCCAGTGCAGAGATTTCAGTCCTGGAGAGATACGATCCCTGGGCTTGAGGCCAAGGACAAGTCTCGCAGTTCTGTTCTGGATAAGTTGCAGAGGGCGGAGAGTAGAGGCAGGCAGATTTAGATAGAGGCTGTTACAATAGTCCAGTCTAGAGAGAACCAGGGCTCTGGAGACAGTGAGCTTCTGGGGGAAAGAGTGGAAAGGAAGAATACCTTTGAGGAGATGCAGCTGGTAGTGTGACTTTTTAGAGACATCAGAGATGTGAGGAGAGAAGGAGAGTGTGGAGTCGAAGATAACCCCAAGGTTTTTGGCCTTGCAGGTGGGAGTAGGAAGAGGGCCAAGAGAGGCCAGCCAGAGAGATGCAGGGAAGGAGGGGGTAGGTGTGCCGAAGAGTAGAATCTCAGTCTTACTGGCATTAAGGCAGGGGTCATTGGCTGCACACCGCTCCTGGATGGCAGACAGACAGTCAGAGATGAGGGAAGGAGAGGAGGTGGCCGAGGGCAGCCTGAAAATGAGCTGGGTACCATCCGCATAGCACTGAAAGATGGGGCAGAGAGAGGCGATGTGGTGGGCAAGGAGTGCTTCTCCTCTTCATCCCAGTGGCAAAATCAACCTGAATAGGGGTTTTCTCAGTCCAAACCCCCATCATCTGGAACTGAATCCCATCCACCATCCACCACATAGAAGATCACATAGCCTTCAGGAAGACACTCAAAACCTGGTTTTTCCCTTCAGCATCCCCACAGACTTAGTTAATTTCCTGGGTGAACAGATACCCAACCCTGACAGATATGCAGAGGCATCTGAGGAGTCGACAAGGTTGCCCCCCCCCCCACAGAATACATCTCTGTCCGGTCTTATGATAAGGTCTGAGGGCCTCATTACACGGTAGGCGGTAAGGGTTTACCGGTACCAGTATTTTACCGGTACCGGTAAACCCTTATCGCCTTACTACGAGGTCCCTTTGCAGGTTGGAGAATTTAACACCTGCTTTTTGCAGGCGTTAAAAACCAACCCGCAAAGGGACCAGGGAGCTAATTACGGTACCGCAATTTGCGGCACCGTAATTAGCGCCTTCCCCATTCCCATAGAGCCCTATGGGGCAAAAATGGCAATGGGGAAGGGCAATGGGGTAAAGGGGAATTACCGCCCGCCAACCTTGGAATGGGGCGGTAATTCCCCTTTCCACCAAGGCGGTGCCAGTATTTTACCGGCATGGTCCAAGGTGCTAATAGCACTTTGGTCCACCGCCATCCGTGTAATGAGGCCCTAAGTCTTCATTTACCTAGGTGTCAGCCTTTTTTGCTTGAACGTCAAGCACTTGATCAGAATGGAACATAGGTGTATCCTGCATGGGGCTCGGCCCATACACATCCATACGCCTGCAATAGACACTTCTCGACTTCACCCACTCTACCACATAACCTCCTTCAATGCAATACAGCTGAGCCCGACGATAAAATGTGGTCCAACCGTTGACATTATGAGTCAGATGACTCACCTACTCCGCTAACAATCTGTCATGGCACCCATCCTCACATCTGATATTGATGGGTTGTTATTAGGGACCTAGCCACTCCCTATGTACCTCATGCTGGCTAAAGATGCACACAAACATTTTAGAAATCCTTCCTTCACATCTCATATCACTAATTACGGTCTTCCAAGGGGTGTTCCTCAACGCAGCACTTTGAGGCCATAACATGGCAGTAGGCACTATACAAATGCCATATAACATAACCTGTAGTACATGTTTATCAGCCAACACTTGTTTTGCATACATGGTGCTGCCTCATAGATTGTACTATTTAACGAACATCACATCAGGTTTTGATTTTGAGTAAGAACAAGCATGTTAGCTGGAGATTTTAGCTGGATAGCTTGCTATCTTAATCATTTGCAAAGCAGCATTGCCCAAGTGTAGCACCACAACCATATCCCTGCAGCATAGGAAACATAGCCCATACAAATGGAGCCTTAAGGGAAAGTTACTTAACTTTCCGAAAGAGATGGTGCCAGGCATGATGAGGAGAGCCCAGAGTGGTAAAATACATTGAAGCATGTGTATGGGTAGGAAGTTGTTTGTTTAAATATGTTTGGTGGTGCTGAAGTGGATTCCAGTGGTGTAACAGGCCCTGTGGCACTCAGTATCAAATGGATGGCAAGTTAAATATAATGTAATGTGTAATTTGTTTACCTTATTTTCCTATTGGTATGGTCTCAAGGCTCTGTAAAGTGAACGCCTTTGGGGGACCAAAGTCTAAGGTATGCATGCATTTTAGCCAATATGAATTTGAGTAAGGTTGGTCAGGTCCATACTAGCTGCCCTTATCGAGCTGCGATGTGGATGGATTCTTTGTGGTTGTCTGCAGAGTATGCGAGTGAAGGAGACTCATTATGTGTCCAACACAATTGTGTCATGGGGGATAGTTGCATCCTTATGGAAGGGATGTTGGGCGGTGTGTCTTAAAAGTGGTGTGTGATAGCCTTTGCATGTGGGTTGGCGGCTTACCTTAAGATATATTCCATAAGCATGGAGTGTGATACCTGTCCATGTGTCCTGGTTGGATTCTTGGTTTCAGAGATATTGTGTGGATTCTCTGCTGTGGTCCACTAGAATGTATTCTCTCAGTCGCTCAGTACACTTCATGGTGGGTTCATTGCGGCCCCAGCCTACCTGAGAGGTGGTTGAATAACCAGAAGTGTTGTATGGGTTTGTCGGGATGCAGTGGGGAAAAGCCAGGTCTTGAGGGCCTTCCAAAAGATAAGGTGATCCTATATCTGTCAGATGCTATGGGGAATTGAGTTACCAGATTGAGGGGGCTTGAAAGGAGAAGGAGGATCCCCCTATTCCTGTTGATTTAAAGGGAGGGATCACAAGGAGGAGAGCAGTGCCTGATCGCAGGCTTCTGTTCGGTTGGTAGCAGATTTGTTACTGTTGAAGGTATTCTAGGCCTGTTGCGGATGGCAATCCCATCTGCTCTGCTAGTTCTGTTGTGAGTGATGAGTTTGTAACCTGGGGGAAATGCCTCCTGTGTGATAGGCTGAAAGTCCGAGGAAATGAGGTTGCATTTGTTGTGTCAGTTTTGGCCACAGACCTGGGGCTAATGAGGATAGATGAGAGTAGGATGGAGGGGCAGGAGTTGTTGGCCCCCAGAGAGGGGAGTGGTGGAGTGCGTGTGAGGGTGGTGAGTGGGGGCTTGCGAGGGGAGTGTGAATAAGGGGGAGAGTAGGGAGGGCGCAGTGTCTCTGATGTTAAGGTGGGTTGGGGAGACATTGTGTTTTTTTGTGTTTCTGAAAAAAGTACTTGTGATGTATGGTTCATAGGGGGACGTCAGAGTGGTGGGGGTATCGGAGGCACTGTGAGGGATGGAATTGCAGGTGTGGAGTCAGAGGAGGGAAGGGGGGCTGGAGAACATGCAGGATGGTGACTGGGGTTGCCAATAGGGGTTGTTGATGAATGGAGGTGGAAAGATGGGGAGGATGCCCGGTTGCCTATTTCCATCAGTGTGTTGAGAGTGCTGGTGGGTGGTTAGTGCCTGAGATGTCTAAGATAGTGTTGAAGAGAGATGTCACTGGGTTTGGAGAGTTGGGGTATGTAATAGTGTAAGTGAGGTGGGCAAGCAGGGATATGGAGAGGAGATAGGGTAAGGTGTGCATAGATGAGAGTTTCTGGGTCGGGGCAACTGAGGAATGGGTGTTGGCAAGTGAAGCCAGAGCAGCACTTAGGGATTGAAAGACTGAGGCAGGATGGGGTCGGGAGGGAAGTAGGGGGACAAGGGTAGGGGAAGGTGGTGTAGGAATGTTAGGGACAAGGTCTGTGGGTGACAGAGAGCCGTGTCTGAGGGTGGGGTGTTTCCACCAAAGGATGGATATGTGGACAATGCGAGGGAATTAGGAGGTAGGCAGGAGGCTGGCAGTGTTTCTGGTACACCAAAGTGCCCCTCTGATCTGGGAGTTGGTTGGCATGATGGATAGTCTGTTGTGTCTGCTTTGGTGAGCTAGATTGGTCAATGGAGGGGCCTGGCACACTATTAGTGCACTCAAAGGAAGCTAGATTAGAGAAGGAGACAGAGTTCAAGGGGCCCGGGAATCAAGCCTATGGCTACAGTCAGATTCAGTGCAATTGATACACTCAGAATGCAAATAGATTCAACACTGTGGGAACTTACAATGTGTTTCTAGCGATGGTAAAGTTCAAGCACAGCTGGAAGTTGCTGCATAAAGAATATGAACAATAAATGGAATGGTGCACCACCATTCAAGACGTGTTAGCCTCCAAAATAGCATTGCTACAAAAGAAAATAGAAACTAAAAGAAAAATATTAGCTGAAAAAAATGTCACCAATACCGCTATCTACTACTGCACTACCCTAGCCAATGATTTTATCTTTTCTAAAAATGCCACCCTTTGGGTAAAATCCTTCCTAGCCAAATGCACGTCCAGCGGTTCAATTGGTAAAGAAGCTGCTGACCCCATACATGTCCCCATCGGGTTACCCCAAGGGTCATGTCTCTCACCGGCTCTGTATAATGCATACACAAAGCTTCTCTTCTTGGCATTAGACAACATGGGTGTCATAGACACCAGTTTCGCTGATGACTCCCAGACCCTCATACCGATCTCAGGGAACTACGACTAGGGCACCTTGACCATCAACAAAATCTATACCATAATCCAAAATTGGATGGCCTTGAATAGCCTTTGCCTTAACGATGAGAAGACAGATATTCTCATTGTGGGCTCACAAAGTAAAATCTGCACCCACCACCCAGACCATTCATCAATCAGCATTGACGGCATGTTGATCCCAGTACTTAAACAGGTGAAAACTCTAGGAGTGTACCTAGGTGCCAATCTTACCATGGCTAAACACAGAAGTGCACTCTCGTCATCCACTTCATATTCATCTAAACTAATTGCCTTAAACTGCCAGTTGCTCACACCCACAAATTGCATTACCTTGACTAGGGCCATGATTTTATCGAATTTGGACTATTGCAACACTCTCTTACTAGCGACGTCCAACACCAATTTAAGCAAACTACAACTAATGCAAAATAAAGCATTACACGCATCCATAGGAATAAAAAAGTCCAACCATATTTCCAACATAAGAAGAGAGGCCCGTTGGCTACACATCAAGGCCAGAATCATCTTTAAAACACTACGGGCCCATTACGACCCAGGCGGAAAACCATGGTGCTAATAGCACCATCGTCCATGCCGGTAATTTACCGACTCCGCCATGGAGAAAGGGGGAATTACCACCCCATTACAAGGTTGGCGGGGCGGTAATTCCCCCTTCCTCCATGGCACTTCCCCATTCCCATTTTTGCCCCATAGGGCTCAATGGGAATGGGGAAGGTGCTAAGTACGGTACCGCAAATTGCAGTACCGTACTTAGCACCAAGGTCCCTTTGCGGGTCCTACTTTAACGGCTGGTGTAGACCAGCCGTTAAGGTCGGGTCCCACAAAGGGACCTCATAATCAGACGCTAATGGGTTAATGGCGCCGCAGCCTTTTACGGCGCCGTTAACTCATTAGCGCCAGGGTCATAATGAGGCCCTATGGGCCTCATTCCGAGTTTGGAGGCAGCCATGGTGCCATTAGCCGCATGGCTGCCTCCAAACCTGGGTCTGGGTCCGGTCTGGCTGAATGGGGACTTACCAGGTCATTCCGACCTTGGAGGACCCGGTAAGTCCCCATTCAATAAACCATTCCCCATTCCCATTTGAGCCCCCATAGGGCTCAATGGAAATGGGGAAGGCGCTAATTACGGGCCCGCAAATAGCGAGCCTGTTATTAGCTCCCTGGTCCCTTAGCGGGACACACAAAGGACGTGTGGTGAGACCACACGTCCTTTGCGGGTCCCGCTAAGGGACCTCGGAATAGGGCGGTAAGGGTTTACCGGCACTGGCATCCTTAGCGGTGCCAGTAAACCCTTACCGCCCAACTTGGAATGAGGCCCTATGTGTCACCCACAAATGCCTTGCCAAAAAATCCCTAACTATATGAATAACGCTATAAGCAAAAAAGAATCCATCAGAATGTTGAGCTCCAATAACAACTCGCTCCTTGCGGTTCCTCGCTACAAAAGAACTAGAGCAGGGGGTAGCAGCTTCCAAGTCATGTCCACTAAACACTGGAATTCCTTCCCATTAAACATAAGAAAGAGGAATCCTTCCATTGTTTCAAAAAACGACTAAAAAACTGGTTATTTAACCAATTTTAGCTAATTGGAACAGTAACCAACATCAGTCTGCCTCTTAGGGCCAGATTGACTCCCACCTAATGGGGGCCCGCTCCAGAACATGTAATCACTTTGACTCATGTACTGTTTCTACCTATGCATGCCAAAATTATATGCAACAATGTCTTTATCTATCACTGAAAATACTTACGACTCCTGTATTGCTTCAACCTATGTATTCTAAAAATCAATGCAACAATGTCTTCTCTATCACTGTCCAATCACATGTATGTATTTAAAAGCCTTCTGCTGATCCTTCCGGTAGTCCAGCAAACTACCGCCCGATCTCTATCACTCCTTAACTGGGCAAAATCCTGGAAAATCTGTACATATCCCAGCTTACTCTCCACACTAACTTGGTTGGTTATCTCCACGACCATCAGTCTGACTTCCAAGCAGCCAGAGGCATGGAAACTGCTCTCCTGACACGCGTGAAGATCTGATCTCTAATCATGATTTTAGCCTTCCTTCTGTCCTCATGCTCCTTGATCTTTCCTCTGCGTTTGACATAGTCAATCATGCTATCCTGATCATTTGCCTCGGTGAGAACCTGGGCATCACGGATGAGGCCCTGGGCTGGTTGACCTCCTTGCTCCTGGACTGACCCTCTAAGGTCCAACTTGAGTTCTTTCTCTCCACCACCTCTCTCTCCATATATGGTGGTGCTTAGGGCTCTAACCTCCCACCCTGGTTCTTTAATATCTACTGTGCCCCTTTGGCCCACCTCATCTCTACCTTCTCCTCTAACTTTCAGTGTTCTGCGGATGACACTCAGCTCTCCTGCAGGCTCCTCTCAGCCTCCTCTCATTGCTCGCTCGTAACTGACTGTCTATCCACGATTCAGGAATGGTGCACCTCTAACAATCTCTGCCTTAATGACAGTATGACTGAGATTCAACTCTGCTCCCGGTTTCCCTTGCTCACTCTGACTCTCTCCTTGGGCCCTCTTTCTTAGCATTCCTGTGCAGCAAAAACCTTTGGTGTCATCTTCGACCCAACTCTCTCCTTCTCTTCTCACATCACGGACCATGCCAAGAAGGCAAGCTACCAGCTGAACTTCATCAGAGGTACTCTTCCTTTTCTCACTTTCCCCCAGAGGCTCACTGTCTCCAGAGCCCAGGTTCTCTCTAGGCTAGACTACTGCAACAGCCTCTTGCTCAATCTGCCTTCCTATATTCTCTGCCCTTTGCAACTAATCCAGAACCGGACTGCAAAACTTGTCCTTGGCCTCAATGTCATGATGCCTACCTCCAAGGAGCCAGGTCCGACCCAGCAACCCCAGAGGCAGGCATCATTCCCCCCAGGGAAGTGCAAGCGGGCCCAAGCTGGGGCCCTTTGGAGACAGTCCTGGCGCCTTAGGCGCCAGGCTCATGTTGGACCCCTGTCCTGGCGCCTTAGGCGCCAGGCTCATAAAGCTAGACATGTGTTCAAGTGTTTTAATGTGCACTTACCTGATGCAGACCATGCTGCTTCATCCAGGCCCTCTTGAGGCCTGAATGGAACTACTTTACCTGTGGGACTACTTTCCACCTGGGTGTGGTCGGGCAAGGATACATACCTGATCGGTGGAAGGATACATACCTGGAACTTCTTCCAAAGCTATTTAAACCACGCCCGATCAGCAACTCACGCTTTGCGTTGTTCTGCTCCTCGCAGCTGGACGCTCACCGTGTCAGCTCCTGCATCTGGACTTCAGCCACGCCTGTCAGCATCCTGGGTCACCTGCAAAGGGAGATAAGAGAGAATTGGCGAGAAAGAAGACCTTACCTGCTAAAGCTGCATCACGGAGACATCACACCGACGATCCTGAAAGGGAAGACATCATTTTTAAAAGCATTTCGCTTCGATCGCTGCAGCGCTGCATTTCACTCACCTTTCCTGGGCACCTCCATCTTCAGCAGCGATCATCCGGATCCGCAGCCACTTCCCAGAGCCTAGAGAGAAAAAGACAAGAACACAAGGTGAGAGAAGGAAGGGAATAGGAAAAGCTCAGTTTCCTTCTAAGACTTACCTGTTGGGTCATTCCCATTTCATTTCGGGTCCTGCCGCTTCCTGGCATTCCGGACCCCGGCCCCTATGGGGAAAAAAGACAAAGACATTGAATGAGCGAATGCAAAGACATTACCCGAACGCTCATCCAGAACTTACATGTCATTTATTGGAACTGCACGTTTCACTTCGGGTCGGCGCCATATCTCCGGCATTCCGAACCCTGGCCCCTAAGGGGAAAAAGACATAAGCGTTAGCGCTTGCTGCAATAAGACAATGAACATTATTATTAAGCTTGAACTTTTGAACTTGCTACAGAACTCTTACAGCGTCTTACCTGAATAGTCAAGCTTATTTGAACTTCCATCAAACCTCAATCCAGTGAAGTAACTGGGTTTCAACGCGCCGTTGCATCAGAAGCAGGATGGAGAACTCATCCTTCCAGACCCTAAGGTGAGACTTCACGGGGATTCGTGGAAGGGTATCGTGGAGGGTTGGAAGGGAGTGGGAGGCTTGAGCATTATTCCGTCAGTAGGTAATACTCCCTTTTCACGCACAGGGGAATATTCCTGCGAGCCAGAGAAGCCAGAGTAGAGGGGCCCTACCTGTCCATCCTCAGAGTCCTACGCTTCACCATTGAAGAAGCATCAGCACTCGAAGCCAGACCTGCGCCTCCGTGGGAATCAGGTGAGCGTGACAAAACGCGAAGCCTACCCACAATTTCGCACCCGGGCGCTATGGAGACTTCCGAGACAGATCATCTGGCCCAGCTTTTGGGGGAATTATGGGCAGAAGTGCACTCAGCCCGCCAGGAGACTAACGCTCTCAAAAGAGAACTGATCCTATCCAAGGAAAGAACAGATGACCTGGCCAAAAGGTTATTGCAGGCCCAGGCAGGGCACACTCCTTTATCTAATTCCGGAGGTACTTCCACATCAATGGGTTTGAATAACCCGGTACAAATCAATCTACCTGGACACATGCCTTTGGCCCCGCCTGAACGTTTTGCGGGGATCCCAAGAAATATGCCGTCTTTATGAACCAATGTCGTTTACACTTTCTATGCAGACCCGGGGCCTTCCCTAACGACCAGACCAAGGTAGCCTTTATACTATCTTACCTCAGTGGCAGTGCTGCCGATTGGTCTATTCCATTGGTAAATCAGGATGATCCCATTCTCCAGAATATTCAGGGTTTCCAGGCCAGCATGGAAAGATTGTTTGCTCGACACTCTCAAGGACAGGCCCTTCATAACGAACTGCTATCCTTACGACAAGGTAATCAGGATCTCCTGTCCTACGTTGCCACCTTTAATAGACTGGTTGTGGAAACTGGATGGCCAGAAAACAAAAGGATCACATTGTTTCATCGAGGCCTGCGCGGAGAGCTTAAGGATGTTCTAGCTCAGATAGTAGATCCACCCCAGGTCTGCGCAGACTACATAGACTTGGTGGTTCAACTTGATCACAGACTTCAAAATAGAAAAGCAGATCGTTTCAAGTACGAAACCCGAGTACCGATCAAAACCCACGCTAACTCCAAGAGTACCGACGTATCCGAACCTATGCAAATCGGCGGTGTTAAAGGACCATTAACGCAGAAGGAACCAGAGAGAAGGCGGCAAATGCAACTTTGTCTGTATTGCGGGACTTCCGGTCACTTTCTTCGAAATTGTCCAGTTAAACCACCTAAGAAGGTGGTTGGAGCCACTGATAACGATTTATTGACACCTGATTCGGGAAACGACCTAGCCCGACAAGCGTAGGGGTCCGCTTGCCGAGCTTGAAAACAAACTCTTTGACCTCGCATTTTGTCATGCCAATGGTGCTCGTGGACCCAAAACAGCCTCAGCAGTTGCATGCTATAAAAGCATACATCGACAGTGGAGCTATTGGAAATTACATAGACCGTGAATTGGCTTCCAGGATTAAGCTCCCTTTCGCCCGAAAGTAACCCAAGATGTCATTACTACAGTAGATGGAACCGAAATAGCCTCAGGGCCTGTAACGCATTCCACTGTTGAAATGACACTGGTGGGTCAGGATGGACATCGGGAAGCAATCGTGTTTGATGTGATCAAGGCCCCACAATTTCAAGTAATTCTTGGAATTCCTTGGTTAGAAACACATAATCCCAGAATCGACTGGCGAGCAAAGAAGATAAGTTTTCCTGATTGTGAACCAACTTGTTATCCAAGAAATCCAATTATGGGTCTAGCCTCAGCAACTTCCACCCCTGTACAGCTACCGTCAGAATACCAAGAATTCCAAGACGTTTTTCAGAAGGAACAGGCTAACACGTTACCTCCCCATCGGTCTTATGATTGCCAAATCGATCTGGTACCCAATGCTCAACTACCTTGTAGTAGGATTTATGCTCTTACGGAACCTGAGAACCTGCATTTGCGTCAGTATTTAGATCAGTACCTAGCCAATGGTTTTATTTGCCCGTCCAAGTCTCCTGTCTCCTCAGCTCTGTTCTTCGTGCGGAAAAAAGAGGGCGACCTTAGAACATGTATAGACTATCGCGCCCTAAATCAAATAATGATTAAGAATCGTTATCCTCTGCCCCTGATCCCTGAGCTTATCGACCAGGTGAAAGACGCTTGTGTGTACACCAAGTTAGATCTCCGAGGAGCTTATCACCTGGTACGTATAAAAGAAGGCGACGAATGGAAGACTGCATTCCGCACCAAATTTGGGCTCTTCGAATATCAGGTGATGCCCTTCGGTTTGTGCAATGCACCTGCCGCCTTTCAGTACTTTATGAATGATGTTCTTCGGGAACTTATCGATGTCTGTGTCATTGTTTATATTGACGACATCCTGGTGTACTCTTCTTCAGAATCCGATCACAGAAAACATGTTAGGGCAGTTCTTGAGAAATTGCGCCAGCACAGACTATTTGCAAAGCTCGAAAAATGCGTTTTTCATACCACTGAAGTTGAGTTTCTCGGATTCATCCTGACACCTCAAGGAGTCCGAATGGACTCGCGAAAGGTGGATGCCATCCTCAAATGGCCATCTCCTAGCTCGGTGAAGGGAGTTCAGAGCATGCTCGGCTTCGCCAATTTCTATCGAAGATTCATCCCGGAATTTTCCCGAACAGTCCAACCCATCACAGTTCTCCTAAAGAAAAACAAACGCTTTGAATGGACTCTTGAGGCCGAACAAGCCTTTCAGGACCTGAAAACCAAATTCACCTCTGCACCTGTATTGAAGCACCCGCACCCAGATCTCCCTTACATTGTGGAAGCCGACGCATCCAGTTCGGCCATGGGAGCTGTCCTGTCGCAAAGAGACCCAGAAACTAACCAACTACACCCTGTGGCCTTTTGGTCCAGGAAATGTTCTCCTCCTGAAATCAACTACGCAATTACCGACAAGGAGTTACTGGCTATTAAATCTGCTTTCAAGGCTTGGCATCACTACCTTCTCGGGGCAAGACACACCATCACCTTAATTACGGACCACAGAAATTTACAATATTTAAAGACGGCCAAAGCTCAATCTTCACGACAACTCCGATGGGCTCTATTCTTTGCGGAATTTGATTTCGTAATTACCTATCGCCTTGGCTGCAAGAATGGTAAAGCGGACGCCTTATCCCGGATTGGCATGGAAGAACCCAATTCGAGTTTAGAACCTGTGCCAATCATACCTGAACAAAGAATCTTAGGCCTAACTTCATTGCAAACTATTGAGGACATCCAAACGCAATTAAAACAACTTCTAGACTCTTCAGCCTTACTGGAATGGAGTCAAAAGTGTCCTCATTACACCGTTAAGGATGATTTACCCTACTTCCAGGAGCGGCTGTTTCTGCCAAGTAAAGAATTGCAAGAACTTGTTATTGCCCATCATCATGAATCATTAATGGAAGGACACCCTGGTATCGCTAAAACGGAGGAAAAAATCAAACGCCACTTCTGGTGGCCTTCTTGGAGAAAAGACATAAAGGCCCTCATTACGACCCTGGCGGAAAGTGACTGACCGGACCGCCACAGCGTAAATAGCGTTTCCGCCATTGCACGAAGGAGCAAAGTGCGGCCCATTCCGACCCATCGGGCACGAGCACCACGGCATGGCGGAAGTGCAAAGTCCGCGATGGCGGAAATGACCCCAAAACGGCCCACACCGCTGCCGTACGGCGCCCTAGGTGCAATACCGCCACCCATCACAGCGGACACCGCAGTGTGCGCCTACCGGAAAGTACGGTGACCGGAAATATACGGAAACGGAAGTTAAAACATGGGCCCGGAACGGGAAACATCCCGCCGTACACCTATAAAACCACTAAAACCACACAACCACTAAAAACACTACCCTGAGACACACCCCAACCCGTCATCCACCCTAGCGAAACCAAGAAAAATGGGAAAAGTAGCGAAGAAAGCGTGCGACCGCAAGCGGCAGGTCCACTTCTCCCGTGAGGAACTCACCGTGCTAACAGAGACCCTCCAGGAGAATGCTGCCGTCGTCTTCTGCACGCAAATGACCAGGACGGCACTTGCAAACAAGAAGGCCATATGGGCTCTGGTGGCACAGCGGGTAAGTGCGGTGGGGACCGCACCCCGCACCCCACAGCAATGCTGAAAGCGATGGGACGACCTGCGGATACGCGTCCGCAGCATACTCTCTGCCAACCGCAACATTGCCACAGCCACCGGGGGAGGTCCTGAATCACCCATCAAGTTGACCCCCTGGGAAGAAATCTGTGCCTCCACCATCGGAATGGAGAGCATAGAGGGAGTCGGAGGGATGGAGAAAGGAGTGCAGACATCCGAAGATTCAGGTAGGTGGGCCAGATAAAACAATGCCAAATCCACAAAGTCCATCCATGTGAAGTACCATGTGTCCACATAGTGCAACAGAAACACATGTCCAGGAGAACGTCCACACACATCGGCCTGATAGCGCACGTTAAAACCCACAATAAATACATAAATAATTAAAAACCCCTAAAACACGCACTACACGTGCAGCAGGCACACCCTAACTGCAGGCTGCCAAACAACTGCACCCTCACTCCACACACAAATGAAAGCACCTCCAAGGCCCCGACCCAAATCACCCTCAGGTACCACCCCAATGCATGTGATACAATGCCATTCCAATTCCCACAGACCCATCAATAACCCTCGCCCTCCTTTACTCCACCACAGGGTCCGATCCAAACGACGAGCATCAGGACACCCCTACCAGCACACCTGCAAAGAGGGCCAAGACCAACGGCCAAAGACCCTCCACCTCAGCTGCACGCATCAAGACACGGCAGCAGCACAAATCAGGTGGCAGCACAGAGGAGGGAACATCAACAGGCACCCCAGCAGCCAGCATGCCCACACCACCACCACCACAGGTCCCCCCAACGGATGCCACAGAAGGCACTGCCTCTGGTGGCAGCAGCACCATAGGTGACACCCCATTGATGGCAGCATGCTCCGACACAGAAGAAGGGGATGTCGAAGTCAGATCCATCCATGACCTGTCTCAATCCCCCTGTCTGTTCCATCCCGTACACCATGAGGATACCACGCAGGGGCACCCACAAGACGACGACTGGCCATCCCCCACAAGCCCTGTGGCAAGGCAACATGAGGTCAACAGCCCCTCTGTGACACCCCCGCAAATGGCCATGGCCCAGCAGAGGCAACAGTCCCTCGACCAGTTAATCGTGCAACAGCAGCAACTGGCCACGCTCCTCAAGGACCATGCCGATGAATGTGGGGGCACTAAGGCAGACATAGAAACATCAACTGAGACACTTAGGGCAGAAATGGAGAGAGGTACAGAGACACTAAGGGCACAAATGGAGAGTAGCACCGAGAGCCTGGGAGTCCAAATGGAGAGAAGCACCGAGAGCCTGAGGGGGGAACTGCATGCGACGTCCAAGGACGTATGTGCCGAACTTGCCGCAGTGCGCCGTGTGCTCACTGAGCTCTCGCAAACCCTTAGGGACATGCATGGACGTGAGCAGGCAGAGACATCATCCGTTGCAAGTTCCGTCCAGGGCAGCCCCCAACGTAGATCTGGGAGGACCCTGCGCTCCACAGGCAGGGGTGCCCCTGATACCCGCAGAGGGGGCTTGCAATAGCGACTGCCCACTGACAATGAGCATCTTTGGACACTGGTGTTCGGGGGGGAGGTAGGAGGGTGGAGGGGGTGTGTTGGGCTCACTTGGGTGGCGGGTCGATAGGGTGTACAACATGATATCACATATGCCATGAACAGTGCACGATCAACCAATGAGATGTGTGGACATTGATCTTTGTGTACTAGGCCATCATAGGCGTACAGTCCATATTGTGCATGTCCCAGACACACACAGTGCCACGAGTCCCGTGTCCATGTATCAGCCACCAGGCGTGAGTGCCAGAAGCATGCATCAATGAGATGCTGACGAATGTCACGGCCCTCCGGTGCCTCGCAGACTCCTTGAGGTGCTGCCACATCCCCACCCTCATCATGACCATCATCAGGTGCTTGCAGTTCTGCGTCAGGGGGCATGGGCACATTTCTACGTACGCACATGTTGTGGAGCATGACACATGCCATCACCATCTTTGCAACCTTCTCATGGCGGTACAGGAGTGCGCCGCCAGACCTGCTGAGGCAGCGGAAACGACCCTTCAGTAGGCCGAATGCCTGTTCAATGACTACACGGGTACGTGAGTGGGCATGGTTGTAGTCCTCCTCATGCTGGTCCCGTGGGTTCCGGACTGGTGTGAGGAGCCATCTCTTCAGTGGATATCCAGCATCACCTGTATGTGGACGATAAACGTATGATGTGGAATGCCATTGCTACGTACGCACACCCCCCCCCCCTTCCTGCCAGGTCATTGCCGAATCACATACCCCACATTATCATGCATGTAATGAGACTCACCGAGTAGCCAGGATCTGTTCCCTGCGTGTCGCTCCATGTAGCGTGGTATTGTAGAGTTCCTCAAGACCATAGAATCATGGGTTGATCCAGGGAATCTGGCACAACAATGTGTAATGATCCTGTTGGAGTCACACACCATTTGTACATTCAGAGAATGAAATTGTTTTCGGTTGCGGTACTGGGCCTCCATGGCATGTGGGACGACCAATTCCACATGGGTGCAGTCGATGGCACCAATGCAACCCGGTATGCCGGCAAGTGCATGGAATCCCACTTTTGTGTTGGTAATTTCCTGCTCCGAGCGTGGTAGGGAGATGTAGTCGTCTGCGTGCTGCAGGAGGGCATCGAGCACTTGCAATAGTGTCCGTGAGAACAGTGGCTGAGAAATGCCATGCAACTGTCCGACTGTGTGCTGGTAGGTGCCTGTGGCCAGGAAGTGTAGTACAGACACCACCTTCAGTAGGAGTGGGATGGCGGTTGGGCTATCTATCATGCTGACAAGGTCAGCCTGTGTCATGTCCACAATGGCGGCTATGGTGTCCCGGTCCAGACGGTAGAGGGTGTGGATCTGCTCATCAGTGAGGTTGAACGGATGTGCTCGGAGGCGTGGGATTGCGGGCTGCCTGCGTGGTGGTAGTGGCTGTGCTGGCGGCCCTTGCTGGCCCTGCCTTGGCCTCCTCCTCCTCCTGCGTCTCCTCCGTGCGGCCGGTTGTAGTTGGTGTTCGTCTTCTTCTTGGAGTTGGAGTACTTGCAGTGCTATCAGGTCCCCCAGGGCCAACATCGCGAGTCCTGCCGGTAGCATTTCGGTGTGGTTGTGGGAGGAGACTGGGTGTGCAATTTATGTGTTTTCAGGCTGTATGGCCTCCACCTGTGGTGATTCATTCCACCTGTGCAAACTGCTCTCCCCTTTGGCCGAGCACGTCCCGCACACAACGCTGCAATTCGGGGAATGGCATCTTGCTATTGCAATCATGTATTTGTACCCGATGGCCGTGTAACATTGGTTGATATGTTCATTCTGCTGTGGTCCCATTGTTTCACATTCTATCTGTGCAGTCGCGAACGGACTTGTGAAGGGTCAGTGGAACGTAGTACTCGAGTAACGGTGGACCCTCATGCATCACTGTACCGAGTTGCAACGACGGGCGGGGCGTCCCATTTGTGGGTGAAGGCAGTTGCCATTTTCACACACAGCCGCACTCGATGGATTAATTAGTGATTTCAAACGGCCACAGATGCCTCTTCGACGTGATGTTGCAAATGAGGAATTCGAAGGGCGGCGCTTTCGGTTTTCAGCTAGCGGCGAGGAAATGCCCACAGGTCTGACTGCAAATATAACGTACTATTGTTCAATGTCCTTGGGACAGGGGCCATGGCGAGGATGCAATGATTGATATGAATGGTTTGGGATGCGCAATAGCGACGTGGGCGATGAGGCCGGACGTTCCCAAATACATGTTACTTCACTACACTGGAATTACGGGCTGGGGCACTGTGGATTTTGCAGGCTGCATAACGCACAGACTCAATGGATATTTCTAATGTTATGTGAGTAAATATTCAGGCGTTTTAATCCCGGGATGAGGGAATGATGAATGGATGCATGGGCAGGTGATTTGATACAGAGTTTGCCATGTACAGGGCTTCTTGGAATCTATCCGCCTCCCCTACGCTATGTGATGCAGGGCTGCCATAGTGGGACCATCGTCTATCTGGCCTTGTTGAGCCCTCCCTGTCTCGACGCGCCCTCAGACACTTGTGTCCATGCACGTTACCAATCCCATCTGATGGATTCTGTTTTGACAGACGCATGCACAGGTACACTCGTTTGTGATGGTGTTTACACCTCGATATAGATAGTTATGAGTCGCAAGTGGTTTTTGGGTGGTGATGAACCTTTGGAGTGGGCTAGCATGCATATGGCTGTGGATTTAGTTTGATCATTGAAGTGAGTTGTTCGAATGTAGTTCTGATGGCCATTCTGTTCTTTTTCTTTTCTTTTGGTTGACAGGTATCTCCTCCCCTTTTGCCACTGCCATCTGTATGCCACTCCTGCAGATGGCTTTTACTCCCGACACCTGCTGCTTCGTGTTAATCAGTGGAGCAGCATTACGATCTTATGGGACGATCGCCAATGGGCCACATGCCCTTACGCAGTACTGGTGGCTCGGAGCAACATTTCGGCCTTTCAGCTGGACTAGTGCCTCCCCATTGGGACGGCCCTGCGGTTGTGTGCGCTTCAATGTTGCCTTTTCGTACGTGAATGTGGCTCTGTGTACCATGATGGAACAGGGCGTCACACAAGTAGTGGCTGGTCATTTCTTGCGGATGCAGCCCACAATGGTGAAATGTGTTTTGGAGTTCATGGCCTGATGGCTGTATGGGCTTGGTGATTTTGTTGTGCATTAAATTTCTATTCTGATTTGGCCCGTGTAGCGTTCTTCTTTGCAAGTGATGTGGCATATTCCTATTTGGGGAGCGATGTATTGTGAGGAGATCTGCATTGGGTTCCAGCTTCGGAGTTTAGTTGCGTGGTACTGTACTGGGCGCGTTTGCCTACGAAGCCCGTGAGATCAGGGATGGGAGCTGCCAATATGACAGTTTGAATGTTGTCATGCTCAGGGGCGGGGGATTGGGTTTTGTGTAACAGATGCCGGTCAGCCAGGTGGACTGGTGGAATGATGTGATTTTCGGAATATTGCTGGTCACAGGTGCCTGTGTTTGCGTGCGTTTCTTGGTGGGGGACTGTGGTCATGTCCATTGGGATGGCTTCTGTATTCGTGCCATCTGTGCCCTGCAGCTCCCATTGGCCCCTCTTGTGTTTCATTTGTTCGTTGGCATGCATGGGTGACTTGTACATATGCATACAACAATTCAGTGCATTCTGGAACCGGACAAACTCCTTTTTATACCTTGTATGGTCACCATCCTCGGACCTCTGACCTAGATCCACCTCTGACCCTGGAAATGCCTGCAGTAAATCATCTGCATTCCACAATAACCTCAGCCTTCAAAGAAGCTGCAACTCATTTACAGCAAGCCAAGAAAAAGTATAAAGAAAACACTGATTTGCACCAAAGTAAAACTCCTCCTTACCAAGTAGGCGACCAGGTATGGTAGCAACGAAACATTTACCCCTCAAGGGCCCGCGAACCTTCAATCCCAGATTCATAGGACCTTATCCCATCAAGGCTATAATCAATCCCGTGGCCTTTAAACTGGATTTACCGTCTAACATGCGTATTCATCCAGTTTTTCATGCATCACTTTTGAAGCCAGTACAACCAGGGACCCGACTGTCCAAGCCTCCAGACCCAGTTCAAATTGAAGGGGAATTAAAATTCGAAGTTAAAGACATTTTAGACTCCAAGGTGTTAAAGTCAAAACTCTTCTATCTTGTTGACTGGAAGGGATATGGACCTCAGGAGAGATCGTGGGAGCCTAGTAACCATGTTCACGCACCTCGATTAATACAAAGGTTCCACCGGAGATTTCCGAACAAGCCAAAACCCCCGGAGGGAACAACCTTGGGAGGGGCCTTGAGGGGGGGTACTGTCATGATGCCTACCTCCAAGGAGCCAGGTCCGACCCAGCAACCCCAGAGGCAGGCATCATTCCCCCCAGGGAAGTGCCAGCGGGCCCAATCTGGGGCCCTTTCGACACAGTCCTGGCGCCTTAGGTGCCAGGCTCATGTTGGACCCCTGTCCTGGCGCCTTAGGCATGTGTTCAAGTGTTTTAATGTGCAATTATCTGATGCAGACCATGCTGCTTCATCCAGGCCCTCTTGAGGCCTGAATGGAACTACTTTACCTGTGGGACTACTTTCCACCTGGGTGTGGTCGGGGAAGGATACATACCTGATCGGTGGAAGGATACATACCTGGAACTTCTTCCAAAGCTATTTAAACCACACACGATCAGCAACTCACGCTTTGCGTTGTTCTGCTCCTCGCAGCTGGACGCTCACCGTGTCAGCTCCTGCATCTGGACTTCAGCCACGCCTGTCAGCATCCTGGGTCACCTGCAAAGGGAGATAAGAGAGAATTGGAGAGAAAGAAGACCTTACCTGCTAAAGCTGCATCACGGAGACATCACACCGACGATCCTGAAAGGGAAGACATCATTTTTAAAAGCATTTCGCTTCGATCGCTGCAGCGCTGCATTTCACTCACCTTTCCTGGGCACCTCCATCTTCAGCAGCGATCATCCGGATCCGCAGCCACTTCCCAGAGCCTAGAGAGAAAAAGACAAGAACACAAGGTGAGAGAAGGAAGGGAATAGGAAAAGCTCAGTTTCCTTCTAAGACTTACCTGTTGGGTCATTCCCATTTCATTTCGGATCCTGCCGCTTCCTGGCATTCCGGACCCCGGCCCCTATGGGGAAAAAAGACAAAGGGCCTCATTACGACCCAGGCGGTAAGTTACTGCCTGGGCCGTGACTTTACCACCATGGCGTAAACTACGTTTACGCCATGGTGGTAGGCGGACTTACCGCCCCATTCCGAGGTCGGCGGGGCGGTAAGTCCCCAATCCCCATTTTCCCTTCCCCATTCCCATTTTTGCCCCATAGGGCATAATGGGAGTGGGGAAGGCGTTAATTACGCCACCGTAAATTACGGTGGCGTAATTAACTCCATGGTCCCTTAGCGCCATGGATTTTAACACCTGCTAAGAGCAGGTGTTAAATCCGCCATGGCGCTAAGGGACCTCGTACTCAGGCGGTAAGGGTCGGCGCTGTTTACGCCGCCGTAAACCCCTTACCGCCTGAGTCGTAATGAGGCCCAAAGACATTGAATGAGCGAATGCAAAGACATTACCCGAACGCTCATCCAGAACTTACCTGTCATTTATTGGAACTGCACGTTTCACTTCGGGTCGGCGCTATATCTCCGGCATTCCGAACCCCGGCCCCTAAGGGGAAAAAGACATAAGCGTTAGCGCTTGCTGCAATAACACAATGACCATTATTATTAAGCTTGAACTTTTGAACTTGCTACAGAACTCTTACAGCGCCTTACCTGAAAAGTCAAGCTTATTTGAACTCCCATCAAACCTCAATCCAGTGAAGTAACTAGGTTTCAACGCGCCCCTGCATCAGAAGCAGGATGGAGAACTCATCCTTCCAGACCCTAAGGTGAGACTTTACGGGGAATCGTGGAAGGGTATCGTGGAGGGTTGGAAGGGAGTGGGAGGCTTGAGCATTATTCTGTCAGTAGGTAATACTCCCTTTTCACGCACAGGGGAATATTCCTGCGAGCCAGAGAAGCCAGAGTAGAGGGGCCCTACCTGTCCATCCTCGGAGTCCTACGCTTCACCATTGAAGAAGCATCAGCACTCGAAGCCAGACCGGCGCCTCCGTGGGAATCAGGTGAGCGTGACACTCAAGCCCAGGGACCATATCTCTCCAGCCCTTAACTCTCTCTACTGGCACCCGGTGTCTGCAAGGATCAAGTTCAAGACAATCTGCATCGTCCACAAGGCATTCTGGGGCCGGGGCCCACACTACATCCAACTCTCTCTTCCTAAACTCCTTCCTTCTCGAGCCCTTTGCTCAGCCACCTCCAACTTCCTGAGGGTCAGGTGCTTCTCCAGGCAGAGATTGGGGGGTAGAGTGCTCTCCTCTGCAGGTGCCTCCCTCTGGAATGGCCTCACTGCCCCTCAAACTGGAGCCGGACCACCTGAAGTTCCGGAAGCAGCTCAAGGCCTTCCTTGTTCACTTCTGCTTTCGATCTCTCTCACCTGCCGACCAACCTGTCTGCTGCACTGACTGGTTGCCTGAATACCCTCTGAGTTTCACCGGTAACAGGGTCCCCAAATCCAGTAGCCCCTGCACTGCCTCCGGACCGACCGCGCCCTGAGGGGCTGAATCTGGAACCCTACAGTACCCAGCCTCCTTGCATTTACCCATAGCGTTGCTGCCCCAACGGTATTTTACCCTCCCCTTTGCACTTCCCCTCTCCACCCACAGTACTTTTGAACACTTGCATGGTCTGAATGACACAAGGTCTAGTAAGATTATTTGTTTTTGTCCACCCTCGGTCTTCCCTCCATTGTCTTGTCACGCCTAGAAACACTTGTGTACAGGCAAGTTATACATGATTTATCATATTATATCATGTCATATCATGCTTGAGGAAAAGACATACCTTTCCAGACTCCGGGTAAGTAATGCATTATGACTGCATAAACCCTGTTATACGTTTGCAATAAAATATAGCTTAAAGAGTTTTCATGGCAACACATAGTTCCAATGTCTTTGGTGACATTCAAAGGTACCAAATCTGATTCTTTGTACTGCTGCTTAGATTGATAGGCCAAAGGGAAGGAAATCTGAAATAGTCTGCCATGTAAAGGCACAAATAATAATTAACTGAAAAGAATCCATTGGCAACACAAGTGCTAACAAACAAAAGTTAAACAAGGATTATTAGGACAACTTGAAAAGTTGTGAAATCTGACCAATAACCCAAAAAACTGGAACAAAGGGGCAACTAAACAACCACATTCATGATTAGATTGGGGGTGTTGGGACCAACTAGCACTGCCTTCATGTGTATCTTGCAAACCTCATTACATGTCACTGACCTTGTTTTTAAATCACATTTCAGATGTTCTCTATCAGCTCTGTGGCCACAGAGAAAGTATATTCAGTGTGCACAATAGAACAAAGCAATCATATCCAGCAGTTTACATCATAATAGATTACTCTCTTTGTGGACAACACCGTATTTTGAAAAGTACACAAAATAAACCATACACAGTATAATTCAGTTCACAATAATATACTGCATGGTTCAAATAACATTGTGCCAAATTGTCTGCAGACAAAACACAATGGGCCTCATTACGACCCTGGCGGAAATCGAAAAACGATGGCGGAAATGCAATACCGCCATCGAATAGCGCTCGGTGCGACTATGACCCGTCACCGCAAAGTACGATGCCATTAGCGACACCGTAGTGAACGCCAACGCTAACTGCACCAAGTACGCGCGCGCGCACCATGCCAAACCGTAAATACCACCATGGCGCAACGGTACGCGAATTCCGACCCTAGCGGACATGTACCTAACGCCATCAAGCACGGCGGAAAGTACCATTCCGCCATGGTGAGAAGTACGGCATCGCGAATCAACCGTAAACGGCCCCACTGAGTGCCTGTACACCGCTCCCTGCCCACAAAGTACAACTCCCCGTAGGTGCAATGAAGTCACAATGCAACCAGTGAAATGTACAAGTCACCCATGCATGCCAACGAACAAAAGAATCACAAGAGGGGCCAATGGGAGCTGCAGGGCACAGATGGCACGAATACAGAAGCCATTCCAATGGACATGACCACAGTCCCCCACCAAGAAACGCACGCAAACACAGGCACCTGTGACCAGCAATATTCCGAAAATCACATCATTCCACCAGTCCACCTGGCTGACCGGCATCTGTTACACAAAACCCAATCCCCCGCCCCTGAGCATGACAACATTCAAACAGTCATATTGGCAGCCCTCATCCCTGACCTCACTGGGCTTCGTAGGCAAACGCGCCCAGCACAGTACCACGCAACTAAACTCCGAAGCTGGAACCCAATGCAGATCTCCTCACAATACATCGCTCCCCAAATAGGAATATGCCACATCACTTGCAAAGAAGAACGCTACACGGCCCATATCAGAATAGAATTTTAATGCACAACAAAATCACCAAGCCCATACAGCCATCAGGCCATGAACTCCAAAACACATTTCACCATTGTGGGCTGCATCCGCAAGAAATGACCAGCTACTTCTTGTGTGACGCCCTGTTCCATCATGGTACACAGAGCCACATTCACGTACGAAAAGGCAACATGGAAGCACACAGAACCGCAGGGCCGTCCCAATGGGGAGGCACTAGTCCAGCTGAAAGGCCGAAATGTTGCTCCTAGCCACTAGTACTGCGTAAGGGCATGTGGCCCATTGGCGATCGTCCCATAAGATCGTAATGCTGCTCCACTGATTAACACGAAGCAGCAGGTGTCGGGAGTAAAAGCCATCTGCAGGAGTGGCATACAGATGGCAGTGGCAAAAGGGGAGGAGATACCTGTCAACCAAAAGAAAAGAAAAAGAACAGAATGGCCATCAGAACTACATTCGAACAACTCACTTCAATGATCACACTGAATCCACAGCCATATGCATGGCAGCCCACTCCAAAGGATCATCACCACCCCAAAACCACTTGCGACTCATAACCATCTATATCGAGGTGTAAACACCATCACAAACGAGTGTAGCTGTGCATGCGTCTGTGAAAACAGAATCCATCTGATGGGAATGTTAACGTGCATGGACACAAGTGTCTGAAGGCGCGTCGAGACAGGGAGGGCTCAACAAGGCCAGATAGACGATGGTCCCACTATGGCAGCCCTGCATCACATAGCGCAGGGGAGGCGGACAGATTCCAAGAAGCCCTGTACATGGCAAACTCTGTATCAAATCATCTGCCCATGCATCCATTCATCATTCCCTCATCCCGGTATAAAAACGCCTGAATATTTACTCACATAACATTAGAAATATCCATTGAGTCTGTGCGTTATGCAGCCTGCAAAATCCACAGTGCCCCAGCCCGTAATTCCAGTGTTGTGAAGTAACATGTATTTGGGAACGTCCGGCCTCATCGCCCACGTCGCTATTGCGCATCCCAAAATATTCATATCAATCATTGCATCCTCGCCATGGCCCCTGTCTCAAGGACATTGAACAATAGAACGCTATATTTGCAGTCAGACCTGTGGGCATCTCCTCGCCGCTAGCTGAAAACCGAAAGCGCCGCCCTTCGAATTCCTCATTTGCAACATCACGTCGAAAAGGCATCTGTGGCCGTTTGAAATCACAAATTAATCCATCTAGTGCGGCTGTGTGTGAAAATGGCAACTGCCTTCACCCACTAATGGGACGCCCCGCCCGTCGGTGCAACTCGGTACAGTGATGCATGAGGGCCCACCGTTACTCGAGTACTACGTTCCACTGACCCTTCACAAGTCTGTTCGCGACTGCAAAGATTGTATGTGAAACAATGGGACCATAGCCGAATGTACATATCAACCAATGTTACACGGCCATCGGGTACAAATACATGATTGCAATAGCAAGATGCCATTCCTCGAATTGCAGCGTTGTGTGCGGGACGTGCTCGGCCAAAGGGGAGAGCAGCTTGCACAGGTGGAATGAATCACCACAGGTGGAGGCCATACAGCCTGAAAACACATAAATTGCACACCCAGTCTCCTCCCACAACCACACCCACTCCGAAATGCTACCGGCAGGACTCGCGATGTTGGCCCTGGGGGACCTGATAGCACTGCAAGTACTCCAACTCCAAGAAGAAGACGAACACCAACTACAACCGGCCGCACGGAGGAGACGCAGGAGGAGGAGGAGGCCAAGGCAGGGCCAGCAAGGGCCGCCAGCACAGCCACTACCACCACGCAGGCAGCCCGCAATCCCACGCCTCCGAGCACATCCGTTCAACCTCACTGATGAGCAGATCCACACCCTCTACCGTTTGGACCGGGACACCATAGCCGCCATTGTGGACATGACACAGGCTGACCTTGTCAGCATGATAGATAGCCCAACCGCCATCCCACCCCTACTGAAGGTGGTGTCTGTACTACACTTCCTGGCCACAGGCACCTACCAGCACACAGTCGGACAGTTGCATGGCATTTCTCAGCCACTGTTCTCACGGACACTATTGCAAGTGCTCGATGCCCTCCTGCAGCACGCAGACGACTACATCTCTCTACCACGCTCGGAGCAGGAAATTACCAACACAAAAGTGGGATTCCATGCACTTGCCGGCATACCGGGTTGCATTGGTGCCATCGACTGCACCCATGTGGAATTGGAGGCCCAGTACCGCAACCGAAAACAATTTCATTCCCTGAATGTACAAATGGTGTGTGACTCCAACAGGATCATTACACATTGTTGTGCCTGATTCCCTGGATCAACCCATGATTCTATGGTCTTGAGGAACTCTACAATACCACGCTACATGGAGCGACACGCAGGGAACAGATCCTGGCTACTCGGTGAGTCTCATTTCATGCATGATGATGTGGGGTATGTGATTCGGCAATGACCTGGCAGGAAGGGGGGGGGGGGTGTGCGTACGTAGCAATGGCATTCCACATCATACGTTTATCGTCCACATACAGGTGATGCTGGATATCCACTGAAGAGATGGCTCCTCACACCAGTCCGGAACCCACGGGACCAGCATGAGGAGGACTACAACCATGCCCACTCACGTACCCGTGTAGTCATTGAACAGGCATTCGGCCTACTGAAGACTCGTTTCCGCTGCCTCAGCAGGTCTGGCGGGGCACTCCTGTACCGCCATGAGAAGGTTGCAAAGATGGTCATGGCATGTGTCATGCTCCACAACATGTGCGTACGTAGAAATGTGCCCATGCCCCCTGACGCAGAACTGCAAGCACCTGAAGATGGTCATGATGAGGGTGGGGATGTGGCAGCACCTCAAGGAGTCTGCGAGGCACCGGAGGGCCGTGACATTCGTCAGCATCTCATTGATGCATGCTTCTAGCACTCACGCCTGGTGGCTGATACATGGACACGGTACTCGTGGCACTGTGTGTGTCTGGTACATGCACAATATGGACTGTACGCCTATGATGGCCTAGTACACAAAGATCATTGTCCACACATCTCATTGGTTGATCGTGCATTGTTTATGGCATATGTGATATCATGTTGAACACCCTATCGACCCGCCACCCAAGTGAGCCCAAAACACCCCCTCCACCCTCCTACCTCCCCCCGAACACCAGTGTCCAAAGATGCTCATTGTCAGTGGGCAGTCGCTATTGCAAGCCTCCTCTGCGGGTATCAGGGGCACCCCTGCCTGTGGAGCGCAGGTTCCTCCCAGATCTACGTTGGGGGCTGCCCTGGACGGAACTTGCAACGGATGATGTCTCTGCCTGCTCACGTCCATGCATGTCCCTAAGGGTTTGTGAGAGCTCAGTGAGCACACGGCGCACTGCGGCAAGTTCGGCACATACGTCTTTGGACGTCGCATGCAGTTCCCCCCTCAGGCTCTCGGTGCTTCTCTCCATTTGGACTCTCAGGCTCTCGGTGCTGCTCTCCATTTGTGCCCTTAGTGTCTCTGTACTTCTCTCCATTTCTGCCCTCAGTGTCTCAGTTGATGTTTCTATGTCTGCCTTAGTGCCCCCACATTCATCGGCATGGTCCTTGAGGAGCGTGGCCAGTTGCTGCTGTTGCACGATTAACTGGTCGAGGGACTGTTGCCTCTGCTGGGCCATGGCCATTTGCGGTGGTGTCACAGAGGGGCTGGTGACCTCATGTTGCCTTGCCACAGGGCTTGTGGGGGATGGCCAGTCGTCGTCTTGTGGGTGCCCCTGCGTGGTATCCTCATGTTGTACGGGATGGGACAGACAGGGGGATTGGGACAGGTCATGGATGGATCTGACTTCGACGTCCCCGTCTTCTGTGTCGGAGCATGCTGCCATCAATGGGGTGTCACCTATGGTGCTGCTGCCACCAGAGGCAGTGCCTTCTGTGGCATCCATTGGGGGGACCTGTGGTGGTGGTGTTGTGGGCATGCTGGCTGCTGGGGTGCCTGTTGATGTTCCCTCCTCTGTGCTGCCACCTGATTTGTGCTGCTGCCGTGTCTTGATGCGTGCAGCTGAGGTGGAGGGTCTTTGGCCGTTGGTCTTGGCCTCTTTGCAGGTGTGCTGGTAGGGGTGTCCTGATGCTCGTCGTTTGGATCAGACCCTGTGGTGGAGTAAAGGAGGGCGAGGGTTATTAATGGGTCTGTGGGAATTGGAATGGCATTGTATCACATGCATTGGGGTGGTACCTGAGGGTGATTTGGGTCGGGGCCTTGGAGGTGCTTTCATTTGTGTGTGGAGTGAGGGTGCAGTTGTTTGGCAGCCTGCAGTTAGGGTGTGCCTGCTGCACGTGTAGTGGGTGTTTTAGGGGTTTTTAATTATTTATGTATTTATTGTGAGTTTTAAAGTGCGCTATCAGGCCAATGTGTGTGGACGTTCTCCTGGACATGTGTTCCTGTTGCACTATGGGGACACATGGTACTTCACATGATTGGAAATTGTGGATTTAGCATTGTTTTATTTGGGGCACCTACCTGATTCTTCGGATGTCTGCACTCCTTTCTCCATTCCTCCGACTCCCTCTATGCTCTCCATTCCAATGGTGGAGGCACAGATTTCTTCCCAGGGGGTCAACTTGATGGGTGATTCAGGACCTCCCCCGGTGGCTGTGGCAATGTTGCGGTTGGCAGAAAGTATGCTACGGATGCGTATCCGCAGGTCGTCCCATCGCTTTCTGCATTGCTGTGGGTTGCGGGGTGCGGTCCCCACCGCACTTACCCGCTGTGCCACCAGAGCCCATATGGCCTTCTTGTTCGCAAGTGCCGTCCTGGTCATTTGCGTGGAGAAGACGACGGCAGCATTCTCCTGGAGGGTCTCTGTTAGCACGGTGAGTTCCTCACGGGAGAAGTGGACCTGCCGCTTGCGGTCGCACGCTTTCTTCGCTACTTTTCCCATTTTTCTTGGTTTCGCTATGGTGGATGACGGGTTGGGGTGTGTTTCAGGGTAGTGTTTTTAGTGGTTGTGTGGATTTTGTGGTTTTATAGGTGTACGGCGTGCTGTTTCCCGTTCCGGGCCCATGTTTTTACTTCCGTTTCCGTATATTTACGGTCACCGTACTTTCCGGTTGGCGCTCACTGCGGTGTCCGCTAAGATGGGTGGCGGTATTGCACCTAGGGCGCCGTACGGCGGCGGTGTGGGCCGTTTTGGGGTCATTTCCGGCATCGCGGACTTTGCACTTCCGCCATGCCGTGGTGCTCGTGCCCGATGGGTCGGAACGGGCCGCACTTTGCTCCATCGTGCAATGGCGGAAACGCTATTTACGCTGTGGCGGTCCGGTCAGTCACTTTCCGCCAGGGTCGTAATGAGGGCCAATGAATGCAAATGGAAAACTCAAAACCACTACACCACTTGTGAAGTAGTGAGAACATTATAGCCAATAGCTCAGGGGCAATGTGCTTGCCTCTGTAACAAGGCAAAGCCTTGCAATATGAGTTTTAACACATGGGACCGTTTTTTCAGAGACAAGTGTTCCACTTCAAAGGGGAGATTGCATTCTGCTATGGAGTTTCCCATTCAAATGGGAGAGTTTATTCTGCTATGGAGTCTCCCCCATCAAGGAGGAGTTTTATTCTGACAGACTCCCCTTCAAGGGGGAGAGCTTATTCTGTCACAGTGTGTCCCCCATCAAGGGAGAGGTTTTATTCTGCGACAGAGGGGGAGAGTTTATTCTGATACAAAGTCATCCCCTTCAAGGGGGAGAGTTTATTCAGCTATAGAGTCTCCCCTTCAAGGGGGATTGTTTATTATGACACAGAGTCTCCCCTTCAAGGGGGAGAATGTATTCAGCTAAAGGGTCTCCCCCATCAAGGTGGAAAGTTTATTCTGATACAGAGAATCACCCATAAGGGGGAGAGTTTATTCTGATACAGAGTCTCCCTCATCAAGGGGGGGGGGGGTTTATTCTGATACAGAGTATCCCCCTTCATGTTACAGAGTTTATTCGGCTATAGAATCTCACTTACAAGAGGGAGAGTTTATTCTCCTACAGTGTCTCCCATTCAAGGGGATGCATTCAGCTGTATAGTCTCTCCTACATGGGGGAAGGTGTATTCTGATACAGTTTCCCCCATCAAGGGTAAACATTTATTCTGAAACAGAGTCTCCCCTTTTAAAATGGAGAATATTTTCTGATTCAGTATCCCCATCAAGGGGCGAAGTTAATTCTGATACAGAGTCCCCCCTTTTTGGAGGAGAGCGGATTCAGCTATAGTGTCTTCCCTATAAGGGGAGCAAGTTATTCTAATACAGAGTCTCCCCCTTCAAGGGGGAGTTTTTATTTAGCTACAGTGTCTCCCATTCAAGGAGGTGAGATTATTCTGCTACAGTCACTGAATATCCCCCAAATTAATTCTGATAATGAGTGTCCACTTCAAGTAGAAGAGCCTATTCTAATACTGTGTCTCCCCCATCAAGGAAGAGGTTTTATTCTGCACCAGAGTTTACCTTTCAAGCGGGAGAGTTTATTCTGTGACAGAATCTTTCCATTCAAAGGGGAGAGTTTATTCTGATACAGATGTTGGAATTGAAATAATATTATGCCTCCTGTCGCAGTAATTGAATGTGTATTGGCCTACGCCAAGTTGTCTAAAATATCATGTGAATAGACTTCGCGGCAAGGTCTTGACCTTAACGAAAAGTAATGTAAGTCGCCATCTTGGATTTAGCCACCATGTTAGGTTCTCTTGTAATGTGGAAGTCACCCTGAACATCAAAATGGAGGCTGAATAACATTCTGAGTGAGATTCTGGCCGTTGTGACCTCCGCACACGAATAATTAATATGCCTGCAGGCCACTTGTCGGGGTCGCGAACTGAGACCTTGTCCTATTGCTGACCTATGTGTAAATGAACAACTATATCAGCGAAACTGATCGAAATGCATAAAATTATAGGATTGACCTGGCAAGGAACCCTAGACCTGATCCCAAGAATGGTTAACCCGTGAGAAGGTTGGCCAAGGGCTGGACAAACCATATAAAAGACTCAGGTATTTCAATGTACGGCCTCTCTACTAATGCATCGAACCCTCGTTGAAGTTTGTTACGTTACTCTGAGAGCCGAATAGCTATCCGTTAGTCAATTGACTTTGGTAACTGTTGTAGCTTTTAAATAAAGCACTTGTATGTCCTTTGTAACCTGTGTTGGTGTGTTTCTTTTGGGCTTCCCAAACTCTTATCAATTTCTATGTTTTCACACAGAGTCTCCCCATCAATGGAGTTTATTCTGATACTGAGTCTCCTCCTTCAAGGGGAGAGTTTATTCTGATACAGAGTCTCCCCCATCAAAGTGGAGAGTCTATTCTGATACAGAGTCTCCCCCATCAAGGGGGAGAGTGTATTCAGCTATAGTTATCCCCTACAAGGGGGGTGCATTCTGATACAAAGTCTCGGCCTTAAAGGGGGAGCGTTTATTCTGATAAAGAGAATCACCCATTAAGGGGCAGGGTTTATTCTGATACAGAGTATCCTTCATCAAGGGGAAGAGTTTATTCTGATACAGTGTATCCCACTTGAAGGTGGAGAGTTTATTCAGCTATAGAGTCTCACCTACAAGAGGGAGAGTTTATTCTAATAGAGACTCCCCAATAAAGGTAGAGAGTGTATTCAGCTATAGAGTCTCCCCTACAAGGGATATAGTTTATTCCGCTACAGATCGTCTCCCCCGATTATTGCCAAGGTTATGGGCTGATAAGTTATAGTTTTATTCAACACGTTAAGGAGGAAATAGCTGTAGCAAGGGATAATTTGGAAATGGCTACCTGGGTCAACAACTTCGTTCTGAAGCAGCCCGTGGGTGTAGAGTCTGGGCGACAATTTGCAGACAATGTGAGCCTAGACAGCGGATACATGTCCATGGGTGTTGCAGAATGATGCAGTTATGATGCCTGTTAGTGACTCCACTGCAATGGAGCCTTGATGGTGGCCCATGTGAACCGTAGATTGGATGGCATGCCAACCGGTGAGTATGTTTTTAAAGCAAACGTGTATTTTCTAGGACAGTGACTAGCCTGTAGATAAAATCAGGCATTTCTGTTTTTTGTTTACAACCGCTAACTGATAAATTGCACAGAATTGAGGAGAGACAAGCTGTAGCACAGACTATCAATATTTATTGTGTTTGCTGTTCAAATCAAATTGAAAACCCGAGTGACCACGATAATAACCTGTGTAAGGAATGTATCTCGCTAATGTAGACTGATAGCATTAAAGATGCTGCAGACACATTGGCTGTGACATGGGTTGCTATGCTAGCCATTGAGGGTTTCACAGCCATAGTGGTTAGAATGGGCCTCATTACGACCCAGGCGGTAAGTTACCGCCTGGGCCGTGACTTTACCACCATGGCGTAAACTACGTTTACGCCATGGTGGTTGGCGGATATACTGCCCCATTCCGAGGTTGGCGGGGCGGTAAGTCCCCAATCCCCATTTACCCTTCCCCATTCCCATTTTTGCCCCTTAGGGCATAATGGGAGTGGGGAAGGCGTTAATTATGCCACCGTAAATTACGGTGGCGTAATTAACTCCATGGTCCCTTAGCGCCATGGATTTTAACACCTGCTAAAAGCAGGTGTTAAATCCGCCATGGCGCTAAGGGACCTCGTACTCAGGCGGTAAGGGTCGGCGCTGTTTACGCCGTCGTAAAACCCTTACCGCCTGAGTCGTAATGAGGCCCAATGTGTTTAAAACAACACTTTCACAGAGGGTGCTCAGGTCATAAAATTGACTGCTCCCAACAGGATGCTCACAAGTACTTGAACATATCTTATACAGATAAATAGCTATGTAAAATATGTTACATGTTGAACCCTACATCTGTGGTAGATTTGATGCAACTAATACAAATGCTAACCCAGCTAAGAGTTGGGAATTGGGCAGATATACAATTGGTAGATAACCCGTTTTTGAATATGAAGCAGTTTAGACAGGGGTGTCCGATTTGTGTTAGAAGTATCATTGATAAAACTGTTTGCAAGTGAAGTGATGACGTATATCTAAAGCAATACAGCCAAGCAACACGCACACCGCCCCTAAACTGACCTAAGAAGATTGAGACTGTAGATAATTTACATGTATTTAGGTTTATTTCAGGAGATAAAACATGAACCCATATTGTAATGCAAAACAATTTACTTGAAAACCACCATTGGATTTGTACAGCAATAATTGTTGGATTTACTTAAAGAGGATCTAAGCACTACGGTCCTGATTTATAGAATATTTAATGTGCTGAAAATTTACTATGCACACTTTTCAGCGCACAAATCTCAATTCAGCATTTATGGAAATGACTGTGCATGCATTTCCGTGGCTGTACGCGGGCTCGTCAGGTCTTTGCGTGCATTTGAGGGTTGTGCATGACACTCCACGCAAAGTGTGGGATGGGCCTAAGGAGCAAAATAAATAGGGGGCGGAACATGCATATTCCCTATTGCCACAGCAAAATGAGGAAGAATAAGGAATAATGTGGGCATGTCGAGAGATTGGTCACGTAAATAAACAACACGCCCATCCAAGCGTAAACATAACCAAATGTATGTATTTGAAAGCGCAACGTCGCATCTGGAAAAGTCACACACAAGCTTCCTGATCTCACTGCCTCATGATAGTGCATGCACAGTACAATATGCACAGGATACATCACGCATAAGCATGCAATACACACCATTCCAACGTCAGTCAGCCCCAATGAATGGAGGAATACTGGGAGCAATCGTAGTTGGGCACAGAAGTAGGAGGATGCAGAGACCCCAGATTTTCCCAACATGCACCATGCTGATTGGAATTCCAGATGACCAGGTCTATGCAAGGTACCATTTCCCACCACATGTCATACTAGAACTGGTCTACGAGTGGAAAGAAAAACTGCATCGCCCACTATCTGCTCCCATGCCCTCACTCCCCTGGAAAAGGTGCTGACAGCACTCCATTTCATAGTCATAGGCTCTCTACAGTGCACCACAGCTATTGTTGGTGGCATATATCAGCCACACAATCTGCTGTATCCAGCAGGTGTCGGCCTGCATAACATCACGTGTGTGTGCGTAGGGACATAAACCTGTCATGCACACTGCAGGAAAGGCAGAGAGTTTGCCAGAAGTTTTATGTGGTAGCACACTTCCCACGTTTACTGTATTGATTGTGCACACATTGTGCTACACCCCTGCTGATTGACGCCAAGCACATTTACTGCAACCAGAAGCAATGGTGGAAGAATTGGCATTCCATCAATGTGCAGGTCATTTGTGATGAAAAAGGAGTCATCATGCAAATTAACACCAATTTTCCCAGAAGAACACATGACAGCTACATCTACCACCAGTCACCACTCTACTAGGCCCTGGCATCAGAAACATTTGTCAACAGCTGGCTCCTAGGTGAGTATCAACTGTCATGCACATACATGCAGTCATGTGACACAGTGAACAACTGACCATGACAATAAATGGCAATAATAATCATCTGCACATTTGAAGGGGACAGTGCCTACCCAATATCAAGATTCCTGCTCATGCCATTCAGAAATCCTACCACACCAGCCAAGATAAGGTACAATGCAGCACATATAGTGCATATAGTGCTGGTTCAAAGTGTTCAAATCATGTTTCCACTCCTTTGACCACTCTGGCGGGTTATTGCTATATGCCCCACCAGTAGTATGTAAAAATCATTGTGGCAGCATGAGTCCTGCACAATGATGCCAGACGGCATGACATACCAGTCGATATGCAGGAGGGTTATCAGCCACAGGTACCACCCTTGTCCTTGGATGGACAAAGGACACAGGGAGAGGCTGCACACAATCAGCTTGTGGGAAATCATACTTCACATGAAAACCTGCCCCTGTGGAGCACACACAGTAAAGCCACATCCCTGGTGCCATTCAACAATGACTTGGGGCCAATCCTGCATGCCCATAACAACACCCTGAGAATGTGTGTCTGTGAGAGGCAAACTGTGCATGGCCATAGCCATAAAATAAACTGCAACAAACACTGACACAGTCATAGCAACTGTAGACAACAGTGTCCATGTTGCACACACCAAAGTACACAACACATGCAACAAAATCCCTGGCCCTTTAGCACATGCAGACCCCCAACGGAACACCCAAGAACACATGTGGGAAGGCAGAGCACTAAATAAAAACTGTAATCAACACCTGTGTGGACTGTCCTGGCCACACTATATCTGACTCACAACAATAAACTGCATGAGCAGCCACCACCTTCCCTCACAACAATTATGCCCGCAATACACATCTACATAAAAATAGACCTACAGAATCAGAAAACTACTGGTTTACTACAAGAAAGATGCACAACTTACCTCAGACAGTTCCCCCTTATGAGCCTGTAACAGCTTTATCTTGGAATGCATCCTTTCACCACTCTGTAGGTTTACGAACCAGCCTACTCTGCTCAGGTGTTGCAGGCAGGCATCCCACGGCGCTGTTATCCAGAACATTATCCTCTGCAGAATGCCTCAGTATGCAAAATCAACACAATGTCAGAGTAAGCAACACATCCATGCACCCATTTACACTGCAACATGTGTCCCCTTGAGTGCCATGCAAAAAATGCAAGCAATAACTGTCCAGCCACCCATCATCATACATACCTGCACCCATGCAGCCGGACCCACTCACCTGAGGTCCATGGAATGAAAACACTCCATACAGTGACAGCTTCCCCACCCACAACACCTACACTGCCTGCCCCCCAGAGTGCCATGCAATGACGAACCAGGTACTATTTACCCGTTGCTCTCGTGAGGGGCAATTGTGAACACTCATATCTGGCTGGAGTCAGAATGACACTGGGAGGACTCCCAAATAGAGGCCACTGAGAGGTTGTAAACCGTGGATGCTCTTGGAAATACTTCCAATTCCATGATATCGAAACCCCTGATTAACGTGGCATCAGGACAGTGCAGTAAGCATTGGCGGGGGAGCCGATGATAGAATGTCCAAGACGATGGAATGCAAACTTCTCATCAATTGCAGTGAAGATAGGATCTGGCAGAAGACAGCAAGGCAAACAGGCAGCTGTCATAGAGGAATGCAGGGCACAGAGGCAACTTGCATAAAAGAGACTAGCAGACAAGAGAAAGGAATGCAAAATGGAGGTCAAGGAGACTGGCACACAAAAGGGAGCAGGGAACAGGCAAGAGGAAGGGTAGGCAGAGTTCAGAGGTACTGAACCGAATAGGGACCAATGAGCCGGGAACTGTTGGGAGCATTGAGATGCACTGAGCAGCTGTCAACAGGTAGCAACATATCTGCTTGTATGCCGTGCATGGTACATGTCCCTTTGGTAAAAACAATACTGGGCCAGTGGCATGTACCTGCTGTCTGGGGAGAACATGTCATTCCCAAATGGCCTGCAATGTTGTGCTGTGTGGGGAGTTGACTTGGGACAAAACCCCCAGAAGGGGCAGAAGTACCAGGGGTGGACTGCCAGTATGGATAGACATGCCTTGGACAACTGAGTAAATGAGATGCTGCGTGGCAGACAAGACATATGCAAAAACTGCAAGGAATCCCTTGCCAGATTCCCATCACCATGTGTCTCTGCACCCATGCAGCTGAACCTCCTCACCTCGGGATAACTGAACAATAAACACTGCAGAGTGACAGCCTCCCTCACAACCAACACCCTGCAACCAGTGCCCCTGTGATTACCATGCAAAAAACAAGTATAGACTCACAAGACTACTATCACCATGTGTCCCCTCATCCATGAAGCTGAACCCATTCACCTCAGTTCAAGGCAATCAAAAATCACCCCAAACTGTGCCAGAATCCCTGCCACCAACAACACCACATATGCCCCCCTGAGTGCCTGAAACTTACCTGCACAAGGTCCCCACCTGTGTCACATCATGAGCATTCCACCTGAAACAATATTCTAAGCTTTCAAAGACATGCATATTTGATCAAGGATAGGCATCCCTTACCGTGTAAACCCTGGGGAGTAACTAAAACAAATAAACAAGAAGATGTGGGTAACGCGGGACAAATTGTTGAGACACTCAAGCAAAATAAGTAACCATCGTATGGGAGCCCAAATGAGGGGATAGGCCAGGTCAAGGATAATAAAATCAATTAATATTTATTGTTTACATATCAAATCACATAACATATTATACTGAATCCTTCATAAAACAGCATAAAAACAGACAATCAATATAGAATATATACAGATAAAGTGCATGACAACCACCTAAACTCCCTGCAATGCAGGATGAATACAAAGTGCAAAGTGCAATAGCCCCCCAGGGAGAAAGACATTAAAGTAAAGAAACTGGACGGCCTTGACAACTCGCATATGGAGCAAGTTAACCGCCATGGACCACCCAGTGTAAGCACCTGGAAGTCCAAATAACAGAGAATAAGCAACTATCAACCTAACAACATCTAATATAATTGACAGAGAAATCACAGGCAGTGAAGCAAACAGATTCCATGCACTGCACAGCATGCACTCTGGAAACAGATGTCAGTCTGCCTCAGTATTTGGGCACAAGTCGGCCAGTTTATTGCTGGCATATATGTTCTGGACACCCACTGACAGGTGTCAGGTGTTCCTTTGGGTCACCCATGGATGCAGGGGAGGAAAAGGACACCAAGTGAGAAGGAAAAGGCCTGGGGAGTGAAAGTGCATGTGTGGTAGCTGATGTGAAGGATGACAGAGGGCAAGAGGGAGACAGGACACAGAGTGATGAATGTTTTGCTGTGGAGTGGAGAGAGAGAGGGTGATAGGGGAATTGTGGTGCAAGGAGGAGTCTGGCTGGTGGGGAGATGAGGACAGAGATGGTGGTGCTACAGTGGGTGAGGGCAGAGAGAAGGTGCTGAAGAGAGGAAACAGAGACAGGAAGACAGGACGAGGATGCTGCATCGTCTGAGAAGCTAGAAGGCACATTGATGCAAATATAGCACATGTTGGGAGTGAGGAAGGATGATAGGAACTGAGGGAAAAGGGCAGACTGGGAAACAAAGGCTACCTGTGAAAGGGCAATCCTCAGCTCCTCATCACAAAAACAACATGTTCAACACACCATGGCATGTAAACAAGAAAGAGATCCATGTCTGCAACATCTATGCAAATAAGTCCCTTCAACCACATCTCCAGACTCTGCACCAACCACCAAACCCCCCTGTTGAACACCATAGTAAATGGACATGACAACAATACCTAGCTGTTGTCTCATCCTCCAACAGACAAGACACCCTGGATGAGACAGTCCCAATAAGTGTGCAGGGATCATAGGGTGCACTGGCAACACCAACAGGGACAACAGATAAACAGAAGCTGGAGGGAGTGGAGAAAATACCACATGCATGTGCCCACAATGTACACACACATAGTCCAGTCACTCACAGTGGATTAGAAGTAATGGAAATAAAAGTCATCAAATACATCCAGGTGTTAAGGATTTCCATCAGGTGCACACCCAGGTCTCGCCTAGCATGTAGTGCGCAATGAAACCCTTATTTATTTGTGTCTATAAGTTCGGTATTCTGAATAATATACCATTCATATCACACCCGTCTCAAAATACCCCCAGTTCACAGTGTACCAGGAATCAGGCTAGTTTGTAAAGGTAAACATGTATTTATTTATTTAATATTCAAATCACACATACATTTAAAAATAAAATATGGGGCAGCAATAACCTAACAGCGACAATACAATTCAGAAAATAAGCAAAGCAATTGAATTCACTAATACTAATGCAGAAGGTAAAACACAGGGAAAAGAACAGTTTTGGGTTGTGAGCAAATTGCATTTAGGTTAATATTTCCCCATGCATAGTTCTTTAAGGCACAAATGAGCAATCCTACACAGATGTCAGTAATCAGCAGGTATTCAGGAATGAAAGATAATGGCCCTCATTACGACCCAGGCATTGGACCATGGTGCTAATAGCACCATGGTCCATGCCGGTAATTTACCAACTCTGCCATGGCAGAATGGGGGAATTACTGCCCCATTCCGAGGTTGGAGGGGCAGTAATTCCCCATGCCGCCATGGCCTTTCCCCTTTCCCATTTTTGCCCCATAGGGCTCAATGGGACTGGGGAAGTCGCTAATTACGACAACATAAATTACAGTGCCGTAATTATCTCCTAGGTCCCTTTGGGGGTTGGTTTTTTAACGCCTGCTAAAAGCAGGCGTTAAAGTGCCACCCGCAAAGGGACCTCGTAATCAGGCGTTAAGGGTTTAACGGCGCCGCCACCTTTTAGGGCGCCGTTAATCCCTTAACGCCTGGGTTGTAATGAGGGCCAATGTCTAGAGTGTAATGCAATCTTCCCTCCCCAAACAAGAGAGAAAACCATTTTTGTAACTTGACACTTTTGAAATGACAGGTGAAAATAGCTTTGTAAAGTACTGCAAAATGGTCAAAAATACTTAAATGGAGAAATATTCTTAGGAAAGCAACACTAAACAGGTCCTAACAAACATGAGTTACAATATAAATAACAGTACACACTTTAGATCAGTATGGGATATGAAGAACACTTTGAATGGGGAAAAAGACACGTGTAAACTTCGGAAAACTGAAAATTTGCGGAAAAATTTCACTATGCAATATTGGAGAAAAACAGGACAAATACACTGTTCTAAGGGTCTTAGGTATCAGTAAGAGTTGAAATTTCATGTTTATCTTCAAAATTGAAGAAGTTATAGAAGTTTTAGAAATAGGCGTTTTTGGCAAAATAGGCGTGAAAATGAAAACAGAAATGAGGTTTTGAAAATGACCGATGGGTCTGATTACACTATATTATGACTGTGGAAAAGAGAATGCCACACATGAATCTTCACAGTTACGTGGCCAGTGTAACCCTTCACGTGATGGATACTTGGTTTCTGGGATTGACTTTAGTTACTCAGAATCTCTAATGACTTATGGTTTTGTAAAACAGATGAGAGAAAATCAGCACAAGAAATGGTTCTGAAATTAAAGATGGGATGGGTTTGAGATGGGATAAGACACTGTTCACTGTTCTTCCTATTAATACTTACAGTCCCTTGTAATTAAAATGGACCGTCAAAGTTCTAACTATCGGATCGGGTCAGGTCTACCGGCAGCAGGACACTTCTGGAGGGATTAGCTCAGTGGCGCGGTTCTGGTTTTGGACGGCACCTCAGACCAGATTTGGATGGGCCCTTATTGTCACTGGACACGGCAGATTGACAGGATGTGAGTTTCAGCGGGCAAGCGTTAATGGTAGCAAGCCAAGCTGAATCAGAATTAAATCCCCTTTAAGTTTTTGGGATGGTTGGATTTTGGGCCTAGATAAAAAGTGTTCAGCAACGCTAAAGCATGGATTCTTCAAATAAATCTGGAGGCAGCTACAAGGTGAAGAGTTCTGGACAAGATGAAGAAGTCAGGAACAAGATGCTGAGCGGAAATCTGGATGTGTTCTGGAAGCAGTCTCTCATGTGTTGTGAAGTTCCTATTTATACTGTCAACTGACATTACCCAGTTTATGGTGTGGGCAGAATTTCAAAAACACACCCCCACGGCTGTGAGTGGCCACAGGCACTTGCCTTGTTTTGATTGGCAGTCTGAACAGAGCTGTCATCGTTATGATGGAATTTAGGAACTCCCACATTGATTTTGACCAAAACTTAACTTTTGCCCAAATGTACTTTTCTAAAATGATGTTCCCTAATAAAATCGGACATATACATTTCATATATGTTGGGCTATATTCACCTTTAATTCCCATCTTTGTGCGAGCTGTCTGTTTCACTCTATAGAATGTTCTCAATTTTAATCATAACAGTTTGGATTAATAATTTTTAATTCGGTAAATCTCTGGGCGCTTATCAGTGGATCATGTGCATACATTCTTAGGCTTGCAACATTAATAGTTTTGCTACAATGAGAGGTTTTTTTTCTCGTAACTTTGGTTCCTTAAGTGATATAGGTTTCATCAATGTCTTTAAAGCTAACTCCTAAAATTAGGTTAACATCTACCAATTTTCAGACTTATCCTCTTCCGGTTGCACAGTCAAAAACTTTTAAACTTAACCAAAAATAAGGATTTAAACATCAAAGTTCTCCTTTGTAAGTTCCCCTTCCCAGGCAGCAGCTATCACAGTTATTTGATCAGGTAGGTGTGTCCCCTTCCTGGAGAGGGAAGCATCCGGCCCCTCCAAGCAGAGGTAAATTCTCAGCCTGTCCTTTGTTCTTAGCTCTGCCAGAGACAAATGCCTGATGCTCTCTTTGTTGTCAATATGTGGGAACCATTAAGGCCTCCTGTAGTAGTTGAGTGTCAAGCTGAAATGTAAATCTTTCCCAGGCTAGCACTGTCAGGCCACTGTCTAATCAGAATTAAGCAGTTACTTAGCTCCAATACTGGTTGCTTTAAAATTCACAATAAAGTCTTTTTTTAACATGGATAAAAATAAGCACAGGTTATAAGGGATTTGGATATTTAAAAGATATAAGCCCTTCACAAACAATTAGGCACATTTTGCAATTTCTTCAAGAAAAAGAAAGACATTTAACCTGGGTTTGACAGAAAATTTTCTTATGCAGCTGTCAGTCAGTGAGTCCTGGATTCCTCTGACTGCCTAGAGAATCCATGATTTCAGCACACTTTTTCTTTCAATAATTCACTGGGAAAATGACTGAATTTAGCGCCAAAACAGCACTTTGAAGGTTGCCATTGATTTGAAAGCTGTATTTAAGGGCATTTTTGGATTTTAACCCACTTCTGTGGCCTTGATTCATGTGACAGGTAACAGCACCTACTGGCATTCTCCTCCAGGGATTTCCTGTTTTGACATCAACTTTGCCTGTGTGTGGCAAGGTATGCAGCCTTATGAACCATGCACATTTTTGCAGATTTGGCGCACACAGCGGTTAGCGCCTTCATTTTTGGCAGTTTCTTTCCCCCATTTGCAAAGGGATATAGTAGGGCGCATTGGCATGGGTTGAAATATCCCACACATTCCCCACCCCCGATTTAAGCATGACGTCCAGTTGTGGGGGAGTCGGGCACATGGGATTTTTTTCCTTCGGTCCATGTGAAGAAATCCGGTTGCTTCTGCGTCAGTGATGAATGGACACACTCTCCTCGCTTGTTCTGGTTGGAAGTGTGGAGCGACACTCCAGAACTCTTGGGTTTTTTCCTCCCGGTCTCTGAGGTGGATTTAGTTTCAGTACTAAAAATCAGTACATAGCATGGTTATGGAAATGTCCCCACTACTGTTCCCCAAGGGTTGTAGGGGGGCAGATGCATTCATTTCATAACAATTTACAATATTCCCTGCCTACCTTCAACGATGGTCTTAACACTTTCCTCGCATGTAATCAGTGCACATTTAATACATTTTTTCAGATCTCCAGATTTTCCCCCTCTGGCTCTTCTATTTGCCGCAAAGTATGCCTGGGATGGCAACTCTTTAGCTGGTTTATGTGGACCCTCTTGTCTTCCCCTCCTGTCAAATTTCTCTTGGGGATGCAGATTCTGTAGGTGACTGGTGAGATTCTGCCCGCAATTTCAAAAAGACCCCGCCAACTTGGGAGAAATGTGCGCTCCTTGGCTTGGTTCCTTTGGACATTGTACCAGTAGACCCTGTCTCCTACTTGATTTTCCTTTTAAGTTTTCTTAAGGTCATAGTGGGTCTTCATACTGTCTGCAGATCTTTCTAGATTCTGCTGAGCATACGCAAAAGCATGTTGAAGGTGTTTTCTCAGATTCTGAACATATTGATGAGTTGTGGAGGCTTTTATTAAGGTCTGCTCTTGGGTTCTGTAGAGCAGATGCTGGGGTAGCACCATCCTTTGTCCAGTCATCAGCTCGAATGGAGGCATTTTTGTTTCAGAAGAAGGGGTAGATCTGTTGGCCATCAGCACAAGGGGTAATCGAATATCCCAACTTGGCCCAGAATCTGCCACAAACTTTTTTTAATATGCTCACAATAGTTTCATTGTACCTCTCAACTCCACCACTAGAGGAGTACCGGTAGGCAATGTGTAGTTTTGTTTTTACCCCAAGTGTCTCCCACATCTTAGTCATCACTTCACTGGTGAAGTGACCACCTCGGTCTGACTCAATCTTTTGGGGTAGTCCAAAACGCGACAAGATTGATCATCAGGGCAGCTGCTGTTTCTGACTTGCAATTTGGGGCCGGGAGACATTCCACCCATTTAGTAAACAAGCATGTTAAGGTTAACATGTACTTGTTCCCCCTAGAGGAGCAAATCACGGGCCCGATGAAATCGACTTGCAAATCTGACCAAGGCAGTGTCATCCCCCTCTTTTGGAGGGGAGCACGATGTGTGAGTGATGCTGGCTGAAATTGTGCACACACAAGATACCCCTTCAAGTATTGGTCGAGGTCCTGCCCCATGCGTGGCCATTATGCAACCTCTTGCAAGATTTCCAATGTCGTATGAAACCACTGATGACTGTCTCTGGCCACATCATGGGCGTGATTTAGCATCAGGCTTAGGAATGAGGTAGGGACCACCCACTGGTCATGGCTAGATATGGATCTCCTCGCAAACAAACCGTCTTGGATTCAGAACATTTTTGGACATTTCATCAACACCGTGAGGTCACCATTCCCAATGCAATCGGTATCCGTCAGGGGAAAGTTCTCAGGGTCCTCAATGTGTTGATAAATCTTACCAATTATTAGATCCCCTTTTTGAGGCATAATCAAATCAGCAACTGGGGTCTCCTTAATCCAATGGGCAGTTGAGAGTTCATTGTGAGCATTTGTCGGGGACCTAGTGATAGCAGTGACCTGGAGTTCCCCCAACAGGGACTCAATCTCAAGTAGATCCCCTTGGATGGCTCCGGTTTCAAAAAAGGTAGCTGGCACTCCTCTCCAGAAGGAACATGGCATGATAAAGTGTTCAGCGATGAGAGTTTGCAGCACACGCCAGCTGATCAGCTAGGTAATTTCCATTTTTATCTGGTCCCTCTACTTTAGAATGACCCTTGATCTTTTTCCAGTAGATGGTCATCCCACTCGAGGTCGAAAGATCATCAATATTCTGTATTAGTTTTCCAGGTTTTAGTGGTTTATTGTTAGCACATAGCATGCCTCTGGTTTTCCAATTAACCAGGTGCTCCGTGAACCCGTTCCGGACATAATCTGAATCAGTGATTATGACAAGTTAGTGGAGTTGGTGTTGGACAGCAGTGAGGATGGCTTGTTTACCCAGCGGAGGGTTCTGGGACATCATTCACCCAGGCATTCCCCACACCAGCCACTAGTTCCCTTTCCCCGTTGTTGTCAACATGGGAGGAGCACCCATCCACATAGACAGTTGGCATTCCCTCACACTTGTCTTCTTCATAAACTTTGTGTGGGGAATTAAGGTACTTCTCTCTGTTGTCCTTGATTTTAAGACTTTCGTCCTCAAGACAATTTTTCTCTGGCACAAATATGCAAGTCAGCCAGAACTTGTGTGAGGGGACTCTTCTTGTTTTGGCCATATCTGTCACTTTGAAGATATTGCAGAGGCTGTTGTGGAGTCTCCACTATGATGTGTTCCCCCTGGATGAACGGGCACTAATTCTTCAATGCCCACACCGTTGCCAAGACTAACTTCTCACAATCATTGAATTTTTTCTCCACAGAGGATAAAGTCTTACTGGCATAGGAGATTACTTTATTGACTTTGTCATGCTTATGGTATAATACTGCTGTCAAACATGTATTTGAGAAACCTGTCTCCAAGAAGAACTCCTTGTTTTTGACAGGGTAAGCTAGGCAAGGTGCTTGTGAGAGGCTTCTTTTGAGTTGTCTTATTGCCTCAGCTTGTTCTGGACCCCACTCCCACTTGAACGCCCTTCAACAGATGGATCAGGGGTCTTGTTATCGCTGCCTAATCCTCAATGAAATTTCTACTTAGTCAGTCCCAGGAGGCTCCTTAGCTCACATAGAGTTGTGGGGTCTTTTAGTTTCAGGAGTGCTTCTACTTCCTTTTCCTCAGGAGTTATCTCATGCCCCAAGAAATTGACACGGGTCCTGCACCACTGTGCCTTTTGGAAACATAGTTTTGCTCCGGCAGCCCTCAACTGTGTCAGAACATAACGAATCTCCGCTTTGTGTTCCTCCACAGTTGAGCTTTTGATTAGGACATCATCTACATAGGCCAGGTTACCCCTTTCACCCAGGTCGTGCATGACCTTATGCAAGAAGAAATTAAATTAATTGCCGGAGTTTATGTATCCGAATGGAGTCTGGTTCCAAGTGTTCTGCTACCCCCGAAGGTAAAGGCCAGCTTGTATTGGTCCTCCCTACTAACAGGTACGGTCCAGTACCCAATGGTCAGGTCAATGGCAGTGTATACCTTTGACCCCTGGATCTGGGTCAGCCCTTGGTCAATGTAGGGAAGAGGCCATCGGGAAGTGTGGACCCATTTGTTTAGCTCCCTCAGGTCAGCACAGAGTCTCCACTGGCCATTTGGTTTCAAAATCCCCAGCACCGGATTATTGAAGGTGCTGTGGACTGTATGAATTATCCCACAGGACTCAAGGTTTTTAATAATTTCTGTGAGGGACTCCTTGGATGTGAGAGGCAAGTGATATTGCTTCACAAACACTGGAGTCATGCCAGGGTCCATGGGAATTGTTGTTGTATGGATTTCGGTGTGACCACAGTCATATGAGTCCACCGCAAAGAAATCTTGAAAATATAAGAAAACGTAGTTCAATTTTTGCTTTTGATCCAGAGTCTCACAGGCATCAGCTAGGTTGACTCTCTCTTCAACCATCTGCCTAAAGCCCGGAAGACTTCTGGTTTGGCTCTCTCAGTGGCCTCCTCCAGCTGGGTGGAGAAGTCCCTGGTTAAAGTACTAACTTTGACTGATGGCTTCAGGTGGGGAAGGCAGTCCTGGTGGACTTGAAAGATCACCTCTACCCTCCTAAAGTCACAGGTCACCTCCACCTTACCATAAGGGCAGGAAGAGAACACCAGGAAATTCCCCCATGCCAGTTGAAGATCCTGTCTGGTTTGTGTCATTGTCACTAGCGCTGTGAAAACAGTCATTAGGGATTGGTCCTATCAGTTAATTACCTAAATCTATGGATAAATATTAGTTCTAAGGTTGCTGTTATCCACCACTATGGGAATGGTGTTGTGTTCTGTATAGACTAGTGGTGTTGGGATTAACCCCAACCCTTGCTGTTGGAGATGGGCATTAAGGTGAACATATATGTTCTATATTGACTAGTGGTGTTGGGTTTAACCCCAGCCCTTGCTGTTCGAGATGGGCATTGAGGTGAACGTATGTATCAGGATTTTGCAGTTTCTGTCCTCTTTTAATTTTTACTTCAAGTGGGGAATTGTCAGGTCCGTTGTGGGATGGTGACTTCCTCTTCAATCTGAACTTCAACTGCATATGGCAGCAGTTGGACTGACCAAAATGCTTTCTCTGGATCAACAAAGTCCATGGGATTACCCGATAATCGCAACCAGGCTTTGAAGTTTATCAGGTCCAAACAAATGGCAAAGCGATTAAAAATGTCACTGCCTAAATAAAATGCAGCAGGGACATCTCGCACAACCCAACCATTATGGACTATGCTCTTGTTGCCTTTGGACATTTTGAGCATACACCTGCTAGGCAGGAGATGTTTGGAATTGGGTGTTTCCAGGTCCATTTCCCATTTGTCTATCAATTTAAATGTGGTAATGGCTGGATGTTTTGGGAGTTTCCGGAACATGGCTTTGCTGATGAAGCTCTTACCGTTCTTCATGCACACTCGGGCGAGAACAGAGTCCTTCCCCTCATTTAACTGAATCGGGATGAATCGGGATTAACAACTGTTCTCCAATCTTCTGAATGTCATCCAAGGTTTGAGCAGGTTTCTCCTCATTTTGGACTATAGAAGTGGGGTTTTCTGATTGTGAATTGGTGTAGAAGGTGTAATATTTCCTTCCAGTGTGGAATGCCACTTAAGACTGGAAGAAAGGTTGATTTTCAGAAATAGAAAGAACTTTCCATCACCAATTTGTTGTCCTACTGCAGTAACTGTCCCGTCAGGGATTTGGTTGTTTTGAAAATGGAATTTAATGTGATCCTGTTTTTGTTCAATCATGTGGCATGTGCCATTTAAACTAACATAGTTGACACTATGTTTTAATTTTATTGGTCGGTTAGTCTGGGTCCAGAGGACCTTGTTTACACAAACTATTAGGAGAGACAATCTACACAGGATTGATTGGGATCTCTCGAGACCCATTTTTTTTTCTTTAGGAGGGGTTCCCCATCTCTGAAGGAGAAGATCATTTTCCCAGAGTCCTCTGATATCCCCTCTCCTTCAAATTGGAAGACTTTAACCTCCTCCACAAAATGGATCTTTTTAGGCCCTTTATTTCTTCTACCCGCCCTCTGTTCCTTAGGTTGCAGACTTTCGGGGGCAGTGGGGAAGGAAGCTTCCTCTAAGGCTTCAACCCCCTTCCACCTGTGCCTCCTCCTTTGGATCCAGTGGGTTATCGGGGTTCACCCCATCATTGCTCTGGAGTACCAGACCCTTGATTTGTGGATTTATGAGCCGGCATGCTCATCTAAGGGTCTGCTGAGCCCTCAACATGCAGCCCAGATCCTGTGACAAGTTCTGGACCTGGCGCTCCAGTTGGGACACCCACTCTGGCTAGTACGGGGGTCTCTTGTCCATTCTAGGTGGATCACGGGAAGGGTAACTGTCCCTTCTCCCATAGTACCCTTGGTTGGGAAAGTTCTGGTAACCCTCCACCCTTGGCCTCCCCTCTCCCGGATTGGGCTGTCTGGGCTCAGGAAAGTGGGAAAAGAAAGGAGGGTTGTTTTGGGGTTTGAAGTTTGGCAGGTTCCCGTGGAAAGAAGCTCAACGCAGCATTTGGGGGATTACTGCCCCCCTGTGGAAAGTTAGGAGGGAAGTTTCCTGGGTTGGTAGCTAACTGGTTGGATCCCCCTTGGGCTGGGGGAGTCCACACATACCCCAGGATGGGTCTGTTGCCCTTGTAACGGGGGCTGATATAATCAGGGGAGTTAGGGGGGCCATTGGTGGGATTACCTCCATGACAACCTGTCTGGGATTGGCCCGAGGGCCTTCTGGTTCTTTGGTTAAAGGATGGATTCTGTGCAGGAATATTTTTAAGCCCCCCATTTCCAAATCTAAAATGGGGGCAACCGTCACCTCTGCCACCTTAGCAGCAGCAGGGTTGTTGGCTGGTTTGGGGTTTTATTTGTATTTTCATTCTCTACCGGTTTCTGCACTTCATAAATATGAGTCGCCTGTCCAATGATCCAGTCTAGTGATCTCTTCTCATTAAAGTCCCTCACAAGCTGGTTCATGATGTATTTAGGGAGTGCAAGAAAGAAGGTATTAATGAACTCCATATTGTCTGTGCCCACCCTCCTGGTGGTCTGTGCAAAGGCACATTTTAGTTCTTGCACAACTTCTTGTGGGGCCAAGTCTTCCCTACACTGCATATTGTAGGCCACCTCGCGGGCATCTTGGGGGTTCCTATGTACCGAAAAATGTTTTAAGATGGCCGCCCTGTAGGTGGACCATCTTGAGTGATTTTGATCCTCCAGCCATGCAAAGAAGCTGGAGTATTCAGGGGAAAATGTCCATTTGACATATTGGATACAATTCTGGCTATCTTTTAGGTGGAAAGTATCCATCATTTGCTCATATAGCTCAAGGTGCTCCCAGACTGAATACTTGGCATTTTTATAATAGGGAGTTATGGCCTTTATCTGTTTCAGGGGATCTTTTAGTAGATCCCTCTTAATTTTGTTGGCCTTTTTAGTTTTAGTCACCCATGTCCACTCCTCCTCTGACTCAGAAGCACTGCTACAGGTGGAGGCTATCTGATCCTATAGGCTCTCCCTGATTCTGCAAGCTTGAGAATGGCTGGCAGAATGTGGGGGTCTAGTTTCTTGATGCCCGTTGTGCTCAGAATAGTCTTCTAACTCTCCCCTGCTCCCAGGATTGGCTGAGTACCCCCCTCCACTGCCCTAGCTGGGAAGAGGTCTTTAAGATACTCTTTGTGGGCCTACTGTTCTGGAGTTCCCCACCAAATTCGACAGACTGATCCTTTGGTAGGCAGTATTTTTGGGGATCCAGTTCCTTGACTCTCCCCTCACTTGAGTATTCCTGATGAGAGAGGCTAGCCCTAACATTTGGGAATCTGTACATAGACGCCCGCCCATCCATTACTGGTTGGTGCTGATCTGTCAGTCCCATGTTTCTCATTCTGCTGAAGTCTACCATCGCCGTGGCCCTTGGTTCATATGAGCCAGTGGACATGAAGGCGGCAGAAAAAAGGGGTTAGAGTCCCTGATATTATGTTAAGGTGTTTCTCTGTCCCTTCCTACCTCTTCTCTCTCAGCCCCTATTCCCTGGTGACATGCCAAAATCTGACTCTTTTGCTCCTCTATTAAGGCCTTACTGGCCCAATGATTTGCTCTTGCATGGCTATCTGTTTGTGGAGCCTATCATTCTTTTCACAGAGAGCCTCATTGTCTCTCTGTGCTTCCTGCCTGGTTTGGAAATAACAGGCCAATTTTTGCTGCAGGAGACTCACCTCCTGAATTTTGTCATTATTGGTCTGAGTGTTCTTTTCCAGAGCATCCTCCAGCCACCTGGTGTGGTCTAGTAGCTTCTCATATTCAGTTTTAACTTCACTGACCTCCTGGAGGGCCAGCTTTATTTCCTCTAACTTGGTTTTTAATTGGCTGACTTCCTGGCCTAAGGCGTCCCTCTCCTGACATAGAGTGTCCCTCAGTTCAGCCAGATCATCCCTTTTTGTTTTAAATGCATGGGATTTCTGGCACACCTCATCAAATACTGCTTGAGATTCCAGTCCAGGTCTTTAATAATTAATGTATTGTGTTCCTCTTTTAATTGGTCTATCTGGTCTTGTAAGATGACCACCTGTTCTGCGCAGACTCTATTAAAAGTTAAATGTTGCACCAGCTTTTGTTGACTCTGTTGTAAACGGTCAACCCTTTCCTGATATCCCTTTTGCCGTGTCTGTGCTCAGGTATCTTGCTCTGTCTTCTCTTGTTGTAAGAGAGACAGATCTTCCTTTAGTTTTCTCAAGTACTGCCTGGCTTCTGTCTCTGATTCCTGGCTCTGTTGGAGCCTTTGCTCTGCAGAGTCCAGATTAGTTTGTATTTTCTGTAGTGTTTCCCCTTGCTTCTTTGCCAGAACTATGCTTTCTGCATGCTTTTTCTGTATGATTCCTATGTGGAGGTACAGGTAGGCCACTATTTTGTCAATTTTACACTGCTCCTCTTTTATTTTTGGGGCCATATACAGTTCACTAAGCACTTGGTGTAATGGGCCCTTGTCCTGCCATATATCTAGGTCTATGGCAGTGACCTGTTCTTTTATTTCCTCCACCCATACCTGTTAATTCTATTCGGGCCACTCACCCCTGACAAACAGTTTGTGCAGGGGTGCTCCCTAGAAATATTAATTTCTACTGGGTTTGCCACTTCAGAAATATCAATTTCCTTGATATGATATGATATGGCATTTGTAATGCGCCTATACACAAGTGTTTCAAGGCGCAACGAGGCGGGGGGGGAACAAGGGGAGACAGACAACGATCCTACTAGGCCAGGTGTCATTCAGATTGTGCAAGTGCAAAGGGTAGAGGGACAGGGAAAAGTGCAAGGGGGAAAGGGAGAGGGGAAAGTGCAGTACAGGGTTAATAGCATACAGCACAAGGACCAGCTAGTGGCAAGTGCGAAGTAAGTGCAGACAAGTGCTCGGAAGGGGGGCTGTAGGGATACAGACACATTCCCGTAGTGCAGGGGTTGCCATGGAGGCAGTGCAGGGGAGAGTGGCTGGGCCAAGGACAGAGAACGGTGAGTGGCCCAGTTGCAGATTCAGTGCAGTTTCAGTAGTATTAGCAGGGGAGAGGGGGGGAGAAAGCGGAGGGAAAGAGGAAGGTTTTGAGGTGCTTCCGGAACCGGAGATGGTTCTCCTCAAGTTTGAGGGAGGCAGGGAGGCTGTTCCAGAGGGAGGCCCCTGCAGCGGAGAGAGATCTGCCCCCAACTCGTTGTTTGGAGAAGCGGCTGACCCTGAGGGAGTTGGAGGCGGATGAGCTTATTTTAGGGTTAATTTATTTTTACAAACAGGCCCGATTTTTGGAGTATTTATTTTGAGAGTTGCTTGTACAGTGTAGCACAGCACCCCAACCCAGCAAGGTGTCTGTACCCTGCAGTCTGGTATGCTGTGGTAGACTGTCACGGATGGTATCTCGAATTCAGAATCACGGCCCGAGCCCCCAAAATCTGTTAAGGATTTCAATCATGCACACACCCAGATCTCGCCTAGCATGTAGTGAACAATGAAACCCTTATTTATTTGTGTCTATAAATTCAATATTCTGAATGATATACCACTTATATCACACCCTTCTCAAAATACCCCCTATGTCACACTGGATCAGGAATCAGGCTAGTTTGTAAAGGTAAATATGTATTTATTTATTTAATATTCAAATCACACATATATTTTAATATATATATATATATATATATATATATATATATATATATATATATACATATATATATATATATATATAATATATATATATAATATATAAGTATATATATATATATATATACACACACACACACACACACACACATATATATATATATATATAGGGCATCAATCACCTAATGGTGACAATACAATTCAGAAAATAAGCAAAGCAATTGAATTCACTGATACTAATGCAGTAAAACACAGGGAAAATAACAGTTTTGGCTTGTGAGCAGATCGCGTTTAGGTTAATATTTCGCCCTGCACAGTTCTTTAAGGCGCAAATGAGCCATCCTACACAGATGTCAGTAGTCAGCAGGTATTCAGGAATGAAAGATAATGTCTAGAGTTGAATGCGAGAAAACCGTTTTTGGAACTTGACACTTTTAAAATGACAGGTGAAAATGGCTTTCTAAAGTACTGCAAAATGGTCAAAAATGCTTAAATGGAGAAACATTCTCAGGAAAGCAACACTAAACAGGTCCTAACACACATGAGCTACAATATAAACAACAGTACACACTTTAGATCAGTATGGGACTTGAAGAACACTTTGAATGCGGAAAAAGACACGTGTAAACTTTGGAAAACTGCAAATTTGCGGCAAAGTTTCACTATGCGATACTGGAGAAAAACGGGACAAATACACTGTACTAAGGGTATTAGGTATCAGTGAGAGTTGAACTTTCATTTCTATCTTTAAAATTGAAGAAGTTATAGAAGTTTTAGTAATAGGCATTTTTGGAAAAATAGGCGTGAAAATGAAAACAGAAATGCGGTTTTGAAAATGACAGATCGGTCTGATTATACTATATTATGACTATGAAAAAGATAATGCCACACATGAATCTTCACAGTTACGTGGCAAGCGTAACCCTTCACGTGGTGGATACTCGATTTCTGGGATTTACTTTAGTTACTCAGAATCTCTAATGACTTATGGTTTTGTAAAACAGATGAGAGAAAATCAGCGCAAGAAATGGTTCTGAAATTAAAGATGGAATGGTTTGAGATGGGATAAGACAATGCAAATATACTGTGGGTCACTGTTCTCCCTATTAATACTTAGAGTCCCTTGTAATTAAAATGGACTGTCAAAGTTCTGGCCATTGGATCGGGTCTGGTCTACCGGCAGCAGGGCACTTCTGGAGGGATTGGCTCAGTGGCGCGGTTCTGGTCAATTTTGGACGGGACCTCAGACTGGATTTGGATGGGCTTTTCCAGTCACTGGACACGGCAGATTGACAGGCTGCAAGTTTCAGCGGGCAAGCACTAATGGTAGCAAGCCAAGCTGAATCAGAATTAAATCCCCTTTAAGTTTTTCGGGATGGTTGGATTTTGGGCCTAGCTAAAAAGAGTTTGGCAATGCTAAGGCCGTGATTCTGCAAAGAAATCTGGAGTCAGCTGCAAGGTGAAGAGTTCTGGAAAAGATGAAGAAGTCAGGAACAAGATGCTGCGCAGAAATCTGGATGTGTTCTGGAAGCAGTCTCTTATGTGTTGTGAAACTTCTATATGTATACTGTCAACTGACATCACCCAGTTTATGGTGTGGGCAGAATTTCAAAAACACAACCACATGGCTGTGAGTGGCCACAGGCACTTGCCTTGTTTTGATTGCCGGTCTGAACAGAGCTGTCATCTTCATGATAGAATTTAGGAACTCCCACATTGATTTTGACCAAAACTTAACTTTTGCCTAAATGTACATTTCTAAAATTATGTTCCCTAATAAAATCGGACATATAAATTTCATATTTGATGGGCTTTATTCACCTTGAATCCCCATCTCTGTGCAAGCTGTCTTTCTCATTCTATAGAATTTTCTCAATTTAAATCATAACAGTTTGGATTAATAATTTCTATTTCGGTACATCTCTGGACGCTTATCAGTGGATCATGTACATACAATCTTAGACTTGCAACATTAATAGTTCTGCTACAATGAGCGTTTTTTCATAACTTTGGTTCCTTAAGTGATACAGTTTTCATCAATGTCTTTAAAGCTAACGCCTAAAATTAGGTTAACATCTACCAATTTTCAGACTTATCCTCTTCCGGTTGCACAGTTAAAGACTTTTAAACTTAACCACAAATAAGGATTTAAACATCAAAGTTCTCCTTTGTAACTTCCCCTTCCCAGGCAGCAGCTGTCACAGTTCTTTGATCAGGGAGGTGTGTCCCCTTCCTGGAGAGGGAAGCATCCTTCCCCTCCCAGCAGAGGTCAATGCTCACCCTGTCCTTTGTTCTAGGCTCATCCAGAGACAAATGTCTGATGCTCTTTTTGTTGTCAATATGCGGGAACCATTAAGGCCTCCTGTAGCAGTTGAGTGTCAAGCTGAAATGTAAATCTTTCCCAAGCTAGCACTGTCAGGCCACTGTCCAATCAGAATTAAGCAGTTACTTAGCTCCAATACTGGGTTGCTTTAATATTCAAAATAAAGTATTTTCTTTAACAATGATAAAAATAAGGATAACAATAAGCACAGTTTATAAGGCACATTTTGCAATTTCTTCAAGAAAAATAAACACTTTTAAACTGGGTTTGACAGCTAACTTTCTTATGCAGCTGTCAGTCAGTGTTGCCTGGATTCCTCTGACTACCTAGAGAATCCATGATTTCAGCACACTTCTTCTTTCAATAATTCACTGGGAAAATGACTGAATTTAGCACCAAAACAACACTTTCAAGGTTGCCATTGATTAGGAAGCTGTATTTAAGGGCATTTTCGGATTTTAACCCACTTCTGTGGCCTTGATTCAGGTGACAGGTAAAGCACCTACTGGCATTCTCCTGCAGGGAGTTCTTTTTTTGACATCAACTTTGCCTGTGTGTGGCAAGGTATGCAGCCTTTTATGATTCATAAACCATGCACAGTTTTGCAGATTTGTTGCAAACAGGGGTTATCACCTCCATTTTTGGCAGTTTGTTTCCCCCATTGGCAAAGGGATGTAGTAGGGTGCATTGGCATGGGTTGAAATATCCAACACAGGTGGATAGAACACACCAAAAAACAACAATGAACAACAAGTCACTTGATTGGAGAAAACATGTAAAGTCCATCAGGGGTACACATGTGCAAACCAGTAAAAACCAAGATGCCGTCAATGGAGACAAATGGCCAGATCTGTGTTAGCAGACGCAAGGTCATGAAGTGGAGCAGCCAGGGTTGTATAGACCTGTCAATGAATGTGTGTGTAAGATGTGGAATTGCAGTAGGGCAAGTCATGTGGTCAAATACGGGTGTGGAGTGGGCTCTGGCACAGGCCAAACAGTAGTGTGGACATGGTGTAGACCTGCAGGGCCATGGAGTATAAATGGGCTGGGGGAGGAGTATGGTGGCAATAAAAAGGCATAGCAGTCAGTCAGGCAAGTGGTGCACAACCAATAAACAGAGTCCAGATGCACAGAGAATTCAGGACGTGGATGAGCATGATGATGGAGAATGTGTCAAATACTGCGATTGGCTCAAGTGTGATAAGTTCTGCACATTCCCATCATGTGGCTGCCCATTGTGTAAGTGCAACCTGAAAAACAAAGCACAAGTATTGATGTACAAGGGTAATTACACAAACATGCATGTGACCAAACACACATCTGCACTGGCATTCACTGTGAAGAAATGATTACACCTGCAGTAAATCAAATGTATGAGAATGCATGTGAAGAGTGTTGGTACCACTAATACAGATATTACATGATTGACAGTGCACATACTTACACGCTGACAGAGCTGTCCTGATGTGATTCCCTCATCACATCCACCAGAAACTGTTCCTCCACATTTGTGAATGGAGGGCAGTGCCTGGCAGAGGGCAAGGGGACTAGGGAGGTGAAAGGGTGCAGGGTGGCCCTCTCATGAAATACAGTAACTGGATGAATCAGGGTCACTGCAACAACATGGGACATTTTATATCACCAGCTATGGTAGCAAATCATGTATACTGTAAATATGATCAGAATGATGACTATTAATCCATTGTTACCTGCACACATGATCCTGTTGTAATCAAGTCAACCATGGCAGTTCGTTCACACCACTGTGCATGACATCATCTCCAGTGCTGCACTCATTATTCCCTTGAGAGGGCAACAGCACATCTCTCAAGGTTGGACAGAAAATAAAAACAGTCCATCTCTGAAAAAGGGGCTGAAAAAAAATCAGAAAAGAAAATCAGACCTCCCAGGTCAGTTTCAAAACATAATAATAATTTCCATCTGGACTGGGCATAAAAGAATGTCCAGCCTAGAGGGGGTGGGGGCAGGGGCCATGTCCAAATCCACATGAGTGGACCACAAAAATCAACACCAAAATAAAACAATTAATAAACCTCCATGGGCTCAAAGACATCAGGACAGAGGTGGTTGAAGTGGTGTGGGTGGGCTGGGACCACCATCCTGCGGGGGATCCTCAGGTGGATGTAGGGTTGGTGATGGATCCAGTCCACGCAGTCCCAAAGCCTGCTATTTATTGGCTAGGGCCAGCCATGACACAGATGCATGCTGGGACATTGTCTGCCTCAAGGCATCCATCTCTTCGTGGTGCTGTGTCCTTGTGACAGAGAGTTCATTGTGCAGAGAAGCCCTCAAGCTCTCCATCTCACGGCTATTGGATTTACGAGATACCAACATCTCACGTCTCAGGGCCTCTCTATGCACCTTAGCATCTGCATCCAGGGAGTCATGTAGACACTTCAAATCAGCCCGCCAGCCTTTGATTTTGGCTGCCCATGCACAGTGTGCAGGAGAGCCTTGAGGACCGCACGATTTTCTGCTGTTTCGCTAAAGATCACCAGTAGCAACTGTGGATTTTTATGGCCCAGGACACCACGGCCTCCACTGGTGGACTTACTCACCAACTCCTCTTCTTCCTCCTTCTCCTCTACATCTGCTGCATCATCACCTGCACATGAACATATAACAACATTTTGATTCATGTGTATCCTCAAAAAAATGCACTTGTGCCTAAAAGCGCATACAGAGTGAATATCTACACCCATATAAGGCTTCCAGGCAACTTCAGAGCACAGGAAACGTTTATTTAAGATTGTGCAAAGTTAAAACAAATATAACAAACAATCATCCCATGCCTGGTGCACAAAAAAATAGACTTCAAGTGGGTTGTGGATTGCTGCTGATGCTACTTGCCTTTTTTGCACCTGCGTGTCTCCAAAATAATATCATCTGTCGAAACACTCAAGTCAAACTCAAAACTGATCTCCATTCAATGACACTGTTTGAAGTCTTCGGCACTTAAGAGGTTTTCCTATCAGTTCTGCACCTGAAGAATACCACGTCAAGTTTGCACCTTGTACAATTTACAAAGACCTGAAGAAAACCTCATGATCAAAGCAGAGATTTGAAACTTGAAGCGTAGAGTCAAGAACACAAAGGATACAGTAAATAGAGGTTCATAGGAGTAGATAGTACAGAAGAAAAATGTATAATAATATTATCTAGCATACTTTTAGGTTGTGTGCCTTTGAGATTGGTGCTTTCATATCAATTAGAATCAATTTGAATATTGGGATTTTTCAATTGTTTGTGCTGTTAATTTTGGATGTGAAGTATATATGCGAGTTCGGGCATGTACGCAATTCATTGATTCTGATACCATTTCATTAATGTTAGTAATGTCTCACAGTTTATTATTATTATTTTTTTTTACAATAATAAAACTGTGAAACTAATTCAATACCACCCAATGTCTTGTGGTATATTTGTTTTCCCAAGGTGTTTTTTTAGTAAAATAAATCATAGGTGGCAGGCTATAGACACGAGGCTCATTAGCTGTTCACACAGTTATTGGTTGTTTTCCCCTTCCATTTCATCCAAGTGTATACATCCAAGGGCGGCTCCCTAGAGATTTGTATGTGGCTGTAAACCCATACATCAGACATTGTGAATTGTCACACCGTGAGCATTGCGGCACAGATGTATGGCTTTTGTCGACATATGCCCCCCATATGCAGTTAGCGGGGACATAGCCGTACAAATGTGGCCTCCTCATGACTGACGGGCTATACAACAGGCATGAGTGTACACAAACCAGGAAGAAGTACTGTACACGGTTCACCGTAATGCTGATGCCAAGCATATGGCATGAGTTAGCCAGCTAAATCCACATATACTACCAGCAACAAAATATGACTGACAGCATGTGATTACAACTAGGTACTTGAGAACCATGTCCTGTCGATATCCACATGAAGACTGTTCACGCATTTCACTACATAGCCACACATTTTGCTTTCCTGAGAAAGCCAAAATGTGATATAGTTGGCAAAGTGCTCCAGTGGATGCATTGGGACCTGGCCCACATGCATTCCCTCACCATCTACTTCCTCTCCATCCTCAAAACATGCCAACCACTGTGAGATGTCTTCGAAATGTGACTCTGCATCTTGTTTTGGACAGCAGGGTCCATTGTCAGACATTAGTCCATGTACAGTCAATAACGTGATATGTCTGCAGCAATGATGAGTACGCAGGCAAGATCACAACCCTCACAGTCAAGTATTTCCTGTCCTCTGCAAAATATTTGAATAGACATATGGCTGTTAACGTCTGATGTGTCACCTCAATAATGAAACCAGGTCTACCAGCTATCTTTGTGTAACTGTGTGTGGGTGCAAGTTCCCTGCTATATACCTAGCTGAATTCATGTACATCCATTGTCCATACACATTGTGTGTGATGACAGGGCCCTTCACATTACATTGTCATGTGACGTGTCATGCAATGACTGTATATGACTGAGTGACTGACAGTCATTGAGTATCGCATTGAATGGCACTGTCATGAAACGGGAACTCTCATGTCACACAATGTGCAGTGACACTTCACACTGTGTGTGTTAGGTGGGCAACATATGTGCCCTGGCACAGTCTGACCACACAACATAGTAGTACATTGAGTTAGCTCTGTGTAACAAATACATACAACAGTGCACTGTGAACGCTGACATATGCAGCTAGTACGATTGTGCCATACTGTACCCACAATGAATCACATGAATCAATCACACAAATCACCACTGTAGCAAACCCACATACCACACTGCTTCAACATCATGATATGCACTGTCTTCAGGCCAACACTTACTTGATATGCTAATTTCTGCACTGTCAATCGAAGCATGGTCCTGGTTTGTTGGACACATTTCACCCATGAGACATGCATAATGGTGAGTTGGCAGTGTCACTGTAAAGGTGGACCCCATATGACATGTCAAGAGCAGCTTTTGTCATTCATAGTGCTAAAACCCATTCATGGACTGGGAATCATGTATAGATGCAACATTCCTTCCCCACATTCATGCATCCGGTATCAGTGATTTTATTGGTGCACCAGTCCATGTCTATGAGCAGCATTCTGCAAAGATGTAACAGTATTGTTTATCGGGCATACTCAGACTGAGAACCAGAACTTTATCATATACAAATCTTATGACAGGAGGTGCAAGAGAGGCCTCATGCTAAATCTGAGTGGGCAATGTTGCTGCCATGTCAATCCACATGTCAGCAAGTGTACATATGTGTGATGGACACAGACCGGGCAATATTTGTGTGAGTGTCGTCAACAGTGATATGAGCTACAAGGCATGTGTCAGTCATTCATCAACTAATAACCACATGCAGGCCTAACATGTCGAACTGGTGATACAAACCTGAACTGCTACATCGTATTTGCTATTGGAAAATGCACATATATGACAGGCAATGCAGACATGCACACTCATTGGTGTGATTCAACTCCATAATCTTTCTCATGGGCTGTCTACGGGCGTATCAAGGGGAAAGTACCAGACTTAGAATGTTGACTTACCATTAGCTGATTTCACTTATTAATTGATTGTGTGGGCCCTTGCAATTTGCAAGTTAAGTTGTCCGAACATTAACACCTGTTACACAGGACAGTGGTCTGTGTGCTCTCATCCACCGGCAGGTTGGTCACACCAGATTGTGTCATTACAGTCAGCTTTGAAAGGCATCCTGATAAGTCATTAGGTGGGTGTAGGTGACTTTTCACACATGCACCATGGCAGGAAATGATGGGCATGGCCCACATTTGTTGCATGTACTTGATGTACAATTGAAAGAGACAAGCCACATGGAATGTTGCAATTATTGATTCATGTGGATGAGGACACAGATGTCCTGGACATGACACAGATGTGCTTTGTGGCTGATATGTGCCCGTCAAAGGACACATCATTTGGTCTTTCCATGTGAACATGTTTTTGACATTGCAACCCTGCATGCAAGTACTGGCACATCTGTGAAGCCCAGTAGACAGTGATGTGTACTGTCACACAAACATTTGCAACAGATGTGATCCACACAGCAACCTCACAGAAAGCAGGCCATGCCACCGAAGGGAATGCTGTAGCAAACATGCATTGGTCAAGGATGGCTGTCAGCTCCAGCCAGCTGTACTATAATACTTATAAATGGTACTAAAACATGACAGCCCACACATACAATGCACACAAAAGTCACTCACCAGATGTGTCTTCATAGGTCTCCACGCATCCCACGCCTTGCACCAGCTCAATGCTGATGAGTTAACTTGTAGCCTCTTCGATTGGGGTCAGCTGCTCCTCCTCTGCTGGCCCCCCTCCAGTGGCCAGTGCAGAGGCTAGGGTGTCACAGAGCTTCTTCTTGGTCCTTCACGTGAGGTCATTCATCTGCTTCTGGACCTGTTCAGCATTGCATACCTCCACACTACATGCATTGATACAGTCTGTGACCAGATGCCAATGCACCAAACTTGTGCTGGAGCTCCTCTTCAGTGAAGCACCTCTTCCTCTGTGCACCCTTCTACTGTGCCGTGTCTTGGGGTAGAGCCCTTTCCTGCTCTGCAGGCATCCACTCTTGGACCTAGTGGCCCTAGGTGGTGCTGCTTCACCTATCTGCCTCCCACCACATCCACATCTAGGTGCCGGGTCACCTGTGGGCTGAGGCACACCATGTCCTCCTGGGGCTGGGGCACATGTGTACTCCTTGTGTCCCATCTACTCACTTTCCCTTTTGGGGCCTTACCACTAATGGTGCAAATGAAAAGGATGAATGGAATGCACACCAATATATTGTTCTGGGCAATATGAGGAAGGGAACAGTCTGCTTGATGTACTGCATAGATGTGTGGTCCAGCAAGGTACCGCAAAAAAGCAACATTATGTGGTACACGATGTGCAGAGGCACCCCAAGAACCAAAAACGGTGTATGCGATACCCAGAAAGCTTCTAAAAGGTGAGAAAGCAAGCAGTAAGCAATACGCAGATGCACCCCAGGAGCCAACAATTGTGTACACAATACCAGGAATGCTCCCGAAAGGTGAAAAAAACAGTATGCGATATGCAGCTGTACCCCAAACAAAAAAATGCATACGCGACACACCGTAGGCCTCAGAATGGACAAAAATTCATGTGTGTATGTGCAAAGGAAACCCCCAAAAAGAAAAATGCGGTATGCATTACTTGAAGGAACCTGCCTGCGTAGCACCCCAATTGCATGTATGCAAAACCTGTATTTCTTCGTACCTTCGCATGCACAACTATTGATGCGTGTCCCTCCCCTAAATATCACCATCATTGCCGCGAGCCGCGTAGGCACACTGCGTGCAGCGCCTGTTATGTACCTTACGTTACACCTCCAAACAACTTGGCATCCTGGTGGATCTGGTCCTGGAGAACTATGATGCCCTCTTCAACCTAGCAACACTGCTGGGTGCCATTGGATGCAAACAGATCTGTGTGAACATCACCACTGCCATCAACGAGGAGCGGGTGGCAGACTGTTGCCCGAAGAGCATGCACAAACTTTTGTCACCAACATCCATAAACACGTGTCACCTTCAGATATTGAGGACCTCAATATCTGGGCCCACAACAAGGCATTGCAATGCCTGGATGCCGGAGCCAACGTGGAGGTTCACTGTGCCGACAGCTACATGTTTTCCACCAACAATATTTAGGTCCTTGCAAGGTTATACCCAGAGCTATATCCCCAGATCTGTGAGTGGAAATGGCATCCAGATGCTGCTGGTGAGTAGCCATGTGGTGAACTGCTATACAGTGCATGTGTGTTGTGCATGGGCCTGCATGACTGCAGTTACTCGATTATGAATTAACAATGTATGTGTCAGTGATCCACAGCGGCATGCAGCCCCCAGATAATTCTTGCCATGTGTGTTGTTGCACATCTGTTGATTGGATATGCACTGCTGGTATGTGCAGTGTTTGCAGTTGTACAGTTGCACCAGCCATGCACATGCAATGTCACTTGATGTTTACACATGCTTGTACAGTAAGGGTGCCAGATTACAATTTTGTGCCCATGTGAGGGGCATGTATGATGGATATGTTGTTGTGTGATCCATTACAAAGTGGAGACATCCACCCTCAGCATCTGAAGTTGACACGTGTTTATGGATGTTGGTGATTGTCATGTTGGAGCAGTGCCCTTTCAGGCATATTGATGTGATCTGTCATGCCATTGCATGTGAACACTGAGTTGACGTGTGATCATGCCATGTGTATGTGCTTTGGGCTACAGCATACTCACATGTGCCTCTGCAATGTGTGCATGAATGTGATTCATGCTTACAGGTCAGGCTGTTCGGAGGCATGTTGGTTGCTGTAATTGTGTGGACAGATGCCCAAGCATGTTTGCATGGCCATGTTGTGCGTAGTCAATCATGAGTGTCTACTGACATCCACCATTCCACTGGGTGTCTTTCCACCAATGTGTTTCCAGCAGTACCATGGTCCATCTGTGCTTTCATGCATTCCACGGTTGGCCAACCTACTAGTTGACTCCCTGCCCACCCCTGTGCCATGACTCTCGAGGCAACGCAGCAAGTTGCAGTTGGGTCACCTTGGCATTGCCACTGGGATATGTCATGTTTCTTGGTATGTGCCTGTATACCACCATCTATGTGCTGTGTTGACATGTGAATGTGTCGTGACTGCGCTCATCATTGACCCTGGAGTGGTTTGTCTGTTTTCATGGGAATTGTATGGGTGTGTATGTGAGTATGTGTTGCTGGTTTACCCATGGCAACTTCATTTTATTGTGAATGTTGTGTATGCTACACATGCTTTGACACTGTTGACTGATGTCAATGTTCTATGTCTCCTTCCCATAGTTGCTGCAGCTGGAGAAGAGGTCAGAAGTGTTGCTGTTGAGCATGGACGTAGGGACTGAGCCTCCAGACCAAGGTGCACACCCCAGCCATCCCAGTGACAGCTCCTCTTCGGGGAGAGATGTGGCACAGGGAGAAACTGGACCATCGGGCGTGGCTGCTGGGGGTAAGTCCCAGATGGCAAAGGATGCAGGGGACTCCTCAGCAGCGTTGGGACACAGTGATTGCACACAGGGTCATCCACGTAGGAAGACACCCTGGATTCTTCCTGTGGGATGGAGTTGTAGGTGGAGGAGGTGGCCATTGCAGCCCAGCCCGTGGGGTCAGGTTGGGGCGTTGAGGAGGGTGTGCATGCTGCAGACCTGTCCAAGGGGCATGAAGCAGCAAATGTCCCTGCCTGAGGTGGGAGCCCCTCCAACATCAGATGAGGTGGTCACTGTGCCTACCAAGGCACTGACACAGCCACAGGCAGTGGAGGCTCAGCAGGCACCTTGCAGCAGTGTAAGGGCCGTATGCCCCAGACAAAAGTCATCAGGTTGGAGGGCATACCTACACAGCTTGCTCTCTGAATGGTGGCCGCAGATGGAAACATTGAGGAGGCAGACTGTGTCATGGCATACCATCCTGAGAAGGTATGTGGCACTGAAAAGGCAGGAGGGCCATAGACTTTGTCTTTTGTATTCAGGCGATACCAGAGGCAGCTGGTAGCAGAGAGGTAGCAGGCACAGGAGGCTGCAGTGATGGTGGGCAGGGCTGAAGTGATGCTGCAGCGAGTGCAGAGACAGGCTGCCATCCTGGTGACAACATGCAGGTCTTCAGAGGAGGCAGAATAACAGATGGTGTCCACCCTGCAAGTCCTGCAGATAACAACTGAGGTCTGCCGGAGGGAGGAGGGTGGTGCCTGTGAATCAGCCCTGGTCAAAAGATTGTCAGAGATTGGAGAGGACTAGCCCACTGCCTTTGAAAATAGTTATTTAAAATTAGGTTTAATATGGGACTTTTTATTTTTTTTGTTATTCCCCAGAATTTGAAGACATTTTTCCCATATTCCATATATATAGTTCTATTTCAATAGAGATATCTGACCACTTCATTTATTTAGGATTAGGTTTCATTTCTGTTATTTTCTTTTTTCTTCCCTGGACTTGGAAGACATTCTTTCCCTTTTTTCATGTATATAGGTGAATTTCATTGCATGTTTTCCATCACTTCATTGCAGGCTTCATGTAGTCAATTTTTCTGTCTAGGCATTTGATTTTTTAATGTTCTCCCAGAGCATCTGTTTATTTTAAGTCAAGTGTATTATGGCCTGATTGTGTGTGTCATATTGATGCTGTGATGTTTGCTGGGGGAGGGGTGCACATGTGCCTGACAGGTGGGTGTGAGGCCATCAGACAGCTTGACGGTGCACTAGATTATTTACATGTTTCATTCCATGTCGAGGGGCACTGCATGTTTTGTGTCAGTGTGGTTGGCGTGAAGGCTTAGGTTGTGTGTGTGATGGTGTACATACGGGTATGGTTTTGGGATGTGTGGATGTTTTGTAATTTTTTTGGCTGACTCTCATTTTGGATGGTTCGCCACCTGTTCATGTGAACTTCCACACGTTTAGCATGTTTGCGTTGTGTGTATTATTTGGTGTCATCTTTAATGCCTCTGCATATTTGATATGTGAGATGGTGATTCTTTTCATTGTTTTCTTTTCGGATGCACTGTTGTTTAGGTGTCCCTTTGGCGCATGCTTGGGATTGTGTATGCGTTCACACTCTATTCACTGTCGTGGGTATTTGCCATCGTGTGTGCTGTGGTGGGAAGTGGCCTTTTTGAGACAGGCATGGTATCAAGAGAGACACTATGGGCCTCATTCCGAGTAGGGCGGTAAGAGATACCGGGCACCGGTAAAGAGACCGGTGCCGGTAATCGCTTACCACCCTACTATGAGTTCCCTTAGCAGGTCCCTCCTTTAACGCCTGGTCCAGGCGTTATGGACGGGACCCGTTAAGGGACTTCAGAGCTAATAACGGTACCACAATTTGCGGTACCGTTATTAGCGCCTTCCCCATTCCCATTGAGACCGATGGGGGCTCAAATGGGAATGGGGAATGGCTTTTTCAATGGGGATTTACCGGTCCTACAAAGGTCAGGCTACACCGGTAAGTCCCCATTGAACCATACCGGTACCGGACCGGACCCGTTATTTGAGGCAGTCATGGCGCAAATAGCGCCATGACTACCTCCAATCTCGGAATGAGGCCCACAGACTCAAAAGGATTTGTTTTTCAAACCTTTATATATAAAGGTTCCTGGGTTGCTGTAATACCTGACTGGCCCTAACTCTAAAGGGATAGTTCCCTTAACAGATGTTTCTTATGGCCGTTGTTGTCTAATAGTCCAAAATAAAAGTCGGCCTGTGTCTAAACCTATGCTTGCAATCACAAATGTGATAGGAAATCTTTTGAAAATGAAAATAGTGGTTCAACAAAAAATGGGAGACAGAAGTTTGTTTCAGGTGGCCTTTTCATGAATTGCAATTTGGTCAATGTCACAAAAATGAGTTCAATCAACAGGGCTGTTCATAAGACCTTCTCCACAGGCCCTCACAATTATTTCAAATACCTTCAGTGTCTTTGAGTTCCTTGGGGTTCCCTTCCCCAAGCTTCAAATTATTCAAGTTTCAAAGGTCACAAAAGAAATGAATCACAATTCCTCTTGAAGCCCCTCAGGGTTACCTTCCCTGTGGGTTCCTTGGGTACCCTTCCCCATGCTTCAATCCTTTCAGCACTATAAAGAAAACCAATAAGTCTACAACTTGGCTGGGAATCTCAGGCCTCTCCCAGCTTTCAAACACAAAGTCAGTTTTATCAGGATACACTTTGCATTTCTCAATAGGCCTCTCTTTGTTCCCTTCCCCAAGCTCAGGCCTCTTCCAGCTTTCAACACAAAACAAAATATATCACAGTTCCTTGTTGGTTTCACAGGGAAACCTTGCCCAAGCTTTAGCCTCTCTAATTCCAAACACAAGTTCAGTTGGTCAAGATTTGCCTTTTCCTTGTAGAAAGTATTTCTTACATACAATCCTCTCATGGGGTAGAATCAGAGGCTTTTCAAAATGCCAGGCTTTTTGCTTTTCCTCATAGCGACCACTCTGATCCTTTGCCCCTCTCTTTGTGTCTTACTGTTGCTTTCCTTTGCACTTTTTATCTTCAGGTGCTTCCTGCACAATCTTCATGTATTCTTTTTCCATTGTCATGCACACTTGCACTGTTCTTTATTCCTTCTCCCTGTTGTGCCCCTTGCACAATCTTTCACTTTTCATGCACCCATTCTTTATGGGTCGCTCGCATACTTTTTACATAAATATGTTGTTGTGGGTAAATGGGTCTCTTTATCCTTCGTCTATTTTCTGTGTTAGATGTGAGGTTTGGTTGGGGTCTGTTAAGATAGGTGGATGATGTTTTCCATCTTTTCCTTAAGTCAATGTACTGGGGTAGGATGGGAGTTGGAGGGCAATATCTCATGAATACTGAGGGTATGTTGGGTAGGGGGCATTAGAAAGGGGGCAATACCATGTCTCGTCTTTGAGTGTTCCTCCCACATTGACCAAGGATCCCCTGCCCAGGCAAATCTCCTTTGCTTGTCCAACCCAAGTTTGGGATCCAAGAGTGATGGCCCTTACCTAGACACCTGAACAAAGGAACCCTGGGATTACTTGTGAGAACACCCTCAGGTTTCTCACACCTTGGATATACCCAATCTGTGACTCTGTGTACTTTTGTTCTCCACAGGGATGCACTTGCTGTGCTTTGAGGCCTTTGCAATGACACATGGGCAATATGCACATGCCACTTTGCATTGCATTCACGTGTACATGGGGTGGCTGCAACATTGTGCTATCCTGTTGAGGTGCTGCAGATACAGGTCTGCCAGTGTGTAACATGAGATGCTCCGGTCCTGGATTCAACAACAGTGCTACCAGTTGATCATGTTAGTGGTGGACATGTGGCAGGTCTTCTTCATGTTGGAAGCAGACCACAGAGGTTGAGGTAAATTGTGGCTCCACATTGGATTGGTAGGCTAGCAGACTGTCAGGGTGCTGCCTGTGGTATTGGCGGAGGGGAGGGGGGCAGGTCAGTGGTGGCTGGACTTGAGAGGGCTGCCTCAGGTGATGGCAGAGGTGAAGGGGTCTGGTGGGTGGTGTCAGGTCTGCTGAAGTTTTTGGTAGAGGTGAGGGAGACTGGTGGGTAGTGTTGGGACTTGAGAGAGCTGCCTGGGATTGTGGCAGAGGGGAGGGGGGCTAGTGGGTGGTGTCAGGACTGCTTGGGGTATTGGAAGAGGTGAGTGGAGCTGGTGGGTGGGGCTTGTGGGTGGCTCGTGGGTGGCATCAGGACTTGAAGGGGCTGGCTGGGATAGAGGCAGAGGTGAGGGGGCTGGTGAGTGGTGTCAGGGCTGCCTGGGGTATTGCGTAGGTGAAGAGGTGTGGTGGGTGGTGTCAGGGCTAACTGGGGAATTGGCAGAGGTTAGGGGGCTGGTAGGTGGTGTCAGGGCTGCCTGGGGGTATTGGCAGAGGTGATAGGGGGCTGATGGGTGGTATCAGGGCTGCCTGTGGTAGTGGTAGAGGTGATGGGGCAGGTCGGTGGTGTCATGTCTGCCTGGGGTAGTGGTGGAGGCGAGCTGGGCTGGTGGGTGGTGTTTGGACTTGAGGGGGCTGCCTGGGTTAGTATCAAATGTAAGGGGGGGCTGGTGGGTGCTGTTGGGACCTGAGGGGGCTTCCTAGGGTATTGGCGGAGGTGAGGGGGGATTGTGGGTGGTGTCAGGGCTGCTTGGGTTATTGGCAGAAGTGAGGGGGGCTGGTGTCTGGGCTTGAGGGGGCTGCATGTTACTTAGGGGTATATGCCAGCAGTTTGGGTGGCTTAGGAGTAGGGGGGACAGTTTTCAGGGGTGCAGCCATTACTTAAGGGGGACCGCGCACAGTTATGCAGGGATGCAGCCATTACTCAGGGCGTACCGCGTGTAGTTTTGCAGGGTTGCAGCTGTTACTCATGGGGGAATGCACACAGTTATGCAGGGGTGCAGCCATTACTTATGGTGTACAAGGCATAGTTTCACAGGGGTGAAGCTGTGAATTCCGAGGGACCGCTCACAGTTTTTCTGGGGTGCAGCGGTTACTTACATGGGACCGCAAGCAGTTTTGTTGGGGTGCAGCCTTGACTAGCGGGTAAGCACGTGGTGCTCCCCAGGGGTGCTGAAGGGGGATGGTGGGTCAGAGGTGGATACAAAGGTTTGCGCAAACGTTGGTCTTTGGTTTGCATGGGGGTGTGTTGTGGGTGTTCCTTGTGCAGCTCTGTTTTCTTAGTGGGTCTGTTACTTTGGTCTTTGGATTCCATAAAAGGACTTTCACAAGCAGTTGTGCACAAATTGTCTGTACGCGTTGTGAGGAACCTGAGGGTGTCCTCGTTTCTTTTTCCCCTGAATCCTCCTCTCGGGTGGACAGGGAAAGGTCATCACTCTTGAATCCTAACCCTGGGTTCGGATATGTGATGGAGGATCACCTGGGTGGAGTAGACTTGGGAAGTGGCAAGAGGATGTCCATGGTATCCCCCATTTCCTTTTCATAATGATCCCTCTATCATTCAAGCCTTTGTAGGCTATTGTCAGCCCTTTTTCTGTTCTTCCCTTTAAACATGCCCCAAGAAACACCAGTTTGACACTGGGACGAGGAAAAGACCAACTAGAGAGACACATCATTTTGCCATTTCACACACATACCAGCCTACTCTGGGTATTGAGATGAGGAGGAGGACAACAAGAGTAAGGCAGAACTACTGTTCCAAAAGTGAGCAGTCCTGTCTTTTCCAGACTCATCATAGTATCTAATTCCAAAGATAAGAGCTATAACGTACTTATTGTGTTCTTTTTATGGGACATTTCTCCACAGTCCTACTAGGCCTATGAAGAAGAGGAATTTCCTCGAAACACGTTGGCTGTTCAAATTGGACTAGTGGATATAATTTGCATGTACGCTCTTTACGATTAAACTGCTTTGGTTTAGAGCACTTGTCTGTTTCAATTGCTCATTAACTTGTACATAGAAAGTTTGTATGAATGAAAATTTGACAAACATTACTTAAATTGAATTACCGACCACCCTATGGGTGGCACCAAATAGTGTGCAAGGGACGGGAGGATTCCAACCTTGGATCCTCTTTCTCTTTCTTGTATATAGTGGAGGCTTTGTGCTAGGGCCCCTTTTCCTCCCCTGCACCTTTAATTCTGAAACCAGCACTGCTGTACCTTAAAGAATTATTAATAGAACAATTGTCTCTACTAAAAAGGTGTGCACCTGTAATCCCATTTTGCAAATATTATAATGAGGCTCATTGGGTGTTTGATAGGGAACTTTATGATTTTCAATCAGATGTCTCGCTATTGTGCATGTTTGCTTATTGATGCAGTGTAAGGAAGTGTGTATACGAAGGTATTGCACATGCTGCCAAATTTATAAGCCGCTTGATCACCGTAGATCATCTGATAACCTGACATGTAATGTGAATAAAAAATGGAATGCACATTTTTATTTTAAATGTTAATATAAAGCTGTTGTTTATACCACCTAGTTGTGTCTTTATGTTCAGTGGTTATTGGGTGAACAGTCTGCATTTTACCATGCTTCACACGCAGACTTCGGAACTTTGAAGGTGGCTGCCATGTTATTGCTGGATTTCGAGATGCCTGATGTGCCTGGTGAGAGAGAAGCACATGATTGCAGGCAGTCACCTGATTAGCTTTTGTATCCAGAAAATACTGAGCCCGGCCGAGCCGTGAGTCAAAGCCGAGCCCAGTATTAAAGGACCGTTTTTAAGGCCATCCTGTCTTCAGTCCGTGCCGGGGACTTGCCACCACCCACCCAATGTGCGATTGTCCAGCCATCGCTACCTGCGCACGCATGGGGCGCTCCCTCTGTCTCCCCAGGTGAGAGATCTATATCAGCAGGCCCTTTTCCAACTGTGGCCATTACACTCCATTCCGTCTGTATTGCTGCCCACAATACTTTTTGTGAGAGCTCTCATCCTATATTCCTGTCGCTCCCCTTCGAGCAAAACTCACTCTATGCCCGCCTGGTATGTGTCTTCGCAACTGCCTGCTCCCCCACTTCCTTCTCCATTCTCGTTCACATCACCTCTGAATCCACAAGAGCACAGAACAATGCGCCTTTGTTCTACAAACTTTGACCCCTGCACTGACTTTTAATTCACTTTGTTATTCTCATCAATGCTCTACTTACTTTTGCTGGACTGAGGTACACCGTCAGGATTGCCGATTTCAGCCCTCGGTTCCTAACATCATCACATTGTCACCACTGTTGGATTTTGGACCCCCAGACAATCCCTTACCATACAGGGACAAAATGTTGCTCCACTCCCTCAGTAACTTTGCATCTCGTGTCTCTTTTTCACTCATATCTTTGCAACCATCTGCTAGTGATGCCAGTTGTTCTTATCATTGTCATGACCCACACGTCTGTATTACAGTATTAGTACACTAAATTTGCCTCTGTTATAATTACACCCACATGTTTTTTTTTTTATCACGCTATATTGTCTTCAAAGAATAGCATACTACTGCTGTCCACTCGTAATCTCTACTGGCACATGGGCTTTCTTATCCCAGAATGTGCCCTCCTATATACGTATTTTTTACCAGGTTTAATGGTATGTATACGCATCTTACTGCCTGGAACAAGTGGCAAGCCTTCCCTAACATACATACTATGTACCTACATTGTCCTTCATATGTATTTTGATGTAGTTCCCCGCAACAAGAGGCGAGCTTTCCCAAATATGTATTCGATGTATCTATTATGTCCCTCATATGTATTTTGATGTAGTTCCCAGCAAAAAGAGACACGCTTCCCCAGATATGCATTCCATGTATCCATTATGGCTCTCATATGTATTTTGATGTAGCTCCCTACAACAAGAGGCAAGCTTTCCCAAATATGTATTCCATATATCGATTATGTCCCTCATATGTATTTTGATGTAGTTCCCAGCAAAACGAGACAAGCTTTCCCAGATATGCATTCCATGTATCCATTATGGCTCTCATATGTATTTTGATCTAGCTCCCTGCAACAAGAGGCAAGCTTTCCCAAATATGTATTCCATATATCGATTATGTCCCTCATATGTATTTTGATGTAGCTGTCCAGGCCTATTGCATTCCTGCTCTGTAACTAATGTAACTATTGTAACTTGGATGCTTCCAGCATTTACTGTAACTATATCCTTAAGTTGAAGCGCCTAGATGTGTGGGCTTTGTGTGCTATACAAATAATAAACTAAACTAAACATGTCTGTCGTAAAGCTGTCAAAAATATATTACGATGAAGGGGGTGTTGGTAGTTATGGAGAGGGTTAAGAGCATGTATCATAAACTGTGAGCTGCTGTATGGGTACACCTATGGTGTACATATAATGTCTAGTTAAACAAATAGCAAGTTATTTCTTGCAACCAAAGATTGCTCAAATCATCATGAATAAATATAAAATAAGTATGGTTAAGTGGAGCATTTCAGTAGCAGTGATCCAAAATAGTGAGAACCGTGTCCAAACTATAGCGTGATGTGGGCTATGCCCTCAAATGAGAGCCCTGGCCTAGGTTCAGGAAGTCTGTAGGCAGGGACTTCTACAAACAAAGATAAGCTCCTATACCTTATTGTTACCCTTGCTACTTCAAAATCCTTCATGTAGAGCCTACAAAATTGAACTCTGACAAAAGGTTTGGATGCTGAAAAAATCTGGAGGACGGCCATGGACTAGTTGACTGCAAGGCTTTGGGCGGTGTGACGAATCCCAGGGTATTGTCACTGCTCCCATTGGAGGAGCCTCTTCCTGTGAGGCCAGGGAGGTGAGGCTACTGTCCGATAGTCCCTGTGAGGGTGGTACTCAGTGGGAGGATCTCATGGGGAAGGAATCCCTCCATATGACCAGTGATGACTATGCAGGGAGATCATGGTATGCAGCCCTTCCTTCTCTATCCCCTCACTTCTCTCACCCCACTCCACTCTCTATAGTTTTCCACCCTCTACGTAGATGACACTGGAATGAGGGAGATTAAGAACTACCTAGACCGAGTGCTTTTTACAACTGCCGCGAAGAAGATTGGGCAAGGAGAAAAACGCCCAGCACAGGACCAACATACATGATACAGTGAATCAATGAAACCCAAACTCATTCATAACAAGGGAAGAAGGAATGCATGCTAATGCACGTGAAGGCACCTGAAAAAGCTGGTAATGTCACTAAAGGTACCTGGGTTACCTTAGCGGGTGGCAGGGATTATGGAGAATGAAAGAGGCAGTTGGGAAATGTCAAGGAACCCCTTTTCAGTACTTAGGGTAATTTACAAAGCACATGAGAAACAGTGCCTGGCAGGTTAGTGAACCCTGGCCAAGATATACTGCAAACCTGAAATATGGGTCTGGGACCCATATGAGACTGGCAAACCCCAGAAGAACAGTACAGTAGGGTCAAGTAGCCATTGCAGCTTAAGGAAGCATCCAAACAAAATGTTAAGACCCACTGCAAGTCGGGGAAGCCCTGAGAAAGCATAAAGAGGTCAGGGACCTATACGAAGGAGAAATAAGTTACGGGACAAGCCTGGGAGACCCCAACATATCCCAGAAGACTCTGGGACCCATACAAGAGAGAAACAAGGAATAAAAGAAGGAGAGGAAAAGAGACAAGAACCCATCATGAAAGGACAACATACTTTCTGGAACAACAAGAGCTACAATGAAGTCTAGCAGTATAGTACCAGACCTGCTAATACAATTGTGAACTTTGCCTTTTGGGTGTTTGTTTTTTGTGAAACACAAATTCATGAGAAGAGAAGGAGAAACACAGGCAGGTCTTGGAGGATAGTGAACCAGATTCGATATGTGGTATTTTTGTGGAACTATAACTTTCTGAAACGAGAGGACTTACGAATGTGTGGCATGATAGTGAACCAGACTTGAGAAGACATTTGTGAAATGAAGGAATAAGTGGGGAAGGGACACCACAACTCCACTTTTGATAAATGGGTACTGTGTTTTCTTGTCAAGAACTGAACATTAACCCATTAAGACGAGCATGCTCATCCTGTTTGCATAGCATTGCATAATAGCCCAGCAGTTAAGGGGTTAAGCATGGAGTATTTCCATTGGAGTCCAGAACAGGAGAGGCCTACTTCTGGATCACAAAGGACTCAATTTTCCTTAGTTAAATTAGTGTGTAAGCGACAGAAATAGGTTTAGACACAGGACAGTGGAAATTTTACTTTTTCGGACATCCTGACAGAGCCCTTAGTCTTTTTGTTGAGGTAGAGAAATAGGGCCGGATAGGTTTTTACTTTTCTTTGTCTTTGATACAAGACTGTGCCAACAAATATGCCACCTCTGTGTCAGACTCGTACTTCTGCACCCGAACAGCCGGAAAAGGACCAGCAAAGTGCCATACCTTGCCTTTAAAGACTCCCCAACCTTATGTCAGACAGCCCGCGATACCCTGTGTCAGCCTTCACCTCCACTTTTTGTGAGACCGAAAGTCCTCATGGTGCTAAAAATGGCTGGAAACATGAGATGTCCTTTGGCTGTCCCAGTGCCCCTTGTCTTAGGGCACTTACCACCATTTGTGTGAGAGAAGTTCAGCTTCAAATTAATATTACAAGCTTTAGAAAATAATAGTTGACACTTCACTGGATTATTTTTAATGGATGTAGCTGTATAATTAATATTTATACATTCTATAAAAGACAATTTGCTTTGTGTGCACTTCCATTCACCACAACAGTATATTTATCCTAAATGGTGTTCGCATTGTGATGTCACAGCTGCGTTTTATTTACAGTAAATCATACCAAGCAGGTCACAAAAATGTGCTGATTCAATATCTGAAAAACAATGTATCATAAAATATAAAAGAACAATGTAAAGATCTCATCACTTATGGTGCAAGAGTTAGGATCTTTCTGTGTGTGATGCAACAGGAATGGAATGCAAGCTTAGGTGGAAAGTTGCGTGCATGTTAGGTTCGATTGTGACGGTTGGTGAGTGAGAGTGTCAACTTATGAAGGGGATGGTGGATGTCTCATACCTTAATCTGAACATAAATTAGCACAAAGAATCAAATAAAAGTGCTTAATTATACCGAGCCTCCTGACTTTGTATACAGACAACGAACATCCTAACATTCGCGACGAGGATGGCTTCTAGATAAGGTGTTACAACGTGTGCACAACGGGTGCAGCAAGAACTGTCGGAAGACAGCACAGGCGTTGGAAGCCTATCCTGAAGGAGAGAAGGGTGCACAGGGTGCACAACATTTAAATTAGAGTTGAGAGCGGCACCATGAACCGTAAGTGCCTCCCCCTTCACAAGCTGCTGCTGCCCAGGGGATGCTGTAAAAGAACGCCGCAGCATGAGCACTGAGGAGACATCCACCAGCCCCCCCCTCCCTGGGGGTGCCAGGTGAGCGGTGGTCCTGACCTGCTTTTTATATAAGTGGGGCACCGGGAGAAGATTAAGGAAGCTGGGGGAGCCCAAGAAATAATGGGACGCATGGTTTGAATACAGCGTACCTTTTGTCAATAAAAGGTGATCTCGGAAAAAGAAAAAAAAAGAAGTGAAAGCTGCAGAAGCTCTGGACTGTACACTGTTGTGTTCGGGCCTCGCGTAGTGCAGACTTGGGACCGAAAGTGAGTGGCCGTGTGTGTAGGCCGCTCTGGCGTCGCTCCAGCAGGAGCTGACAAGAAACACGCACACACGCAGATGGCTTTGTGCCCCGGAACTGCCTCCTTCACAAAAGGGGTGGAGCATTTATTCACCTCCCCTGCATCACCGCGTAGCGGGACGCAGGGCGGAAACACAACATACACAAGGCGTGTACGCAAGGTGTGACTTGTTTTGAAAGCGTATTGGTAGCCATTTCAGGCTACAGTGAAGACGGTGTGGTGTCATGTGCCGGAGAGTGACTGGTCATGTGACACAGGGAACCAGGAAGTTAAGAAAAATAAAGAGACCGGAACTGACGTCATGAAGTCAGTCCGGGTGTGTGCACTATAATGAGCGGTCATGTTTTCTATCTGCGCAACGATGCGCTGCACCACATAATCAAGGCCGGTTGAACGCAGCGTTAAACCCTGAATAATGTTAGAGAAAACATCAAACTGGCAAAGAGGATCATAAGAGCCCCCGCACACGATCGATGCAGTAACATCCAACAAGAAAAGTAAATGTGAGGTGAGAGGCCCATCAATTAACGGCAGAGCCGCGTGTTAATACGTGTGTTTACAGAGCCTCGTTCTCACACCCCAACGTTCTGTGACACGATCGATGATAAATGAGGGAGTGGCAATTTAATTTCAACATCATAAATCAACACGCACGTTTAGAGAGCCTAGCTTTCACACCCCCAATGTTCTGTAACACGATTGGTTATAGATAAGGGAGTGGAAACGTCATTTCAAGACCATCAATCAACACGCACATTTACAGAGCCTCGTTCTCACACCCCCAACGTTCTGTGACACGATCAATGATAATTGAGGGAGCGGTTTGAATTTATTTCAACAAAACCTAATGATCTGAAGCATGTAACAAGAACAGAAGAAAACACGGATCAAGAACTTTTCAAATTATAACGTTTGAAAGCATAAGGGAAACACAGATACAAACATGAGAGACAACAGAGCTTCCAAATATCATTGACCAGGGGGATTGTGTTGGAAAAGATAAAAGACATTTATTAACACCACAAAATATAAAACCTGGACATTTGGTAAGTGAAATCAAGCCAGCCTGGGCCCACATAAGACATATTATTTTTCATCTAAGTATAGACTAAATCTGTGAAAAGTCACAGCACCAACTATGTCCAGCACTGAAACAAGCCCTGCTAGGACTGGGGCGAGCCTGTCAGCAGGTAGAAATGTCAACTCAGCCCACCCTGACTCAGCACTGACCATTTTGATGCAATCTTTTGACCCATTAACCACGGGTGCAGCCATTTGGTGGGAAATCTGGCTACAACAATTTGAAATGCAGCTGGCTGCAAGAGAAATCACTTTAGCAAAGAAGAAACACACATTTCTTTTACTTAACATAGGAGCAGCAACACTACGCCTGTTTAACGCAATCCCAAACCGGGGAGATGAAAACAACTACAACGCTGCAAAGAATGCCCTCACCAACATGTTCAAGCCTGAACTTAATCCAGATTATGAACATTTTCATTTCTGCATGGCTAGACAGCGCGAAAAAGAGACAGTGGACAAATTCCATGCACGTTTACGTGAAATGGCAGTCAGCTGTCAATTCCCCAACATAGAGTTTGCTATCCGTCTTCGAATCATAAATGGAATTTCGTCCAAGAAACTGAGGAGGGCTATCCTGTTAGAGAAAAATGTAAGCCTGTCTAGAATCTTAGAAATGGCGCATCTGCACAAACAAACCAAAGACCAAGTAGCAGTAATCGAGGCGGTTTTTCAAAAACTCCCACTTGATAACCCAAAACCAACTGAAGATGTTGCTGCTATATCAAAACACCAAAACACCCGAGAACAAAGTGAACGAAGATGAAACACTACCAAATCCCAAGGGAGAGAAAAGACATGCAACTGGTGTGGAGGCCCGTGGCACAGAGGAGAATCGTGCCCTGCATGGGGATCGCATGCCGCAAGTGCAACCGCCTAAAAGCTGTCTGCCTGAACCCACCGAACAGAAGTGAAAAACAACAACCACCGCGGAAAACTGATGATCGCCGGAAGAAATTTGCTCCCCGAGAAACATCTTATCAACCAGGAAGGAAAGGAAGGGCAAGAGCAGTGGACTACTCCCAGAGATCACTGAACACAAGTGAAAGTGAAGACAGTAAGGACAGTGCATCCCCTGATAGAAAGGACCATGGTAGATGTAACAAAAACAGCAAACGAGTGTACCGCATACACCTCATCTCAGCTGTAGAGCCACAACGATATAGACAACGGAAGAGGCCATCATGCACTGTTATTTCTGATGGAGAACCACTGCACGTGGTCATAGACACGGGCGCAACAGTCAATGTAATGCCAGTATCAGCTTTTAACAAACTCCACACAAAGCCCAAACTTCAAGAAAAGAAGGTCAGACTATATGCCTATGGCTGCAAGAAACCTCTGCCGGTGCAAGGATCATTCAAATCTGATTTTGCCCACAACGCCATGTACCGAGCACAAGTCTATGTCGTTGATGCTGGCTGTGAAACACTGGTAAGTTGTAGAACTGCCGAAAAACTGAAATTAATACATTTTGCTTTCAACATCCAGTGCAGAAAAATTGACGATTTGCTAAAACAATATCACAAGGTATTTCAAGGCATTGGGTGCCTAAAAGGCAGATCCATCAAACTCCACATTGACCCTACTATTGAACTAAAAGCAGTACGCCATCGCCGTTTACCATTCCACATGAGGGAAGCTGTAAGAAAAGAACTGGACAAACTAGAAGCGGCAGGCATCATAGAAAAAACATCAGGGCCGACCCCGTGGGTATCCACCATGGTAGTTGCAAAAAAAAAAAAAACAACCTAACGCACTACGAATATGTATTGACATGCGGCTTCCCAATGCAGCCATCGGAAGAGAACGCCACATTACACCGACCATAGATGAACTTATTGTTGACCTAACAGGAATGACCATCTTCAGCAAACTTGACCTTAGATCTGGATATCACCAGCTTAAACTAGCCAAAGAGTCGAGATACATCACTACATTCTCCTCCTACCTCGGATTGCGACGCTACAAACGGCTACATTTTGGAATATCCTCAGCTGCTGAGGTATTCCAGCACGAAATTCGAAAAGTCCTCAACGGCCTGGAAGGGACGATGAACATTAGTACTGACATTATCGTATATGCATCCAACGAAGGTGAACATCTCAAGCGCCTGGCAGCAGTTTTATGCAGGCTGGAAGAATCCGGACTAACCCTGAACGCAGAAAAGTGCGAGTTCGGAAAAGAAGAGTTACGTTTTTTCGGATACATTTTCAATGCACAAGGTGTGTCGCCAGATCCTGCCAAAGTCAACGACATCAAAAACACCAAGCCTCCAACATCAGTCACAGAAGTAAGGAGTTTCATGGGAATGGCGACTTACTGCACGAGATTCATTCCACATCTCGCCACCACTGCAAGTCCTCTCGGTGAACTAACCAAGAAGGACCAAAAATGGGAATGGTTGCCTGTTCATCAACAAGCATTTCAACAGATCAAGGACACTCTATCAACGTCTACAACAATGGCTTTCTTTGACATCAAAAGGCATACAGAACCTTTAGTTGACGTTAGTCCAGTTGGCCTAGGAGCTGTACTTACACAAATTGACAAGGATGGAAATGTGTACCCAATTGCTTTTGCCAGTCGTGCATTAACCAAAACGGAACAGAATTATGCACACATAGAGAAAGAAGCCCTCGCTATTTTATGGGGATGCAGGCATTTTAAAGTTTATTTACTAGGCAAACAGGCAAGAGTATTTTCAGATCACAAACCACTTATTCCAATTTTCAGAGGATCCGCACCTCATCCACCAGCACGTATTGAAAAGTGGATGCTTCACCTCCAGCCATACAATATAGAGGTGGAGTACCGACCAGGAACAGACAACCCAGCTGATTATTTGTCTCGTCACCCACGACCAGCCACAGAGGAAGAAGAACATCATGCGAGGGAAACGGAGGAACATGTTTGTCATGTGGTAGCCTGCGCCGGACCGCAAGCTTTAACCCTGCAAGAGAGAGCCCATGAAACTGAAACATACACCATCCTAACCCACACCATAACCGCCATCCAGTCAGGAAATTGGAAAAACTTCCTTGCCTCTGTGGCTCAACGCACTGCAGCGGCCCGGGTCAAACGTTCATCCCTTTTTGGAATTTGTCACAAACTTACTGTAGCTCCCGAAGGGGTAATACTAAAAGGCCACCGCATTGTACTACCTACCTCGTTAGAAGAGCGAGCCCTCAGATTAACTCACAGCGGGCATCAAGGTATCATGAAAACAACAGCATACTTGAAATCCAGGATGTGGATGGCCAACATACAACAGAGGGTAATGGAGCTAGAAGGATCATGTGCAGCCTGCCAGGCCACCTGGAGAGCTGAGAACCCTTGTGTTAGTACCCCAAGAAGCAGTAAACGGTGGGAAGCTGTCGGCATCAATTTTTGCACAATTGCCAGAGAGGGTTACCTACTTGTCGTAATTGATGAATTCAGCAGATATCCTGAATTTGAATATGTGGCATCCACCGATGCTAAAAACATGACTGTTGCATTAGAGAAAATATTTGCCATACATGGAATAGCATCAGAAATCAAAAGTGACAATGGGCCACCTTTCACCAGTCAAGAACTATGTCAATTCTTTCAGGACCTGAATTTACGGCACAAACGGATCACTCCATGGTGGCCACAGGCGAATGGTGACGCTGAACGATTTATGGGGTCACTCAACAAAGTGATTTGCATCGCCAAGGAAAAATGACATTCATGGCTGAAAGCAGTGTATGGTTTCCTGAGATCTCACAGGCAGACCCAGCACTCTTCGACAGGAATCAGCCCAGCAGCACTCATGTTTGGGGTACCCATACAAGCAGGACTACCCATACACCCCCAATGGGTAGCACCTGAACCAGATTTTCCAACCATAGAGTTAAAAAGAGTAAAACGGAATGAACAAGAGAGCATTTCTCAACGAGCCAGCCATCGGGAGCTAATACCCGGAGACACAGTTATGGTAAAGAACCGAGCCACTCCAAAGAAGATGTCCCTCAATTTTGAATGCCAGCCCTGGACAGTCAGTGCCACGAATCACAGTATGATTATGGCTACTCGAGGAAGTGAGACTGTGGCGAGAAACATTTCACACTTCAGGAAAGTACCACCTGAATTATGGGAAGAGAACCAGGAAACGGTGAGAGAAAGAACTGGATCGCCCTACCGACCTTTAAGTCAAACACCCTACCGACCGTCAAGCCAAGTGACACCTGGACTCTCTGAGACACCAAGAGAACCAAAAACTCCCAGTCGGCAAAAAAATGAAATCCAGCTTGAGAGCCCTTTGGCAGATAGCCCAGAAAGAAGCAATTCTCAATACCACTTAAGGGAAAACCAAAACCATCACCTCGCCTGCAAGGTTATGGGGTGGATGGGATCTACCAGCCAGTGAGCCTGCCCAGATAAAGCTGAGAGACTAGAATGGACTACACCTGTTAAATGTTTATATTGGTTGTTGCTAAAAAGGTTAAAGACATTCCAAGTTGGGGAGGAATGTGGTGTAATGTGCTGGAGAGTGGCTGGTCACGCGACACAGGACATGTGGGGTCACTGCAGATCCTGTGGGGAACTAATGAGTGAGACTACGGATACTTCAATGTTTGTGTTAGAGGAGTTTGACCCAGACTTTATGAAGCTTTTTCGAGAATTGTCATGTTATAATAGAGAATATTAAGAGCATTTAATAGACGTGATGTAAGGCTTCTGGGATGAGTGTTCTGTTTTGAGTATCTCGGAGTGGTATGGGTGAGTAGGGGTGTCATGGCTTTTGGTTTTAGTGAAGTGAAATTTGTCATGAGTATAAAAGCAAGTTGAAATGTCACAATTAATGCATGTTTTAAAAGGATTGGAAGATGATATTTACATGCTTAACTTTGGCTTTTATTCAGGTTGCCAGACAATGTGGTACCATAAGGGTGATGTCATGCAAACATTATAAAATGAGTTTTGGGTTTCAGGTCATCGAGCAATTTATGGACTTTTTAGAGAGAACTATGCAAAAATGTTCATTTCTATGTTAAGTTTTGTTCACCTTTGATTAATTGTCTACTTTTTGAGAACTCATTCAACTGTTTAGGTAGTTTAGTGTGTCATACGGTGGTCCTGAGCACAATGTAATTTCTGAGGTGTTATTGGTGATTTGTGGAATGCATTTGGGGTTGTGATGCGATTTTCAAAATTGGAAAAAATTATGTGTTGGGTGAGGTTAATGTTCCTGGTAGAGAGTTTGATGTGCGATTACAATGTGTTTGAAGGAAGTTTTGAAACTCCGGTTTTGGTCTATTTGGCCATGCGAGTGGATGTGTTGTAGAAGAGTTTGGGAACTCTGAGGTTTGGCAATTCTGGCCATGCTATATTGGTTGAAGAGAGTTCGGGAACTCTGACTTTGGCCTTTTATATTTGGTGAAGGGGGGTTTGGGAACTCTGACTTTGTTGTTTGGCCAAAGTGTGTCTGAAGGGGGTTTGGGAAAGTACAGTTTAGTGTTTATGAAGTTAAGAGGCTCAGGATGTTAGTGGTTATACATTTCTGAGACTATGGGGTGAGTTTCCCGGGACACAGGGTGAGTTTTCAGACGTTTATGTATGTCTGTATTTATTCCATGTGGTTTAGCTCCATGGAGTTAAGGGCAGATAAATATAAGGATATGTGTTTTTTTTCTTGTATGTGCCGTTCCGTATGTGTAGTGGAGGGTGGTGTTAGTACTGAATCATTGTTGGTTGTAATGATGGAGGTTTGATACTGGTTTCGTTTTGGGATAGGTGGGAGCTGGTCTCTTTGATATGGTTTACTGAAGGGCCCGCAGTTTTGTTGGTTCAGTGTGTTAGCACTTGGGTTATGGCTTTAGTTGAGGAATATTGTTTGGTAGTTTTGACTCTAGGTCGCTATGATTAGGAGGTTTGTCTTATTGTTCTTTGCTTTAAGGGAGGGAGATATGTAAGGACTCATCACTTATGGTGCAAGAGTTAGGATCTTTCTGTGTGTCATGCAACAGGAATGGAATGCAAGGTTAGGTGGAATGTTGCGTGCATGTTAGGTTCGATTGTGACGGTTGGTGAGTGAGAGTGCCAGCTTATGAAGGGGCTGGTGGATCTGAACATCTACATTACAACTTAAATTAGCACAAAGAATTAAATAAATGTGCTTAATTATACCGAGCCTCCTGACTTTATGTACAGACAACGAGCTTCATTACAGACATTTAAAACAGCACAGTAAAGATATCCTAGTTTGTGCCTTAACATCCACAGTGTGATTAAAAACCATTGAAACTGATTTTGTAACCCATATTGGGTTGTTGTCCCCACCACAGCCAAGTGTTACGCATATAAATAAAATAACTTTAAAAATCAACATGCATTATGGGTTATTATACACAATAGATATGACAACATAATAAAGAAACAGACCGTCTTATTAATTGTCAAAATATATATTTATAAAAAAAACATATTTAATACCGAAAGGAAAAAAAAAAGGTTATATCACAAACATTTCAAAGCATAAAGGCTGAAAAGTTACACTTAATACAATGGAGAATGGAAAAAAGTGATACCACAAACATTTCAATGCATAGCGGATGAAAAGACATATTTTAAAACCAATACAATATAGAAAGGACAAAAGGTAATACCACAAACATTTCAATGCATAACGGTTGAAAAGTTATACTTTTAAAATCATTTCAATACAAAAAATAAATAATATATACATTCAGACAATGGGCCATTTACACTAATCAGACAGCCAACTAAGAGGAAATCATCTCTTGCGAGGGCAAATGACTCAGAGGTATACACAGGTGTGTCATTGGGCCTCATTACGACCCAGGCGGTAAGGGGTTTACGGCGCTGTAAACAGCGCCGACCCTTACCGCCTGAATACGAGGTCCCTTAGCGCCATGGCGGATTTAACACCTGCTTTTAGCAGGTGTTAAAATCCATGGCGCTAAGGGACCATGGAGTTAATTACGCCACCGTAATTTACGGTTGCGTAATTAACGCCTTCCCCACTCCCATTATGCCCTATGGGGCAAAAATGGGAATGGGGAAGGGTAAATGGGGATTGGGGACTTACCGCCCCGCCAAGGTCGGAATGGGGCGGTAAGTCCGCCAACCACCATGGCGTAAACTACGTTTAAAGTCACGGCCCAGGCGGTAACTTACCGCCTGGGTCGTAATGAGGCCCATTGTTGTAGTGTGAGGAACTGGTTAAGCATTCCTTAAAACTCCAAGTATTCCTCCTCGCTTGGATACTGGTGGATCTGTGTCTGTTTATAGGAGTGATTGTTCGGGTGTATCTAGAGGGCTGTGTGATGTTGTGGTGGGGTAGCAGGAGTACCAGTTTTTAACCTCACCAGAAGTCGCCATTAGGTAACATTACCTAAAACGGATATCAGTATATTTAAATCAACAACAGACTGCACAAACTTACTCCAGCTGCTGGGGACGTTGTCTAGATGCTTTCTGACAAAATAACTCTTGTTGCAGCTAGAAGGCCCAGCCAGTACACTCGCAGATGGATGTTATTGTCTGTTATCCATAACACCAAACATTTAAAAACTGTAGGGATGCGTCAAGCCACACGCTGCCAACGTCCTCTTATCAAAAACGATGCTGAGCATATACTGCAGAATCCTTGTACTAATCTCTCACTGCTTTTTATCACGGACAATACACGGGTGTGTAACAGCGATAAACCGTGGTGTTGTACACGCATATCCCTTACAAAGGGCTGTACCAGATCTTTCACACTGTAAAAATGTATCTTGGCTATATTGTTAATGTTCAGCGTTATGCTTTTTCACTTTAATACTGGCGGTCCCTAGAATTGTGCGATTGATGTATGTTTTGGGACCCGCATGCAAACTCCACCATTTATTTGCCAGGGTTTAGCTCTGAAATTAGATCCTCTAAATAATCACTGGTGGGTGGAATGACCAATAATGCTAGCGGTGTCATTATACAGAACCCTGTCTTGTAATTGCTCCATCATAGCATAAAACTTGAAGCACGCGTGAGCGTTTGTGAAAGAAGTCATTAATATATTGGTATTGGGGGGTGCTAGTGAGCCCGCAACCAAGATGGGTGCCTTTGTTTCAGCACTGCTGGGACCGTCTGATGGGGGAGGCCAAACCTGCACCCACCGTTAGAGCAAATGCATACAACTGCAGGGCCGTGTGCATTAACAAATAGCCCACCATTTGGAGAAGACCAGATCTGCCTGGGGGCAGCTGTGCGCAGCTGTGAGGAGGTGAAGGCTGCACAACGTGGCGTGCCAAAGGCAGACCGTGCTGGAGTGAGGTGAGGCGGGACGTCGTGGGAGTGAAGGCTGGATGACTCGGCACAGCTGAGGCATCCCATGCCGGAGTGAGGCAGGATGGAAATGCTGCGTGTGCCGGCAGCTATCGAAGGCGTAGCGCCAGTGTACCTCGGGCTGGGCAGTTCTGTATGGAGCGGGACCCTCAGAGGTACTGGGGCCGGCGTCCCTCCCACCTTCTAGAGAGAACAGAGGAAGTAGCAGCGAAGTCCAGCGAGATCACCCAGTGGGATCGGTGAGTGAAACCGGCCCTCCAGTGGGGGCAGTGTGAAGAGCAGCACCTGCAGCAGTGACCAGGCCGCCTAGTCAGAGTCACCTGCGTCACATGCAGGGGTGAGGGAAGCCTTGACAGACGGAATCTCCAAGGGAACCGCAGCGAGACCAGCTGCATTGGCTGCATTGGCTGCATTGGCCCGTCGCCTACTGAGGTGCCTGCGCCTTGGGCTGGACGGGCCCCCCATACGTAACACTGGCACTGAGGTGATCTGTGCCTGCAGTCCGGAGTTGGGGGGCCCCTGTTCCTCAGAGCTGCCAAGTGTCTATGAGCAGAGGGCTTCACGCATCTCTCTAAGGGTGAGCACTGCACAGAACCTTTGCAGCACCATAGTGGATTGGGGGATCATTAGTGCCATCAAATCTGGGGAAGCTGATTGGACGTTATGTTGGATGCCCATACCTTAAGCAAAGGGCCAGTGGAGACTTTAATGCTTGGCTGAAATTAACCCTCGTGGAGAAGACCTGCCTCACAGGCGCTGTCCTTGGGTGCTGATACATATTTCTGGTACCACTGCGGATAAGAAAACACAGACGGTTTGTCACCCTATGAGAGCTGTACACATCCTAGCTGCGCCATCGGTGTGCAGGGAGCCACCACTACCGGCAGAACTGGAGGGCGCGCACAAACTGTCAGCCTAATGCCCGTCCCCAGGGGAGAGATCATCGGAGACCCTGACGGCCAGGTGAAAAAAAGCTATGGGACGGGGTGCCTGCTCCACCAGCGTGGGCGCTGGGTGCCGGGCCACTACCATAAGGACACTGTGCATGTTGTCGGAGGGCGGAATGCCGCTGTCCACAGAGGAATGCGGGAGATTGCCTTGCTTTCATGCGGAATGCCTACAATTTGGGTGGAGGATCAAGGGTGACCCCAGCACCTGGCTGAAAACCGCCCCAGGGCATACTATTCTTGACACTGGTGCAGCTCTTGAGCACCAACCTGCATGTCTTTGGCCCCTACGAGGGAGCAGGCAACGTCCTCAGGAGGGCCTTGGGCTGTGGGGAGTCCGCGGCCAAGAAGGGGAAAGAACCACTGGTGGAACAAGCTGTACTAGGTTCCCCCCCTCCGGTTGCGAGGACTGGCTGTCCTTCCCCGGGCATCCGCGAGCCAGCCCCCATTGAAGTGACTGGCTTCCCCAGGCTGCTCCTGATGGTGCTGACAGTAGCACACATGATCAGCATGATCAGTGATGTGTAACTTGGCTTGGGTGGGATAGAACCCTCATTGTCCACCTAAGGACTTAGCCTCAAACTACAGTTGGTGAGTCCAGAGAGTGTATAGGGGCACAGTGTCTCTCTGGTGACTATACAGAGCAGAGATAAGAGGCGAGGCTGCATGGCCAAGGGAAACAAGCAACAGTCTCGTCTGTCCTTCTCCAAGAAGGAAGGCCTGAGAGGGGCAGGTGAGAAGATGCTGACAGCTCGAGACAATCCTGGTGAAGAATAGGCCCCCTTGAAGTCCACTAGCAGGGCACTGGCATCAGAACTTAGCCTGGTGCTGGCGGAGATGCGGACCCGATTTGCGTCTATCAACACAAAACTTGATGGTTGACCGTATGCACGAACGTATTCAGTAGGAAAAAAGTTGAATATCAGAGACAGAACAAAGGGTGGGGGCCCTAGCGGATACCAGTGATGAAGCAGTGCAAGGGAGAGGGAGGCCTCCGCAATCAAGGAAAGAAATTAAGACCTGGAGGCGACATCCCGGAAAAACAATATCCGAGTGGCGGTGGTCCCCGGAGTCTGTCCCACAACAGAATATGGAAGCCTTCATGGAGAAGTTTGTCCAGGAGGTGCTGCTTTCGCCCCCAATGTCATCTCAATTCCTAATTTAAATAACACACCTGGTGTCACAAGTGGCTCCAAGACCAAGCCAGAGCCTGCAGCTGATAATAGCACGCCTGATAAATTACAGGGATCTTGATGCAATCCTACGCATAACTCCAGAGACGTACGAGAACTCCCTAGTATCATTCTGTCCAGATTTCACCCCGTCGGTGCAGAAGGCTGCCCTCTCTTTTGTGGCGGCAAAACACGCCTTCCGACAAAGAGGATTACAATACGATATTCTGTATCTATCCAGGCTGCGGCTGCAGCATGGAGGCCAAGCGCACATCTTCATGGATCCGAGAGCTGTGCACGACTACCTGGAGACACTACCAAAGGCGTGAAGTAGCTATTGACATTTTTGTTTGTTAAATTGGGGGCCAACCCAGCACTGGACTGTTTGCTATGAAGTTGGTGGAAAAGAGAACTCTGACAGCCCATAATAGCGGCTCCCCCTGAGAATCTAATACTGTCCTAATGTCTTTACTGGTGGGTCATAGATATGCAGGCCCATGTCATGAGTCAGTCCAGCTGCTGAGTCAGGTTTTTATTACAACAGCCTCCCCCCGAGGTCTGCAGAGGCAGGCCAGCCTCTGAGTTGTGGTCTCCGTTGTCAATGGGTGTGGGCCGATGTTGACTGTTCCAAGGCTGGGGGTTCTGGGGGTGGGTCAATCCACTGCTAGTCGGGGGTGGGCAGTGTGGAAGGCGAATAGTCTGGGTGCTGGTGGGTGGCACAAGAATGGGGTTATGGGGGTAAATTGGGGGCATGTTGGGGGTTGTTATTGGAAAATGATTCACGTATCATGTACACAAGGTATACTGGAAGCATGGGGTAGGAGCACATGGTGATAAGGCAGGCCTGGTTGAAACAATGCTGGGGTCACGGCTAACTGTAAGGTTGTAAACTGGAATGTTTGGGGGCTCAACAACCCACTGAAGACCCGCAAGGTGATCCAGTATTTTAAGAGGCATGGAGTTAAGGTGGCCCTCCTACAAGAAACTCACCTGGTCGAGAGAGGCAACAAGGGAGTTGCAAGGTCCTGGGGTGAGTGCAAATATTACACATCTTACTCCACTTACTTACTCTGGGGTTATGGTACTTATACACAAGTCCCTTCAGTTCCGCACACCGGAAACAGTCATTGACCTGGTTGGGCGGTGTGTGGTTGCCTCGGGGTGTTGGTTAACATCAATGGGCCGAATGTGGACGACCCCCTCTTCTTCTAATTCCTTCTATCCTAGTGCTACAAATATTTGCATACTAATACTGTATGGGCAGGATATCTCAATCTTGTTCTTGACCCAGAGAGGGACAGATCGGCAGGGGTTTCCCGCCAGTGGACTAGAGCAGTAGAGATGTTGCGGAGGTTTATAGCCGAGTTAGAGCTAGGTTATTTGTGGCGGCTGCTCTAGCCAGAGGGCAGGGAACATACATTCCATTCAACAGTCTACAACACCTCTTTGTGTATAGATTAGATTTTAGCAAGCTTAACCCTTATACGCAGGACGGTTGATTGTACTCTTCTCCCCAGGATGCTATCTGATAATTCCCCTGACCTCTGGTCAATGGACTCAGGGGACAAGATGGTCTCCTGCCCCTTCTGGAAGTTCAAGGCTGCTGCCCGTTCCAACATAGTATTTAGAAGCAAAGTGCTGAGCCTTTTCAAATTATACTTTCAGGAGAACCTAGGAACGATCTCTTCGATGAGCTCCATGTGGGAGGGGTTAAAGGTAGTACTGCCGGGGGGATGTCTGTCCCTGAAACTGGGTCTTCTAAAGACCATACGTAGACAACTGTCCGAGACTGACTTGAAAATCAAGGGACACAAGAGTGGGGTTAAGGTGGGAGAGGTAGCCACTAGAAGGACAGGACTCAGGGAAGTGCTGCATCTCTTCAACACCTTGGCGGACCATGAGATTAAATACTTAGCATGCCCAGCCCTGGCCCACCGATATGGGGAGGAGGGTAGGCTGGGAAGACAGCTGGCAGTACTGATTAGATGTGAAAGCGGAGACACTGTTACCAAAAACGAAGCCGGCAATATGATCGTGAAGCCGGCAAGGTGATTGTGAAATCTGACGCTATCCTGGAAGTCTTCCGCCAGTACTACTACGAGCACCTATATTTATATTTGTATTTGGATTTTATTTATTTTTAGTGCGCGCCATGCCCAGATGCATCAGGGCGCAAAAACTTAAAGGCAGTTACATAAATATACACTAGACGTGATCTTGGGTCACGCTATAAAACAGTTACAGTTACATACAATATTGGGTGAACTAGGATTAAAGTGTTCTAATTTTGTTAAAAATACAAATATAATACATATATATATATATATATATATATATATATATATATATATATATATATATATATATATATATATATACATTACAAAGTTAGAACGATCTTGAGCAAGTTATCATGAAGGCAGCATAAGTTAAGCAAGGCATAATTTAAAATAGGTTGGTGGAACCAAAGGAGCTAAAGCTGGTGAAAAATAACTTTTAGGTGATTGCTGAGATCAAGGACTAAATCAGATTTGAGCAAAGAGCCATGATTTTGTTTTCTGTTTGAAGGAAATATTTAAGTCTCAGATCTGATGTTAGTAGGGAGAGAGTTCCAAAGCTTGGATGGCAAGACAGGGAAGATCACGCCCCCAGCTTTTTGAAGTTTAAATCTAGGCAAAGATGGGCTGTGTGTCTGAGCAATTCTTTGCGGTTGGGTGGAAGTGTGGCGAGAAAGGCGGTTCGATAGGTAGGGGGAGGCCTTGTTGGCCAGGCATTTGTGAGTAAGGGCAAATGATTTGAGGGAGATTCTCTGCTTGACAGGGAGCCAATGTAGATTGGTTCTGAATTCAGAGATATGTTGGTTTCTAGGAGAATTTAATGCCGCTCCAATGGCATTGTTCTGGGTGATTTGGAATTTGTTCCCCAAGTAAAAGGCACTACAATGGTCAATCTTAGACATGATGAGAGTTCTGGCTAAAGTGATGCTGGTGGGGGTAGTCAGAAAAAGTCTGCAGGCTGCAATGAGTTTACAGGTACATGCCAACGCTGATCTGACTGCGTTAGTTTGTCGCACCAGGGACAGAGTGGAGTCAAGATAGATACCTAAAGTTTTGGGGTCCTTGGAGACCTTAATAATGTTGCCATCTATGATGAAAGACTGATAGGAGTGATCTAATTTATTAAGATGTTGAGTGGATCCCAGGATGAGGAGCTCCGTCTTGTCATCATTGAGGCATGGGCCATCCAAGCCTGGATGACGAGATATACGTCTATCAATGCCTTAGTGTCAATTGTGTAGTCACCTGTGATAGGGATGAGTATCTGGGTATCAAAGAGCGGTTTAGTAAACACATTGTAGAGTGTGGGTGACACGCAAGATCCTTGAGGGACACTGCAATGAGTCGGAGAGTGGGCGGCAGAACGGAGGTGCTGGCACAAGATTTGGTGATTAACCAGATCAAAGGCCACGGAAAGGTCTAGGAGTAGTAGCATGTCTAATTTCCCATTTTCTTTCAAGACTTCAATTTGTGTTTTCAGATCTATCAGAGCCGTTTTGGTCCCATGCCTGGGACGGAAGCCAGATTGTCTTAGACCCAGGAGGTTGTTAGATTCCAGATAATCTTGAATCTGCAGGTATGCAGCACGGTCTAGTATTTTAAGCATGAAAGGGACGGTGATGATAGGTCTGTAGTTGTTAGGTATGCTTGGGTCGAGGGATGTTTTTTTAAGCAGTGGTATGACCCATGCGTCCTTAAGACTGTCTGGAACAATACCTGTTTTAAAAGAGGCATTCATAAAGGCCGTGATGAATGGGGCAAGGTCCTGTGCGGATTGCTTAATAATGGGAGCAGGGCAGGAATCGCCTTGACAGTTAGAAGGTTTGATTCTATTGATAATGTCTTTCACTTCAGAGATAGAGAGAGGCGAGAAGAAAAAAGGTTTGAGTTTAGGTGGGGCCAAGGGGACAGCCCTTAATGGAGTGGTTGGACGATTATCCAGCTGCAGACAGTTTTGTTTGTCTTGGATTTTGGATTGGAGGGATGAGATTTTATTCAGTAATGCTGTCTGGATGTTTGCGAACTATTGGCTATCTTTAATACAGGTGTCCAGGAGGGGTGGCGGGAGATTCAAGCTCCTTTAGGATCTTAAATAGTTCTTTAGTGTTTGAGTCTGCTTGCATGATACGATTGTTAAAATACTCCTTTTTAGCATGGAAGATGGCATCTATATAGTTAAGGGAGGCTATGATGAGATGATCCTTGTGAGCATCCGACGGATGACTTTTCCAGCGATTTTCAGCACAGCGTTTAGCTTTGCGGAGCACTCTTAGCTGGGGTGTAAACCATGAGTTAAGATGCGCAGGTGGTTTAGGCTTCCTAAGTTTTATGGGTGATTGAGTTTAGAGCTGAGAGCATCGTGTGGTTGTATGTGTCCGCCAGGATTGTGGGATCCAAGCAGGAGTGTGTAACCTTGTTAAGGGAGGGGAGTAACAGAGGGAGTAGTTTCTCTCTAGTTATATCCCTTTATTTCTAGTGGGGAAGGCTGGCGCCATATACGTCTAGGAGGTCGCTCCCAGCCCTGTAGCTGGAGCAATATGTGCATGAGGCGGCTCTGCCTGCATCACATCAAGCTGAGGCCCTCTTGTAGCCCATTACACATAACAACATTCTGCTTGCTATACGTGCCCTCCCTTCAGCTAAGGCTCTGGGCACGGATGGAATCACGGCCAAATTCTATATGGAGCTAGGCCCTGAGATAGCCCAACACCTGCAGTCCATTTGGGAGTAGGCAATGATGGTGGGCCACCTCCCCCCGACCATGCAGGAGGCAGTAATCACTTTGATACTTAAACCCGAGAAGGATCCCACGAAGTGCTCCTCGTATCGCCCCAGCTCTTTGCTGCTGAACCTTGACACAAAGATCTTTGCTAAAGTACTGTTGGACCGGCTGCTCCTGTATGTTTCCACCATAGTCCATGCAGACCAGTCAGGCTTTATTCCAGAGAGGTCGACATTGTTGAATCTGCGTAGACTCTTCGCAATCCTAGCCCAGATAGACCCCAAGGTGCAGGCAGTTGTGGTGCTGCTCGATATGGAGAATGCGTTCGACTCCGTGGATTGGAACTACTTATTTGAGGTTTTGCAACGGGTATGCACTCCAGAGTATTTTCTGTCGGTGGTGTGTCTGTTGTACACTGGCGCGAACGCCCAGATTGGTTTGGGCGGCAAGCGATCCATGGCCTTTCCCCTGAGCCGGGGAACGAGACTGCCTGCTGACGCTGCTGCTCTTTGCACTGGCGAAAGAGCCAATGGCGGCCCAGCTACTTAAACTGCAACTGGCAAGAGGATTGGCAATGGGGAGGGGCACAAGGGAGCTGGTATCACTGTATGCCGCCAATGCTATTTTATACCTTAAGGATTCTGGAATTAACCTAGGTCCACTGTCGCAAAGAAAGCAGGATTTGGACGGGCATCCGAGCTTAGGATAAATTGGACCAAATCCATCCTGCTCCCACTGAACAAGCGCATGATCAAACCTGCCGATATTGGGGAAGATACATGGGAGCAGAAATCAGTTATCTACCTTGTGGTGCAGATGAGCCGTGATGCTGGGATACTGCTGAAGGAAATTCACATTCAGTATCTGAATGATTTGTGGTCTAGTGTGGATAGGTGGTGCAGGCTCCCACTTTCGCTGCTGGGTCCGATTGCAATCGCTAAAATGGTGATAGTTCCCAAACTTCTGTATATCTTTCAAAACACCCTCTGTGGCTGGGAGCTGGGTACATTGCTGGGTACTTGGCTGTGGTGCAGACCTAGCTGGTTAAGTGTGGCATAGCATCCACGGACCCGAGAATCAGCTGGGATACTCTAGCCCTCCCCTGGGAGTGTGGTGGTGTAGGCGCTCTGGATAAGGAACTGTTCTTTCTACTTGCGCAATTACCACAACACCCCCATGTGCGCATTGAGAGAGGCTTGGTTCATCCTTTTACACTACAGGGGGTCTTGATATCAAGTAAAGTAGCAGATAAATGCAAATTTGACATGTTTGGCATGTACGGTGCATGCATGGCACAGAACTTTGAAATGGTTGCCGATCGATATCCCATTCAACCCAGACCTCTCGATATGGAAAGTTGAGTGCCTTCCACTGACATGTGACAAGGCTGTATTGGAGGAATGGAAGGGGTTAGGGATTGAATGCATGGTGGACCTGTACCCTGGGGGTCATTCATATCTCAGGAATGGATTTTCGAGAAGATGGGAAGGAGACTCTATCGTACACTGCAGTATTTTAGAATCTGGGCAGCATTTAAAGCATGGTCCCCGTAGTTTCCTAGCATCCCACCGACAACTCTGCTGCTGCAGTACTTGGTTTGTTCCCTGGCTGCAAGGCGAGTAGTCTCTATGATATATCGGCTTATCCAGCGAAACCTTCAAGTGCTGATGACGGTGGAAGGAGGAAGCAGGAACCCCCTTCAGAGACAAACAATGGGCAATACTATGTGAGCGGACACATCAGGTGGGTGGGGGGGGGCATTTACCACACGACTGCAACTGATCCAGCTCAAAACTCTAGAAAGGGTGTACCTAGCTCCAGCCTGCCTCCACTTGTTTAACTATGCCAAATCGGGCAGCTGCTCAAGATGTGGTGCTGAGGCTGGTGACTTTATCCACATGTTGTGGTCATGCCCTACACTGCAGGAGTTCTGGGAGGGGGTGGTGGCGCCAGTCTCCGATATGCTGGGAAGGGCAGTACCATGTGAATTGCTATGCTGTATGTTTGGACGGTTACCAGAGACTCCCAAGCGCGATTGGAAATTGATAACAACATGTATGATAATGTTGAGGCGGTGTATTCTAATGATATGGAATGGTGAGACCCCACCTCGGTACAGACCTGGCTCAGGGACCTGATCTGGCTTAGTGATGCTGACAAAGAATACAGACTACTATACAGCCACCAGATCAGGCCCAAGAACATTTTGGGCCCCTTTGTGTCCTATTTCATGTCTCAGTGCTCAGAATCAGGAGAGGGGGTGCTATCGCCGACACTATAGGTTGAGAACTATGAGCAAATATAAGCACTTTAGGAACAGATAGGCTGGGAGGTACCCAACGGCCAAAGTTGCTACCGCACTGCTGCATGATCGTGGGGGAGCCTCGCAGCCCACCGTATGATACCTGACCTGTTTTAGACCTTGTTCATGTGCCTCAAATCGATGCTATATTGTTGATTGTATTGAGATGTAAATCATCTAATAAAGAAAGTTAAAAAAAAAAAATGTATTGGTATTGGTATTGTCTGAAGATGTAGGGTATTCCTGGCTCTGATGTTTATAATAATCATCTATGTAGCCCTGTTTAGCGGTAGCATTCACACATCGTGGTTCTTGTTTTTGCTGATGGAACATCTGAATATCCGAGCTGGAGGGTGATACACAGACGTGTATGTTTCAAACCGTCTGCAATTCGATCGTACACCAAGTACCTGTCAGCCTTCACTTTTCATCCGTATGCCTAAACCCTGCCTGTTTTGTCTCAATGCATCTAAGGTAAAGCAGAAACATTAGCTTACCATCGAATCTAGAGGGCAAAATGGTTAAGCTTTGAGTGGGTAGAGTATGCACCTGACCGTACCGAAATACTGGTCTATAGCCCTAAATTGTGTACAGATGATCTTGGGGGGCATGCTGGATATGGTTTGTCATTGCTCACTGAGGGGTATAGACTGGTGACATGTAGGTACTGTATTTGCTCACCCTCTGAGATGCAGTGGTGTAATTTCAAAGAGTTCACAGGACTACCGTATAGCACATCTTGAAGCTGTAGGGGTTTGGGTAGTTCTTTCTCTTTAAGAAAACAACCCACTTTCAGATTGTTTTGCATCATCATGCGCCACTAGTGTTCCCAGATTCTAACAACGTGAACACCTTGACTGGCTAGGAAAGTTCGTTTCAGCAGGGTTTGTCTATACAGCTGCTCATAAATAGTACCCATCAAAGTATTGAAACCACCACTGGATAACAATTGGGACATCCATGATAAAAGCAGACATTGAATTTAAAGGCTGTTTCCACCCCATGAACCAGAGCATAGCCGTTCAGCCAGTATTTATCAAAGCGTTTGTCACCACAGCCAGTTAGGGTGTGTTGTATAGTGATGTCCTCAGTCTCTGTGATGTATAAGAACCACTCAATAGACACTGTGGAACACAGTTTCTGCCTCCTGTGGTATGAATCCTGGGGAAGCAGGGTGATTGTTTCAGGTTTTACATACAATTGTCAGTAGATCTGCATATAACAACTAGACAGCGTTCTACTTTTAAAAAGGTCAACACATGACACGTGTAAACCACCCTTTTTAGTTGTTTCCAGATGGGTCATTTGAATTATACTGTCCATTAATAAATTACTCATCTGTCTTACAATGTTGACATCTTCATGACAGTGAGCCCTTAACACTTGGCAAAAGTCAAACACACCAATTTCATTCACCTTATACCATGTCATGAACTGGGCTTTCTCTCTAGGCCTATGTAGATCTGGTTAGCCACTGTGTTGAAAAGATGTGGAAACAAGCTCTTTGAGCCAGGAAATTTAAAAGCTTTTGGGAGTTTACTGAGTTTTATGTTTAAAAAGTTCAAGAGTCGATAAATCGTATCTGTAAAGGTACCGCAAAGAAAACCATAAACTTAACACCCTGTGTGATAAGTTTAACTTTACTTTGCTCCTTCGGTAGTTGTCTGAGTATGGCATTATGAGCAAAACATTTGTAGCCTGTGAATTCTAGTTAAAAAAGTGCTGACAAAATCACTCTCAAATTCCCAACAACTGTTGCCTGTTAGATGGCGGACATAAATATAGTTTGGCTTGTGGGTTACATATTCTTGGCCGGTCTTTATGCCATACAAAATATAATCCTAGCTTTTATTCTGTGGTCTTCCGGTCTTCATATATCACAGGTGTTCATCTGTGTTGACAAACTGTACTTTACACACCCGAAAGAGTATACCGCTACAATTGTGATTCTCAGGGAGAACTTTTGCACACGTGGGGCAATCAATCCATGGTCCGCAGATGACAGTGCCCATTGCAGCTTTCTGAATGTGCATGAGTAGACATGCCGCAACCTCGCAAAAGTGTGAAACTTTTGAGAAACATGAGGGTATTCTCACTCATACTCCCCTTGGATCCTCTGCGCAGGTGTGCAGGAAAAGGCCATCACTTTTGGATCCTGGCCCTGGGGGTGGAGAAGCGAGTGAGGATCACCTGGGTGAAGGGACCTTGAGGACGGGAGTGGAATACCCCTAAGAGAGACATTGTACCCCCTTTTCTTCAGTAATAGTCAACCTAACCCTCACCCAACCTTTGTAGACTGTTACAAGCCAATTCCCCTCATGATTCCACACACAAAACCTGACAGTATTGAGATGAAGAAGAGGAAACTAAGAATAATGAAGACTACCCCTCTACACCACTTAGGTACTGAGACGAGGAAGCTCCATCCCAAACACTGAGAAGGTCACCCATGCCTGCCTAACTATGGTCAGGCAGGTTTAATTAACCTAATACACCTGCAGCATGTTAGAAGGCTGCAGGTGCATAAAATGAGCAGAAGAAAGCCGGGGAGCAAAGGGCGCGGGGTGACAAACTGCAGTTTCTTCTTGGCCCGGGAGGGCTTCCATACACACGAGGATTAGGCTGCAGGCCATGCCCCCTTCCTTCACTACCAGCTTCATTCTCCGCCAGGTCCGAAGCCCGCCGTGGATCAAAGGGAACATGTTGACAAGCAGCAGCAGCAGTTTCTTCTTGATCCTGGAGGGATTTCATACACTCGAAGATGGGGCTACAGGTCACGCTCCCTTCCTTCATTACCAGCTTCACTTCCCGCCAGAGCCAATTCCGCCAGGCAGCAAAGTGCACAAGGTGTTGAGGCAATCGATGGTGTCGCTAATCTGATACCACCTCCCGCTGGTTGAAGGCACATTGAAAAGAAAACAGAAAGGAGGGTTACCACTGTAAAACTCTGTGATCAGGTGAGGAGTGCAAAGACGTGGTGGGCTTTTCTCTAATAGTTTCTGAACTGTTCTGTCATGTCTGATTAAGTCAGTTCGGCCATGGTCACCTCTCCATTCTTGCATCCAGTTGGCACTGAAATGGCGACGGTAGCAATGATTACTGATGCTGGTGCTTCTCCACTTTTACCCTTATCCTCAACAACACAAAGCCTGCTTGTACCCCATACTACAAAGAGGAGATTGTATCAGTGAAACAGAGGCTACAGGATCTTCTCTCCTCAGCCGTGACCTAGCCGACAACAATCCAAGAGTCCACAGCCCAGCTATGATAATGAGCAAAGCCTATAACTTGATCAACAAAATTAATACATTTCTGGGGAGTGCCCTGTCCAGCCTGGGAGGGACTGTTGATATCCCCCACCCAAAAAGCCACTCTGATTGACAGGTCAAAGGGAAAATCTCCATACAATTAGGGTGTTCAGCCCACACCGAAGGCTAGTTATCCTAGGTCTCTTCACATTTTCAGTTATTTTGTGTGCCCAGCACCGAGGCACTAATGAGTGGGCTGCACCCCACACACAGAAATTAAAGATTAGAAAAAGTTGACTTTAGGAGTTTAGATTTGAACAGAGCTTACCTATCTGTGCCAACTCACAATACTCAACAAAATCTCCCTACCACACACTAAAGACAACTTTTGCCGAGTTGCCATTGTAGCCAGTCCAGCGGTGAGTGACGCCTCTTTAATGTAAATGGAAAGGGCAGGCGTCATGTACTGAAGAAAGCCCCTCTGGGCTCATGTGAATCACTGCATGCGCCAATCATCGATGCTTTTACCCCTCCCCCATCCGATTAATTGCCTCTAATTTTACATCTCGATCTCTAATGCCCCAGGTCATGATGGTTGTGAGTAAGCCCCAGGTACAGCATTATTGTGTCACTGTTCTTGTTACACCTACATTTCCACCTACACAGAGGCAATTTATGTGGCCCTTGCCATCAATGCAACACCTGGACACCTGGAAACAGGAACGCAAGATATAGAGGGTCAGAAAAACGGGGCCACCACTGAAAGGACCATATTCTCAACACTACTGCACCACACTGCCCATTATGCAACTGGTGCACGATACTTGACTGAGTGGAAAAGGAACCCAGCGGGGTTAACCCCTCTGTCTCAGCCCCTTCTGGAAATTCTGCTGGCACCACTTCATCCTCTGTCCCACTCCTCGCTGAGGTATCAGTTCGGGTTTGCCATTGTTTTCTATTTTTTTCTGAATGTGTGGCTTTAAAGAAACGTCTATTATTGCTGCTAGAAAAGGGCAGATGTATTGGGAGGTGTATTCCAGGGGAGCATCAGTTAAATAGTACGGCTGATACAGAGGGATTTGGCCCAGTAGCTCAGAATCATTGCATCACCCCAGAATTAGATGTAATCCAGTTGGTTATGAGTGGCTCCATGGCACCCATTGAGATGGTGCCTGTAAAGGAGATGGGGGATCAAATAATAACTGGTACTATCTCCCTCTTCAAAAACCACCAAGTTGTGTTCCACAAACCCCAAGGGGTGCCACCATAGCGATCTCAAAGACGGGGCTCAATACACCTTGCAGGGGGGGCAAGCCATGGATGAGGGCTGCCATAGCAGACCACAGAGTGACCACAGCTGTGCTAAATTGTAGTGCACCACATTCAGAAGTTCCACATTTGCAAATTATTCATCCCTCAGAAATGAGATATGGAAACAGGGAGGAACTGATGAAGAAAGGGTATGGTATACATGCACAGGGTCCCTAAATGTCGGAGTGATAAGCCGGAAACAAGAGACTCCCTTCTAAATAAGTGCACACACGGGCTAAAAACAGTCTATGGATGCTATTCTTTGATTTGGGAGGACAGTTCATGCTGCAGAACACAAACTTATAATGAGGGCAGTTCTTTCGTTTACATCCGTATAGAATTCAGAGACACGAGATTAACCACAGATTTGCTAGGAATTGTGATGCAAAAGCTCTCAATGACAAGAAGTTTGGTTGTTATTAGTGACCTCTTACCTTGGAAGGATGCTGACCCTATGAGAACTATCGTCCCACTGGGTATTGGGCTTCATCCTTCAAATCTCTCTGGAGCCAATCTCGTCCCATTGGGAAAAAGATCTATGGGGTGTAGCAACGGAGTTGGTGAAACCTTGTATGGCTTAAGCAATCAGCGAGTTAATTGCCCTGATGCAGCAGATAGTGAAATTGCATTAGTGTCTGTCATTGAGGCTACTAGTGTCCCTTAACATGGGGGTCAATTGGCCTCTTCTATTAATATTGGAACTGTTTATGTGCAATTGATGTATAGGTGTACTTCAATGGCATTATGGTCGAATAAAGTTAATGATGATATATGATAAAATGAGCGACCAACAGAGAGGGAGTCCACAAAGAGAACAAACAAGGAGAGACATGAAGGAGAAGTAGGGAGACAAGCAAGGGACCCGCTCTTCGAGGGATAGCCAAGGTGGAACTGTATGCCAAACCAGGACACCAGCAGACCCAGGCCTCACAGGACGCTGTCTGTGTTTTCAAGAAGGAATAAGGGTAGCCGGGCTAGCATTGGTGGTGTTCCCCGTACCAGAAGCATAGCAGAAACTGCAGCAGAAACTGGCAGGAGCAGGCCGCTGGCGACTGTCAGAGAGACACATGAACACTAGTGAGCTCCTTGACGACCTGCAGGCAACAAGAACACAAGAACTGCAACACAGGAGCTCCAAACAGGGCTGCAGGCAAGTGCCCGTCCACCTATTGAATGTCAAACTATATTAATACATAATCTTGTAAGAAACCAAGGTATACTGAATGCCTAACTACATTTAACATTAACGTTGTAAGAAACCAAGATATGCTGAATATCAAACTATATGAAAACTTAATATTACAATGAAATTCAGATTTACTGAATACCAACCTATTTGAGACTTTAACTTTTGAACATCGCATTACAGGGAAAAGTCCCATTAAATTATACAAGAACATTGAATTGCAAACTGTAAAACTCCTTTACCTTGAGACAATGCAAGTGTGCATTCAACCTTGAATCTGATTAAGAAATATAAGAATTCTTTTGAACTCTGAATTGAAACTCAAATTATAGTAAAGTAGTGTTGCACAGTGAATTATATCTAACCTTACAATTGACTACAATAAAGACTAAAGAAAGCATGAACAATGAACTTGTGAGTGAATGCAGTGTGGCAGGACAATTACTTTACGAAGGGTGCGTGATACATGGTGATACATGATGGCAGGGTCATGAGGCAATCCATGAAAATCCAAAGGATATAAGATTGCACCCTAAAAGCCAGGAAACCAACACATAAGAGTCAAGTAAGAGTGGCTTGGCGCACAGGAACAAGTGCCAAGGATCTTGTATGTTGTGCTGAGAAGTCCTGGGACCCTGGATACGTGCAATGTTATGGGTGGATCATGTGGTCTGACAACTGTGCCTAGACCAGAGGAACCTGAATGGTGAAAGATAAAAACTCTCTGAAACCAGCCCAATGAGAGTCCATGGATCCTGGTACTGTGACCTGTGATGGGTGGACCGTGTGGTTTGACAACTGGGCTTAGACCAGAGAATCCAAACTGGTGAGAGCTAAAGACATCACAAACCAAGCTCAGCAAAACCACTGTAACAATTTTGAATGACTCTTGTTGTCTTGGGAACAGAATCCTGAGACCCTTTTGTTCTGGATTATACTACTTAAAACTTGTGTAAGGGAACCCTAAGGATTGGTCGTGAACTATTGTGTTGCTTTTGCTTGGCCACGTGGGGAGAACACTTACACTTACGTTTCCCCGGCCCCCTGGCAAAACGAGTTATTGAACTCAGACAGGCAAGAAATCACACATAGGCTAATTGTTATTATAAAACAAATGGCTCGTTACAGGCCCTTTATTCACACAATATATGAATATATGAACTTGGAATACATAAACAAACATACACTTCGATATATAGAAATATAGATATAAATGGCATCACCGTTAGTAAAGACATCGAAGACCACTTCATCTTGGCCACTACAACACTGATTAGTCCCTCAGCAGGTAGGCAAAGAGATCACTCATGCTAGTGGGGTCTGAGACGGAGCGTCCTCCCTCTCAGCGAGACTACCTCACCTGGGGGTCCAAAGTCTAACTAACTTTGCCACGCAATGTCCTCTCCTTTATGGGGGCATATCCCCGCCCTTCTCAGTTTTGTCTGCCCTCGGCCGAAGAGCAGATCACAAGTCGGAGGGACAGAGGGTGGAAAAAAACCTGGCAAAAGTGGAAAAACCCAGTACCCCTCTGCTCGTATTCATTCCCAGAATCCCTTATCATGCACCTACAGGACGCTCCGACTACCTCCCTGTATTCGTCCTTCGGTGGACAATACAATAACTATTCTCCACAGTAAGTCCACCCAGCAATAATATTTATGTAGCTATGTGACCCTGCACTGCTTTCGCTACTGAAATGCTTGTTTCTTTTCCGAGGCACGTGGGGATGCAGGTTTTATTACTGTGATGGGAGATGAGTGTGTAAAATGGCTGCCCACCGACGCCATGTTGTTCTAGCTCGCATTTGCACAAGCATTACAACTTAATTGGCTTGAACTGAAGAGGGAAATCTTTGAGATTTTTCTTTCATTGAACTTTCTTATGCTTGAGGAAGAGCAGCTGAGAGAAAGCTGCGAGATGGAAGAAGCTCAGAACTTTGAGATAAACATTGGGCCTCATTATAAGTTTGCCAGTCCGGAAACAAGGGTGCCGGTAAGCTCACTGGCACCCTTGTTTCTGGACTGGCAAACTATGAGTCTGCCTGCCGAAGACCCTGCGCCCGACAGGACTGTCCCTGCCGGGCGCTGTAGCCACAGTAGGCAGACCAGTCACGGAAGCAACAGTGCTGGTGCTTCCGTGTCCCCACTCCCATGTTGTACTATGGGACTCTATGTGAATGGGGACTTACATTTTTCCGGCACCTGGCTTCCAGGGCCGCAGGACTTTGAATCTCCTGTTGGCACTGGGAAGTCAGGCTCTGGTAAAACTTTACGAGTCTGGCGGCAACCCGCCGGTAGCACCAGCAGGGTTACCGCCTGACTCGTAATGAGGCCCATTGTTTCTTTTGAGTTTGACATTCCTACACATTGGTTTAATACAGTTGTGAGGGCAAGGATCCTGTTTGTACACAAACAGACTTTGAAGTTGAATTAATTAATATAGACTTTACTTAGTTTCATTCTGGTTGGGAAAACCAACATTAGCATAGAGTAAGTTAGGCCTTCAACCATCCTGACATTTCAGTTAAATAAACCTATTTTGTTTAAACTTGAAGTCTTTTGTCTGTGTCGTACTTCATGATGCCTTTACACATTGCAGACATTTTGAAGGTGTCTCCTTATTCGCTTGACACTCCTCTCTTAAACACAAGCAGCTGTGATACTGGCAGCTGTTTCTATGTGTGTTATTGAAAATGCGGTGACAATGCTTACAGAGGTGTTGAGCCTGAGAATGTTTCTTAGATGGGTTATGCCGTGGAAATGGTTGTCGTAATGTAAAACATACAAAGTGTTTCTAGCTTTTTTATCCATTAGTGGGAAATACCACCATGCCCCATTGTGAAAGTAGAGTATTTGGATGGGTATGTCGAAATACTGCTCAAAGAGAGCCAACTGTACAAATCCTACAGGGGTGTTCATTGGAATACCCAGCTCTTCATGTGCTTGCAAAGCTTTCTCACATATATATTGGTGTCTGTCATGCTCCAGGGCCTATCAGACTAGACACCAGACTATACACCAGACATAGATTTAAGGACCTGTGATCAAAATCGGATTTTACATTTTATAATATGGCCATGGATACATTTGGTTAAAGGCTTATAAGCACCTCCAGAGCGGGGTCTGACAACTAGTGCCATGATTCTTAGTGGTGCAAAACGAAATATTGGTACTACACTACAGGAGCTTCAATAGACGCTCCAAAAAATGCAGAAAACATCCCATTGGGCAAACAAGTGTCTGATTAAAACCACAGTGTCCATACATATATGGATGAAATCATTGGGCCTAACAGTTTCCAGTATATGTCGGACCAGTGTTTTCACTGCTTCAGTTATAACTGCGAGCCTATGTCCCAAAGAGCGCAATTGGTCCAAGTTCAAAAACCTTTTTCTTAATGAGAATGTTTTTATAAGTCTTCTGATAGGTCTGCACAGGAATGTTAAGGGTCTGTGGGGGGTCTGTGGTTGTGGTGTGCTAGGCAGATAGTGTCTGTATATAATCATCCAGCCCTTTTTCAAGATTTTAAATAACCAACATTGCTGGGCTCGAGACATGCGCCATTTTAAAGATCCTCTCCTTGTCTTTAGGGCCTCTCTGAAGCAGATACCCAACTCTGCTCTGGACCGTCAACCCACCTGTAGCAACGCCTGTGTTTTTAATGTCCCTGCGCACCCATTAGACTGGCCACTGGTTAAATGAGATGGTGCTTTAGTGGTTTGCTGTTTTGTTATAGGGCTGGTTTTTGGGGGGTTCACTAGTCGCTATTCATAATCCTTTGCTGCCCCCAGCGATATTTGACAATTGCAATGTTTCTTGGTCGGGTATCGACTGGGGGCTGGTAGTAGTAGGACCAGCTCTCAATGTGTTAGGGCATTCTATTGCTACATCATGATTTTCACTGGTTATCTGTGGGCTAAGAACGGTGTTGTGATTATCAAACTGAGCGGGTCTCAGGGGCTTTTGTATTATGTTTCGCATTTGGGACAGTAAACTAATGCTGTATTAGGTTGCACCCCTGTGGCTGCTCCACAAGGCCCCGCTGCTGACAAGGCTGTAGTATCAGAAGGGTGTGTTTTCATATTCAAAAGTACCTCTGATAAAAAATTCCGTAATTTCCTTTTTCTTACAATAAGGTTTTACATATTTTGCAATGGTAAGCATTTTTCTATTGTAACACACAGAACAGAATAAGGAACAAAAGCTTCACTGGAGCTAATTGCTTTATTGTGCCATTAATGCAGCCCTAGCACTCTCCCTACACGGGACACACTTTCCTAGCCCTTCATGATGTTCCTCACCCTAGAGAGCGCTGATGCACCGACTAAGAGCAGGGAATGCATGGGGGCTATTCTCACCCTATATCAGTTTACAATGAGATAATTTCCACAATACATTTTTTCACATAAATTTCATGCAACCATGGGTAATTAGCCCAAACAAGTTAAAACAATAGCAGTTACGGGAAAAAACATTTCCCGACTGCACACTTGGGTCAAACAGGCAGGTCACGTGGGACTAGTCGTCAGATGATCTGACAATTTAATTGCCCTCCGTGAGGTGTGAGTACATTCTAAAACATCTTTAAGAATATAAGTATCACAAGCCACTCTTGTCGCATAGTGATGCACCCGATGCTAAGCTCTTTCTTTAAGGTGCATGAACAATTCAATTGTGCGGGATGGCATGACACATCTATAAAAATAATCACAATATCAGCAACATCGATTCAAACAATTCTTTCTAAAAATGCATAAGTCCACTTGTGTCACTCTGAATGGGGTGACATCTATATGTCTGGTCGACCGGTTTCAATGATGTCTTTCGTATATCTTATTCTTCAGGACCCATTATTTCTTCCTTAGACCCAATCTGCAAGCCCCACAGGGGCGAAATTGCGACATGTTCTGTGAAACAAAATAAGAGAAAGTCAGTTGGACTTCTCTCATATAAGGGATAAAGCGTGTGGCATTTCTTACTATTTCTCATGTGTAGAATGGAATTTACTTTCCAATGAACTAAACAAGTCAACTTGTGACATTAAAAAGAGGCTGTTTTCACCATACCCCACCACCATTGAGTGTATGACATCATGTCCAGTACTACAAAGTCATACCTGTCCGTCTGTTGTATGTGCGAAGGAATGGCACAGTCAATTTCAACAGTATTGGCACGTTCAAGTAATTGGATAAAGGCACCAAAATTGGTGCTTGATCTGCAACATACGGTGGCTCATGTTACATTAGCTATTCACATGCTCACAAGGTAATGAGTAACCTTATCCAAAGGTGTGCTGTCCCCATGTTTTGATATAAAATCCAATTACCTCACCGCTCATCAGTCTCCCTTTGGCAAGGTAAGCCTCTTGTAGTATAACGGTCTTATGGGTAGTGCCCCTGGGGGAGTCCTGCGGAAGGAAAAATGCAGAACCCAAGTCACGTCAGTTGTCCCAGATCGTGATACTTTTATTATGCACTATCTATATTCAGTACATTGTGCCTGCACGAAGGTTGCATCCACAAAGTGCTTTTCGGTAAGTTACAATGTCAGTGCCCCCCGAGCGCCCATTTCGACCCCCTATTCAAGTGGCCTGATCTAGCAGCCAAAGTTAATACAGCCTTTTTAGAGAACTGCTAAAATAGCTAACAACCCATTTCCAATTGCTTTGTGACGTTAATGCACGCAAGTTCAATTCCGCATGTGCTACTCGCTCTTACTTGTTGCTTCCTAGTTTTCCCCATCTGGACTTCTCATGTTCCATTCGCGATGGGAAATTCCTTGCGGTGGACGCTGTTTTTTGCCTCTGCGTATTATGTAAACAATGGCGGCGGAGGATGGACTTGTCAACAACCAATGGACACCCGAAGCCGGATCACGTGCCCCGGCGGCCATTTTAGGTTGGGCATATCCGCACACCAGCAATCTCGGTGCATGGGAAAGCATTCTGTCTCCATCGAGTCTCCCACATGGGGGAGAGATCTATAGTTATGGTATGTACTGCGGCGGCCATCATGAACAGGGCAATTCACACTAATTCGCCCTAGGCATGTTACTTAAACAATGGATTGCAACTGTTAACGTGATCGTTACTCGCCCTAAAGCGGAAATTGCTATTTTTGTCAGGAATTTTGTAAATCCACGGTTTCAAAATTGCTGAATGTGGTCAAACACGCCTTATACAGAGGGGGGCTCTGTAAAAAGGTGAAGGGGGGAGGAAAAGGGAAGGGGGAAGGGGAATAGGGCGGCAATGGGGAAAGGGGGACCACTCATAGCCCATTCAACAAATCTTTTCGGGTATCACATGACACCGGTCTAGGCCATGATGCCCATAATGGATGTATTATCCAAAGGCCAATATAGGGGCTTGTGGCTAGCGAAGGTCATCAAAGATTCCCATGCCGGGCACCTACATGTAGCCCGGGATGGGTACCTAATGTTGGGGGGTGGCCCTTGTATTGGATCTACTTCATCAAGGCTAGTGTATTCCACTGAATTTCCTCATTTAACCCATGTCTGACTGTGTGCAAACAGAAAATCCACTGTTGTTCTTTTTTGAGAAGTAGGTCATGAAAATTGCCTCCTCTACGAGGTGGACATACTTTCTCAAGGATAGTCCATTTGAAATCATCCTCTGTATGGTGTTCTGAATCGAAGTGGACAACAAGTGGTGCAGTCATTTTCTTAGTCCTTATACAAGATTTATGTTCAATCAGACGTGTTTTGATTGGGCGAGTTGTCATCCCAATATATTTAAATTTGCAAGTGCAACTGATTAACTATATAACCCCTCGACTGTTGCAGTTCGTTAGATGCCTCTGCACCCACGCTGTCTTCCACCCTATGTCAATGGACAGACTTCTTACGGTCTGTCTGCACACACTGCACATCCCACATGGAGTATGTCCAACTGCAGTGGGTGCATCCCAAAGGGTGTTAACATTTGCAGCATGCTTCGGTTCTGTCAAAGTGTGGACCAGGCTATCCCGGATATTCCTTCTCCGTTTCATGGCAAAAGTTGGAGGCGCCAGTTCCAGTTTACCGGTGTTTAGGATGGGCCACAGCCTCTTGATTTCTCTTTTCAAGGTGTTAAAAATTGGGGAGTAACTTAAAACTGCCGTGATCATCGACCCTTGGGTGGTTTTTTCGTGTTGTTGTAAGGTAGTGGTGCGTGGTATATTCCTTGCCCGTTTCTGGGTGTCTTTGACAATTCTTTTGGGGTACCCTCTCCGCAGTAATTGAGATTTCAGCTCTCACGATTGTCGTTGATAATCGGCAACTTTCGTGCAAGTACGCCTGTAACATAAAAATTGTCCAAATGGCAGATTGTCTCGTAAGGCACGTGGGTGGTAACTCCCATAGCTGAGTAGTGCATTACGGTCAGTGAATTTCTTATAAACCTCAGAAATTAAACCACCGCCTTCTGCTATCACATGGAGGTCCAGGAAGTGTGTTTCTGTTTTGCTACAGCCCACAGTAAACTTAAGAAAAGGATTATGTTAATTAATCCATTGATGGAACTCGTGTAGTGTCACCTAATTGCCCTCAAAGATGATAAAAATATCATCGATGTACCTCCGCCACACTTTGATGTTATTCAAAAATGGATTGGTGGCGGATTGGATATGTTCTTTCTCAAAATTATCTACATAAAGATTCGCCAAGCTGGGGGCAAATGTAGCCCCCATAGCTGTCCCAGAAATGTGTTGATAAAATTGTTCATTACATAGAAAGACATTTTTCATTAATGCTATTTCTGTAAGGGCCGTAATGATTTCAACATGGCCTCCGCCGCCGTTGTTTACATAATACGCGGAGGCAAAAAACAGCATCCACCACAAGGAATTTCCCATCGCGAATGGAACATGAGGAGTCCAGACGGGGAAAACTAGGAAGCAAAAAGTAAGAGCGAGTAGCACACGCGGAATTGAACACACGTGCATTAACGTCACAAAGCAATTGGAAATGGGTTGTTAGCTATTTTAGCAGTTCTCTAAAAAGGCTGTATTAACTTTGGCTGCTAGATCAGGACACTTGAATAGGGGGTCGAAATGGGCGCTCGGGGGGCACTGACATCGTAACTTACCGAAAAGCACTTTGTGGATGCAACCTTCGTGCAGGCACAATGTACTGAATATAGATAGTGCATAATAAAAGTATCACGATCTGGGACAACTGAAGTGACTTGGGTTCTGCATTTTTCCTTCCGCAAGAACTCCCCCAGGGGCACTATCCATAAGACCGTTATACTACAAGAGGCTTACCTTGCCAAAGGGAGACTGATGAGCGGTGAGGTAATTGGATTTTATATCAAAACATGGGGACAGCACACCTTTGGATAAGGTTACTCATTACCTTGTGAGCATGTGAATAGCTAATGTAACATGAGCCACCCTATGTTGCAGATCAAGCACCAATTTTGGTGCCTTTATCCAATTACTTGAACGTGCCAATACAGTTGAAATTGACTGTGCCATTCCTTCGCACATACAACAGATGGACAGGTATGACTTTGTAATACTGGACATGATGTCATACACTCAATGGTGGTAGGGTATGGTGAAAACAGCCTCTTTTTAATGTCACAAGTTGACTTGTTTAGTTCATTGGAAAGTAAATTATTCCATTCTACACATGAGAAATAGTAAGAAATGCCACACGCTTTATCCCTTATATGAGAGAAGTCCAACTGACTTTCTCTTATTTTGTTTCGCAGAACATGTCACAATTTCGCCCCTGTGGGGCTTACAGATTGGGTCTAAGGAAGAAATAATGGGTCCTGAAGAATATGATACACGAAAGACATCATTGAAACCTGTCGACCAGATATATAGATGTCACCCCATTCAGAGTGACACAAGTGGACTTATGCATTTTTAGAAAGAATTGTTTGAATCGATGTTGCAGATATTGTGATTCTTTTCATAGATGTGTCATGCCCTCCCACACAATTGAATTGTTCATGCACCTTAAAGAAAGAGCTTAGCATCGGGTGCATCACTACGCGACGAGAGTGGCTTGTGATACTTATATTCTTAAAGATGTTTTAGAATTTACTCCTGGGTCAAATCATCTGACGCCTAGTCCCACGTGACCTGCCTGTTTGACCCAAGTGTGCAGTCAGGAAATGGTTTTTCCCGTAACTGCTATTGTTTTAACTTGTTACCCATGGTTGTATGAAATTTATGTGAAAAAATGTATTGTGGAAATTATCTCATTGCAAGCTGATATAGGGTGAGAATAGCCCCATGCATTCCCTGCTCTTAGTCGGTGCATCAGCGCTCTCTAGGGTGAGGATCATCATGAAGGGCTAGGAAAGTGTGTCCCTTGTAGGGAGAGTGCTAGGGCTGCATTAATGGCACAATAAAGCAATTAGCTCCAGTGAAGCTTTTGTTCCTTATTCTGTTTTGTGTGTTACAATATATCTGATAACAGAAAGGACACATACCCGGTGCTAGAGGTAATGTGTATTTGAGTAAAATCCCAGTGTGTTAGGTGAAGCATTTTTCTATAACTTTGTTTTAAAGTGAGGGCATCCAACAGTTTTTTTTACTCATTCGCACTCTATTAGGGTCTTTTTAAAAAAAGTTATTTTTAATAACTGATGTATACACACATGTAGCCGCAGTAACAATATTAGTCTTGACATCCTTTGAAATGTTTACAGGGTCCAGCTATTATTATCGCCGCCCCCCAAATCATTACCACCTCCTTTTGAGTGTCTGCAGTGACAACAATGCATTCACATGTTTCACTCAGACCAGCAACATTAATGATGCTGGCATCTTCAGTATCAACATGCACCATCTGTGGAGTATCAAGCAAATCACATTTTTGCTCAGGCTCACCATTAGGATCACTATACATAATTGGAATTGGATCATTAGGAAATGTTTCAGTGAGTCTATTGCAGTTAGTCTGTGATGGGTGTGCAAGCTTCTGAGGGGTATAAAACACATCGGGTGGAATACCACCACTAACCACATGGCCAGCAGTATCCATATTCAGACTGGGATCAAGAATTGCCTCAAGCGGTATATAGCATATGACATGCGCCATGTCGGTAACCTCCTGAGTGGAAATATTAACTATGGATTCTAACTCAGCAGCCTCTATAACGGCCAAACATCTATCTTTGGTATTCAGTGTGTCACTCTAATTAACAGGCCTTACACATGGTTCCACATACCCCACACCCCCCTCACCCTCATACACCACCATGCTAATGTCTTCATACTGAGGCAGGTCAAGCTCACACTGTGGAGTAGATGTTATATGTACAGGTGGGCTGTTAATTGGATTCAACCGAGTAACAGTAAAGAGAGACACAAGTGATCACAGTTGAAGGGTGTTTATTAAACTGTCTATGTGGATTGGAAAAACGCCCAATCTAAAACTAAATCTAAGAAGCGAGCAAGCCATAACCATTAAATTAAAATAAGGCAGTCCTTATGACGTGTTGTCAAGTAAAAGGGCCTATCCTAAGAAAAACCTATTGCCAATCCTTATACTAAATGCAAACAAAGATTGTGGGATAAAGTTCACAAGAAAGAAAAAAGTGTTCACTTAAAGGGTAAGTTAGGATGTGTTAGCTGGAGGTCTCACTTCCCCAAGGTTTGAGCATGGGACAAGACAGGACCACTGAGAACAGCAAACGCTTAAGCTTTCCCAGCACAAGACGACAGTTCTGTTTTCAGCTATCAGGACCATTGGTGGTTAAGTCTCATTTCTACAAAAAAGTCTCTTGCCTCCGATGATCTGGTGTGTTCCAAATAATAAACAAATCAGTTCCTTTCCATAGGCACGTTGGGTGATGGCCTTTCACACCTGGATCTGCCTCTTCCAGGCTTAGATCCACCAAAAAGTTCTACGCAATATCAGGACTTTCAGTAGTTAAGTTTCTTGCTTCTGAGGGTCTAATTGATTCAAAATAATAATAAAAAACTCCTTCCTGATTGTCTGGACTCAGACCCCTCTCAAATATAATCCTCCCTCCATCGGGTTCACCCTGGCTTGTATTTAAAAGATATCTCTGTTGCATTCACGTGTTGGTGGGGTGATGGCTTATTACTGCTGGATCCCCCTCTTCCGGGCTCAGACCATTATTGAATGCTTGCCTTCCCTTCGTCGGGTTCACTACGGCCTTTTCCGATTGGGTGATGGCTTTTCACCCTGGATCCCCCTCTTCCAGGCTCAGACCCCCCTCGACTGTTTGCCTTGCCTGCGTCGGGTTCACTACAGCCTTTTCAACACAATCATATCTGTGACATTCACAAATCTTAATGTCTTTTTATAGAGTTCACTGTGGACATCCCTCTGCCAGGTTCATTCTTGTCAACAAACTGTTTATCGGGACTTTTGGCTTCACCCCTTATTTATCGGCATCTCTCTGTCGCGTTCACTCTTGTCAACTTTGTCAATCACACAGTTTCTTGAACAGTTCTTATAATGCAAGTTTTACTACCCTTAGCTTCACAATCATCTGTCGGTCAAAGACTTTCGGCTGCACAGAGAATTTTTCTAGACCCCTCTATGACCACTTTGACCCCTTTCTCACCTTTCTGAAGGCCTTCTGGTTACAGTAGTTTCAACAATAGGGTAATCGCCCAGCAATCCCCCTCTTCCGGGCTCAGACCATTATTGAATGCTTGCCTTTCCTTCGTCGGGTTCACTACAGCCTTCTCTGATGGGTGATGGCTTTTCACCCTGGATCCCCCTCTTCTGGGCTCAGACCCCCCCTCAACTGTTTGCCTTGCCTGAGTCGGGTTCACTGCGGCCTTTTCAACACAATCACATCTGTGACATTCACAAATCTTAATGTCTTTTTATAGAGTTCACTGTGGACATCCATCTGCCAGGTTCATTCTTGTCAACAAACTGTTTATCGGGACTTTTGGCTTCACCCCTTATTTATCGGCATCTCTCTGTCGCGTTCACTCTTGCCAACTTTGTCAATCACACAGTTTCTTGAACAGTTCTCATGATGCAAGATTTACTACCTTAGCTTCACAATCATCTGTCGGTCAAAGACTTTCGGCTACACAGAGAATTTTTCTAGACCCCTCTATGACCACTGTGAACCCTTTCTCACCTTTCCCAAGGCCTTCTGGTTACGGTAGTTTCAACAACAGGATAATCACCCAGTGATACCCAATCGTGCACCCACGTGGTGCCTGACTCCCCTGCAGCTGGTTTTCCCCTCTTGTATTAACAGTTCTTTGTACTTTCTTCAATTAGCGATTTGTTACTTTTGTTCAACACAGTTCGGTTTCTTATTGGCTCTCCCCTTGACTCACCGGCTGTGATGAACCTCTTGGCTTTGCTTGTCTCTGGAGTCAAGGTCGGTACCACAGTGGCAAGTGCCTTTCCCGGCTTGGTTATCAGAGGAATAGGGTCGTATGTACCATTGACATCTGCTGCAGCATACAGTGGCTATTGTTCTCAGTCTTATGTTTCCTTCCGTGTAGGTTTTCACATGCCTGGCTCGGAAAGGGCAAGGTTGCTTCTCTCCTTGTTACCCTCTTGGTTCACGCTGTGTTTCTCCTTCTCTTGAACTACCATGCTGAGTTAGCTCTCTCGTTGTGCGGTAATGCTCTTGCGCTCCGTCTTTTATCCCTCGGGGAGGGAAATTACTGTCAGGTGTGTGCGATTCTGGTTAATTGCCTGACTTTGCCTGACCCTTGTGGTGAGGCATGACAGGTAAATGGCTCTGGTGTTTGTCCGTCATCTTTTGTGGTGTGCAAAATTGTTCATGTCGGAAAAGGGGGAGTAGAGTGTTTGAGTATCCTACTTGGTAGGATGGGTAAAAGGTGTTAAACGAAGGGGGACCACGTTTCACCCATCATCCCACTTCCACCCCCCGAGGACCTCCCATCCAGGTGATCCTCCAGCACTGGTCCACTCCCAGGAACTGGATTCAATAGTGATGGTTGTGTCCTGGCCACCTGGATGACAGATCCCTGGGGACTAGTAAGTGACACACCTTCAGGTTTCTCACATAAGTGTATTATTTTCTTCATAACACCGACTACATGTTCTCCATTAGTTGCCAGTGTACCTGGTATTCTAGCTTCTTCATCATCACTAAAAAGGAGCACCCCTTTGGCCGAGGCAATCCCCTGCTGAATATGCCTGGTTGTAGTTTCCACCACCTGCTGCTCGGGTACATTGGCAAAAAGCACGATGGTAACCCCCAGGCCTCACATCTTGGCCCATTTTTGTTTTTCTTTAACTTTAAACGGGGCCCACAAGACCTACACCCTTTTTCAACAACATTATAGAGATGTTTTTGTTTTTGGGAAGTCCCCCGCTACTGCCTGTTCTGAGACTTCTGAATGCTTTTAAAGTGACATTTCAACTCCAAATCAGTCAAGGGCATGCATGAAGGTGCTGGCAATACAGGGACCCCCATTCCAGCACCGGCGAAAGAGGTTTGACTCAACTACATGCCCCAGTTCTGAAACAAGCATTCACTGGATGGCAGCCTGTTAAACATGCTGCCCCGGATGCACTGTGCCCTGCGATAACACATTAATGGGTGTCATCGCCCTCATGGTTCCTCTGGCTTAAGGATAGCTGAGGGGTCCAGGAATCCCATCGTTTGCCGAGACACTCCCTTGGTGGCAGATGTCAGGTCCCATTGGTGGAACAGTGCAAAAACCATACAGCCGCATTGTTGGGGTCCCATACATCCTGTTCACCTTTGAAGACTCTGAAAAACCACTTTCCACTGTATGTGCCCCCAACCATTGACATTGATCCTTGTCGGACCTCCAGAACTGACTGGTCTTGTTGAACCAGATGCACAAATCTTAATAGTATCAGTGTCTGATGAATGTGAGTATCCACAATCCACATCCACGGGCCACCACAAATACATTACTGCACAGTCTGACGTTTGCAAGGGCCAACGATCCATATCCATGGGTCAGCCTAGATCTACTCTCCACATTGTTGACTGTGAGGATCCACAATCCATGGTGGTTCTAAAAGAATACAGGAGAATATAGAATCAGAATATACACCCAATATAACGCTGAAAGATTGGCTTTAACATTGGCCCTTGGTCCTGTCCCACATAAACGTCATTTTGCTTACATTTTTATGAATATATTCATTGTCTTTATCGCAGGGCATTCCAACCCAAATATAGCCCTCAATACAGTGCCCCAAAACACCACTTTCCTGCATTCCTTTATCATTGAGAGTTCAGAGGGATACATGCATACCCACGCCTTCGATGAATACTTCTGTTTAATAATTCAGTAGGGATTTGCCCAGCGTTTTGTGATGGATTACTTATACGGCCAATATCAGTCAGACATGCAAAGAGATATACTCCTCTGCTATGCCACGTAGAATTACACTTCATTGATCTCCCCTTGAGTGTAGGAGAGATCAGCTGTATTTGTTTTTGTTCATTCTAAGTAGAGGATTTCTCACATTGTAGGCTTGTGTGTCTATGGCTGGCTTAAATACAATTCTAGGCTTGTCTATCCCAGAGTAATTACTGTGGGCCTCATCACGACTTTGGCGGTAACCCTTAAATCCGGTGGTAGCACTATACCCGCCGGATTTAAGGGCCCACCAAAGCAGGACTTCGGCGGATTTCTCCCCAGCTCTGTGCTGGGGGGAAATCCGCCGAAAATTTGCGCTATTAACGCCGGCGGGAAATCCGCCGGCGGTATTAGCGCGAAATTTCCCCATTGAGCCCAATGGGGAATGGGGCATTCCCGAATGGGCTCAATGGGGAATGGGGATTGACATTACCGCCGAACTCGTGATCCGGCTCTATTAGCGCCGGGGAGTTCGGCGGTAGGGCTAATACCGCCCGCGCTAATAGCGTTACCGTTACTGCCCAAGTCGTGATGAGGCCCTGTGTCTTGTATAATATACCCTGTTACATCAGTGTGATTTTGAAGTGCTGAAATACAAGAGAAATAGAAGGGGTGCAAGCTGCATAAAAGGAATCATGCACGACATAGGCAGTCTGCATTCCTAAGTGACAACAAGATAAACACAAGCCAAAATGATCATAATATGTGCAGGTTCAGCAAGGCAAGGGCTAGTCTCAGGGCCTAGAGAGAAGAGAAAATAACAGGTGAATTACGGCTTTGTGACATGTTGTGTCACAGTTGCTGTGAGGAGAGTAGGCAACGTGTGAATCGAAGGAATAATGAATTGCTGAAGGAATCCAAAAGCATTTGGGCGTTTCTAGAGATAAGGAAGGGGATATGGTCTGTATTAGGTATCCTGAAAGGCAGCATCAAACATCAGGCTTTGAGAATTCTTTTGAATCTGGAATAGGCACATTTCAATATAAAACAAATGTGTAAATGTGATGGCCCCACCCCATGGCATTTTCTTTTGGACTTTTGGACTACATTAACATTCTCATCACAGGACCTTAACATTCTGCACAGGGGCCGAGGGATTCAGTTGGGCTCTGGGGTATTTGGGACACTTATTATGAAAGTCACGGTGGGCCAGGTGTAGTGCTTTCCCCTGAATTCTAGAACCCATGAGAGGGAGAGGAGGAATGGCATCCCAGATTCTATTTCCTTGGAACTGGCTGTTGCAGGGTTTCTAATTAACTTCAATTGGTCATGTACTCTCTCATGTGTCCCAAGTATATTGAGTATAGTGCTCTGGTTTGATAGCACTTGGGTCCTAGTTTGGTCGTTCCTAGCGCTATTTCCGAGTACAGCAACATCTTTTGAAGCACACATAGTTTGAAATGTGGTTTGCTGGCTATCTCCCCAATTTGTGGGGTAAAGGACTGTAAGTGATTTCAATCTGGCACACACCCAAGTCATGGCCAGCATGTAGTGAGCAAATGAAACCCTTATTTATTTTATCTATAAGTTCAATATTCTGAAAGATATACCACTCATATCACAACCTTCTCCTGAGACACCCCCCTCGCGCCTCCCCGGTCACACTGATCCAGGAATCAGGCTAGTTTGCAAAGGTAAATGTTTATTTATGTATTTAGAATGTTTTAATAGTTAAACAACAATCACCAATGGGGTGACAGAACACTGAATGATATCTTTAATACACTAGGAATCAAATAATGAGCACAAAAGCTAATGCAGCACAGAAAATAATACTTTTGGTTTGGTTTGAAACGGATGGCCCTATGATTAGGGGTTCTCCCTGCCACACCCCTCAACCCCCAATAGGCAATTAAATAGAAGTGAGGAGAGAGCAGGTATTCAGGAATAGCCCAAATCAAACAGAATATCAGTCCCACCTTCCCCCTTCAAACACAAGAGAAAAATGGAATTGACTTTTCAGCTGTCAGAATGGCTTTGAAATTGTCTTTGGAACTGACTGAGCAAAACACCAAATGTGGTAAAAAATACTTACATTATTATTGTCACGTATCGTCTCAGCCTTCCCCAACTCCTCCTCACCTGTCTTCTCCGGTACTTCTTCCGTCCTTACTACAGCCTTCTTCTTCTTCTCTCTTTCTCCTTCGGTGGGATTCTTCTCCTTTTTCTTTTGTCGAAGGTAAGGACGCGCTCCCTCGGTAGCCTCCGTGATCTGGCTGATAACAGACCAAGGGAATACCGGAGGAGCACGCCCTAAAGAATGGGGAAAAAGCCTCCTGGCAAAAAACCCCGATCAGTATTCAGGTGTCCGTGGAATACTGATGTCCGGCAATTACATGGAGATCTTGATTCCTGTAGTCGCAGAGCTCCGGACACGTAGTATGAATGTCCACACCTTGCTCAACTGTAGTATCGGCTGAGTTGTGATAGGAGGGAGGTCTCGGCCCGTCGGAACACCGAAGAGGCGTTACGAACGGAAGAAAGGAGGGAGGAAAGGAAGAGGTAAGGAAAAGGACAGGAAAGTATGGTCAGTCGAAAACGCTCACAGCGAAGATACAAACGCTGAAGCGCCGGCTGAGTGAAAAAGTCAGGAAAAATACTTACATGGAAAACGCGGGGTAGAGTGCGTTGTGCAAGAAAGGACAGAAGATAAGACCCTAATCACCTTACCTGAAAACCTGAAATAACCTCCTGTGTAGGGAAAGGAAAGGTAGGTAATTAAAGACTTTGAACGCAAGGCAATGTTGAAAAGCTAGACGCTGAGAGCGACTTGCTGGGCACGTAACGGAAACGATACAACGCGCAGAGCGTTGCTACGGGCCGCTAGTTATAGAATATGTCGGCCATGTTGGAATAAACTAGACCGATAGAATGGAACAGGCCGCCATCTTAGTAGTATCACCAACGACTAGCAATTCTCCAGGGCTGGTGCATGACAGTATGCCCCCTTCGATACCTGCCTCCTCCAGGTTTTCCTGGGTACAGCCTATGGAATCGCTGTACAAGTCTGGGAGCGTGCATATGGGATCTTGGTTCCCACGATCTTTCGGCCATGGGAAATCCCTTCCAATGGACCAAATATTGAAGGGTTCCTTTCCTGTAGCGGGAATCTACAATTCTGGCCACCTCATATTCCTCAGGTTCTTCGGGCGGAGTGATCACCGTCCTTCTCAAAGGTCTCTTGTACAGATCTCTTTGATAAGTCTTGAGTAAAGAGGAGTGAAAGACCGGATGTACCCTCCGCAGAGAGTGAGGTAATCCTAGTTTGAAGGCTACAGGATTGATCTGGGCCAGGATTGGGTAGGGCCCTATGTATCGTGCTGTGAATTTCCCCTTATGCGTCCAGCGAGGTAGATATCGCGTAGATAACCAAACCAAATCTCCTGTTTTCCAAAGGGGAACCGGATTACGTTTGGTGTCCGCATAGGTCTTATACCTCTTGCGGCTTTCCTCTAAGGTTTGTAGGGCTTCCTTATGTGTACGCTTGAGATCCATCAGCATCCTCTCCAAGGCGGGAGTTGTGGTCTGGCTGCTGAAAGATAAGGCTCCTAGATGATGCGGGTCATAACCATAGGTGCACCTGAAAGGACTCATCTTAATTGCCGTATGAAAGGTGTTATTGTAAGCAAACTCTGCCATTGGTAACAGAGCAGCCCAGTTGTCTTGTTCCCTATTACAATAACAGCGAAGGTATTGTTCTAAACCAGCGTTCAGTCTTTCGGTCTGTCCATTGGACTGGGGATGATATCCCGAGGATAACGCCTTCTGTATAGCCAACTGGTTACATAGCGAGTTCCAAAATTTAGAAGTAAATTGCGTTCCTCTGTCCGAAATTATGGACCGTGGTAAACCGTGTAACCTTACTATCTCGCGAAGGAAGACTGTAGCGGTCTCTGAGGCTGAAGGTATTCCTGCGAGAGCTACGAAATGAGCTAACTTGGTGAAAGAATCAATCGTCACTAGAATCACCTTCTTTTCCTGGGAAACTGGAAGTTCTACTATGAAGTCCAATGAGAGGTCCTCCCAGGGGCGTGTGGGAGTCTTGGCTTGATGTAGGAGTCCGAGTGGTCTGTGACGAGGGGTCTTATTGATGGCACAGGTGGGACAAGTCGACACATAAGAGGTGATGTCTCTTCGCATCGACGGCCACCAGAAACTCCTGGACACCAACTCGAACGTTGCCTTCTCCCCCTTATGTCCAGCCAAGGGTAGATCGTGGCAGAAGCTGATGGCCTGTCTGCGAAGATCAGTGGTGGGTAAGAACATGCTGAATGATGAAACCACAATCCTTCGCGTTCCTGCAATTTGTATGACTGTTTCTCTTCCTGATCATAATCCTTGAGGTCACCTTGAACCTTCTCAAGGAATAGGTTAGCAATGGTATGAAAGTGGTTCTCAAGCAGAATCTTCTCCTTTTTAACCTCCGATAGATCTTCCTCTAACCAACTTCGGGATAACGCGTCTGCCACACTGTTCTGGGATCCTGGTATGTAGGTGATCAGGAAATCAAAGCTTGAAAAATAATAGGCCCAACGGGCATGCCTGGAATTCCTGCATTCCATTTGTTGGAGAACCTTGAGATTCCTATGATCAGTACGAATCACAAATTGGTGAAAGGCTCCCTGTAGCAAATGTCTCCATTCCTGACAGGCTGCCCGCATTGCTAATAATTCTCTCTCCAGAACTGAGTAGTTTCTTTCGCTTCCAGTTAGGGTGCGAGAGTAATAGGCAACAGGGTGTTCTTCTCCATTGCTTCCTTCTTGTAACAAGACTGCCCCTAAAGCACCTCCCGAGGCATCGGTCTCCAAAATAAATGGTTTATTCTGCTCGGGCTGAACTAAAACCGGGGCAGTGATGAATCGTCTCTTTAGTGTCTCGAATGCTGTTTGAGCCGCCGAACCCCACTTTTTGAGAAGTGCTGTGATGGGTAATACCAGATCAGAGAAGTTGGGTATAAACCGGCGGTAAAAGTTCGCCAGACCTAGGAAACGTTGAATCTCCTTGACAGACGAGGGCTCTGGCCATCTGTCTATGGCCAACACCTTCTTGGGGTCCATACGGATACCCTTCTCCGATAATATGAATCCCAGGTAAGGTACTTCTGTGGTCTCAAAGAGGCACTTCTCTGGCTTGGCGAAAAGTTGGTTTTCCAATAACCTACGAAGTACTTCGCACACATGTAGCCGGTGTTTCTCCAAGGATGGAGAGAAAATAAGAATGTCATCCAGATATATGACTACCGATATGTATAACATATCGGCAAAGATCTTGTCTACAAATCTCTGAAATACCGCTGGGGCGTTTACCAGTCCGAATGGCATAACACAGTACTCAAACAACCCCAGCGGCGTCCTGAAAGCGGTTTTCCACTCGTCTCCTTTCTTTATTCTTAACAGATGATATGCACCACGGAGATCTAGCTTGGTGAATACTTTTGAATCTCTGACCGCTTCCAGTATGTCTCTGATAAGAGGCATTGGGTACCTGTCTCGGATGGTAATGCTGTTCAAGCCCCTGTAATCGATACAGGGGCGTAATTCTTTGGAGTCCTTCTTTGATATGAAGAACAATGATGCCCCTCCTGAGGACTTTGATGATCGGATAAGCCCATTCATTAAGTTGGAGTTGAGGTACTCCTTCAATGCTTCCTTTTCAGATAAGGATAGTGGATACATTCGACCGAAGGGTAAGGAGGTCTCTTCTTTTAGATCTATGTTGCAGTCCTCGTGGCGGTGAGGTGGGAGGAGCCTGGGATTAATGTCTTCAAACACTCTAGCGAAAGCCAGATACTGTCTAGGTATAGAGGATATTGAGAGATTGCACTGAGTTGTAGGGAGACTGGAATGTATCTCCTTCTGGGATTCCATAGCATTCATGCAGTGTTCCCGGCAGTATTCGGAGTCGAAGCTTAACTTGTTATTAGTCCAGTCAATCTTGGGGTTGTGTCTTCTTAACCATGAAACACCTAATATCAACGGAAAATGAGCTGCTCTGATGACATCAAATGTGAGGGTTTCGACATGATGATCCATCCTTACTGTTATAGGTTCCGTCTCCATGGTAATGAGTCCAGATAAAAGTGGACGGCCATCTACTCCCTCGACCGGTATCGGTCTGTCCTTCTTCCTCAGTGGAATCTGATTTTCCTGAGCCCATGTTACGTCTATAAAGTTTCCTGCTGCTCCGCAGTCAAGCATTGCCAAAACCGATAGGTTCTGTCTCAGACTGTAGAAAATGGACAGCTGGAATACCATCAGACGATTGTCCTCTATTCCTTCATTAATGGGTCTTGTGAGGTTGCAAGGGTTTGTACGGTGGTCCCCATGGCTTCCCTTGCAAAAACCCGGGGTCTGGCGTTTCCCTGTCTCTTAGAGGGGGTATCTGGACAATCCTTAAGCATGTGAGTTGATGAACCACAGTACATGCAAAGGTTGAGCTCCTGCCTTCTTCTCCTTTCAGTCTTGGTTAGCGGTCCCCTGGTTGCCCCTATTTGCATAGGTTCTTCTGACATAGGTCTTTCCCTCCTTCCTGAAGGCGGGCTGTAACGTGGCACTGATCTTCTTCCTCTACTCTTCTCTGCCCGTCTTTCCTGTAGACGGTAGTCGATCTATAGTACTAGCGTAACCAGCTCTTGAAAGGTGTTGGGACGTACTGCTCTAGCCAGTTCGTCCTTTAGTTCCTCATTTAGCCCTCTCCGGAAAATAGTTTGTTGTGCCGTATCCGGCCATCCAGCTGATACCGCCAGTGTTTGGAATTGTGCAACATAACCCTGTAAATCTTGGTTTCCTTGTCTGACATCAAGATAAGCATCATATTTGGAATACTGTACTTCGGAACGCTCAAACCGGTTCTTGAAACCTTGTATAAACTGGGCATAATCGTTAACCAAGGGGTCTTGGTTGGTTACCAAAGGGGTAGCCCATGCTAGGGCGCTTCCTGTCAAGTTGGCTATGAGGAACCCAACTCTGGCCCTTCCAGACTCGAATGCCCGAAGTCGGAAGGAAAAATAGACTGTACAAGCATCGAGGAATTCTTTGATATACCTAGGGTTTCCATCGTATTTACCAAATGTAAATGGCATTGGAGGTAAATCATCTCTACCAGCTTCCCTAGTGGCTGCTTGTTGTCGTAAAAGAAGGTTCTCGGCGTGCAGTGATTGCATATCGACTCTGAGGCTCTGAATGGCATTACACATATCTTGAATTTGTTCTGGTGACGCCATTGTGTCTTCTAGGCGTTGTATACTGTCACGTATCGTCTCAGCCTTCCCCAACTCCTCCTCACCTGTCTTCTCCGGTACTTCTTCCGTCCTTACTACAGCCTTCTTCTTCTTCTCTCTTTCTCCTTCGGTGGGTTTCTTCTCCTTTTTCTTTTGTCGAAGGTAAGGACGCGCTCCCTCGGTAGCCTCCGTGATCTGGCTGATAACAGACCAAGGGAATACCCGAGGAGCACGCCCTAAAGAATGGGGAAAAAGCCTCCTGGCAAAAAACCCCGATCAGTATTCAGGTGTCCGTGGAATACTGATGTCCGGCAATTACATGGAGATCTTGATTCCTGTAGTCGCAGAGCTCCGGACACGTAGTATGAATGTCCACACCTTGCTCAACTGTAGTATCGGCTGAGTTGTGAAAGGAGGGAGGTCTCGGCCCGTCAGAACACCGAAGAGGCGTTACGAACGGAAGAAAGGAGGGAGGAAAGGAAGAGGTAAGGAAAAGGACAGGAAAGTATGGTCAGTCGAAAACGCTCACAGCGAAGATACAAACGCTGAAGCGCCGGCTGAGTGAAAAAGTCAGGAAAAATACTTACATGGAAAACGCGGGGTAGAGTGCGTTGTGCAAGAAAGGACAGAAGATAAGACCCTAATCACCTTACCTGAAAACCTGAAATAACCTCCTGTGTAGGGAAAGGAAAGGTAGGTAATTAAAGACTTTGAACGCAAGGCAATGTTGAAAAGCTAGACGCTGAGAGCGACTTGCTGGGCACGTAACGGAAACGATACAACGCGCAGAGCGTTGCTACGGGCCGCTAGTTATAGAATATGTCAGCCATGTTGGAATAAACTAGACCGATAGAATGGAACAGGCCGCCATCTTAGTAGTATCTCCAACGACTAGCAATTCTCCAGGGCTGGTGCATGACAATTATAAATTCCTATGGGAGCCACTTTGAACAGTTGCACACAATCACAAACAATGATTTAGTCAAAAGAAAACATTTGAAATCTCAAAGTCCAAGTGGGAAGCAGTTTAAAGCTAATTCACACGTGTAAAAACCTTTCAGAATTTCAATTTGCGGCAAACTTTTCCTTCCACGACTTTCGCTATAACGGGCCAATCGCACTGTTTTGTATTGCAGTGGCAGACAGGTTTTCTTATACTATATCAAAGACTACAGAAAAACGAATGACACACAGGAATCAGTCATTCACGGCCGCTCATAACAATTCATGTGTGATACTCTATTTTCTGTTTGGTTTGGGAATTACTTTTCTTAATCAGATCAATAAGAAGTTAGGGTTTAACAACACAGATGAGAAAAGAGTCAGAGCAAAGATAGTTCTAGCAATACTATGGTTCTGAATTAAAGATGGGATGGGTTTGAGATTGGGATCATACAATGCAGATATATTATGGGTCACCTTTCTTCCTATTAATACTCACAGAATAAGTTAATAAATTGGACCATCAGTTCTGCTCATTGATTGGGTGTGGTCTATCAAGGAAGGAAAGCATATCAGGCGCAGGACTGGATCAGCTGTGCCGGTCACCGGAGATGCACAGGATCTCTTCTTCTTGTTTGTGAGTATCTCAAATCAGCTGGATAGCGAGTTCCTCAGGCAAGCCTTGTTGTAGCAAGGCAGAGATTTTCAGGATACTAGTTCAGAAGGCCTTCTCACACCACAGTGCTTCACTGGGTTGCAAGGAAAAGTTAGAGAATTTAGGCCTTGCAGAAAGTAAATAGTTCTCTACTGCTGGCAAGAGTCTTGGCATCTGGATCTGGAAGGATGTTAAAGCTGGATATAGAAATCAGGAAAGTGAGTGGATCAGTGAGTCCCTATGTGTTGTTGTCACGCCCCCGCACTCACCCCCGCTCATACTCTCTCCCTCACACTCGTCTCCCCTACCTGGCGCTTCTCGCCATCATGTTTTCCACCCACATCAGCAGGGGAGGCACGGCAGGCGGGATACCATGGTGGGCAGACCCGCCTTTTTTTGCCCTTTTCCGTGGTGGCGGTTGCCATGGCGCCTCCTCCACACCCGGCGACGCCAACATACCAGGAAGCGCTGGCAGCACCAATCGCTGGCCGCGTTGCGCTCTGCGTAACGTGTGCGAGCGGTCACGTGATGCGTCACGTGACTCCGCTCGCAGCTTCAAAAGAAGCCGGCAAATACAACACGTCGCTTCACAGCTACTTCTCCGGAGGACTGCCAGGCGTTGCTTACTGCATCTTGTTACTATCCTTACCTCGACCTTGGAACGTTTTACTTGGACTTGCTTTCGGATTACCCTTGGACATGGGCGTGCTCTCTGACCCCCCGGATCATCTTTACCTCTGTTTGAAAACTGGACTTGGCTCTGGGTTGCCCTTCTGTTTCTGCAACCTCGGATTGCTTCAAGTTTGGCCACAGATCAAGTTCTTGCTTCACCCAGGTGTTTCCGGAGTGCCAACTACATCATCCCAGCCTGCTGTTGGTTTCCCCTGCTGTTTGTGTAGGTCTCCTACCTATGCTACCATCCTTTAGGTAAGCTGGTGTCACTTTACCTTGTTTGCTCCCTCTGCCAGTTGCCTTTTGGGTGTTTCCTTCATTATAACTGTTATGTAGTGACTGTCTGTGTCTTGATGTCATGCTGTGAGTCTGTGTTGTCACATGGAGTGTTGCTGTGTGAATGATAGAATGTTGATCTGAGGGTTCCATACTGAGGCAGGCAGTTAGAGCTCCCCTGCCTGGGTGATGGGGCCAGTGCTGATTATAGTCATACTCTCATGTATTTATCCTTATGTAACGCATGTAGGAAGACGCACAGCATTTCGTGGCAGTGAATGGAGGCAATCAGAGTCAGTGTGTTCCGCGTGGCGGAGGACTCACAGCATCGCAGGTGCGCGGCATGGCGGCGTGTCATTCTGTCATCTGGAGTGGACTTGCAGTATCTGGAGATGTATCGGATGAATTTGTTGCGCACAACAGATCAAGCCGCACTGCCTCACTCCCCGGGGCGTCTGGTAGCGGCCAACGGGTGAGCTAGGATAACAAGTCTACTGTATTAGAAAAGTGTCTCACCCAGCAAACTGTTTCTCCACGCAACAATGAAAGGCTTGCAAATGCAGCGAGGAAAACATGGCGAGTGATAATGTTGAAGGGTTGAAGATATGGAACTGGTTCTGAGTACCGTAGAATTAGAAATGTATCCGTTGAACAAATTAATTTTGATGTCATAGTGAAATGTGGTTTAGCATCGAACCTGCATGAGTTGTAGCTTTTACTTTTAGTGAATGTTGTGCGATATGGTGTGAGATAGAAGTAACAAGTGGAGGATTTGCAGGTTAAGGGTGTTTATGTTATTTTAACATGCAGTTTGAAGTGTACCTTGATAAAACCGAGATGTGTAGTGATTGATGTTTGCTGGCAGTGCTAAAGTAAGAATGAGCAGCATAACATTTTGAGGATTTTCAGGCATGTTAGTCGCTCTATAGCAACATGGACTTTTAGGTTGTTGTGGTCATTTTTAAGGGTCATAAGATGGCCATGGACTTGTAGGGTTTCGGAAGTTAGATTAGGGTCATAACCTGGCCATTGACTTATAGGAAAAAGATGTTGAAACTTATGTTGTTCTACAGTTTTGAGATGCATTTACATTATACTACAGTCATAATATTGCATTTAAAAGCTGTGTAATGCAAAATGTGTTTGTGCCTGAGTTAAGGTTGACTGTGTTATGGATGCACAAGGAAGGGCATGAAGGTAATATAAGTCAGGTTGTCACTCAGAGGTAGCACCTTTGTTGTGACGCTGTGGTTGTAGTGAGAGGTAGTGCCTCTGATGTGTATGTGTCACGATTAGTAGTAGCAAGAGGTAGCGCCTCTGATCTGAGTGACACTGTTGTATTACTTGGAGGTAGCGCCTCTGGTATGTGGGTCACAATTGAGAGAGGTAGCGCCTCTGGTGAGTATGGCCCAATGGGTATTTGAGGGAGGTAGCGCCTTCGATGTGTATGAGTCACGATTAGTAGTTGCAAGAGGTAGCGCCTCTGATGTGAGTGACACTGTTGTATTACTTAGAGGTAGCGCCTCTGGTATGTAGGTCACGATTGAGAGAGGTAGCGTCTCTGGTGAGTATTACCCAATGGGTATATGAGGGAGGTAGCGCCTCCGGTCTGTGTGGCACAATTGGTACTTGAGTGAAGTAGCGCCTCTGATGTGCGTGTCACTAGGGTATTTGAGGGAGGTAGCGCCTCCAGTTTTTATGCGAAGAATTGTATTGGAGAGAGGTAGTGCCTCTGGTGTGCATGAACGCAAATGTATTGGAGAGAGGTAGCACCTCTGGTGTTCATGGACGCAAGTGTATGTGCATGAGGTAGCGCCTCCAGTTTGTGGAACATGGTGTTGTGCGAGAGGTAGCGCCTCTGCCAGTATGAAGTAGGGCAGGGATCTGAGTGGATCAGTGCCACGTCGAATTGTTTCCACAATTGTGAAAGGAGGTAGCGCCTTTGTAAGTGATATTTTCTTTTATGTTGTAGTGCCAAACCTGTGCCTTCTCCAGAGTGTGGGTTTTGACATGGCGGACTCATGCAATACTGCCATCGGGTTGTCAGTGGTCTAATGCCGGGTATGCAGATGGGTTTGGGATGTCTGGCCAGTGTCTCATAGTTATCTGCAGTATTTTATTGTATTGGCTAAGTTGGTTGCACCTGATAGGCTGAGTCTATTTGGTGTTTGAATTTGTGAGTAGTGCTGTGTTGTCTTTGCCTCCGGTTTGGATTGTGATGCGTTGCATTCAGACGGGTCCGGCAAAGTGTTATGTTGTGATTGTCTCAGTGTATGTGCGGGTGTCTGGTAAAGGAAGGAGATGTGTTATGTTGTGACCTTCTGTGTGTGTGTGGGTCTGGTAAGGGAAGGAGATGTGTTATGTAGTGACTGTCTGCGTCTTGATGTCATGCTGTGAGTCTGTGTTGTCACATGGAGTGTTGCTGTGTGAATGATAGAATGTTGATCTGAGGGTTCCATACTGAGGCAGGCAGTCAGAGCTCCCCTGCCTGGGTGATAGGGCCAGTGTTGATTATAGTCCATACTCTCATGTATTTATCCTTATGTAACTGTGTCTTAAGTTCCTGTAATAAACCTGATAAGTAATTCAAGTAAGCCTGGAAGTCACTTCGTAACAATAACCCTTTGCCCTACAGCACTCAGGGGTCCTTCCGGCGTTCCCGGTACCAGGCTGACGATGACACTCCACACCTGTGGCCTCAAGGATTGCTAGGGCAGTTATTTTTTCCTGCTCGAGCGGTACTTGGGGACGGAGGCATTACATAACTGCACAACCAAGTCTGACCCATCGAGTTAGAACAGTTGTCAGCTGTCTCTATTTATCCTTTCCAATAACATCACAAACTGGGTGTGTGGGCCAGCTTAACTAAGCTTGCCACTTTGAACTGGTATTGGATCAAAACCTTATCTCCACCTTGCATCTGAGCGATTGGATCAAGGCCAGATGATGTCACATTTTATGGTTTGCTTTACAGTCCTTATGAACCTCCCTCTAGCCACTGGTCTCAAAATCAGATTTTATCCTAAATACATATTTGTACATTGGTCACCTTTACACAAATCCCACACAAAGATTCCATATTTTATGTAGTAGCTGTTACTCAAAATCCCGCAGCTGTAGGATCTTGTTTCATCTTTCTACAGAATTGTGTCCTTTTTGCCATGAACACAATTTCCAAACTTTCTGCAACTTTCCACAAATGTCTGTGTTTACCATAGGGATGTGTGTGTAAAGTTTCACAATTTTAGCATTAACACATTTCACATAAAACCACATATATTGCCATTCCTGTCCAGAAACTGTTACACAGTTCTACTCCCTCTTAAAATGTGCAGCCAGAAATTAGACTAACAGATATGTTCTTTTTATATTTTTCACCACTTTGAATCACAAGTTATGAGTCTTTAGAAATTGTTCATTGTTCATGCTTAACAGCAGATGGTCCTGCCCCTTTGTCTTTCCCTGCAGTCCAGGAGCAACCCCCTCCCTTGGGGAGTTCCTTCCAGGAGCAGTTTACGACCCCTTTCACACCTCCTTTTCCTGGGCGGAAGGCTCTGCTATTGTTCATTCTCTTTCTGTAGACAAAAGTCTGGGCTAACCCACAATTATCATCTCCCAGTGAGTTTCTGCTGAGAGTATTTCCCCTCCCCTTGGAAGAAACCTGTTTTTCCACTTCCAAAGGGTTGCAGCTCAGCCAGGCTAATTTATTCTTAATTAAAAATCCATCAGAAACCAAACTTGTTGCATCAAATTACATAAATACATTACTTTCTTAGCTTTAAATCTGTGGGATCAAAAACAAAACTAAGATCTGTATTCCTTTTAGCAACAATTATTTTATGTTTGCTAATCTGGCAGACTTTTAGTTTAAACACTTTGAAGTTTCATCAGGAGCTCATCTGACAGCTGTCATTCACACGTAACCCAGGTTACTGCACCCAGATGTTGACAGGGGCTGTCAGTTTACAGACAATCCAGTTTTTCTGAAGAAATGTTTTACTCTTTACACTTTAGGACTTCATATATTCGCCATGCTTCATTAGATTACATGAATTATAGCACCAAACAAGATTTTAAATGTTGAGAAGCGTTGTGTATAGGCATTTTGGAGTTTTTAGGAAAAAAGCAAATGTCCTTTATAGGCACATTTTGGAGTTTTATTTGCAAATCATGGCTTCTCTTTCTGCACTCTGTTTGCTGGTCATGGAGCCCACTGGCACATTTTCTGTAGTGTGTGCTCTATCCCACCACACATGCACCATGGGTGACAGGTTGTGCATCCATCTTTTTGTTGTTTTGCAGAACGCAGTTTTTGTAGGTTTTTTCTGCGCACAAGGGTTTTACCATCATTGTTGCAGTTTCTTGCGCCATAACTATCAGAGTGATGCTGCATAGCACAGTCGAGTGGGTCACTACATCCCACAGGTGGTGCTGCAAAGGGGTCCGGCAAAGTGTGAAAGGTACCGGGGATCGGCCAAGTGAATATGACCATTGAAAATGCAGCTGCTAGGATTTGGGATGCCAAAAGAAATGATATCCTTTTTAGACATATTAAGAGCCTTTGTCCTGACAGAGTAAAAGAAGTGTGGATCCTTAGGTGAGTGTTGGCAGACCAAAACAGTATCAGGAAAACAATGCAAAGTATGCAGAATTTAGCAAAATGGAAACTCAATATCTCATCCAATGGATGTGTTAACACTGTATTTTGTGGCCATGAATTTAAATTCCCATGATGCCAATAAATTAAACACAAGACAATGGGCCTTATTATAACCCTGGCGGTAGCCGGAGTTGCATTTTTTCCAGCACACGTGAGTGGGCAATTTCCGGGTCATTCCGAGTTTGGCGGACCCAGTAATTGCCCATTCGCGGGTGCCGGTAATAAGGGACTCCCCATCTCCATTTGGCCCCATAGGGCTGAATGGGAATGGGGAGCTCGGATGCACCGGCATCATTCATAACGGTGCGCCGGTCCATCCACCAGTTGTGCTCGCGGGTGCCACTCTGCCTGCCAGGCCAGACCTGGCAGGCTGAAAGGTGCCCACGAGCACAGCTCGTAGTATGGCGGTGTGGTAGCAACGGTACCGGTAGATTACCGGCACCGTTGTTACCGTACAGTCATGATGGTAATGAGGCCCAATGTGTTATGTCGCTTATCTTACCAATGGGACAATTGTTCCAATTGCACCAATTGCTGCTTGGCCATGAACAGCATTATTGTGTGCCTTCTATATGCAAGAGGCTTCCGTATGATACCTCTGCTAGCACTGCTGGGAAGGTTGCAACTTCACTTGAAATAAACCTGCACTTTTAATCCATATTGACAAGAAGAGTTTAGCTGCATAAAAAGGCCACATGTGTCGGTTGCCAATCACTGCATGTTCAACTCTTGCTTCTCTTTGGCTAGGCTCAGTCTAAATCCCTCTCATCCCTACACCCACAGCCTACTAAAGGCTTGAATCAGAATTGTTCTTTGCTAGCAACCAGTTACAGTATGGTGTAGTGCTTAGAACCTACATGCTTATTTGTAGAGTTAACGTTCACTCCTGCTGTATTATCTTCCTGCTATGGAAAGTTAAAAGATGTGTATTGTTCCCCAACTCAATGATATTCATTTTTATCAAGCCCAGAAGTGTGAAAGGCTGATTGGATATTTCAAGATTTTAATCTGCGGCCAGGAGGCTTTTTGTTTGCTATTCTTAGTTTGACCAATCTTGAGAGGACATTATGGGCCTCATTACGAGTTTGCAGGTAGCCATGCCCTTAATAAGGGCATGGCTACCCCCAAACTTGGGTCTGGGTCCCGCAAAAGGGAACTTACCGGGCCATTACGATCTTGGAGGGCCGATAATTCCCATTTGCGGGACCCTGACCTGGTACGTCCCCGTTCCCATTTGAGCTCCCATAGGGCTCAATGGGACTGGGGACGATGGTAGCAGCGGTACTGTTCATAACAGTACCGCTGCTACCATCCTAGTCTGCTCGTGGGTGCCGCTCTGCATGCCTTGCCTTACTGCAACACTCCCAATGAGGCCATATGTCTCGAATTCGATTAAACCCTTTTCCAAATCCATGCAGATTTAAGGAAATGATGGCGGCATGGGGCACAAATGATCTGATTGCATGCGCTAAAAATAACTAGTCCCGATTCTCAAATGAAGTCTGAATGTGCGTGTATCTGACAAGTACAGTTCTTTGGGGGTACACCTTTTGTCAGCTTTTGTAATATCCACTCCGCAAATGTACCAAGAAAACCAAAGTATGCCAAATGTTATCCCCAATGATCGAACAGTAAAAGCTCCAATGTTCGGGACAACATGTTTGTTTCCTGGCAGTGTGAGTCCAAAGAACATCAAAATCGGATTTATTTCCCAATCCTCTTACCTGCTAGTCCGTCTTCCATGTGATTTTTTTGTACCAGGGAAATGTTTGACCTAGTGCTGATATCACTTGCACCATAAAGTTTCTGTAATATTGAATGCATCACAGTTTGTACTTCTAACCTATACAGTGGCTCTTAATCCATTGTTCTCTAAGAATGGACAGCTATGTTGGCATGCCCGATGCATCAGAGCCAAGTCAAAGAAGGCTTCCTATTTAGATTGATTTAAAATGTCTAAGTATTCAGAAAAAGAGAACTCATCCATTCAGAAAAGTAAAGACACTTTGTCAATTCTGGTTGTGCTGGTTGTAGATATTTGAGTTTTTGGTAAGCTTCTATTTTAATGTATTTGACCCCCTGTGACTACTTTACATCTACAGAAATATTGATACCTTTTTTGGGCCTTTAAAAGTGGTTATCTTGAGTTTGGTTAATCCAATTTTGGATATGTTTGTCATATGCACACATTATTTATAGGGCATAGGAAAGGGCAATAGATTTTCAAAACCTGAGCTGAAATATTTTGAGCTATTTGGAGAAAGAGTGATATTTCTGCCTCTTTAAAAAACTATAAGCAAAATAATTTATTTTTTGTAACAATTTGGGCATGAGAATGCACATTTTGAAATGAAGGTTTGTATTCAGAAAAATCACTTGCATGATAAATATGGTGAACTTTCATGGATAAAACCACAGGTTAAAGAAGAAAAAAAAATGTCAGTAACTCCTGTAACGTGTGGAAATGCAAGTTCACCGTGGTAAAAAGGCGCAAACTTATCAGCTGCAGTAATAGCCCACTAAAAGGAGAGGGGGGCTTTAGTGATGGCTGCATAGGGTTATGCATTATGCTGAAGAATGCCACTATTTATTGGGTTCTAAATAAATAATCTACAGTTAATAAGGCTTGAATTACAGGTGAGTATGTGGGATGTAACATTAGATTTTATCATTGCAAACAGACCTGGGTGATCACTCACTTGCAAATAAATGCATGTTTTATTGATTTGCCTATCAGTGGTAGAAGCTGGCAGCACATTGCAAACTAAACATTCCCAGGATCTTGCATACAGAAATAAACAGCTCTCAATACATTCGAGGTCTGGAAGTGAATTTCATGGGTGCCAGGGGAAGGCCGCAAATATACAATCATTTTATAATTCAGCATATAAGTTCAGGAAACTGGTCTACTGACAGTTTCTAATTTCCCCATGGTTATTTCAAATCGCCCTATAGCGCAGCTCAGCCTGGGATGTGGCTCAAAGAGTTGCAACATTAAGTACATAACTTGTTAACAGTTCAAGGTTCTTGTAGTGTCATGATCGGTTGTGCTGCCATGGAAAACAGGGGGAAATGTCCGGTGGCAGATGAATAAAGATGCGCTGGTCCTTTCAAATGTCTCAATGTTTTTGCAGCATGATGTGGGAACTGTGGTTTGGACTGTGACATCACAGCGAGTATCGTGGATGGTGTGGTAAGATTTGCGGGACCCAATCATTTCTGCATAATGCATGTATCACTATAGAGGAATAACATATCTCTCCCAATTAGCTTCACTTTGGGGATTGGCCTTATGTTGCAATGTGTTCGGATTCTAATTAGTTTTTAAAATTATAAAAGTTTTCATCTTTGGGACGTAACTTTGACAGTGCTTTTCATGAGGCAGTTCTGTTACGCATTCTGTTTCGATTACGCTTTTCCAGCTGTAATTGAGCCCAGAATATATTGTGTTACTTCTTGCCTGGCGTACACTCCTTTTTTAGACTACTTTTCTAACTTTTACTGGTGAGTTCTGAGGAAAACTGCAGTATATTTTTGGTGGCCTGTAGGGGAGATTCAACATTCACGACCAGATGTGGGGATTTCAGCCGCACTCTTGGAGGAATGCGGGACAGCATGCAGATCAGTCTTAAGAGCTCAACACAGAGGAGGCCCAGCAGACACCAAGTTCGCAAAGGTCTGCCTTGTCCAAACACTCACTGCTATCGGAGGGGGTACTGGCCTTTAAAGGAAGACTCTGGGATCGAGAAGACTTGAGAATCTTCAAAAAAGGATACGTGAGTATACCCAAGCATGAACGCGCAGGGAGAGGAAGGGATTATTTTTATGGTGTATAGGATGCACCCTCAATGGGGGGAGCGCAATTGGCCGCAATTGTCATAGATTTTAGGTCCACTCACCCGATAGGGAGTAAGTGGGCGGTGGTACATCTGCGTTCAAGCTCGGGGTTGCATGGTGAAGTGGAGGACCTAGTTAGACGAGAGTTGCGTGTAGTGCAGGCAATTAGTATAGTTGCATTATTTGTTATTTTTTGGGGGTGAAAGTGTATTGAAGATTGTGAATAAAAATAAAAAAGACACATGCCTGTTTGTTTTTTGTCAAAATGTTAGTAGTTTGTTGTAGCAAAGCGTAGTTAGCGTGTTGTTCAGTTAATTGTGGCTGTGGACGTGCCAGAAGGGCCATAGCCAAACTAACGTGTAAGTATTGGTGGAGCTGTATAGAACGTGCAAGGGGCGCGGTTGCACGAAGGAAGGAGAAACCTAGAGCACATTTGTGAAGGTAGTGGGCATGCAGAGAAGTCCACTGGCGAACTAACCCAACTAACAAGACGGGCCTGTGGAGATGGCCATTGTGTGTGAGTGATGTGAAAGGGCAGGGCCAGATGAGAAGGCCATTGTGAATGAAATAGGGTGGATGAGCAAAATGGGAAAAGGGTGCAATAATGACATCTTGTCTTATGAATGCCCCCCTCGATCACATGTGTAAAAAAATGTCCCAATATCACCATAACATATTAAAATACCATTTTCAGTGGTTAAGGGACACAGTGGGAAGGTGTTACCTGGAATTGTCCGGGGAGAGAACATTTCCAAAGGACAAAATAGACAGTATGTACTCATATTTGTCAGCAACATACAAAGGTGCAAAACTTTAAAAGAGACAGGATGTTTTGGGTCTATGGAAACTGCACGAAGAGACTGAAGTAGAGAAAAATAAGGAAGAGGGGGAAGAGAAGAAGGCCAGTGCACCATCCCCTCCTTATGCATTATATCCATTGTGAAAACCAGCTGCAGGATGCACAAACCCCAAGCGAGCATCCCAGACAGGGGGAATACAAGGACAAAAAAGGCAAATTTAGAACCCCATTCAGGGTATAAGGAAGAGAAAGAAAAAAATAAATACTTAGCAGACATAAAGAAAGTCACATGAGAACAAATGGACTCAATGTTCAAAGAAGCAGAAAAGGTAATGGAGAGAGAGATAGAGAAACAAGGGAAAGAGGAAGGAAAGAGGAAATACAAGTAGGGATGGACAGCAGGACACATAACATTTAAAATTGATGACTGGGAACTGAAAATGGTAGAAGACGAACCATATACAACAGAGGGCAATCATACAGCATCAGACTGGGAGGATAGCAGCAACAGTGAAAGATGGGATGACAAATTCAACACATGCGATTAACCGAGTGTTAGTAGAGGGAGGAGGAGAAAAGAAGGGGAGGAAGAGGAAAGAGAGGAGCGCACAGGGAACTGGGGGAAATATGCTTTGAAGCAGAAAAGCACAGATGTTGGCAGTAAAAAGACTATGACGGGGCTTCACACCAAGCACAGAAGGCAAAAGGGGAAGTGCATTATGTAGCCTGGCAGACAATAGATAGGGACAATCTGGTGTACAGTTTACCTTCACTAATGGCAGGGGCCAGCAAGTGGATATACATATTCAAGAAGGAGACAGCAGGGATCCCATTGGCGATAGGAGACATTAAGGGCATATTGACATTATTGGTGGGGTAAGGAGTGACACGATTTGGCCACAAGCGGGATGTGCAGGGGTTCGGTTAAGCTCTAACATACATGACAGGGCACCTTTTAATATTTACAGAGCACACATATTGAAGGCTCTGATAGAGCTGTATCCAGACACATCAGTTGCATCAATATTATCACAAAAAATGAACACAGATGAGGATTCCGCAGAGTACATATGATTGATTCAAGAAATGTGCAACCAAGAGAATAGACAATCTTGGGATGATAAAATACCCCTATTTTATCAAATTCTAGTGAGGCAGCTTCCCACTGACGTACGAGCTTCAGCAGGAGAAGGTGTTTGGGATCAAAGCAAAGGGATGGCCTGAGATACAAGTGATTATTGTACATTATAGGAAAAGGAAACAGGAAAAAGACAAGGAGGCAGTAGACAACATGGTAAAAGCAGACAACAAACCTGTGCAGAAAGGAATAGCCAAAATAAGCATGGAAGGGGCAGTGCTCACAGGACTGGTAAGCGTTCCACCCACCCAACATAGGGCTTCCAGTGACAGCAACAGTGCCAAAAGGGGGAAACACACAAGTGCCATATAATCCTCAGTGGGGGATGCAGCAGATACAGCAGCAGCCCGGTTTCATAAACACACAACAGCCTTGATTTGCACACGCAGGGGAACAAAGCACATACCTGGGACAATATCAGATGGGAAGGGGATACCACCCAAGGGGAATGGGTTTCAAATATAGGGGAATGGAACCCTGGTTTGGAGGACAGTGTTTTGTCTGTGAAAATTGTGGCCCCTTTGCCAGAACATGCCCGTCATTCCACAAAGAAGACAGCAGGAAGGTATACAGCCAAATCAGCAGTATACACAGATGTGCGTACAACCGCAGCAGACACAAATGGTGCTGCAGCAACAGATGCAAGTGCAGCCTATACAGAAATAGGTCATGCCTACACAGGGACAAGGACTGACTATAGGGGGAGCAGAAGCACAGGGTATGGGTATTACAGCACAGACACTTACACAAGGGAAGGTGACAATATTGGGGAGAATTAGGTGCCTCATTACACAGGAGGAGCACTGGTGGAAATAAATCCATTTACATCCTCAAGCAATACACTTTCCCAATAGGGGTTCCTACAGAAAGTATGAGTATGTCCTGTTTTAGAAGAAACTCTAGACCCCGAAGAGGAGCCAGAGGAAGAAGTTCAAATAGGATGGAGGGATTTTTCCTTTCTAATAGATACAGGAGCTACTAAATCCTTTTTAAACGAAGAAGTATTCCCATTTATCCAACAAGAAATTGGACACACAAGACTTTTCCGGGACAATCCACAAGGTTCCTCTGACAAAAGATTTACCATTGACAATAGGGACACAACATAAACTAGCAACATTGTTGTATTATAAAGAAACACCCATTAAAAATATTGGGGAGAGATTTGTTAAGCAAACTGAATGCCACAATTCCATTCTCAGATAAATGGATGTGTGCACCACACCTGGGATGTATCCAGCTAGGGCGGCAGTGCTGATGCAAGCGTATTACGCACACAGCACATTGAGAGGGATACCCACACACAGATGTTTCTGTATGGTGAACATGTACTTCTAGGTTGGATCCCAGGGATACAAGGACATGTTTTTCAATGATCAAATGAATTTCTGTTCAGACTACAGTGTTCCTCCATCATTACACCAGGCACACAAACACAATGCTATACCTGGAGGAAGTAGTAGTGAGAAAATACATGGTTATACTGGTTGCTAGCAATGACGATAACCTGGAATGGCGATCAATATTGTGCATCAATCCCACACTAACGCTGTCAGATGGGACTGACACAGGAGGGGGAGATGGTGTTTTAGCTGAGCATACCCTTTTAAGTACAGATATAGGAAAGAGTAGTGTCCCAAATGACCTAATTTATTTTAAAAAAGAGACAAAGTACATGCAGGAGGATTTGGAAAAAGTGCCAAAGAGTTTATTGACAACATGACCTCATGAAGTGGGAATACTGAAAGGGGCATGGGCGGTTCACATTAAGATAAAGGAATGAGCACTGCTACCACAAGTGAAGCAATACCCCCTTTCTCAAGAAGCAGACAATGGCATATAAGAGACACTGCATGCTTTATATCAGCAAGGAATTATACAGTAGTCTACTTCAGCATGTAACACAGCAAGCTATCCGATTAAAAAATCAAAGGGTGGGGCGTGGCATTTCATACAGGATTGACACCCTCTTAATGTATTATAGATGCATAATATCCACTAGTTCTGAACCCTGCAAAAATGTTATGTAGCTTTCCAGCTGAGGCACTCTACTTCACAGTAGTGGATTTGAAGAATGCCTTCTTCTCTGTCGCTTTGCATCCTGATTCTAGGTATCTTATCCCGTTTACGTATCGCGAGACAAGATTGGAACACAGAAGAATGTCTCAGGTGTACTTTGAGGGAACCAGCACATTTAACGGGATATACAAGTAGATGTGAGCAATTTACAAGATGGAAACACAATGATACAATACGTAGATGACCTTTTACTGTGCAGCACAACAAGATTCAGTGATTTGACTGATGTTACTGTGTGACAAGGGGTACAAAGTGGACAAAGAGAAATTGCAGTATTGTCAAAAGGAAGTGATTTGCTTGGGGCTGATTGTGTCAGCAGATGGGCAGTACATAAAACACCTCGACCAAAACAGTGAAAGAAATGCAACAGCTCCTTGGCTTATGTAAATATTGCAGATCATCAGTGTTTGATTACTCTACATACTCCAGGCCACTCCTTCCAGTACTTAAGGAAGCTCAAAAAACAAAAGCAACGTAAACTGGACAGCCGAGATGAACAAGAATTTTGATGAACTCTGACATGAACTGGCACACACACCAGTACTAGCTAAGCTCAATTATAAAGAGGAGTTTGACTTGTTTTCCCATTCAGATGCCAAGTTATTGACAGCAGTACTGACACAAAAGAAGGGTCACAATTCACTGGCCTATTACAGTGGATCACTTGACCCTGTGATGCAGGGACACTTTCCGTGTGAGCAGGCACTTGCTGTCATTGCATTCACAATTGAGAAAGTGTCAACAATAACAATGGAGTGCCCAGTAATTGAGTACATGGAGCATGCACTGTTCACTATACTGGAGAGGACCAAATAAACACTCACAACTCAGAGACCAACAGGGTACAAGATTATACTGACAAACCCTGCAATAGAAGTGGTGAGATGCAAGATGGTAAACCAAGCAAAATTAATTGCAGAACCGATAGAGGAGGTAGATTACATACATGATTGTGTGCCGTGTATAGACAGTAGTGAAGGGAACCCTCTGGTAAACGATGAAGTGATTGAAGGGGGCACATGATATTCATTGACGGGAGCTCAATTATTGACCCAAATTCAAGACAGAGGCATGCTGGGTCAGCAGTGGTTGGACACAGACACATAATTCATAAGGAAGGAGAATTGAAAGTGTTTTCCCAAACACGACTGCCAGCACACGCAGCAGAATTAGTGGAATTAATAGAGGCAGTCAACATGTCAGAAGGGCATCCAGTAAACATCTTTTCAGACTCAACATACGTGTAATCCACTGTACATTCAGGGCTAGCATTGTGGGAAAGGAGAGGATTCAGGAGACGTGACTGTTCACCAGTACAAAATGCAGCACTTTTGGATGAATTATTGGAAATGTTGCCACTCCCAGTAGAATTGGCAATAATAAAGTGTAACACACCTACAGTGTCAAACTTATAGAGAGTAGGGATCTCGATCCCCTCCTCCGAACCACAGAAGCCAAATAGATTGACCCCTCCCACCGTGGTTGGCACGGGCACCTGAACGTATATCACAGGGAGCCGCGTGGCAGCCAATGGGGGGAAGTTGGGATTAGGGAAAGGGGATGGAGAGACAAAGGGAAAGAGGGGAACATAACAAACCAATACATACAACAGTAAATCCTCCTGTACCTGAAACCGTAATTCTAAATCACCTAGCCTAATCTCTTATTCCTGAAGTAAACCTGCTAAATTATAACCATGGTAGCTTTACATGTATTCCCTTTGCATATCACAAACATAACCTAGAACACAGACCTGGAACATAACATGTTACTGGGGACAATCATGTATGAAAACACAGACGATGGTTAGGCGCAAAATGGCACAAACAAGGGTTGTCCCTTTCATGAAGATACAAAACACATGGCCCGTTGGGCACAATGAAACCACAAACAGAGTTTTGGGACCAAACATAACACATAACTGGCCCCTTGTGATAGGTGGACTCCAAAGACCTGAGTTCTTATAACATGTCTCCTCACATATGGCGTGTATCAAGCGGGAAGTGTGTCCCAGAGCGTGTTACCTCACACACTCACTGCATAATGGATAATGAATCAATACATAAACATCCAGGTATTATAACCCCAGTATGTAAGCACCGTGGTCCAAAACACTTAACTGATGGCCCGGATGCCTCACGAGGACATCCGAACCCTGAAGAGCGATGCCCAACACCGGGTAATAAGAACCGCTTCACCGCCGCAGCCCGCGACAGACTTTCTTGTGTTCTTCAGCGTTACCGTCGAGGCCCGGGGAGAAGGGAAGCTCAAGAAGTCCTTCGGCGTCAGATATGCTCCCACATGCCGGCTCCAACACTGCTGCCGCCCATGCCGATAATCAGTAATTACCTGCACCGATGCACGGGCGGCGGCGGGTTTTAACAGTTGCTGCTAATGAGCAGCTGGTGCCGCGCGCAATAGAGGAGAACTACCCTCATCCTAAAGCCTAATGGGAAATGTAGTTTATCTCCTCCTGCCAAGCACTAAGCGCCGTCCTCGGCCTTTCCACAGATTCCTGACAGTACCTCCTCTCTCAAGGCCTCTCCCAAGTTTTGTTTTCTCAGCTTGCTGCAAATGAAACTGTCGAACCAATCTAGGTGCATGCACCGCACTGGCCGGTTCCCATGAACAATCCTCAGGTCCATATCCTACCCACTGTATGAGATACCATAACTGCTTTTGTCTCCATCTTGAGTCCAGTATCTTCTTGACTTCATATTCTGTCTGCCCATTCTTAATGATTGCTGGTGGTCTCTGTACTCGCGTTCCCGGAGCTGCGGGTTTAAGCAGAGACACATGGAACACTGGATGTATCTTTAACATGTGAGGCAACTTTAGTTTACATGCCACTGTAGAAATACATTTCACAATTTCATAGGGGCCAATAAACCTGGGGGCAAATTTCTGGGGACCCTTTAAAGGCAGATTGTGTGTCGAAAGCCATACCTTATCCCCCACTTTATACTGCAGAGCCTCCCGCCTTTTTCTGTCGGCATATTTCTTATACTGTTTCTTAGCCTGATCTAAATTGGCTCGTGCTTTCTGTCTGAGTTGTAATAGTAACTCTTTTCTGTCCTGAAGCATAGGGATATTCTCCATGTCAGGTAGATGTTCGGGTAACATATTCTGTGTCTGACCATACAAACATACATTTGGAGACATTCCCAACGAGGCATGTTCAGTGTTATTATAAGTGAACTCAGCCAACCATAAAGATTGTACCCACGATTCACGACCATCACTTAAATAACATCTTAAATATTGTTCAAGCGTCTGATTGACTCTTTCAGTTTGTCCGTCTGTCTGTGGGTGATAACTGGTGGACAAAGCACACTCCATGCCTAACATTTTACAAAACGCACGCCAAAATTTGGAAGTAAATTGTGGACCTCTATCAGATACAATACTTTGAGGCAGACCATGTAATCTGACCACATGTTGTAAAAACAATTCTGCCAATCTGCCTGCCCCAGGAATGCCTTTACAAGGTACGAAATGGGCTTGTTTAGAGAGATAATCCACCACCACCCAGATTGTGTCATACTGATCATCCGGAGGCAAATCAGTGATGAAATCCATGGATAGATGTGTCCAAACCTTCTCCGGAGTGGGTAGTGGCTGAAGTAACCCTGATTTCTTTTGGTGATCTGACTTACTGCGTACACAGGTTTCGCATTCTTGAATATATTTAATAGAATCTTGTCTTAACTCTGGCCACCAGAAATATTTCTCCAGCAACCCTTGTGTCTTTTTGCTTCCTGAATGTCCTGCTAGAGGTGAATTATGACACCAATGCATCGCCTTCCTTTGTAAAGCGAGCGTCGGTAAAAACAATTTCCCTGCATAATAGGGAAGTCCCTTGTGGAATTTTTCCGCGGGATTCTCTCCCCAATTCAATTTGACCTTTCCTTTCATTTCCTGTTTAACTTGTCTTAGTAACTGAGTCATTATTGCTCCTACTACCTTTTCCGCAGGAATGATAGTTTTAACTTCGGTTATCATGCTTTCCATATGTTGCTGCCGAGATAGAGCGTCAGCTTTTCCATTTTTTCTTCCTGGTCTAAATGTGACTACAAAATTGAACTCATTAAAGTACTGTGACCATCTTAACTGCCTTGGACTTAATGTATGCGCTGTCTTGAAATATTGCAAGTTCTTATGATCAGTGACCACTGTAACCTGATATTTGGCCCCCAGCAAATAATGTCGCCACTCCAAAAAAGCTGTTCTAATTGCCAATAACTCTTTATCGGTGATTGAATAATTTTGTTCACAGCTAGTAAGCTTGCGAGAGTAGAAAGCTACAGGGTGCCATACTCCTTCTTCATCCTTTTGAGACAATATAGCTCCCACAGCCACATTGGAAGCATCCGTTTCCACTTGGAAAGGTTTTTCCGGATTGGGGTGTCTCAATACCGGAGCTGATGTAAATGCTTTCTTTAACTCTTGAAAAGCTACTTCTGCCTCATAATTCCAATCAAATTTAGTGGCCTTCCTTAATAATCTGGTAATAGGTGTAACGATTTGTGAAAAGTTTGAAATAAAGCGCCTACAAAAATTTGCAAAACCCAAAAAGGATTGGATATCTTTGATGCATTGAGTCGTTGGCCATTCTGTAACTGCTTGTACCTTCCTTTTGTCCATCACAATACCAGAGGGAGTCAAAATAAAACCAAGGAATTCCACTTGAGTGGTATGAAAAGCACATTTTTCCAATTTTACATACAATTGATGGTCTTGTAATCTTTTTAACACTGCTCTTACATGATCTCGATGCTGTTCTTCAGAAGATGAATAAATCAAAATGTCATCAATATAAACTATAACAAACTGATCTAAAAACTCACTCAACACTTCCTGCATAAAGTATTGAAATGCTGCGGGAGCATTACACAAACCAAAAGGCATCACAAGGTATTCAAACAAACCAAACTTAGTCCTGAAAGCTGTCTTCCACTCATCCCCTGCTTTCACACGGATCAAATGGTAAGCCCCTCTTAAATCCAATTTGGTGTAAACCACTGCTGTTTTTACTTGATCTAATAACACTGAAATCAAAGGCAAGGGGTACCTATTTTTCACTGTCACCTTATTCAATGCTCTATAGTCAATGCATGTCCTAAGTGTTCCTTCTTTCTTTGGAACAAAAAATAAGGGTGACGACACAGGGGAGGTGGAATGTCTAATAAATCCCTTATTTAACATGTCATCCAGATATTCACGTAAATGTTGGTTTTCTTTTTCAGTCAACGCATAGATTCTACTGCAAGGTAACTTAGCCCCTGGCTCCAAATCAACTACACAATCATAAGATCTATGGGGTGGTAACTTGTCTGCTCCCCCTTTGTCGAATACCTTAGCTAAATCTTGGTACAGATTTGGGATACTCACAGCCATTGCTCCCACCCTTTGTGGTTCTGCCACTTGGTCTGCCAAATACAATGCGGGTCTCACCTCTTCCTCAAGGTGACTCTCGCATTCCACTCCTTCAAAAACCACCTCCCGCTTAATCCAATCAATCCTGGGATTGTGCCTAAGCAACCACGGCATGCCCAAAATGAGCCCAAATTGAGGTGCCGCAATTAAATCAAAGACAATTTCCTCTGTATGTCCAGACTCACACCTCATTATAAGTGCCTCAGTTTGTTGACAAATGGGTCCTGACACCAGTGGTGAACCATCCACCGATAGTACTCCCTCAACCTGAGCTTTTTCCTTCAATGGTAAACCCAATATTTTCGCCAAACTAATGTCAATAAAATTACCAGTGGCGCCTGAATCCACCATTGCAGACACTAGCTGCTTAGTACAGGCAAACAGTAAAGTCACCAGTATGTACAAATGTGAATTTCTTTTCCCTGTCGTATTTGCACTCCAATTGGGGAACCTAGTTAAGTCTGGGCCTGTCGCCTGAGTTCCCCCTAAGGCCGGCCCAATCCTTTTCCCGACTCAACTTTGTTTCTATCCACCCCTGCTCCTTTCTTGGGAGTATTCGGGCAAGTTCTAATAAAATGTCCTGGTTGTCCACAATAGAGACACAAATTATTAGCCCTTCGTTGCTCCTTCTCAGCAACAGACAAAGGCCCCCTTATTCCACCAATTTGCATGGGTTCTCCTTCTGTAGTCCTGTTTCCCTTCCCCCGATCCAATCTAGCAAAAGGCAACACTTCTGGTCTCTTCTTCTCACCCCTGCGCTCTCCAATACGATGATCCAATCTTAGAGCTAAATCAATCATGGCGGTACATGTCATGGGCTGGGGTTCTACTTGAGCGATAGCATCCTTCAACTCCTCTTTGAGCCCTTGATAAAACAACACAGTCTGTTTCTTTTCAGGCCAATCTGTCTCAATAACCAACCTGTTAAATTGTGTAACATACGAAACCAAGTCGCGGGTTCCTTGTCTTAAAGCTAACAATTCTTTGTCTTGAGCCAAAGAAACCTCCCGGCGGTCAAATAACCTTCCAAATTCCCCTAGAAACCCATCCCAATCATATAATAAAGGATCATCCTTTTGCACCAAAGGCATTGCCCATGCTGCCGCATCTCCCGTTAAATATGAAATAACAAATGCCGTTCTAGCTTGTACTGTCTCAAACGCCTTAGGTTTACACAAAAACTGAAGTCGGCACTGCGTTAAAAAGGTCATATATTTCTTAGGGTCTCCTGTGAATCTTTCAGGTGTGGCTAAGGGCACACTACTAGAGGGCTGCACAATCACAGTAGACGTGGCTCTCCCAGTTTGCCCTCCAGTAGAGGTTCCAGCCCCATCAAGCGGGGTGCCTTGTGCGACCAAACCCTGTACCTGAACTTTCAACATACTCGAATCCTGTCTAGTCTGTACCAATTCTACTTGTATGTCCTGTAGTGCCTTGAGCACATCCGCTAAAGAGGGAGGATTTATATCCATTTGGCCTGGGTGGTTCAATTACCCCGAAATCGGGGGCAGGTAATTCTGTCAAACTTATAGAGAGTAGGGATCTCGATCCCCTCCTCCGAACCACAGAAGCCAAATAGATTGACCCCTCCCACCGTGGTTGGCACGGGCGCCTGAACGTATATCACAGGGAGCCGCGTGGCAGCCAATGGGGGGAAGATGGGATTAGGGAAAGGGGATGGAGAGACAAAGGGAAAGAGGGGAACATAACAAACCAATACATACAACAGTAAATCCTCCTGTACCTGAAACCGTAATTCTAAATCACCTAGCCTAATCTCTTATTCCTGAAGTAAACCTGCTAAATTATAACCATGGCAGCTTTACATGTATTCCCTTTGCATATCACAAACATAACCTAGAACACAGACCTGGAACATAACATGTTACTGGGGACAATCATGTATGAAAACACAGACGATGGTTAGGCGCAAAATGGCACAAACAAGGGTTGTCCCTTTCGTGAAGATACAAAACACATGGCCCGTTGGGCACAATGAAACCACAAACAGAGTTTTGGGACCAAACATAACACATAACTGGCCCCTTGTGATAGGTGGACTCCAAAGACCTGAGTTCTTATAACATGTCTCCTCGCATATGGCGTGTATCAAGCGGGAAGTGTGTCCCAGAGCGTGTTACCTCACACACTCACTGCATAATGGATAATGAATCAATACATAAACATCCAGGTATTATAACCCCAGTATGTAAGCACCGTGGTCCAAAACACTTAACTGATGGCCCGGATGCCTCACGCGGACATCCGAACCCTGAAGAGCGATGCCCAACACCGGGTAATAAGAACCGCTTCACCGCCGCAGCCCGCGACAGACTTTCTTGTGTTCTTCAGCGTTACCGTCGAGGCCCAGGGAGAAGGGAAGCTCAAGAAGTCCTTCGGCGTCAGATATGCTCCCACATGCCGGCTCCAACACTGCTGCCGCCCATGCCGATAATCAGTAATTACCTGCACCGATGCACGGGCGGCGGCGGGTTTTAACAGTTGCTGCTAATGAGCAGCTGGTGCCGCGCGCGATAGAGGAGAACTACCCTCATCCTAAAGCCTAATGGGAAATGTAGTTTATCTCCTCCTGCCAAGCACTAAGCGCCGTCCTCGGCCTTTCCACAGATTCCTGACATACAGGAGGGAACAATTTTATTTCACTTAGTAACAAAAAAGAAGACAAAGCAGCAAAGGAAGCAGCAAATCTGCCAGAAGGAACACATATGCTGTTCCCTGGCATGGAGGAACAAATACCACTTGTAGCGTTGATGAAAACAACTAAATTAAAAGATGCACTACCAGAATGCTTTAGTGCAACTCCAACAGTGCAAATAATAGAATTACAGGGAGAAGCAGCAAACTATGAAAAAGAGCTATGGAAGAAAAGTGGATGCTCTCTGTCACCAACCGATTGGGTTTGGTGGCACGGCAGCACAGGCAAAGTGGTAATGTCAAACAAGTTGTTCAATGTGATTCTGGAACAGCTTCACTACCTGACCCATGTGTCGAAAGAACATGTGTCTGCAGGGATTACTGAGGACTGTTTTTTGCCCAAGTATGTGTCTTAATTTGTGAACAATTGTATGATTTGTCAGAAATGTTTGCCAGGTCACACTTTAAGAGTGGTACAGGGAACATTACTGCTACCAGCTATGTAGTTATGCAAGACCGATGTACCGTCTATAAATACATGCTTACTGTAGTGTGTCCGTTTTCATGTTGGCTTGAGGCTGGTCCATATGTCCATAATGACGCCTGCTCAGCGGCGAAATTCCTGGTGATGGAGGTGTTCATGAGCTGGGGGATCCCAGACAAAATTCACTCTGATAAATGATTTGATAAAGGAAATAACTGTCCTTCTGGGGATACAGGACAATTATGCAGAGTTTACCGACCACAAGCAAACGGTTCAGCTGAGAGAATTAATGAGGTACTAAAACAGCACTTGGCTAAGCAAACACAAATGCTTGGCAAGTCTTTGTTTTATTGGTTGCCCCTTGCAATCTTTGCTTTACGCAATTCACCTGGAGGAGATCATCATTTGACTCCTCATGAAATTGTTACTGGTCGGAGAATCTGTGCAGCTATCTCTTGGACACGTACAATTTCGGATGCTAATACTTCATCTAACATACTGGGCAAGGAATTCCACAATTACTTACAAAATTGCTTACGTATATATCCCAGCAGATAAAACAAAGAGTTTGAATTTAGCAAGCTGGCAAGCAGGGAAAGGACTTTCAACAAGCAGCACCTCTTTACCCTGGGCATAGGGTATTCATAAAAAACACTGTCAGGAAGTGGAAAGACAGCAGATTTTCGGGTCCATACACTGATACACTGTTTTCTACGCAACTCCAATCACACTTAAAATAGAAGGATGCCGAGGATGGGTTCATCTCACAAACGTGTGCAGGGACATGAGCACTATCTCCCCCAGAGAAGAGGGTCAGAGTGCAACTTGATAGCGAGTATACATCAACTTTCATTAACTTTTCTATCAGCAATACGTTTCTACAGATGACCAATAAGTGAGGATGGAGAAAGCAATGTGCAGAACAATATTCTCATTAACAGATGGCAAAACATATATGCCTTTTGGAGTGTGATAATATTGATATGCATTAGTATTGGACTAATATTAGTATATGCTTTTTTATTTAGAGAAAAGGGTGATTTACATGCAAAAGTGAGTGTGAAAAGGGGGAAAGAAATATTCTAAAAGAAGAGGAATTCCATCATGACACTAAACAATGGCACAGTGCATTATCAGAGAATGTCTGGTGTGATGAGATGTTGTGGGTGTGAAGAGAAAGATCAAACAGCACATGCTATGTGTGTTCCCTCGTGCCACATGTAATAGAGGGACCCAAGCTTTTCCTGCCTCAGGCTGTATTATATGAGGAGGCAGGGTGCTTAATGCACCTGTTGCTCTGTAAATATAGGGGTCTCTTTCAAGGAGCAAGTGTCTCTGTCCAGTGGGTAGATGAAGAGGAGGAAGTGTACACAGATAGTTACGTGCAAATGGACAGCATGGTTCAAAACAAAGAAACAAAAAAGATGATAGTGGAATATATAACAGAGGTCTCTAAAAGTGGGAGCAGATAATAAGTGAACACAAAAGACTGCAGTGTACAGACAAAGACAGAAGGGCACAGCTAGCCTTGGTGTCATACAATACCATTAATGAGAATAAAAGCAGTGTGGTATGGTGGCCAGTGGAAGGGGGAAATAATGCAGTGTCGTGCTCAAGGGTTGGTGGGGTTTGACCAAAACGTGGTGTCAAAGTAAATGATAGCTATAAGGCAGTTTGGGAAAAAATATGTACATGCATTTACCTGGATAAATGAAACTCATCAACCAGTTCACATAAAGAGCTTTACATAAATCCCTTTGTGTTTCAGGTCCAGTGTGTCCATCCATTTGGGTACGAGCACCGGCTGTGCCAAGGTGATAACTAGTGTGGCTTTGACGCAGGGGAAAGCAGTTATTATGGATTTGTGGTGGCCATGTGGATTGAAGGCTTTCACCCAACTTCTTCCCGATCGGAGTGGGCTTTGTGCAATCATTTCACTGCACAGCCCTGCCATGGTGGTGCCCGGAAACAGCAGCAACATGGGGCCCTTGTTAATTTATTTTTTCTTTCTTCTTTTTACTATGCATTTAATTTCAAACCTTAAGCACTACATTTCATTTAATATAAAATATAAAAGCAGGTGTACATACAAACAATCACATTTCCATCAGTTTAGATCAGTTTAGATCAATTTATATTTGGCTCCTGGTTTCCTAAAAGCATTTGTGCAGTCTTCCATATAGACTGCGCTGCCACAACAATCAGAATTGATTCTGTCTGTAAATGGAATTGCAAAATTGGTCAGTGTTAATCCCTTCTATGGTTTTGGTAAATTATCATATCCCTTTACATATGGATGCATTCATCTATTGCATTTAGTTAGGATGTGACAATCAGTTTCCGCTTCTAACTTACATTACCAACACAATCTCAAGTCATAAGGAATATCTCACCAAGCCCGATAATTTTCCTATGTAGGTAAGATGTTAACGGGAAAATACAAAATGAACCTTTTCAGAGATTTATCACAGTGTTTGGTTAAGTAGGTAGGCAGGGCTTTAGGTAGGAAACTTTGGGTTGAATAACCCTGGTATCTTTTCTTCTTAGCTAGGTTATCAGTGTTTTCTATTTTATCCAACTCTCTTGATTTCTTCTTTAGAATCTGCTCAATATTAAGCATTTGAAATGCCTGTGTCCAAGATATTCCCAGGGCTCACAGCATAATTCAGGAACAAGAGTGCTCATTGTTCTAACCACAACTTAACCATGAACAAGTGCCAAATTCCATTTGCACCGCCTCAATCGGTACCGCACTGGGCAAATTCATAACATACCATAATATTCGGTCTTCAAATTTATCAAGCCAGGTGACATATTTATGTGCAAGTGCCTGGAAGCTATACAGCATCGTTGGAATGATGCTAGTTTTATATACAAATATCAGCCCTTCGATGTTGTTGCCACCCACACTATTGATGTAGCGTTTGATAGTAAGCCATTTACGCCAGATCTTACTGGAAGAAATATCGCCATAAAACTGGGCAGTGGATTTAACTTCAATGGAAATCCAAGATATATGTAACTTTGAATTACTTCTAGTCTGTCTTTGCCAAGTTTCCAAATATAAGGCGATTTAATGGACAGAGAGCTTCCCAAGCACATGATTTTGGTCTTTTGTTGTGTTAATCCTCATACAATTTTCATGTGAGAAATCAGCCAAAGCATCATTTGAGCGCTGGAGGCCCAATGGCGTCTGGACAAATAACACTGTATCATTGGCGTAGCCTAGCCATGATATATCCATGCCATTGATCTTTGGTGGAAAGTTCCTGACCTTTTCTATTGAGACATCCATATCTGATGTATAAAGGATATAAAGAAATGGTGCTAAAGCGCACCCCTGCTTTTAATCTAATATAAGTAGCAATAGACATGCTCAATTCACCCTCCTGGTTTATCCTAACCCTGACTGTAGTTTCTGTATATAGGCTTTGCATAAAATACAATAAATGCAGATCTATGTCTCACTGTAAAAGCTTGGTCCACAGCAACTCCTGTGATATTAGGTCAAAGGCATTGCTGTAGTCAACCAGGCAACAATATAGATTTAAGTATACCCCGCGCTTTGCTTCAGCCGTTAAGGACTGTATTGTGCATATGTTATCCAGTCTACAATGATACTTCCTGAAGCCTTTTTGATAGGTCTTCAACAAACCCTGTTCATGCGCTCACTAATTTAACCTCTTGAGCAAAACCATGGAAAAAATATTTTGGCTTCAATCCATCATAGAGAGGAATATATAGTTAAGGGGATCATCTCTTAGTCTCTTCTTATGTACTGGCTATAATATAGATCTCCTGCAGCTGTCTGGAAGTTTTCCACTATGCTCAATATGTCTAAATAATTTAAGCAGTACAGCTGCCCAGAATTCAGGGCTTTTCTTAAAAGTAATATGTGCTATGCTGTCTTGGCCAGGGGAACATGATGATCTTATTTATTTATTTATTTATTTATGTATTGAATTTGTAGATAGTGCCCAGGATCTGTAGGTATCACTGCGCTAGAGTTTGCAAAGAAAAGGGTACATCATTCATAGTGGATATTTACAGGCATAGAGTCAAGAGTGCTTAAGCAAACATAGAAGCCTAGTTTTCTAACTATGATGTCTATGTCCTCCTCCTCCTCAGAGTTAGAGGAAAAAAAAAAAGTGTGCTTTCCTAAATGTAACTGCCCCCATTTATTTGCACTCTTTTATTTATTTATTTAATTTGTAAAGCGTGCATACAACCCGTAGGCATTGAGGAGCTGTTGCAGGTACAACACCACTAGTCAAGCTAATGCAATACAGGCATAGTTTCAAAGACAAGGTGACATGTGTACAAATACCAAGTGGCAATTAACATACAAAAACAAGCAGTTGGGTGGTGGGGCAAGAGAAGAGTTCCAGGTGAGAGGCCTGGGAGGGCGGGGGCAGGTGATTCAGGTTTAGGTGAAACGCTGAAGTTGTAATGCTTTGCAGAAGATCCAGTAGGATTTTTCTGCCCTCGTGGAAGGCTAGAGGTCATTTCAGAGTTTGGCAGCAAGGTATGGGAAGCTGGAGCCTCTGGGTTTGCATCTTTTCACTTTGGGAACAATGGGGGTCATTACGACCCGGGCGCAAAGGGATACCGGGCACCGGTAATGACACCGATGCCGGTAATCCCTTTGCGCCCTATTCCGACGTCCCTTTGCAGGTCCTTCCTTTACGCCTGGTTTTAGAAGGCGTTAAGGACGGGACCCGCAAAGGCATACCGGGGTCCAGAACGGTACCGCAATTTGCGGTACCATTGTTGCTGCCTTCTCCCTTCCCATTGAGCCCCATGGGAGCTCAAATGGGAATGGCATTTCAAATGGGGACTTACCGGTCCTGCAAAGGGCAGAATGGACCAGTAAGTCCCCATGCCACCACGTCTGTGGCGGTACCGGTATTGGTGCTAGTCATGGCGCTAGTAGCGCCATGACTAGCACCAACCTCGGAATGAGGGCCAATGTGTCTATCAATATAAGGGGTCCTAGTGGCTCTCGAAGAGTGGGCTTTGGAAATTCTTTTGGAACGGTATGGTGGTGCTGTGTTGGAAAGGCACTTTTAGGTAATGGATAGTGTTTTGAAAATGATCTGCTCCTTGGTGGGGAGCCAGTGTGCTTCTCTTCTAGCTCCAGAGATGTGCTATTTTTTTTGGGATGTTTAGGGCTGCTCTGAGGGCGTTATTCTGGATGACTTGGAGTTTGACAATGTTTCTGGATGAGGTACCATTGAATAAGACATGGCAATACTCGATCTTAGAGCCCATGAGTGCACAGGCAATGGTTAGGAATTTGTTAACAGAGAGGAAGTGTCTGCCTGCATTAAGGACCTTGGTAGCATAGGCTGCTGAGGAGGCAATGGTGCTTACTTGTCTGGTCACGGTTAGTGATGCATCCATGCAGACCCCTAGAGTATAATCAGAACCTGCATACAATTGTTTCACATGTGCAATCCATTTAGGTTCCAAAACAGCATCCACCGCAGCAGAGGATGAACCAGCAAGGTTGTCCCTAAAGCAAGACGAACATTTCTTGCTGCCATTTGTCTTTAATATTCTAAATACATGTAACCAGTTAGTGTTATTCAGTGACTACCTATGCTAGGACAACCAATTTTTATAACGAGTCATTAGTCGGATAGCTTTGAAAATGAAAAGAAATTTGGGTTGGTGTCAGCCAAGAAGATTTTCTGGGCTCTACCTTATCCGCCCTAAGGCTCTTCTTTCTTAACATAATGGCAGGGTAAAATCTGGCATGGTTTTCCTTCTTATGCCCATGGTTAGAATTTTGTCTCTGGGCATCAATAGACCCTGCCGCTCTATTGACCATCCACTCGATGTTCCAATCATGAGAGGCCAACCCCAATTCGAGGTAGTCTTTATTGTTTTCTATTCTTGTTACTGATGCCAATCGTCTTTTTGGGAGAACACAAGATGTGATTTTTTGTGTTGTTAAATTTCGGAACAATAGGCATGCAAGCAGTCAAATGGTCCAACGAAGAATGGCATGGTCACTAAGCCCATTGTGTGTTATGTTTAAAAGTCCACATTTAACAGCATATTTCTGATTTGCCATCACATAATCTAGATGTGATTTGAAGTGGCCATTGGTCCAAGTGTAGTTAAGCTCAGAGGGTACAGAATTTTTCTGGTTACGGAAAATTAAATCATTTTCATTCAAAAGGTTCAACCAGCTATGATCAGAAGCGCCCTTTCTAAAACATGTGTGCGACTGACAGGGTCCACGTCTATGTCTGAATATAAATCGAGGTGCAAATTGTTCACATTTATATCACCAGCAACCAACACATTACTAATCGGGAATTTGTTATACCACCCCAATAAAATGTTTGAAATAGAGGATACAATTTTCGTAGTGGCCTTGCCATCAGGGGGATCATACACATTAAACAACAATGTCCTTTCTGTCACATCAAGAATAGAAAGAGATGCCATCATAATGTAAGGAGAGGCACATTCCAGATAAATAGGGTCTAAGACGATCTTTCCACAGGCAACTATTGCAAGGCCTCCACTGGGGCAGCCTCTAAGAGGGATAGTATCTGGACTGAAAAGTACATTATAACAATTGATACTAAAATGTTCTGTAAGCCATGTTTCCTGTAATAGGAAGATGCCGGATGCAATTAGACAGAGCAATCCAGCTTTTTGTCCCAAGAATGAGCTATGACCTCTAGCATTCCATGACAGCCAAGTTAGTGCAGTTGACAACATTTTTTCAAACCATACTTGATGATACTGCTTCGGAAATCCATTTCTCAGACAGATTTTGTTTCACACCATTCAAGACTGTATTTGTATTGGATGTAAATAAAGATTTGCATTTCAATCTATGATTCTTCATACAAGGAGATGGAGACCTTGGAGCTTGGTGTGATCTTTGTGTTTCTCCCTTTAAATGTGAGGCCACTCAGTGTTTTCTGTACACCATTAGCCCAAAACCAAACATTTCTAATTGTAGTGTATTTTGTTTCAGGAGGGCCACCATCAAATGGGAAAGACATTCGATAATCACCCAATTTGTGTGGCTATCTTACTTTGGCAAATCAATATGGTCATATCAGACAAATTTATCATAATCAGTTGGTTTATCTGAGAGAAGATCTCCATAATGATCTTACGGTTTAGGAAAGGGCTATGATCAGTTGGACATATTTCCTCTATCTTTGCCCATTTTCGTAATGTGTTGATTTTTTCGCCCATTAAGAAGATCATTGTTGACAATAATCCCCTATTGTCATAGTACCTCAACTGTTCCTGACCCATATGTATTGTCATAATGTGTAGGGAGACACAATCCTAAGGCCCAGAAGAAGGCACCATATCTAGAAGCCGAAACGTCCAAGGACCAGGCATTTCACCAGCCGATCCTACCTCAAACCTGGGAAGCATCTTCCCGACGTAGACCAAGGATTGGTCAACACCCAACCATAGAAAAATCCATCTCAGACAGGGTTCATTCTTCCACAAAAAAGAGGACAGTTATTCTTGTACACACTGCCAAGTCGTTCTTTTCTTGTTTAATTTCACTGCACTTACTCTGTTTAACATAGATATGTTTGTACCACCATATTGCTTGATTGTTTATGTCCGCTGGGATTAACTTTCAATATTGCAATGGAGTTGTTGTTGGTTCTTTCTACACACACCCTCATTACGACCCTTGCGGAAAGGGGTTTACGCCGGCGTAATGCATGGCGTACCTTTCCGCCCGACTACGAGTTCCCGTAGCGCCATGGTGATTTTTACGCCTGCTTTTTGCAGGCGGAAAAATCCATGGCGCTACGGGACTCGTTGTTAATTACGCCACCGTAATTTACGGTGGCGTAATTAACGCCTTCCCCACTCCCATTATACCCTATGGGGCAAAAATGGGAATGGGGAAGGGTAAATGGGGATTGGGGACTTACCGCCCCGCCAAGGTCGGAATGGGGCGGTAAGTCTGCCAACCCCCATGGCGGAGTTGGCAGCTTAGCGCCATGGACCATGGTGCAAATTGCACCATGGATCTCCGCCAGGGTCATAATGAGGGCCACTGTATTGGTTACTGAGTGTTCAGTAATGTCCTGTATGTTTTCATGAAAATGTTGGATTCAATACTAATTTGAGACTCATTCTCGAATTTTGTTACTTTTCAAAAATGAATTGGTTTACATTGCCTTGATTGTTCTATAACCAATATATTTAAAAACATGAAATAAAACTCATGGCATTATGAACTAAGATGCTATTGAATCATAAATAGTCTTGAAGATTAATGTTTTTCAATACTGAATTAAAGATTTGGGTCACAGGTGATTCAGCTAACACCTAGAACATTCCACCAGAATAGAACAGAGTACAACGGCTACCCCTCCTTTTTGTTTGTTTATTTATTTATTATGCACGCCGGACCCGAGGATATCAGGGCGCAGGTGATAAGAGTATGTACAGCTTAGTTACATGATTAAACAGTTTTCCTCTGAGTTACAAAGTTTGAGGATCAGAGCAAGCATAGAAGACATACATGTGTCGACAACAAATAAAATCATAGATAGCAAGCATAAACATACTGGATAACTATCATAACTTTTATCTAGAGTACATTAGAGGATGCACGGATACATGCAAGCAGAGCAGATATTAATGCAACAGGAGAATACGTACGAAGGACATGCTACTTGTATTTCTCTATGAGCCATTTCATTATATTCTGCCTGAAATTGATGAAAGTTTGGTCTGATCTTAGTGTATGTGGTAGGGAGTTCCACAGTTGTGCTGACCTAACTGGGAAGCGGGAGGCTCCAATTGTAGATAGTTTGAAACGTGGCACTTGAAGACAGTTGGAGTTGGCTGTTCTTGGGGGTCTGATTGAAGATTTTCTGACGAATCGTTCTGTTAGGTAGCAAGGGGCTTTTTTGTTTAGGTATTTGTGGATGAGGGAAGCAGTTTTAAGATTGATTTTTTCTTGGGTGGATAACCTTTTATGTTTCCTTCTTATTTCAGATATGTGTTCCCTTCTTGGAATGCTTAGAGCTGCTCTAAGCACATTGTTTCTGAGCACCGGTATTCTATTGATAATTTGTTTATTTGCCCCTATGTATAGAGCATTACAATAATCAAGTTTTGATAAGATGAGGGCTCTGGATAGGGTCAGGCAACTGTCAGTTGACAGGAATTGTTTCCCAGCTCAAATTAATTAGCATTTGTATGCTGTAGAAGAGGCCAGTGAATTTACCTGTTTGGTACATGATAGGGTTGAGTCTAAGTAAAAGCCTAGGGTTTTTACTTCTGTGGCGACATTGATAATGTTCCCATCGATGATGAAAGACGAGTAGTCAGGGCTAAGCTTGGTAATGTGAGATGCAGTACCCAGGATGATGAGCTCTGCTTTGTCATCATTTAGGCACAAGCCATGATTGGTAATCCATGCCTGAATGATGCTATAGACTCTGTTCTCCATAGCCAAATCCTCCTCATAATCCCCAGTGAGTGGTAAGAGGATCTGGGTATCATCTGCATAATTAGTGTAGGTGATACCCAGATGGTCAAGATCATCAGAAAGTGGCTTGGTGAAGATGTTCAGGAGCTTTGGAGAGACACATGATCCCTGGGGCACTCTTCATGTAATGGGTATGGGGTCTGCTGCTGCCGCTGGGGAGAAGACCCTCATAGTCATGTTACTGAGGAATGACTGTATCCAAACTATAGCTTCTTTTGAGAAGTGGGCTGCTGAGTCCAGGTGGCTGCATAAGACTTTGTGGTCCAACAGGTCAAAAGCAGCCACGAGGTCAAGTAGGAGGAGAAGTGCTAATTTTCCCTTATCTCTGAGTGTGTCTATTTGGGCCTTCAGATCGACGAGTGTTGTTTCTGTTCCATGTTGTGGCCGGAAACCAGATTGGCGTGAGCCAAGAAGCAGGTTCAACTCTAAGAAATTTTGAATTTGGGTATATGCTACCTTATCTAGGATTTTCTATAGAAATGGCACAATGGTGACAGGCCTGTAGTTGTTGGGTATATTGGGGTCTAATGTTTGTTTTTTCAGAACTGGGAGTACCCATGATTCTTTTAGATCGCGCAGGATGATTCCAGTGGTGAAGGAGGCGTTGATGAGTTTGGTTATGAATGGAGCTAGATCTCTGGCAGCGTCCTTGATCAGCTGAGCTGGGCATTGGTCACCTTTGAATTAGATGGTTTAAGAGCATTAATCGTTTTCTCAACCTCAATAATTGAGACCTTCGAGAAGTTAAATTGGGTATGGTCCTTAGTCTTGGGCAGCAGTGTTTTATTCAGGGGAGTCTGAGCAGTTAGTAAGGCTTTCTTTTGAGCTGTTTTGTTTTGGAGATTGTTGACTTTGTTGACTAGTGCAAGCTGGATGTCCGAGCACCATGTGTTATCTTTGATAGAATCATCCTGTGCTATGAAAGGAGTTTCTAATTCTTTTAGAATGGTGAAGAGCTCATGCTGGAGTTAGTGTGATTCTAGTGTTATACGTTTCTTGTTTGGCCATGAGGATATCCTTTTTGTATTGAGTTGAAATATTGATTAGATTAGTTTTATTTTCTGTTGTGGGATGTAGTTTCCAAACTGTTTCACATCTTCTTTACTGTGATCTTAGGTGTTTTTAGATGGGGTGTGAACCAGTAGTTGAGATGATTTTTAGGTTTATTATTCCTGAGTTTTAGTGGAGCGATACTGTCAAGAGCAATAGTCATAGCTTTATTATTCTTCTACTAATAGACTTGGGTCTGAATAGTCTGGTAGAGAATTAAGAGTAGGTAAAATATGGGGTACGAGGTTGTCCACTGCAATATTTTTCTTGTTTCTGGTTAATGTGGGGGGGGCGGGTGGTGGTGTTTGTACAATGGGTCTTTTAGTATTTAGAGTAAAGGAGATAGGGTGGTGGTCAGTCCAGATTATTGGAGAGATGGAGGAGATGGAGAGGTTACAATTGTGGTTGGCTACCCAATCGAGAGTTCTCCCTTTAATATACATAGATGCGTTCACTCTCTGTGATTTAAGATTGGGCGTAAAGGTTATTTTCATGGAGAGATTTGTTTTAGCAATGATCGCTATTCCTCCACCAAGTGATTCTAGTCTGTCTGCTCTAAGGATGGTATAGTTGTCGGAGACTGCTAGGGTCAGTGCAGGGCCTGCTGCATCATGAAACCAGGATTCCGTGATGGCAATGAAGTCGTAGTCATCTGCTAAGATAGCCTCTGCTATTTCTGTTGCGTGGGCAACTAGCGATCTAGCTTTTATTAAGGCACCTTTAAGGTCAGATTCTGACTGTGGTATTTGGAGTGAGTTTAGGGGGGCATGTAAGTTGGAAGTGGTCTTGCTTCTTTTAGAACGAGTCTTTGAATTAGGTGGTGGGGTGGTCTTTGTTGCATGATGTGGTTTAGGATGAATATGGTCTAGATTGATGCTATATCTGATGAGGGGTTCAAATATTTTGGGAAATTGTACACAGAGTCTAAGGTTTCTCTGTGCTGTGTTACAGGTTTTTTTTGTAATAGGTAACACCGTGAGTGTGCCTACATTATCTAACGACAATTTAGAGGACATGGTGATATGGGAGACGGCAGTGTTTACTGTGTTAGTAGACCATGCCGTAATAAGTAGTACTGTTAAGTTAATGAAAATGCCCAGGTAGACTCGGGTCGACAAGGTGAGGTACATAATGTCTTGAGGCAAATTAGGCAAAGAGGCAAAAGGGCAGATCAAACAATAAAGTATTGACAATACAGAGTGCACAGCCAAATATTGGAAAGGGTAAAGTAGTCCAAACAACAAATGGGTACTGTCAAGTAATAGCAGGCGCCAGTAGAAATATTTTTGAACACTGGAGCAATTTTATAAGGTGACAGTGTACAATTCACCAACTTGCAATTAGAGGAACTAAACAGGCATAAGGTGCATTCTAGTATTAAGCTGCACCCCATGCTTTTCGATACCGGGGTTGTAACAACCGTCATCTCAATAATACATGCATTACCATTGTAGTAAACGTCATTATATGCAGTAATAATAGTTAGGGGAAGACTGAGGTAAATTAAATGGCATTTTCATACTTTTTACTAGTCAGAGCATGCGTAAGGACGTGGATTGCACATAGGCTTGCCACCAGAAACATTACACGCTAGCATTGCACAGGCATGGTAGAATGCAGAGACAGACAAGATTGTACGATAGGCTGTTTCGGGAAGGAACAAGTGTCCCAGTTTCAAGCTCATGCATAAGGTGCAAAGTGTGTGAATAGGCTGGAGTAGCCTGTGATTTTTGGCTCCAAAGAAAGGGTTGGGAGGCTAGTGAAAGTACCTTAATGTAGCGGTTCAGTGGCGCACAACGGCAAACAGACGGCAAACAGGAAGAACGCCTTATTCCTCAGGCCTCCTTCCGCTGGGACCGGCTTCCGCTTACTGGAGGCAGGTGTTGCAGGATAAGGCACACAGTTGTCTATAAACTGAGGGGAGCCTCAGTTTCGTGCTGCATCGCGCCAGCCATTTTGTGGTCAGGCAGGCGATGCACGCTTTGGTGGAACAGCTGATTTCGATAGTCGGTTCGCACATCAGGCATCCAGGGGTAATATGCACACAATGATGGTGCTGTGGGTGCTTTGTGGTCCGTGATATGCATCTCTAATTTTAGCACAAGGTTCCGCCAGTAAGGCCATCCCTCTCATTAGATATGGCCCCCTTCAACAACAGACAGTTCAAGAACAACGTTCCGGCTTACATTTCTTTTTTCCACCTCTATTGTTTTTTGTGTGAAAAAGAGCTGGGGTTTGCCGAGTGCATGACTTCAGTATCATGTGGTGATGAAGATGCAAACCAGCGGTAAAGCGGGCCCTGCAGAGTCCTGTGCAATTGGGCTCTCCTAATCGAGCCGTCAGCCAAAGTATGTATTACTGTTGTCTTAGGTGGCATGATATGTTTGTGGGGTTTGCAATGACAAGCCAATTCTGGTGGACCGTTACCATCTTCCTTTGTAGGCTTATCAGTTGTAGAGAAGGAGCCAATTACCCCCACTTCAATCACCTCAACCATATTTCCTATATTTTGGGAGCCAGAGTGTGAGACACGTGCAGTACCAGTGAATATACTGATACCAAAGAGAATCCTGGAAGTAAAGGTTCCCACTGAGAAAACCATACCTACATCCAAGAAAATGTGATGGCCATTTGAATGAAATCCCGGAAGAAGCAGAGCAAATAAATGATCAAGATGAATGGTGATGTCATGCAGAGTTGAGGTGACGTACATAGAAGAGATGCAGAGACACGAGAATGTAGATATTATATAAGGCATCAGGAAAGTATCAAGGATAAGTGACATCTTGGGACTAAGGTAAAGAAGCTTATGTCACAGAAATGATGAAAATGTCAAGCTGTTTTGCATGTGTTCAGATGCAGAGAAATGCAAGCAGACAAACTATTCTTGAGGCTAGCTATATAATGAATAGATCACGGCATGCACCTATATATATATATATATATATATATATATATATATATATATATATATATATATATATAGTAAAGGATGGATGTTTCACTACGTGTTATAGCAGAGTTGTACTAAAAATGAAAGGCCTCATTTTCAGTGTTCCACAGCAAGAAAACACATGAATTACCAAGTACATCTCAGAAAGGCGAGGCTGGATGAGCCATGAAGCCAAGCCAAGAAGCCAAGGTCTTATCAGGCCGGAATGAGCGACATTACATACAAAATCATGTGAAAGAACAGCTCCTGTTCAGAAGACATGAACAAAACAAGGAAGACGTCAGAGGTCTATAGGAAAATAGTATTTTGAATACACTAGAGGCTCGATTTTGTGCTCTTCAGTCATGTGGACAGATGAAGTTGGACGAACAAGACTTTCACACCTACGCATAAGGGCAGAGCATGCCTTCACTCCCCTGAATTCTCCAGAGCTAAGAATACTCCCAAGGACAGACTCAAAGTCTTAATTGCAAGGAGAACACTGAGGTGATGATAGATGGATATGTTAATTGGTGGGAAGCTCAGTTTTAGACAAGCTTACCAGCACCCAGAGGTCCAATCTGCGTGTTGCTAGATGTAGGTGGAAAAGTACTGTCAGAGGTTACAGTGCCAACCAGTTATAGGGGACCAGGTAATTAGAGGTGCTATAGTTTGTAGAACCAATAGGACGTTGTGTATTTAGTGAAGTTCATAGTGGCCATTTTAAGGGAGGGCCTAGTTGCCCCTCCTGAAGTTAAGGAACAAATCACATTCTTTCACTGTCCCATACTAGTATACATCATATTCTTAGATGATCCCTTCCCTTAGACCCAGTAATTTTCTTCAACCGGTTTTTGTAGTATGTCACGTAGGATGATGTTAGTAATACATAGGTTGACGTCACCTATGACAATTCTTTGCTATACAAGATTTTTTTTTTGTAATGCACTGAGAGATTTGCGCTGAGACGTCTGTTGATGTCCGTTGTACTGCCTGTTTTAGATATTTGATTTTAAAACAGTTATGCTTTTTGCCAACTATCTGAGTCGTTTTGATTATTGATGTATGAATAAAATCTGCATCCCCATCCATTTCCAGGGTATTGCCGCTCATTTTAAATGGCTGTAGATCACCCAGTTCACAGTCTTTTCTTTCATACTCTGCAATTTACCTTTACCCTTTTTCCCTTTTCAGGTTGAACCAAAAGGCCGATTTCTCTTCCTTTTTGGCAGGAATCATAATTAGATCATAGTCATAATCCATGTCCTCAGGTGCGTGTACACTGATACGGCCAGCCTCCTGTTGGTCAAGCTGGTCACTATGGCTTTCCTTATGTTGATTTGGAGATGTGCACTTTTCAATTTCATAATGTACATATTGTACATGTCTGATATTGGGGCGTGATCCCTTTTGCATATACGCACATTTTTCCAAAATTAAATCAAACACCTTCACGATACTCTGTTTGGAGTCTTTTTGCTCCTGGGTAATAGAGGAGCATAGGATCATCAAGGTTTCCATGCTAGAGGCAATAGCATTTCATCTTAATGTAATTTCTGTGTTATCCTTGACACTGCAATTAATATTAGAACTGATATCTTCCATCTCACTTTCACTATTGCACAATGAAGCATTTGTCATCAAATCTGAGGAAGCCGAAAGATTTGTGCGAATTTGATTAGCCGAATTGTCCACCGGTGCTTTAAGTTTTTCCCCTTCCCCAATGAATCAGGACGAAGGCCGAAGCAAAACTTCAAAAGTGACTGATTATTGTCCATGCTGGGTGAAAAGCACTCTCTCTGTATGGGTTGATCAGTGCTTTCCACCAGTGGGTTTTCCACTACTGCAGATGGTTGCATTGTGTTTAAAAAGGCTGTTATTGGAGGTTGCATTTCAGCTGTTTTGTCAGGCCTTGCTTTTTTTTCATTTTTATTTTTGCCTCCGGACTCCTGGGTCTCTTAGTAGAATGTATGGAGGCACTTCGTAGACCATATTTTCTGGAAGCCACATGTTTCATTTCTTGGGGGTAAGTGAGCAAGGTGGTAATTTACAGAGTAAATGGGCTTCATTACAAGGAGGGCATAAGGGGTTAACAGCGCCGGTAAAGTTGCATAGCCGTTAACCCCTTACCGCCCAATCACGAGGTCTGCTCGCGAGACCCGCTCAGGACGCCTGGTTTCACCAGATGTCCTTAACGGGTCCCGCGAGAGGCCCAGCCTGCTAACAACGGGCCTGTAATTAATGGGCCCATTGTTAGCATGTGCCCCATTCGCATTGAGCCCTATGGGGGCTCAAATGGGAATGGGGATGGACTGGGTCCGTGTTCCCTGAATGGGGAAATACCGGGCCCTTCAAGGTCGGAATAGCCCAGTATTTCCCCATTCCGGGAACCCAGACCCAGACCCGGGTTTTGGGGTAGCCATGCCCCAAACTTGTAATGAGGCCCAATCTGTTTTTCAGAGGACTTACAAGTGGAACCAGACTTACGCCACTATCCTTCGAGCTCTCCCAGAAGCTCGGTACAAAAATAGTTCTCCCAGAAGCATAGCTCCAACGCTTGCCTTTCAGGAGCCAGTGTCTTTCCCAATATACCTCCGTTGCCGCTCTCACTTCTCACCAAGCAACTTCCACACTGGCTCATGCTGATGCTATTGAGGAGTGTGCAGAGCTAATTCACACTTTCCCAGCCAAAGTTAATGTCTAATCTCCTGGATCACAGACCAGACAAATACCAATTATTGCGAGGCAGTTATGTCAATGGGCAAAACCGTGTCACTCTCACTACCCAGATTCGTCAATAGTGGATAATGCTGATCAATAGTGCCAAGTTCAAAGGGACTTCCCCAATCAAGGGAGGGCCCCACAGTCTCTGTGCACACTGAAACAGTAGTCCCAGAGGAAGAAGCGTTTACTCTGCCTCATTGACACCACTGTTTCCCATGCTATCTTACCCACCACAGCACCCAGAGTCTTACCCTTGTTCTCCTCCATTTATCTAGATGACTATCGCTACTGCAGGCCTGCCTGAAGTGAACCCCATTCACCACAGACTCTGAACACATACGGGCCGGAGAAAGAAAGTAAAGAGCCAGCAACAACCGATCCAAGCCAAGCTGCAAACCAGCAGAAAGAACCTTACTGCATCACTGATGTTCTGTGCTACAGTACACGGATTGTAATGCCGCACCAGTCTCAAAGGTATGCAGCAATCTCCAACAGTGGCCATTTCCGACAATGAGAGAATTATTGCATGGTGCCACCTTGTTAAAGAAGCAGTCAACCGTGCTAAAGGAAAGGGTGGGTTCAACAAAACCAGTAGAAAACACTGCTGAATAGAAAGAGAAGATCTAACATTTATTGGTCTGAAAAGAGAGCTGAAAATGTGGCTGCGATTACGGTTGAGTTTCAACTATTCTCCAAGGCTGCCAGTTGTTTATGTCTGTATTGCTTCTGGATATGCAGGCTGCAGCTAATGCGAGATGGCTTCAGTTGAAACGCTATGTGTTGCTGTGGGTGGCCGACTCAATAGCAAAAGTCCTAAATGCAGTAAAGGGACAGTTAATAGCCCTGCGTCTAGTGGCTCTTCAGAACAGATTTGTTTTGGCCCTTCTTATTGCTATTGAAGGGGGAGTTTGTCCTAAGTTTGGAAGCAGCTGCTGCATGGTAGCGCCTGATGGAGAAGCTTCAAATGAAACTGTTAAACCTTCAATCAGTGAAATACAGACACTCCACGAAAGGATGACAAGTGAAGTTAGTGGGGAACAGTCAAACAACTGGCTGGACAGCTTTTTCACTTGGGTGCCTGCTTGGCTTTCTGGAATATTTATAGTGACTGTCCCCATGTTGGTCCTCATGCTTGTCACCTTCTGCATAGGCAAAGCCTTGTTTAGATTCTATACTAACAGAAATAGAGGAACATTGATGCTGCCTCTGAATAAAAATGAAGATACTAACACAGTAGTATCAAAAGAGAATGCTCCTATTAATGGTGTTCTAAATAAATAACCTACGGTTAGTATAGATTGAATTATAGGTGAGTTTGTGGGACTTAACATTAGATTTAAGCATTGCAAACAGGCCTGGATGCTCACTCACTAGAAATGATTTCGTATTTTATTGATTTGCCTACCAGTGGTAGAAGCTGGCAAAACATTGCAAACTACACATTCCCAGGATCTTGCGGAAAGAAATAAGCAGCTCTCGATGTATTCGAGATCAGGAAGCTCAGCTCATGGGTGCTGGGGGAAGACAGCAAATGTACAATCATTTTATAATTGCACAGAGTGTTTTGTGCAAGGCTGTAGGGTTGGCATACTTGTAAGACCAGTATTTTCTGCATCTCCTGCAGAGGTAAGCCATTGACTGCTTGGCTTGCCTGCAAAGCTAGTACATTATTGCCTTTGGTTGTGCTTGTGCTATTGAGCACACTCTGCATGGTGTGGTTCCCCTCCAAATCCATTTCTTTCCTTGTGCTTCCTTTTTCCCTCCTCCCTCGTGTCCCCCCCCAATTAATTGAGTGATTGCACGGACCATGTTGTGCAAGGCTGTTGGGCCGGCACACTCGTAGGACCAGCATTTTCCATATCTCCTGCAGAGGTAAGCCATCGCCTGCTAGGCTTGCCTGCAAAGCTAGTCAATTATTGGCATTTTGTTCTGTTTGTGTTATTGAGTGCTCTCTGTATGGTTTGGTGACCCTCCAGACCCTTTTCCTTCCTGGTGTGGCCTTGTTCCCTCCACTCTCTCGCACCTCCATCCTGATTGGCTGATTGATACTCTTAACACTTTTCTATCAGGACAGCCCTCTGCCCGTGCAGCCCCAGCAGCTAAGGGCCCCAAGGCAAAGAGCAGCTGCTACAGCAGCAGCTCCAGTCTGTGTCCGCAGGTGTCAACAGGAGAAGCAGCCACCCACTAACACAAATCAAGCCCACACCACCAACTAACCCCTCAATCTTTCATTGATGCATATAACCGTACATATACATTCTACCCCATCACCAGCTCATTCTCTAGACTGAGCTCAAGGAAAGAACCAGCAGTGCCTCCATCTGAGTCCCAAAGGCATAATTCTATCCACGAACAAGCAGTAGCAACCGGCTGCAGCACCCAGATGCATCAGACGAGGAACAGACTGCCGTCCACCAGCACCAACAGATAAGGTAGGCACTATTCCTGCACAATCACACTGGTACCAATAACCACTTTAGCACTCCCACTATACAGGATTCTCCAATCTTGGTGTTTTTATTGCTGTTGCCTGCCGCTCTCTGAAACCTAGGCCTTTCTCCAGTTGTCCAGGTGTCCCAAATCTCGGTGTTTGTATTGCTGGCTGCCAATCTGTGAAACCTAGGCCTTCTCCAGCTCTATAGGTGTCCCAAATCTAGGTGTTTAGTTGCTGACTGCCATTCTGTGAAACCTAGGCCTTTCTCCAGTTATCTAGGTGTCCCAAATCTAGGTGTTTAGTTACTGTCTGCCATTCTGTCAAACCTAGATCTTTCTCCAGTTATGTAGGTGTCCCAAATCTAGGTGTATAGTTATGGCCTACCATTCTGTGAAACCTAGATCTTTCTCCAGTCATCTAGGTGTCCCAAATCTAGGTATTTAGTTACTGCCTGCCATTCTGTGAAACCTAGATCTTTCTCCAGTTATCTAGGTGTCCCAAATCTAGGTGTTTGGTTACTGCCTGCCATTCTGTGAAACCTAGGCCTTTCTCGAGTTATCTAGGTGCCCCAAATCTTGGTCTTTGTATTGCTACCCACCAATCTGTAAAATGTAGGCCTCTCTCCCGTTATCTAGGTGGCTAATCATTGCCTGTCATCCTGTGAAACCTAGGCCTTTCTCCAGTTATCTAGGTGCACCTAATTCTTGGTTTTTGCTGCTGCCTGCCAATCAGTGAAACATAGGCCTCTCTCCTGTTATCTTGGTGTGCCAAATCCTGCTGTTTTATTGCTGCCTGCGATTCTGCAAAACCTAGGCCTTTCTCTAGTTATCTAGGTGTCCCAGATCTTGGTGTTTTATTGCTGCCTGTGATTCTGTGAAACCTAGGCCTTGCTCCAGTTATCTAGATGTGCCAAATGTTGGTGTTTTGTTGCTGCCTCTGATTCTGCGAAACCTAGGCCTTTCTCTCGTTATTTGGGTATCCCAAATCTTGGTGTTTTAATTACTGCCTGCCATTCTGTGATACCTAGACCTTTCTCCAGGCTTCGAGGTGTCTCAAATCCAGCTATTTAATTACTGCCTGCCAATTTGCGATGCCTAGGCCTTTCTCCAGTTGTCTAGGTGTCAGGAATCTAGGTGTTTAATCAATAATTGCTTGGCATTTGCAAAAACCTAGATCGCTTTCCCACTCTCTGATGTCCTACATTTAAGAGTACTATCTCATTGTAAACCACCTATGAAACCTAGGCTCCACACTATCTTGTGATCTCCAACATCTGGGTATTCTATCAGTACCTACCATAATTGAGACCTAGGGCCCCCCCTACATCCAAGAACTCCCAGAAGCCACTAAAAGATAGTAATTAGAACCAAACCAATACCCAAGTTAACCTGCACCCCATAGTCCCCCTTATCCAACCACACCACCTGTCCAATGCCCAGTACTCCCTTACTCCCTTGGACAGTCCTCCCATAGAAAGAGGAACACCCTAACCCACCCATAACAATGAAAAAAAAGGCAAAAGGACCCAAGAAGAGAATTGGATGATACCAATCCCCTTACTCTGTATATCACAAGAACAGAAGGGCACTACCGATATCCACAACAAACCACAGGAGATGATGAAGCAGTAGAATTCAACAACCCAACTATCAATCTAACAGACCAATTCAATGATGAAGCAGCCTCCACGAAACCTCAACCAACTAGCATCAACACAGGAGCACTCCAATTGAACACCCCAAATCAAAACAGGGAACAGCAAGTAAACCAATCCACACCAAAAAGATCCACTGCAATCTAATGAATGCTAGGTAAATGTCCAAACATGCCACCAGAATCTACGAACCTCCTATGTGACAGAGGTTTCGACATTTTATTTGTAACTGAAGCATGGCTAGATGACAATTAAAAGGCTGCCTGCCTGATAACTTCAAGTACGTCCAAGCAAACAGGAAAACCACAAGGAACACCTGGAAATTAAACTGGAAGAACCATTAAACATTGATAACTGCAAATCTCTAATCCTTCGCTTATCAACAAACCCTAGAACAAACCTGAAATTCATACTGGTATACAGATCACCAATTTACGATGTGACCTTCGTAGACACCTTCACAGAAGCAATCACCAACCTAGCCATCAAGCAGAATCACTTGATTATCCTTGGTAACTTAACATCTGGTTCGATGTAGAAACCACAACCACACATAAATCTCTAGCAAGCCGATTATCAACAATGAAATTACGTCAACTAGTCAAAGGAGCAACGCACACGGCAGGACCTACACTAGACGCAATCTTCGCCAACAAAAAATTAATTACCATTGCATGAAAAGATACTGGAGAACCATAAAAAACTGCAACTTAACAGAACTACTGGAAATCAGCAAACCACAAGCGACATCTATGGACGAAGCTGACATGGACAAAAAAATGGAACTACTTCACAACTGGATCATGACGATAATAGACAAGATCGCCAAAGAAAAACCTTGTACCCCATCACGCAAAAGAGCAACATCAAAATGGTTTAACCTGCTACTCAGCGCCATGAAAACGAAAAAACAAAAACTCGAACTAGAATGGAGGATCTAAGACGACCTTACAAAGAAATTCAAATTCCAACAACATATCCGTTCATACAAAGAGGAAATACAAAAAGCCAAAAGGAAATTCTACGACAACAAAATCTTCAAAGCAGCAAACACCCCAAAAGAACTCTTTAAAATCATAAATGAAATAAAAAACCTGCCTGGCTGAAACAATACTCCAATACCATTGAAGAAACTATGCAGTGATCTTGCAGACCACTTCAAAACAAAATCTGCACCATCCAACACACCATACAAAGAAGACCATGCAACCGCAATATTCAACCCACCCACCCTTTCAAGGAACGCCCAAACAAACTCTGAAGATTCCCCCAAATATCAGTGGAGACATTTGTCAAACTGTTAAACAAAAGCAACAAAATAGGATCCCCATGGATCCCTGCCCTTCACAACCCCCCAGACTTATACAAATCAATTCTCTCACAAGGAATGCCCATGGACTACTACAGAAATGTCTTCAACCAAGCAATCTCAACATGGAAAGTGCTACAATACTTCAAATCAGCATAGATCATCACGGCACTCCTCAAGGACACTGCAGGAAAAGTGGAGGACCTCTCCAATTACAAACCTATCTCCAACATCCCATACCCAGCTAAACTATTGGAAACATACATCTATAGAATAACCCAAGAATTCATAGAAGACTACTGCCTACTGGACCAGGGACAAGAAGGCTTTAAACTAATGAGAGGAACGGAAACAGCAATTCTCTCTGGCATGATTTAAAGACAAACCCAGATTCAGACAATAGTACAGCTCTGATACTTCTAGATCTCTCTGCGGCATTCGATACAGTTAACCACAACATCCTCATCATGAGATTGGAAGAAATTGGAATCACTGCCCACCGTAATATGGATCAAATCCTTCCTAAAAAACAGAACAGAAACTGAATGGATCAAACCTTTCTAATCTGACCCAAGAGAATCCTCATGCGGAATACTACAAGTATCATCATTCTCCCCACTATTATTCAACATCTACCTGTCTCAACTAATCAAGATCATTAAAAGACACAGCCTCGCCTGTTACAGCTACGTTGGTGACACAGAAGTAGTCTACATAACACAAGACCCACAACAAGACAACACAACTTTAGAGAGCTGTCTTCAGGAAATCTATAGCTGGATGAAATCGATCTACCTCAAACTCAACCCAGGCAAAACAGAAATTATGATCATTATAAAAAATGGAGGAGACACCACTACATCCGCTGTCCAACAGAACTTGGTACAACCCCAGCCGCATCAATGACTGCAAAAAACCTGGGAGTCCTGATGGACAACAAACTATCTCTAGAGCCACAAGTACACACTCTAATCAAGAAATGCTTCTTTGGCTTGCGAGCAGTAAAAAGGATCCTACCAAGGATGATGACCATAAATGTCATCAGTCAATCATAGCTTACTATCTGCACTCTTGTGATGCTCCCTTCCTGATTGGTGAAAAACATGTCCACAAGGGCATATGGGCAAGCCAGTCAAAGTAATGCCACTATGCCTACCTCGAATAACCCAGACCATGAATCAACACCATGAAAACATTGACAAAGGAAGTACCATGCCAACCACAGCATACATGAATAATACACCCACGCTCACCAGGTTCATGAATGAACATCATGCCTGTACACCAAATAATGGATGTTCGCAAGCGACAGATGTGTTGCCTAACATGTGAAAATCATGCAACTCTAAACATATCACCTCCCATCATTCGCCAACAAAACACTCACCGTCATCGCTCTCGTCATGTCCAGAGTAGACTACGCCAACAGCCTATATCTGGGCATGCCAGAACGACTTCTAAAAAAACTCCAATGCATACAAAATGCGGTTGCCAGAGTGCTCCTCAAACTACTGTGAAGAGAACACATCACACCAGCAACACTGCCTACCAATAAAACACTGAATAAACTTCAAATCAATGTGCATAATGCACAGAGCAATCCACGGCCAAGGCGCTGAATTCCTAAGAAAAAAAATAAACGTCCACCGCCCAACAAGGCCACTCAGATCTATCAGCGACATCAGTTTGGAACCAAAACCATCCAACAAAAGAACATTTGGAGGATCCTCTTTCTCTCACCTCACCCCAAAAACATGGAACGAGCTACCAAAGAACATACATAACACAAGAGATTGCCTCCTATTCAGAAATAAGCTACCTCCCATCAAATGAAGTAAGTGAAGAACAATCTATGGCATATCACCTTACCAATTGTTAGATAGATAAGTTAGAATCACACCAAAGAACGATCACAGATAGATCAAGCTTGAAAGGTAAGGATGATATGTCAATAACACCTTAGCCGACAAAGTAAACACAGACAGCAATGTATCACTGTCAGGAAATAGATAGGAAGGGAGTGGATGATTATAAAATGCAGCACCAATACCAGAATGGGGCACAATGCACGCCTCAACCTGGTACATAAAGGTCAAAATAACACAGCTGGAAACTTGGCGCACCATCACTCCTAACAATTAAATGGACAGGAAAAAAAGAGAGAATATGCCTATTCAATAGAACAACCAGATACATAGAACAGGAATTATAAGGACTAAGAGACTTACAACCCACTAACCCAAAAGTTAACATTTCTGCATACTTACCGCACATAAAAATCCACACAACCAACTTCTCACACAGCAAACCACACAAGCTTCACTGCACCGCACCAAAAAACAAACAACATATAACTCGATTCACACCCAAGCTCAGGGCACAGTGAAAACCAAACTTAAGCTGCCAACAGGACATCACCTTTTCTCACTTTCCTATCCACTCTTCACCATACTAACCCCTCCCCTCCTTCTTGTTTGCAGACCCACCTGAGTGCCTGGGGACCAATTCCTTTGGTGATGGTGCACAGTCCAAATACCTTTAACATTAACATTAACATTAACATAATTCAGCATATTAGTTCAGGAAATCAGTCTACTGACAGTTTCAAAATGCTCCATGGCGGTTTAAAATTGCCCCTTAGTGCATTTCATCCTGGGATGTGGCTCAAATAGTTCCTAGGTTGCAACATTAAGTACTTAACTTATTAATGGTTCAAGGCTCTTGTAGGGTCATGATCGGTTGTGCTCTCATGGGAAACAGGTGGAGATGTCTGGCGTCAGATGAATAAAGATCTGCTGGTCATCTCATATGTCTCAATGTTTTGGCACCATGATGTGGGAACTGTGGCTTGGGCTGTGACATCACAGAGGGAGTCATGGGTGGTGTGGTAAAATGTGCGGGTCCCAACCATTTCTGGATAATATATGTACCGCTATAGGGGGATAACATAGCTATGCCAATTAGCTTCACTTGGGTGATCGACATACAGGGTAATTCATAGAATTTCGCAGAAAAGTGTCGCAAGCGGCTGGCGCAAAGTGCCCGCGTGCGATTGTCTGCGCCAGGCGCGTGCGCTAAAACCGATTTCCGCGCACAGCGTATTCATGGATTTTAGGCTCCCAAACCAGCCGTGGCGCAGAGTATCGCAGCGACCCTGCAGCAGCGCCAGTAACGCCCCCAAGAACGCCCTCGCGCAAGGAAAAGCCATCAAAATCACTAAATCATCGCAAAGGGCTGCGCTAACCCTGGACCTGCCAAACAAGGAACGCAAAGCGGGTAACGTTTATATCAGGGGTACGCGGGAAGTTTTACACGCGATTAGCCAGGGTACGTGTATTACAGGGGTACGCGTGAAGTTTTACACGCGATTAGCCAGGGTACGTGTATTACAGGGGTACGCGGGAATTATCACACGCGATTTGGCTGGCTACGTGTATTACAGGGGTACGCGGGAAGTTTCACACGCGATTAGCCAGGGTACGTGTATTACAGGGGTACGCGGGAATTATCACACGCGATTTGGCTGGGTACATGTATTACAGGGGTGCGCGGGAATCATCACACGCGATTTGGCCGGGTACGTGTATTACAGGGGTGCGCGGGAATAATCACACGCGATTTGGCTGGGTACGTGTATTACAGGGGTGCGCGGGAAGTTACACACGCGATTAGGCTGGGTGGGTCCTCACAGGTGTTCCCTGTACACCCTCCACTGCCCCTGCAGGCAGCCCACAAAACAGGGGACTACCCTGCACACCTGCTCATGTCCCCCAGCACCCCCACCCCCCAGCACTGTGGGCCACCCTCCACCAGGCCCCCACTCATGTCCCCTTGCACCCCCACCCCCCAGCAGTCATGGGGCACCCTCCACCAGGCCCCCACTCATGTTCCCTATCACCCCATCCCCCAGCCACCAGGGGCAGCCTCCACCAGGCCCCCACTCATGTCTCCCACCACCCCCACCCCCCAGCCACCATGGGCAGCCTCCACCAGGCCCCCACCCATGTCTACCACCACCACCACCCCCCAGCAGTGCAGGGGCAGCCTCCACCAGGCCCCCACTCATGTCCCCTATCACCCCCACCCCCCAGCCACCATGGGCAGCCTCCACCAGGCTCCCACCCATGTCTACCACCACCCCCACCCCCCAGCAGTGCAGGGGCAGCCTCCACCAGGCCCCCACGCATGTCTCCCACCCCCCACCCCCCCCAGCACTGAGGGGCACCCTCCACCAGGCCCCCACTCATGTCTCCCACCCCCCACCCCCCCAGCACTGAGGGGCACCCTCCACCAGGCCCCCACTCATGTCTCCCACCCACCCCACCCCCCAGCACTGTGGTGCACCCTCCACCGGGCCCCCACCCATGTCTACCACCACCCCCACTCCCCAGCAGTGCAGGGGCAGCCTCCACCAGGCCCCCACTCATGTCCCCCATCACCCCCACCCCCCATCCACCATGGGCAGCCTCCACCAGGCCCCCACTCATGTCTCCCACCCCCCCACCCCCCAGCAGTGCAGGGGCAGCCTCCACCAGGCCCCCACTCATGTCTCCCACCACCCCCACCCCCCAGCCACCATGGGCAGCCTCCACCAGGCCCCCACCCATGTCTCCCACCCACCCCAACCCCCAGCAGTCATGGGGCACCCTCCACCAGGCCCCCACTCATGTCCCCTATCACCCCCACCCCCCAGCCACCAGGGGCAGCCTCCACCAGGCACCCACTCATGTCCCCTATCACCCCCACCCCCCAGCAGTGCAGGGGCAGCCTCCACCAGGCCCCCACTCATGTCTCCCACCACCCCCAGCCCCCGGCCACCATGGGCAGCCTCCACCAGGCTCCCACCCATGTCTACCACCACCCCCACCCCCCAGCAGTGCAGGGGCAGCCTCCACCAGGCCCCCACTCATGTCTCCCACCACCCCCACCCCCCAGCAGTGCAGGGGGACCCTCCACCAGGCCCCACTCATGTCTCCCACCCACCCCACCCCCCAGCACTGTGGGGCACCCTCCACCAGGCCCCCACCCATGTCTACCACCGCCTCCAACCCCCAGCAGTGCAGGGGCAGCTTCCACCAGGCCCCCACTCATGTCCCCTATCACCCCCACCCCCCAGCCACCATGGGAAGCCTCCACCAGGCCCCCACTCATGTCTCCCACCACCCCCCAGCAGTGCAGGGGCAGCCTCCACCAGGCCCCCACTCATGTCTCCCACCACCCCCACCCCCCAGCCACCATGGGCAGCCTCCACCAGGCCCCCACCCATGTCTACCACCACCACCACCCCCCAGCAGTGCAGGGGCAGCCTCCACCAGGCCCCCACTCATGTCCCCTATCACCCCCACCCCCCAGCCACCATGGGCAGCCTCCACCAGGCCCCCACTCATGTCTCCCACCACCCCCACCCCCAGCAGTGCAGGGGCAGCCTCCACCAGGCCCCCACTCATGTCCCCTATCACCCCCACCCCCCAGCCACCATGGGCAGCCTCCACCAGGCTCCCACCCATGTCTACCACCACCCCCTCCCCCCAGCAGTGCAGGGGCAGCCTCCACAGGCCCCCACTCATGTCCCCCTGCACCCCCACCCCCCAGCATCCAGGGGCACCCTCCACCAGGCCCCCACTCATGTCTCCCACCCACCCCCACCCCCAGCCACCATGGGCAGCCCCCACCAGGCCCCCACTCATGTCTCCCACCACCCCCACCCCCCAGCAGTGTGGGGCACCCTCCACCAGGCCCCCACTCATGTCCCTCTGCACCCCCACCCCCCAGCATCCAGGGGCACCCTCCACCAGGCCCCCACTCATGTCTCCCACCACCCCCACCCCATCAGCAGTGTGGGGCACCCTCCACCAGGCCCCCACTCATGTCTCACACCACCCCCACCCCCCAGCCACCATGGGCATCCCCCACCAGGCCCCCACTCATGTCTCCCACCACCCCCACCCCCCAGCAGTGCAGGGGCAGCACCACCAGGCCCCCACTCATGGCCCCCATCACCCCCACCCCCCATCCACCATGGGCAGCCTCCACCAGGCCCCCACTCATGTCTCCCACCCCCCCACCCCCCAGCAGTGCAGGGGCAGCCTCCACCAGGCCCCCACTCATGTCTCCCACCACCCCCACCCCCCAGCCACCATGGGCAGCCTCCACCAGGCCCCCACCCATGTCTCCCACCCACCCCAACCCCCAGCAGTCATGGGGCACCCTCCACCAGGCCCCCACTCATGTCCCCTATCACCCCCACCCCCCAGCCACCAGGGGCAGCCTCCACCAGGCACCCACTCATGTCCCCTATCACCCCCACCCCCCAGCAGTGCAGGGGCAGCCTCCACCAGGCCCCCACTCATGTCTCCCACCACCCCCAGCCCCCGGCCACCATGGGCAGCCTCCACCAGGCTCCCACCCATGTCTACCACCACCCCCACCCCCCAGCAGTGCAGGGGCAGCCTCCACCAGGCCCCCACTCATGTCTCCCACCACCCCCACCCCCCAGCAGTGCAGGGGGACCCTCCACCAGGCCCCACTCATGTCTCCCACCCACCCCACCCCCCAGCACTGTGGGGCACCCTCCACCAGGCCCCCACCCATGTCTACCACCGCCTCCAACCCCCAGCAGTGCAGGGGCAGCTTCCACCAGGCCCCCACTCATGTCCCCTATCACCCCCACCCCCCAGCCACCATGGGAAGCCTCCACCAGGCCCCCACTCATGTCTCCCACCACCCCCCAGCAGTGCAGGGGCAGCCTCCACCAGGCCCCCACTCATGTCTCCCACCACCCCCACCCCCCAGCCACCATGGGCAGCCTCCACCAGGCCCCCACCCATGTCTACCACCACCACCACCCCCCAGCAGTGCAGGGGCAGCCTCCACCAGGCCCCCACTCATGTCCCCTATCACCCCCACCCCCCAGCCACCATGGGCAGCCTCCACCAGGCCCCCACTCATGTCTCCCACCACCCCCACCCCCAGCAGTGCAGGGGCAGCCTCCACCAGGCCCCCACTCATGTCCCCCATCACCCCCACCCCCCATCCACCATGGGCAGCCTCCACCAGGCCCCCACTCATGTCTCCCACCCCCCCACCCCCCAGCAGTGCAGGGGCAGCCTCCACCAGGCCCCCACTCATGTCTCCCACCACCCCCACCCCCCAGCCACCATGGGCAGCCTCCACCAGGCCCCCACCCATGTCTCCCACCCACCCCAACCCCCAGCAGTCATGGGGCACCCTCCACCAGGCCCCCACTCATGTCCCCTATCACCCCCACCCCCCAGCCACCAGGGGCAGCCTCCACCAGGCACCCACTCATGTCCCCTATCACCCCCACCCCCCAGCAGTGCAGGGGCAGCCTCCACCAGGCCCCCACTCATGTCTCCCACCACCCCCAGCCCCCGGCCACCATGGGCAGCCTCCACCAGGCTCCCACCCATGTCTACCACCACCCCCACCCCCCAGCAGTGCAGGGGCAGCCTCCACCAGGCCCCCACTCATGTCTCCCACCACCCCCACCCCCCAGCAGTGCAGGGGGACCCTCCACCAGGCCCCACTCATGTCTCCCACCCACCCCACCCCCCAGCACTGTGGGGCACCCTCCACCAGGCCCCCACCCATGTCTACCACCGCCTCCAACCCCCAGCAGTGCAGGGGCAGCTTCCACCAGGCCCCCACTCATGTCCCCTATCACCCCCACCCCCCAGCCACCATGGGAAGCCTCCACCAGGCCCCCACTCATGTCTCCCACCACCCCCCAGCAGTGCAGGGGCAGCCTCCACCAGGCCCCCACTCATGTCTCCCACCACCCCCACCCCCCAGCCACCATGGGCAGCCTCCACCAGGCCCCCACCCATGTCTACCACCACCACCACCCCCCAGCAGTGCAGGGGCAGCCTCCACCAGGCCCCCACTCATGTCCCCTATCACCCCCACCCCCCAGCCACCATGGGCAGCCTCCACCAGGCCCCCACTCATGTCTCCCACCACCCCCACCCCCAGCAGTGCAGGGGCAGCCTCCACCAGGCCCCCACTCATGTCCCCTATCACCCCCACCCCCCAGCCACCATGGGCAGCCTCCACCAGGCTCCCACCCATGTCTACCACCACCCCCTCCCCCCAGCAGTGCAGGGGCAGCCTCCACAGGCCCCCACTCATGTCCCCCTGCACCCCCACCCCCCAGCATCCAGGGGCACCCTCCACCAGGCCCCCACTCATGTCTCCCACCCACCCCCACCCCCCAGCAGTGCAGGGGCAGCCTCCACCAGGCCCCCACTCATGTCTCCCACCACCCCCACACCCCAGCAGTGCAGGGGCAGCCTCCACCAGGCCCCCACTCATGTCTCCCACCACCCCCACCCCCCAGCAGTGCAGGGGCAGCCACCACCAGGCCCCCACTCATGTCTCCCACCCCCACCCCCCAGCACTGAGGGGCACCCTCCACCAGGCCCCCACTCATGTCTCCCACCCCCCAACCCCCCGCCAGCAGTGCAGGGGCACCCTCCACCAGGCCCCCACTCATGTCCCCTAACACCCCCACCCCCCAGCCACCATGGGCATCCCCCACCAGGCCCCCACTCATGTCCCCTATCACCCCCACCCCCCAGCCACCATGGGCATCCCCCACCAGGCTCCCACCCATGTCCCCCTGCCCACAGGCCCTGGCAATCCTCAAGAATGGGCCTCATGGCCAGCCACCACAGCCCAAAGACACAACCAAGTATTACATGCACCCATGATACTACTCCAATGGAAACAATGTAAATAAACACATGTGTCTCACACACACACAATGGTTGCAAGTTAACCTGAAAACCCATATCATGACATGCGTGAAAACAATGAGATGAAACCACACATTGAAGAATGAAAAAATCCAAATAATGTATTAATAACAACAGTAATGGCAATCAAAATGAAACAAAATACACAAGTAAAAAAAATAACAAAATCAAGCTGGCTGTCCCTTTTCAAATTAAAATCAATAAATGATAATCCTAAAAAATTTCTTCCAAAGTTCAAGTCCATAAAAAGGAAATGAAGGGAAAAAAGAAAATGAAAACCATTGCTCCATGGAAAAAAAATATCCATAGTAAAAAAAATATCCAAATCCAAAGTCCAACTATGTACAAAGTATTCAGGGTCCATCATCCCAACAGAAGAAATGAAACCTACCTAAAATGGAAATATATACAAAAGGTGGAGCAGTGTCCGTCGACTCCAAATAAAAATAAACTATAAAGGAAACCTATCACTAAATAACTATATACAATGGCGGCGGGCCAGTCCAGCGGCTCACTTAGTGGTGTTCCGGGCCAGGGCATCATCGAACTCCTCGTCTATGTCCCGGAGGCGGTCCTGTTCCATGGCCCCGAGGGTCCGCAGGGAGGCCGACATGTTCACCTACAACTCCCTGCGGATTGCCTCGAGGCACTCGGCCCGCCTCAGGGCCCTCCGCATGGAGTTCTCCGCCCTGACCATCGTGAGCCACGCCTCTTCCGCCCGCCGCCGCTCCGCACCTATCTGCTGGCCCAACCACTGCCACACGGAAGACACTTCCCATCCAGGGTCCTCCTGCCCTCCGGCCGATGCCTGCCCCTCCGATGTTGAAGGCCCCGAGCTATCGTGGCTCCCACCTACAGCCTCCTGCTGCTGCAGCTGCTGCTGTCCATGTGCCCTGTCCGATGGTGCCTGCACATCCTCCTCCAGTTGGGGTGCAGTCGTTGATGTGGCCACCCCTGCTGGACGTCCGACTCCCGACTGTGGCAGGGATCTGTTGTCCACCAGCCTGGCCGCACGGTCGGAGGCAGCTCCACAGGGCACCCAGGTGACACATGGGTGGGAAGATGGCATGGAGGACGACTGGGGCATAGGGGGTTCCGTGGAGGAGGGGGTCGGAACAAGGTCCAGGAAACAGAGGAATCCAGCCCTGGTGAGCTCTCCCAGTGGGTCAACGCAGTCAACGAGCCATGCAAGAAGACGTGCAGACTCATCATGAAAAGACTGCAGGTCAGCTCGCATGGCCCGTTGACGCAACGCCTACCCACCCTGGGCAGGCTCAACCTGGTGCAGGATAGCCACATCCGCAGGGAGAGGAAGGCCAGGTGTTGTAAGCCAATCCCCTCCCTGAGAACGGGTCTGGAGGTAGGCATCCCCGCTGGTGCAAGATGATGCAGTGACAGGAGCAGGGACAGGATTGCACACAGGCACCTCCGCGGTTGCCTGTGCTGCCTCCTGTCCCAGATCCTGCACTGCACCACTAGCACCAGTGGAATCCCCACCTCCAGACTCCGCCTCTGTCGCTTGCACGGCCTCCTCCTCCTCCAAACCCCCCACCAACCTGGATGACTCTGTGCCATCTTCCTCCGTTGGGCCCTGTGGGGTCCCAGCTGCCCCTTCTGCTGCCGAGGAGTCCAACTCCAACCTCCACCTCTTGGACCTCCCCTCGGCAGCTGCGGCCTGGGACACGGCACCGGACTCCTCACTCCCCGACGAGATCAGAACCTGGGAGGGGATCCGGGCCTTGCGTCTCCGGCTGGTGGTGCGAACCCTGCCGCTGTGCTCCACAGCACCTTCTCTGCCCTCTTCATCAGTTGACGCTGCAGACAGGGAGAAAGAAAACACAGGCATCAGGGCACTGTCCAATGGACTCATACACACATGACAGTCATACATGAGTGGCATTGGTAAGCCTCAGACATGGCATCACAATCCCCAACACACATATCATTTCAACTTGCACACATGAGCCATACCACAAGCATATTGCAACAGCCAGCACCATCCATTCACATACAACAACATGAGCAGCCAAAGGTCATCCACACATCACATGCAACATAGGGAGTACACTACACATGCACACACACCACCAAACTTGCATGCATGTGTACACCTCCGCCAACTGTCGCAGTGTTCCGATCGACATCCATGTCACACCTGACAATCATTCCTCCACATCCTGTGCCATGCAAGCCCACACACACAAGCACCATCCATGTGTCACACATGAGACCCCTCGCATGTGTCACCCTCACGGCCCTGTACACCCCCCCTACTTGCCCACATAAAAATACATGTTCAACCTGCACACTCCTGGCACACCACACGCACAGCTTACAATCAGTATGCATGTACACTTACCGCTCGACTCCAGACGGGTCTGCCTCTCAAGGACCTGGACGTGGAGTGCTGGGGATATGCGTTCCAGGACCCTCATCTGATCTTCCGACAAGTGGCCCCGGCGCCCCTTAGCATCCGCTGCCCTCAGGAGGCGCCGGGCCTTGTTGAGGGTCCTGGGCCTGAAGTCCTCCCAGCGCTTCCTGACACGTTCGTAGTCGCGGACTGCCACCTCCTCCGCGTTGATGGCAGTCACGATGTCCATCCAGATCCGAGTCCGTCCTTCCTTGTCAGCGCGCAACCTTCCGAAGAGGGCTTCATACTGCCCCAGGACATGCTCCACCAGGACACCAACTTCGGTGGCAGTGAAGCTGGTGCCCCTCTGCCTCCTTGGCCGGGGGTTGCCACTGGTGCCAGATGTTGCAGTGCCCGACATGGCAACCCCAGAGGCAGGAGTGGGTGGGCAACTGGGTCCTGGGGCTGGGCTGTGTGGCGATGGAAAAGCAGTCGGGAGTCTTCAGTTCCAGCAGGGGTGGTCACAGCAACAGCACCCCTGGCTGATGTGCAGGCAGCAAATGGCAGGGCATGTGGGCAGCAGGCAGTCAGGCAGCAGCAGATGGCAGGTGGGAGCGTGCTCAGGGCTCTGGGGGGGCAGTAATTCGGCCTTCTGGGCAGGAGCGTGGTCTTCCGTGTGTGAACGCATGGCCAGCTTGATACGGAGTGATTTTGCACGTGAAAATCCTGCACGTCTGCGTGTAATTCGAGGAAAGGCCCTTAGCGCGTAAGCGCGTCAGCACACGTCTATACATTCATTGGCCCAAAGGCCACCAGCGTATGCGGGTCTATGAAGTCACGTGCACGTTGAATATGGCACATGTTTGAAATGTTGCATGTTAAAAAAATGAAAGACACGTCCCAGTGTCAAAGCGTGTAATTGGTGGAAATAGCGCGTACACGCGGAAGTGACAAAGCGTGTAAATGGTGGAAAAAGCGCGTACACGCTGAAGTGACAAAGCGTGTAATTGGTGGAAACAGCGCGTACCCGCGGAAGTGACAAAGCGTGTAATTGGTGCAAACAGCGCGTACTCGCGGAAGTGACAAAGCGTGTAATTGGTGGAAATAGCGCGTACCCGCGGAAGTGACAAAGCGTGTCATTGGTGGATACAGCTGGTACACGCGGAAGTGACAAAGCTTTAATTGGTAGAAACGGCCCTAGCGCGTACACGCGGAAGTGACGCTGGACGTGTGGGCCTGCATAAAAGGTACATGTAGAACACCATTTCCTTGTACGTGCTTTTCGTGGAGAGCAAGTGGGTGAATTCTGTACTTCTTGTCGTTTCACACGCGATTTACTTCACGGCGTTTCAAGTTCGTATCCCTGTTACCTCTGACAGCTTTTTCCCTTTTTTCTCTTTTTCTGGTTTTCCTGGGCCTGTTCCCTCAAACAGTGTTCCCTTCTACTGTTATCCTGTCTCCTCAGACAGCGTACAAATCTTCTTTTGGCGGGGGTGTTGCCAACCAAATGCGCTTCTTTTTCACGCTTCTTTTCCTGGCAGACGGTGAGTCACGCACGTATCTAACATCTGTGCTTGCCCCGTGTGTAGCCTACCCCTTCAGAGGTCATTCTAGGCTGTGTGTGACACGCATACGTTCATTCTTGTGTTACTGGGTGCCACAGCGTAGTGCAGGTTTTTTTTTCCGCACACGTGGTCTAGGAGGGGTTGCGTGCACGTCATCTCCCTTTTTTGGGCTTCCTGTGCGTTGCGTGACCCGTCATCTTTCCCCATGGGTCACATTCAGCCTTGCAAGAGCACTAGGGTACAGTTACCATCTGGTACCCAACCCCTTTGACCCCCAATTGCCCAGGACAATAGTTTACAGCCACTCCCATACGCAAATTAACATCAGTGCCATGGTTGGGAGGCGAGGATTCCATAAGGGTGGCAAAGGTGGACAAGCCACAAGTGGTGGCCGTGGTGGATCCGGTAGGGGATGTGGTCGTTACTTGCAGGGTGACCCTGTCCCCCCATGTGTGGAGGACCAGTCAAGGGCACCCATAATTCTCCCCCCCCCTGGTTGAGGCTGATGTGGCTGACACCATCCATGCTCAGCCCTTGTTGGACCAGCCCATTGTGGCACCAGACCTGGCTGACTCCATGGCTGACTTCCAGGTCAGCAGGCCTATGACACGTGCGCTGGTGCACTTTGATGTCATCAGGCCACGTGGATCAGGGGCAGCAAGGTCATCTGCTGCCCCAAGTAGGCAGGGTGGAGAGGCTGCAGGGGCAGCTGCGGCTCCATCTACCCCAGCTCTCACACACCCAGCCAGGACAGTGTCGGTCCTAGTCCATCCTGCTGACATTCCCCCTGACACCATTACACTTGAGCCAATGCCTGCACCAACTCCCATGCTGAGTGTGCAATCCCACACTCCTGATACAGAGTCCACCAGGGCTCCTGCCCCTAGTGTCCAGAGCGGCGCAGGACACTCAGGATCACCACCACCTTCCAAGCGGAAGAGGAAGAGTGCTCGTCCGGCACAGGCTGATGCCCCAGACACGGCTACACAGTCCGGCCCGTCGAGGAAGCCCAGCTTCACGGATGCCGAACTGAATGCACTTGTCGAGTATGTGTCCGCACATGATAACGAGATGGTCATTGTTGCAGGATCCAAGACCACACCTGCACAACTCCAGGCACACTGGCAGACCGTTGCGGACATCGTAAGTGCCCTTGGAATCGTGAGGCGCACAGCCAATGATTGCTATAAGCACTGGAATGACCTAAAGCGCAGGGCAAAGAATAAGCTGGCCTCAAGTCATGCCGCAACTCTAGTGACTGGAGGTGGGTCTCCAGTAGAAGACATGGAACTCACTCCACATGAGTCAGTCGCTGGGACCTACGTCACGGAGGAACAGATCCAAGGCGTGGGAGATCTGCCTGATTATGAGGCATTGTCCGTTGAGTGCACATGCATGTGTGTGTCATTCATGTGCATGGTGTGTGTGTGAGGGCTTCTGTTTGTGTGCCAGGTGAGGGTGCATGCGCCTGAGTCGTTTGGGTCACCCATGTGCTTCATGCAATACATTCTGCGCAGCAGCATTTGGCCATAGCAGTATCCCTTCTGCCAACAGTAGACATCTAGCCCAACAGCACGCCAGTTGCCCTTGAAGTGTCACCTTGCCACAACATTGTTGCTTATTTTTCTCTGTTCATTCAGGCAGATTGTTTGCATTCCACCACTTTTACTAGGCATTTCTCAGTCCTCTAGTCACATGTCTGACATGGCTATGGTAAAGTGGAGTGACTTTGTTACCTGGATATCATTTGTTCACACATGTCCCTGTGCAATCGGACCATTTTGGACTGGCAGCTCCAGGTGAAAAATCAGACCTGTTTGAATTAGAAAAGCTATTACATGCGGGAACTGGACTGAATGAATAAGTGCCGCCCTCCTCTCCATCTTCACTCAATAGCAATGGTACATGCCATCTGTGTGATGGCATGTGTATTTCACCTGGCAATCACAGGCCAATGTGTGATGCCACTGCCAGGCAGCATGCAGAAAATGTGTTCATCTTCCATCTTGGTGTCATCAGTGTGTGCCATTTGCCTGCCCTTCATACGCAGTGAGGGTGTATGCATGGGAGGGTTTTAGTCATGTGGGACATGTGTCAATCAAGTACTGGTTCTGTTGCTTCTCAGCCCTCATTGTGTGCCATGGTGCTTATGCCTGTTTCCATTTGTTTGCTTTTATGTCTTTGCAGGGGAAGACGCACCTGATACTGCTGGGGTTGTGGCGATGGTGCAGACCCAGGAGGGGTCCGAGGGCCGACCGACCACCAGTGAGGGACGTGGTGTGGTGGTGGGTGAGAACCCACAAGTGCTGCAGGTCGTGCTCTCAAGGGGTGTCTCTGGCTGCACCTCCCCCGAGCTGTACTCAGGTGTTGATTCGGATGATGAGACCTACGTTCCGTCGCAGGTGAGTGTTCCTGGGAGGGATTCTGTTTTGTCCCACCCACCTGCACCAGGGTCAGAACCCTCAATGGGGATGTCAGTGTTGGCAGCTACGCCTTTGGTGGTTACGGATGCAGGGTCACACTCCGCGACATCTGATCCTGTTCCTGGGCCAGCAGATCAGAGGGGGAATGCAGTCCTGCAGCCTCAGGCAGTGCCGGCACAGCAAGGCGCAGTTCGCCTTGCCCCAAACAGGTGTGGTGCCCGCAGATGTGGTGGTCGTACGCCACCTGGCAATACCGCATGGGAGCAATCCATTTACGGTATGGCAACCCAACAGGCAGCATCATCAGAGATGATGGCTCAGGCCATGGATAGGGTGGCCACTTCCATTGTCCCCCTGAAAGGCTGATGGAGCGACTACAATAGGCAACCGACTCCATCTGCCAGTCACACAGGGAGGACATGTTGGCATCCAAAAGGGACAGGCGGGCGGCACTGGCGACTCTGCAGGAAGCCATCTCCATAGAGTCCCAGGGCCACAGGGAAGCCCTGAGGCTGGAGCTCCTTCACCTCAGGACGACTCTTGTTGAGCTTGAGGCTTCAACAAACCAAAGGACAGAACAGCGGCTGGAGCGTCTCACCCGTACGCTCTCAGCTGAGATGCAGGCAACTAGGGCGGAGGTCCGGGCACCCCCTGAGTTGTTGCATGGGGACCTCCACACACTCATCCTCCAGAACGAAACCTACCACACATGCATGCTTGCAGCCATGGAGGAACAGACTAGGGCCTTGCGTGGGCTGCCTCCCATAGTGCAACCACCTCCGGATGCAGCTGCACAGGGTGATAATAGTGACAGCAGTGATACTCCCACAATAGGGTAGCCGTGTGGGCCATGAGCCCATGGAGATTTTTTTTTTTTACAAGATCAACACAGGTGGGTTTTGGTGTGCACCCTGTCCTCGGACCTCCTGGGTGGCCTCCCCAACCCCCCTGGGCCCATTAATGGCCATTTCTGATTTTTCTTTAAATTTTTTTTTTTGGGACAATGTGTTGCCTTCTGTGGCTCCTGTGGGCATCCGCTGCATTGTGGCTGGGCACATGCAGGCTTGTCATGTATTTGGTTCAGATGCTTGGGTTTTTGTCACACACACCCCTCCTGCTTCCCGTTTCCATGGGCTTGCAAAGGGTGTGCCCAAGTGACATTGACGTACGTGGTGACATTGGACTCCCACTACATGTGTGGGTAGTCTAGTCAATACTGTGTATACATTCCTAGTGCATATTGCTGTTGTGTTGTACACTGCATGTTGCATTGATGTGTAACTCATCATCCGTGTCTACCTCCTAATTTGCAGGTCCTTTCCTCATGTCTACACAAGGCCCTGTACTTTGGAGATGGGGTCCATGCTGGCAGCAGTGCACCTACAACTCTACATGGCGGCAACACTGTACAGTTGGAAGTGGTGGGAGTGCAGGCATTTCGAGGTGGTGAGACTACTAATTCCTTACATTCGTAATGTCATGTTAATGGTAGTTTAGAGGGTCAGTGGCTGATAAGTGTTATTGCTAAATACCTGCTCAAGTGTGTTGTTGGTCCTGCATTACTGTGAGCATTTCAGGTGTCGCGAGTTTCAATTAGGGACACTGTACATTGTGACACTTGTGTCATGTTGTGGGGATTACTTTGTTTACCTGCACATAGCATGACATGGCACGGTGTGTCGTGTGGCGGTGCTGGGGATGGGTTGGATGACATGGCACTGTCCTCATGTTGCATTTTGCAAGTGGGTATTCATTTTAGCTGCATGAATGTGTTTTTTCACGAAACTGCATTGGTGGTGTCTGTGTAGGTAGGGATGCACACATTGTAACACTTCCAGGTGAACAATCTCAGGCTGATATGATTTGGACGGTTGATTCTCCAGACATTCAGGATCAGTGTCAGGTTGAGTCATCATTGATTGTCAGATGGTATGTGCCAGGGCAGTGTGCACTCCACAGGGGTGTGATTTCTATGTGAAGTAATTAGCCACTAGCTGTGTACGGGCTGCCTCCCCCCGTGCCCTTTCCCCTCCCATGCGCAGCGGCTGTGCATGTGGTTGGGGATGTGGGGCCACCACCATGTCCACGGCCAGGCCCTGGCGTGTTGCAACGTTGTGCAGGACACATGCTGCCACTATGATCCTGCACACTACTGGGGGAGCGTATAACAACTGCCCGCCAGAACGGTCAAGGGAGCGAAAGCGTGACTTAAGCACTCCCAATGTGCGCTCCACTATGCCACGGGTTGCAATGTGGGCTGTGTTATATCTTACCTCGGGTGGCGTGGTGGGGTTCCGAATTGGCGTCATCATGTGGGGGCTGAGAGGTTAGGCACTGTCCCCTGTGGAGGTGGTGATTGGTATCATTGGTGGGGTTGTGACCTTGCTCAGTATCTGACATGCATGCATGTGCAGTGGCATTCATACTCACCAAGCAGCCATGTATCGCCATGCCGCCCAGCTTCTAGGTCCCGGCTTAGGGTGGACATTCGGTAAATGAAGCTGTCGTGGGTGGACCCGGGATAGTTGGCATATACTGAGGTGATGATTCCCTTGGCATTACATACTACCTGCACGTTGATGGAATGCCAGTGCTTGCGGTTCCTATAGATGTGCTCAGATGCCCTGGGGGGACGTAGAGCCACATGGGTGCAGTCGATGGCACCTAGCACTTTGGGGAATCGTGCCACACCGTAAAAATCCAGGGCGGCAGCATGCCTTTCTGCAGGTGTTCTGGGCAGGTATATGTGCCTGCGGACTGATGGGCGTGCAGTGATGATGTTCAAGACCTGGTGTAGGCAGCGTGACTGCGTGGCCTGTGACACCCCACCCACTATGGCACTTGTCCGCTGAAATGATCCAGTGGCTAAGAAGTGCAGTACATTGAGGACCTTCTCCAGGGGGCTGAGTGCTTGGGAGCACAGGGTGGGTGATGTGAGGTCATCCTCCCACTCACTCACCAGGTCCAGTATTATGTGTGGTGGAAACTTGTACCTCCCATACACCTGGTCATCAGGCATCCCGAAAAGGCTGGTTCTGGGTGTGAATATTCTGGCCCTGACTATCCTCCTCCTCCTCCTTTGGTAGCCCACGGCCACTGCTGCTAGGAACGGTATATTCATCCTGGCGTCTGAGCTTGTAATTTTATTTGCGCGCAAATTTATGCGTCGCGGTCGACGTATGCCTGCTTCCTACTGGCGTACGTGTTTCTTTGCGCGTGTTGTAGGCGAGCGTGTGAAACTTCCCGCGCACCCCTGAAATCCAGTACCCAGGCCAATAGCGTGTGGAAATTCCCGCGCACCCCGGTATACACGTGCGCTAATGTACTCGCGTGTGAAACTTCCCGCGCACCCCTGAAATCCAGTACCCAGGCCAATGGCGTGTGGAAATTCCCGCGCACCCCGGTATACACGTGCGCTGATGTACTCGCGTGTGTAAGTGCCCGCGCACCCCTGAAATACACGTACATAGGCCAATCGCGTGTACGCGCACTTTTGTCCAATTACACGCGCTGACACTCTGACGTGCAGTCTTTCCACGTGTGCTCCGTCATCACGTGCTATGAGGGAAACACCCGTGCGGGTCATGTCACAGACGCGCTTACGCGCTGAGGGCCTTTGGTCCAATAGAATCGCGTATGCGTGCTGACGCGCTTACGCGCTAAGGGACTTTCCTCGAATTTCACGCTGACGTGCAGGATTTTCACGTGCCAAATCACTCCGTATCAAGCTGGCCACGCGAAAACACACGGAAGACCACGCTCCTGCCCAGAAGGCCGAATTACTGCCCCCCAGTGTCCCGAGCAGCCTCCCACGTGCCATCTGCTGCTGCCTGCCTGCCTGCCTGCCTGCCTGCTGCCACCGTGCCCTGCCATTTGGTGCCTGCACATCAGCCATCTGCAGGGGTCCAGTTGCTGTGTCCACCCCTGCTGGAACAGAAGACTCCCGACTGGGATTACATCGCTTCACAGCCCAGCCCCAGGACCCAGTTGCCCACCCACTCCTGCCTCTGGGGTTGCCATGTCGGGCACTTCCACATCTGGCACCAGTGGCAACCCCAGGCCAGAGGGGCAGAGGGGCACCAGCTTCACTGCCACCGAAGTTGGTGTCCTGGTGGAGCATGTCCTGGGGCAGTATGATGTCCTCTTTGGATCGTCCCGCGCCAGCAAGGAAGGACGGGAGAGGATCTGGGCCGACTGTGTGGTTGCCATCAACGCGGAGGGGGTGGCAACACGCGACGTCCAGAAGATCAAGAAGCGCTGGGAGGACTTGAGGTCCAGGACCCTCGTGAAGGCCCGGCGCCTCATGGAGGGGGGCCGGGGCCACATGAGTTCCATCCAGATGAGGGTCCTGGAACGTGTACGCCCAGCGCTCCACGCCCAGATCCTTGAGAGGGAGACCCGTCTGGAGTTGAGCGGTAAGTGTCCAAGCATTGCTGTGTGAGACAGGGCATGTTGCGGTGTGCTGGTTGTCTGATACTTGCCTGTATGTGTGACATAGGCCATGTATGCATGTATGTGTGCAGGGACATCATGGTAATGCATGTGCGAACAGTGATGTGTGAACCACATGGTTGTTGCATGTGTTTAAATGCGAAATGGGGAGCCCTATGCAGATTTTACACATGAGAGCATGCCAGTCTCTGTTCCTGGACATGGGTGGGGGTGAGGGATGTGTGCTGATGCCGGGTACATATATTGTAGCCATGTCTGTGTGCCTGACCTGCGTGTCTGTGACTTGTGAATGCCATGGATGCATGACACATGTGTGTGACAATGCACAGATTCACTGATGCAGCCTAGTTACCCTTGTATCCGCTGTGTTTGGGGTGTATGAGGCCAGATGGATGTGACTGAGGTGAAGTGTGTGCATGTGATAGGCATGACCCATGATGCATGTGAGTTCCATATCATTGTATGTTTCAAGAGTCCATTGGACATGTATGGAAATGTCCATGGCATGCACCATGCCTGTTACTGTGTGTGTTTTGCCTGGACTGACCCATGTTTTGTGGAGGGACATGATGGAAGTGTACTTTGACAGTGGTACTCATCTGCTATTGCTTCCTGTCTAGGGGACCATTGAACAGTACCCTGATGCTTGTGTTCTATGTCTCCCTCTACGCAGCGGCTAGTGAAGAAGAGGGCGGAGATGGCGCTGTGGAGCAAGGCGGCGGGGATGCCCCCACGGCTGCAGCGGAAGGGGTGGGTGAGCCCCCACAGGGGCCTGCTACGGCGGAAGACGGTGAGGAGCCATCCAGGTTGGTTGTTTCCACAGAGGAGGAGGAGGCCGCCACTGAGGCACAAATGGGTCCTGGTGGGGGCATCCCTGCTGGTGCAAGTGGTGCAGTCCAAGGGCAGGGGCAGGAGGCAGCACAGGTCACCATGGAGGGGCCTGTGCATATCGCTGTCCCTGACCCTGTGAGTGCACCACCATGCACCAGCAGGGATTCCCCGTCCCAGGCCCGTCCGCAGGTAGAGGGGATGTCCATGTCACCTGACTCCCTTCCACCTGCGGACGAGGGGACCCGTGTCCGTATGGAGAAGGTCCTGATTGGGGTCGCGATGCGCGCGGGTGCAATTCGTGATGACGTGCGTGCTTCCCGGGAGGAGCACGCACATCATCACGAAGAGCACCGTGCCGACGTGGCCCAATTGGGATCTTCCATGTTCGGGGGTTTCCTGCATGTGTCGGCCAATCTGGCGGCCCTCTCCTCCTCTGTGGAGGCTATACGCCGGTCGTTCTCCTTGCCGTCTTGCGGCCCAGATGTCACCAGGGCCCCCTGTGGACCTGCCCTGACCAATGCAGCCAGCTCGGTGGGGATCCCATTCCTGCCACAGTCGGGAGTCGGAGGTCCAGCAGGGGTGGACACCACAGCAACTGTACCCCAGCAGATGGAGGATGTGCCGGCATCATCAGGCAGGGCACGTGCACGACGGCGTCGGTGGATTCCATCAGCCTGGATGCCGTCGTGCTGGCAGAGAAAGTTGCGTCGGAGGCAGCAGCAGAGTCAACGTGGGAGGCATCATGGCTCGGGGCCATCAACATCGGAGGGGCAGGCATCGGCCGGAGGGCAGGAGGACCCAGGACAGGAAGTGTCTTCCGTGTGGCTGTGGTTGGGCCAGCAGATAGGTGCGGAGCAGCGGCGGGCGGAAGAGGCGCGGATCACGATGGTCAGGGCGGAGAACTCCATGCGGAGGGCCCTGAGGCGGGCCGAGTGCCTCGAGGCAATCCGCAGGGGGTTGGAGGAGCAGATGGCGTCGTCCCTGCGGACCCTCGGGCCATGGAACAGGACCGCCTCCGGGATATAGACGAGGAGTTTGATGATGCCCTGGCCCGGAACACCACGGAGTGAGCCGCTGGACTTGCCGGCCGCCTTTGTATATAGTTCTTTAGTTTTAGGTTTCCTTTGTTTCTTCTTATGATTTGGAGTCGACGGACACTGCCCCACTTTTTGTATATAGTTGGATTTTAGTTAGGGTTCTTTGTAGGTTTCCTTTGTTCAGTTGTGCTCATGGACCCTTGGATGTTTTGTACATAGTTCTTCATTGGATTGTTTTATTTTTTAATTTTTTATTTATTCTCCATGGAGCAATGGTCTTTGCATTTATTTTTCTCTCTCGGATTGATTTTATTTTTAATGTGACTTTGAACAACATTTTTTTGGATTTGGATTTGTAGTTTTGATTTTTTTGGACGGACATGCAGCTTATCTTTTTTTCATTGCCATTGTAGTTTGTTTCATTTCATTTGCATTCAATTTTTTTTAATACAATTTTGTTTTCATACTTCACTGTGTGGTATCATCTCATTGGTTTCATGCATGTCATGTTGGGTGTTTTCCCATTCAATTGCAACCATTGTGTGTGACGGACATGGGTTCATTTGCTTTATGAACATTGGGGGTGTAACATGTAATTTCCATTTCCATGTGGGTGAATGGGTTACTTGGTAGGCCTTTTGGCTGTGGAGGCTGACCATAACGTACATGATTGGGGATTGTGAGGACCTGGGTGCAGGGGGACATGAGTGGGGGCCTGGTGGGGGATGCCCATGGTGGCTGGGGGGTGGGGGTGGTGGTAGACATGGGTGGGGGCCTGGTGGAGGCTGCCCCTGCACTGCTGGGGGGTGGGGGTGATAGGGGCCATGAGTGGGGGCCTGGTGGAGGGTGCCCCACACTGCTGGGGGGGTGGGGGTGGTGGGAGACATGAGTGGGGGCCTGGTGGGGGCTGCCCATGGTGGCTGGGGGGTGGGGGTGGGTGGGAGACATGAGTGGGGGCCTGGTGGGTGATGCCCATGGTGGCTGGGGGGTGGGGGTGGTGGGAGACATGAGTGGGGGCCTGGTGGAGGGTGCCCCACACTGCTGGGAGGGTGGGGGTGGTGGGAGACATGAGTGGGGGCCTGGTGGAGGGTGCCCCTGGATGCTGGGGGGTGGGGGTGCAGGGGGACATGAGTTGGACATGAGTGGGGGCCTGGTGGAGGCTGCCCCTGCACTGCTGGGGGGTGGGGGTGATAGGGGCCATGAGTGGGGGCCTGGTGGAGGATGCCCCTGAATGCTGGGGGGTGGGGGTGCAGGGGGACATGAGTGGGGGCCTGGTGGGGGATGCCCATGGTGGCTGGGGGGGTGGGGGTGGTGGTAGACATGGGTGGGGGCCTGGTGGAGGCTGCCCCTGCACTGCTGGGGGTGGGGGTGGTGGGAGACTTGAGTGGGGGCCTGGTGGGGGATGCCCATGGTGGCTGGGGGGTGGGGGTGGTGGGAGACATGGGTGGGGGCCTGGTGGAGGCTGCCCCTGCACTGCTAGGGGGTGGGGGTGGTGGGAGACATGAGTGGGGGCCTGGTGGAGGCTGCCCATGGTGGCTGGGGGGTGGGGGTGGTGCAAGACATGAGTGGGGTCCTGGTGGAGGCTGCCCATGGTGGCTGGGGGGGTGGGGGTGGTGGGAGACATGACTTGGACATGAGTGGGGGCCTGGTGGTGCTGGCCCTGCACTGCTGGGGGGTGGGGGTGGTGGGCGACATGAGTGGGGGCTGCCCATGGTGGCTGGGGGGGTTGGGGTGGTGGGAGACATGGGTGGTGGCCTGGTGGAGGGTGCCCCACACTGCTGGGGGGGTTGGGGGTGGTGGGAGACATGTGTGGGGGCCTGGTGGGGGCTGCCCATTGTGGCTGGGGTGTGGGGGTGGGTTGGTGACATGAGTGGGGGCCTGGTGGGGGATGCCCATGGTGGCTGGGGGGTGTGGGTGGTGGTAGACATGAGTGGGGGCCTGGTAGAAGCTGCCCCTGCACTGCTGGGGGGTGGGGGTAATGGGGGCCATGAGTGGGAGCCTGGTGGAGGCTGCCCCTGCACTGCTGGGGGGTGGGGGTGCTGTGTGACATGAGCAGGTGTGCAGGGTAGTCCCCTGTGGTGTCGGCTGCCTGCAGGGGCCGTGGAGGGTGTACAGGGAATACCTGGGAGCACACAGCCAAATCGCATGTAGAATTTCCCGCGTACCCCTGAAATACACGTACCCAGCCAAATCGCGTGTGAGACTTCCCGCGCACCCCTGTGATCCACGTACCCAGCCAAATCGCGTGTGTAAATTCCTGCGCACGTACCCGGCCAAATCGCGTGTGTAACTTCCCGTGCACCCCTGAAATCCATGTACCCTGCCAAATCGCGTGTTGGACTTCCCGCGCACCCCTGAGATCCATGTACCCAGCCAAGTCACGTGTGTGAATTCCAGCGCACATACCCTGCCAAATCGCGTGTGAGACTTCCCGCGCACCCCTGAGATCCACGTACCCAGCCAAATCGCGTGTGTAAATTCCCGCACATACCTGGCCAAATCGCGTGTGGAACTTCCTGCACACCCCTGAAATCCACGTACCCTGCCAAATCGCCTGTGAGACTTCCCGCGCACCCCTGAGATCCACGTACCCAGCCAAATCGCGTGTGTAAATTCCCGTGCACATACCCGGCCAAATCGCATGTGGAACTTCCCACGCACCCCTGAAATCCACGTACCCTGCCAAATTGCGTGTGAGACTTCCCGCGCACCCCTGAGATCCACGTACCCAGCCTAATCGCGTGTGTGAATTCCCGCGCACGTACCCGACCAAATCGCATGTGGAACTTCCCGCGCACCCCTGAAATCCGCGTACCCTGCCAAATCGCGTGTGAGACTTCCCGTGCACCCCTGAGATCCACGTACCCAGCCAAGTCGCGTGTGTGAATTCCGGCGCACGTACCCGGCCAAATCGCGTGTGGGTGTTCCCGCGCACCCCTGAGATCCACGTACCCAGCCAAATCGCGTGTGTAAATTCCTGCGCACGTACCCGGGCAAATCGCGTGTGGAACTTCCCGCGCACCCCTGAAATCCACGTACCCTGCCAAATCGCGTGTGAGACTTCCCGCGCACCCCTGAGATCCACGTACCCAGCCAATTCGCGTGTGTGAATTCCCGCGCACGTACCCGGCCGAATCGCGTGTGGAACTTCCCGCGCACCCCTGAAATCCACGTACCCTGCAAATCGCGTGTGAGACTTCCAGCGCACCCCTGAGATCCATGTACCCAGCCAAGTCGCGTGTGTGAATTCCTGCGCACGTACCCCGCCAAATCGCGTGTGGAACTTCCCGCGCACCCCTGAGATCCACGTACACAGCCAAATCGCGTGTGGGACTTTCCGCGCACCCCTGAGATCCACGTACCCAGCCAAATCGCGTGTGAAAGTTCCCGCGCACCCCGGAATACACGCACACGTTATTTTTCAGTCAGCGGGTGTCCGTGTTTGTGGGTACCCCTTTGCACGTCATTTGTCCTGGAGGGCCACAGTATAGGACATTCATCATGGCTGTATATAGGTGCTATTTGTTGGCGCATTTTTTGGCGCACATTTATTACAGGCGCTGAGACGCTACCGCCTGCTTTCTTGTGGCGGTCGTGTTTGTGCCTGTGCGCTGGTTTGACCGTGCGCTTTTTTGCCCTATTCGATTCCATGAATACGTGTTGTAGGCGAGCGTGTGGGCGTTCCGCGCACTTGCGCCATGTACTTCCCCCGTGATGCCCACATTTTGGCAAGTTGTTCCCCATTCCGAGTGTTACGCCCCGTGTTCCGCCTACTTTTGTTGTGTGCGCCACGCTATGTGCGATTTTCGCTGTGGCCTGTGCGATTTTCGCTGTGACCTGGCGCACGCCGTTAGATGGCCTGTGCGCCAACGTGCGCCGCGCACTTTTTTAGCGCACATCCGATGGTTTTCTCGCGCACGGCCTTCCATGAATCGATGTGCGCTGCTTTTCGTGCGATTTTCGCACTTGCACTGCGATTTTCGCTATTCCACTGCGAATCGCACGTTTTTGGCCACTTGCGCTGCGCTAATTATTCCATGAATTGGCCTGTTAATGTATTAATGTTCAGGATGCTAATTAGTTTGTACCATTATTAAAGTTTTCATCTTTGAGGCGTAACTTCGACAGCCCTTTCATGCAGTTCTGTTCCTCATTCTGTTTGAATTTCACTTTCCCAGCTGAAACAGAGCCCAGAATAAATTGCGTTACTTCTTGCCTGGTGTACAGTCCTTTTTCATACTACTTTTGTAATTTGTACTCATGAGTTCAGAGGCAACACGCAGTACATTACCTTATCTGTGGAATTGCAGCAAACCTTGTGAATGCAAGCATAAGGTTAACATATTAAACACGGATCATAAACAAAGACAACATTGTTGAAACATTACCTCTCCCTCAAAAATGACATGTCAAAAAGTAACATCACCACCTATATTCTTGTTGTGGGATAGGTTTTGTTCTGCATGCCATATTTTTCTTTTTTGAAGCAGTTTTGTATTCCGTTATTTACTAGGGGTGTGGGTATACTGTTAATATTGGCAAGAGCCAGTTTTATAACAGGTATATTTTGCAATGTTTGTGTTATATGCATCAATCCGCTGAGGCTAAAGTCATGTATGTTCCCTTTGATATGAAATACTGTCAAACATGAATTAGTTTGTTCCAATTTCGATACATAGTTCCCATTTTATAATGGACTAGGATATCATTCATGATGTGTGCTACTCCACGTGCAGTTGTTTCGATGGCACATAGTAATACTGTCAACATTCGGTAGAGGAAAAGAGTATGACGAAATCGTGATCTAAGTTAATTTTTGTGCAATTTCGCGGTGTTTGGATTCCCTGCTGTCTGAATGATGAATGGGTTGTCTTGAGGTTTATCTGCTTTTGGCTGTCTGATACCTCAACAAGCCTTTTTCGTGTTTTTTGCCAACAACATTTCCAGAAGGAGATGTCTGCCTATATGTCAGGATGACAGATACGCTGCGGCAACCAACTTCATACAGAGCTCATTAAGGGTCTGATCTCGGGCCCTCAAAGGCAGAGGTTGCTGGAGAGAAGACCTCCAGAGCTGTAGGCCATTGCCCAACCTTTGCAGAATAAAGGTGTCATTTTACACCGGGAGGCCTGCAGGGGTCAGCATCAAGCCATACATTGTATAGGATTTTATTTCTCTATTACAGGTGGATAATACAACACAAAATGTAATCGACCAACAATGCGGTCTGCGATTGGACATGTATACTTGAATGACCCATCCAGCTACTTTGTGCGTTTTCTTTTGCAGGCACTAAAACCATGGAGCATTGTCTACACGTGAATCTATTGTGCAACCATGTTTATCAAAACGGCTGATCTATGCAGATAATAAGATGCATTATTGTTAAGCTTTAAGACTAATGTACTGTGGGCTAGGGTAGATCCTTGTGTTTTATTTTACTGGCTGCTTTAAAATGAAAAACGGTAAAGGAATTGTTGATGCAAATAATGCATACTACCCGCCATACTAAAGCAGCATTTTATATTTTAATTAAGCAATAAGCCCTGATCCGGGAATTACCGAGTAAGGTAATGCACTGGAGCACATAGTTACCAAAGATACCAGGGAATTAGCTGACTCGGTAATGCACCCCCATGTCGGCATGACGCAGTTCGGGAGTGGACACCCTGGGGCCAGAAGTGTTCCTGGAATGTCTGCTGCCGAAAAGGAGCAAAAGAAGGTAAGTCGGTGGTGGGAAGGGAAATCTGTGAATGGGGCAAGGGGTGGCTGGTGGGAGGGGACCACTTACCTTGTTCCCCGGCGCGGATGATGGCGGCCTCCATGTAGTAATCCACCTGTTCCAAGCCTCCTTATTGACTGAAAGGCTGCCCCTCCCCCCTCCTTACCCCCAAAACGCCAGCAGGGTACAACTATCACAAAGAACGATTTAACAGTACATTTTATGATATGATAAATGCTCATTTTTGTTTTTTGTTTTTTTTTTTTTTTACAGAGAAAGAAACTGAAGGAAAAACAGAGGTGGCCTCATTTTGCAGGGCAAAAAGTAAAGCCACAGTTAAAAGTAGAACTTGAAATTAATTGCCAATTGGTATGCAGATGAAATGCAGTTTACATGTTTTTATTTCACCTTCAAATGGCATACGAAGCAAAACATTATTGCTTGGTAAGGCCATAGAAATGGACTATGAAATATGATGTGGAAGACCACCAGAGAATGTGAATTGCATAATGAGCAAGGGTGAAACAAATACAGCGACATTAAAAACATGTTGAGCCACTGAATTTCAATTAGCACTAGGGCAAAAAAACATATTCTCTGCACCACGGCTAAGAATTTGGACGGTAGCAGACATTGGCCTTGTGAGGAAAATGCCCTTTTTTCACCACGGAAAGGTGTTTCCTAGTTATAATTACACTTGCATCAATACAAAGTTTCTGTAATACTCAATGTATCATAGTTTACACTTTTATCCTACTTTTTGGCTCCTAATTCATGGTTCTCTAAGTATACGCAGCTAACTTGCAGGACCGTTGTGTGGAAACCAAGTTGAAGACTTTGAAGGCTTTCTATCTAGACGAATTTGAAGATTATAAGGGCCTAATTCACATAACGAGTGCAAATTCAGTGCAAAGTCCACTAATTTGTGCACCAACAGCCCACATTAAGGCCACACTCACAAATCCTCGTCCCAGTACCTCCAATAATATGTGCCGCAAAAACCCACACTAAGGCTGCATCAAAGTTGCCCCAGTAACTCTACTAATCTGCTACCCAAATCAAGTTGCCCCAGTAACTCTACTAATCTGCTACCCAAAATCACACATTGAGGTCACACCCACAAGCCCTTGCCCCAGTACCTCCACTAATCTGTGAGCCAAAACACCACATTAATGCTATGCCCACAGGTTCTGTCCCAGTACCTTGACTAATTTGCCTCCCCAATCCCACATTAATGCCACACCAAGTCCTGTCTTAGTACCTCCACTAATCTCCGACCCAAAATCTGCATCACGCTACGACAACTCCACTTCCACACCATATTTGCCCCAACAAGGTCCAAACTCACATTCATGCCCACCCCAGTACTGACACCTGGTGTTGGATGAAATGTCAACTGTTCGTGTGAAATCCTTTGCAATCAGCATACTGCAGAAATCCATGATGAAGCCTCAGCCATCCTCTCCCATGTAATTTGCCTACAACAGTCACTTGACAACATCTCACTGGATGTCCTCTCTATACCCCATGCACATAGGAACACAACAAATGGACTCCCACTGATGTGCCAATCGTGTTGGCTGGTGAACACACAGAACAGTATGCTGGACCACACTCATGATCTGTCGTGCAAAGGGAACTGTCACATACCTAACAGTAACAGATCCCCACACCCACTCACAGACCCGAGAAGATGCTGAACAGTCTTGCAGGCCTTGCTCTGCATGGTGGTGTCAGCCTTACAATGTCTGTAAGTGCAAAGACACTTTCCAGCCATGAACATTGAACATAAATGAACCAGTTTGGTGTTAACGACTTACCTTCCACAACTCTTCTGGCATGCATCTTCCATGAACAACACCTGGCAGATATTCTCCTCCAACATGACCACTTTGAAGCAGTGCTGGTGGATCCAGGACAGTCATCTCTTCCATGGCCTACCATTGGATCACACTCAGCAGCACAACAACAGCCAATCACATGGTTTCTGCTGCTACACCTTGGTCATTTGCCCTTCAGGTGATATAGTCCTCATGTGAGGTTGGGAGCCCATAGGATCAAAGGTATTAAACATCCATTCTTATAATTAACAATGAAAATAAGCTATATCTGTTGTGGAACCACATAAACAGGCATGTGACAAAGGGCCACCTAAACCACTGTGACAACATAAAGGAACACTACATAGAAGAATTAGTGATCAGGAGAAGTGAAAGGGCAGAGGTGAATGAGCTGTCTCCAGATTCCTCAAATATCCCTTCACAGTACAACATCTGGCAAGATACCTAAAACAATGTGTATGCATCCTCATTAAGAGACATAAAACATCTAAAGTGAAATACAAACTCACAAAATGTATACCCACATCGCCAGCAGTAGACCCACAATTCAAATCACACTCAACCAACACTAAAAGCAAACGTGCAATGGCCCTGCACCATAAATGTCATCAGTCAAGGCTCCCTTCCTGATTGGTGAAAAACATGTCCACAAGGGCATATGGGCAAGCCAGTCAAAGTAATGCCACTATGCCTACCTCGAATAACCCCGACTATGAATCAACACCATGAAAACATTGACAAACGAAGTACCATGCCAACCACAGCATACATGATTAACACACCCACGCACACCAGGTTCATTAATGAACATCATGCCTGTACACCAAATAATGGATGATCACAAGCAACAGATGTGTTGCCTAACATGTGAAAATCATGCAACTCTAAACATATCACCTTCCTACATCAACCATAATCCACATACGCAAATTGATATGATATGATATGATATGATATGGCATTTATAATGCACGTATACATAAGTGTTTTGAGGCGTGACGAGGCAAGGGGGGAACAGAGGGAAGACAGACAGCGATCCTACTAGGCAAGGATTCAGATTGCGCAAGTGCATGGGAAGGTGGAAAGGGAAAAGTGTGTAGGTGAAGGGAGAGGGGAAAGTGCAGTACATGGGATAGTAGAATAAATAACATTTAAAAAAAAAAAAACGTCCAGGTGGTGGCAAGTGCAAGGTAAGAGCAGACATACGTGCTGGTAGGGGGACTGTAGGGATACAGAATAACAGTCCCCAGGTGCGGGGGTTGCCAGGTAGGCAGTGCAGGTGTGCAATTGGGAGAGCCTGGGCCTGAGATCAGAAAATTGTGGCCAGGTAACCTGTGCAGTTTCAACCAGGAATTCAGCAGGGGAGAGGGGGAGAGAAAGCAAAAGCAAAGAGGAGGGTTTTGAGGTGCTTCCGGAACCGGAGATGGTTCTCCTCAAGTTTCAGGGAGGCAGGAAGGCTGTTCCATAGGGAGGCCCCCGCCGAAGAGAGAGCTCTACCACAAACTCATTTCTAGGAAAAGCAACTGACCCTGAGGCAGTTGGAGGCAGATGAGCAGAGAGCTCGGGAAGGAAGATATTTGGGTAGAGAGAGTTGAAGGTATTGTGGCCCCAGGCCCCAGAAGGCCTTGTGGACAATGCAGAGGGTTTTGAACTTATTCCTTGCAGCCACTGGGAGCCAGTGCAGAGATTTCAATCCTGGAGAGATGCGATCCCTGGGCTTGAGGCCAAGGACAATTCTTGCAGTCCTGTTCTGGATACTGATATCTGATATGATATGATCATGAAGGCATAATACTAAACATCACACTGAAGCATGCCTACATATCCCCCAGAGGCCATTACCACTATGAGCCACAGAGTGTGCCCTAATACCACCTGACTGGCATAGGCCATACTATGTTGGAGATCATGTTAGAACAAAACGGCACAATGCCAAAGAACCACAAAAACACACATACAGCAGCAAGTCAAAACATGCTACACATGGCACAAAGAGAAGGCAAACTGTTGCATTGATTATTACAAATTGTATACAGTAATGCTAACTATATACACATACGAATGAAAAAAAGTGATATGCAAAAAACGATTACATAACTATATGCAGGAGTCAGCGGGCTAGTCAATTGACATTTTGGAAAATGCCTGTGCCAAGGCCGATTCACCCTCAACATCTGCCTCCTGCATGCGTTGGCTCCATTGTTTCCTGGATAGCTTTGCAGGGCCTCCCCCCTCCTTGAATTCATATTATTCACTTCCCTGCAAAACTCCCCCAGAATGACAGCCCATGCCAACCTCACCACAGACTCTGTCCTGGCCCCAGGCAATATCCGTTTCATGTGCCCGTTGCCTCTCTTCATCATTCGGCCTCAGGAAATCCTTCTGGGAAAACACCTGGGCATGCACCTGACATCATGCCTCCTACCTTACTTGCACCACTTGTGCACCTTGTTGCCTCCTCCTGGAAGCTATTCCATAAATGATTTGCCTCCTCAGTACGAACATCTCCTGCTGCCTGTCAATGTGCCTCTGGCGCAGGTACTCCCTACGATTCAGGGGGAGTACTGCACCTGCACTGCCAACACTTGCCTGGGAGTCCTCCACAGCCCGTTCCCCTGTTGGTTCCCAGGCAAGCTCTGTGACCACCTCTTCTGCCACTGTACAGATTTCCACCTCCACCAGCAACACAGGCACATCCATACTCTCCAGAGGCGGGACAGGGTCACAGTAGGCCATGGTGTTGGCTGACATGGAGACCTCAGTTGAGGTTGACTGGGGCACAGATGAGAAAGAGGTGGTGAGGGACATTGCAGTGGCCTGTCCATAGAGGTCACCGCAATGCAGTGCTCTTACCAGATGTGACAAGAGACACCTCATCTGACCGTGATGCTGTTTAAGCAGCTTGTGAGTCACATGAACAGCATCATGGAGAGACGACTGCTGCCTCAAGTCACCCACCATCAGTGGCAGCATTGCATAACTGATGGCTTCATTGGCCAGAAGTGCGGGATCTGACTGGGTGGAGGCATGAGTGAAGGTGGACAGTGCTGCAGCAGATGGTACTGGGAAAGGAGGATGTGCTGACCCTTCCACAGTGGACTGCTGGGCCTCTTGTCTCCGGGCCAGGTGTGCAGTGTGCACATCCCCCTCAGTACCCCCATCTGACACCGTGGGCCGGCCTGCAACAGCCTGCAATGGCCACCCCCTCCTTCTTCTCCTCCATCAACCCTGACACCTCCAATGAGGTCTCCATGCCATGGGGTCCCCGTGTGGTTACATCACCACTACCCTGTCCCTTTGCTGCTGAGGTATCAACACATTATAGTATACAGAAGGAGAGCATAAACAGTCTGTAATGTGTAGCAGTTAATCAAACCGTAATAGTATCACCGTAAATAAAATTTTATTAAGTTATGAAAACTAGCATGTCAAAAATACATAGAGCACATAACAATACACGATATAAAGATTAAGGAATTAATTCAAATCTTAAAACTCATAGTAACATACAAGTTAAAATAGTGACAGAGGTTTTATATTTTGTGAAAACTCTCCTAGATAGAGGATTAGTTAATGTCTATGGAGCATATATAATTCATCGACATGTTTCTGTTCGTATTCCTCAAAATGGTGAACATTCTTCAGGAGATTAATCAGTGTGGTCAATAATGATGACGGGACTGTTTACAATCTTGGTCCGGCCAATCTTTCATAAGACAATTAATATTTAAACTGTTCTCACAGTGCAGGCTGTAGATAGAAAACAAAACATGGCAATAGTGCCATTACTGCACAAAGTCCAGTAAGAGTTTGTAATTTGCATCATGCCAACTGATGGTAAAAACTTGTTTACCTTGGTTGGCAGCATGGGGTAATGGAAGCATATATCCTATCAAAAAAATGAAAAATACAGGCTATCCTAAAAAAATCATCAAAAAAGGAGCAAAAAGAGCTTATAATAACAACAGAGAAGTGTTACTTGAGGAACAAACTAATAAAAAATAGACAATCAACTAGTCTATGTGTCAACATTTACCACCCAAAGCTTGGCTATTTGTAACATCATAAATAAACACTAGAAAATATTTGCACCCAACTAACAAATAGCTTGCCCAATATTTGCTAACAAAAAGAGTACCTCAATAGGTAACTGCGTGAGCAGAAGTAAATTACTAACTAAAACTGCCACCCATGAGAGCCTGACCTCCACATCTGGACTCAACCCCGTTGTGGGCCACTATCCATGTGGCAACTGTTCCATGTGGAAGCTAACCAAAAAGTCCAAAGAAGTGGATATAGGCATAAACAAAATATGGAAACAGAATACAGTCTCCAACTGCAATACGGATAACATCATCTACTTGATAACATGCCCCTGCAGCATGAAATATATTGGCAAAACCAATAGATAAATCAAAATCAGAATTATGGAACACTGAATTTGTTTAAAAAATAAAATAGAACAGTCCTGCATGGTAAAACACTTCATGAGTAAAAAACATGAATGGGAAGATTTCAACTGGACAGTATTCAAAGCTATGAAAGGCACCAACAAAATCATGAGAGAGGAGAATTTATTTAAAAGCAAGCAAGAACGTATTTACATTACCAGAAGTGACACAAATGGTTTCAATGATGCAGTGGAATGGCAAAAAATCAAATGAATGATACCAATTAAACCCTAGATTAATAATGTAAACCCCTAATGTTACATATTAGCAGGTACTAATACCACATACCATTTATAACTATTTTTAATAAGTCAGACATTCGAAGACTTGGCTATGACGCCTCTATTAAGAAATCTATAGCTAAGATGTTCCTGAAATGCAATAGACTTATATCAATGTTGAACTATCACACTATTCCAAGATGGCTGTTTCAGACCACTACTCTAGAGACACCATATATTTCTATTAACTGATCCCCATAGCTACAGGGTAACAGCAGAGCCTGGTACACATTGAGAGATCCAGATGCGAGACATGCCAATGTTTTCTGTTGTGATATATGTGATCAGTGTCTCGGGCGGGGGTTGCTCCCAGGAATCTGGGAAAGTGTGCAAGTGCATACAATTCGTAGCATACTTTAAGCCTTGCTAGGATGCAGTGCAAGACCTGGTGGAGGCACCTTGATTGTGCGGGCTGTGATACTCACCCAACAAATATTGTTGTTTGTGGATGTATGATGCTGGCCCTCTTCCTTCTCATGCTCCTTCCATATAGTAATATTAGTGCTAGCAATGCATGATCTGGCATCGTGGCAATGGATTGTTCTTAGGATTGCATTGCACTGTTTACGTGTTGGGTTTCATAGCACTTTTGTGCTTTGCAACAAGTGACAGGTGGCAGTGGGATTGTTCTCCTTAGCAATCAATATGATAACACTCTTGTTCTGTGAATAGGATTTACTTAAGTGATACGGCGTGTTTGTAGTTTGCACAGCGCCTCCCTACTCATGCCCATTTTGTTCTTCATGTGCTGCCCCCGTTTCCTTCTTTGCGCTCACCACTTCTGTGTGCGTATTTGTGCCCTGGGCAAAGCACTCGCCCATGGCACTAAGTGGGAAGAGCCAGCTCAAAGTCTGATCTGTGAATTGGAAAATGTTATTTATCACGGTTCAAAGTGTACTTTTGCAGCGCAAACTCACTTCACGTCGAACTAGACTTTTTGTAAATTAGGTCCTAAATATCCAGAAAAGGAAAACTCAGCAATTCAGAAAAGGAAAACTCAGCAATTCAGAAAATCAAACCTCCATCTCTTGGACACTTAGATGTCAATTAGTAGATTGTTTCTTTGGTCCAAATTCAGGCATTTACTGATTGTACGATTTTACTTGTGAGCCATCTATATGGAGGCTTGAATGTAAACCCTTTCTACTAAAGGTTTGAACTGACATTCAAGTCAAGCACTTTAAGGCTTGCACATCCCTAACACACACCATCCAAATATACAACCTGCAATACATGTCAACCTACAAAATCCACACAATCTTACACTGCAAGCAAAACACACTGAAAAACACATATGACACAATTTTACTGTGCATCAAAAAAATCACAGCGCATGTTACCTAATTATAGGCGATCATATTACCCCCTCCTTTGGCACTCAGTCCCAGTCAACCCTAATACAATAACACAACTTACATTGCAATATGTACTAGTAGCAGGAATCTACTAAACATAAGACAAAATACCACAAAACACATACTGAAAAACATCAGACATAAGACATTCCTAAACCAATGAAAAAAAGAAACAATAAATAAAAGTAACAACACCTAGGTTTGTTATGTAGCACATATGTATTTATTATTATTTTTCTATTGGAATTTTTTTTAGTTGATTTATCAACTTTTTCAATGAAGTTGCATTGAAGTATAAAACCGAGTGATCAAGCATTTACAAGGTATAGATGAACTCTCTATTGAGTTAACAAAAGTACAATGAGATCCAATAATGTCTATATCCAGATCAGATAGCTTACCGGATCTATACATAAACAGCGATAGGGCTCAATAATTTTGTTATCAATTTCATTGGCAACACAGTAGCTTAATCTGACAGTGAATATTTTACAGTCATCACAAACTGGGAGAGTTAAGCATATAGTTCACTGCTTTAACAATTGAATATTTACATTCCTTGGCTTAAGGACCATAAAAGAGAGCACCTTAGTCCGTGTGTTGGGTCTAACTGATCAATCAATGGGACATATTATAAATCATTTGTTGAGGGTCGAGTGCACAGGTACAGATGGTTACACAAAAGTAATAGTCGACATATAGAAAGAACAGTGATAAAGAAAAGGCTACTTGAATCAGTCCTAATAATCGATGATTGACATATGAAACACTAATTAAAATTGATATTTGAACCATCACCTTAAAATCAGACAAAAGTCAAGTGGCCAACATTTTGGAATCTTTGTTGTATATATAAAGATTTTGGACCCAATTTCTTTTGAATTGCCCTCAAATGGACTAATGGTTAAATAAATTGTATGCCAACATCATGACATATAGAACAATGACAAAATGTGCCAATTGAACTAGTTCTTTAAAATCATTGAACAACATATAAAACAATGCTTAAAAAGTTATGTTTAAACCATTTCCTTAAAATCCGGTAAAAACAGGCAGAAACAATCTTGGAATCACTGTTGTCAATGGAAAGAATATAAAACCATTTTCATTGTAGTTGCCCTCAGTTAAAATAATGGTTGAAATCTTTGTGTGAGAACATCGCAAAAGTAGTAAAAAGTAGTAAAAAGTAGCCTTTAAATGTGGGCATCCTTTATTGCAGCAATTGCTTGGGAGCCACATATTTTAATAGAGCATTGGGGAATCAGGCAGTGTAAGGTCCTGCAGGACTGTTCAATGAGGGCATGTTTAGGGATGTTAAAAATTGAACGGTGGCAATATTCGAGGATATTTTAGTGGCATTGAACACTGCACTGCAAAGTTGTTATTTTGTGAGTAGGTTCCTATACTGGAAATATTTATAGAAGTATTGCTTTCTCAAGTCTGCGTGGGCGGGGCACTCAGTTATTAGATGTTCTGTAGTCTCTGGGGATGCCTCTATTTTGCAGAATCTGCAAACTATGTCAGAAAAGCTAATTTGTTGTAGTTTGCTATTTTGACTGTTGTCGGGCAGAGGTCGAAACGGAATCGCAGGTTTGTGTCTGCATAGATCCAATCAGGGAATTTGGTGAGATAGTGTGGAACTTCATTCAAGGTTTTTATTGTGAATGCTCCTACTTTGAATGCTGCATATGTATTGCATTTTTCCCAGGTAACTAGCCAATCCCATCGCCAGAGTTTGAGTTTTGCTTTTTCAGGACTGTTTATCAATAGATCTAGAGAAATATCTGCATTTTGTAGTGATTCATGGCATAATTTTTTTCCATGATTGTATGGGGCTAATCAGTTGCAATTCTAGAGAGAATTGAGCACCGGGAAGAGATTGGAAGATGGACTTGAGGCAAGAAGGCATTTTCTGTAGGTCGCCAACTTAGCCAAATTACAGTTGTAGAGAGCAAAATGAGACCTAGCTCAAATCTGATGATCGAGATTGGGTTATTCTGGGGGGAGTGGAAGAATCGTGTTCCAGTAAATACCTTCTACAATATCCCATCTTGGGGATGCAGGGGTTGATTTGGTCTGGCCTCCGTATGTGAGATTATAAGGACCACTTTGAGCATTGCTGGTGAGATTGAGAATTTTCCATGTTTTCGCTGTAGTGCTTTCCCGTGTGTTGATAAAAGTTTCATTCTGCTTAAGAATTCAGCAAAGCTTTTGAGAGAAGCCAATTGAATTAATGGGTGGTTGTGAAAAATGAGTATGTTGGACTTGTTAGTGTTGATAGTAAGATTGTTAACCTCAGCATAGTTACATAGGGCTGTTCATTTTGTTTGCAGCCCGATGGGTGTTCTATCTTGTTCTATCTAGAATCACTAAATCATTCGCATAGAGCAGGTAAGGTATCTCAATTTGGCCTAATCATGGGGAAAACGAACAGACAGATTTAAAAATGGTATTAATGTCATTGATAACAAAGTTTAAAAGGATTGAGACGAGTGGGCAGCCTTGCTTTAAACCAGTGTTTGTTTGCATGGGATTTGCTAGAAGTCAGTCAGTTGTAAGTTTGATTCTAATAGAGGTGTTGGAATAAAATTGGTGGATTAAAAAACTGATGTAAAGAGAGCAACTGGTGATAAAAAGCTTTGTCGATAAAATTTTGTCAAGCACAGAATCAAAAGCCTGCTTAAAATCTATTAAGGCTAAAAAAAAAAGCATGCTGCTTGGTTTGCATTGCTTATTGTTTTATAGCTGATAGTATCATAAGATTCAGAGCAGTGCCAATGTCTGCTACAAAACCTGATTGGTGTATGTCAAGTTGGTTGGTCGTAGTCAGCCATTGTAGAAAGTGACAAAGTAGTATTCTTGCTAGAATTTTGCCCAGGGCATCTAGAAGCACAATGGATCTAAAATTGATTGTTTCATTTCTGTCACCTTTTTGGAATATTGGAATAATTATTGCTTCTTGCCAGAACGAGGGAATTTTGCCAGTGAGTATTACTTTTATATATATTAAATCAAGGGTAGAAGCCCATGACTCAGGGTGCGCTTTCAAAATTGCATTGGTTAGATTATCTGGTCCCGGGGCTCTGGACATACTTAACTTTTTTATTATCATTGGTATGTCTAGAGTATCAAATTCAAATTTTGTGAGATCCGGGATAGACGCGAAGAATGGAGTGGCTGATGCACTTGTTTTATTAAAAAGCTTTTGGAAGTGCTCACTCCATTTGGATTTGCTTATTGTGTTTAGTTGAAGTGTTTTGTGAGCATTTGTGGTGAATTATTAATTATGAGCCATATGTCACCAGCAGATTTACTCATGAGCGCTTTTAGCATTTTCTCGGCCTCTGCTTGTTTTTGCATGAGTAAAATGTGCTTGATTATATTCTTGTATCTAGTTTTCTAGTATGGTCCTTTCTATAAGATGGATTGTAGGAGACAGAGACTGCATTGCTCACTGTAGTTCCTTTTTGAAATCATAGATAGGGGAGTTATATAACACCATTTTCAATGCTGCAGCACATGAAAACTACTGGCTAACCAGAGAAATAAATCACTGGCCAGACCCTGCCACACAGTTCGCCAGTAAACGTGTCCATCTCATCATCAATGTCAATGCAAAATGTTCTTGGATGGTGCCTAATTTCAATGTAAAATGTTACTTAAATATTTCATCACCAACATTCACTGGAAACTAAAGCACACACATGTCATGACATCCGATTACCAGAGAATACCTTGTTGGTTCACTGAAAAATAATTTGTTTGCTTTATTAAACCATGTACAATTCATTCTTTGGTGGTTTTTTGGAATCCAGAGACATAGTTGTCAGCTATTTTGCAACTTCCTTTGATGTTAAATGTTGACTTGGTTAAACTTCTCCCAAACTAAAGTCCTTCAGACATGCTGACCGTAAAACCAACAGAAGAAAAAGAAGAGCAATTCTATCAGACAACATTACCCTTTCAGTTCAGACCAAGCCATGTGATGTTTTGCAGTTGTCTTCCACCAGCCAAGCCTTGGGGTGCCAAATGCAATACATCTATGTGCAACCTGTTGTTTCATAGAAATCTATTCCTCACCTAACATGGCCACCATGTAAGTGGAAGTCAGGGCTCCACTGAGGAGCCCTTCTTCCATTTCCATGGCAGCCATCGGAAGAGTTGGGTGAGTTGTGGTGAGGGATGTCTGAAACGGGTAAGTGGGGATTAGCAGATGGAAAGGATTGGGGATGATGAAGGGGAGAGCGAGAAGCGGGAGGTAAGATAGCCGGTGGGTGCTTCCAATGTGTCCGTTTCTCAGAACCAAGGCTTGGATCGTGAGAGTCAGCCAGTTGTGAGCAACCTGATTGGTTGATGCACCCGCAGTTGGTGCTATTTAAGACTACTTCAAATTGCAAATAAATGCCACTCATGTTAAAAACTGAGAATTTGAATTCCACTGCTACAAAAGAATGCATCCCAATCATAACCAAAATCCTGTTATCAATGCAAACCGTGTCCTCTTAAACACCCTAAAATCAAACCCAATATTAAATGCATAGTAATATTAAAATGTCAAATGCACCTGTTAAACAAACAAGCCCTCGCAAATATTAAAATACCTCCTACCTAAAAAGTAAACAATGTAACAAAAATGTTTCTACAAACAAAAAGTAATGTAGAAAGCAACATCAAGAACACTCACACACTTACAAAATGCCTACTATTCCTTTATATAAACCATCATGAATCAATGCAGAGAACACAACATGGTTGTACAATTTTAGGTATAGCATAACCACAACGCACTTATCTACCAAATATGATTACAACAGTACAAAATCATAGAATTCATTGAAACATGATATTAACTCTAAAAATGGCTGAAAATAATACTAATGTAATCTAAAGAAATGTGTCAATAAAAATGTATCCCTCTGCAAATGCCATTGGACACATTCAACAATATTTTATTTTTAAATGTATTTATTTGGTGCAAATTGGTTTGCACAGAACCTTTAACATTATGCAAACATTAAACAATGACAGTAAAACAAAAACAAAAAACCACCTATACAAATCACCAAACACTACTTACAACATATAGCTTCTAAAATCTATATCCAATGTCATTTACAATATTACATTTTTGATGTTTTAACTCATATTTTGTCCATAAGTTAAGCACCATGGTAGAAAAAACAATGGATCTGGGGAAACTTACATACAACCAAAATTCATTGTTTTGAATTAATCTAACGTCATGTATCCATTTATGGAAATGTCATTAATATTACAATGAGAGAAAGTCCCACTGAGTGAATATGTGCAAACTGTTTTATAATTCCTGTACACAAATCCTACAATGCTTTTCAGATCTACTAATGCCCAACCAGGCACCTATTATAATTAGTCTTAGCTGCATATGAAAATGCCACATGTTTTGACATGGTGTGACTGTAACATAACCAGCTGGTGTTGGCTTTTTAAATTACAATCTTGCATATTCAAAAATCATTTACCCAAAACCTAGGTTTTCTTTCTTAACATTCTCAAATCATTTAGAAGGTTTACTTCCTAAATAAAATAAAACAAATTATTAATTATTTTACCTCGCTAAAATAACAAGAACAACCTAATGGAAGATCATAACAAATAAGTGCATAACTTTAAAGCATTTGTAAGACTCATAAAAGAAACAGCCATGTACTCTGATGTACCGAATGACTATGTGCACCTTCATATTAAAGTATTAAAATAATTACATTACCCATCAAAAACACACTTGAAACTACATTTTATTAAGATGTACCATGATGGGTCATATTGCATTTATTTCACTAGTGCTTAGGCATCATTGTAAAACAACTACTCATCCTATCATCAACAACACATCAACATTAGAAAAATTGACTTCCTCCTTTGATTACAGTGTTAACCAACATATTATAAATACATCACCAAGAGTACAACCGCATCTATTAATTGTTGTATACATCTCATAAAGGTGGATCCTTCCCAAAATATTCTATACACCAACAAAACAAAATGGAAACATTTGAGTAATCCAATTATGCTAATAAGGAGTTTGGCACTCCAAGCAAATCTGTCAACGTAATTCACATGCAATTTATGCAATACTTTCTCAAGAAAATCAGGAAGTCAGGGAAGTTTTTTCAAAGCTGAAAAGTGAAATCTGAAAAAGTCAAACACTAAAAATAAAAATATGCAACACTAGAAATAGCATCAACTAAAACTAACATTGATGGAATCTTTCATTCCCCTAACTAATGACAAGTAAAAAACATAATATCTATACATCTATATATGTTTAAAATGTACACCAATTACAAACCAACATCTATAGCAAAATAGAATTCATTCAACAAGTTTACACAACATTATCACTTAAATGAATAGGAACGCTATACACCTCAATTTAAATGACCTCATAGGATACACCCACTCGTACTAAAAGGACCAGCCCTCTGAATATACTCTTACTGCCAACTTAATAGTACACTTCACAGTAGAACAGCAAACTAACATTTACCACTGCAGTACAAACAGACACATATACAAGCAGTGTACACAAACCCAATATGGTCATGTTAAACTGTTAACACATCCATACATTAACAACAATACAATACAGAAGGGTAATTTAAGATTTCAGCAATGCAGATTTCATTTTGTGTTATATGTAGTGATACATAATAGGTTACACTTTAATGTTTGCATTAATAAAGTGTGTAGAAATAGCAATCTCCATTTGTTTGTTCTAATGTGACAGTTGCCCTATAGTTAAGGTGACTCTTTGAATCATTAACATTCCCAAAATAAAATTAACCAAAACGCAAGAAACATTTTGTTTCACCCAGATCCACAACAAAGGAAAATTTGGTGCAAATACATCCAGTATTTCAAACGTTATTTAGCACCAAATCTAAGGATTTTTCCCTTTTGTATTTTATTTTTAGATTTTAGCATTGGTTTACTGTAGGCAAAAAGGGGAAATATTCGATCATGTGCATAGCCTAAAGTGGATGGATGTTTTCCAAATTTGCTTTGTTGTCATGGAAAAGCATGGGATTTGTGTGTTTATTTTATGACTAAAATCCGTCTAGTATGTCTTTTTTTAAAAACAATAATAAATTGCAGGTCATTGAAAACTTGTATACTGAAAATAGGTTTGTGAGATTTGACTGGAGGTCCATGGAATAAAACCGTGTTTATTAAACTTACAAACTAGGCGCAAGATGCTGTAAATAATGCAAGAAAACATTTATCACTGAAACGAGTGCAAGCGCTAGCAAGTTTTTTTTCTCATACAAAGGACTTCATATATCACAACGTTGAACTTCATCATGGACAGACATCACCACATAATTGTAGTTTTTGAAACAATAGTTTACTCAAACATTGTCAAATTAATGTGTAAAGGGTCAGAATGAATTCATATATGTTTAGGATGAGGAGTAAAGGGAGGAGTATCCCAGGGGATGATGAAAGGAAGGTAACAGTGGAGGGTCGGAGGAGATTGTGGCTTGTAAATTGCACTACAAAGTTTTATCAACATCTAATTTGAGAGGAAGTTTGGGACGCAATTCCGGTGAGCTAGAAGGCACATGCTTTAGCATGTGGGGATCCTGACTAAGTGGAGTAAGTCAGGAATAGTGATGTCTGACACAATTGAGCAATTTTGTCCTGGATATGACGTCGTGATTACCGATTGGCCACACCCAGAATTATGGGGCAAATAAAGCATTCCTATTTTTTATCAAATATGAAAAGTTCACATTAATGTGCTCAATGGGGCATTCAATGCTTCTTAGCTTGAACGTTGCATAGTAAACCCCTTGAGCAACCTGCAGTTGAAGACATTTGAGCCCTGCGTTCTTTACACTTAACCATTGCTCTTTCCATTCCCTGTGATACTTTGTTTTTGTGATGATGTATCCCTTTTTGGATTATTTCATCTGTTTTAGTTTTAGTATTTTTCTATTAAATTGCTTTAATTCTTTTTTGGGGGATGTATTTGTATTCATTTTTTGAAACTGACCTATTAAGCATGTGCAAAGGTAGGTTCGGGTGAGGGTCAGGAATAGGCAGTGAACAGTAAACAAGGGATTACTGATAAGGCATCTAGAGAAAACAACTGAGGCGGTGGTCCTCACTACCGAATCAGGAAATGTGGTACAGTGGGGGAATCAGGCCAGTTTGGTCAAGTATTACCACGTGACAAAAAGTAAAGGTGCATTGCTGTCTAATATGAGTAGGGAAAATATAATTTTGCAGACATTTACAATGACAATGCTAATTTTGAGGATGTAGCTTCTTTGTTTGCAAAAGCACTGCATATACATTAAACTTGTTCCCTTTTGTGCACAACAGCACATGTTCCTTTGGCGGCCATAGCAACCACACCATCAGTTTTGAATGTAAAGTTTGTGGTGGAAGCAATAGGATGGTCTCCAGCAAGACGATGAGCTGCAATGATGTTGGGGGAGGAGCCAGCCCAACCCTTCTCCATTGGGACACCTCTTACTTAGCATTATATACATTGAATGTGATGTGGTTCCAGAGCGGTACCGATGACACATGGGTGCAATGCACCCAGTGCCACTCCCATTTAATAATATTGGGCGCAGTAGTTTTTACCTCAATGTCACTATGTATTGTATTTTTAGACAGCAAGGTGTTTTGGCTTCTTTACTGTTTTTGATTAATTAAGATTGATGGAGTAGTTTAGAGCCAAGCTCTCAACCAAATTCAGCATACTAAGTTGTGCATCATTTTCTTAGACCCCTCTGCTTTGTAGCTTATGAACGCAGTTTATAAAATTAAGAAGAAAACACTGAAAACCATCACTGTATAATATGCAACAAAACTGGAAAACAACCAGTATATAGTGGAAGGGAGATGTAGCATTTCAATGCCCATGAGTTTCAATGACAACATTTTAGGTAACTGTCAGTTATGCTGAAACAGACTGAAGCAAACACACCCTTGAATTCAGTGAAATTTAAAAGCTCCCATAAAAGCTACCTTAACCTACTATCATAACGCAACACCACCATACACATGTGGCAGTTGTATTTAGCCACCCCCTTAACAGAGATCCCCCCACTGTACGCCCATGAGAATACTTATGACATCACGGATGGAAAAACAGATGACATCATATATGACATATACAATGTAAATTAAACAGATCATGTGCATATCTGTGCCAATAGCTATTTGTTATGCAGGCCATAGCAATACTTGAGTGGAATAAAGAATTCAATTACCTCATTCTACATACAAAATATAAATTCCATTTTGTTGTTACCAGAAATACATATAAAAGACCGCAGAAACGTGCTTTACTCTTCTCAGCAAGTATAAAGTGTAACCTAAAAAAGTGACCCATACTTGCTAATAAATTACAAAATTCATGATTCTATCAACAATTAAAACAGTTAATACATATACAGGAAAAACAGCAATACATAAATAACCATAGGTGGGCTGTGCTTGCTATTAATCCTTATTCAAAACAACCCATGCTAATCAAATTACAAATAGGAGTGTAAATTGTAACCCAACATGTTTCATTCCTAATCGAATGTTATGAATATCAAGAACTTCTTCAGGGGATTTTTCTGTTATATTCTGGCACCACACAGATAGTGGGACAGAGTTTAATGTGATCACTATAATTCTCGTATGTCAACTTCTCAAAACACTGGATTCCATGAATGGTTTGATTCCCTGTTGACCACGCTGCTACCCGCATCACAAAACACACAACAAACAGCTATAATTACCGTCTGTTTATAATTTGGAATAATTTCGCAGAATGACCAGTCATATAAATGTAGCTCTATTCGTAAAGTTGACCTCGAGTAATTATCAAGTTGGTAGCCGTGGTAGGCTGCAAATAGATCATTCTCTGTATCGTTCCCTAAGAAAACATAAACCATATGTCCTTTGATAGATACCTACATTCCCATACTGGTTGTCTGTGTTGGCATGTGTAGTACTTAAACAAAAAATAGAGTGAGAAGCACTTACCTATATGGCTAATCCTCTACTTAGTGAATTATTGGGGTGTTCCACCTCACATTCTCAATTGTTCTTATCCTTATGGGCTTCCACCAGTTTAATTTGATAGCTTGCTGCAAAGATATATATATATATATGCCTCATTATCAGCAAGCTCTTTCTTAATTTAATCCAGCTGTCAGACAGCTTATTAACTGCTACTGGGTAGCTGCCACTTACTTCATATCCAATGGTTGCTCCTGTGGATATTGATTGCAGTTGGCCCTCTCACTCTAATCCACCTCCCCTAAATTGGCTGCCATAAAAGGTGTTGTGTAACACAGGCAGTAAGGGAAAATAGCTCTGCTGGGGTATTAGTATGTATGTCATTATTTACACTCGAGATTGTGAATGTAAATGTAATTATTTATTTGTAATGTGGCTATATACATGTGTGCCTCAAGGTGTTGCTAGGCAAGGGAGGGGGGTAGGAGGGAAAGATCCTACTAGGCATTGTAGGTTCTGATTGTGCAAGTGCAGGTATTTATAACAAGCTTAATACCTGAGGTCGATTTTAAGCATGGATACGGGATTCAAACCAGTGTTGTTCAATGTGGTCTTGCTCCCAAGACCCACGCATTGCCACTGAGCTATCCTCCCTCTCAGGTTGATGATGTCAAATATGCTGAACTGGAGTAGTAATGAACTGCAGTGTGGGTGGCCATTGCGTTATCACAATTTTACCAAATGGGTCCTCCTACCTCGTTCATTGACTTTGGTGCGTCATCCCTTATCTGATTAGGCTGTGGCTTGCTGCCACAATGCCTTACCATTTAGTGCTGGTCAAAATGTCAGCAAACAAGCGCTTCCGCATCCTGAACTTTTCTAGTGAGCAAAACATCAGGGAGAAAGTGCTTCTTTTAACTCTGTGCTCATCATGTGGGTTTAGTCCTCCAAAACACTGCGATCTACTCATAGCAGTGGCGGCCATCTTTACCAAATGTTCATGCATTATAATCTGGTTACTCTTTTAACACATTTCTGGCCATACAAACACTGCATTCATTGTGACACCCAAACGTCATTGAAATAAAAGTGTCACCATATCCATACTACCTCTACCACGTGGGCTATTAGCATCTGAAATATCTGAAATTGATCTCCTGTCAGATGATTATATAGGGCTCATCTCAAAGCATTAAGTGCCATTCTAAATTTTCATTAAGCCCTACCTCATAGACTTTTGTTAAAAATATGAGGTGCAGTTCCAGTCTTGATAACTTGATTTTTACTTGACTGGGGCTGATTTTCATTAATATGGTCCATTTCAGTTTGTCACAATGTTAAACCGTAATCATATAATACCTCTTTGTTATGAATATTGGCCTAAGCCCATTAGCGTTACAAAGAAAACCGCGTTTGTAATGTTCTGACTTTTGGTCAACTTCACTGCCATTTTAAGACTCATCCGCCATTTTGATTTCGACTCTAGTTCCATGTTCTAAAATCGTGGACTGTGTCTTCAACTTGCAGTCAAGCTGAACGACCTTTGAGTTCTGTTAATGTTTAGGCTGACCGAGAGCAGACTGTTTGACTAATGCAAAGAAACCTTGTGCTTCATATGAACTGCCATCTAAGTGTTGTCTGCGCTCACAAGCCTCATATTCGTATAAACAAAGAGACAATGGAAAACAAACTCTGGTCATGTGTTCTGGCTGAACTGTATTGTAGCAATCCGTGGAATAAGGCTTACCGTGGATCAGAGAACCAACAGCATCATTGTGACTTCATGGACATGCAAACCTGTTTAATCCTTTGTATAATACTGTAACATCTGGCATATGAACTAGGCAGACACTCTAGCCAGTGAATTATTAGTTTGGAGAGTGGCTGGACAGTGTTTCAAAAATGGTATAAATATGTCTGTGTTTAGATGTCCAGCACTATCACCACTCACTGTGTCTGCTGGTACACACTGCAAGGTGTTGGGAGCCAGATAGCTATCTGTTTTTCTTTGTAACTGTACAGTAATACAAGATACTTGCATCTTTTCAACTTGTGATTGGCGTATTTAATTTCTGGTACTAAGCCTCGATATTTCTTTGGTGTTTCAGATGGCACCCAAATAGGGACCATCAAGATTGATGCCACCTCGCTGAAGAGAAGACGCGGCTATCGGACAGGTATCAGAGAGTGAGAAAAAGGGGGCCCCTTTGTATGAGACGTGACACCTCGACAGTACTGCACAATCCAATCCCTGAAAGGTGAGCATGCGGTTCGAGAGGGCATCTTGACAAGGGTCCTCATATCGAGGTGGGGTGTTTTGCCAAAAATCACCAACCACGAGGGTCGTCCTTTGTAATCCGATCAGACCTCTTTAGTCCTTTTTAATCAGTTGAGTCGTGCCCCGATTCCTAAGTATCCTGATATTTGGTTGCAGTTTTGTTCTCATGAGTACAAACGACGCTGGGTAACACCAGTAATTTGATATGCCTAGGAAATTGTCTGCCTGTTTCAGGGGTTTATTCCGCAGAGACAATCTTTGAAATGTGGCCAACCGGTGCCACATGAGTGGTCGCCGGCATGTACTATGTACTGTAAGTACAGCATTGGTACTATAGTATTCAACGATATTTGACACAGACAAACTAGACATGCTTCTGAACTTCATTGGCCAGTTCATGGTAGATTTGAGATTGCTCGTATAGAGTATTTGGAGTCTATATTAAAAAGGCTAGGCCTGCAGCATTTGATGTAATTCAGAATTGGAAAAAGGAAGCTATGCATCAACTTAAGAGTAAAGAGCAACATGCACGTCGTCACATGTCTAATTCAGAAAAAGCATTATTGTATGATCAACAGAAACAGTCAGAGTCTGTTAGAAACATGGATAGGGATTTCCAACTTGGTGTACAGAAAAGATATCTGTCTAAAGATTTTCATGCCTCAGACAAACTAATTGATAATATTTTAAATGAACGTAGGACTGTTGCTACTGCACTACCTCCTTATGTGCCTTTTCCTGCTGTCTTACCTCTTGCTGCTGTTGCACCTCCTCCCGTTGCTGTCCCTTTTCCTCTCATTGTTCCTCTGCTGCCAGCTGTTGCTCCTCTTCCTGTTGTTGCTTCCCCTTTTGCATCTCCATCCTCACTGACAATTGCTGTTCCTGTGATTCCGCCTTTGTCACCAGCGGTAGTGTTTCCACTACCTGTTGTACAGGATTTGTTTGCTCTCTCTTTTCCAAATGGTTCTGCTCCACTTGTAGCAAATGAAGGGGTGAATGCTGAATCAAAGATAGTGACTCGTAGCGCAGTCTCTAAAGCTAGAAAGAGGGAATTGTATCTGTGGGCTAAGAAATATATAGAGAAAGGTGAAAAATCAGCTCTTTTAGCTACAATTTCTGACCAAGAAAGTATTCCCAAACAGAATGTTTTGATTGAGGGGATGGGAATGCACTTGGCCAAAATGTGGAATGATTTGACGGACATGGATGTCCCACAAGGGTTGAGGCATTTGAATGTTTTAGCTTACTCAAGGGACACTGCAGAGAAAGGTACATGAGCATGTTGAGAGGGTTTTCGAGTTTAAGAGGGAGTTAGATCAGTTACAGAATGATGAAACAGATGGTGATAGATTGGACACTCTGTATGTGCAGAAACAGGTTCTTCCTTCTTGTAAGTCAACGAGTGAAGAGACACGAATTTGCACAAAGGATGTGCTTAGATGGATTTCAGATGTGTCGATATCTCCCATAGAAGTATTTGATACGTTTAGTCAGTATACTCCAGAAATGCAAAAGAAAGAGTTACAGGTAATGGTAGAGTACCTGCAGTATGAGTGTATGAAGAAAAAGATTTGCTGTCCCACAGATTTGATGATTATTTATAAGAGAGCATTTTCATCCTACACTGCTTTGACTACTTTTTCGCTCGATTTAGCTCTATTGCTTAACAAACTTTTGGAGTTGCCTACTTCTCAATTGCCAATGAGAGAGGTTCCTCCTACATTTGTTCCCAAAGTGGAAATTCCAGCTGATGACGTAGCAGGCACACCAGCTACCACTATTGAAGCTCACTATGTTTCACAATTTGTTCACGTCCCATTCTCTAGACAGGAAGTGAATACTATTAGACAGTCAATTCCAGACATTAGGAAAAAACCAACAGGGTTTTTATAAAGAAATAGAATCTGTCTTGCATTTGTCAGTTTTCACTCTGGATCATATAGACTTATTGTTCCCTGTGATCCTACCTGCTGATTTATGGAAACAGATAAGGCTGTAGATGATCAAGCAGGACTGGGCGCCACATGGGTTAACTTGGTACAGTTAGACGGAGAAAGGAAAGCTGGTGAGAGACCGCCATAGGTGATACTGAACTTGCCAGACAGAATAGTTACTAAATTAAAGACTCTAGTTCCAGAGGGAAGAATAGTTTAGGACAAGCTCACTGCCTGTACCCAGGAGAAATCTGAAGGTGCTACTGATTTTTTTAATCGGTTCAAACAAGTATTTTCAGATTTTAGCAGTCAAGATTTAAGCACAGAGTCAGGGAAAAGGTTGTTTGTGGACAAATTTGTGTGTGGATTGTTGCCTGATATCCAATCACAAATTATGACATCCGAAAGTGCCTGGAAAGCTAAATCAGAGTCTGAAGTATTGTATATGGCTCAGTATTACGAAAATAGAGTCAATAGTGAAAAACAGAGGAGAGAAAAGAAGAAGGGAGACTTGAAAACCAAAGTATTGTTGCAACAGATAGTTAGAGGAACCAGAGGCGGAAGTACACAATTTAGAGGTTAGTTTGTTCCACAGAGTAATGCGCAGATGGGTCCTGTACACATGAACCAATATGCTTATTGCAGACAAGAAGGTCATTGGCGAGCACAATGCCCGATCCTTCAGCAGAGATCGAATATATGGTGCCATGAGTGGATGATCTAAAGGCCGCCCTGGGGTAGGGGGTCGTGGTAGAAGCCAGTTTGCTCAGAATCCACAGTCATTCTCACAGGATAGTCGGCAACATAGTGCTGGTAATAGGAATATTTTTGATAATCCTTCGACTGCCTATCTTTCTGGGGATCTCGTATCTGATGATATATTGTTCCGTTAGGACAGCCCGAAGCAGAGTCTGGAACTGGTGCCTATTTCTGTCGATCAGAAAGGGCCCTACGTAGAAATGAAGGTGTGGAATAGGAAGCATCTATTTTTTGATAAATACAGGAGCACAGAAGTGTTCCATAGATCATTTGTGGGTTCCATATCCATATGTCATTGCAGAATAACATTTCTGTAGGGTTTTCTGGCACACCAGTGGTTTGTCCAGTTTCTCAGCCGGTACTGATTTCACTGGGGCCATTCACGGATCAATGTCCATTTCTTCTAACGACAAATTGTGGCAAGAATTTGTTGGGGGTGAATCTGTTGAAGGAATTAAATGCAGTAATTCATTGTTCTTCGGATGGAGTATGATTTCACCTCAGCAATTTTCTGATTCACAATTTCTGCCTAGGCCTTTACCGACTGAATTAGATAACATTCTGGCATGTTTACAGGCAGTTGATGATAATGATGTTGGCATTTTTCAAATTGAACCTGTTAAGATTGTCTTGAAACCAGGTTTAAGTTGCCACATATTCCACAATATAAGATTTCTGTTGATGGTGAGCAAGCTTTCTGATTTTGTTCATCGTGGACTGATTGAGGAAATTGCAGGAAGTTTGTGCAATAGCCCGATTTTACCGGTGTACAAGAAAGGAGAAAATTAGATTCCTTTTCATTTTATTATTGATTTGCATGGTATTATTAAGATTGTTGCTCCACAATTTCCAATTGTGCATGGTGTGACTACAATATTAACGATGATTCCAGCTTCTGCTACTCATTTTAGTATCGTGGATCTTAAGAATGCCTTCTTTAGTATTCCTGTACACGTTGATAGTAGATACTTCTTTGCGTTCACCCTAGGGGGACGCTCGTTTACATTCACTTGTGTGCCGCAAGGGTACAGGGAGAGTCTGAGTATTTACAGTAGAGCTTTGAAGGAGCAACTCAATACACTTGTTTTGCCTTCCATTTGTACATTGTTGCAGTATGTTGATAATCTTCTTTTAGCTGCAGACTCAGAAGTTGCTTGCAAGGAGGGCACCGTGTTGCTCCTTTTTCATCTAGCAGAGCATTGGCATAAGGCTTCATTGAAAACGTTTCAATATTGTCTACAAGAGCTCACCTATTTAGGCTATCTCCTGTCAAAGGAGGGAAGAAGACTGACACCTGAATGGATAAAAAGCATCTCTAGAATGTCTATCCCAAATACACAGAAAGAGGTCAGAGCCTTGATAGGCATGGCTTCCTACTGTAGACAGTGGATCCCAAACTTCTCACTAGTGATAAAACCAATGTTGGCATTGACAAACAAGGGCATTTCTTTGCCATTACCGTGGAACTTGGACCACCTTGGACCACCAGAAAGCTTTTGATCTGCTCAATGATGTACTGTGTTCAGCATCAGTTTTGGGCACACCAAATTATGACAAGGCCTTTGTGTTGTATGTGCATGAATGTGATGGATATGCTTTGGCTGTGTTAACGCAGGAAAACGGGGGGATGAGTAGACGTGCGGTTATTTTTCCTCCACGCTTGATCCTGTTGCATGTGCTTTGCCAAGATGTTTGAGAGCTGTTGCTGTTGCTGCTGCATCCGTAAAACAAAGTGAGGGTATGGTTTTAGGTCACTATTTAACCGTGATGGTACCGCACTACGTAGACGTTCTATTGAAAAGAACGCAAATGCAACATCTTACTTCAGCACGATTAACAATATACGAGCTGATTTTATTTGCACTGTGAATCCAAATTAAGAGATGTTGTGTATTAGATCTGGCCGAACTATTTCCTCTTCTGAAAGACATTGCTTGCAGTGATAAGATTGCACATGACTGCCTCTATACCACAGAGCAAGAACCCAAAGGCAGAAGTGATTTAAATGACACACCATTGAAAAATCCACAAGGGGAGCTGTTTTGCGATGGCTCCTGCTTCAAACTTCCGGATGGTACATCCACTGCTGCTTATGCCATCACTACATTAAGCACGATTGTGGAAACCAAGAGAATTTCGTATAACTCCGTAAAAGCCGCAGAGACTATCACACTGACTCGAGCTTGTGAACTTTCCGAAGGGCTTAGAGTAAATATATTTACAGATAGCCAGTATGCCTTTGGGGTGGTTCACTACTTCGGTAGATTATGGGCAGAGAGAGGTTTCTTGACATCACAAAGAAGTACAATTCAACATGGTACGGCTACTCTCGGCACTTGCGCTTCCTACTTAACTAGCAATAATGAAGTGACAGATGATGTGGGGATGGGAAACACTTTTGCTGACAGAATAGCCAAACAGACTGCCACTGATTTGTATTCTTAAATGTATGTAACAAAAGAAGCCACTAATATTTGTATAATAGATGAAGGCATTGATTTGATAAAAAATATTCAAGCTGATGCCACTCCAGAAGAGCTTAAGCAATGGGCTGAGGGTTTAGCAAGTTTAGATGATTAAGGCTGTTCGATAGACAATATCAAAAAAAGATGGATGCTACCCGATGCTTATGTCACCGCTATGGTTACACTGGCTGATAGTCCCACTCATATATGTGCTAGAAAAATGTGTAAACTGCTAGAACTTGTTTGGGTAAATGTAAACATCTGAAAGACTGCTGAGCGTTTGGTCCAAAATTGCATGGTATGCTTACAGCATAATGTGGGAAGGGTACATCAACACAGAGGGGTAGTTTTGGTCCCCCCTCTGTGCCTTTTGAAGTGATACATTTTGACTTTATCGAAATTGAGTGCTTCCAAAACTACAAATATGTCCTGATAGTCATTTGTGCCTTCAGCAAATGGGTCGAAGCATTCCCTGTAAAGGATGCCACTGCAATAACAACGGCAAAAACAATGCTTAAGGAATATTTTCCTAAATTTGGTTTGCCAAGGGTCATTTGGTCGGACAATGGTCCATATTTTATCGCTGCTGTTATTCTGCAAGTATGCACAGGATTACAGATCGATATTCGGTTCCATTCAGCCAGACACGCTCAGAGTGCTGGACTTGTACAACGCCATAATGGTATCTTAAAGAATAAGTGGCTAAGATCTGTGGTAGTAGTAATTTGAAAATGGCTAGATGCCTTACCGGTAGCTTTATTGTCCATGCAGATGACCCCACAAACAAGAACTGGACTCTCCCCCTACGAAAAAGTAATGGGGAGACCAGCCAATATTTGGAACATGCCCAAGGTCAAGCGAATGAAAGAAGTGGAGCATTTGCTCCTTTCTGAATACTGTGACCAGTTAACACAAAACTTGTTTTTGATTTATCAACAGGTGCGAGAAGCCCTCCCAGTAAAATACGAGGGGCCAGGTCATCGACTTCGACCAGGCGACTGGGTGCTCACCAAAGTCTTTGAAAGAGCATCCTGTCTCGTACCGTGTTGGCGAGGACTGTTGCAAGTTTTGTTGGCCAAACAGACCAATGTATGAGTAGCAGGCCAAACACTGGATACACGCAACACACATCAAAAGGATACCTTTTCCTCTGTCACTTGACAAAGGAGAAGAGAAGGAGACTGTTTGTACTGGTCCGCACAACAAGTCTATTTTGAACAACACCAAGGGTGTCTCGAAGATTGTGCCTGAGTCCGTGGGGCCTGCGGAGACAGTTGCTTTGCCTTTGAATTATTCCTCATATCTTTCTGCACCCTTGAGCAATCTTACTTCTGTTTCACCACTTCCATCGGGAAGCGGCGACGCCTTGTTCGCAGATCACGCCGTACCTGGAGTCTTGAGGTACGATCTGCATTTGCGGCACTAGACTTACAGCATAACATTGGCTGTGCCCACAAGAAACCACTGTTGAGCTAGTCCCTTGCCACGCTCTCACTGAAACGGAAATAAGTGGCAGGGACCGGCAAAGTTAACTTCAAGCAAGATAAGCCACGTGGTCAGGAGATCACCGACAGATGAACTGAAATAGCCTGACAGATTGACTTTCTAAACGGACTTTGAGGAACAATGCCCTTTTCTACCTCTATTCATTCGGAGCAAGCTATCAGTCTTGTGGCTAACAAAGAATTTGAACATCAAAAATCATGGTCTTTGAGGGCTCATTGTTTTCTTGTTATAATGTTAATCGTTCTGACAGTTGTATTTTCGCTTGGGTTGTGGTATTTAGAGGGGGTGCGTCCACTTGAGACTTTGTTACCAACTAAAATTGTTCCTAGTATGTCTTCAGCTTTCATGCATCTGCACACTCTACCTCCTAGGGATTCCCAACACAGACAGAGTTACCACAATAACAATCTCCTATTAATCATGAATGCGACCCATGCGATTCTAAATAGAACAAATTGCTGGATATGTTCGCATTTGCCACAGCACAGGGAAAAAGGGTTGGGCTGGTATATTCATCCTCTTCCTTTGACTATTGCATGCTACACCTCATTAGGGCACTATTCTTTGGTCATTGGAATGACAGTATTTCTTGGAACTTCGATGGGACTAATCTGAACGTATTGGAAAGACGAGTCTTGACACCTTTGGGATGTTCCCTTTTTGCAAATAGGAGCAAACTTAATGTCACTTCTATTAGGCCTTCCGATAGACTTTCTAGACCTTTCCAATCGCTAATTTCTTTCAAGGTGGCTCTTGTAGTCAACCGGGATGCCATGCCTCCTTCCTACACTATGAATCATAGTCCCAACTCTGTTTCATTCTGCATACAAAGGGATGGTTCTCAGCCAATGGGTACATTCAAGGGTTGTACCAACATTGCAAACCTAACTAGTGAGGACAGACCTTTGTATGTAGGTGATCCTGTTTATTTTGTCTGTGGCAATGAAGCTTATCCTTAGCTACTTAGAGATTGGCAGGTTACCTGGGAATCTTGTTAGCAGGGATATATGTGGCAAACACCTCTGAAGTCTCTAGAGCTCATCCAAGGCGGGACGAGAATGGTGATACTCCTTCACAGGTTATGGGTGATGTAGAGAAATCCTTTGTGCCATTTAAGGGACAGATAATGAACTCTGAGGATATTAGGAGATTAGCAAGAGTATGGGAGAAGACCATCAACAGAACCACTGATATACTATACAACATGACGCTGGAACAAAAAGCAATCAGATTAGTGGTCCTTCAGAATCGGATGGTGTTAGACGTAATCCTAGCCACACGTGGTGGGGTATGTAATTTGTCGGGATCTGCTTGTTGTGTTTTCATACCTGACTCCTCCCCTAACATATGCAAGGCGATACAAAATCTGCATACCTTGAATATGGAAGTACATGTCCCCGAGGGAAACTGGGATCTTAGTGCTTGGCTTTGGGACTTTCTACGTTCATGGGGCTGGAAACTCTTTTCAGTCTTAGTGATAGTTGTTGGTGTTCTATTATTCTGTTGTTGTTGCATACAATGTCCTGACATATGTTTGATGTTAGGAGGATACTGTGCGCAAACTATAGGTACGTTAGGACCAAAGGTACATGCACCCGAGAAAACTGTTAGCGCTTTTGTAATGAAAGATATCACTGTCAAGGAGCTTGTGGCGATTGATATTACTGAAGAATGTGATTCAGGATGTATGGACATTGAGGCGTGGGGTTTTGAGTAAAGCGAATGTTTGAGTAATGCTCTTGGCTTAGGCCAAAAGGAGGGTTTGTTAAACCGTAATCATATAATACCTCCTTATTATGAATATCTGCAGGAAAATCAAGAAGCCAACTATAAGTAAGTGTGGAAAGGGCGGGGCGGCCAGAAGCAATTACTTCACGCCATACTACTCTACCACTCAACTAAGGAAGCCTCACCATTGTAAACTCGTTATATCTGTAGCATAATTGCATTTAGAAACTCTGTCCTATACCTGTGCAAAACTGAACTTAGAAGTGTGCCCAATAGCCTATCTGTGCAAAACTGAATTTGAAGTGTGCCCAATAGCCTCTCTGCAAAACTGAACTTAGAAGTGTGCCCAATAGCCTCTCTGTGCTAAACTGAATTTAGAATTGTGCCCAATAGCCTCTCTGTGATAGTTGAATTTAGAAGTGTGCCCAATAGCCTCTCTGTGCTAAACTGAATTTAGAAAGAGTGCCCAATAGCCTCTCTGCGAAAGTTGAATTTAGAAGTGTGCCCAATAGCCTCTCTGTTAAAGTTGAATTTAGAAGTGTGCCCAATAGCCTCTCTGTGAAATTTGAATTTAGATGTGTGCCCAATAGCCTCTCTGTGCTAAACTGAATTTAGAAAGAGTGCCCAATAGCCTCTCTGTTAAAGTTGAATTTAGAAATGTGCCCAATAGCCTCTCTGTGAAAGTTGAATCTAGAAGTGTGCCCAATAGCCTCGCTTTGAAAGTTGAATTTAGAAGTATGCCCAATAGCCCCTCTGTGCTAAACTGAATTAAGAAGTGTGCCCAATAGCCTCTCTATGAAAGTTGAATTTAGAAAGAGTGCCCAATAGCCTCTCTGTGAAAGTTGAACTTAGAAGTGTGCCCAATAGCCTCTCTGTGAAAGTTGAATTTAGAAGTGTGCCCAGTAGCCTCTCTGTGAAAGTTGAATCTACAAGTGTGCCCAATAGCCTCTCTGTGAAAGTTGAATTTAGAAGTGTGCCCAATAGCCTCTCTGTGCCCTGGATGATTTTAGAAGTGATCCTAATACCCTCCCTGTGCTAACCTGACTTTAGAAGTGTTCATAATATCCTCCATGCAAACCTGAACCTAAAGTGTACCCAAAAACCCACCGTGCAAAGCTGAACTTAGAACTGTGAAAAAGGTGACTCAGTGCATCTAATTGTCTGCCCTGGTTGAATCTAGAAATGTACCTAATAGCCTCTCGGTGCAAGACTTGAATCTAGAAGTTTCCCTAACATCCTCAATTCAAATGATAACTTCCCCTACATATTGTTTTCTTAATAAGAAATAATGATTCTCTTAAGAGCATATATAGGCCTAGAATAACCATGTAAATGATGTTCTGATGGAATATTATCATGTCGAGAGGGACAGCCTGGTGCATGCACTTTGGGAACATATGAATGACCACAGATATACATTATTTACTAATATGTGTGTGATAAAAGGGTTGAATGTTTGATACATTTTGATTTGGACCTGGTGTACGTGTCATTATTCACAACACTCAGACGAACATTAAAGTGTTTGGAATTATAAACCACATATACTCATCTAGGGAGCCTCATGAATTGGATGTGGCGTCTGGCATCTGGCATCATTAGGGTTGACCTGCTTCTTGTTTCAAACAGGGAGTTCTGAAGAATTTTAGAAGTGGTGAGGCTGAGATGGGAATTCAGTTGCACAGACATACTTAGAGAGATAAATATACAGTACTAGCCATACTCCGGAGGTGCCCAGGTATGTAGCTGACATGCACGTGGGGGTCTGCTGTAGTCTTGTGTATGTTATACTGTCTCCTAACTGCCTATTTTTGAAGAATTCCAAAATCTGCAATCTCTTGGAATCATCTATACTGATAGCACAGTCCTGGACAACGCTCCACCCCTGTGCAGGGCGAATGGGTGGGGTTGGTCAAATTTCACTGTTGCCTGTACACCCCAGGCTGGTATGTTGACCTCTGTACAAAACTTCAGCCCACCAACAGTTGCAGGGCTGGAGCTAACCATCACAAAATCGTCAATCTCACAAAACCGCCTACACTGATAAGCACAAGGCCAGACCCTGCCCTTTGCAGGGGAATGGGCAGGGTTGGTCAAATTTTTCTATCGCCTGTACACCCCAGACTGGTATGCTGATGTTGGGCCAGGATTTTAGCCCACCAACTGTTATGGGGATGGTGCCAAGTCTGAACATACAAAAACATTTTCACAAATATATATATAGAGTTTCACTGCATTGTTAATAGCAGTTGATATTAATACCTGATTAAATGTTACACATTTGATCAGCAGTATAGAGATGAAAGGCAGAAAAGGACTTTCCAGAACTTGAACAAAGGCATGCCTTTTCCCCAAAGAGTTCCCGACAAGTACATGTATGTGGCCCCAGGGGATGGACCGTATAAATTGCCTCCTCTTGCCGCTGGGCAGTCTTTGTGTATTATCTCCCTCTTTTGGTGCGGTGGTTCATTCTTTGGTAGCGTGGTTCTTGCTCTATTAATCCCTTGCATACAGACAGGCATAAGCAAACATTTTGTTTCGTGCCAGCCAACAGTAATCCACATGCAGATTAATTGCTGAGTACACAAATTCTAAAGCTTGTAATGCAGACACACTGCTGTCTTTTTGTCTTCTTGACAAACTACTTAATTCTCACCCTTGTATCATAAAGATTTAATAAAATGAGCTCTCAAATAATGTTCTCTATATCCTGGCATTGTTAACACATCTTGTTGCATTCCTCTACAGTGCATTAATACCGGGCTACAAGTAACTGACTGTAATATGAAGAGAGCCTAAAAGTCGAGGCTGGGTGATGATCTCAAACCTGGCATGATAACTTTCGATACTGCTCGATGAACGGTACATTTTTAATAATAAGAGACACCAAATAAAGGTATTTGGGCCTGATTTACACAGCATTTTTCAATGGGATGGTGCCCTTGTAAAATACTTTTGTAAATCAGGCCCTTTATGCTTGTAGTCATTTTTTGACAATGGAATGAAACATATTATTATGCATACTATGCATAATATTTGCAACTCCACAAGAAGTCTGAGGCTTTTATTTGCACACAAGACATCTCTGAACACAGTTTAGCTGCAGCCAGAGAGACCCTGGTGTAAAAAGGGTGGGCATTGCCCTTTATGCCACACCCTGTCTATGGCACTTGACATATCCCTCAAAAAGACACACTGCCCTGTTATGCAATCTTGAGGTTCATGCCAGTTTTTAATTTCAACTGGCCAGAACTGTCAATTAAGGACTTATTACCTTTAAAGGGGTTGTGTGGAAGTGAGGGGTCGTTTCGGCCCCCTGCCATACATTCAGTGCAGCTTGGACCACTTGATCTTCCAATGGTGGGGGACGTCTCCATTGCCCTTATGTTAACATCAGCCTTATGCTGGCATTGGCATAGATGGGGCTGTTGCGAGAGACACTTGGCATCCATTTTGTATACCATTGACTCCATCTTTTTGGACTAGGCCTCACTGCGATAATACAAAAAGGCTTCTCTCCCCTGTGCAGTGCTGCGCGTACCGTACACATAGCCCCCACCCTTTCTCAGTATGTCTGAAAGCTTTGCAGCTCCATTCTCACACTCGAGCTGGAGGCAATTGCAACAACAACAAATGTAACATCTCGCTCTTCCTCTGAGATCACTGTCCCGTGTGTGAACCGACCTGAGCCAGGCCTTGTAGCTCATCCATCTCCACAAACCTGCCTGTGCCCTCTCACCCTTGCAGTTGGAAAATTACTGCCAGTGTAACCCTGTGTCCCTGCAAGATATTCTCTTGATGTATCCGATATGTGACCCTGCCATCAAGCCCACCCAGCGTACCCTTATCTAAAATCATACCTCTGTCACAGTATATTGCTTCCTGTAACTAACAAACATCAACTTGCCCCCAGCCTCTTTGATAAGCACAGACCCACCCCGCAATTGATGTTATCACACTGGTCAAGACTTTTAACCTGCTACCCCATATAAGTCCCAATAAGTAATGGTGCGATTACATGAATAAAATGTATAGGTTTATGATGATTTGCTCAAAGGTGTTCTAATGAGTATTGTTTAGTGCATGTTTAATGGTAGTGTATTATCTAAGCCTAGTTAGTGGCCACACTGCCTCACAGCGACCTGACCCTCACCCCGCCTGGACACAGACAGATGGACCTCGTGATGCTCACCCTCCTGCCAACCCAGCAGCCAACCATGGAGGAGCAGCACCTATATGCGCCTATACAAAGCAAGCTTGTGTCCAATCATAATGAACTTTGCAACATTCATGTCTGACATCATTTATGATGCTGTATGACCTTATAATCAATTGTAAGTGTATTGTTTGCCAGAGCGCTCTCGGGCAGCAGAGTTCTCTGGATGCCAATTCTTTATAAAGAAAGACTAAGGGGGTCATTCCGAGTTTGGAGGCAGCCATGGTGCTATTAGAACGATGGCTGCCTCCAAACCTGGGTCCGGGTTCTCTGAATGGGAACTTACCGGGTCATTCCAACCTTGGAGGACCCGGTAAGTCCACATTCAGAAAACCATTCCCCATTCCCATTTGAGCCCCCATAGGGCTCACAGCTGGCCCATTATTTGCTCCCTGGTTCCTTAACGGGTCCCGCTAAGAATGGCTGGTCAGACCAGCCGTTCCTGGTGGGACCCGCTAAGGGACCTCGGAATGTGGTGGTAGGGGGTTAACGGCACAGGCATCCTTACCAGTGCCGTTAATGCCCTACCGCCATACTCGGAATGAGGCCCAAAATCTCGCAGCTTGTTCTCTTAGTCTCATTCCCCGTTGGGGTGTGTCTATTTCATTTGTATTGCACGTGCCCAGACGGGATGGGCCAGGGTCACTGGCTTGACCACGACATCTCGGAATCTCTATCACATGCGTTTGACATGTTGCAATCGTGTTGAGGCCTGATAAGAATGTTACATTTGGTAAAACAAATACATTTGTGTTGGTTGATAGTAACACCAAAAATACAATTATCAACAGCCATTTCAATTTAGTCATATGTGGGAACTTATCTGCATCACTGTGTCAGTGTGATTAATAATGATGGATTTTAGTCTAAATAATCGTTATCATAGTTGTAGGTTATATGGCATATATCGTGTTCGTAGGAATGCAATTATTGTTTGTTTTTTTATAATCACAATTGCTTTTATTATTACCATTTTATGTTTATGTTTTTGAAAGACTGTGTTAAAACAATACAAGAATAAGGACCGTGGAATTACCAATGATTATATGAAGGCCTAAACATGGTCCAAGTATCTAGATCACCGTATTCTATTCCCTTTGAAGTACATCTCACCATATGCTCCTCCAAGGAACTGTAAAGCAGAGTGATATTAGAAACGTGTTCTGGAGAAGCATTTAAAGTGCATTTATAATCAGTATGCAAAAGCAACATTACAGCACACTGAAAGTTCTCAAAACCACCGTGCAGAAATATAAAATAAACATAAATAGTTTTGACATGTGCAGCAATGAAAATAAAATACCTTCACATTAATAAAGAATAATTGCTTAGCAGTTAACAGTCTTTCTCATGCTAAAAAAGCGAATTCCTTTGAATAAAGCTGCCAGGGAGCTTGAAAATATGGCATGCAGCCTCCAAAGAAACACCATGTGGTACATGGTGTGCTATAAAGAAATTACTGGACACATGCAAACACGCAATAAACTGCACCTATTATGATTTAAAGATACCATTGTGAAGACACAGCACAAATATGCATATTAAGGAAGCCAGCGGCAAACTAAGGATTAAAGTACTTACACTAACTTCTTATAATTTACGGTGCGCATAGCAATGGCAGGGATCTTTGCATAATGCTGCAAAATGGAACATGAATGTTGCGCTGCATACGCTTATATTACGAAAACGAATTCTGGAAGGAGCCACCAAGACCCACATCGTGAATACAGTCTGAAAAGGATGGCGTCATGTAATTTATAAGAGGGAGTAGACTATGTAGGTTTCTCAATAAGTACCGGTTGTGATGTAACCTCCATGACTGTTGGTATTTGATGATATCTTGACTCTAGCTGCTGAAGGCAATGCTTATAGAGTGATGTGTGCGTGTGTGTGACGTCAACTAGGGGAGAGTTGGCAAGGTGTCTGTCCATCTCAGGAATCTGATTCACAGGGTTCTAGACTTACCTACAACTACAAAGATTAAAGAGACTATGAAGTGGTAGAAGTGTACAAAAAGGAGTAGTGGAACTATGCTCCTTGCTGGCCTGTTCCCACTCCCCACAATCGCCATTGTCACGCCCCCTCCCACACACTATACAAAACCCCAAGCACATGCACCTGCTGTTTGAGAACAGGTTCAGTGCAGTCTATTCCGCAACAGTTTCTTTTTAAACTAAAAGTATAGGCACAGTAAAACTTAATTAAACAAAAGTAGAGGCGCACTGCTCCCAACCGCTCCTGCCCACTTTCACCACTGGCCCAATGGGCCTTTTTTAAGAGAACCGTTTTTCAATCGGAAAACCCAATCAAGAACACTTTAGGAATCAGGCCCATTTCTTTCTAAAAACGGAACACAGTGTTGGTATTACAGAAACATTGCACTGATGCAAGTACAATTAATACCAGGGGAAACAGTTTCAATGCATTTTTGCTCCAGAACAAAGGACTTTGGCTAGGGAAACAATGTTTCTGCTGCAACCGTACAAAATATATGTTTGCGCTTCAGCAAGTTTGGCCCTAGTGTTGCACTAATGCTACATTTCTGCAATAATGCCCATAGTCTTAAATATATTTTTGATTCAGGGCAACGTTTTCTCTAGCCCTAGTCCTTTACCATGGTGCAAAAAAATCATTGACATAATGTTTTTTCAGACTATGGCAATTTTCACTCTGGTGCTTATTACACTACCGCATGTGGAAACATTTCTATAAGTGTTCCTGGTCTATGTACCTGAATGTAACATTGCGACACAAGAGCATTTGATTACAGTGTTCGTCTACGGCAGAAGATATCCACACGAAGGCGTTGATAGTGTCAGCTCAGCTCACAGGCAGGAGAAGGTCCACCTAGTGCACTGCTAGCAAGAATTGATTGTGGTTTATGGGTCTGTTTTACATAGCGTTTCGTAATGGGAAAATCCTATTGAAAAAACGCTTTGTAAATCAGGCCCGATGTCTCTCACGCTCCTGATTTCACTTGTGTGTCTCTCAGAATGTCTTCACAGGGGTGTTCATTTTATCAGAATTCCTGTTCAACCACAAATCAATTACTAAGTGTCTCCTCAGGCAATGTAGCCCGCCCGCAAAGTCCCTCACTTCGCATGTCATTCATATATTCGTAATGTATCAGTGATTCCGTAGTCATGGGCGTCATTTTTGTATAGGCGTAGTGTAAAATGCATGGATCAAAGGCATAAATAAAACTTTTCACATGCTCTTTACAGTAGGTCATATTTTCATTGAGTGTTATGGTGGAGCGTGGGGACAGAATGGATTACCACTCCTGCTACTTCCGCCCATCTGCTTTGCTTTACAAAACGTTCATTACCAGCAGCTAGATATATTTTGATGATATATTCATGCTGGCAGTAATTAATTGGCTTCTTATATAACCTACCTTCTTTTTAACCTGCTAAATGCATGCAACCCGATAAATGCATGCAGATTCAATAGGTTTACATTGTAAATTCTGACTGACACGCACAAATGGCAGGTGGTGTTTACAGAATTTGCACTAAGAAGTGCAAACTGAAGGTAAAAAGTAGACTCCTGATTTTGACCTCTTTTTGTGGTTCATGTTGCAAATTGCAAACCTTGAACAGACTGGACTTGTTTGCTTGTGAGTGATAATGCAAAAGGTCCCCTCCATGCAGTTTATGAATCTAGGAAAAATAAAATGCAAACATAATGCTCAAGAAAGGTTCTGTTAAAGAATTCACTTTTCTCACTAAATCAAGAACAATACAAACATTAAAAACTTCTTTAAGAAAAAATAATCAACAGGCAAGACAGGCAACATGCAGGCTAAGCACACATGGATTATTCACAAATTCACCACCTTCTTTTTTATTAGAATGTGTGACATTTTAAAGCAGCTCTTGATATTTCCGCAGGTTGAAGGTGTTGAGCTGGCTTGGCAGAATGTAAGCACTGCTGTGTGTATTGAATATGGGAACTGCTCAATAGGTTGCTGACATTCAGATACTCTTTCAATAGTTTCCATCAGCAAATCTTGACAATCTCAATAGGAATCCCCAAATTAGCAGAACCGGAAGGTTCTAGTTTTTCTAAGTTGAATGTGGTGCGAAGTGGATTGTTCGCTACAGGAACTTCGAACAAGACGTATCACTGACTTTCTGGACATAGGTGATATATGTGGATGAGCCCAAAACACAGAAGGTGGTTATCTGTGAAAAGCCTTGTGGAGCTTTATCAGGATTAGAAGACAGCTGAATATCTGAAATATAACAGAAGTCTGATGTAGGTTTCCTGTGGAATGATGGTGCCAGCAATAATGTTTAAGGGATTAAAGAGTCCTGGGTGTCTACCAAAATGAACTTCACAGATGTGGATCTCGATTCTCGAGCTCTAACTAGAAGGAGTATGATGATGAATATCCAGGAACATGGGTTCCACTCGGTTTCCTGGTCAATAGTTTTTAGTTAAAGGATGGACGTCAAGGTATCAAAATGATTTTGACAGGGTGTCTTATTCACAAATGATCTGTCTAATTTTATGTTAGAATATTCAAGACATTACACCCAGCCATCTTGGTGCCAAATTAGAACGCTTGTGGGATTTCAGCATTGTAGAATGTGTCACGAAATGGGGACTGCTTAATGGCTCAGTGGCATTCAGATAATGCAGCAGTGATTTCAGTAAGCATTGGTTACTGGTTTCCATGGGCATCTCTAATGTGGCAGAAGTGAACGTTTTGTTCCAGGTGTCTCAATATGGTGAACTGATCAAAGTGGAATGATCACAGCAGTGACAAATTGAACAGGGAGAATTGCTGGGTAACATCAAAGCACATTGGTTCCCCTGATGTCCATGTGGTCTCATTTTAGACAAGTTCTACATTTCTTCCAGTGACCTTCCTTCTGTTCCACTGACATGATAAGGAAGGGGTCTCTCCCTTTTCTGATCAAGTATTTTCACCCTTAAGGAAGGTAAATTTGACTGGAATCTTGTAGAATGGCAATAGAAGGGGACTTCTATTCCTGAGACCTCAATATACATCTGGGTGATATCAGCCTAAGATTTTAGCAATACATTCCAAGATTCAAAAAGAAAGGAAAGGGGAATTAAATACATTTCAAAATGTAATGGAGACAGAGGCGGTCGGTCAATGCGGCACACCACAGCAATATTTTAACGTGGAAGAAAAAAATGGTCATTGTTGTACTTTTTATGTTCAACCCTGGAGAAATGAGTGAAAACAAGTGAAGGTACTCTTGGAAATGTTATAGAGCAATGGCAAGGTATCAATTGGGATTTAATAAACTTTTGTTTCAATGGTGTCAGCTAATTCCAACATGACCACCAGCACCCAATGACCTCTATAAACTGCCATCCAAAGTATTGTCAAAAAATCCAACGAGTGTGGCACAGTCCAATGCTCAGGCTGAAACCCAAATTGTAATGGTATTAGGCATTGTTCAGTATCAAGAAACTATTGGAGCTGTTGCTCTACCAATTGTGTACTCCTCAGTGTTCGCAAATATGTGGTTGTGTTTCATTAGCATGATTCTTTTGGATTGATCCCACAGTGATTTTTCTGGATTGTTGGTGCTATAACCTGTAAATCTATATTGTGTACAACAATATTTTTACTTTGTAAATAATTATTTTTATTGAAAATTAAGCTAACTGTTAAACGATGCAATATCAGAATGATATTTTACTTTTATATGTTATGGTGATAATGTTTTACAGGCAAGACAAAGTAAAAACTCAATTCACAAGTAATTTCATGTAAAGAAAACAGGTTATGTTTGTGGGCTTTACTAAAAGAGAAATGTGAACCAACGTGCTTCCTCATGTTTTCTGCTATGGAAAGTAGAACATGTTCAACTATGCACCTTTAATTTTAGGGTTCATTAAGGAAAATTGCAGAATGCAAAGTTCATTAATAAGTTAGAATGTGTTTTTATAGATTATAAAGCATCCGTTTTTTGAAGAAAAAACATTGCTTGATTGCTTTTACAAGTAAAAATATATCATCTTAGACACTTTTCATCTTTTACATCCAGCATTGACATTTTACTTTAACTTTAAATGAGCCAACATGTCTGTTTCCGTACAGCGGTCTGCTACTTTGTAAAGCAAGAATGCCTTGGTCCATTACACATCACTTTGATGAATGCATAAGATATTATTGGAATGGGCCGGTCTATGTTTACCAAAGCCACTAGACTCTGTTTCAAAATCCAATTAGAATATTAAATATGAGCTTTATATTGGAAAATCAGGCTACAACATTCTCTTTTTTCCTAAGGTAATCTCAAAGGTCACTCTTATGACAGATTGATAGGTGCCTAATGAAGCAGTAAGTACACATTCAAAGAAGCAGATGGATAGAGCTTATTAACCTGTGACTCCAGAGAGCAGTAAGCTTCTCAAAGAATGTACATCTGCTCCATTATACCTGAGTCACAACGAAGATCTTCCCAACTTGTGTTTTTCTTAAGATAAATGTTGAGATCAAACTGCAAATGGTTGAGCAATAAAATAAAAATACAACTAACATAAAGATGCATTCAAAATTGCATTCAAAGTGACAACTTGAAATAAACGATCAATTGTGAGTTCAGAACCATTTTTTTCACTGTGATCCAAATATAGATTGAAATTTAGCAGACACATTTTATCATATGCATATAGAAATGATATTGTACAATGTATTTTTATGCATAATTTACATATGTTTATAACCCTATCAAGCACGAAGTGGCAAACATATTATCATTCTCTCTAGATTCAGAATGTTCGTACAACTCTGAACAATGCTGCATTGGTGGTGTCTGCTGGGTATTTAAGCTCCAACTCATAGGAATATGACCAAACTTTGGGAAAACAGATAAGGAAGAGAGCCAGAACAACAAGAAAGAAGCAGATTGGATCCCAACTAGATATACATCATTGTCAAATACCCTCAAAAATGCCTTTTTCTGACATGGTACTGAATGCACAGGCATTTCCCAAGGGAGGCGCAAGTGTCTGAGAGGGATCCTGGCAGAAGGTGCACAGACCAAAAGTAATACCATATCTGGCAAGATGCCTATGGCCACTCAATGGATTTACATGTTCTGGGTCTTTAAAAGAGAATCAGTGAGTACCATGAAACCACATTATACAGAACATTTTTTTCACAATTTAATTGAATCTTAGATAGTATGTAAACATTTTTTGGGAGCGCTATTTAAAGGTTATATTACTGAAAATGTAAATATAAGGTTATGTGCTCTGTGATTGAAAATTCTAATTGAATCCCTATGTAGCATCATCATAAGAGATTGGTTTTATAATTGGCAGGCATAGCACCAGCAATATGTATGGGGCCCCAATGTTCCTGTTATTCTGGGCTTTGTATGCCAGGGGATGTGTCGAACTGTGATATAGGGAACTCTGGAGATTTTATAGTGGGCCTCTTTTGTGTGGGCACCCCAGTTCTATGATACTCTTCCCTCACTCTCCCATATGCCCTACTACCTTCTTTCCATCCCTCCTTACCCCCTCACTTTGTTAATTACTTGTTAATGCCTGTATAGTAACAAACACACTTTTAAGGTATTTGTATCATTTATTTTTAAACATTTTCATGTGGGAGAACAACCCCCTAATGCCTCGCATAGTTTAAAATGGGACCACTTTGAAAAATATGTGCAGGATCACTTTTGGCTAGCAGTACATCACTGGCCAGAGGCAGGTTGGCATGGTATCAGCAGCATTGGGGGCCAATCTCATGTATTCCTGGCAGTGCTGCATATACAGGGGCAGCTCAGAGTTGATTTCAGAGTTCAGGAGCTCCCAGTGGCCCGGGGAGTGGTATCAGCAGCATTGGGGGCCAATCTCATGTATTCCTGGCAGTGCTGCATATACAGGGGCAGCTCAGAGTTGATTTCAGAGTTCAGGAGCTCCCAGTGGCCCGGGGAGTCAATGTTGACTGCCTTGGTAGGATAGGGCCTATTAGTGTTCACCCAGTAATACTCATCCACCAATGGGGAGAAATGTGTTTGTCAGAAGCAGCCCAGGCAGCAGCAGTGAAGTTTGAGAATCCCATTTACACATGGTGCACCAATCATGTGAGCCAGGCTGTGCAGTGATTCTTAATGTGGCACCTCTCATGGCAATGGAGTGCCATGAATATGATTAGCTTAGGCATGACGACAGTGTTGAAAGGTACAGAGCCCCTTCTGGGAATTAGCCACAACATTCATCAAATGATCAATGATTTTTTAATTTATTTTTTTTGGGTGGTGCTGAGCCGTGCGCTGGCATGACCTTCTTTGGTGAAGGTCTGGAAAAACTTTCCCCAACGGTGCTCAGCTCACGCCACACTTAATGTTCTTTGGTTTTCTTTGAAGGGCCCCCAGTAGTTCACGTGGCAGGTTTCCTTCAATGTCTTTGCCTTATTTTTTTGTTTCCTACCGTGGCAGGGGGTTATATACCCCCTTTGTACTATCCTCTGCCCTGAGAATAGCTTTGCCATGATCAATTAATCTATCAAGCCATGATTTCAATCTACAGGCCACCGGTTGACATCCACTACCCTGAATTTCTGGCACCACCCACAGTACCCCTGATCTCCCAGGATCCTGCACTGAAGAAGGGGGGGGGGGGGGAAACTGTGGGGAACAAGCAATGGGAACCTCAGACTGGACCCCTTTTGAATCATATGCTAATTTCATTTCAGGCCTGGCCTCCCTGGTGCAATGACAGAGAGCAGCCAGGGTCTCATTTAGGCTTTCCCTCCTGACTTGGTTGTGTACACTGTACAGAATCAGGGTGCCTATCTACAGGTGGAGCAATGGGTAAGGGGTCCTCTGTTGCATCCAGCACAGCAGGTGTAATGGGAGCAGAATCAGGATGCTCCTCAGGTGGAACACTTTCAGGTTAGGGAGCTTGTTCCCTAGGATTGGGATCTGAACCTTTAGTTGTAGGAACCCATACTAGTGTTTGATCAATAAAAGGGTGGTAGAGGCCAAACTGATCACCCTCAGCTTCAGGGTCATCACTGTCTTCCAGTGGCCGTCCAAAGGTCTCACAGTCTCGGGAGCTTGAAAACCTTCTACGGAGTGATTTAACAAAAGGTCATCCTATTTTTGGCTGTCAGTGCAGAGGCACTGCTGTATAGTCATTGGGCCCTTGCGCAATGCTTCTTCTGTCACTGCCGGTAATTAATCAAACTCATCTCTGACTGTGAGTAGGTGGTTCCATTGCAAGGTCTTGATGTTCCTTGGCCATCCTTCCTCTCACAGTTGGCAGACAGGGAACTCTCATACTTGATGATCTATTATGCACAGTTGTTACTCTCATGCTTTGCCTAGCTTAATCAGCCCTCTCTTCCCCAGGCTACAGATCAATACACGGTTGCCAGGCTGAAGAATATAGAATTTAACCTTGGCGTTGTAGCAGCTCTTCTTTACTTCCACTTCGCAACCACCTGGTTAAGCTGATGGGCTTGCTCTAGTTGATATTTAAGCAACTTCACAGAGCTGGCCTAGTTCCTTCTGCCTGTTCCATCTGTAGACACTCCAAAAGACAGGTCTACAGGCAGTCGGGTGTCCTTTCTTAACATTAATGTAAGAAACCCAGAAACAAAGTCAACCTAGTGGCATCCTTCTTCATACAGTTGCAAGCATGTATTAGGGTAGCCACATGAAGACTTAACGGTTACATGTCTTTATAAAGACATATTTTATAACAAATGCACATATACCCCCGTTTCCCACCACTAACAACCCACCCCAACTCTTTCACCACAATATTTAACCCTTTACCCCACCCCCACACACATGTTCCTTAAGCTTTGTCATTGTACATTTTTCATATGTGTGCATGTCTACATAAAAATGTTGTTATGAAGACTGGATCCCGACTCCGCCTTGTCTTATCCTGTGGGTTTAGGGTGTCCAGCATTGCTACACAAGTGTGATTAAATTGCTCTACTTAAGTATCCCCTTAAGGGTAATACAGAGTCATACAGGTCTTCTTGATGCTAAAAATCTTGTCCGTGGTCAGAATGAATCCTAGTTGGCCTGCCGTAGTGCACAAAGTACTACCCCCCACAGTTTATGGCAAATAGTAGTGGTGAGCTGAACCTTTGCAGAGAATGCCTGCGTGTACCTAGTAAGGTGGTCTGTCACCACCAGGATGCTCTGCTTCCCTCGCCTGTCCATATTGAAACTGAGGAAGTATTTACTGAAGAGGTCCATGAGCCCAGAACTTTGGAGGTGATGAAGATATGCTTCAGGACAAACCACAGTCTTTCTGCTGACACACTTGGTGCAGTACTGGCAACAATATTGTATACTGGCTGATAGTGAAGGCAAGGAAAAACTTGCTTGGATCAACTAGAAGGTTATGTCTCGGCAAATATGTCCATGCTGGCATGAAGTAAAAGTACAGGTCTCCCAATAGTGTCCGCCTCACACCTACTTCTCCAGCCACCTGCACCCTCTCACCCTCCCTTCTTCAGCCACCTGCACCCTCACGCCCACTCTGCATCCTTGACCCTGCAAGTCTTACCCTTGCACTCCCCTGCCTCACCCCTCACTCCAGTTGCTTCCCTGTCCCTTGGTGTTTGCCTGTGTTTTGCTGTCCCTTCCCTCTTCACTATCTCTCCCTTGTCGACAGCTCTGTTTTGTTGTATTGCTCTGTGTTCAGCTGTACTATTCCTTCCTTTAGGTTTTCCCTCATCGACTGCTCATCGACCGCTCTGTTGCATTGTACTGCTCTGTGTTCTGTTGTACTCTTCCTTCATCTAGGTTTTCACTCATCAACTGCTCTGTTCTTCTGTACATTGTTCTGTGTTCTGCTGTGCTCCACCCTCTCCTAGGTTGTACTTGATTGCTGTTTACCTCACTGCGTTGTTGTCTGCTGCACTCTTCCTTCCAAGCTCTCACCCCACTTAATTAATTATTCACTATTTGTTCTTGTCTCTTTCTGTCTTGTCCGCTTGCACCCTCCTTGTGTTCTGCCCCTGGTGTCTCCCACATACAATTCTCTCCTGCTGCCCACCTCCTCCCCTCTTCCTCTCTCCTCTTTCCTCCACCCCCTCTATGGTGCTCTCTGTTTCTCCTATCTTTTCCAACTGCTTCTCTATTGACTATCCTGCTCTTCTCTCGAAGTGTGGTAGGAAGAAGTTCAAAAAGGATATCCTGGTCTCTAACCCAGGCCTCCCTATCACTGAAAACTACACCAACGCTTCCTCCAGACAGACCCTCACCACCATCTTTGTCATTCTTTCACCACACTTATGGACTCCTCATATGGGCTCTGTGCTCTCTCCTTTCTCTTCTTCTCCCATTAAAGGTGGCACCTGGTGGGAGGCCCTCCAGGCCTCCTTCCACTCCTCTAAGGTTATCATTAATGTTTATCTGAATGGCACCATCTTGGTTCAAGGCCCTCGGTCAACTCTCTCCTCTTTGATAGATGTTTCCTGCACCTTACCAATTTCCTTTTTTCCTGCTGTCCCTTCTCTTACTTCAGCTTCCTTGCCCCCCTTCTGCCTGTTCCCTGGCTTCCTTGCCTTCTCCTCCTTCCTCTCCTGTCCTCCCCCAGGCACCTTCTACACCTCTGCAGGGAGTACCTCAGATTGGTACCCCTCCCCGGAAGTCTTTCATGGTTGGCAACCTTCTCCATATTGCCACTTTCATCTCTCGCTCAGCAGTCAAACACTCCTCTGACATCTGCCGCCTCCTAGAAGAACTCGTCCTTGATTTCCTCGGTCTCACTGAGACTTGGTTCACAGCCAGGCCTGTCAAAAGCTTTGACACTCTCCTACCTGATTGCTTTAAGATTCTCTCTGTGCCCATATCCAACCATCTCAGTGGGGTGTAGACCTGATCTTCCCTGAGTGGATCCCTGCGTCTGTCATTCCTATACAGGCCTACTCTCTTTCGAATGCCTTGTTTGTAGGCTTTCTCTCTCTCTCCAGGTCACTCTCTCACCGTGACTACTATCTATCAGCCACCGGGGCAGACCATCTCCTTCCTCTCTGTGTGGGCGGACCTCTCCTTCTCCCTCTTGGCCTCGACCACTTAACTCATCCTCCTTGGAGACTTCAACATCCACCTGGATGCTTCATGTCCCTGCACTGGACTCTTTTGCAATCTCTGTAACTCTCTCTCTCTTTCTATTATTCCCTCTGGTCTAACTCACTCTGCAGGGCACATTCTGGATGCTCTGATCTTCTTAGACCTCCCCATCTCTGACCCTCTCACCACCCCTCTATCCTGTAGTGATCACTTTCTCCTCTCCTCTCTCCCTCTCTACCCCTCAGGCCAAGCGAACTCCAGCACTGCTGCCCACCTTCTCAGTCATCCAACTCATGAAGCGTGTGTCACTTGAGGCTTTCACTGCCACTTTCTCTTCTCCTCCTTCAACTACGGCTGACTTACATCCTGACACAGCCATTTCCATGCTCCACTCTTCTATCTCGGATACTTTTGATGTTCTTGCCCGTGTCGGGAGGACCCGCTTGAAGCCCAAAACCAAGTGCAACTCTTGGTACGACTATGAGCTCATCGCCCTTAAATTCAAATGTAGGGTGGCTGAGAGGAAATGGCTGGCTTCTTCTGCACCCTCTGACAAATTGGCCTGCTGCCTGTTCCAATGGCAATACTGGCTCTCTGTCCACACTAAGAAGAGAGGTCACGTCACATACTACACCATCTCTGTGGCATCTCGGCCAAACACTTTAAAATCTGTAAGGAGCTGGCCAATCCTGATGCAATCTCTACCTCTCCTGTCCCCTCCCGGGCCCTCTGCATGGCTCTGGCTTCTAATTTCATCTCTAAAACCCAGGGCATCCTGTCCATCCTCTCGTCCTCTCCTCGTCTTCCCTTAACTCTCTCCTCTACCTCTGCCCCCATGCGGCCACCTCTCCTCCCTCTTTCTCTTCCTTTCCCCTTTTCTCCCTTGACGAGATTTCTAGACAAGTCTGATCTATGAAAGTCTTGTCAAAGTGGTTCTTCCCTTCTCTTCCAAAACAATCAAGGACCCCATTGCCACCCTCGCTCCTGCCTTGGCCGACTTCTGTAATGACTCATTGGCCACTGGAGCCTTCCCGTCCCCCCAGAAGAACTCTCTTGTGCACCCTTTTCTCAAGAAACCCTCAGCCAACTCCTCCTGCCCAGCTAACTACTGCCCAATCTCCATCACTCCTTTCCTGGGCAAACTCCTGGGAAAGCTGACTGTCAGGGTGCAGGGTGTTGTTGGGGGGATCAGGCACAGAGACACAGGACCCAAAACAAAGCAAACCCAAAAGAACAACCTCCAGCCTTATAGGAGGCTTCTCTGTCCCTTTTGCAGGCAGAAAAGCCTACGGACCACGATTCCCAGCAGCCTCCAGGCCGGGAACTACTTATTCACTCCCAGTTTGGGAGGGGCTCGCGCATGCGCAAAGGACAAAGGCATGGGGCTTGTGCTTAAGCTCCTGACCGGAACGGACGCATCTTCCAGAACTCCTGCCGACGGGGATCACGTGCAGGGGGCACCGCCCAGTCACATCATGTCCCCTGCTGAGGGCAAAGCTAAGTGCCTAAACGCGTTCCGTTGCATCTAACCAACAATGATTTCGGCCCGCATTCAGTACTAAGATTAACGCGCGCAGGGCTTGTTTACAAAAATACTTTCAGCCACGTGCGGAAAACTTTGGCAGCATGGAGAACCCTTTTGATCACAGCCAAGTGCGGCAAACTTTGCCAGCACGTAGCGCTTTAGATTTTAAGCCACGTGCGGCAAACTTGGGCCATACGTTCTGAACCTCCTATTATAGTTGTGTACTACGCCCTCCATTGCACGATTACTGTGGGGCACAACAAGGCTCTGTGAGCAGAATACCCCTTAACTTGCATGTGCCTGCACTAACCAAACCCAGGGCTGAAGTGTGTATGTCTGTGGTTGTATTGTGCCTATGCGAGGTAACACAGGTCACTAATGCTAATACTCTCTTGCAGCATTTTGAACTGCACCGAACTCCGGATCTGAGAGAGCGCAGGCAGGAGGCCAGCACTCACCCACAGAGCTAAGTGCCTCTTTGTATCAAAAGCTATTGTAAAGCACAGTGTGTATGAGTGGGGGTAATAGTGTGCATATTATTGTTGTTTCTTCCCATATGTTTCCTTGCCTGTCCACTTCCCCTTACCTAACCCTCAATCCGGTTACCCTCTGTTCGAGACCTATCCAACCAACAAGATCCTAACCCTCTTTCCCTGCTTTGGTCTCAGAGGTCTGTGTAAGCATTGTCTTGCAGGCGCCCAGACCGTAGTGCGGGTAGTTGGTTCGCGCCACTCCAGCACCTAGAATTTGGAGCCGTGACAGAAGCACAAGCCCAAGTATATCAGGTGCCTGAGTGGCACAACCCAGCTAGGTTATGGAAGAATTAACCAAGGCCCTGCAGGATTTACAAGCCAAGCTCATTGCCACCAGACAAGACTATGCTACCCTGGCCACCCAAGTATGCTCCTTAGCAGCCCAAACTGCTCACCTTCCGGGAGGTGCCACTGCGCCCACTCCTGTCCAAGTGACTGTTTCCCCAGAGTCCATAGTCCCGCTGGCCCCCCCAGAAAGATATTCAGGTGACCCGCAGAAATATCAAACCTTTCTGACCCAATGTCAGCTCCATTTCCTCACTAAACCTACAGCATTTCGATCAACCCAGGCCAGGACGGCCTTTGTCATTTCTTACCTCACAGGGGACGGAGCGGCTTGGGCAAATCCTTTGGTGCAAAGGGATAATGCAGCATTGTATAGTTGGGATGAATTCCAAACCGAGTTTGGTAAGATCTTTAATCGCCGAGCTGCCGCTATGTGCAAAGATAGGGAGCTACTTAACTTACGCTAAGGTAATAAGGAGTTAGTCACATATGTGACTCAATTTAATAGGCTGGTGGCAGAGACAGAGTGGCCCCGAGATAAAAGGATATCACTCTTTATCAAGGCTTACGTGAGGAGCTAAAGGACCTGATTGTACAGGTCGACCCTCAACCTCGAGATTGCCCAGCAATGATAGACCTAGCACTACGCCTCGATCATCGTCAAGCGGAACAGCGAGGGTATAAGAAACAAGGGGATTTAGCCAGGTTAGATCAAACCCACATGACTCGGACCCCGGAGAAATCAGGCGGGGACGAGCCAATGCAGATTGGGTCATCTGGGGTCCACTCACCAAGGACGAAAAAGAATGGCGGCGTAAGGAGGGCCCATGTTTGTACTGTGGAACCACAGGGCATTTCGTCAAAGACTGCCCAACAAAACCCAAAGCGCAGGGAAACGCCTCGGCTCAGCGGTTGTATGGGTACTACAGCCGAGCCCAGGGAAAGAAGTTACCCCAGTCTCATATTTTGTGAATTATGCCCCCTCACGTCACTTTGCCAGGATTCTTGCAATTCATGGGGCGGGAGGTTAGGGTGTCTCTACTCTTAGACACCAGTGCCACGGGTAACTTTATGGACGTTTCATACGCTGCTAAATTGGGAGTGCACTTGTGTAGGAAAGAAGCACCAGAACCAGTAAGGGCGGTGGACGGAACCGCTCTGAGTTCTGGCCCCATAACTTATTGTACTCAAACCTTGACACTATGTTGTCAACAGAATCATAAAGAAGAACTCAGGTTTGATCTTATAGCAGTGCCACAGTTTGACGTTATCCTAGGTTTACCATGGTTTTCTAAACACAATCCCCTCGTGGATTGGTCCAAAGGTACAATATCCATGTCTTCTCCACATTGTCGCTCACACTGTACAGCAGTGGTCCAGCCCATGTCCTTGGTCCAGGAGCCTACTTTCACAACTATAGAGGCATCAGATCTCAGTAGCTTGCCGCCATAGTACCAAGGGTTCAAGGGTGTATTCAGCAAAAAATCAGCTGAAACGTTACCACCCCATCGGCCATTTGATTGCCGCATGGATTTAGAACTGGGTGCGGTATTACCTTGCAGTCGCGTGTATGCCCTAACTGAGGCCGAGACAGAACATCTTAGAGAATATATCGAATCAAACCTGAAAAGCGGCTTCATCCGACACTCCAATTCACCTGTCTCATCACCACTTTTCTTCGTACCGAAGAAAACAGGTGACTTAAGGACATTCATAGACTATAGAGGGATTAATCGTATTACGGTTAAAAACCGGTATCCCTTACCTTTGATCCCGGTCTTATTGGACCAAGTGCGAAACGCAACTGTGTATACAAAATAAGATCTTCGAGGGGCTTATCATCTTGTGCGAGTGCGGGCTGGAGATGAATGGAAAACCTGATTCAGAACCAAATATGGCCTGTACGAGTACCAGGTGATGCCATTTGGCTTGTGTAATGCCCCAGCAGTGTTTCAGCACTTTCTTGATGAAGTGTTACGCGAATACCTGAATGTTTTTACTGTAGTCTATATCGATGATATATTGATATATTCTACCAGCATGCAGGAACACGTTAAACACGTCAGGGCAGTGTTACAGCGACTTTGAGAACGTAATCTATTCGCCAAACACGAAAATTGCGAATTTCACCGTACCACGGTAGAGTTCTTGGGATACTTCCTGACTCCATCCGGGGTGCAGATGGACCAGAAAAAGATACAGGCGGTGGTAGACTGGCCGGCTCCAACATCCGTGAAGGAAGTACAGTCCTTTTTAGGTTTCGTCAATTTTTACTGGCGTTTCATTAAGGACTTCTCTGGACTGGTGACACCCATTACGACGTTGCTCAAGAAAGGGAAAGCGTTTGTATGGGACGAAGCTGCTGAACAATGTTTTCAGTGATTGAAATCAGCTTTTACGTCCGCACCAGTGTTACGACATCCTGACGTGAGTCAGCCATTTTTGGTTGAAACTGACACCTTGAGCTATGCCTTAGGAGCAGTCTTATCCCAGCGAGACCCTAAAACAGGGTTACTGCATCCCATGGCGTACTACTACCTGCGGAGATTAACTACACCATATCCGACCGAGAACTATTGGCGGTGAAGGCAGCATTTGACGAATGACGACATTACCTGTTAGGAGCTCGTCATACGGTCACTGTCATGACAGACCATCGGAACTTACAATTCATTAAAACTGCAAAAACACTAAGCCCCCGTCAATTACGGTGGGCAATGTTCTTTTCAAGTTTTGACTTTTTGATTACGTATCGCCCAGCAACCAATAACATGAAGGCTTATATCTTGTCTTGATATCCGGAGCCAGAGGATAAAGGTATAGGCGAGGCTCATCCAATAGTTCAAGCTACCCGGATTATTGGGCTAGTGGGTAGACCTAACATCTTTGTCGATGTATTAAAAGCCATGTCTGCCCAAGAATTGCAGAAGTGGTGCTCTAGAGGTCCGCAACATACTTTGGTAGACGGTATCCCGTACTACGCTAAAGCCTTGTACTTACCTACACTAGCAGGAGAAAGGAAGTGATGCATTGGTGCCACGACACCACTTTAGCCGGACATCCCGGCATTACAAAAACCCAGCAGAATGTGGCCAGACATTTCTGGTGGCCCATGTTGCTTCATGACGTGCGGGTCTATGTGTTAGAATGTAGCACTTGCAGTAGACAAAAAGCTAGTCACCAGAAACCGGTAGGTTTACTCCAGCCACTACCAACTCCACCAACTCCACGGCATACAATCACGATGGATTTGATTGTGGACTTACCACCAGTGCAAAAGTACACCTCTATCCTATTTGTTGTAGATTCCCTCACGAAAAAGAGCCACTTCATTCCATGTATTGGAGTTCCCGCCGCGGGTGAACTGGCAGACTTGTTCCTACTCCATGTTGTCCATCTACACGGTTTACCCACATGTGTCATCACGTACAGAGGCCCTCAATTCACCTCACGATTTTGGCGAGCATTTTGTCAATTAATCGGAATAGAGGTCAGCCTATCATCCGGTTATCACCCGGAAACGGATGGCCAAACCGAACGGGTGAATCAGGGTTTGGAACAGTATCTGCGCTGTTCCGCAGCTAATACTGAGACATTGTGGGTCCAGTACGTTTGGTTGGCTGAAGTGGCATACAACAACACGGTACATAATTCCACCAAGCATACGCCCTTCTTTGGTGCTTATGGATACCATCCTCGAGTATTACCCACAAGATCTAGCGATCATTCAACAAATCTTCCCACCCTATTGGGGCGTCAGGTTTAGGCACAACAAGTCTGGGGGGATATCCAGGTAAATTTAAATGCTGCAAAAGAATCATATAAGCATTATGCAGATAAAAGAAGAGGCGCAAGTCCCCAGTACAAACAGGGCGATAGAGTCTACCTATAATATTAAGCTATCTGGATCTCGCAAATTACAGCCGAGGTTTTTAGGTCCCTTTACTGTTTTGGATGTGATTAACCCAGTGCTAGTGAGGCTGGCATTACCCCACCAAATGAAAATCCACCCCACTTTCCATATATCCCTATTGAAACCAGCCCGATCATCCATTCGCACTGAAAAACCACCACCTATCATAGTACAAAGACATCCTGAATATGAGGTCCAAGCCATTCTGAATTCACAGCATCGCCCTGATGGGCTGTACTATTTGGTAGACTGGGTTGGATATGGTCCCGAGGAACGTTCCTGGGAGCCGGCACGCAATGTGCATGCTCCTAGATTGGTGAAAACATTCCAGGAAAATCATCCTGGAAAACCCAAACCCGGTCCTTCCGTGCGGGGGGAGTACTGTCAGGGTGCAGGGTGTTGTTAGGGGGGATCAGGGCTCAGTGAGTGGCCCCAGGCACAGAGAAACAGGACCCAAAGCAAACACAAAAGAACAGCCTCCAGCCTTATAGGAGGCTTCTCTGTCCCTTTTGCAGGCAGAAAAGCCTACTGACCACGATTCCCAGCCGCCTCCAGGCCAGGAACTACTTTTTCACTCCCAGGTTGGGAGGGGCTCGCGCACGCGCATGCGCAAAGGACAAAGGCACGGGGCTTGTGCTTAAGCTCCCGACCGGAATGGACACATCTTCCAGAGTTCCTGCCGACTGGGATCACACAAGGGGCCACGCCCCAAGGAACCAGCATTCCGGCCCCTCTCCCGTAGCAGATAAGTGCAGCAAAGCTCCAGCGATTGAGCCCACATGGGAATTAGATGCGCAGCTACAGGGGGAGAGCGCGGAAGCAAAGAGAAAGCATTGGGGCTCCCAATCCTTTGAGGGGCACGTGCAGGGGGCACCGCCCAGTCACATCACGTCCCCTGCTGAGGGCAAAGCTAAGTGCCTAAACGCGTTCCGTTGCATCTAACCAACGCCGATTTCGGCCTGCATGCAGCAGTAAGACTAACACGCTGAGCGCTTGTTTACAAAAATACTTTCAGCCACGTGCGGCAAACTTTGGCAGCACAGAGAGCCCTTTTGATCACAGCCACATGCGGCAAACTTTGGCAGCACGTAGTGCTTTAGATTTTAAGCCACGTGCGGCAAACTTGGGCCATACATTCTGAACCCCCTATTATAGTTGTGTACTACGCCCTCCATTGCACGATTACTGTGGGGCACAACAAGGCTCTGTGAGCAGAATAACCCTTAACGTGTATGTGCCTGCACTAACCAAACCCAGGGCTGAAGTGTGTATGTCTGTGGTTGTATTGTGCCTATGTGAGGTAACACAGGTCACTAATGCTAATACTCTCTTGCAGCATTTTGAACTGCTCCGAACTCCGAACCTGAGAGTGCGCAGGCAGGAGATCTGCACTCACCCACAGAGCTAAGTGCCTCTTTGTATCAAAAGTTATTGTAAAGAACAGTGTGTATGTATGGGGGCAATAGTGTGCATATTATTGTTGTTTTTTCCCATATGTTCCCTTGCCTGTCCACTTCCCCTTACCTAACCCTCAATCTGGTTACCCACTGTTTGAGACCTATCCAACCAACAAGATCCTAACGCTCTTTCCCTGCAGGGGTCTCGGAGGTCTGTGTAAGCATTGTCTTGCAGGCGCCCAGACCGTAGTGGGGGTAGTTGGTTCGCGCCACTCCTGCACCTGGAATTTGGAGCCGTGACACTGACCATCTCCCAGCTTAATCTTCACACTGAATCTGTTGGTTGTCTACATGACCATCAGTCTGGCTTCAGAGTATCCAGAAGCACAGAAACTGCTCTCCTGAACATCCATGAAGACCTGCTCTCTAACCTTGATTTGAATCTCCACTCTGTTCTTATTTTACTCAATCTCACTTCTGCCTTTGACACCATCAACCATGCCATTCTGCTCACCTGTCTCCATGATAACCTGGGTATCACCGATCAGGCCCTGGCTTGGCTGATCTCTTTCCTCTCCAACCAACTCTCCTAAGTCCAACTTGGGTCCTTCCTTTCCTCTATCTCATTCTCTCCCTGTGGTGTTGCCGAGGGGTCTAACCTTTCTCTCTGGCTGTTCAGCCAATAATTGGTATCTCTTGCACACCGCATTGCCGCTCTCTGCACCAACTTTCAGTGCTATGCAGATGACACTCAGCTCATTTTCAGGCTCCCCTCTTCTCCCTATTCTCCCTCTCTCATCGCCGACAGTCTGCAATCGAGGAGTGGTGTGCCGCCAATGATCTCTGCCTTAATACCAGTATGATGGAGATCCTCCTCATTGGCACACCTGCACCTTACTTTCATGTCACTCTCTGGCTGGCCTCCATTGGCCCTCTTCCTGCTCGCACCTGTGAGGCTAAGAACCACAGGGTCATCTTCGACTGAACACTCTCCTTTGCTCCTAACTTCTCTGACGTATCTAAGAAGTCAAACTAACAACTGCACCTCCTCAGAGGTATTCTTCCTTTCCTCACCTCGCCCCAGAAGCTCACTGTCTATAGAGCTCTGATTCTTTCTAAGCTGGACTACTGCAACAGCCTCTTTCTAAATCTGCCTACTTCTACTCACCGACCTCTGCAACTCATCCAGAACAGGACGGCAAGACTTGTCCTTGGCCTCAAGCCAAGGGATCGTATCTCTCCAGCCCTGAAATCTCTTCATTGGCTCCCAGTGGCTGCAAGGATCAAGTTCAAGACCCTCTGTATTGTCCACAAGGCCTTCTCGGCCGACGTCCTCTCTACCATCAACTTTCTCTTCAGAAATATATTCCTACTCGAGCTCTTCGCTCCTCCAACTCCACAGGGTCAGTTGCTTCTCCAAGCAACAAGTTGGTGGTAAATCTCTTTCGTTGCCTGTGGCCTCCCTCTGGAACAACCTCCCTGCTTCTCTGAAACTTGAGAAGAACGATCTCTGGTTTTCGGAAGCACCTCAAGACCTTCCTCTTTGCTTGAGCCTTCTCTTTTCCTCTCCCCTGCTGATCACCTGTCTGATACTGCACTTGTCACCTGGCTACCCTCGGAATTCGGGCCCAGGTTCCCTGCCCACCCAGTTACATACCTGCACTGCCTCCTGGCAACCCTTGCACTTGGGGCCATATCTGCAACCCTACAGTCCCCTTACCTGCACTTATTGGACACCTGGTGTCTGCACTTAACCCTTGCACTGCTAGCTCCTGGCCGCACTCCTTGTTGTTATTTGATCCTGTGTACAGCACTTGCCCTTCCTGCTCCTGCCCCAGCACTTTTGCCCTCCCCTCTCCCCTGCACTTGTGTGATCTCAATGTCAATTGGCCCAGTAAGATCGTTTGTCTCTGTCCTCCCTCTTTCCCCCTCCCTTGCGTTGTCGCACCTTGAAACACTTGTGTATAGGCACGTTATAAATGCTATATCTTATCATATCATACAACATGGTTCGGTGTGATCAATGCGATAGCACCAGGCAATGTAATAGCAGGTCTCCAAGTTTGTTTTCCTTGTACAGGACTCCAACCTCATTTATGTATTTAAAGCCTTGTATATCACTCTTAATGCCAAAGGCCAGCCCCTAAGCACGGGACCGGGTGTTGAACCGTGCTGCTCTGCATAGTTTTATTTCCAAGACAAACACATTACCCCTGGGCTATCCTCTTGAGCTATCCACCTTATGCATGAGCGTCTTTCATTCCTTCAGCATTGTAGTTTATTCTGGGTCATGAGCGACATCTCTGTGCACATCCATTCCCTTGGTCATTGTTTTAAGGAACAGAGTGATGTAAATATCTAATAGTTGGGTCAAACAGATATAATCTCTGGTCAAACACTGTAGTTCAGATATCTCTCGACTGGTGATTTTTCAGTAAACAGCGGTCACTTCCTCAGATGGGGATACTAAGCAGTCAATGCCCTGGCTCTGTTTGGCGTTTTCTGACTTGCAGCCTGCCAGATAGCTCTGATGCCTGCTGATGTCAACACTTTCCACAAGGTGGATCCACCTGTATTGTCCAGTGGAGCTTGAGACCTCCAAAAGAGGGTATCAGCATCAATTTTAGTGTGCCCAGGTCAGTATTTTAGGTTGAAGTTGTCAATGGACAGTGCTGCCAGCCACCCTTTGTCCAGTACCAGGATCACCCAAACCCCTTTGGACAAAATGCATGGTATATGATACATACCAGACAAGGAAAGGCAGACAATGGAATGAGGGTGTATTGTACTTTTAGCTATCGCTTTAGATATTGATGTCTTGCATCAGCCTCAGTGTGCCAACATTGTTTTAGTTTTTGTTTAAAAAGAGGAATCATGATAGCACTATATATATATATATATATATATATATATATATATATATATATATATATATATATATATATATATATATTCTAACTCTATCCTGATCAACTGCAGTAAACTAAATGAGTCCTTAAAAACTGAAAAGAGACCTTTAAAATATTTTTCAAAATCCATATATATGCACTTTATATTCTTAAACCATATACAAAAAATCTTTAAATGGGATAAAGCCTAATCAGGGCTATTTTAAGGTCCATTCTGGTACAGGCAATGCGTTCTGGTGCTCCTGGGACTTATAACTGTCAGGCAAAGGAGCAGCAGTTTGCAGGGGGCCCCAACATTCTTCTTAAGCTGGGATGAACAGGCATCACAGTATGTTAGCATCCTTAGGGGGTCCTTATGAGAGAATCGTGGCTGTGCTGCATATGCCAGGGGCATTCTGGCAAGATATCAGCAGCAAGGGGAGCAGGGTCCCTGTCATGGCAGTCCGGCAGCAATTGCATCACAGTGGGGGCCCTGGTAAGTCATCTCACCTGGGCTACATCTGTAGCCCGGGTATTTAGTGGGGTCCACCTTAGCAGGTACGGGCCCAGCTTTATTCACTCAGCCTCCCCTTCCTCCCTCTCATGGAGTGTGCCGCATATTTCAAGAGAATCCTGGGCAAGAACAATAGTGTTGGGCGTTCCTCGTCCCCATGAGGAGCACCAATCAAGTGATCTGGGCAGCAGTGTTGATTGCTGACGTGGCTCCCCCCCTGGTAATGCAGCACCACGAATATGCAGAGCCTGGACGCAGTGGCGGTGATGAAAGGTGTGGTGACCCCCTTGGAACACGGCCCGGCATTCACCAAAGACGGTATTAACCAGTTATTTTTTTATTTTTTCATTGTGAGGGTCAGGCAAAACTGTCCCCAGTTGCACTCCACTCGTGCAACTCCTAATGTTTATTTGGCTTTTTTTGAATGGTCCCTCACATGGCTCACATGCATGGGGATCTTTCACTTTTTTAAAAATTGTTCCTAATACCCCCCACCCCCCTGCAGGGGGTTACACATAACATAGGCACACTTCAAATGTATTGTGAGATTATGTGAGTGGTCTTGCATCGAGCCCTTCTGCCACTATTAGTGGCCTTGCTGCACTGGCAAATACAAAGGGGTTACATGGTTATTGATGGGATAGTGGGAGATGCAGCTGCAAAGCCGGTGGTATTGAAGGGTGCAGGTCAGATGTATCTCGCTCCTGTGTGCCAATCTTCTGTCTATGGGTTTAGCAAAGAAATGTGGGAGTATTTTATATATAGAGAAGATACAAAGTTCCAATAGACTACAGAAGTTTGGGTCCGGTTAGCCGCTGGTGTGACAGAGCTAACGGGGAGAACTTAATCATGGTTAAGGTCCTGCTGAATTGCTAGTGGTTAAGCATGTGGCACCCATTTGTGTAGTCCAAACAAGGCAAAACACTCTGCAACACTGCAGTCCTTCCTCTGGCCACTTTCAGACAGCCCCATTTCTCTAGTTTACAATGTCACCTGTCAATCCCTTTTCTCTCTCCTGCCCTCACTCTGATTGTCTCTGTTTCAAATAGATACATTACATTTCCCATGAGGAACAAAACAAGCATCTGCATATAAAGTAAATAAAAACCAAGGGAAAGATTACAAGTGCACCATTCCTGTTGTTTTAAAACAGAACACAGTATTTGGCATGGATGTATCTGTAAACAACACTATCTATGAATGGAGAGTAGCAAGTTCTGCAACAACCTATTCTAACTCAATATGTCTTCTAAAGATACTGGACAGAACTGCCAACTGTCAGATTCAAGAGTTCCTAGCCCCACATAACATCTTGGGTCCTGGACAGTCAGGTTTCAGAAGTGCACACAGTGCGTAGTACACTGGCCAACATCTTACAATACTGTGATAAGGGGGATATCTCGAGCCTGATGCTTCTGGATCTAACAGTGGCTTTTGATTTGGGAGATCACGCATTGTTGGTCAAAAGATTACAGTACTCTGCGTCATTTTCAAGTGATACATCCTCTTGGGTTTGCTCTTTTCTAATGAACAGGACAGCTAGATTCCGTCTTAGAGATGTTATGGTGGAGGGGCATGCAATTTCATGTGGGGTGCCGAAAGGGTCCTGCACACCACCAACTCTGTTCAATCTCTTTACTCTACATCTGTTTGATTCTAAGGGCATAATATACGCCAATTATGCAGATGATACTCAGTGCTGATTCCACTCACAGGCAACCATACTCGGGACACTCTGTGGGATGTTTTTACCCATGCATCCGAGCCCTACCACAAAAACTGTGCAGTACTGGCATGGAAAACATCATGATGGCCAGAACTTCCCAGAAAATGCCCAGGGAAATGCATGAAGAATAGGCTGCCACCCATTTTTGCCAATGTTATGGGCACGGAAGGGCACTGCCTAAAACCACCATTGGGCTACCCACACAGTAGCCTGAAACCATAGGGAATGGCAATGCTGATTGCCAAAAGCAACCTAGAACTGTGGGGAATTCATTTTCTTAAATCCCAAAAATGGTTGCATTACCAGTACTCACCACTATCAGAAAGCCGGCGTTTTAAAACCACCAGACTTTTGTGTAAAACTGAATAAATGAACCCAAAGCAGGCCAAAGAAAGACTTACTGAAAGGTGGATACAATGTAAAGTTATATTCTGAAGTAACTTGAAGGTTTATAACAAGACTGGCTGAGCTCTGCAGGTCTGCAGCGGCTTAAACTGAAAATGGATTTAAAATTACCAAAAATCGGAATGTGTAAATAAACTGAGGGACAGACTTGTGACTGCCACATAGTTTGTCACTGTTAAAATGTCATAGTTTTGAACTTAGAATCAGCATTCTAGCTGCATATGTAAAAATTGTTAGTTTTATTTGAATGCAGAAAACTGGGTAACTAAAAGTGACATTAGCTGGGGCCTGGCTTAAGGAACTGGATTCTGCCGGACAACTTCCCCCAAATTGGAGTGAAACTGGATCCACAGCAGTTCTCAGGCCTGGCTGCATTCTGTGGGGAGGTTGCCCCTCTCTGATTGAATTGCCAAGGGACTGCTAGAGACTAAACAAAGGAGCCAGGCAGAGCGTTTATTGGGGGGACCGTAAAATAGCTTGCTCTTGGCAGAAGCTGGGAGGGGCAGGGTCTTTTGAGCTTGGCAGAAACTGGATAAACTGGTTTCTCCACTATGTGACCTGGGAAGACACACCCCTGTTTGCCAGAATATGATTTTATGAAAGATGTATAACTCATGGTGCGGACTTGTCAAAATTATTTAAATGATACCATAATTCTTGTGATTTTTCTGTGCACGTTTTAAGACGCGTTGGGAATTTGTGTGATGTTCTGGGGCAAAACCCTGCTATTTATGTATACTACAGACTCTGTGTTTAAGCTAGAGACGTGGGAGTTTACTGGAGTATGTATGGACAGGCCGTTTACATGTGTATAAATCTGGAGAAAAATCCGATGTTGCAAAACCCACTAAAAAGCACCAAATGTTGCCATTTCTGAATGCAAGCCCCCAGGAAGAGCAGAGTTTGAACAGGGTATACCTCATGTGATATGTGATGGGTGCATGTAATTTCAAACCACTGTGTATCTATGAAATATGTCTTTAGGTCAAATATAGACTGTGTGTAATTTGACAGGGGAGTGTCCTTTCTGCAAGCCATTAAATTACATCGCTCTGACACTCCACTTCTTTTCCCCAATCAAGAGAGGAAGGAAAGCTTGACCAATGGGCAGTTGAGAGAGGGGCTGGCTAGTGATGCTGCACACACACCCACTTTCAAAAGACATAAAAAGAGACTGCTGGGACAGGTAGAGACATTCAATTCCATTTGCTGCGGAGCATGCTGACCGGCGACTTCACATCCAGAGATCCTACACTTAGACTTCCAAGCTAAACAGAGACTACAGAACTTTGAACCAAGAAGGCCCACTGCAAGCAAAAGTATTTGTCAGCAGGCCCAAAAATCATTTGCAGACTATTCACAGCCGGACCCAGGTGTTGATTCTGGCCTGAAACCCTGTGCCAGAAAGATCCAGAAGCAGTGCTGTACCCAGAGAAAGCAGAGCAGTATCCAGAACCAGAGGCCAGAGATCCAGAGTGACCCAGACCGCTGTTAGCAGAACCAGAGAGCTGACCCAGATCACTGTGAAGTGCCGAGACCAGAACCGGAGTCCAGTCCAAAACCTGACCAGATCCGTGGGGAGGCCTAATTCAAAAATATATTGTGAGTACCTAGCAGAACTGTGCAGAACCAATCTCTTAGTTAAAATAATCTAATCCAAACTATTTTATTCTAACCAGAACTGCCTCCTAACTGTCACCTGTCATTTGCAAAGCTGTCATCTGTCATTTTCTAGCTGCAAGCTGTAACCTGTCGCTTTGAACTTTTAAAATTTCAAATCCGATAAACTACCTTTATTTAATCGTCCGTATCTCTGGAACCGTTTGGGCTAGGAACTTGGTTCAACTTTCCTCCGAAAGCTTAGAATCTCAGCTTTTCAACAAGCTTAGATCTCCTTATACCTTTGCCGTAATCATGATTCACGCATTCTCGAATTTTCCCGCGATTCGCGATTTGGTTAAAAATCCAGCCACGTGTGAAAACAGCAGCTTCCTTGCTTTCCTTTGCCAAAAATTCGTTTAACCTGCTAGTTACTCCTAGATCCTTGCTAAAGTGAGCCTGAACTCATCCCAAGTATATTTCACTCACCCTGAACCTCCTAAAGGGAATTAAAACCATTTTCAGCATGTTCCTCACTTCATTGCCAGCACATATAAAAGCATTTTGGGCCTGTGTTTCAAACTTCTGTAGTCTAAGCTTGCTGGGGTGAACTGAATTACATTTGATTGCATTTCTGAGAACGGTGTGCTTTCCTTCCATTTCCTTGCATTGCATAAAGGGGGGAGTGGATTGCCAGAGGAAAGTGATTACATTGTTTTGTTGAAATCATATTGAGTATTTTCTGTATTGCATTTTCATTCAACATTGCATCCATCTGAAACTAGATAAAGCATTCTCTACCACCTTATTCTTCTGTTCCTATTCCCAAGCGTGCTACCTCATCCTTTATACTACTCCTGGGTAATCAAATCAGTTTATTAGTAGAACATTACCCATTGTTGTTAACTGCTCATGTTCTGAAGTGTGATATTAATTATTAATTTATTATAAAGTGTGATATATATATATTGTTTACATTCTCAAATAAACCGTTTAAACTTGCAAAACAGAACTACTTCTTGGCTCAGTGGGGTCAGGGGGGTTCCAAGAGAGGGGTGTTATATAGGGGTAGTCATCCAGAACTCATGAACTGGACATAAAGATATATCAATAAGGGTTTCCATTCAGTATCCCAGACTAGGCATTGACTTAGCTGTAGTGCTGGAATGAATCCTCTTACAAAGTGGGGGCTCGGGCCGGACGTTTGGGTTAGATCTATCACTTGCGCAGATTAATACAGTGTGCCAGCTGACCAGATACACATATATGGTCGGATCACCACGCTGTGTTACGCTGTAAAGCACTCCTCAAAGGAACGCTCTAAGGAAAAGGTCTGTTTTACAAAAATAAAATACAAACTTCTGTAAGTCAGGAAGGATCTCAAATTCCAGAATGACGACCTTGGTAGATATGAAAATAGCCAGAGAACACTTCTTACATAAGCTATTTGTGAGAGGTGAGTGGACTCATCAAGACCAAATGGTCTGGTTGCAGGCAATCGCGCAACAGGTCACTGAAACAGAGTCAGATAAATGGGGAGATCAGGGTCCCCTACCTACATGTGGCCCTGAGTGAACTATATATGGCCCCTAAGGCCAAGGATGAGCACCACAAGATTGCCAGGGTAGCGGCATATTTATAGTTACACGTGGGAGCCATGCAGGACAAATGTGCTGAAGGCCAAGATCTGGTGAGTAGGCAACTGCTGGCACTACAGAAGGCCCAATCTGATCTGGACTCTTCTGAGCAGAGGCTGCTCAGGAGCCAGGAGTCAGAAAATGACAGCAGACAGTTCATCACTAAAATAAAGGAGGATATGGATGTGCTGCAACAGGAAAAGGCGGACCAGGATACCAGATTTCTGGCCTTGCAGAAGGAGTACCAAGAAGGTTTGGACTCCCTACTGCAGAGCCAGAAAAAGCTGGAGCAACAGTTAGACTTCAATAGGGCATGTGCTGAGCAGGTAGTCACCCTGCAAAGCCACCTAGATAGGGAGAAGGCAGAGAGCAATAAACTGATTTTGAAAGACCTGGATACCCAGGCAGAGTTTGACCAGGAGCGCCAGAAAACTGGTGCCTTCCAAAGGCAAAGGGACGACCTGGCGGCACAGATGCAGGCTCTTAGTCAGGAAAGGGATACCTTACGCCAGGAAGTCTGCCACTTAAAAAGGAAAATGGAAGAAAATCACCTGGCCCTCCAGGGACTTTGTGACCCCCAAAAGAACACTAGAACTTGTTAGAGCACACCAGGTGGGTGGAGGATGCTCTGGCAAGAAAGGAGCAGGCAAATAGGGACACAGCTCAGGAGGTAACCCTCCTGCAGCAGAGACTGGCCCAGTACTCCAGGACCAATCAGGAGGCACAGAGAGAAAATGAGGCTCTCTGTCAGCACAATGATAGGCTCCAACAACAGGTAGCGATGCAGGAGCGACTGATAGAGTCTAGTAAGGCCTTAACTGAGGAACTGAAAGTGCAGGCTCTTGCATTGCAACAGGGAGCAGGGGCAGATAGAGACCAGGTTCGCTGGGAAAGGGAAACTCCTGAGCATAACCTCAGGAGCCCTAGTACCAGAGGCCTTTATCTCTCTCAGTCCCTGGACTCTGCCACCCCCATGTCCCCTGGCGCACATGAGCACCGGGCCACAGGGATGGCAGGTTACTATCCAGCCAGAAGCATGGGGCTCATAGGCCAGTACCTCCCAGGAATGGATGGGTGGGCATCCGGGTATGGGCACCCAAGCACAGTGCAATTTAGTGGGGAACCCCAGGAGAATAGGCCCATTAAGGGCATCCTGAAAACTTCTGCCCAGTTAGGTCAGTGGGGGGGGGGGGTACCCATCAAATCCTGGCAGCAAGGAGGAATCCGAAGACTCCTCTGAACGGCGCAGGACGCAGGAGACCAGGTCCCCACATTTTGCCAGCCAATCCCAGGCTCGCAGAATCCGGGAAAACCTGGAAGATCAGACAGGAACCTCTGGGAGCAGTGCCTCTGAGTCAGAGGATGAATGGACCAGGGTTACCCGAACCAAAAAGGCCAATAAGGCAAAAAGGGCCTTGCTTAAGGACCCATTGAAGCAAATAAAGGTAATAAGGAGTGTCATCACGCCTTATCACAAGAACGCCAAGTATTCTGTTTGGGAACACTTGGAGCTTTATGAGCAAATGATGGAGACTTTCCATTTGAAGGACAGCCAAAGCTGTATCCAATATGTAAAGTGGACATTCTCCCCAGAGTACTCCAGTTTCTTTGCGGGGCTGGAGGACCAAAATCATCCAAGGTGGTCCACCTATGGGGCGGCCATATTAAAACATTTTTCTGTTCACAGAAATCCCCAAGAGGCTCGCAAGGCAGCCTACAATTTGCAATGTGTGGGAGGATCAGGCCCCACAAGAATTCGTGCAAGAACTGAAACGTGCCTTTGCGCAGACCACCAGAAGGGTGCGCACAGACAGCAGAGAATTTGTCAATACATTTTTCCATTCCTTGCCCAAATACATCATGACCCAGCTCATGAGAGATTTTCACGAGAAAAGATCTTTAGACTGGGTCATTGAACAGGCTACCAAGATCTATGAGGTGCAGAAGCCCATAGAAAATAAAAATAATGCGCCCAAAAACCCCAAAACCAACAGCACCCCTGCTGCTGCCAAGGTGGCAGAGGTAAAGGTTGCCCCTGTTTTAGACTTGGAGATGTGGGGGCCTAAAAACCTACCTGCACCTAATAATCCTAAGCCCAGAAATCCCTTGGGCCAGTCACAGACAGGGAGTCGAGGAGGTAGTCCCACAAATGGGGTCCCCCGCTCCCCTGACTATGTAAGTCCCCGCTACAAGGGAAACCGACCAATCCTGGGTTATGTGTGGACTCCTCCAGCCCAAGGGGGGGGATCCAGCCAAGCACCTGACCCGGGGAACTTCCCTCCTAACTTCCCCCAGGAGGGCAGAAATTCCCCAAATCCTGGGCAGAACTTTTTTCCCAGCTATCCACTCAATTTCCATCCCCAAAATCATCCATCCTTCTTACCCCAATTCCCTGAGCTCAGACAACCTCATCCGGGAGAGGGGAGGCCAAGGGTGGAGGGGTACCAAAATCTTCCCAACCAGGGGTACTACCAGAGAAGGGATAGCTACCCTTCCCGGGATCAGCCCAGGGGAGAAAATAGAGCCCCATATCAGCCTGAGCGGGTTTCCCAGTTAGAGCGCCAGGTCCTCAATATGGCACGGGATCTGGGTCACATACTGAGGGCTCAACAGAACCCTCAGATGAGCGTGCCACCGCAGAATGCCCCAAACTCTGGACCTGGTACTCCAGAACAATGACGGGGGCAGCACGCCGATAAAACAGCAGTTCCCACGGAGGAAGCACAAGGGGAAGGGGGGTGTAAAGCCTTGGAGGAAGCTTCCTTCCCAACTTGTAAACAGCCCCTGGAAAACCAGGAACCAGAAACAAAATCTCCTGCCCCTGAAAGCCCGCTTCCCAAGGAGCAGAGGGGGGGTAGGAGAAACAAAGGACCCAAACAGACCCACTTTGTGGAGGAGGTACAGGTCTTCCAATTTGAGGGAGAGGGATCCTCAGAGGATCCTGGGGAAAGGACCTTCTCCTTCAGAGATGGGGGAACTCCTGCCAAGGAAAAATGGATCCCAAGGGATGCCAATTCAGACTGGGGAGATATGGAGACTGAGCTACCGCCGCCCATCATCTCATCCCAGAACCCACAATACCAAAATCCCCTGGTTCAAACCCATCCTGGTGACTGCCTCCAAGAAGGGGGAGGCGGCCCAGAACCGGAACCAGGGGAACCCAAAATGGCTCTGATCTCCAGTTGCCAACTTTTTCTTTCAGATTCCCAAGGCTCTCCACAGAATTCTGCCCAAATCTCTTCGCTAGCAATGTCCAAAACCAGAAAGTTAGCCCACCAGTTGTCCAAAAATGTGCATTATCTGTGCCCCCTTGAGGAGAAGGAGGGAAGATACTATGCCCCGGTACAAGTACAGGGGCAGGGTACAATTTTGGCACTGGTGGACACTGGATCCCAAGCTACCCTTCTGTCCAAAAGGGCCTTTGAGGAACTAAATGCCGGAAGGGGGGGAGAATTACCGTATTCCTCTCACCTCTCTTCCTGGACAACTGCAGAACTTTGACGGGAAGGAAATTCCCGTTGAGGGGACTGCAGACTTGGACATTAAAATTGGGCGACACAAGGTGAAACACCCGGTCATAGCAGTGACTCCAGAGGGCACCCCTTGTTTACTAGGGAATGACCTACTGAGAAGGTTGTCACCCCTAATAGATTGTGTAAACAAGGTCCTCTGGACCCAGATTAGCCGACCAATAAAATTAAAACATAGTGTCAACCATGTTAGTTTAAACGGCACCTGCCACATGGTTGAACAAAAATCTGACCAAGTAGAATTTCACTTCCAGAACAACCAAACTCCAGACGTGACAGTAATAGCAGTAGGACAACAGACTGGTGATGGGGGGTCCTCTCTATTTCTGAAAATCAACCTTCCTTCCAGTTTAAGGTGGTATTCCACACTGGAAGGAAACACTCTGAAATTCTTCACCAATCCACAATCAGAAACTCCCACTTCTATAGTCCAGAATGATGTGAAATCTGCTCAGAGCCTGGCTGATATTCAGCAAATTGGAGAGCAGTTGTTCATCCCTGTTCAGTTAAATGATGGGAAGGACTCTGTTCTCGCTTGAGTGTGTGTGAACAATGGTAAGAGCTTCATCAGCGAAGCCATGTTCCGCCAACTCCCAAAAGGCCCAGCCATTCCCACATACAAACTGATAGACAAATGGGAAATGGACCTGGAAGCACCTAATTCCAAACATCTCCTGCCAAGCAGGTGTATGCTCAAAATCTCCATTGGCAACAAGAGCATAGTCCATAATTGTTGGGTCGTGCGAGACGTCACTGCCGCCTTTTACTTAGGCAGTGACATTCTCAATCGCTTTGCCATTAGTTTGGACCTAATAAACTTCAAAGCTTGGTCCCGATTAGCGGATAATCCCATGGGCTTTGATGATCCAGAAAAAGCATTTAGGTCAGCTCAATTGCTACCTTATGCAGTTGAAATTCAGATTAAAGAGGAAGTCACCATCCCAGAAAGGACCCGACAATTCTCCCTGGAAGTGAAAGTTAAAAGAGGACAACATTTGAAAAACCCTGATGCTTACATACATCTAAACGCTTCTCTCCAACAGCAAGGGTTGGGGGTAAACCCAACTCCATTAGTCAACATAGAACATGACACCATTCCAATAGAGGTGGATAACAGCGACTTAAAGAGTATTACTCTAGCCGCAGGCACCATTATTGGAATGGCGATTGATGACCGACATTTTTCCATTGATTTAGGAAAAAAACTGTTAGGACCGATCCCCAAGGACTGTTTTGACAGTGACAGTGAGGACAATACAACACCAGACAGGATTTTCACCCGGCATGGGGGGAACTTCCTGGTGTACACTTCTTGCCCTTATGGTAAGGAAGATGTGACTTGTGACTTCAGGAGGATGAGGTGATTTTCCAAGTCCATGAGGGCTGCCTTTCCCACCTGAAGCCCCCAGTCCAAATCAGCACTCTGACCAGGGACTTCTCCACCCAGCTGGAGGAGGCCGCTGAGATAGCCAAACCAGAAGTCTTTCCAGGCTTCAGGCAGATGGTGGATGAGAGAGTCAACCTAGCTGATGCCTGTGTGACTCTGGAACAAAAGCAAAAGTTGAAACAAGTTTACTTGGATTTCCAAGATCTCTTCGCGGTAGACTCATATGACTGTGATCGCACCGACATCCACACAACAACAATCCCCACGGACCCTGGCATGACTCCAGTGTTTGTGAAGCAATATCGCTTGCCTCTCGCATCAATGGAGTCCCTTACTGAAATAATTAAGAACCTTGAGTCCCGGGGAATAATTCGTCCAATACACAGCACCTTCAATAATCCGGTGCTGGGAATATTGAAGCCAAATGGCCAGTGGAGACTCTGCACCGACCTCAGAGAGCTCAACAAACGGGTCCATACTTCCCGATGGCCTCTGCCCTACATTGACCAAGGGCTGGGCCAGATCCAGGGGTCACAGGTATTCACTGCAATAGACCTGACCAATGGATACTGGACCGTGCCTGTCAGTAGGGAGGACCAATACAAGCTGGCTTTTACCTTTGGGGGCCAGCAGTACACATGGACCCGGACTCCCTTCGGATACCTCAACTCCGGCAATGAATTCAACATTTTCCTACATAAGGCCATGCCCGACCTGGGTGCGAGGGGTAACCTGGCTTATGTAGATGATGTCCTCATCAAAAGTTCATCTGTGGAGGAACACATAGCGGAGATCCGTTATGTTCTGACCCAGTTGAGGGCCGCCGGAGCAAAACTTTCCTTTCAGAAAGCACAGTGGTGTAGAACCCGTGTTAATTTCTTGGGGCATGAGATTACTCCTCAGGGTCTCTGTCCCCAGGAAAGGAAAGTGGAAGCACTTCAGAAATTGAAAGACCCCACAACTCTGCGGGAACTAAGGAGCCTCCTTGGACTGACTAATTACAGCAGAAAGTTCATTGAGGGCTACGCAGAGATCACCAGACCCCTGATTCATCTCCTGAAGGGGGGGGGTCAAATGGGAATGGGGTCCAGAACAAGCCGAGGCAGTAAAACAACTCAAAAGAAGCCTCTCACAAGCGCCTTGCCTAGCTTACCCTGTCAGAAACAAGGAGTTCTTTCTGGAGACGGGGTTCTCTAATACGTGCTTGACGGCAGTATTATACCAAAAGCATGACAAGGTCAATAAAGTAATCTCCTATGCGAGCAAAACTTTATCCTCTGTGGAGGAAAAATTCAACGATTGTGAGAAGGCACTCCTGGCAACGGTGTGGGCATTGAAGAATTACCGCCCGTTTATCCAGTGGGAACACATCATAGTGGAGACTCCACACCAGCCTCTGCAATATCTCCAAAGTGATAGAATCCGGGCTGTAAATGTGAGTAATTGCTGAATTACTTCCTGGATTCTGTCAATGCAAGGCTTTCCTGTGGAGGTCAGATATGGCCAAAACAAGAAGAGTCCCCTCGCCCAAGGTCTGGCTGACTTGCATGATTGTGCCAGAGAAAACTGTCTCGAGGACGAAAGTCTAAAAATCAAGGACAACACGGAGGCATACCTTAATTCCCCACACAAAGTCTTTGAAGAGGACAAGTGTGAGGGAATGCCCACTGTCTATGTGGATGGATGCTCTTACCATGTTGACAACAACGAAGAGAAAGAACTGGCGGCCGGCGTAGGGAATGCATGGGTGAATGAGTCCCCAGAACCCTCCGCTGGATACAAAATTGGTCCCCGAAGTAGTCAGGTGGCAGAATTGATGGCTGTGCATCAGGCCATCCTCACTGCTGTCCAGCATCAACTCCACAAACTGGTCATAATCACAGATACGGATTATGTACGGAACGGGTTCGTGGAGCACCTGGTTAATTGGAAAACCAGAGGCATGTTATGTGCTAACAACAAACCCTTGAAACATGGGAAGTTGATCCAAAACATTGATGATCTGGTCACATCGAATGGGATGACCATTTACTGGAAGAAGATCAAGGGTCATTCTAAAGTAGAGGGACCAGACAAAACTGGAAATTACTTAGCTGATCAGCTGGCCAAAACCGGGGCCATCCAAGGGGATCTAATTGAGATTGAGTCCCTGTTGGGGGAAATCCAGGTCACTGCTATCACTAGGTCCCAGACAAATGCTCACAATGATCTTTCAATTGCACAATGGAGTGAGGAGACACCTGATGCTGATTTGATTACAGCTCAGAAGGGGGATCCAATTATTGGTAAGTTTTACCAACACCTTAAGGACCCTGAGAACTTTCCCCTGACGGATACCGATTACATTGGGAAAGAGGACCTAATAGTGTTGATGAAATGTCCAAAAATGTTCCGGATCCAAGACGGTTTGCTGGTCAGGAAATCCCAAGCTGGCCATGATCAGTGGTTCCTATCTCATTCCGAAGCCTGATGTTAAGTCACGCCCATGATGCGGCCACCACCGGTCATAGGGGGTTTCACACAACACTGGAAATCTTAAGAGACGTTGCATACTGGCCACACATGGGGCAGGACCTCGACCAATACTTGAAGGGGTGTCTTGTGTGTGCACAATTTCAGCCATCATCCCTCACACACCGTGCGCCTCTCCAAAAGAGGGGGATGACACTGCCATGGTCAGATTTGCAAATCGACTTTGTAGGCCCTGTGATTCGCTCGACTAGAGGAAACAAGTACATGTTGACCGTTACATGCTTGTTTACCAAGTGGGTGGAATGGCTCCCAGCCCCAAATTGCAAGGCAGAAACTGCAGCTGCCCTGATGATTAACCACATCTTTTCCTGTTTCGGTCTACCTCAAAGGATTGAGTCAGACAGGGGTAGCCACTTCACCAGTGAACTAATGATAAAGATGTGGGAAATACTGGGGGTTCAAAGGAAGCTACACATTGCTAACAGGCCAGCTTCTTCTGGAGCAGTAGAGAGATATAACCAAACCATTGTGAGCATATTAAAGACGTTTGTGGCAGATTCTGGGCCAAGTTGGGATATCCGATTACCTCTGGTCCTAATGGCCATCAGATCTACCCCTTCATCTGCAACCAAAATGTCACCATTCGAGTTGATGACTGGACGCAAGATGGTGCTTCCGCAGCATTTGCTCTACAGGACCCAAGAGCAGACACTAATAAATGCCTCCACAACTCATGAGTATGTGGAGAATTTTAGGAAACACCTTCAACATGCTTTTTCCTATGCTCAGCGGAATGTAGAAAGATCAGCTGAGAGTATGAAGACCCACTATGACCTGAAAACTTCCAGGAAGGAATATCAGGTGGGGGACCGGGTCTATTTATACAATTTCCAAAGGAACCAGGCCAAACAGTGAAAATATTTGCCTACATGGAAGGGACCGTTTCAGATTATAGACAAGATCTCCCCTGTGGCCTACAAGATCCGCATCCCCAAAGGCGGTTTGGCAGAGCGGGAAGACAAGTGGGTCCACATCAACCAGTTGAAGTGTTGCCATCCCAGGCACACTCTGCAACAACTGGAGGAGTCCTCTGCAATCCCAGAGGGTACCGCTCCAGAGTAATTCAATTCCAACCCTAAAATATCCTACATATAACCTATCAAATTCTGTGTTTCTCAAGTTTATGTGTTCCTGTCGCTTAATTTAAAAAAATGTGCATGTTCATATCTGTTGAGTTCTAAAATATATATGCCACCCCACTATATCAATGGTGGGGGAGAAATGTCCATGAATAGGTATTGCCGCTCTTCCTTTGTCGTCCTAGTAGAAAGAAAACCTGGAGACTGGCCAAAGAGGACGATCTGGAGACCGGGAGCAGAGACGCAAGGGGATCCGGGGTACCGCCCAATATTCCTATCAGGACCGGCGAGGAGAACCGATCGATCTGACCGGATGGAGAAAAAGATGCTGAACTGTGCCATCTACCGGAAGAAGATGAGGAGAACATCCCAGATCTTGCGAGTTCCATCAGGGAAACAGAATGGCCATCGCAAGAGGGGGGCTTGTGGGATGTTTTTACCCATGCATCCGAGCCCTACCACAAAAACTGTGCAGTACTGGCATGGAAAACATCATGATGGCCAGAACTTCCCAGAAAATGCCCAGGGAAATGCATGAAGAATAGGCTGCCACCCATTTTTGCCGATGTTATGGGCACGGAAGGACACTGCCTAAAACCACCATTGGGCTACCCCCACAGTAGCCTGAAACCATAGGGAATGGCAATGCTGATTGCCAAAAGCAATCTAGAACTGTGGGAAATTCATTTTCTTAAATCCCAAAAATGGTTGCATTACCAGTACTCACCACTATCAGAAAGCCGGCATTTTAAAACCACCAGACTTTTGTACTGAATAAATGAACCCAAAGCAGGCCAAAGAAAGACTTACTGAGAGGTGGATACAATGTAAAGTTATATTCTGAAGTGACTTGAAGGTTTATAACAAGACTGGCTGAGCTCTGCAGGTCTGCAGCGGCTTAAACTGAAACTGGATTTAAAATTACCAAAAAATCAGAATGTGTAAATAAACTGAGGGACAGACTTGTGACTGCCACATAGTTTGTCACTGTTAAAATGTCATAGTTTTGAACTTAGAATCAGCATTCTAGCTGCATATGTAAAACATTGTTAGTTTTATTTGAATGCAGAAAACTGGGTAACTAAAAGTGACATTAGCTGGGGCCTGGCTTAAGGAACTGGATTCTGCCGGACAACTTCCCCCCAATTGGAGTGAAACTGGATCCACAGCAGTTCTCAGGCCTGGCTGCATTCTGGGGGGAGGTTGCCACTCTTTGATTGAATTGCCAAGGGACTGCTAGAGACTAAACAAAGGACCCAGGCAGAGGGTTTATTGGGGGGAGGCTATAAATGGCTTCCTCTTGAACTATGGGCCTTCCAGGACCCAGGCAGATGGTTTATTAGGGGGACCGTAAAATAGCTTCCTCTTGGCAGAAGCTGGGAGGGGCAGGGTCTCTGAGCTTGGCAGAAACTGGATAAACTGGTTTCTCCACCATGTGACCTGGGAAGTCACACCCCTGTTGGCCAGAATATGATTTTAAGAAAGATTTATAACTCATGGTGCGGACTTGTCAAAATTATTTAAATGATACCATAATTCTTGTGATTTTTCTGTGCACGTTTTAAGATGCGTTGGGAATTTGTGTGATGTTCTGGGGCAAAACCCTGCTATTTATGTATACTACAGACTCTGTGTTTAAGCTAGAGACATGGGAGTTTACTGGAGTATGTATGGACAGGCCGTGTACATGTGTATAAATCTGGAGAAAAATCCGATGTTGCAAAACCCACTAAAAAGCACCAAATGTTGCCATTTCTGAATGCAAGCCCCCAGGAAGAGCAGAGTTTGAACAGGGTATACCTCATGTGATATGTGATGGGTGCATGTAATTTCAAACCACTGTGTATCTATGAAATATGTCTTTAGGTCAAATATAGATTGTGTGTAATTTGACAGGGGATTGTCCTTTCTACAAGCCATTAAATGACATCGCTCTGACACTCCACTTCTTTTCCCCAATCAAGAGAGAAAGTAAAGCTTGACCAATGGGCAGTTGAGAGAGGGGCTGGCTAGTGATGCTGCACACACACCCACTTTCAAAAGACATAAAAAGAGACTGCTGGGACAGGTAGAGACATTCAATTCCATTTGCTGCGGAGCATGCTGACCGGCGACTTCACATCCAGAGATCCTACACTTAGACTTCCAAGCTAAACAGAGACTACAGAACTTTGAACCAAGAAGGCCCACTGCAAGCAAAAGTATTTGTCAGCAGGCCCAAAAATCATTTGCAGACTAGTCACAGCCGGACCTAGGTGTTGATTCTGGCCTGAAACCCTGTGCCAGAAAGATCCAGAAGCAGTGCTGTACCCAGAGAAAGCAGAGCTTTATCCAGAACCAGAGGCCAGAGATCCAGAGTGACCCAGACCGTTGTTAGCAGAACCAGAGAGCTGACCCAGATCACTGTGAAGTGCCGAGCCCAGAACCGGAGTCCAGTCCAAAACCTGACCAGATCCGTGGGGAGGCCTAATTCAAAAATATATTGTTAGTACCTAGCAGAACTGTGCAGAACCAATCTCTTAGTTAAAATAATCTAATCCAAACTATTTTAATCTAACCAGAACTGCCTCCTAACTGTCACCTGTCATTTGCAAAGCTGTCATCTGTCATTTTCTAGCTGCAAGCTGTAACCTGTCGCTTTGAACTTTTAAAATTTCAAATCCGATAAACTACCTTTATTTAATCGTCCGTATCTCTGGAACCGTTTGGGCTAGGAACTTGGTTCAACTTTCCTCCGAAAGCTTAGAATCTCAGCTTTTCAACAACGATTTGCTACTCCTTATACTTTTGCCGTAATCATGATTCACGCATTCGCGAATTTTGCCGCGATTCGCAATTTGGTTAAAAATCCAGCCACGTGCGAAAACAGCAGCTTCCTTGCATTCCTTTGCCAAAAATTCGTTTAACCTGCTAGTTACTCCTAGATCCTTGCTAAAGTGAGCCTGAACTCATCCCAAGTATATTTCACTCACCCTGAACCTCCTAAAGGGAATTAAAACCATTTTCAGCATATTCCTCACTTCATTGCCAACACATATAAAAGCATTTTGGGCCTGTGTTTCAAACTTCTGTAGTCTAAGCTTGCTGGGGTGAACTGAATTACTTTTGATTGCATTTCTGAGAACGGTGTGCTTTCCTTCCATTTCCTTGCATTGCATAAAGGGGGGAGTGGATTGCCAGAGGAAAGTGATTACATTGTTTTGTTGAAATCATATTGAGTATTTTCTGTATTGCATTTTCATTCAACATTGCATCAATCTGAAACTAGATAAAGCATTCTCTACCACCTTATTCTTCTGTTCCTATTCCCAAGCGTGCTACCTCATCCTTTATACTACTCCTGGGTAATCAAATCAGTTTATTAGTAGAACATTACCCATTGTTGTTAACTGCTCATGTTCTGAAGTGTGATATTAATTATTAATTTATTATAAAGTGTGATATATATATATTGTTTACATTCTCAAATAAACTGTTTAAACTTGCAAAACAGAACTACTTCTTGGCTCAGTGGGGTCAGGGGGGTTCCAAGAGAGGGGTGTTATATAGGGGTAGCCATCCAGAACTCATGGACTGGACATAAAGATATATCAATAAGGGTTTCCATTCAGTATCCCAGACTAGGCATTGACTTAGCTGTAGTGCTGGATTGAATCCTCTTACAACTCTAACCATTAAAATCATCTATACCCACATACACCTATGGATGATGTGCAATAGTCTGGCACTTAATAATGCAAAGAGTGATATTATGGTTGTCGGCACAGCACCTAAACTGCGTAAACTGGATAATGCTTATCGTTTCATCCAAATTGCCGAATGCTCACTGGCGACATTTCATAAGGTTAAGACTCTTGGAGTGGTCCTTGACCAAGAATGTACCATGAAGGATCACATCAGCATTCTTGTGTCAAGCAGATCCTATGATATACAGCTCTTGACTCAAATTAGACCTTTTCTTGACACACCAAACTGTGCCACTTTGCCCGTGCCATCAAGAAAGCTCGCCTGGACTATTGTTGAGCATGCTCCAAGGCATAGGGAAAAGCAAAATAAATTGATTAGAAGTGGTGCAAAACAATGCAGTTCAATTGGTCAAGGGACTCCAGAAAATTGATCATGTTACAATGTTGAGGCAATCTCTACACTGGCTACCTATTGGCAAGCAGATTATGTTCAGGACCTTATGCATCACACATTCTTGAGCCCAACCTACCTCTCTGATCGGCTCTCATAGCTTCCAATTAGGCACACCCTGAGGTCCAATAACTCATGCCTCTTGCATACTCCGAAAGCTAAATTTTCCTTAGTCTTAGCAGGGTGTTTCCCTGCAGCAGCTCCTTGTTTGTGGAACACTGTATCGCTAGATGTTAGACCCTGTTCCTCTCTTTCGGTTTTCAGGCGTAGGGTTAAGACCATTCTCTTTGAAAAGCTGCACTGAATACGTTACTAACGCTTCTGTTGCCAACTTTCTGTTCTATGTTATCAATCTATGTCCTAGTGCTTCCAGGCACACAGGCTCCATATCAGAGCTTTACAAATAAATTAAATAAATCAATAAATATGACAAATATCTGTTAGTTTGACACAAATCTTAGATCTGCCTACTAAATCAAAACCTGGGAAATATCTAGTAATGTGGTGTATAAAAACATATATTTTGCTTTTGCCTATTAACATACCAAATATTTGAAAACAAAAATGTCATTGAGAGTAGACTACCTGGCTATAAAACCTCTATGAACTGTGGTCAGTCTCAGCTGCAAAGTCCCTTTCAGGCCTTGGGACAGAGTCATGTTTCTGGCCTCGTCTCAATGTTTTTATGTCATTTTGATGGTACTGCCAGTGTGCATGACATATTGATGAGTGGGGAATCAATTGTAACTCTGTGGTTTGAATGCAAGACTCAAGATAATTTGGGACATATTTATAGTTGTTCTTGGTTGACTCATCCATGATTTCAATCTTCCTACTAAAACAAGATCAAAGGGGGCTTTGGAAGATGGGCTCCCCGCACCCTTTGCAGTTCCCGTCCAATGACCTCTGTAAAAATGAACATACTCCCCCCGTTGCTCTGCCTTTTCACCACACTACCGGTGAAACTTCCAGCTGCTTTCTTTAATGACTTGAAGGCAGCTCTCTCGAAATTTGCATGGCAGAACAAACGGCCAAGAGTGAAGTGGGCATCCCTCATACTCCCAGGCGACCTGTGTGGTTTTGGATTCCTAGACCCCTACCTGTATTGCAAGGCCATGCAAATAAGGGTGTTACTTGAACACTCAAAGGAGGATCAACGGACATATTGGACCTATCTAGAAGATCTGGTAGTAGAACCTCTGAAGGTGAGAGACTATCTGTAGGCTCTCTATGGACACATTCCGGTTGTAGCAAGTGAACACCCAGCGTTGGGGGCTTGATGGAACCTCTGGAGAGGCTGCATAACTAATAGATTGCTCTCATCCTGGCCCCCTCCGTTGGCATCGGTCTGGTGCCTGTCATTTAATCTGGCAAAGCGAGGGATGAAACTTGCTCAACACTTGTCCAGTGAGTGCATCGAGAGCGTGGGCCAATTGTTCGAGCAGGGCGGATTTAGGAGCTTCAAAGAGATGCAAGAGGGAATGGGGTGGGACAGGATCTCAATCTTTGAGTAACTAAGGCTGACGGGGATATTCACAGAAGCAGGGTGGGTGGCCTCAGTCTCCAGGGACCTTACTTCCTTTGAGAATTGGTTAGATAGTGCTATGACCCGTAGGGGCTCCCTCTCGAGCAGATATGCATTCTTTGTCTATACCCCAGAAATCGGCAGAAATACATTAAAAAGCTTCTGGGTGGAGCCTGCAGGAGATGAGATCACAGACAAGTCCTGGGCGAAGATTTTTAGGATAACATTTCACGGCACATTTTCACCTCAGCCATGGAACACAATTTCAAGATGCTAAAAGGGTGGCATAGGGAACCATTGAAGATTACAGGCAGGTTTCAGGTGGCTTCTCCCATATATCCCAGGGGTTGCAGCCAGGTAGGATCCCTCTCCCACATCTGGTGGTATTGTCCTAAGGTACAAATCTTCTGGCAGGAACTTCTTAGCTGGATTAAGGAATACTCAGAGACCCAGCTAGGCATGGACCCTCTCCAGATGCAGCTGTGGATTCCGACCGGAGACCACAATGAATACAGTTTGCCAGGGGTATGCGATAGCACAAAAATGGAAGGAAGGGGAGACCCCCACGAAATGAGACCATTAACAGAAACTATGTAATATGATGATGTAGAAACTGACAGCCATGGTTAACGACTACTTGGGGTACTTCCAGAAGGAATGGCACCTGCTGATGTCCAGGGTGGTGGGGGTCAGTCCCTAACTGTTGGAGAGGGGCAGAGACAAAAGCTACTGTGGCACTATACCCAGAAGAGGGAGCCAAGCTGAATCCAAATCTAAATCAAGATACAGTCATACGATTGCTGGTGTCTTGTATGAACCATCTGTTACCACCCCTGAGACTTTGTAATTAACAATTTTGATATGCTGCCCAAATATGATGAGAATGGGGAGGTGGGAGGAGGGAGGGTGGAATGTAGACCCACGCAACCAGTCCAATGCATGGCTGCAACTCATGTGAACCTCTGTGGTCTGCTTTCACCACGAAGGACAACTCCAACATGTCCACCGTCAAAACCATCAACAGGATGCACTGAAGATCAAACCAGGACTTGAGCATCTGCTGTCACTCCTTAGCAGACCTGAATCTGTAGCACCACAACCAGACATCACTATATTGCAACAACAACACTGTGGCCATCCTACCCACATGTGACAAGTGAATGCAATGCAAAGGGGCATGTGCGTATTGGCCATGTGTCATTGCAAAGGCATCAAAGCACAACACCTGAACGTGTGCTGAGTTCAGAAGTACACTAAATCAAACATCAACCTGATCCACAAATAATGACCAGGCACATCATAGTCTGAGAATAAGTGGCATGGGTAGAAAGGGTGGCAAAGTCCCTGTCAGCACAAGATGACAGGCCTGTGCATGGGTGATGGGAGCGCAGTCAGAGAGTGCATGACTCACTGAGACAGGAAATGTGGGCTGCCACACAGAAAGAGCAAACATGGGACACAACTACATTCCAGTGGCAGAGTTGGAGCAAGATATGCGAGCAGGCAGTGGGCCATTGCATATGCTGGTGGGCATGTGAACATGACATGGGAGTGATGCAGCAATGAAAATAAAATTAGTAAGTGACATGACCAAGCTAACCATACACAGTGCGCCCACCTCCACCCGCAGCACCTACAATGCCAAATACAGACTACAGTCAATAGAGTGCGGGCACATACACAATCACAAGCATGTGCAAAAGGGACATATAAACAACAGTGGACCCAAAATGAAAACACTGTGAAAGTGTGCAAACACACATGAACAGGTGGCATTCCATTCACCATCAGAGTCAAACAATAAATATCCACACATCACTGCAACCATACCCGGATGTGCATCATTTCACACATAGCAGATCCCGCCTCTAAAACCACACTGACACACTGATGCTAAACACACAGTGATGCTGCACATGTAAAGGACATTTTAAACATCCAGTGCAGCCTCCAGTCATCTGATGGCCTCTCCCTCATATGTCAGGCACATGTGCATCTCTTCACCCGCAAACTTCACCACAACATCACACACACAGGCACAACACAATATACATGACCTGCAATAGAGAGCTGCACTGGGTGAAATGTCAACGATAAAAAGTGCAGACACTCAAATTAACTGAATGAAGCATGGTATGTAATCATATAGAATCTGCATTACATTAAACTATATACAACAAAACCTATACCTAAACAACTATATACAAAGGCAGCAGGCTAATCCACATCACCAGTCTCTCCCAACTTGTACCAGTGCTCATTCACACACCATGTCCTCCTCCCTCAGGTGGGCCTCTGTTGTTTCCTGGAGAGCTTGCAGGGTGGACAGCATCTGTCGTTCGGCGCACCGCGCTGATCTGCAAGTGATCTCCAGAATGGCAGCCTGCCTCCTAGCCTGACACAGCACCACTGGACACCATCACCAGTGCCTCCCATGCCTGCTGTCTCTCTGCCAGCATATGACTCTCATAGTTGCGTAACATGGAAGAGATGGTGTCTAATGCTCCAACACGGTCCTCCTACCCCAAAGTCGCCACCTGCCTTATTGTAGTGGTCTGCTCTGCAATAGTCTGCCCCCTTGTGTTTGCCACCTGCTGCCACTGTGCCCAGTGCATGCTCTGTCGGTACGCCCCTCCACATTTGATGCCAATTTTCTGGGGCGTACAGCATCTGCTCTGCTCTGAGGTGCCCGCCATCCCTCCATTTCCTGTGCCCCTGTTGGTGCCTGGGTAGGCACAGTGACCACCTCAGCCGACGTACTTGGAACTCCCACCTCAGGCGGGGATGTTAGCTCTATTAGATGGGGTGTTGGGGGTGGGACTGGTGCACAGGGGGCTGTGCTGTTATATGGTCTGCAAGGCACCCCAGAGTATGACTGGTGCACAGAGGAGGAAGCCTTGGGGTGGCCACAGCAGTGAACAAATCATAGAGCCCATCATGGAACAAGCCTGCTGCCAGCAAGGACACAACGCAGTACAGCCCATTGTGATGATGGGAAAGCATACCACAAGTAGCCTGCCCATCATCATGTATGACTGCAGTCCACCTCGTCAGGCCGGCTATCAGTGGCAGCACCTGATCCCTGAAGGACAGAGCAGATGGCAAGGGGATGATGGTCTGGGTGGAGGCATCCCGGAAGGCGTGCACTGCTGCATCTGATGGCCCAAGCACATGATTTTGCATAGGCACCTCCATCATGGCCTGCACAGCATCATGCCCTGGTAGAGGGTTGCAGCCTGTACACCCACCTCGACACCCCCTCCTGACCCCATGGGTGGACTGCAACGGCCACCTCCACTGCCTCCTCCTCCGTCAACATGGATAACACAAGGGTGTCCTCCGCCATGGATGGCCCCTGTGTTGAATCACCCTTTCCCACCGCTGCTGAGGATTCCCCTGCCACCTTCACCTCCTTGGACCTAACCCCAGCAGCTATGCCCAATGGTTCAGGCGCTAGCTCAGCCACATCGCTGACCAAAGATGAGCTGTCATGGTGGAGTGGCTGGGACCTGCGCCTGTGTCAGGTGGAATGGTCCCCACATCCATGCCCCACAGCACCGATTATCCCCTCTTATTCAGCTGCAGTAACTGCGGTAAAGGAGACACAGAACAGCAATATCATTTTACTGCATCAAAGCCTGTGTGGCATCAACAACATTTACAGGAACATGAATTATCCAAGGTACAACCAGCAACCTCCACACTCACACATATGTACATGCAATTCACATCCAAACAGACACAAAAACCCAAGCTCAATGACAACCACAGTTAAGACCCATCCACATGTAAATGCCGCACAATGCCGGCAATGCACAGACACATACCAAGAGAAATGATGTGGCACAATGGGAAAGGCAAAGCGACCCAACTGCAACCTGAGGCATATTCATGGGAGACATACCACAGGGAACAGGGGTGGGCAGTGAGTACATTGTTAGGATGCACATACACGTAGAGCATGTAAGCACTGATGTTCCAGGCTACCTGTGTGGACACATCATTGGCAAGAGACACAATGGATTCCTGGCCACCAGTAGTCACTCATGATTGCACCACTCACAGCATAGCCATGCCAATGCCTGCTTGGCCATCTCTCCATACAATCACATCAAAGAACATGCCAACAACCCAACCTCTGTGCATGCAACACACATGCACACACATGCAACAATTGCAGAGGCACAAGTTAGTATGACATAGCTCCAAGCACATACAAATGGCATGCACACACATCAACTCTAAGTACAGAAGCAGCACCATGACAGATGATCACATCAAAGTCCCAGAAACTGCAATGCTCCACCTTGACTACACCAAACATCCAAACGCACATGTCAACTCCAGATGTGCAGGAGGCATAGTCACACATTGGAATTGTTGTCACTACATCATGTCCATCATGCATGCACCTGATATGGGCACCACATCCTCATCTGGTATACTTGCCATCCAAGCATGGTTCAGCCAAGAGTAACATTGCATATGCATGGTTTGCCCAACTGTACAACAACACACACTGCAAATACCAACGCATGTCCAATAAACCGATATCACACCTCTCAATTGGGGGGCGTTGTTCGGGGCCTGCATGCTGCTGCCGATGACTGAGACACACATGCTGCAAACATTAGGGTGTTGTTAGGGAGAATTCTCAATATGTGCTAATTTCCCTTACCTTTTGAAACCCCCAGCAACTTTGCTGGATTTCTGGGGTTTGATTTTTCTACCTGGGAATAGTGTGAGCCTTTTTTCCCACTCTTCCATGTATTTTGTGTGTGTTTTACTTTTGTGTTCTTTGGTTATGGAGTTTTAAAACAACTCCAAAGACATCATCTTTTTCTGTGTGTCACAGAGCACCTTCAGTGCAGTGGCACAGAGTTGTCTTTCAGACTTCCCAGGGTTTAAACACCTCCTCTGGGACTGACTACCATCTCCCAGAGCATGTAAAATTAAATTGACTTTACTAGTCTCTTTAAATTTACAAACCCAGCCCACACTATCTTCCTATAGAGTGCTGGAGGGGTTGCCTAGCTTCCCCTGAGTCAAAACACTAATTTAACAGTAAAATGTTACCCTTTCCTTCTTTAAATGGCTGGTGGCAGTGGTTTAGATCAAACTACCATGATTTTTCCTGACCGCTAACAACAGTAGCTAAAAATCAAGTCTGCCATGTTTTTCAATATGGCGCGCAAGACCTATAGTAAAATCAGACTCCAGTCATCTTTTTCCGCCACTTCTTTTAGGAAAGGTCCTTTGTGTGTTTCTCTCTGCGCGCCAACCCAGGTTTGGTCCCTTTGTTCGTTGGCCTTTGGCGAGCTTCAGTGCTGAAGCCCTCCTCTGCCGCCAGGGTGTCTGGGGTGGACAGGATGTGAGGGAGGTGCCCGAAACTCCATGTGCTTAGTCTCCTAGGAGAATGGAATGCACTCTGGCGTGATTGGCCGGCTGGCTGTCCGGCAACTTCCCTTGAGTTTGGTGGGAACAACCAACTCGCAAGCCACCTGGACACTGTCCCCATCTGGTCGAATTTTCATCAGAGTGCTGTTGAAAACCGTATAGCCAGAAGGAAGGAAACCAGCTTGTGGACTTTAAGGCACTCACACCTTAAACCAACGTCTGCTACAGCTTTTGTGCTCATCCCTGGGCAGTGCAGGAACCTCCCGACGTCCTCCTTCCTGTCCCCACGACTGAAGCTCAGGAACAGCGAGATCTGCACGAACTGCCAGGAACAACTGCCTCAGCTACAGCTTTCTTCATTGACAAAGTGTGAGTAACTTTCCTCAACTACGATGGCTCGTCCTTACCTTAACATTCGTCAAACTTTTTGCCTAGCCAAATTCTTCTAATCTCCGTGGCAAAGACTTAACCGTTACTTACCAGAACTGTGCTATCCTATACAAGAGACTCTGAACCATTGACTTTGGTGCAGGCCTATTGAGAAGAATTGCTGGTTGTATTTATCTGAAACCCTTTGACCTGCCTATGATGCCTTTGGGCTGTCTATTGTTATAACCTTGTCTTTGCTCCCCTTTATTAAGGATCTGAAGTGCCATTAGGCTCCCACTTTATTTGGAGCTAAACTTGTTCATTTACTTACCGGATGATTTTTGTGGTTTATTGGTGTGTAATATTGAGCTGCTTATGCTAGTGTAATGTTTTCTAATTGATTGACTAAATAAATGTATATTCTTTTACCAAGAAACCTTGAGTAAGTGTTTACTTGAATCACTGTATTAGTTGGTCCTTTCTGTAACTTATTATACTGCTCACTTTAACTCTTGAGAGAAGTCTGGCTTCTCAGCCACCACTACCACTTTACTGTGTAGTACAGGCTTGTACCAAAGGTGAAATTGTGCTTACACGTGTATTCCCAATTTCCTGTAGTGTTCCCCAAGGGTACTGCAGGTGATTCTACCTAACAGATGTCACTACAAACATGCAGGCATATGCACAACACACATGCACCAAAGAACACTGTATCATACACCTACTCACCAGCAGAATCCAGACGTTGTCTCCAATCACAGGCATGTTTATGCAGCTATGTGTAGAATATCACCAGGGAAGTTACAAAATGGAGTCGACGGGTAATCACCTCCTGTTTGTACCCTAATCTTTTAACACATTATAAACAGAAGGAAAGGTATTTAAAAGTTATTCCTGCAGCTGTGTCCCTAGCATAACTAGTATTAGCCCTCTATGTAAAATATCTACTGTGTAGATAGAGCCAGCTCTAGTATGTGCTGGTGTGCCGCCTACAAGGTAATGTAGAGGTCCTCACCCTTTCCTCTCTCACTACTTTCCTCAATATCTAAAACATAAATGCACACTTACTGGTGGTTGGTTTCAATGTTTATTTGTGCCTCCTCCAGTATGTGCGTCTTATCCAAAAGTATTTCCATGACCACTGAGGTCAGAGAACTGTAAATAAGCTGAATTTCTATTCACCCAGCAAGTTATTTGTTATATTGGGTATATACAGCTTGGATTGATTACTTATATGATCCCTTTCATCTGTGTTTATAGGGTCTCGGAGTATGGATTATCAGTCCAATACTACTACAACAATAGTCAACCGGTTTCAGCGGTGCAAGTTAGTAGCCGCTTTCTTCAGGACGAATGCTTCTTAGTATTGCATTCTTCGTGCAATTCAATTTTTTTCCATGGATGCTGAGAGGTATCTTCAGGCGTCCAATGGGCTTTAACGGGTTTGTCCCTGAGTCCCATGGGATTAAAAAACAAGGAAAAAGACAGATGTACTATCATCAGTCTTTGAGTGATTTTTCGAGGTAAGTATCTTGTTTCCTCAAATGTAACTATTAATACACATTGTATAAAGATGTTAGCCTTACCTATGTCTGTTTTGAGGTATCTTGCTGTATTGGAGTCTCAGAGGAGTCTATTATCACTTGACCAGCTTTCTGTGTCCTTTAAAATCTAAAAATAGATGGCATACAAGTGCTGATATCTCTCATTCTGCTGGAGAGTATCTTGGAAAGATAACTATATGCGGCCATTTCAAAGTTTTTACCTGTCTTGCATTTGTGTCTTGGTTCACAGTAGCTGTATAGAAGTTGAATGTCTGTATCTATGGAGCCTGTAAGAAACAAAAAGGCCCCGTCATCATAGAACCACGGTTCTTATCAGATATACATAGTTTATTTGTTATCTCAGAGGAAAAGTCCTGTTCGTATGGGTCCCGACCATTTTACCTATTGTGCATACAATGGTAATTGATGTCTCGCTATCTATAGCGGCATATTTATTTCAGTCCCATAATATGAAGGGATGTTATTTTGCCAATATCAGGATTGTCCCATTGAAATTAACGCGGCAAGTCAAAAAAGTATATTCATTGCATTGCGTAGCAAACTACTTCGTCTAGGGCCGCATCTAACAATGAGATGCTCATAGTGTTTTATGTCTATGTTTTCAAAATGACTGACAGCCCCCTCTTACCTCGTAGTTGCTTTCTCTTAGTCTGCACTACGTCTCGTCTCCTGCTTGGCTATTATTGTGATCGCCATCTTGGATTTCGGCGTGTGTTTACATGGGCAATGTAATCACGTGACTTTGTCGTGTTTAGATGAAATTCTCATCCATTTTTATTACTATAAAGTACCGGATATTTTAGTATCTAGAATGCACTCCCTGTGTTACATTCATTTGTTGTCTTGTCTTTTTTCTCAAAATGTTACGTCTATAAAGGACTACATTTTATCCCCGGATCTCTCGGGAATTGTAGTTCAACGGTGATGGCTCCTCTTTCCAATGGACAATGTGGTGCATGATACACACTGTATTGATGTTGTGTTAATTTGTAATACAAAATTTTAATGATCATCAAGATGGCAATTGTCTTTTTGTCCAAACAGGGGCTTTTTGTGACTTGTTTTAGAACGCTCATATTTGCGGCAATCTTATATTCCGGTGCAGGCTGATATGTAGTGTAGTAGTGTTACACCACGTGTTTGAAATGCAGGGCGGAACCTGTTTCAGGCCATAGACAACAAAGTTATAGTCCTAAAGTAGTTAACATGTTTGTCATGGAAATCAGCGGTCACACTTATATATAATGCTAAACTATATTGGCCGCAGAAAGTCTAAGCAGATATCTACTTAAATCGATGTCAGTACTGTCCATACCCTTAAAGTACAGAATACTGCATTTGGCAATTTTAGATTCATTTTTGCAATTCATTTTTGTGCAAAAGAGAATGAGATGTCACTATTTCTTGATAACTGAGGGGCTTAAACTGGATTTTGATTAATTCAAGATGGATGTTATTATTATGAAATATAAAGACAGAATTGGAACTGTCTTCTTTTAACATTTCTCCTTTCATTGTACTGGCAGCGTTTGCCAGCAGATTTCCTCGTTTAAGCCAGACTTATGACTTTGAAGTCTGAAGATCCATAATTGTTCTCTTCTAAGTAAGAGTGCCACTATGCTTACACCTACATCAGTGCCTCCTCCAAGGAAACTCTCACCAACATCCTCTTTGTCGTTCCTTCACCTGATCTATGGACCCCGCATATGGTCTCTGTGCTCTCTCCTTTCTCCTCCTCTCCCATTAATGGTGGCACCCATTGGGAAGCCCTCCTGGCCTCCTTCCTATCCTCTAAGGTCATCATTAATGTCTACTCTAATGGGACCGTCTTGGTCCAAGGTCCTCAGGTCAACCTTCATCTCTTTGATAGATGCTTTCCACTCCCACCCTGACACAGCCCTCTCCACTCTGCTATATCTGATACTCTTGATATCCTTGCTCCTGTCATGAGAATCCGCCTGAAGCCCAAATCCAAATGTAACTCCTGGTATGACTCGGATCTCGTCACCCTAAAACGCAAGTGCAGGGTGGCTGAGAGGAAATGGCGTGCTTCGTGTTCATCCTCTGACAAACTGGCCTGCCGCCTGCTCCAAAGGCAATACCGGCTCTCCGTTCTCACCAAGAAGAGAGCCCTTATCCAAGCCCGCATCTCTGCGCCATCTAACAATTCGGCTGAACTCTTTAAAATCTGCAAGGAACCGGCCAACCCTGCTGCAGTCTCTACCTCGCCTGTCCCCTCCCAGGCCCTCTCCACGGCACTGGCCTCTCACTTCATTTCAAAAACTCAGGACATCCTGTCCTCTCTCTCTCCTCCTATCACCTCCCTCCCTCTATTCCCTGTTCTTCCTCTGGCCCTTCCGCAGCCACCGCTCCCTCCTTCTCTGCCTTTCCCCTTTTTTCTGCTGACGAGGTTTCCAGACAAGTCCGATCTATGAAAGTCTCGTCAAAACAGGTTCACCCCAGTTCCTCCAAAACTATCAAGGACCACATTGACTCCTTGGCTCCTGCCCTGGCTGACTTCTGCAATCACTCTTTCGCCTCTGGAGTCATCTCCTCCCCCCTTAAGCACTCCCTTGTGCACCCTCTTCTTAAGAAACCCTCTTCTGACCCCTCCTGCCCGGCTAACTATCGCCCAATCTCTATCACTCCCTTCCTGGGTAAGCTCCTGGATACACTGGCCATCTCCCAGCTTAATCTCCATGCTGAATCTGTTGGTAGTCTTCATGACCATCAGTCTGGCTTCAGAGCTGCCAGAAGCACGGAAACTGCTCTCCTGAACATCCGTGAAGACTTGCTCTCCAACTTTGACTCCAACACTCCGTGTGTTCTCATTTTGCTCGATCTCTCTTCTGCCTTTGATACTGTCAACCATGCCATCCTGCTCAACCGTCTCTGTGATAACCTGGGTATCACTGGTCAGGCCCTGGTGTGGCTGACTCTTTCCTCTCCAATCGACCCTCCCAGGTCCAACTGGGGTCCTTCCTCTCTGACATCTTTTTCTCTACCTGTGGTGTCCCCCAGGGATCTAACCTCTCTCCCTGGCTGTTCAACCAGTATCTGTCACTCCTTGCCCACCGCATCACCGCTCTCTGCCCCAACTTTCAGTGCTATGCGGATGATACCCAGCTCATTTTCAGGCTACCCTCAGCCTCCTCCTCTCCTTCCCTCATCTCTGACTGTCTGTCTGCTATCCAGGAATGGTGTGCCGCCAATGACCTCTCCCTTAATGCCAGCAAGACTGAGATTCTACTCATCGGCACACCCACTCCCTCCTTCCCTGCAGCTCTTTGGCCGGCCTCTCTTGGCCCTCTTCTGGCTCCTAACTGCAAGGCAAAAAACCTTGGGGTCATCTTCGACTCCACACTCTCCTTCTCTCCTCACATTTCTGATGTCTCTAAGAAGTCACACTACCAGCTGCACCTCCTCAGAGGTATTCTTTCTTTCCTCTCCTTCCCCCAGAAGCTCACTGTCTCCAGAGCCCTGGTTCTCTCTAAGCTGGACTACTGTAAGAGCCTCTATCTAAATCTTCCTGCCTCTACTCTCCGCCCTCTGCAACTCATCCAGAACAGGACTGCGAGACTTGTCCTTGGCCTCAAGCCCAGGGACCAAATCTCTCTAGGACTGAAATCTCTACACTGGCTCCCAGTGGCTGCGAGGATCAAGTTCAAAACCCTCTGCATTGTGCACAAGGCCTTCTGGGGCCTGGGGCCAAAATACCTTCAACTCTCTCTTCCTAGATATCCTCCTTCTCGAGCTCTTCACTCATCCGTCTCCAACTCCCTCAGTGTCAGCCGCTTCTCCAAGTAACGATTTGGGGGTAGATCTCTCTCCGCGTCAGGGGCCTCCCTCTGGAACAGCCTTCCTGCCTCCCTGAAACTTGAGGAGAACCAACTCCGGTTCCGGAAGCACCTCAAAACCTTCCTCTTTGCTTCTGCTTTCTCTCCCCCTCTCCCCTGCAAAATTCCTGACTGAAATTGCACTGAATCTGCAACTGGGCCACTCTCACCGATCTCGGTCCCTGGCCCTGCCATTCTCCCCCTGCACTGCCTCCCTGATAACCCCTGCACTGTGGGTCTGTCTCTGTATCCCTACAGCTCCCCTTCCCAGCACTTATTCTGCACTTACCTTGCACCTGCCACCAGCTGGCCCTTATTTATCTTGTTATTCACTACCCCTGTACTGCACTTTCCACTCTTCCCTTTCCCCTTCCCCTCCACCCATGCACTTGCGCGATCTGATTGACACCAGGCCTAGTAGGATTGTTGTCTGTCTTCCTTTTTTTTCCCCCCCTCCCTGCCTCGTCACGCCTTGAAACACTTGTGTATAGGCGCGTTACAAATACCATTTCATATCATATCATATCATATCATATCATATCATATCATATCATATCATACTCTAACTAGTTCAAGTATTGTCCAGGTATGTTCATCTTCTGTATGTCCCATTTCGATGTAATGTTCGACAAGGGGTGCAGTTCCTTTCTTAGTCCTAATATTGGACCTATGTTCGCCAATACGTGTCTTTATGGCCCTCGTGGTCATTCCAATGTATTTTTTATTACATGGACATTGGATCAAATATACCACATTTGTGGTGTTGCAATTTGTAAGATGTTTCTGTTGCTAGCGGTATTTCCAACCTATGTCGATAGAAGTTGTGCGTTTAGTGAATCTACATACAGAGCAAATCCCACATGGTGTATGGCCCACTGGTCTAGACGTATTCCATAGTCTCTGTGTATTCATATTGCTTGGTTCTTCTTTGTATGTATGTACTAAACAGTCCCTGAGATTTTTCCTTCTTTTTATCGCAAATAAAGGTTCTGGTAAGTTGTTCTCTCCCTTATTCAGTATGTGCCATGCTCCTCAAAATCTGCAACATATAAGTTGGCTAAGGGGGGTGTGAAAGTTGCACCCATCGCTGTTTCGGCTATTTGTTCATAATAGCTTTCTTTGTTGAGGAAATATTCTGCGTTAATGCTATCTCTGCCAGTTGCATTATTAGCGAGATAGGCATATTGAAGGATTTGGTTTGTAGTACCTTTTCGATAACTAATAAGGTTTCTCTTTGTGGACTTTTGGAATGCAATGATTCTATATCCATTGTTACAATGAAGACGTCAGGGCTTGTTAGGTGGAGGCTTTCCAGATGCACAAGGACTGCCGTAGTGTCTTTGGTATATGAACGCATCTTGCTGATTTCTTCTGTTAGGAAGAAGTCAGTAAATTGTGATAGAGGTTCTAATATGGAACCAATTCCAGATACTATTCGTCATCCAGGTGGTGGAGACACCCCCTTATGGATCTTGGGCAGAGCATAGAAATAAGGTCGCCTGGGATTTTGTGGACTCAAACAGGCTGCTTCTTTCACACTTATGTGTCCTTTGGATTCTGCTTCTTCTATGATAGAGTTGATCATATTACTAAGTTTGTCAGTTGGGTCACTCCCCAATTTTTTATATGTAGTGCGATCTTCAATAAGGGTATTGACCATCCCTTCATAGTCTTGTTTATTCATGATGACAATAGCTCCCCCTTTATCAGCCGATTTTATGACTATTTCATCATTAGTCTGTAATTCTTTCAATGCTCTGATTTCTATTATAGTCATATTGTGGAAATCGCTAGTTGTATCTGCCTCAATTTCTGCTAGTTTTTTTAGAATTAGTTTCTCTAAGGTCTGTGATTCCACTGTTATCGGATGGGGAGGAGGATAATATGTGGATTTGTTATGGAGTCCTGGGATATCGCGTATTCCTTCATAGCTGTCTTTAGAGAAGTATTGTTTCAACCTAATTTTTCTCATGAGCTGCGTTATCTCTATTCTAGCCTGGAAAGGGTCATTTGTAGCAGTGGGTATGAAATACGGCCCTTTTTGAAGGACTCTTAAGTGTGCAGGTGATAGGGGGAGAGTAGAAAGGTTCACGACCAGTGATTCTTTCTCAATTTGCTCTGGGTGCGTTCTCATTCTTGTGGGGCATTCTGTTGGTACCATCCCCTCCCTCTGTTCCTGGTGACCCTGGGTGACTGCTCCTGCCACCACCCTCTGGATCATCCACGGCCTCTTGGGGCCTGAAAACCCGAGTTATAAAAACAGATGAGAGTTTCATCTAAACACGACAAAGTCACGTGATTACATTGTCCATGTAAACACACGCCGAAATCCAAGATGGCGATCGCAATAATAGCCAAGCAGGAGACGAGACGCAGTGCAGACTACGAGAAAGCAACTACGAGGTAAGAGGGGGCCGTCAGTCATTTTGAAAACATAGACGTAAAACACTATGAGCATCTCATTGTTAGATGCGGCCCTAGACAAAGTAGTTTGCTACGCAATGCAATGAATATACTTTTTTGACATACCGCGTTAATTTCAATGGGACAATCCTGATATTGGCAAAATAACATCCCTTCATATTATGTGACTGAAAGCAATATGCCGCTATAGATAGCGAGACATCAATTACTTTTGTATGCACAATAGGTAAAATGGTGGGGACCCATACGAACAGGGACTTTTCCTCCGAGATAACAAATGAACTATGTATATCTGATAAGAACCATGGTTCTATGATGACGGGGCCTTTTTGTTTCTTATAGGCTCCATAGACACAGACAAACAACTTCTATACAGTTACTGTGAACCAAGACACAAATGCAAGACAGGTAAAAACTTTGAAATAGCCGCATATAGTTATCTTTCCAAGATACTCTCCAGCAGAATGAGAGATATCAGCAGTTGTAAGCCATCTATTTTTAGATTTTAAAGGACACAGAAAGCTGGTCAAGTGATAATAGACTCCTCCGAGACTCCAATACAGCAAGAATATAGATGATACATCAAAGCAGACATAGGTAAGGCTAACATCTTTATACAATGTAGATTAATAGTTACATTTGAAGAAACAAGATACCTCGAAAAAGCACTCAAAGACTGATGATAGTACATCTGTCTTTTTCCTTGTTTTTTAATCCGATAGGACTCAGGGATAAACCCGTTAAAGCCCATTGGACGCCTGAAGATACCTCTCAGCATCCATGGAAAAGAATTGAATTGCACGAAGAATCTAATACTAAGAAGCATTCGTCCTGAAGAAAGCGGCTACTAACTTGCACCGCTGAAACCGGTTGACTATTGTTGTAGTAGTATTGGACTGATAATCCATACTCTGAGACCCTATATACACAGATGAAAGGGATCGTATAAGTAGTCAATCCAAGCTGTATTTACCCAATATAACAAATAACTTGCTGGGTGAATAGAAATTCAGCTTTTTAACAGTTCTCTGACCTCAGTGGTCATAGAAATACTTTTGGATAAGACGCACATACTGGAGGAGGTACAAATAAAGATTGAAACCAACCACCAGTAAGTGTGCATTTATGTTTTAGATATTGAGGAAAGTAGTGAGAGAGGAAAGGGTGAGGACCTCTACATTACCTTGTAGGCGGCACACCAGCACATACTAGGGCTGGCTCTATCTACACAGTAGATATTTTACATACAGGGCTAATACTAGTTATGCTAGGGACACAGCTGCAGGAATAACATTTAAATAAATGTCCTTCTATTTATAATGTGTTAAAAGAATATCACCAGGACCTGCATGTTATTGGAGGAGAACCTGCACCTGCCTGCACAGTGCACCTCCACAGTTGCACTGGCCTTCAGGGCATGCATGGCCTTGGTGTGGGTCCTGGATTTGAGTTCCTCCTAGCGCTTATGGGCACACTTGAGGCAGCAGGCTGCCACTCCATCCACATTGTTGAAAGCCATTATGTCCCCCGATATCTGCTTATGTCCTTCCTTGCCATGTTGCTTCGCTAGGTCGAAGAGGGCATCATAATTCTCCAGGACCTTATCCACCAGGATAACAATTTCCTTTGAGCTGAAGTTGACAGCCCTCTGCCTCGCTGCCGTAGGGTTTACGATCTGATCAGAGGAAGATGGTGTGGACATGGCAACCCCCGAGGCACGTGTGGGTGGGTAAGGTGCTCCTGGAGCAGTAATGGTGGAATGGAAAGATGGGTGTCCAATACAGCAGCTGAGGTGGTCACAGGGCTGGAGACAGGAGCATAGGCAATGGCTCGACAGCAGGGACTCCCTAAGCAGTACAGGTGGGCAACAGGCAATCAACTGGACAGGCAGCAGCTGCTGGCAACTTGGAAGGAAGCACAGGACAGGAGGAGGAAGGTAAACTGGCATGGAGGCAGGAGAGTGGGTCTTCCTTGTGTCACTCGTAAGGCAGCTGAAAACATAGTAAAGGCCCTTAGCAGGAAGTTACCTGACACATGCTGCACTCAGCACACCACTGCAGCCCATGACATTGACGGGGATACATAAGGAGGTGGATTCACAACACTGGTTGTGTGTGCAAAGGAACAAAGTTGGACAAGTGTTGTTTACTTGCATTTGGGTGTGCCACCCAATCCGTTCCATTCAGGTACTTCGTACCATTTTTTTCTTTTGGGGTTGGGGTTTGTCTCTGCTCAAAGGTGCATATTTGTTTCCCATTTTGAGGCCTGCTGTGTGTCGTGTGTGCAATTTATGTGTTTGGTGGTGCCACTGCATAGTATGTACCACCTTTTTATTTTTCGGAAGCTTTTTGGATATTGTGTACGTAATTTATGTGTTTGGGGTGACATAGTGTATCCCATACCACTTTTTGATTTTCTGGAAGCCTTCTGGGTATAGCGTATGATATTATTGAGTCCATGGGTGATACTGCGTATCACATAACATGATTTTTGATTTTATGGTACAATTGAACCTTGCTGGACCACACATCGACATGTTGCCAGATAGTGGCATCGCCAACACTTTGTGCCCCTTGAGGCAAGAAGGGACACCCTAAACAGCAGGAGGAGGCTCAAACCCAAGACATGGCACAGGAAACTGGCCCGTAGATGAAGAAGAACTTTGCTGATGGGGAGTACCATATCACATTGACTACATGACTGATCACCATCGTTACATGTTTTGGTATGCAGGGAGCACCCATACACCCTCACATCTTATGGTGCATTGGCAATGTGTCACAGACCATATCAATGCCTTAGGGGTGGAGATGTGCACTGCAGAACAGGTTTAGAAGTGCTGGAATTATCTCACCCGTCGCACCAAGCACAAGCTCAGTGTCCAGCTGGCCTCTGCACTGGCAAATGGAGAGGGGCCACCAGAGGAGGAGCATCTGACACTGCATGAGGTGCAAGGTGTGGGAGGCCCAGAAAATTATAAGGACACATTTAGTGAGTGGCTGTCATTGTACATCGTATGGTTTGCCAGTCATGCATGGCCCTCATAATTTGTGTATTGGCATATCTGGCTGCAGTTGTATGACATCCCCAGGCAATGCATGTTTTCTGACATACAGACTCATGTCACATGGCCATCATATTGGGAGTACCCTGTGTGGGGGACATGTGTGGCACATGTCTGTGTAACAGTACACATCACCCACAGGTTACTCCCCTGTTACATGGGCACCATGAGACACCTACATGTACTGTTGTGTGCTACATTCTTGAGGTGTGTTCGGGAGATGGGCTGTGGAGCAGTGGTGGTGGAATGGGAAGGTGGGAGTCTGACACAGCAGCTGAGTTGTCACAAGGCTGGAGACAAGAGCACGGGTAATGCCTTGACAGCAGGCACTCCCAGCGCAGTGCTGGTGTGCGGCCGACACTCATACTGGACAGGCAGCAGCAGCTGACAACATGCTAGGCAGCATTGGGCAGGAGGAATCAGGAAAATTAGCTCAGAGGTAGGAGGGTGGGTCTTCCATGTGTCGCTTGTCAGGCAGCTAAAAACAGAGAAAAGGCCCTTAGCACATAAATTACTTGACACGCGCTGCACAGAGCACACCAACGCGGCCCACAGCATTGACGGGGATACACAAGGACGTGGATTTGCAACACTAGTTCTACGCATGAAGGAATGAAGTTGACGATTGTCTTTTACACTCATTTGGGAGTGCCACGCAATCTATTTCCTTGAGGTACCCTTTTTTGGGGGGGTGGAGTTTTGCCTCTGAACATATATATTTATATTTTCTGTCCCATTTTGAGGCCTGCAGTGTGTCATGTATGCAATTTCTTTGTTTGGGGGTGCCACTGCATATCGTGTACCACTTTTTTCTTTTTCTGAAGCCTTCTGGGAATCGCGTATGCTACTTTTGAGTCTCTGGGTACCACTGTGTATCATGTACTGTATTTTTTGGATGGATATTGGGGCACATTTGAGCTTTGCTGAATCACACATCTATGTCGATGCAGTCCCAGCCAGACAGGGCCATCAGCAGCTACTCCTGCCCCTTGGGGCAAAAAGGGATGCCCTGCACAGGAGGAAGAGGCTCAATCCAACGACACAGCACAGGACATTGGCCCACAGAGGAAGAAGAACCTCACTGATGAGGAGCTCCAGATCCTCATTGCCTATGTGACCAATCACCATCGACCAAGTGTCTGTATGCTGGGAGCACCCATGCAGCTGCACAAAGTATGGTGCATTGGCAGCTTGTCACGGATCACAGCAATGCCTTAGCGGTGGAGATGCGCACTGCTGAACAGGTTCAGAAGCGCTGGAATGATCTCACCCATAACACAAAGCACAAGCTCAGTTTCAACCTGGCCTCTGCAGTGGCAACTGGAGGGAGGACACCAGAGGCAGAGCATCTGACACTGCATGAAGAGGCCACAAGCCAATTCATCCTCCTTGAACACGTGCAAGATGTGGGAGGACAGGAGAAATATGAGGACACATCTGGTGAGTGACTGTCATTGTACATCATATGTTTTACCAGTCATGCATGAACCACCTTATTAGTGTAGTGGCAGATCTGGCTGCAGTTGTATGACATCCATGGCTAATCATGTTTTCTGACACACAGACTCATGTTATGTTATGTTATGATACTTTGCATTTATATAACACCTTATGTACCATTGGTATGATCTCAAGGCGCTGGTAGGTTGAACGCCCTCGGGAACTGTAGTTCAAGCCAGTAGAGAGAGAGAGAGAAAGAGTCACAAGGTACGTGTGTGCATCCGATACGTGTGCAGCAGGTGTGCCACTCATATGATAGCTGCTTCTTAGTGGTAGGAGCGGTGGTTGGAAGATCAGGAATATGTGTTCGTTCTGGCAGGGTGATTCCAGACTGATTCTGGCTGCGTTAGGCCTGAGGAGATCGCCTAGGCTGGTGGGTGTGTAGCCAACTGTGTTTAGTTAGGATGATGTGGAGTATGAGGCAGGTGTTGGTATGAGGACAGCTATGCCAAATGTGTCATAGTATCGCTGTGTTCTAGTTGAGTGGTGGTGTATAGAAGAGAGTATGCATGGTAATTTGATATGGTGGTTTTCAGTAGGTGATTGAGATTGAGCGCCTTCATGCTCCATGCATTCCATGCACTCCAACCGCTCTGTGCACTCCAACCGCTCCATGCACTCCAACCGTTCCATACTCATCAACTGTTTCATGCACCCCAACCATTCCATGCACTCCAACCATTCCATGCATTCCAACCGTTCCATGCACACCAACCGTTCCATGCACACCAACCATTCCATGCACTCCAACCGTTCCATGCACTACAACCATTCCATGCACTCCAGCCGTTCCATGCACTCCAGCCGTTCCATGCACTCCAACCGTTCCATTCACTCCAACTGTTCCATGCACTCAACCATTCTTGTAGAATATCCATTCCATGCCCCCTAATTGTTCCAAGCATTCCATCTGTCGCATGTATTCCCTCAGTTCTATGCACTCCATCTGTTCAATCAGTTCCATGCATTCCTTCTGATCCATGCACTTCGTCCGATCCATGCATTCCATCCGTTACACCCACTTCTTCCGCTCTGCACCCTTCATCCACTCTGCACACTTCATCCGCTCTGCACACTTCATCCTTTCCACGCACTTCATCCTTTCCATGCACTTCATCCGCTCCACGCACTTCATCCACTCCACGCACGTCATCCGCTCCATGCACGTCATCCACTCCACACATGTCATCTTCTCCACACACGGCATCTGCTCCACACACGTCATCCGCCGCTCCACACACGCCATCCACTCCACACACCTCATCCACTCCACACTCTTCATCTGCTCGACACTCTTCATCCGCTCCACACTCTCCATCCGCTCCACACTCTTCATCCGCTTTGCATTCTTCATCCACTCCACACTCTTCATCTGCTCCACACTCTTCATCCACTCCACACTCTTCATCCTCTCTACACTCTTTGTACGGTCCACACTCTTCATCTGCTCCACACTCTTCAACTGTTCCACACTCTTCATCCGCTCCATACTCTTTATCCGTTCCACCTACTTCACCCATTCCATACACTTCATCCGTTCTACCCACGTCATCCGTCACATGCACTCCATCCGTCACATGCACTCCATCCGTCGCATGCACTCCATCTGTCGCATGCACTCCACCCGTCCCATACACTCCATCCGTCCCATGCACTCCATCAGTCCCATGCCCTCCATCCATCCCATGTACTCCATCCATCCCGTTCAATCCATGCATCTGTCATTCCATGCCATCTATCCTTTCCATGCACTCTATCTATTCCATGCACACCATCCGTATAATGTACTCATCCTTTCCATTCTCTTGCCCACTTTATAACTCTCGCCACTTCGTTCCTCTCTTCCATTTCATTGATTTCATCCATTTCCTCAATTTCATCCACTTCACTGCTTTCATCCGGTTCATTCCTCTCAACCGCTTTACTAAATTCATCCACTTCACTCGCTCTATTCAGCTTATCCATTATAATTTACATTGGCAGATATTAGTTTTCAATTTCTCGCTCGGATCATGATGCTGGATTGTTATTTATGATAAAGCAGCTTTGGGCTAAGGTCATTCATTGATGTTATCCAGTTTGACTTAAGAGTCGATTTTAGGGGAAGAGCCATGTTTTCAGTAATTTTCGGAAAGTCAAGAGGTCCTCGGTGAGACGGATGTGGGGTGGAAGTGCGTTCCACAGAGTGGGGTCCAGGGCTGAGAATGACCATCATACAAGGAGTACCCCATGTGGTGGACATGTGTGGCACATGTCTGTGTGACAGTACACATCACCACAGGGTACTTCCCTGGTACATGGGCACCATGAGACACCTACATGTACTGGTGTGTGCTACATTCTTGATGCATGTCACTCTGCACTGCTGGTCAGGTGCATGTGATCGATGTTGAACTATCACATCATGTCATGCTGAGTTGCATATTCCATTTGTCACCTGCTCCTATGGGATGCCTTGTCATGATGCATATCTGAGCTGTCTGTCACTATGCCTTGTGGTGTGCCGAGAGTGAAGGTACATAAGTGAAATCTGGCAATCGAAACTGAGATTAGTATCCATTACAGAGATACAAAGTAAAGGATTGCTTGGGCAGAAATCACTGTTGTTTGTTACCAAGATCTTAAGGATAGTTCCACTATCATTGAACATGTTACCATCTGACATAGGGCAGTGTGGCTCCTTCTCTTTTGTTGGCAGGGACTAAGCTTCTTCTTGTAGATAGAGATGAACTTCCATATGAGAATAGAAGCAACATAGAAATGTTGTTACCTGGTCATTTCCAACAATATAGTTCAAGAGCTGGATTCACAGGATCAGGGTGAGACACTAAATATAGTAATCTTATAAAAGTACACCACATGGTGTGCACACTTTAGTCTAATTTTAATGTTTGTTGTTTGCTAGGTTAGAAAATAGAGGAAGTAAAGCAAGAATTCTGACAAGAAATTGGAATCTGCATAGAAAACCAGTTGAGGTTACAAAGAGACTCCAGGATATCAACCCCTTGAGCAAGAGAGGTATGTAATAATTAACATACTTCACACCCGTTTAGGGAGGAGGGTGTTACTACTGTATGAAACAATAGATTAGTACTATTAAATTGAGCATTTATGTAGTGTCCTTTTGATCAACAGGGTATTCCTCCCAGTTCAAGAAGATTTTAGGAATCAACACAAGATATTACACACCCCTGAAGAATGTCCTACATTGTTGTGTTTAAGGGACAGAAACATATACAAGTCGGGAATCTATAAATGTATCAACAAGAACATGAAATAGCCAAAATCATTGAGGCTTAGGGATCAAAGTGTGAATAAGTTACATGTGTTGACCTTCAAATAACTACATTGTTAGGACCCACTTATGTTGGTTTCACTTGTGTTGTTTTAGGTTTTTGTAAATGTTTTACGTGATATGATCATTTTTATGGTTGTTTTTTCTGAAATATGATGTTTTATGACTAATACAATTTGTTATAATTTGTGAACAAGATACATATACATTCCAGTATTATTGGAATTGGTTTATAGGATACTCTACCTTCAGACACGTTTTAGTGAACTCAACCTCAGAAGTCTCCATTGCTCAGGAAGAGTGTTTTAGGATGGCTTTGTGTTATGTCACACTCACCTCTGTCTCTGCAGGAGTGATGAAGCCTTCTAGACCTTCCCTGCTTCCTCGGGACCCCAAGAGTTGGATGGCAGATCACCTGCCAATAGAGAGGTAAACATGCTTAGACTGCCAAGATTTGGACCCTGAGCCCTCCTTCTCCCTCCCCCTGTAGTGTGCTGTGGTAGTGTGGTGGTAAGGATTTTGGCTCATCTTGAGGAATAATTAGGCAAACTCTCCATTCTGAACAAGGCAGGGGCGCTATGTCTCTGGGGCCCACGGACCAGTTACTCAACTTGATCCTGAGTCTGGTATTACTGTTCTGCCAGTCACTGAGTTTTTTTACCCAGCGGGATTTCAAGCGTGCTGTTGCAGGTAAGTTCAGATATCAAGTTGCTTCACTGGATCCGGTGCTGTTCCCAGTTCGTAGGTACGTGAGTATCTGAAGGTAAGTGTTCGAGGCAACTCTGAGTGGCCGCAGTGTAGTCTTAGGTTATGGGGAGTTGTGTATGCCAGCGTGCGTGTGAAAACAGAGTTGCTGATGAAAGTCTAACCCTTGTTCTCTCTCCTCAGGTTTCTTGGAACAGTTTGCTGAGAGAAGGAAGTACGCGAAAACTCACAGTGCTGCTCCGATTCACCAAGGAGTTCAGGTAAGTTATACTGCAGATTGCCAGCACGCTTGTGAGGGCGAGCCAGGAGATGTATCAACGCGTGAGCACTTAAAGGTATTGGCCCTCATTCCGAGTTAGGACTACACCATGGAGTAAATAGCTCCATGGTTGCTAACCATGGAGCTATTTACTCCATGGAATACCGGCATGATGAATGGAGTAATTCCCGGTCCATTCCAAGGTTGGATGGACCGGTAATTCCCCATTCACCATAGCCCTTCCCCATCCCCATTTCTGCCGCCATAGGGCTCAATGGGAATGGGGAAGGAGGTAATTACGGCACCGTAAATTACGGTGCCGTAATTTACTCCAAGGTCACTTTGCGGGTCCCGTAATTTACTCCTGCTAAAAGCAGGAGGTAAAGAAGGACCCACAATGGGAACTCGGAATACGGAGGTAAGGGATTACCGCCATCGGTGCCCTTACAGGCGCCGGTAATCCCTTACCTCCAACCTCGGAATGACCCCCATTGTCTTTTTGTCTTTCCTATTCTCTTAGGTGCAGTGTTCCAGGAGCTTGCATGCAGCGGTTGCGGAGCTGAAAGCAGATCAATGTAGCTGAAGTTCAAGGTGTCTCAATGGAGGATTGGAGTGAGCTGGATCGTGGTGAGCGTGTTGCTTGAAGCTACAGATGCAACATGAAGCACAGATCTGCCTTTGGGCGTGGCTTATGAAGCCAACCACACCCAGAGACTAGAGTGTGCTGCAAGATTCAATGAAGGGCTGCCAGGGAACCATATTGGATGTACAGGAAGTGTGGCTAAACCAATCAGGCTCATCTAAGGGGGCCAGAGCCAGTTGTAAGGTGAACCTTATTGTGAGAGGGTGGAATGGGAGCAGTGGATGCCTGCAAGGTGTGTCTAGTTTGCCAGGCCCTAACCCATCTTGCCCCTGCCTGTTCCCCAGTGTATATGATACCAACGGACTGATCTGAGGTGTCTGCAGGCCTCCCTGCATGTAGATTCTCAGTCACAGAAAGAGGCCCTGAGGCTTGAGATGCAGGCCATGAGGACTGCAATCCATGATAAACTCACAGCCACAAGGAGATGGATGCTTTCAGGCAAACACTCTCCAAGCAACTCATTACATCATGAGTGAGTGAGCATACAGACTCTGCAGACATCCATGAGGAGATGCATGAGGACCTCACCGCCCTTACATTCAACCATGTCATGGCTGGCCATGGCCAGTGAAGACCAGGCATTGGCTTTGCATGGTAGGGATCCAACACCACCTGCAGATCAACCGCAGGATGGGTGTCACAGCACAGACCAGCCTCCTGGTCCACCGTTGCTATGAGGACCATCAGCCCATGGAGGGGATTTTTTATTTATTTAAATTTCTCCACTCATGTTGGCATTGAAATGCACCCTCCCACCTCCATGGTGGAATCAACCTCCCCACTCCAGGATGGAAATGTGTGCTTTATTTTGGACATGACTAGTGTGTTTGTTTGTTTTTTGGCCCCTTGATACGACATGGACACTTTTTTGTTGTTTTTCAATACCCCTGACCTGGAAAGCGGTATGTGTTTTTGTTTTGTTCCAAGACCTTGGCTGTGAAGCCAGCGGTGCGGGCTGCACTCCCGTGACCACTACTTTGTGGTGTCTTTTCACTTATATTAGGTGTATATTCAGAACTTCAAGAAATGGTATAAACAGTATATTTGTGAAATCTTTCTGCATTTTTATTCATAGTATTCTGAGATTATAAAATCTCTGTTAGTGGAGGTGCCATTAGATGGGCCAATGCATTTCGGAAAGAGTTTTCCTTCATCAGGGCCTTTTATATCTCGTCATCATAATCATAACACAAATCGGTAATCACCAAAGTAAAGAAAGTCATTTTTAACAGCCATTTCGGTCACATCCCATAAATTGATGTTGTGCAGGTGGACTGTTACTTTGGTTTATTTTTTCCTTTTCAGGTGTTCAGTTGCCTTCTCAAAGGCATGAGAAATGCCGTTGTAGACAAGAAGTCATGCACAGTGGTCTCAACTGCCATGGTTGCCTTGAGGACGACAGGATGGGATGTGCAGGTAACAATGGGTATATGGAATCTTGGCACGTGTGTGCTGTATGCTTGATTGTGAACTATGGCTGTTAAAATGCAATGTCCCATGCTATTGCAGTGCTCCTGATTCATCTGGTGACTGCACTCCATGGACCTTTTTACGTCCCTAGTCCCCATGCCCTCTTCCAGGCACTGGCCCTACTTTCATGTATTTAGAGGTACAGTTCCCGGTGGAGGTGATAACGGAATCACATCATGCCAGCTCTGCCAGCAGGTAAGCATGTGTGCCGTCTGTCGTGTTGCGTCTGTATTATTGGTTGGCATGCTCTTTGCATGCATGACACATTTTTACTAACTGGGGCAGTTAACCATGAGTCATGGTGAATGTCTGTTCAGATGTGTGTCTCTCCACATGCATGTGAGTGTATGTAATTGTAATTGTTTATTTGTAGAGCGCTTATACACAAGTGAAGTGCTTCAAAGTGCTTCAAGGCGGGAGGGGAACATGTTAACAAGTGGGGAACAAGTGAAGTGCTTCAAAGTGCTTCAAGGCGGGAGGGGAACATGTGAATACAGTCGTCACTTTTGGGCATTGAGATTCCGAATGATTTACAACAATTGTAGCATGCTAGGGCAGAGGCATATATATTAGTGAGGTGCTTGACAGAGAGTAAGGGAGGAAGGGGGGGGAGAGGTAGAGTATGTGCAGTTACACTTAAATGCAGGTGCATTGTTTTGGTGGATGTACTTACACAAAAGATGCAATTAATGGAAATGACTGGGCAGAACTTGTCACACTTTACCCATTGGCAGTATTTCATTAATTCTGGATGCTCGTACTAATTGAGAGCATGCATTCTCTGTGCATCTGCACTCTGTGTATTTTGGTTCTCCAACACTTGTCCCATGGACCATGATGATATCTCCTAACTGACACACTTATACGCCCCATAACCCCATGTATCTTACCAGGCCCTGCATGTGTACTCCCTGTGCACACTATTCATTGACCTCTTACACTTCTCAATCCACTACCTAATCCACTTGCATGACCTGCCATGCCACTGTTCCACATGTACCAATCAAGTTGATTGTCAGGTATGCTCATCCTCCGCTGCACCGCTTCTTGATGCAGCCTCTGATGATACAATTCTCGTCATTTGTATACATTGACACTACACAACAGGTTTGTTCCACTTCATGCATATAGGATTGGGCATGTATAAGTAAGTGTACCCCTGACAGACTGCTTCTGTTTTACAGAATGTAAAGTGTTTGTTTCTGTTGGTTATCTACACCTGAGTGTGTTGCATGTTTTTATGGTTTCCATTCCTTGTTCATGTCATCCAGAAATGTCAGGGAGTGCACATTGCGTGTGCACATTGTGTGGCCATGCATGTGTAACATTGTCCACTCCCCACAGCTTGTCTTTATCTGTTTCCCTGTGAGAGTTGCGAGTGCACCCTGAAATAATGCACACTTACTGGGCCAGTCTCACTCGGGTGTGGTCTGTTGGGGGTGAGCGAACAGGTGCATGTTGTCCTGAGGTCCATTTGCAGTTTTGTCCAAAAGGAGTTAATGTTGGTTGGTGTAGGGTATGGGTATACGGTTGTAGGCACTTCTTTGAGGGGATGCAGCATACATGAGTCTTTTTCTTATTTGCATGCCATGGTGGGTATTGGCGATGGTTTGGCTGCTGTAGAGCTCATAATTTACCTTTCACATGTGTCTATTCTTTGCCAGTCTGCCCTTCTCCGTCACCCACTTTTGTCATTCATGACCCACTACATGTGGTACTTTTCCATCTCTTTTCCTTCCAGGCTCTCTGACCAGGCTACTTCTTGCAAAGGTGTTCATGTCTCCATCTTCCTCGCTTGGAGAACTTCTCTTTGCCCTCACCCACTGTGATACCAGGCCTATCCATTCTCATATCCACTACAACCCCAGTCTCCTCCTTGCAGTGCTTTTCACCTGTACCTCTCTTTCTCTCTATCACACTCTACTGCACTGCTAGTCAATTGTCACTCTCTGCCCTGCCTCCCTCTTGCACTCTGTCATACTATGACACTGGGTGGTCCATGCCTATTTTTTTGTTCCCTACATGAGTTGTCATGGAGGTCCAGTATATTTATGTTGTTGATATGCATGTCTTTGCAATTTGAAAATGTCTTTCCAGGTGGGATGCATTGGATGCAAGCCGGGTTGGTACCCTGTGCAGGTAAGTGAAGGGCACTCGGGGTGTCACTCGTGTTGTGTGTGGCAGGGAGTGTGGGACTGTGCTTGCATTGAGGTTAACGGGTCCAGCTTCATGGGTACATGTGACAAATGTGATGGTAGGCGGTGTGTCTATGCATTCTGTTTTCTCAAGACAATCAGGGTTGCACTGGTTGTGGATTCATTGTTCTGAGGGGGGCAGTCACTGTAGGGCATTTGTTTGTGGGTTGTCATGAGGGTGGCAGTCCCGGCTGTTTGTAGGCTGTGACACATGGTGATGGTTGAGGTGGTGAGAGTTTCCTTGCACTTTTCACATGTGTCTTGCCTACCACATGGCATCCCATATAGTGATTTTTCAATAGTCATGTCTACCCACACAGGCAGTCCAATCTTGGTCTTTCATTCCCTTCTCGGTGTGCTGTCTAAAGACAAATCCACACACATAACAGCATTGCTGGCCATTTGGGGGGATGTCATGTTCTTCACATAACACCAGGCACACATCATTGTCCAGGGGTTACTGGTTGCCATGGCAAACATGCACCGTGCACGGTACACCATCACATGTTATGAGGCCTGTTTAGAGCTGCTGAGTAATTCTCAATGCTCCATTCAGTTCAGAGCACATTTGACCGAATTCAATCCAGTCCCGTTGAAGTCTGCCTCCCCTTCCACTTTCCTGTTGTGTGCTGCCCTTTGTTTGTCTTTGTACTTGGCCTCTGTTTCTCATTGCTTTCCCATGTCTACTTGTGTGTTTCACGTCAGTTGCCTTGGTGTCCTGTCTTCCAGTATGACAGCTGCACCTGGGAAGTGCTGCCTTCCTCAAGATCAAATCCTTTCTGCAATTGGTGATATTTTTCAATCACACCTTCTTGGACTTTGCATCATTAGCTCCCCTGCCAGTGTTTACTGCACTGTCCCAGTGCCACAGCAATGAGGGGATTCCATATTGTGCCATTGGGAGTACTTCCAAGGTGATCCTGGGTTTTCATCCTCTAAGTGGTCTCTCTTTGGGGGTCCACTCAGTGTCATACTGACTGTGGCCAGATGCGAGTGTTCAGAATGTCCCATCAGCATGATAATGTGTAAGTGTTACATTGTCCTTCACTGCATGGTGCTCAGGTGGCTGGGTAAGGCAGTGTTGATGTCGTGGGTGGGTAAGGTGTCACTGTGTGGGGTGTTCATGTGGCATTGTCATGAGGTGCGCAGATCTGTCTGCATGGTTGCCTGGGACACATGGTGATGGGTGGCTGGTGAGTTATTGTTTTCATTTGTTGCATGTCATTCAGTGGACCACATGTTGCTGTATGTTTGGGTTTATGGATGTTTTGCATGCCCTCACATTGTTTTGTCTTTCTCTACAGAGGCATTCTGCATGTGAATACGGTTGCTGTGACTGAAGGTGAAGTTGCTGCTGTGTGAGTGTACAGGATGCACATCAGGGTTTGGTGGTGTCCAGGCAGACAAAGGGGGACATCAATGGATTGCACAGCCCAGCTGGTACAGGCACACAAGGGATAAGATATGCATAGTTCTTGCAGTGCACTTGCCTTTTTCTGGATTGACATGACAGCTGTGGTGTGACTGTGTATAGTGAGCAGAGTTTTTGTTAGGGAATGGGTTGGCCACTTAACCTGTTTATTGTTATGGGACATAAATAGGTGGTCCAGGGCTGTCCTTGCATGTCTTTGTTTTTTGCCTCCATTTGGTACTATTCCTTCCTATTTGTGGTCCCATGTGTCTGTTTTGATGTCTACTTTGCAACAGTTGTTGTACATGTGACAATGATCAGGGACTTTGTTGCTTGTGATGTGTGCTTTTGGGTGTACTATATGGACATTGTTCGTTCAAGTTGCTATGTCTGTGTTGGTGATTTTTGCACAGTCACACAGATTAGGGGCATGATTCACAGAGCTCTTCCCTATGGGATTGCATCATAATTTGATGCTTCTGTGAATCAGGCCCTTGGGGTCTATCAACCACTTTTTCTCACAAATTGGCTCATACTCAGTGGTCATGTTGATATGGGGTGCAGAGTCTCCGTATTCACAGTATGTATTTAACATGTGGAATCTTGCACCCATACTTTCACGCTCACATTAACATGGATACATTTGAGCATGTATTGTTCACGTAGTCCCACATGTGTACAATAGTATTTAGAGAAGCTGATTGGAATTAGTGAACATGTTGCTATTTCTGTGCATGAATGACTATGTCCTCCGAATTGAATATTGGCAAGTTGATTAATTATTTAGCTCCAACATTTTTTTACTTGTTTATGTATTTTTCATATTTGTACATGTGTTCTGCCTCCAGAATAATTTTACTCCCAACATTCCAAATTGGGAGTGATATACTCCAATTTTCAAAACTTATCCAGAGCTCAGTTTGTGCATTTTGTTTTATGTCTAGTGGACACAGACATTTTGCCCTCCCAGAGGCATTTTCTCAGGATGTTGATTTGGGCACAGAGGATAGGCCCCAATTCATCATTTTTTTTTGCACCTGGGATGTGACTTCTGTGTGTGTGTTCCACAGGGAATGTTTTTTATGTGAAGTATGATTGCGCCATGGCCCGAGTGGCTACGTGTGCTGTACTATGCTGTATTATATCTCATTTCAGCTGGTGTTGTGGGATTCCGCATTGGTGTCATCATGAATGTTGAAGGCGGGTAGGCACTATCCCGTGTAAATGTGTACATGGGTGTCATTGTCATTTATTGTCAGGGTCTATTGTTCAGTGCGTCACATGCATGCATGTGCTTGACCTTTCATACTCACCAACACAACGTGATTATACCTGGTGCAGACAGCGGATTGGGAGGCCTGCGATATCCCACCAACTGTTGTAGTGGTTTGCTGGAAGGACCCAGTTCCAATACAATTTAGTGCAGTCAGCACTTTTTCTAGGGGGTTAAGGGCCTGGGGCCAGAGAGCAGATGGTCTATGATGCTAAGCTATCTTCCCACTCCCTGACGAGGTCTAGGATTACATGGGGGTGGGTCCTGTACCTGGCATATACCTGGTCATCCATCATCCCAAACAGTGTGGTGCGTGGTGTGATGATGCGGGCCACCTGGTAATGCAGCAGCCCGAATATGCAGAGCCTGGACGCAGTGGCGGTGATGAAAGGTGTGTCGACCCCCTGGGAACAGGGCATGGCATTCATCAAAGGTATTTTTTCATTTTTTCATTGTGAGGGTTAGGCAAATCTGTCCCCAGTGGCACTCCACCCGTGCAACTCCTAATGTTCTTTGGCTTTCTTTGAAGGGTCCCGCATGTGGCTCACATGCATGGGGATCATTCACTTTTAAAAAAATATTTTTGTCTTCGCCCGGCAGGGGGCTACACATAGCATAGGCAAATGTAATGTAATATAATGTGAGTGGTCTTGCATAGAGCCCTTCTGCAACTATTAGTGGCCTTGCTGCACTTGGACCTGGCAAATAAAAAGGGGTTGGTTACACGGTCATTGATGGGATAGTGGGAGATCCAGTTGCAAAGCCTGCGGTATTGTTGGGTGCAGGTCAGCTGTATCTCACCCTTGTCTGCCAATCTCCTGTCTAGCTAGTTTAGCAAAGAAATGTGGGTGTATTTTATCCATAGAGAAGATACAAAGATCTGATAGACTACAGCAGTTTGGGCCTGGTTAGCCGCTGATGTGAGAGAGTGTGACAGAGCTAATGGGGAGAACTGAATCATGGTTAAGTTCGTGCTCTTGCTAGTCGTTAAACTTGTGGCACCCGCCTGTGTAGTCCAAACAAGGCAAAACACCCTGCAACTCTGCAGTCCTTCCTCTGGCCACTTTCAGACAGCCCCATTTCTCTAGATTACAATGTCACCTGTCAATCCCTTTTGAACTTGTCCAATGTGTCTCCATTTTTTATTTCATTGTTCAACAGAGGCTCTAATAACACTTTAGCACTATTTGTAAGAGAGTCACAGAAATGCCTGTTGCACCTCTTTATATAGCAACAGTACGGAAACCTCTGGAATGCTACCTGCCTTCACCTTCGCATCTCAGGTACATTCGCCTCCATACGCCACTCCTTCACCTCAAATACGCCTTCCCCTTTTGCCTCTGATATACCGTCACTTACCACACGCCAACGCTTTGCCAAGCCACAAACCAATCAACATCTTTTAACTTTTATATATAGAGAGATTTACACATCTAAAGTATGATTGCAGAAATAAATGAGTGTGGATGTGATTCAGATATGCAGTAGTTGCGATAGGGGCCTCATTAGGACCCTGGCGGTATGGGATTAACGGCGCTGTTAAAGGTGCCGGCGCCATTAAACCCATACCGCCCTATTACGAGGTTCCCTCGCGGGACCCGCTCTGGACGCAAGGGGACCAGGGAGCTAACAACGGGCCCATTATTAACGGGCCCATTGTTAGCTCCCTCCCTATTCCCATTGAGCCCTATGTGGGCTTGAATGGGAATGGGGATGATACGGGTGCCCAGAATGGGGAAATACCGGGCCCCCCAAGGTCCGAATGGCCCGGTATTTCCCCATTCAGGGAACCCGGACTCGAGTTTGGTGGCAGCCATGCCCTTATTAAGGGCATGGCAACCTCCAAACTTGTAATGAGGCCCATGGTTTCCTGCTGTCAGTGATTCATTTCACAACCACACATAGGGCCTCATTACAAGTATGGAGGCAGCCATGCCGCTTTTAGCGGCATGGCTGCCTCCATACCGGGTACTTGGTACCGGGTCCGGGTTCCCTGAATGGGGAAATAACAGGCCATTCCGACCTTCGAGGGCCCGGTATTTCCCCATTCAAGGAACCTGGGCCTGGTACATCCCCATTCCCATTTGAGCCCCCATAGGGCTCAATGGGAATGGGGAGGATGCTAACAATGGGCCTGTTAAAACCAGGCGTCCTTAGCGGTTCCTGCGAGCAGAACTCGTAATGAGGCAATAGGGGGTTAACGGCGCCGGCAACTCTACCAGCACCATTAAACCCCTACCGCCTAGGTTGTAATGAGGCCCATATTCCCTAAACTTCCTTTCAGTTATCTTCAATACCCCCAGCCTATATAAACAAATGAACCACTCTACTCCAATTTTCACGCTGGTACAAACTTGCATATTGTATCCTTGTATATGTAGAGGTTAGGGGGGACTGTTTGATACTTGATGTCTGTGTGAAGCGCTTGGAACCAAAAGGAAGTTTTCAATGAATGTTCCATAATTAGTGATACATAGACTTTCAAGTCCATAGCCACACCATGGTACATTCCAGATCAGAACAAAGATTGAAAGTCATGCAAATGTGTTATGACATCCTTTCTTTAGGGCATTATATGTATATCCTACAGAGAGGCCTTATTCTTTGCAATTAAATTGAAACACATAAATTGAAAGAGGCTAATTTACAAGAAAGACTCTTATGAGTTTGCACAAGTCCCCGGTGTGGTGTGCTGACCCTCCACTCCCGACAGCTTCGCTCCATTAAACTAAACTTTGGCCTTTGGACTTGGCATTGTATATATGACGATGGAATACTACTTCTACCGCTAACTACAGCATGGGATAGCTTTGTTCACAGTTCATGATGCATGGGTACACATGCCCATCTTCAGCTTGGTCCTGCCTTGTTCCCTTCTGCAGGGCTCATGCAAAAAAAGGGATAACAGTCAGACAAAACTGACCTGTGCTCCTTCATAGAATAATCACTTGCGCGGTGTGACTACCTACAGCAAGTGTGACAAGTGTGTGCCCTGCACTTTGCCTATGTACATGTTAGCAATCAGCGTGGTACAACTGCTCTGCCTGTTTTCTGCTGCTCTGACCTGCATTGTCAGTCCTGGGCTATAACATGGATTCAGGCCTCGGATCCAGAATATATTCTGTCCCACTGGCAATTCTCTGGTGGCTGTCAGCCCTGTCTTCTCTGTCTTGACAAATGACATTGGTGGCCCGCTTTCATTGCTTCCTGATCCTGCCAGCCCTATTGTCCTTGGTCCTACAGCAGAGTACTCTGCACCTCTGTCCTCAAACACACTCTTCTGGCATTCATTGTCGTGCCTTTTGCCCATTGTTTTAACAAACCACGCTTTAACAAAGACTGCAAAGTTGCAAAATGTAACCTTTTGAAAATGTTAAAAAGTGACACATTGCCAGAGAAAGTAATGACTAGTGTACAGGATATATGAAAGAGGGATCAAGAAGGCTAAAATGTCTCAAGAAGAACAGGGCTGCGAAGACTTTGTACAGGCATCATAGGAAAAGGACTCTCATTCGTTGTTTGTGCTAGTCAATGTAGGTTGTAAACTACCTGTTTTAATTAAAGTATTAGATGGTATGGTATGGTATATATGTTCCAGTATTTATCAAGCAGAAAACTTATCACCTCAGCAAAGAGGCATCAATGCACTAAAAAAAAAAAAAAACAAGTGGCCCAATAGACCCAGCTACCAAAGCCAAGAAGAGACAATACCAAGCCCCCCTTTTCCCACCAATCTTCCACCTCACAGGAATAAAAAGGTTTTTTAATTAATGACGAAACTTCAGATGCTCTTCACTCCCTTGCAGATTCATGGGTAGCGAGTTCCACAGCCATGCCGCCTGAGCAGAAAATGGTGACCACCGCACTTCACCCATCTAAAGGACACAACTAAAGCTAGGTGGGGGAAGCAGATTGCATACATCTGCCAGCAGCATAAGAGAGGAATTTGAATAAAAATAAAGTTTGCTGATGAACCATTCAGAGCACGATGCACAAGGCACAGTGACTTAAACTTTATCAGTTTTTCCACCAGCAAAGAGCGCAAGATGGGGAAAATATGCTCTCTATGACCAGCTTTCATCAGCACCCTAGAAGCTGCATTCTGAATCCTTTGAAGTCAACCAATAGCTACCATTGGCAAACCCAGGTGTAAAGTATTGCAATGATCAAGCCGACTAAAAATGAAGGCACTGACTATTTTAAATTTTGGTGAGAATCACAAAAACTCAAGCAGATATTTAAGAGACCTCAAATGAAGAAAAAAAACATGGACACAAAACTTAAGAGATCTGGCTCTCCAACGATAGTGAAGAATCACGACAGAAAGCCAGCTGCTTACCTTTTTACAAAGAACAGTTTCCTAAATAAAACGGGACAAAATTGAGCCACCCATTCACACACTTTGGCAAGCCCATACATACCAAGAAGTGGGCTAACTGTATGAGCTGAACACATCAACAGTTCAGTCTTCAGAACATTGAACTTGAGCCTGTTATGAGCATCCATAAGCTTACCTGCTCCAGGCACGAGTTCAACCTATTTCCGACCTGTGTCTCATCTTCACTGAGCTGAAACTTAACTGGGTGTCATTGGCGTAGATATAAAAATGAACTCGAGCCAACCTTGTTAAGTGAGCCAATGAACTCATAAATAGGTTAAACAATAAAGGCTCAGAGTAGACCTGCAGGACTCCACAAGAAATTGGTTTTGTGCTATATTCAAAATGGAAACAGTCCACTACCTGTGACCTGTCAGACACAAAGGATGCAAGCCACTTTCATGCATTATCTCTCCCCACCAGACCTCTCAATCTAGACAGAACAGTATCATGATCTAGGGTGTCAAGTGTCGCAGAGAGATCCAATAAAATGAGCACTCTGGCACTACCCTGAGCAATTGCCCATTTTAGGTCATCTACTGATGCCAAACCACAAGTGCTGCGCTCCAGCCTGGTCTTAAACCAGCCTGAACCATATCCAGCTATCCTTGTGCCTCCACATGTGCTTGTAGTTGTTCTGGAGCAAGGCTGAACATTATTTTGAATACATAAGAAGGAAGTGAATTGGGTCTGTAGTTTGTGCAACAGGGAGGATCTAACAAATATTTTTTCAATTTAGGGGTCAGAGCAGCTTTTTTAAGACTAGTTGGAAATTAAAAGAGCTGTTGATAATTAAGCAAAGCTCTTGTGCAATCACTTCACTAATTGCTTTCAAGATCCTTGCAGGGTATGGACCATAGATCGAGCCAGAGGGTCTGCATTTCACTATCGACTTCAGGAGCTGTGCTTGGCTAATCTGTATTATGGCGGCCATGTGGCTTACATATCGCCTGTGTTGAATGATGCCTCAGATAGCAACATACTAATCCAGCTGTTGAAGATTAGATGTGAATTACCATACAGAAATAAATCTTTTGGTATTTTAGTTAGAGGAATTTAAAAAGGCAACCGAGGTTGCTGCCTCTGGTAAAATCACAGCTCCGGATTATTACTCAGTCGATGTATAAAAATTTGATAAGCCATTCTGTTCTAAATCCCTCGTGGCCCTTTAAGTGCAATTGGCTGCTCTTATATAATTCCTCAGTCAAGGAGATTTGCTGTTCTTGTAGCCATCTTCAAGAAACAGAACAGTGAGCATCCAACATGTTATCATTAATAATAGCATAGCAGCTCCATCAGATGCCATCCCGATGGTTTTTGCATGATTCTCAGTTGCAATACTTGTGAAGCTCAATACTTTGCTTGTGCCTGATTTGGCTATCTGTGTTCACTATACCTCCAGAGTAATTCTTCAAACTGACACCATTATCCATGTGTCTGGTGTACCATCCTAATTGCCTTGGTTTACACAGTCTTACTGGCCCCCTAACACATGGTGATGTCACTAGGGGTCTTGACATGTATTTGTTTTTTCATCAGTTGGTTGTTATTCGAGAACAAGCTTGGATCCATTTAGGTTTGTCTGCTGCAGTTGTTTATGTCGCATCTCGTGTTGTGTCTCTTTTTTATTGTTCTCTGCTGCAAAATGACCCATTCTACCCTCGTTTTTCTTCTGTCTTCTTGGCCCCTTCCTTTCTTACACTCACTCTCACAATTGTGTTCATCTAATGCATCCTCCTATTATCTCTTCCTTTTCTCCCTCTCCTGACTGCTATTTGGGATCCGGGTTCTTTCTGTAATAAGACATCGACTCCCAATCTCTTCCAATATCTTAATTTACAATGTTTGTGTCTCACTTAGAACTTGACAACATTTTTTAATACTTTTGCCCCTGCTGCCATTGCTACTTTGAAAGCAGTTTATTGTTTCACTCTTCTTGAAAGTCTGACTCTGGTGGCAGTACATCTAGTCATTTTCATTTCTTATAGATTCCATTTTCTTCCCATTCATCTCTTCCAATCTTGTCTTCTTTCTAATAGGATTTAAAATATTTTTCATAACATCACCACGTTTTCTTTCTAATTGCTTGTCGCCCTTATGCCCCTCTATATTCTTTGTATAATGATATTCGCTCTCTATTAACTCTTCTTTCTTCTGATTTTCCATTATTCCTATTAGGTGACTTTAACCTTCTCCTTCATTTTGCCCATGCTTCTTATTCGTTTCACTTGTCTCAGCATCCTACCCATCCTTCTGGCATCTGTTTGTTCTCATTTGATTTCATTTTTGCCTCTCAATTTTCGGACTCTCCCATCTCTGTCTTTCCTTTTCATTCTGCTGACACTCCCTTTCTGTTGTATTTCTTATAATCTGCCTTTTCCTTCCTCATCTCCTCCTATTACTATTTTGACACATTGCATCCACTGTCACTTTGATGGCTCACCTTGTTCCTTATCGTGGTCATTCAATTTGTCCTCCTATTCTCCACGCTGATTATTCCTCTGTTATTTATCCGGTTCTATATAAACGTTTCTTGTATCTTCCTCCCCTATTTCTCTTTTTGCTCCTACTCGAAAGCCTTCCCTACCATCTTTGATTACTTCCCTTCAGTCATCATATATCTTCTTTTTTGCTCTCTGTCCCAGGATACAACTTTTAATTCTTCTCTTTCCACTTCTCTTACTTAACCCTTAACATTATTGACAATGTTCACTTTTCATTATCATCTGTTTCTCTTTCTCTTCCTTCCTGGCCTCCAAAAACCATCTCAACTTTGTCTGGATTCTGTCCTCGTTAGGAATAATCTTCAAGTCTGTTACTTCAGCATACTTATGTTACATGAGCCCCATTATATTCACTTCCTTGCCTTTGATTTCAGTTTGCATTATTTTCTTTGTTATCCATCTTTTCTTTGCAACTCTTCTCTCTATACTGATATATTGCCCTTTCTATTAAACATTTCTATTGCCCTTTCTATTTACACAATCGTCAAAAAATCTGTGGTTGATACTTCTCTTACTTCTATTTACTGCCCAAGCCTGCACTTTCATTTTCTTTCTTAACTCCTTGTGTGTGTTGCCTATTGACAATAATCATTCTACTTTGATTCCAATTTGCTGTTGCCTTTACTACAATTTTGTTTCTGTCCTGCATACTCCACTGAAACGGACCCTCTACATTTCAACAATGTCTTTAATTCTGCCTGCCATTCTAAACACTAGTTTCTTCCTATTATCTTGGATTTGTCTTCAACGTTTGATACAGTGAATCTTTATATTCTTTGTTTAACCTTATCTTCTCTTGGTGGGTCAGGTTCAGCCCTTTCCTCATTAACCTCTTATCTTTCTAACTAGTCCTATTTCTGTGTATTGTACAGTGATTCATCTTGTTCTCTATCTGTGCCCTTTGGCATACAGCAATGATCTGTTCTTGGTCCAGGCAATCCCTGATCAGTTTTTCTTTTCATACCTTTTCCAAACAACTTTATGAGTCTCTTTCTAATTATCTTTTTGCAGTTTGGGCAGTAGATGCTTTGTAATTTTTTCCCGTTTGACTCTACAAACAGTTAATTCATTTTTTTTTCTCTTTGCTCCTTCTCATCACTGTCCCCCACACCAATTCCCCCACACGAATTCGTCCTTTTTCCTCTTGTGGCTTTCCTTTTTCTTCATCTGCTTGGAAACATGTTGTCTTCAATGACCCATCACTTTCCCTTCTCTAACCACGTTCCCTCTCTTGCTTGCACCTTTTAATATGTGCTCTACAATATATGTATAAGTCAAACATTTCTCACACTCTAGGCTACAAAAATGCATATACTTAAACTCGTTTTCTCTCATTTAGATTATTGTTCTACCCTACTCTTCGGTGTTACTACATATTCTCTATCTTCTCTTCAGTCTACATTAAACTGATATTCTCTTCTCTACCTTCTCCACCATCACTCTCACATTCTTGTCTCTTTGATTGTCACTAGATTGTGAGCAAGTGTCAACAACGTGTGAACTACTCAGTCCTGCAAAAATCTGGAGAATTGCTTCCTGTCTTCTTTCTAGTGCCCTTCACAGAACTTAACCTTGCCTGTCTCTAGGGTCCAGTCAGCAATGCACTGTATTTGTATTACATTTGCTCACACTCACTGGTCTTTCCGCATGCTTCTTAGCATCCCCTTAAACCGTTTATCCTGCCTGACTTGCTCACTAATGGTTTCCTATTTTGGTCCTGCCTGCTCCCATCATTCTGCTCTCTGTACCTCCTCAGTTCCAAATATTTCCCAACAGCTGATGTTCCTCTTTCACTCACCACTTCTCCCCTCAAAATTCCTGTTCTAACATTATCTTCCTCCTCATCCTGATGCACTTCTCCTTCTTTCTCATCTGCCCCAGCTTCTCGCCCTACCACCTGCTACTGCCTCTTGAATATCCACTACACGTTTTCCTCCTGGATTGCTATCTCCTCTACGTTTCTTGCACACATCACCTCCTTGGACTGCTCTCCACAACTCCATCAATGAGGCAATGCCCTTCCCCTTTTTATAGAGCAGTGCTCACCTAAATTTGACTCTCCACCCCTGTGATTGGTGGATGACCTTTACTGGTTCCTCCTATGACCCTTAGGAGTGGTGGGGGGTTGATCATATGGGCCATGTGCAACCACCCATTACTTATTGCAGGCTCTGGAGCTGGTATGGGAAAACACCACTGTTCATCCCCAGAGCACCAGGGGATTGCCACATGCTCTCTATATTGCTCACAATACTTCAAGAGGACATATACAGAAGGTTACTATGCTTAATTTTCAAAGATCCAGATCTGCTCTCTTGTTGGCATGCATGAGCATAATTTAAGAGAAAATAGCAGACTGACCAACAATAGGCGTGGTACATGTAGTGTAGCACACCAACACTGGAGAAAGAGAAACACCAGAACTTGATAGGCAATATAAGCACAACCTATGATATTCCAGAATTAACCATCACACACAGATGCAAATACTTATGAGAGGCCCAGCCCTAAAAGAGATATAAAAGGTTACACATCAGCACAAGAGTGTGTGTTTGCAACTGAAATAAGGATGTTATTGGAGGTGGTTGGAGAGTGAAGAGGGTGGAGGCAGAGAGTGTACTAATTGGATCACCCATAACAAGTGGGCAAAAGCTGGAAAGTCAGTGAATAAGAGCACCTGTGTTTCCAAGTAAAGATTTTGAGTGAGTTCATTGAGAGACCCAGAGAGACGTGGACCCCCTACTTCCCAATTATCATTATATTCAAAGTAGTCCTTGACTTCGAAGAGCAATGCCTGTGCTATTTCTTTGTCTTTGAGGAGGAAGTAATTGCACATCCTGCTGCCCATTCGTTTCCCAGCAGATAAGTTACCAACCACCACTTTCACTAGGTTGTGGTCCGACCATGGAACTGTTTCAACCTGCGAGCTTGAGATCTGACCTTTAAGAGTGACGTCAATCAACACTAAATCAATCCTTGAATAGGAATTATAGATAGGAGAGTTTTTAAGGAGAATTTGATTTTAAAACAGATAAACAAGAACATTCAGAGATATTGTCATTAAATTAATTTCAACCCTACTTTATAAATAATTGTTAATACATTGTACATTTAACCTATTGGTGGCTTGAGTCCTTTGTACTGGACTATTGACCTTCTGACCCTCCCCTTTCTTTATTTTGTGTTATGTCTGGTATTTTTACAGCAAGGACAATATCATAAAAATGACTGATGGAGAACTTTAACAACATCAATATTTCATAAATCCATGATAGAAATAATAATACAGCAACATACATCTTAAGAACAACAGTCCAAAATGATAACAAATGTTTTAAGTAGCAGATAAGAGACCTTATTTCTATTAAAAAAGGTGTTCAGTAATTTCCTGAATTTCAGCAAAGTATCTGCAGTATTATTATGAGCATGCAATCTTTCACAAAAAATAGTGGCCCACTATTGAAAGGGTCTCTCTTTGATCCAGTGATTACTTCACTTTTGGAATAGTTAATGCCAGTTTGACTAGATGTTGTAAATTTGTATTGATTTAAACATTAAGAACCCTAACTTATTTTGAGTACATGAATGCAGCGCAATCCAATGTAAAGGATGGAACATAGGTGTAACATAGGTGTAACAGAATCATTTTTTTGCACCTACAATCAATTTGCCAGCAGAATGAAATGATCATTTTAAATGTTTAATAGTAGACTTCTGTACTCTAATGAATGCCACATTGCCATAGTTACAGTGTGACAGAGATACTCAATAATAAATGAATGTCATGTTCTTGCTGAAATGAGGAATCAAAGGCAGCTGGAGTCAATAAGAAATAGTAGGGAATTGGCAGAAGTGTTGACTTCTAATATTTTATGTCTAGGGCATAATGTAGAAATTGAAGGTTGACTTAAATGTATATTATTTGTCAGAACTAAATAAATATTGATGTCACCCATTCTTAAATAGCTGGTCAACACGGCCAATTGCTTATGACACAGCTTGATAAAATTGGCTGTCATCAGCATACCATGCCTAGAGACGAGATGGCACACACACAGAGAATGTCCATGTAAAGGTTTAAAAGAAGGGAGACATTAAATTTCCATAAGTGAACAATTTGACATCTTTTGGAAAAAAAGGATTGAACAAATTAATTACCACCGCTCCTCATTTCATGTGCCAAGAAAAGACATACTGAGTTATCCACAGTATCTATGTCACTTGAACAATTAGTCAGTGTAAGGAGGCATGCACCACCACCCATTTGTAATGCATGTGTTATCATCCAGCACTGAATTGTAGCAAGTTTGGTGCAAATGTTTGCCTTGAATCCCAATTGACACGATTGAGGATAGGTTCATTTATTTAGAAATTATTTCAAGAATTTTCCTTAGAAAGGGTAAGGTCAAATCTTGAAAATCGTCTGGATCCAAAATAGCATTATTGATAACGTGATGATACCACCCATTTTCATTTGATTGGGAAATATACCTTTTTCAAGAAAAGAAGCTTTAATTCTGAAAAAAGGTATTATAAGTAAGAAAGCTAGCAAACATTGCATAATTTCAGCAGAGTTTAAATATACAGTTTTAGTGTATCAGTCTTAACGCGGCAACTACATTAAGAAACAAGTCAAAGGTAGGAAGCAAAAACCCAAATTGTATGTACCAATATATTTTAGCAGTTATGGTAGTCATTAATAGGAACATCATCGAACAAATTACAAAATAGTGTAATAAAACATGTTTGAAATTCTCAAACATATCAGAGGAAGCTTTTACTACAGCAGTTTTAGTTAGATTAGCACATTTCTTGATCACATCAAAGCAAGATTTATAGTTATTTTCTGCTTAAGAAAAAAGACAGGAATCATTTTCTGTTTTTGCATTTTCTGTTTTATTTATGCCTTTTTTGCTTGCATATGTAAATTTGTTACAAAGTACTTGTTGAAGTTGGAGTTGCGCAATTGTTTTTTTCAATTTGCAAATAGTGCATGTTTTGTACATTTACACTCTGTGCGTACCAAGCATTTGTTTTACATCGAGTATTTCAAAGGAAAAAACATGTCCAAAACTTTGGTCAACATTTTATGCTATTTTTCAACTAATTCATTTGTTTGAAGAGACATACCTAAAAGCTGCGAAGAGGAGAGAATTGATTCCTCCAGTGTTTCCAAAGCACAACAAGAAAAATGGCAAGAACTGCTTAGCAGCCTTTCTTGTTGATCTGGATATAAAATAGTAGAACATGCCATGTAGAAGGCATTAAAAGTGATTTATACAGATGTCTCCATTACGCCTTTGTACCATCGATGGGTTAACAATAAAGACATTAGGTACACGTTTGTTAGAGTTTTAACAAGGGAATTCATAATAAATGATGCAGGACCATAACATTGAAGATTAAAATCACTCAGAAATATTATAATTATGTTCATAATTATTGTGGCACTTAATAAACTTAGATATGCATCTAAAGGTTTAGTCTAGACCGAGAAGGTGGCAAATTAAATAAAAGACCTAGGGTAATTTGTTTGCCACAGCACATGAAATTGACACATATTCAAATTAAATGATTTCATAGAATGTATTACTTTGCATTTTAAAGAGTTTTAATACATTAAAGCAAGACCAACTCTTCTTTTTTCAGTACTGTCCGTATGTAAAATAGATTAATTATCCAGTACAATGTCATAAAAGTACATAGATGGGACATCATCAAGCTACATTTCCATTGAGAATAATAGCCCATTTAAATTGTGTAGTTAATTCTTCAATGTCATTCGAATGGGCACACATGGATCTAAATTTCAATAAAGCAGCATTAACAATGTTGCTTTTAGAATAGAATGTCTCGGGAGGATAGCTCAGGGGCAACATGCTCACCTTGGAAGCAAGACGACACGGAGCAACACAGATTCGATCCCCGGGTCCACACTTAGAAACCTCTGGGTATTAAGCGCGTTATAAATAACCTATCATATCATATCATATCAATACATCGTGGCATGTGTAGGCTTCAGTGGTGTTTAAAAAAAAAGTGACATAATTTACTCGTGATTAACCAGTGGATCATATATGTTGGGACATCTACACATTGTATATATAGGGTTTGTATACAAATTCACTTAAATATAACAATACAGAAAATATATTAAAAACACACGTTATTTCTTGTCCTTCACTATATTCTAAACTCTAGTCCAACAATGTTCTGACTATCTTTTCGGTCAGAACACTTATGTACTTGTTGATAGATTCCCATGTGTGTTGTGGCCAGGTCATGCATGTGCAAAATCTTCAACCACTGCTGAATTATTAGAAGAGGCACAGGATGAACCCATCATCGGCTGTGCACACCGTGTGGGGGGTAGCTTCAGGGGGCCTCTCTCCGTGCTGACATGTTTCTATTACTATGAACAAAGGACTAAGATTCTGGAGCGTCAGGCTCGGGATAGACTGATGGGCCGATTGCTCTGCCCGAAGGCCCCAGAAACAGGCGCAAGATGGCAGGGGCCCACAAATTGAAAAAGTTGAACACTCTGTCGAGAGGCCCCCCGGGCCCCTGATTTGAGAACAAAGGGAGGGTTGGAGGTGCAGAAATATCCCTGCGGAGTACGAGGTCTGAAGGCTTTGTAATATTTCTCACAAGGGCGGGGCTCATGTTCAACGAGATGCTTATTGAGCGAGTCCTGTTAAATCAAGACATCTTTGGTGATCCTATCCTGGTAGGTGGTGAGGAGTGTTGCAGGATTGGATGCTGGAGGGAGGGGGCGTTAGCAGGCACTGAGGCAGGCCGAGGCCACGCAAAGGGGAAAGGGCATGTTGGGTTACTTGTTTGGAGTTTGGGGGAAAAGCCCTTCAGGGGGCTAACAGGTTCAGCAAATTGGTGTTGCATGTCCCAGGATGGGTGGGCGGCAAGGTGAGGATTGGTAATTGGCTCCCCCAATGTAAGAGGACCTAATTCTCAGGCCAAAAGATCAATGACCATGCAGGAATTTCAAAGTGCAAATGTGGATCCCATATTGCTACAAGAGACACATTGGCTGAGGGATAGGGAACCCTGACTGGGACCGGGACGGGACGAGAGGGGAGGGGAGGTCTTCATGGCCTTGAGAGGAGAGAAAAAGTGCAGATTGGCAATAGTATTCTCGGCCTGCTTAGGCCTGATGGTGGACATGATACAGAGGGACCTGAAGGCCAGTTCCTATTCATTAAGGGCTCCTAATATGGTGAAAGAATTACAGTGTGTTCACTCTACGCCCCCAACATGGTACAGGTGGAATTTGGGGAGGGGTAAAAAACGACCTGCAGCTCTTCATGGAAGTCTGACTAATGTTGGGTGGAGACTTCAACATGGTCTTAGACCTGGCCAAGGACCGCAAGAGGATTGGGGAGCGGTAGGGGAGACTTCCCAGACACAGTGACCTCCAGGTGGTTTAAGCGAATCAACCACCATCTGGGGCTTACACATGGTTCAGAGGAGGCAAGAGGGGGGGGAGACCCTTTAACTTTTTCTCAGCAGTCTAAACTCCTTTTCCAGGATTGACCTGATACTGGTGGAAACAGGGATGAAGGCACAAGTCAAAGAGTCCTGTGTAGTACCATTCCCTTGGTCGGACCATGATATGGTCAGAGTAATAATAGGGGATACCTTGTACCAGACGCCAGTGGGTGGGTGGCGCTGCAATGACTTCTTGCTAAAGGATAAGGAGATATCCCAAACTTTATTGTCGGAAATTAAGGGCTATTTTACCTTCAACGACAATTCGGAAGTTGGGGTACAGTCGCTCTGGGAAGGCTTCAAGGCCACTTTGCAGGGGTTCTCATCAGGTTAGGAGCCAAGAAAAATAAACAACGTAGAGCTCAAGAAGACAAGTTAAGTGGAAAGATCAGAGAGCTGCAGCTGGGGGAACCGAGGGGCACCTACCTCACGCCATGCAGAGTGGCGAAACTGCACCTCCACCCGGCAAAACTACAAGCCTTTCTAGTCCAAGACACAGAGAAGCAACTGCTATTTTTGAAGCAGAAATACCATGAGTGGGGGGAGAAGGTGGCCAAAATCCTGGCCTGGAAGATAAGGCAGGAAAGACAGAGGGAGATGCTAGCTGTAATCAGAGGAGAGGGGGACAGCAACGTCCATGAACCGAGGGGAATAGGGAAGGAGTTTTCCAACTTCTATGAAAAAACTATACTCTTCAGAATTCACTTGCAGGGAAGGGTAGATAGCCGCATTCCTAGACCCCCTGGCCCTCCTGGGCATTTTGAAAGAGGACTCTAAATGCTTGGGTGCGTCCATGATGGAGTAGGAGATAGTGCAAATTATTAAGGGCATGAAGGCAGGGACTGCACACAGCAGCGATGGGTTCTCTGTCCTGCTCTACAAAAGGTTCAGATCCACAGTAGCCCAATACTTGGCCAGGGTGTTCAATGAGGTTTTAGCTGTGGGTTCATTGTCAACTGCAATGCTCGAGGCCACAATAGTCGCTATACACAAGGATGGCAGAGACCCAACAAGATGTGCCAATCCTGGCCAAAATCCGTGGCTCTAGACTGGAAACTTAGCTTCCATCCCTGATGATGGGGACCAGGTTGGCTGCATACGAGGGAGACAGGGAGCTGATAATATGCAGAAGTCCATCAACCTTATGCACCAGGTTCACACTCAGAGAAAAGATGCCAATCTGGTCTTGATCGACTCAGAAAAAGCATTCAACAGGGTCGAGTGGCCATTCATGAAGAAGGTGCTGGGGAGGATGGGCCTGTGTCCTGCGTTCCAGCGTGTGTCTGGGGCAACAACATCCTGTCTGACTCCTTCCGTCTGTCTTGTGGCACGGGGCAGCCCCGCTGTCACCGCTATTGTATGTGCTCACAATGGAACTGCTCACTATCGTGTTCACGTCAAACCAGGAGGTTAAAGGTACACAGGGTGGAGAAGTGGAGTTTAAACTATCGATCTTTGCAGATGACATTATGGGCTACCTTAGAGATGTGAGCTCCTCACTCTCCAAGTTCCTAGAACAAATCGAGAGCTATGGCCGCCTTTCAGGCCTGAAAATAAACATAGACAAATCTAGCATCATGCCCATGAGCCCAAACAACTCAGCCCTGACCAAGCTCCTGGGCTACCTGTGGATGATGGTCAAGCAATCAGGGACAAAATACTTAGGAGTTATTTTACCAAGAGACCTCACAGAGCTAGTTAAGGCCAACTTTGACCCAATTCTGACCCAAGATCAAAGGGGGCCTTGGAAGATGTGCTCCCTGCACCCTTTGCAGGTCTGGTCGAATGGCTTCTGTAAAATGAACATACACCCCCGTTGCTCTACCTTTTCACCACACTCCCAGTGAAACTTCCAGCTGCTTTCTTTAATGATTTGAAGGCAGCTCTCTCGAAATTTGCATGGCAGAACAAACGGCCGAGAGTGAAGTGGACAACCCTCATACCCCCACACGACCTTGGTGGTTTTGGATTCCTAGACCCCTACCTGTATTACAAGGACATCCAAATAAGGGTGTTACTTGAACACTCGAAGGAGGATCAGCGGACGTATTGGACCTATCTGGGAGATCTGGTAGTAGGACCTCTGAAGGTGAGAGACTATCTGTAGGCTCCCTTTGGATGCATTCCGGCTCTGGCAAGTGAACACCCAGCGACGAGGGCTCGATGGAACCTCTGGAGAGGCGGCATAACTAATAGATCACTCTCATCCTGGCCCTCTCCTTTGACATAGATCTGGACCCGTCATTTAATCTGGCAAAGCGAGGGATGAAACATGCTCAACACTTGTCGAATGGGGGCATCGGGAGCGTGGGCCAATTGCTCGCGCAGGGCCAATTTAAGAGCTTCAAAGAGATGCAAGAGGGAATGGGGCGGGACAGGATCGCGATCTTTGAGTATCTAAGGCTGAAGGGGATATTCACAGAAGCAGGGTGGGTGGCCTCAGTCTCCAGGGACCTTACTTCCTTTGAGAAGTGGTTAGATAGTGCTACGACCCGTAGGGGCCCCCTCTCGAGCAGATATACATTCTTGGTTTATACGCAGGAAATCGGCAGAAATACATTGAAAAGCTTCTGGGTGGAGCTTGCAGGAGATGAGATCAAAGACAAGTCCTGGGCGAAGATTTTTATGATAACATTTCACGGCACATTTTCACCTCAGCCATGGAACACAATTTCAAGATGCTACAAGTGAGGCATAGGAAACCATTGAAGATTCCATGCATGTTTCAGGTGGCCTCTCCCATATATCCCAGAGGTTGCACCCAGGTAGGGTCCCTCTCCCACATGTGTTGGTATTGTCCTGAGGTACAAATCTTCTGCCAGGAACTTCTTAGCTGGATTAAGGAATACTCAGAGACCCAGCTAGGCATGGACCCTCTCCAGATGCTGCTGGAGATTCTGACTAGAGACCAGAATGAATACAGTTTGCCAGGGGTATGCGATAGCACAAAAATGGAAGGAAGGGGAGACCCCCACGAAATGAGACTACTAACAGAAACTATGTAATACCATGATGATGTAGAAACTGACCGCCATGGTTAACAACTACTTGGGGTACTTCCTGGAGGTATGGGGCCTGCTGACGTCCAGGATGGTGGGGGTCAGTCCCTAACTGTTGGAGAGGGGCAGAGACAAAAGCTACTGTGGCACTATACCCAGAAGTGGGAGCCAAGCTGAATCCAAATCTAAATCAATAAACTGGGCAATGAAGGTAAACACATGTGCAGGTCCAAAGTTTTGTTAATAAAGTCCATAAGTAATCATGTTCATTGGTCTCAGTACTCCATTTATTGTTAGTGGAACAGCCGACACGTGTTTCGACCAATCTGGTTGTTATCAAGGCTGTACATTTGTTCCAAAGGACAATGATATAAAACAACATATTAACAAACATAACCAAATAATGTAACAGCAAAATCCTAATACACCCATGTATGTTTGTAAAATAAAGAGAAATGTCATACCGGTGTTCATTGTAAGGTTGAGACCAGAAGAAACATTTGAGAATGATCCAAGAAAAAACAAAATAATAATCCAGTTAATGAGAATTCATTGGACATCGTTAGCAAAGAAGAAAGCACGATTCGTAAATGTGCATGTGGGAAGATGCAAGATACCGTATGTCCAGATTCAAGATGAGCTAAGGAGTTAATATTGTCAAATGAGAAGGTTACCTGAAAATATAACAAATGTAGGCTAAATATAGAGGACAAAGAGTGGATGCCTACAAATTATAGTAAACAGGTTAGAGGCATATTTGCATGTTAGCAGCAATATTTGTTGGCCAAAATTAATAGGTAAGTAATTGAATGCACTACCTAAAGTTGTAGAAAGAAGTGTAGGCTGGCTTACCAACTGGTAAAGGTCAAGCTTGAAAAATCTTAACATTCTAAAAAATAAGATTAGAAAGCCGATTGTAAAAAATTGTTATGTGATTAGTTATAAAGATAGTAATTGAAATTTGCAAAATAATTTTACCTGTAGCACTAATGCTTGGCCAGAAGTTGTGGGGTAAAATGCCCAAGCAAAAGTAAATCAGTCATGGATGGCTAGTTCGACTGGCACATTAATTGCCACATTCTGCAGAGAGGCAGAGTTGCGCGCATGACGTCACACGCATGGTTTGAGTGCGACGTCACATGTGCACGTATTTGCGGATGACGTGAGAGCGCGTCATTTACCTGCGGCCCGTAACAATGTAAACATTAGAATTCTAATCACGAAAATACGAGGTTACCAATATCAGGTAAGTAAATTAAGTAAGAGAAATAGTTTAGTAGGTATATAGTACCCGGTTAGTATATTTAGTTAGATATGATATTAAATAGTCCACATCTGATTTGGTGTGAAAATTCATCATTGCTCTAGATTATGGTGAGATGTGTTTCACATAGGTAAGTTGTGTTTGGCAAGCTATATGTGCAAATTACCACAGCACATTGTGAGATCTGCAGAGTATATTGTACATAGGGCTAAGCAGGGGAGTTGAAATTATAGCTAATGAACAAAGTTTTTCTTGAACAGCACAAAGGTCACTCAACCTGTTTATTGTTGTGGGACATAAATAGTTGGTCCAGGGCTGTCCTTGCATGTCTTTGTTTTTTGCATCCATTTGGTACTATTCCTTCCTATTTGTGGTCCCATGTGTCTGTTTTGGTGTCTACTTGCACAACAGTTGTTGTACATGTGACAATGGTCAGGGACTTTGTTGCTTGTGATGTGTGCTTTTGGGTGTACTACATGGACACTGTGCATTCAAGTTGCTATGTCTGTGTTGGTGATTTTTGCACAGTCATACAGATTAGGGGCATGATTCACAGACCACTTCCCTATGGGATTGCGTCATTATTTGACTCTTCTGTGAATCAGGCCCTGGGGGTCTATCAACCACTTTTTCTCACAAATTGGCTCATACTCAGTGGTCATTTTGATATGGGGTGCAGAGTCTCCGTATTCACAGTATGTATTTAACATGTGGAATCTTGCACCCATACTTGCACGCTCACATTAACATGGATATGTTTCAGCCTGTATTTCACGTAGTCCCACATGTGTACAATAGTATTTAGAGAAGCTGATTGGAATTAGTGAACATGTGCTATTTCTGTGCATGAATGACTATGTCATCAGAATTGAATATTGACAAGTTGATTAATCATTCAGCTCCAACATGTTTTTACTTGTTTATGTATTTTACATATTTGTACATGGTTTCTGCCTCCAGAATAATTTTACTCCCATCATTTCAAATTGGAAGTGATATACTCCAACTTTCAAAACTTATCTATAGAACAGTTTGTGCATTTTGTTTATGTCTAGCGGACACAGACATTTTGCCCTCCCAGAGGTATATTCTCAGGATGTTGTTGTGGGCACGGAGGATAGGCCACAATTCATCATTGATTTGCACCTGTGATGTGACCTCTCTATGTGTGCTCCACAGGGACTGGTTTTTATGTGAAGTATGATTGCGCCATGGCTCGAGTGGCTACGCGTGCTGCATTATGCTGTATTATATCTCATTCCAGCTGGTGGTGTGGGATTCCGCATTGGTGTCATCATGAATGTTGAAGACGGGTAGGCACTGTCCCGTGTAAATGTGTACATGGGTGACATTGTCATTTATTGTCAGGGTCTGTTGTTCAGTGTGTCACATGCATGCATGTGCTTGACCTTTCATACTCACCAACGAGCCATGCATTGCCATGGTTTCCTGATGCCAGGGTCTGGTGCAGTGGTGACTGGTGGAAGCTATCATGTGTGCTGCCAGGGAAATTGACATACACTTCCGTGATGAATCCATTTGCATCACACACTACCTGCAAATTAATGGAGTGCCAGTGCTCACGATTATGGAAGATGTGCTCAGTCATTCGGGGTGGCCATAACGTAATATGTGTGCAGTCAATTGCACCTAGTACACGGGGGAAGTGTGTTGCAGCATAGCATTCCTGGATCACTGTCTGCCTTTCCGCCAGTGTTCGAGGCATATATATGTGCCTGCACACACATGCATGTGCTGTTATGCATTATAATACCTAGTGTAGACAGCAGATTGGGAGGCCTGCGATATCCCACCAACTGTTGCAGTGGTTTGCTGGAAGGACCCAGTTCCAATAAAATTTAGTGCAGTCAGCACTATTTCTAGGGGGTTAAGGGCCTGGGGGCAGAGAGCAGATGGTCTATGATGCTACGCTATCTTCCCACTCCCTGACGAGCTCTAGGATTAGATGGGGCGGGACCAGTACCTGGCATATACCTGGTCATCCGTTATCCCAAACAGCGTCACACGTGGTGTGATGATGCGTGCCCTGGGCATCCTCCTCCTCCTACACTGTCTGTGCACAATAGTTCGTACTATTGCTGAGTTCAGCATGGCTGTAGACTTTGCTTTGATGTGTGCTGCGTGCTTTATACGCATTGGTTCCTTCGTGAGTTGAAGTTTACGCCTACTATCATGTGGCAGATGGATCAGAGGGTTTGCGTGTGTTTTTTCGTGACACGACGCTCTGCATTGAAATCCATGAATACAGTTGGATTTACATTGAAATGTGTGTGTGATTGCTTAACCGTGGACAGTACCTCAACACGCCCACATTTTCACATGTTCTACCTCATTCTGCATGTTCTGACCCCTATTTGGGTCGTTTCGTAGGCCCGGCCCACACTCTGCTTGGAGTCTCGCACAAGGCGCTCAACCTCTCAGCCAGCCCCGTGTGAACTCCATGCAAGTCCCGGAAAACTCTTACGCAGTTAATTCCATGAATCGACGAACAAGGTTTTACACACAGAATGGCACACAAAGTCACGATTTTCCACGCAAATAATTCCATGAATCAGAGCCATAATGCCCTTGTGTTGTGCCACTCTATAGTCATTCCTCGCACAGCTCTCACTTCTTATTGCTCTTTCAAAAGTAAACGCAGCATCGATGAAGTGCATATTTGATGTATTAAGCAAAGCACTTTGAATGTGGTTGCTCTCTGGCTTTAAAAAATCACCGTAATAAATCAAGCGTTCGTGGCATAACCTACATTCAAAACTAATATTGTTTGCATGCAATGGAATTCTCAAAGAACATTTCTTTGCAAATCGTACTGAGGTGACAGAATTCGTCTCAACAGCAGAAGGAAATTGTGACTTTCTTTCTCCAGGCAATGCAACCTGTTAGGAGACACGATTCCCATGGCCTCAGGCGCACATACTTTATACTATAAATTAGGAATAGTGCGAAGGCTCCCCACGTGCTTATGCTTCACGTCCACAAGGGAGGGAATTTTGAAGCTACTGAACTCTGCCTGTTAATCCAAGCAGCAAATCCACTGCAGAAAATAAGATTATCGGAAACTGCTGAGTTTGCTGCTTCAGGGGCCACCGTCCCAGAAGATCCCCTGACTGGAGTTCCCGATGGATGCCCTGCCACTTTCAGGGAGTGCTCCTCACCACAATCTTTGCCAGAAACAATGGAGCGACATCAAAAGGTGCGCATATATAATGATGTCTGTTAAAAATTCGCATTGCACTAACATTCTGTGTATTCTCAAATGAAACCGTCGGATTAAATGGAATTAATATTCTATTGTAGTGTACTTCAGACTCTGGGTACATTTCGAAGAAGCTTCAAAAACTTCGTAATCACCGTTTTTTGACAGGCAATTATTAGGTTTTTGATATCAGCATAACATGATTGTTCCCACCGCCAGTAACATTAGATTTGTTTTAGTATTCCCCTCTCTGTCTAAGCGCATTTATTTTATTTGTGTGTGTCAGTTTCTATATAAGTATATTGTATATTGATGAGCAGAAAAATAGTTCTAAGCAGTGCGTTTCCTCACTCAAAGGAAACCTGTGCAATTTGACACTTCTATACATACATTTACACCTTTATTAACTGAACCAGCTTCATTTAATTGATTTGAGTGGCATTTTAGTAGACTGTTTGCAAACCGACCGCCCCCCCCAAAAAAAAAGCTGTCCTATGTGTGTTGTAGTTTATGCCTGCAATCATGCGGCAGATGAATCACAGGGTTTGCGTGTGTTTATTAGTGACATGACGTTCCGCATTGAAATCCATGAATACAGTTGGATTTGCGTTGAAATGGGCGTGTGATTGATTAGCTGTGGACTGTCCCTCAACACGCCCACATTTTCACATTCTGCATGTTCGGACCGCTATTTGGGTGGCTTCGTAGGCCCAGCCCACATTCTGCTTGGAGTCTCGCACAAGGCCCTCAACAACTCGCAGGGACATGCCAGCTCAGCACGAACTCCACACAAGTCACGGAAAAGTCCTGCGCAGTCGATTGCACGTTTTTCCACGCAATTAATTCCTTGAATCAGGGCCGTAATGCACTTGTATTGTGCAACTCTAAAGTCATTCCTCGCGCAACTCTCACTTCTTATTGCTCTTTCAAAAGTAAACGCAGCATCATTGAAGTACATATTTGATGTACTATGCAAAGCAATTTGAGTGTGGTTGCTCTCTGGCTTTAAAAACCCACCGTAATAAATCAAGCATTCGTGGCATTCAAAAATAATATTGTTTGTATGCAATGGAATTCTCAAAGAACATTTCTTTGCAAATCGTACTGAGGTGACAGAATTCGTCTCAACAGCAGCGGGAAATTGTGACTTTCTTTCTCCAGGCAATGCAGTCTGTAAGGAGACACGATTCCCATGGCCTCAGGCGCACATACTTTATACTATAAATTAGGAATAGTGCGAAGGCTCCCCACGTGCTTATGCTTCACGTCCACAAGGGAGGGAATTTTGAAGCTACTGAACTCTGCCTGTTAATCCAAGCAGCAATCCACTGCAGAAAATAAGATTATCGGAAACTGCTGAGTTTGCTGCTTCAGAGGCCACCTTCCCAGAAGATCCCCTGACTGGAGTTCCCGATGGATGCCATGCCATTTTCAGCGAGTGCTCCTCACCACAAACTTTGCCTGAAAAACTGGAGCGACATCAAAAGGTGCATCTATATAATGACGTCTGTTAAAAATTCGCATTCCACTAACATTGAGTGTATTCTCAAATGATACAGTCGGATTTCATGGAATTAATTTTCTATTGTAATGTACATCAGATGACTTTGGGTGAATTTCGAAGAAGCTTCCAAAACTATGTAATCACCGTTTTTGACTGGCAATTATTTTTAGTATCAGCATAACATTATTGATCCCACCTCGAGTAACATTAGATTTATTTTAGTGTTCGCCTCTCTGTCTAAGCGCATTTATTTAATTTGTGTGTGTCCGTTTCTATATAAATATATTGTATATTGATGAGCAGAAAAATTGTTCTAAGCATTGCGTTTCCTCACTCAAAGGAAACGTGTGCAATTTGATAGTTCTAGACATGCTTTTTACACTTGTATTTACTGCATTTAATTGATTTGAGTGGCATTTTAGTTGACTGTTTGCAAACCGACCGACCCTGCCACCCAAAAAATGTATTACAACCACATATGTATTTCCAAAGACTATAAAGAAAAGGATGAGACAAATGAACACTGTTGGCCATGCCCGCTTTCAATAATGAATAGGACTGGCAAATCCATGCATGATATTTCCTCCCCAGCCTTTACAGGTGGCTGAAGAGTGAAGAAACTCTGTGGCCCAAGACTCTACACTTCCTTTCAATAATTAAATATTTGCTCCTACCCTCCTTCTCTGTCCAAGGTCAGGGGACATCTTATTCAGTACTGTCATTGATCTTCACAGATGCCTGGGGCATACAGTAACACAGTATTCTTTAGGCCAAGCACCCCGTTTGATGATGGTCTCTGTTCTGTAGGCGCATGCCACACTCCTTTTCTGGCTGTCTGTGGTCTTCCACTCCTGTAGGTCAGACCACTTAAAGAGAAGTCAACCATGTTTCCTATTATGGAAAGCCCTGAGAAGTGAACACTACAGCTGGCACTCATTACAGTGTCCGCCTGATACTAACATCGATGGCAGGTGTTGCCCGTCAGCAGTGTGGGTCCTACCCTACCCCATCTAGAAGGGCTCCATATTAGAAGGTGGTGCAGAACCCATTACCTCATGCGCACGATACTCCTTGGATCAACTTTGTTTAAATCTCCTGTTTGCATTGTCGTAGAGGAATATATGTGTGTTGCACAGGGATGGAACATGAGAAAGGATTGCCTCTTCTATTTGTTTTTGCACTATCAGTGATGTCAATCCGTTGAAATATTAGACCTGAAGTCATTTTTCGAGACAGTATGGTATGTCAATAGTAAAACCTTCTTCGCATTGTGATGATTCTTCCAATGTTAAAAAAATACAGATAACTTGCTCAATGTTCAGTCAAACGTTTACATTTGTAACGCACACAACGAAATTTAAATGTGGCAAGGTATTACAGTTTAGAGAGAGACATTGGGCCTCATTACGAGTCTGGCGGTAACCATGCTGGTAAAACCGGCAGGTTACCTCCTGACCCGTAAACAGTTACCAGCGCCTGTCTTGCTGGGAAACCGGGATACTACAACCCAGGCGGCCGGAAAATGAGTCGCCGGTAATATGTTATTCCCCATACCCATAGAGTTCCTGGCACCGGTAATGACGGTGCTGGTGCTTCCATGAAAGTCTGTGGGCGGGAAGGCACCCACCTGCAAGACTTGCACTTTGCCGGTCCGGAAACAACAATGCCGGTAAGCTTACTGGCACCATTGTTTCCAGACCGACAAGGTTGTAATGAGGCCCATTGCCTCAGTACAGATACTTAATGTGACCACAGAAATACCCTTTTTAAATGTGAACAAAAGGTCGAGCCACTTAAGAGAACTGTGTGCTTTAAAACCAAATTCAGAAGTTATGTCGAGCACCACTATGGGTGTAGAGAGAGTAGGTCATGAGCAGGCAAGGTCGGCCAAAAATCTGGAAATGTCCACTCAGCAGCAGTGGCATTAGTGAGATGGAGGCACTACAAGTCCACTACACATATCTTGAACCAGTACGCACTCCCTGGTTCCAGTCTATGTGGAGAGCAGGAACCAGTGACCTGAAGAGCATATTAGGAGGCATCACATCGAATCTGGACCTGGAGAGAAAAAGATAAAAAAAAGCGTTTTTGAATGTTTATCTTGTACCTGGAAGGGTTTTGTGTCTGCACGTATGCGAGTGGGGGTTTGTGAGTGCCCTTATGAATGAGTGCCGTGAGAATGGTGTAAATGTACGTGAGTGCACGTTTGAATGAGAATGCAGCATATATGTTCAGGGTGCACGTATAAAAGATCAAGCAGGATGCCATATGGGTTCATGACTGGTGAGTGAACAGGTATGTGTGTGCGTGGGTGTGTGTGCATGCACAATGCTGGTGTACATTGGTGCTGGGAGCATGGACATTTTTTTGCAATGGCATATTTTACTGCCATTGTTAGGCAAAGCCAACTTGATGAGTGTTATTGCATGGAGAAGGGCTTGGTGTCAGGAGAGGGTACAGTATTGGGCAGGATACTTGGACATTCTCCTGCTGTGGCATGGCATTTCTTACTTTCATTAATGATGAAGACATAATAAGTGGTCTTACATGTGTTGGGGGAATGTGTGCACCCAGCAAGGACATGGTTTCTTATTGTGGCATGTCCATTTGTTCTAGCACTTAGGGCAAAGCCAGCAAGAGTATGTTCTGACATGGGATCCTGGCATATATTGACAGAGTCATCAAATACATGTTTTCTTATTGTCGCATGGCTTTTATTTTACTGGCATTAAGGGCAAAGCCAAATTGAGTGTTCAAACATGGGTCGGGGGCGGGGGTACATTTTGCATCCTGTATGTTTTCTAACTATGGTATGGCATTTTCTACTGGTGTTAGGGGCAAAGCCAACATGAATATTTTCTTACATGTGGATACTGGCATAGTCATTTATTGGGAGAGCAAACGGTTAGGGAGAATTCTCATTTTATGGCTAATTTCCCTTACACATAGAGTCCCCCAGCAGCTTTGCTGGATTTGAAGGGTTTGTTTTTTTCTCCTGCTAAGAATGAGACTCTTTTTCCCACTCTTAGGCATTTTTGCTATGTGTGTTCTAGGCTATTTTTGTGTTTAATGTCTATGGGCCTCATCACGACTTGGGCGGTAACAGTAACGTTATTAGCGCGGGCGGTATTAGCCCTACCGCCGAACTCCCCGGCGCTAATAGCGCCAGATCACGAGTTCGGCGGTAATGTAAGTACCCATTCCCCACTGAGCCCATTCGGGAATGCCCCATTCCCCATTGGGCTCAATGGGGAATCTTCGCGCTAATACTGCCGGCAGATTTCCCACCAGCGATAATAGCGCGAATTTTCGGCGGATTTCCCCCCAGCTCAGAGCTGGGGTGAAATCCGCCGAAGCCCTGATTCGGCAGACCCTTAAATCTGGCAGTAATAGCGCTGTCGCCGGATTTAACGGTTACCCCCCAAGTCGTGATGAGGCTGTTTTTTCTCACCCCCATAGGAACCATCTTTATCCACATGTGTTGCACAGCACCCTCCGTGCAGTGACACAGGGGTTTCGTAGCGACTACCAACCATAGACTCCATACCCTGGGACTGACTACTGTCTCCCAGGGCATGTAAAGTCCCAATTGACTTTACTAGTCAATTTTTATGAACTAAACCAGTACAACCCATCTTACTATGGAAGTACTGGGAAGGGTTAATAGTTTTTTCCTGGTGTTCATTTTCGAGAGGGTACCGTACAGACCCTCTCTCAAAAGTTTCTGGCTGGTGGCAGTGGTTACTACCAAAAAAATTCGACCGTGAATATTTCCCTATGGGATTTACCCATTGTTCGAGGCTACAACATTTACTGACAGCCTCTAACATACCGCCGGTTTATGTTTATATTAACTTTACTCCGGTAGGTTTTATTTGCCAGAACTTTAATATAACTTCTTTCTCGTGTCTTTCTCTAAACTCCTAACCCAGGTCGGGGATCCTTTGTTCGTCCTTTTGCTGGGCTTCTGCCAAGAAGCCCTCCTTTCGGCGCCACTGAGTCTGGGGTGGGTCCACTGTGTGGGAGGGGGAGTACAACCCCTGGACAGTGTTGCCTCAGCAACCCAGGTCACACTCTGTCCTGATAGGCTGGAGGGTCTCCCGCCAAGATGACCACTCTACTGTGTGAGTGACAGCTAGGCTGTATGAATTGGGATCTTTTCGCATAAAAGCAGGTTCATGAAAACTGGAAGAGCAATACGTCATCACTGGAACTAAGAAGCCGAAGAGGAGAGAAGCCAGAGACATCTGCGATGACGGAACCACCGGTGAAGCCCTGCTGCAGCGTCTCACCACTTTTCTCCACACGATGAGAGAAGATCTTCATCTGAAAGAGCCTTTTTCCCTTGAGCTGGTGGGGCCTACCATTTTGCCAATTGCCTTCCTGGACCTGCCCTGGTCAAATTGCCAGTACCCTGTACTCGGAGACCGGATAGCCAGGGACCAGTCCACCCGGACCGCGATTTAAAGGAGCGTACCTTTTATTCATCGGGCAGCACCGCGTCTGGTTTCATCCCTGGGTAGTGCAGTAACTCGAACCTTCCTCCACGATGAGAGCCTCTCATCCTCTGCTGGATCCCCCGAACTGCAGAAACTACCAGGAACAACCGCCACCGCAGGAGCCACTTCTTCATATTAAGGTACATTGTTCCCCCAGGCCACCCTTTTTGCGTGGTAGTGCTAAAGGTGTTTTAAATCCTTTACCTACCTGTTGGGTTGGCTACCCCTATCTTCTAAACATTGTCTTTCACCTTCTGCATCCACCTTTTCGAATCGTTAACCAAAGACTTGACTGCAGCTACAAGAACATTTTGCTCCTGGGCCCTTTACCCTGTACCACTGACTCTGGCACAGGCCTATTGACTCTGGCTAAATTTGTTACAACTGCCTTCTCTAGATTGCTTCTCATCTAGAACTGTGTTGGTGAACCTACTTCTTATAACCACCTTTTCCTTCCCACCTTTTACACTTGTGAAGTGCCCTTTTGCTCGGTTTTCATTTAAGTATTCTCTATGCTAAAGCATTGCCTTTCCTAAACTTGTTCACAAACTTAGGGGAAGTGTTGCTAGGGTGTGTAAGAAGATATTCCTGGATAACTTGTACTTTCCCTCCCTTGTGAGAAATTGCTCGAGTGCCATTTGTGTTTGGTTTTCACTGTGCTGTTTTGCTCAGTTTTCACTCTTGCTCAAACTTGTCTACAATTAAACTAGGGAGTTGTGTATACTTTTCTTGACTGAATTTAACTTGTTTCATTAACTGTGATGAATGTGTTGAACTAGAAGTGTGTAAAATAAATATATATTATTTTTAATACAAAGCTTTGGTCAGTGTTTCCTTGTACCATATCACTGTAGCCCTATTGTGTAAACCATGAATACTGCTCATCTGCCTCTTGAGATAGTTCTGACTGCTTAGCCACAGCTACCAACTAAATCTTTGTGGTGCGGACTGATACCAAAGGGGATTTATTGCACATACTTGTAATCTTAATCTTGTGTAGTGCTCCTTAAGGGAACCACACAGGATTTTGCCTAACACCAACATGGGCATGTTTTCTTATAGTATCATTACTAGAATTATAGGCAAAGCAAACGTGTACGTTCTTATGTGGTACTACTGAAATATATTGGTGCAGTTAGCATGGATAATTAAGAGCACAGTCAGTATACACATATGTTTTACAGTGGCATATTCTGGGTAAAGAAATCATGAAAAGGTGTTGGAAATTGCTTCTGTGCACTGTTTTCGACTTGTAATGTAATGTCATTTTTCATGCCTTACCTTACAAAAAAATTGTTAACTGTTTTTGGCTTTTTACACATTTTTTCACAGAGGTTGTCCCATAAAATGCACAATTTTAACCCACTATAAACATCATTTTGTGGTTGAATTCAATTGAGACACCCTTCATTTCTCTTGGCTCCCTCTCTACACTCCTGCTTATTCATGTGAAATGGTTACGCCCCTGCAATTGATTGTTTATACCATGTTATTGGTAGACTTAGCTGCATTTAGGCACTGATATTAACAGATGCCGCAAGATAGATTGAAAATATATGTTTCTATGGCTTTACAGAATAATGGTAGGGACGTGATTTTACTTAGTTATTGGGGAAATTAATTCCACAATTTTGGTTTGAAGACAAAAAAGCAACCATCTCCTGTTTCAGCATAGTGGGATGGGGGTATCTTCACAATTGTATTTCTCCTCAGATCTAAGTGATCTCATAGGCTTTTAGAGAGAACTTCTGTCAACAAGATAAGAGGGGCTAGTCCATTGATGCATTTATACATTAGGCAAAGAACGTTAAAGTCAATCCTTTGACTCACCGCATTGTCTAGTGTATTGAGATTTGATATTTTGACACAGGTTTAATGTTGAAGTCCTGAAAATCAATCTGACTGCTGTGATTTGGGCTACTTGAAGTCTTTGAAGCTGATATTTGAGGATGCCTATTAGGGTGGCATTTACATAGGCCAACTTTGAGTTCACCAGAGAGCCTAAGACCAATGAGACATCAGCAGGAGCTAAGAATGGGAGAACAGACGGCAATCGTTGAAATGTATAGTAAACATATTGAACAGTGGCACTGATTTAAACCCATATCAGATTGCCAGTAGCTACCTAAATTCTTGACCTTAGAAGCATATGTAAAAGGTATGCCAAACAAGTGGAGCGTTGGAGGTACTGCCTCTGGATTGTTTATTAAGCCTTTTGGGCCTAACAATATGACTTCCATTTTTGTGGGTTTAAGTTGGAGTCTGTTCAAACTCATCCATTGTGCAGTCTCAGCAGTAAAGTGCAGTGGAATCTCCAATCTGCAGATACAGCTGTGTGTCATCTTTGTAAGAGCGGTACAACAGATTAAAGTTTGAAAACATTTTCATCAAAGGATAAATGTAAATATTAAAAAGAATTGGAGAAAGGGAAGAACCCTATGGAACTCCACAATGAACCTGGGATTCCATAGATATACAATTGTCTAACTTAAGCCTTTGGCAACAATAATTCAAGAAGGAATAAAACTAAGTTAGTACGTTATTTAACACCACTGGCACATTGTAGAGTTTAGTTAACAGAATGTAAAAATCTACTGTATCAAACGCAGCAGAGAGGTTCAACATAATCAACAATGTCATGAACCCCCTAACCATGATTTTCAACAGACTGTGACAAATCTGGAGAATTTTGCCCTTCCCTTTTGAAAACCACTACTTTTAAGGCTAGGGAGATGAGCCAGATTGTCAGAACTCTCCCTAGGGGGTTGGGGAAATGGGAACTCACTGTGAGTCACTCCATTCAGGGGGCCCAAGTATTCCATTCACATAGGGAGCTCCTTACAACGAAAGCAGTGTCTGCATTTATGAGAATCCAAGAAGATGACATTTATATTCAGCCATTGTCAAAAGAATGTTGAAAGTGCCTTTACTTGTTTGGCTAAAGACAATGCTAGTTTCTCCGTGCACTTAACATACACAAATCAACAAAATGCCTGCTCTGGGTCAAAGAGAGAGAATAAAGGCATGATTGCCCTTGAATGGAGGAGGAGAGGAAGCAGTACACAGCAGCAAACCCCGAACTTGAAAACGTCACTGAGGGGCAGGACTGGCTATAGTGCGGAATGAGAAAGGAGGAGGAAGCAGACATCACTGGCAGGGCAGAGAGCCGGCCAGAGTTTTCCAAAGGCAGAAATGAGATGCCCTTCCCTGGACACATGACCATGGGAAAGCCATGGTGTGCTCAAGGCCCAAGAAACTATGCCAATTTCAGAATGAGAACGAGGAACAAGCCCTCCCCTCAAAACATAGAACAAATAACAGAGAAATTCTGTGCCGAGTGTGGAGAATGTCACAGCTGTTGAGCAGATGCTACCTCACTGGTGCAGACCCAACGGCTAAGAACATACCTGCATTTCTCATAGTGAAGGTAGGGGGACAGACCAGGAAAGAAAGGAGAAGAAGGAAGAACCTCCTTAAGTACACAACAGGGGCATAATGTCCAAAGCGGGAGAACAGAAATAAGTAAAAGTGAGGGACACAGGAACTATTGAAAATGGGCAAATGACTCACATAACATTGCGGTCAGGAAACTATGGGGGAACCAGAGGGTCTTGAGATAAATATGGACAATTCACCACCTTCTCCCAATGGCGATCCACCCCCTGTGAGGCTAAAGAGATGAGCATGCTAAACAAGACCCTCCCTAGGAGTCTTGGCAAGTGGGACCTGACTGTGGGTGCCTCCAGTCTTAGGGACAAGGACTCCCATTCCAATAAGGAACTTCCAGTTGAAAACACACTTTCTGCCTATATGGCTGTTGGACAAACGTTGATATCTCTCTCTAAGACTATAACCAACAATGACCCTTCATCCACTTTATTGGCTTCCAGTAAAGGTGAACATCATATGGAGGCCATAATCAAAGAAGACAGACACAATTATTTTTGTTATTTCTGTTTTTATGATGTGCTGAAGATCACTGTGGACTGCTAATGGAGTAGAGACTCTTATGGAGGGAGGAGAATCATTGCTTCTCAGAGTCCAGCCTCTGCTGAGTTGATGTCCTTGAGGGGTAGATACAAGTACACCTAGCGAAAAAGCCAGCAGGTGGCATGGGAGAAGCGATACCCACTAGCTAGATGCTGAGAAGCGGGTGCTCTGAACGGGCAAGAGGCTCCATTCAGAAGAGAAACGGAATGGAAAGGAAACTGTCTTCCCTTGTGGCATGACCACTAGAGAGCAGTGGTCGGCCTGGTGCTCGACATCCAATGTCAAGATGAAGGATAGGATGAGAGTTTGGATCCGCGAGCTCCACACTGCAAGTGCCTTTGCCGACGAGATGAGTTTCAACAGGGAAGAAAAAGCTCCCAAAGCGAGGAAGAGAGTGAGGACCACAAACTTTGGTTTCCCAAAACCAACAACAGTACGAGAGCCTGAGGAAATGGATTGGGCATATGATACAGATAAAATGGAGTGAAACAGATGCAAACATTGTGTATCAAGACTGGAGAAGCCGCCACCAATAGTGAGAGAGCCTAAGAAAACAGAACAGGCACACTACCCAGGTAAAGCAGACTGGAAGAAATACAAATATTGTATATCAAGGCTGAAGAAGCTGCCAACAGTGCAAGAGTCTACAAAATCAGAGTGAGCATACGAACCAGGTAAAAAAGAGTGAAAGAGTTACAAACATTCTATTTGAAGGCTGGAGAAGCCACCAACAAATCTAGAGCATAAGAGAACCAAATGGGCAAATGGCCTATGCAAACCCCAATGAAAGGGATATGTGGCTATATGCCAAGGTTGGGAAAGCTAATCAACATATGAGTAACTTATAAAGTGAGACAGATATACGTCCCACGTGGAACAGAGGGAAAGGTGTATGTTCACTCTGGAACAAGGCTACCCCAGCCAACCAGGAAACAGGAACCTGCAATACCCAACTGGACAGACCCCCTACGTTTATTAAATTGAACTAAGAAACAAACACCCTGCCAAAGAGTCACAAATCTTTGGGGAGTCCCCGGTGCCAAGAAGGTGGGAAACAGAGAAGTGTGTGGAAGGATTTGACCACTGATAAAAATGTGGATAAAGGTACTGTGAGGAGAATTCTTCTTTTCCAGGGTTGGGGGGGAAAAAGCAAGAGAGAAGATATATGTGTTTTTAACTGATTGTGAACTTTATCACCTCAAAGTAACTTTTGAGATGGAGAATAAGTCACATACGAGTTGACTAGGCAGAAGATCACTCTGAGGTGGTTGTGCAAGCTTCCCTTTTTCCTTTGAGTTAGATTTTCTAAAGTGGTAGTGCCAGTTAGTTATTTAGGATCTGGATTAATAACTCTTTATTTTTTGGACTTCGGTGAGGACCCTTAGTTTTGTTTTAAAAGGTAGGGAACTTCCCTCGTAGCGATAAGATCAGATACGCATTTCCTTTTTAAATTTAAATAAACCACATTGAAACATGACACATTGTAGTCTGAGTCTTGCTTCTGCTTCACTGCAGTCACCATTGGACAAGTGAAATACAAAGACAAGGTAAATACAGAGCTGAGCCCAACACATACCTAATACGAGGAAATCCACTGATGAGGTATAGAGGGATTAACGAGGTATCCCTCCACCTAAGACACCTTGGACATTCTGAGCCCGATTCATGGAATAAATCTGCACTGAAAACAGGGTGCTTGCATGCAAAACACGCGCAAGAGCCTGTTTACCGATTCATGGAACACATTGCGCGTGCCTTACCTGAGACCTGCGCGGGTCCAACACATCACTGCGACACCACGAACGCCTTGCACGAGACGCCCAGTGAAGGCGCACACCGTCCAGTGCACACACCTCAAAAGGGGGTGGAACACATGGAATGGGGAACAACAAGCATAAATGTGGGCGTTAGGAGGGAAGTACCACAGGAAAATACTCACAACTCCCACACGCACGCCAACAACACGTATTCATGGAATCGACCAGGGTCCACCTACGCACTGCAAAAGATGCGCAACCCCTGAAACACGTACGCCACACAAAGGCAGGCGTAAGTGTCACCGCGTACCAAAACCAATGCATAAAAGTGCATGCAAAATTTAAACACGCTCATACAGCTATGATGAATGTACATTTCTCGCAGCAGTGATCGTGGGACACCGCAGGAGGATAGTCAGGGCACGAATTTTCTAACCCAGGACCAGCCTTTTTGGGATGTCTGATGACCAGGTCTATGACAGGTATGGGTTTCCACCTGATATCATCTTAGACCTGGTCAGGGAGTGGGAAGATGACCTCACATCACCCACCCTGTGCTCCCATGCACTGAGCCCCTTGTCAAAGGTGCTCAATGTACTGCACTGTTTGGCCACTGGCTCATTTCAGCAGACAACTGCCATAGTCTGTGTTATTTCACTGGCCACACAGTCACAACGTAAACCAGGTGTTGGCAATCATGACTTCATGCCCCTCAGTCCGCAGGCACATATACATGCCCAGAACACCCACAGAAAGGCAGGGTGTGGTCCAGGAATTCTATGCGGTGTTGCACATCCCCAAAGTGCTTAGTGCCAATGATTTCACCTATGTGGCCCTACGTCCACCTAGGGCCACAGAGCACATCTATCGCAATTGCAAGCACAGGCATTCCATCAACGTACAGGTTGTATGTGATGCCAAGGGAATCATCACCTCTGTATATGCTAACTTTCCAGGGTTCGCCCACAATCATTTCATCTACAGAATGTCACCCCTACACCAGGCCCTGGAAGCTGGGAGGCATGGCAACACATGGCTCATTAGTGAGTACATGTGGCCCACCAGCCTACCCTCTGAGCACCTACATGATGACGCCAATACGGAACCCCACCACACCACCCCAGGTAAGATACAACGCAGCACACATTGCAACTAGGGCCATAGTGGAGCGTACATCCAGAGTGCTAAAGTCACACTTTCACTCCCTTGACCACTCTGATGGACAGCTACTGTATGCACGACCAGTAATGTGCAGGATCATAGTGGCAGCATGTGTCCTGCACAATGTTGCAACACAGCGTGGCGTACCGGTGGTCATGGTGGTGCCTCACATCCCCAACCACATGCACGACCGCTGCGCATGGGAGGGGAAATTGCACATGGCAAGGCTGCCTGTACCCAGATTGTGGCACAATTTTTCACCTAAAATCCAACCCCTGTGGAGTGCACACAGCCCTGGCACATGCCAGGCCAAATAGATGATGACAAAGGGAAAAGAATCTGTCCAAGCCTTACCACCCTTAGAATGTGACCTCAGAAGTGTCACATTGTATGCATTCCCTATCAATAAAAGCTACACAATCTGGCGTGTACAAAAGGGACTCGTGGAAGAAGGAGCTTCATACCACCACCATGCCAAAGCAACCATCTAAATGCTGGTATGTCAACAAAACCCCAACACAATTCATGTTACCTGTCCCAAGCAAAGTTCCATGGTTTGCAATTCCCAAACAAAGAAACAAATGGCCATCACATAACACCAATGTCACAAAGTGATCAACGATCAACAGACCAAGTCCATGAATCAACCCACCATGTCAACCAAACCCAACAATGTACACAGAAACAACAATTGGCCAGTACAACATACCAGACACACAGCACCCAACAGTGAAGCCCTCCTCCCGTGACCAGACACAACTGCACCCGTGCTACAATTTGCTGCAAATTGCGCATGTCATCCTTAGACATACGTGTGTCCCAGACAACCAAATGGATCACCAAATTGCATTGGTAAGCTGTAAGGCCAGCACCAATGAAGACAGACAAGCAAATAAATGAAGTTACCACACCAACAAAGTATGGGACTAAATTCACAAAGCAAAAGGGACAAACAATCATGATTCCCACTAGGGGTGTATACTAGGGGTGTACCGAACTTCGGCTTCGAGTAAGTTTTCGGCCGAATTACGGCTGAAAAAAAGCTATTTGGCTCTGGCTGAATAGTTTCTTGGTATTCGGCTCTTGCCGAATACTTTGACATTCTCATTTGAAAATGCACAATGCACATAAACTCAGAAAGGCAAATATAGACATCAGTTAGCAAAACTGAATATAATTAGACCAGAATAGAATTAAACCAGACAAATTGCTATCACACAGGTGAAAAATATCTTATATAGAAATCTACTCTTTAGGGCATGTTTTGTTACAGATTCTTAGACAAAAAAGGTGTTCATCTTTTATACTTAGCCTGCAACAATACAGTAACATCTTTCCTTTTGGAGAATGTTTATATGCAATGTGCACTTTTTTCAGTTGGAAAAAACAAAGAAAGAAATGTGAATAGATACTTTCAGTTCCTGTCATGTCACTTCCCATTGCGTACGTCATAGTCTCCCTTTTCTTTTTTTAAGGACTTGAGTCCTGAGTTTAACATTATCTGATATTTTATCAGGAATTATAAGTTACATATGTTTGTGTATTGGCGAGAAAGAGTGGCTAGGATAAGTGAAAAGTGAGCAGCATTTGTTTGGGTCGGGTGAATACTTGTGAGATGGTGTTCACGCATTTCAGATTTCTTCTTGACTTGTGTCCTTCATGAGTCGACATGAACCATTTTATTCATTTCTATGTGAGCTGCAAAGAAGTTTCGAAACTCGACCGCATCGACTTTGCAACTGGATAGAGAATGCAATGCATCTGATTCAGAAAGGTAGTCTTTTTGCGTTTGTGAAGCCTACTACTTTAATTGGCACTGAATATGCAACAATCTTCTGTACATGTGTTCCCTTCGTTTTGGTTAAATCTGCTTTATTCGTGGATTTGATACTTTAAATAAAGATGCTACATTAATTACAATGAAGAGAAATAAAAGTATAGAATGCATTTAAAATGGTGCTTTATTTGTTTTTTTAATAAGTGTGTTTTTTGAAGTTTGGAACATGATTTATTAAATAAAGCAACTATTCGGCTTCATATTTGGTATTCGGCCGAATACTAAATATGCTATTTGGTACAGCCCTAGTGTATACACATGTTGGACTTGAGACTGCCCACAGATATTATGGAAGCCCATTGCCAATGAGTAAGTTACTTTCACACAATGCACTCCTTGCAAGCCCATGGAAAGGGGAAGCAGGAGGCTTACATATGTCTGGACCCCAAGGCACAAACAAGGAGGGTACCAATACGAGACAAGAGACAATACTGCATGGGTCCAGCTGGAAACCACAGTGGATGCCTTCGGATGCCACACAAAGCAACACACTGTCACATAAATGAACAATAGATACAAAAAGACAAAAAAGAGAACAAGAGAAAAATTAAAATTGCCCATGTAGGACTTGAGGGTGGGGTGGAGCGCCCAGGAGGGAGGAGGTGCAGGGTGCACACCAACACCCACATGTGTGGATGATGTGTGAAAAAAAACCTCCATGGGTTAATGGGCCACACAGCTCTCAGGGATCAGGAGACCTGTCACTACTGTTGTCATACTCTGGTGGTGCATCTGTATGTGGAAAGGGCTCGGGAGATACACCACATATGCCCCTGGTCTGGTTCTCCATGGCAGTGGCCATGTGGGACTCAGATGCCTGCAGCTGCAACCTTATGGCTTGGAGGTCTCCATGCAATACCTCATGGGATGCACGTAGTTCCTCCGTGATGGCACAAGTTATTAGTCGCAACTGCTTTTCAGACTGCCTACTGCTGGATGCCTCGAATGTAGCCAGTGTTGTCCTGAGGGACCTATACTCCAACCTCACAGCTTCCCTGTGGGCCCAACCCTCAGCAGTCAAGAATGCGTTCCGATCCCTCAGGTCTGCCCATCAGCTCCTGTTGCTGGCCAGCATGTTCCGCCTGTGTGGGCGGCATGTGGACCGCAATGCCTGCTGCTGGTGCTCCACCTGTCTAGATGGGGGGATCATGAAATTGGCCACCCTATCCATTCTCTGAGCCAGCATTTCCTGTTAAGCAGCCTGATGTTGTGCAACAGCATGCATGGACTGCTCCCACACAGTAAAGTCAGTCAATGCATGGCCACCATGTTGCCGGATCCCACGCCTGCCCTGGCCAAGGGAACCTGGCCCTCCATTTGATGGCACTGCCTGTGGCTGCAGGACTGCACCCCTCCTCTGATCAGCTGGCCCAGGCCCAGGAGTCAAGACTGTGGAGTGTGGCCCTGCAGACATAACCACTACATATGGACGCACCAACACTGACTGGCCCTGTGATGGGTTATCCCCCTTCAGACGCTTGGGATGCAACATGATCCACACTCCATGCACTGACCTGTGACATCACAGAGGCATCCATGTCTGTTTCACCACTGGAGCCATAGGCTTCTTCAGAGGCTGACTCAGACTGGGTCATGTCCAGGTTGGCTTGCAAAATCAGTGCATTGTCATGGGCTACCACACCACGTCCTCCACTGGTGGTTAGTCGTGGCTCACTATCCTGTACCTCCTCCACCTCCTCCTCTGCCTCCAGTGCCTCATCACCTGCACATAGACAGAAAAACACAGTCATGGAAACAGCATAGACCATACATATAGCCACCACAATGTCGACATGCAAGACATCAACCTGTCCTGTCACAATCTCATACACGTACACAGTGTCAATGTGTCAATGCAATTGATGGACAGCATGAAAGAAGACATGGACATGTGTGGGAAGGGCAAAAACACATTTGGTGCATGGTGCCCTTGCCTTTTTCTGGACCGACATGACAACTTTGCTGTGACTGTGTATTGTGAACATAGTTTCTGTCAGGGAATGGGTTGGCCACTCAACTTGTTTATCGCTGTGGGACATTCAGATTTGGTCCAGCGCTTGCCTCACATGTCTTTGTTTTTTACATCCATTTGGTACTATTCCTTCTTATTTGTGGTCTCATGTGTGTGTTTTGGTGTCTACCTGCACAACAGTTGTTGGTGTACATGTGACGTGGTCAGGGACATTGTTGTTTGTGATGTGTGCTTTTAGGTGTACTAGATGGACACTGTTGGTTCAAGTTTCTATGACTATGTTGGTGATTTTTACACAGATTAAGGGCCTAATGCCCAGAGCATTTCCCTGTGGGATTGAGTCATTATTTGATGCTTCTGTGAATTAGGCCATGGGAATGTATCAACCACTTTTTCTCACTTACACATTGGCTCATACTCAGCTGTAATTTTGATATGGGGTGCAGAGTCTGCATATTCACAGTATGTATGTAACATGTGCAATCTTGCACCCTGCTTTCACGCTCACATCAACATGTATAGTTGTGAACCTGTACTTCACATTGTTCCACATGTGCACAATAATATTTAGAGAGGCTGATTCGAATTAGTGAACATGTTGCTTTTGATATGCATGAATGACTATGTCCTCAGAATTAAATATTGGCTAGTTGATTAATTTTTCTGTTCCAACAAGGTTTTACTTGTTTATGTATTTTTCACATTTGTACATATGTTCTGCCTCCAGAATAATTTTACTCCTAACATTGCGAAGTGGGAGTGGTATACTCCCACTTACAAAACTTATCTGGGGCTCAATTTGCGCATGTTGTTTTACGTCTAGTGGACACAGACAATTTTGCCCTCCCAGAGGCATACTTTCAGGATGTTGTTGTGAGAATGGAGGATAGGCCCCAATTCATCATTGATTGGCACCTGGGATGTGACTTCTGTGTGTGTGCTCCACAGGGACTGTTTTTTATGTGAAGAATGATTGCACTGGTTGGGTGTGTGCAGCCTAGCCTCGTGCCCTTTGGTCAACCATTTGGCCGCTATGATTTTACATACTACCGGTGGTGCATATAGCAACACCCACCTGAGTGGTCAAGTGAGAGGAACCGTGACTTGAGCTCTCCGAATGTGCCCTCCACTATGGCCCAAGTGGCTACATGTGCTGTATTATATCTCACCTCAGCTGGTGTTGTAGGATTCCGGATTGGTGTCATCATGAATGTTGAAGGCGGGTAGGCACTGTCCCGTGTACATGTGTACATGGGTATCACTGTCATTTATTGTCACGGTCTATTTTTCAGTGTGTCACATGCATTTATGTGCTTGACCATTCATACTCACCAACGAGCCATGCATTGCCACATTTTCCAGATGCCAGGGTCTGGTGCAGTGGTGACTGGCGGAATATGTAGCTATCATGTGTGCTGCCTGGGAATTTGTCATACACTGCCATGATGATTCCATTTCCATCACAAACAACCTGCACATTAATGGAGTGCCAGTGCTTACGATTACCGTAGATGTGCTCCATCATTCAGGGTGGCCACAACGTAACATATGTGCAGTCAATTGCACCTACTACGCGGGGGAAGTGTGCTACAGCATAACATTCCTGGATCACTGTCTGCCTTTCTGCCAGTGTTCAGGGCATATATATATATGCCTGCGCACACATGCACATGCTGTTATGCATGATAATACCTGGTGTAGATAGTGAATTTGGTGGCCTGCAATATCCCACCAACTATTACATTGGTTTGCTGGAAGGAACAAGTTCCAATGAAATTGGGTGCAGTCAGCACTTTTTCTAGGGTTTTAAAGGTGTGAGAGCAGAGAGTAGATGGTGGGTGATGCTAAGCCATATTCCCACTCCCTGATGACATCTAGGATTACATGGGGCGGGAACTGTACCTGGCATATACCTGGCCTTCCGGCATCCCAAACAGCATGATGCGTGGTGTGATGATCCTCCTCCTCCTACAGTGTCTGTGCACGATAGCTCCTACTATTGCTGAGTTCATCATGGCTGTAGACGTTGCTTTGGTGTGTGTTGCATGCTTTATGCGCATTGGTTCCTATGTGTGTTGTAGTTTATGCCTGCAATCATGCGGCAGATGAATCACAGGGTTTGCGTGTGTTTATTAGTGACATGACGTTCCGCATTGAAATCCATGAATACAGTTGGATTTGCGTTGAAATGGGCGTGTGATTGATTAGCTGTGGACTGTCCCTCAACACGCCCACATTTTCACATTCTGCATGTTCGGACCGCTATTTGGGTGGCTTCGTAGGCCCAGCCCACATTCTGCTTGGAGTCTCGCACAAGGCCCTCAACAACTCGCAGGGACATGCCAGCTCAGCACGAACTCCACACAAGTCACGGAAAAGTCCTGCGCAGTCGATTGCACGTTTTTCCACGCAATTAATTCCTTGAATCAGGGCCGTAATGCACTTGTATTGTGCAACTCTAAAGTCATTCCTCGCGCAACTCTCACTTCTTATTGCTCTTTCAAAAGTAAACGCAGCATCATTGAAGTACATATTTGATGTACTATGCAAAGCAATTTGAGTGTGGTTGCTCTCTGGCTTTAAAAACCCACCGTAATAAATCAAGCATTCGTGGCATTCAAAAATAATATTGTTTGTATGCAATGGAATTCTCAAAGAACATTTCTTTGCAAATCGTACTGAGGTGACAGAATTCGTCTCAACAGCAGCGGGAAATTGTGACTTTCTTTCTCCAGGCAATGCAGTCTGTAAGGAGACACAATTCCCATGGCCTCAGGCGCACATACTTTATACTATAAATTAGGAATAGTGCGAAGGCTCCCCACGTGCTTATGCTTCACGTCCACAAGGGAGGGAATTTTGAAGCTACTGAACTCTGCCTGTTAATCCAAGCAGCAAATCCACTGCAGAAAATAAGATTATCGGAAACTGCTGAGTTTGCTGCTTCAGGGGCCACCGTCCCAGAAGATCCCCTGACTGGAGTTCCCGATGGATGCCCTGCCACTTTCAGGGAGTGCTCCTCACCACAATCTTTGCCAGAAACAATGGAGCGACATCAAAAGGTGCGCATATATAATGATGTCTGTTAAAAATTCGCATTGCACTAACATTCTGTGTATTCTCAAATGAAACCGTCGGATTAAATGGAATTAATATTCTATTGTAGTGTACTTCAGACTCTGGGTACATTTCGAAGAAGCTTCAAAAACTTCGTAATCACCGTTTTTTGACAGGCAATTATTAGGTTTTTGATATCAGCATAACATGATTGTTCCCACCGCCAGTAACATTAGATTTGTTTTAGTATTCCCCTCTCTGTCTAAGCGCATTTATTTTATTTGTGTGTGTCAGTTTCTATATAAGTATATTGTATATTGATGAGCAGAAAAATAGTTCTAAGCAGTGCGTTTCCTCACTCAAAGGAAACCTGTGCAATTTGACACTTCTATACATACATTTACACCTTTATTAACTGAACCAGCTTCATTTAATTGATTTGAGTGGCATTTTAGTAGACTGTTTGCAAACCGACCGCCCCCCCCAAAAAAAAAGCTGTTACAATAAAAAGTGCACTCATCTGTAAAGATCAGCAAAGTATTACAAGCACATATGTATTTCCAAAGACTATAAAGAAAAGGATGAGACAAATGAACACTGTTGGCCATGCCCGCTTTCAATAATGAATAGGACTGGCAAAGCCATGCATGATATTTCCTCCCCAGCCTTTACAGGTGGCTGAAGTGTGAAGAAACTCTGTGGCCCAAGACTCTACACTTCCTTTCAATAATTAAATATTTGCTCTCACCCTCCTTCTCTGTCCAAGGTCAGGGGACATCTTATTCAGTACTGTCATTGATCTTCACAGATGCCCGGGGCATACAGTAACACAGTATTCTTTAGGCCAAGCACCCCGTTTGATGATGGTCTCTGTTCTGTAGGCACATGCCACACTCCTCTTCTGGCTGTCTGTGGTCTTCCACTCCTGTAGGTCAGACCACTTAAAGAGAAGTCAACCATGTTTCCTATCACTGTGGAAAGCCCTGAGAAGTGAACACTTCAGCCGGCACGCATTGCAGTGTCCTCCTGATGCCAACATTGATGGCAGGTGTTGCCCGTCAGCAGTGTGGGTCCTACCCTACCCCATCTAGAAGGGCTCCATATTAGAAGGTGGTCCAGAACCCGTTACTTCATGTGCACGATTCTCCTTGGATGAAAGTTGTTAATATCTGCTGTTTGAGGATTATATGTATGTTGCACAGGGAAGGCACATGAGAAAGGATAGCCTCCTCTTTTTTTTTCACGATCAGTGATGTCAATCCGTTGCAATATTGAACTTGAAGGCGTTTTTCGAGACCGTATGTTATGTCAATGGTAAAACCTTCCTCTCATTGTGATGATTTGTCCAATGTTAAAAAAAATTACAGATTGCTTGCTCAATGTTCAGTCAAATGTTTACATGTGTACCGCACACAACGTAATTTAAATGCGGCATGGTATTACAGTTTAGAGAGAGACATTGGGCCTCATTACGAGTCCGGCGGTAACCATGCCGATAAAACCGTCAGGTTGCTGCCGGACCTGTGAACAATTACCGGTGCCTGGCTTGCCAGTAAAACCGGGGTATTGCAACCCTGGCGGCCATAAAGTCAGATGCCTGTAATATGTTGTTCCCCATTTCCATAGAGTCCCAGGCACCAGTAATAATGGTGCCGGTGCTTCCGTGAAAGTCTGTAGGCGGGTGTTGGTCTGCCCGGCAAGTCAGACCTGCTGGGCGGGAGGTCACTTTCTCGCCAGACTTGTAATTTGCCGGTCCGGAAACAACAGTGCCGGAAAGCTTACCGGCACCATTGTTTCCAGACTGGCAAGGCTGTAATGAGGCCCATTGCTGGGGTACAGATGATTAAAATGACCACAGACATGTAAGTGATTTCAATCCAGCGCTCCAACTAAGTCAATGCCTAGTATGGGATGCCCAATGGAAACCTTTATTTATATATTTTTATGTCAAAAGTTCTTTTAATTCTGGATGATGTACACTTATATAACACCCCTCTCTTTGAATTCCCCTGGTCTCACTGAACCAAGAAATAGGTTTGTTTTGCAAATTAAAAGATTTATTTGAAGAATTGAATAATATAGATATCACACTTTTATAAATATGGATAATATCTGAATATCACACTTATGAATATGAACAATGATCAGCAGTGGGTAATATTACAATGTCAACAATCTCTTTAATCAATTAGGAGTAGGAATAGGAAGAATAATGTAGCAGGGAATAACTTTGTGTGGTTCAAGAAAATGCAATGATAGGAAAGAATGCAACACCGAAAGAAACTTGAAATGAATTCAACCAAAGACAATATAATCACTCTTTCCCCCTGTTGTTACTCACTCACCCCCCATATGCCATATGAAGAGATGAATGAGGGCACACAGGTATCAGGAATAACAATCAACAATTGCAGTTTCAACCCCAATTCCCCCAGCAAGCTTAGAGAGAGCAGGAATTAATTTTTACAGTTCAATTGCTTTTAAATGTGGTTTGAATTGAATGGGAAAAATGCTAAAAGTGATTTTAATTCGCTAAATGGGATTCAGAACTAGTGAGAGTGGCTTTGGATTGGTAGACACTAGCAATGATTGTTGAATGGTTAGCAGATGGAAAACGAAATTTAGAAGTTGAAATCAAGAAATAGCTGTTTTTACATGTGGTGCAATTGAGCCAAATGCGAAATTGCTGCAACTTTTCTGCATGCGGGAAACGCGATTACGGAAAAAATATAAGGAATTGGAATGTTGTGTGGGTTCCTTTGAAAGCTGAGGATGTTAGCTTCAAAATGACATTTCAATTTTGTTTCTAAGACATACGGTTCAAAGGTTACAGAGGTTTTAGAAGTGGTCGATTTTTCTCAAAGGGGGTCAAGATTTCAAATTAAATTGTGCTTTGAATTGCAAACAGGTAGTCTTACACTAACAATTCTCACAGGATTAGATGCATGAGAAAAGATTCAGAATGGACAACAGAGATTCTACAATGCAGTCTGGATATGTTGGAATATGTTGTATGGATTACTTTAAACTAATAGATGATTATGGACAGTTCTACACTAAATACTCACAACTCTGGCTTTGGAATGGAATGGGCCTGTCAAAGATCTGGTCAAAGGTTTGGACTGGACTTCGCTCACCACCAGACAGGATCAGGGCACCTGGACTCTGCTCTGGTCTGCGTGGCCTCTTGGACTGGCTCTGACGGGTTCTGGGTTACAGGTCTGATGGACTGATCTGGATCTTGGGTTCTTGCACAGTTCTTGGCCAGTAGCAGCAAAACAGCTCAGCCAGGCTGTAGGATCAGTTAGGTTAGGCCCCGTGGAAGTTAGGGGTTAAATCAGGTTTGCAATATTTTTAAAGGCCTGCTGAAAAGGGTTCAGCTCTTTGGGTTAGGCCTCTGCTTCAGAGTTCTGAAGTCTGGATCTATGTTCTAGAGTCTGGATCTAGGTTCTGGAGTCTGGATCTTCCTGCAGGGTGCTTCGCCAGTGGATCAGATGATGAATGAAAGAATGTGTGTCTTGCCTGTCCTCAGCAGTCCCTATTTATCCATTTTCCAAAGTGGGTGGGGAGGCTGATACACAATGCCCAACCCTCTAAGGATCTGAAAGGTCAGAGACTTCCCTATCCCCTGATTTGAGAAAGGAACAGTGTTTCATGAGGTGTAATCATGTGTCAGAATGATGCTGACATGTACAATCTAGGGAAGAACCTCCCCATTGCTTTTACCCAGAAAATCTATTTTTCCCCAAAAACATATTTTTTTAATATGCACAACTTATTAATAATACATATACACATCACAGATTGCCTAAGGTATGTTTCTGTCAAAATCTTATCTTCCTATGAGTTTTGGTTCATAAATGACAATTTTACGCGCTTTTGATTGGTTACACATTTTCGGATTGGTACAATTTTTTATACATACATGCACATACCATCTGGGCATATTCCTGTAATTATTCATGTTCCTAACCTGATCATAATTGCTAGAATAGGAACAATTTCATGGTTCAGTCTCTGAATGTTTCATAGATTCCAGATTAGTTTTAAACTGTGAGCTGATTTTTCATTTTAATAATCTCTAATTTTCATATTTTTGTCAGTTTGGTACAATATTTTATAAGTCTTTTCCTTAAACATATATTTAGTACAATTTAAAATCCACATTTTCAGTCTGGCCCGCCTCCAAAGCTTGGCTGAGTCAGAGTGTCACATGGCTTGTCTTCCTGCCAGGGCAGTTGTTGTCAGTCACACCCAAGTTAGCATTTCCATTCAGTTCAATGACTCCATTGTCTCTTTCCCAGAACAGCAGAGGAAGTCTCCTCCCCTTCTCATTAGCATCCCAATGCGATATCCTCTCCTTTTGGTGGGAAGGAACAGGGTGGGGTGTTCTCAGGGGAAGAAAGCCTCTTTGAAGTTTTAGCTGATTCAGGTTATCTTTTGGTCAATTGTGACATAGTTCCTTGTGAAAAATTACAGTTACAAATTTAAAATAAGCAAACAAATCTTCAATTCCAGTCTTTTTCAACATGAAAATCAATGTGTGGCACCCTATATTGCATTTGATGGAAATCCCTTCTTTGGCATAATTAGCTTTTGAGACACAGCTTCTCCTGTCAGATTTAGAAATCGCCACTGTCTGACAGAGGCGAGTAATGGTATTGCACCCATTTTTGACAGATTTCTTTCCAGCAACCAACTTCAAAAGTGGACTTTGTTCAGATAACATACACTTCTGCTGACATTTTATTTATGTGGATTCTTGAAGTAGAATGACGTTCAACACCCAACAGGAGGTTGGATCTTTTGGGTGGTTTGTGAGCCATGATTTTTGCACATTTCGCAACCAAGAAAAAACAGATTTTCACACAGCTCTGTGTTTCTTTTGCAATCAGCCTTGCTCTGTGGGCCGCCAAGTGATGGGTTTTGGCAGTGGTCTCCTGTGTTACCACTGACGTAGGCAAAAGTGGATGGCGGCCTATTTTTCAGATTTTTACTGCACATGTTTGGGTGCTTTTTAGCGAGCAGAATGCTTTCCAGTGGCCATTCTGATGTTCCTGATGCAAGCAATGCACAGTACAGTTGCAGGGCCTGGAAGAGTGAGTTGACACATCCCACAGAAATACTCTTTTTAAATGTGAACAAAAAGGTTCAGCCACTTAAGAAAGAGAACTGTGTGTTTTAACACCAAATTCAGAAGTTTTGTCTAGCACCATAAGGGGGTAGAGGGAGTAGGGCATGAGCGGGCAAGGTCGGCCAAAAATCTGGAAATGTCCACTCAGCAGCAGTGGCATTAGTGAGACTGAGGCACGCCAACTCCACTGCGCATATCTGGAACCAGGAAGCTCTCCCTAGTTCCAGTCTATGTGGACAGCAGGAACCAGAGACCTGAAGCGCATATTAGGAGGCATCACATTGAATCTGGACCTAGAGAGAAAAATATTTTTTTAAAAAAATGTAATGTTTCTTTTCGTGCCTGCAAGGGTTTGTGTCTGCATGTATGCGAGTGGGTGTTTATGAGTGCGCTTATGAATGAGTGCTGTGAGAATCGTGTAAATGTATCTAAGTGCATGTTTCAATGAGAATGCAGCATTTTTGTTCAGGGTGCATGTTTAAGAGATTGAGCAGGATACCATATGGGTTCCTGACTGGTGAATGAACGGGTATGTGTGCGCATGGGTGGGTGTACACACACAATGCTGGTGTCCATTGGTGCTGGCAGCATGGAATTTTTCTTGCAACGGCATCAGATGTCTTACTGCCATTTTTAGGCAAGGCCAACTGGATGAGTGTTATTGCATGGAGAAGGGCTCTTGGGGTCAGGGGAGGGTACTCTATTGGGCAGGCTACCACTTTCATTAAGGATGAAGACATAATACATGGTTTTACATGTGTTGGGGGAATTTGTACATCCAGCAAGGACATGTTTTCTTATTGTGGCATGTCCATTTGTTCTTGCACTAAGGGCAAAGCCAACAGGAGTATGTTCTGACATGGGATCCTAATCAAGGACATGTTTTCTTACTGTGGCATGGCTTTTATTTTACTGACATTAAGGGCAAAGCCAAAATGACTTTTCATACATGGGTCGGGTGTACATTTGTGCATCCAGTAAGTATATGTTTTCGTATTAAGGTATGGCATTTTTTACTGGTGGGGCAAAGCCAACATGAATATGCTCTTACATGTGGATACTGGCATAGTCATTTATTGGGAGAGCCAACATGGGCATGTTTTCTTATAGTATCATTACTGGAATTATAGGCAAACCAAACATGTATGATCTTATGTGGTACTACTGAAATATATTGGTGCAGCTAGCATGGATAATTAAGAGCACAGTCAGCATACAAATGTTTTTTTACAGTGGCATATTCTGGGTAAAGGAATCATGAACAAGGATTGGAAATTGCTTCTGTGCACTGTTTTTCATGCCCTACCTTACAAAAAGATTGTAAACTTTTTTTGGCTTGTTACACAATTTTTCAAAGAGGTTGTCCTATAAAATGCACAATTTTAACCCATTATTAAAATATTTATTGTGGGCTGAATTGGCCTGAGCTACCCTGCATTTCCTTGGGCTCCCTCTCTACACTCCTGCTTATTCATGGAAAATGGTTACGCCCCTCCAATTGATTGTTTATACCATGCTATTGGTAGACTTAGCTGCAGTTAGGCACTGATATTAACAGATGCGGCAAGATAGATTGGAAAATATATGTTTCTAAGGCTTTACGGAATAATAGTAGGGACGTGATTTTACTTAGTTCTTGGGGTAATGAATTCCACTATTTGGTTTGAATACAGAAAAACAACCATCTCCTCTTTGAGTATAGCGGGATGGGGCATCTTCACAATTGTATTTCTCCTCAGATCTAATTGATCTCATAGGCTTTAAAGTCAATCCTTTGACTCACTGCCAGCCAGTGTGCAGTGAATTGAGATTTGATAGTTTAACAAAGGTGTAATGTCAACATCCTGAAAATCAATCTCACTGCTGTGATTTGGGCTACTTGAAGTAATTGAAGCTGACATTTGAGGATGCCTATTAGGGTGGTGAACTGGAGGCTTCCAGCCCTTTAAGATGAGATAGCAATACCCTTGAGATGAATGGGGATGCAGAAGTTACTCACACATCAATAAATGAAACGACTCAAGTAATTGGCAAAAGGATAGCTGTTTTAATGTCAATTATCTAAAACAGGGAGTACAACGGACATCAACAGACGTCTCAGCGTAAGATCTCTCAATGCATCTTAAAAAAAACATTTTTTATAGCAAAAAAATTGTCATTGATGACGTTAACCTATGTATAGATATTGCCATCCTGCTTGGCGAACTACAAAAGCCTATTGAAGAAAGTAATAGGACTATAGGGAACATCTAAGTGTACAATCCATACTTGTTTAAAAGAGTGAAGAAAAGTGATAGGTTTCTTAACATCAGGTGGGGCAACTAAGCCCTCCCCTTAAACAGGTCACTATGAATGTCACTAAATACACAATGTCCCATTGGTTACACAAACTATAGGACCCTTAATTACGAGGGCCCCTACAATTTGTTGGCACTCTAACCTCCGTCAGTACTTTTCCACCTATGTTTTCAGCACGCAGACTGGACTTCCAGGTGCTGGTGAGCTAGTCTTAACCATAGCTTCCCACCGATTAGCATATTCATCTATCATCACCTCAGTGGTCTACTGTCAATTAAGGCTTTGAACTTGTCCTTGGGCGTGTTCTTTGCTCTGGAGAATTCAGGGGAGTGAAGGCACGGTCTGCCCTCATGCGTAGGTGTAACCATCGAGTTCATCTAACTTCATCCTTCCACGTGACTGAAGACCACAAAACCGAGCGCTAGTATACTATTTTCTAACAGACCTCTGATGTCTTCTTTGTTTTTGTCCATGTCTTTTGAACAAGAGTTTTGTTATTTCACACAATTTCGCACGATTTGTATCCAATGTGTGCTTACCGAATCTTGATAAGACCATGGCTTCTTGGCTCATCCAGTCTCACCTTTCTGAGATTCACTCCTGTTAATTCACTTGTTTTTCAACTGCGACATACTGGAAAAAATGCCTTCCCTTTTTAGCCCAGCTCTGCTATAATACATAGCGGAAACATCCATTCTTTACTTACTTCAATGTATGTATGTATATGTTGGCGCATGCCACAATCTATTCACTATAATGCTAGCCTCCAGAATGCTTCACCTGCTTGCATTTCTTTGCATCTGTACATGTGTAAAAGCACTTGATATCTTCATAATTTCTGTAGCATAAGTTTCTTCATCTTGATCCCAAGATGAAGACACCTATCTTCGTTACGTTATTGATGCCTTATAGAATATCTGCATTCTCTAGTCGCTACAACTCTTCTATGTAAGTCATTTCGACTCTGCATGACGTCACCATTCTTCTTTGCCATTCGTTGGTCCAGCTTCTTCCGGGATTTAATTCAAATGGCCATCTTCTGTCTTGTATGCAGGTATGGTTTTCTCAATGGGAACCTTGCTTCCAAGATTCTACTTGGTATCAGTATTTTCACTGGTACCACACGTGTCTAACACTCTGGTTCCCGACATATAGGCAATATGGGCGAAGTGGTTGAGGTGAGGGTACTTAGATTCTTCTCTACAGGGCATTTACATAGTCCAACTTTGAATTCGCCAGAGAGCCTAACACCAATGAGACATCTGCGAAGCTAAGAATGGGAGAACTGACAGCAATAGTTAAAGTGTGTAGCAAACAGATTGAACAGTGGCACTGATTTGAGAATTAAAACCCATATCAGATTGCCAGTAGCAACCTAAATTATTGACCTTAGAAGCATATATAGAAGGTATGCCAAACAAGTGGAGTGGTGGAGGTACTGCCTCTGGATTGCTTATGAAGCCTTTTGGGCCTAACAATATGCATTGTTGTGGGATTAAGTTGGAGTCTGTTCACAGTCATCCATTGTGCAGTCTCAGCATTACAGTGCTGTAGAATCTCCAATCTGCAAATACAGCTGAGTGTCATCTGCATAAGAGAAGTACAACAGATTAAACTTTGAGGACATGTTTATCAAAGGATATAGGTAAATATTAAAAAGAATTGGAGAAAGGGAAGAACCCTGTGAAACTCCATAATGAACCTGAGATTCTATATTTAGTACTTTATTTAACACTCCTGCCACATCGTAGATTCTAAATAACAGAATATAAAAATCTACTGTAGCAAATTCAGTAGAGAGGTTCAACATAATCAACAATGTTATGGCCCCCTAAACCCTGATTTTTAACACATTCTGACAATTCTGGACAATTTTTCCATTCTTCCCTTGGGGGAGCCACTCCCTTTAAGGCTAGTTAGATGAGTCAGATTAGCAAAACTCTCCCTAAGGGGTTGGAAAAATGGGACCTCACTGTGAGTCACTCCATTCAGGAGGACCAGGACATCCATTCACATAGGAAGATCCTTACAACGAAAGCAGTGTCCGCATATATGAGTATCCAGAAGATGGTATTTCATTCAACCATGAACGTCAAAACAATGTTCAAAGTGCCTTTACTTGTTTGGCTATAGACAATGCTAGTTTCTCTGTGAACTTAACAAACATAAATCAACTAAATTCCCTTCTGGATCCTGGAAAGAGACTAAAGGCATTATTGCCCTTGAATGTAGGAGGAGAGGAATGAGTACACAGCAGCGGAGCCCCAACATGAAAACGTCACAGAGGGGCAGGACCAGCTAATGTGGAATGAGAAAGGAGGAGGAAGCAGATATCGCTGGCAGGGCTGAGAGATGGGCAGAGTTTGCAAAACAGAGGCAGAAATGAGATGGTCTTTTCTGGACGTGTGACCATGGGAAAGCCGTGATGGGCTTGAGGCCCAAGAAACTATGCTGAATCTAGAATGCGGTAGAGGAACGAGTACTCCCTCGAAACAGAGAACACACATCAGAGAAATGCTGTGTCAAATGTGGAGAAAGTTGCCGCTGTTGAGCAGATGCCAACTCACTAGAGCAGATCCAACGGCAAAGAACATACCTGGCTTTCTCATAGTGGAGGGATGGGGAGAGACCAGGGAAAGCAAGATGAAGCAGGAAGAACCTCCTTATGTACACAACAGGGGCATAATGTCCAAAGATGGAGAACATAAATAAGTAACAGTGAGGGGCACAGGAACCACAGAGTATTGAAAATTGCCAAATGACACATAGAACAAAGCGGGTAGGAAACCCAAGGGAACCAGAGGGTCCTAAAACTAATATGGATAATTCACCACCTTCTCCCAGAGGGGAGCCACCCACTGTGAGGCTAGGAATGTGAGCCTGCTAAGCAAGACCCTCCATATGGGTTTTGGCAAGTGGGACCTGACTGGGAGTGACTCCCCTCTTAGGGACAAGGACACCCACTCCAATAAGAAACTTCCAGTCCAAAACACACTTTCTGCCTATATGGGTGTTGGACAGACTATGATATCTCTCACTAAGACTATTGCCAGCAATGACCCTTCATCCACTCTATTGGCTTTCTGTAAAGTTGAGCATTGTATGGAGGCCATAATCAAAGAAGATAGACACAATTATTTATTTTTTTGTTTTTTGTTGATGATGTGCTTAAGAGCACCGTGGACTGCTAATGGAGGAGAGACTCTTATGGAGGGAGGCAAATCTTTGCTACTCAGAGTCCAGACTCTGCTGAGCCGATGTCCTGGAGGGGTAAAGTACACCAAGCCAAAGAGCCAGCAGTGGCATGGGAGAAGTGAGACCCGCTAGCTGGAGGCTCCATTTAGGAGAGACATGGAAATGTAAAGGAAACCGTCTTCCTTGGTGGCGTGACCACTAGAGAGCAGTGGTGGACCTGGTGCTCGGCAACTGACATCAAGGACAGGGATAGGAAGAAAGTTTGGATCCCAAAGCTCCACACTGCAAGCGCCTTTGCCAATTTGATTAGTATCAACAGGAAAGCAAACACTCCCAAAGCAGGGATGCCAGTGAGGACTATGAGCTTTGGTTTCAGAGTTTCCAAAAACCAACAACAGTATGAAAGTCTGAGGAAATGGAACAGGCACATGACCCAGATAAAACAGAGGGAACGAGATACAAACATTGTGTATCAAGACTGGAGAAGCTCCCAACAGTGAGAGTGCCTAAAAAACAGAACAGACACACGACCCAGGTAAAGCACACTGAAAGGGATACATACATTGCATATCAAGGCTGAAGTAGCTGCCAGCAGTGCAAGAGCCTACAAAACAGAGCGAGAACATGACTCAGGTAAAAAAGAGTTACACACATTGTATTTGAAGGCTGGAGAAGCCACCAACAAAACAATAAAATAAGAGAACTAAATGGGCAAACGCCCTATGTAAACCCAAATTAAACGGATCGGTGTGCTTTGTGCCACGGCTGGGAAAGGTAAACAACATATGAGGAACTGATAAAGTCAGATGGATAGACATCCCACGTGGAACAAAGGGAATGGAGTATGAACACTGTGGAACAAGGCTAGCCTAGCCAACCAGGAAACGGGAACCTGCAATACCTGAGTGGGCAGAACCCATACATTTATTAAACTGAACTGAGAAATAAACACCCTGCCAAAGAGTCACAGGACTTTGGCGTGTCCCAGTGCCAAGAGGGTGGGATACAGAGAAGTGTGTGGATGGATTTGACTACTGATAAAAATGTTGAGAAAAGTACTGTGAGAAGAATTCTTCTTTTCCAGGGGGGGAGAGAAAGCAAGATAGATGATATATGTGTTTTTAACTGATTGTGAACTTTATCACCTCAAAGTAACTCTGAGGCTGTTGCGCATGCCTCCCTTTTTCCTTTGAGTTAGATTTTCTAAAGTGGTAGGCCTGTTAGTTATTTAGGACTTGGATTAATGACTCTTTACTTTTTGAACTTCGGTGAGCACCCTTAGGTTTGTTTTAAAAGGTAGGGAACTTCCCTCATAGTGATAGGATCAGATCGGCATTTCTTTTTAAAATTTAAATAAACCACATAGAAACATGACCCATTGTAGTCTGAGTCCTTCTTCTGGTTCACTGCAGTTACCAGTGGACAAGTGAAATACGAAGACAAGAGAAACACAGACCTTAGCCTACACAAACCTAATACGAGGAAATCCACTTGCATGGTAGAGAGGGATTAAGGAGGTATCCCTCCACCTAAGACACCTTGGACATTCTATCTTTTAAGGAACTTGAGATTTGTAGTTGCAAAGTGGAAACACGCTTCTTGTTGTTGAACTTTGACAAGACCACAGATAGACCTTGAATCTGAAGCTAGGAGGGACTCCTTGGTATCTCTGAGAGAAGTCAAAGAAGACTTCCAAGGTAAGATATTCCGCCCAATTTTCATTTGTGTTTTCTTAAATGGTCGTGCCAGTTTAAAGGTAAGGTTTAGAGAGAGGACGCCTTTTGTAATTTTGACTACTGATGAAAACCTTAGTATAGTTTAATAGGAAGGAAACTCCTCTTTTAGCAGAAGGGCTAAGAAAGGTGTTTGCTTTAAATTAAATAAATCCTGTAAAAAGCATGTCTTCTGGTCTGAGACCTTCCTCTGGCTCGCCACACATCCAACACTTCAATCAGTGCTGTTGCGGTCCCATGAAATTGGCAAAACCCTGGATTGATATGAGTCTAATATTTGGTGTTTATCTTTGTGAACCTGTAACTGAGATGACACTACTCTAACATCTTAGCTGGCCATGGGAGACCTACGACTAGCAGGTAGTTCTGTAATATTTCTGGGTCAAGGGTATTTTTTCAGTAATGGTGGTAAAAAAGCTTTTTTTTAAAAAAAGAAAATGCCACAGGGACAAACCTCTCCTTCATAGAGAAACTCACAAACGCTGTCATGAAATCACTCAAACACAACGCATCATTTTTAGCAATGTACGCTGGGATTCCATCAGTCACATGTAAGTAGATTTGAGGGTTTGAATTAGCTTAGGTATAGTATCAGGGGTCACGACGGAAAATTCAAAAGGCACTCTGACTGTATTGGTTTCTCCCGCTTTTGTTTCTTCTGAGTAATGTCAAGTTGTATAGCTTCAATCTTTTGCTTAAAACAGACATTGAATGTGTTGGGCGGGAGTGTCCAAAGGGACCAATTTAGAAGATGTACTCTGAGGATTAATAAAATGTATTACTTTAAGAAGAGTTCACAGGGTTTATTTAAAGCAGACGTGATGTTCTAAAAAAAATACCAGCTACCACTGCCCCTCTGCATGAAATTATGCCCCATTTTATTTCCTGCGGAAATGGAAAAATTCATAGTCCTATTTACAGAGATAATTGTCAAATTACAAAACATGTTAATCTAATAATTTTTCAACAAATATGTAGAAGTTTAATTGAAATGTGATTTTATTTACACTAAAATGTGAAGTTAAAATGCAAAATCCCCTTCCATCTGTGGATTCCCCTTCAGGTGAACCCAACTACATTAGCTTCAGCCCCACTTGCTAAACAATCCTGGAAACACTGCTGAACACAACGTTCTTGTGAGGCAACATGGGAGGATGAGCTACTAGTGTGGTGGAATAGTGAAATGTGAAAAACATAATTAACAATATTGTTGAATGCTCAATGATGGATGCACCCGAGAACTCTCAAAAGACTCTATTGGGTATGTGCAGACATCTTGTACTTGAGAGCAACCTGTGCTGGTATTGTTAAAATGCTACCTTGAACCTGACGTATTTAATTTTGGGATTTCCCTCATTTTCATTGGTGTGTGTGTACAATGGACTTGGAGGCCCACACACTCCAATGTTCAGACCCACTTTTAAAGGTGCAATCTGCTTTCACTTTCACATACTGCAGCAGAAATTGTTTATGAGGGTGAACGTGGCTTGCAGCATTAAGCAAGCTCTTGATCAGAATGTGTGAGCACAGGGGTGGATTATGGGTTTAATAATGGGCACAAAGCCAAAGGCTAACTGTTTCTGCTGCACCAGTTGTTGTCGGCCCCAGGTTAATCCAACCAAAGCTTGTTGGGTTCTACTCCATCTGGAAGCCCATATAAAAGTCTTCTGAATACCTAAAAACAAAAAAACACACGTGAGACACTAGATGAAAATCTCCATGCATCCCACAAACAACAAATTACTTATTTTGTGAACAAAGCGTGAGTCAGGTCACACCAAGTCCACATACATACAAAGGTTGCATCAGATTCTCAGCATTTCCAAGCTGATACTTGTGGCACACATTACAGAAAAGGACATGTATACCTTATAGAGAAAATCAGTCCAGTAGACTATACAAACAAGGAAAGAAAGTGGAGTGAATAGAAAACATGTACGTTTTATTAGTACCTGGCGGGGGGGTGAGGGGGTGGCAGCCTCCCAGCCAATAAGGAGGCTCGTAAGGGGGAATTACCACATGGTAATCAGCCTGCTCTGAGCCTTATCATGGCTGGAGGCCGCCATCTTCCCCCACTGGGGATTCAGGTAAGTGTTTTGCTACCCTCTTCCCCCCCCCCCTAGCACCACAGATTTCCCTTCCCTCCCCCAACCCCACTTACCTGCTTTTTTTCTCCTCTTCAGGAGTGGACACACTGGAAACACTTCTGTCTCCAGCAATCCACTTGAAACCTGCGACAGGCCACCATGGAAAGGAAGAAGGGACAACACGTAGTCCCCTCTGTCCTTTCCATGGCGGCCATATTTTTGTTTACATTTTCCTTTATTTTTTTGAATGGCTGCCATGAAAAGGGAGATGGGGCAATGTGTAGTCCCTTTCCCTTTCCATGGTGGCCATGTCTTTGTTTCTTTTTTTATTGTTTTCAATGGCCGCCATGGAAAGGGAAAACAGACTTTGTTTTTCGAATGAAGCCAGAGTGTTTTTCAACAGAAAAAAAATGCTTATGGGCCGGGGTACCAATAGCAATAAGCCCCTTGCAGGGGGGGCATTACCACTTCAGGTAATGCACCGGAGCTTTCGTTAAGGCCCTCACTTTGCTGTAACTATGGGCCCCGGTGCATTACCTGAAGTGGTATTGCACCCCTGCTCGGGGCTTATTGTTTAAATAATGACTTATGGAATAATAGATCAGTGAAGTTTTTCTAAAGTTTGAATAATATGGATGATGATGAACAAAACATCATCCTATCTAAACTTAACAAAGAATAAGAGTGATAAAAGCACAAACATATACTTTTTTGGTCTCTCTCATCACCCCATCTACTCCAAATATTAACACTTTTGGTGAATGGCAAAAATGATTAAAAATGCAAAATCTACAGTGGTGAGACCTCATTCTCTAGCATGAGAAGGGTGAAGTCAGAAGGATTTTTACAGGCTTGACTTGGGAGACAGAGGGTTTCAGTGTCTCAACAACCTGGCAGCAACATGCATCCACATGCTAGTCCGCCGTGTCGAGAATTAATGATGCGAAGTTATAGTGACAGAGTTACAGTCACTATGAGCATGATTGAGGACTTTGCATGCATTGAGACTGCAAAGCCAACAGCGAGTGTTCTCTAACTGTGCCACACTGTTGCCATTTCTAATTTACGGCTAAATGCCTGAGAGCCAAATCGTGTAAATGACATTTAAGCATTGGTATACTTACTTCTGCTGTAGTCATCATTTATCTGCATTCAGCAATACTACCTTAGTGATAAGTGGGCCAAACGTTCCTCTGTTATGAATGACCAGTTAAGATGCAAAGCACTGCCACTCTTACTGCGGTACTGCATTCACTCATTAATCCTGCTGTTCTATGGATTTAGTGGCTGCAGATTTTTAAAACCGACATTGGGGCACTATGAGGGACTGATAAGTTGGCTTCACAAAAGAAAGCAATGGTACTACATTCCCTAGCGTTCAAGGGACAACCCTTAAACTGTGAGCACTAGCGGAGGAAATACTTTGTACATGGGGACTAGCTTATCTTTGCATACCATGGTGGGGGCTAGTGAAGCAGGAGTTTGTAGTGGCAGTTGCATGAAGAATGGATAGATGAAGTGGCTCATGAAAAGGAGTATGATGAGGGTGGATTGTGTGCTATAGTGCCGTGAAAATATCTAGAAACTTCGATGGATTGTTGGGGGCATGAAATGTACGACACTTAGATGTATTGTTGGTGGCAAGAGATGTGCTATGCTTAACTGGATTGTTGGAGGTCGAAAATGTGTCACACTTAGAGAGATTGTTGGGGGCAGGCCATTTTTCACACTTAGATGGATTGTTGAGGGCAGGAAATCTGCCATGCTTAGATGGATTGTTAGGGGTAAGAAATGTGCTACACCTAACTGGATTTTTGGGGGTAGGAAATGTGCTACACTTAGATGGATTGTTGGGGCAGGAAATGTGTAGCTACTAATGAATTGTACAAAAAACTCACCATTCTGAATACTCCCCATCAAATTGTGTACTAAACACAACCATACTTCTACCACACCATAAACCGCACAACTTCACAACACCCAACATGAAACCATACCATGCACAATCATACCTCAACACCACATGATGGCTACCAAGCGAAAACACATGTATGCTCAGTGTATCATTTCTCCGAACTGAAGCTGCCAACAGCATATCAAAGCTCTCTTGCTCTTCTCCCCATCAATCCCACTAACATACTCCCCAATCCTTCTTCCACTGCAGATATGCCATAGCACCAACACACCACGCAAGTGGCAAGAGTGTGTGGTACAAGACCCCTTAACATTAACATTAACGCCTCTAGTTGGAGCCCCTGAATGGAGACGAGATGAGAACGCTGTTTTTCTTGAATCTACGATACACCTAGAATACAGATTTGGAAGTAAAGGGAACATGGCACTATGCAAAATTCATGTTTATACCATCTGGCAAGGCACACATGTTATGTCCCTCCATCCCTATGGCATTTAGTAATATAGCTTTATTTTGAGCCTTTTTTGCTTGTTGATTACTGCATTGTTTGAATGAGAGAGTACATTACTTTGGATGAATTCAAATACCACACCTAATCAATGCTCAGAGTTATGTTAATTGTAAATATTAATAATAGCAAGATCCAGAAAAATTCATCCAAAAAAGGAAGTTAGTGTGACAAAGACTTCGAAATGTTGAGGTTCATGTAAGAGACAATACTTAGGAGAAAAGACAAGTAGTCCTCCATACAGAAACATGATATACAGACCATGAAAAGGAACAAAACGTCAGAAGAAAGTCACAGTCCCTTGCGTGCACAAGTCAGTCAAGAAAGGAACATTCCTATGATCGCTTCATGCAACCAACGAGGGAGTGAGTTACATTTAGCCAATGGCAACATGTGCCCTGCATGTTGACATGGATACATGGGATGTGGCCAGGTTGGTCACTTTGGGATGGTATGCCACAAGCAGTTTAATACAATCACATCAGTACTGAATGCATCAGCCAACGAACAAGTACTTAGTCTTGAATGAAGTCAGTCCCCCAGCCTAAAGTCTTCTTCCTCAGAACACTTGAGTGAATGTCAATAAAACACAGTCTGCCCTCTTACCGCCTTAAAATAACTAATGAAATTGTACAAATGATTAGACCATTGAGCCCATTGAGGTTTTAGAATAGTTTAGCCCACTTATCTTAGTGTAGAAACAGTCATCCAACAGCCTTTGAAGGGGCCTCTGAGGGACCCTCGGATGTGAAACAAGGCACAATCACCACACACGAACTGATACACCAGACACGAGGTTGTATTTCCAAAATGTAGGGTTTATTGCAAAAACAAATAGTCTCAGTTGGCCAAATGGTCCCATGCCACGCATGTGTCTAACAGACCTCGGTGGGCGCAAGAGCGCAAATATCGTACATCAGTTACATATATACAAAATGAGCATCTCACAATCAGTAATGACACATTTTACACATTCAATGCCGCCCCTAATTCATTCCCTTTGAAGTGGAGGCAATGATTGACAATGGTGACGAATATGACATTTTAGATTACCATATTTAGTATTAGTTTGCGATCTCGATTTTACAGACACTATTCTTTATTTGTGAGAAAACAGTGCTTCTGTTTTCATGGACAAGCTGTGCGCAGGGGGACTGGTACATTCCAGGCCTTACTATCTGCTGGTTTTGATTCACGCTTTAGAAGTCAGCTTGCTCTCCAGGGGCTCACAGCGCTCAGAAGGGGGGCCGTTAAGAAGAGCATAGTTCAAATCCTTTAATATTAGTTTCATACGTTGCTATTCTTTTAAGGAGACTCACTGGCTTCCGTGTACTGATAAGAATGCCTTACTCCCCGCTTCCAAGGATATATGAAGGAGGGAAACAGGTGTTTCTGTCTGTCTCCTCGCGCAATGTTTCAACATGTCTTTAATAACCTTGGACCATTGAAGCGAAATAATATCTACAGCAAAGCAGTTTTACATGAGGCAAAAGTGACGATGTTAAACAGAAACATAGAGAAAATAAAAATGGCGATTCTGGTTACCTTAAAATGGCCGCCCTTTAGTTAATCTAATAGCTACGTAATGAGTAATGAGCATATATTCTTTATACTTTAAATGAAGCGGTTGGCCTTCGGCCAACCAATTATCCTGCATAAGCCTTTTGTTGGAGGGTTGTCTACTTTTCTAGACTGGCAAACCCTCCTCTTGGCCGTATGCCAAACGCTTCATCCATAATTGCCTCTTCCTCCGTCGTTCTGCTCTCGTCGTGTTTGTCGTGAATATCTCCTGCCGAAGCGCTTGTTCAGTTGTCAGAGAGTTCGATAAATGTCTACAGTTCCTCCATGCCAGTTCTCGTTCAGCCTGGATTGCTTATCTGTTCGGTAAGATTCCCTTGCATTTGCACATTGCTCTAGAGTTTCAGAGCAGCTGCCTTTGTACCATGTGCGCCCCGCTTGTCCGATCGGGTTCCGGACACATGGATTTAGCACCGAGGAGTTGCGTTTGTTGAGCTGTCTAGCTTGCACAACTCTCACGCCACTCTCCTCTAGGCCTCTGGTTCCTACTTCATCCGAGAATAGGAAACAGAGGCAATAAAATCACAAAAAGATGAAGATGTGATCACTCCTTTTTTCTGCTCTGCAGGTTATACCGATTTGCTTCCGGTATCGTGTGGTCTACAAATAGTGTGCGTGCACTTCCGGTCTCAAGCTTGGAGTCAGCCTGGGGCACAATGGCAGACGATGATGAGTGCCTAGGCGACGATGCAGGCTGCGGCGCAACAGAAGATGGTGGGCGCCACAGAGGTATATGCTTGATATCTTCCAGCAGTGATGCAGAATCTGCTGGACAACGTTGGGGCGCCCTTTACCCTTCCTCTCTTATGGAAATCTCATCAGGCTTTGTTTCAGGATCAGGCAGTTTTTGTGGCAAAGAACTGGCAATTGCATTTTTCGTTTCTGGAGCCGCTGCTGTCTCTTTCTGGTCTTTGTCCCGATCAGTCGAAGTGTCAAATGGCGGTGGGACTTTCTTGGCGTGCGTGGCGTGAATCCACGCTTTCCGCCCATCCACACGTATCGCTGTCTGCGTGGTCAAAATGATTTGGTAGGGCCCACGCCACCTGGGTGCCAGCGATGTTTTCCGCTCATAATTTCTAATCAGCACCCAGGTTCCTGGCTCCAATGCATGTCCTGGACAAGTGTACCTCACTGGTAATGCCTCCTGCACCTGCTGATGAATAAAACACAGTTTTTTTACTAACAAATTACAATAAATGCTGAGTACAGGGTATTCTACCTCTCTCATTCTTTTCGGCTGGGGTGCACACCACACATTCGCCGGTCTTCCCATTATGATTTCGGATTTCGTATGGGGAGAGACCAGTTCTGGCTTGCACTGATATTCGCATAAACAGTAACGCTATTGGCAATGCATCTACCCAAGTTAGCTTGCTGCCTGCACAAATCTTACTTATTTTGGATTTCAGGATACCGTTATGCCGTTCAATAAGTCCGGCACTCATGGGATGCCTGGACCAATGGAATCGCTTATCGATCTGGAGACCTGCACAAATCTGTAATATTACTGCACCTACAAAAGGCGGACCATTGTCCGACCATATGACACAGGGCAGACCGAAGCGAGAGAAATACTCTTTTAGCATTACTTTTGCTGTGCTCATGGCTGTGCAGTCTTTCAATGGATAAACTTCTACCCATTTGCTGAATGCATATATGATCACCAGAACATACTTCAGGTTTTGGCATCTCTCCATTTCTATGAAGTCAATGTGAATCACTTCGAATGGCATAGAGGGAGGTCCGAAACTTCCTGTTGGAGTCACCGTTCCCTTCCCCACATTGTGCTGTAGGCACGTTATGCAGTTCTGTACTAGCCTTTTGGCATTCTTTTTTATGAGAGGATTTTCCCAGACAGTGGCCCAATGTTGGACTATTTTCTTCGCACAGATGTGGGTGGGACTGTGAGCCATTGTTACCACCACATTTACATAAGCATTCAGCAACATCCAATTCCCGCTCTTCTTGTCCACCCAACAACCCTCCAAGTCTTGTTCTGCAGAGCCCTTGGCCCATCCCTGTATTTCGTCGGCAGTAGCTTCTGCCTGCATCTCTCTAACAGTTACAATTCCATTTTCTATCATACAGGGTACTTCCTTCGATTGTACTGTTAACATTTTTGTATTCAAATCAGTGGCAGTTTGCTTTGCAATTCTGTCTGCAAATGCGTTTCCTTCTCCCACTTTGCATGTCACCTTTTTATGCGCCTCACATTTCACTATCGCCAGGTGCTTTGGACACGTAAGTGCAGACAGTAATCGTACAATCAAAGGGCCATGTTGAATTCTAGCCCCATGTGATGTTAGGAACCCTCTTTCGGCCCACAGTCGGCCGAAGTTATGAACCACGGCAAAGGCGTACTGGCTATCAGTGTAGATATTTACGCTCAAGTTCTCTGAAATTTCACAAGCCCTTGTTAAGGCAATTATCTCTGCTGCTTGGGCAGAGTTGTATGGGATTTGTTTACTCTCCACTATGCTTTTTAACGTGGTGATAGCTTATGCGGTGGTTGAAGTGCCGTCAGGTAATTTAAAGCATGAACCATCACAAAACAGTTCTCCATCTGGTTCTTTTAGTGGTGTATCGTGTAGATCAATTCTCCCTTTTGTTTCTTCCTCAGTAACCATCAAGCAATCATGGGGAGGTGATTCAGTCTCATCAATGTTTTCCCCAGGCATTGGTATTAATTCTGCTGGATTCAAAGTGCTACACCTCATGATTTGGATGTGGGGGGCAAACAATACAATTTCATATCTAGTCAATTCAACAGAGGTGAGGTGTTGCCTCTGCGTTCTATTAAGTAGAACATCTACGGCATGTGGCACCATTAGAATTAAAGTGTGCCCCAATACCATCCCTTCTGTTTGTTTCACTGATGCAGCAGCCGCTACAACACCTCGCAAACATCGTGGTAGTGCGCGCGCTACAGGGTCCAGCGCAGAAGAAATACAACCGCACAGCCTATTTCTTCCCCCTTGTTCCTGTGTTAAGACAGCCTAAAAACCTTTTCATAATTCGGTGTGCCCAAAACTGGAGCAGAACTCAAAATGGTTTTTAGCGAGCCAAATGCTTTCTGACATTCTTCATTTCACTGCAAAGGCATCACAGCATCCCTTTTTGTCAATTCCACCATTGGTTTTACAATTAAGGTGAAGTTCACAATCCATTGACGGCAATATGAAGCCATGCCAATTATAGCTCTGACTTCCTTCTGCGTCTTTGGAATAGGCATACCAGAAATGCTCTCTATCCTTTCTGGCATTAATCTTCTCCCTTCCTTTGAAAGTAAGTAACCTAAATAAGCCACTTCTTTCTGACAGTACTGGAATTTCTTTAAACTCACTTTATGGCCATGCATAGCTAGATGGGTCGATAATAAGACAGTACCTTTTTTACAAATTTCTTCTGTGTCAGCAGCGATTAACAAATCGTCAATGTATTGCAACAACACACAGTCTGCCGGTAATTCTAACATGTCTAGCTGTTCTTTCAATGCTCTACTGTATATGCTCAGACTTTCAGTATAGCCTTGTGGAATGCGTGTGAATGTGAATGATTGTCCTCCTAAAGTGAAAGCAAATAAATACCTGCTTTCTCTGTGTACTGAAATGCTAAAGAAAGCGTTCTTCAAATCGATAACACTAAAGTATTCTGCCGATTCAGGGATCATTGTCAATATCGTAGTGACATCTGGCACTAATGGAAATTGGGGATCTACTACTTTGTTTAGTGCACAGAGATCAATTATGAAATGGTACAGTACCTCATTACCCCCTTTCTTATACACTGGAAGGATGGGGCTGTTGCATACACTGCCTGTAATTTCTTCAATCACTCCCAATCTCACCAAATCAGAAGCAATACTTTTCAAGCCTTTCTCCCCTTCTGCTGAAATGTTATACTGTGGAATATGTGGTAACGTCACTCCTTCTTTCAAAACAATTTTCACTGGCGCTATGTTCAAGCATCCCACATCATTGTCATTCATGGCCCAAACACAAGTTGGCACCACACTCAATTCCCCTGTTAAAGATTCCTCACAAATTCAGAAGTTGGCCCACTCTGAGGAGAAATAGTCAAAAATACCCCATCTGGTGTGCAGTGGATAACCGCGCTTAGCTTTTTCAATAGATTCAATCCTAGGAGGTTTTCTCCACAATTCTCTGTCAAAGAAATGGACAATGTTCAGTAAAAGGCCATATTGTCATTGCTACTGGTTTGGACTCAGGATTTATTACTGGGGTGCCTGCAAACCCTACTAAGATATTTTGTCGCCCTGACAGAGGTATATCTGGAACCAAGTGATGATCTATCGAGCACCTCTGTGCCCCTGTGTCTACGAGGAATCTATTCTCTTCATTCCCAGCTTTCATTTCTACGTAGGGTCCTTTCTGATTCACGGGAATGGATACTGGTTCTGACCCCTGTCCTGGGCTGTCCTATTGGGGTAAAAACACATCATCCGAGGTGTAATCACTACTATTACTATAGTATGCACTTGTCTGAGTATCAAAAATATTCCCGTCTCTTCCTCTGTTTCTACTTTGATTGGCCTGATGATTTTGACTCTGAGTAAAAGCATTTTGATTCGGCGCCTGGCCCTGATTTTGTGCACCATTCCCTTGACTATTCTGGTGCTGCTGCATATGGTTTCTATTATGGCCATTTGTTCCTGGATGCCCTCTGTGCTGTCTCCTCTTACCATATCCGCCTCTATTTTGCAAGTGTGGGCATTGTGCCCGCCAGTGTCCTTCCTCTCTACAATATGCACATTGGTTTAACCCCAGAGGCCCTCCATGCATATTCAAATTGCCCCTGCAAAACATGCAAAACATTTCCCCTTCCCCTGTTATGTCCTGCTACCTGCTGAAGTAACACTCTTGTTTTCAAGTTCATTCTATCCTTTGCTTCTCTTTCTTTCTCAGTATTTACCCGGTTCTCATAATATTGGGCCATGTGTAATACTTCTCCTAACGTTTTTGCTTGCCATGCACTTTCTGATGTCATTATCAAATTTTGAATCGGGAGTATTAATCCCCTCACATATTTATCAACAAACAACCTTTTTCCTGCTTCCGTGCTCACATCCTGCCCACTGAAATCTGTAAATATTTCTTCAAATCTGTTAAAATAATCTGTGGCCAGCTCGTCTTTACCTTGAACGCACACAGTCATTTTATCCCACTGAATTCTTTTCTCTGGGACATATTCTTTTAACTTTTGTACTATTTGTGCCGGTAGTGCTAACATATTCATCCGTGGCTGCGCACCCACCTCCTTATTTCTATCCTACAGTATTAAATTTGCCCAAGTGTCGCCATAGGCCATCTCATCATCTACCTTCCTTATTCGTTTCCATATATCCACTGGCAGAATCACGGGGAATATTAAATCTATATCACTCATAGTGAACACTGAGGATTGCAATAAAGACTCTACTTCTTTATAAAAACCTGATGGATTTTTCCGTATGTCAGGGATTGTTTGTTTTATATTATTCACTTCCTGTCTAGAGAAGGGAATGTGCACATATTGGCTGTGTAACATGCTGGAATTACCTGAGTTGGCGCATTGCCTACCCCTGGAGTCTCTACCTTCTGTACAAAGGTAGGAGGCACTTCTCTCATGGGGAATGCCATACTCACTTTTCCTCCCCCCTCTCTCATGTGCAACAATATTCCCAAATCGAGGCATAAAGCTGTCTCTCCTGTTCCCCGTTCCATTGCCCTCTTATATACCGCCAACAGCTCAGGAGGGCTGACCTTTCTCTCGCTTATATCTTTGTTTATCAAATATTCAACCATTGTCTGTAACGCTCTCCTTTTCATTGATAGAGTGTATTCATCAAATATTCCATGTATTTCCATGGTGGTAATACTAGGATCTGAAATCCATTTTAGTGCATCTCGTATACATACTTTTAGCACTGCACTAATTTGCGCTGCTGGTGACAAGAATCGCTGCTGTCTACCCCTCTCAATGTCTTTCCTACTGTACCGCGGTGTGGCAAGTATTTCAGAATATTCTTCATCAAGTTCATTCTTTAATTCAAACAGTCGCTTCACATGCTCTTCTATTTCCTCATCTCTCCCTCTACAACGGGCCAATGCATTCAAATCCAACAATCGCTGACGTGGTAACTTCCCAACTAACTTTTTCCATTGCGCCGACAAATATTCCCCCATGCATTCCAACAATACCTGTTTTTCGTTGCTCTTCCTGAAGTCATGTATTGACGCTAACGTGGCTGTCCCATCATTCTCATCTATATACATTTCTGCCTGCTTTTGCAGCTCACGCTTTCTCTCCTTGCTAATCGCGCTGCGGGTCACTCTCATGCACTCGCTTTGTTCTAATTCGCTTATGGTGGGCGCAGTCGGAACACAATTTCCCCCTTGAGTGGAAGGTGTGGAAGGGGCAGTGGGCACGAGAGAGATCTGCTGGGGCTGTGATGGTTGCAAAACACTCGGGGCTGGCTGACTAGAGGGCGGTACCATTACTAACGCTGCCTGTGTCTGTATTGGAGTTGGGACAGGTTGAGCAATAGGAGGGGGTTGGATGACGGCTAGTGAAGTAATCTTCTTAGTTTCACTTCTCGGGCCTTGTTTTGTCTTGGTTAGTATTTTGTTTATTAATTCGTCTGATGCATGTAACTCTCTCTGTGGATATATTTTTTCAATATTCAACTGGTCGCGTCTATTTGCCTTTCTCAAACTATTGCTCCACTCCTCCTCCTTTTTTTCCTCCACTCTCTCTGCGTTTGGCTTATGCCTGCGCGCATGTTTCTCTCTACTTCTAAATCGGAGCATTGCTTCCCTCCTCCAATCCCTAAGGATATCAAGTGCCGCAGGACGCGCTTTCTTACTTATCAAAACCTTTTCCAGGTTGTCTATCCGATACATCTTAAAACTACTATTCCTCAGCCATTGAAGGTCTTCCTGCTTTCTGATTTGCTTATGCCAAATTTCATAAAACATAATCGCTCCCACACCATACTTCACATACATATCATAAGCCGGCATTCCCCCCGGAAGTGCAACCTGGCCAGTTTCCAAAGATTGTTCGCCGCAGCGGAAAAAACCTGCTAAGGTGGACAATACCCGAGGCATGTTTTAACCTTAACCTTGGCTAATCAAATTTACTCTGGGCGTTTGATTTTGCAAAATCAACTCTCAGCCAATATCAGGATCACTTACGAATCGGGGCACGACTCACCTGATTAGTCAATTTGTCTTTTCAAGACACAATTCGTCCGTATACTGACACAACCAATGACGTTATGTCTGTGTATCTCGGCACTGCCTCGTTTCGGGACCCTCGCCCCCTTGTTCGCTGGCCAGGCACGTCGATCAGGAATCAGGTGTGTGCAGATCTGCAAAGGAATCTCATCACTTTCGCAGGGTGCCCCGGACACCTCTTGATCCTGGCTCGATCGCTCCCGTCCTCGCCGTTCTTGTCGCCTTCATAAGTTTGCAACGTACACGTTGAAACAAGTGGGGGAGGGTCGCTATTCAGACGCCATCTTGAAGGGGCCCCTGAGGAACCCTCGGATGTGGAAACAAGGCACAATAACCACACACGAACCGATACGCCAGACACAAGGTTGTATTCCCAAAATCTAGGGTTTATTGCAAAAACAAATTGTCTCAGTTGGCCAAATGGGCCTACGCCCCGCGACGTGTTTCTAACAGACCTCGGGGGACGCAAGAGAGAGAAAATCGTACATCAGTTACATATATACAAAATGAGCATCTCACAATCAGTAATGACACATTTTACACAGTCGATGCCGCCCCTAATTCATTCCCTTTGAAGTGGAGCCGATGATTGACAATGGTGACGAATATGACATTTTAGATCACCATATTTAGTAACAGTTCGCAATCTCGAATTTACAGACACTATTCTTTATTTGTGAGAACACAGTGCTTCTGTTTTCATGGACAAGCTGTGCGTAGGGGTACTGGTACATTCCAGGCCTTACTATCTCCTGGTTTCGATTCACGCTTTAGAAGTCAGCTTGCTCTCCAGGGGCTCACAGCGCTCAGAAGGGGGGCCGCTAAGAAGAGCATAATTCAAACCCTTTAATATTAGTTTCATACGTTGCTATTCTTTTAAGAAGACTCACTGGCATCCGTGTACTGATAAGAATGCCTTGCTCCCCGCTTCCAAGGATATGTGAAGGAGGGAAACAGGCTTTTCTGTCTGGCTCCTCGCGCATTGTTTCAACATGTCTTTAACAACCTTGGACCATTGAAGCGAAATAATATCTGCAGCAGAGCAGTTGTACATGAGGCAAAAGTGGTGATGTTAATGAGAAACATAGAGAAAATAAAAATGGCGATTCTGGTTACCTTAAAATGGCCGCACTGTAGTTAAACTAATAGCTACGTAATGAGTAATGAGCATATATTCTTTATACTTTAAATGAGGCCGTTGGTCTTCGGCCAACCAATTATCCTGCATAAGCCTTCTGTTGGAGGGTTGTCTACTTTTCTAGACTGACACCTTACCCTTTGTGTAGATCTAAAAAAACAACACCCGTGAGATAATTTGCGATGATTACCCTTTGGCAAGCAAGACTGTGCTAATAATGGTGCATAGAGGCGCAACACTGTTCTCAAAATTAGATTTCAGAGACACCTTACATCAAGAAAAATCTTCAAAATACAAAAGTCATGCATGTGTATTGAAATGTAACAAATGATGAATTGTCATCTGGTACATTTATTTTCCAATGTATGATAGATTAATTACTGCATGAAGTGCAAAATGTTACATATTTTCAGAATAATGGGCCTCATTACGAGTGCGGCGGTTAGGGATTAACAGCGCCTGTAAGGATGGCGGTGCCGTTAACCCCTTACCGCCGCATTCTGAGGTCCCTTAGTGGGTCTGACTAAGGGTTGCTAGTAAAACCAGCCGTCCTTAGCGGGAGCCGGTGAGGGACCAAGGATCTAATAATGGGCCCGCTATTTGCGGGCCCATTATTAGCTCCCTCCCCATTCCCATTGAGTCCTATTGGGGCTCGAATGGGAATGGGGATGGGTTTTTTGAATGGGGATTTACCGGGTCCTCCAAGGTTGGAATGACCCGGTAAGTCCCCATTCAGGGAACCCAGACCCTGGGCCTCATTACACGGAAGGCGGTGATCCAGGGTGCTATTAGCACCCTGGACCATGCCGGTAAATTACCGGCACCGCCTTGGCGGAAAGGGGATTTACCGCCCCATTCCAAGGTTGGTGGGGCGGTAAATCCCCCTTCCGCCATTGCCCTTCCCCATTCCCATTTCTGCCCCATAGGGCTCTATGGGAATGGGGAAGGCGCTAATTACGGCACCGCAATTTTGCGGTGCCGTAATTAGCTCTGAGGTCCCTTAGCGGGTTGGTTTTTAACGCCTGCAAAAAGCAGGCGTTAAAGCACCAACCCGCTAAGGGACCTCGTAGTAAGGCGGTAATGGTTAACGGTCACCGTTACCATTAACGGTGGCCGTTAACCATTACCGCCTTCCGTGTAATGAGGCCCCCTGACATGACTTTGGAGGCAGCCATGGTGCTAATAGCACCATCACTACCCCCAAACTCGTAAAGACCCCCAATGTCTTAATATACAGAAACTTGATGACAACTCACAACGCTTAGTTTGGAACTGTGCTCCAAAGATTTCTACCACCAGGCATACTCCTCTGAAGAGAAAAATCTGGTTTCGATACGAAATCAGCAGCATACTTGAGCTACTAACTCTCGGCAGATGGCATCAAGATATAACACAACTTTTAGCAATAGTTGAAGCTCAAACTTTGACCTCAAATTAAGAATTTAAGTCCTTTCTGGGATTATCTATTAGGGAAAACTTGTACCAGCCATGTCAGAGAACACTGTACCTTTACACACACTCTTTGAATGGGGTCTGAACACAAATGGACAGATTTACAACAACCTGCTTCGAAGAAGTTAATATTCATACACTTATTGCACCATATATTAAGCCATTTGATCCAAGGGTTGAAACATTGATATCAGTTGATGCCAGTGAATATGTTATTGGGGCCACACTGAACTTCTTAGCAGTGATTGTAAAATATATGTTGCACTGTCCATGGGAAGCACAACAATTTAGGGTATTTGAATGAGGGACACAGCTTAGACCTAGGGCCTCATCACAATTCTGGCAGTAATCGGGCACAATTAATACAGAGTGGAAATAGTGTTACCGTCGGGTCATGCAGAGGAATTAGCACTGTATCACAACCTGGCGTGAACGTGCTCCGACTCCGGTGGTAATGCTATTAGCGGCCGGCATTAAAAGCGTGGAAATAAGGGCTACTGCTGATAAAGTGGTACTAACAGCACTACTTCTAGCGATCCTGGCGCTAATATCGCCGGTGCTAATAGTGCCTGCGAAAATTGGGTCACTTACGGAACAGGAAGCACTGCGCCTGCCATTTTAAAAAACACAATCCAATAAATATCTCCACTTTCTGCAACCATCCGGTCCTGGTAAGAAGTAAAAATGTCCAAGGAGAGGATAAGACAGCAGTTTCCAGTATACCCTATGATGGAGAGGACTGCCGCAAGCGGTGGAACGATCTGAGGGTCAGGGTGCGGGGACTGCTGTCCCAACAACGTCGGGAGACCCTGGTGACCGGAGGAGGCAATGTTGAGCCACTGGCCCTTACCACCTGGGAGGAGAAATGCAGCACATTGCTGCACCTCAAAGGGATAGGGGGGGGTCAGCAGTGCGGAGGTGGGTGCCACCAGCCAGGAGGCAGGAGCTGAGTGAACCCCCCGAAATACAAATGCATGCACAAATGACGACCCAGCATGAAATGCCCCAGTGGACAGTGACACAAGTCAGCAGACCATGAAGCAGGGCATGCAAACAGGGCGGAGTGACGGGGTAGTACATTAGCCAACTTCGACAGCAGCCATGGGGCAGGCCACCAAGGGAACCCCTGAGTGTCACTGCAGCAGGAAGGGCAGGCAAGAGCCCTAAACAAATGTCATACGCACCACACCCCTACTGGTTCACACTTTGCCAGCAGGATTGAGGTGCGTGAGCAACCACAACACTGTGCAGCAGTCACACCGGCATGTTGCGGGCCCAGTAGGCTTGTCCCATGTCGGCCTGGCAGACAAGCTACAGGGAAGTACACATCCCACACACCATCTGCCCAGCCTACAAATCACTATGCACAACAGTGCAGCCTGCTGGATGCACAGCAGTGCTGCATAGAGCCATGACAATGCATTCTACTTAGCCACCCCACTATGTGAGTGCTGGCCGGAGAGGGGATGGGTGGCCATGAAGGACCACAAGCATGCATGTCAGATGTAAGCTGCCCCAGAATGGACACCCTGGGTAGGCCACACACAGGCCAAAGAACAGCAGGCCATGGGTCACAAACCCATTGCTACAAGGAACCACATGATGCTTGGCCCACATGCATCCCCCATGATCAACCATGTCCTTTGTCCCTATCTGTGGTGCCACACCCTGTACCATAGCAATTGTGTCTAACCTGCCAACACACATGGGGGAACCATACCTGACAACATTTCCTATGTCCTCTACAGGCACACACGCATCGCCAGAGGCATCATAGGAGGAGGAGGAGGAGGAGGCTGCAGGCCCATCAGGCAGCAGTACCTCAAGGCCCTCAAGGTCTGCCACCACCCCAATAAGGCCCACACAGGCATCACCAAGACAGATGTCCCGGTGTGTTATGAGAAGCAGAGCAGGGTCACGGCAACACCCACACCACAGGCCACTAAGAGCAGTGCAGGACACACTGCACCCACAATGGCAGCAGGAGGCACAGACACTGAGGCCACACCTGCTGGCAGAGTGACTGAGGGCAGCGACAGGGGCACACCAGCCCACTGTCGCCACCTGCCGAAGGGTCTAACTCCCCTGAGAGCCCTCCACACTGCCAGCACCAATGCTCCCGGGAGAGCCCTCCATGCTGCCAGCGCCAGTGCTCCCAGGAGAGCCCTCTATGCTGCCATTGTGCACGGACACCAGAGCCAGATATTGACACTCCTTAATTTGGCTACCCTGAATTCATCCCTGGGCCCGTGCAGAGCCCCTCACCCACAAAGCACACTCCAACATGCAGCATGCTGTTGCGGAGGATTGAGGACATGGCACGCAGACAGCAGGAGATGGAAGAGATTGGCCACATGCACAGCTGTAGGCCATTAGGGACAGCATCCAGGGTGCTACCTGCAGGGTTGTGACTGCCATGGTACAGAACAGGGCCAAAACAACTGCCAAAAAGACCTCCCTGACACTGTACACCCAACAGGTCAGGGAAATGACAGAAGGCGTCTCTGCACTGGCAGCGGTCATCCAGAAGAGCACAGGGGTGCAAAGCCAGCAAAACCTGAGCACAGGCTCCATCCCATCCACCTAAACCACACCCACAGAGCGGTCACAGCAGGGCATGCCGCAGCGACAGTCACAGCTCCTCCTGTGCCCGGAAATCACCAGGTCCGGCAAGGGTGGGGGGGCACGATTGTGAAGGAATCTGGGACACTGATTGTCATGAGTGGCCATGCGGGCAAGTTGATGGTGGGAGGGGGAGGCAGGATCGTGTGATGGGGTGTTGGTGGTGGGAGGGGGTTGTCTGGATTGTGGGATGGGGAGTTGGTGGTGGGAGAGGGGACGGGATATTGTGTGATGGGAGTTGGTAGTGGGTGGGGGAGTGGGATTGTGTGATGGGGAGTTGGTGGAAGGTGGAGGAGTGTTTGTGTGATGGGGAGTTGGTGGGGGAGGGTGATGGGGGATTGTGTGATAGGAAGTTGGTGGTGGGAGGGGAGATTGTGTGATGGGGAGTTTGTGGTCAGAGGAGAAAGGGTGGAGAGTTGGGGCACTTTGTTACATAAAAAAACATTTTACTACATCCATCCGAGGACATTCCTGATCATGTCCTTGTCCTGTTTATTTGCTGGGTGTTGTTACACAGTCGTGCTTGGGATGAGCCATGTGAAGGTATCAAAAGAATCTGTCCATAAGTTCCTGGCGTGCCAATCTCCCATCCCTCATGTCATCTCTGGTAATGGCGAATTTGCCTCAGCCACAGGCACTGCTTCCTCCTCCTCTGTGGGTGGCATGTCAACATCAGGGGGTAGTGGGACATTTCTCCACAGGCAGATGTCGTGCAGCATGGCACAGACAAGCACAATGTGTCCCACTTTCTCTAGAGTTTACACCTGTGCGTTCAAGGCAGCGTAAATGTGCTTTCAGGGGGACAGAGGTACACTGAATGCATGCACAGGTCCTGCTGTGAGCCTGGTTGTAGGCAATATCCTGCAGTGTTTGTGGATCACACACAGGGGTCATTGACCAGGACAGCTGTGGGGATCCGGAGGCACCTGCATGGGGGAGGTACAGGCATTAGACATGGGGTGGGGTGTGAGGGTGGAAACACACTGTATCAGCTCTATGTACTACTTGTGGATTCACATGGACCGTAGGATCTCGGCATGAGTCTATTCCATGTCTGTGTACGCAGTGTCACTTGTGTCATGCATTGTTGGTGCTCCACATGCACACAGTTCCCGTGCAGCAGATGTTATGCAAGGTTTCTGTCAATGACATTTGCAGCAGCAATGGTGGCTGTCATGTGGCAGTTATTTCCAATGTGCATGTTGCATGGTGGTTACCCCATGAGACCCTATGTGGTGCCAACTGGAGGGCATTTTGGGCTGGCCACACATGGGTGTGCGTGTCTGTGGTACTGGTAGGGTGTTTGTTGTGTGGGACAATGTGGCCATTTGTCAGCATGTAACTGGTTAGCACATGTTGCATTGTGGTACCTGTGGTCATGTTAGTGCATATGGTTGCTACTGTATATGTACCACTGCTTCTCCATGCACGTAAGTCCGACATGTGCATGCTCCCTGGCCTGTTCTGTGGTGATGGTGCAGGAGGGGGTGAGGTACATATTTCCCATTCACTTGTCATGCCATCCTTTCAGTAGTCATTTGCACCCTCCTCCCCACCCCCCGTTTGGGCATGTGCTTCAGGGCACATGTGTGCTGGCTTTGCTACAACCACTATCCAGGTCCATTGTTCCCTGTGCCTCTCCATTTATCCTGGCACTGTGTTATTCCATATGACCATGGCATTGTGGGTGGAAACATGATAGTGGGCACATGGGTGAGGTACAGGTTTGGGTCGCAGGTCACATGCACATTCAGGGAGTGGTTGTGCTTGCGGATTTGGTACACTGCTTTGTGGGCTTGGGGACCCACCAGCGCAACATGGGTACAGTCCAGGACAGCTATCACATTTGCATTTGGCTAATGGCATGGAACTGTGCCTTCATGGCATTGACCTGGGCTGGGGTGATAGGCAGTGGGATGTGGCATTGCACTTGCTGCAATGCCACAAGGGTCAAGCACCTGGCCCAACACTGTGCAGAATGTGGGCTGTGCCATGCCATGCATCATGGCCACAGACTACTGGAAAGTGCCAGTTCCAAGGAATTGTAGGACAGACAATGGCTCCAGCAAGTGGGGGGGGGCACAGCTGTCCAAATGTTGATCCTGGTCCCTATGTTGTCATGTAGTGTGGTGGGCAGCTCCATTATGGTCTCCCTGTTGAGGTGCTAAAGGGTGACCAACTGGCTGTCGGTGAGGGTCCTGGGAGAGGGCCTATCCCTGGGATTTGGTGCACACCTTGCTTCGGTTCTCCTCCCTCTCCTCCTCCTCCCCACCTGCCCATGTACTCGCTGTGCCCTGACCTGGTTGTCCTGCCTCTATACTTACAGGTGCAGCATGAGCAGCTGCTTGTCCCAGCTCACATTGGCTAGTGGCAGCATGGGGTTGGAAACAGGGTTTGAGCTAGGGGTGTGCCTTATGCAGCCCTCTGGTATGGATTGGGATCACCTGTGGTTTCATTTCATGCACCTGTGTTCATTTACCTCCAGCTGGAAGAAGCTGGAGGCAACAGCGCTGTGTTTTAAACAGTATTAGCGCCGTTTTTGGGCGCTAATACCACCACACATGGACTTGTGATGCGGCTGTATTTGCAGCTCGTTTGGTCCTCTGTAATAGCGCCGGCTGTAATAGGGCTGGCTAATTTTTACGGTGTTAACACTGACTCATGATCCAGTGGAGCGATATTGGTGGTGCTAATTCTGTTACCGCCATTTGTAAGGCTTAACACCAGACTTGTGATGAGGTCGCTAGAAACAGCATTGCAAGGGAGGAAGTCTTATGTCTGAGAGCAAATGTGTAGTGCAATCAAGCAATGTTCAAAACATGTTCAGAAATCCAACTGATAACAGTGGGCGTGTACACCCTATACACAAACATCAATGAAAAACTGTCAAATCCAGTTATTTTAATGTGCAGGAATGCAATTTCACACATTTAAATGTACTACTCAAGTAAAAATACTAGGAGATTTTTCAAACCAGATGTTGTGATGCAGCGAATACTGACAATGAAATCAAAAACAATGCAGAGGTATGTATGTTAATCATAGTAAGGAGTAAAAAGCAACCAATCCGCATTTAGATGGCTACGCAGACAGTTCCTACGCTGCAACATTATAAGTGAATAGAATTACATGAATTAAATAAACAATATCTCAAAACAAACAACATCAAAGGAATACACACAACGAATTAGCATGAGCATACAAAACAACATTCAGAATGTACATTGTGCAATCTAATCAAATAGTGACATTTGTTAACTGGATAATACATGCAGCCTGTAACTGTCAAGCTAAAAAAAAAAAAAAAAAAAAAAACCTGAGCTGATAACCCTTGGGGTTGTATTTACTCAATAGCTTCAGTTTCGGGCTGCTATGGCTACACAAGGCACACCATTACCCCAACCACTGCCTGCTTCAGGCTGAATGGCCACGGGTAGAATAGCTCAGTGGCAACAGGCTGGTCTTGGAAGCAAGATTATGCAGAGCAATATAGGTTTAAATCCGAGCTCTGCTTTTTTCACATTTCATCAGAAAATGGGCCCAGCCCTCCCCAGGGCGAAACGTTACGAGTATGGGCAGCAAAAAGGTGCGTTGAAAAATGCTGTGGTTCCCAGCCAGATTAAGTGCTCAAAAAGACAGATTGAGTGTGTTAGAATGGATGTGAACTCACCCAGGCACATGACACGTATGATCATATTTAATAACAGAAGATCATTTTTTAATAGAACGCAGAGTACCTGTGCATGTGGTCTCAAGATTTTCTTGGGTTTTTAGGAATGTGGTGGTTTCAGCCTGGAATATTTGTTATATCCCATCATCAAGTCTGTCACTCCGGATAAGCAACCTTGCGCCTGAATGTATGCCAGGGCTAAAAAAGAGGGAAGAATGTAACATGCATGTAGTTGATAGGGTATGCTTAAGGTGTGTTGAGGCACCAATGCACACGCGAGATCAAAAAGCAGAAAAGATGCTGATCGATTAAATCCACGAAGCGACAAACTTTGAAGCATGGATGACTGAACAAGAAACATGCCCATGTGGATGAAAAAAGAATAACTTTTTTTAGAGTTAGATAGGCAAGAGGATCCATTTGACTGTGCTTCAGACAAATGTAGAGAGAGGTAAGCAACTTTGTGGCAACTGACCCTGAACGGTGGCAGGCAATTGAGAAGATACAATGGTGAATTAATCCAAGTCCTTCCGCACTGCATGCACTGTCACACCGATGTAGTGTTGCCGGATGGAATGTGGAACAAATCCTTACCTCATGGTAGGTACAGTATGGGCTCACAAGCTAAACACCTTATGGATGCCCCAGTAGTACCAGTGAAAGCAATCATCTAATGATGCACTGCAGAGGTGAATGAAAAAGCACTGTAGGGCTTTCTCAGCTGGTGCTGCGAGCAAAACGCAAACCATTAGGATAAATGAAATGAAAGATGGAAACGGCAGGCCACCTTGTTCAAGTAGAAAGCTGGTAGCCATCTTGGAACTGTGCTAAAAGAGTTAAAACTAAGCAAGGAATGTTGAAAAGTGTGGTGGAAACCTACATCAAGCCTGTGAAGGATTGTACAAGTGGAGTTATGGTGTCAACCCTGTATACTCAGTTAATTAAGAAACCCAGTTACAATAAAAGAGATGGGAACAGGGTTTCTAAAAACTAACCGGCAATTTGAGAATGAGGCAAGGCGAGTTGACAAGTCATTGTTCGGCAAACATGGCACCATGTAGTGCCCATGTATATAAGTCATCTTGGAAGGAGGAAGGTCCAATGTATGGTCTCATTCAAGCCAGAGCTGAGCATGTCTAATCTGTGGATCCAGTGTTGTTCCAATTTATGTAACCTGCAGATTACTGAAAAGTTGTTGCGCAAATAGCCTCCATTATAAACCAAAAGGTCCTTTGCTGAATTTCCTTTCTCGAGAAAATGTTTGACCAAAGGAGCTTTGGTTTGGTTTGCACATTTTAGTCTTCGATGTATGTTCATTAATCCTGGTACTGGTATGCGTGTTGTCAAACCAATGTACAACAGATCACAAGGGCAGATGATAACATAAATGCTATGATTCGTCTGACACGTAGGAAACAGTTGTAAAGTCCACATACAATCTTTGTAGGGCACTGTGAGCATTTTTTTGGTGAAAGGCCGTGCTGGAAAATAGTTTCATAGGTGATGCCCTTTGGGCAAGATCGTGGGATTACCATAGGTTCTGGTGATTTTAGATGATTTCAAAGAATGCACTCACTAGTTATCTCTCAGGCTGTGTCCCCTTCCGAGAGTAAACAGTAATTGAGAACCAGTAAAGTTAGTAATGTCTAATGACGTCCATTAATTACAGACAAGTTGTTTCAAGCGTATGGTGAATCTGGAAAAGGTGGTGACATAGGCACACGTCTGATTATTTGTGTCCTTATAGAGTTTCCTGGTTGACAAACCCCACTCTCTTGGCCGTTCTTTTAAGTAGATTGAAAGGATAGCCCCTTTAAAAAATCTGTCCATCATCAGATTAGCTTGAACAGTGTAATCTGTTTTCTTAGTGCAGATGTGTCATAGAGGCAAGAACTGACTAAAAGGATGGCTATCTCAGGGGTGTTGGCTGGAGCATTGCAATACAGCATTATGATCTGTAGGTTTAGTCTACATAGTGGTATATAATATGTTGTTGTATGTCGTAAAATCGAGAAAAGCAATCCCATCTTTGCTCAATTGTGCAGTGAAAGGCAGATTGGAAGTGATATTGTGCAGCCACCTTGTAAAATGATGAAAGTCATCGACATCGCCGTGCCAAATACTCAAGATGTCATCAATGAAACATGGCCCTAAGCCTCGAAACAGGCCACATACCTTTAGTGTACATGGTAAGAACCGATTTCACATACTCACTTAACTTTCTAACTTGAGATTAGCCTCATAAGCAGAATATTTACAAGAAACTTCCTTAGATATTCAACACATTGTTATTGTACAAGTTGACTGCATGCCCTGATTGCTTAACAGAGAGGCATGAAATTACACATTTCTGGGAGATGAATGTAGTCACTACCGTTCCAGATGTGTCGGGGAGGGAGTGCAAATGATCAGTGAAAGAGAATGGCAGAGAGACATGGCAATAGATTGATTCCTTAAGAAAGTAGTACATTAATCAATAAGAAATAGGTTAGATGTAAGGTCCCTGGACCCATCTCCTAGAACATACAGTGCAGTGTCCACTGATTTTTTTAATGTTTTTTATTTATTATAATACAGCCTAATATTAGGCTTTATATATGACAAAAAAACAAACGTTATGTGGCTGTGTTACCACCATCATAAAAAAGAAAATTAAGACTACTAGTCACTTTCCCATACTATGGATTAAGTATACTTTTCTTCTTTTGGTAGGATACTCATTGTGGAGCACAGATGGTGGATGGGGCCCCGCGAGCAGTGCTGCGGGTCCCCCTCCCAAGCTTGACAACAGAAACACAGGACGTGCAACACTCCAAGCCAGCACCAGATGCTCATGCTTCTCCAGGGGCTTGCCTCGCACAGCACTAGGTGAAAGATGTAAATATGTGTTGTAATAAAACTTCACGTTTCACCTAGGGTAGAAACAAGAGGGCAGTGTCTGGCTCTTGAGTCCTGACACCCAAATACACCAACCAGCTCAGCGCCTAGCCAGTTATATTATGCACAGTAATGAGACCATAATAAAAACAAGTTCATGCTGTCTCTGTCAACAAATGCCAGTATCCCAACGTACACACGTTCTCTTGTTAGCAATGCCCTTAATGGCTGTAAAAAAACTCCAGACACAGGAAGAAAAGATGTTATTGCTGCTGGCAGAAATGTTTGCCCAACTCCTGCACCACCATTTAAGACTACTCTTCATGCTGACATTTACCTCAATGCAAGGAACAATGTTCTTGTTTGGCTGCGCAAATGCCTCCACCCACCAAGGACATTAATCATGTTGACTTTGCCCTTAACATTAGCAGCACATGCAATGCCACTGTAAGAAAATATGTACTTGCTGTCTGCACATGTGCCTTCACCCACCCATGTAAGAACACACATAATATTAGCCTTGCCCCTTATCTGAGTAAGAAATGCCATATCACAGAAAGAAAATGCCCCACTGTGCTATAAACCCCCACCACAAACCCTTCTCCAAATAATATTTATCAAGTTGACTTTGCCCAAAAATACCAGTAAAACGTGAAAGAAAATGTCCATGCTTCAATGCCCCTTTCCTGGGCCCAAGCCATGCATGCACACATTCAAACCCATTCACCCATCAATCACTTATCCAGCGTCGGCTGATGACATTTTAATTGGAGGGGCATAAACATCTCCTGCAAATATGCCAGAGCAACCGACTGTAGCGAGTGAGCACAAACCAATCAAAGGAATTTGGGGGTTTCCCCCAGACCACCCCGCAAATAAATGTTTTGAATAATGGGTTAAATGTTGCATTCGAAAGCACAACTTTAGTGAAAAATTTGGTAAAAAAGCCAAACAGTTTGCAATTTATTTTTTTAGGTTACCCCAATTCAAAATCCAACAGATTCAACTCACCAACAGTGCAGAGGATCATTTCCGAATGTACTTGCAAGATTCCTTTACCCGCAGTATGTGTGAATTTAAAAACATGGTCACGCTGTCTGTGCCCATACATGACTATGAAAACAATATTTGTAATCGTGAAAACGGGAACTCACCGTAATTAGGGGATGGTCATCCTTTATGCTAGTGTCCAAAAGCTCATAGGTAAGAGATTGCACATCATGTTATTCTGTTACAGGACGTCACAGTAAGAGCCTCATGGTCAAGCGTTCTTTTACGATCAGCAAACCTCAGCTGTAACCAAGATGGCAGTGTATCAGTGTTAGATATGCTATGATGTTACATTTTTCTACCGAGCACCCTACATATTACTAAATTTGTGAAACATATATATAAGTCACCATAACATTGGTGTGCGTTCTGCTCCACTGTTGTTAGATTGCTTTGCACATGCTGGCAGTAATTATACTATAACAAAACATGTCCAGGCTGACTCCGCCCATATACGGCAGTATCCACACGTAAGCATACTACTGTTGCCTTTAACATTAAACATGTAATTCCACAATAAGAAAACATGTCCAAACTGGCTGCACCAAAATGCCAGTGTAGCCACACAATTAAACATATCATGCTTACTTTATCATAGATGCCCAGTCTAAAATGTCATGCCACAAAATAAACAGCTGGACTGCATTTAAAATGCCAATCTAGCCATGTAAGAACACATCATGTTTGCTGTATCATAAATACAGGCTAAAACATGTCATGCCACAATATGAAAGGGGTAGAGTGACTCCAGCAAAATTCCAGTCTAGCCACATAATGAACCATAACATGCTTGCTTTATTATGGATGGTTGGCCATTCAAAAACATTTCGTAGAAGCAAACCCTGCCCCTGAGCCCATTCCTGCCAACATCAGTTCCTCAATGGTCGACCCAGCACAAACACATGTGCACACCCATTCACACAACATTTACTTGCTCACTTACTCACACCATATACATGCTCATAGCACGCAGACCCAGCCACCTGTACAACATACACTCACTCATTCACCCACACATTCCATAATACACAACACACCCTTGCGTGCATGCATACATACATTCATCATTGCCATGCAGCACACTTGTTGTTCTGAAGTCAACAGTGCATACATTTTGACTTCAGAAAGAAATTACTTCTTCCTGACACGTTTTAGGCCCCCCCCCCATAGGACATGGTGCTGCTGCACCTAGATTTCTCTTTCTATAGATGTGAGCGTCGCATTGTAAAGCATGTGCTTGCTCGAGCCACTCCAGCTGTTGCGTGATGAGAGGGAAAAACAGATACCTTGAGGATGCTGTTTTTATTTGCAAAAGTAGCTAATAAAAAAATAAACAATATATGTAATGTCCGCAGAACTCTAAACATATACTTTTTAAAAATGTTACTATGTTCGTACTAATATATATATTTTGGGCATAATACGAATATTGATCTTGTCTTACTTGGCAAAGCACATTATCAAAACGTGAAGCAATCATATACATTATTTTTAAAAGAAGATTATTATTTCATGATGAACAGTCTTGTAGACTCCTTTTGTACTCTTGCAAAATACTCCTATGGGAAAGGGGACAAGTAACACCAGTGTGGGTCCCAATATGCCTTGCATGCAATCAAAGAATGTTAGGCAGAATCATATGCAGTACCCTTTGGGAACACCACACACAAGACTAGAAATGACAGTACAAATTCACCTTTGGTACTAGCCTGCAGTAACAGTAAACACAGTAAAGTGAGCAGTATCAGAAGTTACACAAAGGACAGCAATTACTTGTTATGCTCACCTGGACCCCACAGGGGTGTCGATCGGACCCGGACAGCTGCGGTCTCATTCAACGTGATGCGTAGTGCAGAGATGACTGGCCCGCCTAGTCTTGTCTGCTGGACCCGAAGAAGTATTTTCCTGCAAGTGGAGACAGGGATTAACCACCTGTGGGTTTTAGTGATGGCCTCCCAACTGTTCTCGCTCTCCCCCACTAATCACCTCTGATATCCCCTTAGTAACCCCACCTTATGTTCGTAAAAGATGAACTCTCATTCCTGCGTGTCTTGCAGGGGCGCGTAGATACCAGTTACTTCACTGGTTTGAAGGCTTTGGGAGAGTTCCGGTAAGTACTGACTCGAAGTCCCTGGCGGGATTGGTAAGTATCAAGTTCAAAGAGTTCAATGTGCCCAATGTTCACTCTTGTCCCCTTCCTTCCTTAAATTGCAACTGAGTTCGTGAGAAGAAGGTCTCGTAGCTGCTGCTGGCGTTCAGGTAAGAGTCTTTGTTACCCAACGCTGTCCGGTAACTATTGCATGCGTTAACGTGTTGTTTTTCTCCCTCTTTACAGATGCGGCATATGAAAATGTGGAGAGTTATGGAATAATACCGCCGGTGGTAAATCAGGTAAGTCTATGGTGGTAAGAGGTTGTATTTGTTGATTCCCTTGGCGCACCTTGTTTTTTCTTGTGTCCCCTAGGTGCCGGATTACGGAGAAGAAATGATGGAGACAGTGCCGGATCGAAAGATGCTGTGAGAACTGGTGAGTATGGCGCTGTGCTGGAGCTGGTGAAGCGACGCGTGAAGGACTGATGTACTTTCCAGGTCCGGAGATGAAATGGTTCCGGAATTAGGTGTGGAATTTGAAATAAGTTCATTTTCTAACCTTGTCCTTTTCCTCTTCTTTATTCTAGGAGCTCCGGATTCGAGGCGGGCGTGGCAGAAGACTGGATGCTGGCTGCAGGCACGGGCGTGGCAGAAGACTGGATGCTGGCTGCAGGCATGGTGAGCGTCACGCTGCTGGATGCAGAATAACGCGAAGCATGTGCTGCTGTTCGGTGTGGTTTAAATAGCCTCCAAAGTAGTTCCAGGTAAGAAGTTCCCTAGAGCCACGCCCGAGTAAAAAATAGTCCCTGTAACAAAATAGTCCCATCCAGGCCTCATCAGGACTGATTTCTATGATGAGCCTGGCGCCTAAGGCGCCAGGACTGAACCCAGACAGCCCCTAGCCGGGGCTGCTGAGGTTTAAACAAATGTCTGGATGTCTGCTCCCGGAGCTGAGGGCCTTGGTCCTGATGCCCAGGGCTAGGCATCATGACATTACTATGGTAGAAACACTGACTCAAGTTTTCTGAATAAAAGATTATACATCTATTTACACAATCATTTGTAAAACAGTTCACTAATATAAAGCAGCAGAAAATCACAATCTTAATACACTACACACCGCCCAATGAATTCTGGACAAGTTAAGCTCAAAATGAAGTGTGAGCAAAATGGCACTCCAGCAATTTAAAAAGGGAGGGAAAGACAAGGTTATTCAAAATCAAGCAGCCCCAACAAGTAAGTAGGCAGGGCAATCTAGAAAAGGCTTGCTACAACTAGGATTCAAATCAATAGGCCTGGACCAATGTTAATGGTTCAGAGACTTTGCAGATGATCACACAGTTCAGAGAAGTGTGTGGTTAAGTCTTTGCCAAGAGTTTGAAACAAAGTTGGCCAGAAGAAAAGTTACTTAAAAAAGTAGAGAAGAACAAACCCTTGGATTAGCGAAACATTTCAAACACTTTAACCACAGTCAGACGGAACAAACAACCAGATTTGAACAGTACCTTAGTAGAAGAAGAATGCTGTAGCTGAGGCAGAAGTTCCTGGCAGGTCCTGCAGGCTCACGGTTCCTGAAGCGACTGTCAAACTGACAAGAAGGAGGAAGACTGGAGGGTCCTGCACTGCCCACGGATGAAACCAGCAGCAGAGCAAAGAGATGAATAAAATTTGCGCTCCTTAAAACCCAAAGAGGGTCCAGTCCTCCTGGCTGTCCGGTTCACTGCACCGATGCACAGCAAATTCGACCATGGGAGGGAAGCCTGGCTTGTTGTTTGGCAAACTGGTTGGTCCCACCAGCCCAAGGCAAAAAGATTCCTTGCAGATATTCTGTGTCATCGAAGTGTAGAAGATTCGGACCCACAGCAGGTCTTCACCGGGAGGTTCAGTAGTTGCAGTAGTCCTCTTCCTTCAGCTTCTCTTCGGTTCTCTCTAGCCAGTGGTGACTCTGCCTTCTAAGTCCCAGAGACATGCTTTTTATGCTGTTTTCCCCCATTCACACAGCCTGGCTGTCAATCACACAGCAGGGTGCTGTCCTGGTAGGACAGTCACCTAGCCAATCACATCCAGTCCACCCAGACACTCAGGTGCCTAAGGAGGGCTTCTGTGCAGAAGCCCGCCAAAGGACGGCGAACAAAGGAACCAAACCTGGTTTGGTGCGCAGAGTAAAACACGAGAAAGACCTTTACAAAAAGAAATGGCGAATAAACCCAGCCGGATCCAAATCAAATTAAAAGGGTTCCAGCAGATTAAAGTTTGAGGCTACTAACATAGCCTGAAACAGTACCAAGGCTATTTTTATAGTCGGCGTTAGGAAAAAAATTGCATATACCACTGCCACCAGCCAAATCTTAAAGAAAGGAGAACGAAATAATGTGCCATGAGAAAAAGACAAAAAGGGATAACTATTAACCCTTTCCAGTACTCTATAGAACCTATTTTGTACTGTGTCTGTGAATTTAAAAAGACTCATAAAGTCAATGGCAACTTTACATGTTGTGGGAGACAGTAGTAAGTCCCAGAAAATTGGAGTTTAAAGTGGGAAGTCTGAAAAAGACAACCATGTGTCACTGCACTAAAGGTGCCGTGTGACAAACAGTAAAAAGATGATGCCCAAGGAGTAGGTGAGACTCCAAGGTCTATGAACACAAAAATGTTAAACACACACAGCAAAACACATGAAGAGAGGGAGAAAAAATGCTCATACTCTTAACAGGTGAAAAAAAAATATCCTAGAAATCTAGCAAAGCTGTTGAGGGACTCAGTAGGCAAGGGAAATTAGCCATTCTGGAGAATTCTCCCTAACAAAGAATGTTTTGGGAACAACAGAATGACCACAGATCTTTCCATATGTCAAATATGCCTGTAATAAAAGTGTTGTATGACGTATCACTAAAATATTAGTGCACATTTGTCTTTGTGCAATTATTTTCGCAAAATCAAAGCTAACATTAAAATGTTTGCAACATTGAACAATATATACTAATTAAGACAGTCTTTACATTTCAGTGTGAGAATAGAATTTCTGTCACAGTCACTCCATTGTCTCCAGGGGGTGTCCTAATGTTTTCTTGACCAACACTTACTTTTAGCCTGCTGGGTCTGCAAGAAATAGTGACCCTGTAATTACTGTTTAGTTGTCATTCCTAGGGGAAGAGAACTCATGGTTGGCTTATAACTTTAGCGCTGTCAAACAAACCCACAGAAAACTTTGCAAACAAAGATATAGACCAGTTACTGAAGGATTTTGGAAAGTTTGGTTGGTTTGACAAAGGGGGACACAGTTATAGGGGAAGTTCCTAAAATGTAAAAAAAAATCTGAATTAACTTGAATGAGAAAAAAGATTTTGCTTGCACAGAACTGCTGGATGTAGTTGTCCCAAACTTGTACTTGGAGTGTCAGCCTGGCCCAAATAGCATGCTTTTGCAAATTTGGTGTGAATCTGTCCAGAAGATGTTTTTTTAAATGACAAAAAAACAGATAAAAAATATCTTGGTTTAGTCCACTGACTCTCTTCCCAATTAGGTGCCCATGGATGCCTCTGGACCAATCAGAAGAGGTGCATATTGTTTGCAGACATTCTGTAAAGGTGCAGATTGGTAAGTTGAGTAATGTGAGGTGCATATCATTTTTTAAAAGGACACCATGTTGAATTCGGCAAGGTCAAATGGCTACTGTGAGAGGATTATATTGGCCTGCAACATGGCTGAAGCCTGTAGCCAAGGAATGTTTATGTTGCTCTACCCAATTTAAACTTTGGAGTGGTTGGTGGGGCCTGCAATATGGCTGAAGCCTATGGCCCAGATATTGCGGTCACTGCCCATGGTCCCAGACCATTAATAGTAGCCATGGTCCAATTATGAGGTATATTGGCCACTGGAACTAGCCGCAAGGTTAAGTCTAGTGGATATTGAGAGTGGTTTGGGCCAGTGTCATGGTCTAGCCTCATGCCCTAGGCAATTCAGCCGTAAATTGCATCTTGAGCATCTACTGCTTAAAGTGACACATCGGTATGCGCTGCAAATATATGTTGGTTAAAGGAGCATTATAGTTCTTTCATAGATGTAAAAATAATATTCTAAAAACATACGTACAATGCTGGTACATCATGAAACATCTTCAGTTATAAAATAAATCTTGAAATACAGTGAAAAAACGTAAAAGTATAGGTTATGAATAATTTGCTTCAAACAAAAACCTTTCTAATTCAGTGTCGAACTTTGTTAAAAGGATGTTATAGCTAAGCTTCTCTAATAAAATACCTTTAAAATTCAAGAAAACACCTATTTAAAGAGACATCTGCTAGGATTCAAAGAAGTGTTGTATAATGGCAAAACCCCATTGGAAAACGCTCTGTGAATAGGGCCTATCATGTTTCCCTCACAGAATAGAAAACAACAGAGTGATTTGACAGTTATGATAAACCATGCAACCATATATTTTCCCCCAACAGGGACTGCTCATACTAACACCCGGGACTTCAAAGACAACATCACTGATGACATTACATATGTCAGTAATAATCTGTAACAATCTTGACAGGAGGTTCCCACAAGGGGTTGTTCTTATGCTATTGATACCAACACATGAAGGGTGATAGGTAGGTCTCTCATGAACTAGTTCATGTATCACACAATGGACTTATTTAAACAGAAACAGTCTACTGAGCAATATAACAATGCATTAACCATGACTAATAGCTGTAGCATGGAACATTGAATTAGAATATTCTTAATGTGGTAAATTTGGCAATTAGAATTCTGAATCGAAGCCTATTAGAACCTTGAGTAATGTTAAACTAGAATCCAAGGACTAATTAGCCAAGAATTACTAAACATGTGTAGTTATGCAGATTAGACTTAGAGAGCACCAAACCATACTTATCTGGTGCACAGACAAGTAACATCTAGTAAGGAGGAAAGAAATGAGATATACAGAGAATGAGACTAAGATCAGAGTCTGCCATCATACATATAAAGTAATCAAATTACATTATCTGTCTAGAGCCTGCTTATTGTTACTTGTATGTGTACCATGAGCTCAGGCCAAACCCTAAGGAAACTAAATTAAGAGAATTCCACAACGTTAAGACCTACATATATTGCACCTTCAAAGTATTCTTTTCATAATTGTTACCACAAGCAACTACAAATTAAGCAGCAGCCTTGAAAAGTATCTAATGTATTTGAGTACAATGTGCGAAGTATATATATATATATATATTTTTTTTTTTTCAGTAAAAAAACTTTGTTAAAGGGACGTTATGGTTCAAAGTAAAACCGAAAGCCCCCTGAAGGTAAGCAACCATATCTCATGCCACCACTGTTCACTGCTAAGACTAACACCCAGGACATCACAAATGTGATTGATGACATCCCTGATGCAGGCCTGGCAGGCCGTGTGGTACCCGTGAGCACAGCTCGTCAGATCCACCGGCACCGTTATTAACGGTGCCGGTGCATCCGAGCTCCCATTCCCATTGAGCCCTATGGAGCTCAAATGGGAATGGGGATCTACTGGTATCGGCACCCGCGAAAGGGCAATTAAAAGGTCCGCCTAACTCAGCAGGACCCCCGGTAATTGCCCATTTGCGGGTGCCATACCCGGATGAAACTCCGCCGGCAGCCGTGCCGGTTTTACCGGCACAGCTACCGCCAGGGTTGTAATGAGGCCCACTGTTTCAATAATACCCAAGGGGGTGCTTTGTGTTAAAATGTAAGTAAATTGTGATATATTCAGCAATAATGGTCAAAATTACTAACTGCATAGTTAAGAAACTAATAAAACTGGTCCACATTGGCCAAAATGGTGGTCCATTTTGACTAGCCCACACTAGCCTTTTACATTTTTGGTACAGGCATTGCCCTATAGCCCAGTCCGAGCCTCGCAGCTCATCCATTATGGAGGAGCTAAGGAGTCAGCCCAGTGAAACAGTGTGCACTCCCTCAGCTGCTTTTTCCAGCTGATGGAATGCTCCTGGGCTGGCTGAACTGTCAAAAGGAAAACTGTTTCCCTTTGACAGTTCACTTTAGTTCCCCAGCCGAACATGCTCACTGAGCCATACAAGTGCTGGGGCGTTTTGCTTCGCCAGCATTGCATAGCTCATTGAAAATGTTGACTGGGGCACTGCATGTCTGTATGTCCGATGAGGAGCTCCTGCGCCTCCTCGTACATACGGACAGAGCAGCCTGGAGCAGGGCGTTTCAGCACCCACATGCAGGCCAATGCAGAAGGTACGTTTATGTTCATTGTTTTTATTTAAACATGTGTATGGATGCGTGTATGCTTATGTTATGAGTGAATGTATGGTGATGGATGCTCGTGTCAATGATAGAGTGATTGTGTATAAATGTGTAGCGCCTTGCATACAGACGTAATCATGTTGATTGTGTTAGGCCCAGTGGGGCCCAGGGGACAGGGATGGTATCTTTTTACTGGACATCTATTATAGATGTCCGGTAAAAATGTCATGCCTGCTCCCTGGACCCCCAGCACCAATTGCAAACTGTTTGGCTATTTACCCATTTTTTTGTCAAAAGTATGCTCTACAATGCAACATTTTAACCCATTATTTAAAAAACATTCACAGGGGGAAACCCCCCCGAACCCTCCTTTATTAGTCTTGCTCCCTCATTATGCTCGGTCGCTATGGCATTTTTGGGGGAAATAGTTATGCTCCTCCACTTAAAAAAATCACCAGCCGCCACTGGCCCTTAGACTGTGTTGGAAACGGGATGGGGGGAACCCACGTATTATGGTGGGAGCACAATTGGCGAGAAGCATGCAATAGTGGTAGGAGCAGAGTGGGGAGAGCCCAGGGGTTGTGATGGGGTACGGAGAGACCAGGGACTGGGTAGGAGTGGGATGAAGGAGCTGAGTGACTGTGATGGGAGCAGGTGATGTAGTGCAATATATACTGTCCATTTGGCATTTCTGGAGGGTCCCGACCTGCCCAAATTTTGCTCAGGGGGGCCACGGGCAAAAAAATTGAAGACCACTGGTCTGAGATGAACTGTCCTGATGGCACTAAATCATATGCCCCACCCCTGAGCCTCACATCACCAAACCTAGTGATATTGTCTGCCTTTCTCGGTGACGTTCCTGAGCAGCGTACCCAAACGCGCCCAGTCATCACCTACATGACGTGACGCAGACCCCGAAAATCAACACACAACTTCTCACAACACAGCACGGCACAATTTGGAATACTAAACCGTACTTTAAAAAGAAACAACAAGACTGTACAATTTGTAAAGTACTTTTATTTCACAATAAATGCTCCGACAACATCAAACTATTGCCATATTGAATCCAATTTGAAATTTCTTTCTTCACTCGTGATCTAAAACATTTATCGTGAGTCACGCATTGTTCTTTTTGCGTACACAAGGTGTTCATTTTGGATAAAAGAAGCGCTTGGGCCGCACAGTGAATTCCAGGGCTTTTGCATCAACTTGAGGCTAGACCACCGTAAAGGATGTTATGTTGCTCCTAATCGCTAGTACAGCGTAAGGGCATATCTGCCCTTGCCGATCGTCCCAAAAAACTGTTAAACCCCTCCAGTTGTTCACAAGTAGCTGGAGCTACCGATTAAAAAATCAGTTAGTTGGCATCTGGAATCTATGACAATCACAAAATGGCAAAATGTACCTGTTTCGGAAATATAATAGAAATATGTCTCACTAGCCGATCTTTATTACAATTTGCTTTCAAGAACATTGCGATGTAGTATGATCAACTCTAAACGGGATATGAAAGCTGACCCTAGAATTCTATGTGCTCACACATGGCATTTTATTGAAATATTAATGTTGATCCTAGGAGAACTGAGTAGTGGTCTACATGCATATCAATGCTGGCCTGCCCATCTGGATGGTAAAAAGAACATTACACACAAAGGTTATACTTTCATTGTAATATGCCACACAGAACAAACGACTACAATGTAACCCACAAATAATGCTCAGATTCAGATAATGATAAGTTAATGCTCGTTCGAGTATGAACTCATCCACAATTAAACTTACTTTACATACACCATTTCCATTCTCTTGACGTATCTCACACCGTAAGGCAGATTCAGTTCGCACAATTTTTCATAAACTGAATTTACATGTTCCTTAGTCCACTTTTTGAATACATAACATTATCATATCTTACATTATAACAACCCATCTTCATTCAATTCCTCTCGGAATGGTCCCTTTCTCTCAAGGTCAAAAAACATCTGAACCTTATACTGTGTGTCTGATGTGTGGGTTTCCTGAGCTCGCAAACAAAAATTCAAAGCTGGTGACCTTCACTCAGAATCAAAATACATTCTTACTTTGCAACAACTTGCCACACAACATCCATGAGAACTGTAATTCTCTTGCATGTGCAGGGTAGTCTTTGCATCAGGCAGTGCAGGTGGCTGCCTGAGGTGCCGACTGTAGGGGGCGCCAGTCTGACTCCATTATTACTTAAATTACATTTTAACACAGACATGAATAGCCCTTTCTCTGCTACGCTCTGGGTGTAGCACAACAACATCAATTTATAAACATCAAGTGTCATTGCAAAGTTTCCTTACGCCTTAGCAGTGGGTACTGTATCACTTCTCTGCACAGTGCTTTTAGCCTGCAACCTTCACTAATTTTCAAGTTGATTGCATTATTTCAGTGACAACACAGATGGTGAGGCAGAAACGTAAATGGTGGACTTGTAAACATAGATTGTAAGTCAATCAACCACTTCTTCCGGTCCTCCACAGGGCTGTTCACGAACTTCCTAACTGTTTGCACTTTCGCAACAAAAAAACACCTGTTTTTTGCTTCTTGCAGCCATATCCCATCCCATCCTCATCACCCCTCACCTCCCCAGAGATTATTTGATCAGTTTGACAAGTGCAATGTTATATTTTTCAATATGTTTATACTGCGATGTCTGCTGACACCAAGCACGGATCCAAGATGGCGGGCGTTTCCAAAAATCTGACGCACTTCACGCACTTCGCCATCCATTCAGGAGACACGTCGGATGTCTGCGGACATGACGCGAGCCGATTAGCCAATCGGTGTCCTGCCCGCAGAGCGAACAGGGAAGTGTGTCTGTGGAGCGGACATAGATATCACGATTGTTTTGTGACCTACTTTTTGGTCGGTTTAAAAAAAACTACCGGACGGATTTTCGCCAAATTTACAAAAGCACGCTTTCTGGACAAAGCCGCTGCTCCTGCTGCAAATTTGGTGAAAATCCATCCAGAGGTTTGGGCTGTAGGCATGCGCAACTTTTTTTCCCCATTCAGTCTATGGGAAAAAAATACATTTTCGGACCCCCCTATAACTTTGCCCCCCTGGACCAAACATCACCAAACTTTGCAAATAAATTCAGAGTGGGCCATATACTTTTTTTGCAAAGTTTGGTGTGGATTTGTCCAGGGGGAGCGAAGTTATAAGCCGCCCAAAAAGTGTTCTTCCTATGGGATTAGCAACTTAACCATAACTACACGGCCACTACCGTGAATTTATTTGTTTAAGTGGCATTACTAACTGACTAACTGGGTTTTTACTTAGCCTACAGCTCACATCTTCCTCTTATGATAAGCCTGACTGCTCTGCCATTCTACCAAGGTTCCATGAGTAGTACAGACGGATACTAAGAGTTGGGGACCTGTATACCACTGGGAAAGTTTTATAAAGTTTAGGAAAGCTCCCCTAACACTAGTGTTACAGCTGGTGGGTTTTGTAGAGATTGTATATATTGGATTACACTGACTCATGGTTGTATTGTGTTGTGTTCAAAGAATCCAAACTGAAGGCTTGTTACTATATTGAAAAGTACTAAACCATGCCCACTATGGAAAACTATAAGGCAGAAGCTCTTGTTCCTCTTACTGTTGAGAAACTGAAAGAAGTGTGTGAAGAAAGAAAAATGCCATAGTACTAAAGAAAAGAACGTTGAGTTAATCCAAAATGTGTTGGATTAACAAACTGTGAATGGACCTGTAACCCCAAATCCCAGAATTGATCTGGAATTATTGATGTTCAAAGTAAAACGCTTAGCCCTTGTCTTCTAGAAAGTGAGGAAGATGATGATGTGAATGAAAATGTAATTATTAATCCACCTCCCAATCATCTCAACTCACCCCTTCCAATGTCCAACATTTCAGCTGAGCTGGTCCTAGAAATAGAGAAAATTAAAAAGCAGCTTGAATTTAGAAAACTGAAGATTCAGTCTGAAATGAGAGACAAAGAAATAGTAAAGGAACTGAAAATCAGGGAAAAATGACATGCAGCATGATCTTGCCATGAATATGTTGTCCCTTTATACCATTTCTGTTTCAAAGTCCTCTTTGTCCAACTCCTCCACATCCAGGAAGACACGTCTCTCAAAGAATTTGGTGCGTGCGTATGATGCTAAAACTGATGTTCTTGACTGTCTGTGCACATCTGAGTTTACATGTAAGTACAAGGTATATGTGAACATGAGTGTCTTCCATGGGTGATCTCTCGACTCCCCCAGAAAGGCTGTGCTGCTTTGATGGAGTTAAATGATGCTGGTAGACAAGATTACCAGTTGGTAATCACTGCTCTCATAGCCAGGTTTGGGAAGACCCCTTCCCATTTCCTAAAATGGTTTAGGGACCACAAGTCACGAGATGGTAACTTGTGGGCCATCTGGGTATGTGAAAGCCTGAACAACTTAGATGGGTGGATTACGGGCAACAATGTGAGCACTTATAAAGGTCTGGGCTGTCCTGTATTTTTGATGCCTGTAGCCCAAAGCTGAGACAGCACCCTGCTGACTCTAAGGAACTGGACACCAAGAATCTAGCACTAGCTGCAGACTTGTCGGTGGTCAACAGGGATATTCACAATGTTTCTGGGGCTCCTCACAAGAAAGCGGGTGGGAAGAAGCACAAGAAAGATAAGAAGGATCATTCCAAAAATCCCCCAACAAAAGAGGGCCAAAACATAAGAAGGGTTAATATCCCCCTAAACAACCTTATATGGCTAGTGAAACCTTTTGGGCCCAAACCAGAGAGAGGTCATCAGAAACCCCCATTCCAGAAGGCATTTTGGAAATGTGTGGTTTGCGGGTCTGGTGAAAAGCGATCCCAGATGTAAGGGTAAACCTTCAGGGATCCCATCTGTCACCTTAGCCTTCACACATGATGTGGATATACCAATGACAGGTGCTAGCTTTCACCCTTCAGCTGAATAACCCATTGGTATTCAAGCTAAAGTTTCTTCAGTATCTCTGGGACTGTGGGAACAACAGAACATTGAAGTCTATAATGCCATTCCTGATAATACTAAAGAGTATTCTAAAGACAGTGTACTGCTACACAGTCAAGACTCCCCTGCTATTAGAGACACTGGGCCAACTGTGGTAGATGGAGTTTTCTTTCACCCTGTGGAAGTTCCTAAGGCTCCCAAAAGGCTTCCCAAGTTAGCAGAAGGTCCAGTCCAAATGTGTCCAATACTTCCAGCTATCGTTAAATGTAATGGCATGACCGTTAAAATCACTGTGAGTGTCCAGTGTGGAGTGCCAGGTAGGATACTCTTGGGCAGTGACTTGATGTCCCTGGGTGTAGTTTGAGGAACCCCAATGCCTCCTTCTAAGAAGAAAAGGGAGCTGACAAGTAAGGCATCAGAGGCAACCTTAATAAACCTTCCAACTGAGACCAAGGGGATACCTAGAGTTTCCAAAGGAAAGAAGGGCACAAGCCCAAATCTTCCACAAGGAAGAACATTCCTGTAGAAGAGAACCAAAAGGTGAGACCGAGTTGGTGCCAGAAGAATCCCCAGAAGAACCATCTTCTGGTGAGTCAGAGGTGGAGGAGATTCAACACTGTCTGGCAGATCTGGATCTTAGAGACCATCCTCAGCTGCAGACTTTGCTTGACGAAGGTGGACCCTCAAGGACAGACTTCAGTAAGGGACAGAGAGAGATCCCTGTTTAGAAGGTCTGTGGCAGCATGCAGCTTCTCAGAGTGAAGGGCAAGAACCTGGGAAGCATAGGCTGTAGTGGGAGGATGGACTCCTCAACAGTGAGCCTATTGAATCTATTCCAGGGGACCTCAGGAGACTGGTGGTACTGCAGGAATTGAGATCCAAATTCCTAAAATGAACACATGAAGTCCCCCTGAATGGTCATTTGATTTAAAAAAGGACCAAGGAGAGGATATCATTTTACTTCTACTGTCTCAAGATGGAACCAGAGGTTGAGGAACATTGTAGGAATTGCCTTACTTGCCAGTTATCTGGTAAAAGTGGATCCAAGAATGTGGCACCTTAAATGACTCTCCCAGTCGTGGGAGTTCCTTTTGAGAAGGTGGGTATTGACATGTTTGGTCCCCTACACCCTCCAACTTCTTCAGGCAACCAATTTATAATAGCTGTAGTGGACCATGCCACTAGGTACCCTGAGGCTATTCTAATGAGAACATGTACTGCTCAGGGAGATGCTAAGGCCAGGGCATGTCATTTTCACCAGAGTAGGATTTCCTAAGGAGGTTGTATCTGACAGAGGTCTAATTGTATGTCCCACTACATGCAGGTCATGTGGAAAGCATGCAGGGTCACCTACAAGTTGTACACATCCTGCCACCCTCAAATAAATGTGTTGGTAGAGAAGTTTAACAGGAATATGAAGAACATGATTGGAGCTTTAGAAGAACTACTTAGAAGAATGTGTGGGGCCTTCTTCTGCATTCCTTCCCTTTGCCTATAGAGAGGTTCCTCAACCTGGAGTGAGCTTTAGCTCTTTTGAGTTACTTTATGGTCATCCTCTCAGAGGCCTTATGGACCTAATTAAGGAGGGTCTGGAGAGTGCTCCATCCCTTAAGCCAATAAAGATTACTTTTTAAAACAATTATATTACGGTTTGTTACAAAGTTTTTTTTAAAAAATAATTTCACATTTTCCAAACACATTGTATCTTCAACCTAAGATTTTTACTTCTCCATCTTACTCAACAAAGAGTCCAATTCTTCCAGGAAAAATGTCGTTGCAAAGGTTAGCTTCCCGGTTTCTCCTTCATTCATTTTTTTCCACCAATCATCAGCACTATAGGTCAAAAAGTGTCCTTATTTTGTCTCCCAAAAATGTAGTTCTCAAGTCTCTCAAGTTTGGGCATGAGACCACAAGATGTTTTAAGGTCTCATTCTCATGATTACAAAATTGACAGTTGGAACTTATAACCCTATCCTTTCACCTTCTCATGTTTTGACCTCCATCGTGTGGAATAGATTCAGCCTTAACTTTAGAAAGGTTTGTCTTCTCCTTGGGCATGGAAATAATTGTAAGTACTTAGGTATTTCATTTAATGCCTTACTTTCCGGAGGGCATTCTTTCATGCATGCGTGCTTTGCTTGCTTCTCCAAGGTCTCGATCCACTCCATTATCCATCTTTTTTTTTTTTTACTTCTCTTTTGTCGTTGATAATTGCAGAAGAATGTTTTCACATTTCATTTTCCAAGTCTCAAAGACTTATTTTGGATTCATCCCACATTGTTCTCTCAATATTTCATATTGCGGTACGCCTTCGCTTTCAATTATCTTTCTATATATTGATAGGGTATTCCATGTTACCCTTGCATTAATTGACAAAAGGCCCAATTCATATTCTATATTCACATTTGGTGTACTTTGAGGTAATTGAAGAATCCTCTTCCAAAACATGTTCTCGCACTGTGACCAGAGTAAAAAAGGGCAGCCCAAATTGTCTCCATTCCGTGTATTAATGCGGGAATAACCTTTGCTTTGTAAAAATTCAGAATGGGCTTTTATGAGAATTTCCCATATTTTTTATGCAGCACAGCTCCTTGAACTGCTAAAGTTTTGCATTTAATTGTTATTCTCATCACCATCGGTTCATCAGATATGCTCGCAGTTATTTGCACTCCCAAATAACAAACTTTGTGCTAGGTCTCTGCAGAAGACATATGATGACTGAGGCTTCAGAGAACCTGAAAGCCGGTCAAGCTCTGGTCAAGCAATGGCATGACCAGAAGGCTAACATGGTAGAGTTTACTCCAAACCAACAAGTTCTTATCATGGTTCCAGTAAGACAGAGGGTCTTACATGACAAATGGACAGAACCCTTCAATGTTGTAGGCAAACTAGAAGATGTGAATTATTTGTTCGACTTGGGCAACCCCAAGGAGGCCCTTAGGGTAGTCCATATCAACTGCCTGAAGACTTATGTTTCCAGGCCAGATATAGGAGTGTTGCTCTTAGCTTCCGATCAAGAAGAGGAGGAGAGTGATCCTCCTCCAGATCTTTTCAGGGGACACCCTTCAGATGTGTCTCTAGAAGGAGTAAAACTCTCTTCTAATCTGACTCTGCAGCAACAAGAGGAGTGCAAATCTCTGTTCAATCAGGGTGCCCCTCTGTTCTCATTTACACTAGGCTTGACCCCTTGGGGCCAACATGATATTGACACAGGTGATAGTGTACCTGTTAAAAGCAGGGCCTACAGAATGTCAGATAATGTGAGGAATCACATAAAGGAGGAGGTCAACAAGATGCTTAGTGATTGAACATTCCACAAGTCAATTGGCTAGCCCAGTGGTGTTAGTGCGAAAGGCGAGCATTAAAGAACTTATATTCTGTGTGGGCTGTGGGGCCTTGAAGTCAGTTACTAATTCTGAAGGCCATCCCTTGCCAAGGACAGATGAACTATTGGATAAGCAGAGCTCAGCAAAATTCCTCATTACTTTTGACCTGAGAAGTGGTTATTGGTAGATTGCCATGACTGACCATGCCAAGGAGAAAGCAGCATTCTCAACCCCAGAAGACTTGTGCCAGTTTAAGGTGATGCCCTTTGGATTAAAGAATGTACCTGCCAATTTTCAGAGAATGGTTAATCATGTTCTGAATTTGTTAAAGAACTTCTGCATGGCTTGGGTGACATTGCAGTGCTCAATCCTACCTGGGAAGAACATATAATCCACCTGGAACATGTGTATCAGGCACTTCAATGCTATGGAATAGGCTCACAGGGCACATAGACATTTCATTTCCCAGTTCCACCCTCCTCCTTCCCTCTACCCCAAAATGGCCCCTTTTAAGGACAACCTTTCAGTTATAAAAATAGACGATAAAAAACACAGAGTATATAAATGGATCAATAACATTATACAGTCCATTTTATACAGCATGACACCAGGCTACAGGTAAGAAGGGGGGGGGGGGGGAAACTGTATTATGTGAAAATGTAGCATCTAAAATACAGTAAAGAATATTTAAAAAAGTTTGCAGATGAATGCGGCTACCCACGGCCATCATTAGATCCATGGCCACAGCAAACCTATCAAGCCCGCAGCTATTAAACACATAGTGCAGTTCCGTGCCTAGACATGACTCATAGCCACGTGAACAGGAAGAACCAATCAGGTGGCAAGGTACGTAACAACCAATGAATCCAGTTATTTCAGTTTGTTATAACCGCGTCTATCGAGAAAACGGTGAAAAACAAAAATACTTATCTACCCTCCTAGGCCCTCACCAACTACCTCCACATCTTTTCCAGCTCCCCCCACTCCTCTGATGGCCTCCACAACTCGCATGCCCTCTTTGATACTCCCGTCAACATTTGTCATTTTTGTGGCATAGTTTCAGTTGAAATATCCAATAAATGTGGTTATACACCTGGTTATAGCCGAGGGCATAAATGTTTGAGACTTGTGTTGCAACCCTTGTCCCTAGCCCTCCTCCAACTCCCAAATTTTACATGGTGTCCTCTTGCCCCCTCAACCCTTCGAGCCTGATGGCATGTTCATGTTTTTTGACCTGCAAATGCCATTTTTCTACATTTGACTTTTCTGCTACCTTCGGCTATAACCTGGGGTATAACTGCGGCTACCTCTCACATTGAGAAAATGAAAAGATAGTGGATATTTCATTTATAAACACCCTAAACACCCAGCTACTCAATGTATCCAGGCAATAAAGCTATTATTTTGGAGAAGGGGTCACCCCTTCTCAGAAAATATTTTAAAAAGCACAGAATGGAATGACCCGAAAACACAAAAAGATTGCGAGTCAACACTTTACGCCCAAGTTGTTTCAAACCTCGTCCATATCTGTCCAACGGTTTTGGCTGTGCGGTGAGCAAATATTGACCTTTTTTGTCTATGGATAAATGAATGCGGACAAGGCAAACATTTTTGTTTTTGTTTTTGTTTTCTTAACAACTTTTACGTTTCAAAAATAATTCCCAAAAGTTCAAGTCTGGGAGATGGCGGGAGGGGGGGTCACGCCTACAAAATGGACTGCAGAACTTCAACCAAGTTCATTGCACAAGTCAAACGTTATTAGCAATTCATTTTTGGGCGTTTAATATGGAAGTACGACTCACCTTAACTATACGACCACTACCCTATAATATAATTACATATATTAGATGTGTACGTTTAACTTGAAACACATTCTATGAAGGCTATGGAGTTTTGATTGAAAGCGCTGAAAGCATGAACATAATCTCAGCATGCCCAAGGATGTTCAGAGCAGACGGCGCATTTGGAAGATAAGGGTGGCTTCTTTATAATATAATTAGATTGCTGCCCTTGTGATGACTTTATTTGACTGCATTAATGAATGAATGACTTTGAATTACCGAAAGGTTAATTAAGTGGTCATTTCTGATGGTAATGTGATTTTCTTGTGGGTCACTTGTCAGAACTATTTAATATACATTTGTGGAACTATGGTGATCTGTCTCTCTCAGGCTGGCCTGGGTTTTACTGCTGCTCTAAAATCCATGCTTGATTTGCAGCTGCTGCCACATGTGGTCGTTAAGCAAATGCAAACAGCTGGAAGGATGCACAGATAATATATTACACACTTTAAAATTCATTAAAGGCAATGGTACGCTGCTGTTTCTCTTGAAAATAGAAGACAACACCGCTGTTTTGCTCTCACTGCCAAAGGCGTGAATATTATTTCAACATCTAGACTTTATCACGTCAAGGGATTACGTTCTGGACAAGACAGTGATGAAACGGCCACGAATCTGCAATGCTTGGCTCGTGGCAGCTCTGACAGAACGTGCTGGAAGCATTCAGAAGCACTGTACTCGTTCATGTTTTGAAAGTGCAGCATTTCTCCTCTTTGGAACCTAACACACAACTTATTTATTTTTATTCAATTGGTTATTTATAACACATTTAATACCCAGAGGTTTCTAAACGCGGACCGGGATCAAACCTGTGTTGCTACGTGTCGTCCTTGCCCCTGAGCTAACCTCCCGAGACTAAGCTGAATAAGGACTACTGGGGAGGATGGAATGCACAGTTCACTGTCCTCATGTTGCTAGATAAGCATTTACTTTCTCACCGCCCATGGGGACAGTGGCCAATAGGAATAAACTGTACATATGTGATTGATGGCATTTCATCAAACTGTCGATTGGAGCGAATGTTAGATCAAAGGAAGTGACATCACCTGACCACTATATAAACAATTAATTTGGCAATATATTAACTTTGCACTAATCAAAGAAAATATCAATTCTCCAAAAGAATTCCAACACTTTGCCAGAAATGTCTTCAGCCGAGGAAAATAGAAAGAGACAACGGACAGGAATACGAAAACATCACAGCAGAGGCAGTGCATTGATCAGCGCGGCCCTTCTTGTCTCCTTTGAAATGTTAAATGCAGGTAGGCAGGGTAAGCATAAATATTTAATTGAGATTTGTGATTTCCTCTGAGTTAATTCCCTAGTAATGGTGGCCAGAGATGTAATAATTGATTATACATATATATGTCATGCCCTTGTCCACTATGTGTTTCACTGGCCCTAATTTTGGTGGCAAAAAGGTGCCAAAACATGCAGGAACACAAGCCTTCAGGTGAGATGAATAGGTCACCGCGGCCACGAGCAAGAAGCCAACTGGAGATCTCATAAACACTGCCAGTTAATGCAGCATCTGAAAACTCAAGTCCCAAGTTGATTCTGTGGCCTACTTAAGCCATGCCCAACGCAAGGACATTGCTCAGCGTCCTTAAGATCCAATGGCTTACGTTGAGGGGCATTCTGATCTAACTAGGTGATCTTCATTTGCAACACATCTGTCACCCATTCTTCTTTTCTCGGGCATCCGATCTCCAGGAAAAGAAACAGACAAGAGAAATGAGCTTATGAAGTGTGGAATTTTGAACTATTTGTAAGAAAAACTCACCCATACCTCTGGAGCCGCATTCTGCACTGCCAGCCTTGTTTACCGTCATTTGGCCGATGAAGCAAATGCCAGTCACTGACTTCAGCTCCACTTTCACCCCCTCCCACCATTGCCTCTGACTCTCCCACTGACTCTGTCCTGCTAAACACAACCTCTCGGTCTCTAATATCATTGACATCCTTCCTGGCCCATGTCCTTAGGATCTGCCTGAAGCCTGCTTCCCGGTGCAGTAGGTGGTATGACTCTGATTTAGCTTTACAGAAACGTAAGTGCAGAGTTGTTGAACAGAAGTGGCAGACCTCAGGCACATCCACTGACATACTGGCTTGTCGCCTGCTCCAAAATGCAATATTGTTTCTCTATCCACTCCAAGAAGAGGGCCCACATTCAAACCCGCATCTGTGGAGCCACTAACAATACGGCTGAACTTTTCAAAATGTGCAAGCTCTCGACAGTCCAACTGCAGTCTCTACCTCTCTCCTCCCTTACCAGGCTCCCTGTCCTGCACTGTCCACCCATTTCACAACTAAAACACATCCTGTCGTCACTCTCCACTACCTCCACCCCTACTCCCCATCCTGCACTGTTGCCTCACTTGCCCCTCACACTTTTCTCCTTCCTGCCCACAACATCTAATGAGGTCTCTAAAGTTGTATGCTCTACGAAGGTCTCATCCAAACAGAGGCTCCTTTGCTCTTCCAGAACTATTAAGGACAATATCTCCTCTCCTTCCCTGGCTCTAGTCAATCTCTGTAACCACTCCTTTGTCACTGGCTCTTTCCCTCTGTCACTCAAGCACTCTCTTGTTCATCCCCTCCCAAAAATGCTGTCTGCTGACACTTCCTGCCCAGCTAAATATCGCCCCAGGTCTACCTCCCCCTTCCTAGGCGAACTCTTGGAAAAGTTGGAACTCCCCAACTGATCCATCATACTGAACTTGCTTGCTGCTTCCATGACCATCATTCCGGATTCCAGGAATCCAGAGGCACGGAAACTGCTCTCCTGAACACCCATGAAGTTCTGCTTGCTAACCTTGATTCCAACTCCTCTGCTGTTCTCATTCTCCTCAATCTCTCCTCTGCCTTTGACATGGTCAACCATTCTATTCTCATAAAACGGCTCAGTGATACCCTTAGCATCAAAGTCCTGCCACTGGATTGACTGAAATTATTTGTAACTAAACGCCATTCTCAGGTGCAACTGGGCCCTTTCTCCTCAGCCACCCCACTCTCAACCTGCAGCGTTCACCAGGGCTCATCACCAATGCTCTTCAATATCTACCTCTTCTCCTTGCACACCTGATTTCCTCCTACTCTCCTCATTCTCATTGTTATGCTGATGACACACAGCTTTCCTTCAAACCTTCCTCTACCACCTCTTCTTCCCCCCCTATACAGGCATGGTGTGCTGCTAACAATCTCTGTCTTAATGCCAGTATGATTGAGATCCTTCCTATTCGGATGCCTATGCCCTAATTCCCTCTTGCACTCAACTCCCAAAAATCTCAGCGCCATCATCAACTCCTCTCTCTCTTTCACCCCTCATATCCTGGACCTTGCCCTTAGAGGTATACTCCTCTTCTTCACCTTTCCCCAGAAGCTTTATGTGTCCAGAGTCCTAATCCTCTCCAGACTGGACTACTGCAACAGTCTCTTCCTCAATCTGCTTCTCGTTTCCATCCGCCCACTTCAACTAATCCAGAATAAGGCCTCAGGCCCAAGGACCACATCTTCCCAGCCCTAGAATCTCTCTACTCACTCCCAATGGCCACACACATCAATTTCAAGACCCTCTGCATCATCCACAAAGCTTTCTGGGGCCTGGGACCCTGCTATCTCCCTAAAAACCTGACAGCTGAAGTCTTCTGCTCCTCCAGCTCTAACTCTCAACTGATCAAACCCTTCTCCAAGTAGAGAGTGTTGGTAGGTCTCTCTCTTCACCTGGTGCTTCCCTATGGAACAGCCTCCCTGCCCCTCTCAGACTTGAGCCGGGCCTCCCTAAATCTCCTGGAAACTTCTCAAAACTCTTCATTTTTTTAACCTATTTTCCTCCAACCATCCCCTGCTAATTCCTCACTGCCGCTGAGATGGGTGGCTTGGTCCTGCATGAGTATTACAGCTTACCAGGCCCTGTGCCCAGTTGACACCAGCACCCACCCCTCCAGCCCTTCCCTCTGGGTGACTATCCCCCCTTACAGAACACTGCCATCCTCACACTTATCCAGTGGCCTCCTCCCCTGGCACCCCTTAGAGCTTCCCCTCCCGGGCTCACTCAGCACTTGACCATAACGGTTCCCCATTCCCTCTCCCCTTTACCTCTCGTTGCTGCACTTGCATGTACACTTGTCACAGGGCCTAGTAGGACCACAATTGTTTGATTATCTGCTGCTTTTACTATTGTTTATTTACTCTCCTTATTCCCTCCCCACTTTTGCCTTGTGGCACCTGGAAACACTATTTGGTTGTATAGGCGGCTAACAAATGCTAAAGAACATAAATAAATCAATGAAGAATGGTCAAATTATGAGACATAGCATAAGAGCTATGTATATCAGCAGTACTTCAAGAGACAATATACATTCTCAGTGGTGCAAGTGAGGGAGGGCATTTGATCTCATTGTTGTAAATTGGGTCTCAGTAAGACATTGAAATCTTCTAGAACCCGTACCCAGAAGCATCTGAAGTAGCTGCCAATCCTCAGCCCAGCCAATGATGAGAACTGATGGGTTTTCCACCTCCTCCTCACTTCAAACTCCAGGTAATTAAGTGAACCAGGTTGAAGGAGGTGGCCACGTGGTAGCATAAGAAAAGGCTTAGCTGGTCTGCTTTTATCATTTCTCCTTTCTGGGAGCAGGACAACACACTGAGGAAATTCCCTAGGACATCACTAGAGATACTCAAGGAAAAACAAGCAGAGCACCAGGCTGGGGTGCATCCCCATTTGTTCCATGGAGATCCCCCAGACTGAACCAGTTGGTGGTGAGGAATGGGTTTGTGGGTAATAGAGTGCCCATAATGACTCTGATTGATCACTGAAGATCCAGGTAAGGCATTACAGAACACAAAATCCATGGAATGTGCCAGCCTTGACATGGCAGACCCTTCAGTTGAGGACCTGACTGTCATTCTGAGGGATCTTTGAACCAGATTCCGAAAAAATGCAAGTTAACCCCCCTCATCCAGAAGGTAAATGTTTTGCAGAATCAATGTTTCCTGTTAACTTGACAAGCTCACCCCAACCCTCTGCCCCAGCCACACAAGTAGCACAGCCCATGCACCCCTTAGCCCCTGTGCTGTTTGCCACACCCAACTAATTTGTGGGGTATCCTTAAAACTAAGACATCTTCATGAACCAGTGCAGACTCTACTTCTTCTGCTGCCATGGCCTTCCCTAATTATTGTACAAATGTGTCCCTTTTCCTGTCAAGTCAGTGGTCAAAGAGTGCACCTAGTCCATCCTATTAGATTACAGAGTGGCCCCTCAATTACAAGGTTTCAGATACTTACAGGAAGAACCAGAGAAGTCATTTGCTCATGTGCACGTTCACAACCATTGGGTATCCAATATTACTTTCCTTAAAGCATGGGTCACAGGATTTTGTAAGCATATATCTCCACCTTAAAGACTAGTGGTAGAAATGCATTGGGCACAGAATACATGGACTTCCCTGTTCTACTAAGCCGGTTTCGGTGACGTAAAAAAAGTTCTAGCATAGTTTCCGAATCCACCATGGCTTGTTCTGAGTATATTGATCTGGTTGTACAAATGGAGCACCAAGTCAATGGGAGAAGGGAAGATCAATCACCCGGATAATGGTGGCCTTGTACATAGGCTTTGTCAGTGACCCCTTTACAAAGGAGGAACTGGAGGGGCACAGACCGTTGCAGCTCTACTTACATTGGAGCAAGATGGCCATTTTCTGCAGGACTGCCTGCTGATTCATTTAATCAGTCTAAAGACAGTGTGATCCATGAAACAGCCATTCTTGAACATGGAGATCGATTTTCCATATATACCTTGTGCCGAATGTCCAGATCCTTTTCAGTAGAACTTTGAACCTGAGAATGAGCATCTGAAAAATACCTAGAATAATACCTTTATCAGGCCCTCAAAATCATCCCTTTAATTTGTGCCCAGGAAGGAGAAAGACATATGCACATGTTTTGACTATCAGTCAGTGAACAAAAAATATGTTGAAAACTGGGTCCCACTCCATCTAATTCTCATGCAAGCTTGTAAAAGTCAAGGATGCAATCTTATACACCAAACTAAATGACAGCTGGGCCTACCATCTGCTCCGAGTAAAGGAGGCTGATGAGGGGAATGCGCCTTATGGAGGAAATTTGGGCTTGTGTGAGTACAGCAGTATGCCCTTTGGAATCAGCAATGCCCTAGCGGCCAATATTTCACAAACCATGTGCTGAAGGAACTGACTGACATTTATGCAGTCATGTACCTATTTGACATCTTTGTGTACTCGCAGTTGAGTACCTAACACTTCAAACATGGGTGGGAAGTCCTAACACAACTGGGGAAACATTGGCTTTTTGCCAAATTGGAAAAGTGCTCCTATCAGTGACAATGAGTGGAATTCCTAGGATGAATTATTAAAACAATAGGGATTGTTATGGAGATACAGCAATTGTTTTACAGTAACCATCACCCGCCTCAGGGAAAATGGTTCAGAGATTACTGCTCTTGGCCAATTTTGATAAGATATTCATACCTGGGTACTCCAGATTTTTTTAGAAGTCTTCCAAAGAATCTAGTGCCTGTTCACAACAGCTCTGATTCTGGCACACCTGAATCCAGACCTTCCATATGTAGTGGACAGCGATGCATAGCTGGTAGCAATGGGAACAGTTATGTCATTGAAACGCACCTGTCCAGTGGCCTTCATGTTTCAAAAGTGTACCCGGTCTTAAAATAACTACTTTGGATAAGGAATTATGTGCATTCAAGGCAGCCCTTAAGGAATGGACACACCATCTTTCTGGGACTGTGACACACCATCACCATTTACATGGACCTCAAGAAAGACATTTTTGAAGTCACTCAACTCTTTGTTGGAACAGCAGTTACATTAGATGTTATATTTTTGCAATTACAAATTTAGGATCACCTACCACCCTAGAACCAAAGAAGCCAAAGCAGATGCCATTCATTACATGGGAATGATTCTGGAAGTAGAAGCACTGCTGGAGAAATCACCAGATTTGCCAGACATTCTTCCTTTCCTCTCCTTCCCCCAGAAGCTCATTGTATTTAGAGTTCTGGTTCTCTCTAGGCTTGACTACTGTAACAGCCTCTTTTTAAATCTGCCTGCCTCTACTCTCCATCCTCTGAAACTCATCCAGAACAGGACTGCAAGATTTGTCCTTGGCCACAAGCCCAGCGATCGTATCTCTCCAGCAACATTTCTCCATTGTCTCCCAGTGGCTGCAAGGATCAAGTTCAAAACCCTTTGCATTGTCAACAAGCCCATCTGGGGTCTGGGAACAAAATATATCCAGCTTTCTCTTCTTAAGTATCTTCCTACTCGAGCTCTTCGCTCCTCCACCCCCAACTCCTCAACTCCTTGAGGGACTGTCGCTTTTCCAAGCAACGAGTTGGGGGCAGATCTCTCTCTTCGGCTGGTGCCTCCCTCTGGAAGAGCCTCCCTGCCTATATGAAACTTGAGCAGAACCATCTCTGGTTCTGGAAGCAGATCAAGACTTTCCTCTTTGCTTCTGCCTTCTCTCTGTCACTACCTATATGATCCTATCTGACACCACGCTGGTTACCTGGCTACCCTCGGAACCACGGGACCATGTCCCTGCCCTCTCAGTTGCACACCTGCACTGCCTCCTGAAAACCCTGCAATTGGGACTGTTTCTGCAACCCTACAACCCTGCATACCTGCACTTATCGAACATGTGTTTTCTGCACGTACCCCGGCTCTGCCACTTGCTGGCTGCACTTCTTGTTTTCAATGTTTGATCCCATGTCTTGCACTTGCTCCACCTCCCTTCCCCTGGCACTTCTGCACTACCCTCTCCCCCGCACTTGCGCGATCTCAATTTCACTGGGCTTAGTAAGATCGTTCTTGTCCCCCCGTTACCCTCCCCTGCCTCGTCGTGCCTTGAAACACTTGTGTATAGGCGCACTATAAATAAAATATATCATATCATATCATTGCGGGAGTCTGAATCATTGAGGCCATAGAGTGTCTCCTCACAAACACCTTGTTTCAGCACAATGTCAAGGAATGTCTCTACCCGGATTCCTTGCATGAGTGGGTGAAAGCAGGGAAAGGATGGAAGGAAGCTGAAAACCTGCTGTAACATGATGGCACATTGTGGAATCCCACCAAGCAACTCAGGACCAGGCAGTGCTTAATTTGTGGCGGTGGTTGCCGGTTCCCAACACCGGAACTCTTTTTTGGGGACCGGAACATGGCTGGGGCACGTTCTATTACTTTGTTTGTTCAGTTTCGTTTCCATAGCTGGGGCACGTGCAATTACTTTGTTTGTTCAGTTTCGTTTCACCTTTCCAAGATCATAAAAGTCTGCTCTGAGGCTCTGCTTGCAGTTGCAGGCCATGGCTGGCTGCTGGGCCTGGGAGTATAGCAACAAACAGCCAATGGAAACCAATATTCTGTTGTTACTATGCAGTATTTGATACATTCTGTATAGTAACACAGAATGTACAGTTTCCATTGGCTGTTCTTGAAATGACATGCTGACGTGGGGGGGGGGTCACGTGGGTCTGTTGTTGACGAGGAGCAGGCCACCTTCACTTCACGAGGCACACTTGATTTGTTAGGGTGTGACTCGTGAGGAAGGAAAGCCTGCCCCTGCACGTTTGGGACTTGTCCCATGTGCTGCCTACTTCAGGCGAAGCTTAAGTTTCTAGGCCTGGCTGGCCTAGTGGTGGCTGTGTACATTTTATTCAACTCGGTAAGTAAGTACTGTGATTCACTGTAAACCCCCCCCCCTGCCCCCTGGCCAGCCCGTGGCCCCCCAACTTTCACTGCGGCTGCCGGCTGGCCGGTGTCAGTCGGTGGAGTCACTGTGTGGCTCAGCGACTGGCGTGTGCAGGAGGCAGGCAACTGCTCACCTGCTCCGCTTGTCATGTGCCCGCAGCTGCTGCAGGCTCAGGATTTGACCCGAGGTCTGGCAGGCAGCCATGAGGCAATGCGAGCGGAGCAGTGTGGCAGTGCCAGAAGTTAGCCTGCAGTGCGGGCGGCCGTGTCCGGTGCCCTGGCCTGCCGTAATTAACTTAACACGGGTGGACGGGGCTGCGGGCAGCAGCACTGCCTGCCCTGCAGGCTGCAGCGTGCAGCCTTGGTTGGACGACCCAGGTGGACCCGTTGCCGCCCGGCAAGTACTCTGTGAAGGGAAGCCCCCCCACCCCCCTAACTTTGACTGCGGCCGGCCCGGCCGGTGTCGGTGGCTGTGGGCTGTGGCGACTGCCACTGGTGCGTGCAGGAGGCAGGCAGCTGCTCGACTGCTCCGCTCGTCGTGTGCCCGCGGCCGCCGCAGGCTCAGTATTTGACCCGAGCTCTGGCAGGCAGCCGCGAGGCAATGCAAGCGGATCAGTGTGGCAGTGCCAGCAGTTAGCCTGCAGTGTGGCCCGGGCAGCCGCGGCAGCTGCCGGCCGCAATTAGCTTAACGCGGGCAGCGGGCAGGGCAGCACTGCCCTGCAGCCTTGGTCGGATGAGTGCTAGGGGGGCTGCCCTGCCTCCTGCCTATGGACTCGTCGGACCAAGGCTGCCGCCGGCGCCACAGCCGCAACTTACATTATTATTGCGTCCGCCGCCGGCAGCGCCACGGCGGCCGCAATAGGCAACTTAGCCAGCGGCCGGCCTTAGCCTCCAGCTGCCTAGGCAGGCTGAATTACTACCGGGATCAGGGGGTTGGGGGTCAAGGGTGTGGCCAGGTTGAGAAAAGGCAGGGCGGGGTACCATGGTGGGGGCAGATGAAACGGTAGCAGTCCAGTTTGGGGGCAGGAGAATAAGGAGGAGAATGCAAGCTTAAGGGCAGGTGAGGAAAAAGTGGGATGCAAGGGTTGTAGAGCGCGACTATAAGGCAGGGGCATAAGGGTGTGGTGGATGGAGAAGTGTAGTTCAAGGATTGGGAACACACCTCTAACATCATCCTCCTGCCTGATACTAGTCAACAAACTGAAGTTCAGAGGTAGGATCCGACACCCACTTGCCCTACACTAGAATGTCCAAAGTGTCACTGATTCAATGTACGCTATGGAAAGATGTTGCAAACGCCTACTGCCATCTTGAAGAACATCTGTCGCATATTGAGTATGGCAGGTCTTGGGGGGTTGGATGGCAAAGACTCTGGTTTGGTTCACTCAGGAGCTCGTCTTCCTCTTTCGTATGCAGGCCAGCATATCCTTCTCAAACTGCTGAATTTGTTGGGGGGGCTTCTGTTAAGAATAATGTTTTACAATTGCATACTATAATATTTTAGCACATTACCCAATTTCAGAACACATCGCAGTAAGGTACAGATGAAAGGGAGAGAACGAGAGTTGCTTGTAGATCCCTTGGTACCAAAGTGCCCACCCTCCACACTACCTAGGGTGGTTATCTCCCCGCCCCTTATATCTGCTTCCCTTCCCATGTCCTTCACCCTCTGCACTGTGTTGCTTCCCTCTCAATAAATACCCTAAAGTAATAAAAAATAATGATGATAATGTCACTCAGGCACATTGAGATACAATAGAGAGTGAGAGCCATAGCCCTGCTGCCTAGGCAGCCTAAGGGAGGCTAAGGCTGGCTGGCTAAATTGCCTATTATTATTGCGCCCGCCGCAGCGCTTCCGGCGGCGGCCGCAGTAATAATGTAAGGTCATCCGTCACAGCTTCGCGCGGGAGCGCAGGAGGCAGGCAGGTTCCAGATTGCAGTAGCGAGTCTATGGGGCCTCTCCATATCTCACACAAGTCACACCTCTCTGCTTTCCTGGGCGCGGCCCCACCACCCCCTGCTTGTACAGCGGTCTGTTGCTTTCCAGCCAGGTTTGTACTTTCTAAATAGCCCACATTATACAAACACAAATATTTTGGGCTGCTTCTACAAAACAGAAACAAAATTAAAGCCAGTGAGGATATTCAGTTCCCTGTGCAAAGCCAATGGGTTTGTTCATGTGCGTGTCAAAAAGTGGGCAAGGCAGATGATGCACCTGAGGGGGGGGGGTGGAAAGGCTATGGTGAAACGCTTCCATTCATTGCATCCTTGCAATGGAACGCTGTCCCTCCACACCTCAGAGAAGAAACATCCCACCTAGCCTTCCGCAAGCCATGAAAACACAGCTATTCACGCTGGACTATGCCTAAAGATATATGTTTGCAATTGCTCTACAGTGACAGCCAAAATGCCTCTCTCCCTAATTTGTAGAATGTGTTGATGTATGCATCATGTAAAATGTGTGGTTTATGCCTCATGTCACTAAGTCATTAAGGGGGTAATTCATAGAATTTAGCGCACAAGTGGCGCACGCGGCTGGCGCACAGTGTGTGCTTGCGATAGTCTGAGAAAGCCGGATGCGCTAAAATCCATTTCGGCGCACAGCGTATTCATGGATTTTAGCCACCAAAAGCAGCCGTGGCGCAGAGTGGTGCAGCAACCCTGCAGCAGCGCCAGTAACGCCCCCAAGAACGCCCCTCGCGCAAGGAAAAGCCATCAAAATCCCCAATCCAGCGCAAAGGGCTGCGCTAACCCTGGACCAGTATACAGGGCCGCCACACAGCACACGCCAAGCGGGGAACGTGTATTTCTGGGGTGCGGGGAAGTTTAACACGCGATTTCAGCAGGGTATGTGTATTTCTGGGGTGCAGGGAAGTTTAACAGGCGATTTCGGCAGGGTATGTGTATTTATGGGGTGCGCGCGAAGTTCCACACGCAATTTCAGCAGGGTACGTGTATTTATGGGGTGCGGGGAAGTTTAACACGCAATTTCAGCAGGGTACGTGTATTACTGGGGTGCGCGGGAAGTTCCACACGCGATTTCAGCAGGGTACGTGTATTTCTGGGGTGCGGGGAAGTTCCACACGCGATTTCAGCAGGGTACATGTACTACTGGGGTGCGCGGGAAATTTAACACGCGATTTCAGCAGGGTACATGTATTTCTGGGGTGTGCGGGAAGTTCCACACGCAATTTCAGCAGGGTACGTGCATTTCTGGGGTGCGGGGAAGTTTAACACGCGATTTCAGCAGGGATCATGTATTTCTGGGGTGCGGGGAAGTTTACCACGCGATTTCAGCAGGGTACATGTATTACTGGGTTGCGCAGGAAGTTCCACACTCGATTTCAGCAGGGTACGTGTATTTCTGGGGTGTGGGGAAGTTTAACACGTGATTTCAGCAGGGTAGGTGTATTACTGGGGTGCGCGGGAAGTTCCACACGCGATTTCAGAAGGGTACGTGTATTTCTGGGGTGCGGGGAAGTTTTACATGCAATTTTAGCAGGGTACGTGTATTACTGGGGTGCGCGGGAAGTTCCACACGCGATAGGCCCTGTGCGAGTGGGGTACGTGTATTTCGGGGGTGCAGGGGATTCCTACACGTGAATTGGCAGTGTGGGTCCTCCCAGGTGTTCCCCCTACACCCTCCACGGCCCCTGCAGGCAGACCACACCACAGGGGACTACCCTGCACCCCTGGTCATGTCCTGCAGGCAGCCCATCCACCATGGGCATGCCCCCCCCAGCCAAGCCACATGTCACCTTGCCCTAGTGATCACCAACGCATTACCCCCTTGCACCCCCAACCCCAGCTGTGCAGGGCACCTGCCTGCAGGCCCCCACTCATGTCCCCCAGCCCCCCACCCCAAAGCAGTCAGGGGCACCTGCCTGCAGGCCCCCAATCATGTCCCCCAGCACCCCCATCCCCAGCAGTCAGGGGCACCTGCCAGCAGGCCCCCACTCATGTCCCACTCATGTCCCCTTGCACCCCCACCCCCCAGCAGTGCAGGGCACCTGCCAGAAGGCCCCCACTCATGTCCCCTTGCACCCCCACCCCCCAGCAGTCAGGGGCACCTGCCAGCAGGCCCCCACTCATGTCCCACTCATGTCCACTTGCACCCCCACCCCCCAGCAGTCCGGTGCACCTGCCAGCAGGCCCCCACTCATGTCCCACTCATGTCCCCTTGCATCCCCACCCCCCCAGCAGTGCGGGGCACCTGCCAGCAGGCCCCCACACATGTCCCCTTGCACCCCCACCCCCCAGCAGTGCGGGGCACCTGCCAGCAGGCCCCGACACATGTCCCCCAGCCAACACGTCATCACAATCTAGGGGCCTCATTACAACCCAGGCGGTAAGTTCCCTACTTTACCACCATGGTGTAAACTCAGTTTACACCATGGTGGATGGCGGATTTACCGCCCCATTCCAAGGTGAGTGGGACGGTAAATCCCCATTCCCCATTTACCCTTCCCCATTCCCATTTTTGCCCCATAGGGCATAATGGGAGTGGGGAAGGCGCTAATTACGGCACCGTAAATTACGGTGCCGTAATTAGCACCAAGGCGGGTTAGCGCCTTGCATTTTAACGCCTGCTAAAAGCAGGCGTTAAAATGGTAATCAGGCGTTAAGGGTTAATGGCGCCAACGGCGCCGTTAAACCCTTAACGCCTGGGTTGTAATGAGGCCCTAGATCCCTGGCCCTTATGGGCAGCCTCCACATGCCAAAGACCCACCCAAGTATTGCATCCACCCACATAGAAATGCCAATTACATGATACAATCCCAATGGCAAGTATGTAAATGAACACATGTCCGTCACACACACACAATGGGTGCAAGTGAATGTCAAAACCCATATCATGACATGCATGAAACCAATGAGATAATACCACAAATGGAAGTATAAAAAAATATATATTAAAGATAACATGAACGTAAATCAAATCAAACAAACAACAATGTGAATAAAAAAAAAAAAGGTCCATATCCGATAAATTATGAAAATCAAGAAAACATAAGCAAAAGAAATCCCAAAAGAAATGTTGTCCGAAGTCACAGTTCAATAAATCAAATCCAAGGGAAAATAAAAACAATTGCTCCATGGTGAACACAAAACAAATATTAAAAAAGATGAATCCAATGTAGAACTTTGTGCAATAGAAGAATCCAGGGTCCATGAGCCCAACTTAAGAAATGAAACCTACCAAAAACTACCTAATAAAACAACTATATACAAAAATGTGGTCCATTGTACAAGTGGTCCAAAATAAAGAAAAAATGAAAGGAAACCTAATAGTAACTAACTAACTATTTACAAGGGCAGTGGGCAAGTCCAACGGCTCACATGTTGATGTCCCGGGCCAGGGCATCATCGAACTCCTGCTCGATGTCCCGGAGGCGGTCCTCTTCCATGGCCCCGAGGGTTCGCAGGGACGATGACATCTGGAACTCCAGGTCGCTGCGAATGGCCTCGAGGCACTCGGCCCGCCTCAGGGCCCTATGCATGGAGTTCTACGCCCTGACCATTGTGAGCCGTGCCTCTTCCGCCCGCTGCCGCTCTGCATCTATCGCATGGCCCAACCGCTGCCACATGGAAGACACTTCCCGTACAGGGTCCTCTTGCCCTCCAGCCGATGCCTGCCCCTCCGACGTTGATGGCCCGGAGCCATCATTGCTCCCACCTACAGCCTGCTCCTGCTGCTGCTGCTGCTGTCCATGTGCCCTGTCCGATGGTGCCTGCACATCCTCAATCTGCTGGTCTCCAGTTGTGGTGTCCACCCCTGCTGGACCGCCAACTCCCGACTGTGGCAGGGATGGGATCTCCATCAAGCTGGCTGTGTTGGTCAGGCCAGGTCCACAGGAGGCCCTGGTGGAATCTGGGCCAGAAGACGATGTGGAGAACGACCGGCGCACAGCCTCCACAGAGGAGGAGAGGTCCGCCAGAGTGCGCGTCACATGTAGGAACCCCCCAACCATGGCCCCTCCCAGCAGTGGCACGTCACGATGCTGCTCTTTGTGATGACGTGCGTTCTCTGCCCAGGAAGAACGCACGTCATCACGAATGACACGCGTGCGCAACGCGACACCCACCAGGACGGATCCCATACGGTTGCGGGACCCCTCGTCTGCAGGTAGTGGAGAGGCAGGTGATATGGCACTCTCCCCTACCTTCGGACGGGCCTGGGACAGGCCCTCCCTGCTGGTGCATGATGGTGTAGTCACAGGGTCAAGGACAGTGACATGCACAGGCCCCTCCGCGGTGACCTGTGCTGCCTCCTGACCCTGGCCCTGGACTGCACCACTTGCACCAGTGGTACTACCCCCACCAGGCCCCATGTGCGGCTCAGTAGCGGGCTCCTCCTCCTCTGTGGAGACCACCAACCTGGATGTCTCCACACCGTCTTCCGCCATTGGAAGCTCCTGTGGGGTCTCACCCGGCCCTTCCGCCACAGCCGTTGTGGCAGATGCGGCACCAGCCCCCTCGCTCCTGGATGATGGTAATTCCTGGGAGGGTGGCTGAGCCATGCGTCGCCGCCCGGTGGAGGCATCCCCGCCACTTGGCTCCACAGCACCGCCTCCACCCTCTTCTTCACTTGACGCTGCGTAGAGGGAGACATAGAACACAAGCATCAGGGTACAGCACAAAATGCCCTAGACAGGAAGCAATAACACATGAGTGGCACTGTCAAATGTCACTTCTATCCTGTCCTTCCACAACACATGGGTCAATGCATGCAACACACATGTAGAAACACTCCCGGCGCCTGCAATCAACATCAACACACATGTACAAGTGCCCCTGTAAACCAAGATGTTGCCTTCAAAGTCACATGCATCCATGGCGTTTCAAAGTGAAACACACACTTCTCTGGCGCACACACACACACACACATGTGCACCATACATGTATACGACATCAGCACCCATTCCTCATCCCCCCTCCATGTCCAGGAACAGAGACTGGCATGTTTTCAGGTGTGCATTCTGCATAGAGGTCCCCATGTTGCATGAAAACACATGCACCTACCATGTGCTTCACACATAACTGGTCCCACATGCATGACCATGATGTCCCTGCACACACACATATCCATACATGGCCTATGTCACACATACAGGCAAGTATCAGACTACCAGCACACTGCAACATGACCTGTCTCACACAGCAATGCTTGGCCACTTACCGCTCAACTCCAGACGGGTCTGTCTCCGAAGAATCTGGGCGTGGAGCGCTGGGCATATGCGTTCCAGGACCCTCATCTGGATGTTGCTCAGGCTGACCTGGCCCCCCTCCGTGAGGCGCCGGGCCTTGTTGAGGGTTCTGGACCTGAAGTCCTCCCAGCGCTTCTTGACATGATGGAATTTGGGGTCTGCCACCCCCTCCGCGTTGATGGCAGTCACGATGTCCGTCCAGATCCTGGTCCGTCCTTCCTTGTTGGCGCGTCTTGTTCCAAAGAGGGCATCATAATGCCCCAGGACATGCTCCACCAGGACACCAACTTCGGTGGCAGTGAAGCTGGTGGCCCTCTGCCTCTCTGGCTGGGGGTTGCCAGTGGTGCCAGATGGAGATGTGCCCGACATGGCAACCCCAGAGGCAGGTGTGGGTGGGCAACTGGGTCATGGGGCTGGGCTGTGGAGCGATGGTATCCCAGTCAGGAGTCTTCAGTTCCAGCAGGGGTGGTCACAGCAACTGCACCCCTGGCTGATGTGCAGGCAGCAAATAGCGGGGCACGTGGGCAGCAGGCAGTCAGGCAGCAGCAGATGGCAGATGGGAGCGTGGTCGGGGCTCTGGGGGGCAGTGATTCGGCCTTTTGGGCAGGAGCGTGGTCTTCCGTGTGTTTTCGCGTGGCCAGCTTGATATGGAGTGATTTGGCACGTGACAAATTTGCACGTCAGCGTGTAATTCGAGGAAAGGCCCCTAGCACGTAAGCGCGTCAGCACTCGTACGCGCTTTCATTGGACCAAAGGCCCTTCAAGTGTAAGCGCCTCTGTGACGTGACGCACGCCGGCTTTTCCCTCGTGACGTTAGCATAGTGGTTCAGCGCGCATGAAAAAACTACACGTCCGCGTGTGAATGCGTGTAATCCGAGGAAAGGGCCTATGCACGTAAGTGACGTGACGCACGCGGGCGTTTCCCTCAGCACGGGTTAAAGGTGAGCGGGGGCAGCAGTTCGCTGTACGTGCCTTTTGTGGAGACCGACGTGTGTTGCTGCTTCCTGTTGTTTCGCGCGCCATCACAACTTCACAGCTATCAAGGACGTATCTCTTCTTTTGGCAGGGGTATTGGTTACGCGTGTTTTTCTGCAGACAGTGAGTCGCACATGCTATTTTTCCCACTGCGGGTGCCCCTGTGTATCGCACCCATTTTCCAGGTCATAGTAGCTTGCGTGTCCCACGCGTACGCGCTATTCGTGTTACTGGGTGCCACTGCATACTGCGGGAGGTTGATTCCAGGCACGTAGGCTGCAGGGTTGTGTGCACGGTTTTACTGCAGTTTTGGGGTGCCTGAGCATTGCGTGACCCGTCGCTACATCACCGGGGTCACATACAGCCCTACAGGTGCAGGGGAGCTGTTAACATCTTGCTTCCCACCCCCTTCACCCCAATTGCCCAGGTCAATTGTGGTGTACACCTCCCATTGGCACTACTCCATCTGTGCCGGCACTACTACATCTGTGCCATGGTTGGGAGGCCACCAAAGGTAAGGGGCGCCTCAGCTGGGCGTACTCCTCATGGCGGGCATAGTCGGGGACGTGGCCGTGGTGACCAGGGAGTAGGGGGACTCCAGGGTGTCCAGGGCGGCCACAGTGGGAGATGAGGCAGGGGTGCGCCTCTTGAGCACAATGTTGTGCCATGTGTCGGTGCAGTCATGCCACCACCCCCTGTGGTTCCAGGAGATGCAGCTTCTGCAGCTGGCACTGGCGCCCGTGTGACCCGGCAGTCCGTTCCATCGACTGCCACGGGCCCAAGGGTAGTGGTAGCTGCAGGTGCAGCTGTGGACACCGACACCCAGGCTCAGGGTCTGCCAGCGCAGGCTGCGTTGGCACTTGAGGAGCCCTTGGAAGATTTCCAACAGGCCAGGAGGGAAACCGTAGGGGCACGCAGGGCTCCTCTGACCAAGACATGTGTCCCTGGGCCAGTTATGTCATCTGCTGCCCCAAACAGCCGGGTGTTGGCAAGTGCAGGGGCATATGCACCCAACAACACCCCGGCTGTGAGTCTGCCAACCAGGACCATTGCGGTCAATGGCCCTGCCACAGCGGATGTTGCTGCGCAGGGTCCATTAGAGGGCAACCAGCTGCCACTGACACAAGTCAGGCCTTTGGTCGTCCCTCCACCTGCCACTCCCTTGGCTCAATCCACCGAACCCACTGGCCATACTGGTCAGGGTGGCATTAGCCAGCCAGGGTCATGAGGTGCGCACAGCGCAAGAGTGCAAAAAGCGTTGGAATGACCTCAAACGCAGCGCTAAGGCTAAGCGTGCCTTAAATTACAACTTGACTCTGGTGACTGGAGGTGGGCCTGCACCAGAGGAGGAAGAGCTCACTCTGCATGAGTCACTCGTTGTGGAGTTCATACCATCTGAATCGGTCAAAGGAGTGGGAGAGATGCTGGACTTTGATGCCCAGTCCAGTGAGTGTTGATGGGTGTTTGTTGAGGACGTGTGTGTTTTACTTGTGGGATGTGTTGTGCATGATTGCCACTACATGTGACATGTACATGGTTCTGATGTGCAAGTAATGCAATGCTTCCGTGATGCATGTCTGCTGTGCTGGATGGTGGACATGTGTAGCAGACGGGGAGTGTCCACATCACCACTATTGCACCCTACTTACATTCTGGTTACCAGTATACCCCTCCGGTCCATGTTCCAGCTCACTGGCCCTTCTGCATGTAGCGTGGGGTGACCTTCCTCTCAGCCAAGGCACAATGTCATAGCATGACTGACGTGCATGTGTCCTCTGCCTGCATGCAGGTACTCCATGTAGGCATGCTCCCTTGCCCCTCCTCTGCCACTCTGCACCCCAGTTCCACCTTTGCACTGGTCTGCTTCAATCTTGCCATTGGGTACTTTCCTGTTCATGCGTCCTGTGTACATGCTAACTTCCAGCGGACAATCTGCCAGACATATGATGTGTGGTACAGCCTTAGTACTTGATGCATGGTATCTCACTTGTACTGTGCAAAGGTCAGATGCCCCACAGGGACATGAGTGCCCATTCATGCTCCATGTGCATTGCACGCATGCCCCTATGTGTCCTTGACTGGATGATCACTGTAATACAAGTCCTGGGTGACATACATTGCATGGCATCTCATCAGCGTTCCCATGTCAACTGTGGCTCAGTACTGCCTTGCACACATGTTTAAGGTCTGACAATCTGTGTGGGTCACAGGCCTCAGCCTGTTTAATGGCCAATGACTCTGTCCGACTGTTGTAGTGTCTTCTTCACACGTGGGTGGCCTCCAGAGGTTTCATCATGTGTCCTGCTTACTGTCCCATCATCATTTGCAGTATTGTCACTTGAATCACATTAAGCTGTTGCTGCCAGTCAACACTGCCTGTCAATACACAGGTCTATGGTCAGCCTTTTGATACCAGGCTAAGCATCCCTGCTTTTGCACTTGGGTGGAGAGGTGCTTTGCTTGTAGATATGCTACCCATTGAATGCCTATTGCACGTGATGCCTGAAGTTGACCTTGCACTGCGTTCACATTTCCTTGACACACACCATGAAGTCCTTGTACATGTAGGTAGTGAGTGACATACACATTTGCTGCACTGCATAGACCCACTTCTATGCAAACTGCCACCTTTCAACAGGTCTGATCACAGAAGCAATTCAAAGTTGACCCAGCATGCATGCCAGGTTCTATTTTGTGTGTCACATGTCTGCCTGATGTGTTTGTTGTCGGTGTGTGTGTTGTGTGCTTCTGACATGTGTAGTGACCTTATTTCCTCTATATTTTTCAGATGATGACTCAATGGAGCCGGAGGATGGTGTTGTCATGCCAGACACAGGGTTGTTACCACTACATCAACCCGGCACAAGTGGGGGTCGTGGGGTGGTAGGCCACGAAAACCCCCAAGTGCTACAGACCATCTTGTCTCTAGCTGCCTATGAGTCCAGCCCTGATAACGACTCTGACGTCCATGTCGAGTTGGATGAGCATCAAGTCCATGTGTCAGGGGTGAGTGATTCTGATGTGGACACTCCTCTGTCCTCGACACCTGCACTGAGGGTTCAGACAGTCTTGGTACCTCCGGCCGTGGTGGATCGGGACGCAGGGTCACCCTCCACACCAGTCACTGATGTTCCTGGGACATCACGTCGACAGGGGAATGTAGACATGCAGCCGCGGGCGGTGCCAACACAGCCAGGACACCCGGTCCTTGGGTCCCGCAGGGGTCAAGCCCAGCAACGCGGTCGCCGCGCGCAACCACAGTATACTGAGTGGAAGCAAGACATGACTGCCAATTCTGAATGGCAGGGGGCAGCAATGGAGAACATCGCTGAGAGCATGGAGCGTGTGGCCCGATCTGTGGTCCCCCCTGCTAGGCAGGTGCTTCTCCAGCAGCAGGCGGCACAGTCCACGGCCCACTCACTCAGGCTGGGCATGGCGGCCTCAGACAGGGCACGCCAGGCTGAAATGTCGTCTCTGCGTAAAGCAATTGCTGCTCACACAGAGCCGCACATGGAGGCCTTGAGGGAGGAGTATGCTTCCCTCAAATCCACTCTGGGTGTCCTTCTTATGTCCCAGAGGCAGCGGGCAGAGTAGAGGTTTGCACAGCTTGAGCGTACCATCTCGGCTTAGCTACAGGCTTGCCGGGAGGTGCAGCGGTTGTCCAGCCAGGCCTTGCAGGAGGAACTCTGTGTTACATGTGCTACCTTGCAAGAGGAAGCACGTGTATCACGTGAGGTTCTCCATGCAGACCTACGTCACATCGCCACACAGAACCAGGCTCACCCGTCTGGCAGACTTGCTCCCGTCAAGGGGCAAGCTGCGGCTAGGCGTGGCCAAACTACTGTGCCACGTCCTCATTTCCAGGATGAGCCAGACTCGGACGACCATCTATCTCCCACATAGGTCGGGCTGTGCAGGTGTTGAGCCCATGGAGGTTTTTTTTTTTTTGGCTCAGCATCATTGCATGTGGGTGTTGGGCAGCACCCTGTACCTCCCCCCTCCTGGGTGCCCCCCCCCAGGGTCGTATGTGGCCATTTTTGATTTTTCTTTTAGTTTAGTTAGTTAAGTTTCTGTTTGATAGTTAGTTTAATTAGGTAATGTAGGTTTTTCATAATTAGTGTAATTAGTTAATATAGTTTAAAATTGCTTGTCTATTGTGCTTTCATGTGATGGTGCGGTGCTTTGTGACTTTTGAAAGCATCCACTGTCTGTTCCAGCTGGGCCCTTCAGGCTTGTCTTGTGAATGTGTTTGCTGCTTGGGGTCCTTGACTCACATATGCCACTCCTGCTTCCCTTATCCATGGGCTCACAAGGATGGTTCGGTGTAACAGCCTATTACACAAGGGCTTTGGACTGTCATATCTGTGGCATGTCTGGTGCTGTGTAACTTGTGTTAACACCCCTAGTGGGGATGATTGCAGTGTTATTGACCACTGTTCTGCTTTTGCTAGATTGGGTGTTTCATGATTAATGTGTACATTTATTGCTATGCATTGTGTAGTATGTTTCTTATCTTTACTGTACACGTGCTTGTTGCAATTCATGCCGTAGATAGTGTGTTCAACACTTTGGATGTGAAAGACGGACTGATGGTGTGATTTCTGATGTACGTCTCTGACATGGTCCAGTAATGAGATGCCTGAAGAGACACACACAGATGACTCTAAAGCATTAATCATGTGTTTCATGCCCTGCTGCAGGGGGATGAGCCTCCAGACCACCTTTGCCAGCAGACATGGCCCATTGGACGTCTGGATTCTGGACACGTTTGGTGGTGCCCACATGCACATGTGTGTGCAGCCAGAGGCACAGGGATTGCAGACATACATCCTAGAACTTCTGACGTGTTTCAAGGGACTCCAGGCAAGGTGAGCAGCACAGGGGGGCCACAACACAGCAAAGCTTCCATCAGGCCAGTTGCACATGCATGCTTAGTAGCAGCACTGACGGTGAGCTTGGACGAATATTGGTGTTGAAGTGCACAATACAGCTCAGATGTGTTGGTGGACTGATGGCTAGTTGATTGTAAGGTTGTCTGGGGCACTTGCAGGGGCAGTGGCACATACCCTCCGGTCCACCATGGGCCATTGAGGCACTTGTATCACCCATGTAGCCCTCCGAGACATGGAAAGGAGCAGCTCACAGGGACATACAGCAAGGGACAGACTCGGGTGCAGTGCATTTCATTTCCATGTACATTTTAAAACATGCACTGCCTTCTTTGTTTCGGTCATGGTGGAAAACGACTTTTTCTGAAGTCATACCTTGCTATATGCGTCTGTCTGCTTACCCAGGGAACATTGCATGTCGTGTGAATCGTGACACATTGGTGTTCCATTTGCCACGCCCCCACCGGCGCCTGACTTACTGCATTGACTGTGTATGAACCTACTAGAGTTTGTTGCTATGGGGCATATAGGGCATATTTGGTGGTGTGTTTGTGTGTTATGGGCATGCACAGATTATTAACTGTGGCTCTCTTTGCAGCATTGAAGTGCTCCTGTAACCGGACCTGAGAGTGTGCAGGCAGGAGGCCAGCACTCAAAACCAGAGCTAAGTGTCTTGTTTTTTTTTCTTTCAAACTGCTCTGCATAGGTTTGCTGGGGGGTGCACTAATGCATGGATGAATGTGTAATTCAATTTGGTATTTTTTTTTCCCTATTCACCCCGAGTCCTATCCAATTCTAAACCCTGTACCCTCTACCCGGTGTTCTCTGCTTCCCGTACCTATCCAACCAACGTTCCCTAACCCTTTTTCCCCGCTGGGGTTGCGGATGCCTCTGTAAGCCCCAAGCTTGCAGGTGCCAAAACCCTAGAGGGGGTGGTTGGTTTGTGCCACTCCTGCGCCTAGACTCCGGAAGGCCCTGACAATGATGTACATGTTTGTTATGATTGTGTATGTGTTAATGCAAGTACTAAATTTTAGTGCATTCCCTACTTTCATGTGTCATTCCTACTCCCCTCTCCTGTCCCTCATTCCAGTTATCCAGTATGCCAACGCCTGTCCCGACTGCATATCCCTGACCCTCCTTCCCCACCAGGGTCTCAGAGGCCTGTGCGAGGTTGACCTTGCAGGCACCCAGGCCACGGTGAGGGTGGTTGGTTCGTGCCACTCCTGCGCCTGTACACGGGAGCTGTGACAGTACACATCCATTCGTGGTGCATCATTCTATGTTATGTACCACACATGGTTCACATCCTGTTGTGACATTGTTTTACTGTGCTACCTTGGTTGTTACAGCATTGTGGTAGTACTTGGCCTTTTTGAGGTACTGCTACTTCAAGTCATCTACTGGAGGCTGTTCTGGTTCGTTTTTCTGCCTTGGATTTTGTGTTTTTGCAAATGAAGGTGGACTCTGAGGGTGCAGGCAACTTTTTACACACAAGGTGGGAGATGGTGACGAAGGGGAAGGGTGATCCTGTGGCCAGGTGAAATTGAGGGTTGAAGGCTCTATGACCCAGGTGCAGTTGTTCAGTGGGTCATGGTCATTTGTGAGGGAGGGGGGTGTTTTGTTGTTGATAGTTGCCTTGCCCTGCAGTGTGATGGGAACCCTGACATTGTAATTGTGGTATCCTATGTACATGATGTGTTCTGCTGATCAATGCCTGTTCATGTGTTGTGTTTACCTTTCAGGTGTGAGGGGATAGTTGTGGTTTGACATGCTGGGGTGTACACATGGTGAATGTTCACATGTGATGTGTAGAGGACACTGATGGTCACTTGATTGCACATGCATATGTTGAGTGCATATCCTTACTGGCCCTCACACTCGCACTATGATGCACTACATGTACAACCACCCTTCGATATCCACGTGTACACTCTGTTTGCCTTCTGCTGCCCACTGTGTCCCTGCAGCACATGTTCTGTGACCAATTATGGATCCTGTGCATGCCTAATTTGCTTTTTGATGTGGTTTGTCGCTTAGATGTGATGCTCAGGGTGTGCATCACACACAATGGCTGTTCACTCTGCTGTGCGCTGAGCAGTGTGTTGCAGGAGTTGGACACAGCACACAGAAGCTGCAGTGTTGATTTTGCAATGCACAATGTGCATGTAGACAGGCATTCATTGTTATGTTACGGCTACAACTTTTGTAATGCATTTGGGAATGACTTATTTTGGGTGGGAGGTTGTTGGTCAGTCATTTCATCTGATTCCATGTCAGGCATCATTGTCTGATGCCAATTTACAATTTTCACATGGTAATGTGTACCTTATTGGTACTGAGTTGGTGTGTGGCTATTGCTTGCCATGTCATGTTGTGGTTTGGGAGGGTTTGAGTGACATAACAGTGATGGTCATGGCCTGTTTTGCAGGTGTGTGTGATTCACACCTTGCATGTCAGGGTCAGCCGCTTCTCGAAGCAACGAGCTGGGGGTAGATCTCTCTCCGCGACAGGGGCCTCCCTCTGGAACAGCCTTCCTGCCTCCCTGAAACTTGAGGAGAACCATCTCCGGTTCCGGAAGCACCTCAAAACCTTCCTCTTTGCTTCTGCTTTCTCTCTCCCTCTCCCTTGCTAATTTCTTCTGAAACTGCACTGAATCTGCAACTGGGCCACTCTCACCGACCTCGGTCCCTGGCCCAGCCACTCTCCACTTGCACTGCCTCCCTGGCAACCCCCTGGCAACCCCTGCACTGCGGGACTGTCTCTGTATCCCTACAGCCCCCCATTCCCAGCACTTGTCTGCACTTACCTTTGCACTTGCCACCAGCTGGCCTATTTATTTATTTTGTATTCTACTTACCCTGTACTGCACTCCCCCTCTCCCCTTCCCCTTGCACTTTTCCCTTCCCCCTACCCCTGCACTTGCGCGATCCAAATGACACCTGGCCTAGTAGGATCGTTGTCTGTCTTCCCTTGTTCCCCCCTCCCTGCCTCGTCGCGCCTTGAAACACTTGTGTATAGGCGCGTTACAAATGCCATATCATATCATATATCATGTGTGTGCCTTTTGGTCACACAGGATAGCTTGTGTTTAAGTAGCTAGGGATGCACACAATGTGACACTTCCATGGCAACAATCTCAGGGTGGTAAGGTTGTGACAGTTGACTGTCTCTTTGTCATCATCGATTGTCACCTGGTATGTGCCAGGCCTGTGTGCACTCCGCATGGGTGGGAGTTTAGGTGAAAAATGTGGCCACAAGCTGGGTCCGAGCTTCCTCGCCACGTGCCCTATCCCCTCCCATGGGCAGCGCCTGTGCCTGTGGTTGGGGATGTGGGGGCACCACCATGTCCACCGGTACGCCCTGCCGTGTTGCAACATTGTGCAGGACACATGCTGCCACAATGATCCTGCACACTACTGGGGGTGCATAGAGTAGCTGCCCGCCAGAGCGGTCAAGGGAGCGGAAGCGTGACTTGAGCACTCCGAATGTGCACTCCACTATGGCCCTGGTTGCAATATGGGTCGTGTTGTATCTTACCTGGGGTGGTGTGGTGGGGTTCCGGATTGGCGTCATCATGTGGTTGCTCAGAGGGTAGGCACTGTCCCCTGGGAAGGTGAAAATGGTTGTGATTATTGGGGTTTGTGTATTTGTGTGTGTGACATGCATGCATGTGCAAGGGCATTTGTACTCACCTAGGATCCATGTGTTGCCATGCTGCCCAGCTTCCAGGGCTCGGCTCAGGGCGGACATTCTGTATATGAAACTGTCATGGGTGGAGCCAGGGTAGTTTGCATAGACAGAGGTGATGATTCCCTTTGCATCGGATACCACCTGCACATTGATGGAATGCCAGTGCTTGCGGTTTCGGTAGATGTGCTCAGTGGCCCTAGGTGGACGTAGGGCCACATGGGTGCAATCTATGGCACCGAGCACTTTGGGGAAGTGTGCCACCCTGTAAAAATCCAGGACAACGGCCTGCCTTTCTGCGGATGTTCTGGGCATGTGTATGTGCCTGCGGACTGAGGGGCACGCTGTCATGATTGCCAAGACCTGGTGTAGGCAGTGTGACTGCGTGGCCTGTGAGGCCCCCCCCACTATGGCAGTAGTCCGCTGAAATGACCCAGTGGCCAAAACATGCAGGACATTGAGCACCTTCTCCAAGGGGCTCAATGCTTGGGAGCAAAGGGTGGGGGATGTAAGGTCATCTTCCCACTCTCTGACCAGGTCTAGGATGATATGGGGTGGAAACCTATACCTGCCGTAGACCTGGCTGTCAGGCATCCCAAAAAGGCTTGTCCGTGGTGAGAAAATGCGTGCCCTGGCTATTCTCCTCCTCCTGCGTTGTCCCACGATCAGTGCTGCGACAAATGGGGCATTCATCGTAGCTGTATATACGTGTTTGTTGTTTGCGCACACTTTTATACTGTGCGCGGGGACGCTTCTGCCTGCCTTCGTGTGGCGAACACGTTGACGCCTGTGCGCGTCTTTCGCCGTGCGCGGGTTTCCTGTATTCGAATCCATGAATACGGGTTGTTCGCGTGCGTGTGGGCGTTCCGTGTAGTTCCCTGCAGTACTTCCCCAGTTACGCCTTCTTTTTCACGCATTGTTCCCCATTCCGCGTGTTACGCCCACTGTTCCGCCCACTTTGGTTGTGTGCGCCGCGCTATGTGCGCTTTTGCTGTGCGCATAGCGCACGCCGTTTGATGATGTGTGTGCCCGTGTGGGACATGCATGGATTTGGCAAACGACCAGCGGGAAACAAGCGCAGCACCTTCCTTGAATCGCACGCGTGCGCGTGTGCTTGATTTCTCACGCTTGCGCCACCTTGCACCTGCTTGCGCTGGAATTTTCGGCGCATGTTTGTTCCATGAATCAACCCCTAATTTGTAACAGCGCCTTGATGCCACCGGGCTGTTTGCGCGCTTTCTAAATTTAAATAAATAAATAAATAAATAAAGGGGCTGGGGCAGAGTAAGTTATGGTTTGACATGTGGCCGGGCCATGCAGAAATTCCAATGAAAGAATATTGTATTGCTGTACTCCTGAGAATATTGAGTTTCCATGTAATATTTTTCCAAATACTGGCTTTGTGCATATATCACGTGCTTGTGATGGTCACGTGCAGTGAGGGGAGGGGAGTTGGGGGTGCACCCCGAAGCGCTATACCAAAGCCTACGACAGGCTGTGCACAGATTCGTTTAACAGGTATGACAAGCACTTTTTAGTAATACAGCACCCAGAGACCATGGACATTACAGTGGGGCGCCTTATAAATCAATTTAGCCTAACACAATCCCACCCACTTGCCTATGATGTATACATGATATAATATAAATCAGGCCTGGACCCAGTCATGCATATTCATGATCCAGGCACAGCAGAGCAGTGAGGCCTGGCTGTCTGAACAAATATATACTTGGGTTGGGGTTCAGCTTTCTTTCACCCTGATGTGTAGAATGAGTTCTTAGTTTATGTGTGATGCATGATGTTCTGCATAGGAGTTATATTGGACATATACTCAACACAGTCAGGCCAGATATTCCTGAAGTCCCCCCATGATGCTGGCAGACAGCTGTTGCACAGGCTCAATGTGTAAATTGTTGGCCAATAGAAGCATGCACATGCACGTGTGGAGTGGAGAGCAAGACCTGTTGCATGTTGATGCTTTGCTGCATGTGTCTGTTGAGGAGCTACTCTCTGGGTCTGAGTGAGCAGTAAAGGAGTCAGTCCAGGACCCAGCCACATCATAGAATCCACCAATGGCATAGAATGTAGCTTTAACACCATTAAGAACAGCTTGGCCCCTGGGGAATACGATGCAATGTCTGTCACATCAGAGCATCTGTGTAAGGATTATTACAGAAACAGGAACATGTAACACCACAGTACTTTGGGAAGGAGTTAATTTCATAATGTGAGGTATATTGCTGTTCTGATCATCTACCCATTGCCTTCAAAGTCAAACTAGAGTTCTGCTAAGAATGGTTGTACTGTGGGCATATCCAGTAGGTAGATGGCAAGAGCCTTCTGGTCTAGGGGTGATCCTGGGGCTGTGTACAGTTGGCGTGTAGATCCTTCACGCTCTCCTTGTCCACTCATCTCCAGAAACAGGTGCAGGGTGTGCAATTGGGGGACGCAGGGCTACCTTCTGGGGGGGGTGTTCTTGGCTACCTGCTGGCCAGGCTGCTCAGGTGGCTGCCTGCTCAGTGCACTGCTATTAGAAGCCGGGTTACCTCCAGGCAATCAAGCTGGCTGCTGCTGCATCCATGGTGCTGTGCTTTGCGGAATGCTGCCTTTAATGATTCCATCCACTGTGTTCTGTATGGTTCCAGGTGTAGACACACATGTGTAGCTGCACTAACTTGTTTTTTCAATTGCTGTGTTATATTTTGGCCCTCAAGCCCCGATTGGCATCTGGTTGCAATAGCTGCTCATTGCGGGCGCTGTTTGGTGTGTGAAGCAGACTTTCCACATGCATCATTTTCCAACATGTGACCGTCCACATGCATGATCTGTATTGTTGCCCCGACTGCGGTTCGTCACATTATCCATATGGATATTCCACACGGATTATCAGGCTATGCATATGCATTAAAACACACGGTGATGAGCTATTCCACATGTTTTACTGCTTTTACACATGCATCGAAATGAGGGTCCATGATTCTACCCCACACAGCACATGTTTGTGAAGTCCATACATCTATTTCCAGGTGAAACGTCTCAATTTGCGGTTTCAGAAGCCACGTCCTTAATTTCATATTTTATTGCTGATTGTTAGATTGCACTTTCCTTGCTTTATGTACTATATGCACAATTGTTATTTTTGCATTATTTAGGATTGCTGTGAAGTTGGTTTGATGGTTATTATGTGCTTTATGAATTAAGGAACTCAGAAATCATATTTTCACATATTTACTTTTTAGCTTTTGCAATCATAGTTACACCTGAGAACAAGTATTACTGGGACCTGATGTGCTTAGCAACATGTGATTTTAGGTACATTTATGAAGCATTAGCATCACCCTGGGAGGTGCCTGCTGTTCAGCATAGGTGTGTAATCCTGGGCAAATAATGTAATCTCACCTGACTTCCACACTGCAAAGGGTCACACTCTACCTCTTCTTCCCCTCTGCATTGTTGAAGGCAAGTCAAACATATGTCTGCGGGTGCTGTGATAGAGGTCAGTAAAATATTGTGCAATGTAACGTCCTGTCATGTTAAGTTCAACCTGCCATAAAAGGTTTGCTGTGTTAGTAAAATGTCTCACTTACAATACATTCAGATTTGGCCCACTGTGTCCTATGAGGCTTTCTTTTTCCCACCCTCATGTTTGGTGCATACAGTTCAAGGGGCAATGGTTGTGCCTTTTGTGTGAACCCAAATATCCCAATTCTGCCTCCAGGAGTTGAATTTCCTATTGAGCATACAGGTATCGCGCCAGCGGTTTGCAATTTAATTGACTTAGTGCCTTTGCCCCCCTTTAGGTTTGCAGTGAGCGACTTCATCAGAGGTTCGGTCATCGTGGTGGAACTGGTGGCAGTCAGAGTCTGAGAGTCGCAGGCTGCTGTCTGGTATGCTGCATCCTCATCCCTGAAAACAAGGTAAGAAAGACGTACATTACCAAGAATAAGTGGGGTATAATTGTTTTACTGACTCAAGGAAAGTGTTTTTTTTTCAAAATGGAGACGGGCATGCGTACTACACTACAGAGCAACATTTCAAAAGTCGCAAAATTGTATGGTTCAGTGTGGTGTGTTGGGGATAAAAGGAGCAACTGCCACTTTGCAGCCATTTACAAACCATCCACATGCTATTTGTTGTTAGATTTCTTTTTGCAATGTTCTCTTCAGCCATGACATGTCAAACGTGTGCACATTTGTATTTATTAGCCCTGCTCTAATGGAGTAGCGCATTCCATGTGTTTGTTCTTATACATTTGCTGTTCACCAGTCCTTGATTCAATTTGAAGCACTTAAGAGGTCTGTTGTCCTGTCCTGAACCCTGGCCTGATCATTGTGTGTAGTGAAACTTGGAAGGAATCCCATGATATTGATTATCCCTACATCTCATTTCCTTCCCTTGAATGTCTGGAGCCCAGAAGAAAATGTCTTCATACTTTTCAAAACCTGTTAAAAAATGCAGCACAGATGAGCCTACAAGCAAGTGAAGTAAACAGGAATCTGGTTCCAAGTCAGATAGTGTTTGTGAAGAACCAGAAAAAACACTAGATGAGACCACCAGCACTAATACTGTCAACATCCATACAGAAATCCAGACCGCAAGCATTCCACTTGGAGAGGAACTGGGTGACACTGGTACTTATGAAGATCGTGAACTACCGAACGACAGTGACACGGAAATTCCAAGTACTAGCACGCCGGAATCTGGTCAATTATCACTTCTACAACATTCAGCTCCCATAACGAAAGGCCCGCTCCTCCCTAAAGGCTGGAAGCTGGATCAGAAACAATATTTTGAAACCAAGTACCCATGGTTGATTGTTAAAGGACACACTCTTGGATGCAGCACTTGCCGTCAAGTCAATAGCTTGGGTGCAGAGAGAAGTCATGGGATGAAATTGTCTAAAGAATGGACTGAGTGTACTGTTAGCTCATATGGTACCAACAAAGACAAGCAACAAAGATCCTTACGAAAGAAGATGGCCAAACATTTCTCAACAAAGGCACACGTCACAGCATCAAAAATATTAGAGCAGGCAAAAAAGATACATTGCTTAAAGTAACTTCTAGAGCCCAGGCGGGGAAAATAGCAAAAAGCTTCCAGAATATTTCGAATGGCTTATAAAGAAGCAAAGCGGAACAGGCCAGCCTATGGTTTTGAATCTGAGATAGACTGCCAGCAATTGAATGGGCTAGATATGGGACGTATTTTACATTCCAATGTGGCTTGCTCAAGTATACAGCAACACATTTCACCGGAAATGAAACAAAAGACATTTGCCAAAACAGTTGCCTCTTCTCCTAAGGTGAGCCTTTTGCTGGATGAGGCACCTGCCTTAAATAAAAAAAAGTGCTTTAATTGTGTACCTACGTACTCAGTTACAGGATATGGAGTCTCCAGCTCATATTTCTGTTGACCTTATCGAGCTCAGTGATGTGTCTGCTCAAGGTATAGTGAACAGTTTGCTGTCTTCGCTCCAAAAGGACCCAATTAAAATTAGTGAGGACTTTCTCACCAAATGTCTGGTGTCAGTCGCTTGTGATGGAGCATCAGTAATGTTTGGCCGCAATAGCAGGGTTGTGAAAAGGTTACAAGAAAGATATTTTTCCCAGTATTGTAGCCTGGCACTGCTCAGCACACTGCTTAGAAATTGCAGTCAATGATGTCATGAAAGACATTGGAGCTACAAATCATTTCAAAGCACTGCTAGACAAACTGTATTCTCTTTTCAGCACATCTGTGAAAAATCGTTTGCAGTTAAAAGAATGTGCAGATGCTCTTGACATACAGATTTGTAAAATAGTAAGAGTGTTAGATACTCGCTGGGTTGCCTCAAGCTACAGAACAGTAGAGGCTGTCTGGAATGCTTATCCTGCGCTTTACAAACACTTTACATTGGCATCTAGTGATGGCTATCGTGATGGCACAACAGGAAACATGTACACTGGACTATGTCGGCACCTTTCGTCTGTGCAGTTTTTTGGTAATCTTGGCATTATGTTTGATGCACTTCAAGAGTTATCAGAATTGTCTCTTGACTTACAAAAGCGTGATTACACGATCATTGATGCACATTGTGCTATTTGCCGACAAATATCAGTGTTTGAGGCAATGGTAGAAAGGCGAGGAAAACACTCTTCCCAGTGCCAGAAGGCCATAGAAGAAAATAGTTTCCAAGGAATGACCCTGCATGAAGGAAAGGCGTGCGACAAAAAAATTGAACATGAGCAGTTTTTTCGCAGTCTTGCAGAAAATTTACGCAGTCGTTTGTTGTCTACAGGAGGTTCTGCTGCTGCTGACAACAAAGTTGCATACACAAAACTAATAAGTGAACTCAAAGTTTTGTACAAGCAGTACTGCCCAGATGAGTTAACACCTATGTATGGAGAACGTGAGATAGAGTCTCTGTGTGAAAGTTTTGACATTGGTGACACTCGTTAAACCATTCGGGTTTACAGGGAACATAGGGAGACAGGTGGAAAAGAAGCTAATAGACACTACAAGGAACTTTTGACAGCTGTGAACACTATTGCCATCTCCACTGCTGAGTGTGAACGAGGGTTTTCACAAATGAATCTTGTCTGCACATCAACAAGAGCATCCCTGCATACTGACACCATTTCATCCTTATTATTTATTAATCTCGTTGGCCCACCATTGAAGAAGTTCAACCCCATCCCCTATGTCAATTCATGGATTGCAAAAGCACAAAGAGCTGCTGATGACCGTAGAACTAAGGAACGAAAAGAGGACATGGCCAGGTCAGATTTAGACATTTTATGGGCTTTTATGAGCGAATAGAGACAACTATGCACACTATTGAACTTCTAATTATTTAATATATTTTTTATTTGTACTTTATTTAGTAACTGCTATTTGCATTTGTTTGTTTTTTTCATCTATTGCAATTTGCACGTTACTATAGCAGCTTAGCCATGGTGATCCCAACCAGCTTTTGGCAAAGTTGTAATAGAATCTGGAGTTACCTTGACATTTTGTGAAATGTTATACAGAATATTTTGCCATGGTAGGCTAAATACTGTGGCTGGCAGAATGTTAATTACTTCAAACACAACATTTAAATAGCATCTGCCAGTCTTTTTAATTGATATAGATTCAATGCCTTCTCTACCTCCTTTTCTAAGTTTAAAATGAAAGCCAAACATGGCACCTTGTACTTTCTTGTTTGGTTCTGTTCTATATGTCCAATGTGTTTATTTATTCTTAGTGTGTTTATTTATTATTTATTCAGTGTGAGGTTAAATAAAAAAAAAGTGTTTTTGAGGATCATGTCCCAGATTTGTAATTACTGCAACATCTGTTAACTTTCATTCAATCAAACCTAATGTTTTAAATACAGTCTATCATTTTTCCTAGTGTACGCCAAACAGAAAGATACTCTCACTGTGAGTCTCACAAGAGACCCCAGCTACACTCAGAGCCATTTGGGAAACAGGGTGGTGGGAGGGTGTGGGCAGTGGGGTTCATTCTACAAAATTGACAAATAAGATAACATCCACAGGTTTGCAACAATTTTCAAATGCATTATCACTTCGAGGACAGCAAATATGGTCCAGATGTCTAACGAGTGTGGTCTAGAACTTAGAAGTGTGTTCAAAGGCACTCTTTTGCCTCTGGGGTTGCCGGAATGCTGGAACCACTACACCTACCATAACAAGTAAGTGTTTTCCAACTTCAAAGCATTATACTTTCTCAACCCATGTGTGCCCTTCCCCATCCATCCCACTACCAGCCTGTGCCAGCAGTTGCTGCAGCGCCAAACATGTGAAATGGAGCAGCAGCAGTGTGGTGGGCTGCTGGTGGGCCGATCTAGGTAAGTCTAGCACTGAACTGGCGCGGGGTGCGCATCCACACTGCGGGGCTGCGCTGCTCCCGGCATTATAGGGCCAATATTTTTTGGCCACTGGCACTTATTTTTTTACAAAGTAAGCACTGGGACCTGGCCATACATTTGTACAACAATGCACTGCTGGCAGGTCAACCCAGGGCCAAATAAACGGTCAAAAAGCAATGGCAGTACTTCTGGTTGCTCCTGCTGCATAATGGCACTCATTTATGTGTCACTGCTTGTTGAGTTTGTGTTCAACATAAGAATCCATTACAGAAAGCTCACAGTTTGATGTAACTACTTACTCTTCCTCTTATAACATCACCTGGGTTATTGTTGGACTTTGAGGTGGTGTTACTGCACAGGAAAAAGATAAACCACCATTCTCTGAGTGGTAGACCACTTGACTAAAACTGCCCATTTCCTCTCACACAAAAACATCGCGGGACTACTCACAAACTCCTCGTTTCAGCAGAAGGTCAAGGAATGTCTCCACCTGCATGCCTTGTAAGAGTGTGTAAAAGCAGGGAAATGGTGGACGGAAGTTGAAAACCTGTTGTATCATTATGGCATGTTGAACATTCCTACCAAGCAACTCCAGGACCAGGCCATACAGTTGTACCAGTATGCACTGCTGGCAGGACAACACATGTAATATGTTTATAGGGAGATACAGAACGAAGGAATATTTAAAAGGAAATTGATCTTTTAGGTGTCTGTAGCTGTTTGAGACCTGGAACATTTTACTTTCATTTATTTTTAGTTTGGGAATATAGTCCTTTGAAACAAAATCATATTGCTGGCTGGCTTTGAATATTACGAGAGAAAACTAGGGTCGAATGATTTTAGGCAGTGCAAACAAAATATAATGCCATTTACTTTTGTATTTATGCAGAGACCAGCTAAACGTAATCTGCATGTCACAGAATGACAGGCTAGCCACTTGAGAGATGTCAGTTTGCCTGCCAGATACTTCAAAAATATATTTCGAATATAGCTGGGATTGATCCCAGGTTTCCCTTCGTCCCAGTTTGCAATTTGACAACAGTCTACATCTCCTCCTGTCCTCCCATCTTATTTCATCTTTAGTTTTATACCAATGTAAAGAGGTTGGGAAGCTAGATAATTCATGGGTAAAGCCAAGCCATACTGGAGCCAGGGGGCCTACCTTCAATGTAAGAGCCAAACAGGAGAAAATACCCAGACGTGGCTTCCTGCCTACCCTAAACACAAAATCCATGCCCATAACTGCCACTCTGTCTACACACCCTCAGAACATTAGACCCTCACTTGGCATCCTGAACCCCTGCCAGTACACATTATTTACATTATTTAAATAGTTAACATGGTCATTATTTACAGAGTAACACTTAGATTGTTAAACCCATATGAGTGAGACTTTCCCAGCAGATCTTTGAGGAAAGTAAAGCACAGTACCCAAAAGTGATTTACTCAAGATCACTTAATTTGTGAAGTGGGGATAGCAGGGTTTTGAGCTTTGACATTCTGGTTCCACAGTTTAAATTTGAGACAGAATGAGATACTTCATTTTCTCCTATTGCATCCTCAATATTAGATCCAGCAAAATGATTTCTGCAGTTGTTATTAATGGGCAAAGCTAGCAACATTTGAATAACGCTGGCTTTCAAGGCATCAAGTCACATGATGAAGAAAGCTGACAAAATATAAGAGAAGTCTTAATTGAAACAAATGTTCATAAAGCAGGTATGCATCACTGCGTGAGAACAAGAAAGTGGTGAAGCCAGTCGCACACTCGGGTACATTGGCTTGCTGGTTAAGGACAGATCTGAACAACAGTTACTCAATTTGCTAATCTACCTTTAGAGGTTTGTGCCTGTCTCATTTAAACTATTCTCCTTACACATCACCTTCCTTTATAGTGCATCCTTAATGTTCTTTCACTCCCACCTCCCCTTTTGTGCCATACCTTAAACCTTAACTGAATTCCCGTCCTTTACCTTACCTGCAACCCCTTCCCCTGCCCACAATGTTCATTCACTAATTCCTCGTCACTCACCTCTTCCTTTGCTCAACAAGGAGATGGTAAATCATGTTTACTGGCCATTCTGTCTCGGACAGGCACAACAAGAAGTAGTGGTTGAGGTCTTGCTGGTTATTGAAGCTATGGGATATGCACTTGGAAATATGCTGAGTAGATTTGACTTTTATTGTGCTTCCAAGTTGCACTTTTTTGGAAAGTTGGATGCATATTTTCATTCATAGCAGCAGCGGAAACTGCAAGGGGTGTACACATAAAATCTGATGATGGATTAAGAGGTGGTAACATACAAATGTAATGTGTGTTTTATGTATTTGTATTTTCAAGGAAGTGTTTCCGTTCAGTTAAAGGTGGTAATTCATGGAATAAATCGCCAAAATTTGTGGCGCAAGCTGGCGCAAGCGTGTGATTCATGGAGGGACCTACATGTGTTTTTCCCTCACACGTCACTTTGACATCCCGAACGTTGTGTTTCATGGGCACAGCGAAAGCGCACACTGTGTAAAAGGGGGTGGAACACGCGGAATGGGGAACAACGCATGAAAATGTAACTGGGGAAGGAAACACAAAGAACGCCCACACGCTCGTGAACTACACGTATTCATGCAATCGAATGGGGCGAACCCGCGCACGCCAAAAGACACGCACAGGCGTAAACACATCCACCACACGAAGGCAGGTCATCCCCGTGCAGTATAAAAGTGCACGCAAACAACAAACACATATATACAGCTACGATGAATGTCCCATTTCTCACAGCACTGATCGTGGGACACCGCAGGAGAAGGAGAATAGCCAGGGCCCACACATTTTTGACCAGGACCAGCCTTTTTGGGATGCTTGATGACCAGGTCTATGGCAGGTATAGGAATCCAACTCATATTATCCACACCTGGTCACTGAGTGGGAGAATAAACTCACACAACCCACCTTGTGCTCCCAAGCTTTGAGCCCCTTGGAGAAGGTGCTCAATGTACTGCATTTTTTGGCCACTGGGTCATTACAACAGACAACTGCCATTGTGGGGGGCATCTCACAGCGCACACAGTCACGTTGCCTACAGAAGGTCTTGGCAATCATCACTGCGTGCCCCTCAGTCCACAGGCACATATACATGCCCAGAGCACCCGCAGAAAGGCACGCCATGGTCCTGGGCTTCCAGAGGGTGGCACACTTCTCCAAAGTGCTTGGTGCCATAGATTGCACCCATGTGGCCCTACATCCACCTAGGCCCACTGAAAACATCTACCGCAACAGCAAGCACTGACATTCCATGAATGTGCAGGTTGTATGCGATGCCAAGGGAATCATCACCTCTGTCCATGCAAACTATCCAGGGTCCACCTATGACAGTTTCATATACAGAATGTACAGAATGTCCACCCTGATCCGGGCCCTGGAAGCTGTGAAGCATGGCGTCACATGGCTCATAGGTTAGTACAAATGCCTGTGCAGATGCATGCATGTCACACACAGACAAATACACAAACCCAACTAATGACAACCATCATCACCTCCCCAGGGGACAGAGCCTACCCTCTGAGCACCCATATGATGACGCCAATACAGAACCCCCCCCCCCAGGTAAAATACAACACAGCCCATATTGTAACCAGGACCGTAGTGGAGAACACATTCAGAGTGCTCAAGTCACGCCTACGCTCCCTTGACCGCTCTGGCGGCCAGCTACTGTATGCACCACCAGTAGTGTGCAGGATGATTGTGGCAGCATGTGCCCTGCACAACGTCGCAACATGGCGGGGCATACCGATGGACATGGTGGTGCCCCCACATCCCCAACCACATGCACAGGCGCTGCTCATGGGAGGGGAAAGGGTACGTGGTGAGGCAGCCCGGACCCAGCTTGTGGCCACATTTTACACCTAAACTTCCACCCCTGCGGAGTGCACACAGGCCTGGCACATACCAGGTGACAATCGATGATGACAAAGAAACAGTCAACTGTCACAACCTTAACACCCTGATAATGTTTGCATGGAAGTGCTACATTGAGTGCATCCCTAGCTACTTAAACATAACCAAAAGGAACACATGCAAGGTGAATATCCCACCACCCCCCTGCAAAACAGGCCATGTAAATCACTGGTATGTCACCCAAACCCTCCCAACACGCATGACCCATGTCCTTCATGCCATGCCATGCAACAGCTGAACAGCCAACCAAATGCACAACACATGACAGAATCGTGAGAAATGTAAACAGGCATGAGACATTCACACCTGACATGGGACCTGATGAACTCACTAGGCAAAAATCTACCACACATACAAAGGTGTTCATTATGGGTATGGTGGTACACCATAGACAGTGCTAGTACATCACTGGCACCGTCCATACCATACCACCATATTACGAGTAACCCTGGCGGGTGGCGGGCTGTGCGGTGGTTGCCATAACTGCACCTGCAGCTACCACTACTGGTGGGCCCGTGTCAGCACATGTTACTTACTGTCGGGTCGCAAGGGTGCCAGGGTCGGATGCAATAGCAGCATCACCTGGTGCCGCAGGGGGTGGTGGCATTGCTGCACCAGCATGTGGCTGGACATCCTGCCACTGTGGTGCACCCCTGCCTCTTCCTGCCCTATGGCCACCCTGCTCACCCTGGACTCCACGTACTCCCTGGTCACCCCCAACCTCTCCCAACACTGGCAGGACATCCAGCTGAGCCTCCCATAACCTTTGGTGGCCTCCCGACCATGGCACAAATGTACTAATGCCAATGGGAGGCTCACTGAACAATTGTCCTAATCAATTGCAGTGAAGGGGGCAGGGTACGTGATGGTATACGCACCCCTGTGCTCCTGCAAGGCTGCCTGTGGACCCTGGGCATTAATGAAATATCACGCAACGCTCAGGCACCCCAGAAATACAAGAAACATGTATGCGCAACCCCTGTAGCCCATGTGCGTGTAAAAAAAACTCACACTGTATGCTGTGGCACCCAGGAACACAAAAAAGCATACGCGATTAACACACGGGCTACTATGACGTCAATAAATGGGGTACACAACAAACAGAGGCACCTGCAGTGGGAAAAATAGCATGCAATCGCGTGCGCGACTCACCACCTGCGTGGAAAATAAATACGCGTAGGCAATGTAACCGCTGTGAAGTAATCACATGTGAACCCCAAAGTAGGAAAAACACACGCGTCGGTCTCCACTGAAAGCACGTACAGCGCACTGCAGACCTGTATGGACCCTTAACACGTGCAGAAGGAAACACCTACATGTGTTACGTTGCTTACTCGCTAAGGCCCTTTCCTCGAATTACACGCTGACGTGCTGTTTTTTCACCTGCCAATTCACTGCATCAAGCTGGCAACGCAACAACACACGGAAGACCATGCTCCTTCCCAGAAGGCCATTTTCCTCCTCCCCAGAGCCCTGGGGAGCATCCTACAAGCCACCTGCTGCTGCCTGCCTGCCTGCCTGCTGCCAACAGTGCCCTGCCATTTGGTGCCTGCACATCAGCCATCTGCAGGGATCCAGTTGCTGTGACCACCCCTGCTGGAACAGAAGACTCCCGACTGGAATCCCATCACTCCACAGCCCAGCCCCAGGACCCAGTTGCCCACCCACACCTTACTCGGGGGTTGCCATGTCCGACCCAACACCATCCGGCACCAGTGGCAACCCTGCAGCAGGGAGGCAGAGGGCTGCCAGCTTCAGTGCTAATGAAGTTGGCATCCAGGTGGAGCAAGTCCTGGGGCATTATGATGCCCTCTTCACACCATCGTGCGCGACAAGGAAGGATGGAAGAGGATCTGGAAGGACATAGTAGGTGCCATCAACGCAGAGGGAGTGGCACCCCGTGACATCAAACACGTCCAGAAGCACTGGGAGGACTACAATTCCTGGACCCTCAAGAAGGCCTGGCGCCTCTTGGACGCAGCGGATGCAGTGGGGTGCCGGGTCCACATTACTCCTCAGCAGATGAGGGTCCTCTAGCGCATTTGCCCAGTGCTTCATCACCAGATCCTCAGGATGCAGGCCCATCTGGAGTCGAGCGGTAAGTGCCCATGCATTCTCGTTTTAAACAGTGCATGTAGGAGTGTGGTGGTAGTTAGCTACTTGGCTGTATGTATGACATGGGTCATGTATGGATGTGTGTGTGCAGGGACATGATGGTGCTGCATGTGTGTCCAGTCAGTTGTGACCCACATGGATGGTGTATGTGTTACAATGCATCATGCTGAGCAGCATGCGGAATGCATACATGTATGCATGCCTGTGTCTGTACTTGGACATGTTTGGGGTGTGAGAGATGGGTGCTGCTGTCATGGACATGCATGGTGCACATGTCTGTGTGTCTGAGTAGTGTGTGAGTGACTGGTCAATGCCATGGATGCATGACACATGTCCGTGATGATGTGTTGATTCACTGATAAAGCCTAGTCATCCTTGTATCCACTGTGTCTGGGGGTTTACAGGGCCAGATGCATGACCCTCTGTTGATGTGTGTGCGTGTGATCAGCATGTCCCATGATGCATGTGAGTTTCAGCCCACCATTGGATCTTTCTATGGTGCCTTGGACATTGATGCAAATGTTTGTTGCATGTGCCATGCCTGTTCCTGCATGTGTGTTGCCTGCACTGACCCATGTGTTATGTAGGGACATATGGAAGTGACATTTGACAGTGTCACTCATGTGCTATTGCTATCGGTCTAGGGGACTATTGCACAGTACCCTGATGCTTGTGTTCAATGTCTCCCTTTACACAGCGTTGAGTGAAGAAGAGGTGGAGACAGCAGTGTGGAGGAAAGCGGCAGGGATGCCTCCACCAGCCGGCGACACAAGGCCCAGTCTCCCTCCCAGGAAATTCCATCATCCGGAGCGAGGGGACTGGTGCTGCAGCGGAAGGGGCGGGGGAGCCCCCACAGGGGCTTGCGATGGCGGAAGACCGTGCAGAGGCATCCAGATGGGTGGTGTGTACGGAGGAGGAGGAAGCTGCTTCAGAGCCACGCATGGGGCCTGGTGGGGTGGTACCACTGGTGCAAGTGGTGCAGTCCAGGGGCAGGGGCAGGATGCAGCACAGGTCACCACAGAGGGGCCTGTGCATGTCACTCTCCCTGACACTGTGACTGCATCACCATGAACCAGCAGGGATGCTCCGTCCCAGGCCCGTCCGCAGGTAGGTGGGAGGTCCATGTCATCTGGCACTCCTCTACCTGCGGACGTGGGGACCATGACAGGATTGAGTCCGTCCTGATTGGTGTCACGTTGTGCATACATGACATTTGTGATGACATGCGTGGTTCCTGGGGGGACCACGCCCGTCATCATAAAGAGCTGTGTGGCAACGTGGCCCAGTTGGGAGGGATCATGGTCGGGGGTTCCTCCATGTGTTGGCCAGTCTTGCGGCCCTCTCCTCCTCTGTGCACACTATACGACAGTCGTTCTCCGTGCTGTCTTCCGGCCAAGATGCCACCAGGGCCCCCTACGGACCTGCCCCAACTAATGCAGCCAGCCTGGTGGAGATCCCATCCCTGCCACAGTTGGGAGTCGGAGGTCAAGCAGGGGTGGCCACCCAACCAACTGGACCCCAGCAGATGGAGGATGTGCCGGCATCATTGGGCATGGCACGTGCACAAGGGCGCCGGGGGATTCCACCAGCCCGGAGACCATCGTGGTGGCAGAGGCAGTTGCGTCGGAGGCAGCAGCAGGCTCAGCGTTGGAGGCATCATTGCTCGGGGCCATCAACACACCGGGGGCAGGCATCGGCTGAGGGGCAGGAGGACCCCAGACTGGGAGTGTCTTCTGTGTGGCAGCGGTTGGGCCAGCAAATAGATGCAGAGAGGTGGCTGGCGGAGAGGGAACGGCTCAGGATGGTCAGGGTGGAGAACTCCAGGCATCGGGCTTTGAGGCGGGCGGAGGGCCTTGAGGAAACTCGCAAGGAGTTGAGGGATTACCTGGCTGCATCCCTGCAAAACCTCGAGGCTAGGGAACAGGCCCGCCTCCGGAACATCGATGTGGAGTTCAATGATGCCCTGGCTCAGACCATCGCTAAATGAGCTGTCGGACTGGCCTGCCGCCTTTGTAAATAGTTATGTAGGTGTAGGTTTCCTTTCTTATTGATTTTTCTTTGTGGTGCATGGACTTTGCCACGCTTTTTTGTAAATAGTTATTTATTAGGTAGGTTTTTGGTTAGGTTTTCTTTGGATTGTTGGGCTCATGGATCCTTTAATATTCATTTGCATATAGTTATGGACCTAGATTTAATTTATTTTTTGACCCATGGAGGAATGCTTTGCTTTTTGGAACTTTTTTTTTATGGAGTGACACTTTCGGGCCATTTCACGTTGGATTTTATCGTTTTCAGCCTTCATTTTTGTTGCTTAATTTCAGACATCTGGACTTGGATTTATTTTTTGTTTTCTTGTGTGCTTTTGTTTTATTCATTCAGTTTGGTATTTAATACATTTTTATTTTCTACTTTATTTGTGTGGTCTTCTCTCATTGGTTTCGTGCATGTCACAATGTGGGTTTTCTCAGCCATGTGTCGCCATTGTGTGGATCTTACGGACATGTATTCATGGGCATGCTGGTTATTTGGTATCTATTATGACATGGGGAATTCAATGTGGAGTGGATGGAATGATTGGTTGGGTGTTTGGACTGGGATGGCGTGGGGTGGGATTTGGGTGGCCATAAGGGCCATGGGTCTGGATTGTGATGAGGTGTTGGGTGGGGGGACATAAATCAGGGCCTGCTGGCAGGTTGCCTTCACTGGGGGTGGGTGGGGGACATGAGTCGGGCGGGGCCTGCTGGCAGGTTGCTGTCACTGGGGGTGGGGTGGGGGGACATGTGTCGGGGCTCCCAAGTGCATGGTGCCATGTGGCCTGCCTGCAGGGCATGGTCTGGGGTTATGGGCTGCCTGCAAGTCATGCTCTGGGGTGATGGGCTGCCTGTGGGGCATGCCCAGGGGTGTAGGGTGGTCCCCTGTGCTGTGGGCTGCCTGCAAGTCATGGTCTGGGGTGATGGGCTGCCTGCGGGTTGCACAAGGGGTGTTCTTGGGGGTGTAACTGACGCTGCGGGATGTTCGCTGCGCCATGGCTCAAAATGGCTTGGGAAATCCATGAATACGCGGTGCACCAGAATGCTGTTTAGTGCACACAGCTGGTGCACGCTCCCTCTCTGCGCCAGCCAAATGCGCAGCTTCTGCGCCAAATTCTATGAATTACCCCCAAAATGTGTATTAGGAGCAACGGTACCAACTTTACCATCCAGGGTCATAGAATCTATAATTTCAATGCATACATTGCCGCTGGGCAGTATAATTGTGCGTCTATGTCCTAGGTTCATTTCCCTCTCACTGTGGAGTCCCACAAGTGACGACCACCTGCAACATTGCTGATATCAAGATGACTGACTCACGTCATCTACACAGAAGCCGAGTAGGCCTTTCAACACTTTGCTCCTTATAGGGAGTCAGACATTTGAAGAATTTTGTCTTTTCTTGTGATTCTCTTTGCATTTTGCAGCTCTGGCTCAGGGAGCAACAGTCCAGCCAGCTTGGGGGGTTGGCAATATCCCCTAACTCCATTCCTAATCTGCTCCTGCTTGCCACACACATTTAGTACAGAAATATTCTATGGGAAGGCAGGGTCAAATTTGGCCATGTCTGTGCTGCCGGGAATATGCAGCAAAATATGCAAAAGAGTGGGACCAACATATATAGCATGGCCAAAGGAGCCAGTGAACACTCAGAAGCATGCTGCACTGCCACCATGGATTGAACCCAGTAATGGGATGTGTGTTAGTCCTACAACAAATTACCATGTAGGCAGGTCCATTGGCAACACCCAAACACAAAGTGACTGTATGAGAATAATTTATTTGGGCCAGCCCAGTCTCATCAAGTCATTTGAGAGCAGTCCAAAATATATTTTAGTGCTACATTTCCAATAAAGTTGGCAGTATTTCCTTTGCCTTATACCTGTGTTGACTTAGGTATGCCAGAGGGTCTGGGGGTCACACTACCAACTCTCCATTCCAATTCCCAAGTCCCTACATCTCTCCCCCAGTGCACAAACATAGGACTCAGAGGCACATGAATCCGTAAAGACGTTGACTGTATAAGGTTTGAATGGCTGTCTAAGAGAATATCTGTTCATCTGTTCACATATGTGGTTGTCACTGGCCTTCCTGGAGGTTGTCCAAACAGTGAATTGCTTCATGGGTTCTTGACTCTGCTGGCTGTCATGTTTATGGAGGTGAATGGGGCATTCCAGAGACCCTCTCTTCACCTGTATTGAAAGAAAAGCTTTCAGGGAGCTGACGCTAAGTACTGATACCCACTGACTGATTCTCAGCCTGAATTACTTTTCACATAAGGCTGGAACTGTATCCTATGATGCAGTAGTTCCTGTGGTGAGAAACATCGTGGACAGGTCAGACGGTGGGAAAGTATACCTAGCAATGGATATGTTGTCAAGTAGTCAATGCATGAATTGCATGGATTTAACAGTGCATTGGGTCAACATCTTCTCCAGTGGGGAGCAAGGTAAGTCATCAAAGCAGATGCATACTGTCCACCGCTATAACAGAGAATTTACACAACTGCAAAGTTACAGTCTTTTCCCGGATCTCAGCAGGCCTTGGCAAACCAGCAACTGGGCAGTTATTTGCCAAAACCTGATGGTACCATGCAGGTTTCTTTAGTAACCACTTATGAACAGACTTTTTTTAACGCTGATGGACCATGCCCTGAGTCAGAGCTGCATTCACAAAATCTGTTCAAAATGGTGTAAGATCAGGGGCATCCATTACTGCCAAATATGCTGGCATGGGATCGTAATCATGATTTGTCGATTTAAGTTTTTGAATCATGACTTCGATGTCTTTTGGGTCAACAGGTGAACAGGAAAAACAGGACACTGGAGTTTTCAGTGTTATAAGGTAATCAAAGGGCTGAGTAGGGGCCAAAACTATGGAAGTTTGAGAATTTATATTTATCCAAATAGAGTTAACCTTTTCATAAAAGATTTGCCAACATACAGCAACTTGGGAGAGCAGGGCAGGGGCGAGAGGAATGACAATGCGCACCCACAGGCACATACGAGTGTACGAGTGTGGGGAAGGGCAGATCCTTTCCAAGATCGATAGTAAAATCATAAAAGATCTCAAGGTAGATTCAAGCGAGACATCCCCCAATACAATGGGGCTTGTAGAGGGTCAGCACCATAGGGATGAATGGCACTATACCATAGACTACTACACAATATACATTGAACAAGAAGGGGCGGCATAGGATGATGAGTGAGAGACAGAGGAAGAACAAAGGGAAATAACACCATGGGGCCTGGAGCTTACACCTCTGTATGGGTGAATGGCCCCAGTAAAGAGTCAGAAGGGAGGGAAAACATCTCAGAATAGGAAGAGGAAAACACTGTTTCCCTTGCTAAAGAAGGGACCAGGGGGGCACATTAGGTGCCCTGGCCGCATATGGATCGGAACAACCTGAAGAAGACCCCTGCCCTCCCTTACAGCAGGCACAGTCAAGTGGATCTATGCCCTTGAAAAAAGACAGCCAGAATCATGTTAGCTGTAGGGGACATACACATTTTGTTTGCTGCACTGCTATGGGAGCAGGTGCATGAGATATGGAGGAAGGTGGGATACCCAGGGGTGAGGTGAGAGGTGACACATATGATGGCACACCATTTCAAACTGCTGAGCGCACGTATGGAAACCATTGAGAGGCATGCAACCTGATACACCTGATATAAATTCCAACATGGACTTCACGATGGGGGCAGGCGATGACCCTGCACTCTACATTCAACAGATGCAGGAGATGTGGCAGTTAGAAACAGGAGAAGTATGGGACAAGAATATAGCTGTTTTTTATCACACGTTGTGCAGGGGTCTCCACAGAGCAGTATAACATGATTTAGATAAGCTAAATCACAGATAGTGCATTTAGTTAGGAAAAGGCGAGAACATGATCCAGATAAAGCAGATCTAGCATGGAAATCAGAGGCTAAATTGGTACAGAAAAAGCTAGCTTAATTCAGCAATGAAGGGGCAGTGATTACCAACATGACCGAAGGGAAACAGGTACAGAAAGCTCAGCAAGGATTGACAGAAGGGCTGGGAGACAGCAGATGAGACACACCAGGTTTTCAGAGGGGAAGAGACAATTACCAAAGAGGTAGAGGGGTTGGATGGGGAGTTATGAGATGCAGGTTTGGAGGACAGTGTTGGTCTTGTGGCAAGATAGGGCATTTTGCATGAGAATGCAGATTCAGGCAACCTTTCTCTTCTAGAAACCCTTGTGGTCTGGCATTTAGGCTCACCTACCACCCACTGTCTCAAATGCAACCCCCAGTAGTCCCATCCACTACACGTCCCATGCACGCCTCAGGTTCCACACAACCACAGCCTAGCCAGTACGAAGGCCCCTTGCACCCAGAGTCCATTCAGTATCCAGTACCCGAAGTCAGACAGATGCAATTGCAGCAGACAACCACACAGGCCCCTACTCAGTAATGGGATGAAAATCCTGTGCCCCAAGTCATAGTAGCGTATTACACAGGATCAAGCATCTAGGGGGCAATTATTTCCCACTCCCAGGAATGAACACATACCCTCAATAGGATAGCCCACAGAGAGCTCGGACATGCCCAGTACTGTCATTCACTTCTAACCTAGAAGAAGAACCTGAATAGGAGTGAGGATAGGAAATCTAACTTTCAGTTTTATGGTTGACACAGGAGCTACCAAGTCCTATATCAAGGAAGGAAGTTTCCCTTTATTAGGTAAAATAATGGACACGTAAGGATTCTCTGGGGCTATTGTACTGATTCTTTTCACTGAATATTTACCCATCGCTGTGGGCGCAAAGGAGGTGTCAGCACCTTTATAGTATTCAAAAGAGACACCAGTGAACCTCCTGGCTAGGGATCTCCTAAGTAAATAGAACATCGCCATCTCATTCACAGAGTAATATATAGTGTGCTCAAAACCCAGCATATACCATGGGAGGGCTGCAGTAATAACACAAGCACTTTGTAGTGACAGTGCCATAAGAGGAATGCCCATACCCCCAGATGTGTTCCTCTATTGGAAAACAGTTTATCAGGATGGGTGGTCGGCAATAAGGATAAGACACTTCGCATACCTGCTGAGTTTTTGTTCAGGTGAGCTGTCTCCAAGGAAAATGCACCAGGAGCCATTATTATAATACATTTGGAAGAAGTGCTTACAACAAAGGACAAGGTGATTTTGTCTGCCACAGACAAGGATGGGGAGGAATGGTGCACAGGTTTGTACATAGATCCTGCACAACCACTGAGAGGGATGTCCGACAAGGCATAATCAGCACACTTGCAGGAAGATTTGGAGAAGGTCCCCCCTGACTTGTGGACAAGCAACCACCACAGTGATGGATTATTGAAGAGCATAAGAGCAGTTCATATAAAGCTGAAACCAGCTGCAGTATTATTCCAAGTGAGGTAGCACCCCATGTTAAGGCAAGCAGATGAAGGGATCTATTCCAGCATTGTAGCACTATAGATGGAAACAAGGCATAATACAAACAACATAATGCCATTGTAAAACAGCTATATACCATCTAATGAAAACAGAGGTGTCAAGCTGGAGGATGGTTCTGGACTTATGCCCATTGAACTATATCATAGAAGAAAATGTCCAGTTTTCCTAATCCCATTAACATCATTGCAATATCCCTACTGAAGCTACTCACGTCACTGTAACGGACCTTCAGAATGCATTTTCTCTCCATTCCGTTGCACCCTGACTGTCAATATCTCACAGCATTTACCCACTGAGGACAGATGTTGCAACACACATGTTTACCTCAGGGGTTCTGTGAGCCCACGAGTATTTTTTACGGTATTACAAATGGATTTAGGAAGCGTCCAAGTGCAGAGCCTGTATATGTAGATGACCTTTTGGTCTGTAGCACAAAAGAAGAACAATGTAGGAACAACTCAGTAACACTGTCAACATTACTCGTAGATAAAAGTTACAAGGTAGACACAGATAAACTTCAGTATTACTAGACAGAGGTAGTATACGTAGGGCAAATATTATCATCTGCAGGGAGAAGAGTAACTCAAGACAGAGCAGCAGCAGTGCAATGCATACCACAGCCATCTAGAGTAAAGCAAGACTATGTAACTGCTGTAGGTCTTGGATATTTGACTATTCCAGATACACCAATGTTCTGTTGCAGGGGCTAAAGGAGGTGCAGAATGTAAAGGGACCTGTTAATTGGACAGACAAGATGACCAAATGTTTTCAGGAACTGAAGAATGCAATAAATAATGCATCACCGTTTGCAAGACCAGATTATGAAAAATATTTCTGTTGTCACACTTTAACTTTAATGGTCAAGTGATGACAGCTGTCCTCACTCAGCAGACATCTTTGGGACACAAACCCCTTGCTTTCATCAGATGAAATAATGCAGGGTCATTTTCCATCTGATCAGGCTCTAGCAGCAGATTGTGCAATACAGAAATCATCCACAATCATAAAGGGATGCCAGGTCACTAATCAGAGTGCTTTGGGTTAGGAAGGAATATTGTCCAACTTCTGCATTCACACTGCCAGATGTCACAGAGTTATCCCTGCAATGTTCATTATAGAGCCGGTACAGCCAAAAGATCAGTACACGAGTGTGCAACATATAAAGGTATCACAGATGAGGGAACCATTGTCAGGAAGGATGCACTTGAGGCAGGGGAAGTGCTTTTCGTTGATGGTTCATCAATAATTAATTAGAACATGGGACAGATGCACGTGGATGCAGCAGTAGTGAGCCTTATGGATGGGGAGTATGAGGTCATGATAAAAATGAGGTTGCCCTCACATTACTCCGCACAAGCACAGATCTCATAGCCCTCAGGCAAGAGGCTTTATACACCTCTCACACCTGCATGCACAACCTTTGATTCCCATAAAACTTCTGAAGACTTAGAGGAAGAATTTCAGGGCTATTTTAGGGACCTAACCAAATGTCTTAAAATTATATCTCAATAGCATGGGCCCCATCCATGGCAGCCAGCTGCATTGCACACCAGCAACCTAGCACCTCTGCAGCAACCACAGTCCTTCCCAGTTGATAAAGTGTAAGTAAGGACATTTGTCAGAAAGTGGAATGAGAGACAAGTCTAAGGGCTCTACAAGGTTATTTACACCACACTCACAGCTGTGAAGGTGAAAGGACATACAACTTGGATTCACCTAATAGACATTTGACAGGATACCAGCATCAGCCCCTCTACCCAGGAGCAGGACACACATATGGAGGCAAACTAAAAGATGAGTGTTCTTGACATGTTATTAACATTTCTGAACACTAATCCTTCTTCAAGGCCTCCAGGAGAACAACATAATATAAGAAGAAGAATGTATTCTATTGGTTGTTTCTTTTTCTCTCTTATCCTTTCCTTTTTAATGATGAGGTTTATGTGTGTTTGTGGGTTAGAAAAGGGCAGTATAATAATACTGAAGTAGCACCTACGTTAGCAAATTGTAGTGTATCCATGACTATAAATCAAAGGGGCACTATGGATCAGGTGAGCTTTCTGGACAATATTACCGATGTATATCAACTCGATATGGACAATTAATTGTATAATCACATGAGGGAGGTGGGAAGAGCGAAGTCAAATGATTAATTTTACATTTGTTCTTTAATACCTCATGCAACTGGCACACACAGACTCTTCTTGCCCCAACAAATGTCACCTCTGATACCACAATGTCTGGGCTACCTTGCCCTATGTAGGGTGCAGGGTTAATTTCAGGGACACAAGGTTCAAGAGAACATGTTAGAGGTAGACAGCAGTGAGCGTTCTGAGACTAATGAGCAGGAGCAGTTGTGGTGCAAAATAAGACCTAAATGGCAGCTGCGAGGATCCATTTATCACAACAATAAGTGGGTGGATGGAATGATTGGGAGTAAAGCAGGATGGCTGGTGGGAAATTCAGATGAAGTAGTGTTGCATATCAATGAGACATGTTATGCTGTGTGGGGACAATATGTAAAATAACTGACATGGATCAAGCAACATGAACAACCCAACAAAGTGCAGATATTTACACAAATGATGTAGGTCTTGCGAATACACTATGACTAGACATCACTCAGTAAATACTGGTTCGAAGCATTGCAAATCAGACAATGCCTTGGTTTCAGTTACCTCGCCCCATTCATTTAGGTCTTCTCTAGATGTCTCTCCTGTTAACTGACACTGTTCATGTACCATCCTGATGGCATATTTATGCCCCAATATTGTTACAATGAATAATATGGAGCAATTACTCATACAATATCAGTGTCAAAGTGGATTTACAGCATTTAACACAATCTTGACCGGATTATGAAGATGTCTAATCTCGCTATCAGATTGTCACAATCAACCTTGTGTGGTGCATGTAGTGGTTGATATCACATATTCTGTAACACTTTACGATACTTTTAGATTTGGAGGAACAAAGTGGATAATACTGGGTTCATTAAAGCTTTGAATAGCATTATAGCGAGGGAGGAGAGAATATTTTAATCTCAGATCAAGAAATCATTTGAAAATGACTGACAGGAGAGCTTCTCTCAGTGAGGCCAACTCACGTTTAGAATAACCTCTGAAAGAGGCTCCTCAGCTCCCCCACTATGTGAGCTGATCCTTTTATGCTTTATCACCATTCTGACTATCCAAGAAAACTGGGGGAAATCCTGTGTTCGTGATTGGAAAAGATTTCTGTTCGTGTGGGTTGCCCCACAAGAGTCAGCAGCCTGCATATAGTGTTAGTTTGAAAGATGACTGAACTACACACAAGCACATACATTATTTTTCATGTTTTTCGCTTCTCACTCTCCCTTTGTCCTATTCTTTTGTTATCCAGATCAATCAAATTACACTCATGTCAAAATGAATTTATGAATGGAAACATGATATTTTTATGAAAAATGTAATGCTTTACCTAGACAAAGTAATGTTTCATGAAATGAAAAACGAGCTTGTTTGTACGGTATCCTGGTTTGTAAGGACTCCTCACCAAACAGGCATCCAGGTCGGCTCCCACACACCACCCTGCAGACAGGAACTAGGAAGCAGGGAGAACTTCCAGTTTCCTTACTTTCTCAATGGGGCCTTCCCACGCCGCAACTGCAACATTTCTTTCTGAAGTCAGAGTGCATGTGCACCGACTTGAGAAAAAAAATGCTCTGACTTCATTGATATATATATTTCTTTCTCAAGCTTGACAGGCCCCCCAGAGGTGTGGTGGGGCTGCCCACACCAGGGGGCTGTACATGCCCCCACTACACCACTGGTCAGCTGCAGTCTCAACAGGTAGTGCATCTACAAGCACGCGAGATAGACAGTTTTGGGAACAGTGAAGGTTGTTCTGAGGGTATGTACACAGGTCTTAAGAGCGGGCTTCTTTATTTTTTTACTTTTTCTGTGGACGGAAGACGATTAAGATAAAGGGATTAAAAAAAGCACAACATGTGCCTCAAATGGTTTCAAAAAGGCCATTCAAAATGTGTTTATTTTTTTTTGCAGTGTGTGGTGGAAGATGGAGAGTTACAAGAAAGGGACTCTGCAAGCAATCAGTAAACAAGAATGGTACAACATAAAATGTCCCTAAAGAGGATTGAAATGTGTAAAAGACACCACACTTTAAATGTTCTCAGTATCTGTAGCACACACTCGTCTGGTGTCCCTTCAGGCCCTTAGTGTGATCAACCCTGTTCCTCCCTCCAGTGGCGTAACACAAAATGTGGGGGCCCCCCTGCGAGCCATGCGGAGGGGTGCCCCCGAACTCAGCAACAAATCACGGGTCGTGCCACTCTCTGGGCCGGCCTAGATTATCAGGCTTGCGCAAACAGCACACTTTCTGAGAAAAATTGGCTAAAAAGCCATAGGGCCTCATTACGACTTTGGAGGCAGCCATGCCCTTAATAAGGGCATGGCTACCCCCAAAACCATGTCCGGGTCTGGGTTCCCTGAATGGGGAATTACCAGGCCATTCCGAGTTTGGAGGGTACAGTAATTCCTCCTTCAGGGAACCCGGGCCCGGACCTTCCCCATTCCCATTTGAGCCCCCATAGGGCTTAATGGGAATAGGTGCGGTAGCTAACAATGGGCCGATTACGACCGGCCCATTGTTAGCTCCCTGGTCTCCTCGCAGGACCCGCTCTGGACGTCTGGTAAAACCAGACGTCCAGAGCGGGTCCTGCGAGGGAACCTCGTAATATTGTGGAATGCGTTTTACGGTGCTGGCACCATTACCAGCGCCATTAAATGCATTCTGCAATAGTTGTAGTGAGGCCCATAGTGTGTGCAATGGTTTTGTAGGGAAACACCAATCCAATACATGCTAGTCACCAACAGTGCACAGGAAAATTAATGCTTTGCTTTTCAAAAAGGCCACGCCACAAAGAAAAACCTGTCCAACTGGCTGCACAATGGAGACCAGTGTAAACACATAATAACATTACAGTAAAGCATGCCAGGCCACATTTAGACATACCTAGACTGGTTGCACCAAAATGCTAGTCGAAGCAATAACACTCATCAAGAAGAGAACACACACTCAAGCCTGCGTCTCTGTGGCCTCTAACAACATGGCCAAACTCTTTCAAATCTGCAAGTAACTGGTCAATCCTGTTGCAGTCTTTACCTCTCCTGTTCCCTCCCAGACACTCTGTATGGTTCTGTTCTCTCACTTGTCTGCTAAAACTCAGGACATCCTGTCCCCCATCTCCTCTTCCTCTCCCTCTTCCTCTCTTGGCCCCCCTTTGGCCACCTCTACTTCTCTTCCTCCTTTCTCCTCTTTCTCTCTGACAATTACTGATGAGGTTTCTAGACAAGTCCAATCTATGAAAGTGTTGTCCAAACAGGTGCTCGCCTGCTCCTCTAGAACCATCAAGGACCATAATGACGACACCCTTGCTCCAGCCTTGGCAGATTTCTGTAATCACTTTTTCACAACTGGAATGTTCCCCTCTCCCCTGAAGCATTCCCTTGTGCACCCACTCCTCAAGAAGCTGTGTGACTTTTCTGCCTGCCCGGCAAACTATTGCCCAGTCTCCATCATCCCTTTCCTGGGCAGACTGTTACAAAAAACTACCCATCTCCCAGCTCACTCTATCCTGAATCTGTTGGTTGTCTCAATGACCATCAGTATGGCTTCAGAGCTGCCAGAGGCACGGAAACTGCTCCCCTGAACACCCTTGAAGATCTGTTCTCTAACCTTGATTACAGCATTCCCTCTGTTCTCATCCTCCTTGATATTTCCTTTGCTTTTTACATGGTCAACCACGCCATCCTGATCAATTGACTTGAGTGGCTGATCTCCTACCTCTTGGACAGACCTCCCAGGTGCAACTTGATCCCTTTTTCTCCGTCACATCTCTCTATACCTGTGGCATTCCCCAGGGCTCCATCCCCCCACCCTTGTTTTTCAACCTCTCCTTGGCCCCTTTGGCCTACCTGATCGCTACCTTCTCCTGGATGGCACTCAGCTTTCCTTCAGGGTCCCCTTACACTTCTCTTCTCTCACTCTCATTCCTGACTGTTTATCTGTGATTCAGGATTGGTGCACCTCCAACGATCTCTCCCTTAATGCCAGTATGATGGAGATCTTTCTCAATGGGACCCCTGCCCTTGCTTTCCCTCTCGCACTCTGGCCGAGAGGGACCGCATTGGGTCCTCTTCCTTCGCCTTCCTACGAGGCAAAAAACTGTGTTGTCATCTTTGACTCCACTCTCTCTTTCTCTTTTAACATCTCAGACGTAGCCAAGAAGTCTGTTGTAATGAGCATCTGAGGTGAGGTGGTGACATCACTGTTACATGGACTGTTGTGATGTCAGAGTGAGTGGAGTGTTGGAATGTTATGCTCTGAAGCTGGGTTCTATGATTTACAGTTAGAGTTATGCTGGCTTGAGGGGACATGTCAATGTTGATCCTGGAAACTATACTATAATAAACCTACTTATGTCTTACCTGCTGGTCCGGTTGTTGCTTCAGGTACCAAGATATTACACTGGCGACGAGGATGGGATCCTGTTGAGGAGGGGACAGTCCAGGTCCAGGAAACATTGCCCTCCAGTGAATTCATGTCCTCAGTACCAAGCTGTCAGCAGGCTGGGGTGCAGAGTCCTTTTAACCTGGCTGTGTATGCCTCTTCAGCAGGCCGGGTGGTGCTGATTAGAGGAGCCTAGTCGGCACACGGATCGGTGTGCAGTGGTAGTTTCAGCACTCCTCCCCAAGGGCCTCCAGTGACCGGGTGGTGCTGTGGGTAGCATTTCAGTGCAGAATTCGGTGTGCTGCACTGTTTCGCGCCATCCAAACCTGTGACTGGGCATTGCAAAGGAGACCAACGGCACTCTGGTCAGTGTGCAGTGCTCCAGGACTGGTTTTGCATGCTCCAGCAGCTGTGAGCAGCCCAGCTACCGGGCGGCGCAGCTAGTGGGTTCCTGTTCGCATGCGGACCAGTGCTAAATGTTCCGCGTATTGGGGGGAAAGTACAATCGAGTGCCCCAGGGCCGAGACAGAAGTCAAGGGGTGTGTGGTGCGAGAAGGAAGAAGTGCTGATATCGAGGAGACTGCCCGCCCGGGTGAGCATGGTGGTTCATGCTGAAAGAAAGGCAACTGCCTGCCCAAGTGGGCGTGGTGATTCCTGTTGTGAGCTGTGGAGGAGGGTCTCTGGGGAGAGGTTCCCCGGTTTTGTAGTCTCCGGAAAACCTGCGTCCATCGATGCGCAGCGGAGATGTTGTTTTGGCCGAGTCTCTGGCCAAATGATGATGTTGCTCTCTGATGAGCATGCGTTCCAGCAAGGCAAGCTCGAACGCAGAATTGTTCTTGGAGGAGGGGCCGAACGTGCGGCGATGAACATGTTGCCCTCGCTAGGGCGTGCGTTCCAGCTTGTGCAGCTGGAACGCAAGGAACAGTTTGTTTGTTACGAAGCACTGGATGTTCGGGTCGCAGGTCGCAAACACAAGCTGTCTATTGGCTTACAGGAAAGCTGCCATGGGCGGTTGCCAAGTACAGTTGAGCAGTGTTGTGTGAGGGCGAAGGCATGGGCGGACATCTGTGTTTGTAGATTTTTGTCAAAGCTCCTCAGGACTAAGGCTGTTGAAGACTACGTTCCGTCCAGAGAGGAATTTGTGTCAAGAACCCTCCGATGTTGTGCAGCATCTTTGGGACCTTGGAAGAGTGGGGGTCCTATGCTTACTGTTCGGAGGGACAAGGAGGACATGTGGCGTTTACCAGAATATCAGTGAGCCGTCATTGTGTGTTTGAGGCCGTAGTGTGTGGTGTAGTGTCTATTATGGTGGACTGATATGTGTATTTGGTTGTTTAGCATGGGCCGTGTGAGTGAGTGTGGATGCGCGCATTGGTAGTTGTATATGTATGTATCTGGATTCGTGTTTTATGACGTGATTTGGTATTTAATTGCAAGTGTGCGAGTGAGATTTTGTTGAGTATGTTGTATTGGTTGCCTAAAATTGCATTGTGTTTTCTTCTGTAATCTATTTTTCTTGCAGGTGAGAGTGAACTTTTGGGAATTTGGACTTGTGGATGGGGTACTCGCCCGTAGAGACCAGTGGTGTATGGTCTTAACATTGTGTGTGTACTAAAGGAAAAGTGTTAAATGTTAACAATGTTTTATTGAAGGTCGAGTTTCCCACTATTGGGTTTGGACAGACTTGTGGGTGGGGGTACTTGCGGGTTGAAGTGTTGTATTAAGGACAGCATTTTTATTCTGTGCCAAAAAGATTTTTGATGTAATGAATTGCTTCACTGACAGTTATCTTTCAGTTGTATTGCTGCAGTAATTTCTGACCAAAATGGTATGTTTTTGCACATTTATTGTCATTGTATGTGAACATTTATGCAATGTTTTTGTGTGTATGCCCACCTGTCGTGGTTTGCATGTGTGCATATGGTGCGTGATGTGAACATTGCAGTGTATAGGACTGGTGGTTCCTTAATTATATTGTGGCATCCTGCATTGGTGTAGGTGGCGGAGACTGGGTGTCCTCAGTGGTGGTGTGAGTGTGTTGCGGTGGCGCAGTTGGCTGGACTTGGGATCCATGGTGTTACTGAGAGTGTGCTGCGGTGGTGCAGTTGGCTGGACCAGGGGTCCAAGGTGTGTGTGTGAGTGTGCTGCGGTGGCACAGTTGGCTGGACTAGGGGTCCAAGGTGTTAGTGAGTGTGCTGCGGTCATGCAGTTGGCTGGACCAGGGGTCTATGGTGTTAATGAGTGTGCTGCGGTCGTGCAGTTGGCTGGACTTGGGGTACATGGTGTTAGAGGGTGTGCTGCGGTGGTGCAGTTGTCTGGACTTGGGTCCATGGTTTTAGTGAGTGTGCTGCGGTGTTGTAGTTGGCTGGACCAGGGGTCCAAGGTGTGTGTTTGTGTGTTTGTGCTGTGGTGGCACAGTTGGCTGGACTAGGGGTCTTAGGTGTGGTGAACTCATATTGTGATGGTTTAAGGTGGATGTTCTTCAGCAATCCTTAGGATTGGGTTTCTTTAAGTGTTCTTGTGGTGTTGGGGTGCCCTTTTGGGGTGCTGTTTTGGACTATTCTAGGGATGGTGTGCTTGTTGTTGCTCTTGTTGAGCTGGGTTTGTGCCCGAGGTTGACAGCCCTTGTGTCCTAGGGGGCAGACTAGGGCGGAAGGATGTTTATGCAGGAAGGGTTTGGTGCATTAGGCAGTTTATTTTTGTGAACGCTGGGTCGTGGCAGGTCCTAGATTCCAAGGGGCAGCTTAGAACAGGTGGTAGCGCTTAGTTTATTGTTTTTGTTTCTCGAGGGTTTTTCCACTTCTGTTTTATGGGAGTAGTTAGCCCTTATTAGATTGCGTTGGGTTCCTCATTGATGTGTTTTAGAGGGAGGAATAGAATTGGAGTAGAATTTGAGTTTGTTCTGAAGTTGGATTTGGGTGTCTTTGTTGACAATGGTTGGTAATGTTGTCCAAATGGTTGGTGGCACAGTTAGATTGTGTTTTTCTTGGGGTGCCATGTAGGTATTGTTTGTCCCATGGCTTTGTGGTTATAGCACATCTCCCTAGTGTCTTAAATGTTGGAGTGTCGTGGGTCATACGTGAGCTCCGGGTGGCAGTTTTCTTGTTGCCAGTGGAGTTTGGTTAGTTGGTGCATTACGTGCTGGACACACGTGTATGTAGGGGTTTGTGTCAGTGGTGGTTTAGTGGAATTTTTCTCCTTGTTCAAGAAATGAAAGGAGGGAGAGGTGTTGTAATGTGCATCTGAGGTGAGGTCGTGACATCACTGTTACATGGAATGTTGTGATGTCAGACTGAGTGGAGTGTTGGAATGTTGTTCTCTGGAGCTGGGTTCTATGTTTTACAGTTAGAGTTATGCCAATGTTGTTCCTGGCAACTATACTGCAATAAACCTATTTATATCTTACCTGCTGGTCCGGGTGTTGCTTCAGATACCAAGATATTACAAAGTCCAACTACCAGCTGCTCCTGCTCAAGGGACTCTTCCCTTTCTCACTTTCCCCAAGAGGCTCACTGTCTCCAGAGCCCTGGTTAGCCTCTTTCTCAACCTGCCTTCCTCTACCCTTCATCCTCTGCAACTAATCCAGAACAGGACTGCAAGACTTATCCTTGGCATCAAGCCCAGGGATCATATCTCTCCAGCCCTGAAATCCCACCACTAGCTTGCAGTTGCTGAAAGGATCAAGCTCAAGACCCTTTGCATTGTCCACAAAGCTTTCTGGGCACCGGCCCACACTACATCCAATGCTCTCTTACAAAATACCTTCCTTCTCAAGCCCTTCACTCAGCTACCTTCAACTCTCTAAGGGTTAGACGCTTCTCCAGGCAGCGAGTGGGGGGTAGATCTCTCTCCTCTGCAGGTTCCTCCCTCTGGAATGGCCTCCCTGCCCCTCTCAAACTTGAGCTGGACCACTTCAAGATCCGGAAGAATCTCAAAACGTTCCTCTTCTCCTCTGCTTTCTCTCTCTCCCTCCCCTGCTACCAACCCAACCTACCTGTCTGCTGTACCGACTGGTTGCTTGGCTACCCTCAGAGTCTCACTGAGTCCAGACTCTTTCTTGATCAGTCACCGCTGCACCGCCTCTGGGCCTACCATGCACTTAGGGGCTGTAACTGTAACCCTACAGTCCCTTGTTCTCCTTGGACTACCAGAGCTGTGCTGCCCTGGCTGCACTTAGTCAGAGCACTGCTGCCCTGTTTTTCCCTCCCCTCTTCCTCCTTGCAATGTATAGGTGGCTGCCTGTGTGAGTGTATGGTGAAAGGGTGCACCCTTAAATGTATGTATGGGTGCCCGGGTGTGTGTGTATGTGTGGTGAAAGGGTGCACACTTAAATGTACGGATGGCTGCCTGGTTGTGCCTGTATAGTGAAAGGGTGCACACTTAAATGTATGGATGGCTGCCTGGGTGTGCTTGTATTGTGAAAAAGTGCATACTTAAATGGATGGATGGCTGGGTTTGCATGTGCGTTGTTAGGCAGAATCATATGCAGTACCCTTTGGGAACACCAAATACAATTAAGACTGCAAGTGTAAGTTCAAATTCACCTTTGGTACAAGCCTGTACTACACAGTAAAGTTGTAGCAATGGCTGAGCAGCCAGACCTATCTCAAGAGTAAAATGAACAGTATCAGAAGTTAGACAAAGGACAGCAATTGCTATGGTTCAAACAAACACTGACTCAAGGTTTCTGAGTTAAAGAATATACATTTATTTACGCAATCATTTGTAAAACAGTTCACTAAGTAAAGCAGCAGAAAATTCCAATCTTAATACACTAAACACCACCCAATGAATTCTGGACAAGTTAAGCTCAAAATGAAGTGAGAGAAAAATGGCACTCCAGCAATTTAAAAAGGGAGGGAACGACAAGGTTATTCAAAACCAAGCAGCACCAGCAAGTAAGTAGGCAGGGCAATCTAGAAAGGCTTACTACAACTAGGATTCAAATCAATAGGCCTTGGCCAATGTTAATGGTTCAGAGTCTTTGCAAAGGATCACACAGTTCAGAGTAGTTCACAGTTAAGTCTTTGCCAAGAGTTCAAAACGAAGTTGGTCGGAAGAAAAGTTATTTAAAAGAGAAGGGCAAGCCCTCAGATTAGCGAAAGATTTCAAACACTTTCACCGTGGTCGGACGGAATGAACAACCGGATTTGAACAGTACCTTAGTAGAAGAAGAATGCTGTAGCTGAGGCAGAAGTTCCTGGCAGGTCCTGCAGGCTCATGGTTCCTGTAGCGACTGTCAGACTGACAAGAAGGAGGAAGACTGGAGGGTCCTGCACTGCCCAGGGAACAAACCAGCAGCAGAGCAAAGCAACAATTAAAAGGTGCGCTCCTTAAAACCCAAACAGGATCCCGTCCTCCTGGCTATCCGGTTCACTTAAGTGATGCACAGCAAATTCGACCAGGGGAGGGAGGCCTTGCTTGTTGTTTGGCAAACTGGTTGGTCCCACCAGCTCAAGGGAAGAAGATTACTTGCAGATCTTCTCTGTCGTGAAGTTTAGGAGATTCAGACCCACAGCAGGGCTTCGCCGGAAGGTTCAGGAGTTGCAGTCCTCCTCTTCCTTCAGCTTCTCTTCGGTTCTCTCGATCCAGTGGCGACTCTGCCTTCCAAGTCCCAGAGACCTGCTTTTTATGCAGTTTTCCCCATTCACACAGCCTGGATGTCAATCACACAGCAAGGTGGCTGTCATGGCAGGACAGTCACTTAGCCAATCAAACAAGATTGCGACTTGAGTCTCCAAGGAGACCCTGTGCAAGGGAGCCTAAAGCTCTTCCCTCACATCCTGTCCACCAGACACTCAGGCACCTAAGGTCGACTTCTGGGCAGAAGCCTGCGGAATGACGGTGAACAAAGGAACTAAATCTGGTTTGGCGCGCAGAGTAAAACACGAGAAAGACCTTTACAAAAAGAAATTGCGAATAAACCCAGCTGGAACCAAATCAAATTAAATGGGGTCCAGCAGATTAAAGTTTGAGGCTACTAACATAGCCTAAAATAATACCACGGCTATTTTCATAGTCTGCAGTGGAAACAAAATTGTAGATACCACGGCCACCAGCCAAATCTTAAAGAAAGGGGAACAAAATAATGTTCTATGAGAGACAGGCAAAAAGGGATAACTATTAACCCTGTCCAGTACTCTATGGATTGGATTAGTTTTATTGGATTGGTGTTACCCTATAAAACCATTGCAAACACTATGGCTTTTTAGCAAATTTTTCTCAGAAAGTGTGCTCTATATTGCATTAAAACAAATATTTATATCTTTCTCCTAGTGCAGTGTGCGGCATACCCCTTCAACAGCACATTTGTGCATATTGCGCAAGCGTGATAATCTAGGCCGGGCCAGAGTGTAGCACGACCCGTGATTTGTTGTTGAGTTGGGGGGTCACCTCAGCATGGCTCACAGGGGGGCCCCCACATTTTGTGTTACGCCACTGTCTCTCTCATGAGATTGAGTGTGAATTTGGGTTGCAGGCAAATCGTGCAACGCAGACAAATTTGGCTCATCTCTTGAAATCAGCTCAGGGACATTTGACCAGCTTTATAAATGAGGCCGCATTGTGCAAAATCACACATTACGAAAGCTGCCTTATAGCAGGAGCCAGAACCATATCATAAGATGGATATATTTTGACAGTTGTCTCCTTAGAGAATCGAGATAACAACAAAAACAATGATATGCTTTCAAAAACATAATTTTATGGTATAGGCAGATGCTTCCAGGACAGCTGCTTCAACTACTTGAGGGGCAGTCGTAGGAGGTGAAGAGGAAGTGCCCACTAAGCACCGCTTTATCTTTTGAAATAGTTATCACGTGCCCATAGTAAGGCAATCACTAGGCAACAGAGGCATATGCAGGTTAGTCTCTGAGCAGGTAAGGCCCACCCACAATCTGTAAATGGCCACTCAGCAGCACTTTGTCGGCATATACAGATGTTAATGTCACTGCTGTGGTCCCAACTACATTAGCTTCAGGCCCCACTGGTTAGACAATTCTGGTAGCGCCTCTGGTACACAAAGGCACGTGAGCCCATACGCGGTCACATGTTGTGGATACTCCACATACAATGTTTTAAAGCATGCAGGGATGGCCGGACCCTTCCCTCTTTCTCTGGCGGCTCGCACGAGGTTGCAAAGAGTACACCACGATTCACTTTGGCATTTGGGAATGGCAATATCCGTTTTCCACATTACGAATACGATTTGCATTTCCAAAACCAGCACATTTGTTGCAATGCTAGGCTTGTCAATGCCGATCCCGTCAATAAATCTCCCCCTCTGAGAATAAAAAAGGTAATTGAACTCGTTTGGAAGGCAGCCAAGCATGGATTTGGAGAAACTCTTTCATTAAATTGTTCAAGAAGTTTCTCTTGTACTTTTGCATTATTGCCTTTTACTCAAAGACATTAATTCTTACAATGGACCAGTCATTCTAAAATATGCACAGTTGCTTGGACTTACTATGGCATGCGGTACTGGAGGGACGTTACACAGATGTTTCTTTTTTATTGTATAATATCTGCATGGAGAGTCCCACCATGTGCCTAATTATATATTCCCGCATACCATTTAATTTACATTATTCCCTTTGCATGAAAAAGTGACATGACAATTCAGGAAGCTAAGAGCTATGAATAAATCATTGCTTATTTCATTAATGTTTGCACGATTAGCTGTTTGTAGAGTTATGGATGTGATGGAACGGTAGCCATCTAAATTAAAGTACTGTATTATCCCAAGGGAATTCAGCAGATTGTGTAGTGTATAGAGTATGCATTTATCGTAGAAATACCAAATGGCTCTTTAGTTTGTCGTCTTTTTTCCTAGGAGAACGTCCACACCAAATACAATGTATATTTCGGTTCTCATTATAATATTACACATTCCGCCAAAATGGTGGGCCAGGTTAATGCTCACGCTATTCAGTTCGTTTTTTAAGTAATTTAAAAATGGTCCCTTGCTTCCATTACTTTCTGATACTACCTAGGGCTGCAAGAATTACCACAAAAAGGGCAAAGAGAAAAGAGAGAGAGAGAGAGAGAGAGAGAGACAGAAAGAGAGAGAGAGAGAGAGAGAGAGAAAGCGAGGTTGACAGAAAGAGAGATAGAGATTGCCGTGTTTGATGCTGTTATTTGTTTGATTTCAAATGATTTGTTTTCCTTATAGCTCGTTCTGAGCAAGGCGGGTGACAGGATGCCTCAACTACTTTTATTTTCGGTTCCTTTTACTTTTTATTTTGTTTATTTATTTAACTTCAGTTTGTTTATTGGTTTCCTTCAATTGATGTGCATTTAGCTGGAAGGTGCCTGGCTTCCTCTGCAAGACACGCTGTGCGGTCTTACCTTGCTTTCTTTCCTTGGAGGGGCAGGGGTCAGGCTCGCGCAATATTATGTGTATTTATAAGGGTGAGTCACACCGTCAATGCAGCAGACAAGCATAGCGGTTGAGAGCCTCATGCAGTAAGTCCCGCCATGTTGAGCCCGGCTGTGCCCCTCCGTGCTACAGCCGGCACAGGCGACTCCATCCCTTTGATGTCTTAGTCTACCCCTCACCATATCGTTTTTTCCCACAATCAGCTGCTTTTACTTGCTCCTGCTGCCACAGTTTTACCTGCTGGCTCTGGGGGCAGGAGAAGGCAAGTTGTTATGTGTCTTTATCTCATGTCTCTTTGATGTGTCTGCTTGTGAATGCTCGGCCAATGCCTGCCCGTGCCGCTTACTGCCATGATCTGATCGCTGATTTTATACCTGATTTTACCTGTGTTACTGAAACGTGGCTTGGTGAGGCATCCGACCCTGTCCTGGCCCAAATGATTCCACCTAATTATAAAATGTTGCATCTGGCCTGCCCCCCTCCTCGGGTTGGGCGTTGCCTTGCTATTATGTCCCTTTATTCTGTCTCTCTGCTTCCCATCCCAGTTGCTTCCTTGTTTGATGCCCCACCCCTCCCTCCCGCCGTGCATTTGTTGGTGCGCCCTTTAAATCGGCCATCCAAAGCACCCCCTGCCTTGGCAGCCCCATAGGCCAAGGACCAAAGGCTAAGGACATCTACATGGGTGTCTGCCGGTGTCTGCCGTGGTAGCACCTAAGCTGCAGTGATCAATCTGTTGTGAAAGATCAAGTAAGTCGAATCTTGGTGTGTTGTGTTTTGCTGTGCTCGAACACTTAACCTTTTCCTCTTCTAGGAAAGTCGGATCTGGGTGTGTTGTATTTTGCTGTGCTAAAAAACGTAGCCCACAGCTTGGCGTGCACAACTTGGCCGCATGCGCTCAATTGCTTCTCTAGCTGCATGCACTCCCTTGCATCACAGATCCCTGCATCCTGTTCTTTTTCCCCCTTCTGCGTTTCCCTTCCTTCATCTTGCATCTCATCCCTTCCCTCTTCAATATATTGTGCACTATTCTGACACTGTCTCGTGCTCCACTGTTTTTCTGGCATTACTTTGCATTGCCTGCATTCTTCTTCTAGGTTCCTTTTGTGTACTGTGCCTTGTTGATTGTATTGACGTTGTGTTTGCTCTCTATGGTTCTTGATATTATGTTGCTATCCACGGTTTGTGGCATCACATAGTAATTGCCTGCATTCTTCACTTCTAGGTTCCCTGCTGACCTCTGTGTTTTGCTTTTGGTGCTCTTTTGCATCTGCTTTCTTTACTTCCAGGTTCCCTTTTGTACTTTCTGTTTTGACTGGGTTCTGTTTGTACTACATCTGCATTCTCTACTTCTAGGTTCCCTGTTGTGCCCTTTTCTTTCTGATGTTTCTGTACTGCATCTGATTTGTAGGTCCGTTGTTCTTTTTCTTTGTTGTGTACCCCCTCCCTTCTGTGTCCCCCCTGTGCCTCCCTCCTGTCTGACCCCCCTGCGTCACCTCCCATGCCCCCTCCCCTGCCTGGCCTCCCCTCTCCCTACCCCCTCCTTCCTCCTTTAACCCCCTATGGTGCTCTCTGTCTTACCTATCATTTCTAACTGCTTTTCTATCGACTATCTTATCCCTCTCACTAGGTCTGGCAGGAAGAAGCTCAAAGGGACATCCATCTCCAACCCAGGCCTCCCTATCACTGATAACTATACCATTGCTTCCTCCAGACAGACCCTTACCAACATACTCTTTGTTGTTCCCTCTCCAGACCTATGGACCCCCCCCATATGGTCACTGTTCCCTTCCTTTTTCCTCTTCTCCCATTAATAGTAGGAACCCGGTGAGAGGCCCTCATGGCCCCCTTCCACTCCTTTAAGACCATCATTAATATCTACTTAAATGGCACCGCCTTGGTCCAAGGCCCTCAGGCCAATCTCCTTCTCTTTGATAGATGCTTCCCGCACCTCATCAACATCCTTTCCTCTCCTGATATCCCTTCTTACCTCTCTCTGGCTCCTCTACCGCCTCTTTTCTATGTCACAATTCTGGCAACCTTTGCTGCTTCTCTGGCCACCCTGTTGTCTCCCTCCTCTGCCACCCCTCTGGCACTCTCTTGTCCCTCTCTGACTATACTGCCTTCTCTTCCTTCCTCCTCTGCTTGTCCTCGGGTACTTCCAACACTTCCACAGGGTGTACATCTGGCCTGTACCCCTCCCAGGAAGTCCTTCAATTGTGGCAACCTGCTCCACATCCCTACTCTCAACTCTCATTCAGCTGTCAAACGCTTCTTTGACATCTGCCGTCTCCTGGAAGTGCTTAATTTGTATGTACTCGATCTCACTGAGACTTGGTTCACGGCCACCTCTGTGAAGAGTTTCAACACTCTCTTTCCCGATGGCTACAATATTGTCACCAAACCCAGAACCAACCATCCCAGTGGGGGTGTAACCTTGATTTTCCCAGAGTGGATCCGTGCTTCTGTCATTCCAATGCAGAATTACTCCTCCTTTGAATGCCTGGTCTGCAGGCTGTCTATCTCTCCTGGCCTCTCTCTCAATGTGGCCATTATCTACAGGTCACCTGGCTAGGTCACCTTCATCCTCTCTGTTTGGGCTGAACTCTCCTCCTCACTCCTTGCCTTTACCTCTCAACTTTTCCTCCTCAGAGACTTGAACATCCACCCGGATGCTACCAGCCCTTCTTCAGGACTCTTTTGCAACTCTGCGATTCTCTCTCTCTCTCTCTCTATTCTTCCCTCTGGCCTGACTCACTCTGCAGGGCACACCCTGGTGTTCTGATCTCCTCAGACCTCCCCTTAGATAACCCTCTCACCACTCCTCTCTCTTGGGGTGATCAATTTCTCCTTTCTTCCCACCTCTCTCTCTCTCTCTTCCCGCAGGTCAAGCCAATTCCAGCACTGTCACCTACCTTCTCAGTCATCTGAAACATGAAGTGTGTGTCAGTTGAGGCTTTCACCGCTCATTTCTCTCCTCCTCCTGCACCTTTGGCTCACTCACACCCTGATACAGCCCTCTCTAACCTTCCTCTCTCTATCTCTAACACTCTTGATGTCCTTGCCCCTGTCATGAGGATCCGCTGGAAGCCCAAATCCAAGTGCAATTCTTGGTATGATTCTGACCTTGCTGCCCTTAAACGCAAGTGTAGGGTGGTGGAGAGGAAGTGGAGGGCATTGGGTGCACCCCTTGACAAACTGGCCTGCCGCCTGCTCCAAAGGCAGTACAGACTCTCTGTCCTCTCTAGGAAAAGTGCCTACATCCAGGTCTGCATTTCTGCAGCATCTAATAACTCGGCCAAACATTTCAAAATCTGCAAGGAGCCGGCCAATCCAGCTGCAGTCTCTACCTCTTCTGTTCCCTCCCTGGGCCTCTGCATGGCCTTGGCCTCTCATTTCACTTCTAAATATCAGGACATCCTGTCCACCCTCTCTTCCTCTATGTCCTCTTCCTTCTCCACTACCAGTTCGGGTCCGCCTGAGGCCATCTCTCCTCCTTCTTTGTCCTCCTTTCCTCTGTTCAACCCTGATAATGTTTCTAGAGAAGTCCAATCTATGAATGTCTCATCAAAGCAGGTTCTCCACTGCTCATCCAGGACAATCAAGGACCACATTGACAGCCTTGCTCCAGCCTTGTCTGATTTCTGCAATCACTCCTTTGGCACTGGAACTTTCTCCTCCCTTTAATCACTCTCTTGTGCACCCCCTTCTAAAGAAGCCCTCGGCTGATCCTTCCACTCAAGTTAACTATCACCCAATCTCCATCGCTTCTTTCCTGGGCAAACTCTTGGAAAAGCTGGCCAGCTCCCAGCTTAATCTACATACTGAATCTGCTGGTTGTCTCCATGACCACCAGTCTGGCTTCAGACCTTCCAGAAGCACGGAAACTGCTCTCTTGAACACCTGTCAAGACTTGCTCTCCAATCTTGACTCTAATCTCCCTTCTATCCTCATTCTCTTTGATCTATCCACTGCTTTTGACATGGTCAATCATGCCATCCTGCTCAAACATCTCCGTGCAACCTTGGTATTATTGATTACACATTGGCCTAGTTGACCTTCATTCTCACTGACGAACCCTCTCAGGTCCAACTGGGGTCTTTCCTCTCTTATATCTCTCTCTCTACCTGTGGTGTTCCCCAGGGGTCTAACCTCTCCCCCTGGCTCTTCAACCACTACCAGGCACCTCTTGGCCAACAACATCGCTACTTTCTGCTCCAATTTTCAATGTTATGCATATGACACGCAGCTCTCTTTCAGGCTCCCCTCAGCCACCTCTCCTTCTTCTCTCATACCAAAGTGTCTGGCCGCAATTCAGGAATGGTGTGCCACCAATGATCTCTGCCTTAATTACAGTAGGAGCAATATCTTCATCATTGGCACACCCAATCCCTCCTTTCCTCTTTCTCATAGCCATCAACTTTGGGCCCTCCGCCTGCTCCTTCCTGAGAGGCTAAGAACCTTGATGTCATCTTCAACGCCACTCTCTTCTTCTCTCCTCATATCTCTGATGTCTCTAAGAAGTCAAACTATCAGCTGCACCTCATCAGAGGTATTCTTCCTTTTCTCACTTTCCCCCAGAAGTTCACTGTCTCCAGAGCTCTGGTCTTCTCTGGGCTGGACTATTGCAACAGCCTCTTTCTAAATCTTCCTGCCTCTACTCTTCGATCTTCACAACTTAACCAGAACATGACTGCAAGACTTTTCCTTGGCCTGAAGCCCAGGCACCATTTCTCTCTGGGTCTGAAATCTCTTCACTGGCTCCCATAGCTGCAAGCATCAACTTGAAGACCCTCTGCATCACCTATAAGGTTGCCTAGGTCCTGGAACCACTCTACCTCCAAATTTCTCTTCCAAAACATCTTCATTCTCAAGCTCTCCACTCATCCACCTCCAACTCTCTGAGGGTCATATGCTTCTCCAAGCAGAGAGTTGGGGGCAGATCTATCTCCTCAGCTGGGGCTTCCCTCTGGGACACCCTTGCTGCCTCTGTCAAACTTAAGCAGAACCACCTCTGGATCCAGAAGCAACTCAAGGCCTTCCTTTTCACTTCCACTTTCTCTCTTACTCTCTTACTCTCCCCTGCTGAAGAACCTGACTGCTCTGCACACTGCTCACCTGGTCACCCTCTGAAATTAGGCCCAGGTTCCTGCATGTATAGTTGCACTCGCACTGCCTCCAGGCTCCTCAGCACTTATGAGTCTGTATCTACAACTCTACAGTCCCTTCTCTCTGCACTTATGAGCCACCCTCTGGCTGCAGTTGTGAGTTAACTGTACAACTGTACTTCCCCCTTCCACTTCCCTTGGCACTTCTCCACGTCCCTCTACCCTGCACTGAATCAACTAATCTGAATAACACAAGGCCTAGTAAGATCGCTGTTTTGTCCTCCCTTTCTTTCCCTTTCCTTGTCTTGTCAAGCCTAGAAACACTTGTGTACAGGTGCGTTATAAATGCCACACCATATCATATCATATCATATCATATCATATCATTAGTAATCAAATCCAAATGAGGGCTATGTTGGGTCATTTCCTTATCTCCCCTACTTTTTGTATCCACTTCTTAGTCATTTATCGTCCCCATGGTCCTGACCTCTTTTGATGATGTCTTCCTTGATTTTTTCCTGTTGATCTCCAGTTTAGACATGCACATCTCGTTATCTTTGGGGATTTTAACCTCAAGGTAAATGATGGTAAATACTCTAAGATTCAAAGTTTCATCTCTGCTATGTGGGAAGCTTCACTTCTTCAAAACGTCACTGTCCCCATTCATGTGTTGGGTACTACCCCGGACCTCATATTCTCATTGAGCTCAGAGTTACTTTCAGGGGGTTAAGGGTGTTATTGGGAAGTCCGTTGAGGCTATTGTACAGTCACACTTCGTGTGAATGTCTTTGCCATCTAAAAATGTGCTATTGTCAGTAATTTCTGATCAGAATTGACATCCATGTTCTTCTCCAAATATACACCAAGAAATTATTGTAATACTGGGAAGTAGAAATTGGAGACAGATTCTGAGTGTGATCTGTTGTAACTAGGGGTGGGTTACTAATTTTGTAACCCCATCGTATCAGATCCAACCACCTGAACGGTGTATATCCGTTTAGTTTACATGCATTGGTGAGTTAGGTTTCCATATTTCATTAGGAAGAAGTTTGTAAAAGTAACTGATGAGCAAAACATAATAAATCAAGTAAAAATCAGACAGTTATAATAAGTAAAGGCAATATTTAATGTTTACTTTGTTACCAAGGGTAACCTGTGTAATCAGTATTAAACTAAAGGAATGTAAATCAATGAAAGCAAAAAAGGCTAACAAACATGAAGAAAAACAGCATAAACCAATGCAGAACTTGTTCATCAGTGATTTTTATCCTAAATGGGATCAGGAGCAATGAATCATGTTCTGTCCATAGAGAAGATAAACATAGCTTCCTAGCTGGATGACTTATATGGGTTCTGAGATCCCATAAATAGGAATGCAGAAGGGAAAATGGAAAGAAAGAAAACTGAAAAGAGGTAAGATCAATACATATATAGCACTTCTATAATCCTAATTTGCATTTGGCCTGCAATTCCTTCTGATTTCAGAAAAGAAGCAGGATCAGTTTATGTGGACACTTCTTTTGTTGTCCTGATTACATTTGGCATAGAGTTCCTTCTGACTTCATCAAAGAGAATGAGTTCCCAAGTTGTATTATATTTGAGAGCTGTACCCCTGTTATGGACATCTATCTTTTGGGGGTAAACTGAGAGGCTCTGATATCTGCCGACGTGAAGACAAAAAATGTCCAGTAGTCATAAGGGTACTGGTTATTCCTGGGTATGTAGTCGCAGTTTGTGTCATGTTTTGGGTGTGTTGTGCAGTGCATACCTCCTTCAGGGCTAAGGTTGGATGACCCTGTTAAAACATGTATATGTATGTGAGATAGATAAGTGCAGGTGATAATTGGATATCTGTCTATAATATATGTGTTGAGCTCTGTAATTTGGAGGGACACTTACCCTCTGGTTGTCAACTTATATCTTGACCTGGTGGGGAGAGAGACACTGCAAATTCACAGCCTATGCAGGCATGTCTGAGTGTAATCCACAGCTCATGTGGGCGGGGATTATTCAGTTTCTGGCGTTTCTTGCTTTACTCAAGAGTACAGGATGGTTGGCGATCCTGCGTGGTTAGCTCCTGTAGAGGGTGAGGAAGGGAAGAGGAGAGTGGGTGGGCGACAAGGGGATACAGGGGTGGCAGCGTGGAAAGAAACAGAAAGCATTCCTCAATCAGGATTGAGTATGGGAGGATTTAAGTGTTCTGTTCGGGGTGGTGAATCAATGTGCTTTGCATAGTTGTATATCCTCAGCCATGTTTGTGATTCTCTATTGTGTGTTGGGGCATGGGGGGCCAGGAAACAAAGTACCGGTCCTGTGTGGATCGATTTACCTTGCATGTGTCAAGTACGGCTTGGCGGGGAGGCGATTCTATCTCTGCCGGTGGCTTGTCTCCCCAGGGCTCTGCAGTTTTGTGTAGATGGTTGACAGGGAGACCACCCTTATGTTTGCAACCTTATTTCTTAGTGGCTCTGCATCAGAACGACACACACTTCAGGTGCTTCATTGCCATGTTGCCTGAAGGCTTGTAGCAGCACAGGGAAACAGGAAGAATATCTGTCTCAGATGCAGGACGTATGTTATATGGAAGTAATAGTGATAATGGAACTACTGGTAATTGGATGAAAAAACTGCCCAGCTCTATACTTATGTTTATGCGTCAAAGGGTGGCAGTGGGTAAGCAAGGTTGATATTACAGAGTGCGTGGAAAAAACCAAATGGGTATGTCCATCGGATCTGTTTGTAGGAAAATCAAATGTCGCTGTTTATATGGGGGCCTGTAAATGCACCCAAATGGACATATTTAACCCGGTTTATGATATCAAAGGCAGAGGCTGTAATCCATGCCCTGGTTCCATATGTATAGGTAGACCTCCGTCGTAAAATGGTTGCAACTGCTCTGGTCCTTTTTAGTGTGTGGTTGGGAGAAGTTGTTCATTCATACCATGGTTTTACATATTCAAGTGGTGTGTCCAACATGATTCTTTCTCCAGAAGGCTTCTCTTTTTATTAGGTCCTTCCCTTACTTTCTCCACTAACCCCCAAAAGACATAATTTGCTGAGTGGTGGGCTTTAATATACTGGTCCACCAGTGGTGTTGTGATATACTAACAGTGAAATCTGGATCTGTGTTTCGAGTATCTGGTACTGACCATTCACATGGTCTGCCCTATGTATCTTAATCCAAATGGGCACTGTATGTAGTAGGATGCTTGGTTAGTTTTTTATTGTTCATTGTTTTGCACCATTTGAGAAAGTTTGTATCTTGGATGTAAATGTGCATGCTTCGCAGTTTACGTATGAGAAGGGTCCTTTTACTCTGCGCCGATTCCAGAGCCCGATGTTTGAAGTCTCTCGTCTGTACAGAGAGTGTGCCAAGTGCTCCTGAATATTTCTTGCCCATTTGAAAGTGAAGCGTGTTAATGGTTCCTAAGGTAGATTGAATGAAGCCAGTGGCCAGTATTTCCGTATCATTTTCTTGACCTGAAAGGTGTGTGTTCCATGTGTGATCACACAAGTGAGACACTCATTGGTTTCCTTGGTTACTGCTTCTTTGGTTAGTATTAATGCTTCCTGGTTCATGCACCTGGCCCATTTTTTAGAATGACTCAGGAGTCTTTTATGGTAACCTTGTATCCTCAGTCTTGTGGCTAGGTCCTCCGCATTTCTGTAATAGTCATCAAATGACATGCAGTTCCTGTGTATAAGTAGGAACTGACCATATGGCAAATTCTCTTTCATGTGGATAGGATGATTACTTGGATAATCACTTGGTTTGTGGTATAACTTGTATTCTAGTTTGCCATGTATATGTTTAATAATCAAGTCCAGGAAACTGATTTCAACATTACTTTGTTCCACAGTGAATTGTATATGTCTATCACAGGTGTTGATCCAGGTCCAGAATTCTTGTAACTCTTCCCTCGAGCCATCTCAAATGAAGATGACGTCATCAATGTATCTATGCCAGTGTTTCACATGGTCTCTCCATGGATTGACGTCAGAGAGGATGAAATCTTTTGCATATTTTGCCATATGTAGAATTGCAAAACCCGGTGTAAAGCCTGCGCCCATCGCTGTGCCTTTAGTTTGTAAATTTAAAATTAGCTTGTTAAAGGTGAAAAGTGGTGATAAAGGGTGCAATGCAGATATGAAGAGGCAGGATGTCACAGGCTCTGGGTGCCCATTGGGTGAATGCTTGTTTCTTTGTGCATGCTAGTTTGCAGAGTAAAATGTGTAGGGCTGCTTTTATGCTGTTAATGAGGGTGATGGGTTTGAGTTTGCCATGAAGGTAAGATAAGGTTTTGTGTTGGATGGCTTTTAAAACAATGTGAATGTTTTAAGGCAATTACCTAGGGCTCGGGGAGCCAATGGAACTGGGCGAGAGCTGAGTTGATATGTGAATGGTTGAGTAAGTGGATGATGAGTCATGCTCTGCATTTTGTGTTACTTTCAGGGGGATAAGGTGTTATTGGGAAGTCTAATGAGGCTACTGTACAGTCACACTTCGTTTGAATGACTCTGCCATCTAGGATTGTGCTATTGTTAGTCATTTCTGATCAGAATTGACATCCATGTTCTTCTTCAAATATTTACAATTAGTACCCAGCGAGGGGGGGGTTGGTGGCCTCCCAGCCAATGGGGAGGCACAGAATGGGGGTGTTACCACACAGTAATCCCACTGCCCTGAACCTCCTGATGGCCAGAGGCTGCCATCCCCCATCACCGGGGAATCAGGTAAGTCTTTCACGCACTCCAGCCCCATCCACAAAATTTACCCCAACCCACCGTAACTTACCTTCTTTTCTGTTCATTTCGACAGCAGACACTGTCCCCAGTGTGTCTGCTCCCGATCTGCGACAAACCATCATGGAAAGGAAGAAGGGACTATCTGCCTTCTCCCTTCACATGGCAGCCATTTTGTTTGTTTCCTTTTTTTCCTATTTTTACAATGGCCACCATGGAAAGGGAAAACAGACTTTTTTTTTTCCTTCCCCGGTGGCCATTTTTTCAGCATCTTTTTTTTCTGTTCCAAAGCGCTGTAGCGTTTCAGAACCGAATAAATGCCTTTAGTACCCCGGTCAAATGGCCCAGGGAAATAATGGCAATAAGCCCCTTGCCTGTGGGCCATTACTGCATAAGGCAATGCCCCTGGGTGCCTGTAACTATGGGCCCTGGGTGCATTACCTTATGCAGTAATGGCCCGCAGGCTCGCAGCTTATTGCCTAAATAAATACAAATAAAAGTACAAACAGATGCATTTTTCCATACAATCAAGAGAAGATCAATGTTCACTTCCCCCAAATGCTGTCACAGTTTGCACAGATGATATGGTCAAAAGTATGCTACGATGACATGCCTGAAAGCCAACAAGAACCATCAGTGAATTTCAGAGGAAAAGAAAATACTCTCAGAGGGACCATGTATGAATTTCCTGGGGATGCCATTTGTCCCATCATTTTGTTTCAACTCCATATGCAGAAAATGCATTTAAATGCTCCCAGCTTCTTTTTCCTTTCCAAGAGCTCAATCCAATAAACCATAAAAATTCCCTAATGGTACACCAATAGACCCCTTGGTAAAATCACTATTGGTTCTGTGACGCAAACAATTAGCAAAACAAGAAAACTAATCCGAATATTTAAAAATCAGTGTCTACATGTTACAGCTGCTCAAATGTCAGCAAATGTTGTACTATAATCTCATGAAATTAATAGTCATCAAAATGAATCATTCAATCTCAGAAATGCTGCAACATAGAATACTGAATGAAATGCATGGTCACCCATCATTGCTAATGCTGGCAATCCTGTCCCAATAATTACATCAACCCCCTTCCACCCACCACCCATGAAAACTCGCTTCTTACAACATCCATCACAAATATCAAGAAGTCGGAATCATTCAAAATCTTTTTTTAAAATTTTTTTATTTCTTTTTGAAATCACTCTGCCTTCATAAAGACATTATTTCTGTAACAAAAATAATGTCTTTATGAGGGCACAGTGACTACTGAAACTTTATTTATTTTTGAAGGAGGGCTCTGCCCACCCCATGTCAACAAGAAAAAGTTGTCCCCTCTCCCATGTAGCCGATTATTAGAAGCCCTCCTATTCTACAGGGGGCATAAACTTGTTCCTACCTTGTCACGTGTTGAGTAACCATTAGTTATCAGACAAGGGGACTACTGAGGAACTCATCACATGGCTCTGCACGTAGTAGTGGTCAGTATCTTAACCTGTATTCCCTTTAGAGGTCATTATTCCAAAAAAAGGGGGGGGCTCTATGTATGCCGGAAGGATGAAAGACCATATGCGAACAATTCTGATTAAACAAGATTAATTTATGTAGTGAAAAGAACCAAATTATATAATACAGGTGTGTATTGAACAGTTCACAGTGACACATATATACAAGGGTAAAACAAAAGTAAAATGACATATAACCATGTTGCACTTTAAATCCTCAGTGCTAAGCATTTAGTGTGCAGTTAAACGTTAAACCTAAATCTGGCCTAGATTCTTCTTGCAGTGTGTTTTATGTGACATATCATCAAACAGAACAATTACTGGACATGTATGAGTTATCACAAGAAACTTAAGGCTCGGTTGCCTCAAAGGTTGTTACATTGAGCAAAGTGTTCATAATAGTTCACACAACTTCAGTGCTCAGGGTTGACTTTCTAGGGTCTGAAGTTTTGGACTTGAAGGATATCTCTGTATTCAGGCCAGCATGCTCTTTAAACATTTATTTAGCACACTAGGAGTTAGAAAAAAGGGGTACACAGTCTGTCCTTAATCTTCATCTGCGTGTTTTTAAAGGGGTGCACGTTTCGGTGCTTGAAAGTACTTGTCCAGTACAAGGCACCTTCTTCAGGGCGTCCAGTTGGTAAACCCTCTGTGGGGGAGCAGAGAAAGGTGGGGTTACCTCAGGTTTGGGTAGCTGTTAGTGCAGCTTATATAAATTAATTAGAGACGCTCTTTGTACCGGCTATGCTCATGGCGTTGTCGGTATCACAATCCCAAGTGCCCTGGGGATTCCGGGTAGGGTCGGGCACTCACATTGGACCTATGGCAGGTGGCTTCTGCTAGTGGGCAGTGTGGGACTTCCAGGATTATTCCTCAGGGTCTGTAGAGGTAAGGAATGGGGGGCGACAGGGGAGGGAAGAGAGCAAAAACGTAGGTCAATTCTTGCCACAAACCCTTAAGGTAGAGCGGGTGATGGTAGAGTGCCAGGCAATATTGACAGATTACCTGGTCCTGGTGTCTTGGTAACTGTCTGCGTGTCAGGTGTGCCCAAATTGCCGATTTCAGCGGTTTCTGTTTAATTGACGAGTCTTTGCTCATATGTGGCCGTGCCGCTGGTCTGCTTTCTTCAGTGTGTGCCGAAAATATCTGGGATCAAAGGAAAACCCTATTACTGGTATGCATACGGCGGTGAAAGTGTGAAAGAACATGTGCGTGTCTCCCATATTCTCCCTGTTTAAAATGTGCATGGAGGCATGGAATGTGTCAGAGGTTGCCGCGTCTTACCAAAGTGGAGAGAGCACCTGGGCATCTGCTTCCTGCTGCTTCGCTCGCGTCTGCTGTCTGTGTCTATCTGAGCGCTGCACAAGGGTTCTGTGCGCTCGAACGCCACCGGGTCGTTATGGCGACCATGAGGAGCAGGAAGGAATTACATCGGTGCCACGTTACGAGTTGGAGGCTCGTAGCGTGGTGTGCCTCCTGATTGGTGGTTGTGTGCTCCACTGGGAGTGGAGAACGCCTATTGGTGGCGTGAAAAAAGGGGGACGTCCCACCGAGTGTTGAGCTCCCGCCGGTGGGTTAGGGGCTTGTTGCGTGGCATAGCTTCTGATTGGCTGCTACGTGTTCCACGGGCAATGGAGTGCATCTGGGAGTAGCGCGAGAGTGGGCGTGCCCCAGTGTGTGTTGTGCTCCTGTCGGTGAAGGCGTAGGAGTCTGTATCAGGGCTGTGCCACAGGGTGGTGAGTAACTAATGTGGGCTGCATGCCTACAGAGATAGGGTAGGTAAATACATTGCCTAGATTGAAGTGGCCGGAGGATGGTGTCTATAACCACTGTGTCCCGTCTGGCCTGCAAGTGCGGGGTGTAGGGTCTGTCCCAGAGGGAGTGTAACACCAAAAACCCCTTAATGGCTGGTAGTTTGCATGGTAGACCTAATCTGCATGGAGAAAGGGGTAGACAAATCTGCGGGGCATGGATGTGTTGTCTGTCCCTCTGTTTGGTAGCGAAACTACATTTGTTGCGACAAGCATCTATGTTCAGAATATGCTTGGTTGAAATGACTCATTCAGCCCGTGGTGATATGTGTCCAGTCGATGTATCCATCTGGACTGCCGATGTAGAAGGCTTTTCAAGGGGTTGGGACCTCCCTTCACTTTCTCCAGCACCCACCAAAAAAGATCGTTTGGTGTGTGTTTGGCTGCGATGAAATGAGTCACCAGAGGGGCGGTTATATTCTTGCACCTTATCCTTGAGCGATGTTCTGAGATGCGTAGGTTGACTGCTCTCATGGTCTGACCCACGTACTTCATGCCACACGGGCACTGAATGCAGTATACCACACACTCGCTTTTACAATTTGTGTGGTCTCGGAGATGCCATTCGCGTTGCCCTATTTGGAATGATTTAATTTTACCTGTGAATCTGCATGCAGTACAGTTTCCACATGGGTAATGACCTTGTAGTGGTCGTAAAACCCTTTGAGATTGATGTCTCAGGTCAGGCTCTGCCCACCCCATGACATCGAAGATCCCAGTCTGGAGGCCTCCATGTCATGGGCTGGGGGAGCCCCATGACTTCAAAAAAGATATAGTTTATTTTTGAAGTCAATCTGCCTTCATAAAGAAATGATTTCCGTTATGGTTCAGTCCTTAAAGGAAATCATTTCTTTATGAAGTCAGAGTGATTTCAAAAGGAAACACTTTCTTTTTGAATTAATAGGGCTCCCCTCAACCCCATGACGTGTGTGTGAGTGTATTGTGAACGGGTGTGCACTTAAATGTGTAGGTGGCAACCTGTGTGAGTGTATGATGAAAGGGTGCACACAAATGTATGTGTGATTGGGTGTGCATGTGTGCATGTACGGTCAAAGGGTGCACACTTAAATGTATAGGTGACTGCCTGTGTGAGTGTATGGTGAATGGGTGCACATTAAATGTATGGGTTGTTTCCTGGGTGTCTGTGCCTTTATGGTGAAAGGGTGCACACTTAAATGTATGGATGCCTGGGTGTGCGTGCATGTATATGGTGAATGTTGTGTGTGCTTGTGTTCAGGGGCACAACAAAACCTACATTTTGGGGGGCTGATCCTTCAAATGTTGGGAGAGACTCTAACTTCACGGGCGGTGGGGGATGGGCACACTTATTTGTGTGGGGGCATCTAACTTCTTTACACATTTTAATGAGACTATTCTAGTGCAGCTTCAATGTTACAAGCAGTTAACTCTCTCCTTTAAGTGTGAAAGCACCCACTTATGAAATGTTGTGAGAATGAGTGGTCTTCTGTTCACTTTCTACCCTTCCAATCATGTCCCTGGCATGAAAGTACTAAACCCACATCACAATTTAAAATGACTAAAAAATGTGGCATTTGAATGCAGGTACTAACAGTGAAATGCTTTAAATTAGTAATTGCTGAGCCCTTGTCAACAGCGAAACCCAGGTGCAGTTTCAAACCTGTGTCCTGTTCTGCCCGGCAACTGTTCTGAAGGTCAGCCAGGTTGAGTCAACATTTATGGGGGGGGAGTGCTGAAGCCCAGTCAACTCAATATTGTTAAGCCCCTACTTGTGTGTAATGCCTGAATTAGTTATTGGTAATTGTCATTACTCCTAGTCCTATTTTACCTCGTCCCTGTACTTGTGTATGAGGCAGTACTTGTGTATGAGGCATAATGCCTCATACACAAGTACTGGGATGAGGTAGAGGTACATGGAGGTATTCCTGATTTAGCTACCTGTATCTTCACTACTCCTAATCCCACTCTTCCTCATACCAGTACTTACCTATGAGGCAAGGAGCCCCAAACGTAAACTCTGGGAGAAGGAAGAGGGATGTCAAGGTAATTCTGGGACAAGGAGCTGATTTTGGAGGTTGGGGTAGGGCATGGGAGGGAGAGGGGATGTGTGGGGGGTGAGATTATGTGATACATCATAATGGTTGTCCATGTCCAGGCTAACCAGGCATGATATGTGGTATTAGTGAATCTAAGTAATCCGACCGCTGCTGATTTTGCCACGGCCGGAAAGTTTGCATGAGAAAGGTGCGCACTACCAAAAGTTCACAAGTTTCTCATGCAAACACACTTACATACTACTGGGGCTGCAGGGGTTTCCCCCGCAAACCCCGCTCACTATACTGTAAATTATAGTGAGCGAGGGTTGCCAGGGACACTCCTTCAGCCCCCGTTTATTTTTTTATTTTATTTTTTTGCGGGTGTGCTGCGAGGGTGTCCCCCGCAACACCCCGCTCACTATGCCACAGAGTATAGTGATCAGGGTGTTGCGGGGGACACCCCCGCAGCCCCCGCAGTCTTTTTTTTTAATTTACTTACCTGCAATGCTATCACCAAAGGTTCAAACTTTTGGTGTTCAAACCTTCGGTGGTAGCATTTTTCGGTCGTTTTGTATGGTCTTTTGTATGGTCGGACCTTTTTTTTCAGTCCGATTGTACAAAACCGTATTACTGGCTAGAGAGGAATATTGGTGCAGCCAGTCTAGTTATTCCTCAGTTTGGTATTACTTTTTTTTTAAACTGTGCATTTCTGATAAAGCAGTCCTGCTAAGTGTAATTACCTGGCTAGACTGGCATTTTTTTGGGCATCTGTGATAAAATGTTTTGATATAAGTCTAGTATAACATGCCTGTACACATATGTTTTTAGGCACGACAAGCACGGGGGGGAAGAGTGAGGACGAGACAAATTATCTTACTAGGCTTATGTCATTTAGATTGTGCAAGTGTGAGAACGAGAAATGCAAGGGGAAAGGGAGGGGGTAAGTGCAAGGAAAAAGGGAGGGGAAACAAGGCAGTAATGCTCTGAGTAAGTGCAGCCAGGGCAGTGCAGCACTGGGTAGTGCAAGGAGAACAAGGAACTGTAGCGTTACAGTTACAGCTCCTAAGTGCGTGGTAGGCCGGAGGCAGTGCTAGGGTGACTGATCAAGAATGAGGCTGGACTCAGTAAGAGGGTAGCCAAGCAATCAGTCAGTACAGCAGACATATAGGTCAGTTAGGTCAGTAGGGGAGGGAGAGAGCGAAAGCAGAGGAGAAGAGGAAAGTTTTGAGCTGCTTCTGGAACATCAGGTGGTCCACTAAAGTTTGAGAGGGGCAGGGAGGCCATTCTAGAGGGAGGCATCTGCAGAGGAAAGAGATCTACCCCCAGTCACTGCCTGGAGAAACGTCTAGCCCTTAAAGAGTTGGAGGTAGCTGGGGGAAGAGCTTGAGAAAGAAGGTATTTTGGTGAGAGCGTTGAATGTAGTGTGGGCCCGACCCCAGAAAGCCTTGTGGACAATGCAAATGGTCTTAAACTTGATTCTTTCAACCACCAGGAGCTAGTGGAGCGATTTCCGGGCTGGAGAGATATGATCCCTGGGCTTGTGTCCAGGGATAAGTCTTTCAGTCCTGTTCTGGATTAGTTGCAGAGGGCGCGGAGAGTAGAGGAAGGCAGCTTGAGAAAGATGCTGTTGCACCAGTCCAGCCTAGAGAGAAACAGGGCTCTGGAGACAGTGAGCTTCTGGGGAAAAGTGAGAAAGTGAAGAGTCCCTTTGAGGAGGACTTCTTGGCACGTCCAAGATGCGAGGAGAGAAAGAGAGAATGGAGTCAAAGATCACACAAAAGGTTTTTTGCCTCGCAGGAAGGCAAAGGAAGAGGGCGTAAGGTGGTCGGCCTGTGTGAGAGAGGGAAAGCAGGGGCAGGGGTCCCAATGAGAAGGATCTCCATCTTAATGGCATTAAGGCAGAGATCAATGGAGGCGCACCAATCCTGAATCATGGATAGACAGTCAGGAATGAGCGAGAGATGAGAGGAGCCTGAAGGAAAGCTGAGTGTCAACCGCATAACACTGAAAGTTAGAGAAAAAGGTAGAGATCAGGAGGGCCAAAGGGGTCAAGTAGAGGTTGAAAAACCAGGATGAGGGGATAGAGCCCTGGGGAATGTCACAGGTAGAGAGAGAGGTGGCAGAGAAAAAGGGACCAAGTTGGACCTGAGAGGGGCTGTCCAGGAGGAAGGAGGTCAGCCACTCCAGGGCCTGGTCCATTATTGCCAGGTTCTCACGTAGACGATTGATCAGAGTGGTGTGGTTGACTGTGTCGAAAGTCGAGGAAAGATCAAGGAGGATTAGGACAGAATGAATGCTGGAATCAAGGTTGGAGAGCAAATCTTCACCGGTGTTCAGGAGAGCAGTTTTCGTGCTTCTGGCAGTTCTGAAGCCAGACTGATGGTCATGGAGACAACCAACAAATTCAATGTGGAGAGTAAGCTGGGAGATGGCCAGCTTTTTTCCAAGAATTTGTCCAGGAAGAGCTGATGGAGATTGGACGATACTTTGCCCGACAGGTAGGATCGGCAGGCAGCTTCTTGAGGAGTGGGTGTACAATGGAGTGCTTAAGGAGAAAGGGGAACAATCCAGTGGTGAAAGAGTGATTACAGAAATCGTCCAAGGCTGCAGCAAGGGTCTATATGGGAGAACCTGTTTCGATGACACTTTCATGGGTCAGACTTGTCTAGAAACCTTGTCAGTTGTCAGTGAGAAAGAGGAGAAAGGAGGAGAGGACGAGATGGCCAAAGGGGGGCCGAGAGAGGAAGAGGGAGAGGAAAAGGAGATAGTGGACAGGATGTCCTGAGTTTTAGCAGAGAAGTGAGAGGCCAGAGCCATAAAGAGGGCCTTGGAGGGAACAGGAGAGGTGGAGACCGCAACTGGATTGACCAGTTCTGTGCAGATATTAAAGAGTTTGGCCATGTTGTTAGAGGCCGCAGAGACCCGGGCTTCAATGTGTGCTCTCTTCTTGATGAGTGTTTTTGCTTCGAGTGGCAGTTTTGTGCAACCAGTCAAGGTATGTCTAAATGTGGCCCTGCATGCTTTAATGTAATGTTATTACGTGTCTACACTGGTCTACATTAAGCAGCCAGTGGGACATGTTTTCAATGTGGCATGGCATTTTTAATAGAAAAGCATTCATGTTCCTGTGCACTGTTGGTGACTTGCATGTATTGGATTGATGTTACCCTAAAAAGCAATTGCAAACACTATGGCTTTTTAGGCAATTTTTCTCAGAAGATGTGCTGTATAATGCATCAAAACACATATTTATATCTTTCTGCTAGTGCAGTGTGCGGCATACCCTTTCAGTAGCACGTTCATGCGTATTGTGCATGCATGATTATCTAGGCCAGCTCAGAGTGTAGCATGACCTGTGATTTGTTGCTGAGTTCGGGGGACCCGCTGAATGCTCACAGGTGGGCCCCCACAATTTGTGTTACGCCACTGTGTGCAGTTACACGTTACGAATGCTCTTAGCTTTTACCATCCAAAGGAAAACACACATCAGACCCTCAATTTATGCAAATGTTCTTTCACAACTATAAGATATTTAATGGCATTGAAAAATAAATTGCTTTTCTTTCATAGTCAATACAACATTTGTTACCTATTTTTTTAAAATAATGCTGAGGGGGAACACTAAAAGCTGCACTGGGAGTTGTACCAACACCTCATTAAACACAATCAATGCCCTTTCCTCATCACAAGTTTGGCAGTGCAGTAAAAATATGACAGTATATTGTTACTGCTGCATTACCGCACCACACAATGACAAATTTGGGGGAAAGTTGGAGGATTCACCTCCAGCTCTGAGCTGGAGGTCACTCCGCTGACATTCTGCCCATTTTCGGCACAATTACCATGACGCAATTACCACCACACAGTAATTGTGGCGAAAATGCCCCATTGAGTCGTATGGACTCGAAACAAATGGGGACTTACATCACCACCGCTACTTGTAATCCGGCGGTACTACCTGCTGGACCAAGTGGTGGTAATGGTGATGGTAATCATGATGAGGCCTTAGAGCCCTTTAGCTCTTTTTTTTAGGACCCTTAACTCCAAACTAAGAAATAGCAATGGGACCCAAAGTGTGCATGCTGTATTGCTCCTAGTGCCATGTTCATTAAATTAGCATTACAAGGCTCTTTTGTGGGCTCCTTTTTTAACCAAATGTAACATTTTTTTCTTTTTATTTACACTACTCCAGGTCATATGTCTGTAGACCTTAGGATGGGTTATCATGTAATACATTTAGATGATAATTATCCTATGGTAGTAACCCCTCCATCGGTCTATACGGCTTAGTTAGCACCAGGTTTAGAAAGAAGAAAAATCTAAGAAGATGTTGTTTTAAAAAAATGGGTATTGCTTGATTTGCATTTGTACAGTTCCATTCACCTGTAATAAATTCATGACCTTAATTCAGTTTACAATCAACACAAACAATTTAATCACTCCATAAATGAACTAGTTGAGTCTATTGGGAAAATGTAACATCTTCACAAAACATTAGTCTTCTCTCATATTGCACTGCTTTCCGAAGGTCAAATCAAATACAATTATGACACGACCATCATAATGTTATAGCGTCAAACTATCTTTTTCCATTTGTCCTTTTTCCTTTTCACTACATCAACCATCACCATCAATAGCTGCTAAGTGGGTTGTTTTTGCCTTGAATTAGTTCATCCTTGACATTAATTCTTGACAAATTCGCTGGAGTCAAGTCGCTTGACACAACTGGTGTATCCATAGGAAAGTTTGAGCTGAGGCAGTGCAGGTGTACTGGGGGCATTCATTAAGTACATCTTGTATACTTCCCTTTGTTGTAGAGAAAATCAATGTTGGTAGCAAAATGCATTATAATGTTCATGCCATTTCTTGTTGAATAGACAGTAATATGAGTGCGTTAGGAATCCATTTCTGTGCACCGAAGGAAACAAGTGCAGGCTCACATTATTGCTTTTACATCATTGTGTATTTCTCAAGCGTTAGACTCTCATCAAATGAAATATTTTCTTTCTTTAAATGTGTGCTTTATGTACAATAAAAAACAACAGGTGTTATTATACCCGCGTGCATATTTTGAAACGATAGTGGAGAGATTTGACAACCACTACCCCTCTCACACACACACACGTATACATTTCATTTCGTAAACATGATCAAAATAATTGGTGTAGAATTTGGTTCGACATGCTTTTACTCTGAATATTCTATTTCATGGCTGCTTTAAGGTAGGCGCTCAGATCGAAGCAGGCGGAGGATCAGTAAGACTAGGACTGTTTACTGACTAGCTCAGAAAATGTTCAGCCCATAATTCACAACAGTTGGTGAGAACGTTTAATGAAGAGTATATTGCTGACATTCTAAAGCATCTCTGTTTTGACTATCCTGACCCATGCATTGAAATATAGGACATTAAACGGCTTTCTTCATATGCTCAGATGACCTGGTGACAACAAGCTCTTGAAGACAAAATAGGAAGAGGGTTTGGAACCCTTCAGTCTGTAAGGCACGAGGGCTGGATCGTCCTATGTCTAGCTTCTATAAACATGTCAAATAACCTCTAGAACCTTATCTTTGCCAGCTATTTCAAACACTAGAAGCAGAGTGTAGGTATGATATGTCAACAGCAGAAGCCATGATTATTAAGCTGCCACAGTCAGTCAAGGAATTGAAGACGGCTAATATTTATGGGGCCTCATTAGGAGGTAGGTGGTAAGGGATTACCGGCACCGGTAAGGACACCGGTACCGGTAATCCCTTACCACCCTATTCTGAGGTCCCTTAGTGGGTGCCTTCCTTAACGCCTGGTTTTACCAAGCGTTATGGAAGGGACCCGTTAAGGGACTTTAGAGCTAATAACGGTACCGCAAATTGCGGTACCGTTATTAGCTCCATCCGCATTCCCATTGAGCCCTATGGGGGCTCGAATGGGAAATGGTTCCCGGAATGGGGACTCACCGGGTCCTCCAAGGTTGGAATGACCCGGTAAATCCCTATTTTGGGATCCTGGACCCGGAATGCGGTAAGGGGGTAGCCATGGTGCTAATAGCACCATGGCTACCTCCTACCTCGTAATGAGGCCCATAGTCTTAGTTGCAACTATTAATGAGATTGTAAGGCCTATGTTAACATTTTAGATAGTAGACTGTCAAATTATATATAATGTATCTTCACTTCGGATCAAGTAGGTTTCTTCATAGGTAGGCATGCTGGGAATGTTGGATTTGTCATTCATGTGTTACTGACACGTGAATTCTTTTTCACTTTGAAAGACTTTCTGTAAGGTAATTTCCCTATTTCTAAATGAACTACCTGATTTGATGCCTCTCTGCCCTGCTCTTCTCTGGAATTTAAATAGAACTTCATGGCAAATAACACTGGTTGAACTTCCACAAGCCTTGCGTCTGTGACTTGTAGGATGTTGTTATCGGGCAACATCTAATTCCGGGTAGCTTTCTGCCCACTCGAAACCAGGCATGCACATGTTTCCTTTATTTACTCAAGTTCTTATCATTATTCTGCAACCCCCAATTTAATTACATTGATTCCTTACAGCATCCCTCTCCTGCCGCGACAAGAAACACACAGGCTTGCACAGAAGCTATATTTATTAACAAATAATATATTTCAAGAAAAATATGGTACACGTGTTATATATCCAATCGGAATGATGAACAATAATGAAGACGCTAGTCACTCCAGTTTCGAATGCTACATTTATAGAGAATGAAACTTGTTTAACACATACATCACCAGAGGTGTCTATAGAGTTAATTCCCCATGAGCCAGCATGCACTACAAAAAGAATGGACAAGAGTTCAAGATTAATTTTTCATTTGTTAAAAAGAAAATTAATCTACCCAATTCTCGCTACTTCCCCTTTATTCAAAATAGATAACATTCCCCTTACTCAATAGACAACTCAGAAATTCAACAGCATTTTAAACTGAAGTGCAACAATCTACTGGACCTTCAGCATGTAAATGACTTGTAAAAAGGAAAACGTATCTTCAACATGTATGTAGGCTAGATTCCCTTCAGTGCTGTTTCTATTTAATTATCGTGTAAAAGCGTAGGTTTCTCACTTTCACTGGGAAACTTTAAATAGTGCGAGAATGAGTAACAAATAATCACACTCTCCTTTTGGTCTGGAACACTGACTTTTAACAACAGTATTCTACTCAATGGTGCATTCAGGAAGTGGTTTTAATTAGTTTATTTGTCTAGGTATGCACACATAGATGCCCTATGCTCTTATGTACTCGTACCTTGCACAGAAAAAGATTCAAGGGTTCTCCTTTGTATGCAGACCATGGGTAATATTTCATTCATCTATAATTCCAGAAGCTCATGTGCTTATGAAATATTTGTTTATTTCCCAGGATGTACAGTCTGTTTCTATACCCCTGGGCCTCAGTACTTACAAATAACAGGGCCAGGATTCAATCTAATTCCCTTTAAAGTATTACTCCCCCAGGTATGTTTCCCCTTAGATCATAACCACACATGCAATTCTTAAGGCTTTATCACAGGGAGGTGGGCACCCTCTTAAGGACTGGTTACATTGTTTCCCTCTAGGAACGAAAGATGGAATCAGCTTTCGTTCACAGCATGCTCAGTCAGTGAGTGAGCAAATTCGTCTGGAAGTGTCTGTCCCTGAGTGAGTGTGCATTGAACCTTATATAGAACAGTAACCCCACCTTTTTGAGGTGTGTATAATTTGCCAAATATAATATGTCAAAATATTTGATTGGACAGTGTTCCAAAAGTCACACCACATTAGACAAATCCCTCCACAGTCATTGAGCTTATGAATGATAGAAGTAACCGCTACACCCAGTTCCCCTCCCATTTAATGTGATGTAATCTCAGGGATGTCTTGCTTTAAATAGTGCCACATTATACATTTCTAATTTCTACACGTATGACCAGTTTACTAATTTGCTCACCAAAATCCACTTTCTGGCACAAATCAATTGATGTATTTTTTACCATGATAGAACTAATGGAAATTATTTACATATTTTGTCTTATAATGTCTTGATACTTATCTGTACAAATATGTGTTCCATCTCAAAGTGACAGACTTGTTTGTGCTAACGCTATAACATATGACACATTAATGTGCACCATTTCCTTGCAACAAAATGCAAATTCACCTAATTTGCATATAGAAATGACCTCATACAAACTTTGTTTTTATACCATTTAATAGAGCATTTCTAGCTGAACATTGCCAAAGACAAATGAACTTTCTATGAGTTTCTATTCAAGAATTGTCAGCAAAATATTGAATCCCACAGTAAAAAAAATAAATGTTTCCAATACAAAATATTAAATGATATCTGCAGTTGGGTCTTTCACCAACAGAGCACCTTCAGTCTTCAGTTCTTTAGCTGTTAGTTGAGGACTAGTATTTACAACCCAAAGGCTTGGTGGTTATAAGATCTTTGAAGTTTTAAACCCTCTGGTCTGTACATTTTCTGATAACCTTACATTTTCCAGATATTTTCTTTTTTTACCTTTTTGAGGAGCCGGTAGACCAGATTAGACAAAACAGATTGGCTGGTCATGCTGAAGCCCAATTCATTTTCCCTTATCCGAAGCCCTCTGTACAAAGATGCAACCCCTAAATGCCAATTTAGGATTTACAGTCAGGTCCCGCCTTCCCATGACTAAGTTGTAGGCAAGTTGTTATCTGTATGGCTCTATCCCGACCAGTTCATCTCTATGTGAAGGCATGGGATCTGTTCTCACATATTGATTTGTGGGAGGTGGCATGAGCAGCATAAAGATCTCAAGAGTTTAATTCTGGCTGATGTTTAATTCAGTTTGCTTTCTCCTCATTGCCACTTTTAAAGTACATTTGTCTGTGCCCTGAGATGTTACATTTTCCATGTTGCATTTTCCATGAATGTAGTTTATCCACTTTAATAGAGAGTTTCAGGATGCTTTGGTGCTTTTCGATGTTGTGTGCAGGCTGCAGGGAACATGTTATTTTTAACATTACATCTTGCTCTGCATCTTTTCGTATGAGCTAGGCTTTCCTACAGCCTCACTACCAATCCCAAGTGTGATATTATGTTGCCCACAAGCTTCTGTATGACTCACCTGCAACTGAAAAAATAACCCAAATCTAAATGGGGTTCTGGCAGGTGGGGAACTAATAGGCAGAAACGTGGACAACACACTGTGCACACCTTGATTTGGACGATCTTATTACATATAGGTTGTATATTTTTATATATATCTAGAGATATATATCTAGAGATATTAAACAAAGTAAAGGTGCGGGGGAGAGGTGCTCAGCCTTGGTACCTAGGCTGGAGATAGAGGACAAAAGAGAGTGTTTTCCTACTAGGAAAGCTTCGTCCCCTGCACACTATCTAAAAGGCCAAAGCCTAATGGTGATTAGAGAATCGTTAAAGATGGAAAGTCTTTTAAAGGCATTTCAGATATATATTCAAAATTTCATTAAATAATTGAATTTTGACAACTTGAAGGATAAATTCATAAGCTAGACGATTTATTATTCATACAAGATGATAGGCCCAACGCGTTTCGAGTAGCAAACAACTCTTCATCAGGGGCATTTTTTCTTTAAGAATAACATTTCTGTAAAGAAAAGAAACATTTTAAATTTAAACAATATAATATTTTTAGTCAATAAGCAATTTCGAAAGCAACAATTTCAAAACAACCTCAATTCAAGGACATCTCTGAGATACATGTCAACACACAGATCCTGGACTTAAAGTGTACAGTGCATAATTCAAATGGACTTAATTGTTTTAGAGTGTCTAACAACCTTTAGAGTGAAACCGTTATCAAAAATTGACAAAAACTTAAAACTCTTAATTTGAATCAAACCAGATACATTTTTCATCAAAACAGATACATGTTTTCGTACAACCAGGTTATTACTGGTGCTAAATGCCTGTATATGCTATTCACGGAGAGAATAATTCAATGCTCTAAGTGTTTTTGAACAGAAATGGATAAACTGAAGTTGTCACATAAGGAACAATTATAGCTAGTTGTTCTTACCTATTTAAAATAGGCCAAAAAAGATGGAGTGTCTTGTATGGCCATAGATGAAAGTGTTCCTGAGATGATTTCGCAAAGTTTGTTCTTGACCTGTCGTGAGATCTGGTCTAAGAAGCAATATTCAGATAAGGAGAAAGACGCTGTCTTAATGACAAGAATATAGGTATCTGGTTGTCATGTTTATGCATAAGTGAAAACACACTTACAAGTCTTTGGTTGAACAACTGATCCAATGGTAGAGCTGACCAGTCAAAGGTCACTGGGTATATTAATCTGGTAAACGGTTAATCGATGAAAACTAATCCAAATCAACTGTTTCCAAGAAGAGTAACCTAAAAAACCAAGGTGGTAGAGGTAAGTAAAGGGGAAACGGGGTATTTTTTAGAAAAGCTGTCACGGACCAAGTAAAGGCTATGTGGCCAGAATGGAAATGGTTAGTCTCTTATTATGATTCTACATAAAAGTGTTTGGCAGAAAAAAAGCTTTATTCCCCAAAGAACCGGGCATAGAACAAGTTAAGGCTATGTGGCCAGATTGGAAATAATAAGTATCTTATTTCGATTCTACATAACTAAGTTCCACCAAAAAAGTGATAAAGTCCAAGTCAACTTACTTCTCTTCCTTTTTTACAGGTCCCAAAATGGAGCAACATCCAGACCGGCGAAGGCTGTGGAGGCGTCTGCCATTTTGTGATGGAACTCGTCTTTATGTACCTTCCGGACAAGCTGACGTCATTCGCGCATGCGCGAGTGATGTCACTGTTGTTTATATGTTGAGTGAGTGACGTTGTTCGCGCGTGCGCGTGCAACGTGTAAATAAAGGTGTCTATGTAATCAACATGGAATATTAGGCGATCAGGTGCTCCAAGTCAGAGTTACCAAATCTTCCAGAGAGATTCTGTGTGATCTATGAGGTGTTGGTGCCCTCTGAAAGGACAAGCTAAGTTTCACTATCTCTTGGTGGGTTTGTTTGGTCAGCGGTCTTAAAACGGTTCTCTCAAGATGTGTTGCATTGCAACTCCGATTAATACTTACCATTGACAACACTTGCTAGGGCTACTGCAAATTGAATTCCAAATCATCTGGAGAACAAATGGCGTGCGCTGTAAGAGCATGCGTTTACAGAGAAGGCCATATCAATAGGGGTTCTTGTGGCCTTGGAAAGGTTTGATGATATTTGCTGGCTGTTGATTCCCCTTTTAATCTTCCCTTGCTTACCCTTACTTTCCCTCATAAAAAGGTTAAAAAAACAGAAAAGAAAGTCAACCCTTTCCCTTCCACTGTTCCTTTCCCCTTTGATTCAGCACAGTGTGCCTTACTCAGTGTGGCTGTGTTGTTGTCATTTCTTCTGGGCTTTGTTTGACTGTCAACTTCGTTTCCTTTACCTGACCTTGCATGTAACCAAAAACAAAAAACATTGGAATAGACAAATGTCCCTATTTATATTCCTGCTTGTTTCTGAAACCTAAAAGAAACTTCGAATTTGTGTGTGTTGATTTGAGAATCCTTCCTGTATTGAAGTCACCTTACTTTATGTGATCAAGAAGCTTATGTGAATACATTTTTTGATTGAAGTCAGTGACTTGTCTTCAATATGTTTGTATTGAATTAATCCTACTTTACAAAGGAATTAACACCCTTGCAGCAGGTGTTGCCTGAAGTGGAAAAGTCATTGGGGAAAGCTCAAGAAGAGGAGAGGGGGTCAACGCCACAGGCTTTAAAGGTGGAGACAGAGAATGATGGATTTCTAACAAAGGAGAGTTTGCCAATGATATATGAAGATAAGCCAATGCCACAGGGGGTGGGGGAGATGGAGGAAGAAGGCAGGCTGTGCCATTTACAGTTGGGCCTTGTTGATGCAAGGATGGCGCAAAATACCCTTGTGCCAATGGATAGGAAAAGAGTGGGAGATGGGCCTGGAGCCTGAGTTGCAATACTTGATGTAATGCATAAAGAGAGCATGGTAGCTTTAGCTACAAGAGCGACATTGGTGGACAATGATTTACACATTTTGAGCTGATGGTGGCAATCCAGCAGGAACGTGGAGCACAAGATGTGTGGGGCTGTGCGCAGATGAACAAGAACATCATGCATGTTATGATGCTGAAAAAGATGAGATAGCTTCTGGTAGATGAGACAAAATGTTCCCTTACATATGATTATGGGGTAAGAAAACATTGGAACTTTTGTATATATTCATGCCCTTCCAGAGGGGTAAAGCAAGAACATTTGTTCCTTGTCAAGTTTCAAGTAAGGCATACCAAACACTGTACACATTTAGTTTGTCGGGTTCGAAGTCTGTGAGGCAGAAGAAGGTACTATGATGTGTAAGCTGTACAACATGAACATGGAATGGGGCCTACCGAAAAGGTGCTGTTCTAGCAAAATCGCATCAATGCAGCACATGAAACAGGACATGGTTGACTTATGTTAATGAACCTTCATCTACCTTCATCTACAGCACCCCCAATAATTACAATACATAGTGATCAGGAAGTGTCTGTGGCTTTACCACAGGAGCAAACACCTGCTTGCTGCCAGACACACAAGCCCGCCCAATCCACTCTGCCTTGCATGCATACTGTTCCAGTATTCCAATCCACCAGTAGGGCTTTGTTCGAATCACCAACATCACTTATGCAGCTTGTTTGTGATGGATGGTGTAACCTTTTGGGTGCATTGCTATTTGAGCAGGCATATATGGACCACATGATATATCATGCTGTCAGCCCCTGTCTGTGTTTCCAGATGAGCGTTGACCTCCACAGTAGATGAGGGCGCATCCTGTTTAGAGTCATGCAGTCCATCACCATTGTATCCTCTTGTAGATGATTGAGTGATAACTGTGCAAGATGATGGCATGAAGACAGATGGAACGACAGCCCTTGTACATGTAGCTGGAGGTATAGTCTCCAAATATTGCAGGATTTGCACCCCTTTTGTGTTAGAGTTTCACAAGTAGCAGAGTCCTCTTTCACATCCTTTTGATTTATGGAACGAAATGACACCATACGCTACACTGGAAGTTGCTCCCCTCTATGCGGAGATGGGAATGGAGTGAAACACATGAAAAAGGAGTTAATCAGAATTAAAGATGCTATTCAGTGATCAATTACTTTAACATATATTGTTCCATGACAGCACATGTTCACAGTCTTGTGACTTTTAAAACCATCCTAAAACTATCTGAAGTCAGAAATGCAAGGCAATAATTTCAACCTGTAATCACACGTTTGTAATTCTCATTCTCAGCATGGAAAGACTAGCAGCTCTTTTCTAATTATGAAATCTTTTGTCATGGATAGAAGAAAGTATGATGTCAATTTGACGGGACAGTGACACATGGGAAGTGAGTCAAACACCACTTAATGTAATGTCAATTAGTTAACGAGGCTCTACATAATCACTTTGATGGGGTTATGAGATACATTATATTATGCCCTAGAAAGCATTGGCTGCTTGAACCTCATATTTCTGTCATACTGGAAATGTGCCACCTTCTTAGTGATGACCTAGCAGTAACCGTGCATTTCCTAAAGTCTCTGTTTAGATATTTGCAATATTGAAAAACACAAGGAAAAAGTAAATGGCATACAGCATACAAAATACAGCAGAACAAATAATTGCATCTGAAACTTTCTGGAATATTAAATTACTTAATGCTGTCTGAGAATATCTGATTGACTCATGGTGTGTTAACAAAATGGAAACACGCTCCATAAAGAACTTGCACATGTTTATGTGCTGAGCGAACCTCTGTGACTGCACACACCTTTGTGGTTCTGGCTGTTGTGCTATTGGGAAGCACAATGTGTTCCTATGTGCAGCTCTTATTTCACTGGGAGATATGAAAACATTTCAAGAGATATTACTGTCTATCTTGTTAGAGCATGGCTCTCTAGACATTGCTGTAGTTATAAAATAGCCAGAACAGAACTCAAGATCTGAAGAGCAGTATAAAAAAAAAAAAAAATGATCTTTACATCAGTTAGATTCAGTCCACTGCAGTCCGTCACTAGCTCTATTGTACATCATATATATTTTTGGGGCACCTCTACACAATGTGGGTACTATGGTGACTGGCTACTGGTGAGAGCAGAACCAGAGGTATACTGCATCCATCCCATTACTGTGTTGCATCATATTGCACTATATTGATGTGTGCAAAACTTTAACTGGCACACAGTTTCATTGCACACAGAGCTGGTGAGGAGATGATGCAATTATTTTTCAATTAGTACGAAGAACTTCCACACTTCAGACATTCTAGCTGGTCCAAGAAGAGGTGTCCTGCCACATACCAAAAATGTGGTGGTGGCAAGATTCATGGTGTGTCTGTCACATGCAGACCATTTGCATTTATGATCTGACAGGCTGTGTTTAAAACAAGCTGAACACATGTGAAAATCTAGCTTTGTCCTTTCTTCTTGTCTCGGTAACTGTGGACTTGTCCTCTTTCTTCCCCTCCTTCGTATCACTAAGTTCAAAGGCCATGTGTTCTGGCCTGAGGTTGATCAGAACCATCATCGATATCAATTGAAATTGTCCCATATTCAACATCCATCAATGTGGGCGCTGCTGGAGCGTGGGACTAAGAACATCTCAAACACAGCTTCTCCAAAGTGGGTGTGCTTTTCCAGGCCTGTTAATCGATACTATCTGCATCTTCTCTCCACGGCCTGAATGTCATCCTACCTCCAAAGAATTATAAGACGTTTTCTCTGCAATCAGTTATTTTTTTTATTTTGTCCACCAAAAAAAAGATGGCACACTGAGTTACAGAGTCAGAATGCACTCCACTGCCTGTCAAGATCTACCGAATGTTTTCTTCAGAGGAAGCAAATGATTTGTCAAATGTTCCCATAAAAAAGATGGCACATTGATTTAGAAACACTGATAATAATCTTCTGTTATCTCAAGGATGTCATGTTTTCCCTGCAACTCGCATGTTGAATATACATATAAACATGACACTCTCATTTCAAGAAACTGAATGCACTTCATATTTTTTCTCTTGGGTTATTAGTAGAGTTACCTCCCTCCCTTCTACTGCAGAGTCAATGGAATGAACCCCCTTCAGCTGCCTCCTTTCGCCCCAGCAATATTCAGAGCTCAGTACATGTTGGCCACAAAATGGTCACTTCTTTATAGCCACAAAAAAGTTATGTCATCTTTGATTTCCTGGGTGTTATTCGTAGAAGTGCATGGCAGTGGCACTAGTTATGGTTGCACAGCTTACCATAACTGGCACATTTCTTGGGTTTTTTGATTTTACTAAGTTGTTTCAATGAATTTCATAGGTTTACTGAGTGCAACTTAACCATAACATCCCTTTTACAAACTGCTAACACTAAATGTCATAGTTTTCACCAGTGCACCCTAATTTCCTGCAACTTCTTAATTTGTTTTTTCAAACTTTACACTGACAAATTGTTCTTACCTGCTGTACAGTAGCTCTGAAGTCCGCAAACAGTATCGCTCGTCTGTGGACTTACCTGGAAACAGGTGGCATCAACATAACTCAAAAGCACAGAGGACAAAACAAGGTTCTTTTTTTGTTATTACACGTAGGGCAATACCACACACAATTAAAAAAACCCAAATGTACAGCTATTTAAAATTATACCTTTCAAAAATGTAAAAACGAATGTGGAAATCATTACAGAATATTATTGGTTATATCAAATACCGAACATAACAGTACACCATATGTAAACAATTCACTTCAACACCTCACAGGCACTGAAGCACAACAATAAAACTGAGGAAAGCATTATCTCAGAACTTAGTAAGCAAACAGTAACTTCTCTTTAATAAAAAAAAATCACTATAGAAATGTTATAAATGTGTAACACTTTATTCCTAACTTAAAGTAACCATTATATTTTTTCATTGAAATGCAAACACACTTCAGTTGCTGAAGCAGTACTTCCCCAAAGAAGATATAACTGATGAAGAATGTACTAATGGCAAATACATTCATATATGTTACAACCAAATAACATTATTCAATTTATATATAAGTTATTAAAATCTATCTTTCTCATATATCCTATACTCCACAATGTAGAACACGATGAAACTCAGAAAAATAATCACGAGGAACATAAAGTAGAAAACAGTGAACAAAAGTTACAAAACCTTGAAAATAAGATGACCAAATGAGCTGTATAGATGACACAACTTACAAATCAATGTACAGAACTATCCACAAATGTCGTACAAAATATTGATTTTCACTACTCCACCTGTATCTGTGACCCTTTCCACAAACAATCACTCCAATCCTTCCCAGAAAATATTTATTATAAACATGTGGATGAAATTTGTATCCACAAGTCACCCAATCATGATAATTTACCACCCCCAAAATCCCATATTTTTGTTTACGACTCTGATTCCCCAATCCTACATCAAAGAACCTAAATAAAAATATCACATATATATATATATATATATATATATATATATATATATATATATATATATATATATATATATATATATATATATATATATATGAATACAATTAATGTATATAGATGTTTGTGTCCACAGATTTTCATCACAATGATGTCACCTGGGTTTATGATGTTCGTGAATGTACAGCCAAGTTCACAGCATTAGCCACATACTTTTAATTAGTTCACGAATGTCAACACCCGGTCACGGTTTCAATTGGTAGCCACAAGTGATGTTGCATCAATGGACATGTCCGTAGCCCAACAGTGTATTTTTAATTAGTTCGCGAATGGCAGTGCACGGTCGCAAATATTGGTTCACATGCGCATGACGTCACTAGGGTTGCATTATAGTCTGCAAACTTGTGATGTGGTCGCAAACACTTGTGAATGTCATCATGTGACTGCACCAGTGTGGCATAATGACATGTCCATGACTGGTGCCTGCACTCTGCGGACATCTTCAAGTCCTATTTCCTGCCACTTGGGAGTTTGAAGTTGAAAGTGGACCCTTCCACAACTCCTACAAACTTTTACAACTCGTCACGGACGTATGCTGTTGTTATGGATGTGAGTGAATGTTATCATGTAACCACCTGTGTGGCATAATGATGTGTCTGTGACTGGTGTCCGTGCTCCACAGACATATTAAAATCCAATTTTGGGCCACTCTAGGAACTTTGAAGTTGAAACTTTGTCCTTGCACAACTGCTAGTACCATTCTTAGATCATCTCTGAATTTCTCATAACTTTAGGTTTGCTTTTTTAGTCTCTGAAGTCTGTGAACAGGAAGAAAGACCACGGGCGGTACCCCAAAAGGACCCACCTATTTCCTTTACTCATGCTCAATCTAGTAGAGCAGAGGAGAGGAGCCACTTTGAAGATTTTTTTGGAAGAACACCTTTTTGGAAGAATTGCATCAGTCATGGCCATCTCTCCTTCCCAAGGGCCACTACCACCACAACCTGGAGGACCTTGATAGGCAAACAGTGGTACTGGAGCAGATGAACTGTAAGTGTAAGAGGAAAATGTATTAGAGGAGGTACCTACTACATTGGGTGGTCAGAAGGAGTTGTCTTGGATGTGGAGGTTTTTCACTATGATGGGAGGGGTGCCAAAAGCTCAGGCTGCCCGTGCCCGCTGCACCGAGTGTGGAGTCACACTCAGTTTTGGCCAAAAGAGGCAGTACTCTTTTGGCACTACATCCATGTGCTGCCATACCCGCACATTCCATATGACTGCTCTGAGGAAGGCAGGTCCTTACTGACATAGCACAGTTACCTCTTCTACTGCATTTTCATCAACCACTCTGATACAGTGGGGCAGAGAATTCCACCTAATGCCTCGCAGGTCATACAAGAGGCTGGTGACCTGTATCTTTAACAGTCAACAATCCTCTTTGTGTACTGCAACACATCTGCAGGGGCAAGCAATTCAGGAGTGCCTTTGAGGCAGCTGTAAATGTGCATGAGAAGAATTGCACCCTACCTTGGATTTTTAAAAAAAACCCTACATCTTCCCTTTCCCACCTGTGCCTCCCTTACGATGGTTGATGCCCCTTCCCCCAACCTCCCTCCTTACCTCCATCTGCCTCCCCCACAAAATGAAAAAAACAATATTTAAAAAAAAGCCTTTCAAAGTTTCAAAATATAATGAAAAGAAAAATATTTTAGCCTTGTAGACTCCAACTACTTTACATGTATGCTTAAAGTAGTTAGACTCTATGAGGATCTTCAAGATTTTAATTAGCATTACATTATATGCTAATGAAAATACTGGTACATTTGTATAGCAGAGAAGAACAAAAGGTGACAGAAATAACTTTCTGTCCCAACCCCTTTTCTCTGTCATGCAACATATCAAACATAAAGTGTAACATGCATGAGTGGTGTTTCAGCCACACTCAAAGCTTTAACACTTCCCATTCACATTACACCACCCAACACCATGACTTCCTCTACTTATCTGCCCCAATGAAGTCTGCATTCCGAACAAATGCCAGTGGATAATACGGTGACAAATTGGGGTTTTAGCTTCACCTTATTGCTTCTTTTCTTACTACGATATTGGCTCTTAAAAGAGCCCTTTTTCATCCTTAATATTTATATGTACTGTATATCCTAACAAATGTTTTACTGCATACTCTTCTTGAATCTTTTTGATTTTTTTCATTTGTTTTCACAAAAACGGGTTCAAAGCATTGTGAACATTAGAAAGAAAAATCTAATTCCCAACATCTTTTAGATGTGCTCCATTATTTTCTAAAAAGGTTCACTTTATCATGTTGTATATGTTCATTGTGAAAATATGCCATTCCTCCATCTTGTAAAAATGCACATAGAGCTTTATTGACATTCCACCTTTCAATTTGTAAATAAAGCGAGTTTGATCTCTTCCACATTTGCCTTTGAGTCATTCATGAAAAAATAAACTTTGTGGCTGGAAATAGTTCCTTTATGACTCTGAAATTTGCTTTCATGGCAAACTGCAAAGATATTCCAGTTACATATCCAAAACTATTGCATTCACAATGTACTATAGTCATTTCTGGATGTTTCAAATACACAGAGGGGCCGATTCATGGAACAAACGTGTGCCGAAAATCCCAGCGCAAGCAGGCGCAAAGAGGCGCAAGCGTGAGAAAGCAAGCGCACGCGCACGCATGCGATTCAAGGAAGGCGCTGCGCTACTTTCCCACTGGTTGTGCGCCAAATCCGTGCATGGCGCACGCTGGCGCACACGTCTCCAAACAGCGTGCGCTAAGCGCACAGCGAAAGCGCACATAGCGCAGCACACACAACAAAAGTAGACGGAACAGGGGGCGTAACACGTGGAATAGGGAATAACATGTGAAAAAGAAGGCGTAATGAGGGAAGTACTGCTGGGAAGTACACGGAACGCCCAAACGCACACGAACCACACGTATTCATGGGATCGAATAGGGCAAACCCGCGCACGGACAAAGACACGCACAGGCCTAAACACGTCCGCCACACGAAGGCAGGCGGTAGCGTCCATGCGCATTACAAAAGTGTGCACAAATAAAAAGCACGTATATACTGAGTGGGGTACGTGTATTCCTGGGTTCGCGTGAAGTTTCACACGCGATAAGCCCTGTGTGAGTGGGGTACGTGTATTATGGGGGTGTGCAGGAAGTTTTACACGCGATTGGCCTGGGTATGTGTATTTCAGGGGTGCGTGGGAAGTTTTACACGCAATTTCAGCAGGGTACGTGTATTTCAGGGGTGCGCAGGAAGTTTTACATGCGATTGGCCTGGGTATGTGTATTTAAGGGGTGCGCAGGAAGTTTTACATGCGATTGGCCTGGGTACGTGTATTTCGGGGGTGCGCTGGAAGTTTCACACGCGATTTCAGCAGGGTACATGTATTTCAGGGGTGCGCAGGAAGTTTTACATGCGATTGGCCTGGGTATGTGTATTTAAGGGGTGCGCAGGAAGTTTTACACGCGATTGGCCTGGGTACGTGTATTTCGGGGGTGCGCAGGAAGTTCAACACACGATTGGCCTGGGTACGTGTATTCCAGGGGTGCGTGGGAAGTTTTACAGGTGATTGGCCTGGGTACGTGTATTTCAGGGGTGCGCGGGAAGTTTTACACGCAATTTCAGCAGGGTACGTGTATTTCAGGGATGCGCAGGAAGTTTCACACACAATTTCAGCAGGGTACATGTATTGCAGGGGTGCGCGGGAAGTTTTACACGCAATATCAGCAGGGTACGTGTATTTCAGGGGAGCGCAGGAAGTTTTACACGCAATTGACCTGGGTACGTGTATTTCAGGGGTGCGCGGGAAGTTTTACACGCGATTGACCTGGGTATGTGTGTTTCAGGGGTGCGCGGGAAGTTTCACACGCGATTTCAGCAGGGTAAGTGTATTTCAGGGGTGCGCGGGAAGTTTTACACGCAATTGGTCTGGGTACGTGTATTTCAGGGGTGCATGGGAAGTTTCACACGCGATTTCAGCAGGGTACATGTATTTCAGGGGTGCACAGGAAGTTTTACACGCGATATCAGCAGGGTACGTGTATTTCAGGGGAGCGCAGGAAGTTTTACACGCAATTGGCCTGGGTACGTGTATTTCAGGGGTGCGCGGGAAGTTTTACATGCGATTGACATGGGTATGTGTGTTTCAGGGGTGCGCAGGAAGTTTCACACACGATTTCAGCAGGGTACATGTATTGCAGGGGTGCGCGGGAAGTTTTACACGCGATATCAGCAGGGTACGTGTATTTCAGGGATGCGCAGGAAGTTTTACACGCAATTTCAGAAGGGTACGTGTATTTCAGGGGAGCGCAGGAAGTTTTACACGCAATTGACCTGGGTACGTGTATTTCAGGGGTGCGCGGGAAGTTTTACACGCAATTGACCTGGGTATGTGTGTTTCAGGGGTGCGCGGGAAGTTTCACACGCGATTTCAGCAGGGTAAGTGTATTTCAGGGGTGCGGGGGAAGTTTTACACGCAATTGGTCTGGGTACGTGTATTTCAGGGGTGCATGGGAAGTTTCACACGCGATTTCAGCAGGGTACGTGTATTTCAGGGGTGCACAGGAAGTTTTACACGCGATATCAGCAGGGTACGTGTACTTCAGGGGAGCGCAGGAAGTTTTACACGCAATTGGCCTGGGTACGTGTATTTCAGGGGTGCGCGGGAAGTTTTACACGCGATTGACATGGGTATGTGTGTTTCAGGGGTGCGCGGGAAGTTTCACACGCGATTTCAGCAGGGTAAGTGTATTTCAGGGGTGCGCAGGAAGTTTTACATGCAATTGGTCTGGGTACGTGCATTTCAGGGGTGCGCGGGAAGTTTCACACGCGATTTCAGCAGGGTACGTGTATTTCAGGGGTGCGCTGGAAGTTTTACACGCAATTTCAGCAGCGTATGTGTATTTCAGGGGTGCACGGGAAGTTTCACACGCAATTTCAGCAGGGTAAGTGTATTGCAGGGGTGCGCAGGAAGTTTTACACACAATTTCAGCAGGGTATGTGTATTTCAGGGGTGCGCGGGAAGTTTTACACGCGATTGGCCTGGGTACGTGTATTTCAGGGGTGCGTGGGAAGTTTTACACGCAACTGACCTGGGTACGTGTATTTCAGGGGTGCGCGGGAAGTTTCACACGCAATTTCAGCAGGGTACATGTATTTCAGGGGAGCGCGGGAAGTTTTACACGCGATTGGCCTGGGTATGTGTATTTCAGGGGTGCGCGGGAAGTTTCACACGCAATTTCAGCAGGGTACGTGTATTTCAAGGGTGCGCGGGAAGTTTTACACACACGATTTCAGCAGGGTACGTGTATTTCAGGGGTGCGCAGGAAGTTTTACACGCGATTTCAGCAGGGTACGTGTATTTCAGGGGTGCACGGGAAGTTTCACACATGATTTCAGCAGGGTACGTGTATTTCAGGGGTGCGCGGGAAGTTTTACACGCAATTGGCCTGGGTATGTGTATTTCAGGGGTGCGCGGGAAGTTTCACCTGCGATTTCAGCAGGGTACGTGTATTTCAGGGGTGCGCAGGAAGTTTTACACGCAAAAGTGCAACGCCCGTGCGCGATACGTCACAGACACGCTTATGCGCTAAGGGCCTTTGGTCCAATGAAATCGCGTATGTGTGCTGACGCGCTTAAACGCTAAGGGCCTTTCCTCGAATTATACGCTGACGTGCAATTTTTTCACGTGCCAAATTACTCCGTATCAAGCTGGCCACGCGAAAACACACGGAAGACCACGCTCCTGCCCTGAAGGCAATTTTCCTGCCCCCCAGAGCCCCGAGCATGCTCCCACCTGCCATCTGCTGCTGCCTGACTGCCTGCTGCCCACGTGCCCTGCTATTTGGTGCCTGCACATCAGCCATGTGCAGGGGTCCAGTTGCTGTGTCCACCCCTGCTGGAACAGAAGACTCCCGACTGGGATACCATCGCTCCACAGCCCAGCCCCAGGACCCAGTTGCCCACCCACACCTGCCTCGGGGGTCGCCATGTCAGGGCAAACACCATCTGAGACCACTGGCGACCCCCAGCCAGAGGGGCAGAGGGCCACAAGCTTCAGTCAGAAGGAAGTTGGTGTCCTGGTGGAGCATGTCCTGGGGCATTATGATGCCCTCTTCGGAACATCACGCGCCAACAAGGAAGGACGGGATAGGATCTGGGACGACTTTGTGGTTGCCATCAACGCGGAGGGGGTGGCAACCCGCGACATCAGGCAAGTCAAGAAGCGCTGGGAGGACTTGAGGTCCAGGACCCTCATAAAGGCCCGGCGCCTCGTGGAGGGGGGCCGGGGCAGCATGAGTACCATCCAGATGAGGGTCCAGGAACGCGTAGGCCCAGCGATCCACGCCCAGATCCTTCAGAGGCAGATCCGTCTGGAGTTGAGCGGTAAGTGGCCAAGCATTGCTGTGTGAGACAGGGCATGTTGCAGGGTGCTGGTTGTCTGATACTTGCCTGTATGTGTAACATAGGCCATGTACGTATATGTGTGTGCAGGTACATCATGGCCATGCATGTGAGACCAGTAATGTGTGAACCACATGGTAGGTGCATGTGTTACAATGCAACATGCGGAGCAGCATGCGGAATGCACACATTAATGCATGTATGTCTCTGTTATTGGACATGGATGGGGTGTGAGAGATGGGTGCTGCGGTCATGGACATGTATGGTGTCCATGTCTGTGTGTCTGACTTGCGTGTCTGTGACTTGTAAATGCCTTGGATGCATGACACATGTCTGTGACAATGTTCATATTCACTGATGCAGCCTACTCATCCTTGTATCCACTGTGTCTGGGGTGTACGAGGCCAGATGGATGAAACTACGGTGAAGTGTGTGAATGTTTCAAGAGTCCCTTGGACATGTATGCTAATGTTCATTGCATGCGCCATGCCTGTTACCGCATGTGTTTTGCCTGCACTGACCCATGTGTTGCGGAGGGACATGATGGAAGTGATGTTTGACAGTGCCACTCATCTGCTATTGCTTCCTGTCTAGGGGACCATTGTACAGTACCCTGATACTTGTGTTCTATGTCTCCCCCTACACAGCAGCAAGTGATGAAGAGGGCGGAGACGGCGCTGTGGAGCAAAGCAGCTGGGATGCCCCCACCGGCCGGTGACCCAAGGCCCAGTCACCCTCCTAGAATTTACCATTGTCCGGGAGTGAGGGGACTGGTGCTGCGTCTGCCACTACAGCTGCAGCGGAAGGGGTGGGTGAGTCCCCACAGGGGCTTGCAACGGCGGAAGACGGTGTGGAGCCATCCAGGTTGGTGGTTTCCACAGAGGAGGAGGAGGCCGCTACTGAGCCGCACATGGGGCCTGGTGGGGGTGGTACCACTTGTGCAAGTGGTGCAGTCCAGGGGCAGGGGCAGGAGGCAGAACAGGTCGCCGTGGAGGGGCCTGTGCATGTCACTGTCCCTGACACTGTGACTGCACCACCATGCACCAGCAGGGATGCCCCATCCCAGGCTGTCCGCAGGTAGGGGTGATGTCCATGTCATCTGACACTCCTCTACCTGCGGACGAGGGGACCCCTGGCCGTATGGAGAAGGTCCTGTTGGTGTCGCGTTGCTCACGCGTGACATTCGTGATGACGTGCGTGCTTCCCGGGGGAGCACGCACGTCATCACGAAGAGCAGCGTGCCAACGTGGCCCAGTTGGGAGTGTCCATGGTTGGTGGTTTTGTACATGTGTCGGCCACTCTGGCGGCTCTCTCCTCCTCTGTGGAGACTATGCGCCAGTCGTTCCCCATGCCGTCTTCCGGGCCAGATGCCACCAGGGCCCCCTGTGGACCTGCCCTGACCAACGCAACCAGCTCGGTGGGGATCCCATCCCTGCCACAGTCGGGAGTCGGAGGTCCAGCAGGGGTGGACACCACAGCAACTGGACCCCAGCAGATGGAGGATGTGCCAGCATCATCGGGCAGGGCATGTGCACGACGGCATCGGCGGATTCCATCAGCCTGGATGCCGTTGTGCTGGTAGAGGCAGTTGCGTTGGAGGAAGCGGCAGGCTCAACGTGGGAGGCATCATGGCTCGGGGCCATCTACATCAGAGGGGGAGGCATCGGCCGAAGGAGAGCAGGAGGACCCTGGAATGGGAGTGTCTTCCGTGTGGCAGCGGTTGGGCCAGCAGATTGGTGCAGAGCGGTGGTGGGCGGAGGAGGCACGGCTCACAATGGTCAGGGCGGAGAACTCCATGCGCAGGGCACTGAAGCGGGCTGAGTGCCTCGAGGGAATTTGCAGGGAATTGGAGGTGGACATGGCGTTATCCCTGTGATACCTCGGGGCCAGAGAACAGGCCCGCCTCCAAGACATTGAACAGGAGTTCGATGATGCCCTGGCCCATGACATCAACAAGTGAGCCGTTGGACTTGCCCGCCGCCATTGTATATAGTTCATTAGTGTTAAGTTTCATTTCTTTTTTCTTTCATTTGGGGCGCATGGACTATGCCCCACATTTTTGTATATAGTTGGTAATTAGGTAGGTTTCATTGTAGGTTTCATTTATGTTGTTGGGCTCATGGACCCTGGATTTGCTATTTGTACATAGTTTTACAGTGGATTTTTCTCCTTCATCTTTTTTTTTCTTCACCATGGAGCAATGGCTATTACGCTTTTCTTTCCCTTTGGATTTGCTTTGTTGGACGGTGACTTTGGACACATTTTCATTTGGATTAATTTGGATTCTCATTGTATTTATTTATCATTTTTTGGGACATGCTGCATTTTGATTATTATTGGCATTATTGTGTGTTTTGATTTCATTCCCTTCATTTTGACTTTAATGCATTTTGGTTTCTTACTTCAATGTGTGGTCTTCTCTCATTGGTTTCATGCATGTCACAATGTGGGTTTTCTCAGTCATGTGTTGCCATTGTGTAGGTCTGACAGACTTGTACTCATGCGCATACTGCTTATTTATGATCTATCATGTAATGGGGATTTCAATTTGGACTGGATGTAAAGCTTGGTTGGGTGTTTGGACTGGGGTGGCGTGGGGTGGGATTTGGGTGGCCATAAGAGCCAGAGATCTAGATTGTGATGAAGTGTTGGCTGGGGGACATGTGTCGGGGACTGCTGGCAGGTGCTTGTCAATGATGTGGGGTGGGGGTGCTGGGGGACATGTGTCGGGGCCTGCTGGCAGGTGCCCCTCACTGCTGGGGGGTGGGTGTGCTGGGGGACATGTGTCGGAGCCTGCTGGCACGTGCCTGTCAATGATGGGGGGGTGGGGGTGCTAGGGGACATGTGTCAGGGCCTACTGGTAGGTGCCTGTCAATGATGGGGGCGTGGGGGTGCTGAGGGACATGTGTCGGGGCCTGCTGGCAGGTGCCCCTCACTGCTGGGGGGTGGGGGTGCTGGGGGACATGTGTCGGGGCCTGCTGGCAGGTGCCTGTCAATGCTGGGGGGGGTGGGGGTGCAGGGGGACATGACCAGGGGTGCAGGGTAGTCCCCTGTGGTGTGGGCTGCCTGCAGGGGCCGTGGAGGGGGTAGAGGGGACACCTGGGAGGACCCACACTGCCAATTCATGTGTAGGACTCCCCGCGCACCCCCGAAATATGCGTTACCCGCTCTGACAGCAAAATCGCGTGTGAAACTTCCCGCGCACCCCTGAAATACACGTACCCAGGCCAATCGTGTGTAAAACTTCCCGCAGACCCCTGAAATACACGTACCCAGGCCAATCGCATGTAAAACTTCGCGCGGACCCCTGAAATACACGTACCCTGCTGAAATTGTGTGTAAAACTTCCCGCGGCCCCCTGAAATACACGTACCCTGCTGAAATCGCATGTAAAACTTCCCGCGGACCCCTGAAATACAGGTACCCTGCTGAAATCGCATATAAAACTTCCTGCGCACCCCTGAAATACATGTACCCTGCTGAAATCGCGTGTAAAACTTCCTGCGCACCCCCGAAATACAGTACCCCACTCGCACAGGGCCTATCGCGTGTGAAACTTCCCGCGCACCCCTGAAATACAGTACCCCACTCGCACAGGGCATATCGCGTGTGAAACTTCCCGCACACCCCCGAAATACACGTACCCTGCTGAAATCGCATGTGGAACTTCACACGAACCCCAGTAATACACGTTCCCCACTCGCACAGGGCCTATCGCGTGTGAAACTTCCCGCGGACCCCTGAAATACACGTACCCTGCGGAATCGCATGTAAATCTTCCCGCACACCCCTGAAATACACGTACCCTGCTGAAATCGCGTGTAAAACTTCCTGCGCACCCCTGAAATACACGTACCATGGCCAATTGCGTGTAAAACTTCCCGCGCACCCCTGAAATACACGTACCCTGCTGAAATTGCGTGTAAAACTTCCCACGCACCCTAGAAATACACATACCCTGCTGAAATCGCGTGTGAAACATCCCGCGCAACCCTGAAATACACGTACCCAGGCCAATCGCATGTAAAACTTTCCACGCACCCCTGAAATATATGTACCCTGCTGAAATCCCGTGTGAAACTTCCCGCGCACCCCTGAAATACACGTACCCAGGACAATCGCGTGTAAAACTTCCTGCGCACCCCTGAAATACACGTACCCTGCTGAAATCGCGTGTAAACCTTCCCGCGCACCCCTGAAATACACGTACCCTGCTGAAATCGCGTGTAAAACTTCCCGGGCACCCCCGAAATACAGTACCCCACTCGCACAGGGCCTATCGCGTGTGAAACTTCCCGCGCACCTCCGACATACAGTACCCCACTCGTACAGGGCCTATCACGTGTGAAACTTTCCGCGCACCCCCGAAATACAGTACCCCACTCGCACAAGGCCTATCGCATGTGAAACTTCCCGCGGACCCCTTAAATACACGTACCCTGCTGAAATCGCGTGTAAAACTTCCTGCGCACCCCTGAAATACACGTACCCTGCTGAAATTGCATGTAAAACTTCCCGCGCACCCCTGAAATACACATACCCTGCTGAAATCGCGTGTGAAACTTCCCGCGCACCCCTGAAATACACGTACCCAGGCAATTGCGTGTAAAACTTCCTGTGCACCCCTGAAATACACGTACCCAGCTGAAATCACGTTTGAAACTTCCCGCGCACCCCGGAAAAACAAGTATCCAGGCCAATCACGTGTAAAACTTCCCACGCACCCCTGAAATACACGTACCCTGCTGAAATCGCGTGTAAAACTTCCCGGGCACCCCCGAAATACAGTACACCGCTCACACAGGGCCTATCGCATGTGAAACTTCCCGCGCACCCCCGAAATACAGTACCCCACTCGCACAGGGCCTATCACGTGTGAAACTTCCCGCGCACCCCCGAAATACAGTACCCCACTCGCACAGGGCCTATCGCGTGTGAAACTTCCCGCGCACCCCCGAAATACACGTACCCTGCTGAAATTGCTTGTGAAACTTCACGCGAACCCTAGTAATACACTTACCCCACTCGCACAGGGCCTATCGCGTGTGAAACTTCCCGCGGACCCCTGAAATACACGTACCCTGCTGAAATTGCGTGTAAAACTTCCCGCTCACCCCTGAAATACACATACCCTGCTGAAATCGCGTGTGAAACTTCCAGCGCACCCCTGAAATACACGTACCCAGGCCAATCGCGTGTAAAACGTCCTGCGCACCCCTGAAATACACGTACCCTGCTTAAATCACATGTGAAACTTCCCGCGCACCCCTGAAATACACGTACCCAGGCCAATCGCGTTTAAAACTTCCCGCGCACCCCTGAAATGCACGTACCCTGCTGAAATCGCGTGTAAAACTTCCTGCGCACCCCTGAAATACACATACCCTGCTGAAATCGCGTGTAAAACTTCCCGGGTACCCCCGAAATACAGTACCCCACTCGCACAGGGCCTATCGCATGTGAAACTTCCCGCGCACCCCCGAAATACAGTACCCCACTCGCACAGGGCCTATCGCGTGTGAAACTTCCCGCGCACCCCCGAAATACAGTACCCCACTCGCACAGGGCCTATCGCGTGTCAAACTTTCCGCGCACCCCCAAAATACATGTACCCTGCTGAAATCGCGTGTGAAACTTCACGCGAACCCCAGTAATACACTTACCCCACTCGCACAGGGCCTATCACGTGTGAAACTTCCCGCGGACCCCTGAAATACACATACCCTGCTGAAATCACGTGTAAAACTTCCCGCGCACGCCTGAAATACACGTACCCTGTGGAAATCGCGTGTGAAACTTCCCGCGCACCCCTGAAACACACGTACCCAGGCCAATCGCGTGTAAAACTTCCCGCGCACCCCTGAAATACACGTACTCTTCTGAAATTGCATGTCAAACTTTCCACGCACCCCTGAAATACACGTACCATGCTGCAATCGTGTGTGAAACTTCCTGCGCACCCCTGAAATACACGTACCCTGCTGAAATCGTGTGTGAAACTTCCTGCGCACCCCTGAAATACACGTACCCTGCTGAAATCGCGTGTAAAACTTCCTGCGCACCCCTGAAATACACGTACCCTGCTGAAATTGCGTGTAAAACTTCCCGCGCACCCCTGAAATACACATACCCTGCTGAAATTGCGTGTGAAACTTCCCGCGCACCCCTGAAATACACGTACCCAGGCAATTGCATGTAAAACTTCCTGTGCACCCCTGAAATACACGTACCCTGCTGAAATCACGTGTGAAACTTCCCACGCACCCCTGAAATACAAGTATCCAGGCCAATCACGTGTAAAACTTCCCGCGCACCCCTGAAATACACGTACCCTGCTGAAATCGCGTTTAAAACTTCCCGGGCACCCCCGAAATACAGTACCCCACTCACACAGGGCCTATCGCATGTGAAACTTCCCGCGCACCCCCGAAATACAGTACCCCACTCGCACAGGGCCTATCACGTGTGAAACTTCCCGCGCACCCCCGAAATACAGTACCCCACTCGCACAGGGCCTATCGCGTGTGAAACTTCCCGCACACCCCCGAAATACACGTACCCTGCTGAAATTGCTTGTGAAACTTCACGCGAACCCCAGTAATACACTTACCCCACTCGCACAGGGCCTATCGCGTGTGAAACTTCCCGCGGACCCCTGAAATACACGTACCCTGCTGAAATTGCGTGTAAAACTTCCTGCGCAAACCTGAAATACACGTACCCTGCTGAAATCACATGTAAAACTTCCTGCGCACCCCTGAAATACACATACCCTGCTGAAATCGCGTGTAAAACTTCCCGGGCACCCCCGAAATACAGTACCCCACTCGCACAGGGCCTATCGCATGTGAAACTTCCCGCGCACCCCCGAAATACAGTACCCCACTCGCACAGGTCCTATCACGTGTGAAACTTCCCGCGCACCCCCGAAATACAGTACCCCACTCGCACAGGGCCTATCGCGTGTCAAACTTTCCGCGCACCCCCGAAATACATGTACCCTGCTGAAATCGCGTGTGAAACTTCACGCGAACCCCAGTAATACACTTACCCCACTCGCACAGGGCCTATCACGTGTGAAACTTCCCGCGGACCCCTGAAATACACATACCCTGCTGAAATCGCGTGTAAAACTTCCCGCGCACGCCTGAAATACACGTACACTGTGGAAATTGCGTGTGAAACTTCCCGCGCACCCCTGAAACACACGTACCCAGGCCAATCGCGTGTAAAACCTCCCGCGCAACCCTGAAATACAAGTACTCTTCTGAAATTGCATGTAAAACTTTCCACGCACCCCTGAAATACATGTACCATGCTGCAATCGTGTGTGAAACTTCCTGCGCACCCCTGAAATACACGTACCCTGCTGAAATCGTGTGTGAAACTTCCTGCGCACCCCTGAAATACACGTACCCTGCTGAAATCGTATGTGAAACTTCCCATGCACCCCTGAAATACACGTACCCAGGCCAATCATGTGTAAAACTTCCCGTGCACCCCCGAAATACATTACCCCACTCGCACAGGGCCTATCACGTGTGAAACTTCCCGCGCACCCCCTGAAATACACGTATCCTGCTGAAATTGCATTTGAAACTTCACGCGCACCCCCGAAATACACGTACTCTGCTGAAATCGCGTGTGAAACTTCACGCGAAACCCAGTAATACACTTACCCCACTCGCACAGGGCCTATCGCGTGTGAAACTTCCCACGGACCCCTGAAATACACATACCCTGCTGAAATTGCATGTAAAACTTCCCGCGCATGCCTGAAATACACGTACCCTGCTGAAATCGTGTGTGAAACTTCCTGCGCACCCCTGAGATACACGTACCCTGCTGAAATCGCGTGTAAAACTTCCTGCGCACCCCTGAAATACACGTACCCTGCTGAAATTGCGTGTAAAACTTCCCGCGCACCCCTGAAATACACGTACCCAGGCAATTGTGTGTAAAACTTCCTGTGCACCCCTGAAATACACGTACCCTGCTGAAATCACGTGTGAAACTTCCCGCGCACCCCTGAAATACAAGTATCCAGGCCAATCACGTGTAAAACTTCCCGCGCACCCCTGAAATACACGTACCCTGCTGAAATCGCGTGTAAAACTTCCCGGGCACCCCCGAAATACAGTACCCCACTCACACAGGGCCTATCGCATGTGAAACTTCCCGCGCACCCCCGAAATACAGTACCCCACTCGCACAGGGCCTATCACGTGTGAAACTTCCCGCGCACCCCCGAAATACAGTACCCCACTCGCACAGGGCCTATCGCGTGTGAAACTTCCCGCGCACCCCCGAAATACACGTACCCTGCTGAAATTGCTTGTGAAACTTCACGCAAACCCCAGTAATACACTTACCCCACTCGCACAGGGCCTATCGCGTGTGAAACTTCCCGCGGACCCCTGAAATACACGTACCCTGCTGAAATTGCGTGTAAAACTTCCCGCGCACCCCTGAAATACACATACCCTGCTGAAATCGCGTGTGAAACTTCCCCCGCACCCCTGAAATACACGTACCCTGCTGAAATCGCGTGTAAAACTTCCTGCGCACCCCTGAAATACACGTACCCTGCTGAAATCACATGTGAAACTTCCTGCGCACCCCTGAAATACACGTACCCAGGCCAATCGCGTTAAACTTCCCGCGCACCCCTGAAATGCACGTACCCTGCTGAAATCGCGTGTAAAACTTTCTGCACACCCCTGAAATACACATACCCTGCTGAAATCGCGTGTAAAACTTCCCGGGCACCCCCGAAATACAGTACCCCACTCGCACAGGGCCTATCGCATGTGAAACTTCCCGCGCACCCCCGAAATACAGTACCCCACTCGCACAGGTCCTATCGCGTGTGAAACTTCCCGCGCACCCCCGAAATACAGTACCCCACTCGCACAGGGCCTATCGCGTGTCAAACTTTCCGCGCACCCCCAAAATACATGTACCCTGCTGAAATCGCATGTGAAACTTCACGCAAACCCCAGTAATACACTTACCCTACTCGCACAGGGCCTATCACGTGTGAAACTTCCCGCGGACCCCTGAAATACACATACCCTGCTGAAATCGCGTGTAAAACTTCCCGCGCATGCCTGAAATACACGTACCCTGTGGAAATCGCGTGTGAAACTTCCCGCGCACCCCTGAAACACACGTACCCAGGCCAATCGCGTGTAAAACTTCCCGCGCACCCCTGAAATCACGTACTCTTCTGAAATTGCATGTAAAACTTTCCACGCACCCCTGAAATACACGTACCATGCTGCAATCGTGTGTGAAACTTCCTGTGCACCCCTGAAATACACGTACCCTGCTGAAATCGTGTGTGAAACTTCCTGCGCACCCCTGAAATACACGTACCCTGCTGAAATCGTGTGTGAAACTTCCCGTGCAGCACTGAAATACACGTACCCAGGCCAATCATGTGTAAAACTTCCCGTGCACCCCCGAAATACATTACCCCACTCGCACAGGGCCTATCACGTGTGAAACTTCCCGCGCACCCCCTGAAATACACGTATCCTGCTGAAATTGCATGTGAAACTTCCCGCGCACCCCCAAAATACACGTACCCTGCTGAAATCGCGTGTGAAACTTCACGCGAACCCCAGTAATACACTTACCCCACTCGCACAGGGCCTATTGCGTGTGAAACTTCCCGCGGACCCCTGAAATACACATACCCTGCTGAAATTGCATGTAAAACTTCCCGCGCATGCCTGAAATACACGTACCCTGCTGAAATTGCGTGTGAAACTTCCCGCGCACCCCTGAAACACATGTACCCAGGCCAATCACGTGTAAAACTTCCAGCGCACCCCTGAAATACACATACCCTTCTGAAATTGCATGTAAAACTTTCTACGCACCCCTGAAATACACATACCATGCTGCAATCGCGTGTGAAATTTCCTGCGCACCCCTGAAATACACGTACCCTACTGAAATCGTGTGTGAAACTTCCCGTGCACCCCTGAAATAACGTACCCAGGCCAATCGCGTGTAAAACTTCCCGTGCACCCCCGAAATACATTACCCCACTCGCACAGGGCCTATCACGTGTGAAACTTCCCGCGCACCCCCGAAATACACGTATCCTACTGAAATTGCATGTGAAACTTCACGCGAACCGCAGTAATACACGTACCCCGCTCGCACAGGGCCAATCGCGTGTGAAAGTTTATTAGGGCACATTTGGGCTGATTTTCGTTCGGTGGAGTGGATATCATAGTTGGCTCTAATATTGTAATTTGTGTGAAGGAGTTGGGGTTATTGGTTTCTACAATTTTCATGTTAGCTTCCACTTTAATCAGTGTTAAGAGACCTGCAGATGGATGTCCTTTTTCTCTTGTAATTGTTGAATATAACAATGTTATAATTCCATCACATGTGGGTTGTTGTACGTTCCACGTCACCTGTAAACAAATTAGGTCAAAGGACTGTAGGTCTCGATTGTTATTTCCAAAGAGATGTGAGGAGCGTTCAGTATTCCATGAACAGAGCTATATTAAATAACTTTTCTTGGATTGTGATTGTTATTGATATGCATCTTGTTGTATATCCTGTCTTCTATATTCTACTTTACGCTCCATCTTGTGCTTCTTAGTGTTTCCATTGCTCTTGTCATTAAGGATTCATGAGTCGCTTCTGCAGATTTTTCTACAGTAATTTCAGTAAAGGACCTTTGTTGTGAGATGTTAATCGTGGTCTGAGAACTCTAATTATGTTTTTGCTTATGGTATGTGTTTCTTATTTTGCTTGTTTGTTGCTGAAATTGGTAATCATTAGTTATGCAACAAAATCCCAGTTTTCAGAATTTTTCATAGCTGGACATCACTTGATCATGTATGTCTTCTGTTATAAAGTGGATGTTCAGTATATCCGTTTCATCATCACATGGAAATTCCACTAGTCGGATGTCCTGAGATCGAATACTCCTTAATTTCCATATTGCATGCATCAAGCGCAACGTATTTGTCCTGTTCTGGATTAGGTTATCTTTTTTTTCCTTAATCCGTTCAAACCTCACTCTATTCATATCAAGTTTCCCCCACGGATCAGTGAAGGTTGGCAATTCCAAGTTACTCCTAATAGGTGAGTATTTAACGCTTGTTCCGTCGTCTTCATTGCACCAAGGAAACGATCCTCTGACTACATGTTTGGTCCTACGATCATGTTGTAGTGTGCAGTTTAATGTTTTTTTTTAGTTTGCTGATGTATTTTGTCCAACAAATTCCATGTTCTTCTTGTATCCTCTAGGTCAGAGACAGAGCTATCTTCATACAATGGCCCTCATTACAAGTTATGCCGGTAGCCATGCCGCAATTTGCAGCATGGCTGCCGGCAAAACCGCATCCGTGTCCTCGAAATGAGGATTTACCGGACCGTTCCGCGTTCGGATGGCCCGCTAATTCCTCACTCGAGGACACGGACACGGTTCATCCCCATTCCCATTTCAGCCCCCGTAGGGCTGAATGGGAATGGGAGAGGGAGTAAACAACGGGCCATTACGAGAAGGTCCATTGTTTGCTCCCTCTTCCCCTCGCGGGACCCGGTATGCACGCCTGGTTTTCCCAGGCATGCTTAATGCGTCCCGCGAGGGGACCTCGTAATGTGGCGCAACGGGTTGAACGGCGCCGCAGCCTTTTGCGGCGCCGTTTAACCCGTTCTGTCAGGGTCGTAATGAGGCCCAATGTCTCTAATTCAATATCAGAGATAACTTCCGTCGATAAACTTTTATTCTCTGATGTTATGGTGTCACCTTGTTCATATACATCAGCGATGTATAATGAGTCATTTTGATGGTCGCTAGTTGTTTCGTCTGACTTTGGATCAGGTCTTTCAGTGCCCATTTCTTCACTATATGTTGATAAATGTATTAGAAGTTCTAACATTTATTTGTCCTTAATTTCCGAACTTAGCTGTTTCTCATTGTCGACTGTAACTCCTTTTGTGATTTCCTTCTTTGATTTACTGTGCATGCTTATTTGGTTATTTCTATTTATGGTTTATGGACTATGCGTCACTGGCATAGTCAAATTGCGGAAGAAAGCCCTGGATCCTCTCCTTACACTTTTTCCTTTTTTGACAATTTTATTATTTTTGTTTGGTGATTTATTCTCTTGTTTGTCTTATTTCATTTTCTCCTGTCTTGGCTTTGAATCGAACATGGAAAAGCTTTCAATATTAGCTTGCGTGAGTCCTTTCTGTTTGTTAATCTGTGTTGTATCAACAGGCCTGTTTGATGTTTCAGATTGCGTTTGCTTGATTTTTTGACTATTGTGTTTCTTCTGTTGATGCTGCACTGTGTTAGCGCTTCCTGAGGAACTTATATTCTTTGTCTGCACCGTTGATATCAATTCACCATTAACTAGCTCTTTCCTCACTATGACATGGTTGGATGAAATTAAGCTTCCCGTTCTTGGGTCGTGTATACCCAATGATCGTGCTCATTTACACTTTCAATTGTTGGCAGGTTATCCTGATTTCTTTGGTTTTCCGTTATTTGAGTCTTATGTAATACTTGATTTATTACTTTTGCTTGTAAGTGCAAATTTTCTTTATGTGTCATTATCATCATTTATGTGAGTGCAGTTGCCATGCTTGCTTTTTCTGATCTAACACTTCTATCTACTTCAAACAGTTGCTCCTGCCATTGCATCGAGGCTTCCGCCTCTTTATCAAGTCTCTGTTGAACCTTTGTCGCAAAAGCTTCCAAAAAGATTTGCTTTGTATTATGAATTAAGGCTAATAGAGTTGCCTGATCTTTTAGGGTTTCCGCCATTGTCTCATAAAGTTTCATAAAAGGTAAGAGAGTGTGAGTCGAAGCAGTCGTCAAGCATTTTGCAGGTCCAGCATTGTTGTTGGAATTGCTGGGTTTATCTTGCGTGAGTCAATAGAGGAATATGAGCTTTCCTCAGGGGGCCTGTTTCGTTCACTCTTCTGTGTCTGTTTTGTTGCACAGGAGTGCTTCTCCTTGATGTTTCTGTGTTTGTATGGTAGACTGAATTGGTTTTGGGTGTTGATGTATCTCTAACGTGTTTTCGCCATTGTCCATGTTCAGGGAAGATATCCTGTTGCTACCGTTATTGAATGGAGTCAATGGGCCTCGTTACGACCCAGGTGTTAAGGGTTAACGCCGTCGTTAACCCTTAACGCCTATTCTGATTTTAACGGCTGCTTTTAGCAGCCGTTAAAATCCATGGCGCTAACCTGCCATGATGCTAATTACGCCACCGTAATTTACAGTGGCGTAATTAGCGCCTTCCCCACTCCCATTATGCCCTATGGGGCAAAAATGGGAATGGGGAAGGGAAAATGGGAAATGGGTATTTACCGCCCCACTCACCTTGGAATGGGGCGGTAAATCCGCCATCCACCATGGTGTAAACATAGTTTACACCATGGTGGTAAAGTTGGCGCAATTAGCGCCTGGGTCGTAATGACCCCCAATGTCATCCCCTTAGGCCGTTGCAGTGACATTTGAAGATCATGTGTCATTTTGCATGATTCCTCATCAATGACTCTATTTCAGTAATATCTAGTGAGAGTCTGGCAACTCTCAGTCTTGCATCTTTGTAGTTTTCTACTGCAGATTCAGCTAGTGTTGCGTCTTTAGCGAATTTCAATTGACATAATCGTTTGGCCTCCTCGGCTTTTTCACGTTGTGTCATTTGTTTGGTGGTATTTCCAACAGTGTTGACTGATATGTTATCTATCCCTACTTGGTTGTTGCCTTCCATCTTATCTGTTAAGGGTGGGGTGATGTGCTTATTTGACACTTTTCTACCATTGTTTTGATTGTTAAAGAGCTGCGACTCTGGTTGCTTCATTTCTTGCGCCATGTCTGTTGTACCAGAGAATGATTTGACAATTTTAATCATTTCTTGCTGGAGAGTAGTTTGGGTTATCTGTTTTCTTTGTGCAAACACATTAGATGTAGAGTGAGTGGTTGAGAGAGCATCCATTTGGGCTGTTTTTTCAGTTTCTCCATCATCATCAGGTTCTTGTTCACTTTACTGTTTGAGGTACAGTGATGTGGAGTTATTGGGTTTTGTTAGGGTCAGATGATTTGAACCGTGAGCACCCACATGGTTACCTGAGGTTTCTTTGGACGTTTCTAGTGCTTTTCCACGCTTAGTTCATGGTGTCTCACTCAGATACTGCTTTTGGAGCTCTTGTTGTGAGTTTGTCACCTTCTGGAGCACTTCCTCATCGCTCTTTCTCTTTTGGAGCTGGTATAGTGTTGCATGTGTTTCTGGTGTGATTTCTATTTTGTGTGATATGTCAATTGGGTTGACTGCACCAATTAAGTCTTTGTTCTTTGTCCTGTCACAGCGGTCATTATTTTGTTCTGTCAGTGCACTGTGTAAGACCCTGGAACGTCGTTGCCACTTGTCAAAAGGCCACGTAAAAATGTTTGGTGTTGTACAATTAAACAGTATTACCTTTGTAGGCAATGTCGATCTTGGTCTTGCAGGCCTCCCACGGACTGCAAAGACTGCCACACTCATCAGCCACATTCCGCGGCCCGCTCAGTGGCCGTGGGAGGCTGATGTAGGTAGATTCAGGTAGGTAGATTCAGCAGGAAGGCTCCTCCTCAATGGACTCAGGCAAAAGATTTTCCGGACTGCATAGACTGCCACACTCGTCAGCCACACTCGCTGATATATGAGAAGGAGGTGTTGGAAATTGTAGAAGGGAAAAGGAATGAAGAATAGACAAAAGTGGAACAGCAGCATAGGAGGAAGAAAGATACAGATTAAAATCACCCAGAATAAATAGAGGGGCCGAGGATCACCTAATAGTGGAAAGAAGGGTATCAAGATCATCACAAAAAGAAGAAACAGGGCCAGGAGGGCAATAGGTAACAACATAATGAAGAGAATGACAAGAAAAGGAGCAATAGTGATATTCGAAGGAAGTAAAACAAAGGCGATAATGCTGAAAATGAGATGAAACAGGAGAGATAAAAGACAGAATAACAACTCCACTGCCATGTCCTGAAGGGTGGGAGGAATGGGAGAAAAATAAATGAACAGAAGAAAGTGAAGCAGGCATTGCAGTATTAAACTGAATCTGCCAAGATTCTGTAAGACAAAGGAACATAAATTGAAAACAGGAGAAAAGATCACAAATAGAGTGAACGTTATTACTAAGGAAGCGAGAGCTCCATAAATCCACATTATAGGTGTGAGAGGGATCAGTCAGAGGAGGATAGATAAGATTAGAGAGATTACGAGAAGAAGAAATATTAGTATGGGCATACAGATGAGAAGATGGCATGGTGAGATAAGGAAGAAAACAAGACCAAGAAAAAACTGTAAGAATAGGGGTATGACTATGCCAATACTCGTAAAACAAAGACGTATCCCAGGGGCATATGCAGAGGAACAAGTACAGATAATCAGGCAGAGCAGACTGGCAGAAGAAAAAAAGAAACAGAGAAGCAGACTGGTCAGAAACTGCATAGCAGCCGTAAAGCTGCTACCAGCAGCAGTCAGCTGCAGACAGCAGCATCCCATCTTTGCTCCAACTTCACCCTGGGCTTTGCCCAGGACATTATTCTATATGTCCTGAGGCTAGTGGGTGGGCCATTGACGTGTCATCCCCAACCATTTTTTGTGATAGTGCCAGGAATAGGGGTCTGCTCATATCTGCAGTTATCAGTGTCACTGATTAGGCAGGCTATGTTGGTCTGAGGTTTTTATGTAGCTTGACATATCGTGCCTGATGATGCTGTACAGTACTTTGGCCCTGGGGTGTGCTAGCATTAGCATCCTCACCACTGCTGGTAGGTGTGGTGCTGGTAGCTAGGCCACTAAAGGATCATTGACTCATTGGTTTGGTGAATGATGTCCTTCCACTGGCGATTACAATTTTGTGTGCCATGGTTATCCATAGGGTGCAGCACTATCTCTTGACTTCCTGCCTTGCCTCACTTCTCACAACCTTCCACTCTGAAGAATACCTCCTCCTCTTCCTGCACCTTGATTGTCTTTCCTGGTGGCAGGCAGACATAGTATCACCCCAAGACCAAGAAGTCTGCGTTAATGGGATAGAGGCCACAACTCCCTGAGAAACCTGTACTCGTCTACCTCCCCTTATTAATGGCATATAGGCAGGTACTGAGCATGACTCCTCCTTTAACATGTCCTCATTTGACCAGCTGCTGTGGCACTTCCAGTGGGTGGTCTTCCCCCAGAAGCTACTCCTCAACATAAGGCTGATCATGAATGACCTGCCCCTTCTCAGAACCCTCACTCTGCTGGGTGGAAATTTCTTCCTTGTTAGCAATAGCCACACCCAGTCAGGAACCATACTGGGAGGATAGCTCAGTGGCAATGTGCTCACCTTGGAAGCAAGACGACACGAAGCAACACAGGTTTGATCCCCTGGTCCGCGCTTAGAGGGTATTTAAGCGTGTTATAAATATGCAACTAAGACAACAACACAAAATTCTGTAACAGTGCCTCGATGCCATAATACTCCTTCTACAGAGTTATTTCTGCAATTGCCCCCACCTTTCACATGAGGAATGTGCATGTTTCCTCCCAGTTCACAGGTATGTGTTTCTCCCCCACTAGAGGCCTTTGGCCCATGAGGGCTTGTCATGCCTCAATAATAATATCCACCAGGCACCATGTCTAACTTGTCACCGCTCCCCATTCTCCTCTTCCCCCACCTTCTTTTCTGCCTAGCATCACAAGCACGGTATGCTCCTGCTCAGGAAACTGAACCGTAAGAACATAAAATACTCCAAGAAATGAGAACAAATCCAAGGATCAAAAAAGCAACCCGATCAAGGAAAAATTCAAGACTAAAGATACAACACTACATTAATTAGAATGAAAAACCAACAAAGTATTTAAGGATACTAGAGAACTACAGCAGCAAGTGTGTAGTGGGAAACTCTGAAAGGGTTCTTAACATTGGGAGGTTGGGTTGTTTGGTGATAGGATAAGGGATAGGAAAAATTTTATCAGGTCAAACAAAAGGCAAAAGGGACAATGCAACGTGTTGAAAAAAATGGGGAATGTTGATCAAACTCTAAAAAGAAAAAGTGGCACAAACATAGATATAACACAATGCTGTTAAGAAAAACAAACTATACAACAAACAACTAGTTACTAAAACTGCTCTTACTTCGGCACAAACCTCTGTTCAAATGTTTGCAGAAGCACCCAAAACACTGCCCATGTTTGAGTACACCCTCTGAAGCATCTTATCCCACAGCCTATCAAAACTCACAAAGGAACATGAAGTGAGATGGTCACTACAGTCACAAACAAGAGATTGAGGGTTTTTGATTTGCTGAATGACCTCAATAAATCAGCCAAGAGAGCTTTGATTAGTTGAACAAAGCTGATGAAAAAGCTTAGGATTCGACCTGAAAAGCAAGACTCCTGATATGATCACAAAAATATTGCTAGCGAGCCAGTAGGGCTAGCAGGGATGTACACAATTAGTACAAGGCAGATTATGCCAAAATGTGTTGTAGTATCCAAAGGGCACATTTACTGATGTTCATCCAGTGGTACTCTCCAGAATCCCCTAGAATAAGAATCTTCTCTTCCAAAGTGGTCCCCTGCTGCACATTGATTGAAAATCGATGTGCCATTGCATGCAGCTCACCCTGAGAGAACATACCAATTATTGGACACCGAGTATACAACTCCTGCAGATGTTTCTTCCTTTGGATGAGGGAGTCTTTGGAAAGAGTTGCCACTGTGCTTACTCAGCGTTGCTTCATCTGTAGATCCAAGTTCATTATGGGTCACCTTCAGGAGGTGATACACTGTCACCATGAGTGTTTTCATCACCAGCAATCTTCCAGGGCACCAGTTGCATATCCTTGTATATCCTCCTTCAGGAACTGACCCTGAGCCCGGAAATGTAATCTTGATGCCCAAATCGACCTCTGCACCATTTCTCGTATGTTGAATGTCTGCATTGTGAGCCTATTGAGGGTTTTGAGAGCCATCCTTAGTCTCATTTTTAGTGGTATTGGGATATTGGCTACATTTCTGTTCTTTTCACCACATGGCTGTGTATCATACTACTCCCTGCTCGTGCTCTGCTCTGCAATTGTCTTTCTCTGGGAGTTTGGATAGTAATGATGAGTCTGGAACTGCTCTGTTGGGAGTCCAAAACATAGCCAGTTCATGGTTGCCTCGTCTATAACTGAACTACAAGACTAGTGATACACACCTGTATTTTCATTATGACTCTGAGCAAATTATTGGCTTTTCCCCTTAAATACCTATAAACCAAATGTCCTACCTCTTAAACTATCTAAACATTATACTTTAGATGTCACATTGTGGTGAACATTTATATATATTTTTGGGGACACCATACCGGATTTCATTTACTTACCTTCTGTTTTAGTAGGCCGTGTTTGTGTTTTCTTTAGCTATTCTATCACTGTAGAGCCTTTATCAAAGTATAACAACCTTTGACCATGTTACAACTGTCAAAGCTTTGTTTTACGTACAGCTTGGTGCACACATACTGGTTTGACTCCTATGCATAGTATCTTCTACTTAACTATGTGTAGATGATTCTTCAATACACATTTATGTAAAGTTTGTTTGTTTGTGTATTTATTTGTATTGCGCACCAGACCCGAAGGTATCAGTGCACAGAGGTTACAAGAAGGTTCACAGCTTAGGTTACGGACATAAACCGTCGTTAACCCTTAACGCCTATTCTGATTTTAACGGCTGCTTTTAGCAGCCGTTAAAATCCATGGCGCTAACCTGCCATGATGCTAATTACGCCACCGTAATTTACAGTGGCGTAATTAGCGCCTTCCCCACTCCCATTATGCCCTATGGGGCAAAAATGGGAATGGGGAAGGGAAAATGGGAAATGGGGATTTACCGCCCCACTCACCTTGGAATGGGGCGGTAAATCCGCCATCCACCATGGTGTAAACATAGTTTACACCATGGTGGTAAAGTTGGCGCAATTAGCGCCTGGGTCGTAATGACCCCCAATGTCATCCCCTTAGGCCGTTGCAGTGACATTTGAAGATCATGTGTCATTTTGCATGATTCCTCATCAATGACTCTATTTCAGTAATATCTAGTGAGAGTCTGGCAACTCTCAGTCTTGCATCTTTGTAGTTTTCTACTGCAGATTCAGCTAGTGTTGCGTCTTTAGCGAATTTCAATTGACATAATCGTTTGGCCTCCTCGGCTTTTTCACGTTGTGTCATTTGTTTGGTGGTATTTCCAACAGTGTTGACTGATATGTTATCTATCCCTACTTGGTTGTTGCCTTCCATCTTATCTGTTAAGGGTGGGGTGATGTGCTTATTTGACACTTTTCTACCATTGTTGTGATTGTTAAAGAGCTGCGACTCTGGTTGCTTCATTTCTTGCGACATGTCTGTTGTACCAGAGAATGATTTGACAGTTTTAATCATTTCTTGCTGGAGAGTAGTTTGGGTTATCTGTTTTCTTTGTGCAAACACATTAGATGTAGAGTGAGTGGTTGAGAGAGCATCCATTTGGGCTGTTTTTTCAGTTTCTCCATCATCATCAGGTTCTTGTTCACTTTACTGTTTGAGGTACAGTGATGTGGAGTTATTGGGTTTTGTTAGGGTCAGATGATTTGAACCGTGAGCACCCACATGGTTACCTGAGGTTTCTTTGGACGTTTCTAGTGCTTTTCCACGCTTAGTTCATGGTGTCTCACTCAGATACTGCTTTTGGAGCTCTTGTTGTGAGTTTGTCACCTTCTGGAGCACTTCCTCATCGCTCTTTCTCTTTTGGAGCTGGTATAGTGTTGCATGTGTTTCTGGTGTGATTTCTATTTTATGTGATATGTCAATTGGGTTGACTGCACCAATTAAGTCTTTGTTCTTTGTCCTGTCACAGCGGTCATTATTTTGTTCTGTCAGTGCACTGTGTAAGACCCTGGAACGTCGTTGCCACTTGTCAAAAGGCCACGTAAAAATGTTTGGTGTTGTACAATTAAACAGTATTACCTTTGTAGGCAATGTCGATCTTGGTCTTGCAGGCCTCCCACGGACTGCAAAGACTGCCACACTCATCAGCCACACTCCGCGGCCCGCTCAGTGGCCGTGGGAGGCTGATGTAGGTAGATTCAGGTAGGTAGATTCAGCAGGAAGGCTCCTCCTCAATGGACTCAGGCAAAAGATTTTCCGGACTGCATAGACTGCCACACTCGTCAGCCACACTCGCTGATATATGAGAAGGAGGTGTTGGAAATTGTAGAAGGGAAAAGGAATGAAGAATAGACAAAAGTGGAACAGCAGCATAGGAGGAAGAAAGATACAGATTAAAATCACCCAGAATAAATAGAGGGGCCGAGGATCACCTAATAGTGGAAAGAAGGGTATCAAGATCATCACAAAAAGAAGAAACAGGGCCAGGAGGGCAATAGGTAACAACATAATGAAGAGAATGACAAGAAAAGGAGCAATAGTGATATTCGAAGGAAGTAAAACAAAGGCGATAATGCTGAAAATGAGATGAAACAGGAGAGATAAAAGACAGAATAACAACTCCACTGCCATGTCCTGAAGGGTGGGAGGAATGGGAGAAAAATAAATGAACAGAAGAAAGTGAAGCAGGCATTGCAGTATTAAACTGAATCTGCCAAGATTCTGTAAGACAAAGGAACATAAATTGAAAACAGGAGAAAAGATCACAAATAGAGTGAACGTTATTACTAAGGAAGCGAGAGCTCCATAAATCCACATTATAGGTGTGAGAGGGATCAGTCAGAGGAGGATAGATAAGATTAGAGAGATTACGAGAAGAAGAAATATTAGTATGGGCATACAGATGAGAAGATGGCATGGTGAGATAAGGAAGAAAACAAGACCAAGAAAAAACTGTAAGAATAGGGGTATGACTATGCCAATACTCGTAAAACAAAGACGTATCCCAGGGGCATATGCAGAGGAACAAGTACAGATAATCAGGCAAAGCAGACTGGCAGAGAAAAAAAGAAACAGAGAAGCAGACTGGTCAGAAACTGCATAGCAGCCGTAAAGCTGCTACCAGCAGCAGTCAGCTGCAGACAGCAGCATCCCATCTTTGCTCCAACTTCACCCTGGGCTTTGCCCAGGACATTATTCTATATGTCCTGAGGCTAGTGGGTGGGCCATTGACGTGTCATCCCCAACCATTTTTTGTGATAGTGCCAGGAATAGGGGTCTGCTCATATCTGCAGTTATCAGTGTCACTGATTAGGCAGGCTATGTTGGTCTGAGGTTTTTATGTAGCTTGACATATCGTGCCTGATGATGCTGTACAGTACTTTGGCCCTGGGGTGTGCTAGCATTAGCATCCTCACCACTGCTGGTAGGTGTGGTGCTGGTAGCCAGGCCACTAAAGGATCATTGACTCATTGGTTTGGTGAATGATGTCCTTCCACTGGCGATTACAATTTTGTGTGCCATGGTTATCCATAGGGTGCAGCACTATCTCTTGACTTCCTGCCTTGCCTCACTTCTCACAACCTTCCACTCTGAAGAATACCTCCTCCTCTTCCTGCACCTTGATTGTCTTTCCTGGTGGCAGGCAGACATAGTATCACCCCAAGACCAAGAAGTCTGCGTTAATGGGATAGAGGCCACAACTCCCTGAGAAACCTGTACTCGTCTACCTCCCCTTATTAATGGCATATAGGCAGGTACTGAGCATGACTCCTCCTTTAACATGTCCTCATTTGACCAGCTGCTGTGGCACTTCCAGTGGGTGGTCTTCCCCCAGAAGCTACTCCTCAACATAAGGCTGATCATGAATGACCTGCCCCTTCTCAGAACCCTCACTCTGCTGGGTGGAAATTTCTTCCTTGTTAGCAATAGCCACACCCAGTCAGGAACCATACTGGGAGGATAGCTCAGTGGCAATGTGCTCACCTTGGAAGCAAGACGACACGAAGCAACACAGGTTTGATCCCCTGGTCCGCGCTTAGAGGGTATTTAAGCGTGTTATAAATATGCAACTAAGACAACAACACAAAATTCTGTAACAGTGCCTCGATGCCATAATACTCCTTCTACAGAGTTATTTCTGCAATTGCCCCCACCTTTCACATGAGGAATGTGCATGTTTCCTCCCAGTTCACAGGTATGTGTTTCTCCCCCACTAGAGGCCTTTGGCTCATGAGGGCTTGTCATGCCTCAATAATAATATCCACCAGGCACCATGTCTAACTTGTCACCGCTCCCCATTCGCCTCTTCCACCACCTTCTTTTCTGCCTAGCATCACAAGCACGGTATGCTCCTGCTCAGGAAACTGAACCGTAAGAACATAAAATACTCCAAGAAATGAGAACAAATCCAAGGATCAAAAAAGCAACCCGATCAAGGAAAAATTCAAGACTAAAGATACAACACTACATTAATTAGAATGAAAAACCAACAAAGTATTTAAGGATACTAGAGAACTACAGCAGCAAGTGTGTAGTGGGAAACTCTGAAAGGGTTCTTAACATTGGGAGGTTGTGTTGTTTGGTGATAGGATAAGGGATAGGAAAAATTTTATCAGGTCAAACAAAAGGCAAAAGGGACAATGCAAAGTGTTGAAAAAAATGGGGAATGTTGATCAAACTCTAAAAAGAAAAAGTGGCACAAACATAGATATAACACAATGCTGTTAAGAAAAACAAACTATACAACAAACAACTAGTTACTAAAACTGCTCTTACTTCGGCACAAACCTCTGTTCAAATGTTTGCAGAAGCACCCAAAACACTGCCCATGTTTGAGTACACCCTCTGAAGCATCTTATCCCACAGCCTATCAAAACTCACAAAGGAACATGAAGTGAGATGGTCACTACAGTCACAAACAAGAGATTGAAGGTTTTTGATTTGCTGAATGACCTCAATAAATCAGCCAAGAGAGCTTTGATTAGTTGAACAAAGCTGATGAAAAAGCTTAGGATTCGACCTGAAAAGCAAGACTCCTGATATGATCACAAAAATATTGCTAGCGAGCCAGCAGGGCTAGCAGGGATGTACACAATTAGTACAAGGCAGATTATGCCAAAATGTGTTGTAGTATCCAAAGGGCACATTTACTGATGTTCATCCAGTGGTACTCTCCAGAATCCCCTAGAATAAGAATCTTCTCTTCCAAAGTGGTCCCCTGCTGCACATTGATTGAAAATCTATGTGCCATTGCATGCAGCTCACCCTGAGAGAACATACCAATTATTGGACACCGAGTATACAACTCCTGCAGATGTTTCTTCCTTTGGATGAGGGAGTCTTTGGAAAGAGTTGCCACTGTGCTTACTCAGCGTTGCTTCATCTGTAGATCCAAGTTCATTATGGGTCACCTTCAGGAGGTGATACACTGTCACCATGAGTGTTTTCATCACCAGCAATCTTCCAGGGCACCAGTTGCATATCCTTGTATATCCTCCTTCAGGAACTGACCCTGAGCCCGGAAATGTAATCTTGATGCCCAAATCGACCTCTGCACCATTTCTCGTATGTTGAATGTCTGCATTGTGAGCCTATTGAGGGTTTTGAGAGCCATCCTTAGTCTCATTTTTAGTGGTATTGGGATATTGGCTACATTTCTGTTCTTTTCACCACATGGCTGTGTATCATACTACTCCCTGCTCGTGCTCTGCTCTGCAATTGTCTTTCTCTGGGAGTTTGGATAGTAATGATGAGTCTGGAACTGCTCTGTTGGGAGTCCAAAACATAGCCAGTTCATGGTTGCCTCGTCTATAACTGAACTACAAGACTAGTGATACACACCTGTATTTTCATTATGACTCTGAGCAAATTATTGGCTTTTCCCCTTAAATACCTATAAACCAAATGTCCTACCTCTTAAACTATCTAAACATTATACTTTAGATGTCACATTGTGGTGAACATTTATATATATTTTTGGGGACACCATACCGGATTTCATTTACTTACCTTCTGTTTTAGTAGGCCCTGTTTGTGTTTTCTTTAGCTATTCTATCACTGTAGAGCCTTTATCAAAGTATAACAACCTTTGACCATGTTACAACTGTCAAAGCTTTGTTTTACGTACAGCTTGGTGCACACATACTGGTTTGACTCCTATGCATAGTATCTTCTACTTAACTATGTGTAGATGATTCTTCAATACACATTTATGTAAAGTTTGTTTGTTTGTGTATTTATTTGTATTGCGCATTAGACCCGAAGGTATCAGTGCACAGAGGTTACAAGAAGGTTCACAGCTTAGGTTACGGACATAAAGTACACATGGCAAATAACGAACAAAGTCAGGCAAAAGGTAGCAATTACACGTTATCACAAACAGAGAAAAATAAAAGCATGAGCAGGAACAATATATCTAAGACCTAGTAGCAGCATCTTAGAAGACTATTTACTGAGTATAGGTGGTAGAATGTCTTAGTGATCTGTAGTCTTAAGCCAGTTAATGCAGTTATATCTAAAGTTCTGGTCTGGTTGATCCGCCGGAGTGAAGGTGGCAGGGAATTCCAAAGCTGGCCTGCTTTGACAGGAAAACTGCTACCTCCAACCTTTGATAATTTAAACCTGGCAATAAAGAGGCAGTTGGTGTTGATAAATCTAGAAGGCCTAGTTTAGGTCCTTCTGTGGAATCTCTCGGAAAGATAGCTGGGAGCAGCATTACTCAGCGATTTGTGAATAAGCGAGGCATTTTTTAAATGGATTTTGTCATTGGTAGAAAGCCAGTTGTTTTGTCGCCTAATCTCGGAGATGTGTTCTCTCCTGGCTATGCCGAGGGCCGCTCTGAGGGCATTGTTTTGGAGTGTTTCGATTCTCCTAATGATATATTTGTTGGAACCGATGTAAAGGGCGTTACAGTAGTCCAGCCTGGACAGGATGAGGGCTTTGCCCGTTCTGATAAGTTTACTTGTGTAAGCGGCAGCGGAAGCCAAGGCATTTACTTGTTTAGCGAAGGTGAGAGTGGCGTCGAGGTAAAAGCCTAGGGTTTTTCCCTCATTGACAACTTTGATGAGGTTGCCATCAATTATGAAGGAGGTATATCGGTGGCCTAGTTTTTTGAGGTTAGTGGGGTACCCAAGATGATGAGCTCTGTTTTGTCATCATTCAGGCATAGACCGTGATTTGCCATCCATGCCTGGATGATGAGGTAAACTCTATTCACCAAGGCCAAATCCTTATTGTAATCCCCAGAAAGTGGGAGGAGAATCTGTGTATCATCTGCATAGTTAGTGTAGGTGAAACCAAGATGGTCCAGATCATCGAAAAGGGGCTTAGTGAATATGTTATACAAGGTGGGAGAGATGCACAATCCCTGGGGCACTCTGCAGGTAATGGGAATAGGGTCTGCAGCTGCTGAGGCGGAGAAGACCCTCATGGTCCTATCACTTAAGAATAACTCAATCCAGACTATGGCCTCCTTGGAGAAGTACACGGCTGAGTCTATAAGGCTACTTAAGACCTTGTGGTCTACAAGGTCAAATGCAGCCGAAGGTCGAGGAGGAGAAGGAGGGCTAATTTCCCTTAGCTCATCGACTTGGGCCTTCAGGTCGATGAGTGCAGTTCCGTTCCATGTTGGGGACGGAAGCCTGATTGGCGAGCTCCTAGCAGGTTGTGCAGTTCCAAGTATATCTGAATTTGTAGATATGCGACCTTATCCAAGATTTTTAAGAGAAAAGGTACTGTCTTGATAGGCCGGTAATTAGTTGGTATCGATGGGTCTAGGGTTTGTTTTTTTAGCAGTGGGAGCACCCACAATTCTGTGAGGTTGCTCGGGATAGTGCCAGAAGCGAATGAGGCATTTATAAGCTTAGATATGAAGGGAGCCAGAGCCCTCACTGCATCCTTAATGAGCTGGGCTGGAAAATGGTCGCCCTGGCAGTTAGAGGGCTTAAGTGATAGTATGACTTTTTCCACCTGAAGAATGGAGGTTTTAGAAAAGTTGAAGCGAGTAGGAGTTGTTGTCATGATTTTATTGTACTCATCGACAAGCGTGCCGGGATCAGTGCTGTCTGGTAGAGAGTTGAGTGTGGGGAGAATAAGAGGAATGAGTCTATCCGCTATAATATTCTTTTTGTTTCTAGTTAGGGTAGGTGGAGCGGTGGGAGTGAGTATGGGAAAGGGTTTGGTGATGATAAGTGTAAATGACAAAAGGTGGTGGTCGGTCAAGGCTTGCGGGATGATGGAGGTGATAGTGGCGTTGCAGTTATAATCTGCCACCCAGTCGAGTATTCTCCCTTTACTGTGTGTGGGCGCATTGATTCTTTGGGTGAGGCCAAGTTCAGACAATATGTTGGCAGTAGTAATGGCATGTTTATCTAGTGGGTCATTAAATCCCAGTTTAAGGTCGCCTAATATGAGTACTTGTGATGTGTTTTTGAGGTTACTAGAGAGAATGGTGGAGATATCCTCCTCAAATGTCCCGATGGGTGTAGGGGGTCTATAAATAAGTAAATATTAAGGTTTTTGGAATTAACCAAAGGTAATTTAGCTGCGAGAACTTCACAGGATTGACTGTCTTGGGAAGGGGCTAATCTCATGGATTGGCTAGATTTGAAGATGATGGCAATGCCTCCACCTCGTGCCTCATGTCTATCCTCTCCTAGAATTGTGTAGCCGTCGGGAACTGCTAGCATGAGCATAGGGCCGGCTGCAGCATACAGACAGGACTCAGTGATGGCGAGAAAGTCAAATTTCTCTGCCAGAATCAGATCGGCAATCTCTGTGGCATGTGTGACCAGAGATCTAGAGTTTATTAGTGCCCCCTTCAGAGGAGGGGTAGGGAGATCTGGGGCAAATACGGGAGAAATGTTAGTAGCTACGCCCTTAGGTTGTTTGGCAGTATGGTACTTGGGAGTGGTGGGAGGAGGTGAACAGTTGTCAGATGGTTTGACACTTGTGGTGTTTTGGCTGAAGGGAGGATGAATTCTCTTAAGGTCTAAGATGGACGTAGATCTGTCACGGGGTTCAAATAATTTGGCCAGTCTAGCTCGGAGTCTAGTATTCCTGATGTCTGTATTGCAGGGACTGCTTAGGAACAGGCCCTGGTTTAGGTTGCTAAATTGGGATAAGCAAGGTAGAGTGTCTGTAAGCATTATTGGGTTGGTCATGTGCAGGGGATTGCAATAGTGGAGGGTAGAAGGTCTAGCAGAGCTCATTAATATATTTAGTGTAAGCAGTGTGCCTATGGCGCTGATGTTGAGGACAGTGGTAAACATAATGGGATGAGAATCTCGATCGTTCCTGCAGGAGTCAGGAGAGGCTATTTTTGGTAAATTAGATGGGATTCATGTTAGCTAGGCAGTAGAGTGTCAGGGGGCTAAATGTGATACAAAACTATGTACAACAAAGATCGTGGGAGTGATATAAATAGCTATGGTGCATTCAATAGGAGGCAGGGCTGATAGCATGAAGTTCTATGCAGTACAAAGATAATAAGTAGGCACTCGAATAATAGCAGCAAGTTTGGGTGCATTTGGTGAAGCACTAGACTGCTAATATGCAAAACTAAGCAGTACAGAATAACATGGGGGTGTTCGAGTGACATCGATGAGTATAGGTGCAATCAATGGAACACTAGACTACTAATATGCAAAGCTATGCAATACATAGATCATTAGGAGGCACTCGGGGAACAACAATGAAATTAGGTGCCTTCAGTGGAGCGCTAGGCTGCTAATATGCAAAACTATACAGTACAATGATTATGAGGTTGTAGTCTAGTAACATCAACAAGTTATGGGCATTCCACAGAGCACTAGTTAGTAGCATACCAAACTATGCATTTCGAAAATCATTGGACGGCACTAGAGTAACAACATCAACTTTGGTGCCTTCAGTGGAATGCTGGGCAACTGATATACAAGGCTCGGCCGTTCAAAAGTCATACGCGCCTGTTAAAAAGCTGTCGGAGGCGCACTGGCACAAGTGCATATGCAAACAGAATAGGGTTTATAGCATTTTAATGTGCAAGTTATGCACATGTAGATAATAATCAATACGGTGTAGCTGGGCTAAGAGAGTAGATGAAATAAGAATGTTCAAAATCTGTGTTCCATCCAGGGGCACGTCTTCGATATGCTACAGCTAGTGTTACTTTGTGTTGTTCTGCGGTGAGTTCCGAATCTTTTGGGAATTATCAGGTCAAGCAGAATGCCCTCATAGCAGAAAATGGGGTAAAGGTTGTGTAGACTAAGGATGGGCCTGTATACCATGCCCAAACTATAGCGGGTGGGCAATTATAGTGATAACAGAGTCGTAGCGCATACCGGAAGTCACTTCTCACGCCGTTTTAGAGATAATATGCACGGGTAAGAGAGGCAGTTACACGATTCGTACTAATGTAGAACAATGAATATGATCAAGGTGAGGGTGGCGTGTTACCTGCAATCTGCTGAGAGTTTATGGCAGCATGGAGTCGGCTGTAGGTAGCTTCTTAGCGCCTTATGGCGAATGGGGGCAAACAGGGCCTTGCCTCTTGTGGGCCTTCCCACGAGAGGGCCGGCTTCCGCCTACAGTAGTAGAACTCGTTCACCCAAAGCACGATAGTCTTCTGCAGTGTCGATGCAGTTGAAGCGTTCTGGCACGGCGGGCTGATCCGATGCTGGATCGTAGGTGCATGCAGCAGGCAAGGTGGGAGATGGGCTCCTGCCCTCTCCAAAGGCGTTGATGTTGTGGTGGCCACAGGGGCAAACAGGGCATTGCCTCTCGCGGGCCTTCCCATGAGAGGGCCGGCTTCCGCCTACCGGCGGATATGCTCTACAGTAGTAGAGCTTGTTGCTTAGCAATGTAATAAACAAGATCACAAAGCAGCCATTATGGGATGGTAACCGCGTCGGAGCAGTGCGGCTCAGGCGAAGAGGAGATCAAGCAGGCTAGAAATGCCTCTGGAACAATTACTGGGCAAATATAATGCTTTTAGGCATAAAAGCACACACAGGATCGTGCTCACCCAAAGTGTATATATTTTCAGAATGTATACTGCGTCTGCATTCCTGTATTGTGAGCCAATATGCGTGTGTGTGTTCCATACTTTTTAACAGCCTCCAACTTCCTAAGAGTGAAGCCAGACTGCTCTGTCATGTTTATCTTTGAGAGATTTTGGAATAACTGGCCGATGCCATGTATTTTGAAGACAGTGTTTAACATGTGATCCAATATAAAACTTCATCTATGGAATTCATGAGCACTACAAAGGGGCATGATTGGCTGGGCCACTGGAGGAAGGGGCAAGGTAAACTGCGAGGGGAGGGGCTGAGGGATTCGGAAGGATGGGGTACCCAGATTTGTCCCCACAAGATAGAGCCAAGGGAAGGAAGGGTTGTGTGACAGCAACTGAGAGGGAATCACTACTTTCACACCTCAAATCGTATAACAGTCCCATCAAAATAGGAGTTGCAAAATTGTTGTGATTCAAAATAATCACAATGGATTCGAATAATGGGGTGAAAACCCTGCAAGTACAATAACATTGCTGTTCCTAATCCTTCACCAGAGGAATTGAAAAAAACATCCTAGCTTTGACAAAGTGAAGAGACTATTGAAAGTGCCAGAATAATGCTTGCCTGACTAAGCCGGTGCAAGTCTCTAAAGAACAATGGCCAGAAAAATCTAGGTGGCTGCTGCAAGAAATCCTGAATAACAATTCAAAGTGGCTGGTTAAAGTCCTTGTAGAATGCTTGCTTGGCAAACCCCAGAGAATGATCAAGGTCTATGAAGAAAGCTGACACAGCAAAGACAATATGCAAGTGACAGGCTTGATAATAAATGTTGGACAAGGGCAAGAGTTTGGTGAAAGTGAGTGAAGAGAAATAAAGTAATAAAGTGAAACAGTTGGCAAAAGCATTTAAGCAACAGCTACCTGAATAAGCTAAGAGGGTGGTGAATGTCTCTCGGAGACGGTTGTAGGATAAAAGCAGAGGTTGTTTTAAAACCTCACAGAAAGGCAAGGATGATTCACATATTCTTTAAGAGGTACTAAAGCACCTTTACTATGGACACTGAAGTGCCACACTGCCCACAGCAACACACGCGGGGCTGGAAGCTATAGACAGAAGATGACACCGTTGTTTCAGCAGATTGGTTTCTGATAAATGGCCAAAAGAATTTTCAGAGCATGACCATTCTGATGGTCCCATACCATACATCACAATGATTGTTTGGAAGTATATTTAATCGTGCTCTGTGAGTTTGTAGGAGGGAACACATGAGTTTTAGTATGTGTTTGGACTTCTTAAAGGGCCATTTTTAAGAAAGGAGGGTCACAATACCCATGTAAGTGAATGGCAGCCTGGCATGTGTTTCTGTTACAGACCAGGGAATGAATTCATGTTCTCAGCAACAGCCAAGCAGATGAGGAGCAGTCTGGCCTGTTCCAGAAGATGGATTAAGTTATCTATCCCAAGAAGTGTCTGAGGAAGTTATAAAAGCTATAACCCAGAGGGAGATCATTGCATAGAGAGTCCTGTGCCCTTCTTTTCGGAGATTATTTCAAGACTTGTGCAGATGTTAAGGCCTCATGCTAATCCTGTGACCTTGGGTATCCTCTTATGGAATCCTGAGGCCCCCTCCCCTTGTGTGGTCAGGGATCCCCACATCATACTACTAAAAATGAATGGTATGGGCTTGACTAACTGGAGAGCCAACCAAGAAAGAGGGCTAAAAGGACACAAATTAGTCATGCCTAGGCCTCTGCAGGAACATTGACAGAAGAGTCGAAGAACATATTCTGAATTACAATTAAGCAATATAACCCGAGCGTCGGTAATGCCCCCCGACACAAGGATTATAGTGCTATTAGTACCCCGGCCCGCTAAATTTGCATGACCAGGGCACTAAAAGCTATTTTTTTTGTCCCGCAAAAATTGCATGACCGGGGCACTAAAAGCTATTTTTTTTTGTCCCAGAAGTGTTCCCAGCGCGTGCGCTCCCAAAAAAGGATCAAAAAGAAGATAAGTGGGGTTGGGAGGGCGGGAGTGGGATGGGGGGGAGAAAAAAAAAATCCTACCTGTGTCTCCGGTGAGGGACGAGGGAAGCCTCCAGCCGTGTGGAGGCGCGGAGTAGGGGTGGCCCCGCTCCGAGTCTCCACATGGCTGGAGGCTTCCCTCGTCCCCCGCCGGGGACGTAGGAACAAGAAGGTAAGTTGGGGGGGCGGTGGGAGGGATGGGAATAAAAAAAAGAAAGACTTACCCGAGTCCCCGGCGGGGGGCGAAGGCAGCCTCTCAGCCGCGGGGAGGCTCGGAGCGGGGATGGCTCCTTGGCTCCCGCCGGGTACTAATAAAGAATAACCCCTGTATTCAAATCCAATGTTAGGCAGCTCTTGAGCTCTCGGAGATACCGAATGCATCTGTGACTAATTGTTTCCCTTCTTATGAACTGCCCACTAAAGTTCTCCCACAAAGATTCAAATACAGTAGTGGCTTAATTACTCTGAATTCCAAATAGCCTAAACAGTTCAAGAATTGACTTGTGGCTGAGCCTGCTGAAAGTTGTACCTGTCTGTGTGACCCTCCCAAAAATGTGTTGTAAAATGCAAGTCTTTCCTCCACGCTTGAAGTGCATATTTCAATCTTGTAGGTTTTCCCTTCACACTTGCTGTATATCATGCTATACAAATCACACACGTCCTTGATTAAATGTGTGACAAGGTCACCTGTTAACTGCCAGAAGGATTGAAAAAAAGATGCAGGAGGCCAGTGGAATTCACCTCGTGCATGATACAAGCCTGGAGATGAGTTATGTAGGATACGCCAAAGCTCCCCAGCTGAAACCTGCAGCTCATGGTTTAAGATATCAATGTACATTGTGAATGGATGGCTGGTAGACCAGACAGATATAATTTAATGGATGGAAGAAATACGTCTCCTTCCTTCATATCTGGGCTGGGGAGAACACCCCAAATGAATATGCCCCAGAATCAAAGTTTCACATATACACAATTCGAGCATGTTTTTCATTTTCTGAGAGCACCGGTCACAGACCCATCCACAAAGCAGTGGTGTAGAGCATGCACTCTCAGGGTGGGCTGTACTGATTATATGAAGTATTGACAATTATTAGAAATGATTGGTCTACCGGACAACATATTTTCACCAGAAAGCAGTATTTAAAGTAAAGAGAGCATCATCAGCCTGCAGTTCTAACGCTCAGACTGTCCAAAACTAGGGTTTTAAAAACTGGGCAACATAGAATTGGTTCCAACAACCAAGAGCATACCTTAGTAGGTGTATGTGGTCATTTGAGACAAAGGAACCAAACTGCTGAGGCTCCTCTCCCAGCTTTTAGACCAGAGTATACTGTGATCCTCAACAACTCATCTTATTTTACTGAACACTGAATACTATTGTTCTGTCTTGAAAGGTGTGCCTTTTCACATTCTGATGACATTTACCCCATTACCTGCTTGTGTTTTTCATGGTGGACATTTCAATGAAAGTGACCTGGACCCAGACAAAAGTGAGCAGACCAAATGTCAAAGGTTGCTGCAAAATTATATTCAGATCTGCATATGTGACACAAAAAACAATTCCGTTTTACAAAAACTTGAAATGTTGTTCTTCACGTCATGGATAGCAATCGTCAACACTGTGCCAAACGTTGACTATCGGCAAGTGACCTCATTACACAGTTTGTTTTGCTGGGTGAATATGTGTTTTTATATAACTATATTAATCCCTAATGAGACTTTTAGGCAACCATCAATTTAGATTATTATAGGTGTCGAATGTTTCCATTTATAATGGTGCAAACAATGTATAGACTTGCTCCTTTACAATAACAGGTTTTCTGAACACATCTCGGCCGCCTGAAGAGCAGCACATTAGGTGCCCATCCGAGAAAGAATCTCATTCAAGACACTCACAATCACACACAGGTGCATCTCCAAATCTGCCCCGCGCTATCTGGCACAAAAAACTGCTAATATTCACTCTTCCAGCCCTACCAGAACACCTTACACCCATAGACTTGGTAAACCCAAGTTCAAATGGGCCAAAGCAGGAGGGACAAGTGTCACAGTCATTGCTGCTAAACATTGAATTCACTCCTACATGTGCTAAGGGCAGAGGAATTCAACTGGACCTACCACAGGGCCGTCTAAACCCGAGTGTTTGCCTAAACCTTGCTCACCATGTAAGTTGTATTGTCGAAATCTGGATCTGATGCTTTGTACACTCTGTGTGTATTGTCTATGTATTCGACTAATCATGATCCCTGCCTCTGGGCCACTTGTAACTGGTTCCTCTAAGAGCGCCTTGATGCCTCAGGGTTAGTGTGCTCTGTACAAATGAAAAAATAAATAAATAAAGTAGAGCATTTGTTTTAATATTATATTAATTATCATGTGATTTGTGTACTCTCCAAGTGAGGTCTGTAAATCAGGGTTTTCTAGGTCTTAAAAATCAAACATTCTTAAAAATCAAACATTCACAACTAGGTTCACCTTGCTGTGTGGGAGGAACTGGGAAAGAATGTAATTAAGTTCAGAAATTGCAGATTTGGGTCAGACATGTGCTTCACCATTTAACCAAAGTGCGTGATCCTGAACAACACATTTAACCACATCCTAACATTATGTAGGAGCGTTTTAGTTGTCAGATATGTTTCAACTGGCTTTAGTGCTGCTTTATATCTAATGATAACTTCAACTCTGTTGGTCCTCATTACAAGTATGGTGGAGCTGGAAAAAATTGATGTTAAAAAATGATTTATTTATTCTCTGCCATACTACGAGTCCTGGTGTGGAGGATTTACCTCTAGCATCATGCTTGAGGTAAATCCCCCAACTCTCTGCTCAAGAATCAGCAAAATTGGCGGAATTAGTGCAGCGGAATTACTGCCATGGTAATTCTGCCAAGAAAACCCCTTAGAGTCCTATGGACTCATACAAACATGGGGATTTACATCACCATCACCACTTGTAATCTGGCCGGTAATTCCACCAGACCAAGTGGCAGTAACAGTAATTCAGTTGGACGATATTCAGGAAGATTTACCACCGGAATACCGCCCAACTCGTAATGCAGCCCACAGCCTTTATTTATACTATTGCATATGCTATTGTATGCATGCCTTTTTTCATATGGCTACAGTTCTGAGTCCCACATATGTTTTTATTTATTTATTTATTTTGGCATTAGTATAGCACATCTATCCCTGAGGCATTTGGGCGCTTTAGCTTAAGAGAGTTGGTTGCATTGTTTTCTTGCAAATGTTACAAACATTACCTGTGAACCTGTGAAGGTTACATTATTTTGAAACAAATAGAATGTGCACAGGCTAGTAAGCCTCCTCTCATGTTGCAGGAAGCTACAACCAGCAACATGTGGAACAAGAGATAAGAATATACAGCCTGGCAAAGCCTCACCACATATTACAGGGGGCTACATCAGGCAGCATAAATGTCAAGATAGGTAAGATTGTACGGACTGGCACAGCCTTGCCTCATGTTACGTGGGGCTGCATCAAGCAGTGTAAATGACAAGATAGGTAAGATTTGCACAGACTGGCACAGCCTCGTGTCATGTTATGGGGGCCTACATCAGGCAGCATAAATGACAAGATAGGTAAGATTGCACAGACTGGCACAGCCTCGCCTCATGTTATGTGGGCTACATCAGGCAGTATAAATGAAAAGATAGGTAAGATTGCACAGACTGGCACAGTCTCACCTCATGTTACAGTGGGCTACATCAGGCAGTATAAATGTCAAGATAGGTAAGATTGCACAGACTGGCACAGCCTCGCCTCATGTTATGTGGGCTATGTCAGGCAGCATACATGTCAACATAGGTAATATTGGCCAGACTGCCACAGCCTCACCTCATGATAAGGGAGGCTGTGTCAAGCAGCATACATGTCAGAATAGGTTGGATTACAGAGACAGGCACAACCTTACCTCGTGTTACAAGGGGTTACATCAGGCAGCATATGGGACAAAGTTGTAATTATGCAGGAGGCTGATCAGTAGTAATCAAAGAAGGGACATCTCATCATATGGGGGCATACTTAAAGCTGTGAGTGGATGTGGAGGTAGGGGGAGGCACTCAATGTTGGTTTCGTTTCCTTTAAAACGTTTTTGTGAAAGGGGGTAAGTTGTTAACACAGTAGTCTCTTGGTTTGCTTTACGTTGTCAGCCTATGTAATCGAAGGCAGGATCGGAGAAGAGACTGGCAGGCTCTTGAAGTAAAGTGGCATATATCACAACATGCTGCAAACATGACTTCTGCAATTGTATTCGCTCTCCACTCTTGCTTCTCCACTCTTTTTGACTGATTACTCTCTTTTCTCTCCTCCTTTCCCTTCTCCCTTTTCCTATCTCCTCCCCTTACTTTCTTCTATGCACTTACTCTATCAGAATTGTCCCTGGACCTAATATGATAGCAACCTCGTCTGTTTCGTCCACCCTCCCATTACTGTTTTTTCCTCCCCACCATTCCTCCAGCACTATCTAGTCGCTTGTTTTGTTCCTCCCCTCCCTTTCTGCACCCCTCTCCCTCACCTTTTGTTTTTCTCTGGCTCTACCAGAAATGTTGTCAGGCCTAGTACGGTAGTCGCCTGTCTGTTTCCATTTCCTTCCCACTCTCCCCCTCCCTTCCTTATCTATGTCTTCGCTCTTGCACTATCTGAAATGTCGTCAGGCCGAGTATGATAGTTAATTTCACATCGTTACTGTTCATGGCCTGTAAGAATGTGTCTGTATTTTCCCTTGTTCCCTCCCTTGCCTTGAAGCGCTTTGAAACACATTGTGTATAGGAGCTATATAAATAAACGATCATATCATAAACGATCATCACGTGCAATAACAGTCGCCATACCTTTAACAAATCTAATGCAAGCAGCAGGGCCAAAAGAAATGTGTACATAGTCGGCATTACCAAAGAAAGGAAGTTCAGAAGTGGTTTGCGGATGCAGTCTAAGTTTGGCAGTTACGAAATGAAGAGAGGGGTTAAGTCAAGCAAACTGGCTAGATCTACCTGTAGGGTGCAGATCTTACCTCGTAAAGGTCTTCATCCGGCATCCCGGCAAGACAGGGAAAGACAGATATATATTACAGATCTAGGCCTTATTACATCCTGGTAGTTACTATTGTTAAAATATGTCTGTTATCTATGATAGACCACAGCTTCTATCACAGTGAACTGTAAATGTTGCCTATGAAATGACACTTCATGGATTAGGGAAATGCATGGGACTTCCCATGCTTAATTTTTTGTCCGCTGTGGGCATCAACTAAGACGAGGGTGGGAGGGGTGGAGGAGTGAGGGAGAAGATATCTTGTAACCCTTAATGGCTTTGGTTTGATTGGGGGGCCAAATGTTTCTGTGACCTGGGCCCTCACGAAAGACCTAAATAGGTTTTCGAACTTGAAGTTTGCAGTTGAAATTGGGACGTATTCAGGATCATTTCAAAATGAGCTGGCACATTAAATGAAGGCATACACATCCTTTCATGACTCCATTTGATGGGATCTGCTTGGTTTTGAACCAGGTCAAGACCAGGTGGATCCCACAGGAATCCTTTGTAAGCACGCCAATAAAAGTGTATACGCAGGCGGTGTTTATATTTTCACAAGATTTTATTTATTTTTTTCACATTTATAAAGCGCTCACACAGCCCGCAGGCATCGAGGCGCTGATGGAGTGGAACAATTCAAGATTAAAAGCGTGTTTGCCTTGCTTCTTCTCATTTCGTGTCCTCTCTGCCTCCTGGACGTTTAGAATTGCATGAAGGAGACTCGACAGCATGAAGTGCTACCATTGGTGATCCCCTGGCTTGCAGACAGTTTTATCAAAATGAGGATGTAAATGAGTTGTACTTTGTCCTGTTTTTGATGCTTTTAAACACCTACGCTTCTACGTTTCTTTGTGCTGGTTATGCTGCTTTTTCATCGGTAAGGATCAGTCATTACCCTTTATTCATACCCCACCCTCCGCCCCCCACGGTACTGAAAAGAGTTGAGACAAAGATAGCTTTCAAAGCTTAAACCCAATTTAAGCACTTTATGCAAAGTAAGGACTTCGAAATTCCTCTCACACAAGCCTTCCTTCATGTTTCTCAATGATTGCTATAATTAATGTCGTTGGCATCGACTTTATTTCTCATCGCGTTAAGAGCTATGCCCATATTATAAGCACTATGCACAGTTATATATGATGGCCATGAGGCTTGGTTCTACTGATGAAACATACATTTGTGATTGGCCCATTCCCATGCTAGGAAACGTCATTATTACTTAACAAACACACTCCAATTTTTTGTTGACATGTCAGTAATATTGTATTTCTTTTTGTTTTATCCACTGTATTTCTAATTCCTAATTGTATCCTTTTCGACACGTATTGTACATCTTCCGGTGATGTCTGAAGACTGTCAGGCCGATTCATGGAATAAATAGCGCGGCGCAAGTGGGCAAAAACGTGCGAATCGCAGTGCAATTGCGAAAATCGCACGAAAAGCAGCGCACATCGATTCATGGAAGGGCGTGCGTGAAAAAACCATCTGATGTGCGCTAAAAAAGTGCACGGCGCACGTTGGCGCACAGACCATCTAACGGCGTGCGCCAGGTCACAGCGAAAATCGCACAGGCCACAGCACAAATCGCACATAGCGCGGCGCACGCTACAAAAGTAGGCGGAACACGGGGCGTAACACTCGGAATGGGGAACAACTTGCCAAAATGTGGGCGTCACGGGGGAAGTACAGGGTGCAAGTGCGCGGAACGCCCACACGCTCGCCTACAACACGTATTCATGGAATCGAATAGGGCAAAACAGCGCACCGTCAAACCAGCGCACAGGCACAAACACGACCGCCACAAGAAAGCAGGCAGTAGCGTCCCTGCGCCTGTAAAAAATGTGCGCCAAAAGGTGCGCCAACAAATAGCACCTATATACAGCTATGATGAATGTCCAATACTGTGGCCCTCCAGGACAAATGACGTGCAAAGGGGTACCCACAAACACAGACACCCGCTGACTGAAAAATAACGTGTGCGTGTATTTCGGGGTGCGCGGGAAGTTTCACACGTGAATTGGCTGGGTACGTGGATTCCAGGGGTGCACGGGAAGTTCCACACGCGATTTGGCCGGGTACGTGTATTACAGGGGTGCGCGGGAAGTTAAACACGCGATTTGGCTGGGTACATGGATTTCAGGGGTGCGCGCGAAGTTCACACGCGATTTGGCCGGGTACGTGGATTTCAGGGGTGCGCGGGAAGTTCAACACGCGATTTGGGTGGGTATGTGGATTCCAGGGGTGCGCGGGAAGTTTCACACGCGATTTGGCTGGGTACGTGTATTTCGGTGTTGCAGGGGAATGTTACACGTGATATGGCCATGTGGGTCCCCCCAGGTGTTCCCTCTACACCCTCCACGGCCCCTGCAGGCAGCCCACACCACAGGGTACTACCCTGCACCCCTGCTCATGTCCCACAGGCAACCCATCCACCATGGCCATGCCCACCAGCCAACCCACATGTCACCTTGCACCACTGATCACCAACACATGTCTCCCACCACCCGCACACCCATCCACCAGGGGCAGCCTCCACCAGGCCCCCACTCATGTCCCCTATTACCCCCACCCCCCTGCAGTGCAGGGGCACCCTCCACCAGGCACCCACTCATGTCTCCCACCACCCCCACCCCCCCAGCAGTGCAGGGGCAGCCTCCACCAGGCCCCCACTCATGTCCCCCTATACCCCCTCCCCCCAGACACTAGGGGCAGCCTCCACCAGGCCCCCACTCATGCCCCCCTGCACCCCCACCCCCCAGCCACCAGGGGCAGCCTCCACCAGGCACCCACTCATGTCTCCCACCACCCCCACCCCCTCAGCAGTGCAGGGGCAGCCTCCACCAGGCCCCCACTCATGTCCCCCTGCACCCCCACCCCCCAGCCACCAGGGGCAGCCTCCACCAGGCCCCCACCCATGTCTACCACCACCCCCACCCCCCAGCAGTGAAGGGGCAGCCTCCACCAGGCCGCCACTCATGTCCCCCTGCACCCCCACCCCCCAGCCACCAGGGGCAGCCTCCACCAGGCCCCCACTCATGTCCCCCTGCACCCCCACCCCCCAGCCACCAGGGGCAGCCTCCAACAGGCCCCCACCCATGTCTACCACCACCCCACCCCCCAGCAGTGCAGGGGCAGCCTCCACCAGTCCCCCACCCATGTCTACCACAACCCCCACCCCCCAGCCACCAGGGGAAGCCTCCACCAGGCCCCCACCCATGTCTCCCACCACCCCCCAGCCACCAGGGGCAGCCTCCACCAGGCCCCCACTCATGTCTCCCACCACCCCCACCTCCCAGAAGTGCAGGTGCAGCCTCCACCAGACCCCCACTCATGTCCCCCTGCACCCCCACCCCCCAGCCACCAGGGGCAGCCTCCACCAGGCCGACACTCATGTCCCCCTGCACTCCCACCGCCCAGCCACCGGGGGCAGCCTCCGCCAGGCCCCCACTCAAGTCTCCCACCACCCCCACCCCCCAGCAGTGCAGGGGCAGCCTCCACCAGGCCCCCACCCATGTCTACCACCACCCCCACCCCCCAGCCACCAGGGGCAGCCTCCACCAGGCCCCCACCCATGTCTCCCACCACCCTCACCCCCCAGCAGTGCAGGGGCAGCCTCCACCAGGCCCCCACCCATGTCTCCCACCACCCCCACCCCCCAGCAGTGCAGGTGCAGCCTCCACCAGGCCCCCACTCATGTCCCCCTGCACCCCCTCCCCCCAGCCACCAGGGGCAGCCTCCACCAGGCCCCCACTCATGTCTCCCACCATCCCCACCCCCCAGCAGTGCAGGGGCAGCCTCCACCAGGCCCCCACCGATGTCTACCACCACCGCCACCCCCCAGCCACCAGGGGCAGTCTCCACCAGGCCCCCACCCATGTCTACCACCACCCCACCCCCCAGCAGTGCAGGGGCAGCCTCCACCAGGCCCCCACCCATGTCTACCACCACCCCCACCCCCCAGCCACCAGGGGCAGCCTCCACCAGGCCCCCACCCATGTCTATCACCACCCCCACCCCCCAGCCACCAGGGGCAGCCTCCACCAGGCCCCCACTCATGTCTCCCACCACCCCCACCCCCCAGCAGTGCAGGTGCAGCCTCCACCAGGCCCCTACTCATCTCCCCCTGCACCCTCATTCCCCAGCCACCAGGGGCAGCCTCCACCAGGCCCCCACCCATGTCTACCACCACCCCACACCCCAGCAGTGCAGGGGCAGATACCATCAGGCCCCCACTCATGTCTCCCACCACCCCCACCCCCCAGCAGTGCAGGGGAAGCCTCCACCAGGCCCCCACCCATGTCTACCAGCACCCCCACCCCCCAGCCACCAGGGGCAGCCTCCACCATGCCCCCAATCTTGTTTCCCACCACCCCCACCCCCCAGCCGCCAGGGGCAGCCTCCACCAGGCCCCCACTCATGTCTCCCACCACCCTCACCCCCCCAGCAGTGCAGGTGCAGCCTCCACCAGGCCTCCACTCATGTCCCCCTGCACCGCCACCCCCCAGCCACCAGGGGCAGCCTCCAGCAGGCCCCCACTCATGTCCCCCTGCTCCCCCACCCACCAGCCACCAGGGGCAGCCTCCAGCAGGCCCCCACCCATGTCTCCCACCACCCCCACCCCCCAGCCACCAGGGGCAGATACCTTCAGGCCCCCACTCATGTCTCCCACCACCCCCACCCCCCAGCAGTGCAGGGGCAGCCTCCACCAGGCCCCCACCCATGTCTACCACCACCCCCACCCCCCAGCCACCAGGGGCAGCCTCCACCAGGCCCCCACTCATGTCTCCCACCACCCCACCCCCCAGCAGTGCAGGGGCAGCCTCCACCAGGCCCCCACCCATGTCTAACACCACCCCCACCCCCCAGCCACAAGGGGCAGCCTCCACCAGGCCCCCACTCATGTCTCCCAATACCCCCACCCCCCAGCGGTGCAGGGGCAGCCTCCACCAGGCCCCCACTCATGTCTACCACCACCCCCACCCCCCAGCCACCAGGGGCAGCCTCCACCAGGCCCCCACGCATGTCTACCACCACCCCCACCCCCCAGCCACCAGGACAGCTTCCACCAGGCCCCCACAAATGTCACCCTGCAACCCGACCCCCAGCCACCAGGGGCAGCCTCCACCAGGCCCCCACCCATGTCTCGCACAACCCACACCCCCCAGCCACCAGGGGCAGATATCATCAGGCCCCCACTCATGTTTCCCACCACCCCACCCCCCAGCAGTGCAGGGGCAGCCTCCACCAGGCCCCCACCCATGTCTACCACCACCCCCACCCCCCAGCCACCAGGGGCAGCCTCCACCAGGCCCCCACTCATGTCTCCCACAACCCCCACCCCCCAGCAGTGCAGGGGCAGCCTCCACCAGGCCCCCACCCATGTCTACCACCACCCCCACCCCCCAGCCACCAGGGGCAGCCTCCACCATGCCCCCACTCATGTCCCCCTGCACCCCCACCTCCCAGCCACCAGGGGCATCCTCCACCAGGCCCCCACTCATGTCCCCCTGCACCCCCACCCCCAGCAGTGCAGGGGCAGCCTCCACCAGGCCCCCACTCAAGTCTACCACCACCCCCACCCCCCAGGCACCAGGGGCAGCCTCCACCAGGCCCCCACTCATGTCTCCCACCACCCCCACCCCCCAGCCAACAGGGGCAGCCTCCACCAGGCCCCCACTCATGTCTACCACCACCCCCACCCCCCAGCCACCAGGGGCAGCCTCCACCAGGCCCCCACTCATGTCTCCCACCACCCCCAGCCCCCAGCAGTGCAGGGGCAGCCTCCACCAGGCCCCCGCTCATGTCTACCACCACCCCCACCCCCCAGCCACCAGGGGCAGCCTCCACCAGGCCCCCACTCATGTCTCCCACCACCCCCACCCCCCAGCAGTGCAGGGGCAGCCTCCAACAAGCCCCCAGCCATGTCCCCCTGCACCCCCACCCCCCAGCCACCAGGGGCAGCCTCCACCAGGCCCCCACTCCTGTCCCCCTGCACCCCCACCCCCCAGCAGTGCAGGGGCAGCCTCCACCAGGCCCCCACTCATGTCTACCACCACCCCCACCCCCCAGCCACCAGGGGCAGCCTCCACCAGGCCCCCACTCATGTCTCCCACCACCCAAACCCCCCAGCAGTGCAGGGACAGCCTCCACCAGGCCCCCACTCATGTCTCCCACCACCCCCACCCCCAAGCAGTGCAGGGGCAGCCTCCACCAGGCCCCCACTCATGTCTCCCACCACCCCCACCCCCCAACAGTGCAGGGACAGCTTCCAACAGGCCCCCACTCATGTCTCCCACCACCCCCACCCCCCAGCAGTGCAGGGGCAGCCTCCAACAGGCCCCCACTCATGTGTCCCACCACCCTCACCCCCCAGCTACCAGGGGCAGCCTCCACCAGGCCCCCACCCATGTCTACCACCACCCCCACCCCCCATCCACCAGGGGCAGCCTCCAACAGGCCCCCACTCATGTCCCTCTGCACCCCCACCCCCAGCAGTGCAGGGGCAGCCTCCACCAGGCCCCCACTCATGTCTACCTCCACCCCCCACCCCCAGCCGTGCAATTTGCCTGGGTACGTGTACTTCGTGGTGCGCGTGAAGTTCCACACGCGAATGTACGTGTACTTCGGGGTGCACGTGAACTTCCACACGCGATTTGCCTGGGTACGTGTATTACTGTGGGTGCGCGTGAACTTCCACACGCGATTTGCCTGGGTACGTGTATTACTGTGGGTGCGCGTGAACTTCCACGCACGATTGAGAGTGGGTCACATGTATTCCAGGGGTGGGCGGGAATATTTACCCGCGACTGTGCCTGTAAGAGCGTGCTACGTGTATTCCTGGTGTGGGCGGGAAGATTCACACGTTCGCCTACGACGTGCCGAAAAAGTGTCCAATCCTGACACACTTACGCCAGCATGAAGCAGGCGTACGTCGACCCGCGCAGCATAAAAGTGCGAGAAAACCACAAACAAGCTCATACGCCAGGATGAATATACCATTCCTAGCAGCAGTGGCCATGGGTTACCAAAGGAGGAGGAGGAGGATAGTGAGGGCCCGAATTTTCACTCCCAGAATAAGCCTTTTTGGGATGCCTGATGACCAGGAGTATGGGAGGTACAGGTTTCCCCCACACATGATACTTGACCTGGTCAGTGAGTGGGAGGATGACCTCACATCACCCACCCTGTGCTCCCAAGCACTCAGCCCCCTGGAGAAGGTCCTCAATGTACTGCACTTCTTGGCCACAGGATCATTTCAGCGGACAAGTGCCATAGTGGGTGGGGTGTCACAGGCCACGCAGTCACGCTGCCTACACCAGGTCTTGAACATCATCACTGCACGCCCATCAGTCCGTAGGCACATATACCTGCCCAGGACACCTGCAGAAAGGCAGGCTGCCACCCTCGATTTCTACGGTGTGGCACAATTTCCAAAAGTGCTAGCTGCCATTGACTGCACCCATGTGGCACTACGTCCCCCCAGGGCATCTGAGCACATCTATAGGAACCGCAAGCACTGGCATTCCATCAACGTGCAGGTAGTATATAATGTTAAGGGAATCATCACCTCAGTATATGCAAACTATCCAGGGTCCACCCACGACAGCTTCATTTACTGAATGTCTACCCTAAGCTGGGACCTCGAAGCTGGGAGGCATGGTGATACATGGCTGCTTGGTGAGTATGAATGCCACTGCACATGCATGCATGTCAGATGCAGAGTAATGTCACTACCTCACTAATGATACCCATCACCTCCTCACCAGGGGACAGTGCCTACCCTCTGAGCACCCATATGATGACGCCAATTCGGAACCCCATCACGCCTCCAGAGGTAAGATACAACACAGCCCATATAGCAACCCGGGGCATAGTGGAGCACACATTCGGAGTGCTCAAGTCACGCTTTCGCTCCCTTGACCGGTCTGGCGGGCAGCTGTTATATGCGCCCCCAGTAGTGTGCAGGATCATAGTGGCAGCATGTGTCCTGCACAATGTTGCAACACGCCGGGGCCTGGCCGTGGACATGGTGGTGCCCCCACATCCCCAACCACATGCACGCCCGCTGCGCATGGGAGGGGAGAGGGCACAGGGTGAGGCAGCCCATACGCAGCTGGTGGCTAATTACTTCACATAGAAATCACACCCCAGTGGAGTGCACACAGGCCTGGCACATACCATCTGATTAGCAATGATGAGTCGGCCTGACAATTAAGACGAACAAAGGGACTGTCAACTGTCAGAACCATAGCAGCCTGAGATTATTCATGTGGAATGTCACAATGTGTGCATCCCTACCTACACAAACACCACCAATGCAGTGTCATGAAAATACACTTCCATGCTGCATAAATGAATACCCACTTGCAAAATACTACATGAAAACAGTGCCATGTCACCCACCCCCTCCACGGCACGGCCACACAACACACCATGGCATGTCATGCAATGTGAGAGGAAAGAAATGAATCCCCACAACATGCCCCAAGTGTCAGCAGCTACAGTGTCCCTAATGGAAACCTGTCCACACATGAAATGCTCACAGTAATGCAGGACCTACAGCCCACATTACCAAATACTTACCAATAATACCAATCACCTACACAACCTCCAACCCACCTTAAACATGACATTACAGACTTAAAAATTAGCTAGCCTCACCACCTGATGATGACAGCCCTCCGAACACTTGCAAGTATACAGTGTTGGCGCCACGCAAGAGTGTAGGTGCACTGCTTACAACATGGACTCCAGTTCCAAGGTGGACTGCATTGTGAAGACATGAGGAATGGACCTGCAAATATGGATGATGCGATGGATGCAGAGACACATATGAATACACCACGCAGTGTACAATACAACAACAATATGCACTATGAATGTATACACAGTATTGACTACAGACTGCCCACACAGCTCATGGGAGTCCAATATCACCATGTACGTCAATGTCACTTGGGCACACCCTTTGCAAGCCCATGGAAACGGGAAGCAGGAGGGGTGTGTGTGACAAAAACCCAAGCATCTGAACCAAATCCATGACAAGCCTGCATGTGCCCAGCCACAATGCAGCGTTTGCCCACGGGAGCCACACAAGGCAACACACTGTCCAAAAAAAAAAAAATGGCCATTAATGGGCCCGGGGGGGTTGGGGAGGCCACCCAGGAGGTCCGAGGACAGGGTGCACACCAAAACCCACCTGTGTGGATCTTGCGAAAAAAAACACCTCCATGTGCTCATGGCCCACACGGCTACCCTATTGTGGGAGTATCACTGCTGTCGCTATTCTCACCCTGTGCAGCTGCATCCGGAGGTGGTGGCACTATGGGAGGCAGCCCACGCAAGGCCTTAGTATGTTCCTACATGGCTGCAAGCATGCGGGTGTGGTAGGTCTCGTTCTGGAGGATGAGTGTGCGGAGGTCCCCATGCAACAACTCACGGGATGCCCGGACCTCCGCCCTAGTTGCCTGCATCTCAGCTGAGAGCGTACGGGTGAGACGCTCCAGCTGCTGTTCTGTCCTTCGGTCTGTTGAAGCCTCAAGCTCAACAAGAGTCGCCCTGAGGTGAAGGAGTTCCAGCCTCAGGGCTTCCCTGTGGCCCTGGGACTCTATGGAAATGGCTTCCTGCAGAGTCGCCAGTGCCGCCCGCCTGTCCCTGTTGGACGCCAACATGTCCTCCCTGTGTGACTGGCAGATGGAGTCGGTTGCCTGCTGTAGTCGCTCCATCAGCCTCTCGGGGGGGACAATGGAAGTGGCCACCCTATCCATGGCCTGAGCCATCATCTCTGATGATGCTGCCTGTTGGGTTGCCATACCGTAAATGGATTGCTCCCATGCGGTATTGCCAGGTGGCGTACGGCCACCACGTCGGCGGGCACCACACTTGTCTGGGGCAAGGCGAACTGCGCCTTGCTGTGCCGGCACTGCCTGAGGCTGCAGGACTGCATTCCCCCTCTGATCTGCTGGCCCAGGAACAGGATTAGATGTTGCAGAGTGTGACCCTGCATCCGTAACCACCAAAGGCGTACCTGCCAACACTGACATCCCCATTGAGGGTTCTAACCCTGGTGCAGGTGGGTCGGACAGAACAGAATCCCTCCCAGGAACACTCACCTGCGACGGCACGTAGGTCTCATCATCCGAATCAACACCTGAGTACAGCTCGGGGGAGGTGCAGGCAGAGACACCCCTTGAGAGCACGACCTGCAGCAGTTGTGGGTTCTCACCCACCACCACACCATGTCCCTCACTGGTGGTCGGTCGGCCCTCAGACCCCCCTGGGTCTGCACCATCTCCACAACCCCAGCAGTATCAGGTGTGTCTTCCCCTGCAAAGACATAAAAGAAAACAAATGGAAACAGGCATTAGTACCATAGCACACAATGAGGGCTGAGAGGCTACAGAAACAGTACTTGATTGACACATGTCCCACATGACTAAAACACTCCCATGCATGCACCGTCACTGCGTGTGATGGGGAGGCAGATGCCACACATTGATGACACCAAGATGGAAGATGAACACATTTGCTGCATGCTGCCTAGCAGTGCCATCACACATTGGCCAGTGATTGGCAGGTCAAATACACATGCCATCACACAGATGGCATGTACCCTAGCCGTGAAGTGAAGAGGGAGAGGAGGTCACCAATTGTTCATTCAGTCCAGTGTGTTCATATGATTGATCATTTTCATTGTAATGGTTCTAATGTTTAACATGCAGCTGCCAGTCAAAAATGGTCCTATAGCACAGGGACATGTCCAAACTAATCATGTCCACGAAACTGAGCCAGTCCACTGCACCATAGCCATGTCAGACATGTGACAATAGGACTGAGAAATCCCGAGTAAAAGTGGTGGTATGCAAACAATCTGCCTGAATAAGCAGAGGTAAATAAGCAACAGTGTAGTGGCAAGATGACACTCCAAGGGCAACTGGCGTGGTGTTGGGCTGGATGTCTAATGTTGGCCGAAGGGATGCTGCTATACCAAAATGCTGGTGCAAAGAATGTTTTGGAAGAGGCACATGGGTGAGCCGAACCACTCAGGCACACACACCCTCCCCTGGCACCCAAACAGAAGCCCTCCCACACACAACATGCACATGGATGACACACACATGCATGTGCAATCACCGGACAATGCCTCGTAATCTGCCACTACTCCCACGCCTTGGATCTGTTCCTCCGTGACGTAGGTCCCAGTAACCTGCTCATGTGGAGTGAATTCTATGTCGTCTGCTGGAGACCCACCTCCAGTCACTAGAGTTGCGGCATGACTTGAGGCCAGCTTATTCTTTGTCCTGCGCTTCAGGTCATTCCAGCGCTTGTAGCAATCATTAGCTGTGCGCCTCACGATTCCAAGGGCACTTATGATGTCCGCAATGGTCTGCCAGTGTACCTGACGTTGTGCAGGTGTGGTCTTGGATCCTGCAACAATCACCATTTCGCGGTCATGTGCGGACACATACTCTACAAGTGCATTCAGTTCAGCCTCATTGAAGCTGGGCTTCCTTGACGGGCCGGACTGTGTAGCCGTGTCTGGGGCATCAGCCTCTACTGGATGAGCACTCTTCCTCTTCCGCTTGGAAGGTGGTGGGGATCCGGAGTGTCCTGCGCCGCTCTGGACACTAGGGGCAGGAGCGTGGGATTGCACACTCAGCATGGGAGGTGGTGCAGGCATTATCTCAAGTGTGATGGTGTCAGGGGGAATGTAAGCATGATGGACTTGGACCGACACTGTCCTGGCTGGGTGTGTGAGAGGTGGGGTGGATGGAGCCGCAGCTGCCCCTGCAGCCTCCCCAGCCTGCCTATGCGGGGCAGCAGATGACCTAGCTGCCCCTGATCCACGTGGCCTGATGACACCAACGTTCACTGGGGCACGTGGCCTAGACCTGCTGACCTGGAAGTCAGCCATGGAGTCACCCTGTGCCAGGTCTGGTTCCACAGTGGGCTGGTCCAACAAGGGCTGAGCATGGATGGTGTCAGCCACGGTAACCTCAACCAGGGGGGGGGGGCATGGGCGTCCCTGACTGCTCCTCCACACATGGGGGTCTAGGGGCACCCTGCAAGTCACGGCCACATCCCCTACCGGATCCACCACGGCCACCACTTGAGGCTCGGCCACCTTTGCCACTCTTACGGCTTGTTCGCCTCCCAGCCATGGCACTGATGTTATTGTGCGTATGGGAGTTGATGTGAACTATTGTCCTGGGAAATTGGGGGTCAAAGGGCTTGGGTACCAGATGGTAATCGTACCCTAGTGCTCTAGCAAGGCTGTATTTCACCCCTGGGGAAAGATGACGGGTCACGCAACGCACAGGCAGCCCAAAAAAGGGAAGTAAGGTGCACGCAACCCCTCCTAGACCACGTGCGTGGAAAAAAAAACCTGCACTACGCTGTGGCACCCAGGAACACAAGAATGAACATATGCGTGTCACACGCAGCCTAGAATGACCTCTGAAGGGGTACGCGACACACCGGGCAAGCACAGATGTTAGATAAGTGCGTGACTCACCGTCTGCCAGGAACATAAGCGTGAAAAATATGCGCGAGTGCGCGTTGGCAAAACCCCTGCTAAAAGAAGAATTGTACGCTGTCTGAGGAGACAGGACAACAGTAGTAGGGGAGCTGTTTGAGGAAACAGGCCCAGGGAAAAGAGGAAAAGAGAAAAAACTGTCAGAGGTAACAGGGAGTACGAACTGGAAACGCCGTGAAGTAAATCGCATGTGAACCGACAAGAAGTACAGATTTCACTCACTCGCTCTCCACGAAAAGCACGTACAAGGAAATGGCGTCCTACACGTACCTTTTATACACACGTCACAGACGTGCATACGCGATGAGGCCATTTCCACCAATTACGCGCTTTGACACTCGGACGTGTATCTCTTCATTTTTACATGCGCCATTCTCTACGGCCATGCGCGTGACGTCACAGCTGCGCATGGTGGCCTTTGGGCCAATGAAATGAAACTGCACGTCCGAGTGTCATCGCGTGTAATCGGAGGGAAGTGAGCGTACACGCGATTGGCCTGGGTACGTGTATTTCTGGGGTGCGCAGGAAGTTCCACACGCGATTGGTGGAAATCCATGTGTGCTCTGTCATCACGTGTAATGAGGGAAACACCCGCGCGCCTCACGTCACAGACGCGCTCACGCGCTAAGGGCCTTTGGTCCAATGAAATCGCATATGCGTGCTGACGTGCATACACGCTAAGGGCCTTTCCTCGATTTACACACAGGCGTGCAGGATTTTCACGTGCCAAATCACTCTGTATCAAGCTGGCCACACATAAGCACACGGAAGACCACGCTCCTGCCCAAAAGGCCAAATTACTGCCCCCCAAAGCCCCGAGCAGCCTCCCACGAGCCATCTGCTGCTACCTGCCTACCTGCCTGCCTGCTGCCACCGTGCCCTGTCATTTGGTGCCTGCACATCAGCCATCTGCAGTGGTCCATTTGCTGTGTCCACCCCTGCTGGAACAGAGTACTCCCGACTCGGATACCATCGCTCCACAGCCCAGCCCCAGGACCCAGTTGCCCACCCACTCCTGCCTCTGGGGTTGCCATGTCGGGCACTGCTACATCTGGCACCACTGGCAACCCCCGGCCAGAGAGGCAGAGGGGCACCAGCTTCAGTGCCACTGAATTTGGTGTCCTGGTGGAGCAAGTCCTGGGGCAGTATGATGCCCTCTTCGGAAGTAAGCGCGCCAACAAGGAAGGACGGACTCGGATCTGGACGGACATCGTGACTGCCATCAACGCGGAGGGGGTGGCAGTCCGCGACTACCAACATGTCAAGAAGCGCTGGGATGACTGCAGGTCCAGGACCCTCTTGAAGGCCCGGCGCCTCGTGGAGGGGGGCCGGGGCCGCATGAGTACCATCCAGTTGAGGGTCCTGGAATGCGTAGGCCCAGCGCTCCACGGCCAGATCCTTGAGAGGCAGACCTGTCTGGAGTTGAGCGGTAAGTGGCCAAGCATTGCTGTGTGAGACAGGGCATGTCGCAGTGTGCTGGTTGTCTGATACCTGCCTGTATGTGTGACATAGCCCATGTATGCATGTGTGTGTGCAGGGATGTCATGCATGTGAGACTAGTAATGTGTGAACCACACGGTTGGTGCATGTGTTCAAATGCAACATGGGTTGCCCTATGCGGAATGGCCACATGAAAGCATGCCAGTCTCTGTTCCTGGACATGGGTGAGGGATGGGTGCTGATGCCATGTACATATATGCTGTCCATGTCTGTGTGTCTGACCAGCATGTCTGTGACTTGTGAATGCCTGGGATGCATGACACATGTCTGTGGCAATGTTCCGGTTCACTGATGCAGCCTAGTCATCCTTGTATCCACTGTGTCTGTGGTGTACGAGGCCAGATGGATGAAACTAGGGTGAAGTGTGTGCATGTGATAGGCATGGCACATGATGCATGTGAGTTCCAAAACAACAGTGTATGTTTAAAGAATAACTTGGACATGCATGCTAATGTCCATAGCATGCGCCATGCCTGTTACCGCATGTGTTTTACCTGCACTGAGCCATGTGTTGTGGAGGGAAATGATGGAAGTGATCTTTGACAGTGCCACTCATCTGCTATTGCTTCCTGTCTAGGGGACCATTGTACAGTACCCTGATGCTTGTGTTCTATGTCTCCCTCTACACAGCGCCACGTGAAGAAGAGGGCGGAGACAGCTCTGTGGAGCAAAGCGGCGGGGATGCCCCCACGGCTGCAGCGGAAGGGGTGGGTGAGCCCTCACAGGGGCTTGCAATGGCGGAAGACGGGGTGGAGCCATCCAGGTTGGTAGTTTCCACAGAGGAGGTGGAGGCCGTTATCGAGGCGCACATGGGGCCTGGTGGGGGCATCCCTGCTGGTGCAAGTGTTGCAGTCCAAGGGCAGGAGGCAGCACAGGTCGCCGTGGAGGGGCCTGTGCATGTCACTGTCCCTGACACTGTGACTGCACCACCATGCACCAGCAGGGATGCCCCATCCCAGGCCGGTCCGCAGGTAGGGGGGATGTCCATGTCATCTGACTCCCCTCCACCTGCGTACGAGGGGACCCCTGGCCGTTTGGAGAAGGTCCTGATTGGTGTCGCGTTGCGCACAGGTGCAATTCGTGATGAGGTGCGTGCTTCCCGGGAGGAGCATGCACGTCATCACGGAGAGCACCGTGCCGCCGTGGCCCAGTTGGGAACGGCCATGGTCGGGGGTTTCCTACATGTGTCGGCCAATCTGGCGACCCTCTCCTCCTCTGTGGAGACTATGCACCAGTCGTTCTCCATGCCGTCTTCCGGCCCAGATGCCACCGGGGCCCCCTGTGGACCTGCCCCGACCAATGCAGCCGGCTCGGTGGGGATCCCATCCCTGCCACAGTCGGGAGTCGGAGGTCCAGCAGGGGTGGACACACCAGCAACTGGACGCCAGCAGATGGAGGATGTGACGGCATCATCGGGCAGGGCACGTGCACGACGGCGTGGGTGGATACCATCAGCCTGGATTCTGTCGTGCTGGCACAGGCAGTTGCGTCGGAGGCAGCGGCAGACTCGTCGTGGGAGGCATCATGGCTCGGGCCATCAACATCTGATGTGCAGGCATCGGCCGGAGTGCAGGAGAACCCTGGAATGGGAAAGGCTTCCGTGTGGGAGCGGTTGGGCCAGCGGATAGGTGCGGAGCGGCAGTGGGCAGAGGAGGAACGGCTCACAATGGTCAGGGCGGAGAACTCCATGCGGAGGGCCTCGAGGGTCTTCGCAGGGAGTTGGAGCTGGACACTGCTTTATCCCTGCGAGACCTCGGGGCCAGGGAACATGCCCGCCTCCAAGCGATTGAACAGGAGTTCGATGATGCCCTGGCCCATGACAACATCCAGTGAGCCGTTGGACTAGCCCGCTGCCCATGTAAATAGTTATGTAGTTAGTTTTAGGTTTCCTTTGTTTTTGCTTTTTCTTTGGACCTTTTGGACAATGGGCCACATTTTTGTATATAGTTATTTTTTATTAGGTAGTGTTGTTAGATAGGTTTCATTTCTTTTGTTGGGATCATGGACCCTGGCTTGTACACCTGTACATAGTTATCTGTTGGATTTTCGTTTCTTTTTACCATTTACCCATGGAGAAATGGCTTTCTATTATAATTTCACATTGGATTTTCTTTTCTGGACTGTGACTTTGGACACCATTCCTTTGGATTCTGATTTTTGGCTTAGCATTTTTTCATGGACATGCTTCTTTTTACTTTAATTAAATTCCCATTTCTGTTAGTTTATTTTTGATTCAATTCTTGTTTTCTTTAATACATATTTTTAGATCAAACTTCAATGTGTAGTATCATCTCATTGGTTTCATGCATATCATGATACGGGTTTGGAGATTCACTGACACCCATTGGGTGTATGTGAGGGACATGTGTTCGTTTCCAAACTTGCAATTGCAGTTCTATCATGTTATTTCCATTTCTGAGTGGGTGGATGCAATACTCGGGAGGGTGTTTTGCATTTGGAGGCTGACCATGGGGACCGCGGATCTAGATTGTGATGACATGTGGTCTGGGGACATGACATGAGTTGGACATGAGTGGGGGCCTGCTGGCAGGTGCCCCACGGTGCTGGGGGCTGGGGGTGCAGGGGAACATGAGTTGGACATGAGTGGGGGCCTGCTGGCAGGTGCCCCACGGTGCTGGGGGGTAGGGGTGCAGAGGAACATGAGTTGGACATGAGTGGGGGCCTGCTGGCAGGTGCCCCACGGTGCTGGGGGGTGGGGGTGCAGGGGAACATGAGTTGGACATAAGTGGGGGCCTGCTGGCAGGTGCCCCACGGTGCTGGGGGGTGGGGGTGCAGTGGAACATGAGTTGGACATGAGTGGGGGCCTGCTGGCAGGTGCCCCACGGTGCTGGGGGTGGGGGTGCAGGGGAACATGAGTTGGACATGGGTGGGGGCCTGGAGGAATCTGCCACTGTTGGCTGGGGGGTGGGGGTGGTGGTAGACATGAGTGGGGGCCTGGTGGAATCTGCCCCTGGTGGCTGGGGGGTGGGGGTGGTGGGAGACATGAGTGGGGGCCTGTTGGAGGCTGCCCCTGCACTGCTGGGGGGTGGGGGTGGTGGGAGACATGAGTGGGGGCCTGGTGGAGGCTGCCCCTGGTGGCTGGGGGGTGGGGGTGGTGGTAGACATGAGTGGGGGCCTGGTGGAGGCTTCCCCTGCACTGCTGGGGGGTGGGGGTGGTGGGAGACATGAGTGGGGGCCTGGTGGAGGCTGCCCCTGCACTGCTGGGGGGTGGGGGTGGTGGGAGACATGAGTGGGGGCCTGATGGTATCTGCCCCTGGTGGCTGGGGGTTGGGGGTGGTGGGAGACATGAGTGGAGGCCTGGTGGAGGATGCCCCTGGTGGCTGGGGGGTGGAGGTGGTGGTAGACATGAGTGGGGGCCTGGTGGAATCTGCCCCTGGTGGCTGGGGGCTGGGGGTGGTGGTAGACATGGGTGGGGGCCTGGTGGAGGCTTCCCCTGCACTGCTGGGGGGTGGGGGTGGTGGGAGACATGAGTGGGGGCCTGGTGGAGGCTGCCCCTGGTGGCTGGGGGGTGGGGGTGGTGGTAGACATGAGTGGGGGCCTGGTGGAGGCTGCCCCTACACTGCTGGGGGGTGGGGGTGGTGAGAGACATGAGTGGGGGCCTGGTGGAGGCTGCCCCTGCACTGCTGGGGGTAGGGGCGGTGGGAGACATGAGTGGGGGCCTGGTGGAGGCTGCCCCTGCACTGCTGGGGGGTGGGGGTGTTGGGAGACATGAGTGGGGGCCTGGTGGAATCTGCCCCTGGTGGCTGGGGGGTGGGGGTGGTGGGAGAAATGAGTGGGGGCATGGTGGAGGCTGCCCCTGCACTGCTGGGGGGTGGGGGTGGTGGGAGACATGAGTGGGGGCCTGGTGGAGGCTGCCCCTGCACTGCTGGGGGGTGGGGGTGGTGGGAGACATGAGTGGGGGCCTGGTGGAGGGTGCCCCTGCACTGCTGAGGGGTGGGGGTGGTGGGAGACATGAGTGGGGGCCTGGTGGAGGCTGCCCCTGCACTGCTGGGGGGTGGGGGCGGTGGGAGACATGAGTGGGGGCCTGGTGGAGGCTGCCCCTGCACTGCTGGGGGGTGGGGGTGTTGGGAGACATGAGTGGGGGCCTGGTTTGCCCCTGGTGGCTGGGGGGTGGGGGTGTTGGGAGACATGAGTGGGGGCCTGGTGGAATCTGCCCCTGGTGGCTGGGGGGTGGGGGTGGTGGGAGACATGAGTGGGGGCCTGGTGGAGGCTGCCCCTGCACTGCAGGGGGGTGGGAGTGGTGGGAGACATGAGTGGGGGCCTGGTGGAGGCTGCCCCTATACTGCTGGGGGGTGGGGGTGGTGGGAGACATGAGTGGGGGCCTGGTGGAGGCTGCCCCTGCACTGCTGGGGGGTGGGGGTGGTGGGAGACATGAGTGGGGGCCTGGTGGAGGCTGCCCCTGCACTGCTGGGGGTAGGGGCGGTGGGAGACATGAGTGGGGGCCTGGTGGAGGCTGCCCCTGCACTGCTGGGGGGTGGGGGTGTTGGGAGACATGAGTGGGGGCCTGGTGGAATCTGCCCCTGGTGGCTGGGGGGTGGGGGTGGTGGGAGAAATGAGTGGGGGCATGGTGGAGGCTGCCCCTGCACTGCTGGGGGGTGGGGGTGGTGGGAGACATGAGTGGGGGCCTGGTGGAGGCTGCCCCTACACTGCTGGGGGGTGGGGGTGGTGGGAGACATGAGTGGGGGCATGGTGGAGGCTGCCCCTGCACTGCTGGGGGGTGGGGGTGGTGGGAGACTTGAGTGGGGGCCTGATGGTATCTGCCCCTGCTGGCTGGGGGGTGGGGGTGGTGGGAGACATGAGTGGGGGCCTGGTGGAGGCTGCCCCTGGTGGCTGGGGGGCGGGGGTGGTGGTAGACATGAGTGGGGCCTGGTGGAATCTGCCCCTGGTGGCTGGGGGGTGGGGGTGGTGGTAGACATGGGTGGGGGCCTGGTGGAGGCTGCCCCTGCACTGCTGGGGGGTGGGGGTGGTGAGAGACATGAGTGGGGGCCTGGTGGAGGCTGCCCCTGGTGGCTGGGGTGGGGGTGGTGGTAGACATGAGTGGGGGCCTGGTGGAGGCTGCCCCTGCACTGCTGGGGGCTGGGGGTGGCGAGAGACATGAGTGGGGGCCTGATGGAGGCTGCCCCTGCACTGCTGGGGGGTGGGGGTGGTGGGAGACATGTGTGGGGGCCCGTTGGAGGCTGCCCCTGCACTGCTGGAGGGTGGGGGTAATAATGGACATGAGTGGGGGCCTGGTGGAGGCTGCCCCTGCACTGCTGGGGGGTGGGGGTGGTGGGAGACATGAGTGGGGGCCTGGTGGAGGCTGCCCCTGCACTGCTGGGGGGTGGGGGTGCAGGGGGACATGAGTGGGGGCCTGGTGGAGGCTGCCCCTGGTGGCTGGGGGGTGGGGGTGGTGGGAGACATGAGTGGGGGCCTGGTGGAGGCTGCCCCTGGTGGCTGGGGGGTGGGGGTGGTGGTAGACATGGGTGAGGGCCTGGTGGAGGCTGCCCCTGCACTGCTGGGGTGGGGGTGGTGGGAGACATGAGTGGGGGCCTGGTGGAGGCTGCCCCTGGTGGCTGGGGGGTGGGGGTGGTGGTAGACATGAGTGGGGGCCTGTTGGAGGCTGCCCCTGGTGGCTGGGGGTGGTGGGAGACATGAGTGGGGGCCTGGTGGAATCTGCCCCTGGTGGCTGGGGGGTGGGGGTGGTGGTAGACATGAGTGGGGGCCTGGTGGAATCTGCCCCTGGTGGCTGGGGGGTGGGGGTGGTGGTAGACATGGGTGGGGGCCTGTTGGAGGCTTCCCCTGCACTGCTGGAGGGTGGGGGTAATAATGGACATGAGTGGGGGCCTGGTGGAGGCTGCCCCTGCACTGCTGGGGGGTGGGGGTGGTGGGAGACATGAGTGGGGGCCTGGTGGAGGCTGCCCCTGCACTGCTGGGGGGTGGGGGTGCAGGGGGACATGAGTGGGGGCCTGGTGGAGGCTGCCCCTGGTGGCTGGGGGGTGGGGGTGGTGGGAGACATGAGTGGGGGCCTGGTGGAGGCTGCCCCTGGTGGCTGGGGGGTGGGGGTGGTGGTAGACATGGGTGAGGGCCTGGTGGAGGCTGCCCCTGCACTGCTGGGGTGGGGGTGGTGGGAGACATGAGTGGGGGCCTGGTGGAGGCTGCCCCTGGTGGCTGGGGGGTGGGGGTGGTGGTAGACATGAGTGGGGGCCTGTTGGAGGCTGCCCCTGGTGGCTGGGGGTGGTGGGAGACATGAGTGGGGGCCTGGTGGAATCTGCCCCTGGTGGCTAGGGGGTGGGGGTGGTGGTAGACATGAGTGGGGGCCTGGTGGAATCTGCCCCTGGTGGCTGGGGGGTGGGGGTGGTGGTAGACATGGGTGGGGGCCTGTTGGAGGCTTCCCCTGCACTGCTGGGGGTGTGGGTAATAGGGGACATGAGTGGGGGCCTGTTGGAGGCTGCCCCTGCACTGCTGGGGGGTGGGGGTGGTGGGAGACTTGAGTGGAGGCCTGGTGGAGGCTGCCCCTGGTGGCTGGGTGGTGGGGGTGGTGGTAGACATGGGTGGGGGCCTGGTGGTGGCTGCCCCTGCACTGCTGGGGGGTGGGGGTGGTGGGAGACATGCATTGTTGATCAGTAATGCAAGGTGACATGTGATTTGACTGGGGGGCATGCTCATGGTGGATGGGCTGCGTGCGGGACATGAGCAGGGGTGCAGGGTAGTCCCCCGTGGTGTGGGCTGCCTGCAGGGGCCGTGGAGGTTGTAGAGCGAACACCTGGGAGGACCCACACGGCCAATTCACGTGTAGTACTCCCCAGAACCCCTGAAATACACGTACCCTGCTGATATCGCGTGTGGAACTTCCCGCGCACCCCTGAAATACACGTACCCTGCTCGCACGGGGACAATCGCGTGTGGAACTTCCCGCGCACCCCTGAAATACACGTACCCTGCTCGCACGGGGCCAATCGCGTGTGGAACTTCCCGCGCACCCATGAAATACACATGCCCTGCTGAAATCGCGTGTGGAACTTCCCGCGCACCCCTGGAATACACGTACCCTGCTCGCACGGGGCCAATCGCGTGTGGAACTTCCCGCGCACCCTTGAAATACACGTACTGAAGTGGGAGAATGGAAGAACAGGCTCCCGCCCTTCCCCTCTCGCGCTTGGCCTAGAGGATCACGGCCTAGACACCCGCCACGAGATTAGTTCGCCTATCTACCAGACGACCAAATACCCTGGTACAGGAACATACGGATGTGCACACCTACCTGCCCAGCAGCCCACCCTGTCCATGCCGACACCTGCGGCATGGATCAACTCGACTAAACCTACACGTCGTTAGAGATGCCATGGCGACCTAGCCAACGGTCAGCACACCTGTGCACACATGCACACCGGACACTCCCACACCAATCCAACACGAAGAACATACTCAGTGCTATGACGTAGGCGACAGACATACCCACGGACGTGCATCTTTATTATTTTCCACATAGGCTCTCAAAATGCAGAAACGCAAGACGCATAATGAACTTATCTAAAAAGGCTTGCTCACGCTTCTTCTAAGAACCATGTACCATAATGAAGAATATAACAGAGACACGATACTGAGGATAGAGCAATATGATACCGTAACCTAAAGCGCTCTGCATCAAACGGTTCCACCTATGCACCAGGCCCAAGTAGGCCGCGAGCAAAAGCTTCCATGAACATTGAATGAGCAAGAGCTCGGTTGCTGACCCTGCAGAATGAGCCCGGCGAAAGCACACCACCAAGGGAATGAAGTTGCAATCTCGCACGCTGCAAGCCGACGCCAAGGTCGCACCTGCAAGATAAACCAGGCACACAGTGGGAAAAACAATATTAATTGTGCTGAATTTTGCCTCAAACACGGTCCCACCTCACGTGACAAAGCCAAACCTGACAGGATGCCAAGCCCAGGAGGAAGGAGACGCCTGAATCCCACGTTTCAAGACACAGGCAGATACAATTAAAAGACTCATTGGACATCTGCAGCAGTGGGAGTAGTCGACCTCCCAACATATGAATAAATCCTCACATTCTTTACACCTACCCATAGTAAAACATTGTTGCAAATGACAGGTGCACCGCGAGCTGGGAACAGCGATAGTCTCAGACTGGGAGGCTCGCGAGCGGACCAATCAGAACATGGGGCTCTTATCACTGACGCCATTAACATTGACCAATCCTCAGAGGTCTTCATGTAACAATTTTCATGTATCAAATTGAAGGGACAGCCCAAGTATACCACCTGACTAACCCTCAACCACTAACACCGTTCTCTATATGTATGCTATACTAACCCTACCACTCGAGTAACCAATCCAGAGTGGAAATAGGTTTTTTGCTAAACTTTCTAAGGTGACGCAAGTAGCGCGTCATACTAAGGTAAAAAGGGCCTGCGAGCCCCACGATTGTGTGTGTGTCAGGACGAACGCGTACGATCCTTGACCCATCCCTGCCGTTTTGTCTAATAAACAGCAGAGTCACCTTGCTTCTTGCGTGTGTCTCATACTCTATCTCTTTTGGGATATACGGGAGGAGTTGGGGCCTCCCTGCCCAGAGGTCTACGGACGGCCCGGCCGACCCCGGCAGAATTTCCCCCCGACAAGTTGGAGGCACTGCTTAGATCTGTTTAAGATCTGCTTTTTTATTTTTATTTTTCCAGGTACTCCCTTTGCGAGGAGGCCCGGCGGCGCGGCCCCCTCTGCTGTTGCCCCCTTCTGAGGACTACAGGACCATCGCGGAACTGCGAGAAGACCGGACAGCGCAATCCGGATATTGGCCTTCGGGAGCCGGTTGAGAAGTATCCCGCCCGCGGTTGGCGAGTGTCCAGACGTGGTCCAGACGAGGGGAGGTGGCGAGCCGCTTGGAGGGGTGCACGCAGTTGAGCGGCCCCGCATCAAGAGAACTTGGTGAGCATGCCACGCACAACAAGCAATGTGAAATTGTGAGGGAGGGGGGAGGAATTAAATAGGGGAAGTGGGAGGTGTTGCACAGGTGCACGGCAAAGGTTTGTCAATTTAGTGTTGGCAATGAAATGAATGGTAGCCGAACGAGTGCGAGAGCAGTCGGCTACGTTACGCGGGAGAGGGAGGTGGAGCACGAAAACATCACGTGCGGCCGCTCGTAGACACTGATTGGCCTAGGTCGCGACTACGTGTAAGGGTGTGTGTGTGTGGTTTCCTATGATTTGGCAATTATTGATCAATGAGTAGATGAGGATCCCTATTGTTCGAGCAAGAAACTCGATAGGTAGATGACGTTTCCCTGTAGGCGGTAGCTAGTTAGTTGCCCAATACGGAAGATAATTGGCTGGTTAAGCCCTCCTGTCGAGGGGCGTATCACACGCGAGGCGACGCAGCGTGCGCAGTCCGATTATATTATTGATTACCTTGTTCCAGGAGTGACAGGAAGACAGCTGTGAGGTTAACGGGGGTAGATTGCAAGTGTATTTTGGACTTAAAGAATATATGAAGAACTTACCAGTAGTTCGAAGAGATCGGTGACGTCACCAGTAGGGCTTTCATAGGATATCCCGAGCATAAGGCATTTTTCTTTCTGAGAGTGGTGGGGAAGAGAACTGTGGTAAGGAGTGGAAACGGAGATAGACGGTAATGAGTTGATCGGGGAAAGGCGAAATGGGGGACGTGGCTGCGCACGGAGAACGCCGGCCACGGCAGGTGTAGAAGAGGGAGGAGGAGCAAGTGAAAATAGGACGGCAGTATAAGAACGTCACAAGGGGCACGCAGCCGCAGGGGGCTACGTGCGCCTCGGCCGCAGGGGGCCGTAAGGGTGTTGTGTAAAGGAAAAAAGAAAGAAGAAAATATACAAATGTAAATACTATATTTTAATAATTTTCCTTATCGGACTATCGCACGTCCCCAAACTTACGGGGCCAGGTAAAGATATAAGGCGGTATATTGTAAACTGATAGTGAGATAACCGCTACCAAATACGGGAAGGGTAACAAGTGGAGCACTACTATGTCACACGGGACAGGATCGGGAGGGTGGGGGAACACCCTCACTGCCCCACTACAACACATATGTACCACCCTGTCACCCCATAGGGAGAAACTGATCAAGTATAGCATAGAATGGACACAGGGGACGGACAACAAAATGATAACACCATGGCCGCCTAATGGTAGCTTCGATCCATATACCCAACATTCACTATTAAACCATCTGCATAATACATACAAGGGGAAGAAGTTGACAAACCACGTGGAGGTGTTTAACTTATGGAGGCCAAATGGAATGTTCACTGTGGGGGAAATACCGGAAGAAAAAGAGATTAAGGAGGAAGGAGAGAATGGGAAAAAGGGGAGTGAAGACCCAAAGAACACGGGGAACGGACAAGAGGGAGGAGAAAAGAATAATAACTCAAAAGAAAATGAAATAAAAAAGGAACAGAGCAACGATATACCCCTAGCAAAGGTAGTGAAAACAGAGGGAGGGGGGTTGTACCCTTTAAGGGAATTAGGAGAAATAGAAAGAGGAGAGTTAAGGGCAGCTGAGGGGTACTCGAACCCGGCATACAGCCCACCACCATATGTGGCACATAGGAAGATGCCAGCAGGGGAGGGGAGGACTGGAGAAGAACAAACTGTGGAAATAGGACATGATGAGTGGGTAGCTGAGCAGATACTATTAAAATTACGAGGTTCATTAACAGGAGAAGAGAAGGAGGTAGTAAGGAAAATAGACGAGGATAATACCAGGGAGAGTGGAATGAGAGGGGAAGAGCTGTTACGACAAAAGGAAGAGATTTTGGAGGAACGACTAGCAGAGTTAAGGGACGAGCAGAATGAACTGATCAAACAGCTCGAGAGGGAGGAAAAAGAGAGAGCTAGGAAAAGGAAAGAAGGTAAGAACGAATTGGAAAAAATAAGGGAACGAACTGAGGAGCAAAGGAGAGAAGCTGAAAGGGTAAAAGCAGCAGCAGAAAGGGTATCAAGAGCAGTGCTACGAGAGAGGAAAAGGGAAGAAGAAGAGAAAGAAAGAGAAATGGCAATGTGGAAGAAGAGATTACTATCAGAAACGACTAAGAAATACGAAGAAGGGAGGGTGATAGAGAGTATATTAGAAAGGGAGAGGGTGAGATGGGAAAGGAAGAAAGAGGATGAAAGGATATTGGAAAAGGTGAGTAGTGAAGTAATGGAGGAATTAAAAAGGAAAAAGGAGGAAATTGGTAGAGAAATGGAGGAGAGAAATGAAGGGGAAAGAGAAGATAGGAGAAGGGAGAGTGAAGTAAGGGGGAATGTATATAGAGACACAGAAGTAGCAACAACATCAGCGCAAAGGGGAGCAGTTGGTAAAGGAGCAAAGGGAGAACCAGACCTAATAGACTTAAAAACAGTAACAATCAAGGGAAAAAAGACAGAGTGGGGGCTGCCGTTTATGAATGACTTTTGTAGTGAGGAAGAAGAAGGAATGGCGAAGGAAGGAAGAAACAGTGAAAGGGAAAGCCTAGATAAACTATACACCACCCGGACCAATACAGACTCACCATGGATCTGTAGGAGAAAGGATGAACTGGAGAGAAGTGAGGAGGAAGAGCAAGGAATAGCGGAAAGACAAACACATGAAGCCATACCGTCAGCATCACACTCTCTCCCATCCCACCCTACATGCTCAACACCCCACGCTCATTACGTACAATCAAACTTGCGCCCTTCACAAACGAACTGACACCCTATGCAGGTCGGCTTAGAGACCTCCCTAGACGCAGGCAGGAAGGACGAATACACATGCCCACATTAAATACAGGAAATTATGGAAGAAGGGGAAAAGATGGAGAAGAAAGAGTTACGAATGGAATTAACGATGTAGGAGAGAGGGAAGAAGAGGAGGGGTGTGAGGACTTGATTTTATGGGACCCAAGCGGTAAAACGAGACACAACTTAATGCCACTTCTGGAGAGGGGAGGGATTAGACCACAGTACGTCCCTTGGAAGCATACAGACAAAGAAAATATAAAGTGCAGGCTCCCATCATTAAGTGGAGGTGCGGGTAAATGGATATATGAAATGGAAAAACACACCGCAGGACAGCAACTGGCAGTGGGAGATGTAAAGGGCCTTCTAATATCGATATTAGGGGATGCAGCGGATGACATTTGGAAGAGAGCGGGATTCCCTGGGGTAACAATAGCAAACACATTGCATGATGGGGCACCATTCGCAAACTGCAGACATGCACTATGGCAGGCAATGAGGGTACAGTACCCAGACACATCAGACATAGGAGCAATTACCTCACGCAAGATGCGTGAGAACGAAGATCCTGTTGATTATATCCAGGAAATCCAAGAGAAGTGGCGCATGGAAACTAGAGAACAATGGGACAAAACACCAGCAATATTTTATCATATACTAGTACAAGGGCTCCCAGAAGGAGTTCAGAAACAACTGAAGAAAGTAGTGGGAATGGAAGCAAAAGCATGGCCAGAAATACAACTGACAATAGTGCATCATTGCAGGACATGGCAAGGAAAAATGAAACAAAAGGAAGAGGACAGGAAAACGGAAGAGGCTAAACTAGTACAGAAAAAACTTACTAAATACACAATGGAAGGGGCACTAATAACTACACCTACAACAATGACCCAAAGCCCCACACAAGTAGTGGCTGCACAAGATCCCTCCCAAATACCACCCTCACAGACTATAACACAACAGGTGCCGCCACTCCAACCATACACGACCAACATGGGAGGAGGATACTCAATGCCAGGAGCTGGGTATTATAATTACAACAGGGGAAGAGGAGGAATTATGAGAGGGAGAGGATACGGATATAACACACAACAGCAGGGGGGAGGACTTAGAAATTCCTACCCCACCGGGCAACCAGTATACCAGGACAACACAGGAAGCTTTCCATGGCAGAGTAGGGAACCACCGGTGTGTTGGAGTTGTGGATTGATAGGGCACATGTCACGCACGTGTAGAGTAAGACCAGGAACACCATCATGGAGCGAACAAGGACAACCAAGCCCCACACAGGACCACCAGGGCATACGGCAACAGCAGACGTTGCAACAGGGAAATGAACAGCAACACTAATAACACAACAACAGCCACAGACATATTCACTGCCACAACAACAGGTAGCGATAACACAGCAACTCCAAGCACAACAAACACAACTGGGTAAGGTGACGGTCCTGGGACACAACCCTTACACAGGAAATGGTCAATCGTTGTACCCTCAATAGGACAGCCCACAGACGGCCTTGGTGTGTCCCATCCTGTCGGTAACACCTAATAGTGCGGAGGAACCACGCATAGAGGTAACGATAGGTGACAAAAAATTATCATTCCTTGTTGACACCGGGGCGACCCGGTCTTGCATAAGGGAAGGTAAGTTTAAGATGTCGGGCGAAGCCATGAACACCCAAGGATTCTCTGGGGCTAGTGGGTTGGTTCCTTTTACTGATAACATTCCCTTATCTATAGGAGATTATGACATGTCAGTCCCACTTTTATATTATAGTGCCTCACCAGTAAATATACTGGGGAGAGACATAATGAACAGGTTGAATGTGACGATCTCCTTTACGGAGGACGGCATAATTTGCTCTACTCCAGGAATTAACATGCTCACAGCACGACAGATTATGCAAGCATACTGCGGACAGACAGCGATTAGGGCTGAGCCAGTAGATGGCAAACTCTTCCAGTACGGGACAGACATGGCATTTGCATGGATGCCAGGGATAGAGGGAAAGATCTGGAGGAGGCCAGCAGCCTATTTGTTCAGACCAGAAACACAAGTCAATGAACCAGAAGGAAAGGTGGTTCCAGTGGACATTGAGAGCATTATAGCAACAGCTGATTACATTGCTGTACATGCCCAACACCGAGAAGGAAGAGCATGGAGGGCATTGATAGCACTAGCAGAAGGATGTAGACTCACCCAGGTGTCAGATGAGGAGCTGTTCTCAGAAGAAAAGGAGGAAGGTGAAATGGTGTTTATGATGAGTGTGGAAATATGGCTAAGAGTGGCGTACAAACAAGTAGCACAGAAAATTGCAATGGCACTTGAGGCACCCCCATCCACCCCAGTTCCCTTCTTTGAGGAGGATATGACAAAAGTACCCACATCATTATGGACTACTAGCCCCTATGACGTGGGGTGCATAAAAAGTATAGGGGGAGTAAGGATAAAATAGAAAAAAGGTGCAATACTCCCCAGAGTGAAACAGTACCCACTATCAAAAGAGGCAGATGAGGGCATATACGAAACCATAACAGCCCTTATAGATAATGGCATATTGGTCCCCTTAGAATCACCATGTAACACGGCTGTATACCCAGTGCGTAAGGCTAGAGGGGGGTCTTGGCGCTTCATACAGGATCTCAGGCCCTTGAACAACATAGTAGAAGCAGAATACCCCATAGCCGCAAACCCGGCCACAATATTGTGTGGCATTCCAGCAGAAGCATCACGATTTACAGTGATCGACCTTAAAAATGCTTTTTTCTCAATACCATTGCACCCAGACTCACAAGATCTGACAAGCTTCACTTACAGAAACACAAAGTGGAAACACACCAGATTGCCACAAGGGTACTGCGAATCACCCTCAATTTTCGACAGAGTAATACAGATGGATTTGGGTAACATTGAAGTGGAAAGCACAGTGTTACAGTATGTCGACGACATAATAATTTGAAGTACAAACGAAAGAACATGTAGGGAGGACTCATTAAAAATGCTGACAATATTAGCTGAAAAAGCTTACAAGGTAGACATGGAAAAGTTACAGTACTGTCAAGAACAGGTACTTTACATTGGTCAGCTCATATCCCAACATGGAAGAAAGATTGCACCACAAAGAGCACAGGCCATTTCAAAAACGCCAGTGCCACAAACAGTGAGGGAACTGCAGCAGTTCCTGGGTCTGTGCAACTACTGTAGAGCACGGGTATTTGATTACAGCTCATACATAGGACCCCTGCTTGAGGCGTTAAATGAAGCTAATAAAGGGGAGAAAAAGTTGGGGTGGACAATGAAAATGAAAGAGGCTTTTGATGAACTGAAAGATGCGATATCAACTGCTCCGGTACTGGCAACCCCAGACTATGAGCGACAATTTTTTATATTTTCACATTGCGATTCAGCAGTAATGAAAGCGGTGTTGGCTCAAAAAACAAGCATGGGCTACAAACCAGTAGCATTTTACAGCGGCCACTTAGATCCTGTGATGTTAGGTCATTTCCCTTGCGAACAAGGTCTCGCCGCAGCTGCTTTTGCGGTAGAAAAAGCATCAGCAATCACCATGGGGTGCCCAACTACACTGTTTGTGGAACATGCACTATTTGCAATATTGAATAAACCTAAGTCCACCCTAACCACGCAAAGGGCATCAGGTTATGAGATCATCTTATCCAGAGCTGAACTATCAATTGTTAGATGTAGCACGGTCAACCCTGCAAGGTTCCTAGCACAAGTAATTGAGGAAGGAGATTATGCCCATGACTGTACGCAAATAACTGAAATGTACTCATGTACTAGAAAGATTGAAGAGAACGCACTAGAGGGAGGTGAGCTCCTGTTCATTGATGGGTCATCAACTATCGACCAAAGGGATGGTATAAGGAGGACTGGGACAGCAGTGGTAAAAATGATGGAGGTACCGGTGTGTGTGGCAATGAAATGTGTACAACTACCACAGCATTATTCCGTTCAAGCAGCAGAATTAATTGCACTGATTTTGGCGTTGAAGGAAAGCTTTGACAAACGAGTGACCATATATTCCGACAGCGCATATGTTAGGTCCACTGTCCACTCAGGGCTGTCGAAATGGAGAAGAAGAGGGTTTAGGAGAGCTGATGGCACTCCAGTGCAACATGCCCTCCTATTGGCCGAACTAATTGAAGCAATAAATGACCCCCAAGAATTAGCTTTGGTCAAATGCACCGCACACACCAATGGTGAAGACCACATTTCAAAAGGGAATGCAGCAGCAGACGCACATGCAAAGTATGCTGCATATTTTGGTGAGATATGGTACCCCCAGAGTCAGAGAGAGGGAGAGGGAGGGGAATGGCTAAGGAGATGTTGATAAGAGAAGGGTACACCCATCTCCCAGCCACACAGATAATGGAGCTACAAGCGGCTGCACCAATGGCAGAAAAAGAAATATGGGTAAAAAGAGGATGCACAATGTCACCAACTGACGCACTATGGCGCCAGAGTGACACTGGGAAGATTGTAATACCACTGGCACTATTGAAGACCGCCCTGAGCCAACTACACCACCCAGCCCACACAGGCAAGGAAGTAATTGCAGCACGAATTAGGGAAGACTGGTTCTGCCCCGAGTTAAATTCTCATGTGTCAAATTTTATCAGCAATTGTCTCACATGTCAACAGTTTTCGGCCGGTCACACTCTGAAGGTGATAAGAGGTACTATACCCCAGCCAGAGGGACCCTTCCGACATCGCCATATTGACTATGTTGATATGATCAACGTATGTCAAGGAAATAGGTATATGATTGTAGTAGTATGCCCATTCTCGAGGTGGATTGAAGCAGGGCCCTGTTCACACCCAGATGCATTCAGAGCAGCTAAATTCCTAGTGAGGGAGGTCTTCCCCAGGTGGGGGGTGTGCAAGGTACTGCCGTCAGATAATGGCCCACATTTCGCAAACGAAATGTTCCAGCACATCACATCCTTACTGAACATCAAGCATAAATTTGCATGTGCATACCACCCACAGGCCAACGGTGTATGTGAACGCCTGAATGGCCTATTAAAGGAGGCAATTGCAAAAATACAGCAAACAACAAAGAAGAGTTGGTTGTATTGCCTTCCACTAGCCCTATTTGAGCTAAGGAATAGACCAGGTTCCGACCACCACCTCACCCCTCACGAGGTGGTTACCGTACGTCAAATGCGCCATCCCCTAACGCCAACATCAAGAGCATTTACCGACCACGAGAGTACTGCAAATGTCCTTGGCGATGAAATGTACCAATATGTGTCTTCTTTGATTACTAGTGTAGTGTTTGTGTCTCAACAGCTTGAGCGCACGCGGGGCGGGTCTAACAGCGATCAACGAGAAGACGCGGATAAAGAATTGGAAAAGGAAAGACTGTGCAAAGTTGCTAAAGGTGACCACGTACTAATTCGCAATTTCAACAGAAAGTGGAACAGCCCACGCTTCACTGGCCCCCATCTGGTAGAAGAGGTATCAACGAGAGCAGTAAAGCTACAGGACAAATGTGCCTGGAACCACCTACACGACATAAAGATCTACAAACTCCAGACCCGCCCCAGCGCCACCGACAGGGCCACTGGAAGAACATCAACAGCGTCACCAACGGAGGAAGAGACTTCTACCACAACTAACGGCCTAAGTGTCCCCATACCCTGCCACCCCTCAGATTCTCCAGAGACAACTACTAGAAAAGAAAGGGGTGATCCCCATACCGCCCACCCCATGGTTACACGATTAAAGAGTAAAGAGACTTCCGCCAGTTGAGCCCCAAACCCTCTGCCCATTGACCCCCTACCCACTGTAGTAATAACTGAACTGAAGGACATTGTCTTGCACATATACACATGTAAACACCTGAATGTTCTCTTTCTTTTCTCTCGCACATGCAGGTACAGCGTATTATTGTACTACTAAGAAAGTAGATAACTAACCAATTCACTGCCCAGGAGTAGATGGTACCCTCAGACGATAATTACCTGGAAGTATTGTCACACCAATTTGTATATGAAATAAAAAGGCCAACGTACCTGAAAAGAAGGAGGGTACGTGTCTATTACACAGCATTCCTCTTGGCCATAGAACATTCAATGCCCCACCTCCAACCATACTTGCCTGCCCTAAGAGATAGATCGCTTAGATTGGAGTGGGAACAGCTCTTCGCCTGGGCACTGAATGACTACTTGATAGGGAGAGCTTAAAAACGACAACTAACACTAATAACAAGCATATTAAGAATTTTCAGGCGGGCAACTGTAACGTCGCAAGAATAAGCTGCCGGACTGCAGCAAGGTAAGAGCAAAATGCCGGTGAAATTAGCATCTGTAATAAAATTGATAGGGATTTTAATGATCACCGGGTTCTTGGCTGCCTCTGTATGGCAGTACAGCTATGCTATCAATATTATTGCTGTACCCAAACCTAATACACCCCCACCCTCAGCTGCAACAGGTGTTACGTCAGGTGGTACTAGTAAAATCCCACACAAGGAAAATAGAGTTAAACGCAGCACATTCTTAGATAATAAAGGTATTGACAACTACATACAAGATTCAGCACACATCTCAAACAACATATGGTACCAACACATGACCCACATAGGTAAGCAGACAACAGAAGACAGCTGCTACGTTTGCTCATTAATCCCATACGCTATGAGCGCTTCTTGAACATTTGTTGCCACGGAGATAGATGAAAAAATAGCACGATGTATAATATACCTGGCACTGTTCCAGACGAAAGGTAGATTTCAAGGGACAGTGGTGCAACTGGTGTGGAAAACACGAGATACATATCCATATGAAAACAACTTCCTCAAGACTTATTTGAGTTACCACAAGAGCAGTTTACATGCTGAAGCATTCAGATACATAACAAATGGCCCTGAAAAAGGAGAAACAAAGAAAGTTACACTCAGTACCTACCATGTGATTGGTACGCCACTGAAGTACCTGGTAAAAACGGATGTTGGGAAAGACCACTGGTGATAATAACAGGGAAGGTGTACATGAACAACAAATGGGACATAGGAGTGGTTGGCAGCAACATGGTAACAAGAGAAAATATTTCAACTATTGATGGACACAACCATAGATGTTGGATGACTTGGGTCAAGTACGTACCCATGCTCACGTGGATGGAGAAGGATGAAGACCCAATACCAATACTGCCGCTAACTGCGCCTAAGGTATGCTACCAACATAAAGGAGAAGTGGACGTAGGATACAACACCAACTGTGAAAGCGTGATGGAGTTACCTGAGGGGGGAGCAGGAACAGCAGTAGTAATGGACCATTACTGGGCCTGTGGAGACAAGGCATACCACACACTGCCCCCTCTGTGGAATGTTGTATGCACAATAGTACACGTTAATGTACCATCACTAGTGGTGCCTCAGAAACATGTGAATATGGCGAATTTCCCCAAAATGGATGAAGGAAACAAGAGGAAGAAGAGATCTGCACAGCTTCAGAAGGGGCCAGAGAACCGGAACAACGGCAACAACACTGTCCTGAATAGGAAGAAAAGACAAGGAGAACCTCTGACAGGAAATTACCTGTGGGGAAGATCGGAAACAGCACTCACTTCAATTCCGCCAGAACACAGACTATTCCGCAGAGCAGCAATGTTCTTCTCCTCAATAATACATCCGGGACTACAGGCTTACGCAAACGCAAAATGGCTCCAGACAACTAGATGGGAACTAATGATGATAATTAACTCTACAGTAAATGGATTCAACGCAATAAAAGAGGAACTGCGAGCAGTGAGGATGGTGGCATTACAGAACAGATATGTACTGGACCTCCTCACAGCAATGGAAGGAGGAGTTTGTGCTAAGATAGGACAATCGTGCTGCACATTCATCCCTGCCAACAATGCTGACAATGGTATACTGACAGAAGCAGTTTTACAATTGGCCCAGATGCACTCAAAAATGATGGATGAAGGTAAAGGTTTGAAAAAGGACGAGAGCTGGTTTTCAATATTATGGTCATGGATGCCATCTTGGCTGTCAGATGGACTGAAGATTATAGTTGGATGTACTATTTTGGCTGGAGCTACACTGATCATAATAAGATTTTGGAAGGTCCGGAAGGCACGCACCACAGACGAGATGATCGAAATGGTTGGTATGCACCTCTGGATGCCAACAGATGACAGCAAACACACAGACACAATCATAAAAGAGAGAGAAAAGTTGCGCAACCAGATCATCACCAACCACCTGGACCCACCATCTGTGAAGCTCGAAAACCCAAGAAACCCAAGGAGCTACATAGGGAAATGGGTATACTGCACTCCTGGAGGAACCTGTGCATATATGTATTGGTCATTTGAAGACCATGTTAACCACTATGGACATTTGGGAGGAATAACTAAAATATGGAGAGTAAGAGGAGATAAAGAAAAGGATTTGTTTGTGGTCGACAAGTCGACCAGAGGGGGGACTGAAGTGGGAGAATGGAAGAACAGGCTCCCGCCCTTCCCCTCTCGCGCTTGGCCTAGAGGATCACGGCCTAGACACCCGCCACGAGAGGAGTTTGCCTATCTACCAGACGACCAAATACCCTGGTACAGGAACATACGGATGTGCCCACCTACCTGCCCAGCAGCCCGCCCTGTCCATGCCGACCCCTGCGGCATGGATCAACTCGACTAAACCTACACGTCGTTAGAGATGCCATGACGACCTAGCCAACGGTCAGCACACCTGTGCACACATGCACACCGGACACTCCCACACCAATCCAACACGAAGAACATACTCACCCTCAACCACTAACACCGTTCTCTATATGTATGCTATACTAACTCTACCACTCGAGTAACCAATCCAGAGTGGAAATAGGTTTTTTGCTAAACTTTCTAAGGTGACGCAAGTAGCGCGTCATACTAAGGTAAAAAGGGCCTGCGAGCCCCACGATTGTGTGTGTGTCAGGACGGACGCGTACGATCCTTGACCCATCCCTGCCGTTTTGTCTAATAAACATCAGAGTCACCTTGCTTCTTGCGTGTGTCTCATACTCTATCTCTTTTGGGATATACGGGAGGAGTTGGGGCCTCCCTGCCCGGAGGTCTACGGACGGCCCGGCCGACCCCGGCAGAATTTCCCCCCGACAGTACCCTGGTGGAATCGCGTGTGATACTTCCCACGAACCCCTGTTATACACGTTCCCCGCTTGGCGTTTGCTGTTTGTCAGCCCTGTGAACTGGTCCAGGGTTAGCGCAGCCCTTTGCGATTATTTGGGGATTTTGAAGGCTTTTCCTTGCGCGAGGGCGTTCTTGGGGGCGTAACTGGCGCTGCTGCAGGGTCGCTGCGCCACGGCTGGTTTTGGATGCGAAAATCCATGAATACGCTGTGCGCGGAAATCGATTTTAGCGCACGCGGCTGGCGCAGACATTCGCACGGGCATGCTGTGCGCCAGTCGCGTGCCCCACTTTTATGCGATTTTCTATGAATTACCCTGTGTGTTTTTTCAAATGTTATAGTGTGCATTCTGTTGCATTTATAAGCATGATAACTGTGAGCACAAACTCCATGGAATTTAACCTCGAAATGGATGTTTGTAATTTCTAACTGAAGCATAATATTCATCAAAGTCTAGATTTAAAGTATTGTTAAATAAACTAGTGTATATAATAATCAACATTGGGTAACTATTTGTGAGAGAATAGTTTGATATCATCTTTTTCTCTATCTAATTTGAAAGCATTTTGACCATTATGTGCCCATTTAAAGGTGTCTGGCAGGCTTATTTTAGATGGGGTGGCGTCAGAAATAGAGGCGGTAATGCAACGTGTAATGCTTTTACTGCACCATTTCCAGCTCTGCCCCATTTTTTAGCACTGCTAGGGTGGTGGGGCAGCACACATTGGAGGCGTGATCTCCGCCATCCTGTCCTCTTCCGCCTTGCCAGTGCATCTTTGCTTAGTTCTGCATGAGATTTCCAGGCAGGCATGACATGATTTCTAAAGAATCCATTTCGATTTAACACCTGCGATAAAGCAAGTATAATTCATCCTAAGCCATTAAAATGCTGTATTCAAAGCCTCATTTGCAGGCAGAATTACTTGTTGTGCACGACAGATCATTAAAAGCAAAGAGCAAATGTGATTACACCTGGTTTTACTCGTTTCTTTTACCTTATGCCTTGTACGTTTTAAAATGTGCATTTCATGCGCTGAGCTGTTTCATCATTAATCTGTATGTCTTTTCTTATCATATGAGCAGTGTCTCAATGGCATAAACTATTGAGAATGAGGTTTCCATTTGCATTCTATTTAGAGATATTTCGATGCTTGAATGTTCATGTAACAAAAAAAGTAAAGCTGCAGCTAAATTTTTACAATATGCAGTTGTAAAATCTTTCGTGATGCATGCTCATATCTAGTACATCTGTAAAATGAGCAAAGTATATTGTAGTGGCATATACATATGTGTTATCATATAATCACATTGTTTCTCATTTTTACATTAGTTTATTAGATCAATTTGTGCAGGACCATTCGGTGTGAACGTGGGATTTGCAGTTAGTGTGGTGTCTTTATAGTAAGAGTTGTTAAATTGTTCATGCTCTTATTATAAGAGGATGTGACTTCTGAAACCTTTGTTCACCTCTTTCAAATTCAGTATCCAAAAGTCCATCTGTTGTCACAAGGTCATTTATCATTCCCATCCTCAAGGATGGTGTGCTATTCATTATGCTCTAATGAATCTTATTTCATTGTCACCCACAGGTTCATGAATATCATGACATGGTACAGCTAGTGGTTGCCTTTTATCAGTATACGGTATGCCAGGCATTGTTTATTGCATTCACCTCTTCAGTTTCCTGTACAAGATGGTTGCAAATGCAAAGTATTTTGCAGTATGAAACAGGCATGGTATCAAGAGATCACACAGACAACAGATTTCAAATACAACAGTCAAATCTTTATTAAGTATCAGGATGGTGTAAGGCCAATCTTGCCCTATAACTATGGTGGGACTTTCACTACTTAAGGAAACTAAGGAAAGTCTACGTCCTTAAGTCCAAATCAAAAGTCTGTCTGTGTCAAAACCTATGCTTGCACTCGCGTCTAATACAAAACATAGGGCCTCATTATAACTCACCCGGTATGGAAACAACCGTGGCGGTAAACCCGCCGCCACTGTTGTTTCCATGCCGGGCAATCACAACTCCTGCAGGCGGAGGCGTCAAACCCGCCAGGTCTGACCTGGCGGGTTTAACACCGCCCGCCTGCAGGTGGACGAGGAAACACTGGCACCATCACGAGATGGTGCCAGTGTTTCCATGATCCCCATCCCCATTGAGTCCTAAGGGACTCAATGGGAATGGGGATTAATACCGTTCCACCTCTGGAATTCCCGGGACACCGGGGTTGTAATGCCCCGGCAATTCCGGGAGTCACAGAGGTGGAATGGTAATACGAGTCCGGCGGTAACCAGGCGGTTTTACCGCCCCGGTTACCGCCGGACTCGTAAAGAGGCCCATAGTGTAGGGATATTCAGAATTAACTAAACAGTGTACAAAATAAAATATGTAGTGGCTTCTAGCTGCCTTCCCCAAGTTCAGGATACAGTTCCCACAATTGTTTGCTCCAAATATTCCACCAGGACTTGGGTTTCTCTTCCCCAAGTTCAAAGGAACTTGGTTTAAATACACAATGTTCAACAGGGTTCACACTATTCCAAAAGCAGCTCTGGGTTCCCTTCCACAGGCTTGTAGTACTCGTTCACAAAAAACAGTATGACAATGTTCAACAGGATTTTAGGGTTCCCTTCCTCTAGCTTAAAACACTGATGCACTAAACAGTTCCACAATGTTCCACTGGAGGTTTCTCTTCTCCAAACTTAAAACATTGGTTCACCAAACAGTTCCATAATATTCAACTCTTTCTTGCTCTAACGTTGCTTTAACAATTCTCCTGGATTTGTTGGGGATCTCTGCTCTAGGTGCAGTTGAATGACCGCATGGTCCACTCATTTCAGGTCTCGGAGCCAGTTGCTCTTGCCCAAGCTTTCTGTCATCTTTACCTGGGTTTGTTTGGCTGTTCGTGATTAGTTTAAAGATTACAAAGTTAATAGGTTGTTCATCTACCTTCTTTGGCATCTCTTTTACTCTCTTGCCCAATTTCCACTTTGTCAGCTTTCACTAATAGCCTTTTCTTCCATTTGTTCCATTTTAGCTTTGCCAGTTCGACATTTTGCTCACACTTTACTGCTCCTCCTCTGCTGCTCACTAACAGCTTTCATAGCACTGGCAGCTCATATTACTTTCCAATTGTCAATAATTGTTCAGAGACCTTTGAAAACCTATACATTTCTCGTAGGTGACCACTCACATACATAGTTTCTAGATAATCCATTATTAGCAGCACATTTGTTTGTTTCTTCATTACGCTTTGAGAACATGCCGGCTGCATTCAACCACTCTGATACAACGTAGCTCAGCAACCCTCATATGCGCACTGGGTTCCTTGCACTCTGTGACACTCACCAGGTTGCATTGCTGTTCACTTTAGTTTCTTTGCACACATTACTTCTTATACTTGAGGCAGTGTCTCATATCCTGCCCCTCAGGCACTCCTAGGTTGGTTTCTCTACTCAGGAGAACAAGCAGTGTACTGGCATAATGAAGGAACCGGCACACTACACAGCTCCCTTCTCCCAACACTGCTGGATCCCTGGAGACATGGCTCCCTCGCCACGCTTTCACATTCTGCTTCACCTTGCAGTCTTTCAGCATCTCAGCATTCTGTTCTCCATTGGTTAATCATGGGTTGCAAAGGCCTTCCTGCTGCTCTCTCCCTTAGCTTACTTGTGCTCCACCTTTTCTGCACCTGAGTCCTATGAAGGGGTTTCAGGTGTGATTACTTGGCCTGGTTTGCCTGACTCCATTTAAACCAATTACTGACTTTCAGGCTTGTATTCTTCAAGATCCCAGTTCTTCATCCCAGTACTATAGTGGTGTTTCATATAGGAAGTATGCATTACCCTTTGAGGGTTCTTTCTCTTCTCAGTACTTATTGTGAATTCATGGGTATAATAAGACATGAACAGTAACATCCTATAAAGGCTGAGGGAGGTTATGTTAGGTCAGTATTAGGAAAGGGGGGATACCATACCTCGCCCTCTGGCACCCTCACCCGAACCCCCAAAGAACCTCCACTCAGGTGATCCTCCCTCACTTGTCCGCCCCTAGGGTTGGGATCCTAAAGTGATGGCACTCCCCTGGCCACCGGAGCCGAAGATCCCCAGGGATTAGTTGTGAGAGGGCCTTCAGGTTTCTCTCAGAAGCCTGTGTGACATGTTTCTGATATTCTTGTTGTCAATTAAATGTATATTTATTTTTGGTTTTGATCATTCAAAATTTGCGAATGACCCAATATCATTTTTTTAAAAAATTAAAATGGTTATACTACGTACGGTACTTTTACATACTAACAAAGGAGCAAATCCAATCACGATAAAATAAAAGGATCTGTGTGATGTGTTTCAGTTAATTTGATCGTGGTGGAATTGATCACATTTTCTTTTTCTTCGTTGGTAGTTTGTACTGCAAATATATGCATGGGGAGATCCCTGCTAGGCCCCACTGCAAGCCCCCCATAGTATGACCCTAAACCCACCCCCCATAAATATTTGCTGCAAAAACAGTCACACAAAAATTCAATCAAATCCACCACGATCAAATCAGCTATAGTCAAATTGGGTTATACCAAATAAAATACACACACAATAAGAATAAAAATAACAATGAACAAAGAAAAGGAGAAGGATATCTAATCCTGACCAATTCAGTCATTTTGCACATATCAATGTATTTGCCCATCGTACATATATGTTCCACGATAATGCAACTCAGAATTTGATTTTAGGCAATGCAAAGCAAAAAACAAGGCATCACTTTATGACTTCCAATTGTATGCAAAACTAAAGGAGAAGTGAGAAATAGAAACCACACTATCTAGTTTCAGGTGACCTTATCTAAGTCTGCTTGTGCTCGAGTCATCAACTAGACAATTCTATCAAAAATGAAGACCAGAAATGTTGCCAATGCTAGCATGAGCAACAAATGGGCAGTCGTCATAAGCCTATGCCATAGGTCTGCAGCTATGATCTCGGCAGGGGAATTAGTAAAAGATTCAAAGGCTATAATCCTCCTGTCCAGCAACCTTGGCCAAAACAGCAACAGATGCTATAATGACTCTGTTTCCTATCCACACAATATGCACAATCGTAATTCCATAGGAATACTCGATTTGGGCCCCATTACCTCTAATATCGGTAGACAGTTGATTCTAAATCTAAAGTACCAATCTCTAAATTTTGCTAAGCGAAATTTGTTCAATACAATCTAACGTCCACAGTAGGCAGGTACTATAATTCTTGCTCACTATACCATTTTAAGCATTCTAGATCTTGCATGTCGACTATGTTGTCCTACCTTTTAACCTTCCTTTCGTAGGAAAGGATTATGTCCCTTATCCATGATAATGTTCAAGTAATAGTCAATGTGAGGTTTCTCTGCTCTTAATATTTTGAAGATCAGGGAGAGGTTATGCTTCATCAACTGAGCCCACCAAGAAACCAGCCCAGCTCTAATCTGATCAAGCTCAACGGCACTAAGAGTGGAAGACCCACAACTCTTTTCAAAATCCTTCTCTCCAGGATGTCAAAAACATCCTGTTCCTGTAGTTCATCAATTCACAAACATACAGCACGTTCACTGATATCTTTTACCTGAAAAACTCAACTAGGGGTAGCAGTGAGAATACACATAGGCTATTTTTGACTGCCTTTAATAGTGAGAGACACACTCCAATGTTCTCTTTCATCTTTGTTCCCTCAATTATCTTTTTCTGTTTATAGGAAATGGAAAAGCCCAAATATCATATAACCCAATTTCTGAATTTGTATAAAATATCTATTTTTGCAGAAAACTAGATTTCTGTTACTGTTTCAAGTTTTGGCATATGGCTTGGACTGAGGTCATTTTTTATGATTTGTGCATTTGCCTATGGCAACTCAGGTTTGCCACTAATGTATTCTGGTAGTTATTTTTCATTAGATTGAATATACCTCTGTTATTACCACCTTATTTTGGAATATACCACACTTATTTTAAATTCAACTTCATCATTTTCATGCTTTATCGGGATTAGCTGTGTTTGTTGTGATGTATTCTGTGCATTCAGTGATCCTATATTTATAATTGCTAGCCTGTAGCTTTTATTCATACATAGCGGTCTTTGATGAAATGTCTACTGCTCTTCAAGAGTAAGATCAGGAGCAGTGTCTAAACTGCCTATTCAGCACTTGCACTACTACAAACCAGCAGTAATCCCAATCATAAAGGTGAACAAGGAATAGGTGAAGTAGGCACAGTCAAGCGATATAGCTCCTTTGCCTTTTGTGATGATGAGGGCAGGCTACACTCTTAACAGGGTTGTGAAGGTGATAACAGTAGCAACCCAAACAGCAGTACCATAACAGTCAAAAATAAAAGAATGTCCAATAAAGGTTTGATGAAAGTATATATAATTTAATTAAACACACCAATATGCAATAATACATGACTATAACATGAGTAGCATCCCCACCCCCACATTCCTGCGGAAAGAACACAGAGAATGTATCTAAAAAGAATTCTGGGCATTATAGCATCAGAGAATATGGGAAAGCAAGACATTACAAAAATCACTAAAAACAATGCCTTTGTAGAAAAAGGGGCAATTGGATATTTTATTAGTCTCTGGGGTCTCAAATGTGGAAAAGGATGGCTGTCTCTCACAAAGGTACAAGTCTTTTCATTGGTGATTGGTGGTTTGACAATGTCCAACCATGCTTCTCAGCACTGTGCGCATGGGTGAAGCCAGGATTGAATGCAGCAGGATTGATTGAGGCAGCGATTTGCATGAAGTCCATGATTAAGCGCCATGAAGTTAAATGCAGCATTTCAGTAGTACGGTTTGATGCTGCCACCTGGGTCAGTTCCACACTCGAGTTTGGGTCAATGGCAAAGAAGCTGGCGGTTCGATGCTAGATTCCTGTTTGAGCCAGAGTAGATGAGGCACTATGCAAACTGGTTTGATGCAGCAACAAAGCAGTTCTAGTTCTGAAGACAGGGGCAAAGTCAGCACTGCGGTTCATGATGGTTCAAAGGCTTTCAAACAAAATTGACTAGTGTATATGGATGATTCGGAGTGGCAGAATACATGAATCCAGCTGCTTAGCTTCTTGTGGGGTTGTGAGTCCCAGTGAGACACAATCCAGGGGCAAAGGGACAAGAATATTCCTTTTCCTCTTCACTCCCATTCCGGAGAGGGTAGTTGGTACCTGCAGGATTTCTGGGTACTGGTTCAACTGGCAGAGAGTCTGGGTCTTGGTACTGCATAGTCACTCCAATTTTACCAGGGGGTGATTAGGGGACATCGACTTTTGTTTCTGTCTTCCTTGGAACACCCACCTTCACACGACTGGAGGCCTTTTGGTATGCAACACCCAAGTGTGAGTGAGGCCCTTTTTTTTATTCGGGGGTGTGATTCATTGATGCTTTGTTCCCAGGAGTCCTACAGATGGGATTTTGCTGGTCTCTGGAGGTGCTATCCAAACTCCCAAAGGATCAAACACATCTCATCCTTACTACTGCATATTGTCATACTGGCTGAGCAGAGACACACAGTCTGGTTACATTCCAAATATGCGTGTCAGACTTGGTAGATCGGGCCTGCTCTCAAATCCAATCAGGATAGCTAGAGGGGTACGACAAGGTTGTTTATTAGCCCCTCTGCTCTTTATTCTTTTCATGGCAGATCTGGCTAATTGTCTGCAGGATATTGGCTTAACATCTCCAACTATTGACAATGCAAAAGTAAATTGGTTAGCCTATGCGGATGACTTGGCAGTCCTGGACTACTCTCAAGTGGGGCTGCAACGTCTGTTGTCCGCATTGGAATCTTATGCAAGGATCAATAATTTAAACATTAACCCCACACAATCCAAGATCTTATTATTCAAGAGACCAAATAAAATAGTGAAAAACTTTGTTTGGAACTTGGATCGGTCTCCAGTAGAGGTTGTCTCTGAATTAACTTATCTGGGAGCCACATTAAGATCTTCTCCAACAAAGAGTAGCCTGTTGTTATCTATTGGTCTAAAGCTAGTGAAATTAGGTGCACAGATGAAAACAATCAATTTCAAGTTTGGCAAATGTTCTATTTTTCCCCTCCTAGGATTCTATATAGGAAAGGTAGTTCCCATAATTTTATATCGTTTGGACTACAACTGTGTAGCTTTGGAGATAGACTGGGATATAATAGAAGCAAGGATATGGAAACGTACCTTGGCTCTGCCAGACTGTGCACCTATTGTTTGCCTGCGATATGAACTTGGTCTTTCATCACTTAGATCATGGCTCGAATGGAAGTGGTTGGCTCTTCACAGATTAATCTTAGAACCTCCAAAGAACTCCCTCTTTGAGGAAAGATCTATAGAATTGCAATTGAGGAATAATGGTTTCCTGCATTGATTTGGGCACAAATGTCTGGAAATATTGTCTGGCTGCGATTGTGATGTTGAATTGCTTCTTCAGAATCCACTAAAGGTGAACGAAAAACTGAAAGTGAGTTACTGGATAGGCACGATTGATAATATGTGAAAAGCAAAATATCAGCCTCTCTGACAATTTTGGATGAACAACTTTAATTTGTGCTGGCCTATCTAAAGAAGTCTCCTAGCCCTTGGTTTAGATCTTCTTTTCTGAGATTTCGCTTAAATCTACTTCCTACTCGAGAAATTCTAGCCACTAGAGATAAGGAAGCGGGGACTCTTCCAATATTTGACAGGTGCCTCAGTAACAAAGTCCAGACTATTAAACATCTATTATCCAATTGTCTTGGGACTTGGAGTATTAGGACTGAACACTTTAACAGATTTGTTCACGATGAGTCTAGTCTTAGTACTGATGAACTTTGGGCGAGATTGTCTTCTGGTAATGAGATGACTCTTTCGGTTGAGGTGGGAAGAGTTCTAAAGGATCTAGAGTTAATAACAGACCAAATTGTTTGACTTGCAATAATGTATGTTTTGTTTATTATGTTATTCAGCTGTATAGTGAAGAAAAATATTGTTTTTTTTAATATGTTATATTTCTGTGTTTTGTCTTGTTTAAAAGTACTAAAAGTCAACTTTTGGCTGCCACACAATAAATAAATAAAAAAAAAAAACATTCCACATAGCTGCCCCAAGCTCACTGTTTTGACATGTACATGATACAAATTGGATGTAGCTGTAATAATGGTGTGAACTATCAGTCACCATACCAAAACCCAGGTATGGCATATTATTAGAGATTACCCTGCAACCAGTCAGACTGTTAATCATAATTATTATGACTTTGAAACATAGGTAAATATGTGAATGCAACCTCTGCCTGCTGTGAATTTGCTATCAAGCAGGGCATCTGCAACCTTTTAACATGTGTTGTATCACTGCAGATCAAGAGCTGAAGATCATCACAAGATGGATGCAGCTGGGCACAGATGTGCTCTATGCTTCTGGCATGGAGGTTTCTGAAATGGGGATCTGTTTAGCAGACTTCACCTTGCTAATTCACCAAGTGGTACATGTTATATTAATTTGGGAAGCTATGCATTTATTGCATGAACTATTGAATTCACTCGTGCTTTCTTTGTATTGCTTAGCAATTTATCTGCTTTCACAGATTGTGTACACCGTAGCAGACCATGGTCATTCTGTCAGAGATGAGTGTGGATCATATATTATAATGGTCAGTTCAAGCCTTCCTCTATTGTTTAATTTATTGCCCATTATCTGTCTGTGGCCCTCATTACGACCCTGGCGGAAAGCGACTGACCGGAGCGCCACAGCGTAAATAGCGTTTCCGCCATTGCACGAAGGAGCAAAGTGCGGCCCATTCCGACCCATCGGGCACGAGCACCACGGCATGGCGGAAGTGCAAAGTCCGCGATGGCGGAAATGACCCCAAAACGGCCCACACCGCCACCGTACGGCGCCCCAGGTGCAATACCGCCACCCCTCTTAGCGGTCACCGCAGTGTGCGCCTACCGGAAAACATGGGCCCGGAACGGGAAACATCCCGGCGTACACCTATAAATACACTAAAACCACACAACCACTAAAATCACTACCCTGAAACACACCCCAACCCGTCAACCACCCTAGCGAAACCAAGAAAAATGGGAAAAGTAGCGAAGAAAGCGTGCGACCGCAAGCGGCAGGTCCACTTCTCCCGTGAGGAACTCACCGTGCTAACAGAGACCCTCCAGGAGAATGCTGCCGTCGTCTTCTCCACGCAAATGACCAGGACGGCACTTGCAAACAAGAAGGCCATATGGGCTCTGGTGGCACAGCGGGTAAGTGCGGTGGGGACCGCACCCCGCACCCCACAGCAATGCCGCAAGCGATGGGACGACCTGCGGATACGCGTCCGCAGCATACTCTCTGCCAACCGCAACATTGCCACAGCCACCGGGGGAGGTCCTGAATCACCCATCAAGTTGACCCCCTGGGAAGAAATCTGTGCCTCCACCATCGGAATGGAGAGCATAGAGGGAGTCGGAGGGATGGAGAAAGGAGTGCAGACATCCGAAGATACAGGTAGGTGGGCCAGGAAAAACTATGCCAAATCCACACAGTCCATCCATGTGAAGTACCATGCGTCCACATAGTGCAACAGAAACACATGTCCAGGAGAACGTCCACACACATCGGCCTGATAGCGCACGTTAAAACCCACAATAAATACATAAATAATTAAAAACCCCTAATACACGCACTACACGTGCAGCAGGCACACCCTAACTGCAGGCTGCCAAACAACTGCACCCTCACTCCACACACAAATCAAAGCACCTCCAAGGGCCCGGCCCAAATCACCCTCAGGTACCACCCCAATGCATGTGACACAATGCAATTCCAATTCCCACAGACCCACCAATAACCCTCGCCCTCCTCTACTCCACCACAGGGTCCGATCCAAGCGACGAGCTACAGGACACCCCTACCAGCACACCTGCAAAGAGGGCCAAGACCAACGGCCAGAGACCCTCCACCTCAGCTGCACGCATCAAGACACGGCAGCAGCACAAATCAGGTGCCAGCACAGAGGAGGGAACATCAACAGGCACCCCAGCAGCCAGCATGCCCACAACACCACCACCACAGGTCCCCCCAATGGATGCCACAGAAGGCACTGCCTCCGGTGGCAGCAGCACCATAGGTGACACCCCATTGATGGCAGCATGCTCCGACACAGAAAACGGGGATGCCGAAGTCAGATCCATCCATGACCTGTCCCAATACCCCTGTCTGTCCCATCCCGTACAACATGAGGATACCACGCAGGGGCACCCACAAGACGACGACTGGCCATCCCCCACAAGCCCTGTGGCAATGCAACATGAGGACAACAGCCCCTCCGTGACACCCCCGCAAATGGCCTGGCCCAGCAGAGGCAACAGTCCCTCGACCAGTTGATCGAACAACAGCAGCAACTGGCCACGCTCCTCAAGGACCATGCTGATGAATGTGGGGGCACTAAGGCAGACATAGAAACATCAACTGAGACACTTAGGGCACAAATCGAGAGTAGCACCGAGAGCCTGAGAGTCCAAATGGAGAGAAGCACCGAGAGCCTCAGGGGGGAACTGCATGCGACGGCCAAGGACGTATGTGCCGAACTTGCCGCAGAGCGCCGTGTGCTCACTGAGCTCTCGCAAACCCTTAGGGACATGCATGGACGTGAGCAGGCAGACACATCATCCGTTGCAAGCTCCGTCCAGGGCAGCCCCCAACGTAGATCTGGAAGGAACCTGCGCTCCACAGGCAGGGGTGCCCCTGATACCCGCAGAGGGGGCCTGCAATAGCGACAGCCCACTGACAATGAGCATCTTTGGACACTGGTGTTCGGGGGGGAGGTAGGGGGGTGGAGGGGGTGTGTAGGGCTCACTTGGGTGGCGGGTCGATAGGGTGTTCAACATGACATCACATATGCCATAAAAAGTGCACGATCAACCAATGAGATGTGTGGACATTGATCTTTGTGTACTAGGCCATCATAGGCGTGCAGTCCATATTGTGCATGTCCCAGACACACGCAGTGCCACGAGTCCCGTGTCCATGTATCAGCCACCAGGCGTGAGTGCTAGAAGCATACATCAATGAGATGCTGACGAATGTCACGGGCCTCCGGTGCCTCGCAGACTCCATGAGGTGCTGCCACATCCCCACCCTCATCATGACCATCATCAGGTGCTTGCAGTTCTGCGTCAGGGGGCATGGGCACATTTCTACGTACGCACATGTTGTGGAGCATGACACATGCCATCACCATCTTTGCAACCTTCTCATGGCGGTACAGGAGTGCCCCGCCAGACCTGCTGAGGCAGCGGAAACGGCCCTTCAGTAGGCCGAATGCCTGTTCTATGACTACACGGGTACGTGAGTGGGCATGGTTGTAGTCCTCCTCATGCTGGTCCCGTGGGTTCCGGACTGGTGTGAGGAGCCATCTCTTCAGTGGATATCCAGCATCTCCTGTATGTGGACGAGAAACGTATGATGTGGAATGCCATTGATACGTACGCACACCCCCCCCCTTCCTGCCAGGTCATTGCCAATTCACATACCCCACATCATCATGCATGTAATGAGACTCACCGAGTAGCCAGGATCTGTTCCCTGCGTGTCGCTCCATGTAGCGTGGTATTGTAGAGTTCCTCAAGACCATAGAATCATGGGTTGATCCAGGGAATCGGGCACAACAATGTGTAATGATCCTGTTGGAGTCACACACCATTTGCACATTCAGGGAATGAAATTGTTTTCGGTTGCGGTACTGGGCCTCCATGGCATGTGGGACGACCAATTCCACATGGGTGCAGTCGATGGCACCAATGCAACCCGGTATGCCGCCAAGTGCATGGAATCCCACTTTCGTGTTTGTAATTTCCTGCTCCGAGCGTGGTAGGCAGATGTAGTCGTCTGCGTGCTGCAGGAGGGCATCGAGCACTTGCAATAGTGTCCGTGAGAACAGTGGCTGAGAAATGCCATGCAACTGTCCGACTGTGTGCTGGTAGGTGCCTGTGGCCAGGAAGTGTAGTACAGACACCACCTTCAGTAGGGGTGGGATGGCGGTTGGGCTATCTATCATGCTGACAAGGTCAGCCTGTGTCATGTCCACAATGGCGGCTATGGTGTCCCGGTCCAAACGGTAGAGGGTGTGGATCTGCTCATCAGTGAGGTTGAACGGATGTGCTCGGAGGCGTGGGATTGCGGGCTGCCTGCGTGGTGGTAGTGGCTGTGCTGGTGGGCCTTGCTGGCCCTGCCTTGCCCTCCTCCTCCTCCTGCGTCTCCTCCGTGCGGCCGGTTGTAGTTGGTGTTCGTCTTCCTCTTGGAGTTGGAGCACTTGCAGCGCTATCAGGTCCCCCAGGGCCAACATCGCGAGTCCTGCCGGTAGCATTTCGGTGTGGTTGTGGGAGGAGACTGGCTGTGCAATTCATGTGTTTTCAGGCTGTATGGCCTCCACCTGTGGTGATTCATTCCACCTGTGCAAACTGCTCTCCCCTTTGGCCGAGCACGTCACGCGCACAACGCTGCAATTCGGGGAATGGTATCTTGCTATTGCTATCATGTATTTGTACCCGATGGGCGTGTTGGATTGGTTGTTATGTTCATTCGGCTATGGTCCCATTGTTTCCCATTCCATCTGTGCAGTCGCGAACAGACTTGTGAAGGGTCAGTGGAACGTAGTACTCGAGTAACGGTGGGCCCTCATGCATCACTGTACCGAGTTGCAACGACGGGCGGGGCGTCCCATTCGTGGGTGAAGGCAGTTGCCATTTTCACACACAGCCGCACTCGATGGAATAATTAGGGATTTCAAACGGCCACAGATGCCTTTTCGACGTGATGTTGCAAATGAGGAATTCGAAGGGCGGCGCTTTCGGTTATCAGCTGGCGGCGAGGAGATGCCCACAGGTCTGACTGCAAATATAACGTTCTATTGTTCAATGTCCTTGAGACAGGGCCCATGGCGAGGGAGCAATGATTGGTATGAATAGTTTGGGATGCGCATTAGCTACGTGGGCGATGAGGCCGGCCGTTCCAAAATACATGTTACTTCACGACACTGGAAATACGGGCTGGGGCACTGTGGATTTTGCAGGCTGCATAACGCACAGACTCAATGGATGTTTCTAATGTCATGTGAGTAATTATTCAGGCGTTTTGATCCCGGGATGAGGGAATGATGAATGGATGCATGGGCAGGTGATTTGATACAGAGTTTGCCATGTACAGGGCTTCTTGGGATCTATCCGCCTCCCCTACGCTATGTGATGCAGGCCTGCCATAGTGGGACCATCGTCGATCTGGCCTTGTTGAGCCCTCCCTGTCTCGAGGCGCCCTCAGACACTTGTGTCCATGCACGTTGACATTCCCATCTGATGGATTCTGTTTTGACAGACGCATGCACAGGTACACTCGTTAGTGATGGTGTTTGCACCTCGATATAGATGGTTATGAGTCGCAAGTGGTTTTGGGGTGGTGATGATCCTTTTGAGTGGGCTAGCATGCATATGGCTGTGGATTTCGTGTGATCATTGAAGTGAGTTGTTCGAATGTAGTTCTGATGGCCATTCTGTTCTTTTTCTTTTCTTCTGGTTGACAGGTATCTCCTCCCCTTTTGCCACTGCCATCTGTATGCCACTCCTGCAGATGGATTTTACTCCCGACACCTGCTGCTTCGTGTTAATCGGTGGAGCAGCATTACGATCTTATGGGACGATCGCCAATGGCCCACATGCCCTTACGCAGTACTGGTGTCTCGGAGCAACATTTCGGCCTTTCAGCTGGACTAGTGCCTCCCCATTGGGACAGCCCTGCGGTTCTGTGCGCTTCCATGTTGCCTTTTCGTACGTGAATGTGGCTCTGTGTACCATGGGGGTACAGGGCGACACACAAGTAGTGGCTGGTCATTTCTTGCGGATGCAGCCCACAATGGTGATTAGTGTTTTGGAGTTCATGGCCTGATGGCTGTATGGGCTTGGTGTCTTTGATGTGCATAAATTGCTATTCTGATTTGGCCCGTGTAGCGTTTTTCTTTGCAAGTGATGTGGCATATGCCTATTTGGGGGGCGATGTATTGTGAGGAGATCTGCATTGGGTTCCAGCTTCGGGGTTTAGTTGCGTGGTACTGTACTGGGCGCGTTTGCCTACTGAGCCCGTGAGGTCAGGGATGGGGGCTGCCTATATGACAGTTTGAATGTTGTCATGCTCAGGGGCGGGGGATTGGGTTTTGTGTAACAGATGCCGGTCAGCCAGGTGGACTGGTGGAATGATGTGATTTTCGGAATGTTGCTGGGCACAGGTGCCTGTGTTTGCGTGCGTTTCTTGGTGGGGGACTGTGGTCATGTCCATTGGGATGGCTTCTGTATTCGTGCCATCTGTGACCTGCAGCTCCCATTGGCCCCTCTTGTGTTGCTTTTGTTCGTTGGCATGCATGGGTGCTTTGTACATTTCAATGGTTGCATTGTGACTTCATTGCACCTACAGGGAGTTGTACTTTGTGGGCAGGGAGCGGTGTACAGGCACTCAGTGGGGCCGTTTACGGTTGATTCGCGATGCCGTACTTCTCGCCATGGCGGAATGGTACATTCCGCCATGCCTGATGGCGTTAGGTACATGTCCGCTAGGGTCGGAATTGGCGTACCGTTGCAACATGGTGGTGTTTGCGGTTTGGCATGGCACGCGCGCGCGTGCTTGGTGCAGTTAGCGTTGGCGTTCACTACGGTGTCGCTAATGGCTTCGTACTTTGCGGTGACGGGTCATAGTCGCACCGAGCGCTATTCGATGGCGGTATTGCATTTCCGCCATCGTTTTTCGATTTCCGCCAGGGTCGTAATGAGGGCCTGTATGTTTTATGACCCCCTCAGTAACATAACTATTGTGCATTTGTTCAAATGATCAGGTACATTCTGCCAAGTGTGATTTTAAAGTAGTGGCACTCCAAAATGCACAGGATTGCTATCTGTACTTTTACACACACAACTCAGAAATGTATTGAATTGACATCTCCTTCAACTTTACATGCATTGAGATTGAACTTATTTATTTCCTGTTTAAATCACTGTATTTTGATAAAGAAGCTCCCAAACCACACCCATTTGTGGGACTTAATAGGACAATAGTTATAGAGAGCATATACCAATTAATCTTGGAAAAATCTCATACTCACTTCTGGTTAATCATTAAATCCTCATGTGTTCCCAGGGCAGTCTCATTCATCATCAGGCTCCCTTCTGCAGGCCCCTTCTGGACAGGATTCAGCCCCTCAACAGGAGCCATCCTTTCTGTAGCCCTTAAATTGGTCTCCCTCCTGAATCTATACAATAGGAACAGGGGGTCTTCTCTGATGCAGCCCTTAGAATTATTTAACTCTGTTCTTATACTGTTTTCAGGCTCCAACATGTTCACAAGTGTGTAAATATGATGTCCTACACTGGTTCTTTTTCAAATAAAAATGATGTTCTTTTGTAATGCACCTATACATGTGTGTGTCTCAAGGTGCAACAAGGAAATGGGGTTGGCGAGGGAGGAACAATCCCATGAGGCCTTGTATTTTCAGATCATGCAAGTGCAGGTATCTATAATGTGCTTAATACCCAAGGTCAATTTTAAGCAGAGATCCGGGATTCAAACCAGTGTTGCTCAGCGTGGTCTTGCTTCCAAGACCTGCACATTGCCACTGAGATATAATCCCTTCACGAGGGATGATTGGCCTATCTTTGATTGACCTGCCTTTGTCCTAACTTTGATTGGCCTACCTCATAGCTAGATATTCTGATTCAGCACAGCCTTTTGTCTTTCAGTATTTGTGATCAGAAAAGGTGGGGACCAAAACAAACTCCAAATACTATTGGCAGCAAATATATTTTTCTTCCATAATTTTGATATTAACATGCAAACTTAACAAAACCAAACTATTGCTGTATAATTTGTTGTGATCTTAATGAATTTACTAGGTATTAGACGGGTCCTCTTTTGTGTAAATGAAACTGAGTTGGTGATGTTTAAACCCTACCCGGTTTCACGTCTCTCGGTCTTTACATGCAACACTTATGAGGAATATGTATTTTGTGCATGCATAGTCAATGATAATTACTGTCTGCTTTAAATCAAGGGAAATGTTCATGCCTTAGCTTACACTACGATCGACTCTATAATCATGTGACCAGTACATGACTATTGCCTGTGTGTGTCATTCCAGGCCTAATTCGTTCTGCTCTCCTGCAATCAATATGTTTCTCTCAGCCTAAGCGCTATTTCTAATGCAAATATAGATGCATAGCAAATCATGGTGCAAATATACTGTGTATCTAAAACACTACCATGGCACTTCAAATATGTGCAAGTGTGATTCTATTGCAAATGGCAAAAGTGTCTAGCATGTGTCTCTCCTATTGGAGCACTATAATACATAACATGTCATTCTAAAAGCATCTCTTTCTGTCATAACATAACTAAGCAAACCCTTCATATAACAGGGCAACTCTCTTTGAATGCATTACATGTCAATCTATAAGGAAATTGCAAATGCATTCTAATAATGTGGATAGTGTCTACTTCAGCAATGTACTACTAGGCAGGCTGTAATAATGGATAATAACTGGATTCCTAAAGGGGATAATACTAAACAATGGTTCTCTACCAGAGGGTACAAATGGGTCTTATGATTCTTCTAATGATAACAATTCAGGCTCCTCATTTTATCCAATTCCACAATTCTCCCCTTATATCGTTAGATAAATCATAAAAAACCAAAACATAGCATAGCAATTGTGGTATGCTAATACCGAGCAATATTACTGAAGGGAAAAAGCATACATTTCATGATGCAGAAAACCCTTCTAAAATGCAAGCATTTCACTCTATCAGTGGCAAGCTAAAATTTCAAATGCATAACTGCAAATGTGTCAGAAATCAGAACAGCATAGCCAAATGTCAAAGGTCAAAAGTCAAGCCAAAAGTCAGGTCAAGAAGTGTCTACAAGCCAAAGGTGTGAAAGTGTCTCTACAAGCAGAAAACAAAAATGCAATGCATAGAATCAATGCATAAGTACCGTGTATACAGGTGTTTCCAATTCAAGCACAAAATATGGCAATCACTTTCACAGGTGTCAAAGGTCAGTACAGATGTCAGTAGCCACACAGGCCAAACATTCCATATATCAATGCATACATATCAGTGTATGCATGCAGTCATATTCAGTTATATTCCAGTCCAAGGTATTTCCAAGTCACTCATGAGGTATGTGTGTCCTCACAACCGTGCACATTTCCAGTTTCTAATGCAAAAAGGTTCAGCCAAGGAATGTCAACAAAGATGCAATGTCAACAAAGCAAGTGTTTACAAATCGAATCATGTGTTCACAACGAGCATATCAGGGTTCAGCAAAAGGTCAAAGTTCAGGTTGCAAAGTGTTCTCCACAGCAACAAAGTGTGAAAACAGCAAAGTGTTCAACCAATCAATGTTCAGGCAGCAGAAACGTGTACAAGCCAATTCAGGCTGGCCTGCTTGATAAATGCCAGCAAGCTAAATGAGATTTTCACACCGGGCTCCAAAAAAACAAAAAGGAGCAAGCAAGTGTCTGTACCATATGTGCCCCATTTGTCCCCATGGGGTGATCACGCATATGCCCTTTCACTTTTCAAAGGTAGCACCAGGAAAACTGCGTGTCAGGACTTTCAATTGATGCCAATTGATGCGTACGCTCCCTTTTTCCCTAGGCCTTAAGCACAGGTGCACTCATTCAGAGTGTTTGCAAGATGGTTACTCTCCAGTGCAATTCCATGCACATTGCAATTTCATGCACATTGGCTCTTCTCCGTAGGCCCATCTCCAGCTTCAAATCTCTCCTCCCTCTCGCCAGGTCATGCTGTTGCCATGCCATGCCATTCCAGCCGTTGCCGTGTCCCATGCTCTTCAAATGAGGGACAGCCAGCGTTGAATACAAGTGCAAATTTCAAAAGCTTCACTGCTTTCAAACGTGGATCAGGCAAGAAATGCTTTCAGAGCGTGTCTTCCTGCTCATTGCTGCATTTTTCTCTTCTCTGCTCAGGCACAAGCTTGTTTGGTGCTGCTTCACTAAGTAAGGCATTCCTAATGGATTCTCTTCTCGCTGCAGATTACAAAAGCTGCTCACAAAGCAATTTGAATTTCTCTCTGCTTCAATGCTGAACAATTTCTTTCACTGCTCTTTCCCTTGGCACAGGATGCTGCAAGGTGTCTTCTCTCTGCACAGGCGGTCACGATCTTCACTTCCCGTGGCAATAGGTGTCATGCCACAGAGTCTCTTTAGTCTGGGTAGCAAGCAGATTTTCTGGGTACATTCTCAGAGCACAGCCATTAGACAAGGCCACACCCTAAGGCCTCAAATCGGTCGGTCGGCATTCCCCAAAGGTGCTGCTGCAAAGCATCAAATGTCAGATGCCAATGTCTCATCATTGCTGCAAACAAACAGCCATGATGCAAAGTCACATTACAAGGTGACAAAAGCCAGTCTCTTTCTGGTGCTGCTTCAACACAGCCATGCAAAGTCACAAGGTGGCAGCCATCATCAAAGTCTCGTAATTTGGTCTGGTCATGCTGGTCATCTGGACATGCTGCTCTCAGGCGTCATGCTGCTCCAAATCATGGTCTGGTCATTTCATGCGGCAATGCCATCTCGTCTGGTCATTTGGTCTGGTCATCAATGCGATCTCAGTCTGGTCAAGGTGTCTCTCCAGATTTCATGCAAAGAAACAAAAGTACAAGTATCAGTCTTACTCAGTTTCAGGTGTTTTCAAAGCCAAAAAATAAAACAGCATTTCTCATTGTGCATTGAAGCGCACATTGCTAGTTCTCTGCTTTTCCATGTCTCTCAAAGGACATCCATGCTATATCCCCTGTGTGTTCTATCAATGTGTCAGTGCCTCTAACTACTGTGCCTGTCTCTCCATGCCTCATTATGCATGCTTGCATTATGCATGACCCCTGCAGTTCCATCCCTATCCTTTTTTTAAAAAAACACGAAACAACCAGTTTCACATACACCAGACATTTCAAAACTGCATTCTCTGTGTCACTTCCATGTCTTCTAGATGTCACAACACTCTCCCCATTTTTCATCATTAAGAATTCACAATGTTGAATAATTCCATGCTGAAATTCCATTTAGAGACTGTCATGTATGTATGTATGTATGTTGAGTCACTTAGAATGAGTTTGTATTATGGTGCTTGGATTTGCGGTAAATGCTAGGAAGCATTTAGCACGAGGCCTGAGCCATTTACTGATGGAAAGACAGAAGTTGGTTTTGCACTAGGCTCAGCGCGAAGAATGTTATGGAACTGTGTACCAGGAATTTGTAAACATTTGCTTGGCAGACACAGATAACATGAACCCTTGTCCGAGAAGGAAGCTAATCAGCTTGAGCTCTGAGCTTCGCGGAGACAAAACGAGGGTGGGGGCTGCGCCAAGGGAGCGACATGGACACATGGAGGGAGTGTTTTTGCATGAGAGAGACGGGGCCCAATAGAGCATTTTGTAATACATAGAGAGTCTAGAGTGGATTGAATGCAGAAATAGGGAATAGATGGTGTTTTCACTGCGCACAGAATGGCCATGTCATGATCTCTGCTTCCAAAAGATCAGGACTTGCCCGACTCCCTTGGAAGCAGACCCATAACCCCGGTTCCGAGTGCCAGCCAGTCCCAATTGGGACCTTTTGGACCCTGTCCTGGCGCCAGTGGCACCAGGCTCATAAAGATGCCCAGTCCCAGAGCTGGAAGCGCCGGGCTCATAATGCTTGGGTGGACTTACCTGCAGCAGACCATGCTGCTTACTTACCTGCCAGTTGAACCCCTGATCCTCTTCTGTTTGGGACTACTTTTCCTGTTTGGTGGGGCAGGAGCCACTCCCTAGGTTCAGAACACTGGAACTCTTCTGGAAAGCAGGAACTCTTTTCTTACCTAGGCGTGGCTGTGGAAGGAGACATCTAAGCACTACAGGAGGCTATTTAAACCACACCCGATGGATGAATCTTGCTTTGCGTTATTCTGCATTCTCTGCAGCAGAACGCTCATCGTGTCTTCTGCTTCTGATCCTGGGCCTAAGGGAACAAAGGCTTACCATCCTGGAATCCAGTCTTCAGCAGCACCTATAAAGACAAAGAAAGAACAGGTTAGCACTACGGTCTTCAGTGGCAGCGCATCTCTTACCTGGTCCATCGGCTGTCACCAACGCCTCGCGCTGCATTCCGGCATCTGAAAGACAAAGGCTTACCTACTCTTCGCATGCTCCGGAGGTCTTCGCACTGCATTCCGGCATCTGAAAGACAAAAGCTTACCAGCTCTTTGCACGCTCCGCAGGCCTTCGGCGCTGCATCCAGCATCTGAAAGACAAAAGGAGGTGCGTTTAAAGACATTGGGCAACTTTATTACTCATGTGCCATTACTCCTTCCCACGCCGAATCCAGTGGGTATTCCAGCACCCTTCAGCTTCTCTAAAGCTCCGAACTTGTACCTGCAAGATAAAAGGGACAGTTAGTGCGCATCGTGAAGCAGGCTACAAGCGCTTACTTACGTGCTTCCAGGCGCTTCTATTCCTCACGCGGGTTCGATCCTCAACTCTCATCAGCCCGCCATCCGCCATCGCCGGAACCCTGCAAAACAAGAGATATCATTACAAAAGACTTTTAAGACATTTGTAGTGCCCAGAACTTACTGTTCGTGCAGTTAACGACGGACAGCAGTCCTCGGAGGTCAAGAGGCCAGCACCCTTATCCAGTGAAGAAACTGGTTACGGCGACCTGCCCCGAGGCAGATGGAGAGCTTGGCGTTCACTTACCTAAGGTGAGGGCGTTAACCTTTGGGGTTCTACAGGAGAAGAGAAAGGGAAGAGGAGAGAGGCACCCAATAACCCCAGTTCATTAATCCCATATTTTCTATCTGCAGACATCTTACTCTTCGAGTCAGACATACAGTGCACAGAGGTCCAGCCCAGAGAGCCAACCGTGTGTTACACATCAACTTTGAAGATACGGCATTCACCCAGTCAAGACCGGCGCCTCTGCGGGAATCAGGTGAGCGTTACAGAACGCAAAGACTACCGCAAAACTCCCACCCAGGCGCTATGGAAACCTCGGATACCGACCAGCTAGCCCAGTTACTTGGGGAACTAAGAGCAGAAGTGCATGCAGCCCGTCAGGAAACGAATGCTCTAAGAAGGGAACTGATTATTTCCAAGGAGCGAACAGACGATCTCGCTAGACAATTGCTACAGTCACAAGCCGGACAAACTCCGTTACCCGCATCAGGGGCAAATCTTTCTTCAACATCCTCTACGAACCCATTGCAGATAAACCTACCTGGGAATGTACCTCTGGCTCCGCCCGAACGATTTTCTGGTGACCCAAAGAGGTTTGCAGTATTTATTAATCAGTGCCGGTTGCACTTCTTATGCCGGCCAGCAGCCTTTCCAACTGATCAAGCTAAGGTAGCTTTCGTGCCTTCGTACCTTAGTGGCAATGCGGCAGACTGGTCGATCCCTCTAGTTAATCAAGATGATCCGGTTCTCCATGATTTTCAAGCTTTTCAGCTCAGTATGGAAAAACTGTTTGCAAGACATTCACAGGGGCAGGCCTTGGACAATGAGCTCCTTTCATTGCGACAGGGTAATCAAGACCTTTTGCCTTATATTGCGTCTTTCAACAGACTGATAGTGGAAACTCGATGGCCTGAGGACAAAAGGATTACTCTGTTTTATAGAGGTCTACGTGGAGAGCTCAAAGATGTGTTAGCCCAAGTAGTGAATCCCCCCGCAAGACTGTTCGGACTATATTGACTTAGTCGTTCAAATTGACCACAGACTGCAGAACAGGAAGGCCGATCGTTCCAAGTTTGATGCTCGAGTATTTTCCAAACCACCAACTCCTACCAAAGGAGTAGACTCAGGGGAACCCATGCAAATAGGGGGCCTGAAAGGACCACTAACACAAAAGGAGCGGGAAAGGAGAAAACAGCTGCAATTATGCCTCTATTGCGGAAACTCGGGGCACTTTCTTCAAGACTGTCCGGTGAAACCAGCCAACAAGGCAGTAGGAGCTGCCGTTACCAGGGTCACAAACTCTGAGCAGGGAAACAACCTCGCCCGACAAGAATAGATGTCCTCTTGCCGAGCGTTAAAACCAGTTCCGTGACCTCGCATTTCGTGATACCTATGGTCCTCATTAGCCCTGAACATCCGGATCGTTTACATGCGATTGAAGCTTACGTCGACAGCGGTGCCATCGGCAATTATGTGGATCATGAAATGGTTTAGAGGATGAATCTGACTCTTTGTCCAAAGGCTGTAAAGGACGTCATTACTACGGTGGATGGTACGGAGATAGCCTCCGGACCAGTAACGCATACCACCCAAGAAGTGACGCTAGTAAGTCAAGATGGACACCATGAGAAGATCGTGTTCGATGTGATCAAGGCCCCTCAGTTCCAGATTATTCTAGGAATTCCTTGGTTAGAGAAGCACAATCCTCAGATCGATTGGCGAGCAAGAACGGTTCAGTTTCCAGAATGTGTCTCTACTTGTCACCCTCGACCTGGTGTTGCACTGGCAGCAATTTCCTCGGAGGCTCCCCAGTTACCTCCTGAATACCTAGAATTCCAAGATGTTTTCTGGAAGGATCAGGCTAACTCTCTACCTCCTCATAGGTCTTATGACTGCCTGATAGACCTGATACCTGGATCTACTCCTCCTTGTAGTAGAATTTATGCCCTCACCGAGCCTGAGAATCTTCACCTCCGACAATACCTGGATCAATACCTAGCGAATGGGTTTATTCGTTCTTCCAAGTCCCCTGCTTCCTCAGCTTTGTTCTTCGTTCCAAAAAAAGAAGGGGACCTTAGAACTTGTATAGATTATCGCTCCCTGAACCAGATCACCGTTAAGAATAGATATCCGTTACCTTTGATCCCTGAACTCCTGGACCAAGTCAGAAAAGCATGCATATATACAAAGCTGGATCTTAGAGGAGCCTACCACTTGGTACGAGTAAAAGAGGGCGATGAATGGAAGACGGCCTTCCGCACCAAGTATGGGCTATTTGAATATCAGGTCATGCCCTTCGGACTTTGCAATGCCCCGGCCTCCTTTCAATATTTTATGAACAATGTCCTCAGAGAGCTCATAGATGTGTGTGTTGTTGTTTACATTGACGACATCCTCGTTTATTCTTCATCGGAAACTGAACATCGGAAACACGTGAAAATGGTCCTCGAGAGATTGTGTCAACACAAACTTTTCGCTAAGTTGGAAAAATGTGTTTTCAACGTGACTGAAGTTGAATTCTTGGGATTCATATTATCACCTAGCGGAGTGCGTATGGATTCAAAGAAGGTTGATGCAATTCTCAAATGGCCATCGCCATCCTCCGTAAAAGGTGTTCAAAGCATGTTAGGCTTCGCTAACTTTTACCGCAGGTTTATCCCTGAATTCTCTCGAATAGTCCAGCCCATCACCGCCTTGTTAAAGAAAAACAAACGTTTTGAATGGTCTACCGAGGCGGAACAAGCTTTCCAGAATTTGAAGACTAGATTTATCTCTGCACCGATCTTAAAACATCCTCGCCCAGAACTCCCCTACATCGTTGAAACTGATGCTTCGAGCCTTGCCATGGGGGCAGTTCTATCACAAAAGGACCCAGTAACCAATCAGTTGCATCCCGTGGCATTTTGGTCCCGCAAATTCTCGGCTCCTGAAATCAATTACACTATTACTGATAAGGAACTTCTAGCTATCAAGTCCGCCTTTAAGGCTTGGCGGCATTATCTTCTGGGGGCCCGACACACCGTTACTGTGATTACAGATCACCGAAACCTGCAATATTTGAAAACCGCAAAAGCTCAGTCCTCTAGGCAACTCCGTTGGGCACTATTCTTTGCTGAGTTTGACTTCATAATTACCTATCGACCTGGTACAAAAAACGGTAAAGCTGATGCCCTTTCTCGGATGGGAGTGGAAGAACATTTGATCAATCCTAAACCTGTACCTATCATTCCCGAACAAAGAATTCTAGGTGTAATCGCCACACAATCCATAGAGGAAGTTAAGGATAAAGCCAGGCTACTGGTAACTCCAGCAGACATACAGAATTGGCATCTGCAGGGAAAGGACTTTACGGTGAAGGACAACCTATTATATTTCCAAGAACGGTTATACCTGCCCAGCACAGATTTACAGAAAAAGGTAATCTCTTGTTATCACGATTCTTTAATGGAAGGACATCCCGGTATGACCAAGACCTCGGAAAAGATCAAGCGCTACTTCTGGTGGCCGTCTTGGAAAAAAGATATCAGAGACTTTATAATGTCCTGTAGAGTATGCGCCCAAAACAAGAGTCAAAAGGAAAAACCAGCCGGCCTCTTACGACCTATTGACATCCCGCCTCGCCCTTGGCATACGCTTTCTATGGACTTCATCACTGATCTACCTCCATGCTCCGGATACAATATGATCCTAGTAATCGTGGACCTATTCTCCAAGATGGCGCATTTCATTCCACTCAAAGGCTTACCAACAGCAGGAATTCTGGCCCGAGAATTTCTCGAAAACATCGTCCGACTGCACGGTTTTCCTTCAGTTCTAATTTCGGATCGAGGTAGTCAATTTATTTCTCATTTTTGGCGAAGTTTCTGTCGGTCGGCTCAAATTGATGTGAGACTTTCGACTAGCCACCACTCTCAAACCGACGGACAAACCGAGAGGACCAATCAAACTCTGGAACAGTATTTGCGCTGCATGCTACAACAAACTGAAAAAACTTGGAAAAATATCCTTTGGATAGCCGAATATGCCTACAATAACTCTGTCCACTCGGGAACTGGGAAGACCCTGTTTTTTCTTTTATACGGTAGTCACCCTCGAACCTCGGAGTTGGATCCACTCCAAGATCTTGGAACACCAGCAGTAGACCACCTGCATTCTACAATCACCCAAGCCTTTAAGGAAGCCGTTTCTCACCTTCAAAGGGCTAAAGAACAATACAAGAAAGGAGCAGACCAACATCGGAAGGAAGCCCCCCAATATCAAGTAGGAGATCAAGTCTGGTTATCCACCAAATATCTACCTCTAAAAGGACCACGCACATTCAACCCAAGATACCTTGGTCCCTATTCCATCACTACCATAGTAAATCCAGTAGCGGTCAAGTTGGACTTGCCCCCTCACATGAAGATACATCCGGTCTTCCACGTCTCTCTATTAAAACCTGTGCAACCTCAAACCCGACTAACTACATCTCCAAAACCTATTCTAGTTGATGGAGAACTCGAGTTTGAAGTCAAAAGCATCCTGGATTCCAAGATCTCCAAATCTAAACTATTTTACCTGATTGACTGGAAAGGCTACGGTCCCCAAGAAAGATCCTGGGAACCTGCAGAATATGTCCACGCGCCTCGTCTAATCAAAAGATTTCATCGAACATTTCCTAACAAGCCCAAACCCCTGGAGAAGCCTGGTTTGGGAGGGGCCTTGAGGGGGGGTGCTGTCATGATCTCTGCTTCCAAAAGATCAGGACTTGCCCGACTCCCTTGGAAGCAGACCCATAACCCCGGTTCCGAGTGCCAGCCAGTCCCAATTGTGACCTTTTGGACCCTGTCCTGGCGCCAGTGGCACCAGGCTCATAAAGATGCCCAGTCCCAGCGCTGGAAGCGCCGGGCTCATAATGCTTGGGTGGACTTACCTGCAGCAGACCATGCTGCTTACTTACCTGCCAGTTGAACCCCTGATCCTCTTCTGTTTGGGACAACTTTTCCTGTTGGGTGGGGCAGGAGCCACTCCCTAGGTTCAGAACACTGGAACTCTTCTGGAAAGCAGGAACTCTTTTCTTACCTAGGCGTGGCTGTGGAAGGAGACACCTAAGCACTACAGGAGGCTATTTAAACCACACCCGATGGATGAATCTTGCTTTGCATTATTCTGCATTCTCTGCAGCAGAACGCTCATTGTGTCTTCTGCTTCTGATCCTGGGCCTAAGGGAACAAAGGCTTGCCATCCTGGAATCCAGTCTTCAGCAGCACCTGTAAAGACAAAGAAAGAACAGGTTAGCACTACGTTCTTCAGTGGCAGCGCATCTCTTACCTGGTCCATCGGCTGTCACCAACGCCTCGCGCTGCATTCCGGCATCTGAAAGACAAAGGCTTACCTACTCTTCGCATGCTCCGGAGGTCTTCGCACTGCATTCCGGCATCTGAAAGACAAAAGCTTACCAGCTCTTTGCACGCTCCGCAGGCCTTCGGCGCTGCATCCAGCATCTGAAAGACAAAAGGAGGTGCGTTTAAAGACATTGGGCAACTTTATTACTCATGTGCCATTACTCCTTCCCACGCCGAATCCAGTGGGTATTCCAGCACCCTTCAGCTTCTCTAAAGCTCCGAACTTGTACCTGCAAGATAAAAGGGACAGTTAGTGCGCATCGTGAAGCAGGCTACAAGCGCTTACTTACGTGCTTCCAGGCGCTTCTATTCCTCACGCGGGTTCGATCCTCAACTCTCATCAGCCCGCCATCCTCCATCGCCGGAACCCTGCAAAACAAGAGATATCATTACAAAAGACTTTTAAGACATTTGAAGTGCCCAGAATTTACCGTTCGTGCAGTTAACGACGGACAGCAGTCCTCGGAGGTCAAGAGGCCAGCACCCTTATCCAGTGAAGAAACTGGTTACGGCACCCTGCCCCGAGGCAGATGGAGAGCTCGGCGTTCACTTACCTAAGGTGAGGGCGTTAACCTTTGGGGTTCTACAGGAGAAGAGAAAGGGAAGAGGAGAGAGGCACCCAATAACCCCAGTTCATTAATCCCATATTTTCTATCTGCAGACATCTTACTCTTCGAGTCAGACATACAGTGCACAGAGGTCCAGCCCAGAGAGCCAACCGTGTGTTACACATCAACTTTGAAGATACGGCATTCACCCAGTCAAGACCGGCGCCTCTGCGGGAATCAGGTGAGCGTTACAGGCCATGAAAGAAAGATTTGATGTTCAAATGTCACGCTGACAGCACACGCAGTGACAGGACATGAGACAGGAACACGCAAACACAGTCTGTCAGGCATTTTGCTATATGCTGACACAGAAGGAGATATTCGTAGTCTAGGGAATGTATGTAACCATGGAGAGATATGTGCGTCATTGGAGACTATAACCAGAAGGGCTGGATAGAAAGGAGTGAGCTAGTTCGAGGGAGTTTGGGAGAGTTGCAGAGATTTGGCTGGAGATGGTGCAAGACGAGATGAGAGAGAGAGAGAGAGAGTTAGAGAGAGAGAGAGAGAGGGGTGTCTGGGTGCAAAAGAACCTGATGAGGCTCTGATGAGATCTAGAGCTTGGGAGTTCGAGTGACCAGATCTTGAGAGGCAGACACTGACTGACCTGGCAAAGACAGAGCTGGAAACACATGCAGAATGGGAAGTATGGTTTTGGCCTAGGCTGACTGATTGATCAGAACAGACACTCACATAAGGGGAGAAGGGGAAACCAGCAGGGATGGTTTAGAGTGTGAAGATGGTGTGGATTAGGGTGGATTTGCCCATGGAGGAGATGGATGCTGACGCTTGCATTTATACTGCTTTAGGCAGCACAGGCTTACATTTGAAATCCACCTAAAAGGCTTATAGTCATTATATGGTAACTTTGCACCAGAAGTATAAAAGGTGCAAATTAGACATAGCATTAGAACTACCTGCATGTTATGCATTATGCTTAGCTGTGTGATCATAAATACATGTATCCCATTGTTATAAATTGAAAAAATAAATAAATAAATGAATGTTTAAAAAAACAGCATTTCTCATTGTGCGTTGAACTGCACATTGCTAGTTCCCTGCTTTCCCATGTCTCTCAAAGGACATCCATGCTATCTCCCCTGTGTGTTCTATCAATGTTTCAGTGCCTCTAACTACTGTGCCTGTCTCTCCATGCCTCATAATGCATGCATGCTTAATGCATGACTCCTGCAGTTCCATCCCTATCCTTTTCAAAACAAAACAAAATGAAACAACCAGTTTCACATACACCAGACATTTCACAACTACATTCTCTGTGTCACTTCCATGTCCTCTAGATGTCACAACACTCTCCCCATTTTTCATCATTAAGAATTCACAACGTTGAATAATTCCATGCTGAAAAATCAAATCAGTTTCATTCAAACAGCCTTTCTCATCTACAATGCAATTCACATTCACACATTCCTGCATTGCACTGCCTCGTGCTTCAAATACACATTCTGCCAGTCCCACGTGATCTCCAATGTCAACAAACTTTTTTCCATGCACACATTCAAACTACAAAAATTCCAGGAATTCAAGCTTTCAAAACAATCAGATTTAGCACGATTCCTTTTATTAACGTTCTCTTGCAATGTTGTCAAAATATCTATGTCATTAGACAATATTTTTTTCTCACTCGAAAACGTAGGAATCAAAATACTGGTGTTACCACTGCTGCAAAAACTGTCAGTATTCCGATGCAAATCAAAGATCTTCACATATCTGACTTCATGCACATAACTCTTCTCACGCATGCGTCTATCTAATGGCACAGTTTCACAATGCCTCAAGTTTTCATAGGCAAAGCCTCTATGCATTCCTCTAGCCAATTGTCTAGGCACACTGCACATGTCTGTCAAATCTGTACTCTCTCTCCCATTATTGTGAGGTAACTTTTTCTCGCCATGAACAATATGCATTACTATAGGAACTATATTCCTGCCCATCACTGCTGATGAAATTGAATTCAATGGGTCTGATTCTGCTTTCAATGGGACATTTTCCCAGTTACTAATCACATCTCTGAGACGATATATTACTGAGTGAAAATCAACAATATATGGGCTCCTCTCTGTAGCTATGTCTCTTTTCACTTTCAATACAGTTGATTCTTGTGATACAACCCAGGCCTCAAGCATATTTTTAAACCGATTTCTTATTGCCTTCTGGTCACTAAGAAATGAACTCATTCTGCAGTTTCAATTATTCCGAGCATCTTCAAGAAAAAAAAAAACTGTTTCTCTCACTCGGCGAATTAATGTACATTTATTCATAAAACATTGCCAGTCATAAAATACTGCTCTCGGTCAATGTCATCCAAATGTGACTAATGTCAACCAATTCTGGCAATCAAGTCCAAACAATTACGTTCCCCTTCCTACGACGAATGAAATTGCAGACAACATGCTCTAAATCAATAACATAACATCCCCCGACAAACTAACAGAAAAAAACAAACAACAGTTGCACAAAATGTTCAAACTTCAACAGCCTGCAAAACCGATAAGTATATCAACAGACCAGCTGCAATCTATCTCTTATCAGTCAGCATTTAGTGAAGATCCGGGTGTCCCCTCCATTTGTCAGTCTGAAAAAACAAAATCCCTAACTGTTGTTTTGCCCCCCCCCTGGGGCAAGCTCGCTCCGGTCTCAGAAAATCCTTGACAACCTCCTAGGGGGTTATGGATCACTATACCCCCGCCTTGCTGCATTTGTATCTCAGGCCCTATGTGCACTGTGTTACTCCTAGATAACTACTGGTAACAGAATAACAAATAACATAAAACACCAAACAAAGAAAACACAAAGAATCGATTCAATTTATAACAATGAGAAATGTGTCTCTACAAAGCATACATGTGTGCTAAATGGCTCTTCATGTCATTTTATATGCCTGTGTGTGTCATTCCAGGCCTAATTCGTTCTGCTCTCCTGCAATCAATATGTTTCTATCAGCCTAAGCGCTATTTCTAATGCAAACATAGATGCATAGCAAATCATGGTGCAAATATACCGTGTCTCTAAAACACAACCATGGCACTTCAAATACATACAAGTGTCATTCTATTGCAAATGGCAAAAGTGTCTATTGGAGCACTATAATACATAACATGTCATTCTAAAAACATCTCTTTCTGTCATAACATAACTAAGCAAACCCTTCATATAACAGGACAACTCTCTTCAAATGCATAACATGGCAATCTATTAGCAAATTGCAAATGCATTCTAATAATGTGGATAGTGTATACTTCAGCAATGTATTACTAGGCAGTCTGTAATAATGGATAATAACTAGATTCCTAAAGGGGATAATACTAAACAATGGTTCTCTAGCAGAGGGTACAAATGGGTCTTATGATTCTTCTAATGATAACAATTCAGGCTCCTCATTTTATCAAATTTTACAATGTAATGCACATATCATTTACAAGACAAGATCTCTATTTGAATGCAAATAAGTTATTTTACAAAATCGCAGATGAAGACATTGGGTGGTGCATTCTGCATATCCTGATTATGTGGACAGTTGTAAAAATAAAATTGTCTTTGGGTGGAATTCACTCAAAGGCCCAAAGAACTGAGTGTCATCTCTCAGGTGTGGAGGTGATTACCTGCATCAACCAGGTGTACCCTTATAATTACCTTTATAATGTTGGTGAGTAAGAGGCAAAATCATAACAAAATGTTGTATTTTCTTCTGGCGCCTCTCTCACTTAAACTTGAAACAGTCTCCATTGGTGTTTCATTCTGCCTAAACTTTAGCCATTTGCCTTGCGCATACAAGGAGACATGCAGTTCATGGTTTTTGGCATCAGCTTGCTTTAGGGAGATAGTCTTGGGTTCCATGTATTCCTTCAATAGTTCCTGATAAATTCACACTATATTTTATGGATGTATCAATCCTAGTTTTCAAATGTGTTTTAAAATATAAATCCACAAACATTGATTATGATAGTGTAATGCCTTATTAAAACAAACAAAACAATTCTCTGCGGTTCAGCTCACATACAGATAACAAAACAAAATGACTTAACACTCCATTCAACAATGAATGAACTGCTGATCCAAAAACGCCAGTTGAAGCAAAATCATTAAAAAATGCAAAATATATTTAAGTGTTAACCAACAGGTGAAAAAGTGACATCATTGTTATGACCATTTGAATTCACCTGTTATGCACCACAGATAGATGTTTGTCATATTTGCAGTTTTCCAGTGGCTCCACAAACAAGTAATAAATGTATGTATTAATCACTATCATCCAAAACGGAGCATGATTTATGGGAAGCATGTTGAATATAAAATGCAACTTGAGAGCAATAGTCTTTTCAGCAACTGCACCCTCTCCGGAAAAGAAATGTTCAAATAATACCTGGAGATGTCTGTTTGGAGGCCCTCCCAGAGTAAATATAAATGATCGAATAATCTATGTTGTGGGCTTGGATTAAGTTAGATTGCTTGATACTTCGGACCCCTAAAACATAAATAATACTCATGGATTTACACTCTGATTGTCTTCGGTGAATTGGGAATTATCTCACATTTTTGCCAATTAATCCTATAACCCAATAGATTGGTGAAGTGGCATAGTATCCATCACCTGCTTTCTAGAAATTGTAGGACCATTCTGCTTAAGGTCACTAGTATATGAGGCTGACACATGTCTCTAGTTGCTTCGGGTCTCATGCAAGCAGTTTGGACATGACTGTCCCATTTAAGATATTAAGGTGCTACTGTTAAAGATGCTAGCTCAAACGCTTGCTACCCAATCCTTTTACAGCACTCTGTTAGTATCAAGCTAGGTCTGCTCTTTAAATAATACAATTAAAATTAAAATAAGAAGTACATTGAAGGTTTTTACATTTCTTTCTGTGTGTAAACATTCTTTTGCATTGAACATTTTAAGAAGGGAAGTCAAACATGTGCCTCAATTACATGTCAAACTTTTCAGGCAAAGATCCCAGGGACAATAAGAATTGACAAAAGTTAGGAGAGTAGTTGAGTTTGTCGGTAAGGTTTTTATACATCTCCACACTCCTTCCACAAATAAATGGCTCAGTCTGTACATAACAATTGGCAAATCCAATAAGCATTGCGAATGACCCAAACTTCCCTCAAAGACATTACAATCAGATTTGCTGCTCAGCCCAGTTAATTTGATTGTCAAAACATGCATTCTTGCTATGAAAAAATGGAATATGAGTGTAAACTCTGCAAGTCTGATGAAGGATGCCCTATGGTTTTATTAAATGATGACAACTTGTTATGTCTGGTAACATCTCCTTAATTCGGTTGGATGCTATGTTTGGTGTTGCAGACTGTTTTAACACTTGGTGCAAGTCACCTCCTAATATGGTAGGGAAAGGACCCCTTTCAGTAAAAATGTCATTCAAGCAAGAGAACAGGTCATGTATAGGGACAGATATAGATTGCCTTACACTAGTTTTCTGTTCTGCATGCAGAATTGGTCTGTGCAGATTGTTTTAAACACCAATCTAGACTAACCATAGATGCAAGTTTTAACAACCCTGTACTTGTTTATATCATGATCACAAATGCACATTGTTTACTTTTTTACCCAAAATTCCATAACAATTCTCAATGCATTATTTATGTTCTTCGTTCCCCACATGTCTGTCCTGTAATTGAGATACAGCTGGTATCTTAGTTTCCATATGTTTTTCCTTTTTTACAACCTTATTCAGACCCTTGAAACTCATGGATACTTCCCTATGATTTAGGTGCAGGTATAAAAAAAGTATATCTTTTTAGCATTGTCATATAATTCAAGATCAAGAAAAATCATGATTTCTGCTGCCCTCTGGATGGCACAATGCATGGCAACAAAATATCAACTTTAAAACTGAAAAAGACATTAAGACTATTTGTTATAGTTCCATTTCCACCCACTCTACATTTGTCAACTTTGAATAAGATTAAGAAACATATCCCTCCCTCCCAAATAATGTTGGCAAGATCAATGATGAATCCGTGTTGACCCTCTGATGAATTAAAGGAACATATTTAATTCATAGAGGAAAACCATAGCGCCTACTATAACATATCAAAGGTGTAAGAAATTGTTGGCACCTGATCTGCTTTCAGGAAATTGGGTAAGCAAAAGTATATGCTCTAGTGAAAGTACCACTGTCTATCAATCAAGGCTCAAACATATGTGATGCACTGGTTTTACTTCTGCTCAAAACACTTAGTCCTGTTTCTGGTGTCAGTGTCAGCATTATCAGTTTGTAAGCACAATGAGGAAGGATTGTCCTTGCTTTGTTTACACACCCCACTGAAATTCAATGGAGGACTAGATGTGCACCATTTCTGCTCCCCTCTTGTCATATATCTTTTTAGAAAAAACCTGGGCATTTCTGATCAGATACTTGTATAAGAACTCTTTCATCCAGCAGTGCTACTTCCATCGCTTCTGAGTGTTGCTTGTGGAGAAATACGTTTTCGCGCTCTGAAACACTTGTGTACGAGTGTGATAGAAATAAAATCTCAATATCCATATCAAGGCAATCATACCCAAGTGAGTATGCAGCTGGATCTAGTAGGCCATATCTCAGACACCCTTTCTTAATCTCTTGGCAAAGCTCCAGAAGGCCCTACCATGTATCCATAATTGTTATATCCATATTTGTTACTGAGAAGGTTAACATCTTTCTTTGCTAGATGATGAGTTTTTGTCAGAATCTGGGCAAGTATTTTCTTTCAGTTTGATTTAATTTTCTCATATGGGCCTGGTGTATATCCAGAGAATTATCACAGTTCAGATTGAGCAATTTGGGAAGCCATTTTTCCATGAATCCAACTGAAGCCTTCCCTGCCAACTCTTGCAAAACCCCTGTATACCCCTGTACACTCCAATGTTGGCTTCTTAACAGCTCAGGAGTTACAAGTCAATGCTATTCATTATTAACTCAGCTATCTTATATTGCAATTGTTCTATCCTTCAAGACTGTCTTCTTTGCTTGATATATGGATCTCTGCATGATAAATCCATCTCAAATATATCTTCATATCATGTTCTTGACTTTAGCATATCTGTCTGTTATGCTTGAGCTAGTAGTATTAATCATTGCACATTTGGCCACCTTCTGTGTGACTAGTTTTTCAAGGACAGATTGAGATACAGCTCCAAGATATGATGTATTTAAAGATGCAGCTACTCCTTCTCGTCCACAGTGGTTATTCATGTGTGATCAAGATAAGTGGTAAAAGTGTGTTTGTAGGTGAGCAGCAATGAAGTTACTTACACCAAAGCTATGAAGCAAATGTTAAAGGTTTATCAAGTTAGATCCTTTGATGTGTTGCCAGTCTAGGAAGATGAAGATGTTTGTCTGTAGTCTATGTTTTTGGATTCCACAGTATTGATTTGGAAGTAGGAGAATGTAACTGACTGTCATTATCTTTACTGACTGCATTGTTAGCGCCCATGCTGTGTTATTAAGCACCACATATTCACAGGCAATGGGTATATCTTGCTTTATGAATGCCCCTCACTTCACAGAATTTGCTGACTTTTAATAAAGGAGGGTAGGGAGCACATAAAGCATGTGTGGTTGTTGGCTTGATGTGTGTGATGAAATGACTTCTGCTCTGCGGAGAGCAGGCATGAGTAGTAGTTTCTAAATTCCTACTAAGCCCAAATAACTTCTAAAGCAGCAGTGATCATAAAGGTGAAACAGGCAGGACATGAAGTGTATTTCTCTGCTGCCTCTTAATGTAGCACAGGCAACGGGCAGACTATACTCTTCACTTTTTAACTCACCTTTCCATCCACTGAAGAAGCCTTTACTAACTTTAACACTGCTGTATATGCTCTCTTTTCCTCTCACTAACCTCGTACTACACTCACTCCTAAATGCTCCCCTCCATGATCCCAGATGACACCTCTTATTCACACTCTGAAAACAAAAATGCACAAGAAGCTTTGCACTAGGCAAAGGTCAAGACACTACTCTGATCTTTAACTCTATATCACTGCTTGTGGAAATTATTTGTCTACTCTTGACTCTGCTAAACGTGACTCCTATTTAGCTCCCATTCTGTCTCCATGCTCCCATCGTAGGCACCTCCAAAATCTCTCAACTCAATTCTCTCACCTCCTAAACATACCTCTGTCTCCTCTACTCTTTCTGAAAATAATATTGCTCTCTACTTTTCATCTAACATCTATACCATTCACAATACCCTTGTTAATAACCTTCTATCCCCTCCTCCTGCTGACTTTTCTCCACCACTCCACCCTCCTATACCCGCAACTATTTCTTCCTTTCCCCCACCAACCCTAATGAGATTATTGCTCTACCCCTTAAGGCTAACCCTCCCTGTGTCCTCACTGACCCACTCTCTCCGCACATTGTGAAGCACATAGCTCCCAGTGTTGCTCCACATCTTACTTTCCTCTTCAACTCCTCTCTTGATAATGCCATTTTCCCTCATCCTCTAAGACAGCTACTGTCATCCCTCTCCTTAAGAAGCCTGGTCTAGATCCTTACTGTCCTGCAAGCTTTTGAACTGTCTCTCTTCTACCGTATTATTCCAAAAATCTAGAGTGAGTAGCATTCAATCTGCTCACACTCTTCAATCTGGCTTCAACAGCTTCATTCTACATAGACAGCTCTCCGGAATATCAGCAACTTAATCTTTTACTGACAGCATGCAAACCTTTCATCTATGCTTATTCTTCTTGAAATCTCTGCTGCCTTCGGTACTGTTGACCATTCTGACCTTTTCTCTACAATTGTGCTCCTTAACAACAGAGATAAGGCCCTCACTTTGTTTACTTTATACCATGCCCCCAGCCACTTTCATGTGTCTTGGGATAGAGTTACCTCCACGCTCACCCACCTAACTGTTGGAGTTCACCAAGGGTCCGTCTTTGGTCCACATCTCTTCACTGTTTATAGTTCAGCTCTTGTCACCCTGATCTCTTATTGCAGCTTCTCCTATCAACTCTTTGCTGAAAACCCTAAGATCTGCTTCTTTCACTCCTTATCCAATGGGCTGTTGTCAAAAAATGCAACAGCAGTTTTGAATGGATTGTGTCCTCCCACGTATACCTAATCTTATGATATTTCCAATATCCAGTTTAGCTGCTTCGAAATTATTTATTCAGCAGAGGCGCTGTGCGTCAATGTCTGTTGTCTGTTGTCGCGATGTCCCTCAGAGGGCTCTGTGTCGATGTCGACATCACCAAAGGCACATATAGCGCATGCAGCGTCCGTTGGCTTCAGATCCGTTTTCACACGCTACTACTTCGGATACGGTATGCTTCATTCCTTTGTGGAATCTTCAAGAGAAATCTTTGAAAATGTCTTCTTCATCGGCGTCTTCTACTCCCAAGTCAGGTTTAAAAAAATGCTGGGACTGCAGGTCAAGGATGTCCATTATGGACCCTCACAGAATATTCTTTTGGTGACTGGGATCCGCTCATCCTTCACCTGAGAGTGAGGACTGCCTGTCCATGACATAGAAAGCCCCGAGAGAGCGCAGCGGGAAACTTGCAACAGTTAGGATCCATAAGTCCCCATCGACTCCGTTGAAAAGACAGACATCAGACAAGTCGAGAGCTGTTTCTCCTCACCGTAAGAAAAGTAAATGATCGCCATCATCACAAAGTGGTTCCCACCATTCGCCATTTTCATTACACACAAAGAAACGGCATCATTGGTCGTGATGAATAAAAGTCATTGATGCATCAGGCTGATTTACCAAAAAAAGCTAAGAATTCAATATTAGTGATCATCGGTGGACATTACACAGTCTTACGAATTCTAAAACCAAACAAACAATTTACGCAATTGAAAGTCCATGTGGCCTGCGGTATATGGGCCAAACCCTAAAACCAACACATGTGAGAATATGTGAGCATAGATAAAGAATCAGGTGTAAAAACCTGAGTGCCCCACTGGTTAATCACTACATGGAAGCACACCATACAGCAGATGGATTGTAGACACAGTTGGAAACTCAGCAAACATCACCAGGAGCCTTCTACTAAAAGAAGCCAGATGGATCCACAGGATGGATAGTTTTCACAATGGACTCAACAAGGATTTCATTCTCTCAGCATAATCATTACTGTTTGTGAGTGGTCACTCACACCATTTTTCTTGAAGGCCTAGTATGCAGGTACAGACCCTACCATACAAATGGGGTACATTGACACCTTTTCCAGTGCCCCACCTTCCTAAAAATATCATCCACAACAAGGTGTGGATACATACCTACATTAGAATCAACATCCAGAATAGGATACTGGAATACTGGAATACTCTCCCGGAAGGGTTTCCTTTTTCTTTTCAATATGAACTACCCTTCGTGACTCACTTACCCATAGCCACAATATGAGATTGATACATACTTTTTTCTTTCCATCTGAAGCCCTGCAGATGGTACTCCCTGTTTTTCTTTTCATGTTACTATGGATATGCATTAGCATATTGCCTTTATGACCTTGATCGAAGTGATTTCCTTATTTATTACCACTTCTTCTCCTGCACCCAGCAGGTGGGCATGCACCAGCATATCTATCCCAATTGAGGTGATATATTTACCCTCTTCCCATTTCCTCTGCCACATCAGGCAGGTGACTACAGCTTTTTCCTGTCTTCGGTATGTCCCAGTCCCGCTGGGGCTGCCACAGTCAGGCTACTGTTTAGCAACCATGGCAAGCACCGCTTTGTTTTACGAGTGGACCATTCCAAATCTAAACATGCAAGCAGTGTCTTAACAGAGAGTAATGTGCAATATAGATACTTTTGCAGTCCTCCATTACGACGTATGGGCGTATGTTTTTGCCACAAGAAACTCCTTTGTAAAACACAGCACTATCATTAAACAACTCGCTTCCAAACCTCTGTGTTTAAAACTAGTTTGTGCTCCCTGCACAGCAAGCACCCGATTGGTATGTCCCCGTTGAAACAACCCGAGACCAGGTTGCCTTGACAACGGGCTGAGCCTATCTGCGCTTGCACAGGTTATCTGTGTCTAACACAGCACAAAGACGCGAGCAGAGAGATCTCTGCACCTCACAGAGAATACAGCTTGAAGCATACAAGGGAAAACTCCCAGTAAGTAATACAAATCCCCCCAATCGGGAGGACACCCATATCATATCCCAACCCAGATCTGTGCATTTTGCTAAGAAAGGGTTCTATCCTTCCACATCTCTTTCACCTTCCGGTCACCACACTAACCATGGCACTTCTGAAAAACGCAACCTAACACTGACACCCAGAGGTCTCTAAAGCCTCCTGGATCCATTTCCTTTGGATTGGAGAATATTCTTCCCTACCTCCCTTCGAACAGGGACTGCTTAACCCACAGGTATGTACCGATGTGTCACGGCCCCATTAATATTACATCATGCGCGTTTCATTTAATGTTTTTTCTGATTACTTAGTTTTCTTAAATAAGAAAGCATTCATTATCTATGGGGTTCTAACCCAATATGTATGACTATATCATATTTTTTCACTTGACCGTGCAACTCATGAGCCAAGCATACTTCAAAATCCGGTTCTGTACTTAACATGCCAGATATTTGAATCTGCTATTCGATTGTAATCCCCACACGAAAAACCAAAGGGACCCAGCAAGATACCATTGGAACTACTTATAAGGTAATACAGGTAACATACCAAACCACTTTTTTTGCCAATACCGCAGATTCATGCATTCTTCTTACATGACACAATCACACATGGATTGAGGCTCATTTCTAATTACACTTCCATTACTCCAGGGACCTGATCCCCCAGGAACTAACGACAAGCACCCATGTGAGTCAGCCCAACCAGTCCATAAGAACTCTGTGTCTTTAGAAACAAGGTCACACACCTCTTGAACCCCTGTCTGAGATACAGGGTGAGTATTGAGTGGCCCCCTTTTCAAAATATTCTGTAGCAGTTTTTAGATTGTTCTTTTAGGGGAACTGAATGTTTGTGTGTGTCTTACATGTATCATTGATACATACATGTATCTTCTTTTCTGCCTCCCTTCCGCTTTAGGACCTTGAGGGTCTTCTGCCCTGAAGAAGGCTGAGCACTGATGGCGCCAATTTCTGCAAGCCGAAATGTGTTACAGTGTTCATTTTAAAATCTCTTTTTTCATGAATAACCTGTTTTCAAATAATTTATGAAGCACTGTCTCTATAAATATTTAGACATACTGGCACATACGTTGGCAGATTGGCAGTTTATCCAGACATGATCAGGTTCAAATGAGACCATTAGATTCAAATAACCAACAAATCAGGACTCCTAAAATTAGGACCCTGACACCTCTGAATAGTAAGAATAGGTCTACTATTGGGGTATACACATGATGATCTGACTCGAATCAATGTGTTTCTATGTTGGTCAGTACTACCTTGAATGTTTAAGCTCAAACACTTGACTTTTGTTGTTTGTTTTACTAAATCCCAAAATAACACTTTCATGTTGTATGTTTATGCTTTCATGTATTATTGACTCAGTGTTTATTGCATCTACCAATACAAAACTCCTTCTCTGTAAATACACTCTCTTTCAATCACTCACTTGTTTATTTGTATACACATTCGGTATGATTTCTTTGTCTGTAATAAATATTGACAAACTGTAGACAGTTGCTTTTGACTTTGAAAAATACAAACGAATTGTATCTCTTTTGTTTACAAATTGTTCATAGACTAATAAAATTACAATGATTTCATTAGTAAAGCTGGAGACAGTTTTAATTGAATGCGACACTATTACTTTTAAATAAAATTCGAGTTTTGAGAAAAACACTGTTTCCTTGCACAGAATTGTGGGGTGGGTCTGTATATCAGGTGGCAGGAAATTGCTCATATTCCAAGGTTGTCCAACTCATGAATCGAGGACCGGATCCATGCTAGGTTTTCAGGATACCACTCATTAATATCCATGAGATAAGTTTGCACTCAATGATTCTCAATGTATGCACATTTTCCCTCATGAATTTTAATGAGGGATATCCTGAAAATCTGTCAGGATTCCGGCCCTAGGTGCCCTGAGTTGGACAACGTGAACTGACAAATAAACCTATACATTAGAAATATCTACATAACCTTGTTGCTAATTTAGCAGTGGGGCCGTAGTTTTTCTTGCCCATGGTCAATCAGGCATTTCATCATCAAAGTTCATCAAGTAGAACATTTGTCAACTTCCTGATTGAATAGAAATGTTGCAACATTGTAATACGCAGGCCCAATTTATTCCATAAGAAAATACATTTGCATACGTTCACCTAAATTAACAATATCCTACTTCCTTTCGGAAGGTAGATAACATTGGATACAGATTTTCCTCCACGGTATCTTGTCAACAGCACTAAGAACACAGCAAAGGGAGCAGGCAAATCAAATATTAGAGTGGGTGAGAGGAGGGTGTATAGGGCACCAGTGATACACTACACATTACATGAGGTCATATAAGGGAGCTAGAAAAATCGAGTAACCAGTAAAAGTCTGTGATATTCAAAGCCCACACACACACATACAAACCCCTTCTCCAGTCTCATCACATCCAGTTTTGAACTCTGCTCCTCTGCTCGGCCAGTCGGTTCACAAAATGTTTATGGATAATTGTAATGGATTCCAGCTGGTTCATGCAAAAGGGCAAAAAAAAACACTTATGACGCCTTTTTGTAGATTTTCACTTTCCTCTGGAGGTCCTGACTTCATTAAAATGACTGGGATCTTGTTAAAATTCAGAGGTAATAGATACCTGTCAAATGATACACGTCTGCTCCTTTGAATGAAACAGAATAGGGAGTATGGGTTTGCTTTTATATGTTGATATTATGCTACCTCCAAGAGACACACACAGCATTCTGCAAAGTCAAGAAAAGGGTCTGGCTCAGAAATGTTCATGAACCAGAGAAAGCATCAGGGCACTATAGGGACCGTTCCACTGCCCCTGATTCGAGCCCTCCATGGGGGCCCAGTTGTTGATATCTGTTCTCTTTTAGGTCTGCTGTCAATTTAAATGTAGAATACAACTGTGACTGACATTGAATGAATATTCGTGGTAGCAATGTCGAATTCGTTTTATACATTGACATTTTCTTTTATTCCTGCAGTGTAGTTGGTCATTTTACTGTGTACGAAAATGCCAGTTCGTGATGCAGGAAGTGCTTGCCGAACTCTGTCACCTTTCAGCAAACAGTTATTCTCACCATTTAAATACACAAGTACATGTCCTCTGTACAGCAGACTCTCCGAGCTATTCGGAGGAATATCGGTATGAAATGTGCTAAGAAAATTGATTTCGAAGAGAAATGATTCACCATAGACTGTCTTGGACTGTCTCCACAGTGCCCGTGCAAGGCACACGTCTGACTGCCAACAGCTGCCACTCAAAGAGGGAAATTGTTTTCTCAGACCTGTCAGCTGTCATATGAAAATGTTGAAGACTTTCACGAAACACGGCTGTGCCACTTTCCAGTCAAGGGGAAGGAACAGCCAAATCGCAAGGCTCTTCAAAGAATTACTTTTTCTTGTGACAGGTGATGCATCATCCGTGTAATTGCCGATGTGCACCCTCAATTAAAAGGCTCCAGCGAAAACAGACAGATGCCCTGCTTCATATTTAATAGCACTTTAAGGCTGGAACATACAAAATCAATCTAAGCCTCAAGACAAACACACACACACACATCGCATGCACCTAATTGCACTCCATTTGAAAAGTTGCATTGCAAAGCGAAGTTTCTGAAGTAAACTTCTGCCAGTAATGAAAGTCTGCGTGTGGCTGCCTTGCCCGGGCCAGCCATCTATTTTCCCTGATCATCGGCAGCATGTGAACATGCCGTTTATGACTTGTGAGAACTGAGCAGCAGGGAACGTACTTTAGCATCCCTAATAGGAAAATGTGCCACTGCCAACGTCGAATCCGTCTATTATCATGGCACCTCCTGCTTCCTTGTAATGCACTTGTGATGCTCGGCATCATTAGGGGTGGACAATGAGTGGTGCTGGTGGTACGCCTCCTCACTGTTCCGTACCTGGGCCCTGTCTCCAATATCTCAGTTATTAGTCCCCTCCGTCAGTCAGCCAGACCGACTGGACATATCTATAGGAACAGCGGGCACATTAACTCTGTGGTCCATTTTAAATTCGGGTCCGATAAAACAAAGAACCATATATAATTATTCCATGAGAGTAATTTGAAGTAATGTTACTGTGTTCGTTGCTCTAAATGTTGACAATCAGATGCTGCCCTCCAAGCTAGATGGAGTTTGTCACATTTTGCTTGCCTGTATAGTCAGTGTAGATCAACCAAAGCATGGCAATAACCAGAAACAGGCACATGCGTGATGATATTCTGAACGTGTGCGTATTTCTGTACAGTTCGTAGAAGTGCAGGGAAGTGCTGACCTGAGTCTGTTATTCGCTGTACAATTGAAGCGTGGGATTTTGGTTGTCCCATACGTGTTACCATAACCCGAGTGTCTAAAGAGAGATGCATGTGGGAATGCCAAGCTGGCTGTCAGAAGGACACTGGTCTTCACAGGTGGCCTGGAGCACAACAAACTCCCACCGCATGCTTCACTCTCTTGCCTGGGAGGTGGCTTTAGTGTAGCATAATATATGACACAAACAACAAGTGTACCACATGCTTATGTCGTTACAGTCATGTAACACACCCACTCTCCGGAACAGGCACTAGGAGCTGTCCAGTGACTGCTCTCTCCGCATTGTATCAGCATATTACATTATTCCCTCCCATTTTTCTACATGTGTCTGCTCTCTCCACCAATATATTACAGCATTGTATCAGCATATTACAGTGTTCCCTCCCACAGCATCCTCCCCTCAGTGTGTGGCCATGCAAGCATTGTGCTCTGAGGCATAATCCACACACCTGAACACTCTTCCCCTCTATGTCCATCCACCTCATTCACCTTGCACAGAGTCACGTGATCTCTGCTGCATCTGAAAGTCAGATGGGGAGTTCCATATTTATCTCTCTGGGGTTTCTCAAGATAGGGCTTTAGCTATCAGACAATCGATCTTCCACACTTCATGGGTACTCTTGAGCAGATCTCAATCCCATCACACAGCCTTATTCATGTCCTCACTGTCCTATACATGTTAGAAACTGTCTAAATGAGTATCTCTTCATTTGTATAATCATTAAGCATGTTTACTTTTCTGATCAGTGCTATGCTTTGATGCTTCTACAATTGGCTCACTACCAAAAAACTTCATCCCTGTCAACATTGGCTTTATTACGTGAGTGAAGTTTCTGCCACGATCCCTTCTCCGTCTTGTGGTTCCCTTTTCAATTTTCTCTCAAACCAATTTCTGTATAACCCCATAAGAGGCCAAATATGCTACTCTTTCGGACAGACCTTGGTGCTTTTAGACCACTAAATTGCAGTGTAGAAAATGTCATCACAAAAGAACATGACATAACATGGGTGCAGTACTGTGAAGTTATACCACCAACACTGCTAGTCCTGGAGTGAATTAGATGAGAGCATATGCATGCGATTGTGATTGCCTGCCTAGTTCTCCATGTCCTCTTCGTAGAATGTTGGTGCATGTGAAGGAGTGACATCTCAGAGGACTGTTGGGTGAATGTGAGGTGTGTATAGTCCAAAGAGCTTCAGTTGGAACTGGCTGTGAGTGCCTGGGGTTGGACTGTTGAGTGTCTCCCCCTGTGTTACATTTTACTCAAAGAGTACGTTTATTTCTCTGAATCTCAATGTAATAACGAAGTGTTCCTGTACCTGGTGAACCGTGAGTCTGTTTTAGTCAAGAAAGACTTGATTTAAGTACAACAGATAGCTGTGCACTAAATGACACTCAGTTGCTTTGGGATATATGTATGTGTCTTAGAGACAGCCAAACACACAATACTTCCCAACCAAAAGATAACATATATTAACTACAGTTGAGCAGCTTCAGAACTTCAAGGCCAGAGCAATGATGGCCAGTCATTATGAACATGTGAAAAAACATAACAGCACACCCCCCTTCTACTGTGTAAGGTGCATCATCTAGGAACCACTCCTTAACACATTCTTTGTGTGATTTCAATAATTAAAGGATGTTTGGGATTCAAATTATTTTGACTGTTGAATTCCCCATTTCCCCTTATGCTTGAAAAAAAAGCCTTGCCTGGGAGTTTGTTCCAAAGCAAATTAATGTGTGTTTCCACATGTTTTATTATATACCCTCTTAAGGAAAGGGTTTGTGAAGGGTATTAAACTCTAGCTACTGTCCAAATGCTCATTTATCATTATGCTGACAAAGTGCATTTTCGGGGAGACTGTTTTGGAACAAATTAATTTGTACTCTGACATTATGCCCTGCCTCTGATTAAAAGTGTTTCCAAGTGTATCAGCAGCCCATATCACTGTATGGCGTGCCGCGCCTCGGCGTCCTGTGAGTCACCATAGAAACAGTATGTAAGCTTTTGCAGCGCACCTGCGCGCTCCTTCTTCAGTCTCTGATTGGATCGTCACTGATCATTGGTAAGTGGCTGCTGGGCACACCGTGTTGTGCACTACAAAACAATAGTTGAGTGACATTCTAAAGAAGTAAGATCTTTGCACTATTCTTTTTCAGAATGGCAACATTTTCCCACACTAGAGATACTTAGAATTGACAATGCACATTCTACTGATTCAGTTTGCCTGTACATTTCATGCAGGTAAGCATTGACCCTCAGCACTGCTATGGGTACAGTCAATCAACATCAGTCACACATTTTACTGATGTACCTGTATCTTCTCCATTTTTAGAACGGTGAATCAAGAGAATATACTATACATTTCTCTCTATTGAAGCATTGAAAACTGACCTGTTGGACCCAATGGGCAATGGGGGAGTAATGGTTAGTGCCCACCCATGTTACCAGAACGTTGAAGCAAACCGAACCCTTATTATTACCATTAGCACCCCAGATTTCCAATCCGGAAACCTGGGCTGCTGATAGCAACGTATTTTCTTCGAATGAACGGGACGCCTCGTGGCGTCCCGTTCATTCGAAGAAAATACTGACTTAAAATGCCCACCACGGAGATGGAAGGCTCGGCTCCATGCAGAGCCCCTCTTCTATTTCCACGGTATGCCAAGATGGAGGATGGAGCGTGTGCGGTTGCGGCAGCCAAAACAATAAAGTAAGTGGGGTAGGGCGGCAGGGAAGGCAGGCTCAAGCGCAACGGTGCAGCCTCCAATCAGGGGAGGAGGGCGGGAGGGAGCAGGTTAACAAGGGAATGGATGCTAGGGTGGGAAGTGAGGGAGAAGATAGAAGCAACGGCACTGGGGGCGCTAAAAAAGAGTAAGACAAAAGCACAATGCCAATTTACACAACGAGGCCCAGGAGGGTCTGAATGGAGCTTCCCTCACCTGCACGATGCCAGAATGTCGAGTGTGGGGCATGTCAGGGAAGGTAGGCTCAAGCGCAATGGTGCAGCCTCCAATCAGGGGAGCAGGGCAGAAGGGAACAGGTTAACAAGGGAATGGATGCCAGGGAGGGAGAAGGCAGAAGCAATGGCGCTGGGAGCGCTAACAAAATGTAAATCGAAGCACAATGCCAATTTACACAACGAGGCCCAGGAGGGTCTGAAATGAGCTTCCCTCACCTGTCAAATGCCAGAATGTCGAGTGTGGGACACGGCAGGGAAGGTAGTTTCAAGCGCAGCTGTGCAGCCTCCAATCAGGGGAGGAGGGCGGGAGGGAACAGGTTAACAAGGGAATAGATGCCAGGGAGGGAGAAGGCAGAAGCAATGTCACTGGGAATACTAAAAAAATTAATACAAAGGCACAATGCCAATTTACTCAACGAGGCCCAGGAGGGTCTGAAATGAGCTTCCTGCACCTGCACGATGCTAGATTGGCGAATGTGGGACACGACAGGGAAGGTAGGCTCAAGTGCAACAGTGCAGCCTCCAATCAGGGGAGAGGGACGGGAGGAAACAGGTTAACAAGGAAATGGATGCTGGGAAGGGGAGGGAGAAGGCAGAAGCAACAGCGCTGGTGAGCAAAAAAATGTAAAACAAAGCACAATGCCAATTTACACAACGAGGCCCAGGAGGGTCTGAAATGAGCTACCTGCACGATGCTAGAATGGCGAGTGTGGGACACGACAGGGAAGGTAGGCTCAAGCGCAACAGTGCAGCCTCCAATCAGGGGAGAGGGACGGGAGGAAACAGGTTAACAAGGAAATGGATGCTGGGAAGGGGAGGGAAAAGGCAGAAGCAACAGCGCTGGTGAGCAAAAAAATGTAAAACAAAGCACAATGCCAATTTACACAACGAGGCCCAGGAGGGTCTGAAATGAGCTTCCCTCACCTGCACGATGCCAGAATGTCGAGTGTGGGACACGGCAGGGAAGGTAGGCTCAAGCGCATCAGTGCAGCATCCAATTAGGGGAGGAGGGCAGGAGGGCACAGGTTAACAAGGGAATGAATGCTGGGGAGGGAGAAGGCAGAAGCAACGGTGCTGGGAGCGCTAAAAAAATGAAAAGCCAAGCACAATGCCAATGTACAAAACGAGGCCCATGACGGTCTGAAATGAGCTTCCCTCACCTGCATGATACAAGAATGGCGAGTGTTGGACAGGGAAGGTAGTCTCAAGCGCAACAGTGTTGACATCAGAAGCGATTGGTCTTCTGATGTCCTCTGGAGATGCCTCTCCCCACAATGAGTGCAGGGATGAGGCCTGAAGCGTTCAGAGAAGCCTCTGGGTAACCCCAGTGCTTGCATCCTCCTCTTGGCCAGGGTAGTGTGATGTAGGAGCCCACAGTTGTTTGGAAAATACCTGGATTCCCTGTACGGGCCTCTACAAAAGTAAGGCAAGTCCCAAATCCAAATAATAAAAATTAATCCAATGGGCCAACAAATAAATACACACCATGTGAGAAAAAAAAATGTTTATTACACACATGTGTAAGATGACAAGTGGCCCTTCTAATCCCTTATTAACGGTGATTCATCAGGAACTGATCAAAAAACATACTACTTTGCCCCTGCAGAAAGCCATGACAACATTTTTGTAGATATTGGCTGGACACACAGAGGGGTCACCGTCACTAAGGAAGCTTTGAATGCACTTGGGAAAAAAGTGGACCTTTGGGACTGGCTTGAAAATTTCTCTCAGTTAAGTAGTCTTAAAACCTATCATTTTGTGCAATATAGATTGTACAATTACATGAAACCTCAAGCCTATGTATATCTTTGTCCCACTAGAAGGCTTAGACGCTTTATCATTTTATTTCGATTAGAGCAGTTGCCTACACTACATAACATAGGAGCCTGAGAAAACATCCCCCTTTAAGAACGATCCTGCCGTCTTTGTAAATCCCCAGAATGCCTAGAGACAGCCAGACATCTTCTAACTGAATGCCAGACACTGAAGGACACAATCTCATGCAAATTCGGTGAATTTGTGCATGATCCCTTGACCATATGTGAAACCTCATTTTGGCTCTACTGTATTAACACCTGTAATATGCATTTATTTATTGCACTATATAATGTATGGCAACAGGTTGAATTAGGTGAATTAGGTCTGGCTTTCAGACTTGAATTACCTTAGCATCAGGGATGCTAGGGAATTTATAGGGCACTTTATTTGTAATAAGAAGTGGGCTTCTATGAATCAATCTTACTTTAACTTAGACATAAGTTGTCTTGTGCAAAAATGTTTTTTGTACGATTGTGTGTTGCTAAAATGTATATAGAATTATGTGTTAAGATGTATAAAGATAATAACTCACATATACTTTATTTGGTTACTTTGACTTTGGAGCTATATTAGTTTGTAAATATTTTAAGGAAATCTGTGTAATTCTTCCATCTTAGTTGCTTTTCTTTTTATATTTGTGGTTGATTTATGTTTTCTTATATTCATGATTTTAATGTATGCAATGTATAATATGTGTAAGGTTTGAATTTATTTTCGACCTATATCACATTAAATAATTATTATTATTATTACACACAGCCCTGGCAGGGGAATAATCAAAAATACATTTAACATTGCATCATAAAATGGTTGCATTTATAGTAAGAATCAGAGGTGAGGTGACAGCCAATTTCAGGATATTCACAAATCTCCAGCCTGTGATTGGGTCACGTCATTTACTTTATAGATGATTCATACTTTACCTAGCCCTATTGACTTATCCTGCTCCTCGTGACCATGCTATGACTTCAGTTTCTTAATTAAATGACAATAGGATCATCTTTCTTCCCCAGATGCTGATAGAATGTTAACTTTTTACCTTATATCATATATGCTTAACTGTTGATTGGCTATTCCACGTGGATTATCCTTTGGGTGAGTGACTTGATGGGTTTTGACCAATCCCTATGTGAGAAGTGACAGTGTGGCAACACAAATGAAACCTTTACATCCTTTCTCATAGACTTACAGTTGCCACCATTATGAACTGTTCAACTGACAGTTAACAATGCAAATCTTCATTGGAACCATTACTCACTTCCTTTTAGCATTTCCTTTCTCATGGTTTATGTATGACTTCATTGATACTGTCTTGAACCTTATGAACTGTTGACTATGGTGTCTGCGGACTTCATTTCGTTGCAATGATATGTGTGTAAATCAAAATAATATGAATGTATTTCTGGACAAAACTGTGTGTTTTTAGGGTTCTTCATAAATCTCTGTGAAAGGCCATCAGTGCTTAATTGATTCTATTCTATTGGAATGGTGTCTCAAATGGTTCCTATCTGGGTGGCTGTGTCTCTTCCAGTGAGGACTTTCCTACAGGGGAGAAAAAGACCTTGACCGTGAAGCCAGCAGTGCAGGCTGCATTCCCAGATACCACAATGTGGTATTATTCTCTTTGTATGTCCTTTCAAATAATTTATCTCAAAAGACTTCGTCCAAATCGAGTGATTTTTCAAAATAAGCTTGTTTATTTCCACATTTGCTTTCTACAGTTGTGAGATGCATCAAAAGAGCTATAATTGGCCTATGCATTTCGGATTTATATCCTTCCTCAGGGCCAGCTGTAGCTTTTTAACACGTTTTCTGTGTCTGTTGCTGCCAGCATTTAATCCTTAAGTTAGAATCCTGGGCTACTGTGTCTGGATTCGGATTGTTAAAGACGCAAGTAGTGTGCTGTAAAGGATAGTGGAGAATCTGTTTTAGAATACGCTACTTTTGTTTCATACGACTTGAAAAGCTCTCAGTAGCATTCCGTTCTTAAAGGGGGCAATGTAGCTCCTTGATCGTAGTTCCTTAACACACATGCATTTCACTGCTCATTGTTTCATTTCCACCAAATTGTGACCTTCACTGTGTTAAGTTTCAATGCATCGGCTTGCCTCATAAATTGGTATATCTCTTTTGTACACAGGTATGGGTACTTGGCTGAGCTGATGTTTCTCAACCAATCCGTATTCAGTGTCTGTCTTTTAGATCGTGGGTCAGTTGCTTCTTGATTGCCTATGCATGACCTCACTGTCGAGACTGTGTTTGCCTACCTGTCTTGACCAATCACTGTGCGTGCAGCATTCATCCCTGATGTTAAAGGTTAGGGCTTAGTATGTGTGTGCTTTTTGTTAAGGTCTGGCTGATATTTTATGCTAATTCATTGTGTTTCTTAGGCTTCAGGGATGGCTGAGTTTGTTTCAAGGTCCACTTATGTGTTGTTTATTCAATTACTGTAAAAGCCTACTTTTGATTTCATTGCATTATTAGTGCTAATAATAGTTTCCTGAATAGTGTTAAATTTTGCTTTGCACCTTAGGGATATGTTTGTATACTCATGTAAATGGTATGCACCTTATGTCTTACCTCTCCTCAGGGAAATTGCATACTGAAGCACTGTTGCTGCAGTGCTTTGAGCCTACAAAGGTAGTTCAACATGGGTGGAGATGCTTTCTTTTTGGCCTTGCTTTTCTTCACAAGGACTTTCGGAGCTTGTACTTCCATGCACATTGGGGCTCTGAATGTACTCCTCAACAGGCCTCATTCTAAGTTTGCCGGTCTGGAAACAAGGGTGCCGGTAAAATCACGGGGACCCTTGTTTTCGGACCGGCAAACTACCTGTTTGCCTGCTGTGGCTGCTGTGCCTGACAAGTCTGACCTTGCCGGGCGCACCGGCCATGGTAGGCAAACACTTCAAGGAAGCGCCGGCACCATTAGCAACTGAGCCGTTGCTTCTGTGTCCCCACTCCCATAGAGTCTTATGGGATTCTGTGGGAATGTGGACTTACAATTTACCAGCACCTGACTTCCCGGGCTGCTGGTAATCTCCCAATGTTATATATATTAGGAGTCTGGCAGCAACCCTGCAGTAGCACTGGCAGGGTTACCGCTGGACTCATCCCCTGATAGATGATGTCTTCTTCATCATGTCTTCTCTTTACCTCATTCTCACTGGGCTGTGGCCTTCGTCTTGTTAGTTTCTAAAGCAATCGGCAGGCAGATTATTTGTTATATGTTTCACTTGTTTCACGCCTGGGAATTTACTGCACCTCCTAATCCTAGCCATTCTCTGTGCAGCTTTTATCTCTTCCCTCCTGGGGTCTGCTCAAAGTTGCAACATCTGATTGAATCACTGCGTCCAATCCGAGGTCTGGGAATGAGCTGCGCCTCTGTGTTCTGACCCATTACAGTGCGGCTTTACACCCTGGCCGAGGCCACTAACCTGGTATGTGTGTGTCTCTCTTAAATGAAGCAAACTCAGTGCCTTTTACTGTGCAGAATAATCCATGTATTTTTGTGGCCTATTCATTCTTAGTGCCCTACAAAGCTGCTTTTGCCATGAGGCCTACTCTATATGCTATGCAACTAATACATGTCAGATGTGCTTATAATTTGCTTTTTTGATTACTACCATTAGTGTTTCTACTGAAAGCTCTCCCCTGCTTGGGGTCCACAGTCTGTCTTCTATCTTGCTTACTCGTGCGTGTTCAGGCCTAATGCTCTGTTGCTTGAGATTAGCCTCTGCCAATATTCTATATGAGCTACATTCTAAGTGTGTATTTGTGTGTGTGTGTCTGCTGTATGTTGCTGTCTACATTTCTTTATGGCAGATTCTCATAAATGTATCTATCCCAGTTTAGGCTTCACCTAAAGTGCCTGGCGTTCTGTGTGGTTTCTGTCTTGTGTTATACGGACTTCCTAAACTTGCAATTTCTCTCGCGTTTGGGATGTTGAACGTTCACCCCAACACATGTTTTCTACACCAGACTTAGCAGACCCCTAACAGGATGACCAAACAAGAGTTCAAAGGGTCTGAACCGAACACCTTTCTGTGGCACCTCCCAGTAGGAGAACAGGAGGCATGGCAGGAGAATATGCCAGTTTCTCCTGAAGGACTCTTCCAATCCTGCTATCATGTCCTTGAGGGTCTTGCTGAACTGCTCAAAAAGCCTGGTGGTGTGGGTCTAAATGGCTGTGGAAATCTAGTAGGTTACACCACATTCATTCCACATTGCCTTCCCATACACCAATATGAAGTGCAAACCCCTGTCAGAAATTACTTCTTTAGGGCATCCCACACAAGAGAATATCCCAATGATAACCTTTACAACCATATGGGATTTAATGCATATCAGGGGGACAGCATGGGGACAACGGGTGGCATGACCTACCATGGCCAAGATATACCAGTTTCCTGAGGATGTTTGAGGATCTAAATTTCCCACAGTGTCCATAACTATTCTCTGGAAAGGCCGGCCATCACACATAGTAGAATTATTGGGACCTTGGTGACGCTGCCAGCCTTGCCAGATACTTGGTAAGTGTGGTAGGACAGGATATTCTTTTATCTTCAAGCCCATCTGGAGCAAACAGTAATGGGCAGTCAGCCTGGCAGCTGTCTTTGTTATCTGATCATCGCAGTGCTTCATGAGCTCCTGGTTGCCTGAAGGTTCTGGATGTTCTGTTCCCTGTACTTAGTCATCTTAGATCAAAGGCCAAGCAAATAGTCCACTCTGTCATGGGATAGAGTTTGGGGATTTCCCAATGTTCCTTTCTGCACCAGACGTAGCGGACCACTAACAGGATGACCAAACAGGAAGTCGAAGGGTCTGAAAACAACACTGTTCTGTGGCACCTACCGGTAGGAGAACGTGAGGCATGGCAGAATAATTTTGTATTTCTTTATTTTATTTGTTTCTGGTTTATTTATTTTGCGATTTGTATAGCGCACCCAACCCAGAGGCATCTAGGTCCTGTTCTTACAGAAATGGAGGTACCAGGTACCACAGTTGCATAGTTACATAGTTATGTAGCTGATTAGTAGCATAGTTACATACATAGTTACATAGTTGCATAGTTACATAGTTACAGGGAGATAATATTGGAGAATGGGTTGTTATATGACAGAGTAGTCTTAAGCTGGGGTGTAACTAGTGTAGCTGGCTTGCAAGTTGAACCGGAAGACTTAGTTATGTGTGTCCTGCTTAAAGTGCCAAGTTTTCAACTGTTTTTGGAATGTCCAGAAGGAATCTTCTGACCTAAATTTGGCAGTGAGCGTATTCCAGTGTCTAGCCACCAAGGATGGGAAGCTTATGTCGCTGGCTTTTTGACGTTTGGTGAGCAGATACAGGTGAGCAGAACATGTGGGTTTGTTGGATTGGGATCTAGAAACTTTGTCAGCCATGTAGGTAGTGGCAGAGTTATGTAGACATTTGTGGGTCAGGGTAACGGTTTTAAAGAGGATGCGCTCTCGAACAGGCAGCCAGTGGGCTTTCCTTCTTGTCGTGGAAATGTGAGAATATTTGGGTATATTAAGGGTTGTCCTGAGGGCAATATTTTGAATAAACTGTGACTTTTTAATGTGTAGAGTATTGTTTCTGGAGTAGAGGGCATTGCAATAGTCAAATCTAGACAGACTGAGTGCTCTAGCTAATGTGATGCAACTGTGAGCGGAAAGATCAACTTGGATGTGTAAGCAGCTGCTGATGCTGTGGCATTAACTTGTTTAGTTAGGGTCAGGGCTGAGTCCAGGTACAAACTTAGGGTTTTTACTATCTTGGATAATTCAATAGTGTTGCCGTCTTTCTTGAAAGCTTTAAGGAGTCATCTAGTTTACTAATCCAGAGTTGCGGCTCTACGAGGAGAATTTCCGTCTTTTCATCCTTCAGGCAAAGGCCATTGTGAACTATCTAAACCTGGATAGTTTGGATAGTGTGATGAATGGCATTGAGAGAGGCCGAATCAGTATCATGTGAGCCTGTAATGGGGATGAGGAAATTATCCAAGCAGTCAAAAAGTGTTTTTGTAAAGATATTGTAAAGTAACAGTGAGATACAGGAGCCTTGAGGAACACCACATGTGACTGGGCTTGGTTGTGCTGCTGCGTTAAGTGAGAATACTTACATTGATCTGTCCGATAGGAAGAATTATATGCATTGGATAGCTTTCGGTGAGAAAAAAGCCACTCAAGAGATATGATTACATAGTATATTATGATTGACCAAGTCAAATGCCGCCGAGAGGTCAAGTAGGAGGAGCAGGGCCAGTTTGCCTTTATCTTTGAGCTCATCCATTTGGATGTTCGGGTCCAAAAGTGTTGTTTCAGTACTGTGTCTGGGGTGGAAGCCTGATTAACGTAGGCCAAGGAGGTTGTTGACTTCCAGATAGTTTTGGATCTGGAGATATGCAACTCTATCTAGTATTTTGAGTAAGAAGGGCACTGTAGTAATAGGTCTCTAGTTGGTTGGAATGTTGGGGTCAAGCAAGGTTTTTTTTTGATAGGGGGAGTACCCACGCGTTCCTGAGATTAGATGAGACAATACTACTTTCAAAGGAAGGGTTGATTAGATTTTTGATGAAGGGGTTAAGTCATGTGTGTAGTCCTTGAAAAGCACAGCAGTGCAGGAGTCACCTTGACACCTTGATGGTTTGAGACTGGCGATAATTTTTAGTACTTCTGAGTTGGAGACAGGGGTGAATTCGAATTGTGGTGCTGCATTATTATCCAAGTGAATAGGAGTCTGCAGAGGTGGTTGGGAAAGTTTGATAGTAGCTTTTTGCATTTCAATGTTAGATTGAAGGAGAGCTATTTTGTCGGAGAGGGCATTTTGAATGTCGGTGCACCAGTGTACATCTTTGTTGCAGACATCTTGAGGTGGTACTGGGGAATCTATTTCTCATGCCGTTAAAGGTTTTGTCGAACCGCTCAACAAGCCTGGTGGTTTGTGGGTGAAAGGCCACGGATATCTTGTATGTTACACCACATTTATCCCGCATTGCCTTCATATATTCCAATATGAAGTTGGATCCCCTGTCACAAAATACTTCTTTAGGGAATCCCACAAAAGAGAATATCCCAACAAGAGCCTTCGTGACCACAGGGGCTTTGATGCTTCTCAGGGGGACAGCCTGGGGGTACCGGGTGGCATGATATACCACAACCAAGATATACCAGTTTCCTGAGGAGGTTTGAGGATCTAAAGGACCCACAATGTCCAGAACTATTCTCTGGAAAGGCCAGCATACCATGCATAGTGGAATTATGGGGAACTTTTTTGAGGACGCCAGCATGCCGGATATTTGGCAAGTATGGCAGGACAGGAAAAATGATTTTATCTTTATCCCCATCTGGGGTAAATAGTAATAGGCAGACAGCCTGGCAGGCAGCTTTGTTATCCCGGATTACCTCTAAATGGAATGTTGTAAGCCAAGTTCACAAGGAATCTTCTGTGGTACTGGGTAACCAGCAAATGCCGGTTGGCCCGTACTCAGAATTCCTGGGCTCACTGTACAGAACACAGTTTTCCTTGTACACCCTGATCATTCCTGGGACTTCACCCTGAACCTGATTCTCTGTCTATCCACGCAGATCTGCCAACATTGGGCAGTCATTCCGTGCCTGGCAAAAGTCAGCCTGACTCGGCCCCTCAGCTAAAGACAAGTGGCTTAGCTCAGGGAGAACCTTGAGGTCAGAAACTACTCTGTCCTCCACCTCAAGTTCAGGTTCTACGCCTGCAGACAACCCTGAGGTCTCTGACTCAGTACCACCACAGTAGGCACTTCAGTGGCCACTAGACCCTCTATGGCAGGAGTAGGTGACCCAGTGAACTCTGGATCCAGACTTTGTAGTACCAGAAAGGCCAATATTTTGCAGTTATGAGCAATAAGAGCCCCTGGACCCATGGCCGCCAGAGCTACTTACTGAGCTGCCTTCTTTGCACTCGATCATGTGACCGGGGTAATGATTTTGGCAACACTTTTATTGTTTCCCAGCAGAAAGTCTACTGTAATGGAATCTTTAAAAGCAGCAGAGCACAGACCCACCAACCAAACTCCACAATAGTCAATGGGCATCAGGTGAGACCAATGAATCTGCTAACTAGTCTGGGAGTATCAGGTAGTATCTGGTCCTCTCACATCCACTGTCATCGGACAGAGGTTATACTTGCAGCAGTATTACAAAGTGCTGGGGCTCTGCTCCCGTTAATGAACATATAGTCCAAAAAGATCTATGTATTTGCAGGAGCCGGGGCATCTCTGGGAGACCCAGTACCTTTCCTGCTGAGAGTTACTAGAGTGCATTAGACCAATCCAAGCCAACTTGTGTCAACACCTGCAGGTGCAATCTCCCTTTCTATGCCTCTGATCATGGCAGGCAAGGCATCTTGGAAGGTCTGCAAATGCGGGTGCCCCTGTGCTAGGGGTGCCCTTGCTTCTCCTTTCTGGTGGAGCGGGCGTTGCAAGTGACTGGAATTTCCCCTCTGACTTTTGTTGGTCCTTTCTTAGATAGAGCGTGCAGACTTTTGTCCTTACTCACTTTGAATTTACTTTTCTCATTCTTCTTGTCATCTGGTTTGGGTGCAACAGCCACTGCCTTTTGCTGGACGTGAGTAGCCAGAAACCGGTCAGCTGCCTTTGCATGCTTTTGAGGGTCTGTGACATTCTTGTGCACTAGACCCTGGTGAAAACCATTTTACATTGTTTAAGTATGCACTCACATGCTATCAGATTATACATACTCGTAAAGGTGTCAACTTTGTGACCTGTGGACCAACCACTCAGATAATTATGGGATGTGTGATTAACCGACTCAAAGCCTTAACTCAAATTTTTGGTGAGCTCTCTAAAGCACTTGAGGTATTGTTCTGGGGTTTTGCAGAACTTCCTGAGGGTGGTGGCCTTCATCTTGGAATAGATAGGCCCCTCTTCAGGTGTCTACTGAATAATCACATCAGTTCCAACAGTAGGTAGATGGCTCACAAGGGCTGCACCCCACAACTCCTCTTCCACCTTCTGGAAGCAAAAAGCAAACTCCAGCTTTTCAAACCTGTGAAAAATATCATTCCCTTCCTCATACATCTAGGCTAAATCCTTGGGGAAGTGGTGCCTAGGCTTTCCTTGGGAGCCACCGATGTAGACACTTCATTCTCCACTGGAAGGTTTGCTGGCATTCGTCTGAGTCTCAATCTCTATCTTGCGCAGCATTACACAGTTCCTTTGATTTTTGTCTGCCAGCACCTCAGTGGCATGGTGTTTGTGTTCTGATAGGCTACTCTCTTCTAGGAGGTACAACCTATCATGGTCGAGTCCAGTGATAGGCGTTTGAGACGTGGCCCAAGCATGGGAACCAATGAATGAGTGTGACTTGCGGGAGGCTTGTGATCTTTGGGAAACGGCTGTGCCCTCTCGGTAGGAGGAATGCTGAGAAGCGTTATCACTGTCACTCTCCTCAGCGGTGTCCATTCCCCGAGGTGCATGGGTAATAGGGCTAGGGATCCAGCTTTTTGCTGGTCGCCAGAGAGCACTCTGTCCCCATAACTTCCTCAAAACCTGGAGGCTTTTTAACAATTTCGCTTTCTTAACCTTAGTGCCATGAAGGAGACCCCTCTCTCGACAGAGGTTGTGCAAGACATTTGCTGCCAAAGTCTACACTGTGCTCATGTTGAGTTCCATGGTTGTAAAAATACCCTGGCAGTGAAAACTAATGTTAACTGCGCTTTTCTATTTCAGCTGGATGAGCTATAGACACAGTCTGTTTCAAATCCCACCGCTGCCAACAGTGTGACAAATTGGATTCTGCTCCACAGGAGTACAAGTGTGAGTAGGGGTAAAATGAACCACTCAGTCCTCACACTTCTACAAACCAAAACATAATGCAATCATAGTGGTAAAACAGAGATCCTTAAGAGATATATCTCATTTGCCTTTTGTGGTAACGTGGGCTGAGAGAAGGCTATGCTCTTTCAAAGGGTGTCTAGGTACACCAGCAGTAACCCAAACAACACAGTGCCACAGTCTAAAATAAAGGGAATGTCAAATAAAGGTGCTATACAAATATGTGTACTTTAATCAAATAAACCATCTGCACATAGTATAAATGAAAACACTGTACAAAAACCCACCCAAATCGAGAACAAAGAAGATGTGATAGACTGGAGAAAGTGTCACATGGCACACAGTACTAACCACAAACAGGATATCTTGCTGAAAATAGGAGCAAGTGTGACCTAATCAGACTCTAGGGTCTAAGTGGAATGAGGAGGCAGTTCAGAGTCAACAGTACCTGGATTCAATTCTTGGTGGGCTGATACAGTCAATCCAAGTGTCAAATGTAGATGCAAGCTGATCAGACTCAGTTCAGGCATGTAGGATTGCACAGGCCCCAACATCTAATGGGCATTGAGGTGAGGTGAAGACAAGTGCTCTGAGCAGTAGTAGGGAGGCTCTCAAAGATGCAGGTTGGGCGGTTCCAGGAAAGGTTTGCAGTTGGCCAGGCCAAGTTGGGCTTTAATTGCTGTGTGGGGTCGATGACTGACACTCCAGCAGTTCGAGTTGGGGTGCCATGGTCATTAAAGTGGGGATCTTGGGTGTATAGATGTACGATTGGTGAGGCAGCAGTTCAGGAGCTTGCTGGGTTGAGCCTTGGTTGTAACCCCCTGCTTAGAATCCGTGTGTGACTCTCCATTGATTTGGTTTGGGTCCAGGCATTGGGCAGTTGCTTTGGGGCTAGCATGTGACGAGCTTAGCCAGTACACAATACAGTGTTCAGGTGGTCAAAGTGTAAGCGATATTTTATGTGGTGGTGGAGCGGAGCAACCAGCACCAGTGACTTCCCTCTTATCCCAGGTGCGGTGAACAAGGACTGACCAGTGTGCTGTGGTAGAACAGGGACTTTCGACTGTTCTGGTCCTCTGGTTGCTGTGAGGCCCTTTCAGGAGGATTCGAGGATAGGATAGTTCCATTCAGGGTCTGCTCTCCCAGCTAAGGAGACTACGGCACAGAGCGGTAGGTCCTGATCCACAGCGGAGGTTACACACAATGTGCTCTTGGAGTGGTAGGGCACAGATCTTCTTTCTGTCTTCAGGGAGCCAGGACAGCCAATGTCAATTGAGCAAAATCTAGGGGAGCTGAGGCACTTCTTGAAGGCAACTAAAACATCTTGCAAAATGTTATAGAGAGTTTTGTAGAAAATGAAATCACTGTTGGGCCACAAGCTGCGAGGCTTGTGATGGGCGAAGCTGCAAGCAACTCTGCAAAAGGCAGCAAATGCAAGTCTCAACTGAGAGCAAGCAAGCTACGCAGCCCTTGGACCAACCCAGGGACGTCATTTCACCAAAATGCCAGGGGTAGCGGAAGTGACATCACACAAACCTTGACCCCCTGATGACATTTGACCCCACCCAGAAGTGATATCGCGGCAAGCGATGGAACACAACCTTTCACCCGTTGACAAAACAGGAAGTGGCTTCACGCAGCATTGTACGCTACAATAAATATGGTTACGATACCACTATAAAGTGATGTACATTTCATACAAGAATGGATCGCGGTATTTATCATTAAGATCAGTGTGTATAGGCCCATATTACCAAATTACTTTGAATGTAAGCAGACGTCCATGACCAAACGATAATGATGTGTTATTATATAGCACTTATGCTTAAGCGCTTTAAATAGAAAAAATATACACCCAATGTCACCCAACCTGTGTTGGTACTCATTTATCGACCTCGGAAGGATGAAAGGCTGAGTTGAGGCATTTAAGAACAGACTAAATCAGTGACTCACCCCCTGAAGTGTGCCTGAAATAAACCTTTAATGAGTCTAGCAATTATTGTATAGAATTCCAGAAAGACACATCATTTGGTACTCCTATTCTTTCTTATTTAGAGTCAGTGCTGAAAGTGTTAGACTTGTTGCACTCCTGTTCTTATTTTTCTTCTTCTTTATTAAGGGGCCTGAATAAGAAAGCCAGCCACGCCAGAAGTAAAGAGCGACATGGTGCTGACCACAGCCCAGGAGCATGCATTACAAAAAAAAAAAAGTTTTTTTTTGTATTTCTTATTTTTGTATAGAAGTCGCAAGGGAGACCTCTGGTGACCCCTGAACAACATCCCTGGACCAACCATTACCCAACGTAAAGCATTGTGCTTTGTAACAACCACAATCTTGTTGTCACCAGCTACTGAAGCGCACCATTTTGTGTGTTTGTGATTCATTCCCCTGCCGCATCTAACCAGGATGCACACGAGACAACCTTACTCAAAGATGGCCCACTCACAGATCCAGCCCTCTGTCTGATTGTGTCCCCTCCCTTTGCCTGTCCTTCCCTTGGCCCGGATTGGTCACAACGTGCTATTATTCAGCTCATCCAATAGCCGGCAGGCTATTAGCCGGCCAATGAACTAAGGCCAGGAAAGAAGGCCTTGCACTGACCGAGCTGACAGAGCGCCACAGGAGCCAGGCGTCATGATTCTTTCTGTATTTGAACTGCCTTGCAAATACTACTTAGGTGAGTGTAGTCCATGCTTCCTACAGCGTAGATAACCATAAACATTATCACACAATTCTCATATAGACTACCGTACTATTATCTCGCTGCTATATCCAGTCGCAGCGTAATGGACATTGATAACATATTACCTCTCTATGCCCAATTTAGTGCATTCATTGGTGATACTGCGACCACCACGTTTAGCTCTTGCACATTAGCGCGTGAGAATATGTGTTCCCCACAGTGCCTATACGATAAGCACATGTACGACATCTAAAACTTGTTGCTTATCCACTGATATTTGAATGCTTTTGTATACAAATCGCCTTTGTTGATTATTAATACTATCTCCTATAGATATATCTGACTATTCTATACTGCCAGCCTTTACTTACGTTATCTAGCATTACTATAATGTTCATTTTATGATAACTATAACCTGCTACCCTAGAGATTCTTCAACTCAACTGCAGCTGGCCTATGCACTGTTCAAGTTTCTGCTTACTTTGATCAGCCTATTGACTTAACCTAGTTAGTACTATTGTGCATGCCTGAACTACTCATTTGGTCCATGTTTACAATGTTTACTATCTTCCTGAACCTGACTGCATTTAGGTTGATAATGTCTCCTATGAACACACAAACCCCTAGATGTGCCCACTAAATTCTCCAAATGTACTCCCAGACTGGACGTGACCTCCCCAAGCACTGAACAGACCCTAAGAAATGCACCTACTCCTAAACTCATTATAACTAACATTCCATGTGACCTTACACAAAGGAACTCCAAGCTACGCTCGAGATTGCTGAAGATATACAAACTGCCTGCTAGATACCTTACTACCTGTGCTCATAATAGGAATCATCACAAGGAGACTGTAAAACTAAACTACTCCTCTGTAAATGCTGCTGCCAACCACAAAGACCAAACAAACACTACAAATGACATATCAGCCTGGCCAAACACAATAGAGCTGTTTTACCCAGCCCTAAAATTAAAGGAGCACTTATTGATGCCATGTCATTAATAGCCCATGCCACAGAAATTGCCGCCATCATACAAATAGGCAACTACGACTTCTTAGCCATTACTGAAACTTGGTTACACCAAGCAGCTGGCCCAGCCCTGATGCTCGCTGTGCCCACTAACTACACCATTTTCAGGGAAGCCAGAGCTAACTCCCATGGAGGAGGCTTAGCACTCATTGCCAAAACTGATCTGTCAATCAGAATAGAAACACCCCTGCACACCAAATCTTGTAAGTCCCTAACTGTCAAGCTTGTAATTTCCAACTCACAAACCATTAACATACACCTTATCTATAGGCCACCAGGACCCATTGGTTCTTTCAAAAGAGGAAATATCTACGATACTCTCTGATAATTTAAAAAAACACATCTCAAGCCATTCTATTAGGAGACCTGAACCTGAGCTCCAATGATCCCATGGATACACAAGCCACAAACATTGCTATCCTATCAGAGCTTGGCTATACCCAAAGAGTGACACAGCCTACCCATGGGAAAGGCTGAACACTTGACTGGGTGGATGACCATAAATGCAACACAACTATTACCTCCATCAGTCCACAAGTATGGACAGACCACACTCTTATAGCCTTCTCTATAGTCTTAAAATCCCCCAACCCCATCAGAATAGTATAGCACCCCCAACGCTAACAAGGAACAAATAAAACATAACCAGAGAGGTTATTACTGCTAATTCTACCTACCCTGAACTCACTGCCTGACAATCTTGACCCCTCATCTCTAGTCAACGAATTCAACACAATTATGGCCAATGCCCTTGACAATATTGCCCCGCTAAAAATGAGAAACAGCAAACCTGGAGCACACCTAAATGCCTGTTTTACTCCCTATCTGAATTCTCTAAGGCTAGAAAACACAAGTGTGAATCCGCTTGGAGACTAGCATGTTCAGAGCCGAACAAAGCTACCCTTACCGACATATCTACAAAATACAAATCTGAAATAAAGCGAGCTAAAAAAGAAAGCTTTGACATTAGAATAATGCAAACCAAATCAGGAACTAAGGAGCTCTTTACAATCCTAAACGAACTGGAGAACTCTATCCCGGTACCTGATAACTGTGTCAAAAACAAGATATGGTGTTCTGACATCCAGAAAGCCCTTGGCGACAAAATTGCCAGTCTCCAAGCTAAAATTGATAAGAAAAAACTAAACCTACCTCCTACAACCACCCAAACTAACATACCTTGCACTACCGCCAAACCTGAACTAAGATTCAACTTCACCAAAGTATCCATACTGGAGGTTGAAAAAATAATCCTATCACTTAAACCATCAAATTGTGGAGGCGATAATTGCCCGGCTCAAATAATAAAAGATGCTGCTAGAGACTTATCACCATTTATCTCAAAACTCATCAACTGCTCCTTCTCATCAGATATTATACCAAGTAATCTTAAGAAATCTTGGGTCCTCCCCCTTATCAAGAAGCAATCACTAGACGCGACCATACCCACAAACTATAGGCCCATCACCACAGTGCCATTCTTACTAAAGATTTTAGATAGAGTGGCCTACTTACAGATCCAGAAATTCATGGAACTGCACCAACTCCTAGGCTTGCGGAAATCAAGTTTCCGTCTACAGCACAGAACCGAAACAGCACTTATTGATCTTAAGACACAGGTTGACGAGCTGAGAGACCAAGGAAAATCTGCCCTGCTTCTCCTTCTGGATCTCTCTGCATCATTCGACCTGGTGGATCATAAAGTGCTCTGCAACCACCTAGAGTCTGCAGCACATTTCTCACCCCAGGCTATAGCATGGATCAAATCTTTCCTAAGTGAAAGAACCATGAGGGACTTCTCAACCTCAGCTGCTGCAGACCCCACTCCTATTACGTGTGGTGTACCCCAGGGGTTATGTGTCTCCCCCACCATGTATAACATCTTTTCTAAGCCCCTGTTTGATGATTTGAACCTTCTAGGTGTCAACTACACTAACTATGCAGATGACACACAGATTCTCGTCCCACTTTCTGGGGATTACAAACAGGATTTGGCCTTGGTGAATAAGATATACATCATCATCCAGGCATGGATGGCGTGTCATGGTCTATGCCTGAATGATGACAAAACAGAACTCATCATCCTGGGGACTACACTGAACATCAAGAAACTTACCCAAGAGTACACACCTTTTTTCATAGACGGCCATACAAGTGAAGTTGCCAAGGAGGTAAAAACTCTATGTTTTTACCTCAACTCCTGTCTCACCTTGGCAAAGCAAGTAAACACTATGGCATCCTCCACACCCTATACTTGTAAACTGATCAGATCAGCTAGACCCTACCTCTCTATAAACAGTTGCACCACATTGGCAAGGACACTTGCGTGGTCCAAACTGGATTATTGCAACGCCCTCTATTTAGGGTCTAATAAATACATTACGCAAAAAATTCAAATACTGCAAAACAATGCCCTTAGCGCGGCACTAGGAATCTCCAAGAGAGAACAGATATCAATGACTAGAAGACAAGCCAACTGGCTCTCCACAGTCGACAAAATTAAACTAAAAACTGCTTATCTAACATTCAAGTGCCTCACCAACCTAGCACCAAGATATTTAAAAGAATGGTTACATCCAGACCCACGAGAGCTGCCTATACGAACTGCCTATCAGTTCGCCCATTCAAAATGACCACAACGGGAGGAAATAGTTTCCCTGTCAAAGCTGCCCAATTGTGGAACTCTCTCCCACCCACATTAAGGACTGACCAATCACACCCACATTTTAGAACTAATGTGATTAAGTGGCTTAAAGAAAATGACCAATAGTCCACCCTATGACCCAGTTGACCTAGCCAACAAATTGAACTTTTGACCTTCGTGCGCGACCTGCACCTGCACTGTACTTGAACTACTTACTATATTGAATCTTCATTTGTAAGGCATATGTACTAACTGCTGTATTCATACTAATCTGCATATTTGTCTATGTAACCTATGACCTATAAGCAACTTGTAAGCCTAAAGTATTCTTGTTCCCGCGCGACCTTCGGGTCTGGTGCATGCTACAAATAAATAAACGAACTACACAACAAGTGGTAAGTACCCCTTAGTTCCCAGTACCTTATGTCTGAAGAAATTGGTTCCGGCTGGCTTCTGTTCCTGTTGTAGTATGGCAGATCCTGTTTTTCCTGGGCCTCAGTCATGGGGACAAGAGGGATGATGTCTGGGGTCTCCTGCACTATGATTCAATGGTTGCCAACAGCAGTGGGCAAAGTTCAGATAAGCGGCACTTCACGTTTTCAGCTTCTCATGAATAGCACCACAGCGGTTCTTGGACACCTTGTGGACTTTCCTTGCTTCTGGGGGTCCAGCACTCTGTTGAGGTGACTCAGGCTTGGTTAGTCCTGCTTCGAGGGAGTTCAGAGGATGTTCCTGGAGCTCAGGTCTGGCTTAAAAACGATTCACTCGATTTGGGTATTCCTGTCCCTTGGCACTCGGTTCCTGCAGCATCAATGGAAGTACTTATTACTACATAATAATTGCTACATTTAAAGGGATTACATCTTTAAGAGCCTCCCTACTATCCAGCAAAGAGAGGCTTTCCAGTCAAGTTCATCTTGGGGTCCATTGGTCTCACCAAACCAAGAGGAGAAGTTATCCTTTGCAGGGCTTCTCTAGTCGAAGATAATTCTGAGCTTCAGCACTGCATCAGGGCTTCATCGGGCAAACCAACAGTCCAGGAGTTGCAGCAAGCATTTTTTGCAAGTTCTTCTTCGGATTCCTTCGTCCAGTGGTCACCTCTGCCTTCCTTGCAAAATACTTCACCTTTTATGTAAGTCTCTCATTCATTCGCCGACTAGCTGTCACTCACACAGCAGGGTGGCTGTCCTCCTTGGGTGCAATACTGTAACCAGGTAGACTCAGCACAGGGAGTTTTGGGCACCTCCCTTGCTTCCTGCCCTGCCAGACAAGCTGGAGCTTCAGCAGTGAATCCTGCTAAAGACAAAATGAACAAAGGGACCAAACCTGGTTTGGTGCGCAGAGTAAATCTCAAGAAGGACCTTTTCAACAAGAAATGGTGAAATAAGAAGACCGGGCCACTTTGACAAAATGGGAACCCATGGGTTGAATACTGTAGCGGAGGATTCAGTCTGCGGTAAAAACACACAATGGTAGGAAAAAGAAAACCACTGCCACCAGTCATTAATTGTAGAAAGTGTAACATAAAAATGTTATACGAGAAAGTAGACAAAGGGGATACTAAGTAACCCCTCCAGCACTCTATGGAAGATAGTGTGTGCTGGGTCTACAAAGTGACAAAAGGTAAGTAAAGTCAATTTCACTGTGCCACTGCACTGAAGGTGCTCTGTCACAATGTAAAAAGATGAAGCCTATGGCGTTTGTCAGACTCCAATACCAAAAGAAACATAGTTTTCAAATAAAAGAAAAATACATGAGAGAGTGGGAAAAAGGGCTTACTCTAGCCAGGATAAAAAATAAAAATCCTAAAGTCCAGCAAAAGAGCTGGGGGTCGCTATGGTAGAAGGGAATTAGCACATTTCTGAGAATTCTCCCCGACATTCCCCTCACGCTGAGGGCTTTGGAGCTATGTCTATTGAGCAGAGCCCTCCTGCCTATCATAATCCCATCCCTTATCTTCTCTCTGAGAACAAAGGCCTTCAGAGAAGCATAATCTTGGTATGAGGCTGCTCCATTTGAATGAGTGTGCCCCTTTGATGCAAGCTTATGACTTTCCTTCTTGCCACCTCGGTTTATCACTATTCTACACCACCTTGCACTCAATCATCCATCTTCTCATTTGAGCATCTTACAATATAGACTATTGCTTCCCATTATTTTATCATGGTGTGCCAATCCCAATTACTCTTATTCTTTGTATTGCTGAATGTGATTTATATTGCATGTTTTCTTCTGTCAGAGGATGCTCTAAATTCAACCCATAAACACGAGTTTGTACATTTGCCTGTACAACCCCATGTGCATGTCCAGTAATTCAGGTAATGTCTGCATTCACCACCAAATTCAATGTGTGCCTTAATTCTAACTACCTCTATGTGTATTTCCTCTCTCCATAATGACACTTGGTGAATGGCACACTCTCAACCAGCATGTTTGTTCTTACATCACGTTTCCTATTCCATGTCTTATGAAATGATATGATATGATACCCAGAGGTTTCTAAGCACTGACCCGGAGATCGAACCTGTGTTGCTGCGTTTCATCTTGCTTCTAAAGCGAGCACATTGCCCCTGAGCTATCCTCCCGATCAAATGCCATCTCATTTCCTTTAGTACTTAGCCTATTCTCTCCGACTGCATACGTTGTGGTGCTCAGCATAGCAAATTATGTGTACTAGTTATTAATGTTTGCTGAGGTGTGTGTGCCATGAATGTGTGGGGCATTCTCATTGTTATCTAAACATAATGCTCTATGAATTCCCCATTAGTCTCACACATATTTGAGTGCAGTGGCCTTCTTCGAGTCATCAATTTTACAGGCTAAATATACAAGTTTCAGACGACAAGTGAAATACTTTCCTAGAAAAACAGATATTTAATTTTGAAAAAAATATATTTGTTTTATGAGAACAAATTGTACTTGTACTTTTCTCACATAAGAAGAGGTTTCTTTGGTTTAATCGTACTGCGCTCAAGAAAATGGATGGGTAAAGGTATACGCAATGTTATTGTTGTTATTGTTATGTTATTGTTGGAAGTGCTGTCTACATTAAAGACAGCAGTATCTCTCTCCCCGTGTCTTTGGGCCTCATTACGAGGTTGGCGGAATGGGTTTACCGGTACCGGTAATGGTGCCGGTGCCGGTAAACCCATTCCGCCCTATTACGAGGTTCCCTTGCGGGACCGGCACATAACGTCTGATCAGGTTGAAGGATACCGCAAGGGGACCAAGGAGCTAATAACGGGCCCGTTATTAGCTCCATCCCCATTCCCATTGAGCCTATGGGGGATCGAATGGGAATGGGGAATGGTTTTTTGAATGGGGACTTACTTGTTCCTGCAAGGTTGGAATGACCAGGTAAGTCCCCATTCAGGGAACCCGGACCCCGACACGATTTTGGAGGCAGCCATGGCGCTAATAGCACCATGGCTACCTCCAAACTCGTAATGAGGCCCTTTGTCTTTCCTCTGTATTCTGTCTTTTCCCCACTCTCTTTATCTTTCCTCCTTTCATTTTTGTTTCTCTGCCAGACTTTTTCTCTCTGTCACACTACATCCATATGCGTATTTTTTTTTTCTATTCAGTCTTTTTCTCCTCTCCTCTCGATCAATCGTTTCCTTCTCCTCTTTCAACCCTTTTAAATTCCCTCAGTCAAAACCATCTTTCCTTTTGTCTCTATCCCTCTGCCGCTATCTCTCTATCTCTGTCACTTGCTCTGTCTCGCCATCTATCTCTCAACTCTCTTTATTCAATTGACGTTACCCCCTGTCTGTACACCCTACACTTATTGTGCTTGTTTTTCTAGCTACAAAATCAGACTCGACAACTTAAATGTCACTGTTTTTAGAGTTAGTTATGCAATGAAACAATTAAGAAATAGAAATGTTTCAAGCGAGAACCGACATGAAACGTATTTCATGGTGAGCCTTTAATCAAACCAAACCCTGATTCAAATTCCTAGTCAGTTCTGCGGTTGAAATGGATTTGAAATGAGCTAAGCTCATGACGGAATTAAGTACACGCTCACCTACTCCCTCACCCTGGGAATGCCATGAAACTCGGTGTCATGGCGCCCTCCTGCATTTCACCTCCCCACCTCTCCCAGAATCGCTAGAGCGTGACCCCGTTGCCTGATATGATGGATTTTGAATCTTGAGGCCTGTGTTGCAATTTTGAATTATGTCCCTTCCAGCCCTCTGAGAGATGAACTCCTGCTCTTGGAGCTGTAGTGGACCCGGCCACAGCGCCAACTGATGGAATGAGTTTCTCAGTACTCCCCGAGCAGATAGGAAAATGAGGACGCGGCAGATCCTGAGCAAAAAAACAGCATCCACTCTATCGGTTATAATAAAAAACTGAGCAAGAGAATGCTGAGCACACAGACAAAAGTTTTATAGGAGATGTAAAATTATGCAGAAACCTGTGCGTGTGTGTGGAAGGATCATGAATATTTATACTGGGCCCAGAACTGCACCTGAGGGAATACAGAGCCTGCAGTCACCAGTTCATGTTTGCTTTGCATAAGAGTCTAAACTTAAACCTGCCTCTTGAGATTGTATTTCAAAAAAAGCAAATGCGTTTGTATTCTTTCTGCTCATACACTCTTTAAAAAATATTTGCATGCTAAATGTTTGCTATACACTCTCCAAAACTCTCATTTGCCTCCACTTACGTCAGAATCCCGTAAAGGCAGACTGCAACTCCAGTATTCAGTGTGCAGCAGACATCTGCTTCGTGGAACCTATTGAAATGTTGGGTCATTCTCCGATCTGAAAGAAGGAAAGAAGGAATGAAGGAGAGGAGAGGAGAGGAGAGGAAAGGAAAGGAAAGGAAAGGAAAGGAAAGGAAAGGAAAGGAAAGGAAAGGAAAGGAAAGGCAAAGCGGGAGGGCAGGATGATGAAGGGGTGGAGGTGTGGATGGATGGACGGACGGACGGACGGACGGACGGACGGATGGATGGACGGACAGACTGATAGAAGGAGGTTTGGATGGATGATGGATTGATGGATGATAGATGAAGAGTTTTGCATAGCACTCCACTGGAAGCAAAATCGTAATTAGGCTGTTTTTAACTGATGAGGAGGAAACATGGATTCAATCTGGGGATTTTTTAGCTCCTGTCTGAATGCTAAACACTTTGTTTGGTTTGTTTGCTGCGGCAATCTACTCCACTGCTATTCATAAAAAAGGCATATTAACGTTTGAGCTTCAGTCTGTTCTCTCGATCCTAAGCTTGTTTTGGTTTGTCCGGGTGGAAGGAGTGGCCCAGTAGATAGAGGTGCTTTTTTTTGTTTTTTTTTGTTGCTAGGACATATGATTGTTTTCCTGCCAGCATTTGCATTAAAAATAATATATATGACTTTGTGGTCCCAAAAAGTTCATCATCGTGGAGGAAATCCCAACAAATCCCAACAAATCACACAGAAAGATAAAGGTGAAGTTATTCCCAATCCTAAAGTACTTCCTTATTAAAGAGAAGTGTCTGTTCACTGCCTTTGCACCTCATTTGTCCCAGAGGGCCACTGTATGGACCATTCATCATGGCTGTATATGGGTGCTTTTTGTTGGCGCACATTTTGGTGCACATTTATTTCAGGCGCAGGGACGCTACCGCCTGCTTTCTTGTGGCATACTTGTTTGGCCCTGTGCGCGTCTTTGACCGTGCGCTGGTTTGACCTATTCGATTCCATGAATACGGGTTGTAGGCGAGCGTGTGGGCGTTCCGCGCACTTGCCTCCTGTATTTCCCCTGTGACGCCCATATTTTCACACGTTGTTCGCCATTCCGAGTGTTACACCCCGTGTTCCACCTACTTTTGTGATGTGCGCCGCGCTATGTGCGATTTCGCAGTGGCCGTGGCGCACGCTGTTGGATGGCCTGTGGCCGGCGTGCGCGGCACACTTTTTCAGCGCACATCCAATGTTTTTCTTGCGCACGGACTTCCATGAATCGATGTGCGCTGGTTTCCCTGTGATTTTCGCACTTGCACTGCGATTTTCGCATTTTTACTGCGAATCGCACGTTTTGTCACCTCTGCGCGGGAATTTTCAGCGCACATTAATTCCATGAATCGACCCCTTTATGTCAACTGCAGGGATGTTGTCCACCGACTATGACATCATTAATGAGAAAAATTTGCATTGGTTCCATGCAAATGGCATTTTTTTGACAAACTTTGGCAATGCTGTTTTCTTTTACACTGTGCAAAAAGTGTTGAAGACAATCCTGTAACAATCCTGTAACAATGTAAGGAGACAACCAAGCATGTAAAAAATAACAAAAAAAACAGACAAAAAAATATTTTCCAAGCGAACAATAAAGACCCAATCCCCTAACCTGTTTCACACTTCTTCCCCCTACCCCTACCCACCCTTCCTAGCACGATAACTCTGCAGATTCCACGATAGTTTCAGGATTAAACGTGCCACATCTGCCTCTTTTCATGATGGTAGCCATGGAAATGGGACTGTGGAAACAAAGGGATTGCTCAATAAGGTTTCTGGTTGTGGTGTGTATGAAAAAAACTGTGGCAGAAGGTCTCTTTGTACAGCGAAATGCAGATGGCTATGGTGAAAGTGTGCAAGCTATGGGGCAGGCATCCTGTTTGTATGCCTGCACTGTATGTACTTGTTTGCAGTTGTTGCTAACATACACTTAGTGTTCCTTTTCTGCGATAAGTTGTCACAAGTTTTCAGTAAGAGGGGTGCTGTGGAAAAACATGTTGTGAGGTGTCCAACGTAAGTGGCAGGCATCCTGCTGTAATGCTGTCATACGATGTGATATTGTATGGTATGCCATTTGTACTGCACATATACACAAGTTTTTTTAGGCGCACCAAGGCAAGGGTGGGTAAACAGAGGGGAGACAGACACAACTAACCTACTATTGCAGGTGTCACTCAGATCGCCCACGTGCATGGGGAGGGGGAGGAGAAAGTACAGTACATGGGAAGAAGAAACAATGACAATAAGTAAAAGTATGGCCCAATGGTGGCAAGTTAAAGGATAAGTGTAGGCACCAGGTGGTGAATTGTTAGAGATACAGAAAACAGTCCCCAAGTACGGGGTTTGCCAGAAAGGCAGTGCAGGGGTACGACTGATGGACGGAGCTCACAGGGTGGCCATTTAACCGGTGCAGAATCAGTTTCAGCCGAGAAGTCCGCAGGGGATAGGAAGCGAAAAAGCGGTGGCAAAGAGAAAGGTATTGAGGTGCTTCCCGGAACCGTCCATGGTCCTCGTCACGTTTCAGGGATGCAGGAAAGATGTTGCAGAGGGAGGCCTCTGCAACAGCCTTATGGCAATTTCGATTTGGAGAGATTGGAGGCTTTTTTGGTGCTGAGGCGATGTGTGCAGTTTTGGTGGACTGCTTGCAGAATGTTGACGAGCAGCCACTTTCGCAACTGTACATGGTGTGGACGTGCACTATGGGGCGTTGAAATTGTGTTCCATGGCTTGTTCCGGTGAGCACCGTCAACTGAAGACGTTGGTAACAGCACTCAAGCTGTTTTTCCACTGCTAAGGTTCTTTTCTCATTTATACCACTGAGAATAGTATGGGATTATTCCAATGATTGCTGTCGCCAGCCAAAGGTCGGAAGCTGTCTCATCAACAGAAGAATGTGTTATTCTTGAGTGCTGCTGGGATGTTCTCCTGTGATAATGACAACATTGGTTCTCGATATATACACCTTTTCAAAGCAAATGGCATGTCTTTGTCGACCAGTGGCAGTGACATTTTGTTTCACAATCTACAGGCTGCACTGAAGACCCTATTGTAAGAATTTGAGCTGACCTACAAAACACAAAAATATGTATAAAAACTACCAAAAAGTTGTTTTTATGGAAGCACCGTTAAAAAAAAAAAAAAAAAAAAACAAAGTCCCCTACCCTGGTTGATATAAAAACATATCACCTTTACAGAAAACACTATGCTAAAGTAACATCCAGTTACAGTGCCCTAAAAAACCTATGAAATTAACTAACACAAACATATATATACATACACATTATGATGTCCTGGAAAGACCATATTCTGTAGCCAGTTCAAACTGGACTCAATAAAGGAAATAGACAAAATAAAAGTAAAAACCCAGCTTTATTATCATCAAAATAAAGTTGGGACATCATACACACATTGAATTCTTTGAGCTCTTCCTAGTTACATAATAAACAAGGGTTTATATATTCAATATTTGTCATAACTATTGTTATCTTATTTACCAAAACCTATGGGGAACGGTAATTGGTGAACGGTGGCGATTACATTCTATAGAGGTTCCATTTCTAATTGGGTAATTCTTGTCTGATGGCTCCACCTGCGACCACCTCTAAATTGATGAAGGTAAAAAGACATAGGGCCTCATTACGACCCAGGCGGTCCGGAAATAACGGTGGCGGTAAACCCGCCGCCACCGTTGTTTCCGGACCGCCTGAGTCCGACCCCTGCAGGCGGGAGGTGATGTTCCCGCCAGGTCTGACCTGGCGGGTTTAACACCTCCCGCATGCAGGCGGACGAGGAAACACCGGCAGCATTACGAGATGCTGCCGGTGTTTCCATGATCCCCACTTCCATCGAGTCCCATAGGACTCAATGGGAATGGGGATTTACACCATTCCGCCTCCGTGATTCCCGGAAAACCGGGGTTGTAATGCCCCGGTAATTCCGGGAATCACGGAGGCGGAATGGTAATACGAGTCCGGCGTTAACCAGGCGGTTTTACCACCTCGGTTAACGCCGGACTCGTAATGAGGCCCAAAATCTCTGCAATATGTAATTGGCTGGCACCTTGCTTCATGGGTGGCGTATCATTGGAGATTTACATTGGTTGGCTTCTTACTAACCAACCTTGGGAAAATAAAAGGTGGTGAAGACATGATCCAGACAGGAGTAGGCAGAGAGATGTGCATAGACCAATTTTTTTCAATTAAAGAAGATACCATCCCTCATTTCTAGGCCATGTTCCAGGCTAAGCTCTTTCTATTTGGCATTATGTGTAGTCTCATGTCAGAGAATATGTGTAAGGAGTAAGGCAGGAGTCCTATCTGTGTTTGTTGCTAATGAATAGACATTGTTCTTCAATTATGGGTCAAGTGTGATGGGACTGTGTTTGGAATTATTTCACCCTTCACTTATTGGGAGTTTAGCTAATATTGTTGAAAGTGTTCTGTTTTCTCTTGCCAACGGGGACACTCTCGAGTTATTCTTCATGGAGTCTTTTGGCTTATAGTTGTCCGCACCTTGGTTTACAAAGCCTGGTTGCACTCTTATGAAACTTTAATTAATCTGGGAGTATCCTTATTGCATCCTGGGAATTGCTATCTCGTGTCTTCATTGCAACATTCTGCCCCTCCCTTAATTTACAGTAATATTGGCTGTGGTTGCCACCTCCTTCCTGAGCTGTGCACGGATCTGTATTTTTGTGATTTCAGCAGTTTGAGTTCTCGTGAAGCCTTGAGGCCTTTCGTTTAATTAGAAGTACTTTGTAGCATCTATTTCGGGAAATATGGCTGCCCATTACCATTGCGTTTCTATGTTCTTGAGCTATATTTGTGTGTTGTTCATGTTGCATTTAGCTTATACATTGCTTATGTTAGTAGTCTTAATGTCTTATTGGTGCTATGTTAATATTCTTCATATGCATATGCTACATAGTGTATGTGTTCTTCATTTTTAAGTGCACATTTGCTTTGTGTCTAAAGCATGCACATATATTGTCACATTAGTTTGGTTACTTGTACCATCTTCAGCTCAGATTGTATCCACCTCCTGCTGTACCTGCCTCGGATAAGTGCAGTCCGGTTGTCTTAGTAAGTAATTGTGAAGAAGTACTGGTGGGGGGTGCCTGTACTTCCGCTCTCTATATGGTAGAGGAGAGGCACAGAGGACCCCAGCCAAGATTCTCAATTGGTAGCAATGGACGAGCAATCAAGGCCTAGCTTCTCGGGAGGTGATGCAGGCTGGTTCTTAAGTACAGTGTAGTCCCCGAGCCCCCACAAAGGAATGTCCACACACTGTATTACTGAAAACACAGTCTTTATATAATTAATATTCAAAGGTATGTACACGATCACAATAACGCACTTTGTACTCGGAAATCAACAATGATAAATATATACAATTCTAAAGTGGTACCACCAATGTTATCAAATCTCATTAAAGTGCATCAACTGTACGGTTAAAATGTCACACAGATCAATAACGAGGAAACCAGCAATAGAGATAGGAAGGAACGCAATATGGTTGAAACAATAGGCAGATGTCCGACCCCTACCCTTAGGCACAGTTCTGTGTGGAGATCCCCCCACCTGGGCAACCTGTAAAATAAAGATATATAGCACAAGCCCAGTCCATATATTGTTCAATAGTCTTATTTCCTCCTATTAAGGTTTTATCCCCCCCAATGTACCTGATGGAGTAGAGTTCTTTGAAGACACGTCGGAGGATCCTTCTTGAGTGACTCCCTTTAAAGCAGGAGCCACGGATCGTCAAGAGGCGTCGAAGATGGTGAACTTGTCGTCGACGGCGGCGATGAAAAGTTCAAGGGTGCCGAGACCCTGATGTCGATCCAGGCGGTGCTCGTCAGCGACGTCCTGCGAGGATGGGTGTGCGGAGCACCTCGGCGATAGATTGTTCAGGACCGCAAAGAGTTTTGGAAGAACTGTGGCCCAACGAGGGCGTTGAGTCGTCGAAGTCTTTGAGGTCGTGAGGTAGCGGGAAACCCACTAGCGGATTCTCCTCAGCGCGTTGGTCGTCCTCGACTTTCTCCGGCGGGACAAAGTGGTCGACGCTGCGGACAAGGGAGTCCTTTGATTCAAATGTTCTTAGGCAAAGGAGCGGACTGCTCCGGTCGTCGGTGGCACGGTGTCAAGTGGTCCCCACGGCTGGGCAACACAACTTCAACGGGCCTCCAGCGGTTACACATACCTGCAAACCCTGGTCGACGGCAATGGGCTTCGACAGCGGCGAAGTCCGGGTGCTTTGCTTCATTCTCCTCAGCGGTCCCGTCTCGGGTCGGCCGCCTTTCGAGCGTCTGACATCCAGGGAGCTTCGGCGATGGTTAGCGGTGCTCGATGGTCTCTCAGAGCACGGGAAGAGGGCGCCTTAACATGTCCTCTCTCGGATCTGTCTTCGACGGATTCGGCAGCTTTCATATCGGTCGAAGCCCATGCAACAGCACGTCTTCTTCTTCCAGCTGGGCGTCGAGGATCAGCAGTTCCAGTTACTCTTAATGTGTAGACAAAGCTTATGAACGCTTCTGAACAATTTCCAGTGGTGAGAGGTCCCCAGATATACTATCTTGTCTCTCATCCACACTGCTGGGTCACTCTCAGCAGCCAATCATACAGAAGGGCATTCATGCAGTCAGTCAGCCAATCAGGCACACAGTGCATTCAGGCCATCCTCCTCCCTCTCAGACACTCACAACAAGGAATGTGGATTGGGACAAGTACCCAGCCATTCAACAATACACACTGCATTCAGGCCAGTTTCGGGCAGGGCTGTCTCAGTCTTTGTCTCTCATCCCAGAAACCATACAACCACAACAAGAAGTGCATATTGGTCACACACTCCATTCACCCAGGTCCCACCCAAAGGAGGTACCCACAACATACATACACAGGGAAGGCTCCAGCTAGTCTGGCCGGGCCTTCACAACAACACCATATATGGTACTTCCACCCAACAGACAGTCAGGGGGAAGGGACAGAGTCAGGGCTTCCCAGGACTTTGGGAAAACAAGGTAATAGGTAATAGAAAGCAAGAGGCCACAAGGGCCATCTTGTTTTCCATCAGGAATCAACTGATTCCAATGGCAGGGCCGGGGTATCCCAAAATGGAGGATACTCAGTGCACCTGTCAAATTCAGCATGGAGCTGCCACCAGCCCATACCCTGCTCTGCGGGCCACCCACACGGGTACAGGGTATGGGTGGGGGTACAGGGTTGTACCCCCACCCATGGGTGCCATAAGGGTATCCCACGGGTCCGTTCACCAAACTAAAAGAGAGAGAGCTGCACCGCCAGGAGTCCCACATGAACTCCTGTGCGGAAAATACGACAGAACACACGAGAAAAGGCAGTAAAGCACAAGGATACAGAGGCCCTGTCCCTCAGATGCATTTCCAGCATCACAGTAATGTTTCTCACGTGTGCGTTATTTATCTCGATGAGGTGCAGAAGCTATGGATGACATATCCATCTGACTCTCAACATATATTTCAGAGCCTGCACTAGCGGCCCTGTAGTTATGGTTAATTTGCTCAACCCACAGGAACAACAGTTTTTTCCCGCCCTATAACTCTGGCACCGTTCGACAAATCCTCACCAAACATTGCAAACAAATGTATATGGCCAACCTCCAAATGATTTTGTGAAGTTTGTTGAGATTTTGTCAACGGGGGGAAAGGTTATGAGGGGGGGTCCGAAAACATTTGAAATCCTGATAGACAAACATTGAAAAACAATTGTTTACGCCTGCAGCTCAAACTGCTGGACTAATTTGGACCAAATGAGGAGGAGCAGACTGGTCTCGACAGTGTTCTTTTGAAAATGTTGTGTAAATCTGTCCATTAGTGAAATCTGCATCCAGTCCACTGAAACATTTCCTGATTCAGTGTCCTCAGATACCTTTGGGCCAATCACGAGTAGCATGGTGTTCACGGACATGAAACGGACATGAAACACGCACGCTAATTGTTTATTTTTGAACTGGTAACAATATTGGATCCGTAGACCACGGCCTCTGTGTAGCAGGGAAAAACTCTGGAAAATACATTTGAGGTTATTTTGTGGCTGAAAGAGTGTCTAGGAAATGTGGATGGGTGGAAGAAATGTAAAATGGTGCCATTCTTATAGGTGTGGGTGCCACCGAGTTTGTGGTAAATTTTATTACCACAGGCATATTCTGAACTGCGAACACGGATATGTGTCGTCGGACATCATTGGGACTGTAAGGTGTTTTGTGTGTTGTTATATGTATACATATTTTGTGAAATTAGTAAGTATTAGTTTGGAATACATATATATATATGTTAGTTGTTACTGAAGTGGGTAAAGTGGGTATACCATGGTCAGTATAGTTGTGGGCATGGCAAGTTTATAGCATGGCTGAAGAGTATTGTTGTGGGCAGTGTGGGGGCATGGTTGTATAATAGTGGCTATGGCCAGTTCAAAGATTCTTGGGGGCATTGCCAGTGTCATTTGGACACTGGCCATGGCCACAGTAATATGTGCATATTGATTATGTAATGTATTATGCATGGTGTAAATTGAATAATCTGGTTATAGGGAATACAAATTGCAATAAACTTTATACTAGGTATAGACACTTAGGTGGATATGGTGAAAAGGGGATACTTTGCAATGGTGTGTCTGTAAAGAAAATAACATATATCTAGTTACAGGACATATGTTGCTAAATCTAAGTTGCACATTATTTTTTTTTATTTGGCCCTCATAAGTAGTACATTGCACATACTATGTTTGTTACAATATGTGTGCATGTTACAATGTTGTGTGTATTCACATGTAGTAATCATTGGGTCATTGGGAAAATGAATATAGTTTTTTGACATGTACATGGTTTTAAAGTTTGCTTTTTACAAATATATGTATTTTTTTAAAGTAGTTAGATATCCATTTGCATATGCGAACTGTATTGAATTTTGAAAGTACTATTGTACTACTATGGATGTATTATGTAAGTATAAGTGTGATGGCATGTTTCAAGTGTATTGTAATGAAGGGTATGTTTAAAGTATTTAGATACCCATTGGCGTATTCAAACTGTGTATTGTAGTCATTAAGATTTGTTGTAGGCAGCTAAACCTGTGGGGGCTATTACAATTGTTTAAAGTATGTTATGTGTTAACTCTTCTACACATTTCCTGAATTGTTTAATTAAGAGTGCTTTGCCTGACCCAGCATTACCACTTACATAAAGAGCAGAGGTTTTTAATTTTTACAGCTACAAGTTTTAGTTTCATGTTTTAGTCCATGTTCAATTTCTTCAGTGACTTCTTTGTAAATAGTGAGTTGTTCATCGTTTAGGTGTGATATGAGCATTGACAGATCTTCTTCAGATTGTTTAGATTTATACATGGTGTTTTCAACCTTAGTCGTGACTGATTCTGCTTCATTTTGAATGAGTAGTTCTCCAAGTGGTTCTTGGCTTCCTGTAAGAGAAGGTTGACTATCTTCAGGAGTGTCTTTATCAAGTAGAGTTGCAGTTTCTTCCTCTTGATGGCGTTCATTGTCCAACATTTGTTTGTATTGTGTAAAATCTACATTCGATATACTGCTTTGATTTGCCTTGTATGCAGCTTCAAATGTGTCATGGTCACCTAAGAATTCTTCCTCTTTTCGCCAAGGTTTAAATAGTTGCAGTAGGGCCATTCAATAAAGTGTTCTTTGATGTGGAGATTTAAAGGATCATTTTACATGATTAATTATGCTAGGCTTGCTAAGTTTTACTAAGCTCCCTTGACAAGTTAAGACTGAATATTTGCCAGTTGTTTCATCTGGCATAACATTATTAATATGACTAGTTTGGGGCAATATGGTACAGCACATGTTTTCCAAAGCAGTTCTTCTGTATATAGTATGTATCAATTAAATTGATTTTTACTGTGATTATTGTTTCTATCACTTAGTAGGATTTTAGAACTCTTTTTGTGAGGGAGGTGGGCCATGGTTTAGCCAGAGAATGGTTTCAGATGTACTATATGAGGCAGTACTTATTAAACAATCTGTACCTTTGTAAGACCCACATTCTCTATTTGATAGCATTTTCATACCAAGGCGGTACAATTTTTGTGACAGGGTTTTGTTAGATGAAATGACATCTCAAAGGACTTTTAGCTCAGTCTTCTCATCTTAGCTGAGATAGGCTGTGATATATCTTGCAACCTCAGTGGAATTGTCTGCAATGTATTGAATGTCTATATTTGCATTCCACAAGAGGGCAATGATCGCATTGTAATCGTTGATATACTTGGATGCCTCTTCCCTTTTAATGTTGTGTGTGATTTTAGGGGATGTCCTTTTTAAACTGTGCCTAACAGAAGACATCAAGCTAGTTACTTGTCATTTGGTAGAAACTGGTCTTGGGAAGCCAAAGCAGCATTTGGTGTATTAATTACCTCTGTTTCTATATTGACATTGGCATTATTTGACACACGTATGTCATTGAAAGTGTAAGATTTGTGGAGGAAGGTCACAATGTGTGGTTTTTGAAGGGATGTCACAGGTAATGTATTTTTGAATACATTGTAAAACAGTGGCATTACTGTGATGTTCAAATCAGGGAGCATTGTTGATCCACAAAAGCATGTAGATGTGTGGTTCTCCTCTGGATTGATATTCTGTTCTTCAAAAGAAGTGTTCTACTTCTCTGAGGGGAGGGGTAGTGTTATTGCAGTTGAAGTGCAGAGTGGCAATGAAGTGATGGTGAAAGTATATTGAAACATTAACAGGATCAAGAGAACAAAGTTATCCTGGAGTTTTTATGTCTATTCCCCCTTTGTTTTGGTTTGCAGTGCGTAGGAAGTCACACAAGTCATCCGATGCATATTCTGCACAACTTAAAGGAACAACTATTTGGGCAGACCTAGGTTCTTAAGCATACAACGTACATCGCCGTGACATCGGAAATGGTATTCTTTTGGACCATGCATGTTTGCCAGGAGATTTGTGATCATTGACTACAAAACTTCATATTCGTGTTTATCTTTTGATGCAGTTGGGTAGCTAACATGTTTAAGAAAGGAGAGCCTGTTGTTAATGTATGTGCAACTCCATAACATATAGTTGCTAGATTGCTTTCGAACAAGAGGTGGAAAATGTATTCTAAATGTTGTCTGACTCTTGGGTCTTAAAAAATGCATTTGTAAAGAATGATATTCTGTTACACTAATTTGTGTGGCTCTTTCATCATATCTTCCTCCTTTTCCTGTAGGACAGAGAAGAAGAAAGAATGTGCTTCTATACTTTTCTCACATATGCTCATTAGAGATCCTTTGACTTGATGCATTTAAGATGGTTCTATTGCACCTTCTATGGTGTCTTTGGAATATAGTGGGTGAATAGTGCACTTATATAAGATATTGGCTGCATTAACAGGATCCACATGTTAACATTGTCCAGTTAGTGGTGAATCTTCAATTATTTGTGTAATTTCTTTTACGTTTTCTTCTATGTTTATATCTCATCATTTTGTTTAAGATATTTTAGGGCTTGTCAAACTTTAAGTCAACTAGTTGTTGCCAACTTGTTTTGCCTTTTGTTGCTACACCATGAACTAGTGCAATTAAAGATTGTTTTATTGTCGGTTCTACTCCTAGAGGTTCTATATTGTTTTTAAGATCTAATGGCAAATATACTACTTTGCCAAGAATGCCTTTCAGTAACTCAGATGGAGACAGTTTAGCAGTTTTGGTTTGAAGGCATACTATAGCTTGAAATGGGTTCACTGTTTGAAGTATAATTCCCTCACACAAGTTAGGGTGTTGGAGACCTTTTGGAAGTGGGAAGACTTCTAAGTTATTAGTGATATCCAGGGATGGCATTTGGTTATTGTCAAGCTTTTTTTGGAGTAAGTGAAAACTATTGAGGGGTCAATTATTTTGAATGTATTTGCTGCTGTTATATGAAGTTAATTGGAACCATTGGGATTCCTCATTATCCTATATTTTGTAGTCACTATTCTCATATGGGCTTAACCCACTATCAGGTGTTAGACCTTCCTACTAATTGGGAATGTGTATGTATGCCAACAATCCAAATGAAGATCTTCAACTACAATTTAAAGAGTGTGTACCCTTACTTCAGCCTAAAGACTCTCTGAAACAACCTTGAAACAAATATAGGTTGATAATAATGAATTGAGAAGATTTTACATACAAAAATATTTGCCACATTTTATTTGCTAATACATCCAATTGCAAGTGCAACTACCTGCTTTATCATAACAACAGTGATTGTTAAAAATATGCACAAACATCAATATACAATTTCAAAACAGCAATGATTATACATTCACACATAGAATAGTCACGTCTGCATCACCTGGCTATTCATAGTGATGGTAATTTCCACACAATTGACTAACTATGACAATCTTAGCCTGACTTATATAAGTTTCTATCCTGAATGGCTAAAAGTTGCTGGACATTCCTCAGGGGCAGGACATGTGTGTCTTAAAGGTAGCAGGGGATCAATTCCACTCTCCTCTCCATTGAAATATTCCAGATCGTCCCTCAAGAAATGGGTACACAATTTAAAACATATTTAATTATATGTGCTTCATAAGTCTTTAACTTAACATAGCTTAAATCCTCAACACCACAAGGATATGCAGATAAACTACAAATAATCTACCTGGAAGTTGTCTGTCTCTTTGTACTATCAGATGATAATGCAACCATAAATGTTGCTGACGCTGCTGTCACGATTCTCTATTCCCTCTCAACCGTAGGCCTGTAAGGAAAAGTCACAGCCCTTCTTCTCATTATCATGTAACCCACTTCTTAATTCAAGTTAGAAATCTGTAAACTCTAAACACTACACCTTAGGAGCGCATGCCTTACCGTCTACAATGATGGTAAACTGAAGGTGCACATCTTTCTAAGTTGTAGTTATCAATTATTGAGAACTTCCGGTTTAGTCCTGCAGAAAAATGTCACAGAGTACCCCTTCAAGCTTATGTAACCATCAGGGTATATACTCTATCCAAAAAATGGGTCCACTCCCTACTTTCTTGTACTGATAGTTTCTACACCCCTCCACTTGGGCACGATTTTGTAGGCCATATATACTATTTGTGTGCTCTTTTTATAAAAACGTTCTGTGACAACAGAGACACACTTGGTCTGGTACCTCAGCAGATGTGCTTTGAAGCTTAGCTATTTCCTTTTTTAACGTGTTTTTTAGAAGGTTGGTTTTTGTGAGGTGTTCACTAATGTTTTCTGAAGTTACTGAGTTTCCTAAGTCAACTTCACTTCCAAAGTGTTTACTTTGGATGTGCTCTATTTATCAAAATAGTTATTTGGCTATTCCATGTAGGAGAATGTTATTAAAAGTTGGTCGTTCTAGAGCAGGTCTTTTTGCATAGTAGAGTCTATGTACAAGATGTTGTATACCAGAATGTTATGTTGCTAACATTTTGATATGGTGGAAGGTGCTTTAGCAAGCAGATTCTGAAATGCAGGCTAATGAATGTCCTCAAAGTCGAGTGTGGCTGCACACTGGACAAGAGTCCATGGTTTGTAAAGTTTTCATTTGACATTTGTCTTTTAGTTTCACAAAGTGATTGAAGAATTATCGTAAACATTTTTTGGATTGTTGGCATTTTGAGACACCTGTGGGTATTCTCCTCAGTAGACCTCGAGAATCCCTTTTTCAGGAGGCCAGGCAAGGGCTAGCGCTCTCAGATCACAACCCTGGGGCTGGACGAGTGAGGGAGGATCACCTGGGTAAGGGAGCTCAGGTGAGAAGAGGTATTAAACTAGGAAAGAAGGAGAGGAAGACACGATCCCTGAGACCTTTGTAGGTTGCAGCACATATTTTCTCTTCCTCCCAATGGAGCTCCCTTGATATAATCCAACGACCCCTACACCTCTGGTAAACCAACTAGGAGCCCAAACCCCATTACACCCAGAAACAATCTCTCCCAAAATCCATTATTTTCTGTGTTTTACTTGAATACTCCCAGTCATTCTTTCCCACGTCCCTCATTTCCGAACTGTCAATGGGCATTATCAAAAGGCTACCATTCCCACAATCCCCTTGTTTGTTTCATAATAATAATCCTGGTCATTCCTGTTTGTTCGTCAGACCCTACCAATCTCCCCCCTCTGAGGTCATAAACCCCCCTTGTATGCTTAATATGTAAACTGCTTACCTGACATGTCCCAACCCAAGGGTCAGGTAGAGTCAGGCAATTGACCAGAATTACACACACCTGATGGCCCTTTCGTTTACCCACAGGGATAAAAAGTGGAGCATGAGACCACAATACAAGCAAGGCAGAACACACAACGAGAGAGCTATCCAAGCACGGCAGTTCAAGAGAAGGGGAAAGGCAGCAAGAACCGAAAGGCTGACAAGGAGAGAAGCAACCTTGCCCTTTACGACCTAGATCCACAAGACCTTTGAGGAAGGAATTGTAAGACCGCAAACAACAGCCCAAGTGTGTGTTGGGAAGGGGACAGCCCCATCCCCCCAGATACTTTAAAGTAAGGTGAGATGCATTTGATGCACTGTAATTAACCAGTGGGCGGAGGGGCAGTGCAAGGGGCACATTCCCATCTGGTAGGACCCCAAGCTAACATAATCAATTATAGCATATTCATCTGGTGCGAGCCAAGGTGCAGGCAGCATTGTGATTTTGCATAGATATTCATATTCCTAGGTAGTGGTGAAGGCTTGCGTGGTAAGCATGGTAAAGGCAGCATTGCATTCTCTAGGCCCAAATCACGAGGCCACAGAAATCTCCAGTCATGCGCAAACTCGCATGAGGACAGTTTGCATCCCCACCCACCACGCTGTTTGTCGATTGTTCTTTTAAGTGTTGCAAAGATGTGTCTTTCCTCCCAAAGGAATGTGCCCTACAAGGCTGCAATTAGAGGCCAGCGCCAGGTTAGCATGTTATCTAACTTTGGCCAAAGCACAATCTGGCCCATTCCCGAGTGACCACGAGTTATAGCCCATAAAAATGAGTAAACCCTAAGATCCCTGAATTCCATGACACCATGTATTGCGAGGTGCTGGGAGGGATAAATTATAGTTCAAACAAGGGTGGAGACTTAGAGTTGGATGACGCGGAGGGAGTGTGCGAAATGTTTGGGTGAAGGTTAGAATACCCTGGAACCTCCTGTGTGCCTGTTTTGAGGCCTGCCAAGTGTACAGCATGAGTGATAAACAAGCTGTATAGTAGGACTATAGTAAATTTGTTTTTTGATCTTTGTGTGAGAAGCAGACATGAGAAGCAGATGAGCCCTGCAGCGTCCGTGTGATGGAACATGGACGGACTGGGCTGGTACCAATGAACTTCCATTCCATATGTATAAAGGCAGCACCGGTATAGGGTCCATCCAAACAGCCGCGCGGGTGTGTACTACATGTATTTCATCATTATGATCATGTTTTTGCCTTATATGTTTCTGCTTGTTCCTATCTTTGGCAGAACATTCTTTGCTGTTGCTCTCATCTGCGCATGAGATTAAACCTTGTTATCCTTACAAGATTAACTTGAGCCTTTCTTCCCTACTGGGTTGTATTATCTCTGGCATGAGCGTTCAGGGGTTTGCTTTCAATTGGGGACCCCAACGTGATCCCATCACTCCCATAACTGCAAAGGCTTCCAGGCTGCTTCTCCAGAAGGAGCCACGCCCACCTAGAGCAACTGGCCCAGAAAAGACACATGTTCGAAGTGGTCTCGTAGGCACTATTTTAAGAAAGGATCTCTGTGCTCTTTGAAGCCGGGTGCTGCTCTGAGGAGAGTCCAGGCCATTGTTGTAACCCCGTGATGGAGGAGTTCAGTTGGACACGCACATATGAATAGACTCTTGTAAGAGATAACAAGTAGGGGGCGAAAGGGGAAATGTGAACGGTGTGAGAACGTGGAGAGCAAGGTCATCGATGTGAGATGGATAAGGTTAGGGTTATTGTTGGTGAACATTTGTAGTATTAGCCGATCACTTTGGTAAGGCATCATAAGGTAATGTAAAATAGCCCTTCCTTGAAAGGGGAGTAAAGGTGGTACCACAAGGCAGAATAATATTTAAAGGAGTTTCTTGGAAATACAAAGTAGTGGTCTAATATAAGTAGTAGGCCTGGAACAAGTAGTGTTTGTGGGTGAAGAAGCAGGCCCAAGAAGGGGCGGTAGTTGTGTGAGTCGCGGTGTGGTGTGGTGTTCTTCTGATCTTTTGGAGCAGCATGTGTGTGTCTGGAAGGGTGAGAGAGAAGGGTGGGGGTTTATTCCTTTGTGTTTATTGTTACAAGTAAGCAGCAGCATGCACAGGACATTAGAGGGGCTCTGCTGGGCTGGTAAGGGATCAGCGTAACTAACATAGGGGGGGGGATCACAAATAGAGCACATGTATAAGGCCCTGCCACTGTATCATGACAGGGTGGAGAAATATCATAAGCAGTGGATTGCGGAGACAGTAGGAGGGTGGATGCCGTGTCCATGGCCAGGGAAGGGCTCGCACAATAAGAGCATCTTGGAACACATGTCCACATTTTTAGTAGCGAAGTACAAGGGGACGCAAAGATCCTCGATCTTTGATGTGTGTTCGAAGATACAGAGGATCCAGGGTATGGAGCGGAAACGCAGAAACAGAGAAGTATGGAGTGTGGGAAAAGAGAAGGGGAAGGTGGGGTGGAGGTAGTGACCAAGGGAATAAATACCTTGACACCATACCCTGCAGAAGGGTATACCTATTTGAGCTATGTACCCGCTATGATAGGAATCTCTCCCATGGCAGTAGGGTCCCCCACACTGTCAGCAACATTACAGGCCACTGCTCCCCCATCTCCGTATACCCACCTGCCTTAAGCACCAGCATCAACGGAGTACAGGTCCAGGGAGTTTCAGGATAGGTTGACAAGTTTGCTAAGAGAGCTACAGAAGTTACAGACAACCCCAGAAACACGGGGGGAGTAAGTGCAGTAAGAACAGGGGATGGAGAGTGGAATTCAGGGGGAAATATTGCTTAGAATGGACATTGAAGGTGGAGGGAACAGAGAGTACACATCAAGTTGTGAGTGCCACTATTGCGGCAATCTGGGCAGAAGGAGGACAAGGCCAGTGGGGCAGTGGGCAACAGTACCATGCAAGGATGGCTGCAGCGAGGGAGAGGGGGATTTCGAGGAGCAAGAGCTGGAGGATTGGGACCCAGGGGAAGCGGGTTTGGACCGTCCCAATGTTGGAATGTTTGAGGTGGGGTATTATCGCATGGGAGTGATGAAGCAGGTCTGTGGCGGGGTATAGTTATGGGCCACAGCAGCAGGGCCAAGGACCCCAAGGACCTCAAGGATTAGGGTACCAGCAACAGGGCTAAGGGTACCAGAACCAGGATTATTCTCAGGCACAATAGCAAACTTTTACTCAGCAGATTAAAAACTGCTCCCCCATCTCTGTATACCCACCCGCCTGAAGCACCAGCATAAACACAGTACAAGTCTAAGGAGTGACAGGATAGGTTGAAAAGTTTGCTAACAGACCTACAGAGATTACAGACACCCCCAGATAACAGGGGGGGGGAGTAAGTGCAGTAAGAACAGGGGATGGAGAGTGGAATTCAGGGGGAAATATTGTTTAGAATGGACATTAAAGGTACAAAACATGCAGTGGTTGAGAAGGAAAACAGCCTGGGTGGGTGAATTGTCTTGAGAGAGGAGACTGAAGTATTGGGAGAGAATATGGAAGGAGGGGATGCAAGCACGTTCACAGAGGACCTGAGTGAAGAGAAAAGGGAGGGGTGAAGTGGCGGCTGAAAATACCAACCAAGCTGTAAGTATATGGGTGGGATGCAGGTTAAGGAACAGAGCTGGCTGGATGGCAGTGGTGAAAAGCAGTGGTGTTGTGAAGAAGGGCATCAGAAGTAGGGCAAACATGCAAATTCCCCTTATACATAAGGGGGAGGGGAGGACACAGTACGTGCCTTGGCCCCAAATGGACAAGTATAATTTAATTAAGGCCCTCCCACAGTTTACAGCAGGGAAGAGCAAGTGAATATACAAATTCATAAAACAAATGGCAGGGGTGTCCCTGGCAATAGGGGATCCCAAGAGCTTATTGGTTGCCGAAGTCGAAGATCAAGCTGGAGATGTATGGATTAAGGCTGGACACCCAGGAGTAACCGTAGGGGATGATGCGCATGATGAGGCATCATTCAATGGAGTTAGAGCAATGGAATATGGTGGATTACGTAGGGCCTTTCCAGACACTCCCGATCTACAGTCTTTGATGCAATATACTATAGAGATGATGAGGACCCAGCTGGATTTATTCTTAAAATGCAGGAGAAATGGAGAGCAGAGACGGATGGCCATGGGACCAATTGATACAATTTTTCTATTTCATCATAAAGAGTGGTATGCTGTAGGAAGTTGGAAGGCAATAATATTGTGGGTATTGTGGCGAAAGGGTGGACGGAAATACAGGGTATAATAGTGCAACATTGTAAAAGGATTAAGGAGAGGGAGAAGGAAACAGCACAGAGGCATCGGGGAATGAAGCAAAGTTAGTAGAGAAAAAAATGGCAAAGGTGGCAGTTCAGGTGCCTGTCCCAATGCCAGTACAGGTGGAGGGAACAGAAAGTACACAGCAAGTTGTGAGTGCCACTATTGCAGCAATATGGGCAGAAGGAGGACAAGGCCAGTGGGGCAGTGGGAAACAGTACAATGGCTCACAGTGGCAGCAAGGATGGCTGCAGCGAGGGAGAGCGGGATTTCGAGGAGTAAGAGGTGGAGGATTTGGACCCAGGGGAGGTGGGTTTGGACCGTCCCAATATTGGAAATGTTTGAGGTGGGGGTATTTTCGCAAGGGAGTGCTGAAGCAGGTCTGTGGCAGGTTATGGTTATGGGCCACAGCAGCAAGGCCAAGGACCTCAAGGATTAGGTTACAGCAACAGGGCTAAGGGTACCAGGATTATTCTCAGGCACAATACCAAACTTTTAATCAGCAGACCCAAGTGCCGGATGCACAAGCACGATTTGCGCCACAGCAGCAGCAGGGTGGTGTTGCCCCGGTAATTAGGGCACCAGGTGGGGTGACTGTTCCCATTGGGTGTGCAACAGTAGTAGGCGGTAACCTTTTCTCGTTCCCTAGAACAAGCACATATCCTGACTAGGACAGCCCTCAGCGAGCACTTGCATGTCCCGCCCTGTCAATGACTATCCACTCTGAAAAGGAACCATTGGTGGGGGCGCAGATAGGAAACAAGCAATTTATAGTTATGGTGGATTGTGGTGCAACCGAATCTTATATTATGGAAGGAAACTTTCCACTATCTGGAAAATATTTTGATGCACATGTGGTTCTCTGGGGCTATTTCCAAGGATCCATAGACTGAGGAGTTGGATGTAAAGCAGGGAGGAAATATAGGAAGGGCATCCCTACTATATTCAGAGAGTTCCCCTGTCAATCTACTAGGTAGAGATCTGCTCGACATTCGCCACAGAAACAGCAGGGTGTTGTTGCCCCTGTAATCAGGGCACCAGGTGAGGCGACCACTCCCTTTGGGTGTGCAACATTAGTATGAGGTAACCCTTACCTGTTCCCTGGAACACGCACATATCCTGACTAGGACAGCCCACAGAGAGCACTCACGTGTCACACTGAACTGTCAAAGACTATCCACCCTGAAGAGGAACCATTGGTGGGGGTGGAGATAGGAAACAAGAAATTTATAGTTATGATGGATTCTGGTGCAACCAAATTATGTATTATGGATGGAAACTTTCCACTATCTGGAAAATATCATGACACACAGGGGTTCTCTGGGGCTATTTTCAAGGTTCCATAGATTGAGAAGTTTGTTCTAAAGGTGAGAGGAAAGATAGTATGGGCGCCCCTACTATATTCTGAGAGTGCCCCTGTGAATCTACTAGGTAGGGATCTGCTAAGTAAGTTAAACATGACTATATACTTTACAGATCATGAAGTAGTATGTTCTATGTCTGGGATGTTTGTTTGTAAGGGCGATATTGATTATCCATACAATGGCAAGGGAGGTGGTGTTCTGCGGGATTCCCGTAGACCTAGATATGTTTATGTCTGGTATCGCTGTGCTTGTGAAGGTGGTGCCAAGAACTGCCAAACAGTGCTGGTGAGTGCCCACTGATTTCATTTTTCGTCCAGCTCTGTCGCCCGAGGTAGTAGTAGGAACGATACTATCGCTGGATCTGCAGGGGTTGGTCATGTCGGACAGAAGGATTGCCCTATTGGGGTGGATAGGGATGGATGTGAGTGGTGCACAGTGCTCTGAGAAGATCCAACCGTACAGCTAAAGGAGGTGACGGATGATGTATTGATCAGGATAACGACAAAGAGGGAGAAACAATCCTATAAATGTGCATCCCTTGTGACATAGTGGTACAGTACCATAGAGTGCAGTGTCCAGTAATGGCAGTAATAACTCCATCTCCATTTTTTCGAAGAAGATTTACGGCACGTCCCCCCATATTTGTGGACTACGAATCCACATGATACAGGGTTGTTGAAAGATATAATACCTGTGCGTATTAACCTAAAATAAGGTGTGGTGCTGAACCAGGTAAGACAATAACCATTGTCAAGAGAGGCAGAGGAAGGCATTAGGTTAGACCATAGAGGATCTCCTGAATCAAGAAATGATCGTGCCATCTACCACCCTGTGCAATACAGCAATATACCCGGTTGAAAAATCAACGGGGGGCAATTGGAGAATGATCCAAAATATGCACACCCTAAATGTTGTGGTACAGAAAGAGTTTCCATTTGTTCCAAATCCTGCAATTATTTTATGCAGCATCCCCAAGAGGCGAGGTATTTCACTGTGGTGTATTTGAAAAATGCATTTTACTCGATTCCACTCCGTCCTGAGTCGAGGTATCTTACAACATTATTGTGAGAGCCTGAACATATTTACAGAATACTGCATGCTGATTTAGGGAATATTCAAGTGCCCAGCATGATCACCCAGTATGTAGATGATCTGCTAGTGTGTGGTGACAATGAACAGCACTGCCGAAGAGACTATACTGCTACAATGAATAGCTTGTGAAGGGTATAAGGTTGACAAGGCCACAATATTGCCAGCAGGAAGTACTTGTTTGGGGCAGTTTATATCAGTGAATGGGAAGAGGATACTGCCTGACAGGGGAGCATCGGTACGCACCTCCCACAGACCCACCTCAGTTAAGCAAATGCAGACATTTCTGGGGCTGTGCAATTACTTCGATAATGCAGCGTACACTAGGCACCTTTTACAAGCTTTAAGGGAAGCACATAAAATGAAGGACCACAAGCTATTGTTGATGGCAGAAATGAGGAGACAATTTGATGAGTTAAAAGAAGTGATCAGTTTGGCACCCATACTGGCCACCCGGATTATACACAGGGATTCTATTTGTTTTCTTATTCCGATGGCCAGTTTATGACAGCAGTGTTGACACAGAAGAGCACTATGGGCCATTAGCCATTGGCATATAACAGTGGTTCCATAGATGCAGTGATGCAAGGACAGTTTGTGTGCAAACAAGCATTAGCAGCTGCTGCCTTTGCTATAGATAAAAGGTCCAGAATTGTGATGGGATGTTCAGTAACGTTGTATGTGTAACATCCTTTGTTTGCTATTTTGCAGAGGTTGAAGTCCACCCTGATAACACAAAGGTCGTCCGCATACAAAATTATCCTTTTGAAATCTCACATTCGTGTGGTTATATGTAAGACGTTGAATCCTGCCAACTTTTTAGCAGTTATGACCACAACGGAGGACTTGACAGTACACAACTGTGTCACTTATGAGAGGGAAGAGGGTGACACTCCCAAAGTGGGGGATCCTGCATTAACAAAGGGTATGTTACTTTTCGTTGATGGATCATCCACAACTAATCAGGAGGATGAGTAGAGGCAGATATGGGCAGCAGTGATACGACTTCTGGGAGGGGAGAACAAGACAGTGGTTATGAAGAGGTTGCCTACACACTATTCCGCACAAGTGGCAGAACGTTTGGCGCTCGTTGAAGCACTAAGAGCATTGCAAGGGCATCCTGTTATGATATATTCTGAATCAGCGTACGTTACAAACACAGGACATGCAGGTCTCTCTCGTTGGGAGAGGAGGGGGTTCAGGAAGGCAGATGGGTCTCCAGTACAGCATGCTGTGCTATTAGAGGAGCTGATAGAAGCGTTATCACAGCCATATGCTGTAGTGGTCGTCAAGTGCTCTTCCCATACTCATGGGACAGATGAAATCTCAAGGGGGAATGCAGCTGCCAATGAGGCAGCAAAAATGCTAGAGTACCAGTCAAGTAAGACATCCACTGAGTACGTTATGACTGCCCCGCCGACGGACGAGCCTCCATTGCCTTACACCGCATTGCCAAATTCCCAGATTATTGAGCTTCAAGGAAGGGCGCCTGAATGCGAGAAGGAGTTTTGGTTATGGAGAGGATGTAAGCAGTCCCCAACAGATCAGGTCTGGGGGCAGGAGAGTTCTGGGAAGACAGTGATGCCCTGGGAATTGTAAGTGGTAGCATTCGAACAATTGCACTACCCATCTCATAGTTTGAAACAACACATAGCTGCAGATATACAGAAGGATTGGTTCACATCAAATATTGAAGGGAGCATCACTGATGTGGTCATTCATTGTACCAGATGTCAAAGTTTTAGCACAGGGAGGACACTACGGACATTACGGGGCACATTACCCCACCCTACTGGGCCGTTCCGTGAGACACATAGACTGCGCCTATATGGGGAATGTTGCTATGGATGGAGGTACCTCAGTGTGGTGGTCTGTACCTTCTTAAGGTGGGCAGAAGCAGGGCCATGTGTGCACCCAGATGCCAAATGTGCTGTAAGGTTTCTTGTGCAGGAAGTGTTCTCACAATGGGGTGTGTGCAAGGTTTTGTGATCAGACAATGACACACATTCTTCAATGCGTTATTTCAGCATGTTACAGCACTACTTGGTATCAGGCATCGGATGTGTCCAATGGCGTTGTGGAGAGGATAAATGGACTCATCAAGAGTAAGTTATCTAAACTGTGCACCACATTGAAGAAAAACTGGGTGTACTGTCTGCCCCTGGCCCTGTTTAGTTTATGCACACATTCAAGCTAAGACCACCACCTATCACCTCACGAGGTGGTTCCTGATCAGCGCATGCATACCCCCATGTACCCTGTGAGAAGGGTTTCTGATGCGCATAGGACTGCAGCAGCGTTAGGCAAGGAATTCAGGGAGTATTTGATGACACTAACTCGGGCCATTAAATATGTCTCCCGACAGACTGCAACTCCCTCAACTTTGACTACGGAGACATCTGATGCTGTACAGACAATAGGAACAGATCCTGAGCATATAATGGCTAGACCACTGCTGTCGGGGGATTATGTCTATGTCCAAAACTTTGTGCGCCGCTGGAACACTCCCCGGTTACAGGGACCATATGATGTGGTGTTTTGTACTCCGGTGAAAGTGAAGGAGCTGTGCTAATGGGTCCATCTCTCAAACGTTCGTAGGGCACCTTCAGAAAACACAGTAGTGCATTAGTTGTCATAACAACAGGGGTGTCAGTACTTGTACCAGATCACCTCACTGGCCTGCCCGAAGGAGACAGAGGTTTGGTGGCATGCTGAAGTGGCAGTCCAAAGTACAGCTGCTAGCTCCACACCTTTCCTCCTATAGGAGATCTCTCTCTCTCTCTCAAGATTGTATATTATCCTAATGGAATGATACATATTAGTGTCAATAACGCGAGTGGAGTTACATATATTAACACTAATGTGAATATGAACAATAACAATGGTAATGTGGTCAATGACTCCAATATGCAAGTTCCATCTGAGAAGGAGGTAGAGAACACGTTGGTTACAATAAACAGGGAAATGTCTACTACTATGGCAGGTTACAATGGCATTTCTGACAGTATTACTAAAGCAACTATTTTAGAGAATGTGTATAGAAGAATTAAAAGAGAAGTACAGTGAAGGTATGCCACATATCAAGGGTTGGGTTTTGATGTGATTGAGGATATTCATTACCCCACATTCTCTCATTTCTGGTACTCTGATATGAGTGGTGTGGGGAGAAACGCTGTGAATGGGAGCTGTAATGTGTGTTTATTCATTCCGCTTGCGTCAAGGGCTCCCAAGGTGTTAGTACCACAGGCAGTCCCAATTGTAGAGGCACAATGCCTGGTGGAATTGCAAATGGTGGGCCCAGATTTCGTGAGAGTTCCGACGACCAAGGAAACATCAAGTGTGTCAAGTTACCTTATCTCATTGGTAAAGGGGTATACATATGTCAATAATAACTGCCAGGACAGCACATTACCTTGCTTGGCAGAAAGACTGGTAATATACAGCAAGGACAGAATAGCATGAGTGGTCGACTTCTGTGCACAAATCTGGACAGAGCATGTCACAAGGCTAACAAGGATTGCAATAATGGAAAAGCTGGTGCAAGTGCACAAGGAAGAAAAATACAAGCTCTGTTTCCACAGCAAGGGTAGAGTCTCTGTTGGCACAAACAAACATTGTAGTAAGACTCACTTGATCGCAGACATGAAGAAAGGGACAGCAGCATTTATGGATTACTACTGGATCTGTGGTTGTCAAGCTTACTTGCACCTCCCAGCTTCATGGATGGGCTATTATTCGCTGGCCACTTTGCAATCAGCGCTATTAGTAATCCCAAAAGAACACCTGAAGGGGGGAGTACTGCCTGCAGGGGAACCAATGGGTTTCCCCCCAATGCAAACTCAAGATAGGAGCGTGGTGCACATGCAAGAGCCCAATAGCCGGTTACGAATAGGACAGTTCCAACAACTGTAGAGGATGAAAAGATTGTATTATATATCTAAAGACTCTTCCACTTTGCTTACTGAAATATGAGAAGAATACCGGCTGTTCAGCTCAAAGAAACCTTCTTTGCTTCGCTACTCTTGTAAGGGGTGCAGGCGGCAGCCAATGTCAAATGGCTACAGATCATGCAGTGGGAACTGGTGCAACTTGAATACGACATAGAGAATGGGTTCAATGTGATCAAGGTTGAGTTACGAGCACTGAGACTTATGACAATGCAAAATAGATTTGTGCTTGATATGTTGACAGCAATGGAGGGGGGGTTGCAAAAAATTTGGCGATACCTGTTGCACATTCGCACCTCCAGAAGACAAGGAGAATGCATTACTATCCCACATCATTGCAGCTGTCCCTGGCCTAGGTGTTCGCATGAAGAAGGATGGTGGAATTCAGGACACTGAGTGGCTTAGCATGACTTTCAATTCAGCCCCATTGTGGCTGGGAGCAATCGTGAAGATGGTGATGCCCATCATTGTGTTCCTCCTGGCCATTTTTTGCACATGTCAGCTGGTTCTTCGATGCTGTGTCACCTTGGCACCAGTTAGCGCAAGAATGATGGTATCAATCAGTGGTTCAAAAGTAGCTTGTGAAACAAAAAGCATTGAAGTACAAACAGATGTTTCCGCAGTGTGGCCCAAAGTATGAAATGTGTCCCATCAAATATGGAGATGATGTTGACCCTTTAAACCACACTGTCATTTCCCAACCCCCTGATCCAGAAAACTACACAGAGGTTTGGCTGGACCTGGCGGGGAAGGGGGATGTATTTACATGACTTGTTCACCTTAAGAGTATGCACGCAGTGGGGAAAGTTTGCAATCAGAGTGTAGGGGTTGTGGGTGCCAGTAAAAAGGAATAAGCCATATATGGATGTAGAAACTGAGGAGTGGGTGCGCAGAACAATTCCAGAATTTGTTACTGTAGAAATAACAAAAGAGGGAAATGTTGGGAAGGGGACAGCTCCATCCCCCATTCTTTAATGTAAGGCAAGATGCATTTGAGGCACTGTAATAAACCAGGGGCGAGGAGGGTCAGTGAAAGGGGAGCTTTCCCATCCGGTCGGACCCCAAGCTAACATCAATTATAGCATATTTAAATGGTGCGGTCCAAGGCACAAGCGGCATCGCGATTTTGTATAGATATTCATATTCCTAGGTAGAGGCGAAGGCTTGCACAGTAAGCACAGTAAAGGCAGCATTGCATGCGCTAGGCCCAGATTCATGAGGCCATAGAAATCTCCAGTCATGCTCGAGCTCCCATGAGGACAGTTTGCACCCTCACCCACCACATTGTTTGTCCATTGTTCTTTAAATCGTTTGCAAAGATGTGTCTTTCATCCAAAAGGAATGTGCCCTACAATGCTGCGATTAAAGTCTGGTGCCGTATATTGCATGTTATCTCACTTTGTCCAAAGTCCCACCTGGCCCATTCCCGAATGACCACAAGTTAAAGCATATATAAATCACTAAACCCTAAGATCCCTGAATTCCTTGACACCAGGTGCCCTTTGACCATCAACTCCAAAGTAAAAGTCCTGAAATGTTTAAATCTGATGGACAGAATTTCCCAACCCTAAGATCCCTGAATTCCATGACACCAGCTACCCTTTGACAATCAACCCCACAGTAAAAAGTCCTGAAACGTTCAAAGAGGATGGACAGAATGTATTGTTGCAGCGACAATCATTTGATTTGTATTGGCAGGTGCTGGGAGGGATACATTATAGTTCAAACGAGGGTGGAGACCTTGGAGTTGGATGACGGGAGGGAGTAAGTGAAATGTGTGTGTGAAGATTAGAATGCCCTGGAACCTCCTGTTTGTCTGTTTTGAAGCCTGCCAAGTGTACGTTATGAGTGATAAACAAGCTGCATAGTAGGCGAATATTTAATTTGTTTTTTGACATTCAATGTGAGAAGCAGATGAGACCTGCAGCGCCCACGTGATGGAAGATGGACGGACTGGGCTGGGACCAATGAACTGTCATCCCATATGGATAAATGCAGCACCTGTATAGGGTCCATTCAATCAGCTGCGTGGGTGTGTATTATATGTATTGCATCATTATGACAATGTTTTTGCTTTTAATATTTCTGCTTGTACCTCTCTTTGGCATAACATTCTTAGCAGCATAGTTCTTTGCTGTTGCTCTCATCTGCGCATGAGATTAAACCTTTTTATCCTTACAAGATCGACTTGGGCCTTTCTTCCCTTGCAGGTTGTATTTTCTCTGGCCTGAGCATTCAGGGGCTTGCTTTCATGTGTTGCCCCAGATGTCAATGGTACACGTAGCATGCCTACGCTGATAAGCAGGACAGAGGGAGACGCCTGCTACTGTGGTACTGGCGTTGACTCCAGATATACTGAAAAGCCAAGCGCTTCATCACAGCTGGTGAGTCAAAGGGGAACCAATAAAGAAACCAAACTGTGTTGAATGAAAGTTGCAAAGTGGCACATTGAGAAAAGTTCAAAGAACTGTAAATTGTCAAGGGAAGACCAGCTGCAGAGGGGTCCGGCAACATGTGGGTGCTCACTCGAGAGACTCTTGTTGATCCCGTGTTGAATGAAACTACTGATACCAGAAGGGGGAGCTGCGAGGAAAGATCAAAGTGGTCATGCAGGCATCTAGCAAAATCTCCTTAGAGTCGAAAGTCTTTGACCGACAAACCATTGAGAACACAAGGGAAGTGAATCCTGTATCAGAAGAAAGCAAAAGAAATTGTGAAATGGCAAGAGTGAACCCGACGGAGGAATGCCAATAAAGAGGTGCAAAGTCTAAAAACAGTGTGTTGATGAAAGTGAACCTGACAGAGGGATGTCCACAGTGAACTGTTCAAAAAGACATTCAGATTTGTGAATGCCAAAAGAGAAATTGATTTTTGAATACCTGTAGTGAACATGTCAGAGGGAGGCAAACAGTCAAGAAGGGTCTGAGCCCAGAAGAGGGGGATCCAAGGGTGAAATGTCACCACCCACCGGCCCGTGAATGCAACTGAGAAATCTTTTTGAGCATAATCCAGAGTGAAACTTAAGGCTGGAGGCTAATATTCAGAATGGGTCTGATCCCGGGAAAGGGGGACCCAGGGGTGAAGAATGATCACCTCAAGTGTATTTGGAAAGGAACTTTTGTTTTTTGTTATTTTGAACCTATCATGCCATCGGAGGCAAGAAAGTTAACCACCGAAGGATCTGATATCGCTGAGAACTGTTTGTAGATCTAAGCCCGAAGAGTGGGATCCAGGGTTGAAAAGTCATCACCCAACGTGCATACGAAAAGGAACTTTTTTATTTTTTATTTTGACAACATCAGGCCCTCAGATGCAAGAGACTTAACCACCAAAGGTGCTGATAGCTGAAGGTGGAACTGTCGTCTCGTGCTGAGAAATCTCAAGCATGTGCTGTGCTCAGGAGTCCCACTTTGTCCCCTGCTCAAAATGTGTGGAAGGGAGACCCCCGGCTACCACATCCTTACTTATTATTTGTGAACACTTCTTTCTTTCTTGTGAACCCTATACCACACTCTTTTTGGTATTTAGTTGTAAGGATAGGCAATAGGTGTTTTTATTAGAATAGGCCCTTTTTATTTCACAAGGCGCCACTAGAACTGCTTTATTATTATTTGATGGTTGTAACTTGCTCCCACCTTTAGGTTTAGATTAGGGCTTGCAGAGAAACTCCAGTTTATTGTGTCTCTATCAATTTCTCTGCCACTTTTAATTTGGTGATGCAAAATAAATTGTGGCACAAACTGACTCAATGGAACATCCCTCCAGGTCTGCTCAAGATGTTGATGTTACTGCATACAGATACATTGGTAAGCATCAGACTAGATGCTGAGGGTAAATTGTCTAACTCCTTGCCCAAACAATGTGGCGTTAAGCAAGGGTGTATTGTGACTGCCACGCTTTTTTATTTATATCTGGCCGACCTCTGGACAGCTTTTAACAACTTGCATAATTGCCCCGTGTAAATGGGCTGGCATCAAACAAATTGGTTAGCATATACTGATGATCTGCTATTAATAGATCACTCCCCAAAAGGATTAGAAAGTCTGATCACAGCTTTAGGTTAGTATGCGACTGCCAATGGTTTATCAATTATCATAGAGAAAAGTTAAATAATGTCATTCTACCCCAAACCTCGCAAGCGAAAGAGCATTGTTTGTAAGTTAAATGGCCTTCGACTGGAAAGTGTTATTTCTTATAAATATCTAGGACTTTATGAACAAAACTCCCTAAAGTGGGCGAAGCACTGAACAGAAACTAAAATCAAATGTAACAGAGCTGTCCAAGCTATTCACCATTTGTAGGCCGCCAAGGAGGTATATCTGTAGAGACCATTCTTCTGTTATACTCCACCAAAGTTCGCCCCATTCTTTTCTACGAAATTGATATCTTGGGGCATAATTATGCAATTTCACTGAAACGTGTTGACAGCTCAATTCTGCATAGTCTGTTCTGTATGTGACACACACTGTCAATTGAACATCTTTATCTTGAATTTGAACTCAACGGCATTAACCATGACTTCATCATAAAAACTGTAATGTTTTATGATCATCTTTGAAGGCTAGACAAAAAAGATGATGGTTAGCTTCCTTAGTGCATTCCTAGCAATTGACAACTGTAAAGCTCTGAGGATTTATATAATGTTTTTATTACTTTATACTTTTAAAAATGATTAATTGTTTATATGTGACCATTGATGTTTGTAATTTGTGTTCAATTTTGTAATTTGTCATTCGTTTTACATTGTATATACAAAGCCACATGGCAGCGATTATATCATAAATAAATGAATACATTAGGTTTTTTTCAACCTTCCTATACAGTTTAATAAACACCCTTGTTCTGTGATTACTTGTGTATATTTATTCTTAATACCATGTCGTCCTTACAGCGTACATTACACTCTGAGCTGCATGTCCATTTATACACTGGACGGTTTTTCTCTAAAAGTGCGGCCTACTTCCCTTTCATTTTTCGATAGACAAACAAAGTCATTTTTTGTCAAAGAGCACAGCCCAAACTGCTGGACGGATTTGGACCAGGTCTGAAAAAACATGGGTACGAAGTGTTGACTAGCGTTGTGACTAGCGATCCATGTGGGGTTTGGGGTTATTCCATGCAGTAGTTATTTAAATATTTGACGGAGAAGGGGGTGCCCCTTCTCAAAAATAGATAGCTATATCGCGGGCATATACCAAAAACGAGGTGTAAAAGAAATGAAACAGCTGTCATCTTGTTTTTCTCTCGATGTGAGACATAACTGCGATTATTGCCTTGTACTGTGATTACTTGTGTCTGTCTATTCTTAATACCATGTCTTCCTTACAGCGTACACATTGAGCTGCATGTACATTTATACATTGGACAGTTTGTTTGGCCAAAAAGGTAAATTTGGTTGAAAGTTTGTTGGGGAACTTTTTTCTATAAGGGTTTCTTTTGCCAAAATGGCCTCCCCTACTATTTCATACTCTCGTCCATTACTGTCTATGGCAATTGGTTGTTTTTGTTCTTGTTTGTAAGGCTCTTCATTGAAATATGGTTCTCTGCTGCTTGTGGGAATCTATTCACCTTCACAAAAGTTCTAAAAGTTATCTATATTGACATTGTGCATGTTTAGAAGTATTTTTTGTAATGTATTGATTCATTTAGTTAGTGGTTTCATTCTGTTTAAAATTAATATAAGCAACATTCTGTTTAGTGGAAATGCGCTGTCAAGTAGAGCTTTGAGAAGTTGTCGTCTAGTGTAGTTTTTAAGGGTAGATTGTGACTTTTCAGCTGTCTTCATAAGACTGTGAAGAACTCTATGGTGGAACATTTTTTGTAAAATCATTTTTTGGAATGCTTTACTGTGGCTACCTTAACATTGGTAGACATAGGGCCTCATTACGTGGTAGGTGGTAAGGGATTACCGGCACCGGTAAGGACACCGGTGCCGGTAATCCCTTACCACCCTATTCCAAGGTCCCTTAGCGGGTCCCTTCCTTAATGCTTGGTTTTACCAGGCGTTATGGAAGGGACCCATTATGGGACTTCAGAGCTAATAACAGTACCGCAAATTGCGGTACCGTTATTAGCTCCATCCCCATTCCCATTGAGCCCTATGGGGGCTCGAATGGGAATGGGGAATGGTTCCCGGAATTGGGACTTACCGGGTCCTCCAAGGTTGGAATGACCCGGTAAGTCCCTATTTCGGGAACCTGGACCCGCAATGCGGTAAGGGGGTAGCCGTGGTGCTAATAGCACCATGGCTACCTCCTACCTCATAATGAGGCCCATAGTGTTCTATTCATTAGTAGGTGTGCTTTTCTTTACATCTTTTTTAACTTTTAGTTTTTGGAAGAGGGGCTTACGTTTGTTAGTGGTTGCTGATTTAAGTTTTTTGAGTGAGGTTACTAGCTGTTTCGTTTTAATGTTTTCTATAAATTATTTTAGAGGTGGGTGGCTATATGACTTGCTTTTATTGTTATCTGCTCTATTTTCTTTTGTTTTCTGCGCAGTTGCTTTTTAGTAAGCAATTTGTTCTGTCTCTTGGGACTCAGTTAAGGTGAGTCAGAAACCCATAGAACCCATAGGAAACCCTCAAAAGTATATCATTAATACCTTTTGATTCTAGTAACAGATTTGACTGAAACTTTGAAAGTGATTAGGGACTTGTAGCCCCCCCAGACTACAACCTTTCGTAAAAACAAAAAAGTTATTAAGAAGACCAAAACATTTTTTTTTCTCCAAAAGTACAGCCTACTTCCCTTTCATTTTCCCGTAGACAAAGTACATTTTAGCTTCAAGCAAAATCACTGAGAAAGGTGCTGAGATAGTCGCTGTTACACTGACCCTGCACGGCTCAAGAATGCTGTGAAAACACGTGGACTCGTTGAACTCTTTCTTTGCATCATTTGGTGTGTCCCATTTTGTTCAGAGAATTCCATAAAGGATGTGGGCGCACACTTCACTGCACGCACTTTAGGCAAAGTCGCTGACAAACGCGCTAAGATAGTTGCTGTTGCACTGACCCTGCGCTGCTCAAGAACACTGTGAAAACACGTGTACTCTTTGAACTCTTTCTTTACATCATTTGGTATGCAATGAAAACTGAGAGGAAGTATTATAACATCATAAACTGTATTAGAGACTCTTACAATGTTACAGCAATTTAAAACATTTTTATTTTTATACTTTAGGTGTGGCCCCGCCCATTTTGTTCCCAAAATTCTATAAAGTGTGGGCACGTGCTTCAATGTGGCGCTTCAAGCAAAGTCACTGAGAAAGGCGCTGAGATAGTCGCTGTTATGCTGTTAAGCTGTTATAGCTGTACAGCTTAATGCAACGCAACTTTCAAACTAGTCCTTCTCCCCTTGTGGTATTTATACTTAGAATTTTCAAAATTGTGTTTCGGTTCTGTGTCAGTTAAGAAAGGCTGCCAAAACTTTGATCTTGGCTCTCGTAGAGTCATCATGCCCACCGGACGTGCTCGATCTATCGGCCATTTAACATCAAATTGCTTTTGCCTTGGTGACTCTATTTTGTGGTCCTGAGGATTTATTGATGAGAAACCTTTCCTACACCCTAAAGTGAGGAATGCCTTCTCATATGGTTACAGCGCACGCCTCAGTTTTGTTGAAACCAACACCGGCAAAGCCATCGCCTACCATCACAATCAAAAGGAAAATAAGTGGTCAACCTGTCTCTGTTGCAGATAAGAAACTCGAGGCAGGTGACATCCATGAGTTTTATTTACCTCGTTCTGACACAGAGTCTATTACCACTTCTGCTGCTGCTTCATGTGCAATATCTGATAATACTGTTAAAATTGAATCTATAATTGAATGTAATGATATTCATGGCGCTAATGTGTCTATTTCCGACACTCAGCTTATGACCATCTCGGAAAATCCTGCGTGTCCTTTACTGGCTGATATTCCAATTGTTGATTTACAACTCAAACGTATTGGTAAGCTCAAGCCCTACACAAGTGGCAAAGCAACTTGTCAAATCTATCAGTACTTTTATGCCTGTTGTTGTCATGCCAATTGTATCAACTGATGATATTATTGTTGCTTCATCTACATTAAATGAGACTCAGGGTTTGTTTTCACCTATTGCTAAAGAAATAGCTGTTCCTGATATTAGTTTATATCAATCTCCAAGCTTGTTTGATGATCCTATAATTGGTATTGTTGATCTTTCTGTGCCCTTTTCAAGACCTACCCCACGCAGGGTACAAATCCCTCGTTCATCTCAGGTTCCTGTGATGATCTCTGATTCACCTTAAAAATGTACTTAATTGCTAGAAATAATGCTGAATGCAATGAATATGACTGTACAAGCTTTAACCAAATTGTTTGAAACTATGGACTCTAATATTACTCATCAAGCCAAGCTGATTGACTATATTGTTGTGCGAATGAATGATTATGATTTGTAGAATGGAACCAAATGACTGTGCTCTGTCCCTTTAGTCAATCGGACAGATTTGAGTTGATGGAATTTAAATACTCCCGGTAACCCTAAGCAAACCTATCAGACTACCGTTGCAAGTGTTTTACCATCTTTTACTGATATAATATGACCAAAAGACCAGAGCCTTGATCATGCTACAGCCCTGAACCCAGCGGCTTCTCCCAATGCTAATATTCTGAAGTCTATAGACATCCCATGTGTTATACCACCTGTTGTTTATAATCTTTTTGATATTAAGTCAAAGATGGAAAATAAAAAACACGACACATCCTGTCTTGACTAAAAAATACTAAAAATCAAAAGAGCTTGGCTGTGAGCACTACGTCTAGTGGTACGCTTTTTGTCAAATGTCTTCAATCTGCAAAAACAACTAGAACTCATGCTAGTAATGCTGATTTCAGTAAATATATGAACATGGCAAAACAGAAACGGGACGAATCCTCTGAAAAAGTCTCTTTTCAAAAAGATTATCAATCTTTGGACAATCTAATTTCTGTAATCAATGCTTCTCATAGAATTGATGCTGTACAGACTGCCTTAACTGAATCATGCCCTATTGATTTGTCTGATTCTGTGGTGACTGTGTGTCTCAAGAGAATGACAAAGTCAAACCATTACAGCTCCTTTGCAGCCTACAATTAAAGCAATCTCAGCATCTGCATCCAATAGTATTTCCGACAGATACTAAAAAAATGTCCCATACTGATACTATCTTAATGGATGTTAGAGGTGAAATGTGGAAGTCCATAGATGAATATCTGAAGCTTAAACAATTAATTGCTGCTGTCATGCAAGTACCATTACAAGTTGATTAAAACACTGATAGACTTCCAGATACAGTTCACTTTCTGCTTCTCATTATACATCAGCTGACTTAAAAAGGTCTGATAAGTCTAACCTCACTATACGTCTACCGGAGGGTCTAGTGGTTAGCCAAAAAATATCTAAACATACCTTTTCTTTAAACAATTACCACACTTTATATTAAAATGCCGCCAAGCCCCTTTCACCCCTCATATGACTTGAGTAGAACAAGTGTACTTGCCATATAGAAAGAGATAAGTAGTCTTCGAGATATGGCATCCAATGACATTGTACAGGTTGAGTTTTTAAATGATGAGGATTTGTCAGTGGTCTGATTAGGGTTATCGTCAAGCTTAGTACGTGACGCTCTCTGACAAGCCAGATTGGAGTTTTTTGCTCTTGGTTTTGTTTTGGCCGTGGATCCCTCCAGAGTTCTTGTAATAACTCAAACTCCAACAATGATCCTATCCCCATGACTCCTATTCGACAGATGAAATTGAATAGGGCTAACTACAAGAACCAAATTCATAATTTACCTTACAATGGAACCCAAAGTGTTGCCCATGACAATCTAAATATGTACAGATTCCCATAACTCGTTGTAGAACCGCAGCCCTCAATACTATCTTTTGCTATTGGAATACCTGTGGCTTTTCACATCTGCTGGGAGTGTGTTCTAGTTTCTCCACTTTTAAAATAATTGCCCTACAAGAAACATGGTTTATGACTCAGCCGATTTGGGATGGCTATGACATCAGTCTTCATCTGGCTAAATCTGGTTTAAGAGGCTGCCCGTCTTCAGGGTTACTTGTCACAGTTAAACAAGGACAAGGTCTACTACTTCAAGCTTGGGCTGCTCCTAACCCGTATTTACAGATGGTGAAAATAACATACCCTTCAGGAGTTATTGCATTAGTTAATGTTTATCGTAATTCAGCTGCTATGGCCGATACCGGATTTTTTTCCGATCTGGGAGGATTGATTAACATAATTTCTCAAACATCTGAAGTAACAAACACTATTGTAGCTGGTGCTTTAAACTTGCAATGCTTACCTCAGAGTAGTAATAATAAGAATCAAATCTGTATTAAGACAGAAACTGATGAAAAATAATCGTAATTTGTATATGCTGTTAATATTCTGCAGCAAAACGCCTGGCAAAGAGGATCTAGTAAATCTATTATTTATACCATTTATGTGGATTCCAAAACTTTTAGTATAACTACAGAATTTGAAATAATACAGCAATGCCACAGCGATCACAAAATTCTTACTCAATATTGGCGATGTGATTGGATCCAACCTTTTGTCATGCAGAAGAGATTTACACCATCCTTGATGGACAATAATTCAAGAACAAGATTCTGGTAGAATGGATGTGAACTTGAACATTTAAATAGGAACATCGAAACGAATTGTGCAGGTTCTAGTTGAATGGGTGAATCATTTACTTCCACCTTGCACTTGTTCGGACTTCATACTAGTACTGCTACACACACTTATTTTGCTCCTAGACATGAATATAATATTGGAGTTCAACATTGCAAAACTACTTTGCACAAGCAAAAAAGATAGCTTTATTACTTCCTGTGCATTTAAGATTTAAAACGATTCAATCTTTAAAATGTAATTATAGAAATTGGATTAGACTGCAAAGATACTGTTTATATCAACATGATGGCAAAGCCATGCTGAAGGCTGCATCGTCTAAAAACATTTCAGAGATCTGGTCTTTGCTTAACATTGCTACTCACTCTAAACAGTCATCAATACAAATTAATGGGGTTTTGGAATCTGAATGGATTTCGTTATATACACAATTGTGTGCAAGGTCTGATTCACCAGTGATAGAGATTTCTCATTCGATCCCTTACTCTGATCATATGAATATTCAAGAGGAAGACATAGGGCCTCATTCCGAGTAGGGCGGTAAGGGATACCGGGCACCGGTAAGGAGACCAGTGCCAGTAATCCCTTATCGCCCTACTACAAGTTCCCTTAGCGGGTCCCTCCTTTAACGCCTGGTCTGACCAGGCATTATGCACGGGACCCGTTAAGGGACTTCAGAGCTAATAACGGTACCGCAATTTGCGGTACCGATTTTACCGCCTTCCCCATTCCCATTTAGCCCTATGGGGGCTCAAATGGGAATGGGGAATGGCTATTTCAATGGGGACTTACCGGTCCCTCAAAGGTCGGACTACACCGGTAAGTCCCCATTGAACGAGACCGGTGCCGGACATGTTATTAGAGGCAGTTATGGCGCAAATAGCACCATGACTACCTCCAATCTTGGAATGAGGCCCATACTCTCTTATATTTTAAAATCAAGTAGTTATAGGGCTCCAGGTCCTGATGGACTTAATAATCAAATGTTTAAACAATATCCACTTCTAAGGGCAAGAATTTTATATAACATCTTTATGAAAGTCCTGAGGACCAATGGTATCCCTTATTCTTGGCGTTGTTCTGTCAGTATTCCTATTTTTAAGATGGGCGATCGGTCTTGTCCTTCTAACTATAGAATGATCGGCCTCGTAGACGCGCCTGGAAAAATCTTTTCGTGATTTATCCTACAGGACTTTACCAGATGGTCCATCAAAAACTCTAAACGAGTTCCTTGTCAGACTGGATTCATTGCAGGTCTGGGCATCTTGGTCAATTTACTAACAATAACATCTATCATCAAGTAATGAAACAGCCATTACATTTTGTATTTGTTGACCTACATGCAGCTTTTGATTCTGTATCCCGAGAACATTTTTTTACAGAAGCTGATTAGTGAGGGCTGTCCTTCTTACATCATTGCTCTCATTAGTGCCTTGGATACTGATACCACATTAAAGTCAGGCTGACTCTTGAAGGCATCCTTTCAGCCTCCATTAAGACCAGCAGAGGACTGTGGCAGTGGTGTATTCTAATGTAAACTTTTTTTATAGCTGATATTGGTGATGCCTTTATTGGAATAACCTCTGATGCTCCGAAGTTAGCATCGAAGGCCATTCCAGTCTTACTCTATGCCGATGACTTGGTGTTGATATCTAAGACTCCCCAAGGTTTCCAAAATGTATTAGATGCTCTTTCAATTTATCTCAAGAAGAATTTGTTGAACATCCATCTTGACAAAACAAAGATTATGATATGTAATCCCAACACAAGAGTTAAATATAAAAGTGATAAATGGATCCTGCAACAGAAACCCTTGGAGTGTGTTCAAAAATACACATACTTGGGTGTGATGTATCTGATGCCAAAAATGAAGCTCAATTATTGAGCTTGGGCAATAAGCTAGACATGATCATCTCTCAAACAACCATTATTCTGGCCAAATATGACAAATTCTCGATAACACCAGCTTTGATTTACTTTCAACAGAAAGTTACACCTGTTATGCTGTATGGCTCAGAAACACAAGACATCTTAATTGAAACTATTTGGTGTAAGTTTGAGGCCAAATTTTGGAAGCACATTCTTGGTCTCCCAAAATGCATTCCATTTGCATGGATCAGAAATGAATTGGGATTAATATCCCTGCATGCCCAAAATGTTTGGCAACTAGTTGCTTTACGCAGGAAGTGCCTCTTAGCAATTGACTTGAAAATGCTAATAGGTACTCTTTCCAATTGTATTCTCTGTTCCAATGACACATTTGCACATAAATGGTGACACGAGGTGATTAATGCTTTAGTTTATGCTGATGTTTCATTTAATGATCTCATGCTGAATCCATCCCGAGTAAAAACTAGGTTATTCCAATTGGATTGGATCAGAACTAGGGAAAAATGTTTGACCTATCCTGACTTTGATGGTACTCTTTATTTTCATAAGAAATATAGCACAGTTGAACCTTACATGATTAAATCCCTATCACCAGCTCATTGATCTAAGTTTATGCGTATTAGGTTTCATTTATGGCCAACTAATGAGGTGATGGCTAAACGTAAAATTATTGATCTTCAGGACAACTTTTGCTGAAGCTGCAAAGTTAAAACTCAATCTGAAACTTTGCAACATTTATTAGTTGATTGTGAAGCCTTGAACTGAAAGCGTATTCAATATTTAAAACCAGTGTTATTGAAAATTAGAGAAATAACTTCTGATGCTCTAAGGAAACTGATATTCTGTGGCTCTTCCACCTCACTTAGAATTGGGGCTATCAGTTTACTGCAGGAGTAAAGCTGAATGATGATTGATTTTATTTTTTGATCTTATTTTCCGAATTATATATATTTTGATACTAATGAGCTAAACTTGCTAGAAGATTAACTCACCTATGTTTTTTGATGATTGAACTCATTTAATTCAATTATATGTTTTAGATGTAAATGATGAATTACTTTGCTAATGATTTTCAAAATGTTCTCTTTTCTGTATGAAATTGTTTGCTTGTATTATGATTTTTAATAATAAACTATTCTAAAGTAGATTTAAGTCAGCTAAAACAATTTTAAAAAATGCAAATATTTGTCAAAGAGCACAACCCAAACCGCTAGACGGATTTGGTCCGGGTCCGAAAAAACCTGGGCATGAAGCGTTGACTATCCAATTCCAACGGCATCGTTATTCCTAGATTTAGGCTTTCTAAGGTGGGTGGTAACAGCTTTCAGGTCAAAGCTGCCAAACTATGGAACTCCCTTCCACATCATATTAGAGAAGATCAATCCTTTCCTAAGTTTAGACTCAGCTACACTAACTGGCTCAAGTCGAACAACAGCTAACTGACTAATCCTTCACACCCCCAGCCAGTACCACATACTGGCACCATCACTGTATATTTTTGCATAGTTGCTATTACCTGAACATGTTATACTTGTGTACCTTGATATGCCTTTAATATGTACTACAATGTAATTACTGTACCTATATCCTTTGCATAACCATGTATCCTGTTAACTAAGCTTCACATTATCTGTACTGCTTGCACCCTGATACCCTTGGGTCTGGCGCACACCATATAAATGAATAAACTAAACTAAACTAAACATGTGTGGTCTGGGGTTATTCCATGCAGTAGTTATTTAAAGAATTGTTAGAAAAGCGAGTGCCCCTTCTCAAAAAATAGATTGCTATATCTTGGGTATAGCTCCGGGGTAACATGCTCGCCTTCGAAGCAAGACGGGACCGAGCACCACAGGTGCGATCGCGGGGTCCGCGCATAGAAGCCTCTGGGTATTAAGCGCATTATAAATAACCTATCATACCAAAAACTAGGTGTTTTTAGAAATGAAACAGCTGTCATCTTGTTTTTCTCGCGATGCAGTAATTGCCGAGGATAACATGAAAATAAAAGTAGTTAAAAAGCTATTTGCAGGTTGAAATAATTGCAAATTACTTCAGTGTAGCGGTGGGGAGGTTGCTGAAGGACACTGAGTGAAATGTGGGAGTAATAGGAGGTCCAGGGACTGAGTTTGCAAAACAAAGCTTTCAGTAGCCACGGCTGTAGCCTTGAATAGCTGACATCTCAAAGCGAACTGCATCACGTAGCGGGGCTAACCCCTATATTGCCCCCCATCTACCAACAGTAATGCATAATATCTCATACTTTGTTCATCCAATGATATGAGACAGAGACCTTCTAAAAGTTGGAAACTTATTACACTTTATTGGAAACATATGGTGGCATTATTAGAGTCATCCTATCCGGCGGCCCCAGCCATGCTCAGGTCTTATGAATGCCTGGCCCAAAACTGTCCTTTTCTGGGTGGCTTCGGCCAATCCCGCCTTACAAAGTACCATGTCCAAAAACTTGGACAGCCCTCCCTGGTATCCGACTGCCAGTTCAGTCACTCCCATTTGGACAATGGATCGAACCCAAGGCCACTGCATCAGTTGTTGAGGAGTCTCAACCGTTCCTAGTGGTATCAGTGCCCGTGTCACCCCATCCTGGCTGAAGCAGCCAGTGGTTTTAGCTCGCGTAAAAACCCCTGTGGCATGCCTTCTTCTCTGGGACCAACTGTGTAACTCTGCATGCGACAGAAAAAATAATTAGAAATGTTGCTACAATCACCTATGCGTAAAAATTGGTTAAGATACATCAGGCATATAAAGTACATTGTTTGCAAACGACATTAGACCCTGTCCTCCTAGAGACCCAATTCCTCTCTATTTATTCCTACAGCTTGGGTGGAGGGTGGTTGCTGCCACCTGGGCTGGAATAGAGACTCAGCTCTCTCAGCCCAGGCTATTTATGTGCCCAAGGAACCAGCCATTTCTAGCCGGACCCCCTCTATGAGAAGGCGAGGCCATGGGGGTGGCCAGAGTGGGTGGCCCGCTATGCCAGCTGCCCCTCTAGCACCCTCTGTGTGACTGATGCACCTGATTAGCGGGGCTAACCCCTACCATGGCCCTCTATATAGCAACAGTAATGGAGGAGTCCCAACTGTCCCCAGTGCCCGTGTCACCCCATCCTGGCTGGAGCAGCCAATGGTTTTAGCTTGCGGAAAACCCCTGCAGCATGCCTCCTTCTCTGGGACGGCCCTTTTAACTCTGCCACGCTTTGGGGTGCCCCCACCCCGTGACCGCAATGCTTCCACCAAGTAGGAACCTGTCACCCTGCTCTCTTAAGCATCCTGATCCCACCTGCCTTCTCGGAGCTCCAAACATACCCTTCAGAAACCCCTATTTGTCATTGTCATCCTGGTGAAACACCGACCTTAGCGAGATCTAATGGATCTTCCTTGCCCAACCTCCTATTCCTGAAGCAAACCAATGCTCCAAGTGCATCAGCCTCTCCATCCCACTGCCAGGGACCTGTTGCTCCATGCTATTCCCATTACCGGTGGCCCTTTGATATTTTCAGGAAGTAACTTTCAAACCCTGCGTGGAACCTAGCCCCGGACTTCTCAGCTGGTACTTAACTATTCTCCCTACTTACTTCCAGGTGCCGCACTCCTAGTTATCATTGTCATCCTGTTGAGACGCCAACCTTAGCGAGATCTAATGGATCTTCCTTGCCCAATCCTATTCCTGAAGAAAACTAACATTCCAAGCATGTCAGCCTCTCCATCCCACCGCCAGGGACCTGTTGCTCCATTTTATCCCGCCTTCTGGGTGGCTCATTGATATCTCCGGGAAGTAACTCGCAAACCTTGCATTGAGCCTTCTTACGCTTTGGTGAGCGGTCCGCCAGTACTTAAATATTCCTCTCACTTACTTTCAGGTTACCCACGGCCTTCCCAGGGCATCCCGTGTATCCATGTGCCCTTACCGCTCACCCTCACAAGCAGCCCATTGCTGGTAGCTACCAGCCGTTTCCCTTTCGGCAGCTCCTCACAGAACCTCAGGCAACTCCAGTTGCCACCTGGTCCCGCCCCTGGCACTCGTGTCTGCCTGTGGTAGACACCCGAGCGTTGGGTCCAAGCACCCCTCCACTGCTCCCTGTGTCAACGACTGTATGGATCGCCTTTCCTGGAGGTACCTTGCAAACCGTGTGTCTTACCTCACATTCATGAGCCCATTTTACCAGTGCTGCTCTACCACCCACTCTAAGCCGTTGCCACACTGCATCACTTTCCTGGCCACCATCTGCTTGGTCCTTTGATTCTGTGACACAAAATCCAAAATTAGTAATTTAGACATCCCAGCTCCCACAAAATCGCAGGCTACCTGGTGCCCAGGGGGCAGTAAAGCGTGGGTAAATGCTGCACCCTTGCTACTTATTTCCTTCTCTACAGCGCCCTGGGCTGTATGCAGCCCATGTCCACATATAATTATCTAAATCCAACTTCCACATATGACGCCAACCTCCCACTTTATCCACCATTTATAATCTGTTGACCTTTACAATAGTGTAAATCTATGCATATCGTAAACCGTAATTACTTCTTTCTGCACCCTTTCAACAGTGCTGACGTCCCTTGCTTCCCCGACCTAAAAATGTGCACCACTATTTGCGTGTTATTCCTCAAAGCTAGTCTGATTTCACTTACCAACCCTGCAGTGACAGGGGAGCCCACCGGGGAACTCTGTGCTAGTACATAGCGTTCCATATATCCAACCTTCACCTAGGACGCAAATCTATCCACGTGTCCACCATTTTTTCCATTTTCCCATTTAACCGTTATATAGCTCTGTCGAACCATTATGTTTGCCCGCCATTGGTGAGGGGAGACCAAAGCGGCTCCTAGTCGCTATTGTCATGCCAAAGAACATCCATGTATCTCAGTTCTAAACCACCTGAGAGAACACCGCACTCCCACTAGGAGTAATTAAGTCTTGCCATAATTAATAAATTAGTACCATTATACCTAGGTGTAAGACTTACAATATATTCATGTTAAGTCTTTCCTCCACACTTCATGGGATACACCCTCCTAGCTTCAGGAAGTGGGCTGGGCACGGCCCATCCAGGCATATGGCCATACACTCACACAAGCAAACGAACAGGAGTAACCCCAGTACTGGAAGAGGTAACCCACTTACACACCCTTAACCTCGTGCTGCAGTGCAGCATATTACCTTGCTTTTAACGACTGAAAATTAACTGCTATCATGGAAGTGTGACCTTCACGTTACTCTTCCATACAACGGCCAAGCAAGTTGGCACAGGCCCTATGCAAAGCAAAATCACTATATTCTTAAGTTAACTGAGTAAACATAAATCCGAGCGTCCACCCAATACCCCTTAAAATCGTATGCAGTTAGGTGCCCCAATTTGTCCAATGGTCTCCAATCTTCTCTCCATTAACATATGCCTAGCTCTGTTCAAAAACGTCTTGAAATTTAGGGGGCGGGGGGGGGGATTTTGCCTGTATCTTACATGTGCCTGCAGACACTTCATACACCTTTCCTGTTTTCCCCAATCCTCTCCTAACCTGCTTTATACAGTTTGGAACCTGGATATGATATGATAGGTTTTTTATAACCGCTTGATACCCAGAGGTTTCTATGCGTGCCCCGGGAATCGAACCTGTGTTGCTCCATGTCATCTTGCTTCTAAGGCGAGCACATTGCCCCTGAGCTATCCTCCCTTCGCACCTTTGAGCATTCACTGTTAAACATGTTCACTAGACACTTTCACTCCTAATTCTTCCAAAATTGCAAAGCATCCCCACTTCTGTCGCATTGTGTGAACCTGATCCACCCCCCTTAATAACATGACGGTATGCTAAATTAGCATCAGTGTATCTTAGTTTTACACACCCCGAGAGGAAATTATGGCCTTCAACTCAAAGTAATAAAGCAATGCCACACTAATAAGATAATGCGTCAAACCAGAAATGTAATCCTGTCTGTCCCCAAAGCAAACGTATCTTCTTGTCCTTTGTTCTTCGTGCAGCAAAGAAAAATTCCTTTAAGTGTTGGGGGGTTCATTTGTAACATATAGTGATAATATCTTAGGTTGCATTATTTTCGAGTCTGGAAGTTCTATACTTCCTGAGGGGGCCCTACAGGGAAAAAGCTATCCTTCTATTGCTTTCCCCTCGCTTATGGCGTGTTCACTCGAGTGCATGCCCAACGCCAGGCAAACCTCAGTATATTAAAGCTTGTACTCCAATTCGCCCTGAACATATGAATGTGTAATATACAGCGGGTTTTCTTCCTCTACCTTAGCGCCCCTACCCATCCCCTTCCCCTTGAGTAGGCTGTGTGTTAGCAAATGGCCAGCCATTGTCGCTCTGGATGATAAACCCGCCGCTCCGCGGTAAACAGAGCAATGGTTGGCACGATAACCAGCGCCAGCTGGCCCTTACACCAAATAGACCTTAATGAAAACCGAGAAATTGGCCTTAATCCTCTTAGTTGTTTTGCGCTGTGCCAGTTGCATCTGCACCAAACGCTGTAATCACATATGTAGATACCTTCCATTTAAATACACAAAAAACACTGGTTCCCCCGCTCTCTGCCCTCTATCGACATTTTCCCGAGCCTTCCAACGCATCCTGGAATTATAAATAACAGCAACATAGCATAATGCACCCAACGCAGGGGGGCGTCCTGGCTCTGGGATCCTCCCTTGCAAGAACTGTCAATAGATGCTCCTGCATTTAAATACTCCTATTGAATGCTCTAACCCGTTTTGTTTTCACACTGACCTTTACCCACTGTGCTTACGTCTCTAGATCAGCGACTGCCCATTCACCAATAGGGGAAATTGGAGCCCGCCGTGCTCTATACTCAACCACTTCTCCACTACTCCCGAAATGTCACTGTGCGGGTCCCATAATTCTTACTTAACCCCATACCCATACCATTATCCTCCCAACTGAAGGGGGTACTTATTTATCAACCGTGGACTGCAATGCAGCGCAGCGGCCATGAAATAAAGCCATGCAACCTCAACAGCAAAGACGGAACAAAACCTGCGTGATCAATCCTGAACTGCAATGCAGCGCGAAACCTGCCTGTAATCATGTGCTATGCTTCTAACCGGGAAGCAGAATAACCCCTGGATAAACCCCTAAGGCACGGCGACCACCCGAAGGAAACTGAACATTTGAGACTAAGGCCCCGAGACAGGGACACCGCACGCCCCTTCCAGCGGAGATACGAAATGCAGGCAAAAACTTCCCTGTGTTGCCATCCATTTGAGGACATTTGTTCCCAACGGGTCACTAATACCCCACCCTGATTTTTCAGACAGCAATTCTTTGCTGGTGGTGCTCCCAAATCCCACTATTCCTTTAAACATATAGCAGCCTGCTGCTTGCCCCTCGTCCTCGTGCTGCACCCTGCCAGCCCCAAAACAGGCCCATGTCTTACTGCACTCCTTTTGGTCGCTGTACTTGTGAAAACCCCTTCTGCTCCCGGGAAATTCGATGGAACCTGTAAAAGCACATGTTTAAATGTTACTTTACCATATATTCCTGGAACATTTGTTCGGTTCCAGTGCCGTCGGCCAAAGTAGCCTCCCCCAGGGAGCACCTCCAACAGGCTGATTCCTCCCCATGCGTGTGTTTTGGGAAAAACGTACCCTGCCCCTTTTCACACCATAGTTTGTTTACAAGCATGCCCAATGTGACGCCATTTAAGCCTCACACTAACCCATCCATCCTTGTACGCGTCCCTTGTTGGACCATCGGACAGAGCCCCGCGTTCGCTAACCTTAACCTGATCAGAATGTGCCCTCTGGCTTAAATTGGGATCAATACACACTTGTGTATAGGCGTGTTATAATTGCTCTATCACATCTAATTCTGTCCACCATGCTTTTGTTCCCTCGTGGCATGTGCTCGGCCTAGCTGCCTTGCGGTCCAGCGTCTTCTGTCCCCCAAAGAGCAACTAAGGTGCCCTTCTCTTCGCGGGCTTCATAGCGGCAGTTTTGGCACGCACTGTGTTGGGAACTGCCCGGGATGCAGCCTGCAACTCCTAGATCTCACAAAACAAACGTTGTGCCCCGCCCCGTGCCATACCTCAGGGTGTAACCTCGGTACTAAACGTGCCATTCTTGGCTGATAGCTACATAGCGCCTACATGGGACATATCAGTCCGATTGCCCCCACCGCATTCCTATTCCCTATGGTGCCACCCCTGGTGCTGCTCTAAACGTGATCCATCCTTCTGATAGATCGATACAATAAATATACAGACCACCAAACGTGCTCAATGTCGCTGCTCAATAACTACCATATACACAAAATGCCCCAGCATTTGCATTGCCCGCCACTATTGGTACAGCTGGACACATAAAACTGCAGGACATCTCAAACCTAGTGCCCGCGGTGCATCACCTGTTAAATGCAGCTGAGCTTCTATTCCCTCTATGAGAGATGGATTTGCAAGCATCTTGACCTCGGCTAAGCATTTGTACCTGCCCGGCAATCGTTCCTTGCTGGGCCGCGGCCCGGAGCCTGCTAATTTCTTTCACCCCATACCCCGATCCCAACCTGTCCACCGGCATAGATCCCAAGCTGCTTTGTGCTGTGATCTCGGTATTGCCGAAAAACCGCGGGACGGTGCCCGCTACAACATAATGCCTCACAACAGTATGATAGGCGAGCAGCATGAGCCGCCTAGGTAAACTGCTGGACGGCGGCCGCTTCGCTCGTCCCACCAACCTAATATCCATTATAGCGCCTACATCGCAGGCTGCATTTTGTGCCGTGCTCCCCCAAACACTGGAGTTATTAAAATTGTGGGACGGCGCCAGCTTCTTTCCTCCCGCCAACCTCAAGTCCAGTATAGAGCCTATTTTGTTGGCTGCATTTCGTGCACCTCTCCCTCAAACCCTGGCATTCTTGAGACCGCAGGACAGCGCCCACCATGTTCTCACTGTACTCCTACAAGCACAGTGCCAAATTCCAATAATCGTATAACCGCACAAGGCTGACAACCATGACCGACTATTCTGCACTGTGAGACGGCCCCCTCCTCCTTCCTACACAAACATTTCAGAAAAAAACATCCTGTATAGTCGGCTGTATTTCCTGCTGCTCCTCGCCTTTGCGCACCAAAAACTGACCTTAATGAAACACGGGTGCGGTTCTGCCATCGCCGTGTACACTTGCCGCCACGCCGCCCTTGGGCGCTTCCATAAAGGCCTTCTAAAAGCTGTCTACGTCCGCAACCCGGCCACCTGCTCGCTTGCACCAAAGGGTGGTGAATATCAAAACACCCGGACCTAAATTGTTTCCTATTATCGTGCTCATCACTGCAGCCCCAGGCTGTGTCCCCTAAGGCAACACGCGGTGTTCAGACCACCTATCTGCCCAATTGAAACACAAGCAGTATTGGAAACCTTAGTGTCCCGTTAATCGGGAACCTGAACTGGCCTTCGCCGCCAGCGCCAGTTGGAGGAAATGCCCGTGGCACCCAGGCGTTGCGGCAACAGCAGGCGACACTGTGCCAACCCAACAACTCCACACCCTAACTTCACTCCAAATCTAACAACCTTGAAGACCCCGAGAACGGACCGCTTGCTGCTACCTGCCTCAAACGATGTGCGTGTTGTTGCTGCTGCCTGTGCTGGAATTGAGACTCAGCTATTTATGCGCCCAAGAGGGACCAGCTGTTTCTGGACGGACCCCGAGGGAACGGGGACTATGCCCGCTCAGAGAGGAGGTGAGTCCACGGAGGGGATGGCCAGTGGACAGCCCGCTATGACAGCTGCCCCTCTAGCGCCCCATGCCTGGGATGGTGCACCTTCTGAAACAGCATGTGTTATGGGGGAAAGGGAGAGGGCAGGGGAAGTGAGGAGGCCATCTGGGGAGTGGGGGGAGCGGGCACAGATGAGGGGGCACTTGGCAAGGGCTTGGGGGCAGGAAAGTGTTAAATCGTTGGCCATGGCCAAATGACACGGTCAGTGACACAGTAGGTATTTGGCAGTCTTATCTATTTTGGCTGTGTACAGAATTTTTTTAACATGTGAGTCTGTGTATATAAAAAGAACATTGTTTAAACAATCAATACAAAAAGGAGCCACCCTAATCTAGTTTTAGGTGCTCCATACACTGTATTTTAACTTGTGTATTCTTACCCATGCTATTGTATCTTGAGTAATTGTACCTATTAAATGCATCCCCACCTAGTTTACTGTCATGTATTATACTGTGCTCTCTTTATCTTCATCTACCTTACATAATTACATGAACAGTCTTTTACTCTATTGATCTTTTAACTTTATTCTATTATAAAACCCAAAGTGAGCCCCCCATTAACTAAACATTTATAACCCCAGTATTTATAACCATGGTTATAAAAAAGTAAATGAACTGTAACCGCAGTTACATAAAAAATGTCTGAGGTATTATTTCATTGTATTTGTGTATCTAGATGTGATAGGTAATCCTTAAAAGGACTGTTTTGGGGTACACTGAGTGTAGTATTTTAGCACAATTGGAGTACTGCTTTGGTGTTATGCAGGAACACCGTATTTCCTTCATCGGTTAGGTGTACTGCATCATGTCTATAGAAATTGTCCATGTAGAACTGTATGTTGTTTTTTGAAATCCATTATTGGTTGTGGTCTGTCATGAATGCTGAAATTAATTTATTAACATTTGTGATTTTTCAATGTTACCATTAAATTTGGTGGTCCATCTCCAGTTTTGCCTCTGAGTCAGATTAGAAAAGATAACAACGGTGTGAGGAAAAAGTTCCATTAGTTTTTCTAAGTCTTGTTACATCAATGAAGTAAGGGACACATCATACATTCCTCAAATCATTGCCTCCACAATTAATTAGAACGATGTCTGGGTGCCTGTACTTGTCAGACTGAACAATTTTGGAAAAATGTGGAAACAATGCATTCCCCGCAAGCCAAACCATTTAATGGTAAAATCTCTCAAACTAAGGTCCATGTTAACATTTAGTTTCTCACAAAAGCGAGTAACCAAAAGAGCCAACTGTCTCTGATGAGCCACACAGTTTTCAAACCAGCCATTACATCTGCAGTGTTTCTCTGTCTCCAGGAAAATGATTCCTAGTCTGAATTTCTAGAAATTTCTATGAATAGTGAAAGTATGATGTGTGTGTTTTGGTGTTTGTAATTGGCTGATGTTACTGTTGTAATTTGTGTTTCGCTGTGATAGGTTACACTAAAAATGTGTCGGCCATTTATGTATTTTGGTTAGTAAATAAGGTCCTCTTTTTGTGATTTTGGACAGTATAAAAGAGATAATGTTATGTAGTTTATTTTTCTGATTGTAGTGCTCTCTATGCACTATACTCTCATTGTTTTTGTCCAACCCATCCTTTACCTCTTTTTTTAACTGTAACCACCCTACCTAACCCCAATCTTCTATATCCAAATCTGATAGCTGCAGCTATCCAAAAAACGGGGGTGATTGCTGTATTGAGGATCGTGCCCAGCAACAACAAAGGACTGGCGTATTTACACGTGGCAATCAAGCACCCACTCAGTGCTCAGTGTTGCTACCCGTGGGTAAATGTGGCACCCTTTGCAGGCACTGCTACATACCAGAAAATGGCCCGTTGTTTGTTTGTTGATGTGTGGTAGCTGCAGCTGTGCAACATTTTGGGTGGAGTAGCATCATAGATGCATTGAGTGTTTAGGGTTCGGAGAGAATAGGGAAATGTTTGGGGTATGGCGTAGTGGAAATACATTTTTATATTCATCATTTTTTTTTGTTTTGTATCGCCGGTGCTAAGAGCAAATGGCCATGAAGGGCTTTTGTATAACCGAGTCTATGAATAAAGCATGTGCGTATGCGCGTCTAAGTTTTTTGTCATTTTATTAGTTGGTCCCGTAGGTGCAGCTATATTTATAGTTTATAGCCAAGTCTATAAACCATACATTTTCTGTGCAGTAATCATATTGTTATTTGGACGATACAGCACCGTTATTTGTGTGTGTTATTTCATTTGCTTAGGCGTTCTCTCATTTCATTTGAAGTTTTGAAGGCTGGCGGCCGGCTTAGTTTGATTTTGGGCAAAGAAATGTACATGTTGCCACGGATAAAAAGCAAGACCTGCAGCCATGTCAAATAGGCATGGCTATGAAAGATGCTGGGTGGGGAAAAGAGAGATTTCTTTGAGTTTCATTGATTGTTATTAGTTGCTGTTACTTTTCTATCTGTGTAGCTCTCTGTGATAGGTTGTGGTGAAAATGTGTAATCCATTTTAGTAGTTGTACTTATATATAGTCCTCTTTTTTCGTATGTGTTTTTGTAAAGTATAAAAGGCACACTTTTCTGCAGTTTTAGATGTTTGATTCCACAACTCTCAGCACAAGGCAGGAGTGTGACTGATGTGAAAGTAAGTGTTAATAAATAGGAATATATGTCAAGGCTTATTCTCATTGTTGTGTGTTTTAGTTATATCAACCAGTATCATCAGGTAGTGCCCATTATAATTTTTTTCATCTGTTCCGATTGTGTGGCAAGTATTTTCCAATGCATTTTCTTACTATTATGGAGTTACACCATTAGATTTGTCAATCAATGCCATTTATATGCAGGCATTTAGTTTTTGTATTCATGTTAGTGAAGGTTTATTTGATTTTATGTGTTGCAATTGTAATGCACTTTCAGCTATGCACTACTCTTAACTGTTTTGAGATTTCTGTGAGGTAGTACAATTGATGGTGTTTTGCAAGTACATTTTTGTCATTTGTTTATTTTTGTATTTTGTTATAGCTGCATCATTCTCATCATCCCAGTGGACTTGAACCAGATGTTGCAAAGTTAACTCCCATGATCGGCCAACCCATATTAAAAAGATAGTGGTACTGATGGAGATGGGAATAGCACACCAGTTCATGAAAAGTCTCCTTTATGAACCTTTTTAGCATGTCTGATGATTCCTAAAATGGAGTGCTGCAGTGCTGCAGGTGTTTCAAGACTCTGGGCCTCATTACGAGTGCGGCGGTAAGGGGTTAATGGCACTGGTAAGGATGCCGGTGCCGTTAACCCCTTACCGCTGCATTCCGAGGTCCCTTAGTGGGTCCCACTAAGGTCGGCTGGCAAAACCAGCCTTCCTTAGTGGGAGCCACTAAGGGACCAGGGAGCTAATAACGGGCCCGTTATTTACGGGCCTATTATTAGCTCCCTACCCATTCCCATTGAGCCCTATGTGTGCTCGAATGGGGAAGGGTATTTTGAATGGGGACTTACCGGGTCCTCCAAGGTTGGAATGACCCGGTAAATCCCCATTCAAAGAACCCAGACACAACTTTGGAGACAGCCATGGTGCTAATAGCACCATGGCTACCTCCAAACTCGTAATGACCCCCTCTGTCTGTTGGTGGCAGCACCTTTAATGTTTGTAGGTTGATTCTGTGCAACCACTGCTCACAGCTCCTGTGAAGAGGGAAGACTACATATTAGTCAAAAAAGGCTGCAGCCTAGCATGGAGCAGACCATCTAGAAACATTTGAAGGCCATAGTCTTGGTGTCTTTTTGCACAAAATATGAAAAAACTATATTTTTTAAAACGTACTAGTGTTTCTACCTGTTTTCTTTCCCAAGTTTACTTGTCCCACCCTATTCTCTCTTGTTCTCCAAGTTTACTTAACCTTCCCCATCCTCTGTCTACAGCCACCTAGTATAACATCCTTTAGTCTCATCCAGTTCCTAAATCCCTGTTTGTTTGTTGCAGTGGTAGTTTTTATACTTTTTTATATTATTGTATGTTTTTTAAATCCAATTTAGATTTGTTTCCCAATGACCCAATAATTTTCATGTGCAAAGATAACATCAGTTTTGTATGCACAAATTTTGTATTTATACAGTGCATCTGATGCACTGTATAAAAGATATGACAGTCATACAAATGTGTGTATTAAATTGTCTTTCTTAAATTGTAAGTGTTCTTTAACTAATTATGTTTTCTTTTTTTACAGATAGAAGGGCATTATTTTTTTAAAAAACATAGCTGAATAAACATGGCTATGGTATCGCCCAATGAAGTTATGTGATTTACCCCCCAAAGTTTCATATTGTAAACGTGGCTAAAATAAAGTCAATGAATGCTAGCCGTGGTTATGAGTGATGAGTTTGCTTAGAAAACATTTTTGGTTGTTATTTCATTGTATTTGTGTATTTATATGTGATGGATGTTATTTCACTAGATTTTTATATTTATATGTGATAAGTAGTGTTTAGAAGGACTGTTTTTGAGTACAATGAGTGCAGTATTTTGGCACATTTGGCGTGTTCTCGTTATTATCATGTGCGTTAAATATCTCATACAGCCATTCGACCTCGTTTTCCATTGTACTGTGATAGAAACAAATAATGATTGTTCCACCAACTGGCAAGATGATGGACAGGGCTAGACTTTAAAGCAGTTGCCTTCATGTACAACAATACCGTTCCCAGTGAAAAGCACTGCGACAAGGCATCATCTCCTTTTAATGCTGGTCACAATCGAGAAGAGTCCCTTTCCAACGTGGAGATTCATGATGCTTCTTATGCAGTGCCCTTTTTCCAAAAAAATATTTTTGACCCAATGGCTTCTGCGACTGGAGAATTGAATGCTCCGCCACCTAGTATAGAGCTAAGCAATAAACCAATTTACACAATTTTTGCTAAACCTGCTAAGAGCGGAATGCCCACTACAAAACCTATAAATCAAGACCTAGGTAAACTAAATCAAAAAATAATTGTAGCTCCGGAAAAAAAGAAGTCCAAAAACATAAAAACTAGAAAAGGGGACGTTTCAAACTCTGCAAAACAGTTTATTAATGCACTTACCACCCCAAGGCAAAAAATCAACAAGATGTCTACTGCCATTACAAAAAAATATGTACTTTTGAATCAAAAGCGGAGAGCGAGAGGAGGAAATGTAAATTCTCTGTCTAACCCTTTACCTCACTCGCCTTTAGATGGTCTAGTGGAAGCCATTGAGAGTCAGCACTCTTCGATACCCATTGAACCGGTGATTCCTCCTACGATCGATATTGTCCCTTCCAGTGAGTCTACTAACCCAACTGCCCCTAAGGAGCAAGTCTCTAGACAAGCAGAAATTAAAAGGGCGGTTGAAGCCTACATGGCCAATTTCGTGCAAGTTCCCATATTGGGAGCCAAGCAAATAGTCCCTGTACCACATGTGACCTCTGAAACCATTTCTAATGACTGTGTCCAACCCCCACTGAATGATTGCTATGAGGCTTGCTCTAATGTTCTCAAAGCAACTCACTCTGGTGAGGAAGTTAGAAGAGGTGGCAATCCAATTCAAAAAAACAAAATTGAGGATGCTTCATCGGAGAGTTATGGGCTAGAAATAGCCGAAATGGTGCGAGCACTATTACCAAAAACTCAACCAAAGATTACAGCGCAACCAATAGTCAAATTCCAACAAATACCTGTCCCAGAGAAAAAACAACCTAAACCTCTGGTAAGGGATAACAACTTGAATTCATTGATTATTGGATGTCGCCCAGCTCCTCATCCACAATTTCTCTTAAACAGAAAAAGTATTCTCGAGATCTTTTCTGATATAGATGAGCTTGAGGATGTGAGTTCAGCCGACATTGAACAAGTAGAATTTATTGAAAAAAACACTCTAACAATCAGTTGCATTAAATTGCGATCTCGTTTAGTTCGCAATATTATATGGTCTGCTAAAAACCAACTTTTTGATATGGGTTTTTTGATTACCCCTGGCTCGTCATTGACGAATGAACCCCACAGGGACCCTTTACAGGAGGCTGCTGCAGTGGTTAACTCGGGAAATGGAGAGTGTATATCTCAATGCAATTGTAAATGCAACTGTGTATCAAATAGTTAACTAAGCCAACAATCACCTGCCAAGTTAATACTCCTTGCCTCCTGGAATTCTTGTGGTCACTCACATTTGTTTAACAACTATAGTACAGACTTTAATCAGTTTGACATAATTATGTTGCAGGAAACCATGCTTACCAACTCTCCAATTTGGCAAGGACATACTATACACTTTACTCCTGCCGTACGCGGCGAAAAAGGTCGGCCGATGTCTGGTCTTCTAACTGCCATTAAAATTAGTCCTACCACTGAACTTATGTCAACCTATTCTTCAAACGCATTCATGCAACTAACCATTATTTCTGTTTGCTCAATGTCATATGCTTTAATTAACATCTATTGGAACCATGTTAACATTACTGATGAACTCTTTTTTAAGGAAATGATTTGTATGTTGGACTTTATTGTGATGTCTCCAGAAATTGTACATACTATAATTGCTGGAGACCTAAATGTGCATCTTTTCTCCGCACGAGTCCCGTCGGAAAATTCTAGACTAATCCAATGGGAAGACTTGATGTCCTCACTGGGTTTTTGTATGTTAAATGGAGCTTGTGAAGGAGATGTTCCACCAAGTCACACGTGGCAAAGGGGTGTGCGAAGAGCTACTATTGATTACATATATGTCGACTCAAAGTTGTTCATGAGTGGAATAACTTTTAAGGTCTTGCCTCGAAGTGACAGTGATCATTTGCTTCTAACTAGTCACTGGAAAACTTCCTTGGCAACACCACTAAAGCATGCAGCTACTTACTCTGAAGTGCTTAGTGCAAACGCCCAGCTAAATCGAATTAAATGGCATGACACAACAATACAACGTTACACTAGCTCACTAGTGGCAGCATTTACCCACTCATGACTAAGCAGCTCTCATCCAAACGTCTGCTATTATGACCTTATGCAGGACTTTGTCCCAAGGAGTCAAGACCCCAAACGACAAACAGCTTTGAGAAATCATGTATTTGATATATTGGTAAAAAAGAAAAAAACTGAGTTTCGTACACAAAAGCGGAAAGCTAACCTTCTTCCTCTCAAATATAGAATCCCAGTTTTGACCCGTATTAAAACAAAATATCGAAACTGGATGCGCCAATACCGAGCAAACCTCTATCAAAAAGATGGAGAGAACATGTTATCCATGACTCGGAATCAAAATACAGCTCAGATGTGGTCCACACTAAATTCAACTTCTTCTCACTCTCAAACACTGATACAGTCGCATAATGTATCCGAAAAAAGTTGGATTGCACATTTTACCAGAATATATGCGCAACCTATAACATCCCCTGCGGGGCCTCACTTTGGTAAGATTATGCCATTTCACCTCAATTTCACTAAAGGTGATGTATTGCATATTATTTCAACACTGAGTGAATCCAAGGCTCCAGGATTAGATGGGCTTTCGAATAAAACATTCAAGAGTAATCCGAATTCATGGGCAGAGGCCTTATTTCAGATCTTTCAAAATATTATTGTTACACAAACTATTCCTGCTACCTGGAGACATTCTATAATTATACCACTGTTTAAGAAAGGCGATTGTCAGCAGCCTCAAAGTTACCGTCCGATTGCTATACTAGATGCTCCAGGCAAATTGTTTTGTCGGATTATTTTGTGAGAGTTCACGCAGCAGAAATTCAAAAGGGACCCTTTCCAGTCTGGGTTCATTAAAGGAATTGGCACTGCTCCAAACATGCTCGCACTTAATCTGATCAAACAAAAATATGTTAATGAAAATCGCAATCTTTACATTGCCTTTGTTGACTTCAGTATTGCATTCGATTCAATTGATCGGCATCTACTATTTCAAAAACTCCATCAACACGGGTGTCCCTCCTCAATTCTCACATTAATAAAACTCTTGCATTCCAACACCTCCTTGCAGGTGAGATTATCTTTAGAGGGGCTCCTTACAGCTATTATTCCAACTGAGCGAGGCTTAAAGCAAGGGTGTATCCTTGCGGCTACATTATTCAATTTTTTCCTGTTAGACATTGGTATGAAACTTGAGAATACAATCTCCGATTCACCTAAGCTAGGCATTCAGAAAGTTACATGGCTGATTTACGCCGATGACCTGGTATTACTGTCATGTTCACCCTATGGCCTTCAAAACCTTCTAAATAAATTGCAGGAGTATGTTCTTGAGAACAATTTAACTATTAACCTTGAAAAAACTCAAATTGTTGTGTGTCACAAATCAGCAATTAAAAAAACTTGTAGATTTACCTGGTCCTTGCATAATCAAGAGTTACTCGTAGTGCCTTACTACAAGTACCTAGGTCTTCCATTTTCAGAAGTATTGAACGATGATATATATCGTGTCACACTTGATGCAAAAAATCGCTCGCTAATATCCCAAGCCAAAATTGTATTGTTTAAATACGGCGAATTCACGCTAACTCACGTAATTGCCTTTTTCCAGCAAAAAGTAACTCCCATTCTAATCTATGGAGCAGAGACTGTAGCTCCAAAGCCAAGAACTTTTTGGGACCGTCTTGAATCTCAATTTTGGAAAGGTTTGTTGAGATTGCCGCAATCGACCCCAATCCCAATGATTCGTTATGTATTGGGACTAATCACCATATTTTGTCAAGTTTTATGGAAATTTTGCTCATTTTACCGGAAATGTTTAATTGGTGCATCGTCTCACAATATTCTGGGTGTGTTGGCTAACCATTTGATAACCTCCAAATTGAAATTCCCGGAGAAATGGTCTGAATGTGTATTAGACATACTAGTTAAGGCTGACATCTCAATAGAATTATTGTTGATGAATCCAACTAAGGCAAAATTAAAACTGCACCACCATGACTGGATATACACGCGCCAACAATGCTTAGAATATGTAGATTGCGACTTGGTAAAGTATTCGCATGAAAAAATGCGTAGTCCAGAGTCATATCTAATTAAATGTCCTTCAAGCTATATGAGAACCCAGTTGATGCGCATTCGGCTAAATTTGTGTTTAACAAGACAGATCTTGGGAAGGAGACATCTGGTGCCCCAAGATCAAACCTTTTGTAGATATTGCCTTAACTACCAAACAATTGAGACTTTATGTCACTTAGTGGTTGAGTGCCCGGCTCTGAAATATGTGAGGTACAAATTTTTTCATGCAAAATGTAATTTCTACATAGAATATTCTATTGAAAAAAATTGGAATTACTTACTGACTAGTACGAATCCCTCTGTTCAAATTGCGTTAGTACAATTTGTTAATCATGTGATCCATGATCAATCAAGCTAAGAATGCAAGACTTTGTAAAACTATATATTTGTACATTTCAATTTTACCTTTTTGTATCAAATTAACTTTATTCAGATTTACATTGTATGAAACTATTGTTGATGTAAACTTCTCTGTTTGAAAGGTTGAATTATTCAGCCAAATCAATAAAAAAAAAAAAAAAAAAAAAAAAGATCTTTTCACTAAAAGGTCGCTTTAGAAAGACCACTCCGTTACCGCATGGAGCAAGTTATAAAAGTGCCTTTTTGTGAATTTTGACATTCTGATTCCAGAACTCAGAGTGTGCACATGTTCTTTGTTTGGCTATTGTGAAGATCTATTCATTATTTGGAGCAGATGAAGGTCAGTGATTGTGTGTTTTTCTATATTTCATGTTTAATATGAATTGTTGTTTATATAAGATAAATTAAATATGTTTAGATTTCTGATTTAGTAAAGTTTTTAAGTACTCTCTGGAAAGTAGGGTTTTCCATATTTTACTTCATTTTTTTCACGATAGTGATCAAGCAGTAGCACATGTTATGCTATGGTTATGTGTGAAAAATATATATATTTCCAATTAAAAGTTGTTTTTCACTGACATTGGAAGATGTGAATTATGAATGGGAGTGCATAAAAAACCCTACCGTCAACCAAGTAGCATAACTCTACCCTTGACAAATATTGCAGCTGTGTATGTGCTTTATAGTTGAATATCATGGTGTTTCCTATGACCCTATATTAGTGACTTTCTGTTGTGTTACAGTTGTGGAAGTGTTTAAATGTGGCTTTCTGTTTGAGAAGTCTGATGAGGCAGTGCACCTGATGAATGCTAACTTGGTTATGATGGTTGCCAATGTTCTTCTGCTTATTTGTGGAGATTTCTGGATTCTGCCATCTTACTGGGAAAGTTAATTTCAACTGGTAAGTTTGCAGTGTACATTTCTTCTCTTAAGAAGTGGTTTGGGAATTGTACTCTGAAGTTATGGCTAGATTATGGCAGGTATTACAAAAGTCTTTTGGTGTTTCAGGCAAAATAAACCAGGTAAATAGTTTCTTAGAAATTAAGAAGCAAATTGATGTTTCAATGAATTAGTGACCAGTGAGACGGTATAGTAGATGTATTAGTCCCATGTCTAATTCTGCTTTAAATCTTAGAATGCACACGCTGGCAGCTTCCAATACGTGTTTGGGTATTTGTAGTGATTGTGTTTTGTATCCACATTCAGCCATGAAGTATCCTTTGCAGGGCAAGGGCATCTTGGATCCATATGGAGAGATGTGCCCCCTTCCTCACCGCCTTTTTCAAAGCCTCCTTCCAGTCTGGCCACATCTCGACTAGCCTTAAGGAAGCCTGGGTACGCCCTCTCCTTAAAAAATCCTCTCTTGACCCCCCTGTCCCAGGGAATTACAGACCAATCATGACTGTTCCCTTTTTACTAACAATTTGAACAAAGCAGCCTACCTGGAAGTCCAAAAATTCCTCAAAGACAACCGTCTCCTTGGCCTGTGGAAGTATGGCTTCCGTTCGAGTCATGCCACACGAAACGGCCCTTCTTGACTTGAAAAATCAAATTGATGACCTCTGAGATGCAGGCAAACCTGCGCTCCTTCTGCTCCTTGACCTCTCCGCTGCCTTTGACTTGGTGGATCACAAGACACTATGCCACCATCTCACCACCGCGGCTATCCCCCCCTAAGGTTTGTGCTTGCATTGCCTTATTTCTACAAGATAGGGCTATGAAAGTCTTCTCTGACTCTGGCTCTGCCACCCCCAGCCTCCTCAAGTGCAGAGTCCCACAGGGCTCCTGCTTTGCTCCCACCTTATATAACCTATTCACAAGGCTGCTGTTAACCCTGCTGGACGCCCTGGCCATCTCGTACACCAATTACACAGATGACACTCAGCTGCTTATCCCCCTCTCTGGAGATTAGCAGTCCGACATGAACACCCTCAATTCCATTTACTCAACTATTGAATCCTGGATGGCAGAGAATTGGCTTTGCCTAAACACAGAGAAAACTGAACTGCTCCTAATTGGATCTCCTGCCACCTTTTGCAAATTGGGCAAACAGTACAGCTCCTTCACCATTAATAATACCCACATCATGGTGTCTCAAACCATCAAGACCCTGGGCATATATCTTGACTCTAATCTTAACATGGATAGACAGGTGAATACTGTTGCCTCATCCTCAGCGTACTACTCTAAACTGTTCAATGGAGCCAGGCCATTCCTCTCCCAACTGAATTGCCTTACCATTGCTAGGACAACAATTGGGTCACGTTTGGATTACTGCAGCGCTCTTTTTGTAGGGACTTCAAGCAAGAATATTGGCAAACTGCAATTGGTACAAAAAAATACCCTTGGGGCCGTCACTGGGATCTCCAAGAGGGACCACATCTCCCAGGTGCATATGCAAGTTCTTTGGTTCCCAGTTAAAGAGAGAATGGGTTTTAGCACTCTTGCCCTCACGCATAAATGCCTTCATGCCCGGGGACCCCCCTACCTGGTCCAAAGAATAGCTAAATTCACCGCAACCAGGGCCACCAGGACTGCCTATGCCAACAGGATCTCCTTGCCTAAAACCCAGAGAATGCGTGCAGGTGGGACACACTTCCCCTCCCTAGCTGTATCCCACTGAAATGCCCTACCACCCCACATTAGGCTCATTGATTTGCACTTTGCCTTCCAAAAAGCAATTAAACCCTTGCTATTTGTCTGACTCCGAATGAACCTGTACCTGGCACCCTACTGTTTAGCCGGACCCCCAAGCCTGTTGCTACACCGGGGACAGCTTACTCCTGTTCTTGCCACTAGAGAACTGTTTGTAATATCTGTTTTGATCCTGTAACTAAGAAACCTTTGGCTGGCTCTTTTTGTAACCCTTAATCAAGCCCTCGTTCATTTTCCTCTGACAGCGCCTTGATGCCCCCGGGCTGTAGTGCGCTATACTAATCCAAATAAATGAAAAATAAATAAATGTTCACTTCCGTTGGTTTTAGTTTTGGGGAATGCACTACATTGCCATAGCCTTCATCGCAGATAACATTAACTGTTGCTCCTGTATCGACCAGGAATTTAGCGGGCATGTCATTTATGTGGAGGAGCAATATGGGACTCTGTTCGTTCGCAGTGGGGTTCCCTAGTGCATAAAGATATCCTCTCTTCCTTGTATCTTCATGTGAATGTTCCTTCTTTTGTGGCTCTTCCACCAATGATTGGCTGCACCGAACATCCATCTGCAATTGTTCCACTAGGTATCGGATGCATCATTTGAGCCTCTCTCGATCCATGTGGTAGATGCTCTGCTTGCCTCGACATGCGATGGATCACTTTTTGGCTGTTTTTCCTTCATCCTTCTTCTCCCGATACTTCCGCAGAGGCAGTTCATGGTAATGATTCATTGTTGAGGGCGGTCCTTGAGTCCTCTATTTCACACATGCCATCACACCACCACTCTCGTCACCTCGCACTTGGTTGAGGTACATGCAACACACTGCTTTGAAGTGGTTGTCACCTCCACATGCTGAGCATTGTTAACCTACGGCGTGGCATGTAACATCTTGGGGAAATTCATATCCACATGGGTAGCAGAAAGGTTCCCCATTACCTTAGATGTGTGGCGTGGTTTCAATCTTGTTAATGCTCTCAGCCTGCCCAGCGGAGGTTTTCACATTGCCGATGGCCTCTACTTGCAGAGTTAATGCTCCGTCTGACCATGGTAGGCGTAAAATTTCATCATGTGTGTGGTTTTTGAAGCAGTCTTTTCCTGAAATCAACACATTTGCATCTGGCAATGACTTGAGATATCAGTACCTCTTTGTTGGAGTAGTTATTGAAGTTGCAGTGCTTGAGATTAATGCGGAGGCGCATTATGAAAGCGTCCATGGATTCCCCTTGTTCTGTTATGTTGTGTGGAATATGTGTCGTCTGTAGTCCACATTGGTGTGTGGCGTGACATAGTCTTTCAGGGTTGTTCTTAGGTTCACGTACGGGTCAGTTGATCCTGCCCGGTACTCGTCCACGATGTCACGTACATTAGGGTCAATATCTAGCATCAGAAGGTTGTGTTTCTTTTCATCTTACCGCGGGCCTATGGCTTTGATGTATACTTCAAAATCCCTTGCCCACCTTTTCCATCTGGGTCCCAGGCTGCTGGTTTCAGCCAGGTCAATGTGGCTAGGCAGTTGCATCGCAATGCTGTCCAGTACTCTCGAGGGCAGGCCCCCAGGGGGTGTTACAGGCACTGTCAGGTTTTCTTGGTCTGAAATGTTGACTGTGTGTTTGTTGGAGAGTCATCACAGTCTGGCGTCTGCTTGTTATTGTGAATTGGATTCTCTGGATGCTTGAGTTGTGCACTATGAACTACAGTACTTGTGATTCGAGGCTGCCCTGACTTCTGCACACCAGGCAGCATATGCCAACATCTCCCAGGCCTTTTGTAGGTTGGGAGGAAGGCGTATTACAGCAAAGGTACAGTGGTAATGTACCATCTTGCTGAGTTGCATCCTAAAAGTGAACTCTTCCTTCTTTAGTGAGTGGCTGTTGTGGGGATTCTAATTTTCAGACATGTGTCTCTGCTTTCCTCTGTGTGTTCTGCATGTGCTTGCCCTTGATGTCAAGCGAGTGCTATTCCCCAGCACTCTGATGATACGGTACACGCCTCCTATTATGCCGCCATCACGCATTGGGCTGCATGTGTGATGCACGTTGCTTCCTTCTCCCTCCTCTACTGACCGGTGCATTTCGCACAGCTCCTCTGAGGCTACAGCAAATGCCTTTGCCGCTACCCTCCAGATAAGATAAATGTATCTTGGTCACCCAGGATGATTATGGGCCATAGCTACAGCAGAACCGTTCTCAACCCCAGGAACAGATACCAGCATCACATAGCTGGGCATGCTTCGGGAAGATGGGCCCGAGCAGGCCGTCTGCCCTTGTCGCCATTTTGCTATCTTTTCTTCCCACACGACACCTCATGGGATCTTCATGTGCAATAAGGCGTGGACACAGAGCGTCATGTAACACATCTTTATTTGGCCATAACTTGGCGCTAACTGCTGTTTCCTTCTTGGCCTCTCCTTTTCCCCTCCCCGATCATGTGAGTCCCCTTTAGCTTCCTTTTTCAACATTACACCATGATATGATATATGTTATTTATAACATGCCTATACACATGTGTTTCTAGGCCCGACAAGGTAGGGAAGACAGAGGGAGGACGATCTTACTAGGCCCTGTGTCATTCAGATTGGGCAAGAGCGACAGCGCAAAGTGCGGGGGGTAGCGCCAGGAAGAGGGAAGTGCAATCAAGGCAGCAATTGCTCTGAGTAAGTGCAGCCAGGACAGCACAGCTCTGGTAAGTGCTACACAACCTCCAAAGTCAGGATCAGAAAGTGTCTTCCTTTCCCTGGCCACCTGGGAGGAGACTCTAGGTAGGATCTTTTGTGAGGACACTGCAGGATTCACAACAGTATATTGGACTTCAATGTGCTGTTTTTTGTAGCACTATTAAACGTAAAAGTGATGCACTAGTTGGTAGTCTTAGAGACTTAAATTCTGCCTGGTCGCATTCCATACTTGCCCTGCGGGGACATTTGGACACTATCAAAATTATGTTGTCATCTATAGTTCTTTATTTCCCCCAAATGCTCCCAGTTCCACTTCCTGCCTCCTTTTTTTAGCTCCGTGGTATGATATGATATGTCTTTTATAACACGCCAATACATAAGTTTTACAAGATGCAACAAGACAGGGTTGGGAAAACAAGACAAAGGCCCTCATTACAACACCGGCGCTAAACCATGGCGCTATTAGCACCATGGTTGGTGCCGGTGTTGTAACGGGTCAGCCATGGTTCAATGGGGAATTACCACCCCATTCCAAGGTTGGCGGGGTGGTAATTCCCCTTTGAACCATGGCCCTTCCCCATTCCCATTTTCGCCCCATAGGGCTCTATGGGAATGGGGAAGGCGCTAAGTACGGTACCGCAAATTGCGGTACCGTACTTAGCACCAAGGTCCCTTTGCGGGTCCCTACTTTAACGGCTGGTCTAGACCAGCCGTTCAGGTCGGGTCACCCAAAAGGGACCTCGTAGTAAGGCGCTAAGTGTTTAACGCCGCCGCAGCCTTTTACGGCGCCGTTAAACACTTAGCGCCAGGGTCCTAATGAGGGCCAAAATATCTTATAGGTCTTTTGTCATTCCGATCGTGCAAGTGTGACAGTGCAAAGTGCAGGAGGGAAGGAGGGAGAGGGGTAAGTGCCAGGGAGAGGGAAGTGGGAAGTGCAATTAGGGCAGCAATTGCTTTGAGTAAGTGCAACCAGGGCAGCACAACTCTGGATAAGAGAAAGGAGGCAGGGGACTGTAGAAGTCACAGTTATAGCTGCTAAGTGTGCAGTAGGCCAAGAGGCAGTGCAGTGGAGACTGATCATGAAGGAGCCTGGTACACACTGAGGCTTTGAGGGTAGCCAGGCAACCAGTCGGTGCAGCAGCCAGGTAGGTCAGCAGGGGAGGGAGAGAGAGAAAGCAGAGGAGAAAAGGAAGGTCTTGAGCTGCTTCTGGAACTGCAGGTGGTCTGGCTCAAGTTTGAGAGGGGCAGAGAGACCATTCCAGAGGGAGGCACCTGCGGAGGAGAGAGATCTACCTGGGGACGTGTCTGCCCATTAGAGAGTTGGAAGTAGCTGTGCGAAGGGCATGGGAATTAAAGTATTATGGAAGAGAGAGTTGGATGTAATGCGTGCCCCCATCCACAGAAAGACTTTTGGACGATGCAGAGGGTCTTGAACTTGATAACTGCAGCCACTGGGAGCCAGTGTAGAGATTCCAGGGCTGAAGAGATATGGTCCCTGGACTTGAAGCCAAGTATATGACTCACAGCCCTGTTGTGGATTAGTTGAAGAGGGTGGAAAGGAGAAAGAGGCTGTTGCAGTATTCCAGCCTAGAGGGAACCACCAGGGCTCTGGAGACAGTGAGATTCTGGGGGAAAGTGATAAAAGAAGAACACCTCTGAGAAGTTGAAGCTGGTAGTGGGCTTTATTGGCAAGGTCTGTGATGTGGGGAGGGAAGGTGAGAGTGCAGTCAAAGATAACACCAATGATGTTGCTTCAAAGCAAGGCAAAGGAAGAGAGCCTAAGGAGGGCGACCAGAGAGAGAGAGGGAAAGCGGGAGCAGAGTCCCAATGAGAAGGATCTCAGTCTTACTGGCATTAAGGCAGAGATCATTGGAGGTGCACCAATCCTGAATCATGGATAGAAAATCAGGAACGAGCAAGAGAGGAAAGGAGTCTGAAGGGACCCTGAAAGAGAGCTGAGTGTCATCCGCATAACACTGAAAGTTAGAAGAGAATGTAGAGATCAGATGGACCAAAGGGGTGAAGTAGATATTGAAGAGCCAGGGTGAGGTGGTAGATTCCTGGGGGACACCACATGTGGGGAGAGAGGTGATGGAGAGAAAGGACCCAAGTTGTGCATGGGAGGGTCAGTACAGACGGGAGGAGGTAATTCACTTCATGGTCTGATCCGTGATGCCATGATTCTCGCTGAGTCAATTGATCAGGATGGTGTGAATGACCATGTCAATAGCAGAGGAAAGGTCAAGGAGGATGAGGACAGAGGGAAGGCTGGAATCAAGATTAGAGAACAAATATTCAGGAGAGCAGTATCCCTGACTTTGACTGCTCTGAAGCGAGACTGATGGTCTTCGAGGAAACCAACAGATTTGGTATGGAGAATAAACTGAGAGATGGGCAGATTTTCCAGGTGTTTGGCCAGGAAAGGAGTGATAGAGATTGGGCAGTGGTTAGCTGGGCGGGTAGGATCATCCAAAAGGCTTATAAGGAGGGGGTGCACAAGGGAGTGCTTGAGGGGAGAGAGGAAAGATTCACTGGCAAAAGAGTGATTGCAGAAATCAGCCATGGCTGGTGCAACGTGTGGTTGCGGTCCTTGGTGGTTCTGGAGGAGCAGGGGAACACCTGTTTGGATGACACTTTCATAGATCAGACTTGTCTAGAGACGTCATCTGTTGTCGGAGAGAAAGAGGAGAAAGGAGGAGGGGAGGGAGAGGCGTCCATCAACTCAATTCTAGTTAACTTCTTTGGGCAGAGGGAAAAAGAAGAACATTGCCATCAGTAAACTCAAGGATCTGTATGAAAACAGAGGGGTCCCATTTCTGAACTCTAGATACGATGATAATGTGTTTTTATTGAAACAGGCTCATATAGTGTTCTCTTCTTTTAGAAATAAGGATATCCCTACCTGGCTAATTCTAGAAAAAGAAATGATTTCTCCAGTTAGTACCTTTGATCTAGTCTATATTTTTGGCCATGTCTCCTCTATATGTTCTAGCTCTATTATGGCCTCCTCTAACAATATTAAGGTTTTCCGTTTCCCCTTTACAAGGTCTCCTTCCCATTCGTTCACACCTTCTTTATGGCATAATAAATCAATTACTGTTAATGGGAGAGCTCTGTATTGGAAGCTCTGGCTAAACAAAGGTATGAGGTATGTTCATCACATTTTTCATGGACCTAATATGAAATCCTTACATAATCTAAGAGAGAATTTCTTTTTGCAAGTATCAGATCTCAATTTCTACAATTACTTAATTGTTGTTTGCCTAGATAAAGCTGTCCATTTTACTAATAATGAACTAATACCAGATCCCACAAGATTGCATTTAACTATAGCTTAGAGTATTCCAAGTTGCCAGGCCTGCAACAAGCCAGCAGAAGCTGGCAGCCCGCAGACTGACAACTGCACTTCCTCTCACTATCTCTCGATTGCGCTTAGTGGGGTGCCTTTTATCGGCCGTAATCAGGTAAGTCAGCTGCTCCAATTATGCACACTGGCAAAAGAGAGTCCCAGCTTACACAGTTCGCCCAGTGCCGACTGCACTTGCTTGTAATTCCTCTTGCTCATTCTTACGCAATAAATGATAAAACACAAACAAATTTAGTACTAATTAAAATAAATAAAAGCGAGCACAATTTAAAAAGCACACATTAAAAAATACACCATATAATTTGAATATAATACTATTAATATTAAAACCTAAAAAATGAAACAATAATTACATCATACAAATAGCAAATATATAATTAGATGTTTTGCATACATTTACAAATTCCTAATCCATCCAATAAGAAAATGAATAAAATAAAAACAAAGTTACAAATATATATTATTAATTAATATCAGTCTAGGTTTAGATAACGCCTCAATTTTTATGATTTTCATAATGAAACCCAGAAAAATTGAACAAGTACATACAAATATTAATATTATAACTTGGAGAACCTTTCATTTTTTTTAAAAACGTTTATACATACATGAAATCTAATTGGACATTTTCAAAATTGTAAAATGTGTTGTTTTTAGTTTGAAAGAACAAAGAAATATTGAGGCTGAGTACCACAAATGAAATACACCAATCATGGGCTAAAAAGATACAAGTATCGTTTATTACTGTACAGCTTACAAAGGAAAACAGATAGCTATCTGGCTCCCAACACTTCGCAGTGTGTACCAGCCGACACAGAGAGGAGAAAGAGTGCTGGACATCTAAACACTGTCATTTTTATACATTCCCTATAATATTGACTAGCCTCTCTTCATGTTAATAATTTGTGGTCTAGAGTTTGTGCCTAGTTCACATAACATATTTTACAATATTATGCTAAGGAATTACACAAGTTTGTACTTCCATGAAAATACAATAGTGATGTATGTTCTTGGATCCGTGGTAAGCCTTATTTCAAGAGTCTCTACAATGTAGTTCAGCTAAAGCATACTCACGAGGTTTGTTCTTCATTGTCCCAATGTTTATACAAGGATGAGGCTTGTGAGCACAGACAACACTTGAATGACAGTTCGTATGAAGCACAAGGTTTCTTTGCTCAGTTTAAACAGTCGGCTCTCGGACAACCTAAACATTAACAGAACTCAAAGGTTGTAAGGCGTGGCTGCAAGTCAAAAACACAGTCCACCATTTAAGAACATAGAACACAAGTGAAAAGCAAAATGGCAGACAAATCTTAAAATGGCAGCAAAGTTAACTCAAAAATCGGAACTTTGCAACATGGTTTTCCGTGTAACTCGAATAGGATTAGGCCAATATTCATAATAAGGAAGCATTATATAATTACGGTTTAACAATTTGGCCAGTTCTCAAAGGTTTTTCTGAACATTGGAGGCAAGGAACAGTGTTAAGGGGCAATGTAGAGGACATCCAAAAGACTAAATGTACATCTTCACAAATATTAATAATTTAGATTTTACACAACTACAAAAAATGCAAAACACAATTACAGCAAACATTAAAATATTTAAATTAAATACATTATACTACCCAATCAATTTCAAAATGTAATAGCACTTTGAAACATTGTATAATGAATTACAGAATCATCCAAAGTGAGAAATGTTTGATGTTTTGAAATAGTTTTATAAAAGAGTTATGGGTACACCAACAAAACTATTATATTAAAATTAAATATGATTCTAACCTGCAAGATCTGAAGTAGAAAGTATGTTCTTGATGGGGCTGCCCATGTCAAGAGTCTCTGCTTCAACTACATATTTTCAAAAACAGTTTCATTAGTCTGAAATGATAAGCATTAGCAGCTGTTTTTAAAAAAAAGATATCTTCATCTTTCCAGTGGGGTTTAGGTTTCAGAACGAATTGAAGTGTCAGTGTGTTGGACAACATCACATTCGAGGGTGGAGGTTAGTGAGCAGTTAGGTTTTTGACTTAGTCTGTTTAGCATAGATACACAATGAGCAGGCACATGACAGTGTGTCGGCAAGTGGTCTTCTTTGTATACCGGGGTACAAGACACAACCTATTCCTTCTATTGGCAAGGTGCACATATTGGTCCTGTACACACATTTATTTATTTATTTATTTATTTATTTATTTATTTATTTTTCTATTTTGTATTTGTAGAGCGCACTACAGCCCACAGGCAACTAGGGCTTTAAGAAACCTTAAGGAGGCTTGCTTGAGGGTTACAATAAGCGGCCCAAGAAAGAATGCTTAGATACATTTTGTTAGGTTACAGGTCTTACAGTTTGATACATTTCAGTTATTCACTGTATTCTTTTGTTATATAAAATAACAAATGCAGTACAGATAGGTTTCATATACATAGTGGCATATGCAGTACAGAGTTCATGGGGATCTGCTCTTTTAGATAATGAGCCTGGTTTTTAGGGCTTTGCAGAAGGCTGTGTGAGAGACGATGGATCAAATATGAGCTGGGAGGTTGTTCCACAAGGTTGCAGCCATTGTAGGGAAGCTGGTGCCTCCTGCACGCACTCTGCGCGTGTGAGAAACTGTGATGCGGTTGGCATAGGCCAACCTCGAGGGTCTGGACGCTGTTTATTTGGTGATCCTTTGTGCTAGATACAAAGGAGCCTGATCATGAAGACATTTATGTGTTAGGGCCAAGGTTTTGAAAACCACCCTTTCCTTGATGGGGAGCCAGTGTACCTGCCTCCTGACCCCAGAGATGTGTTTCTTGCACGAGATGCCTGTTGCGGCCCTTAAGGCATTATTTTGGGCAATCTGGAGCTTGGCGAGGTTTTTTCGAGAGGTTCCGATTAATAGGGCATTGCAATAGTCCAGTCTGGAACCAATGATGGCTCTGGCTATGGTGATGCAGTTCTGTTGGGATAAGAAAGGCCTAGTGCCATTGATACGTTTGGAGTGGTATGCTGCAGAGGAGACGATGGCATTGACCTGCCTGTCCATGGTGAGGGTGGGTTTAAGGTACACGCCCAGTGTCTTGATCGTTTGCGAGACTATGATGGGGATGTTATCAATGGTGAAGGAGTGGTACTGAATATGTAAATGTGTTAATGAATATGTTTCTCCCAGTACAGTCTTACAAGACTGTTTACTAATGTTTTCATCCAACATAGTCAGCCAGCCAATGTGGCAAGATCTGCTTACATTTTCTTGTAGTGCTTTCTTGAGTCAGTACATTAATCATGCTTAGAAAGATGTATGCTTTCAATAGACGTCTTCGATGGCTGTACATCAAGGTCCTCACACCCCTAACATAGACCGCAATTGATGGGGTATGCATGTGTGACTTGCTTAACAGATCCCGGTGTCAATTGCTTATGAATGCACTGAAGACCAGTTGTGGCTCCTTCCATCCCTTCACTGTCAATGTATTCCTGTAAAACAATGGCTAGCTCTTGCCCTTCCATAGCGGATTCCAGTGCATGAGATGTTTTTGCAGATGCTGCCTCCTCGGACACCAGAATTCTGGTCTCAATTAATCCTTACAAATCGAGCAATCTGCCGATTCTGGGAAGATGGCAGTTCACCTTGTGGTGCTCTTTCTAGATCTGATTTGCTGCAGGTATCCTGTGGCCGAGTTTACAAGTGCTTCAATGCATTCTCTCCATCTTTTTCTGTTAAATGTTTTTCTCTCATACAACGTCAATTGTGACTTGGACAAAACTGCTATTTTTGGTCTGGCAGGGAGTTTCTACTACCTTTTTTCCCCACACACTTTAGAGATGAGTTTCATTCTATGTTTCTGCAAAATAACAATTTTATCAGACTAAAGTGAGCGTTTGGCCTGCTTAATCTGCGTACAGGTAGACATTTACTTGACTGACGGCCTTGAGCTGTATGCAGAAATAGCACGTCTCTTCCTTTTTGTTAATTTTATTATTTCACATCGGGACTTCAGCTATGCCCCATCAGGCATATTACATGTCTTTTTGTTAATACGGCTCATGCACTTGAAGACGTTAAAAGGACATGCTCTAGACACAATAAAAACTGCTACACAAATTTAAGTAATGCACTTTATATGGGTAATCATCAGCTTGTATCAGTCAATCTCGTTACATTACTTCTTGTACATAGACACTAACACATAAAAACAGCAAACAAAAATCACATATGTAAATCAACATTTAATTTAGAATGTCATTCACACCACATATGATTTATTATAACCCTAAAGGACCCTTCCCTGCATTCATTTGATATTACAACAATATAAACACATTTGGATTTCAGCATTCTGTGATCCTCCATTTCTTATTTAGCATTGGATTGCTCGGTATGCCAAAACCCTCTGCACCAAAGTGACAAACTCCCACTCAAAAATGTAAGCACAGCTTAACTTCATTAACCTTTTGGTACTGTAAAGGCTAAGGAGGTATTGTGTCGTGTCCAACCGGACACCTTTCCAATTATCCTGCAAGAGATATTCTACTTATTTATTTATCTATTTATACTAACCATCCAAATAATTTATTTTCCTGCAGCTAGTCCCACCTCAGCACCCCTGATTCGGATCATGAGCTTCCCTGGCCATGGCTCATATGGAACTCCCTGCACAGCTGCCAGCCAGCACCGACTACCACACAGCTACCAGACCCAGCATGTTTGTCCCAGAAGGCCCTTCAATTAGAATTACACTGGGAGTGCTTCCACCAAGTTCACCTCCTTTTTTTTTCCTTTCTGGCCCCATTTCAATCCTCTTGATCAATCTCTCCCGCCTGTACATGCTTCTGTATGTTTGTTTTCTTTACAATTTCCCAAACTTCTTCATGTTACCTCTTGCATGTTATGTGCCAGAACTTTCTGTTAGATCATGTCATGGAAGTATAAACATGAATATAACCGTCAAATAATACACTGTGTAATCAGATGTGGAGACGTGGAGTTGAGCTATTATCTCTTTGTTAACTAGGCGTGAACCGGCACATGGGCAGGCGCCCCACCTACCTCAACACATGGGTTACAACCCACAACATAACAACTGAAAGGGGATGGGGTCTCCTTTCCCAACATGAACAATAGAAAGAGGACATCACATCTCCCCCTTATTTAACAAGAAACGTGCGGTCTTAGTTCATTTCTTCAGTCCAACGTGAAGCCTTGCTGACCACCCTTCAAGAGGTCCTGCACACATAGGGAGTGTCTTCTGCCTTGCAGTCACTGTCTGCGTCCATGTTGTCTTCTCTGTATTCAGAGTCCAGGTCAGACGAGTCCTCGCCACCTGTGCGGTCACTGCTTTCATGATATCTGTCACCTTCAAAAGTCAGAAAGTATGACAAGTTTCTGGCGGCAGTGCCGGTTGGGCTGGCCGCTGTTATCATGGACCCTTGTACGTGAGCAGAGTCATTGGTTCTGACTTGAAAGCGGGGATCTCCTTGGAATTCTGAGTTTGCTGTACCAGTACCTGATCTCCTATTTGGAAATTGCTGGGCTTTGCTCTCCTCGTCTGGTCAGCATACTCCTTCATTTTGTTTTTGCTCACCTTGTCTTTTATCCGGGATGTGTCGGTGCATGCAGTAGAGAGAGAGATGTTGGGATCGTGTGGCAGTGTGGTTCTTACAACTCGCCCAAACATGAGCGTGAAGGGACACATTCCTGTCGAGCTATGTGGGGTGTTTCTGTAGTACCCGCAACAAGGTGCATATTGCCTGCATAAAGGAACCTTTGGTGATTGAACATATGTGTAGATTAGTGTGCATTTTAGATTTCCCATAAATCTCCCCACTGTTCCATTTGCCTGTGGCCACAAGGGAATGAGTTTGCGATGTTGGCAACCGATGTTCTGCAAACATGGCGAAATCATGTCCGCTGAAAAGGGGTCCATTGTAGGATTTCACGATAGAGGGAATTCCATAATCAGAAAATGTTCTGTCTAGTGCCAGTATCACCACCTGGGCACTGGTGAAATGAATTAGATGAACTTCCGGGAACCTGGACATGTCATCAATGATCACAAGTATGTACTTGCCGTTGGATAATGGGCCGAACATGCTGATGGCAACTTCGTCCCATACCTGTAATGGCACATGTGCCATCTTGAGAGGCTCAGGAAATGTGCGTGGGGCGACTGCCTTGCACGCTTTACATTTGCCTAGCACCTGTTCTACCCTTTCGTCCATCTGGGGAAACCACAATTTGGTTCTGAGTTGTCTTTTTGTGAAGACAATTCCATAGTTTCCAGAGTGTGCCAATGCAAGCACTTGCTTCTGCAAACTTGCCCGGATGACGACCCTATTCTCTTTTAGCTATAGTCCTTCTACAGACATAGACAACGTTTATCTTATGAGTCGGAATGTGTGGAAATGCCTCTCTTCAGCTGCAGATAGTGACCAATCATGTTTGTTTTTGATATGCCACTGGCCCGACATCAGGCATTCTTGTATTTTCTGGAGTAGCTGGTTGTTTTTCAGACCCTGTAACAGTTGTGCACTTGTGATGAATTTGGGCAGTGTGTTGCTTGCTAGATAGTTTATGTATTGGTTGGCTTTGATGGATTGCCTCTCGTCCTCAGCTGGAAGGGGATATAGGGATAGGAAATCCGCTGGGTTGTTGTCTTTCCCCGGGCAGTGTATTATAATGAAGGAATATTCTTGCAGCCAGAGTCCTTACCATGCAATGTGTGATGGCATCTTGGCCGTTGGTTTGCTATAGATGGTGGTAAGGGCTTGATCTTCTGTTATGATGGCAAATGGATGACCATACAGGAACAGATGGTGATGCTCACATGCCCATACAACTGCAAGGCTCTCCTTCTCCGGTTGTGAGTAGCCACATTCCATTGTAGGGAGGCTGCGGCGTGCATATGCTACTATATGTCTCAGTGAGTCAGGCGAGGCTCCTGGCTTTGTTTGAGCTAGAATCACCCCTAGAACGACAGGGCTGGCATCAACCGTCACTTCTGTGTTGAGCTCTGGATCATAGTACGCCATACAAGTTGCAGACGCAATACATTTTTTTGATTTCCTGAAAAGCTTCCTAACACGCACTGGACCAGGAGAATTCCTGCCCTTTTCCGGTGAGTAGCTGGAGGGGCGTGCTAACCGAAGCAAAGTCCTGAATGTATCTGGTGCAGTAGCTCACCATTCCTAGAAACGATCTGACTGCAGACACGGAGGTGGGTGTAGCGGCTTCCACTAACACTTGCACTTTTTCTGGGTCTGGTTGTAGGCCATTGCTTGAGATTATGTGCCCAAAGAATTTTAGTGTCAATTTGCTAAGCTAATGTCAGAGTGGCATCCTCAAGCACCATGCATACTCTCTGTAGCGTGTCGTCATGTGCCATGTGGCACCAAATATCAGAATGTCATCACCATAGTTTAGGCAGTGAGGGATATGTTTAATGACTTGATGACATTTGTTTTGAAATATCTTGGCCACTGACTATACTCCAAAGCTGAGACGCTTGTACCTGAAGAGCCCCAGCTGTGAAGAGAAGGTTGTTATGTATCTGGAGGGCAGATGTAGCTCTAGCTGTTGATAGCCCTTGTTTAAGTCCAGTTTTGAATACACGTTTGCCCCGTGCAGTAGATGCATCATGTCTGTCATTTGCAGCTCCAGGTGTCATTCTCTTTCTATCGCTACATTAGGGGCTCTCATATCTACGCAGATACAAATGTTGGTGTTGTTCACCTTCTTTGGCACCTGCACTATAGGGGACACCCACGGTGTGGGTCTTGATGCTGGGTCAATTATGTCTTGTTCTAGTAAGGACTGTATCTTATCCTCCACATGCCTTTGAATGTTGAGGGGTTTAGCCCTATAGTGTTGAGCTGTCAGTTGTATCTGTGTGTTTATGTGTAGCTTGATTTGTTTGCCTTTGAATTTTCCAAGACCTTTGAACAGTGCCAGGAACACTTTCTTCATCATTTACTTCAGGCTGGTTGTCTATGCAGACATGATCTGGTACATCCCATGTATTAAACCCAATTGAATTGCTGACCGGAAGCTGAGAATGCTTCCCCATGGCACTTCTCCTTTTATTACACATATTTTAACTTTTAAGCTCTTGTCTTTATACTGGCACGTTACTGTGAACATTCCTTTGCAGTTCAGGGGTTTATTTGAGCCATACAGATATATGTCAGTGTCCGCTTTGCTCAACTCATTATTCTTGACCAGGGACTTTTATGTGTCTTCATTGATAACATTTACTGTGGCTCTGGAGTCAATGAGGAATTCATGGCTCTGTCCAATTATCTGCAACAACAATGTTGGTCTATATTCAGCAGTTGTGTCGTTCCCTATGGCATTTATATAGCCTATTTTCCGATTGCCACTCGATGAGGAGGAGTTTGAGTCATATTGTTGTCGCAGAGATCTTCACCAAAGGGACGCTCACCTTTCAATATTTGAGTGATTTTCTGTCATGGTGCCCTTCTATGTGGGCCATTTCTGCACATGTATCGCTCTGAGTTATCTCTTCTGGCCTCACGCCGCCTGTCTCTGTAAAATGACTCTCGTGTTCCGCTGTTTGAGCTGTGTCTGCTAGTAGCAGGAGATTGCCACATGTTTGTTAGAGGGATTTCCTGCATCAGGTGCTGGCCTTCTTGCCTCCTAGCGTCCTTGCTGGTTTCCGCCGATTGAAAGAATTAGATGTTCTTGCAGACTGATTGGAAGTGGTTTTCACCCCCACATTTGTCCCAATCATGTCCACGCGCTAACATGTGGGAAATTGTATCCACATCTATAGCACTTCTTCTGTTCTGTGTTGCTCTCTGACATCCAAGTAGGGAACATGGCTGCTGGTGATGCAGATTGCATAATCTTAATTTTGCTGTGTGACTGTTTGCAGAGACAGAGCAGAATCCGCTCTAGTGAGTTGGAGAATTTTATCTAGAGTTCTTTTTTTTTTTTTTTTGGAACTCTGGTGATTTGCATCCTGCGATGGCTTGTGAGTTTAAGATCTCTTCTGTCGAGTATTGGTTTGAAATCGCAGTACTTTGCGCTTTTCCGCAACATCATTACGAAATTGTCCATGTTCTCTCCTTTATCCTGCGTGGCCATATGGAAAATATGGCTCTCGTAGACTACGTTTTTCAGCGGTGCAAAATAATTGTTCAGCAAATTAATTATGCCTTGAAATATGTCTGTTGTGTTTTCCGTCATTTTGAACACGATATCTCTCCCCACTGGGCTGAGTGAGTGCATTAGCATTCCCCTCAGACAGCTTTCTTCTCTGACACCTGTTGCATCAATGTATATGTGTAGCTCCTTGAGCCACCTGGACCATCTTGGCACCAGACTGCTTGTGTCTGATATGTCAAAGTGCTGCATTGGCCTGTAATTTTAATGAGTCATGGCTTCCCTCTTCCCTGTGCGTAGGATTGTGAGGAGTTGAGCTGGATTGAGGACTTTGTGAGCTGCTGCCCTCTTCTTTATCAACATGGTGGCTGGGGCCCAGGAGATTACAAACACTCACCTTTCAATATTTTAGTGAGCTGCCCATGAGGCTTGATGTGCTGTTGTAGGCTAAAGGTGCAGGGCTATGAAAAAAACCTTCTTGGGCATGTGCTCTGCATTGTGGTGCAGCACAGGTTCCTTGCCGCAGGTGTGCATGCTTTTAAGTTTCCTCCAAGGCGGTGACAGCGTTACAAGTGTCTGACGCTCAGCTGTCTCAAAGGCAGCATGCGCATCGAGCCGAAGCAGGGCGTGGAGGTCTGTGGCTCTGCAGCGGTCGTGGAATACAGCAGGAGCTTTTATACTTGTACAGACTCTCGAGGGCACTGCGTCGATAATTCAGCACTCTGTGGGATTACTTTGTCGCCATTGTTAGATCATGTCATGGAAGCATTCTCATAAATATAAACGGCAAATAATACATTGTGTAATCAGAGGCGGATACGTGGAGTCGAGCTGTCATCACTTTATTAACTATGCGTGAACTAGCGCACGGGCGGGCGCTCCGCCTACCTCAACACGTAGGTTGCAACCAACAACATAACAACTGAAAGGGGACAGGGTCTCCTTTCTCAACATGAAAAATAGAAATAGGACATTCCACTTTCCAGGTACAACCTCGCTCCCTTGGGACCTTTGAGCAGCTTTCTGTGTAGCACAATCTCCTACTGCTATATGAATAATGTTGCACCCTTTTCCTTCCTTCCCTCCTCTTTTGCACAAACAATGAGTGTTTATTTCAAGGCCCAACACGCTTCTGTTACATTGCACTGTGCACTCTTAATTTTTCTTTCAGGAAGCACTGCTGTTCAGCTTTTAATTTTGCTTGATTAACTATGTCCATGCTGTAAGCGACTTCAATTCAACACTACAGCTAAGTCAATGCCTAGTCTGGGATGCTGATGGAAGCCCTTATTGATGTATTTTTATGTCCAGTTCATTTACTCTGGATGACGACCCTTATATAACGCCCCTCTCTCAGAATCCCCCCGAACCCGCTGAGCCAAGAAGTAGGTTTGTTTTGCAAATTTAAAAGGTTTATTTGAAAATTAAACAATATATATCTATCACACTTTTATAGTAAATTAATATTTGATAGCACACTTGTGAGGATGATAGTGATCAACAATGGATAATGTTACAGTGGTACACTCTTTTTGATGGCTTAGAAGTGATATAGAGAGGATGAAGTAGCTGAGAATGCTTTTATGGCTTCAAGGACAATGCAATGATGAATGAAAATGCAGTACAGAAAATAAACTTGATATGACTTCAACAAAAGACAATGTAATCACTTTTCTTTGACAATTCACCCCCCCTTTATGCAAGGTAAGGAGATGAAAAGGAAAGCACAGTTCTCAGGAATGCAATCAGATATAATTCAGTTCCCCCATAGCAAGCTTAGAGGAAAACAGGTAGGAATTTTAAACACAGGCAATATACTTTGATGTGGTTGCAATTAAGTGAAAAATATGCGAAAAATGCTTTTAATTCCCTATAGGAGGTTCAGGGTGAGTGAGAGATACTTAAATTAATTCAGGATCCCTTTAGCAATGCTCGATGAATGAATGTCAAGTTGCACACGAATTTCAGCAAGGAAAGCAAGAACAAATATTTTTACACGTGGCTGAACTTAAGCAAAATGTCAAATCACGGCAAATTTAGTCACGTGCGTCAAGCGCAATTACGGAAGCACTATAAGGAGTAGGGAGTAGGAAAGCTTAGAATCTTAGCTTTAAGATGACAGTTAAAACTCGCTCCTAGCACAAACGGTTCGGAGATACGGTAGATTTAGTAAAGGTAGTTTTTTCGGATTCGAAATTTTAAAGCTCAGAATGACAGATGACAGTTTTCAGTTTTAAAGATGACAGAATGACACAATTCTAGGAGGCAGTTCTAATAGGCTAAAATAGTTTGGATTAGATTATTTTAAACTAAGAGATTGGTTTTGGCACAGTGCTAGCTGGGTACTCACACTAGATTTTGGACAGGAATGCGACTTCGTCACCGATCGGGTCAGGATTGGCTGGACTTCTGCTGCAGTTCTTCACTGCGATCTGGTCTCTGGTACTCTCTGGTTCCGGATACAGCACTGCTTTCTGGATACTGCTACAGGTTCTTGCAAAAGTTCTTGGCAAAGAATTCAAACAGCTTGCCCGGCTATTGAATAGTTTGGTTGGTTTTGAGGCCTGCTGAAGAGGATTCAGCTTGTGGATTCAGGCCTCTCTGCTACAAATTAATTTCTGGTCTCTGGAGATTGATGGATTTGAAGTCTGGATCTCTGGATGTGAAGTCTGAAGTCTCCCGGCAAAGCGTCCCGCAAGAAAGTGGAAAGTGAATGTCTCTACCTGGGGATCAATGTTCCTTTTATGTGTTTTGAAAATGGGTGTGTGCCTGGGCCTAGCTAAGCCTGTCCCTCTCACTTATCATTGGCCAAGCTTTCCTCTCTCCCTTGATTGGGGGAAAGAAATGGAGTGTCAGAGTGATGCTGTAGGTTTTATGGTCAGAGGAACCTCCCCTTGTCAAATTGCACACAAATCTATTTCTGACCAAAATACATATTTATCTATGTACCATTTTTCTAATATTATAGGTCCAGTTAACATATTTTCTGTAGCACCAAACCATCCGATCCCTGTCTTTGTACGATGTTGTGTCCACTTATGACAGAATTCTCCCCTTTTCATCCAGATAACGACCTCTAAACCTTTCCAGATTTTACACAAATGTGCACCAGGGATATGGGTTTCAGATGATAAAGTGTCAGATTTTTAACATGCATACATTTGGAGTAACAACCTTTTTTTCCGCTACTATCCCCAAAACCATACCACAGGGTCCTAACACCTCTTAAAATGTGCACAGAAAAATCACAAAAATGATGATGTTATTTATATAATTTTGACAAGTCCGCACTGTGAATTATCCATCTTTTTAAAATCATGCTCTGGCCCCAAAGGGGTGTGGTTTTCCAAAGCACATGGTGGAATTTCTGGTTTATCCACTTCCCCCAAGCTCAGCTGGCTCTCAAAGGCACTGCCCCTCCCAGTTTCTCCCAAGAGGAAGCCACTTTACGGCCCCCCCAATATAACATTTGCCTGAGCCAGTGACAGTGCTTTGTTTAGTTTCCTGTAGTCCCCAGGTGCCACTCCCCTAATTCAATCAGAGAGGTGTCATTTCCTTTTGGCAGGAGCAGCAGAAGGCATCCAGTCCTGGGAAGAGTGGCTGAGCAGGTTTCCCTCCTGTCGGGGGTAGTTGCCGGGCAGAATTCACTCTCTTCAGCCAAGCTTCAGCTAAATGTCCCTTTAGTTCCCAGTTTTCTACATTCAAATCCAATTTACAATTTTTGCACATGCAGCTAGAATGCTGATTCTAAGTTCAAAACTATGACATTTAAACAATTGCAACCTATGTGACACTCACAAGTAGGTCACTCATTTATTCTAAACATTTCGAGTTTAGTGGCTTTAAACCCAAATTCAATTAAGCTGCTTACATCCCCAGCTATTTTTTATATATACATTAAATATTTACTTCCTTCAAGTCATTTCAGAATATAGTTTTACATTGTATCCACCTCTTAGCAAGTCTTTCCTTGGCCTGGTTTGGGTTCATTTGTTCAGTTTTACACAAAAGTCTGGTGGTTTTAAAACGCCGGCTTTCTGATAGTGGTGAGCACCAGTATTGCATCCATTTTCGACATTAAGAAATGAATTCCCCACAGTTCTGGGTTGCTTTTGGCAATCAGCAGTGCCATTCCCAATGGTTTCAGGCTACTGTGTGTGTAGCCCAATGGTGGTTTTAGGCAGTGCCCTCCTGTGCTCACAACATAGGCAAAAATGGGTGGCAGCCTATTCTTCATGTTTTCCCTGTGCACTCTATGGGGAGTTTTGGCCAACATGATGTTTTCAATGCCAGTACTGCACAGTTATATGGTAGGGCTTGGCTGCATGGGTAAAAACATCCCACAATGCACCTGTGGTTATTCTACTATTTGCCTAGTTTAAGTGAATCGATCCCACTCTACTCACCTCCCAATTCTAAGTGTTAAGTTGAAATCTTAAAGCACACACTGTACACATTCTTTAGCTGTGTCTTACACTTACAGTATGCTGTTGTCCCTCTTGTAAAAGGAATAATGGGCCTCATTACGACCCTGGTGGTACGGTATGGATGGTTCCGGTATGGCACCGGCACAGTCCATACCGTACCGCCTTATTCCGAGTTTCCCTCGTGGGTCCCTGACAGCCCGGCAGGTGTTACTTGGCAGGCCATGCGGCACCCGCGAGCAGAACTCATGATTGCACTGGCACCGTTATCAACGGTGCCAGTGCAACCATGCTCCCGACTCCCATTGTGCACTGTGGGGCAGAATGGGGATCGGGAGCCCAGCATTACCGCCTCCCGCGAATGGGCAATTACCGGCCCCTTCATCTCGTAATGGGCCGGTTATTGCCCAACCGGCAGAGGTGGTGCCGGTAGCAATCATGGCGGTAGCCGTGCCTGCCATACAGGCCCGGCTACTGCCATGCTCGTAATGAGGCCCAATGTGTGAAACTGATACAGTGTTGCTAACAAGTTAATATATTAAATTATGGTACCTGGAACAGCGTAAAATTAGATCACGAAAAATGTGCTAGCAGACATTTGGAATAGCAAAATCCAAAGTGAACAATCAAGACACACCATCTTGTTTTTCTGTTTTATTTTTAAAATACATTCCTCCTGTTCAAGAGATGTATGTGTCATGCTCCGCTTTGAGTGTCAACAGCTCAGGACAAAGTTGTGCAGATTCTTACCCCTGTCACAGTGACAATGAACAATCCCTGCTTTCCCAATGGTGCGCATGCTTGTACTCTGCTGTAAATATTAGTTGACATTGTATTGTGATACTTTTAATGAAACCGTACTGAAAATCAACACAAATGAAAAGGTTATTATCCTTGGAGTGTAGTTACATTCGTCTACTTTTCGTTAATTGGTGGGGTCCATGTTGAAGGTTGTTATGGCCCCAGTGTTTGCTGACTTTCACAGCTTCTCTCATTGTTATAGAAATTCGGATGTGCCGTTTGATAAAGTAAGTCTGGGAATAAGAGCGATTTTAATGGAACATTGGAAGGGTGATTTAAAGATTCAGTAGCATCTCCGAGCTTTTATTGTCTCATTATAATCCTTGCACGGTGCATTGAATTGCTTTTTAGCCTGGCTTTTTAATTTTATTTGTTCACTCTTGATTGCATGCTTCATCCTCAGTTGAGACTGTAGAACACAGCACAGCAGAGATGTTAAATAAATAATGTGCAAGGAGCAATAGTTAGGCTAAATGTGAAGGCTCTTAATCTAGCTAGATGTTGCTGAGAGAGCAGAGACTCATTTTGTTTCTCTTTTTATCTTTGGTTTCTCAGGGCCCATTATTAACAGACCTGTCAGCCAATCAGTATATTACTAAGCAGTTGTGTGCCCCAAAACATTCCAAAGCATGAAGGGCAGTCATTACTTTTTTTAAATAAAGTGTGCTTCATTTTAAAGTCGTTGTATTTATTTTTTATGGCGTTTTTCTGTTTTCCTTTATTCAGCTGGACTGTCTTTCTCATTTAGACCCATTTTGCCTTTTCCAGTATTTGCTTTGTGACACTAAAACCTATTTTGTGATTGTGGCATTAAATGTCTTATTGTGTTGTTTCTGTTTATTACTGTGATTAATAAGCATTTGAAGGAAGTCCTTCATTAGTAATTTTACCTTTTGGGCTATGGAAAATGACACAGTGAGAGTGGGCCGAACAAGGACAGCACAAATGTGCTTAGCACATTTTTACACTCATGTAGGGCCATTTGTGTTAATAATAAGCTAGTGTCTTGGAAATATTCCAGTAAAATTGTTAATGAGATGGTAGCCTTATCAGCAAAGCAGCCGTAAGTGGCTGCCTTCCTCAGATTGTGATAAGGGTGGCTCTGTCTTGTGCACCTCCGCAGCTTCTCAGTTGAAGGTGAAGAGGCGTAGGGCCTGATTCATGGAACATTTAGCACGGTTGTGCAAAGTCACTTTGCACTGCCACAAACACCCATGTTCACTTAGCTGTGCAATGTATATTTTTGCAGTGCAAAGTGACTTTGCACTGGTGTAAAAGTGGTGCAAAGTCACTTTGCACTACAACAATACAATTTGCACCTCTCTGTGAATCTGGATGTTTGTTGGTAGTGCAAAGTGACTTTGCACCAGTGCAGAGTGACTTTACATCCACGCTAAAAGTTACATGAATCAGGCCCTTAGTCATGAAAAGGTAAACATTTGCCATAGCCGTTTGTCGGTTTAAAGAATGATGGTCCACCTTCCTCTGTTGATTCTACGTTGTCTTCTTGGCTGTCTTGACCACACACCATTGCCCTTTTCTTTGCTCCCAGAGTTGTTACAACCAGTTAACTTTGGTTATTTTAACAACAGTATTTGTGTTTATCATTATTACTTGAGTTTGGGCATTGCTTTCTGTGCTATTGTTTCCGTAGAATTTTTCATGTGTGCTGGTTTATCTAATATTCGTAAGGTTTGCTAACCCCAATGGTGAAGAATTATTATTTACAATTCCGCAGGTAAACGATAGCAGATGTCTATTAACTATAAAAAAACAATTCTTTATTCAGCAGCTTGGTGAATTTTCATTAGCAGCTAGGGCGGGGGATGCAGCCAATCAGGTTCCACGGTTCACAGGCTGAAACCTATAATCTCAGCCCACGATCCACAGAACCCGAATGCTCTCTCCCCCGACATGGGCCGCCATCTCTAACCTCCCTTGTATCTTTTTTTTAATTTCTTTGCAGTTTTTTTCTAAATATCCCAACCCCCTTCCCCATCCACAATTACCTCATTGCTGCCATTGTGTATCATTATGTTCATGCATTTAATGGGATGCACAGGGCGTCCTGTTCATTGAATGAAAATACTTTTTTTTCCTATCCTAGCACCCCGTGTTACAGCTTTGGTAACCCGTGGTGCTAATGGCATTAACACCCAGTTCCAAGGGCTGGAACAGGGGTAATGGTCGGGAGCCCTTGTTCCGTTCAAGCCCTTGGAACAGGGTGTGTACACCGCAATATGTTTGCACCATTTCAAATAAACATTGTTCTTGCTTCCATCCAATGCAGAATAATAACACAATAGGGCCTTTGCTAGCTGAAAGCCTTTAGTAAACTGTGGATCAAAACTGCCAATTTGTAAGGAGAGGTAAATGTTATTCATTGTATTTCTGCTACTAGAGGACATTTATTATAACAGTATCACAGCCATGTTTTTCAAGGGTCATTAGACTGATTCAAGATTAACTCCCTTTTCCACTCTGCAGACAGTGGTGCAGTTTACAAAGTTAAGTATGGTTAATATATTTTGCTGCAAACTAATGAGCAGTGAAAGAGGCTTAGGCAACTTTTTCCCACTGTGGCCATTTCCTGCAGCTTAGGTGACTTTCCCACAGCGCTGAGCCTCTCTTGTAATATTTGCAGACAATCCCCCTGAGTCTAAGGGAAGTTAATTGTCAATATCTGCCCTTTTCCTACCGTGAGGCCTTGCCACATAGGTTAGGGTGGTGATGAAGCATGAGCTTTTGCGCACCATCCTCCATAGTCACTGGATTCAGCTCTCCTTGACAAATGATCACCTGGCAATACAGTTCTGCATTTCGTATTTGTCAGTCCATCATTCACTACCTAAATAGTGCTACACCCATGCTCCTATCTCACATTACTAACAACACATTCCTCTGGCGGTGATGCGCTGGTTGATGTTGGTACTGATGCCAAAAACGCAGTGGGCAGAGGTACTTGAGTGGGCTGAGAACAAGTAGTACTGAGAGGTATTTGTGTGAGGATGCCTGGCAGCGAATTAGCCCAACCAAAGTTTTCAGTTTGAATCATGAGATGAACTATGTGTAAGTTCTCTTAGACTTATTAATCACAACGTACTGATGGTAAGCTCAGGGCTTCAAGCATCAAACAATGTTTGTCAACAGTCAACGTGCACACAAACAATGCACTCAGAAAAATAAAGTAAGTATGAGGAGCAAGGCAAATAACTCTCCTTTATTAAATGCTGATTGCTGTCACCCCAGCATAACAAAGAATCATCTCACCCTCAAACTGCTTCTGATGAGTGATCAAACCCGTCCCACACACCTTAAGATAGAACATCTACACATGTATTGCTAGATGGAGGGGACATGTGCATTGCAATGTGTTCACATGATGCTACAAACCATATGAATATGTGAAGTTATAAACATTTGGGATATGCTGTCAGGCACAGCAGGAGGCAACACTACTTGATGGTTTGTAGCTGAGAAGGGTTTGTAGATACCATTAGCTGTGGCAAAAATATGTTGTCAGAGTTTATCAAACTGAGAATTAAGGGTAGAAATGATGGTCTCTTCAGCTTGCTCTTGCTTCAACATTGTATCCCCAGCAATTGAAATCACCAACTGAACTCAGCATAGCATTATTCCATGATAAACCATACTATCATGCTAAGCCACATGTCGAGTGCTGCTAGTCTAAGTGCTTTGGGGAAACCAGTTTCACCCAGCACTGGCTTATGTGACGGTGTAAGTGAAAGCAGAACATTTCGAAGTAAATCGGAGCTGGTAAGGTGGGAGGGTGTTGACGATATATAAAGAGATAATTATACATCCAGATTGTTTGATGCTAAAGGAGAGTTCTTGCACATGGCATTAGGACACAGGAAGAAACCAAAACGGAGAGAGCAAGTAAGGAAAGGAATGAGAAAAACATTAAGAAGATAGAGGTCCAGTCAAAACAAAGGGCTTAAAGTGCCTGTCTCTCTTCACAATGGTTTTGATTTATGTACCACGGTTATATTGTGGTATGACAACCAAACCTTCATGGTAAATTCATCAAGGGAGACAGCAACTACAACAAGAGCCAACATGGGGGTCAGGGAGGAGTTTGGATACAGGAATCTTCAAGACCCCTAAAGATTAGCAAGGAAGTAACAGTGAAGGCAGAGTGTGTCCAAGTGATGATACGACGGTAAAGATGGGCAGGAATACAATAGTAAAAAGAATACATTTCCTATTTGGAACATCAAGAAAGGCAGAAAAAGTTGCACTGACAGGAGTGGCAGATAGTAGAAGATTCAGAAAAAGACACTGGGTGGAAATAAACACCACTACGGAAGGCATGGTGGGTTCCCTGCTGGGGTCAGAAAGTGTGTTTTTGTGTGTTTGGTGAAATCCGACCAGTACTTTTGTTGCAAAGAACTGAAATGTACATCTTGTGATATCTGACTCTGTTCCATGGACACATTTCCTTGTTCGTTCCGCAGACAGAAGGCTCATTGGCTTGCAGTATGCTGTGCTGTCAGCGAACTTTGGATGCGGCCGGTGGTTGGCTGGAGGGAAGAGTGCTGTGCGTCAAAGTTTTTGGTAAACGCTGCCATGGTGTATTAGAGGAGAGTGTTGAGGTGTGTGTGCCAAGCCCCTAAGGCATTGTGTGCATGGCTGGGGCTCTTGTACGTAACAGTGTGCCCACTAAAGTTAGTCATAGCTGGCTCCGCTCCGGCATCCCATTTCCCTGTTAACTGTATGGTCGAAAATTTGATTGCACTGCAGTGTGCGGATACTTGCTGTGCGTCAGAAGTTTTATATATCGACAGCATGTTGTATCCGACGACAATGCAGTGGCGAATGGGCTTGGAAAACCTACTTTACGGCATCTGGTGTTGGGAGGAAGGAATGGAAAGCGTGGAGGAGTGAGAAGTGCTGCATCTGATATATCTCATTAGCAGAAGACAGTGGTGTGCCAGCGATATCCGTGCATACCATGCCAATTTGCGGTTACCTCTACAGGCAACAACCTTGTGTGGTGATTGCAGGCAGCCTTCGTTATGGCATGACAACTCCAGCGGCTATCTCTTTCTGTGATGACTGGTGGCAGGCTGAATTGCAGAAGGGGAGTGCAGTCCACATGAAATGAACATTTAAACATAGCGTGTACTATGGTGTGTTGTGTGTGATAAGTCCGTAGCCCCGCGGATGCGTGGCTGGAGCCCTTGCAAGGAAAAATATGCCCACTGGTTGAGAAGGGATGTCCACTGGTTGCAAGTAGGTGTGACATTGTTGCTTTGTGTGTGTGGTTTGGTTGCATTGCACACATTGTTGTTTACATGGGTGTGGTGATTGCTAGAACATCCTACAGTTGTCGATGTATGGGTGCAGATGCTGCAGTGAGCAGTCCTGCAGTGTGTTCACTGGGAGCAGTGTTGGAATAGTGTCCATATAGAAGAGGGTATGGTTAAACTGGTTCTTATATGTGCTTGGGTAGTTTTCATTGTGCAGATTACTAAGTGTTGTAGTGCATTATGCAGTATTGGTGCTATGCACATAGTACAGTGTTGGGAGCAGAACAAATGTTGTGAAGATTTTGATGTCTGGTTGGTATTAATACAATGCTTTTTGCATAGAAGTGGGTAGAGGTGCCAAACACGGTGGTATGTTTCTGCATTATGGTAAGTGGAACATGAGTGCATGCACCCCTGCTTTATGGTGCAGCGGTTGGGTAGAAGTGCTGGTCCCTATGTTGCCTTTGTGAATTCTGGCACATGGCTACATGTTCGTCTGCATGGCTTTGTTATGTTGTGGTGGGTGTGGGCCTAGGTCTTCACCACAGCCTCCACAACATAATGCAGCAATGCAGTTGAAAGGCTGCATGTCTTTGAGTCTTCAAAAGTGGGGACCCCTTACACAATGGTTGTGGAGGACATATTAGACTTGGTAGAACAGCAGAAGGGAGCGTCTATGCGTATATTAGCATATGGTGCACATCATTGCACCTGTTGCACAATAGGGAGCCACATGTGACTATTTGTGTTTGCTGTGTTTAGGCCCTTATAAGACCCTTGCTTTAGGAAGTGCGGTAAGATATTGCGGCATGAAAGGAAGTGCTCAGCACCACACATGTAAAATATGGCCACTGTACACAGGCACCTACATACGGTTCAGCACACCCGATGTTACGTTATGCAGCCATGCATGCAAACATGTGGCTATGGTGAAAGCTGGCAGGCTCAATTGCCGATGGGGAGTGAATTGTACATGACATGAGCATTTAAACATAGGGTGTGGAAATGGAACTGTGGGAATGAGCCAATGAGGTGTCGAGGGTGTGCCTCACAGGAAGCGCCAGTACTATTTTTCCGCATCAGTCTGTGCAGTGAGGGTGGCAGGCAGCGATGGAGATGCGCAAACTCCTAATAGTGGGTAATACCTTTGTACACAATCAGTACATGTATGCTGCACAAAGAGGCATGGCTGCTAATTTTGCATTGGAAGGAGTGCAGGCTTTCTGGGGCACTGTCTATGAGGGCAGTTTCGGCAGTATGGTTGACCTTTGTAAATGTGTGGCCTTTGTCAGTACTGTTGATGTTGTCGTACTGCGTTATGGAGCTGCATATTTGGGGTACATGTCGTGTGAACCTTTGCTCCACCGCTCAAAGAAGTTGATGGAAGAATTGATGTGGATTTTTCCCACTGCCAAGGTGGATTTCTCAAGCATACCACCAAGAGGAGCATGGGACCATTCTGGTGTATTTTATCCCCAGCCAGAGGTCAGAAGGTGTTTCATTAACAGAAGCATGTGTCAATTTATGTCCACTGCTGGGATGTTCTCCACCGACTATGACATCATTAATGAGCGAAATCTGCACTGGTTCCCTGCAAATGGCATTTGTTTTACCAACATTGGCAATACTGTTTTGTTTTATACTGTTCAAAAAGTGTTGAAGACAATCCTGTAACAATGTAAGGAGGCAAACCAAAATACAAACTCAAATGAAGAGCAAAAACAAAAAAGTTCTTTGTAAGCACGTAAAAAAAACATTTTTTCCAAGGGTACAAAAAAGACCCAATCCCCTAACCTGTTTCACACTTCCTCCCCCAACACCCTCTTCCTAGCACGATAACTCTACAGATTCTGTGGTAGTTTCAGGATTAAACGTGCCACATCCTCCCCTTTTCAGGATGGTAGCCACCGAAATGGGACTGTGGAGACAAAGGCATTGCTCAATAAGTTTTCTGGTTGTGTTGTGTATGGAACAACTGTTGGAGAAAGGTCCCTTTTTACAGAGACATGCAGAAGACTATGGTGGAAGTGTGCAAGCTAAGGGCCAGGTACCTGTTTGTATGCATGCACTGTATGTACTTGTTTGCAGTTGCTAACACACACTTAGTGTTGCTTTTCGGTGATCATTTTTCATAAGTTCGCAGTAAGTGGGGTGCTACGGAAAAAATGTGTGACATATACAAGTTAAGTGGCAGGCATCATGTTGTAATGCATGCAATGTGATATTGTATGGTATGCTATTTGTACTGTGCATATACACAAGTTTATGAAGGCGCGCCGAGGCATGGCTGAGGGAACAGAGGAGAGACAGAGACACCAAACCTACTAGGCCAGGTGTCACTCAGATCGCCCAAGTGCATGGGGAGGGGGAGGAGAAAGTGCAGTACATGGGAAGAAGAAACAATGACAATAAGTAAAAATACAGCCCAATGGTGGCAAGTGCAAGGATAACTGCACACATCAGGTGGTGGTGGAACTGTTAGGGATACAGAAAACCATCCCCAAGTGGGGGGTTTGCCAGGAAGGCAGTGCAGGATTGCAACTGGAGGAGGGAGGTTGCCTGGCCCCGAAATCAGAGGGTGGCCAGCTAACCAGTGCAGAATAATTTTCAGAAGGAAGTCAGCAGGTGATAGGAGAGAAAAAGCAGAGGCAAAGAGAAAGGTTTTGAGGTGCTACTGGACCCGGCGATGGTTCCCATCATGTTTCAGGGATGCAGGGAGGCTGTTGCAGAGGGAGGCCCCAGCCGTAGAAAGAGATCTACCGCCAACTGAATGCTTGCTGAAGCGAGTGACCTTGAGGGAGTTGGAGGCGGATGAGGGAAGAGCTCCAGCACAGAGAAATTTAGGATGTGAGAGTTACAGGTATTGCGGCCCCAGGGCCCAGAAGGCCTTTTGCATAATGCAGACGATTTTGACCTTATTCTCTGCTGCTACTGGGAGCCAATGCAGACATTTCAGTGCCGGAGAGATATGATCCCTGGGCTTGAGGGCAAGCTGTCATGGTCACTAGGCAAGAGCCTAGCCCTCCACTACATACAAGGTCCCAATGGACCCAGTCTTGGCACCTATGGCATCAAGCTAATTTCAAAGTATGCTCAGCACACAGAATATCAGGGGCACGTGCAGCAAGGCTGCGCGGGGCCCGACTATCACTGAGAAGGCACATGCAGAAGGCAGAAGGAGGAGCTAGGTGGGGCCACAAGGCAGAGCCTACAGGGAGTGGCTGGGGCCAGGCTATATAAGTCGGCCCCACCCGAACACTGGCGCTTTGCGTTAGTTTGCTATAAGCAACGTAACTCTCACCGCCGACCAGAAGAATCTTACCTGATCCAGCACGTGCGCTCCCAGTCTCCGGAACCCTTCGCCACCTACCTGACTCAACAAACGCACTTCCAGCCACCTCGACCATGTTACCTGGAAAGCATCATCACCGGAGGCCTTCTCTCTCGCTTCCACTCTACAATCGCTGCGCACAGCTTACCTGAGATCGCTCCACCGTCTGAATCACAGCCATCTGCCTTCACTCAGCAGTCGCAGCGCAAGCCTTACCTGTGATCACTTAGTCGCTGGAAGCCTCGTCATCAGCTCCAGACTCGGCTGCAGTCATACTCACCTTCCCGGAGTCCTCAACGGATACAACCCAACAACCTACCTGTTCCACATTCCATCGACTTAGGACCTTCTTCGGGTGCTGCCTCCATGCAAATCTATGTCTCCAACCACCATCAGGAGCCAGATACTGGCCTCCAGCATCGCCAACCTGCCACACTTGCAAATAGAGTAAAAGACACAAGGTGAGTGATAGCACAGACTTTAACCCGTTAAAGCGGCATAATTTATGAACTTGGTGCAGTCTCAGAAATCACCAGCTTACCTACCATTGGTGGAAAATCACAGAGCTGCTTCTTTTTGCCATCACGCGCTCCTGGGTCATCTTCATTGCTACAGGGGGGAGAAAGAACAACATACCCATATGAACAATAAGTGTGATTACAAGGACACAGACAATACGAAAGTCATAAGAACACTTACCTTCAAGATGGAATGGTTGCAGCCGGTCTGGACCTCTGCAATCAGGACCAGTGACGTAACTAGGTCCATCCGCAGCACCCCTGCTGAAGGAAAGCAGGATGGAGAGCTCGCCCATACATACTACCAGGTGAGCCTGCATGGGTAAACTTCAGCGCACCACATTCTGGCACGAAAAGGCGGAAGGGAACCACGACTCCACCACGCTAGCCTCATTGTCTCTCACCCTCTCACCGGAACAGGTCCAGCCTTCCAGGGCCACAAAGTGGCAGCTGTTGGGGGAGAGAAGCGGTCTGAGGGAGTCAACTCCAGGGAGGGCTCCAACAGTGCCCCAAGGCCCCCGCAGAGACCAGGTGAGCGTAACACAAGCACAAGGTGCACAGTCTTCTTCTGGATGAGTTGCAGAGAGCAGAGAGTACAAGCAGGCAGCTATAGAAGGCTGTTGCAATAGTGTAGCCTAGACCGATGCACAGCAGTGGAGAAAGTGAGCTTTTCGAACATTGTTTAGGTTGGTAACATACAATTATTGCTGGTTTGGGTGGCATATTTTTACTATTTACGTAGTAGATGAGTTAGTGGGGAAACAAATTAATATTGTTGGAAGGAAAGAAGAGAGTTCCTATTTCGATATTACAAAGGGTGATACATTTGTTTGTTTGTTTGTTTATTTATTTGTAATGTGCACCAGACCCGAAGGTATCAGGGCGCAAGGACAAGGACATTTTCAGCTTACATAGTTACAAAGTGTGATATAGAATACAGTGGGGGTCATTACTGGCATCACATACCTCTCCGGGCTATTCTGACCTAAGACCCCGTTATTAGAGGCACCGCAAATAACGGTGCCTCTAATAGCTGCAAGGGCGCAGGCATGCAGCCCTTCAGGCCGGCAATACTGGTATGCAGCTAATGGGAGGACATCACAAGTCAGGCAGACATGCAAATACCGGCATCATGAAGGTGCTAATAGGGGATACCAGCATGCCGGTAATACCGGCATCGCGAAGCACCCGTAAACTGCTATGTGCAGTGTTCCCAACTGCCACAGGTGCACACAATCAGCACAGATGGAGGGATTGGAGTCTGGGCCAGCACAAAAGGAGCACACCCACACACCACACCCCTTCCCACACCAAAATGATTCCACTAGTAGTAGCAATACTGGAGCTGGAGAACATGCTTGCATTGCTACACAAGCAACAACAACAGCAACAGCAGAAACCACAGAGGAGACACAGGAGGAAAAGGAGACAGGACCAGCATGCCCCACCAATGCAGCCAGTGGTACCACACAGGCAACCCCAATCCGTTGCATCAGAGACAGACCATTCAACCTAAACCCTGAGCAGATCCACACCTTGTACCGTCTGGACCTGGACACTTTCACCACTATTGTGGACATGATACACAACAACATTGTCAGCCTCATTGAAATATGCACCACCATCCCCCCTCTACTCAAGGTAGTGTCAGTGTTCCACTTCCTTGCCACAGGTAGCTACCAGTACACAGTGGGACACATGCAGGGCATATCACAACCCTTATTTTCTCGCATGCTGAACCAAGTACTGGATGCCCTCATGAAGCACACAAGGGACTACATATCCCTACCACGGACTCCCCGGGAGATTTTTGATACAAAAGTTGGCTTCCATGCACTGGCAGGCACCACGTGTAGTTGGTGGTCCTGCATGCCATGGAGGTGGTGTACCGCAACTGCAAGCAATACCACTCCATCAATATGCAGATGGTAAGTGACGCCAGCAAGATCATCACACATTGTTGTGCCCGATATCCCGGATCAACTCATAACTCAATGGTCCTGCAGAACTCCAGGCTACCACGCTACATGGAGCGACATGCAGTATGACGTGCCTGGATGCTTGGTAAGTTGCATGACAGGCACATGGCAGTGAAATGGGGGGAGAGATGCACACACCACCATGGTGTCATTGTTGATGTGACAGCACGATGTTCACATCACAACACACTTTGCCCCAAAGCATCCCTAACTGAACATGACAACCAAATCCCATTGCAATGAAGTTAGCTGGACACCTATCACAACATGCCAAACTTAAAAACACCCCGGATGCCACAAATTGTCCAACACCCATCATCGTACCGCACCCTTTGTAACACAATCCAGCAACATGCTGTGAATAATCACTATGTAAATGTCAGCAGCAAATCACTACACAGGACAAGCATCCAAGGGAGTGCACTGAACAAAATCACCAAGGGAATCCACAGCTTGTCACAGGGCCACCACCAGCACAGAAGTGCAGCATGTCACCATCGTAATAATCAGCGCTAAATGCCTAATATTGGAGAGCCTACTCCCAACGCTGCCAGTTAGAAAATCATACAGAACACAACACATCACAAATATGACACAAACACAGCGGTATGCATCAACATGGCATGAGCAACATCAAGGCAGTGTACATCGTGTATCATCTTGGAGATGCAACCCACACCAAAAGTCCATGGCACATAACACATTGAGGGCATTAAAATTGTGTGCATACAACCAGGGACATGTGCATGTGACCAATGATAATCTGCAGGCATTTGTGACTAGTACAACTGTCCATCATTATTCGACTGACATATACATTGTATTGCCTCTCAAGCTGGTGATAGTGGCTATCCCTTGAAGCCGTGGCTCCACACCCCTGTCTGAAACCCACAGAACAGGTACGAGGGGGACTACAATCGTTCCCATACCCATACCCGTGTGGTCATCAAACAGACCTTTGGCCTGTTGAAGGCACGGTTTCGCTGCCTTCGCCGGTCGGGTGGGCCACTCCACTAAAGGCATGAGAAGGTGGCCAAGATCATCATGGCATGTGTCATGCTGCACAACATGTGTATCCGACGGAATGTGCCCCTGCCCCCTGACATTGAATTGCAACCACCTGGTGATGATGAAGGGGATGAAGAAGATATGGGTGCACATCATCACAGTGCCGATGCACAGGAGGGACGTGCTGTGAGTCAGTGTTTGCACAATATTTCTGACACACATGGGTGCAGAGGCTGACATGAAAGTCAGACAGATGGCACTGGGTGTGGGAGTACATGTACTATATGCACTTTATATCAATAAATGGCACCTATGCAATAAGGAATGTCCACTCAAGATTTTTTTTTCACACAACGGGTGTATTTAACTGTCCACAAAATATTAAAGTGCTGAAACCATCCAAATCACAGACCCTCCCCCCATCCCCCTCCCCCCACAACTCCCCCACACACAAAGGAATTGTCTATTGCCTTCAAGAGGCTGCACCATCTACATCCTGCCACTCACTGCACCAGGTTGTGGCATGTCCGAGCAGCGCTGGGGGTGCGCCAACCTGCGTAGGGGGCTGGTTTGCATGGAGCTTAAGGAAGATGGAGTGGCCGCCAGCTCCATTCTGGGGTCTTGACGCTCAGCCTCCATTGATTCAGCAATGCGGGTGAGGACCTGCCTCAGGGAAGACACACCCTCACACAATCTATCTGTGTTTTCCACGATAATCTTCTTCAGGGAAGAGGTGTTGTCGCGCCCCTCCTGCCTTTTATGGGCACTGTCTGTGACAAACTGTCTCACCAGGGCAGTGAGTTCCTCCTGCCGCTGCGCAGCGTGTCCTGCCTGCTGCACCCCCGCCAGTACACCAGTGGAGATGGAGGGTGCATGTGTTACATGGGCAACTGCATTTGGGTCCTCTATGGGACTATGGGACTCATGCTCCCTTGTATGGTGTCCCCCTCAGAGTTCTCCGGGGTGGTGTCGTGGTATGAGTCGACAGGTGTGAGCCGGGGGGATGGGGCCGGACTTGGTGTAGCAGGTAGGTCGGAGGAGTCATCCTCGACAGGCACACACACCTGTCCCTGCACGTCATCATCTGTGAGGGGTGCTGTAGCTGCTGCATCCCCAACAGGGCTGTTATCTACAGATTGTCACCCTTCAACTGTATCCTCTGCAGGTGCCATAGGTGTTGTGGGTACTGTGGTGATGGGCCTTGGTGGGACCAGTGCCGTGGCATCCAGGGCTGGTTTGGTCTTTGGGGCCTGTCGTGGTTGGTGTGGGGCTTTGGAAGTGGAAGGCATGTTGCTTTCATCCATGGGCCTCTTCCGGGGTGTATTCGCCTGTGGCGGTGAGTCCCAGGCCTCGCTGTCAGGATGTGAGCCTGTGGGGGACAAAGAGAGGGACGGCATGAGTGATGGTTTGACAAGCATCATGCAGACATTTGTATTATTGCTCATCTACACATTATAGGGGAATGGGCAGTGGAGTTTTCATGATCAAGTTGTTTGCTATATGGGTGGATCATGCAGGTATCCATCAGGGTCACTCATGTTGGGGCAGCTGTATGCTATGTGACATGCATTTCTGTTGTGGCCTGCGTGCAGTGTGACTTATGCCATTTTCATTTTTGTGTGGTGTATGTCAGGTATGGCATGGCCATGCTGCAGGCATGTGCATTTGTCTGTGCTGCAGATGACAACTAGGTTGGGAATGTGCATGTATTGGGCCATGTTGTGCCTCTTTAGACAGAAAAATTGGTGGACTGTCATCAGACTTTGCATTACAGTGTTTTCTTATGCAACTCACCTCCCTCTGTCGATGACGTGGCGCCACAGTCCATATTGCCCACGCCTTCGATGGCCTCTATGCCAATCATGCTTGGACAGATCTTCTCCACTGGCTCAACTTTATTGATGAGCTTGCTCCTCCACCAGTAGCCATGGCCCGGCCCTGTCTGCGAACAGGATGTTCCTGACTCACAGGCGCAGGTCATCCCATCTCTTACGGACGTCCTTTGTGGTGCGGGTGTTGCCTTCCGTGCTGACCCTTTGGACAACTAGTTCCCAAATTTCCTTCTTCTTGAGGACTGCCTCCCTCTTCAGGCTGTTTGCAAATACGAAATTGGCATTGTCAGCCAGGGTCTCAGCCAACATAGTGAGCTCATCCTTGTTAAAGCGCTCCTTGCGCTGGTGGGAGGTGCCTTTTTTAACTGCCTTGGGCATTATATAGTTGTTGGGGGTTGATCTATGTACTCAGCAATATGCTCCAGGTCCTGGGTACTGAGGATGGCAATGGATTGTGTTTTTAAAGATGGCCACCATGTTCTTTCCTGTTCCTGTGCGATGCCGCTATTTCCGGTTCCACTTATTTACGGGCACCGCTATTAGCGGTCACCGCTAATGCCGTATCCACCGATGCCATTAGTGCTGTCAGCGCTTTCCATGATGCCGCAAAGGTCCTTTTTTGGACTTTAGCGGCATGCCGGTAATGTGTTTACCGGCATGGTGCAAAGCTTGTGCCCGCAAACTCGTAATAGCCCTCTATTAGCAGACTCTTTACTACAGGGACACAGTATTTGCTCCATGCCAGTAAGGACAGTTACTTATCTCCAAACTCGTAATGAGAACCAGTGTCTCTTACAGGTTACAAAGGTACAATACAGGATTACAGTATCAATTACAGTTGCGGTCACAACCAGCAAGAAAGACTTAGTGAGGGGTACCAAATACTAGACTCAGGTGTAACAGATGGGAAACAGTAATATACACAATTGGCTAAAGCAGTTATATACAGTAATGGCTAAAAACTGTGCATAAGGCTAGGTGGTCTTCAGGGAGTGAGTGAGAGGAATGCAGGAGTAGAAGGTCATACTGAGTTACAGATCATTTTATTTCAACCAGTTGATAATTTTTAGTCTAAAGTGTGGGTAGGTTTGGTCCGCCCAAAGGGTAGTTGGGAGGGAGTTCCAAAGTTGAGCAGCTTTGACTGGGAAGCTGTTGCCGCCGATTGTCATCATTTTGAAGGACGGAACTGTCCGGCAGTTTGTATAGGCGGCTCCCGTAGGTCGGAGCGTGGATCTTCTATTGAACCTCTCTGTTAGGTAATGGGGTGCTGCATTATTGAGGCATTTGAATGTTAGAGAAGCAGTTTTTAGTCTAACTTTGTTGATGGTGGAGAGCCAGTTAGACTGTCTCCTTGCTGCCGAGATATGTTCTCTTTTAGTCATTGCTAGCACTGCTCTCCGGGCATTATTTTGGAGTATTTGAATTTTCTTGGTGGTGTGTTTATTGGAACCAATGTATAGGTTGTTGCAGTAGTCCAACTTGGACAGCACAAGTGCTCTTTCCAGTGTGGTACAACTGCTTGTTAAAAGGAAAGGTTTAGCTGCTCTGATCAGCTTGCAAGTGTTGGCTGTGGATGATGCCATTGCATTCACTTCTTTCATGAGAGTGAGACTTGAGTCGAGGTAAAATCCTAAAGTTTGTACCTCCTTGGTAACCTTAATTGTGTTACCATCTATAGCAAAGGAATTATAATTATGGCCTAGTTTGTTAATGTTGGAGGTAGTCCCCACAATGATGATTTCCGTCTTGTCATCATTCAGGCATAGAACATGGAGTGCCATCCATGCCTGGATGATGAGGCATATCGTATTCACCAAGGCCAAATCCTGATTGTAATCTCCTGTAAGTGGGATGAGAATCTGGGTGTCATCTGCGTAGTTAGTGTAGGTGACATCGAGACAGTCCAGATCATCAAAGAGGGGCTTGGTGAATATGTTATACATGGTGGGGGAGACTCAAGATCCCTGAGGAACATCACAGGTGATGGGAATAGGGTCTGCTGCTTCTAGGGTGGAGAAGACACTCATGGTTCTCACGCTTAGGAATAATTGAATCCTCGCTATGGCTTGTTGCGCGAAGTGTGCTGCAGACTCTAGGTGGTTGCAGAGTACCTTGTGGTCCACCAAGTCAAATGCTGCTGACAGATCCAGAAGAAGTAACAGAGCACATTTTCCCTGGTCTCTCAGCTTGTCGACCTGGGCCTTAAGGTCGATGAGCGCATTTTCTGTCCCATGCTGTGGTCTGAAACCAGATTGCCGGGTGCCGAGGAGGTGGTTCTGCTCCAAGAATTTCTGAATCTAAAGGTAGGCCACTGTGTCAAGAATCTTTAGGAGGAATGCCACTGTTGTAATTGGCCTATAGTTTGTGGGTATAGCCAGGTCCAGAGTTTGTTTCTTGAGAAGAGGGAGGACCCAAGATGCCTTAAGGTTACTTGGGATAGTACCTGAGGCAAATGACGTGTTGATGAGCTTGAAAATGAAGGGTGATAGGTCCCTTGCAGTGTCTTTTATAATTTGGGCAGGACATTTATCTCCTCAGCAGTTAGATGGTTTGAGCGAGAGTATTATTTTTAAACCTCAAGTATTGAAACTAGGTGAAGTTGGGGGTTGCTAGTTTGTGGGATTGAAGTTGGTATATTTATTTTTTTTCTTGGCAATTTTAGCTTGGAGAGTGGCAATTTCGTCTGTGAGTGCCTTCTGTATGTCAGTACACCAGGTGTTGTCTTTAACACAGTTATCAGGTATAGGGATGGGGATTTCCAACTCCTTTAGTATTGCAAAGAGTTCTCTGGTGCCTGATTTAGCTTGTGATATCCTATTGTCAAAGTTTCTTTTTTGGAGCACCGTATTTTGGTTTTATATTTTGTGGAAATGTTGATAAGGTTAGCTTTGTTTACCTCAGATGGTGCTAGCCTCCAGATAGATTCACTTTTACATTTTTCTATCCTTAGTGATTTTAGGTGTGGAGTAAACCAGGCATTTAGGTGTGCTCTGGGTTTACTGTTCCTCATTTTTAGGGGTGCAATAGTTTCAAGGGCATCTGTCATGCCTTTATTAAATTAATTGATGTGTAAATGGAAACGTTACAAGCATATTCCACTGAAGTGCCACTTGACGATAGTGGATGGGACAAAAAAACAGTAACCTTTTTAAGAGCGTAATGGACATTCACTGGCAGATACCATGCGCAGAGGCACTTATAACACAGTTGTAAACATACTACAGAAACTGTTTTCATACCTCCACTTTGTGGTTATGGGTGCTCATGTGGATGAAAGTTGATGCACAAATCTTGCATTCTTTTAATGAACTTTCCACTGGACGTTCTTTCCAGTGACACGACACTTGGAGGCTCAATGTGCAAGGGTACATATGCAGTGTTGTACAGAAGTAACAGTGTTAGATGCTAACGCCTTGGATGCCATTGGTGGATGCATGTGTGACTATTTAACAGTACTCAATGAGGCAGTGATGGAGAAAGAATAGTGAAAAGTGAAGAATGACTGCTCCTGCTTTACTGGAGCATGGCCCTCACGGAACTTGGCCAAGCGCACGTGCCACATTCTGTGCTTCTCATTATACTAGCCAATGGAAATGGGACTGTGGGAATCGTCCAATCAGGTGCTCAGGGTATGCATCACAGGAAAGGGTGACAACATTTTATTTCATTGCTCTGTGGACAGATGCACTGTTTTGATAGTCGGTGATGCCTTTGTAGAACATCTATTCCAGTATGCGGTCGAAAAAGACTTTTATGGCAATTTTGATTTGGAGGGAGTGGAGGCTTTGTAGTGCTGTGGCAATGTGTGCAGTTTTGGCAGTCTGCTTGCAGAATGTCGACGAGTGGCCACTTTCGCAACTGTACGTGGTGTGATTGTGCACTATATAGCGTTGCATTTGGGTTCCATGGCTTGTTCCCATGTGTACCGTCAACTGAAGAAGTTGATGAAAGCAGTGAAGCACAATTTTTCCACTGCCAAGATGATTTTCTCATGTATACCACCACGAATACTATGGGACTATTCCAATGACTGTTGTCGCCAGCCAGAGGTCAGATGGGGTCTCATCAACAGAATCATGTGTGACTTCTTGTGTGGTGCTGGGATGTTTTCCCGTGAGAATGACAACATTGGTTCTCGATATATACACATTTTCAAAGCAAATGGCATTTCTTTTTTGACCAGTGGAAATTATATTTTGTTTTACAATCTACAAGGTGCACTGAAGATCCTATTTTAAGAATGTAAGCTGACGTACAAAACACGAAAATACTTATAAAAACCACAAAAAAGGTGTTTCCATGGAAGTACCTTTAAAAAAAACAAAAAAGATTCTTTCAGAGCTGCCACTACTAACAAAGTCCCCTACCCTGGTTGAAATGTATTCCCCCACTCCCGCATGCGCACAGCACAAAAAGTCAGCGGACATTGCGATAGTGCAGGGTTGCACATGTGACATACGCCCCTTTTGCAGATGAAAGCCATAGAAATGGGCCTGTGGAGGCTACAGGATTGTTCAATAAGGTTTCTGGGTGTGGTTTGTATGGACATAGTGTATTTGTCAACAGAAATGCAGAGGGTGTGGTTATGGCTGTGTGTTTCATGAGTCACAGCATACGGTTTTTGGGGGAGTTCTACATACATTGATTGAAAGTGAATGGAAAACACTTTGCAGTGGCTACTCATTTTAGATTCTTTCATGTGGATGTGTACGGCTATGGAGTACCTACAATGAAGTGACTGATTTTGGTTTGTCTGTGTGAGACTTTGGTGACGCGCAATGATGCCAACATTATTGGTCCTCGTTGTGGAGGGAAAATTGCACAACATGTTACATGACTTTCAGTGCCGTTTGCAATGAAGGGGGCACTTGCCCTAGTGATGCGTCTATTTCTGATCTCCTGCATAACGTTTTATCGCATTACACACACGCTGATGTGGCTGCTTTATTTTTCATTTGGTCCAGAAATTGAGAAAGCGCGGTACATTGTGAAGAAGTCTATTTGTGCCTTTTTACAAAATGTGCCAATGGCGTACTTCAAAAATGGGAATATGACGTTTCACAGCACAAAGAGTTTTTCCCACCAATAATATTCATCTTACTATTCCTGCCATCCCGATTTCTGCACATCCTATCCAAGTTGCCTTGCTGCCCTTCTTGAAAGTACAGGAAGAATTTTTGTAGTAAGTGTTGGACACTCAGGACCTCATTACGACTCTGGCGCTAAGTGTTTAACAGCGCCATAAAAAAGGCTGAGGCGCCGTTAAACACTTAGCGCCTTACTACGAGGTCCCTTTGTGGGACCCGACCTTAACGGCTGGTCTACACCAGCCGTTAAAGTAGGGACCCACAAAGGGACCTTGGTGCTAAGTACGGTACCACAATTTGCGGTACCGTACTTAGCGCCTTCCCCATTCCCATAGAGCCCTTTGGGGTGAAAATGGGAATGGGGACCCGTTACAACACCGGCACCAACCATGGTGCTAATAGCGCCATGGTTTAGTGCTGGTGTTGTAATGAGGGCCTTAAACTCTTCAAAACACACACTGCAACACGTAAAGAAACCTCTTTCTACAGTGAGCCCTTTCTACCCAATTCCATTACAGTGTTTTTCACAGTGCCACGCCTCCTTTTATTTAGCGCACATTCTGTGGAGCGTATACGGTGTGCTGTGTCCTGCATCCGTTCATTGGCAATTCCATTGTTCAACTCTAAAAGGAGCATTATTTATTTAACTTTTTTCCCCTCTCCAGTTCATTTCTATTTATTTTGGTCTTGTAACACACGCCACAGAAGGAAGGGAAGGCAAAGCCTGGTAAGGAAGGGGCAGCACCTGCAGGGATAACATAGGGGACGTGCAGAGAGAGGGAAATGTTGGGTGGCCATCACCTAAATAGGTGCCAGTCACTGTCATGCTCCCAGACGGACCCTTCCCAAGCTCTTCCAAGTAGCTTCCTTCTGTAGAGTAGTGCGTCACAGTACAAGCATAATACAATGCCCTTTGCCGGTTAAGGGTCTGTAGAGCAGCATATGGTCTGCAACGGTGTTTTAAAACACTGCTGCCCTACAGGAGTGCCCTTGTTGTTGGCCGCAGCAGATGTGGAAAATGCTGTACATGAAATTACCCTCCTGCATTGTTGGAAGGGCAGTACCATGCCACTGATCCCTTGTGCTTCCATTTCAGTTCTCGTCACATGCAGTATGGACACTTCATAGTACACAATTAGCCGTAGGACTAGCATTCACCTAAATGAATACATTCTGAAATACAAGACTGCTTACAACAACGAGAAATGCAGCTTCATTACGTGGATCAGGAAGATAATTATTGAGCGAGACCATGCGGCTACAGTACTTTTCTAACCACCACTGACATGAATTGCGCTCTGAAGAATCTGCTGTTTGCTTACTTCTCTTTACATGCACTAGTATGTGCGTGACCAAGCCGTACCACCTTTGCCATTTTGCAGACTCACTACAAACTGTCACACCTCCAGTTAAATGTGTTCTTGAAGTCTACGACCGGCAGGCAAACCCTTGACACTTTCCGTCACAGTGCTTGCTCAGTGCAGAGACGGTGTGTCTGTTTCACATGTCATGGAAAGGCAAGCAGCACATAAATCAAATTAATGCAACATTTAACATGCCCACCGTACACTGGAGGTTGGTGTTCTTGTTTTCCAGTGGGCCTCATGCAGCCAGGTGTGCTGCAGCCTTAAATTGGTAGGTTTGCTTAGCAACCCACGTAGTTGCCAGGACTACTTGAATTTTGGTAGCCTACCGTATGAATCAGTAGGGCTGGCGAAAGGGGCGGTGTTAATATGCACACAGAGGATGCCCTACGCATGTGCATAGCTGTACAACGAATAGACGTGCACTCCCACAACTAATTAAAAGTGCATTAGAAGATGCGGCCATGCGGTCAGTAATTGAGTCCTATGGATACCTGCACTGTGATTGCACATACACCGGCCAGTTGCAGTCTCCCTAGGAAACCTCTATATTGCTTACCTGCAGTCATCTTGGACAGTACTGTGCCACACAGATTCACCATGCAATGTTAACACAAAAAGAAAAACTATAATCACACACACTTAACATGTACACCTTTAATTTCTAAGATAAACTGACACTATTAGGAAAGGGAAGGGGTAGCACAAATGGATAAAAACACTGGAGAATGTGACCTTTCCAGCAGTTCGTCGTGAGGGCAGCCAAGGAATCAGTGACATTGTTAATGGGCCATTATGGTTCAGCTGCAGTACCAAAAACCTATCACATTCACAGAAAACACTATGCTAAAGCAACATTCCGTTTACAGAGCCCTACTAAAAACCTATGACATTCACTAACAAAAAACATTGTTAAAGGGATGTTATGGTTAAGTTGTGAAACTACAAACCTATCCCCTTTACTGAAAAAACTATGCTAAAGGAAGGGTGTGGTTACAGTGCCCTACTAAAAACCTATCAAATGCAGTGAAAAACGTTGGTAAAACAGTTGCCCTAAGAAAAACATAGCAACTTCTGTGCAAGAACCTTTGTTACAGGGAAGTTACAGTTACTTTACAACATACTATGGTTACAAGTAAAACCGAAAACCCCCAGAAATTCGCTAGTTATGGTCAGCTAAGCAACCATAACTCGTGCCACCACTGTGCACTGCTAAGACTAACACCCATGACATCAAAGATGACATCACAAATGCAGATATGCAGGATCCAGTCATGCAAGCAATCCTAAATGAAATAAAATCCCTAAAACCCTTTGAGGAAGCCACAACTGCTAAATTACAAATGTTTGATGATAAGTGGTCTACATTCGAATCCAGAATTAATGACGCTGAAGATGTTGCAGGAAGAGTGCAGTTATTGGAAAACACAGTTTTATCGCTGCAAAATCAGGCAGAAAACCTAGAAAATAGATACAGGAGGAACAACATAAGCATTGTTGGTCTTCCCGAAAGCATTGAAAATAATAATCCCACTCAGTTTCTTTACCATATGCTTCCTATAATTTTGGATCTTCCCACACCTCTAAAGGATAATATCCAAAGAACCCATTGTATAGTTCCTAGAAATCTCGTAATTCTCTGAGAACTCTAATATCTGCCTTACTGAACTACACTCGTATTGTGCTCATAATGGATAAAGTCAAACTGAAAAAGACTCTGATATGAGAGGGCCCCAAAATCATTATCACCCAGGATGTTTCCATTATCACCCAGCAAGAAGAAAAGAACTATTGACATTCAGGACGGCGCTATGGCAGCTCAATGCCAGATATTGGATTATTCATCCAGCATCCCTAAAAGTTACTAACAATGGTCATTTGTATAATTTTCAAGATTCATCAGACTTGCATAATTTTATTCAAAGCCATAGGAGAGAAGAGATGGATACAACTAAACTGCATACTTGAATTAAAGTTTACACACAGAATATTATTTTGTTGTACACAATGATAGTCTTGCCAGAATGGGGCACGGACTGGACCATCCAGTTCTGGCTCTCCACCCCCACCTCTTGTTGACTCTATTTGGACATGGCATGGAGTAGCTGTTTCCAGTTACCCACTAATATTTCATACACTGGTTGGTTGTTATGTAAACTGCAAAACTACATGTCCTTCTTGTTTGTCCTTCCCCCACCCTCTTGTCACTCTCCCTTATGTGTTTCATCTCACATTTGTATCATTATAAATTGTAAGATTGCATATATTAACTGTATTGTAACTCATGGGACTTAACATCACAACATGGAATGTTAAAGGATTACATAATCCTGATAACCGGACGAAAATCCTCTAACATCTTAACATGGCTAAACCATTCATCGCATGCTTACAAGAATTCCACCTTTGACAGACAGAAGCTTCCAAACTGAAGTGCTTATGGGTAGGTCAAGTTTTTTCGAGTGCAGCAGATGGAAAAAGAAATTGAGTTATTACCCTTATTAACAAGCATCTTCACTGCAAGGTATTATCCTCAGAGACAGATGATGTTGGGCGATGGGTTTTAGTTAAACTTCTCATTGACTCTTTTGAATACTCTATTCTAAATGTTTACGGCCCCACCAATGCTGATCCAGTCATCTGGACTCATTTAAGAAATCACATCTCAGAATCGTATCCTAATAACCTTATTGAATGTGGTGACTTTAATGAAATCATGGCTCCCATCCTTGATAAAAAGTCTAATGCACGATTTAAAACTAACAAGTCCTACCTACAATTTTTATTTTTTATTAGACTGTACCTTCTTCTCCCTTCCTCATAACTCCTTCTCATTCATCTGAAACTCAGCCTAATGGTACTAATGCATCCGATTTTCCTAAACATACACATCATAATGCATATGCTAATTCCAATTTCCAATCTTTAAATACTCCCATATCCTTGAGTGAAATTTAAGAGCCATCAAAAATCTCAAAAAGGGTAAGGCTCAGTGTCCAGATGTATTTTCTATTGACTTTTTTGCACATTTTAAAGAAAAATTAGTCCCCAAGCTTAATGAACTTTATATATCCTTCATCACCAACAAAAAGCCACTGTCTCCTTCTCGGAAGATATGCTTATTGTATTCCCTAAACCTAATAAAGATCATGAATTAGCCCAAAATTAAAGGCCCATATCCCTAATGAATACTGATTGCAAGTTATTTGCCTACATTTTAGCCAATATACTTATCCCCTTTCTTCAAAATTTGATTAAGAATGATCAGGTGGGGTCTGTCAAAAGTAGACAGTCCTCAGCTAACTTTAAACTATTTACAAACATTATCAATACCATTTAAAACTCTCCTATGGTGCCAAACAGGTATTAAGTATTTAGGTATTAAGATTACATCCTTGATTAAAATATTGTTAAACAAAATACGGCTAATATAATTACCAGAGTAAAAGAACTAACAAATACATGGTCACCTCTTTTCCTATGTTGGTGGGGTAGACTTGAAGCTGTTAAAAAGATGATATCACCTATCAGACTTTATTTTCTTTACATGCTTCCTATTCACATTCCTGCCTCTTTCTTTAAATCATTAGATTCCTATAGCCTCAAATTTTGGTGGGGTAGGAAAAAAGGAGAATCTCACAGTGTGAACTCAAAAAACACAGAACTGAAGGTGGAGTGGGTCACCCAGATTACAAAAATATATAATGTTTCCTTTGTTTTAAGGCAAACACAGCTATGGTTTTCTCCTAATTATTTTGATTTGCCAAACTGATTACTCATAGAGTGATGGTCTCCCATCAAGTTAGACTGCCCCTATATTAATAATATAACAGATGTTTTACTAGTACAAGTATTAATATCTCTATTAAGTACCTGCATACTTACTTATTGATCCCTTATACAAAAAGATCCAGGTTTATATCCCAGTATATTTGGATGAACCCATTAATAAAAATTATTAAGAGAGCTATCTGTTGGAGACATTGGCTATCTCTTGGCATCAAATATATTGGACAGGTACCCCCTTAACTTTTGAAGAATTTACAACCAATTATAAGGACCCAAGGTCTTTTCTGAAGCAATATATTAGCCTAATCAATGCAATTATGGAAAAGTATGAGTTATCAGTCTTTAATTCCAACTGCCATCAAGCCCAAAGACAATCTAATGTATCCAACCCTAATGCAACAGCATCCATGTTTTATAAAATATGCTCTATGTCAACAGAAGAAGCTTTGCTCAAATGTTAAGAAGCGTGGAATCAAGACTGCTCCCTCAACGCCACACAATTTAGATGGCCTTCCATATGGTCTAACACATTGAAAGTAACTGCTTCAACTAGTTTACTCCAAACAATATATTTCTTCCACCACAGGGCCTTCATTACTCTACTCATGCTTTTTGAAGGGTACGAGTATCCCAAGATGAGAAATGTTGGAGTTGTCTAAGCTCTCAAGGGTCATTCAAGCATATGATTTTTGAATGTATTCATGTTAGAGAATACTGGGAAAAGGATCTGGGAAACACTTTTAAGTATCCTCCAAATTCAATTGACTATCTCCTTTGATGTGTTATATTAAGGCAGCAAAATGATCCGACCTGCTATAGATAAAAATAGAGGTTATCTGTTTGACCTATTTATTGCCATAGCTATTCAGACTATTACTGCAAATTGGAAAAATCTTAAAGGCGTACAGGGTAAATTATGGTGGATTTCAGTTTACAATATTCATAGGATGGAAAAGTTCAATGCCGCATCCCCACACTGCACAACCACGGAGAGGACAGGAAGTGCTTCCCCTCCTCTTGAGATGCAGATACACTGCCTCGCTGTCAGTATGTGTGGTCACATTGTGGAGACCGGCAAACTTCAACACACTGACAAGAGAGGCCTCATCTCTTGTCAGGCAGCAAAATAATAATGAGAGCTGGCAGGGCCAATATGTTGCTGCCCCGCTGGCTCCCATTATTTGCCATTGTGTCCCTGGCCCTTGCAGACATACAGGCAGCAAAGTCTCTTGTGCAAATGAGTTGCATTGCTGCCCATAGTGGTAGTCCACCACTGACTAGTGGCCTCAATATTTCTTATCAGGAAACTTGACAAATGCACCCATTTACCACCCAATCCTAACACTTCCTTCACAGGTTAAGTTGTGTTCTGCACCAGCAAGCTTTCAACCACACATCTAGTGGAGAACTCTTTTGTCGTAAAAATCCAATTGGATGATTATGGTTGAAGTTCTATCAATATCTGGGTCGTTTGACACCATTAGCCCTCCTGTGCGCTGGTGCACTCATCTTAAAAATCACAGAAACTCTTTTGTGGATTAGGGGCATTAAGCCACCATTCTGAACTGGTAGGTGGTGTTCCCCATGGTTCCCCTTGTCATAACACTTGTTTATTCTCTAAATGTCAGACAAAGCAATGCTTTCAGACTAATATATACTGAAACCTTAGAATCAAGCCTTGCTTTAATGTCATCCAGAACTTACAGAGTTGATTCAGAAAGTGGGTATTATCATCAATATATGCCTGACCCTTGGCAGCATGTGAACGCTGTTCAGTAGCTTTATTTCAATTCTAGTGACCGTGATAGATTGCCTACTCTTCAGTTTCACATTATAATCATAATACAAACATGATCTATTCTTGCATAGATCAGCACAATGTTATCTATTAAAATATTAGACACATTCTGTTGATTGACCTATGACAATGTGACAATATTTGCAAAAATACAGCCAAACAAACAGATATACTACAGAAACAGAAGAAGCATAAGGGTACACAGCAACTCTGCTGTATTTAGTTGCCGTTTGTCCCTTAAAGGTGACTGTGGAAAGGCCTTCTGCCTTTGAACACTGACATGTATCTACCTGGGTGACATTGAGTACACACTTAAGTGAGGATGGGATTCGAAATGGCATGTGGCCACCAAGCTCAGAGATAAAGAGTTATTAGTGCAATCTACTGTACATCAAACACTTACTGTTTTGTTCATTGTACATAAAAGAGTCGAGGGACTTTAAATATCCTCTATTCGCCCAACATTCTCTTCAGTGCAGGTTTTCATTTCAGTTGACTCTCGTTATTACCTTGACTGATCGGTGAAGGTAAAAAAAAAGACTCGGAAAATGCATGATATCATTTCACTGCCTACAATTAATCGATTTTCAATTATTGAACAACATGTGCGTCCTCCTTCCTCCAACAACAAATAGGATCTCGGAGCAGAAACATTTCTCATGCTAATAGCGTCTCAAAGCAAGAAGCTTGCAAAACAGTGCAAATTCCGACTGCTTTATTGATGTGTCTTTACAACATCTATTACGGAAAGACACTGTTAAAAGAAGAACACCGTGTCGACCTCCTTGACAAAACGCCTATCTGGAAAAAGAAGAAGGCAGTTTTCAAGTGTCTACTTTGTTTGTACAAGAGTACAAGAGTGGTCACACTTTTCCTGTATCACTACTGCAACTAATCGTTTGCACTGTTGCTGTGAATCGCAATGTTATGTGTACAAATCCACTAGAACATGCCTTTAGTTGAAAATCTTTAAATTATTATGTCAACTCAATAGTATTAATTGTATCAACTCATCAGGACTGAAATATGTTACTAACTGGCTGCAAAGAGATGCCACCAGAACAGCTGCGAGATAACCTTATCTGTTCAACTATGTTCCTGGTTTATACAGAATAAGCATACATCTTTTGAAAGAGAGCATGTTTCATTAGGGTATATTGAATGGCTTTTATACTATTCACATTGCCACAGTAGTTGTCTTGGAGCTCCACACTTTGTGCTTCTGGAAGTGAACTGTCATCAAACTGTGGTCGGAGGGCTAAAAAGTGAACAGGACAAGGTAAGCAGCACCGTGATACCCACGGCTCTGGGAGTTACATACATGTTACAAATACAAATCAATAAATACATAAAGCAGGGTGGGGCAAAGAAGGAGAAAGTAGAATGTCAAAACAGAAGAACATAGGTAACAAGAAAAAGGGCGGGATGCTAAATGGGTGACTGATAGTGACCACTGGGAAAAATAAATGATCGTGACATGGATTGAGAACTGCCCTTACTGCACAACTGTCTTCAAGGGCGTGGTTAATTTTTGATACTATTTGAAATCGAGTTATGTATGCATGATGGCCTTGTGATGTGATGTTCTCAGGAGTTCCTATGATTTGTACGAGTTACAACCAAATAGTGACATTGGAATCGCTCAAGAGGAGAACTCAAGGGATCTGGTAATGTTGGGGCCAGGGCACAGCATTGGTAGTGTGATGAATGAATGTTTGAGACACAAATAAACACTATGACAAAAAATGCCCCATACTGTAGATCACTACATGCCAGGGGAGGGAGGGGCTGTCACACTTGTGTACATTTTAAATGTTTGGACCATTATGTTTTGCTATAGGGGGCCAGAGGACATTATACAGAACATCACACTTTACTGTGCAGTGTTCGCAGTGGCTTGTTGCAGGGATATAGTATCTGAGAAATCGTGTGCCCCTGCTTTCCACATGTGCTTTCTCAGCTGTTTGTGATCGTTTGAAATGCTTAAAGGTGTCCTTGGGCGTTAGTTTTATCTCACGGCAATGTGGAGGAACTGTTAACAAAGATAACCTCGAGCAAGATGGTAAATATTGTTAAGCATCTTAAAATATATGGACAGGAGCAGAGGCATGCCATGACTGAATATAGAGTCGCCTGTTTCGAAGTATTCCCAAAGAATGCAGCAATGCACAATGACAATACTCAGGTTAAAGAGATTTAACCTTCCAGCAAACAAGGATTGTCTAACACATTAGCAGGCATGTCAAAGACCTATATAAATCTCGTTCTGATTTCACTATCGTATCCTATTTTGCGCTCATATTTTGTTCAATCTTTGCTCTTTGACAAAAAATAATATTTCTTCTTGTTCACTCGATTTCTTTCTCACAATCCTGTTGCCTTTACCAACTATTCGAGTATATCTTTTTTCCCCTGTCTCCAAGATCATTCTCTTTTAACACGCTCTTTTCTTCAGATTCCACCAACTACTTTACTTCAAAAGTTGTTTACCTTTGTTGCTTCTTTCGATCGACTGCCTCGTCTTCTTCCTCACTCACTCTGTTCTGCCCCTACTCACTCTCATCATTTTCTCAACTTTCCAACTTCAAAAGCAACTCTCTCATTTATCGAGCCCCTCCATCTGCCTCTCCCCTGAATCCACTCCCTTATCGCTTGAATGTACTGTGGCAAGCTAGAAGAAGGATTCGGCCAAGAGGACATGTGGTTACGATGCTTTATTTAACATAAAAAGAAAATGTCTTTCTAGCCTTATTGCTACAATTAAGTTCCCTTCATATCAAAACTATATCTAAGGTTCTTGTCAACAGTCAAAACATAATAAAGTCCTTGGTGCACACCTATCTAATAAATTGGCCCTACCACTAAAAGAAAATCAAAGAAAAACTAGGCAGAGTGCCCTGCATTCAGCATGATTTCAGTCCAATCTTTCTCAGGCTTCTCTGGAACATCTCTTGGTACCAGGTTCAATAAGTGTCTGTAGAAAACACAGTTCTTGGTTCTTTTTAACAAGTCTTGGAAATCTCTCAAAGTTCCAAAGTTTCCTTAAGTTCTGTAAATAAAGTATAATGTCAGTGAAAAAACAAAATGTCTACATTTCTTTAGGTGGGGGGATATTTCCCTGAACCCTCTCCACAACTTTGAGTGCCCTTTCCAAACTTACCTCACTTACTGGCAGTCTCTGTGCTCCCCTGGTATTTCCTCTTCACTGCGTTCATTGGACCTCTCTAGCTCCCTCAGTTCCTCTGTCCCAATGTCTCTCTGATCTCTCTAGGGTATTATAACCCCTGTCGTTATGAATCAGGTTTCTTATGCTTCCTTAATCCCTTTGTTGCTTATCTCTTTCTGGGTCCCTCTGGCCCACTTAGGGGCTTATGACGACTCTTCCTTCTCCCCATTTTATTCTCTCCTGTCTCTGCCTCCCTCTGCCCTGGACAGCCCTGAAACCTTCTGCTCCTCTGGGGTTGTTCTAGTTAGGTGGCATCTCTTACATAGCATCTCTTAAATAGCAGTGGCATTCCCCACGGCTTTCAGGCTTTCTAGTCTGGATACAAAGTTTTCTCTTCCACTTATTTTGGTATCCCCCCACTCTTAGGCTCTCTCATTGAGAGAGGAGGATTCTCTCGTCTCTCGATCTTAGTTTTGTTTGCGGTGTGTGGGCACCAGGACCATCTCATCCTCTGCGTGGTAACGCCTCCAGGTAAGTCATGCCTTGAGCTGCCTTTGCCTCTCCAGCTCTGCACTATCCTGTGTCAGGTGAATGGCGTCTCACCACCTCGTCAGCCTCTGCCCGCACCACAGTCGGCTCAGCTGTGCAGCACGGCTCCCCCCTCAGTGACATGTTCATATTGGAGGATTGCCTATGCGTTGCTTTTCAAACTCCATTCAAGGGTGATGTGTATCTATTCTCACTCTGCACTCTGTGAATCAAAAGGACTGTGTTATTTATGCCTAGCTGTCAAGTCCACAGAATGACCAGAATTGTATTGAGCCAAGCACCTAATCACACTTTCAGTATTATCTTGAGTCCCACTGTTGAATGTACTATCAGTTCCTTGAATTCCCATGTATGCAGATAGTGTTTTAGTTATAGGGCGTTCCCCATGGGATTGTGAATCCTTGTCCCTGTATGGTCCCAATTTCCTGAACCCCTAGGGAGGGTTTTGCTTAGTGGGCTCACCTCCATAGACTCAAATTGGCTGGCTTCCCCCATGGAAAATGAAATGTGGGCTTTCTATTTGTCACAATACTCGCACTTCAGTCCTTATCTTACCTGGCTCATCAATACCTATCTCTGTTAATCCTGTTTTCATACTTCTTTAAACACTACATCATGTTGCCTATCCAAAAACAAAAACCTCTCTTGATCCTTCTCTCCCTGCTAATGTCCATCTTATTTCTCTTCTACCATTTCCTTCTAAGCTTCTCGAGCATGATGCCTATTCCCAGGTCTCATTTTATCGTAATCACCATTCCCTTCTTCCCCATCTCTAGTTAGGCTTTTGCTCCTCACATTCCACCAAGACTTTTGTTCTCTGTGTGTCCAATTATCTTCTCCCGGCTCATCACATCAAACTCTCTTCTGTTCTTATTCTTCTTGAACAGAATAAGAACAGAAACACTTCTGTATAAGTGCGTTATAAATGCAATATCATATCATAGCATATCATATCCTATCCTATCATTTGGCTCCTTTTGATACTGTGGATCACTCTGTCCTGATTTCCTCCCTCACCTCACTTGGATCTCCAGTTCTGTTCTGAAGTGTTGTCACTCTTACCTCTCTAGCTGTTCTTACTTTGTTACTTGGTCAGGCAACACTTCTCCCTCCTATTCACTTTTTTATGGTGTATCACTATGCTCTGTACTTGGACCTCTCCTTTTCTCCTTCTGTGACAAATCAAATTCTGGGGTACCAGTGGATCAGCAGTGAATATCAGTGTCTAAACAATCAATCAGCTCTGTACCTAAAATACGCCAGTATGGATCCAAACAGTTTGGAATAAACAAGCATATAAATAACATTATAAACCTCCTTGTCCAATTTTGGTAATGTAGATCGAATGACAGGCTTATATCCACTAAAATTCATGGATCGTTGGTTGGGTGCAACACAGCAAACATACAATTATTGCCCAATGATAAAAGGAGTGTCCAGTCAAGGTTGTATAACAAATATCTACTTTATTATAACACAATAGACAATCTAACAACAGTACGAAATAAAACCAACCCTGGAAAGGAATCCAGCGGACATACAGTTCTAAGAAGGAAAAAGGATGCACTCTTCACACTGACTATAGGGTTGTATGGTATGGTTAAGAACCACAATAGTTGGTAAGAGTTTCTTGGCTTCAGCAAAAGCAGGAAAAATGTTCTTACAATGTCTCTAAGGGGCTTCTAAGAAGGACCAGGGGGACAGAATCACAATGTACCATTTGCTGTTGGTGTTCTTGTTGCTGGACATGGTGGAGTCAGCTTCAGGGCACTTTGCAAGCTTCTGTGACAGAGTTTGAGATGGGAGTCAGCTGTGGGTACCAGGCAGCAACATGGTTCATCGAGCAGAGCAGGTCGAATGTCTACAGGCTGGCCTAAAAGGCGGCTCAGGGATTATTGTCTCAGTACTGTTAGCCAGTTCTGAAGCACTGGTTGAGACGTCTTGGATGTTTTTAAGTGACTGTGGCTGCACAACCATCAGAATTGCAGTCGATTGCAGATCGAAGAATTTGACTTGCTCGAAAATGTCCTTTAAGGTGGATTGTGGTAGATGCTTGTTGAGACACTTCTCCCAGCTTCTTCAATGGGCTTGGGTCATCCTTTAAGGTGGACAGCCCAAAGATTGGCAGTGTGTTGCAGGCAGCTGCCTTGTCATTGGGTGTAGGTTCAGTGACTTTCTGGAACTTCTTATTCAGGAAGCTAGCTGCATAGCCTAGCAGGACATTCTGTATGCTGGCTGGGTACCGGTTCCCGGTGTGCCTGGACGGTTCTCTGAGTTATGTTCTCCCTCTGTATCATGGGAGATGTTTAGGAGAGGGATCTTTCTTCCCTCTTTGGATATCCTGGCCTTCCTTCATTGGCGGAAGATGTAAGGCCCACTGTACCTTCAGCCAGGATCTAAGGTTGAGTTCTTATTTCTTACTTCTTTTGAATTCTTCAAATGATATGCCAAAAGAGGGGTTCAGCCCTCTTTTAAACCCTAGTGGACCAGAGCGATTGGTGTGGGCTAAGCCTACCTTAGTGAATCACACCTCAGGTCCCTGCCAACAATCTTTTTTGTGTATGAGGTCTTAACCAGAGTCCTTTGCAACCGGAACAGAAAAGGGGTGAAAACACGAACAAGGTGTGCCCCAGAACTAATATGGCAGAACCCTTCTCTCAACAGAAAGAGCTCTGGGCTCACTTCTTTGTGCAAGTAAGCCCCACCCATCCCCCTGTCTGTTGTGTTCAAAGAGTCTCCCTGGTAAATGGGCCTCCCTGCGTGGTTCCTGTTGAAGCTGCAGGTCTCCCTTGAAACTTCTTAGAGACCAGACTCCCTTGCTCCTGCAAACAACATTCTCGTACTGTATGAATGGAGTCCCTCTAGCGGGGTGGCCTACTGACCCAACACCCAGACATGACAGTTCACTGCCATCAATACTGAGAGGTAGGAGCTGGCTTCATGTTGGCACAGTTACATATGAAAGGTTGTTGGGTTTCCTGTCTCCTTTGTTATCCTCTCCAGCCATGCCATGTGTGGGCCTGTTTGAAATACCCCCTGTAGGTATGATAATCGCTGCCACCAGCTGCAGGGCCTAAAAAAAGTTCAGAGTGTTTCCATGGAGCCTTTGTTAGTTAATCAGGCTGACCATGGCAGGGAGAAGGTTGGTCCTCCGCCTTCCTCGGATAACATTGTGCCCTCCTTTGCTGTCACATTGCAACTAAATATGACAGGGACAGACTGTGCCTGTAGGCAGTGTCCAGCCCGGAGTATGCAGGTCTATATTTTTTTGTGGTGTGAGCATAGGGAAATGTGTGTGGATTAGCCCCAAACATTTTCCTGAGGTTGGACTACTATGATTCCATTTAATTAAAAATCTAAAAAAAGTCACGGCGACCACACACCCACCATGTGGATGGTCAAATCCCTCACACCATCTAAACTATCTATACCTCTCTATGCTCTTATAAAGTCCTATAACCTATCCTATCACTTCTATGCTAATGACACACAAACCTTTTTCTCCTCATGTACTGACTCGCCTCATGCAACTGTCTCAAATTGTCTTTCTACTATGCAGCTTTGGACGTCTTTCCACTTTCTCCATCTCAGCACCTCAAAACCGAGCTTCTCATTTACCCCACCATTACTCTATCACCCCCATCCTTCCTCCTTCCCTCTCCTTCCCCCTTTTACCCTCCCCTTCTTTATCTCCACTCGCAATCTGGGCATTCATTTTGATCCATCTCTCTCCTTTTCCCTTCATATCTCACACACTGCCAGCTTCTGTCGATTCTCTTTATTTAACATCCGCATCCTCTTCCATTCAATTATTTCCATGCCAATAAGCTTCTACTCACTTCTCTTGCTGTTTGTCCTATTGATTATTCCTCTGTCCTTCATCTTGGACGCTGTGTTTCACGTCTTACTCCCCTTCGTTCTGTCTCTAATTCATCTGTTCTTCTATGTTCCTTTCTTCTCCGCTCCCCCATTACACCCTATTTGCTATCTAAATCTCTTCTTCCCTTTGATACTCATATACTTGTTCAATTTCTTTCTGTTTTGTTAAAATGCATACATGGTCTTGCCCCTCTCTATCTTTCCTCTTTAATATCCTATCACTCTCCTTCACACACTTTTGGCTCCCAACACCACCTCTTACTCGCTATCCCTAAACCTCCATGTGATTCCTCCTATTTCCACTCTTTCACTCTTCTTCCCCCAAACACTGGAACTCTCCTTGTTTCTCTATTTTTCATGTTCCTCTCTTTACAATTTTCAAACTACCCTTAAAGCTGACCCCTCTGTCCTCTCCAATAACTGACTTTGTCACCGTCTTGTCCTTTCTTGCGGTCTGAATTTGTTGTTTTCTCTGCATCAGATATTATTGTACATTTTATTAATCTGTCCACCACTCCGCCAAAAGCTCTTAATAAATCCAAATAAATACAAAAGTACTTGATGCAATATTGAATTACAGAAACATGAGAAGCGGTAATTCTATGGCAGTTAAGATGTGATTAATGATGTGTTAGAAAGAAAACTATTGAACCTTATAATAAACAAACCAACATTTTGGAAACATCTGGTAATTTCTAACCTATCTGTAGTAAGGAAACAACAACATAAGACCAGCAGAAACCTAAATAGCAAAGGTCGACAAAAATAAGCCCCATATTGCCATGGACGTCATTTCACCAACATGTCTGGTGTAGCAGAAGTGTAATCACACGACCCTTGACCTATGATGGCCCCAAAGGGACATCAAGGGAAGCGATGGAACACGACCTTCACCCCTTGACAACACAGGAAGTGGCATCACATAGCATTGTTCCTCAGTAAACTACGAAAAATTCAGTAACGATATCACTGTAATGTGATAAACATTTCATACAAGCATGTATCACCGTATGTATCGTTAATATCCGTGTGTTTAGGCACATATTACCAAAATTATTGTGAATGCATGCAGGCGTCCAAGGCCAAATGATGATGATGATGTGTTATTATGCAGCACTTACACTTAAGCGGTTTACATAGAAAAAATATACATTCAATATCACCCAACCTGTGTTGGTACTTTTCAAGCTTCAGTGGTTGGCAAAATGCATACCATTGAGAGGGTTCATAACTGTGCATTAAAGAATTCAGAGTAGCACAGAGAAAGCACAGCATCCCGTACACTGGGCATTTGTTACCTCATACATGCAAACAAAAATCCTGAACAGCATGCCAGGGCTTTAGGAAAGATAGACACATTACAACAAAGTATTAATTCTAGCACCATGCATAAAAGCAATGCTTAAAAGCAATCTTTGCATTAATTATATTTTAAATACAAGGTAGGACTTTTACTGTGAAATAGTACTTCAAATACAGCAGGACATTTATATCTATACCCACACACCTCAAAATGTTCCTATGCATTGTGCAGTCCAACCGGCTCTATGGATTTAACACACGTTTTAAATTACCTTAAACGCAAGCTGGCAAGACCCATAGCCTAAACCCACCCACAAAGGTAATATTGTGCTGGAATTCCCGATCCATTGCTCAATTTGACTCTTGGGGTGTTTGGTATGTTGAACAATTGCACAAACAGCAATGAAGTAAACAGTATGCACCAATTCAGCTATGAGGAATGTTGTTGTTTCCCACACATGAATGTTCAGGATCACCCTTATTCATTACTCCACCATGAGGATGCACAGCCAAAGATTCCAAGAACCTTCACCAACTGCCTTTACTCTACTGAGTGTTTTTGTTCAGGCAAAGATTACACATTTCACTTGTAATTTTGACATATTTTAATGGTGTTCCAAACTTCCCAATAATGTATCTCTTAATGGGAAATGTATTACTACTGTAGAGCTGGGCTGTGAGCAGGCTACTCATTCAGATCAGGGAGCGATGTTTAGGAGGTGATTACCTGGCAGCCATCTTGATTCAAGCATGTAAACTCATGCATATTTTCATTAGTATTACCATAGCCGTAATGAGGCCCAACGTTTCAGTGGTACCTGGTACTATTGGGGTTCTATACACTGATTGCCCCTCCCATGAGTATGGACACACCATGAATTCTGGCAACTGCTCATTGGTCTACTGCAGGGAAATCGGCCCACAAACCTAGGTGGAAAAGTGACAAGCCACAGCTGTGTGGCACCTTTTCGCCTCTCTCCCTTTCCCACCATCCATCTAGAAAGCAGGCTGATTTCCGATATGAAAGGTGGTAGTGCGAGAGGTGAATGATGGTTGGCAGAGGGCAGGCCTAGCTCTGTACTGTGTACACCAGCAGGATAACCCACATCTGTACTCTCAAACTGGATCATATCAAGTTTGGTGGTGACATTCCTCTAGCTGAGTCCACAGATAATCGTCTTGATATTAGCGGCAATGACTACCAGAGACTAATTCCCCCTCATATTAAGGACAAATCAGGCCCCTAGTGTTTTCTTCAAGCAAAACATGTTGGCTCTGTAGGAGCACCATGTTTTGCTCTCCTCCAGAATCCTCACTTAGGTGACTGCAGACAAAAAAACCTGTTTGTTACTTGCAAGAACATAAAACTCGCTTTATATCTCAGTTTGCTAAGGAAAGTAACAGCTTTATTTTAATTTACCAAACCTTCCAACAAGTTGGTACTGAAGATTATGTACTAGTAAGGCCTTCTGCTGATCACTCAAGTCCTCCCACGGGAGATCTATGGCAATGGACCGGTTGCGATGAAGTGACGTGCAAGAAAAAAAGTGTTAGGAAGGATGTTAAGTAAGCGCAGGGCAACCAATTGGGAGTGAAATAAACAGTCAGCAGGGATGATGACCGTTTAAAAGAGTTCCCGTATAGTGCTTTATGTGCTGCAAGTTTGTGCTTGCTTGAGATTGAAATGAGAATGTGCTAGAGCTCCTTTTCCTCCAGCTGCATATCCCTGAATGATGACTGTTAGAAAAGATTTCTCTTTACTACATCTCTCCTTCAATCGTTAAGGAACCCTGAAACTTTTTACTTTTATTTTTTATTCTCTCCTGCTCTTTTTGTTGTGCAGTGAAGCCTTAAGCTTCACTACACTGGCCTTTGTTCATATGTTATGTGGAAACTGACATGTCCTTCAGGCTGTCAGTACTGGGAAACATTGTTTCCCTTAGTCGTGTTCCTGTGTTAGTATCGTTGGTTACTTTTTATGACTTCTGGTATTTATTTTTTTGTACAGTGCAGCTTACACTGCATTACAATGGGGTACATTTTTGTGTTGCCCTAGACCAAGGTTGTCCAACATACGGCCCGCAGGCCACAATGCGGGCCTCGAGCCATTTGATGTGGCCCGCAATGCTGAACAGACAAACAAAGGAAATCCAACTTGAACAAGCCGGCATGGGTTGTGATTTCCATTGGCTGAAAAACAGCCAATGGAAATACTGTTGCCATGCAAGGTACGTCATTGAAAAAAAAAAAACTTGCATGGTCAGAGTATTTCCATTGGCTGTTTTTCAGCCAAAGGAAATCACATCCAAAATGTTTATGGGTGGAGTGAAGTTATACCGTGCCAGCGGCACCACCTTCCCACTCTTGTCCCAGCCAGCTGCGTGTGAATCACCATCGGAGCCCAGCATCACGGTGACCAAGGCCTGGTAAGTTTTTCTTTCTTTGTTTTGTTGCAGGCCACAGCCCGGTTTATTTATTTATTTGTCCAATGTTTTTTCAGGTCCAGGGCAGCAGAGGCAGGTACAGGCCCGGGGCATTTTCTTTCTCTGTTAAATGTTTGTCGGGTCCGTGGACCTGAATTCTGGGCACAAGGGGGCATCAGGGGGCACCAGAGGCAGTAACAGGCCACGGCCTGGGTTATTTATTTATTCGTTCAATGTTTGTCGGGTCCGTGGACCCGATTAATTAATTTAATTTGGCAATGTTGGGTCCGGCCAACATTGCAGAAATAAATAAATGAATCGGGCCATGGCGGAGCACTGTTACTGCCACTGGTGCCCCGGGGCACCAGAGGCAGTTACATGCCCGGTGCATTTTTGTTCTCTGTTAAATGTTTGTCGGGTCCGTGGACCCGAATTCTGGGCCATGGCGGAGGACTGTTACTGCCTCTGGTGCCGCCATCCAGGGGGCACCAGATGCAGTTACAGGCCAGGCCTGGTTTATTTATTTATTTGTTCAATGTTTGTCGGGTCCGTGGACCCGATTAATTAATTGAATTCGGCAATGTTGGGTCCGGCCAACATTGCAGAAATAAATAAATGAATCGTGCCGTGGCGTAGCACTGTTAGTGCCTCTGGTGCCCCCTGGAAGGTACCCCCTGGAAGGGGGCACCAGAGGCAGTTACAGGCCCGGTGCATTTTTGTTCTCTGTTAAATGTTTGTCGGGTCTGTGGACCCGAATTCTGGGCCATGGCGGAGGACTGTTACTGCATCTGGTGCCGCCGTCCAGGGGGCACCAGAGGCAGTAACAGGCCAGGCCTGGTTTATTTATTTATATGTTCAATGTTTGTCGGATCCGTGGACCTGATTAATTAATTTATTTCTACAATGTTGGGGTCCTACCAACATTGCAGAAATAAATAAATTAATCAGGTCCACGGACCCGACAAACATTGAACAAATAAACAAATAAACCGGGCCATTTTGGAGCACTGTTACCACCAGAGGCAGTTACAGGCCCGGTGCATTTTTTTCTGTGTTCAATGTTTGTCGAGTCTGTGGATCCGAATTCTGGGCCGTGCAGAGGCAGTTATAGGCCACAGCCTGGTTTATTCATTTATTTGTTCAATGTTTGTTTGCATGTATGAGGTAACGAGTGCTCAGAGTATGGGATGTCCTGTGAGTGCGCTGCTTACCTTATTTTGCCAACCTCTGAATCCTGAAAGTAGATGCATGCAGGCATGACATGCACCCAACTTTGCACCAGACCTGCAGATGAACATAACTGGTCTGCTGTTAAATCTCAGTTAACAGTTTAATGGTATCCACTACAGAATAATTGCTCATTTTACTATATCCAATATGATAGCTCAGTGGGTTGAGCGCTCACTGCTGCGATATGCGTGTGATCTGCATGTTCGAATCCCACCAAGGCCATCTCAGCCATTAATCCTTCTTAGGTCGATAAATGAGTACCAACACAGGTTGGGTCATATTGTATGCATATTTGTTCTAAAAAAAAGAGCTTTAGTGTAAGTGGTATACAATAACATATTATCAGTTGGCCTTGGACATCTGTTTGCATTCACAGTAATTTGACAATATGGATCTATACACACAGATATTAATGATCCATGGGAATCCATTCTTGTATGAAATGTGTCAATGTTTGTCGGGTGCTTGGACCCGAGTAATTTATTTGTGGGCCGTGGCAGAGGATTGTTACTGCCTCTGGTGCCTCCTGGACCAATCACCTATGGTAGCAGACATACAGGCTGCAATGGATCTAGTTGCAGCTCACTAATTGTGCCTCCTCCTCCTCATGAACCCCCATAGTTGGTCAATCTAGTGGTGTCATCAGGAATCAAATTTAGGAGGAGCACAGAGGGGGCCAAGGGCAAAAGTAGGGTACATGGTCAACATAGATACAGAATATTTACTTGGCAACACTGGTCAAAACTGTTATCTGCATAGTGAAGTATCTAATCACCAGTGCCATGGAAGTGGTTCGAAGTGGAATTGATATATACTTTGGGTAAAAAGCATAGTAAAAGAAACTGTGCCTCCCCATTTATATAATTATATAATAGCCTTGCCTTTAATTTGCAGCACTACAAAGCTGGGAGACTCTGGCCACAAGCACGACGTAACAAATAAAACATGTTGTTGTTCTCCTCAACAGGCATAACTTGTTGGCCCCCTCCAACTGTTTTTGTGTTTTCAAGGATAGTTGGACCAAGGATTTCTTTGTGTTTGAACAAAAGGGGAACATCCTGTGTCTGATTTGGCAGGGAAAAGTAGATGTCTGCAATTAATACAATGTTAAGCAGCATTATACTACAAAACATGCCACTGAATTTGACAACCTGATTGACCAGATTAGGATTGATCAGGTGAACTCTCTGAAGCAGACCCTGATCGGTCAACAATCGTTCTTTAAAGCTGGCAGACAGAACTCTGAGGCAGCAACCAAGGTAAGTTACTGGATATCCGAGGCCATAGCGAGGAGAGGGAAACCATTGTCCGATGGAGAATTTGTCAAAGATTGCTTGGGAATATTGACATCTGTGGCATTCCCTGACAAACAAGCAATGGTGGAGGAAATCAGTCTCTCACATCAGACAATTGCTAGACGAGTAGATGACCTATCATCAAACATTGCAGACACACTGACGAAAACATTGGGTGTCTGTAAGTTTTACAGCTTGGGGTGGATGAAAGCACCACAGATGTGAGTGATACTGCCCAACTGGCGATCTTTGTACGAGGAGTGACCAAAGAATTCCAAATTGTTGAGGAGCTTCTTGACCTACGTTCAAGGCAAAACAACAGGACAAGACATTTTCATTGAAGTGAAACGTGTCTTGTTGAATTTCAATCTGCCAGCGGACAAACTCTGTGGTCTGACAACTGATGGGGCCCCTGCTATGATCGGCAAACACAATGGATTTGTCAGTTTAATGGCAAAGTCAGTTCTCCAGAATGTCATCACGCATCACTGCATCATTCACCAGGAACAACTGTGCGCAAAGGCCTTGGAGATGACACATGTGATGGAAAAGGTTGTTTCTACAGTGAATTTCATAAGGTCAAAAGGGCTTCACCATAGACAGTTCCAAGCATTTCTTGCGGAGATGGGAACAGACCATGATGATGTTGTCTACTTTTGCCAAGTTTGTTGGCTTAGTAGGGCAGCCACACTATCCAGATTCTGTTCACTGCTCAATGAAATTAAAACATTCATGACGAACAAAGGGAAAGATGTCAGCTTCTTGGATGTTGATAGCTGGTTGAATAACTTTCCATTCCTTGTCGACATAACAAAATATCTTTCGGAACTGAATATAAAACTGCAAGGGAAGGATCAGTTTGGGAACAGGCTGTATGAGCACATCCGATCCTTTTTCAGAAGCTGGAATTGTTTCAGAAACAGCTGAATGAAAAAAATACTACTGATTTCACAATACTGATGACTAGATCTGCTCACAGCATCAACCATGACAAGTATTCTGCACTGATTTGGAATCTTTTGAATGAATTTAAAAAAACGATTTTCAGATTTCAGGGAGCACAGTGATGAGTTGAAGATGTATGCCGATCCATTTGGTACTAATGTCACCAATGCTCCTGACATGTTTCAAATGGAATTAATTGACATGCAAAGTAATGGTGATCTGAAGAGAGCCTTTTCCGAACATACCCTGCATACATTTTATAGTAAAAACATTACATGGGACTCTTTCCCAAATCTGTCTAATCAAGCACTTCAGTTCATTGCACTATTTGACAGCACATACTGCTGTGAACAGCTTTTCTCAAGATTGAAGAGCATAAAAACAAAATCAAGATCACTTTTGACGGATGGACACCTATCTGGAATACTCTGCATTGCCACATCAAGTGTGCCAGCAGATAATGACAATTTGTGTAAGCAAACAATGCCAAGTGTCACACTGAAAACAGGTTCAGTGTTAGTAGAATTATTGGACTTCTTCGTAACTGTGCTGAATGCTTTACAAGTTGCAGCTTTACAAGTTACTAATCATGCAATAAAAAAAGTCCTCCATACTTTTAGATTGGGCTCGCATTGCGTTTCTTCAATTGGGTTCACCTTTGGGTGATCAATTTTCCACATTTTATCTTTTGAATAGGATTATGCTTCTTTCATTACCACAGAAGTAATGAATGTGTATTACAGAGATAAGCTGCCATGTGTATTGGGCACACTGCACAGGCAGCATCAATCATTAACAAAGAAGTAATGATTGTGTATTACAGAGATACGCTGGCATATGTATTGGGCACACTGCACATGCTCAGGCAGCATCAATCATGCTTTGTACAGGACAATGCTGACCTAAATTGGGAACAACCAGCATAGACATGTTGCTACAGAGGCATATTCTGGGCACAACCAGCATGCCAATGTGTTACATCACTGACAGTGCTGTTTTACACTGTGGACACATTGATCTTTAAAATGTCTTGTGTTCTCTAACGTTCTTGTCTGCTGTTGGTGACATGGAATGTACATGTTCCCCTTTAGAACTCATTGTAAACATATGGCTTTTTGGCCACTTTTCCTGCTGTAAAATGCACCATTTCAGCCCCATATTTTGAGAAAAAATCTTGGGGTGCCCCCCGAAATCATCCCTTGATTGTTATAGCTCCCTCGCTACGCTCGGTCGCCCCCACTATTTCAGAAAAATATCAACACAATCAACACATACACACTGGAAGAAATCACAAGAAACTAACCTTTGATCACTGTCTCTGACACCAAAAACTATCTTTTGGACTGCATGGCTATCACTGCCTGTGATGCTATTGTGTCAATGGTCACACACCATCGATTTAGAATATACTGCATTGGGTGAGGGTGTTGACTTTTGGCTCACTGGCCCACCGGCCCACCGGGTGACAAAAAGTTAATGCTTCTCCCCACATTCGAAAAGGTTGGACAAGCCTGCCCTAGACTAAAACTGAAAGCATTTTTGATTACTCTATTTGTTCTAAAAGCATAAGCTGTTGGCAGCAGTGATTTTTCCCCAGTTTTTGGGACTTTTCGTTTTAGCTTTACCACGTTTACCATGTTTGGCTACTAACTGTGGCTACTGGTCAAACATGGCCTTGCCACAAGATTTTTCGCTTGTCCCTTTGCCATCTTGTTCTTTAGCCTTCTTCCTGGCCTGTGAGGCTGTAAAATCCTTATTAGGACTTCCAGTCCCTGGGAAAGTAGAGGCTTTGGCGAGCACTGCAGGGCTGTGTGTGTTTGCTGGCTGGATGTGGGCTGGGACTGTTTGGTCCCAATCCACAAACTGGTTTTGGTGTGTTTGAGTGGTATGCATGAATGTTTCCGCCAGTCATCCTGATTGGACCACTGCTGGGGTGTGTGTGGGCTAGTCCTGCCATTGGCTAGTGAGGGCAGCAGCTCTTACCTGGCATTTAGGATAAGAAGAGGACCTTTGCAAACATTCTTCAGAGATCCTGGAAAAACCTGAAGGAGCCAAATCTTTTATCCAGCTGTGAGACCTGCGGAGAAACCGGAGACCCGTCGGAAGGAGGCCTGCCTACCAACTTCTGCTTCTGTCCTGCGGAGCTCTGTCTTGCTGAAGATCTTTGGAATTCTTACAAAGGAGCTGAGACCCTGGGAGTAGAGGGAAAATCCGTTCTTGACATCTGCTCGATACTCTGCAAAGGAGAGCCTTCATAAGTATCCCGGGACCGCCCTGTGGCAGACCTGCACCGCATTTGAGCTACTGTGCTGCCAACGTTACAGTTCCAAGTTTCAACCTAGATCCTCAGCTTACCCTACAAGCCTCGCCTCTGAGAAAATTCCAGAGCACCTGAGATAAGAGAGAATGTCTGACCGCAGCAGTTGAGTCCCTTTGCATCACTGTGCTGAAGTGACCACCATTCAGTATCGCTTACCTGACCCGATTCCATTCCTGAGAGCGGTTCTGCATCAAGTGTTGCTTCATTCTTCATTCAAAAGTCCTTGCAGCAGTGAATGATACCAACCAGAGATCGGCTAGAACCTACAACCCTTGTGAATCAAGGACTGCGACTTTCACCCCAGCGAATCATGGACTAGGACTTTTGGTGGGACGAGCAACCTCGGACCCTCTTCCTTTGTCCTGCCAAGTCTGTGGAAGAATCAGAGTAAGGGGGTAAGTTACAGCGATTGATACCTACCCCTATATTCCCATTAGAAGTCAATGGGCTAATAATAAACTTTATTAACAATATTGCTAATTAACTAATTAACAATATTGACTTTGCCATTGCTTGTTTGCGCACAACTTCTGAAAGTTGGGGCTAATCCTGTTAGCTAGTTTAACTTTGACAATTAGAACCAGTCACCAGACCCCAAAAACCCTATGTGCATTATTTCCTGCTTCAAAGATTCTGTGGAACCCTACCTGAACTATTGGGCAAAAGGCCCCAGACAACTTAGGGCTGAACAATTCAAGTAAGGAATCATTGGGCCTCATTCCGAGTACGGCGCTAACCAATGGCGCTATTAACGCCTTGGTTGACGCCGTACCCAGACCGGCAGCGCCTTGGTGGATGGCGGAATTACCGCCCCATTCCAAGGTTGGCGGGGCGGTAATTCCCCATTCACCAAGGCTCTTCCCCATTCCCAAATGAGCCTCCATAGGGCTCAATGGGAATGGGGAAGATGCAAATAACGGTGACCGTTCATTACGGTCACCGTTATTGGCTTGGAGGCCCCTTTGCGCCCTCGACTTTAACACCTGCTCAAAGCAGGCGTTAAGGGCGAGGGCGCAAAGGGAACTCGGAGTATGGCGGTAAGGGATCACCGCTACCGGTCTCGTTACCGGTGGCCGCTATCCCTTACCGCCATACTCGGAATGAGGCCCATTCTCTGTGGACCATAAGTGCATCATATAATCTCACCTTTCCTTTGCAGGAGTTTGTGTTGATTATTAGGCCCTTCAATACGTGAATGTATATGTGTATCTAGGTTTGCTAGTGTTGTGGATAACCCTATTTGCCACTAGTCATTTTCTATAGTGTGTTTTGGCCAATAAATAGTCATTGTTTTTTTATACATCCTGTCTAAGTGTAATCTGTGATTCCCATTGTGTGAACTCATTGTGGACCCTTTACAAGCTCACCAACTCTGAAGAACTTAGCCTAGACTGCCTGTCACTGCTACCTGAACTGGTTTTCTACAGCTCCCCAGAGTTGTCCCTGTCACAATATAGGTTGACCTTCTATACATCTGTCCACCAGGCGTATAGAAAATCAGTCCTAACAAATTGTTGTACAGCGGTGGGATGACCCTCTGAATATAACATCTGGGTGTTTTGTGAAAAGGATCTGTACTGGGTTCCACAGTGTAGAGCACTGGTGGTGTGTCCAGATAATGCTTAAACAGAACACTATAATGTTTGATTGCCTTGTAGTAACAGTCAACTACTGTAATAGATATCAGGGAAGCAATGACTTTCACCATGTTAAGTTCCTCCAAAGTGGATCACTTGAAAAAGTTATGTATTGACAGGGGCTTCACAGACTCTGGCACTAAAGCAGAGTTAATTGCAAAATGTCTTGAATTTGAAACGAATAAGGTTGTGCCTATCCTAACAAATTTTCCTAATACCGTAGCTGATGTTGGACCCAGCACCAGTAATGGAATCGTTGACACTGCAGTGGCTAGTGTTGAGGAGGAAGAAGTGCAGTGCATCTCTGTAGTTGTGTGTGTAACCACCTCATAAGCTGAGGCATTTTTTTTATTTGAAAAATAAAATACTCAGGCTTCAGGAAGAAGAGCTTGAGTTTAATGTGGCCAGATTAGAATTTGACAGAGTTGAAAGACAGAAGCGCAGGGATCATCAGTTGGAGATTGCCAAGTTTCAGGTGTCACAGGGTTCTTCCAGAGGATCTGGAGATGGCTCTGGGCTCTCTTCACATCCTAGATTTACAAAAGATCTTGTAAGTATGTATGAAGATAAGAATGATATAATTGATTAGTGTGCAACTTTTTTGAGTATGCATATGAGGTACAAGAAGTAAGTGATGCTGATAGAATTGCATGGTTGATCATCAGACTGCCCCATTCTGGCTGCAGTGTCATTATGGAAATGTCCATGCCTGATAGATTAGACTTTGTAAAACTTAAGAAAGCTCTTATCCTCAAGTTTGGGAAGACTCCTGCCCAATACTTGAGGAGTTTTACACAGTATAAACAAAAGAATGTATGCCATATGTGACCTGTGTTGCAGATTCCTTGATAAACGTGTATGGCTGGGTAGAGGGCTATCAATTAACCACCTTTGAGGGTATGATCAATTTGAGCATGCTTGAACATATTTTTTGCCTCTTGTTCCCCAGAGCTTAATCAACATTTGGCTGACTCAAAGGAGTTAAATCCAAAGAGGCTAGCCATTGCTGCTGACTTGTGGGTGTCACGTAGAGTGTTCCATATGGACAAGCCTGCTTCAGTTAAGCAGGATGAGGGAAAGAAGCAGAAAGAGAAAGAGGGTGGGGGTGCTGATAAACCCATGTCCAAGAAGATCCACATAGTGTTTATGAAGGGGAAATCATCAGATTCGGATCACGGTAGTAGGACTAACCCTCTCAAGCATGTGCATGGTTTCTATAAGCCTCCCTATGTGTTAAGTTCCAGTGGGACGTGTTACACTTGTGGAGTAAGTGACCACAGGAAGGGGGACCCCAAATGGAAGGGTATGATCCTGGGGATCCTCTCTGCAAGTCTGGCCTTCTCATTATGAGGAAGACAAGATGCCAGGGGTGTCCTTCCCTTTAGACTGCTTCCCCACAGGGGAAGAATCGGAAGTAAGTCTAGATTCTATGGAAATTAGTAGTGCTGGTGCATTGGCACCCATCCCAGTCCTGTTGCATAGTCATAATTCCTCTGAAGATAGTGTTCAGGTAGCAGGTGTAAGTACCTCTACTGTTAAGAAAACTGGGCTCAGTCCTACTAATGTAGCTTCCTTCATGGCAAACCCAAAGGTTCTTGCCAGAGTTCCTGTGGGGGATACTCAGTTGGCTGGTAGGCCCTCTCTCAATGTTCGAGTAGCACCTGTCATTCAAGCTGTGAATAGAGAAATGGTCAGGGCATTTGTCCATATGTGGGGAGTGGTTCTAGAAGAGTACTAGGTGAGTTTACGCTCCAAGACCTAGGTCCTGACAGACACTTGCCAAACCCTTCAAGCACTGGGTCTCAGAATCAGGCTGTTTTAGCCAAGACTAAGAGAACGCCTAGGCCTAAGAGGAAACCCATGGCCAGAGGAGTAAGAAACAGAAACAGAGACAGAGGGAAGGAGAGCGTTCCCCTTTCCTTACCTACAACATCTGTTGAGGTAGTTCGAAGAGTCCCTATTCCAATTCTCGAAGAAGGACCCCAGAAAACCTTGAATCTAATGGGCCTCCTCAGTTGCCTAGTATACAGGAAGAGGAGAGTCTGAGGAGAGAGAGGAGTATGGGCCAACAGAAAAAGAAACCATCATGGTTAGGCCTATGGAGAAAGGACTGCTTCTAATGGGAGGATTGTCCTCCAGTGAAGCAAAGGATTCAAAAGGAAGGTGGGTTACTGCAAGGCAAACCCAAAGAGCCTACCAGAGAAAACCTTGAGAGGTTGGAGGTTACTCAGGTTGGGAGGCCTTTCCTCCTACACTTGGTGTGTGACATTCCCGTGGTGATACATCCTAGTGTCACCATATCACCAGTGTGGTCTGACCCACATTCTTGCTGGCCCACGATGGCGGTCCCAGAAGAAAACCACTGTAGGAATCTCACTCCCTGTCACCAGGTTGACAGACGTGAGAAAGGAATTCAATTACTCCTGAGTTCACGTTTAGGAGAAAACTCAGTGCTACCAGAGGCAAAGCCTAATATGATTATCCCTTTGACTCTGAAGACCTCAGGCAATAGGTTGAATTTAGTCATTGTTGATCACAATCCCATATGCCCTTGTGTCACCCCACAGTGAATGACTGGCAAGTCAGACATTGACACCCTAATGTATGACAGTCCCAGAGGTAGCTCCTCTGTTGTAGTCAGTGGTGGTCAGAACCAGTGGAAGGATGGTGAAGGGACCTGTCAGGTGTCATTGAGCTGTCATCCAAAGGAGGATGGCCTGAGAGAGAGAGTTGTAAATTTTCTCCTAAGTTTGATTGGAGCCTTAAATTAGCCCCAGAGAAGCAGGTGGAACCTTCTCCTGTTGAACTTAATCTGTAAATCCCAGGAAACTTGTCAGCGGTCTGGGCATTGCCATGTTTCACAGCTTGGTAAGGTAAGCTATTCCAAAGGCTTTGGTGGACCTGGACAGTTTCCTAGGAATGGTGTGGAGGATTTTATCTTGAGAGATAGAATTGGAGCCGTGCTTATGACTATAGAGTGGGAGCCAGATACATCTGTGTGCCTCCCTGCTCTGTGCCAAAAGTAGCCCTCCTAATGGCTTCACTGAGGGTGACCCGGTGTCTTCTCACCTGACCCCACATCAGCAGGGTGAGCTGGCGATTTTACTGAGGCAACCTCCCACCGTTGTTGTCACTGACACCGCTTATCACAGATTGGTGTAAGCCAGACTCTATTCTGGGAGTGAGGGAACCCACCAATTATGGGCATTGTGGTGACTCAGAACGAAGTAGAAGTTCTGGCAGTTGGTGTGAGATCCACCCTGTGTTGGAACAAGGAGTATTTGAGCCCACTAGACATCAAGAGTCCAGTTCTGAGAATCTGAAGGGACCTACCGGTAAAGCCATGTTTGGATTCTGCATCGACACTAGAGCTCTGTATTCTGTCCCAATGACAGAGACACACTCTTCACTTGCTCTCATGATTTCAACTGAAAGGTATGGCAACATATCCCTTGAAGTCTATGCTGACGAGGATACAGCAGTTTCAGCCTTTTCAGATCCTTACTTCAATGTATAGACTTCTGGATTGGTGGCTGCAACTGACACCTGTCAAATGAGCTTAGCCCCTGTTCTGAATGTGAAAATGGGTCTCAGCAATCCATGCCTGGATGACATGGCAAATTCAACCCATACACATGAAGGAACTGGGTATTACTCAAGAGACTGAGTGTCAAGACCTTCATCAGGCCAACTTGCTCAGGGAGACAAGCACGTGTCAAACTAAACAGGAGCCATTGGCCTTCATCAAGCATGAAGTTGATGTATGTGGGGACAAGATGCAACCTCTTGTCAGTGAAGTACTTCATGTACAGAACTGGGCAACCCCCACTACCAAAGCCCAAGTGAGGACTGTTCCGGGCCTCAGTGGGAAACACAGGAACAAAGTGGCAGCCTATAGTCATATAGCTGTCCCTCTGACTGTCCTCACTACTTCAAGGGGACCTAAGGAGTTCTTATGGACCTAGGGGTGTGTGAAGGCCTTCACTGTCCTGAAGGAATCCTTAGGTCAGGCTGCTGGGATAAGGGCACCTGATTGGGAGAAACCGTTCATAGTGCATAGTTTCAATGTGCCCGAGTCATATGCAGGAATGTTCTAGCCAGTGTTCATGATTGGACCACTGCTGGGGTGTGTGTGTGGACTGGTCTGTCATTGGCTAATGAGGGCAGAAGCTCTTACCTTGCTTTTGGGATAAGAAGAGGACCCCTGCACCCATGCCTCAGAGATCCTGGGGAAACCTGAAGGCGCCAAGACTTCCATCCAGTTCTGTGACCTACGAAGAAACTGGAGACCCGTCAAAAGGAGGCCTGGCTATAAACTTCTGCTTCTGTCCTGGACGAGCTGCAACCCTGGAGCGGAGTGGAGGGAGCATCCATTCCTGGTGTCTGCTCGGTACCCTGTACATGAGAGCCTTCAGATGTTTCCCGGGACTGTCCTGTGTCTGATCAGCTCTGAGTTCGGGCTACTGTGCTGCCAACATCACTGTTCCGTGTTTCAACCTAGCACTTTAGGGATCCTCAGCTGGTCCTATGAAACTCACCTCTGTAAAATGTTGGCATCCTAGCATCAAGGGGAGCCGAGATAGAATGGAAAGACTGACGGCTGCAGTTGAGTCCCTTTGTGTCGCCATGCTGCAGTGACCACCATCTGAAATCACTTACCTGACCTGAGTCCAGTTCTAAGAGGGGTCCTGCATCAAGTTTCTTCATTCGAGAGTCCTTGCAACAGTGAAAGACACAAACCAGAGATCAACTAGAACCTGCAACCCTTGTGAATCAAGGACTGCGACTTTTGGCAGAAAAAACAAACTCTGGCCCTCGTCCTTTGTCCTGCGAAGTCTGGGGAAGAATCAGAGTTTGGGGGTAAGTTACAGTTATTCTTACCTACCCCTATACTCCCATTATAAGTCAATGCACGTATAATAAATGTTATTATAACAATGTTGGATTTTTTCATTGCTTGCTTGTGCAAGACTTCTGTTAGCTAGTTTAACTCGTACTCTGACAATTAGAACCCTTCACTGGACCCCAAAGATCCTACCTGCATTTTTTCCTTCTTCAAAGTTTCTGTGTAACTTTACCTGAACTATTGGGCAAAAGGCCCCAGACAAATTAGGGCTGGTCAATTTAATTTACCAAGCATTCTCTGTGGACCTATAAGTACATAATATAATCTTACATTTCCTTTGCAGGAGTTTTCTTACGTGAATGTATATATGTATCTATTTTTACTAGTGTTGTGTGATAACCCTACTTGCCAGTTCTATAGTGTGTCTTGGGCAATTGTAATGCTTATGCGTGAAAAAAATATGGCGCCGATGTACGGACATCTTGGATATTCACTTTCCATCATTATAATAACAGCTATGTTTTTTGGAGGATTTGCAAGCTCAGCAGAGTAGACAGGCAGCTTGGGAAGGCAAAGCAAGGTCACGTAAATATTGTTGCCGAATGGACTTACTGTGAAGAATAGTTATGTTATTGTCCAATGAAGGACAAACTGAAAAGGGAGTCCGAGCACAATGCAGGTTCATTTATAAGGGGTCATGGGAATGAATGCAAGCAGAGGAGAGCTGGGTGTTTCGAAGGGCTGTGGACCGGTAAATCAAAGGTGTTCCCCATGCTGGCCAGGTAAAAGCAAAACATTATGGCACTTTGAGCAGGGTTCTTGTGCAGATTTTGATGCCAAGGAACTTTGCTAAAGCTACATTTTAAATTTTAAGAAAAAAAGACACAGAAAGAGTATTTTGGACTCGTAACAACAACAAATAATTTTTCTTAGGGGAAGTGAAATATCCATTTAATACCATGAGTTCCCTATTCAGGAAAAAGGGAAGTTCCACAGGCGGAAACTGCCCCAAGGTAACTATTCCAGGGTGGACTAAAAGCCCATGCGATAAGGTTGCACAAACATGGGCATGTAATGCGGGGTTGAGTGAGACCTGTGATATTAGCATAGGAGAGGCCAGTCCAGAGGAAGTGAAAAAATGCCTATTACAAGTGCTGGTGGAAAAAGGGAAAGAGTGCTGAGTTCTGGGAAGAAGGGGTTGGTGTCTCTGGCATGCTTCTCAAAAAAAGCATCAGCAGAATATAGTGCTGCAAGCGGAAGTAGATAGATTGGAAAAATAGGTGACGGCTCAAAAGCAGATTACGCTAATTCAGCAACCTCAAATTAAATTGTATCATGATAACACAGAGAAATAACAGGCAGTTGCTGAGCGAGCAGCCGTTAGAGTTGCCTGTTATAAATATCGGAAAATACGAGGGAGGGTCAACTCTCGTAAGGTAGCGACTGTAATTGCTTCCACAGCGGTGGATTGGGACCCAGATCAGTAGGATTAAGATGTATTCGACAGTACTAGTTCAGAATGTAGTTCAGAGCCAGAGGTGAAGCCGGAACCTGGCCACAAAGAGCTAAACTTCCAAGCCTGTAGTACGTAGAAGGATGAGTCATCATCCTCTGAATCCTAGAGGAGGAGTGGTGGATATGACCGCAATCGAAGATTACTCACAACAAGAGATTGGGGAGATCATTAATAGATTGAAACCGAGGGCCGGCAAATCTTTGTTAGCCTGGATGGTTATATTATTAGGGGGAGGGGCAGCGGGTCTCCTGGTAGATGCTACAGATTCTGACAGGTTTTTACCCCTGACACAGGAAGTCCTGATACAAGAGACACTATGTGCAGGCCCTCCTCATGATGCCAACGGAGATGGGATGTAAATGTCTCTATTGCAATCAGCAGCCCAGGGGTGTAACCACAAATATCCGATTATGTCAGATTGGTCGACAGAAGAGAAAAAATGGTACACATTGAAAGAGGCCATTCAGAGGTTAAGGGAAGATGCTATGAAAAAAGCAATTCATGTAGAACCTCCCGAACACATGGGGGTAAATATATCGGTATCTGCCTGAAATAATCTTATTCAAACGGCCCCTCCAACATATAAAAATGTTATGATGACTCTGTTAGTGGGAATGACGGGCAAAGTAACAGATGAGGTGGTGGATGCTATTGGGCAATTGGCAGACCAAGGTGAATGGGAAAAACTTGAGGAACGGACAAAGGAGCGAGAGGGGAAAGGGGAGTGAAAGGCAGACTCCTGGCAAATGGCTGAGACTCTTGCGTATCCAGAAAAGACATGTTTTTACCCCGTTAGAAAGACGGAGTACCACGGGGGGGATATTGATGGGATTAAAACGCCAGAAATCTATCAATTGTATAAAAAAGGGGTTTGGATGGGAAAAAAACATTACAAACAAATTAAACAAGAGGAAATACTTAAACCAAAAAGGGAGGAGGATCCATTTGGACCACCCCCAGATAAGGGAGATGAGGAGAGTGCTGCTGAATCCAAAGCTTCTCAACCGACTTACACCGATTTAAGGAAGATGGTGAGTGCAATGCTGGAAAGAGAATCCAAATACCTGCACTCCAATTACAAATAGTATAAGGGTCAAACTACGGTAACAACAGCCCGTATTAAGGTGGACAGATGACCTCATGTACAAGTGAAATTATTTTGGCAAGCGGGAAACATTCAAGAGTTTGAGCCTTAATTGATAACGGGGCAGAGGCCTCCTTGATACACGGGAATCACTCCAGATTCAAAGGAAGGTATTTTATGATTACAGGATTGGGGGGAAAGGAGAACCCTGCAGTCCAAACCAAGGTTGATATGAAAATTGGTAATTTGCAAAACAACACTTATCAAGTATTGATTGTTCCCCTTCCCGAATACAGTATTGGATTTGATATTCTAGATGGGATAAATCCATAGGATTTATTAGAAAAATTCCACCAATTTGGGGTAAGTGCTTTTACTTGTACACCCATAATAGTTGGACAGTTAAATATGCCCCTATGCAAGTCCCAATAGTTTTTAAAACAGTGTCTATGAAACCATACTGAATTCCCGTAGGACAAAAAGAAATCTCTGAAACAATGAAAGGTTATGTGGAAGCTGGTGTGTTATGTCCTGTAACCACGGCTACAGGATGACAGTGGATTATCGCAAATTAAACAAATATACCCTTCCATTAGTACCGGCAGTACTGGACTCAGTGACTTTGGTGGAAAATATACAGACATCTGACGGCACGTGGTATGCAGTGTTAGATTTGCAAATGTTTTCTTCACTGTACCAATTGCAAATGAATGACAAGAACAGTTTGCATTTTCCTGGAATGGGAGTCTGTATAAGTTTAAACATCTACAAATGGGCTACATGCATAGTCCACCGATCTCTCACCGGCTGGTGGCAGAGCATTTAGGTAAAATTCCCTGTAAACCAGATGTACAAATTGTGCATTACATTGATGATATTTTGATTCAAGTCAAAGATGCAAATAGTGTAAGAGTACACTTGAAACTGATCATAGATGGCCTACGTAAGGAGGGGTTTGAAATGAATGGCACCAAATCACAAGGTCCGGCAGAGACAATGATTTTTCTAGGAATGCAATGCCAAAATGGACACGATGAAATGGTGCCAAAAGCCAGGCAAAGGATATTTGAGTTTACAACTCAGAGAACGAAAAAACAGACTCAACAGTTCATTGGACTGATTGGATTCTGGAGACAACAAATCCCATACTTGGGACAGATTTTGGCACCCCTTTACAAAGTGACATGTACAAAATGCAATGTTTAATGGGGTGAGGAGCAAGAAAAGGCATTCCAACTGGCCAAGGATGCCATCTAAAAAGTGCTCGATTTATGGCCATAAAGAGATGCAGAGGCAGAGTTGAATGTATCTGTACAAGATGCATATGCCAATTGGTATGGCAGAAACGGGATGGAAAATGTGGATTTTGGAGTAGAAAGTTGACTGATGCTGGTGACAGATATACTCTCTTTGAGAAACAACTGTTAGCATGCTATTGTGCACTGATAGATACCAAACAAATGACGTAGGTCATGATGTATTGATCTGATCTGAAATACCAATTATGCAATGGGTATTAAGTGTCCCTTAAATGGAAATAGTACATTCAAGACTGTGCTAAAATGGGGAAGGATGGTGTGGTTGCCTACTTGGCAAAAGAATTGGGGGAAAATCCACATAAAAGAAGTGTGGGGAAAATAATTGTGGCAGAACATTGCCGAAATGCTAACGCATACCACCATAACTGTATATCATGTGGATACACATTGTGCAACCAACTCATTGGAACAATGGTTCAATTCTGTTGCAGATGAACATGCAAAATGTGCAAGCATGGGCATGCGAGATGAGGAGGATGATTTGGAAGGGATTGCAAAATGGGCCAACCAGAAGAATGGACATCTCGGAGAGAAGGCTACTATCATGTGGGCGCAAGATAGGGGAATTAGTATTCCTTTACAACTTGTGAAAACAATTATCCTACAATATCCTATGTGTCAACACCAAAAACAGAGAGCTATTCCACCCATAATTAATTCAGGGCACATTGAAGAGAGGGAAATTACCTGGACAAATTTGGCAAATTGATTATATTGGTCCCATGCCTATTAGTAGGGGAGGTCAATATGCATGCACCATCGTAGATACGTATTCTGGTTACTTGATAGTACTGCGATGTAAAAGAGCAACTCAAGTTAACACCATTAAATTGCTGGACCAAGTAGGCATGTACTATGGGGTTGCATTACAAATTCAAAGCGATAATGGATCCCATTTTAAAGGAACGGTGGTGCTAGATTACTGTCAGGAAAAAGGAATTGAATGGATTTCTCTCATCCGCTACCACCCGGAAGCAACAGGCTTGATTAAGAGAATGAATGGGTTATTGAAAGCACAATTACGTAGAACAGGTGAGGGTACTTTGAAGGGATGGTGAGAACGTGTGCAAGAAGCTGTGCAAATTTTGAATAACCGTTCGATTGTGAATAGAGAAACTCCATTAAAATGCATGTTTACGCCAGCCTTTCAAATAAGACCAAACAGAAACTCTGTTTTACTGGGAAATGGTGGAGCATTTGGATGTTCATAATCTATTTTCTGTGTAGGAGTACTGTAAATTCTGTGTGGAAACATCCCACAGATGGAAAAACAAGACTCGTATTCTCACACATGACGTTGCTCCTGTGGAGGTACGTTACCAAATGACTTGCAATCCCTCCCATATTGGAAAATGTCAACAGATGAGTCTGAAAATGGGGGAGGAGAAATCTGATTTTGAGAAGAGCTTGTGTGCAAGAATCCTGACTGGGTGTATGGATGTATCAAATAATGGGCAATGTAATTTTACTGTTTCAGCTGCTAGTCATCTGAACCATGTAAAATTTCCGCCAGGCTGGTATTTGTCTTGTGGTAACGTTACTTACTCATATATTCCTGCTAACATTTCAGGTGGCCCATGTGCCTTGACTCATCTGGGTTTAATGATGTTTCTGTTGCAACCAGCGGTTAGGTGATCTATACTTGCTTCCTCCTATACTGCCCTTTCGCCAGACTGTAATTCGGAAGTGCATTTGCTTTCTGAGGCTGAAGTGTTAGCATTACCTATTTCTATAATTGTGATTTGTGGTTTAGCAGCTTGGAGTTATAAAACTATGATTAAGCTAGCATGCCCTGTAGTAAAGGGTCTTAATGAAACTTCACAGGCTTTGACTGAGCTGTTATTAGATAATAAACATTTTCAGAAAGTGAAAACAGAATGGCAAAAGATTACTTATTCTTGAACCATAATCTGGGTTGTGAAGCAACGGAAGGCATGTGTTTTTTTGATGTAGGAGACCATTCTCGGTCCATCGAAAAGCATATCAAAACATTGCAAGAATTGGCGGCCCGAGTCACACAAAATAAGGCTGGAAGTTAGTGGGAGGAATTGTTTGCATGGGTCCCGGAAGCCCTGCAGGTGGCACTTGCCTGGATTTTTGGTGCCTCTATCCTAGTGGCAGGTCTTTGTTGCTGCACTTCCTGCATTCGACAGTTGTGGAGCATGATTAAACAGTTATGGGTGCCTCCTGATCTTCCTCCTGCAAATTATGTAAAGTGATGGTCCAAGGGGTGGAGTTTAATGCTCATGCATGAAAACAATATGGTGCCGGGGAGCGGCCATCTTGGAAATTCCCTTTCCATCATTATAATAACTCCTATGTTTTTCGGAGGCTTTGCGAGCTCAGCAGAGTAGACATGCAGCTTGGTGGCGAAGGCAAAGCAAGGTAACGTAAATATTGTTGCTGAATGGACTTACTGTGGAGAATAGTTATGGTATTGTCTGTTGAAGGTCGAACTGAATAGGGAGTCAGAGCGCACTGCAGGTGCAGTGATAAGGGGTCCTGGGAATGAATGCAAGGAGAGGAGAGCTGGCTTTTATAACTTCTGGCTGGTTCTTTCCACTCTTTGCCACTTTTACTTGTGACCTGCTCTTCAGCCGAGGGCAGCCATAACTGAAAGAGGCGGGGAAAAGCCCCCCATAAAGGGAAGAGGCTTGTAAGCCAAAAGAGCAGTCAGAACTTGGATCCCCGGGTGATGTAGTCTTCCTGGTTGGGAGGACACTCCGTTCCAGATCCCGTTATTGCTCATGATCTCTTTGCCTACCTGCTCTGGGACTAAGCAGTGCCGTGGTGGCCAAGATGAAAGTGTTTTCTGCAGCAGCATTGATGGTGAAGATGTTTCATTTTTATGTTCTTGTATAACCAATTGTATTTCTATTAGGTGTTTCTATATGTATATACCTATATATATTCAGTGAAAAAATGTTGTTAAAGGGACGTTATGGTTCCAAGTAAAACCAAAAAAACCCTTGAAATTTGCCAGTTATGGTAAGTTAAGCAACCATAACTCGTACTATCACCATGCACTGCTAAGACTTACACCTTGGCTAATCCTCAAAATACACTCCCACTTCATGCTCGGAAACCCCGGATGTGGCATGTCCTGTCTGCGATCAGCCTCACTGTCCACGGAGCGTGTAACTAACACTGGGGCAGCCCTTCTACTCTTTCCACTGCACTCTCTGCACCACTTCCTCATTGGCTACTGTTAAGCAGTCACACAATCATCCACCAATCACATCCAAGAACTCTACATCTAACTCTGTCATCACATATCAGCACTTTAGATGTACTATTGATCACTCTGAGTACAATTTGGCTGTGACTGCAATGCACCTACAGCAACAATTACTATAAAACTACCCACGATTTCTACTGGCAGATTCATGCACATCCACATGCATGAACACAGACTACAGGTATGAATATTTTCTACACAGTACATGTGCACCTCTTCTAGTAATACAATTCATCCTGGGAGCATAGCTCAGCGGAAACGTGTGCACCTTGAAAGCAAAATGACACAAAGCAAAACAGATTAGATCCCCAGGTCCGTGCTTAGAAACCTCTTGGTGTTTAAGCGCATTATAAATAGGCAACTAAGACAAAATAATTACTCAACTAAAAAACAAACAATTCCTGTATCAGTGCATCGATACCCGTGGGCTGTGTAAGTGATTTAGAAATGTAAAATAAAATAAATAAAAATATGAACAGAGTAACTGCCACTTACCCTGTATAAACTGTAAAATGAACTTACTGTCATTTCTCCCATCTGCTATGATGAGGTGTCAACTGCAAACCTTTCAGCCCTCCAATTTTTTGTTTATACACACACCTATCTAAAAAAATATTGTTTCATATTATAAGATGGGAAAAATAACAGTATAATTATGAAAAAGACTGTCCAGTGTATGATAAAATTACACACTCCAGGATGAGTACATACATTTTCATTCAAATACACATGCAGACAATATCATTAGAAAGACTCCAGATCAAACAACACCACTGCCTCTATATGAAATCCTTCTGCTTTATTTCCAACACCTTCACAAAGCCATACATTGAATGCTTTTATGTACAATCTCTGCCATTTACCCTGTAAAAATAGCAATAAATGATTATGATTATTTCTTCTATATCTTTACATCCGTTAACATAACATAACATGTGCTCTATACGTTTACTATTATACTCATTTGAAAAACACATTCAACTAACAGATTCTAAATAAAATATACAGGATGCACATAGGCAAAGGAAAGTGCAAAACAATGTCTACATTAACAAAAGTGCTATAAACACACATATTCACTAACTTCTTTCTTTTACAATTTTAGTGAAGACCACTCTCCTGAAAAGCAGCAGCATCTGAAGTACGAACAAGGTCTTTGAATAAACCTACTCTTTCCATACAAAAAATGAAGTACAAAACTAACATAATGGTCTAACTGTTACTCAAACACAGTAGCATTGTAGTATTGTAGAAGAAACAAATATATTAAACCTTTACCATTAGATGTAGCAATAGTGTTTCCCCTTAACAGTTCCATACTTTATATTGTCATCTGAAGCCCAGTATAGTAACACACAAATACAAGAATAGCCTTCCTAACTTGATGTAGCAGCCCATTGCACAATCACACACCTCCACAATCATACTTACCATCATACTCAGACACTCATGCACAAAGCACACATACACAGCACAACAGCCCAACCCACACCTTCTTTTTTTTCTCCAACAGACCCCAAAGAATGCCTACCAAAAAGCTACTCCATAGAAACCGACGCAGAAGTAGAGCAAATCAAAATAAAAGTGTTCAAAATAAGCATCCATCTCTAGCAGATTTTGTACAAAAAGTTCAAACAAAACAGTTAATACAGTCATTAAGCAAAACAAAACAAGCTTCCAGTACAGAAACTTTCCCTCCTCTTTCAAAATGTAAAACCAAACAGAAAGTGATTAACAAGACTTCAGCTACCACTACTACTGCTAACGCTGCACCTATAAATCTTGATGTAGTGGCAAGTAAGTATACCCAAAAAATGTTTTACAAAATATTTGCCACCACAGAGCCTTTCAGAACCTTTTAAAAACAGGAGAGAAATCATGAACAACCCTTAAAACCTACCGTAGAAAATTAATCCTAGAAGCTCTCATAATGCAATCCTTCTCAAAAAGGAAGTTATTTATTTTAGTTTTAAACAGGATGAAACTACTAACAAAACTAACTACTAAACTACAAAAAAGACTTCTCAATAAACGTAATATCAACAAAAATAGCTTCTTAAACATCGGTGGAGGTGAATGGAGTCACACCACGACCATAGAACCATATTTTAATGAAGAAGCATATAAACAAAAACAAACAAACCCAATTGCCATACATAGCAATGGACGAGGGTATGAAATACTTAATAACACAATTATGGAACAAGAAACTCTGCTCACAAAAATATCCCCAGAAAACTCAGTATCACCTCCCCATTCTACTCAACCAAAACATGCTGTCTACAAATGGCCGTGCACATCAATGTGTAACATTGCCAAAATATCTTTTACATCTTTACACCAGTTCCTCAATCAGTATGTAAAAATCAAAGACAAAATCAAAATTAAACTACTACAAAATATGGATGCCTTTCCAGTGCGCAAATAAACAGTACTACAAGGACATTCATTAGGCTGCATTTCAGGACCTATTTGCAAAAGCGCCTTCCATCATATCAAAATGATATCAACACATCATTCAACTATAAGAAATCTAATCCAAAAACTCTACTATGCTAAAAGTCCTGCTTTAGCACTAGCCAATTTAAATAACAATCTTATACATTGTACAGCCAAGCATATACTTGAAGAAATGGAGCATACCCAGAGAAAATATTTTGGAATTGAAATCCAATTACAAAATGAAATAGATGTACAAAAAACTAAAAACTACTGTACAAATAGCAAGCTTCTATTAAACACATACAAAAAAGAAAAACTAAAGTTTAAAAGTACCTCTGCTGAAGTACCAAATCATGTGTGTGTGTGTTGCCGCATGACTTTTTATAGAAGTACCACAAAAACTATAGACATAACGTATAAAAGAGAAGACAATGAAGATTCTAAATGGTTCCAATTAGCTCTCTAGCTTATAGCGGAAAACAAATACGACATTACTGACCCCTTAATACTTTGAAATGACTGCACTGCAAAACCTGACAACAACCAAACACCTTCACGTGCTATCACAAACAACTTGGAATTATTCCCACTACCAAAACCCCGTAACAACTACATTTATATGAGAGCATCATAATTCAAACAGTGCACCCATTTCAAGCAATAATACACCTCCAACCAAAAACAGCAAAATTACCTCCCTCTGAATTAGTCAAAGGCATTTGTGGCAAAGTAGTTTATTTACCATTAGATCTGAAAGAAAATGTACACACTCTAGGAGTGCATCGGCCAATAGATCAATCTTTAATTGTCTTTGTAAATAGCGTACCTACAAAAGACAAAAAGAATTGGCAACAACTTGTGGACTTACATAAAGTTAGACAAGCCCTGCAATATCTAAAAAACAACAATGAATACTACAAAGAAATTAATATTGATGAAAACCTGAGAGAAACCATTGAAATAATTCAAGAGTCACCAGAAACTGGTCAATTTGAACTTCTAAATCCTGCTACAGAATCCAATATTTTACACCATTATACAATTCATCCTTTACACTCTAAAGACACTATAGATGATGCACTGGAAATGTACCAAATGTGGCAATCCAAAGAATCTCCAATCAGCATATGGGATAAAAGTATAGAAGCACTATCCTTTCCTCTACTCTTTCCTACTTGAAAAGGAGGAAGGTACGATGATAGACCCACACAGATAACAGCATCAGAATATCGCCTCTCTACAAATGTATTCTGACGACCCCAGATTCAGACAAAATGTGGAATACATATTCCACCTTCTCTTTGAAAGTGAACTAGCAACTCTATGCTATGGAGTTGCACACACATTAAATTAGGTACCCATTTTCAAAATATGTCAGCTACGCAATTATTACAAAAAGTGCAAGAAAAAGATAAGGTTTTACAGTCAGGTATTAAAATCTTTTAGCAAACATGCGTGGTACAAGAGAATACTGGTTCCAATGTCACAGAGATGTATGCTGTATGATAAGAAACCTTGGCCAACCCACTTGGTTTGTTACATTAAGTTGTGCAAAATAAGCATGGGAAGATTTACACGATTTCCTGTGCATAGCAAACAAAAATAAAACAAACATAGATATAAAAACACCAGGAGAACTCTGCTCTCTAGATCCTGTAAGCGTAACAAGATATTTCCATCATTGCTTCATTGCTATGCTACACTTTATTTGTAATAAGACTGTTCCTCCCCTCAGAGAAGTTCAACACTTCTTTTGGAGAAAGAATACCAAGCCAGAGGAGCACCACACATCCACATGCTATTATGGATTAAAGATGCTCCTAAATTTGGTCAGGACAGTGATGCCACAGTTTTGCAGTTCATCCAAAAATATGTCACTTGTGAAATCCCTTCACAAACAACACATGGTGATCTTCATGGACACATTTTACAATTTCAAAGACACAAATGTGGGAAATATTATTGTCGCAAATATAACAAAAAAAAGGGAAATACTACACCAAATGTTGCTTTGGTCTCCCTAGACCAGTTTCAGCAACAGGTCAAGTAAACAACTTCATGTCTTCAGTCAGACATAGTATCAAAGGTAAATCACCTAAGAACACATTTTACATAAAGAAGAACAGAAGAATCAAAATACATCAATGATTACAATGCAATCATTGCCCTCCTATGGAATGAAAGCATAGATGTGCAGTACATTGCTGACAATTCCACTGCAGTTGCACAATATGTCACATCCTACTTAACCAAAGCAGAGAAAACAGAGCTTCAGGGCCTCTGGGATGACATATCATCTGACAAAACACTATCACAGAAATTGTACAGTTTAGGCATAAAAATGTTCTCTCATAGAGAATGTGGCTGGTATGAAGCTGCAGACTGTTTTTCTGGTACTGCCTTGTACGGAAAATCTGACAATATAGTATGGCTAAGTCTTGGTCCTGCAAAATCTAGAGAAATAGTTCTCAAATCAAATGAGGACATAGAAACAATAGCCAAAAATGATCCCAACAGCCAAGACATTTTGAAAAACAATTTAATAGACACATACTACCAAAACAGGAGTACCACTTTGGAAACCATGGGCCTCATCCCGAGCTTGGAGGTAAGTTCCGGTACTTACCGGCATGGCGGAAAGAACGAGACCGATCTGGTGACAAACCGCTAATTGCGGCCTATTACGACCTCACGGGCACGAGCTTTGTGCCATGCTGGTAAAGCACCTAGCGGCATGCTGCTAAATGGCCCGTAAAACCCCCTAACGGCATGCTGCAAGACGTACTTAACAACACTGCCACGGAAGCAGCGACGTCTGTAAATGACAGTGACCGTAATTTACGGATGCAGTAAATTACGGTCACCACAAAATAACGCAACCGGAAATATCGTCATCGCACAGGAACGGGATGGAGCGCAGCGCCCATCTTTAAAAACACAATCCATTGCCACCCTCATCAGGCAGCACCCTTGGGAGCAATCTGAAGTTTGGAAAAGGCCTACACACCCGGTAGCAATGCCAAAAGCCCAGAAGAAGTCAGCGGACCGGCTCCGCAAGCAGCGATTTAGCCCTGAAGAGTTGCAGGCCATGGTCGACACCCTGGCGGAGCACGCTGATGTCGTGTTCAGCGGGGACATGCGCCGGGAGGCGGTGCTCCGTAAAAAGCACATCTGGGCACTAGTTGCCCAAAGGGTGAGCACAGTAGGCACCACGCCCCACACTCCCCGGGACTGACACAAGCGGTGGGATGACTTGCGGATGAGGGTGCAGGGCATCCTCTCTGCCAACCGGAGTCAGGCACAGCAGACCAGAGGGGGCCCAAGTTCCCCAACAAAACTCATGGAATGGGAGGAGATATGCGCTGCACTGATTGGGACCGCATCCATAGAGGGCGTCAGCGAAATGGAGTGTGCAACACCGTCGTCTGCTGATTGAGGTGAGTGTCCAAAGTCAACAACGCCAATGGCAATTGCATGATAAATACACACCCAAGGGCTGTCCAAAGCACCTTGTCATTGTGCCCTCCCCCCATCCAAATCATGCTGAGCCAACTGCCACCCAAGCAAGTGCCAAGTGCAAGTACATAACGCACATCACACATAGTGCACAAACTGGCACATCCCATGATGCACACTGTGCAGATGGGTTGGCAGTGTGCGAGTCAGACTGCAAAGTGCCAGGCCAGGATGAGTGACTCCGACACCTGCGTACATATCAGACACATGTTGCAACGCCCAAAAGGCTACAAACCCCAAATGACTGAAATGTGAATGCAGCCATTAATGTAATTAGCGTCTCAAATAATCACTCATGCTGTCCCTCTCTTCTGCCCCCACAGGCACTGAGCATGAGAGCGAGGAGGCAGAGACGAGCCGTCCCACCACCTCCATGGGCAAAGGCAGGGACCGCCGCATACCAGCCCGGACAAAAACACCGACCCCGGCTCCCCAAAGGTCCATGGAGGATGCACCACCCCCATCCCTCCGTGTATCGGTGCCTGCCAAAATGCCCACCCCAAGGTCAGAGGAGTCGAGCATTGCTGGGGAGGTGGCAGCCACGGCCACCTTGGAAACCATACACAGCCCCTTGTCCATCAGTGGGGCATCAGAGGAGGACTTCTACCCCACCGTCCACACCCCAGAACCCAGCAATGTCCACCAGGTTTCATGCAGTGACTCAGGGAAGCCTGACACACCTGGCCGTTGTGCACATGCTGAATCACTGGGAGACGCGAATCCCGTGCCCAGTCCCCCAGTCGAGGCCCTGTCAGGGCATGTAATCCCAATCCCTTGCAGGGATGAGACCCTGTCACTGGATGCACTGCGTGCGGCACAGCTGACTGCCCTCATCACTGAGGTGATGGAAGTCAACCGCCAGGGCAGGGTGGAGTGGATAGACAAATTGAGGGCAATGCATCAGGTGGTCACGGACAGTACAAACCGGTTATGCAAAGTCCTTGGACGCATTGCAGATACCCTTGAGGCTGCGCATCCCACTCAGCCGCCTCAGCAAGAGGACAACCCTCATCCAGTCGCTCTACCCTGGCAAGCCCACTGCGACATTCTCAGCGTACTCTGCGCCGCCGGGACATGCCTCCCCCGAGCCTCGGGAGCATGGAGTAGTTGGCATAGCTGCCACATGTGGCCTTGATGGTCACCATGGGACTACTGTTGCAGAGTTGGGGGGAGGGAGTTGGGGGGTGAGGGTTTGTTGCAGAGTTTGGGAGGAGGGGGGTGAGGGTTTGTTGCGGTGTTGGGGGGGTGGGGGAGAAGGGTTTGTTGCAGAGTTTGGGGGACGGGGGTGGGGTGGTGGAGGGAATGTTTACACATATGCATTTACATTTACAATAGACCGTTGGTGTCACAAAGTTTAACCTGTGTGGACATTCATCATTGAGCATGTGTATTATGACGTCTGACAGTGCATGGATTACAAGTATCCACACACCCAGTGCCTTGTGTGCCCATGTAATGCCACCCTCTGTCCCTCCTGTGCACCGGCTCCATGATGCTGTCTTGCCCCTTCCTCCTCCTCCTTCACTCCATCTTCATCTGGTGTCAGGGGACAGGGCCACGTTCCAAGGGATGCACATTTTGTTCAGCTTTACACATGACATGGGGGTCTTGGACACCTACACATTGCAGTAGATGGGTGCCCCACCGGACCAGCTTCGGCAACTCATATGTGCCTTATGCAAGCCAAGTGGCTGCTTCATCTCCACGCATGCATGGGTATGGGCAGTATTGTAGGCCTCCTTGTGCCTGTTCTGTGGGTTTCTGACAGGGGTCCTGTACCATGGTGTCAAGGACAGCCACCCACACCTGTATGTCTAGCCAATTAAGGTAAGTGTTTGGACTGTCATGGTGGAGAACTGAACTTGTCTTACATGGCAGCAGGTCATTGATGCCCATACGCACATGTCCATGGATGCATTTCGCCCATTCATGGCCCCAGTATGTGTCCTGTGCAATGGAATGCTGTAGGGGAGAGCGTCTTCGAGATGGTCTATGAACAATGGCACGCACATCTTGTGGTACGTGCTTCGTTGATGCATGCAGCAGTCTTGAGGTTGTGTACTGTGTGATTCCGTAGTTGGGTGTGTTGGCTGTAGTCAGTGGCATATTCATCATACTGCTCTGATCCATACTATGGTGAATTCCACCACTCCTATGGGTGTGCCGAACTGGTGATGTGGTATGGTATCCCTGCTGCCCTCAGTTCAATCCACTCCCAGGGATGACTCTCCGGTGTGGTGACATGCTGGAGGCAGCCACATTCTGCATATACAGTGTGTCTTCCTATATGCCCTTACAGTGTGTGGGGGCTGCCAATGAGTAGTGCATGTGTTGTGGGATTTGGCCTTGTCAGATGTTGGCTATGTTGTGTTAGGTGTGTGCCTTACTCCATCAATGTGGGAATCTGTACTCATGTGCCGTTACACTGGATCTGTGGCACGGTGTTTGGTGGGGTGAACATCGTGCACTGGCTTCATAATTTCGACCCAGTTTGTTTATGCAGGCACCCACCTCTTTGCACCGATGCACTGGCATGACACAGCCAGACGACTCACCAAGCAGCCAGGCACATCATCCTGCATGTCGCCCCATGTGGCAGGGTAGCGTGGAGTTCAGCTGGCCCAATGAGACATGAGTTGTTCTTGGATGTCGGGCCCACCCATGTGTGATGGTCTTGCTTGCGTTGCATTCCGTCTGCACGTTGGTAAAGTGGTATTGCTTGCGGTTGCGATACGCCACCAGCATGCCATGCAGGCCCGTCTAATCCACGTGGGTTCAGTCAGTGGCACCCATGTCATTTGGCATGCCTGCTAAGGCATGGGGGCAACTTTTGTGTTGTATATCTCCTGGGTAGTCCATGTTAGGGATTTGTAGCCCCTTGTGTGCTTGAGGAGGTGATCCAGCACCTGGTTCTGCGTCCGTGAAATGGACGGTTGTGATATGCCATGCGGTGTGTATTCGTATGATGCTCGCTTATCTCGTAATTTCTCAGGCCAACTATGGTGGTGATGGTGTCACAGTCAAGCTGGTAGAGGGTGTGTATCTGCTCAGGGGTTTCCTTGAGGGACCGGAACTGACGCGTCAGAATGGGGGCTGCCTGGGTGGTGACGAAGGCTGCACTGGTGCTTCATGCTGGGCCTGTCTCACCCTCCTTCTCCCCTATGTCTCCTCAGTGGTGGGGACTGGTGTTGTTGGTGTTGTTCTTGTGGTTGTGCCCTTGCAAGCAGGGCCTCCTGCTTCATGTACTGCTACCACTATTGGTATCATCTCGGTGTGGGAGGGGGTGTGGTGTGTGTGGGTGTCATCCTTTTGTGCTGTGGCAGACTCCATTGACTACACCTGTGCTGATTGTGTGCACCTGTGGCTCTGGGAACTACTGCTCAGGGTTCTTTACTCCTTCCCTGAGATGCCTGTATGTACTCCATGCCAGTAAGGTACTTTACGGCCTTAAGGAGGCCGTTATTTACTTGCGTGCATTCCTTGTAATCAGCTCTGGTTTACACCATGCCGTTAATATCGGCATGGTGTGTCGCGCGCATTACACGAAACCACTATTTACGGCATCGTAATGTACAATGCCATAAATAGCGGTCTGGTTGGTCAGAGTAGCCCGTAGCGGTAAAGGATGCCGGTAATCAGTTACCGGCATCGTTTTTCCCTTACCTCCAACCTCGTAATGACCCCCCATGTGTCTCTACCACGTAGCCCAAAACTTCACATACAGAGATAAAGTTAAACCAGATGAAAAGAAAGGTAGATACAGAGTGGTAAATTGTGAAGGCAGCTTAGTAAAACTTACCAAACACAGCATAATTAATCATATCAAATTGTCAAAAACTCCTCAACATATAGAACTGTATTACATGTCCCTGCTACAACTTTTTAAACCATGGAGAAAAGAAGAAGAGTTTCTGGATACATATGACTCCTTTGAAGACGCTTTCAAAGCAAATGAAAGCACTATAACAGATGTAAACTTTACACAGTACCAAACAATGGGCCTCATTACGTCCCTGGCGGAACGGGTTAAACGGCGCCGTAAAAGGCTGCGCCGCCATTCAACCCATTCCGCCACATTACGAGGTCCCCTCGCGGGACACGGTAAGCACGCCTGGGAAAACCAGGTGTGCTTACCGGGTCCCGTGAGGGGAAGAGGGAGCAAACAACGGGCCATCTCGTAATGGCCCGTTGTTTGCTCCCTCTCCCATTCCCATTCAGCCCTATGGGTGCTGAAATGGGAATGGGGAGGAACGTGTCCGGGTCCTTGGAGGGAAGAATTACTGGGCCATCCGATCTCAGAATGGCCCGGTGAGTCCTCATTCCGAGGACACGGACACAGATGCGATTTCGGCGGCAGCCATGCCGCCAATAGCGGCATGGCTACCGGCCGAACTCATAATGAGGGCCAATGTTGCAGAATGAACAGCAACACAAAGAAGAAGTTCAGGCCCAACTACAAGTGGACACACCCGATAGTAGTCAACCTTCTGTAACAGGAAGCCAAGAACCACTTGAACAGCCATTAATAGCAAATGAGGCAGAATTAGCCATGATAGAAGTAGAAAACACCATGTGTCAGTATGAACAAGCGACAGAAGACTTTGCTGTACTAAAATCACAACTGTACAATGAGCATGTAGCATTTTCCAAGAAATAACAAAACAAATTGAACATGGTGTGGAACATGAAAATAAAAACTGTACTTGCCAAGACTACAAACCCATACTGCTATAGGTGAGTGGTGAAGCTGGTTCAGGCAACATATTCTTAATCAAAATCATCAGCAAGTTCCTTCAACAATTGATAAATAAACAAACTGTCAACTGTTGTAACTGCCCCCACAGGTTTAGCTGCCTACAACATAGGCGGTGTCACTTTACACAGATTACTACTCTTTTAGTAGAATACAAAAACAAATTAGACTATTACAAACTTTCCACAGAAGCTGCAATCGAACTACGCAGAGTTTTCAAACAAATGAAAATTCTGCTAATAGATGAGGTGAGCATGGTCTCCAACCAAATGTTGGCTTTGATTCACCTCAGATTATAAGAGGTCCTCAAAACAGACTACGAACAGCTCTTTGGAGGAAAACACATTATTGTTTTCGGAGATCTTCAGTTGACACCAGTGAAAGCTGAACCTATTTTTAAAACCTTAGCGCACAAACTGTGCTGTAAAATTCTTGGATGCATAGGAAATGTCAACCTTTGGCAACATTTCCAATGAAGAGAATTAACAGAAAGTCAGTCTGCAGACCTCAGATACGCCAACATTTTAAAAAGTATTAGAGTAGGTGTACTATCTCAAGAAGCACAAGCAATATTAAAAAACAGGCACATCCATGCACTCTATGGCCATAACTCATGTGCTACTGATGACATGCAACCATTAGCCCACTAAAATGTCATTTGTATGTGCTTGATGCCAACTCTTGCAAGCTGTTCAAAATTCAATGAAACAATGTTGAAAAAAGAAATGCAACCAATAACTGAAATTTGCTCCACAGATAAACTGGACGTACATGGTATGACACTACCCATGTGTAAAAAAGCCACAACAAGACTAAATACCGTAGAAAATTCTATCTCCAACACAGCTGGTTTGGAGAAAATATTAAAATGATCTTTAAACTGTAGACTAATGCTTAAACATAACCTTGACGTGGAGCAAGGGCTAGTTAATGGAGCACTTACCCACATCACAACAACATTCAATTTGTCAATATTCTCTTTGACAAACTATCAGAAGTTAAAAGGATAGGATGCTCAACTGCCCACTTCCTTCTTTTCAAAGACATGTATGTACGCAGATAACAATTTTCACTAACTCTAGCATATGCAGTTACCATTCACAAATCACAAGGTCATACACTAGATAAAGCATTAACAGATATTGGTAGTACAGTCTTTAAAGAAGGCATGACCAATGTAGCACTATCACACTTACGTACACTTGACGGGCTATTTCTAATCAACTTTGATGCAAGTAAAGTAAATGCAGATATTCCTTCCATTCTAGAATACCATAGGTTGCTTTCACTCCACATACCCCATCTAAAAACCTATCCTGTTCCAGAAAAAGCAAACCATTAATTGTAAAAGAAAACTACTTCAAACTAAAATGATACAGGATATCACTACAATTCCTCCAAAGAAAAAAAAAAGAAACTAATACTTCATCAAGTACCACAACCAAAGAAGAATCTACCGGTCAAAGTAACTCAACTACTTCAAAGAAGCAACACATACTCCAAACAAATGACTTTGACACAGAACTGTCAGGTCCATTCAAATTTTCAAATATAACTGTTGTAAATTGCTATGCAAATGTGGCAATAAATATTCTATTCCAATTATCAACAAGTATTGAGAACATTTACCTACACAGTAGACCAATTGTGTTTGCAGATGCAACCAACAATCCTGATAACACTTACAGTGTTCATGGAATAAGACAAGAATTGGACAACTGTGCTGGAATTGTCAAATTCACTATAAACTCACAAGAACATCCACAAGAATGTCTAATGTACTTACTACAAGTACTGGAAAACAAAAACATATCTATGAATGAAATCTTTCAGATTTCATACATGTGTAAACATACATGCAATCTCTGCCACCATGTGGCACAGGAAGAAGTCCCTAATGAACGCTTTGTGTATGCATCCATACCTAACTGTGAATCCATTCCATTTCAGCAACTTGTACAAAATGCAAACCATGGCAGATTATGTACTAGCTGCAATTCAGATAATCGCTCCACCTTACAAATACATACACATAGTAAATACGTAATAGTAATGCTTTTATGTTACAATGCAGATGGTACCAAAATCAACTGTAAGCTGACTGGATTCACACATGGTCAAGTATCACTTGGTAAGAAACCTACACAACAATAGGTATAATCTACCACGTAGGAGCCACAACCAATGCAGGCCACTACACTGCATATATAAAAAAATAATTGTGGATGTTCAAATGTAATGATAGTACCATTACTCTAAAGCAGAGATTGCCAGCAAATCTTGTAAACGCTTACTTAATATTCTTAAAACCAAAATTTAATACGTAATCTGTGTATGAACATAAGCAAAACTTCAACTTCAAAACTGTGCACAGTTAGAGTACGCCAACATGTATCAACTGCCCTAAGATTCTGCAACAAGCAAACAGATAAATAAATACTACTAAAAGGTAACAAGAAATACACAGTTAGAATATGCCAAGAAGTATTTAACTGCCCCAAAATTCTACAACAAGCAAACACATAAATAAATACCACTAAAATCAAAGAAGGAATATACAGTTAGAATACGCCAACAGGTATATAACTTCCCGAAAAAATCTACAACAAGCAAACAGATAAACAAATAGTACTAAAATCAAACAAGAAATATGCCGTTAGAATACGCCAACTGGTACCTAACTGCCCCAAAAAATCTGCAACAACCCAACAGATAGATGAATAGCATAAAAGTAGAAATAAACAATTAGAATTCGCCAACAGGTATCTAATTGCCCCAAAAATCTGCAACAAGCCACAGATAGAAGATTATCAAGAAACAAGAAATAAGCAGTAAAACAATGAAAGAAATATACTGTACAACAACATAGACGTTTTTTTTTAAAATCCAGCATAGATTTTTTTTTCCCACAGACCCAAATTGCACAGTACACTGGTTTGAACGATAGTAATTGTAAAGTACTAAATATGAGGGTCACAAAAATACAGCTCTAACATATGATCTTTTCTTTTATCACAGAGATTGAAAAAGTACATCTGATCCAGTTACCCATGTCATGAAAAAACTGCATACAACCACAAAAAACTCAACCAGTAAGTACACAATAAATAAACTCAGAAACACTGCACTCCTTGTTATAAACTCCACAATCTTAACTGCATAACCTAGCTAAAACTTCACATACAAACTCTACAAATGAAACAGTACACAAGCTTTTGGGTTGTGGATATTTGATGGTGTTTAATTCAATGGGTTGTTAGGCTGCGGTGGTTGGAGAAAGGGCGTATAGTCGAGGGTGCATGGCCGAAGGCCATGGGCCATGCACCCATGACTCTAATCCCTGGCCACAACCAACGTAGCATAACACACCTATAACACCAAACATTTTGACTATGGTATGTGAGCTGCTTATAGGGGATGTTAATTACAATCAATCCTGTACTAACAACCCAAAACCAACATCATACTAAAGTAAAATAGCTAGTAGTGCATTTATTATGTCTTCAAACAACCTCGACCACCGCAGACATGGCAAACACATCAAGGGCACCTGCCACCTAAACAAATACAGTATTTGACAGATCTCTTACTCCCAACCCTCCCCAAGCACTTCTGCACTCCAACACACTCCCCAAAATTGCATTTTGCCTCTGTTCGCCGCTGCGCTGTCGGCCGATCCAAGATGGCGGGTGCATCGAAACAATGTAACACATCTCACGCCTCATCCCAGCCAATCAGAGAACATGTTGTGTGCCCGCGGACATGATGCAAGCCGATTAGCCAATCGGTGTCCTGTCCGCAGAGCGAACAGGGAAGTGTGTCCGCGCAGCAGACATAGATGCCTTAAGTTTTGGCCTTTTAAAAAAAAAAGAAAAACTCTACGGATTTACACCAAATGAAAAAAAGCACACTTTCGGGTCTAAGCCGCCGCTCCTGCTGAAAATTTGGTGGAAATCCATCTGGCGGTTTGAGCTGTAGGCAAGCGCAAATTTATTTTCCCATATGTCTAATGGAAAAAAAAAATGGTGGGACCGTCCCTATAACTTTGCTCCCCCTGGACCAAACCTCACTAAGTGCTCTTCCTATGGGATTAGCAACTTAACCATAACTACACAGCCACTAGCATGGGCTGTGTAATATAGACATATATGCTAGTGCATGTAATATAAATGGCCTATAACAAGCCTTGTATAATTACTGTACTTGGTTGCTATGTGTCTGATTTTTTGTCTGTCTGAGTCCACCTGTTTATTGTGCTAGCATGGCTGGGGACCGGTAAATCATATGTGTTCCACATACTGACCAGGTAAAGGCACAACACCAATAAATAATAATTGTATTTTAATACATCCTGTCTAAGTGAAATCTGTGATTCCCATTGTGTGAACTCATTGTGGAGCCTTTACAAGCTCATAACCTCTGAAGAACATAGCCTATACCGCCTGTCACTGCTACCTGAACAGGTTTGGCTACAGCTCCCCATAGTTGCCCCTGTCACAATATAACTTTGGGTCTCACCCTAAGTTACTAGGGGAATCCAGACGTGGACCCCTTGCTCACTATTCTTAGAGAGGCACAGATCCACCCTATTGATGAGGTCCAACCAGACCGAAACACGTGTCTGGGTTTTCTGTTGGTACTCTTGTTCAGAGGAGAATTGCCTAGCATTTCGGTGCTGGACTGCCCCAGGGCAGGACAAAGACTGATATGTCTGGGATATTTCTTCTTTGTGAAAGATAGTGAGCTAAAGACTCTGGGTAAGTCTCTCGTAACCAGGACTAATGTCTGGCAGAGGGACTCCCAGGACCCCCCTTGTTAATCTGCATATTTAAGTAACTTTGGGTCTCACCCTAAGTTACTAGGGGAATCCAGACGTGGACCCCTTGCTCACTATTCTTAGAGAGGCACAGATCCACCCTACTGATGAGGTCCAACCAGACCGAAACACGTGTCTGGGGTTTCTGTTGGTACTCTTGTTCAGAGGAGAATTGCCTAGCATTTCGGTGCTGGACTGCCCCAGGGCAGGACAAAGACTGATATGTCTGGGATATTTCTTCTTTGTGAAAGATAGTGAGCTAAAGACTCTGGGTAAGTCTCTCGTAACCAGGACTAATGTCTGGCAGAGGGACTCCCAGGACCCCCCTTGTTAATCTGCATATTTAAGTAACTTTGGGTCTCACCCTAAGTTACTAGGGGAATCCAGACGTGGACCCCTTGCTCACTATTCTTAGAGAGGCACAGATCCACCCTACTGATGAGGTCCAACCAGACCGAAACACGTGTCTGGGGTTTCTGTTGGTACTCTTGTTCAGAGGAGAATTGCCTAGCATTTCGGTGCTGGACTGCCCCAGGGCAGGACAAAGACTGATATGTCTGGGATATTTCTTCTTTGTGAAAGATAGTGAGCTAAAGACTCTGGGTAAGTCTCTCGTAACCAGGACTAATGTCTGGCAGAGGGACTCCCAGGACCCCCCTTGTTAATCTGCATATTTAAGTAACTTTGGGTCTCACCCTAAGTTACTAGGGGAATCCAGACGTGGACCCCTTGCTCACTATTCTTAGAGAGGCACAGATCCACCCTACTGATGAGGTCCAACCAGACCGAAACACGTGTCTGGGGTTTCTGTTGGTACTCTTGTTCAGAGGAGAATTGCCTAGCATTTCGGTGCTGGACTGCCCCAGGGCAGGACAAAGACTGATATGTCTGGGATATTTCTTCTTTGTGAAAGATAGTGAGCTAAAGACTGGGTAAGTCTCTCGTAACCAGGACTAATGTCTGGCAGAGGGACTCCCAGGACCCCCCTTGTTAATCTACAATATAGGCTGGCCTTCTATACATATGTCGACCAGGCCAGAGTATAGAAAATCAATCCGAACAATAGCGTCCTCTGGTGGTGGTATGCGCCATGCTGAGATGTTTCGGTCAACAAAAGGAAAGGACCATTGAGCGTGTGCACTTTGCAAGGGTGAAAGGAAGAAACCTTTAGGATTCCGATAGGAGGAACAAAGTCAGCCAGATGATCTGTGCTGTGAAAAGCACATGTTTGGGTCTTACAAATTGTTGTGCAGAATTTATATGACAGTGGACTGTTTCCAATTTATAAAGATGCTCTTATAATAAGGAAGCTGTATAGCAGGGCTCGCTCACAGGCCAGCTGGGTAGCCTCTGTAGTAAGTACACTTCAAGTTACTTGTAGTATTATACAGGACAGAGATCACACACTACACCCAAAGGCCATCCTCACATCACCAGCTCAGGCCCCCAAATGACACTCATGGAACACTCACCCAGCATTCTCATGAGCTGTCTATCATAACATTCACCAACATTCTACCAACATGCATCCATGTCAAGCAGGACAGACAGGATTAGACAATATCACATCTTCCTTCATACACAAAGCCATAGACCACCAGAAGCAACCTGCACACTCAGATGACCATCACAGCATAACATTCAAACACAGCATACCACCACTACAACCAAACCCATTCCATTTAGTGCTGCGAACCCTAGAAGCATGGTCTGCCACAACCTGGCACAAACCATCCTCAAGGGAAGACTCAGGAAACAACCTAGACACCAGGAGGTGGAGAAAACAAGACAGGGGAGGGAAACACGTATTGCCCTACCAACGGACCAGGGTAAATCACAACTCGTGTAGTAAAACCTGGGTGGACCAAACATGCCACCTATGTCCACGCACTGACATTCAGGAAAGGTGGTGCTGTCCATACCTAGAACAGCAAACACAGAGGGGTAAGTAATCCGCCAACTTCCACCCTCACACACAAGGACTCTGAATACGCAATCACCTTCACTCAACACCCAAATCAACAATTCCCATCCAGCATAGAAACTCACACTTAACATAACATTACATTCTGTCCTCATCACACTGCACTACCACTGCACTGTGCAACAATCATCCAGGACAATACCAGTCAATACCACTGCACCTTCACCATACACACAGCACACAGGCAAGAGAATATACAAATTCAACATTTAAGATGCACCTGGCAGCAGAAATAACAACATATTGGTAAGAAACAATCTAACTAATCAACATATCAAAGCATATCTGAAAAAGAACTAAAATACATTTGGAATCAAATTAATATATATCCAGGATACATCAGAAACAAGATGATTCTTCTTTTCTCCTTTATGTTTTTGTTTTTTTTGTAAGTACCAAATTCACAGCCTTGAAAGAGGCAATCCAGAACCATCCATCTGTTCTACTTCTGCTGCTCACATATACCTCATGAGACAGTCAATTTCTCTTAATGTTCAGTTTCTTTTCTTTTTTTATGTTCCCAATTCACTTCCTTGAAAATGGCAAGCCAAACCCATTCCTGAGTCCCACTGCTGCGGTTCACCTTTAAACCTGGGCACCTGACATTTTAAAACACAGGTGTGCTCTGCCTCATTTTCTTTTAAACAAAGTAAATTCTTTTAAATCTGTAATACCAAAATCAACCCTACAAGTGAACAAAATCATGAGAGAAGCTACGCACCAAATGACCCATTATATAGTCTATACTCGGAAGATGGTAGGTCACAACATTGTACAGAACTGTAAGATGACAACGGCCCAACGCATACATACAGAAAAAAATGTGATCACAAATCACTATTAAAACATTTCTTCCCACTCCGCTCATCCCTCATGGCATAGTAGGCATCTGAACATTCTTATCTTTTAAAGCTCCTCTCAATCACCATTATTTTTTTTCAAGACTTTTCACAATGACCATTATTTATTTAAAGACTTATCACAATGACCATGTTTCCCTTTACCTCATAAAATGGAATTGTACAAATCTGGTGCAACAAATAATCAAACACTTGACCTTGAAAATTAACCCTTGCAAACAATATAGCAGGGTAATAATTCCACAAAATCCTTGCACCATAATGTTTCCTTTCTTAAACATTATATGAGTGATCCTGTATTCAAATGTCTTTGATTCGAAATTTAAATGACACTTCCGTGACCACAATTGGAAATCAGTTTCTTCTCTGTCCTTGACTAAATCATTTAAGATACTTCTGAAACAGTTACCCATGACTACTTTTCATAACTGTGTGTGTCTGTATGATCAGTACCAACACACAAAGCAACACCGTTCATTACGGGCTGCCCTATTACGAGGACTGCTGCGGCACCCGCTAAGGAGCGCCTGGTCAGACCAGGCGTCCTTAGTGGGACCTGCAAGCAGTCCAGGAAGCTAACAACGGGCATGTCATTAATGGGCCTGTTGTTAGCATCCTCCCCATTCCCATTGAGCCCTGCGGGGGCTCGAATGGGAATGGGGATGTACCGGGTCCGGGTCCCGCAAAAGGGATTTACCGGGCCCTCCAAGGTCAGAATGGCCCGGTAAGTCCCCTTTTGCAGGACCCAGACCTGGACCATGTATGGAGGTAGCCATGCCACTTTTAGTGGCATGGCTACCTCCATACTCGTAATGAGGCCCAGTATTTCCAGATGAAATACACAACGTGGGGCACATACAGTGTGCCTTTCCTCTAATCTTTGTGCAGCATCAAATGATATCGGAACATGATCTGTTGAGTGAAAGCTGACACCGCTGCAATGCCATCATTCATCTGGGGGCACAGAGCCAAGCAGAGTTCCCGGTTGCTCCAACAAAGCCCTGTCATGCACACACTCTGTTCGCACTCTCTCTCTTCTCACAGCTCTCCTTGCTGGCTCTGTGATCCCCCACTATGCCGTCCACATGGACGTTGATCCAGGCCCACCGGACAAACTGCACACTGCACACCGCTGGGCCAAGGACACAATGTGACCCCAGGAGCCGGTAATGCAGCGCATTGGCAGTGGGGGGGGGCATAACTGCAATTCGGGACCCAAATGATTTCCACTAGGTGGGGGATACACATTACAACTGCATGCTGGGGATGTCGCAACAATGCGCACACCGGGTGAAAGATGACTGTTGGGCCCTATCAGCAGAAAGCTCATGTTATGCTATGCTGGGTGAGGATAGGTGCATTGAAACATTTGGGGAATGGTGGGTGACTTCCTTGGGTACTCCCCACCCACAGCAGCTCTCCTTAATTGATGTGTTGTTTCTGCTGCCCAAACTTGTAATCCTTTGGCTTTCTTTGCAGGTTCTGACTTTAGTTCCTCGCTAGTGTTATGATAAGGAAGCTGTATAGCAGGGCTCACTCACAGAAAAGCCGGGTAGCCTCTGTAGTGGTTCCAGGACAGCTTTATTGTACATTTATACATATGTACAGTTCCGGTTTCTTGTAGTATTATACAAGACACATAGCACGTAGTACACCAACAAGCCATCCTCACATCACCAGCTCAGGCCCCCAACTGACACTCATGGAACACTCACACCCAACACTCACTCATAATTCTCCTGAGCTGTCTATCACAACATTCACCAACATTCTACCAGCATGCATCGATGGCTAGCAGGACAGACAGGACTAGACTATATCACAACATATACTGTTTTCCTTTTTGTGGCAAATAGAACAGAGGCATTACAGTTTGTCTGTTCTAATGGTGTATGGTGTAATGTGTTATTTTTTTTTTTTTTTTTTTTTTTTTGATGCTGTAGTTTATTTGAAAACTTTTTCATCGTATAGTTACGTTGGATCCTTTTTTTTAAAAAATTGTTTGTCCAGTTCGAGTATAGAAGATAAAAAGAGGGCAATTGTGTAAGTGTACTTGTTGTTGTGGCCGCTGAGTAGAGCGGTCCATCTTTCTTGCGTACACATTTGTATCGATGAGAGTTGATAAAAGGCACCAAATTCTTTGCGTTGTGGCGCGAGTGCATTACATTCCATGACGAGGTGGAATATGGTTTCCTCGATTTTTTGGTCTTTGCAGAACCTGCAGTAGTTGTCTTCCTTTTTGATTTGTCTTCTTGTAGCTAGGTGTGCTTTTGTAGGGAGAATGTTTAGGCGGATTTTCAAAAATGTTGTTCGAATGGTTGGGTCTGGAAAGGTTTGCAGGTAGGCCGGTGGTTCATGGATTCTCCTGTTGTCTTTTGTACAGTGTAAGTTCTGTTTGTAGGTATTTTTTTGTTGAATGGTCTTTATCCAATCATTATGTAGCAGTTTTGTTTTTGCGTGTTGTGGACGAAGTGTAAGTAATTCTTCTGTGATATTTTCACTAACCATTTCTTTTCTCATTGTGGCTTTCCATTTTTGCAGTATTGTCGTGTTGAAGGTATTTTCTTTATGTCGCAGTATTTGAATTGCTGGGGTTTTCCCGTCTGTCAATATTTTGCGAAAGATGTCTAGTCTTTTCCACTGTACGACTGATTCAATTGATTGAGTTGCCAATTCATAACGTATTCTTGGCATTGGAAATGTTTGTGGGAGGCGAAGGACTTTGCGCCAGAAAGTCGCTTCATATTTTGTCCAGTTGACTCTCTGAGCGTTTAGCATTGCTTCGGTACCATAGGTGAGAATCGGGATGTATTTGTGTCTGTAGTAGGAGATAATTGGCTTGAAGGAGAATTTGCCGTATTTTCTGTGAAGGAGGCAGCCTTGTCTTGATAGCGTTTGGGATGTTTGTTCGATTTTGTCCAGCCACTGCTCTTCTGATTTAGACTGGTTTATTATGATCCCAAGGTATTTAAACTCAGTAACATTTTCTAGTTCGACGTTGTCTATCATGAATATACGTTGGTTTATTCTTTTTTTTTTTAGTGATTTGGTTAGGGTCATTATCTTTGTTTTTCCCGTATTGATCATTAATTCATTTTTTTTCATGTACTGGCTTAAGTCTGCCAGTGTTGTTTGTAACCCAGTCGGTGTTTTGTCTAGTATCACGATGTCATCGGCATATGCCATGACTGGGACTGGGATCGAGTTGATTTTGGGGGGATTAGTTTTGTCTGATTTTAGATGGTCTTCAATGTCAGCAGTGTAGAGGTTGTAGAGTGTCGCTGCAAGTGGACAGCCTTGTTTGAGTCCGTTTTCTGTTGGTATGGCGGGTGTTGTAGTTCCTTGTCTCGACAATCTGACTTTTATCGTGGTTTTTGAATATAGTAGAATGATCGGTTCTAGGATGTCGGTTGGGCAGTTCCATGTTCTAAGTTTCGCCCATAATTTTTCTCGCGAGATTGAGTCAAAGGCCATTTTTAGGTCAATGAATGCTGCGTAGATTGCCGAGTTGGAGTTGATAGCTTCATGTTTGATTACTTGGAGTAATACCAGGTTGAGGTTTGTTCCAACATTGGCTGTAAATCCTGTTTGTCTGGTCGAGAATTTGTTGTTTTTTGTGGCCCACGCAGTGAGTTGGTTTAATAATATTGTTGCAAATAGTTTTCCTAGCGGATCGAGCAGGGCGATCGGACGGAAGTTTTGAGGGTCTTCTTTAGGGCCTTGTTTGTGGATTGGTACGATTACTGCTGTTCTCCAGGAGTTAGGTATTCTATGCAGTTTATTGATCAGGGTTGTAATATGGCATAGAAGGGTTGCCCAAGCGGTTGGATCTTCCTTGATCATGGCATTAGATAGTCCATCTGGGCCTGGTGCTCTAGAAGTGTTGAGTTTGTTAATCAGGCAGATGAAGTCTTCAAATTCTGCTTGTACTTTCCATGTTGAGTCTGCTGTAGTTTGTGTATTCTGATGAGCTGTTTCTCGTAGTGCGTAAATGGTAGTAAAATGCGTTATCCATTTTTCTTGGGTTACATTAGCTATGAGTTTATGCTGTTTTTGTTGATTGTCATTGAGTAGGTTCCAAAGTTCTTTGGTATTGTGGGATTTGTGGCTTTTCAGTATTTGTTCAGCATCCGCTTGTTGAATGAGACTTTTTTGCGATTTGATCCAGTTTCGATGATTGTTTTTCAGGGTTTTGATCTGGTGTGAAGTGTCGGGAGCTGGAGTTTTCTTTAGCTGTCGTATTATTCGGTTTAGGTCTTTTTTCCTTTCGGCAATTTCCTGGTTGTAGAAATGTCGGTGGTCTTTCTGCGGACGATTTTTTCTGGTTTGTTGGAATGGGATTAGTATCCATTCATAGTCGATTTTTATATCATTTGCCAGTCTTGCCTGATGGAATTGTTCCGGCAATGAGGTTGAGGAGGCTTGCGGGATTCTCAGTCTTGTAGTTGTTCCATTTAGTTCTAATGGAGGAGGTGGTAGTGCTGTCACTGTTTTTTCTGGTTTCGCTTCTGAGTGTGCGGTAAGTTGGTTGTGATCGCTCTTGTCCGTTGATATCGTCTGTGCGTTTGTAACTGAATGGTGAAGGTTTTCAGATAGGAATATATAATCGATGATTGCATGGGACGAACCTCTGCTCCATGTGGGTGTATAGGAATTCAAAGTGTTCCCTTGGCTTAGAAGGAGTAGGTTCCGCGTTGTGGTTTCTTTTATCCATCTCTTTGCATTTGGTGATAATTGTGAGTGCTTTAAGAGGCTACCGTTTTTATCGTATAACTTGATGTTCAGATCGCCACAGATTATTGTTTCTGATAACGGGTATTTAGCTAAGGCCTCGTCAATCGAAATGAAGACTCCATCTAGGAACGTGTTTGTAGATATTGCTAGCGGGTTCCAGTAGAGGTTTAGAATTAGGATTGTTGAGTTGTTTTTGTCTTCTCGCTTTTGCTGGTGTTTTGTGGATGTTATTATGGTCAGTTGCGTCCAAGGGTTTATATTCTCGGAGAGTATTACTCTGATGTATGGGTTTATCTTGATCAGGGTGAGTAAGCCTGAAGCAGGTCTTCCTTGTTTTTGTACGATAGCTGGGTTTAGGAATGTGATAAAGCCATCGCATGCCGGTGGGTCGCTGAGCCAGGTTTCTTGAAGGCATATGAAATGATATTGCTCTAATTCAGCGGTTGTGTCCGTGAATAGATGTAAATTGCCTCTGGTGTTCCACGAGCACAATGACCAATTGAATCTATGGTTCATTAATTGTTATGAGTTTGAGCTCATTGAGTATTCTGTAGATTCTGTATCTGAGAGGGTGTTTTCGTAGTCATAGATTCTTCTGATTGCATCGGCATATCTGTCTGGATGTTGGCTTCTTATAGAGTATTCTGTAGATGCAGTGTCTGATGAGGGAGTTTCAAAGCTAGTTCTGTTGGGTTTGTTAATTCTATCTGAGTCTGCTTCTTTTGGGGCACGATTTGAGTATCTATCGTCAGTTGTCTGTTTTTGATTCCTCTGTTCAATGTGTAGTTCTTCATACCTTGTGGTTGCTTTGTCTTTTGGTTTGCTTGGTATTCTTGAGGATGTTGATGCCCAGCATGAGAAGCCTAATTTGTGTAGTTGTTTTCTTGTTGATATGATGAGTTCTTGGTTATTTTGGTCTGGGAGCTCTATGACGATCTTATCCAGGTTCCGGTCGTCTTTGAAGGTTATCAGAGCAATATCTTTTGTTGTGAGTTTGTTCAGGCGAGGTATTACGCCAAAGAGGCGTAGTAGGTTTGTTCTATTTAGAATTACCGGTTCTTGGTTTTTATTTGCATTTTCAATATGGATTTCATATGTTTCATTTTGTCGTAGTGGATTGACGAATATTGGTCTGGTCTGTCTGTGTTGACTGTGATCTTGTGGTGGTGTTGTTATCGAGGTCGACGAGATTGAATCATACGGTTCATCTCTGGTTGTGAGTGTTGAGATGTTTTCCATCGAGATCATTGAGATTTCTTCTAAGGAGATTTCAGTAGAATTGTCTTGATTTTGGTTCAATTGTTGTTCAAGTATTGAGGCGTATTCGTCGATTATTATGTAGCTTGTCTGAATTGGTGGTTGTGAAGATTGTTGATTGTTTTCTAGTGGTTGTTCTTCATGGGTGGTGATGTCGAGCAAGTCCTCGTCAATCAGCGATTGTGGCAGGGTAGGTTGCGCTAGTTTGGGTTTTATCTGGGTTAGCTGAACTTGAATGCTTTGTGTGTTGACAGCTGTTTGTTTCTTCTTTGGTTGATGCGCGATTTGGGTATTCTGGGTTATATTTCTTAGAAATGCTCGCGAGCCCGTTTGTCGTTTTTTGTTATTTTTCTGTTGGGTTCCTTTTATTTCGTTCGTTGTTTTTTCTTTTTCGAAGATTTGAAAGTTTTCCTTTGGATTCTTTGTTATGTTGCTTGAGATAATGGTTTCTGTTTTTTTGTTAGTATTATTTTGAGGTGGTTCTTTCAGTGTTTGTTGGGCAAAATCTGTAATTGTTTCAGGTAGTGGTTGTATCTGAGTTGGGGGTTGTGATGGTTTTGAAAGCGGCGAGGTTTGTAGTCGTTGGTCGTTGGGTCTGGTTGCTTGTTGCTGATGGTGTTCTTTAAGCATCTGTAGTAATTCTCCTGTAAGTTTTGTTTTTTCTTGTCGGTCTCCTCTTGCGATCTCTGCTAATCTTTGTTGCCACCGGTATGTCTCGTCTGCTTCTATTGTCAGTCTTGATTCCACTGTCGAGACAAAGTGTTCGATGTGTATCTGTTTTGAATGGATTAGTGCTAAAAGGGTCGCTTGATCTTTTATTGAATCTTTCAGGTCTTCTTGTAGTTTCAAGAAGGGGATCATTGATTGGGAGAGTAATGCGATGAGCATATTTTGTAAGTCCAACATTGTTGTTGGGATTCTTGGGTGCATATCTTCTTCATCTTGTACATGATTGTCGTTTTTCTGTTGTGGGTCTTTTGGTTTTTGGTTCTTAATTATTGGGTCTGGGGTATAGTAGGATTCATCCGAGTCATAGTTGAATCGTGATGGGACAGTTTTACGTTCATCCAATTCTGGTTGTCGTTCCTTTTTCATCTGTTTGTTTTGGTTTCCATAGGGGATGCAAGGGGTTGAGGTTGATTGTATTTGATTTATTTCTGTTCGTTCTCCAAGTACTTCTTTTGTTTTTTCTGCAGTAGACATGATGAATTCTATTTCGGTGGTGTCCAGTGATAGTTTTGGTAGTTTATTTCTTGTTTTGGATGTTGTTGGTTCCACAGTGCTGGCGGATTTGGCGGAATTGTGAGTTTTAAGCCATGCAAGGCGGGCTAATCTTGCTTTTTCTTTTTGCTTCAGTTGGTCTGGTGTTGGGATTGCTGGTTTTGTGGTTAGGTCTTGTGTTCGTTCTGTTTGTTGGCTGGTTGCGGTTAGCTTGGAGGCGACAGGGTCAGCTGTGAGTTTTGGTTCTTGATTATTAGTTATTTCCTGAGGGTTGCTGTGTATTTCGTATAGTTTCTCCGATTTCATGGATTGTTGATTCTGGATTTGTTTGTCTGATATTAAGTCCTGTTTTGTGGTCGTCTGCATCTGTTTGGTTGTAAGTTCGATGGGTTCTTCGTTGCTGGTTGCAAGGTTTGTCAAGGTGTCTTGTATCCCGTTGTTTAAGGGGTCTTGTTTTGCGAGCTGGTGGTTTGCGTTCGGATCAGTTGATGAGTTGGTCAGTTGTTGTTCTAATTCGAGTTGGGAAGGCAGTAATGATGGCGCGGACATAATAGGTTGTCCAGGTTTGGTAGTGTCTGAGCTGTTTAGTTCAGATGAGATTATTTGGTGATTTTCTACTGTACTGTGTGAGTCTACTGATAGTTGGAGTTCCACTGTGCCGACGGATTTAACGAAGTTGTTGGTTTTCAGCCATGCAGTTGGATTGGCAGTTTCTAGGGTTTGGGCTCTGGAGTCTTCTAAGTTCTGTTTATAGTCTGAACACTGTGTCAGGGACTTTGGAATTTCTTTGTACAGTGTCACTTTCTTGAAGGATTGTTCCAATGTTAGCTGTAGTTGGTCTCTCTCCGTGGTGTTGTCGGTCGCGTTCTTAGTTGTTTGTCTTGTTTTTGGACGTTGAGTTGGGTTTTGTTTATTAATGCGAGTTGTGGCCATTGTTTCCCGATTGTAGAATGCTAGGCTTAGGTTTAGCAAGATTTCTGTTTGGTTTGTCAGAGTGCTGGTCTCCTTTTTTTTTTCTTTTTTATCGGGTTCGCTTTTAGGATCCAAGGGACTAACCCTTTCGGTCTCCTGGTTAGCAGTGACTGCGAAGATGTATCCTTGTTTCGGTTTTCTCTGGTGGATCAAATTGCGCTTTCAGGATCCAAGGGTCGAACCCTTTCGGTCTCCTGATCGGTTATTTCGCGCAGGTGAGTGTTTGATTCGTCCTTCTGTAGTGGCGCGAGTTGCGCTTTCAGGATCCAAGGGGCAAGCCCTTTCGGTCTCCTGGTCAGCAGGGGCTGCGTAGGTGTATCCTTGTTTCGGTTTTCTCTGGTGGATCAAATTGTGGTTTCAGAATCCAAGGGTCGAACCCTTTCGGTCTCCTGATCAGTTATTTTGCGCAGGTGAGTGTTTGATTCGTCCTTTTGTAGTGGCGCGAGTTGCGCTTTCAGGATCCAAGGGGCAAGCCCTTTCGGTCTCCCGGTCAGCGAGGCTGCACTGGTGAATCTTCGTTTCGATTTATTGTAGAAAGTCAGGTACGCTTTCAGGATCTAAGGGCGGACCCCTTTCAGTTTCTTGATCAACGAATGGAACGAGGATGTATGGTTGTTTTGTTTCTCTGGAGCGGTTGGGGTTGGAGGATTAGGATCCAAGGGCGAAGCCCTTTCCGTCTCCTGATCGACGAGGGTAACTGGAGATGCCAGAAGTTAGAACGTTAAGTAGCAGGGGCGAGGCCGCAAAAGCGCGGGCGGTAGAGGATTCTATTCGGTGTGAGGTGGGGTGAAGACGCGTGTACAGTAGGCACAGGCAGGCTCCGGCGTCAAAGATGAATCGCTTGGTTACAGGCCAGCTGGTGCGAGCACACGAAGGGACAGCAGGGCTGTCAGCGGTCGCAACTGGGCTCAAGGCGATCAGCAAGTTCAGGGTCAGTGATGCAGGGCGTGGATGGGTGGTAGGCGAGGAGCATGTAACGGGTTTGAGATCCTGCAGGACGGGGAGCGATGCTTTAGGTGTATGTAGCGTGATGAGAAGTAGGTCACTTACACTATTTTGGCTGTCTTTGGCTGTCTTTGGGTGGTTCAGTAGGTGGATTTTTCTGGGGGAGGCGCCGCGGAGCCTGCAGAGCCTAAAGACCAAAAGACTCTGCAGCAGACTCCGCGGCCGCTCCGCGGTGTTCTGGGTATTTTAAAGTCACCAGGTGGAAGTAGGCAAAACAAAGGTAGGACAAGAAGCAGGTCCTCACTGGGTTCAGGAGCAAAAAGCTGTAGAGTCCTCTCACAACCGCAACCAAAAGACTCTGCAGCAGACTCCGCGGCCGCTCCGCGGTGTTCTGGGTATTTTAAAGTCACCAGGTGGAAGTAGGCAAAACAAAGGTAGGACAAGAAGCAGGTCCTCACTGGGTTCAGGAGCAAAAAGCTGTAGAGTCCTCTCACAACCGCAACCAAAAGACTCTGCAGCAGACTCCGCGGCCGCTCCGCGGTGTTCTGGGTATTTTAAAGTCACCAGGTGGAAGTAGGCAAAACAAAGGTAGGACAAGAAGCAGGTCCTCACTGGGTTCAGGAGCAAAAAGCTGTAGAGTCCTCTCACAACCGCAACCAAAAGACTCTGCAGCAGACTCCGCGGCCGCTCCGCGGTGTTCTGGGTATTTTAAAGTCACCAGGTGGAAGTAGGCAAAACAAAGGTAGGACAAGAAGCAGGTCCTCACTGGGTTCAGGAGCAAAAAGCTGTAGAGTCCTCTCACAACCGCAACCAAAAGACTCTGCAGCAGACTCCGCGGCCGCTCCGCGGTGTTCTGGGTATTTTAAAGTCACCAGGTGGAAGTAGGCAAAACAAAGGTAGGACAAGAAGCAGGTCCTCACTGGGTTCAGGAGCAAAAAGCTGTAGAGTCCTCTCACAACCGCAACCAAAAGACTCTGCAGCAGACTCCGCGTAATGTGTTATCTCGGTGACCTGTAGTGTGTATAGGGGATAATGGTGAACTAATATGATGCGAGGATATGAAAAACAATATTTCTTTTTTCTTTTGCTGTGAGATAAAGTTCACATTTTGAAGTTCAGCTGTTAGTGGAAGGACATGGGTAATGATTAGATGTGGGCAGTTTCAATCAACAGATTGTGATGGGCTAATACCGTGTAACCCCTCTCCCACATCCACAGCCTCCTCGCCTCTCCCTGCTTCCCCCCCCCTCGGCTACCTTGCCCTCTCATTCCCTCTCTGCCCCCCCTCCGGCTCCTCCCATACCTCTGCAGGGCGTACCTCTGATCTGTACCCCTCCCCGGAAATCCTTCAAGGGTGGCAACCTACTCCACATTGCCATTCTTAACTCTCGCTCAGTGGTCAAACACTCCTCCGACATCTGCCGCCTTCTGGAAGAACTTGACCTCGATGTCCTCGGTCTCACTGAGAAATGGTTCACAGCCAGCTCTGTCACCAGCTTTGACACACTCCTCCCTGATGGCTACAAGATCCTCTCCGCGCCCAGGTCCATCCGCTCCAGAGGGGGTGTAGCCCTGATATTCCCCGAGTGGATTCCTGCCTCTGTCATTCCTACGCATGCCTACTCTTCTTTTGAATGCCTTGTCTGCAGGCTCTCTCTCTCCCCTAACCATTCCCTTACTCTGGCTACTATCTATTGGCCATCTGGTCAAATCTCCTCCTTTTTCCTCTATGAGTGGGCGGACCTCTCCTCCTCACTCCTGGCCTCGACCACTCAACTCCTCCTTCTTGGAGACTTCAACATTCACCTGGATGTTTCCTGTCATTCCTCTGGACTCTTTTGTGACCTCTGCGACTCTCTCTCACTCACCATTCTCCCCTCTGGCCCGACTCGCTCTGCAGGGCACACTCTGGATGTTCTGATCTCCTCTGACCTTCCCCTGTCTGTCCCCCTCATGACTCCCCTCTCCTGGAGTGATCACTTTCTTCTTTCCTCCCATCTCACCCTCGCTACCTCTCAGGCCAAGCCACTTCCATCACTGCCACCCACCTTCTCGGTCATCCGACTATTGAAGCGCGTATCAGTTGAGGCTTTCGCTGCCACTTTCTCACCCCCCCATCCCCTTTGGCTGAATCTCACCCTGACACAGCCCTCTCCACTCTCCACTCTGCTATCTATGATACTCTTGATATCCTTGCCCCTGTCATGAGGACCCGCCTGAAGCCCAAGGCCAAGTGCAACTCCTGGTATGACTCAGACCTCGTCGCCCTTAAACGCAAGTGCAGGGTGGCTGAGAGGACATGGCGTGCTTCTTGTTCATCCTCTGACAAACTGGCCTGTCGCCTGCTCCAAAGGCAATACCGGCTCTCTGTCCTCACCAAGAAGAGAGCTCATATCCAAGCCTGCATCTCTGTGGCATCTAACAACTTGGCTGAACTCTTTAAAATCTGCAAGGAACTGGCCAATCCTGCCACGGTCTCTACCTCTCCTGTCCCTTCCCAGGCCCTCTGCACGGCACTGGCGTCTCACTTCATCTCTAAAACTCAGGACATCCTGTCCTCACTCGCCTCCTCTCCCCTCCCTCCCTATACTCCCTGTTCTTCCTCTGGCCCTTCTGCAGCCACCTCTCCTCCCTCCTTCTCCGCTTTTCCCCTGTTCTCCGCTGATGAGGTTTCTGGACAAGTCCGATCTATGAAAGTCTCGTCAAAACAGGCTCACCCCTGTTCCTCCAAAACAATCAAGGACCACATTGACACCCTTGCCCCTGCCCTGGCTGAATTCTGCAACCACTCCTTCGCCACTTGAGTCTTCCCTTCCCCCCTGAAGCACTCCCTTGTGCACCCTCTTCTTAATAAACTCTCTGCCGATCCCTCTTGCCCGGCTAACTATCACCCAATCTCGATCACTCCCTTCCTGGGCAAGCTCCTGGAGAAACTGGGCATCTCCCAGCTAAATATCAACACTGAATCTGTTGGTTGTCTTCATGACCATCAGTCTGGCTTCAGATCTGTCAGAAGCACGGAAACTGCTCTCCTGAACATCTGTGAAGACCTGCTCTCCAACCTTGACTCTAACACCCCGTGTGTCCTCATCTTGCTTGATATTTCTTCTTTCTTCTGCCTTTGACACTGTCAACCATGCCACCCTGCTTAAGTGTCTCTGTGTTAATCTAGGGATCACCGGTCAGGCCCTGGAGTGGCTGACTTCCTTCCTCTCCGACCGACCCTCCCAGGTACAACTTGGATCCTTCCTCTCTGCTATCTTCTTCTCTACCTGTGGTGTCCCCCAGGGGTCTAACCTCTCTCCCTGGCTGTTCAACCAATACCTGGCACTCCTTGCCCTCCGCATTGCCGCTCTCTGCCCCAACTTTCAGTGCTATGCGGATGACACTCAGCTCATTTTCAGGCTACCTTCGGCCACCTCTTCTCCATCCCTTATCTCTGACTGTCTGTCTTCTATCCAGGAGTGGTGCGCTGCCAATGACCTCTGCCTTAATGCCAGTAAGACTGAGATTCTCCTCATCGGCACACCCACTCCCTCCTTCCCTGTAGCTCTCTGGCCGGCCTCTCTTGGCCCACTCCCCGCTCCCACCTGCAAGGCTAAAAACCTTGGGGTCATCTTCGACTCCACACTCTCTTTCTAGCCTCACATCTCTGACGTCTCTAAGAAGTCACACTACCAGCTGCACCTCCTCAGAGGTATTCTTCCTTTCCTCTCCTTCCCCCAGAAGGTCACTGTCTCTCGAGCACTGGTTCTCTCTAAGCTGGACTATTGCAACAGCCTCCTTCTAGATCTGCCTGCTTCCACTCTACGCCCTCTGCAACTCATCCAGAACAGGACTGCAAGACTTGTCCTTGGCCTCAAGCCCAGGGATCGTATCTCTCCAGGACTGAAATCTCTGCACTGGCTCCTGGTGGCTGCGAGGATTAAGTTCAAAACCCTCTGCATCGTCCACAAGGCCTTCTGGGGCCTGGGGCCTCAATACCTTCAACTCTCTCTTCCTAGATACCTTCCCTCCTGAGCTCTTCACTCTTCCGCCTCCAACTCCCTCAGGGTCAGTCGCTTCTCCAAGCAACAAGTTGGTGGCAGATCTCTCTCTTCGGCAGGGGCCTCCCTCTGGAACAGCCTCCCTGCCTCCCTGAAACTTGAGGAGAACCTCCTGCGGTTCCGGAAGCACCTGAAAACCCTCCTCTTTGCTTCTGCTTTCTCTCCCCCTCTCCCCTGTTAATGTCCTGGCTGTTGCTAAAACTGCACTGGTTACCTGGCCACCCATCTTATCTTGGGTCCTAGCCTTGCCATTTGCACACCTGCACTGCCACCCTGGCAACCCTTGCACCTGTGGACTGTTTTCTGTTTCCCGACAGTCCCCCCACTAGCACTTATTTTCTGCACTCACCCTGCACTTGCCACCTGATGGCCGTTTATTTATCGTGTTGTTCTATTATCCGATGCACTGCACTTTCCCCCCTCCCCCTTCCTTTGCACTTGCGCGATCTGAATGACACTTGGCCTAGTAAGATCGTTGTCTGTCTTCCTTCTGTTCCCCCTCCCTTGCCTCATCGCGCTTTGAAACACTTGTGTATAGGCGCGTTATAAATGCCACATCATATCATATCATATCATAACATGAGGAATGTTACATGGGTTGCAAAGGAATACAAGAAAATAAGTAGAATAAGGTAAGGGTAATGAGGTAAAGTTATAGGTTGAAAGAGCAACGTATTTTCCATTAAGCGATGTAGTGGGAATTGAAATAATTCATATAGGCACATGTCATCTGGGTTTGTGAAGAGCATTTTCCAAAACATTGCATGTTGCACAAACGTTGCATGGGTGGCAACCACATGTTACACAGTATATTATATAGCGACATTGTTTGAAACATGTGTAATTTAGGATGAGTGACAATTGTCACAATTATTTTTAAAAAAAGGGGGGGCAAATGTTAATTGGGAATACTTTCCATGTTACATATTTGGTTAAAGTTACAAAGGTCACGTGAAAAAATAGGAGCACAAAACTTTGATTTGAAAAAAATTATGAATGCAACAAAGCTTTCACCTGTTTATTAATGAATAAATGCATGTATAATAGGTGTGTAGGATAAGTATTGTTATGATGGCAATTGGGCTGTTATACATATTGTTTAGGATGTATGGTGCTCTGGTTCTCCAAGGGGCAAAAAAAGGATTGTGTTTTAAGCATTATTTCATTGAGGGAAATGGTGCTCCAGTTCTTCAAGGGGTATTTATTTATTTATTTTATTGTTCATTTATAATGCTGTCAATACCAGTGAGTGCCTCGAAGCGTGGAATCGGGATTCAAATCTCTGGTGTGCCATGTTTTCTTGCTTCAAAGACAAACAAGTTGCCCCTGAGAAATCCTTCCTCTCCAACTAAGTGATGATCATTTTCTGATGGTACGAAGTGGGATCCCGGTACTCCACTTCATGATTAGAGTAAATGATGTTTTAAAATGGTATATTTCATTGCATCTATGCATTACATATGGTGTTTGCTGCTGGGATGTGTGTTCAGCCTGTAGCTGTGATATCAGAGTGAGTGCTGGAACGCATGCCTAGTATGTGAGGTTGCTGCCAAGACGTTCCTCGAGTTACAGTTGGAATACCTACCTGAGTGGTGGGGATCGGTTGGTCTTCTTCCTCCTCCTTACTTATAATGTATGTGATCAAGACCTAAATTAAGGAACCTGCTTGTAACTACCTGAGCCTCTGACATTCATGATTACACATTCCCAATGTCCACTTACTGCCAAAATGCAGTACACCAATAAATACAATATACATTACCCCACACCCTCAAGTAATACACCTGCACAAGTGGGAAACACCAACAATCAGAGAGGGGAGACAAAAGTAAGGAGCAATCTAAGCAGCATAGGTACCCAGAAAGGAAACCCAAAAACTCACTTCCCTGAAAGGTACTTATTTGTCATAAGGGACATGCACATTTGTGGACATATGACAACATAGAGTAAAATAATCAACACTGTGATGTGTCAACATGTTGTTATGAATCATAGCCTGTCTGAATTTTTAAACCATGAAATTCCTATATATGCATAAATTGATGCTGTATATTTGCTATTCACACATTAAAATGAGTTGTTTTATTTTTTTGCAGTGCTTCTATTATCTTTTACAAACCGAACCATAGACGATAACAGCCAAGACAAACTCTCTATTAATCTGGCCTTCTACATGTGCATTTCACAATAACCTCCACCGTAAATTCTGGCTATCTCTAATGTTAGAAATTCTTCAGGAGTAGGGGGGAACCTTTTGTCTTCCAATCAAACTGTTGTACGGATCATCAATTAATTTTCTGATTTGCTTGGAGTGTTTTGTCTTTGTTTTCTACTTATATTGCACCTGAAATATGTATGTTGTCATATCATGCTATTTTACCAATTCACTATTTTGGTAATCACCTTGGCATAAGGCGCTATGAAAGCTAATTGAAACAAATAAAAGAAATACAGTGTTGTGCATAACTTTTTTTCTTTCTGTGACTCACATGATTCACACTAGACACCGAAAAATGATTAAATAACACATACTTTGTTTAGGATTACAATGCAATTAGGCCTAGGATCTTCTGGTTGAACACATTTCCAAATGTCACCGTTAATTTGAGACCTCAGGGAACTAGAGATGACTGAAGGACTAAAGAAGACAACCAAGTGATCTCATTGATTAACTGAAACTGGTGAGCTCACAGTGAGCCAATGTTTCAAGGCTGCATCTTTGCTGGTAATTCACCTTCAGATGCTGCTAGCTCAGGATACACTTGTGGCAGCTTGTAGCCAGGCATCTATGATGTGCTCTGATTCATGCAGTAAACCATTTGCAACTTTCAGGAGCTGGAGTCAAAATAGAGCATTGCGGTTTCTGTAGAGAAACTGAAAGTACTGTGTGCATCCAGAACAGATTCATGTTGGAATGTCCTTGAATGATGCAGGGACATCTAAGCCCACAACCATTGGCTGAATTTGCAGGCACACCTAATGTTATGGGGTCATAATGTCATAATGTCATCTCCAAATCAAGATTCTGCACAGAATAATATCAGTGATAGAACCTGGCTGTGACCAATTTAACGGATGCCAGATCATCTAAAACAACAAGATTTCAGCAAGGGGATGGGGAGCACAGGCCCAGCCGGTTACTACTGGTTACCATAATGAATGAGGGAACACTAGTCAAATGCTGGGACCTGTCAATGAACATGATCACAAGAGAGAAATACAGTGTAGTTTACATGGGCAAATAGACTGAAGAAATAAAATATGAAATTCTCATATGTCAGTACATTATGAGATGCAGGTTTTGTTCCTTAACTATATTAAATAAATGTTGACAGGGGACTTTGTATACACATTAACAAACGTTTTCAATATTAAACAAGATCCTGGCTATGATATATTTTCAGACAGGTCAAATATTCCAGGAGAATGATTATCAGACATTGACATATAATATGGCTTTATTGTTAGATTTGATAAATTATGTACATTTACAACTGAAACCCTTTTTGGGAGTTACCTCATTCCTATTCCTACAATAAATGTTTTAAACATGCAGTCTGATTGCAGAAATCTGTGCTCCTGTAAGAGGGTCATGACAGCGTTAAGGCTCATGTGAAAATGTGTTGCACATGTTTGTTCTGTCCTAAATTGGATTGGTGACATCATCTACCTGGTAACAGCCTGGAAAGTGTGATGGTCACTGAAGAGTCATAGAGGGTACCATAGTGTTGAGAATTTCATAAGCTGGATGTGGCGGCATAGTCTTTTATATGGTTATAAAAATGAGGGGTGTTACTTTGGTGAGAGCCGAAGGTAACTGGTGGTGTAAAGGGAAGAGCTGGTTGGAGTGAGAGGGCCATGCACAAACTTTGACAGACGACCTCACCAATGTGGAATGTTCTGGGCTCCCTCCCTTCTCAGCCATGGAGGTCCCTTTAGCTATTCTTGCTTTACAAACTAAAGCCAAGGTTAGCATCTGCTTGCTCAAAATGGAGAGCCATCCTAGATAGAGAGTGAGAGAGATAAGCAGAGAGAGGAAGTTCAAAAGAGAGAAACAGAGATAGAGAGATATTGTAAAAGCCTGGACTGAGCCTCCACAGGGGCTATAGCAACATGAAGAGACATATCATCAAATGTGTGAATAAGTGTCCACGAGGTACACATAATGGTCCTATCAGTCCCCCAAATTAGTGACACATGACAAATGAGGATGAACAGAGAAGGAGTACAATTAAGAACAGTTAAAATGAATATCCCTTATATTCGACTGAAGGCGAGTCAGTTATAAAGATCTGAACCAAGCCCAAATGCCAATGTGCCTTTCCCTATGTTGACTGCACAACTTAATTTTACATCCCCCAATGTGCTGGTTGGGCTTGTTTTCCATTCCTGAATTGAATGTACATATTCCTAGGATAGGAATTATCCCTGATGCTGGAATGTATACCCTTTTCCCACTAAGGGTGTTTGGAATTAAATGCTAGCTTCCCCAGAAATTCAAGGTAGAGCACAACTTGGAATATTGCAGAATACAAACATGTAGTTGACATCAACCAGAAAGAGTTGAAAAGTCCTGAAAAGTTATCAGAGCTCCAGTGTGATTAGTGTTGTAAAGTTGAACCCACAGATGCAATCAAGTGAATAAATTCAATTAGAAAATGGAAGGGAAGGTCAAAGATTACAACAAGATTGCAAGCAGATTAAGAAAAAGGAAGACACGTGTATTGAAAAAGAATATGCTATAGTGGGAGATAATAATACGAAAAACGGGCAAGACAGAAACTAATTTCAGTCTTAAAATTATTTTGATTTAATTAATATATAATTGCCACATCATATAATATCATATAAATGGGAAAGCAGCCAATGTAGTATGGCAGAAGGAATTGTTTGAAGGTAATCTGAATGGGAAGAAAAGGAAAAGAAGATTTCAGATTCATCCGCATGAACATGACAACTCAAGACAAAGCAAGAGGCAATAGAGAAAAGAGAGAGGACATTTGAAGGGGTATGGACTAAGATCTGTGGGACATCTTAGTATAGAGTGAGAGGGGCAGAAGAGTTGTTAATCTGAGATAAAAATTAGATAGATATGATGAAAACCATGACAGTACTAAATCATAGATAGAAATTGAGGAGATTGATGAGCAGACTATAGAATGATGAACTGTGTCAAAAGCTTCAGAAAACAACACAAACAATATTAAGGGAACATGGCTTGTTTTCTCAAGCAGAGATGAGGGAATGAGTAACATGCAGACGGGCTGTTTTGATGGAGTGATATGGGCAGCAGCCAGACTGTGAAGGATCTATGAGGGGATTAAAATAATGATAGAAAGAAAGTTGATCATAGGCATCAAGTTCAAGTAGTATGTAAAGAAAAGGCAGAGATGGGTTATGAGGAGGTTTTTTGAAGGAATGGGAGAGATTACATCATGATACAACAAGAGAGGAAATATAACAGCATCAAATAATTAAGTAAAGAGAGATGAAAGGTTAACAATAAAGCTTGGTAATTCTAAGTGATGATGTTGAAATATGAGTGGATCGTTGGGTCAGTGATGGAATTAATCCTTGCTCAAAAGAAAAGGGGAGGTGCCTCTTTGATGGCGTGAAAACAATTAAACAAGACAGGTGTTTGGGGATGCTGTATGTGAAAGAAGAACCACAGAAACTTCACGCTGAGTAGAAAGAAGGAATCAAAAGTAGAAAAGGTGGTTTTGCAGAAAAAGAAGGAAATCCTTGAAGTGAGAGATACAATTGGGGAGAAGGTGGAGGTGGTAAGGGTAGAGGTAAGATTATTTTATTTCTTTGAGCAGGGAGAAGATGATGAAGCATCCTAAGAAGTAGAAAGAGCATGAGAGTCAATTTCTGAATTTCTCGGATTGTGCCTGTAGGCTGATTTTATGGACCTTCCTTGAAAGTATAGGGATATTTACCAGGGATTACTTTTCCTGGGGGTGCTTGGACCCGCAGCACGTGCATACTCGCCACCCCTGAGAAAAAGTAGGAATAGAAACATTAATTGTGTAGAACATGTTGACAGGGAGCTTCACAACATTTGGTGCATGATGGCAATCTGCAGTATAATTGTAATGGAGATGGACTTACTCTACTCTACTCTACTCTACTGTCTAATGCAAGGAATATCTTGTGACCAACAAGAATGCATCTTCACAGTCTGGCAGAAAAGAAAAAGTGAGGCATAAGGATGGACATTTGCATTTGGCTGGAACCAATGGACTAGTCAGGCACGCTATTCAAACTCAAGAGGGCATACAACCTGCAATACATCTCCTGTTATGCCACATAGACAGTACTTAGACACCTGAAAATTAGGGTTGCATAAGTAACAATCCTCTTTTGTTTAATCTTTTTGTCAAGTAGTCGGTAAGGCTTCATATAATGGAAGAATTGTTTGTACAATGTACACTTTACAAATAGAGGAAATTGTCCTCCCCTCTAAGCTGCTTTTTCACATGAACAAACTGGACAAACTTTATAGAACAGCACTTCATGTTCTTTGATCTGTTGTTATTGTAGATAATTACTAACCGATGAACTACTCGCCATACCAATGACAACTCCTCTAAGTATGAAATTCATCGAAACCCTCTTGGGAAAGCAGTCTTTTCCAAAGCCATCTACCAGATGTGAAGGCAGGTGTACAAAGGCAGAGGAAAGCTGTGCTCTCTACGCATCATCAGAAAACATTTGGGGTAACTGTGCTGATGAACAAGGTCTGTCACTCTGCTAGCAAAACTCCCTGCAGTGGGTCTCATAGCATCGAGAGATACCAGAACAGTCGGTCTTCTGTTGTCACTGCTCATATCACCTCAAACCAAAGTATAACCATGTTTCACTCTTTTGAACGCAAATACCTTCTGCGTTTCCTTTGCAACTCACCTACAAGCTTTCAACCATCGCCTGTATCTTTGTAAATGTTTCAGCACCACATTGCAAAAGGGAGATGATGTCACCTTTCCAGCTCAAGCACAAGCACAACGTAAAGACAACTTCAAACCCCTGCATCTTTAAACCAAGCATCAAACCACCAGGACTTTACAATGAACTGTGACACAAACAGCTGGAGCATCTCGTCTTTCATTGACCTAAACCAGCATCACTCATCTTTTTGAACCATGCTCGATCATCAATATGCTGCTGGTTATCCATTATTCATTGATCTGCATTGCTCGACACCACCTTCGAACTACACCACTTTAAAGCTGGATCGATGCTGATTCGCTACTTGGGTTCAACATGACTCGCTACCTTCGATCTCGGTCTGACCCACATGCATTGCATCTCGAAGTCTTGTTCCACCCTGTCAAAATACCTAAGACCTGGAATCAGGTACTATTGCATGCACCTGTCCTCTCGGTCCATTTTTGGAGCCTTAGTGACTGGTTAATGCACGTGTTGCACCTTTTACCTGAGGAACATATCCTTTAAGTTCCATAGTTCCAATTCCTTCCTTTTTTCTCTCGAATATTGCATCCAGAGTGCTTAAAAATTCCTGACCGGCATATTTCCTTTTACAGGAATGTGTTTTTATTGTGTTTTTAATAGTTAGTTTTATGATTGATTTGTTTAATTAAAGAATATATGTTTTTATAGAACCTTGATTGAACATTCATTATGGTGGAACATTTGTGCTATTGCTGCTTGTGTTGCTACTTTCTCAAATTTACACCGTGTATAGACTTCCCTCTGTCTACAATACCACAAAAGGTGAAAGGAGGTATATATCTTGGCTGTGCCTTTTTTTACATTTATGATTGGGATCACTGTTAGTTCGTAGAATTGTGAATACAGGCTGAGCTGGCGGTTTAGCAAATACGTATCCTTGTACTCCTGCAGACCAGCAAGACTTTTACGAAAGCCCAGTTGACAGCTACTGACAATAAACTTTTGCTCTGCATACATCTCCAAGCATTTCAGAATATCTTTTCCAAACACTAAATGTATCATCTCGACAGCCATTTAAACATTTGTATTACTACTGCAGTTTTCCGTGATTTTTGGTGTGGAATTGGAAACTGCAATTGCATTAAAATAATCCACAAAGCTACAGAACCCAAGTAGAGGATTAATCTTTGGAAAAAAAACAGCAAGCAGGTAATCATGGCCTGGTGCTTTCCTGCTTGTGTCACTATCAAGGGCATTCCACACTACAGACAGAGAGCTGTGTTTGCAGGGTTAATTTTTCAGAGATTTGAGTAATCCTGGCATAGCATCTTTAAATGCTAACCTATCTTCTTTATATAAGAAACTAAAAAGTTGAAAGCAGTTGCTTTCAGAAATATGAGATAGGCCCATACCGTCTTATGTCCTGAGAGTCTCTATTATAGTGGCCCATCTATCTTCTACATTCCCTCTCTTTGTTTTCCACTACATTTTTATTTACTTGTTGGGCCTTTGTGACTGAACATTTATCCTTCTCATGATCACTTTTCAGCAAATTTAACAAATGGCCATTTGCAACATTTGCAATGTTATTCTTGTCAAACCATTTCAGCCTTGCCACCAACTCAGTACTTGATCTACAACAGTGTTTTCTAAATAATGGTTGAGCTATCACTATCAATTTAACAAAACAATCAATCAATACAACTGGGACAAATTCTTAATGTCATAAAATAGGTTCCAAGTTAAAAAGGAACATATCAAAAAGCAAGGGCTGAATTTATTCTTTATCAAGGAAGACCACTTAATATGTTTCCTGCAGCCACTAGAGATTAACTCGCCTGAAGGGAAAGAACTGATGTTAGATCTTTCCAGCCTCGGAATCAACTTTGCTGGGTTACCATCAATTTCATGATAATGGCTTGTTTCAAACTGCTCTAGCTTCAACAGCTGTTAACATCAACCAACATGTACTGCAGTCAATAAAAGATTGCTTGTCCACTATCTTACATGTCTCATTTTCATGCAGATCCCCCTTTTCTCAGCAGATTTTAAACCCAGCTTTATACAAATGTGCATTGTGTGTCATGTACACATATTCCGTCTACCTGTCTTTAAAAACAAAGTCGATGGTATACTCCATGCTTCATCTTTATCTCTCATTACATCTACAAGTTTCCCATGTATTCCAGACTGCAAATTAAAGATCCTGCCTGCAATAATTTCAGAATTAGTAGCTAAAGGCTGATTTAATTCTCAATGGGATGTTATGTTATCTTATCCATAGTGCTCAGTGTTTTCATGCCTTGCACACCATAGATTCTATTATGTCCATTAACTAAAACATTATGCAGCCACATGGAAAAACTAAAGTGATAGCCATACAAAGTGGTTCAAATAATGAAAGAGAATTAGCAACCACATTAAAGTTTACATTTATCCAAATTGACAACCCATGACTATGGCAGACATTTGGGCCTTCAGTAGCTGAAGAAGAATAGTTAATAAAACCCTCCCAGTTAGATACTTCCTGGTGCCACGTTTTGTGGAAACAGACGCAATACATATTCTTTTTGTTCTCAAGTCAGTAAGTGTCATTGATGTTCTTTCTAAATCCTGCTATGTTCCAGGATAGTATATGAATGCAGCCTTGAGTGACACATTGATAAATTGGCTCAATTGGTTTCCTGCCATCACTAATTGTATTTAATTGTTAATCAATATCGTCATATCAAGAAACCTGCGGTATTAGGATAGAAACAGTTCATGTCTATTAACTGGATTGTTACTGCTAACCACCTCCTTAGTTGGAATTTCAAGACACCTTTGTGGGGACATGTCTGATATGCTGTAGTCATATGTTGTATTTGGCATTGAAGGCCTAGCATGGATGTTAGAGCCAAAAGTTGGCAAAGTCCTGAATTTTATCGATAGAAAACCTTCCGCCAGGCGAGGGTATACAAACCTTACATACAGACCATCAGATGTATGCCAATTCTCTAACCATTTACTAGACAAGTCAACAATGTCCTCTTATATTACACTGCAACATTTCTTCACATGTGGTAACCAGTTCATAGTCTTATTTATCCCGGAGCCACCATCTTCCCAATTCCGTCTTTGTGATTTTGGGATTTTAACTAAATACACCAATTTGCCCGCCCTGCCCAGCCAAACTGATCTGGATTTGTTAGGTCTATGTAAGGCCTGGGACATTTCAAAAAGGGAAACCAAGCAGGGATACTCTGGGCTTTTCAGAGTTGGGCCAGAGGATGTATACAATTCCTTAGCTTAGTGGGCCACAGGGAAGAGATAATTAATAAATAAATGGTTGAGGCTTTGTTTGCGACCTGAGCATTAAGTGATGATGGGTGGAGGAGGCCTACATGTTTGCAACTCAGCGCAACATGCCCAAATGTTGATTTTCTATATTTAAAAAGGCCACCCATTATCCAAGTAAACTAATTTTGTTAGACTTCCCAAAAGGACCTTACCCACAAATAGAGCCTTAACACCTATAATTTCCAACCACAACCTCAAAACCTCAACTTTCAATTGCAGCATCACATATTTACTCTCTGCCATAGTCAAAGGCAAGAGTGAGTACGAAGTACAAGTAGAAAGTGTAACACCATGCACTAAAGAGAAGACAGTGGTGAATCCCTTCTGTCTGCAGCCTGATCTTCTGACCCGCAAACAAGCTGCAGATTGATGAATATTGCATCAGGATTGGTACCCCTGTGAAGTGCTTTTCCTTGAGCTTGAGTCTTTCTAATCTATGCAGCCTAGTCCCGATTTTTACAAATTCTTATGGATTGCAGTGTATTGCCATGCATTTCATGTTGTTGACATCTCTTATTTCTCTCTTTTATAGATTGACTCACCGAATCCCTTGTTTATCTTTTTCTCCTCAGCGTCCTTTCCAACCCTCTCATTTTAAACATCTCTTCAGCAGCTGCATAGATTTGTTCCATAATATCAAGGGGTATTTGAAATTAACACTCTCTGTGAAAATTGTCTCTCTAATGCAGACACGGATTCCCACCCTTTCAATATAACTATGCCTGTTGTTCTCCCTACTTCTGAAGCTGCACTGTCTCTCTTCGCCGGTGTATCAAGCTTCATTGGTGGCATGGGTATTGTTTAGCACTCCTCATCCTCTTACTTGTCTTTTGTTTTCTTCTTATTTTGAGTATGACATTAACTCCATTAAAAACACATTTGTCTTTACATTTTCATAGTTACTATACCCTTGGCCATGTTTTCATTTGTAGTGATAATGATTCTCTGCTGACATTAATGCTTCCTTGTGATTGTCCAAATGTCCTTTTTTGGGTACTTTAATTCTCTTGTCACTTCACTTATTTCTTATCCTTTTTGCTTAATCACAGACTCTTGTCACTTAACACATCTCACCCACTTCTAAGTTTCCATGCCTCTGGTTCTTTTCTTGATTTAATATGTTCATATTCTCCTTCTGACTTCCTAAATTCAAAATAATTAAAACATTCTTTTCGTTCCTCGTGCGTCTGATTCAATTTGGAATTCTTCACTCTCGGGTGGCTTTGCCTCCTACTTTATTTCTGAAATGTATAATTGAGCCCATCTTTGTATTTTCCTTCCACATATTCTTATCCTTTGGTATTGATAACTCTAGTCTCTCTTCAAATCAATCTAGCTTCCACCCTGATCACTCTACAGAATCTACTCTCTCGTATGCCACTAATGTTCTCACTTCCTGGTGTCACTATCTGCCACCCCTACTTATTCTGTTGGCTTGATCTGTGGCTTTTGATACAATACATCATTATATTCTGTTTTCTTCTCTTTCTTGGTGTTCTCCTCATCTTTCTAACCTTGCTTATTCTGTGACATGGGCTGTACACCATTCTTCTACTCCTTGATTACAGTTCAGTGTATCTCAAGGTTACATTTTTGAAACTACTATTTTCTCTTGATACTATCCATCGTGTCTTTTGGCTTAAATTGAAATAGCTCTCTTTATAATTCAAATTGATGCCAATTTTTGCATCTTAACTGATCAAATAAATACTACAATCTCTGGATGTGTCTCCAGTATTAGGTCAAGGATGCTTGCTAGCTGTTTCCATCTCAATTTATACCAGACTGACATTGATGTCTTTCCTGCTCTTTCTTCTCAAAACTGATGCCCTCCTTCTTTTAATATTGTTATTACCATTCTCTGCTTTTGTCCTTCTGTTGAAAACATTGGCGTTGTTTTCATTTGCTAACTTTCTTCTTCCTCTCACATTTCTTTTCCAATTTGCTCCTTCTGATATTCAAAGCAGACCAGCATCCATAGCTTTTGCCATCTCTTCATGAAATTCTAGCTTCAATTCTGTTTTCATCTTCTATTTCTGCTCACAGTCTATTTGCAAATCTCCTGGTCCCTACACTTTCTTGGATTTTACCATTATGAATATTATTAGAATATTTATTGAGTACAGAATTAGCTTTGAGAAGCAAAGGAGCCCTATACAATCACAGGGGTAAAACAAGGTGAGGGAAACAAAGGAATAAGGGAGTGAGGAGCTAACAACAGGGGAGGGGGATTTATCAGCAAGGGATTTACAAACAATAAGGGGAATAAATAGTGGGTATCAGATCACCCAGTCTCAGGTAGGGTGGAGAGTGGAGGATGTGTGGACCTAGATGTTAGGGAGAAGTAATTCCTCGAATAGGAATGTCTTGAACTCCTTCCGAAAGTGTACAAGTGATGGGGTGAGTCTAATGTTGACGGGAGGAGTTCCCAGAGTTTAGGGCTGTATTCAGAGAAAGCCTGTCATCTGGTTCTTTACTTCCTGCACTGACACAGTGCAAGTCTGTACATGTCCTTACCCTTGGAGGAGTGTACTCCACAAGATATGCTGTTTTTCTTCAGTAAGATAGCTTGCACGCCTCAGATTAACAACCTTGTAGATGATGCAGCAGGATCTGAAGATGATAGAGGCTTGCAATGGGAGCCAGTGCAGTTTGATGAGGGTGAGGGTGATGTGGTTAAATTTGTGGAGTCCTTTGATGAGTCATCCTGCCGCTTGCAGGGCACATCCCAGGGGTGCCAGGGTAGTTACCAGAATACCTTCCTTAAGGGAATTGCCACCATCCAGGTGGAAGAGGACAACGACTTGGACAGCAGATCTGAAGCTGCTTTCTGGGCTTGATTTTTCACATGACAAAAAGATGCCACCAAGCGATTTATATCTTCCTTGCTATGTACTGTTTGAGACTGAGGATACATTGAGTTAGAGGTGCATTTCATCTGCGTATTGGTGATTGTGGCTGTTGTGTGGATTGAGGAGGGCTCCAAGAAGATCCTTGTAAACATTGAAGATGACAGTGGAGAGGATGGTTCCTTGTGGTACTCCACAGATCGCGGGTAGAGTTTGTGGTCTGGAGGAAACCAATTGTACAAAACGGTGGTGATTAGAAAGGTACAATTTGAACCAAGTGAAGATGATCTTGCTGATCCCCATGCTGCGATGTAGATCGTCGGTGTGTGACTGGTGTTATACTGTGTCAAATGCTGCTGAGAGGTCAAGGAGAACCTGAAGGCATGGATGGCCATCGTCAAGGATTTTAACGGCATCATCAATCATCTTGATGGTAGCTGTTTCTGTGCTGCATCTGGGTCTGAAGCCAGATTGGTAGGACTGAAGGGGGTTGTTGGTTTTGATGTGTTGGAGGATTTGCATGGCTACTGCTTTAAGAAGGATTGTATCTAGCAAGGGAAGGTGGGTGATGAGGTAGTAGTTGCTGAGGTTGTCAGGGTTCAATGTTGTTTTCTTGAGAAGTGGAATGATTTGCCCTGTCTTAATCTACATTTCGCAGACACCCATCCATATTTATGTGTCATTCAGGCCCTTCAACGCCAGCAATTCAGCGGTGAGCCGGTCTTCACCGGTCCTTGCCGCACATTGTCAACGCCACCCTGATCCATTTTGCCCGTGCCTCTTCACAGTCAATGAGATTGCCAGTGCTTAAGTGTGTTCTGTGTGCTCTGCCTTACTGTAAGTTACAGTTATAGTACTTTGCTGTCTATATAACTTGCAGGGTTCATTAGAGCCCCATACATCTTCCCTGATGTCAGGCCTGTGTCTCCTGCTCCTACTGGCATTTCTTCAAGCAGATTGTGCCCCACAGCTCCCCGGCATACTCTGAAGGACCTTGTTGGCCAAATGACACAAAAGTAAATAGCACATATAACAATAGTTTGACCCATGACCAGTGCAGTAACAACAATGCACTCAATCTGGCTTTATCCCTTTGCCTTCTCAATACCAAGTCAATACTCAAATATGGAATTGAGGTAGCTGACCACATGTCTGAAAGGCCCTCACAGACACATGGAGGCATTCGACCATACCCAGCAACGCAACCTTATCTATACCTACAAACTATGTGATGTTCCGAGCTGACTGAGAAATTAGTAAAGGAGGAGGCATAGTCCTTATGTGTAAGGACCATCTTAACTGTCACACTATCTTGCATACCAGTCCTGACGACAATGAATCATTATGGATCAAGGTCAAGACATCTGAGAATTCCTACCTAAATGTGCTAATCATATATAGAACACCTAGGGTTATGCCACACTTCGAGGAACAGATTGTGGAGCTGCTTGCCCACATCATTGAATCTAAAAACCCATTAATCATCTTGGGTGATTTCAACAACTGGGCTAAGGACCCATTGGCTAAACAGGGCCTCTCTCTCACAGACTCCCTAACCTCCTTAGGGCTCAGACAATGGGTGGATGTGGCCATTCATATTGGAGGGCATATTCTAGATTGGATGGTATCCCAAAGTCTATCCATTTCCCATCTGCAAATGCTTCCTTGTGCTTAGTCCGATCACTTTTTGATCAAGGCTACACTCAATCTCGGCACACTTTTAGCCAAAATTAACACACTGACAGAATGACCAAACTCACACTTAACTTTAAAAATGTAACAAGAGCCAATCTCCTGACCCACTTGCCATCTAGCCTAAAACCACTTTCTAGCTTTTCTGAGTCCTCATCCTTAGAGGAGCATCTTCCTACCTCTTTAAAACACGCTATCGCTGACCTGGCACTGTTGAAGCAGAAAACTATTAAGCCTGAGATGCACCACAACAGCTGGTTCTCTGTTGATGTCATCTCTGCCAGACAAGCAAAGAGGGCACATGAAAGAGCTTGGCGTAAGAAGGCAAATTCTACCTCTCTGCTACAGTACAAACAATCAGTAAAGGAATTTTAGACTGCAATAATCTCTCCCAAGTCCTCCTGCTATAACAACATAATTAATATTGCCCACTCCAATGTCGGCAAACTCTTTAAGAACGTGACAAACTTCCAGGACTCCCCCTCTTCTAATAATGATGTCACCAAGGACTCTGCTTGCTGCCAGAATATCCATGATGATTTCCTGGCCAAAATCTCTACCTACAGGAAAACCATTAACTACGCAGGAACTCTATTTCCACTCGGCCTACCCACAAACTCCTGTCGCCAACACTAAATAATACACCACACTTCAATTTTTCTTATTATTCAGAGAAACAAGCTACAAAAATCATCTGTGACCTCAGACCTACTGCCCTTCCCGGCTGACTGCTGTCCTGTAGACATTTTTAAGGACGCACTTGAAGTCCTAGCACCATGGATGACCAAGCATATCAATGTTTCTTTTGAAAAGGGTGTTGTTCCTTCCATTTTCAAGGAAGCTTGGATCACACATTTGTTGAAAAAAAATAATCTTGACCCACATGTCATTGATAATTAGCGGACTATTACGAATGTACCCTTCATCCTTAAGATCATGGACAGCTTGGCATACCTTCAATTACAAAAGCACATTGAAGACCACAAGATTCTTGTTTCACGGCAATCGGGACTCAGAGCTCAGCGTGGGACAGAAACCACCATGCTGGACTTTAAATCCACCTTGGCCGGCATGGTGGATAATGGTCATCCCGCCCCCCTGCTGATGCTTCTCGACATCTCTGCGGCCTTTGATTTAGTTGACCACTCTCCTTTGGTGACATGCTTGGGGGAGGTTGCAAATTGTGCCACTCTTGCTTCCCAGTGGATCTCCTCATTCCTTGGTCTTCCTACTGTTTGAGTGTCTGTAGGTGAGGAAAGGTCCAACCCCATTTTTCAAACATGTGGTGCCCCACAGGGTTCATGCCTGTCCCCCACTTTTTTAAATATCTACACCCAACCCCTTTTAGGCATGCTGGACACTTTAGGGATCCGGCATACAAACTATGCTGATGACACCCAAGTCGTCTTCCAGCATAGTGGGAAGTATGGGCAGGACTCGGCTGCCATAAATACTATCTACAAGGCCATCCAGGCTTGGATGGCAGGCAACTCATTGGCCCTGAACTGCAAAAAGACAGAGCTCTTGATTGTGGCATCTAAAGTCTGCCTTGTAAATTAGATCCTGCCTATGACAACTTCACTATTGCTGATAACATCATCCCAGTACTAAAAAAGTTCAAGACGCTGGGGGTTATACTAGATGATTAACTTACAATCCGGCCACACGTTTCCATCACCCGCTCATCGTGTGGCCTCATCACTAAGCAAATACATTATTTTCACCCTTTCCTCTCCACCCACCAATAACTGTGCCTTGCTTGCTACTGCATTGGTCATTTCCAGCCTTAACTACTGTAATAGTGTATTGGCGGGCACCAAACTATCTAACATGAGAGCCTTGCAAGTTGCCCAGAATGATGCAGTTTGAGCCATCCAGAAACTGACCAAATGTGCTCATATCTCTGTGCCCACGAGGGCACTTTACTGGTGGCGTATACGACATAGGATTACCCATAAGATTCTGACCTTATCTTTCAAATGGTGAACAAATTCTTGCCTGGTCTTATTGACAGAGTAAATTCTCAAGTAGGCGGAAGGAAGCTTCGCTCCTCCGCCTGCCCAACATTCATCCAGCCCAGATACAAACTGGTCCATTTTGGAGGAACTTCCTTCAATACCCAAGCACCATTGCCGTGGAACTTACTTCCCTGACACATACACATGGATGAAAATCTGGCACTCTTTCAAAAAGAAGTAAAAACCTTCTTCAATTTTAACCTAGGCTGAAAATTGCCTCCTTCTTCCCAGCTAATATTCCCCTGCACCCATTTGTTTGTTACTTGGTTTTGGTATTTGGTTTTGTGTGCCCTGAGACCCACAGCATGTGGTGCATTCTAAACATTGAAATAAATAAATAAATACATAAATAATGCCGTAATGGCCATGGGGAAGGTGCCCTGTGCTAGTGAGCTGTAAATTATTGTCAGGTGAGGGAGGAGTGCTTCAGAAGGAAGGGTCTTCAGTATGTAGGCAGGGAGGATGATGTCTGAATACATTGTGGTCTTGAGGGATGCTAGTATGGCAGTGAGTTAGTTCTTCCAGGGAAAATGGGCACTGCCAGTGATACCAACTGGGTACCAAGATAACCCAATGACAGTACAAATTCTGGAACCAACAATAAAACTAACACAACACACCAACTACTAACCATCCCCACTCCTGACTCCTCTCCAGCATACCCCACGCTTACCACACACAATCTAATGGATCATTCTAATCTCATAGAAAAAACACAGCCCACACATCTGCCATGAAACTAACTGCTGCAAACAAACATCCTAATCACTGGACACTGACCTTCCGGACACAATAGCCCCAGTATGCATAATCCAAACACACATAGAAATCAGACCTACACCAAACACCATTACCTCCTACTTCTCCAAGCACTAACAGAAAAGCACAACCTCTATACTACTCCCTCTTTCCTCACTAACCTATCCAACCCATTTTCTTACAGAACCACATGAATGCCTGGAGACTATGTTAATGGTAATGTTATGTGGTATAATTCAACTTAACATAGTGATTGTATTGAAAGTAATCCAAGTAGTTTGGGTTTTACAAGATTGGATGTATAGGGTGCTGTCAGTTGTAGCGTTGGTGTCTGTGTGTTGGCAGATCATGCTAATCTTCTTCATCAACTGCCAGGGGGACCTATGTCCCGCGCCTATCCTTATGGAGGCCTCCCATGACCTAGCTCCTTTCATTACTACTTTCATCAACTCCTCTTTGAGCAACAGGATAGTACCAGACAATTTGAAGGACTCCTGGGTTATCCCGCGCTTAAAAAAAACACCACTGGATGCTAACATACCAACCAACTAGAGGCCCATTACTATGGTGCCTTTTTTACTAAAAATCCTCGATCGAGCTGCCTACTTACAGATCCAAGAGTACCTTGAATCTAGCAAACTCCTGGGACTGAGGCAATCTGGGTTTTCGTCCGCGCTACGGTACTGAAACGTCCCTCATTGATCTTAAAACCCAGATCGACGATCTAAAAGATAAGGATAAACTTGACCTACTTCTTCTACTTGACCTTTCAGCTGCGTTTGATCTTGTAAATCATCAAATACTGTTTCGACACCTCAAACTAGCTGCCCACTTCTCGGATAAAGCAAAAACCTGGATCCGTTCATTTCTGGATAACCGATCCTTATGGGCTTTCTCCCCCTCGGCAAAGGCAAAACCCTCACCAATCGCCTGTGGGTTACCACAAGGATCGTGTGTCTCCCCTACTTTGTACAATGTGTTAACAAAGCCACTTTTCGATATTCTGGACTATCTGGGTGTCACCTACACTAATTATGCTGACGACACACAGATACTTATCCCCATCTCAGGAGACTATACTACTGACTCTCTGGCTGTTAACTCCATCTACCAAGTCATCCAAGCCTGGATGGCGCAACACGGACTCTGTCTGAATGACGAAAAGACAGAGCTCCTCATCCTCGGTTCTTACCAAAGACTCACCAGACTTAACCCTTTGTTCAACTCCTTCATTATTGATGCCAACACCATCAAGGTCTCCAAGGATACTAAAACATTAGGTATCCATATTGATTCTACTCTATCCTTGACTAGACAAACTAATGCAGTCTCTTCTGCAGCTGCTTACACCTGTAAGCTTATCACAGTCAGTCGCCCTTTCTTATCTGCAGCCAACTGTACTACACTAGCCAGGTCAATGGTGTCGTCAAAAATCGATTACTGTAACGCCCTCTATCTTGGCACTAACCTTTGCAATTTAAACAATTTACAATCATCCAAAACAATGCCATCAGAGCTGCACTAAATGTCCCTAGGAACCAACATATCTCTGACACCAGACGCAGTATGTGCTGGCTCTCAGTACAACAACAAATCTCCTTGAAAACACTTGCTCTTTCACAAATGCCTTTCGGACCAAGCACCCAGCTACCTGGCCAATAGATTCTCCATCCACACCTCTAACAGACCCCAGAGAATTGCTCAGACTAACTGCCTAACCATACCCCACTTCAACCTTCAGAGATCTGTCGGGACCAGCATCCCAGTAATGGATGCCAAACTCTGGAACTCGCTCCCCAACCCGCTAAGAGCAGAACCATCCTTCCAGAGATTCAAAAACATGGCCAAAACGTGGCTATTTGTCCAAGACTCGCTCCTGACCACCCACCAGTCTCCACTCATACGATAGCCTCCAGCCTCACCTTATGCAAATATGCTACTGTCCATCCTTGCTTTATGTGTATGTACATATTTGTAATTTATCTGTAATGCCTTGTCTGCCTATACCATGTTGTAACCTAAGAGATGCGCCCGGATGCCCCTGGCCATGGTGCACTTTATAAATAAAATAAATACAAATACAAATACAAGAACTAGTTGATGGCGGTGGATCTTTTGATGGTTTTGGTACCGGTGGCTGGGGCAGAGGGTGTATGCAGTGCTTGATATCTTTGAGGAGGGCTCTACTTTCATTGTTGGCCTTTGCTATAGTGTTTTGGCAGTAGTTGGCCTTGGCTGGAAGTGGTGATCAGTTGCCTGCATGTAGCACAGAGCTCCTCGAGCAGGGTGAGGTTTGATGTGATGCAGGATTTTTACCAAGTTTTGTCTTGTTTTCTGATGGTTCATTTGTTAAAGTTGTGTTCTAGAGGGTACCGGGGTGAGGAAGGTTTAGGCTTTATGGTGTGTTGCATGGCTGTTGATGTTGGTTATGGAGGTGGAATTGAATCCTTGCAGAAGCAATTCACAGGGCCTCAATAAGAGGCTGGCGGTAACCAGCCAGTGCGACCGGCAGGTTGCCGCAATCCCATAACATTGAATATGACATCTGACATCTAACTTCCCGGTGCCACCAGGGCATTACAAGTCCTGGCGGTGCAGGAAGTCAGGCGCCAGATGTTGTAACTCCCCATTCCCATAGAGTCCCATTGGAGTGGGGAGATGGAAGCACTGGTAATGTTGCTAATGGTGCCGGTGCTTGCATGCGTACCGGGGCCATTGCGCCCTGCAGATCAGACCTGCAAGGTGCAACGGTCCTGGCAGAAAAACCTGTAGGATGGTGTTGTGGAAACAAGGGTGCAGGTAAGCTTACCGGCACCCTCGTTTCCGGACTGCACACTCATAATGAGGCCCTCAGTCCTGGTTTGTCAGCCAATGTGAAGTGGAGTTTGGTACAGTTCAACTGTGAAAGCTTCCAGTGGAAAGTTCTTCATTGCCTCTCTAGGGTAGAACTGTCACTATTACCTTTGCCTTTCTAGGATAGTACTGTGATTATTAGCCTGCACTGAACACCTAGTGATGTGTGCTTTTAAACTTGAATCACATCTAGAAAGCACCACAATAAGAATAGTACTGTGATTACTAGCCTGTGCCTCTCTAGGGTAGTACTGTGACTATTACCTTTGCCTGTCTAGGATAGTACTGTGATTATTAGCGTGCACCGAACACCTAGTGATTTGTTCATATAGATTTGAATCACATCTAGAAAGCACCACAATAAGAATAGTACTGTGACTACTAGCCTGTGCCTCTCTAGGGTAGTACTGTGACTATTACCTTTGCCTGTCTAGGATAGTACTGTAATTATTAGCCTGCATCACACACTTAGAGATTTGTCCATGTTGATTTGAATCACATCTAGAAAGCACCACAATAAGAATAGTACAGTGATTACTAGCTTGTACCTCTCTAGGGTACTACTGTCACTATGACCTTTGCCTGTCTAGGATAGTACTGTGATTATTAGCCTGTGCCGAACATCTAGTGATTTGTGCTTGTAAACTTGAATCACATCTAGAAAGCACTGCAATAAGAATAGTACTGTGATTACTAGCCTGTGCCTCTCTTAGGTAGTACTGTGACTATTACCTTTGCCTGTCTAGGATTGTACTGTGATTATTAACCTGCGCTGAACACCTAGTTATGTGGAAACACATCTAGAAAGCATCATAATAAGAATAGTACTGTGACTACTAGCCTGTGCCTCTCTAGGGTAGTACTGTGACTACTAGCCTGTCACTCTGTAGGGTAGTGATCTGATTATTAGGTTGTGTCTCTCTAAGATAGTACTGTGACTATTAGCCTGTGCCTCCCTAGGATAGTACTGTGATTGTTAGCCTGCATCACACCCTTTGATATTTTTGCATATTGATTAGAATCACATCTAGAAAGCACCCAATAGAACAGTACTGTGACTATTAGCTTGCACCTCTGATTATTAGCCTGTGCCTCCCTAGGATAGTATTGTGATCATTGGCCTGTGCCTCTCTAGGGTACGACTGTGATTATTGGCCTGTGCCTATTGAGAAAGGTACTGTGATTACTGGCCTGTGCCTCTGTAGGATAGTACTGTAATTATCGGCCTCCGTCGCACTGTTAGAGAAATGTGCATATTGATTTTAATCACATCTAGAAAGCACCACAATAAGAATGCCATTGTGATTATTGGCCTGTGCCTCTCGAGGATGGTGCAGTGATTATTGCCCTGTCCCACACTGAGATAGCACTGTGATTATTGGCCTATACTACACTGGGATGACACAGTGAACATTGGCCTGTGTCACACCCTTAGAGAATTGTTAAGAAGACCTTTGAATCACATCTGGAGGATGCCACATTGGGATGGTAATGGCAATATTGACCCTTGCATCACTGAGACAGTACTGCGACTATTGACCCTGCCATACTGAGGTTGTGCCGTGAACTCTAGGTCACGTCACACTGCAGAGAAGGGTTTATGTTGCCTTGAATCTCACCCAGAGAGTGCCAGATTGGGCCAGCACCTGATTTGCCCTAGTAATATAACCCCATCTAGACCTCCCCCATCTGACAGTGCCCAAGCCTGTATCGGACAAACTCCCAGACCCAGTCCAACACCACAAGACAGCCAGACTAAAACACAAAGGACTGACTCTGCAACAACCAACCGAACAAACCAGTCGGAAAAACGTGTGCAACCATACAATCATAACAAAAACTAAGCCAGCCAACAAAGCACTCAGTGAGGACCACTGTCCTTGCAACTGCAACCTCAACCCAGAAGTACACCCAAAGGAAATACAAACCAAACACATCACCAAGAATGCAAACACATCAACCCAAATTAACAAATAAAAGCAAAAATGAGATACAACCTTAATACCAACCCCACAGCGAACCGCAAAATAACTCAAAATGCCAGCGAAAACGAATTGGACCAAAAGAAAGACCAAGGCCAGACAGAACAAACCCAACTGAACACCACCAAAGATTTGCAATTGTAGAACACACTCCCAGTGACAAAAATGAAAACAGAACCATCGCCGTGAGAAGAGAGAAATCCCTATACCTAACACCATACCTTACAAATAACCACTTGCCGGAACAAACAGACCCAACAAACAAATTAAGAAAGACCGACGACCAAGCACAACCACGCAGAAAAAGTGCAGACAAAGCTAGAGGTAACAAAAACATGATCAACGCCCTAACCCCATACATCACCAAAACAAGAGAACCCTCCCTTCAATAGCCACAAAATTTAGAAGATGAACTGGATAAAAACAAAAACCCAAGACTTAACCTAGAAGAGCTATTCGACGAAGACACAGACACAACTGTACCAACACTACAACTAGATACCGACTTGGAAAGAAACCAAAACACCAGTCTGAAGACAATGCCGACAACAAAGCACAAACCAAACTATACCATAAAAATCCACGGCAACTTAATCAACAGAAGATCTATGTCAAAACACTCAACAGAGATCTTCGACCTTCTCTGTGACAATGGTATCAACATCCTATTCATCACCACCGAAGAATTTAAAAGAATCTCCAAATAATGCAAAAAAGCTATCTTCCTTGCCAAATCCAATGACATCAACCTCTGTATCTTTAAAGCCAACTCTAAGTACAAAGAGTTGTTCTCCATCTTCAAAGATCTCACTACCCCGCCCACCAGCCCCAACCAAATCATTAAAGATCAAGCTTTGTGCACTAGTGTCCAGGCAGCACTTCTAAATAAAATCTCCTTTCTCCAAGACAAAATAAAAGCCCAACCCAATGCTCTACCCAAGCCCAAGCCCTCTGTCACACCTACCAACCCCGCAGAAAAGCCTCCCCCCTTATCCTTCAGAGATGTATCTTTAACCGAATTAACTGTCCTTCTACAAAAACTCAAGCATTCCACATGCAAATATCACATATGTCCACCCAACATTATTAAAGAAAATGGTGAAGCCCTTGCCCCACTCATCACTGCATTCATTAATGCATCATTCTCCTTAGGTATCGTCCCCTCCAGTCTAAAAGAGGCATGGGTCTGCCCCCTTCTCAAGAAACTCTCACTTGACCCTTCCTCCCCCAACAAATACTGCCCCATTATTACCGTCTAATTTCTGCTCAAGATCTTAGACAAAGCCACCCACAACCAGATCCAGCATTACCTTGTAACCAACTCCATCCTTGGATAAAGACAACCTGGATTCCGCAAAGGCCATGGCAACGAAACCGCCCTCTTGGATTTAAAAAAAAACAAATAACTAATATAATGGATAATGGCAAACCAGCCCTCTTACTGCTACTGGACTTATCAGCAGCATTTAACTTCATGGACCACAAAATACTCACTTCCCACCTCATCAATGCATCCCAAGTTTCTGAACAGGCCACTTCCTGTATAACCTCCTTCCTAGAAGGCAGAGTTATGAAGGTCGTTTTAGACAAAGCCAACGCTGTTCCCACCAGCATCCATTGCGGTGTACTTCAGGGCTCCTGCACTGCGCCCACTATATACAATCAGTTCACCAAACACCTTTTTGATAAACTGGACTCATTTGGCATAGCTTACACCAACTATGATGATGATACACAAGTCCTCCTTCCCCTCATTAGATCAAATGACCATGACTCTGCAGCCCTTCTCCAAATATATTCCACCATCCAAGCATGGATGGCAGCCAACAGGCTATATCTCAACAGAGACAAAACAGAGATCATCCTCCTAGGTCCCAAAGAAGTACTTGCCAAACTTAACCAAAAATACAGCAAGTTCATCATCGAAAACACCACAATCCCCGTTTCCTCATCAGTTAAGACCCTCAGAGTCCACCTTGACTCCACCCTATCCATGAACAGACAGGTCAGTTCCATTACCTCCGCCTCTGCCGACACCACTAAACTAATGTGCTCCTTGCAGGCACCTCAGCAAAGAATCTAACCCGACTCCAAAATGGCTAGAATAACACGCTCAAAGCAGAACTCAGCATCCCCAAAAGAGACCACATTACACAAGCCAGATGAGATGCCTATTGGCTCCGGGTTAAGGAAAGGATTACTTTTTTTAAAAATTATTTATTTATCGTGTCATAGCCAACATTTGACTTTAAAAATTTACAAAGAAATACATACAAAAGAGTAAAACTAAAACCTTAATATCAATATGTACACTCCACTTCCTAAATTATTAACTTAAAAAAAGCAGCGGCTCCCACTCTAAAAACTGAAAAACAGAAGCAGAAGAAAAGAAAAAAAAGGAAGGCAGCAATAAACAACATATTTCTGAGACAATAAAACTCTTTAGTCTCATCGAGACTACATTTTGCAGAAATTACTCCTTTAGACACAACACAAAAAGAACAAAGTAGAAGAAACTAGTTCATCCCACCCTAGCTCTAATTAGCCTTCACTTCATTCTCTCTTCTTTTGAGCTCATTCATTGATCAGATTAAGTTCCCTCAGAGCTCTAACAAGGTCCATGGAGAGAGCAGACTCATTGCATGAGGATAATCTCCCCAGAATTCATTGGTATTTCACCATGAGGCATGATGGACAAACCTACCAAATCTTCTTGTCCTCATACTCCAAGTACCTGGACAATTTGATAGTAAGTGTGTAGATGTTTGAATAGCGCTGTTATCACACTTATCACAACTCAGGAGTATTTTCCCTTCACTATCTCTGGTGGCCAGAATCTCTAAAATCGGGAGTAGATTTAAACGGAATCTTAAAATGGCTAATCCCAGAAGCAGATCCAGAGAGTTCTTTAGGTAGGTAGGAAACATTGATATTCGCTTATCAACCACTGTGAAAGAGGCAGATCTCTTTGCCCTCTTCACGCTATCTATGGTATCTATCCAGTCACGCTGCGTCATCTTTTCTTTCACCTTATCCAGATTCCCAAGGAGGAGATCAGCATCACAGCCCACTTCCGCTAATATTTCTGAGTATGTTTGCTGGAATTTGGACAAAAAAACATTTTTAAACACTTGTAATTCTTGCGCTACTTCCTCAAATAGAGAATTTTTGGGAGGATCTAAAACCGATCTATATAAAGTCATCCATTTCCATTGCAACCAAGATCTAAGTGAGGCAAGGTCTGATTCATACCGAAGGGAGACTATGGGGACAGCATCCAGTAACCCCAATGTGTATTTCCACAGCTTGGCTTCAATTGTGTCCCATTTGATATCCATGGCTAAACAATTATAGTCCAAACCAAAAAGAAAGACTGGAACAACCTTGCCTATATAGAATCTCACTAGAGGGAATATGGAGAATTTACACAGTTGAATTTTATGATTTTTTTCATTTGCGCTCCCAACTTTACTATTTTTAGTTCAATTGATCGCAGCAGGTTGCATTTTGTTGGAAAAGAGCTGATTGTTGCTCTCAAATAGGTTAATTCCGAAACTAACTCAATAGGTAATTGGTCCAAATTCCATACATAGTGCTTCACTATCCCCCTAGGTGGTTTAAACGTTAGTATCTTGGACTTCGATGGGTTAATAGTGAGATTATTATTTTGTGCATAGTTTTCTAATGCAAACAGGAGACGTTGCAGTCCTACTTGAGAGTGATCCAGGACTACAACGTCATCTGCCTAAGCCAACCAGTTGATTTTTTAATTTCCAATTACAGGTGATACTAAACCTGTGTCTTTCAACCACCCCGCAAGGTCTGCCATAAACAGTATAAACAGAAATGTAGCTAGCAAACACCCCTGGCAGACCCCTCTCTCTATCCTTATCAGATTTGTCAGTAGGCCTGCTCTACTCAGCCTCACCCGCATCAAGTTGTTAGAATGCAGCTCTCTCAGGATTGCTGGTAAATTGGGGGGAAATATACCAACCATCCGTTTTTTTCCAAAGGAGGTTCCTATACACAGTATCAAAGGCCTGGGAGAGGTCTAGCCATGCCCCAAAGAGGGGAGGTCACCCTTTTTGCAAAGGCGGCGCTGTCAGACAACTCAAAGCCAGACCATTAAGTGAAGTGGAAAGACCCTTTCTAAAACCCGATTGCTGCCTTGGTATGTTGCCCGTCGTTTTTGCACAAACTTCCAATTCCCCCAGGATGAGACCAGCAAAAATGTTGTAGTCTGCATCCAAAAGGGAAACTGGCCGGTAGTTGGCTGCTAGCAATATGTCTCCCTTTTTATAGATAGGAATAACTATGGAATTTTTCCAAGAGTCGGGGAAGGTCTTGTTAGACCAGAAAAGTAACCCTATAGTCGAATGATATGTATAGTATGTTGGCCTGAAACCAATCACATGTTGTGACAAACATTGCGACCTAAGAATCGTCACTGTAACCAAAGGGCCTCCATTTTGTGTAATGGCGGCAATTTGCTTTTTTCCTTTCCGTCAAAAAGCTTTGCAATATGTATTCCATGATTTAGACTCGCACACCGTGCAAGGCCACGGCTTGAACATTGAAAGACTAACATAGACAGGAATGTCAAACTGTGCAGAAATACATTGTTTGTCTCTTTCACAAAGTCCTTGAAGGCGAGCAGAAGCCGCATCTAATCAGCAGACCAGGTGCCGGGTTTTCTTGCAAACTGTGCAGTAAAAGGCAGTTAAAACATGAATTATATTCTTCTAGCCGTACTCCTTCACGGAGAATGGTATTTCCTGCTTCAGAACTATCTGACCCTTAGCTCATGACCCAAGTCACACAGATAACGTAGTAAGGAATGTTTCCCTCCAAAGAACACAATATCCTTGCTGAGCCAGTAGCTCCATGTTCCCCATAACAGAAAGCTGTCTCTGCTGCCTTTGCTAGAATAACTATGTTTAGGCTGAATGAAGAATTGTCATAATTGTCAATCACTGAACCCTAGCCTGTATGACATGAATGTGGGCGGATCAGATTGCAAAGATTATGTCTAATTATATATATATATTGCCACTTGAGCGCTGCTCGCTCTCTCTCGCATCTCACAGTGTTTGGGAACACATGTCGTGAGGCAGTGAGACCCAGTTGGCCGACTGAGAATACTTTGAAATAAACCAGATTTGTTTGGAAAACAAACCTCGTGTCTGACATGTCACTTTAGTATATGGTTATTGTGCCTTAGTTTCCATATGCGGTCTTTATGTCCTAGCAAATATGGCGCCCGAATAGGGACCCTCCCACTAGTGCTCCATCATATACATTGAAGTTGAAGAAGGCAAAAACGAGTCGAGGACGAAGCCGTCGAGCCGGGATCGGAAGGTGTTCGGGGCGCCCCTGTAGAAGTGATGGGAGACTCCTCTGCAGATCTGTACACAGCCGATCCCTGATCGACGAGCAGCGCCCAGAGAGCATCAAGGCGAGTGTTCTGGAATGAGGCAGATTGAGCCAGACACACAGTCACGATGATTCTTGGTTGCGTCTGTATACAGGCAAATTGCTTCCTGAGTGACGAATTGGTTGATCAGGTGAGTCGTGCCCCGATTCTTAAACGTCCTGATATTGGTTGAGTGTTGCTATTGCAAGATCAAATGCCCAGGGTAAGAATTAACCATGCCTGGGAAATTGTCTTCCTGTCTAGTTTTTTTTTTTCACTGTGGTAGACAATCTTTGGAAACTGGCCAGGTCGCCGGCACACAAAATGTATATCAAGTACAGTATAGGGGCAATAGTGTTTAATGCGGTTTGGCATAGGCAGACCAGACGTGTATCAGACCTTCAGTGGCCTAATAAAGGGAGCTTTGAATTAGCACGTATAGAATACCTAGAATCAGTATTGCTATGCAAAAAGGCACCACCCGCAGCATTCGGCGTTGTAAGAGACTGGAGGAAGGAAGCTAACCTCCATTTGAGAAGTAGGGAGAAACATGCGCGCCGACATAAAACGAATGTAGAGACAGCGCTAAAGCATGACCAACATTAGCAGATAGAAGCTATTAGGAACATGGACAGGGCCTTTCAATTAGATGTACAGAAAAAATATCCTCAGCAAGATTTGCATACATCAGATGAACTAATAAACACAATATTAATTGAGCGAAGAAATGAACATCAAAGTACTGACCCAGTTGCACCTCCTCCTTATGTATCTCCCATTCCCGTTATTCCATCTGCACCTGCAGTAAGCAGTTCACCTCCCCCTGTGCCTGTGACATCATTTCCTCCACTGCACCAGAGCATGAGTTAGCCGCTTTAGCAGGCAGTCCTACAGAGATGGGGCCTGCACAAGGAAGCTTTAGACAGACTCGTAGCACGATTAGCAAAGGAAGGAAAGAAGACCTGAAAGAATGGGCCCAAACGTTTATGAATGATGACAATGAAGTGGCTGTGTAAAGTTCCATATCTGATCATAGAGTCCTTGGTGAACAATAGGTATTGTTAGAATGCATGGGGAATTATCTTGTGAAAATATGGAGTGATTTGACCGATACAGTGGTACCACAAGAGTTGCGCGATTTGGTTGTTCTGTCGAATTTGCGTGATAATGCGACGAAAGTACAAGAACACGTAAGCCGAATATTTGTGTTTAAGCAAGAACTTGATTGATTACATAGAGAATTATTGAAAAAGATAAATCACATATGTCATATGTCCAGTAACGGTTTTTGCCACCGTTGCAACCTGTTAGTGAAGAGATGCGGATTTGAACGTGAGATGCGCTTAGATGGATTACAGATGCCGCCATTTCCCCAATTGAAGTGCATGATACATTTAGTCAATATAAACCAGAAATACAGAGAAAGGTATAACAAGTTTTGGTAGAGTATTTACAAGATGAAAGTATGAAGAATAAAATATGTTGTCCCGCTGACTTAATGACAATTTATAAAAGAGCATTTTCACCTGAAACTGGAATGACTGTTTTTTGACTTGATTTAGCTTTGTTGCTTAATAGAGGAACGAATGTAGAATCACCTAGTTTGCAGTTACCCAAGAGGGAGGTGCCGCCCACGTTTGTCCCAAAAGTAGAGGTTGCTGCCTCTGGAGGAACTCCAGCGCGAACGATAGAAGTTCATTATATCACACAGTTTGTACATGTCCCTTTTTCTAGGCAAGAGGTAAATACTATAAAGCCAACGATCCCTGATATTAGGAAAAACCCAGCAGGATTCTATAAGGAAATTGAATCTGTTATGAATTCATCTGTTTTTTCATTGAGTGACATTGATTAATTGTTTCCCGTGATTCTTCCTGTAGATATATGGAAACAGGTTAGAAATATAAGTGACACACCGATGTTAGGTGATACATGGGAGAATTTGACTAGAATTGATAGTGAGAGAAAGGCTGGAGAGAAGCCATCACAGGTAATGTTGGCTTTAACATCGCAAATAGTAGAGAAATTGAAAACTTTGGTGCCTGAAAAGAGAATAGTCTGGGATAAATTGACTGCTTGTTTGCGGGGCAAATAGAAAGGAGCGATGGATTATTTTAATCAATTTGAAGAAGTATTTGAAGATTCTAGCAGTCAAGATCTAATCACTAAACCCGGGAAGAGATTGTTTGTTGATAAGTTTGTGCGAGGGTTATTACCGAAAATTCAAAGTTTAATAATGACATCTGAAAGTGCATGGCAAGCAAAAACACAGAGTGAAGTATTACATATGGCCCCGTATTATGAGAACAGAGTAAATTCAGAAAAGGATAAAGAATCAAGGGACAAAGGGAATTTGAAAACAAGAGTACTGTTACAGCAAGTAGCGAATAATAATAGAGGTGATGGGAACGCAGTCCAATTTGCATTAACGTCCAATATGCAAGGGGGTCTAATAGGGATTAATCAATGTGCCTATTGTAGACAAGAAGGCCATTGGCGAGCAAAGTTCCCGCATATACAGAATAGAAATAGGACTCTTCCAAGAAGGCAGACTAGAGGTCGTCTGGAAATACAAGGACAGAATAGAAACCAGAGGGCACCACAATTCCAAGAAAATCAGGGGAATCAGAATCAGAACCAACAACAAAACAATACAAATGGTGGGAATATTTTTGACAATCAGTCCAATGCATAATATTCTGATGATGTACTGTTCTACTAGGACAGCCCGAGACAGGGGTTGGAACCAGTATCTATTCCCATAGACCAGAAAGGTCCTACGTAGACATGAAGGGAGCACATTTTTTTTTGTGGACACAGGTGCATAAATATGTTCAATTGACCATCAGCGGGTTCCAGAAATACCAATGTCAAAGGCATAGGAATGACTCAGTAGGGTTCTCAGGTATGCCAGTAATTAGTTCAGTGTCACAACCAGTACCTATAACACTAGGTCCATTCACAGAGTTTTGCCCATTTCTTTTGACGAAAAATTGCGGCAAAACATTTGTTGGGATTACATTTATTGAATAAATTGAATGCAGTCATTTATTTCTCTCATGATGGAGTGTATTTGACAATCTTGCCAAAATAAAATAAAATTTCAGCTGAGGGGGAAAAAGCATTAAAATGCATTGTATCAGATTTGATTAAAAGAAACATTATTGAAGAAACTTTTGGTAGTACTTGCAATAGTCCTATTCTTCTGGTTTACAAGACAGGAGGTAATGATATACCTTACCATTGTATAATTCATTTACCTGGAGTGAATAAAGTAGTGGATCCCCAATTCCCATTAGTCCCGGATGTGACTACAATTTTGACTCTGATTCCAGCCTCTGCTTCGTATTTTAGTGTGATTGATCTGAAGAATGCATTTTTTTAGTATCCCAGTACATCCAGATAGCAAATATTTGTTTGCTTTTACTCTAGGAGGACGTTCATTTACATTCACACAAATTCCACAGGGCTACACTGAGAGCCCAAGTATTTACAGTAGAGGTTTGAAGGAACAATTAGATATGCTTGAACTACCATCAGGCTGTGTATTATTGCAGTAATTAGACGATTTGTTGATAGCAGCTGACACAGAAGATATTTGTAAAAAGAGTACTGTTGCATTGTTGACACATTTAGCAGCACATGGACACAAAGCTTCGCTAAAAAAAATCCAGTATTGTCAAAAGGAAATGGCCTATTTGGGCTACCTCCTTTTGAAGGAGGGAAGGAGATTGACACCAGGAAGAATAGAAAGCATCTCTGATATGCCTATTCCAAATACGCAGAAAGAAGTCAGGGCTTTAATTGGCATGGGTTCATATTGTAGGCAGTGGATCGCTAACTTTTCTATGATTGTGAAACCAATAGTGGCATTGACAAGGAAGGATGCTACCTTACCTGTGCCATGGAACATGGAATGTCAAGAAGCATTTGACCTGCTCAAAGCTGCATTATGTTCAGCTCCAGTTCTGGGCACGCCAAATTACCGCAAGAGTTTTAAGTTATTTGTGCATGAAAACATTTGATATGCTTTGGCTGTTTTGACCCAGGAACATGGGGGAAGAAACAGACCATGTGGTTACTTCTCTTCCACGTTGGATCCTATTGCATGTGCTTTGCCGTGTTGCTTACGAGCTGTTGCATCAGCCGCTGCGTCAGTAAAACAAGCCGAGGGAATGGTTTTAGGTCAGGCTTTAACCGTAATGGTACCTCACTCAGTAGACGTTCTTTTAAATAGAACGCAAACGCAACACCTAACAAGGTATGAAATAGTTCTATTTGCACTGCATATCCAAATTAAAAGGTGTTGCGCTTTAAATCCGGCCGAGTTAATGTCCCCTCCAAATGAGAAAGGGGGTGAAAAACAATTCCCCAATGATTGCTTAATGGTTACTGAACAAGAGATAAAAGGAAGAATTGACCTAAATGACACCCCACAGAAAGAGCCAGTTGGAGAACTGTTTTGTGACGGTTCTTGTTTTAAATTACCAGATGGCACATCAACTGCTGCTTATGCCATCACTACACTGAAAAGTATTATAGAAAGCAAAAGAATCCCATATAACTCAGCACAAGCTGTAGAAACAATAGCATTGACAAGAGCATGTGAAATCTCTGCAAACCCCAATGTAAACATATATACTGACAGTCAGCATGCCTTTAATAAATAATAATGGGGTGGTACACAATTTTGGTTGATTATAGGCTGAAAGGGGTTTCCTAACATCACACGAAACCAAAATCCAACATGGCATTTTGATAGTGAAACTGTTGTCAGCACTAGCGCTTCCAAAGCAATTAGCAATAATGAAATGTGAAGCACATAAAAAAGGAACATGTAATGTTGGGAAGGGAAACACATTTGCAGACAAAATTGTGAAACAAACTGCCACTGATTTACACACAAAAATGTATGTTGAAAAAATAGAGGAAGTACCCTGCATGATAGAAAATGGAACTGAAATAGTTAAGGAAATGCAGGCAGAAGCTACTGTAGATGAAATAAAAAACGGGTCTGAAGGCCCAGCAGAATTAGATTATGATGGTTGTTGGGTGGACAAGAAAAATAACCGATGGATGTTACCAAATGCCTATGTGATGGCAATTGTCACTATAGCCCACAGCCCGACACATATATGTGCTAGAAAAATGATACAACACCTGGATTCTGTATGGAAGAATCCACACATTAGAAAAACTGCTGAAAGATTGGTTCAAAACTGCATGACTTGTTTACAGCATCACATTGGAAAGGGAACAGTGATGCCAGTAGGAAGTTTTGGCCCACCATCCATGCCATTTGAAGTCATCCATTTTGATTTCATAGAAATGGAGAGGTGCCAAAACTATAAGTATGGTCTTGTGGTGGTCTGCACACTCAGAAAATGCGTAGAGGCCTATCCCCTGAAAGATTGTACAGCTATGTCCATAGCTAAAGCCATGCTAAAAGAGTACTTTCCCCGTTTCGGGCTGCCCCGTGTCATATGGTCAGATAATGGCCCGCACTTTATTGCGGCTGTGATATTGCAATTTGCACAGGTCTCCAAATTGATAAGTGACCTGAGGAAATTACAACACATCCAAAATGCAGCAGCCAGACTACTCCTCAAACTATCTAAAAGAGATCACATCACTCCAGTGCTAAAAATGTTACATTGGCTTGCAATCAAACATTGTATCATGTTCAAAACAATGTGCATAACACACAGGGCAATCAACGGCAGGGAGCAGAATTCCTACAAAAGAAAATAACAATCTACAAGCCAACGAGACTCCTCAGATCAAGCAATGAAATCTGTCTCGAACCAAAACCATATGCCAGGAAAAAACTAGGAGACTCCTCTTTCTCCCACCTAGCCGCAAAAACCTGGAACAACCTCCCAAAAGGAATAAGAAATACCAAAAATCACCTAAAATTTAGAAAACTACTAATAATCTAGCTCGTCAACACCTCGGAACCAGACGGAAAGAACTGAAACAATCATACAGGAAATACAAAACAACAGGCTGACAGAATATATGATGCCACAGACTACACCTAGGACCGACTAATGGAAACTCCTAAAAGAACAAGAGAGTCAATGCTAGGTGGAACAGAACATGAGCAACAAACAACCCCATCATGACAGAACAACAACAAACATGCCTAGCAGAAAGGCACAATCACCAATGTCACTGAAATAATGTGTGTGGGGTCCTTCCACCACACAACACACAGGAACCAGGTAAGCTTTTTTTGGTTTATTGTACATGTAGTTCCTCAGTACAATTGTAGTACAGACACTGGCCATCTACCCAGCTTGCTCTCCATCTCCAACTGACACTTCGGAACCTCCTCACTCAAGACTCCACACACACATTCTATCCACTAGAGATTCCACAGCGCCAGCACAATATGACACATCTCCTCCCGTTAATCAACAAAACCACAAGAGGAGCACACTGGACTGTAACCGTGAATAGAAAGCAACACACCACATAATGCAAAAACCAGAACACAAATTCATACTAACTAGACTGCATACAACACTACGCCAGCCTACAACTACCACCTCCACCACCACATCAAATCAATACAACCAGCAACCCACAGCAACCTACCACTGTGGTCCCCAAAGCCACAACAATTGGACACTGAACTGCACCACTGGCAAAAAATACACCCAATGTACCCCCAGTCACACTCCTCATGCACGCACACTACCTGCACCATCGCAACCACAACTGACCAACCCAAAACAATAGTACCATGCACCAATTTCACACCCCGCCTCCACAACTAAGCAAAACAACGTGAACATGCCAAATAACCTAATGCACCTCCTACCAGCACCTCAACAATACCATGCCCTTCACATGGCCCCCTACCAAGCACACTTGCAACCAACAATTGAACACATCTCACAATACCCTACACCTCACACACCTCACACAAACCGCGCACCTCATATAGGCCAACACCAAACCACAACTGTACCCAACAGTTAACAATAACAACCCACCCTGCACTTCATGCACCTCACATGAACGCCAGCTGTAACCATCAGCCCTTAAACCTATGCTGCAACACAGCAACCAACCGACCATAACCAACAGTCACCACCCTGACTGTAATCAACAGCCAGCCCAGACCCAACTACACACATACACGCTACATGCACTCACCCGAACCGACAGCAACCGACCGACAGTAACCAACAGCCCCCAAATCTGCAGTCTCCAACAGCAATCAACCGACTGTAACCGACAGTCACCACCTGGCTGTACCCAACAGCCACTCTGAACCAAATACACACACACAGACACACACACACCTAATGCATGCATAACCACCATGTAACACAAGGACCTGGCTGTAACCAACAGTAATAACCATGGCCGTAACAAACAGCCCCCAAAACCTGGTATAACAAAAAGCAACTAACCAACTGTAACTGACAGTCATAATAATAATAATAATGATAATGATGTGTTATTTATATAGCGCATTAATCCAAAGCGCTTTACAGAGCACATATTTAAATACAATAGCACCCAACCGAAATTGGTACTCATGGCCGTAACAAACAGCCAACTGAACCGACCGACTACCCCTAACCACGACTGTAACCAACAGTCATAACCATGGGCGTAACCAACAGCCCCCAAACCTGCAGTTTCCAACAGCAACCAACCAACTGTAACCGACAGTCACCACCTGTCTGTACCCAACAGCCCCACTGAAATAATTACACATGCACACACCTCATGCACGCATAACCACCATACACCACATGCACCTCGCTGTAACCAACAGTAATAACCATGGCCATAACAAACAGCCCCCAAAACCTGCTATAACAAAAAGCAACACATTGACTGTAACCGACAGTCATAATCATGGGCATAACAACAGCCCCCCAAACCTACTGTATCAAACAGAAACTGACCGACTGTAACCGACAGTCATAACATGGACATAACTAACATCCCCCAAACCTGCTGTAGACAACAGCAACCAACCGACTGTAACCGACAGTCACACTTTGCTGTACCCACAGCCCCTAACCCCGACTGTAACAGACAGTCATAACAGTGGCCGTAATAACAGCCCCAAACCTGCTGTAGCCAACAGCAACCGACCAACTGTACCCGACCAGACCTTCTCTAGACAACAGCAACCAACCGCCTGTAACCGACAGTCACACTTGGCTGTAACCACAACCCCTAACCCCGACTGTAACCAACAGTCGTAACCGTGGCCATAACAATCTGCCCCCAAACCTGCTGTAGCCAACAGCAACCAACCGACTTTAACCAACTGTCACACACATACCACACCACCATCCACCAGGAGAAACATTCACAAACCACACCAATGAACAAATATATATATACTTGCAGGAATAACCTAGTACTGTTGTCATATCCCAGCCACCTCACCCGCATGTCCAGACTTGCCACCTGTGCAGAAAAAAAAACATTGTTAACATGAATTGAGAAAGCAACCCTTATCACTGCTTAATACATTACACTCCCTGCACCCACATGTCCACACATCACCTACAGGGGGAAACCCTCTCACAGTCCCAGGTAGGCACACTGTGTTTCTTGACCTAACACAATTGTTTCACCAATAACCCAACCCCCTCAAGTCCGGATCACCCTGAAAAGGAAATTACATGTAAAACTACACAAAGCAATGCATAACATCAATACCCTAAAACTACAAATAAACGCTAATGGGATATGCGTGCCACCACATGTACAATCACACACATGCTACTGGCCCTCAACAGCATCAACCCATGTCCACCCCACTGTGTCCACCCCAACCAAGATGCTAACGCAGAGTCCACACCAAACACCACAACAACATTACCGGGCTTCCACACACCTATCCTTATCAGTCTTTGGACAATGCGAGGACCTTCAACCACCCATAAAAGCCCCACAGATCAGGGTCAAACGCCCTTAAGTTCTCCATAACACTTCAACACTTGCCACAAAAATCCTCTTAGACCTGCACCCCCACATGGCAGATGAAACCAACCTTGTTCACCATGCGAACTCCAGAGATACAGCATGTTCTTTTAGCATCCACAGGGCCATTCCTACCCCCAACCCAGCTGCCTCTAAAAATGTCCCTTGTGACACTGCTTCTACCGAAAATGTTCCTTGTAATGAAGCAATGCCAGGACCAGCCGTTCCTACCACCGTTCCCGCTGCCATGGCTCCATTGCTGTGCCGTGTAGAATGTGCATTATGCTCCCTGGTCTGGTATATGCTGCCCCCCAAAACACCTTTGCGTTCCACAATCTTCTGCAAGAACGCCCACATCTGCTGTGCCACCAACATCATCACTTCTGACACTGACTTCCAAGGAGGAACAGCACTGCTGGCCTTTCCCCCCACAGACCTGTTGCTGCATCACCCGGCCACACAAAGTCCTCACACTGAGAAGACAATGACAACCGAGACCGTGACATCAATAGCACTCCAATCTCCTTTCCTTCACCTGTACCACCCTGACACAGGTGAATAATCTGACGTGAAAACCGTCAGTAGACACCGCAGCAATTTCACTCTCCTCAGCGCCGCCCCTAGCCTGGATATGTCCTCCACTGACCTGCGGTCCCACACGGACCAGGACAAAACTGAGACTACCACCTCCCAGCTGACACTGACTGTTTGCTGTGCCTCCTGGCCCATAACTGCTCCACCGAGGCTACTACCTCTGCCAGGACTCCACGCTCCTAGGCTCCTAGGCTACCTCTGCCTTCTGACTCCCTCTGCCCCAGTGGCACTCGCTGCTCCGGCGCCGCTCGCTGCACCGGCACCACTCTGCCACCAGCACTCCCCTGACTCAGACTCTTCCTAGGCTACTTCTGCCAGGACTCTATGCTCCAAGGCTACCTCTGCCTCCCTGCAGTCTGCTCCGGCACCACTCGCTGCTCCAGTACCACTCGGCCACCAGCACTACCCAGACCCAGACTGCTCCAGCTCCAGCCGTGCACCCGAGCACCAGACTCCTCCGAACTCATCGTCCGGGCATTAGGTCCACTGTGCTGTCTGTCTGATGAAACCCCATACACTGTGCCAAACACTGTTATCACTCCAGCAAAGGACTTCTGTGCCCCCTGAACCACGGACACTCTCCACGTGCTTTCACCTCTGCCCAATCGTCCGCATGAAAAAACCTCCTCGCACCGCTTGGCCTGCGAGGTACCCTGAGCTGGTGAATGGGAACCTTTGGGGCAGTGCGTGTCTTCCGCCTGCTGCTCCCCCACAGCAGCTCCTGGTGTTGACAAAAGATCCTCGTCGTCAGTGAAGTAATGTGAGTATGGTGCTTCCACCACACAACATGCAGGAACCAGGTAAGCTATTTGTGGTTTATTGTAAATGTAGTTCATAAGTAAAATTGTAGTACAGACACCGGCCATCCAACCAGCTTGCTCTCCATCTCCAAAAGACACTTCGGAACCTCCTAAATCAAGACTCTACACACACATTCTATCCACTTGAGATTCCACAGCGCCAGCACATTATGACACTTACCCAGTCAGACAGGTCTTAGGGCACGGGTGCAGGTCACAAGTTTATCAACCCAAAAGGGCTAATTCGCACCAACCTCTAACTGGCATCTAGGGGTTGGCCAAATACAAAGATAGAAATGCAAATATTAGCCAACTTAACATAATGACAGAGAGATGAGAGACAGCCACATCATGCTGGATTTTAATCTCTGAAAGGAAGAACCCGGTCTAAATCGCAGAGATGCACAATAGGAGGGTGCATCTCTCCGAACTACAAGGCTACTAACCAACCCCACAAAACTTCTAAAAACCTCACCACTCCTCACACACCTCTCAACCTCTAACTAAACACAACCACACCTCTTAAACTGCAGCAACCCACATGCACTTCACCACACCACCAGAACAAACACTAAATGTATTCTGAATGGTTGGTTGCAGGGCGGACATTTGCAAGCATAGGTTTTCGTCTAGTCGTAGATGATGGAGTGGTGATAGGGTCTATGATGATGCAGGTGAGATTGAAGCAATGCAGTGTCCATGATGTTGCTGATGAGCAGCGTGGTTGGCAATAGGTGGGATTGGTATGCATCGGCTGTTGGGAGAGAGGAGTGAAACACATATTCGAGGGTGCTTACCTGATGATAGAGGAGCAGGGGTTCTGGTCATGGGTCAACCGGGTGTGAACAGGCACAAACAGTAGACGCCCTTTTCTTCATCTGCCCTTTACTTCTGACTCCCGGATGAGAGATGCTCTTAATCTAATAGGCAAGAAAGGAAAGAAAGGGGCAGGGCTAAGCAGGTATTTGGGGCTTATGTCACACGGCCAAGATACACTTGCACCTGTTCACAAACTGCAAAGGAAAAGAAGCTGCCTGGAAGGCACGAAAGCCGGTGCTGGGAGGACCAACTGAGTGGCAATGCCTGGTCAAATGTCCAGCACCCTCCTCAATGAGGTTTGCTAGGAACTGACCTGGAGTCCCTAAGTATCTGTCTGTAAGGCACATAAACTGGTGATGGTAAGCAGAGCAACTGTGTGACAGGGCCTGATAACACGACCAGCAGCATCCACCATAGGGTTTGACTAGAACTGACACGGAGTGCCTAAGTAGCTATCTGGAAGGTGCAAAAACTGGTAGTGAGTAGAGCAACTGAGTGGCAGGGCCTGTTTATATGACAAGCATCCTTCCTCCCCAATGCTGTCTGTCTTGTCCTGGATGGAATGCCTTCTCTGCCCCTAATCAGTTTCATAATCTATGTATTGTTTTAAAATATGTTGATGGTTTGGTTAATTCGTCTCAGTCTTAACTTATATCTGTCTACCTTCCATCTCATCCCCTTCTGCCCTCATCACCCAACAAATTAGCCATCCACGTTTCTCCTTGTGCTCATTCCTCTTCACTTTCCTTCTCGCTTGTTGCTTATATTCTTTTTAAGCACTCCTTATTTCTTAAGCATACGTGTTCTATAAATGCAACAAATACATACAGGTTGTATAGCCTCAATTTCCGGGTGCCAGCAATCAAACCCCTGAACTGCTTCTGCTGCCCCCTCTTCTCCCGTGAAGCATCCCTGGTCACCACTGACATCAACATAGGTGTCTGCCATAAGACCTGAACGCTTCAGGTGTGATTATGTACATCCTCCTCATATCAGCTCCCATTCTTCCATGACCCAACCCTTTGAGGGAGCTGTCACAAGTGTTACCAGTTCAGGATCCGTCTATCTCTATGAGTGTTCTCTCTGACGCATCAAATGTATCCCTCATTGAAGATCCCTGTTTGCCTCTAAGGCTCCCTGTATACGAATATCTGCTGTTCCCCTTCTGTGTTCCAAGTTGTGAAACCACTGAATCCAGACTCAGGTGCTTCATCTGTGCTGGCAGCGCCCTCGTTTCTCTGTACTACTCAAAACCCCCAATGGACAAAAAGCCATGCCCAGGACTGAAAGGCTGACTGAGGTAGGATAGAGCTGGGATCTATAGCAGTAGTCAGATGCTGCGGGCGCTCCTCCTCAGTATAACACATATCTGATCAATCTTAGCTCAAAATCAGTCAACTGAAACAGCATGTAGGGGATTAATGTGCAGAGCACAGCAGGTTCACAAATATGCGGCTCAAACGCTAGCCACTCTTCTGTGTAAAGGTTAAGGATGAATGATGTTAGTATAGATATTGTTGTACACTATAGTTCACTCTCATTCTCTCACTCTCACTCTATTTCCTCTCTGCTCCTCCTACTAACTTCCCCCTTCCTAGTCTCCATCCTCTCCACTTTCACTACCTACAATCTTACACTGTCCTACTGCCCTGCTGTCACATCCTCTCTCTCCTCTCACTCCCTCTCTTCCCCCCACACCCTCTCCGTCTCTTTAAAACATCTACACAGTAACCACTCACCTCCTTCAACAGTTTAATCCCTCATCTATTATTACTCTGCTACTCCAACTAGCTGTCTCTTGTTCCATGTCTCTCTCCACCAGTCACTCTAACACATGCACCCCACACTATACGAACAAACGTGTTACCACTCTCTCACAAAATACCTTAACTGCACCCTCTTATACAATACCGTACCTGCACTCTCTCCCAACACTGTCACAGTCTCCTACACACTAATTTCCACCTTCTGCTCTCCACCACCTGGTATCTTGGTTCACCAACTCAACTCCTGACTGGACCCTAGGACATATCATACATTTCTTGTGTCGCTGGGTTTTTATAGCCCAGCCTCCCACGTACTATCATTTCTCTGGCTTTCATTGGTTTCCCTGGATACTGAATGCTTGGAATAATCTCTGCCTGCTCTTTCTCCAAGTGGTAGGTAGAGGTATTGCATGTCCCAGTAAGCTCTGCTCCCATTTTGGTCTACCATTTGCTTTTCGTTGTGGTTTAGATGAACAGTCTTCCTGTGCATGGCATGGTTGCCGTTCCCTCTTCACAGGTGTTCCCTCTACTGGTGATGTGATGGGTTCTCACAGTGTTTATTATTCCAGAGTAGTCTGTTTGGTCTTGATGTTTCATTCCATGTCTTTCTTGCAGCAATTTGTGGCATTCTGGGAGCTGTAGATCTGTAACAGAAGCAAAGGAAACCTGGCCAGACCAGGGCCAGCTGGGCCCTGTGGATGGAATAGTGGTACCAGTGCTATCACACAGCAGATAAGATAGGGGGGAGTCTGAGACTCTGGTCTCTCTCACCTCCCACCCCGTTCCTCTGGAGATGGACAGGCTCTGGTAAATGACCCCTCGGGAAGGGTTATGTCCCTAACCATGTCACGTTTAACACATAAACAATGTAAAAACACTTAATTTTAAAGGATACTTTGCATAACATAAAATGGAATATCTGGGTTAACTAGCTGATCTCTTAGCTGAAGAAGAGGCCATTACTTGACAAAATTCTAAAAGCTACAGTCACACATATTTTCTCTGCCTCAACCGACTTTTAAATGTGTATAGAACGTGAGCCAGGCTGGGTAACTGAGCAAATGACCCCACTGAAACCACCGTAAAATAAACTCTGGCAGCCGAGGAAGAGCAAGACTTTCAACCCAGGAAGTTAGGAGGCAGACTTGCTAAACTTCCCATAAAGCAAGTGAGGAACTTGTTCACTGCACAGTGAGATGGATCTACTATTCGAAATGCTAACTGTCAGAAAACAATAGATACTGAAATATGATTTCACTGTTTGGGCCATGGACATCTAGAACCAAATGCCAACCAAACACGCTCTCTTCCCACCACGTGTTGCTTTCTAGAGAGCTAATTAAAACCCCCTTCATCTAGAATTTCCTTTCAGGCCTCACTGTCTTGCTTCTCTAGAAGTGCCTCAGGCTCTGTTACAACACAAACATGAGATACACTTCCACAAACCCATATTTACCCATGCAGATCCCTGCTCCCATTATTGTTGAATGTCCTATCTGCCTAGAGATCCCATTACGAACCACCCATGATAATCCACCCCGTCCCCACAGTCACATGATCGTTTGTTTTTCCAAAGCTGCTCATACTCTGTCTGACATTCTAGCCTAGCCTGCTTTGCTGGTCTCTCTGCTATCTGCTGCTGAGCTCACAGCTGCAATGTGACATTTCAAGCTCAGCCCTGCTTCCTGTAACAGATGTTCCACCTCATATTTCAAACTGTTCATTCTCACCCTCCCTTGCTTATATCTTGTCAGTGCCCTGATAATATGCTGTGCCTTGTTGCCTGATAGGAAGTGCTCAATTATAATAAGTGAATAGAATATAATCTCACAAGTGCCCCTGAATTATAGGACATTCTGCTATTTGGTCAGCCCTCTAAATAGGAGAACTCGGAACTCCTTTCTTTGGGTCAATCAAACAGTTAATGATAATGAGCCCTTCCCAGGACACTCCTTTAAAACATGTACTTCATATGCATATATGATCTATTCAGTAAACCTGTCTCAGAACTCTAATCGGCTGAAGTCTGTCAATGTGATTACATTGATCATGTTTACATGTAGTTCCAGGTTACACCATGCTTCTCTGTCTTAACTGTACAGCTGTTTGCCTCTGTTAATATCGTGGGCCCCTATTTCTTCATAAACATTGCCAGGGAAGCTGCAAGGCTGGAAGAACTCGACTAGAAATGATTTTATCGGAACAATGTGAGACTATTTTTCTTAACGCCTTCAAAGTGCCTTGAACAGATTTGCATCTAGGGGAGAGAAATACAGGGATTTTCGAGATCTGTATAGGTCTTTGTTTTGAAATGCAAATTCAATATTTCCATTGCTACACACATTTCCAATTATCTGCCGATGCCTTTGGTGGCTGGTGCCCATTTCCATATTGGAAAGATTAAATGTTCCCCGGCAACAGCTCCTCTCTGCCCAGTACGCGCTTACAAGTTGCGAATCCGCTGAGCGTAGCAAACTCATGAGGTGGGATTTTAAAAATAAAATGAGCTGACGACACTGGTGGGGGAAAAAACATGATACTTTTGTTTCCATACATGGACTTTCACGAGAAGATACTATAACAGTTTATTAAAACTATTCTTGGAGCTGATAAAAAAAAATCCTTTTCATAGTAGTACCACACAATAAGGGTCGTATCCTACAAAATGTGTTATATGACATTTCTAACAAATGCAAAGGTAGAGATGTATTAAATGACTGATTACACTAAGGTGCTACCTCGTTTTTATCAAGGTTGGCAGAGGCTCGTAATACCACGACCTTTTGCTTCCTGCTGGATTAGAGATGGGCTAAGCACAGACGCATTTTCCAATATAAGATTCAAGTAAAGTTCCTGCATTCACATTCTGATCAGTAGAACTGATCCGGTGCCTTTTGAGGGCAAAGGGTGTACTCTAGCCACGTCTGCACTCATCCGAGCCCATATTGTATCCTATTTATTGGGCAGTTGGTTTTCAGATGGGAAAGCGCAGTAATATTCTGATTGTAAAAATAGTTAAATAGAAAGGTCATACGTCAAGAATTCCATACTCCACACATGACTGTGGAGATTTTTAATTGTGTACATCGAGTGCCACAAATGAACACACTACACTGATGTAAATAATTAATAGGTGTAGAAAAGTGCGATTATCAGGAGAACCTTCAAGTGATTGTGGAAGGACAAGCAGTACAAACGATCAAGTAGTGGGACAAATTGATCAATGCCACTGCATGTTTGCTGCTAATTCACAAAAGAGAAGCAACCGATTTTCCTCTGTGTTTGTTTATAGTAAAATACATGTGACCCTACCTGGAATTAGTGTTCACTTGTACCCAATTCAATGTGACGTATTTATTGATGATTATTTTACAGTTCATTGTGTGTAAAAAAATTTAAAAAAAGATTCTCATGTAAAATGTGCACTTTGAATTGTAAAGGCTTGGAAAACAAAACTTTTTCCTAAACTGTGAAAGTAGCATAATCCTTTTCAGCCAAGTCAAACATTCCACAACGCCACCACTAGCTTGAAGTTCATCTACAGTTCAGAGCCAACGAAGCAGGGCATTGTGGGTATGCACATTCAATAATTTACATGCCCACAAAATGTCTCGAACGATCCATGAGGGATCATATATGGGATTGAAGTTGGAAGTGGCATGCTGTGAGGGCCAGTGTATAGGCCAATGTGTACTGTGAGATGGTGTTTGCGGTGTGCAACATTAACCGTCTATGGGGTTAAAGTTGGCACTGGGACTGGCCTGCTGCAAGGGTGAATGTCTACTTTGAGATGTTTTTAGGGGTCTGCAACATGGCTAATTTCCATGCCCCATGGATTGTGGCAACTGGCCACGGCTATCAAAAAGAACAATTATGAGATTAGGAGTTTAGAGAAGGTATCCACAGGAAAAAACAAGATAGAAAGTAAGTGTAAAGGCTCACATTAATGGTGAAATGGTTCATCAAAGAAAAATATATGAAAAATTAAAACGTTTAATTAATGCATATTAAAAAAAAAACAATCGGTGGTTACACAAATGACACTTACAAGAATATAAACACAATCACAATCAGTAATAATAACACATATTAGTCAAGTGTTATTGTAACACCTGTCTAGCTACTTCTAGACTAACTAATGAGGTAGATGCGGTCTGTAAAAAAATATCAGATCACTTGATAGCTTTTTTGACTTATAATGCTCAAAGGTTTTTATACAAATGCCTTGGTGATTTTACAATGGCTCGTGCTCGACATGTTTCAGTTTGAAAGTTCCACAGTTTCACCTCTAAAGTTCCACGGGAGCTGATGAATTGGGTCACACTTCAGGCGGGGGTGTAGTGAGAGAGTACCCCATCTAAGTTCTTGTATTCAAAAAGTGTGTCCTTTCAAGCTCAGATTTTCAAACTGTGGAATACCAACAAAAAATAGACAATAGGTTAGCCGTTATTTCTACTAGTTTTGATAATGGAGGGTGAATATAACCCTCCAAATAATAGCCTTAGGTAAGGTTAGTACATGATAGAATTACCTCTGGGTGTGTGGTGGAGTTCGTCTCTAGCAGCCGCAGAACAACTTCTAACTCCAATTACTGTATGTGCATCTGCAAACACACCGAAAGTTTGTCTTTAGAACTCTAAAGAACCTTTGAGTATTAAATACAGTAGAAACCATACTGTGCCTGATGAATGCTATCAGACCAATGCAAAAAGCTAATTTGATGGAAAATTACCTCCATCCATGATGACGTTTCATCCAATATCTATAGTTGTGTCTGGCTGTTATTATCAAACTCTCAGTGGGAATAATTACCAGTCTCTGTAAAAGAGTAATAATCACAAACAGACTAGGAAAAATCAAGCCCTCATGACAGATCACAGATTTATTCCACAGAGTAATATTATAGCTCACTTTAAGATTAACTGTGCACCGAGCCAAGTACCGGCGAAGTACCGCTTGACCGCTCTGTCCTTCTGTCTCCACTTGGTTATTGGATTTGTTCTAGCTATACAGTACATATTGTGGCTGATATCGGAAAGACTCTTGGACATTCTGTACATGCAACTATAATATTGTTTGTTTTTATCCTTAGAACTGCTTTGGAAGTGATTTGGCTACTGTTTATTCGATATTTGTCATCAAACCAGGAAGCCGCGCCCATTTGGGCGGAAACCTGCGAATTTGGCCGGCACGCGCAACAGCGCGCGTGCACCGAGCCAAGTACCGGCGAAGTACCGTTTGACCACTTTGCCGCATTGCTGTGGCATCACGGCCAATCGGTGCTTCTCTCTCCCCCTTATTATTGTTTTCTTGTCGACAGTAGATTCACCCTTTTCACTTTCCGGTGACGTGTCGTGTTGTTCGTTGGTTCAATCCTGACCATTTTTTTCCAGAGGAAAAAAATGCTGTGTGTACTGCTGTCCCTGAAATCCGGTATGCCGGATCCGAGTTCCCTTTGATTTAATAAAAAAAACATACGGACAAAAGCATCTTAATATCCCACAACAGAAAACAGGAAATGGACTGTGTTTCTCCACCCCTTCTAACCAGAGGTCTCAAACACTGTGTAAGCTTCCAGCGAAAGTCGTCGGAAACACAGACATTTGTACCTTTTGTCAAGATTACAATAACACCGGCAACAATGTATTTGAATCAAGGGCAGTGAGAATGCCCATTTCTACTTTTACACCAAGACTTTTTGAAACGCATGCTGTTGAATGTATATCTCTGTCACAAATACTTGATTCTGTGAAGGTTGTTGATATTGTCAATCCTAATGATTCATTAGTTGTGGATGTGGCCACAACGCCTCACACATATTTGAATACTGTCAATAGATCACTCACTGATAGTATATTAGTGGGTAACATTTTTACGGCACCAATAGATATGACCACTAATCAGCATTCTGAACAAATTTCTGATCAGGCTGTAATTGATCCTGGAAATAACAGCTCTTGTCAGTTCTCTCACACTGTAACACAAAATGTATCTGGTTCTCCCGATTTATTTGCAGACATTAGTCACTCTTATTCAGAACTGGCTGTTACTTATTCTGCTCCAACTCCACGCAATCCGCGGCCTAACATGACAGGCATTGGGAAACCCGGCAGCTCCGAAATAACAAACAAGCTGTTGGAAATAACCCTAAACTCAATGAATCTGGCCATTCAATCAATGGTCAGACTCTTTGAGACGCTTGACTCAAAACTCGTATTGCAAGCCGTGCAACTTGAACAGGTATTGCAGTGGCAGAATGATATCATGAACACAACTAGTTTTAAAATGGGGTCAGTTCAGACTATATCTAAAACTAATGTTATTGTGATGTCTTCAAGTACTCAAACTGATTTTTGTCCAAACTCAATTACTTCAAGATCAATGCCGGAGTCAGAATGTTTCTCACTGCCGCATATTGCTGATATTATTTATGAGAAACAGCCAAAAAGCACACTTTCCACTCATGATAACCAGATTGTTGTCGAAGACAACAGAATTAGTTCAGCTATCAAACAGCCAGTATATACAGTGTTCGACGTGGTCAAACCAAAAACAAAACAAAAAACAAAAAATGGCTGTACAAATGAAGAAACCAAAAATATGGTCAAATTGATGAGTTAGTGGAAGCAGCTGTTGCGTTGACTGATAATGGATCAGGGACTGGCTTGCCTGTGTCCTTACAAGATAAAATAAAAAAAAATAAAAAACAGGATGCTCCTGTGGGGACTTTGAAACAAATATTGGAAATACATAGAAAAGAGATTAGGCGTGCTGTTGATACATGACCACTCAACCAGCACAAAAATATATTACTCATCACAATCTGTTGTAAAAGATTCCTGTGAATGCCCAGGATGTCCCCCACTTCAAACATTACCCATATATAACCCCACTCAAGCCAGCCTTCAGGTTGGTGCAATGCATTCGGTTGCACCAATTAAAATAGGGGACAAAAATTGGAATAACAAATTTGAGAGTTCTAAGTTTATTTCTACATTAGCACCAGAAATGTATTGTCTAATAGAAACAGCAATTACAAAATCCACTGAACTCAAAACTGTTCTAACTTCTAGTTCAAATAATACGAGACCTAATGTAGCTCAATCAAAACAACAGTCTGCCGGCTTTACATTCCCTAATCATTTCATGCTGTCCTTACCTAGCGCACAATACTGAAAGGGGCCCCTACGGGTCCCTCGTGCTATGGAAACAAGGCAATAACCATACACGAAAAGATGCGCCAGACACGAGGTTCAAATTCCCAATGCTAGGGTTTATTGCAAGCAAAAATAGTATCAATTGGCCAATTCTGATCTCACGCCCCGCGACGTGAGTTTCCTACACCTCGAGGGACGCAAGGGAGCAAATTACGTACATCAGTTAAATATATACAAAATGCATATCATACAATAAGCAATGTCATGTTTAACACCCCTCTTTATTAAGTTCCTTTGAACTCGGGATGACGATGGACATATCCGACGAGTATGACGATTATGACACTTTTGATGTCTATTCTAGTAACAATGTGCAATTAGAAAGTGAGGAGGCATCTTTTAGTTGTTGAACAGAACACAGTGGTTCTGTTCTTGGAAGCAAGCTGCACACGGGGGAAGAGCCACATTTCAAGCTTTGCTATCTATGAGGTACTATTCGTGTCCTAGGAGCCGACACGTTCTAAAACGTTTTGCGAAGAGGGGCCGTAGGAAGAGCATAATTCAAGCCTTTAGCTGTTTTATTCTAACATATTCCACCATCGTACGAGACTGGCTGGCAGCTGTGAAGTGATTAAATGCCCTGCAGCTCTCTCCCAAGGATACAGAGAGGGAGCGCGGGCATTCCTCTCTGGCCTACTCATGAGCAGTTTCAACAAACTCTTCAGTCCCGCAACCTTGTCCTTTCATATTCAGACAACAATGTTAACAGTTGAGCAGAGTAAGCAGAATCCGCAAGAATTGCAAGCTGCAAAGCAGTTTTAGACAGAAAGCAATGAGCAATGGTTAACAAGCAAAATGGCGATTCATGCTACATTTAAAATGGCTGCTTGTTGGTCAAGCATAGCAGTTTATATTTCTATAATTCGGTGCATAAGATGGTTGGCCTACGGCCATCAAGTTAAGTCTGTCACTCAAATGAAGGGTATTCATTTTTCCAGATTGACAATACGACCTGAATCACAAATCCATTTTGACTATATTTTCGGAAATTCACAAATTAGAAGACATCAATTCCGTTGATATCCAGTTATTATCCAGTTAGTTGAATTTGAACACAAACATACACTCTCCTCAGTGAAAATTTGAACACATTTGAGAGTTGTTCTCAACACAATATGGCTGGCAAAAAAGCAATTATATGAATTAGGATTCATAATAGATGTTAACACCACTCTTCTCACAATTCCTTCTTCCAATTCTTTGCCCTCCGCTGTCAACCATGGGCGGAATATTACTAACAATGTAGAATTTGACTCAAGAGAAACAGTTAAAAAGCCCTGCACTTGTCTTCACAAACAAAATATGCATTAACTAGGCCAGTTTGTGAATTGAATTCCAGTCTCTCTCATTAGTTGGTATACAAGAGGGTTCCATCATCTCATAAATAATTCCACTGCTGATATAGAAAAATTTGACATAGTCATGCTGCAAGAGACGTGGCTTACCACACCTCCGATTTGGGATAAGCATTATTTATATTTGAATCCAGCTCAAAAAGCTAGTCATCGAAGACCAACATCTGGATTACTTATTGCTGTTAAACAAAATTAATTTCTCAAAACAGAAAATCGGATTTCTCCCAATACTTTTTTGCAGATGATAAAACTCCACTCTGGCAGAGCATCATTCGCCTTGATAAACAAGTATTGGTACCCTGTTGGAATTTCTGATGATTCCTTCATGAGAGACTTGAATCATTTAATGGACCTAATATGTCTTGACAAAACTATACCACATGCAATTATAGCAGGAGACTTGAATCTGCATTGTCTGGGAACATCTCAGACTACTAGTAGATTGATATTATGGGAACATTTTGTTGAATCTTAGACTTTTCAGATGCTGAATGGAACCTTTATGGATGACATATCACCACAACCTACAAGGCACAGAGGTAACACCTCAGCTATTATTCATTACATTTATGTGGATCAAGCCCTTATTACAGAAATTACTAAATTGTGTATTCATGTAACAAATCTGAGTGATCATAATATGTTGTTAATGAGTTGGAATTTAATGGACACAGAGAATGGTCCTGGAGGTAAATGCCCATCGAATCTTGTAACAGTTAATGTTGGATGCAACAGGTTACGATGGAATGAAACATCTCTGAAAAGATTTAACCAATTTTATGCTTTGGAATTACATAAAGTTAATGTGGGAGTACATCAAGAAATGATATATCATGATCTAATGCAAATGTTTCAATGTAACTCAAATGGACAGATGGTAACAAGAGCACCTTATTTAATAAGGATTTTCAATGGTAAAAACAGTGTTTCGTTTAAAGAAACATCAAGCTTTGAAACTTCCAATAGACATCAGAAGAGTTGTGTTAATGCACTTGAAAACCAGACACAAGAATTGGCTATGGAATAATAAGGCGGTCATATATCCAAAAGATGGGTCTAGAATGTTGAGTGCATTGGCAGGGAAAAATACAGCTCAAATTTGGGCCATTATTAATCAGTTGACATCAGGATACCAAATTGCTTTACAATCAAATAATGTAACGAACAGGCATGGATTAAACACTAATTCAAACAAATATTCAGCACCAGAAAACTCATGTTGCTTGAGTAGAATTTGAGCTGATGACATTTTTATTTTTAGATTTTGAAAAAGAGGATTTATTATATTATATAAATAAGGCAAGTCAATCGAGGGCTCCTGGGCCTGATGGCCTTTCGAATTACACCCTAATACAATATCCTGAAATATGGTCCGAAATATTATATAACATGTTTATTAATATCAATCATACACAAATCTTGCCTCAATCATAGAAACACTCTATTATTCTGCCAGTCTATGAGAAGGGTAATAAATGTGAACCAGCAAGTTATAGGCCTATTGCCCTCTTGGACGCCGCTGGGAACATTTGTAATCATATTGTTCTCAGGGATTTGAACAAGTGGGACACTGATCTAAGAAAGAGAGATGCTTTTCAAGCAGGATTTGTGTCTGATCTAGGGACTTCCCCAAATATTGTTACCTTGAACCTGTTAAAATCTCACTGTGCCACCCAGAACCAGCCATTGTACTTGGCATTTATTGATTTCCGGGTGGCCTTTGATTCCATTGATCGTCAATTACTCTATAAAAAATTATCATGGTATGAATGTCCACCCTCTTTGATTTCCATAATTAAGCACTTACACATTTACACAACCCTGCAAGTAAGACTGACAGTGGAAAGTTTACTCTCTGCATTAATTCTTAGAGAGCGAGGCCTCAAATAGGGCTGTATTTTGGCCTCTTTTCTATTCAATGTGTTCATTTTAGATCTGGGTGAATCGTTTTCAACAATAATAAGTGATGCCCCAAAATTGGGTGCGCAATGTATAGCCTGGATGTTATATGCGGACGATCTCGTCTTATTATGGCAAGCTCCTAGTGGGCTCCAAAACTTGCTAGACAAATTGTCTTCATATTCATTGGCAAATAATCTAATGATCAATCTGGAAAAGACACAGGTGGCGGTCTGTCATAAAAATAACAATACTTCTCACTGAAAACACAAGTGGTATTTGCAAAATGTTCAATTAAGGAATGTGCCTGAGTATAAATATCTAGGCATAACAATTTATAACACACTGTCTGAAACTGCATACTTTGTTAATTTGGATCTCAAACTGCAAACTTTGAAATCACAGGCAAAGCTATTGGTGTTTAAATATGGTAAATTCTAATATAGCGATGTTATGATGTTTTACCAGGCAAAATTGGTCCCAATTTTATTGTATGGCGCCCAAACTAAGTCCCTGATGAAGCGGAAAATTTCGGATATATATGAATCTCGATTCTTGAAATCTGTGCTAAAATTACCAAAATGCACTCCGCTCCCAATGATCCGGTTTGAATTGGGCTTAGTATCACTCTTTGTGCAACTAATATGGAAAAAGTGTAGCTGATTTTGAAAATGTTTATTAGGTCTGGTGAACAATAACATTCTAAGCATGGTAGCACACCATCTTGCTGTTTCGGATCAGGTTTTTCCACGCAAATGGAGAAGCTGTGCATTGGATGCGTTATCTGTTGCATCCATAACTCTAGAAATCTTGTTAAGAAATCTGGATCGAGCCAAGTTGAAACTATACCAATATGACTCGATTTGCAATAGGGCAAAATTTAGTACCTATAAAGATTTTAATGTACATCTATTTGGATCAAAAAACTTCGAGCTAAGGCTGATTGTTTGCAATAATACATTACATGGATTACATTCTGTTGTTGGATAATACTAAAACTAAGTAGCAACTCGAATGGTATACCAGATCATTGGGAATTTTAATTTAGAACATAGAACATATGCATATTGTTGTAATCATTATACGATTTATGATGTTATGGATCACTTTAGGGGATAACACTGGAAACCAAGTTATCATGAAATACGCAAGTTTTGAACAGTATTGTATAGTTGAACATAATTGAACAATTGATTGATAATATTTACATCTATTTTTGTATTGTATTTGAAAGGATGATTTTATCAGCCAACCAAATAAAAAAAAATAAAAAAGATTAACCCAAGCATCCCAATTCCAGTATAGCGATAAAGCTCTGCTCTTGAAGGCGGTTTGTTGGGCCGATTTGCCATGTACAGAAATGTACAGAAATTCTGAAGAAAAATATTGATATATATATATATATATATATATATATATATATATATATATTTTACATGGCCACGGTAGTGGCCATGTAGTTATGGTTAAGTTGCTGTTTCCATAGGAAGAGGACTTTTTGGGTGGCTTATAACTTCGCTCTCCCTGGACGGATCCTCACCAAACTTTGGAAAGTATTTGGGTCAATCTGAAATTTTTTCCAAAGTTTGGTGAGGATTCGTCCAGGGGGGGCAAAGTTATATAGGCGGGGTCCCAAAACTTTTTTTTTCCCATAGACTGAATGGGAAAAAAAATTTGCTCGCGCCTACAGCCCAAACCGCTGGACGGATTTCCACCAAATTTGGACCAGGAGCAGCGGCTTGGTCCCGGAAGGGTGCTTTTAGCAAATTTGGTGAAAATCCGTCCAGTAGTTTTTTTTTTAAATGACCAAAAAGTAGGTAAAAAAAAATTTGTGATATCTGTGTTCGGTTTGCGGACACACTTCCCTGTTCGCTCCGCGGACAGTGTCCTGATTGGCCAATCGTCTTGCGTGAAGTTCACGGACATGCAATGTGTTCGCTGATTGGACGGCGTGGAGCGTCAAGCGCGTCAGATTTTTCAGTAGCGCCCGCCATCTTGGATTCGCGGACGTCCGCAGACAGCGTGGTGAAACTTTGTTAAAAATGTGTATTTTGTAGAGTGTGTTGGTGTGTAAGAGTGTTTGGGGAGGGTGGGAGTGTATGAGATAGGATGAAAGTTGTGTTTTTTATGTGTTAGACATTCTTTTTGTGTTCGATTTGTTTGCGGACATCACGGGTGTTCTGAAATGTTCTAAATAAACTGACTAGGGGGTGTTCTAAGGACTCAATATGTGTCCGTTTTGTTCGCAAGCAAAGTGAAACTGTTCTAAGAACACTCGCGGTGTCCGGGGAGCGTTCGTAGGGGGTGTCCTGAGGACGCTGTCCGTATTGTTCTCTGTCAAGTTGAATTTGTTCTAAGAACACCCGCGGTGTCCTGAAATGTTCGCAAATAAACAAAATGGGGGTGTTCTGAAGACGTTTTTGAGAACACTCCCGGTGTCCTGAAATGTTCGTAGGGGGTCTCCTGTGGACGCTGTCCGTATTGTTCTCTGTCAAGTTGAATGTGTTCTAAGAACACCCGCGGTGTCCTGAAATGTTCGCAAATAAACAAAATGGGGGTGTTCTGAAGACCCTTCTAAGAACACTCGCGGTGTCCGGGGAGTGTTCGTAGGGGGTGTCCTGAGGACACTGTCCGTATTGTTCTCTGTCAAGTTGAATGTGTCCTAAGAACACTTGCGGTGTCCTGAAATGTTCGCAAATAAACAAAATGGGGGTGTTCTGAAGACGCTTCTATGAACACTCCCGGTGTCCTGGAATGTTCGTAGGGGGTGTCCTGAGGACGCTGTCCGTATTGTTCTCTGTCAAGTTGAATGTGTCCTAAGAACACCCGTGGTGTTCTGAAATGTTTGCAAATAAACAAAATGGGGGTGTTCTGAAGACGCTTCTAAGAACACTTGCGGTGTCCGGGGAGTGTTCGTAGGGGGTGCCCTGAGGACGCTGTTCTTTATTGTTCTCTGTCAAGTTGAATGTGTCCTAAGAACACTTGCGGTGTCCTGAAATGTTCGCAAATAAACAAGATGGTGCTGTTCTGAAGAAGCTTCTAAGAACACTCGCTGTGTCCGGGGAGTGTTCGTAGGGGGTCTCCTGAGGACGCTGTCCGTATTGTTCTCTGTCAAGTTGAATGTGTTCTAAGAACACCCGCGGTGTCCTGAAATGTTCGCAAATAAACAAAATGGGGGTGTTCTGAAGACGTTTTTGAGAACACTCCCGGTGTCCTGGAATGTTCGTAGGGGGTGTCCTTAGGACGCTGTCCGTATTGTTCGTTGTTAAGTTGAAAGTGTTCTAAGAACTATCGCGTTGTTCTGAAATGTTCGTAGGGGGTGTCCTGAAAAAAGTTCCGTATTGTTCGCTGGCAAGTTCAAAGTGTTCTAAGAACACTCACATTGTTCGCGGACATTAAAAGTTTCCCATAGATCATAGTTGAAATGTTTGACTCTATGGATGTGATATGCTGCGGTGGTTGTTGCCAGGGCATAGAATCTTGGGTGCATGGCCATTTGGCCATGCACCGAAGACTCTATGCCCTGGCAACAACCACCACAGCATATCACATTCATATTTGCTTATAACTTTGGGTGAAAAACAAATGTATAAGGAACAAAGGTATTAGATACTATGTATGTGATATTCTGCTATGGTTGTCCTTATTATTGTATACTTACTGTTTGGTCTAGTAATGGGAGTCCATGTTTTTCTTCTTCATTTCTGTGATAAAAGAAAATAGCATGTTAGTATTAGTATTTTGTAATGACTTATTACATTGTATAAGCAATATACTTTTATTTTTTTTCGACCCTCATATTTAGTAGAGTACAAATCAGCGGACTGTGCAATTTGCTCAGTTTCTGTATTTGTTGCTTAAATCATTGGGTCTGTGGGAGAAAAAAAAATCTATGTTGGATTAAAAAAAAAACCTTTTTCTGTTATGCTACAGTTTATTTGTTTGTTTGTTTTCAGTGTTCACTTGTTGTTTCTGGCTAATGCTTTATACTTTGCTTTGTTGTATTTTTTTTGGAGCAGTAACAGATTCTTCATTTGTTTTGATATTATAAAATTTTGGAGCAGTTAGATACCAATTGGCGTATTCTAACTGTCTATTTTTTTAATATATTTTAGTGGTTTTGATTTATCTATTTTGATATTGTTAAATTTTGGGACAGTTAGATACCAATTGGAGTATTCTAACTGTGTATTTTTTGGCCTAATTTAGTGGTATTCATTTATCTGATTAGTTGTTGTAGAATCTTTGAGGTGTTAGATAGCTTTTGGAGTATTCTAACAGTTTATATTATTTTAACACAAATTTATAATTTTGAGACAGTTAGATACCAATTGGAGTATTCTAACTGTGTATTTTTTGGCCTAATTTAGTGGTATTCATTTATCTGATTAGTTGTTGTAGAATCTTTGAGGTGTTAGATAGCTTTTGGAGTATTCTAACAGTTTATATTATTTTAACACAAATTTATAATTTTGGGACAGTTAGATACCAATTGGCGTATTCTAACTGTGTATTTTTTGGTCTAATTTAGTGGTATTCATTTATCTGATTAGTTGTTGTAGAATCTTTGAGCAGTTAGATAGCTTTTGGAGTATTCTAACAGTTTATATTATTTTAACACAAATTTATAATTTTGGGACAGTTAGATACCAATTGGCGTATTCTAACTGTGTATTTTTTGGTCTAATTTAGTGGTATTCATTTATCTGATTAGTTGTTGTAGAATCTTTGAGCAGTTAGATAGCTTTTGGAGTATTCTAACAGTTTATATTTTTTTAACACAAATTTACTTAAAGGTTTAAATAAAGTTTATTTATCAAATTTTGGTTTTAAGAACATCAAATAAGCGTTTGTAAGATTTGCTGGTAATCTCTGCTTTAGAGTAATGGTACTATCATTACATTCAAACCATCCACATTTCTTTTTTATATATGCAGTGTAGTGCCCTGAATTGGTTGTGGCTCCTGCGTGGTAGATTATACCTATTGTTGTGATGGTTTTCTTACCAAGTGGTATTTGACCATGTGTGAATCCAGTCAGCTTGCAGTTGTTTTTGGTACCATCTACATTGTAACGTAGAAGCATTAGTATTACGTATTTACTATGTGTTTGTATTACTAACGTGGAGCGATTATCTGAATTGCAGGTAGAGCATAATCTACCATGGTTTGCATTTTGTACAAGTTGCTGAAATGGAATGGATTCACAATTTGGTATTGATATATATATATATATATGAAGCGTTCATTAGGGATTTCTTCTTGTGTCACATTGTTGCAGAGAGTGCATGTATGTTTCCACATGTATGAAATCTGAAAGATTTCATTTATAGGTATGTTTTTGTTTTCCAGTACTTGTACATTAGAAATTCTTGTGGATATTCCTGTGAGTTTATAGTGAATTTCACCATTCCAGCACAGTAGTCCAATTGTCGTCTTATTCCAAAAACACTATATGTGTTGTCAGGATTGTTTGCTGCATTTCTGTGAAGTACTAACATTTGCAAACACAATGGGTCTGTACTGTGTAAGTAAATGTTGTCAACAATTGGTGGTAATTGAAATAGAATATTCATTGCTACATTTGCATAGCAACTTACACCAACTATATTTGAGAATTTAAATGGTCCAGGTAGTTCTGTATCTAACTGTTTTTTTTATAGTTTGTCTTCCTTCTTTAAAGAAGTACCTGGTTTACTTTCTCTAATTGATTCTTTTTTGTTTGTGGTACTTGATGAAGTATTAGTTTCTTTTACTCTCTTTGGAGGATTTGCAGTGACGTCCTGTTGCATTTCTGTTTGATTTAGTTTTCTTTTACAACGTTTTAGTTTTTGTGGAACAGAATATGTGTTTAGATGGGGAGTGTATAGTGAGCGAAGTCTATTATCTTCTAACATGCAAGGAATATCAGCGTTTACTTTACTTGCATCAAAGTTGATTAGAAATAGACAGTCAAGTGTACGTAAGCGTGATAGTGCTACGTAGCTCATGCCTTCTTTAAAGACTGTGTTACCAATATCTATCATTGCTTTGCCTAGGGTAAGACCTTGTGATTTATGAATCGTGACTAGTCCTTGGTCCACATCAAGGTTAAGTTTAAGCATTACTCTGCAATTTAAGGATAATTTTAACATCTTTTCTAAGCCTGCTGTGTTTGAGATTGATTTTTCTAAATTATTTAGTCTTGTTGTGGCTTGGTCACACATGGGTAGTGTCATACCTTGTACATCTAGTTTGTCTGTGGCGCTAATTTCCATTATTGGTTGCATTTCTTTACTTAACGTTATTTCTTTGAATTTGAGACAGCTTGCAAGAGTTGGCATTAAGGCCATACAATTGACATTTTTGTGGGCTAATTGTTCCATAACATCTGTAGCACATGCATTATCGCCATAAAGTGCATTAATGTGCCGGGTTGTCAATGTTGCTTCTGCTTCTTTAGAAAGTATACCAACTCTCAAACTTTTTAAAATGTTGGCATAAGTTAGATCTGCAGATTGGCGTATGTTTTCTGTTAATTCTCTGTATTGGAAATGTTGCCAAAGGTTGACATTTCCAATGCTGCCAACAGTTTTATGGCAGAGTTTGTGCCCTAATGTTTTAAAAATAGGTTCACCTTTTACTGGTGTTAATTGAAGCAGATCTCCAAAAACAATAATGTGTTTTCCTGCAAAGAGCTCTTCATAGTCTGTTTTGAGTACTTCTTGTAATCGGAGGTGAATCAAAGATAACATCAGGTTGGAGACCATGCTCACTTCATCTATTAGTAGCATTTTCATTTGTTTCAATACTCTGCGTAATTCCATTGCAGCTTCTGCAGAAAGTTTGTAATAGTCTAATTTGTTCTGGTGTTCTACTGGTAATAGTAGTAATCGGTGTAATGTAACACCACCTATGTTGTAGGCAGCTAAACCTGTGGGGGCAGTGACAACAGCTGACAGTTTGTTGTTTGTCAATTGTTGAAGGAACTTACTAATGATTTTGATTAGGAATGTTTTGCCAGAACCAGCTTCACCACTGACGTACAGTAGTATAGGTTTATAATTATGGCAGGAACATTCTTTATTTTCATGTTTTACACCATGTGCAATTTGTTTTGTTACTTCTTGAAAAATGCTACTTTGCTCATTGTTTAGTTTTGATTGTAGTATAGTTAAGACTTCCTTATTTTCATACTGACACATGGTGTTTTCTACTTCTATCATAGCTAATTCTGCCTCATTTATTATTAGTGGTTCTCCCAGTGGTTCTTGGCTTCCTGTTACAGAAGGTTGACTACTGTCAGGGGTGTCCTTATCTAGTTGGGCTTGGAGTTCTTCTTCATGTTGCTGTTCATTGTGCAACATTGTTTTGTACTGTGTAAAGTTTACATCAGTTTTAGTGCTTTCATTTGCTTTGAAAGCATCCTCATATGAGTCATAGTTATCTAGTAATTGTTCTTCTTTTCTCCATGGTTTGAAGAGTTGTAGCAGGGACATGTAATATACTTCTTTATGTTGAGGAGTCTTCAATGACAATTTAATATGATTCATTAAATTTGGTTTAGTGAGTTTAACTAAGCTGCCTTCACAGTCTGTCACTCTATATTTACCTTTTTTTTCATCAGGTTTCATATTATTTTTGTATGTGTAGTTTTGGGCTATTTGGTATAGACACATGTTTTCCAAAGTATTACTTCTGTTTGGGTAGTATGTGTCCAATAAATTGTTTTTTAAAATGTCTTGGCTGTTGGGATCATGTTTGGCTATTGTTTCTATATCTTCATATGATTTTAGAACTCTTTTTCTAGATTTAGCTGGACCAAGACTTAGCCATACTATATTTTCAGATTTACCATACAATGAAGTACCACTTAAACGATCAGCTGCTTCATAAGATCCACATTCTCTATGGCTGAGCATTTTTATGCCCAAGCTGTATAATTTCTGAGATACTGCTTTATCTGATGACAGGTCATTCCAGAGGTCTTGGAGCTCTGTCTTTTCTGCTTTAGTTAAGTATGCTGTGACACATCGTGCAACTGCAGTAGAATTGTCTGCAATGTCCTGCACATCTATGTTTGCATTCCATAAGTGGGCAATGATTGCATTATAATCATTGATATATTTTTCTTCTTCTTTTCTTTTTATGTAATATGTATTTTTAGGTGACTTACCTTTAACACTATGTCTAACTGAAGACATGGGTTGTTTACTTGACCTGTATTTGTAACTGGTCTAGGGAAACCAAATCGGCATTTGGTGTAGTATTTGCCTTTGTTTTTGTATTTGCGACGACAATATTTTCCACATTTGTGTCTTTGAAATTGTAAAATTTGTGCACGAAGATCACTATTTGTGGCTTCTGTTGGAATTTCACAAGTGACATATTTTTCAATAAACTGTAAAACAGTGGCATCACTGTCTTGACCAAATTTAGGAGCATCTTTAATCCATAAAAGCATGTGGATATGTGGTGCTCCTCTGGCTTGGTATTCTTTTCTCCAAAAGAAGTGTTGCACTTCTCCAAGGGGAGGAACAGTTTTATTACAAATAAAATGTAGCATAGCAATGAAGTGATGGTGAAAATATCTTGAAACATTAACAGGATCCAAAGAACAAAGTTCTCCAGGTGTTAGAATATCTATGTTTGTTTTGTTTTTATTTGATATGCGTAGGAAATCATGTAAATGTTCCCATGCATATTCTGCACAACTTAATGTAACAAACCAAGTGGGTGGGCCAAGGTTTCTGATCATACAACGTACATCTCCATAACATCGAAACCAGTACTCTTTAGTACCACGCATATTTGCTAATAGATTTGTAATATTTGATTGTAAAACCTCATTCTTTTGTTGCACTTTCTCTAATAATTGTGTAGCTGTCATATTTTGAAAGTGTGATCCTGATTTTAATATGTGTGCAACTCCGTAACATAAAGTTGCTAGTTCACTTTCAAAGAGTAGGTGGAATATGTATTTTCACATTTTGTCTAAATCTGGGATCTTCAGAATACATCCGTAATGAGCGGTATTCTGAAGCTGATATTTGAATAGGTCTATCATCATACCTTTCTCCTTTGCCAGTAGGAAATAGTAGAGGAAAAGCACGTGCTTCTATACTTTTTTCCCATATACTGATTGGCGATCCTTTTGTTTGACGCATTTGGTAAGTTTCCAGTACATCTTGTACGGTGTCATTACAGTGCAAAGGATGAATTGTATAATGGTCTAAAGTATTTGATATTGTAGCAGGATCTAGTAGCTCAAATTGACCAGATTCTTGTGTTTCTTGAATTATTTCAGTTGTATCTTTCAAGTTTTCTTCAATATTAATTTCTTTGTAATATTCATTATTCTCTTTAAGATATTGGAAGGCTTGTCTAACTTTATATAAATCTACCAGCTGTTGCCATATTTTTTTGTCTTTTGTAGGTACTCCATTTACTAATATAATTAAAGATTGCTGCATTGGACGCTGCACTCCTAGAGAATGCACATTTTCTTTTAGATTTAATGGTAAATAAACTACTTTTCCACGAATGCCTTTTACAAATTCAGAGGGAGGTAATTTTGCTGTTTTTGGTTGAAGTTGTATTATTGCTTGAAATGGGTGTACTGTTTGAATTATGATGCTCTCATATAAATTAAGTTGTTGTAGGGGTTTTGGTACTGGGTATAATTCCAAATTATTTGTGATAGAACGTGAAGGAGTTTGGTTGTTGTCAAGTTTTGTAGTGCAATAACTGCAAAGTATTAAGGGCTCAGTTATTTCATATTTGTTTTCTGCTACAAGGTAGAGAGCTAATTCAAACCATTTAGAATCTTCATTGTCTTCTATTTTGTATGATAGGTCCACAGTTTTTGTGTTACTTTTATAAGAAAATCTACGGCAACATACACATACATGGTTTGGTACTTCAGCTGATGTACTTTTAAATTTTAGTATTTCTTTTTTGTATGTGTTTAGCAAAAGGTTGCCATGTGTAGAATTGTTGCTTAATTGGTTTAAAGCTATTTCATTCTGTAAATATTTTTTCTGGATATAGTGAATTTCTTCAAGTAGGTCTTTTGCTGTACCATGTAGAAGGATGTTATTTAACTTTGCTAGTGCTAAAGCAGGACTTTTATAATAGTACAGTTTATAGACTAGATTTCTTATAGTTGAATGATGTGTTGATATCCTTTTGATATCATGGAAAGTGGTTTTACAAGTAGGTCCTGTAATGCACACCAATGAATGTCCTTGTAGTCCTGTGTACTTGCGCACTGGACAGGTATCTATATTTTGCAGTAATTTAATTTTGATTTTGTCTTTGCTTTTTACATATTTTTTTTAAACTTTGGTTTTATTGGTAGTTTTTAGAAAGAAAATACAAACGGCAACGCTGGGAGCGTTGTAATCATCACTTTTAACATTGTCATAAAACCCCCAGGTTCCCTCCCCCCTCCCCCCCACCCCAACTCCTCCCCTCCCCCCAGATCAGAGTCACTTCAAAAGTCGAACAGCTGGAGCTGTCATCGTTGCTCGTTGTACGTTGCCACAGAGGTATGCTATACTCTCGCGTCCAAGTTGGCTGAGTGAGATCCGCTTTCTCCCGGGTCCTGGGCTACTCCTACATCCTTGATTCAAGTGTTCCAAACCCACCCCCCGCCATCTCGCCAGAATAATTAGGCTTTAATAATAATGTTCTCATATTGTCAGTGGGGGTCCCAACCCCATGCCCCATAGACCCCATACCAGTTAACCTGAAAGAGGCCCAATTCATTATTTACCATGGCCGTCAATTTGTCCATTAAGAACATGTTTTTGAGTTTCTTAAGCCAATCTTCTTTGGATGGGGTCTCTGGGCTCTTCCACCTTTGTGCAAGGACCACTCTACCCGCTCGCAACATCGTCTCCCACATTCTTGGGTACCTATACAGTTCGGTGTCCTCCGGGGGGAGGCCCAGCAACATCGTTAGGGGGTTGAGTGGGATTAGTTCCTCGGTGACCTCGGCCATCCACCCCCGTACCTTCTCCCAGTACTCCTGCACCTTGGGGCAGGACCACCACATATGCCCCCTCGACCTCACTTGGCCACAACCCCTTGGGCATCTGGGGGACACTCCCGAAAACATCTTGGACAGTTTCAACGGTTCCCTGTGCCAGCCCTGTAGCATCTTGAAGTTGTGCTCCATGTCCGATGTAAATAGGTTCCCATGAAATGCTATCTTAAAGACTTTGGACCACGCCTCCTCTGAGAGTGGTTCTCCTGCCAGGTCGTCCCAAAACCCTCGAAACCCTCTTCTCCCCTCCAGGTTAACAGTGTTCAGTATTTGGTACATTTTGGAGACCGCCCCCTTCCTTGATGTGGCCGTGTCCAGAAACTTTTCGAAGGGGGTCAGCTGTCTCCGTAGGTTCTGGCCCCATGTTTGGTCACAAAGGATGCCTTTCAGGCGCAGATATTCAAAGATTTAAAGGGACTCCCGCCCCAGTGCATCTCGCAGGGCCTCGTATTCGAGGAACTCGCCCTCTTTGAACAGCTGTCCCGCCCATTCCAGACCCCCGTCCAACCAGGACTGGGCACTCCTGAATCCCCTGCTACCTAGTTTGAGCGGGTGGCCCCAAAGCGAAGACATTGGAGAGGGCCATGTCGTGAGGTATGAGGTTGTGGGTCCCTCTTTCCAGATTGTCCAAAGTATTCCCAGGGTTGGGTGGGCCCTCAGTTTGCTAGGGATGAATCTACGCGGCAGCCACAGGAGGTCGCGCACTTTCAGAGGGTGGGCGTCCATGTCCTCCAGGTATGACCAGTAGGTGCCCATCCCCTCCTTCATGTGCTCCAGCAAGACCCGCAGCTGGGCGGCCCGGTAGTAAAGGAGAAAGTCCGGTAGTCCGAACCCGCCCTCCTCTCTGGGCAGTGTTAGGGTGGCCTTTCCTATCCTCGGGGCCCTCCCTTGCCATATAAACTCGCGGATTGCTTTTTGTAGATCACGGAGCAACTGGGCAGGGACCTCCGTTGGGAGTGCGGTGAATAAATATAGTAATCTCGGCAGAACGTTCATCTTTATCGCTGTCATGCGCCCATACCAGGACAGAACATACCATCCCATCTCCTCAGGTCAGACGTAACCCCCGCCAAGATAGGCCCATAGTTCACCGGGGCCAATCTCGAGAGATCTCTAGTCAGGGTTACCCCCAAGTACCTGATGGAATCCTTCCCCACCGCAATCCCCGCACACCTGTCCCGGGGGTCCAACCACGGGTCCTGGACCCTCATGGGTAGGAGCTTTGATTTTGCTGCATTTATTTTTAGTCCCGAGAACTGCCCGAAGGCTGTCATCAGACGCAGTAGGGGGGGAAGCGAGGAGCTGGGCTCCACCAAGTACGCTAGGATGTCGTCAGCAAACAGGGAGAGCTTGAACTCTACTTCTCCCCTTTTGATCCCTTTGATGTCGGGGCGGGCCCGGACTGCTATGGCCAGAGGTTCCATCGTCAGGACGTATATTAACAGAGAGAGTGGGCACCCCTGTCGTGTTCCCCTCGCGAGGGGGAATGAGTCGGAGAGTTCCCCATTCACCTGCACTCTCGCTGTTGGGGCTCCATAGAGGGCGGAGACCCAGGTCCTGACGTGAGGCCCGAAGCCCATTCGACGGAGGAGGAGTTGCATGTACCTCCACTCGACCCTGTCGAATGCCTTCTCGGAGTCCAAGGAAAGCAAACTAGCCTCTAGGTCTGATTCCTGGGCATAGTGGATTAGGTCAATAGTCTTCCTGATATTATCCGAGCCCTGTCTGCCCTTCACGAACCCCACTTGATCCCCGTGTACTAATTTGGGCATTATCCCCTCCAACCGTTTACCCATCACCTTGGCTAAGATCTTAACATCTATATTTAAGAGGGAGATCGGGCGGTAGGAGGAGCAGTCAGTGGGGTCTTTTCCTTCCTTGGGCAATACCACTATGATGGCTCTCATCATCGTTTCCGGCAGGGTGCCCCCCTCCAGTACTGCATTGAACACCCTCGCCAGGTGTGTGGCCAAAGTGGACCGGAACCTCTTGTAGAAGTATACTGAGAACCCATCATCCCCCGGGGACGTTCCCGCCTTCATCCCACCGATTGCATTCTCCACCTCCTCCTCTGTGACCCCTCCCTCTAGACCTTCTGCCATTTCGCCTGTCAGGGACGGGATCTGGATGGAGTCCAGGAACTCCTCAATCTGAGTGTCTTCCCCAGCATATTCTGACAAATATAGTTGTTCATAGTAACGTCGAAAAGCCGCTCCTATGACTGGGGTGCTACGGTCTAGTGAGCCCTGTTCGTTCCTGATCGCCCTCACCATTCTGCTTCTCTGGACCTCTCTAAGTTTCCAGGCCAGGATTTTATCGGCTCTATCCCCCTTCTCATAGTATTTTTGTTTCACTAGCTGGAGGTTGCGCTCAGTTTTATGCAACAAGAGATCTTTCAGTTGAAGTTTGTAATTTTCTAGGGCAGTGATCTGTTCCATAGCCAAGGGTGCCTCCAGGGGGCCTCCCGGCTGGAGCTGTGCGATCTTTTCCCTAAGGGATTTTTCCTGGGCCTCCCTTTCCCTTTTTTTCTGAGCCCCCATTCTTATGAGAACCCCACGTAAGGTCGCCTTGAAGGCGTCCCACAGCACATGCGCACCCACCTCGCCATTGTCGTTCAGCTTGAAGTATTCCATAATGGCATCCTGCACTTCCTGCGCCAGGACATCGTCCTTCAGCAGGGAGTCGTTGCACTTCCATCGCCCTTTTCTGCCACCTCGCCATTCCCCTATAATGGTGGTACGGACCAGGTCGTGGTCGGACCAGGGTACCGGGTCAACCTCATAGCCAGAGACATATGGGCGCAGGGACTCGTCTACCAGGATGTAGTCTATTCGGGAGTATGATGTGTGGATTGCAGAATAGTATGGGAACGAGAGGTGTTCTGCCCTAGGGGTCGGGATGGTGTCCACTAGGCCCAGCTCTGTGTTGACCCTTTGGAAGGAGCGGGCCATAGTTTCGTCTGCAGCCCTGTTGGGTTGGGATTCCAAGCGTTTCCTATCAACTTTCGGGTCCAGGACCATGTTAAAGTCCCCCCCCACCACCATCAACCCGCGTACGAATAATTTCAATCTGTTCTTCACTTCCTCCCAAAATTGCGCCTGGCCTTCGTTGGGGCTGTACACAACTGCACATGTTAAGGGGGAGCCCCGCAGGGAGCCCCTCGTCAGCAGGAACCGTCCCTCTGGGTCATTCAATGAGGCTTCTACTTCAAAGCCAATGTCCCTCGCTAGCACTATGGCCACCCCCCTTTTCTTGGTCTTGTGGGAAGCGCTGAGGACGTCCCCAATCCCCCCCCCGTAGCCTTGGTTCTTTCCCCCTTGCCCAGTGCGTCTCCTGAAGGAAAAGCACGTCTAGTTTAGCCCTCCTGAATTCCCTGCAAACCAGGGATCTTTTGGTGGGGGTGTTCAGCCCCCTCACGTTAAGGGAGCCCACGCCCAGGGTAGGCAGATCATCAGCCATTGTCTAAGATTAACCAGCTACTGGATAGCTGACTCGTGGCACTTTCCTTGTCCGGCTCTTTTCGTGTTATCCTCTGATCTCCCATTTCCCTTCCCCCCCTCCCCCCCAGGTGGTCCTAAAACCTTTCCCCAACTGACCCCTGGTCCCCCCTGTGAACGTAACCACATCAACAAACACCCTACCCCCCTCCCCCCACCCCGGCGTCCAGCCAAACAGTTCTACCATTATTGGTAGCTGGCCGGACCACCAGCCTACCGCCTCCTGCTGGGTGAATATCCATATTAGAGCCTCCATGAGCCCCCCCTAGCCCCCGTCCCCCCCCCTCAATGTAACTCTCATACTTGCTGTTTCGGGAGGATCCACATAAGTTCGGACCCCATGGTCCTGGAGTTCGGCCTGTCTGCGGGCCGGAACAGATGGTGAGTCCCCGTGATGAATTCTTTACACAGTTCCCCCGAGGTTGATGTCGCCTGCCGTGAGATGCCTCAGCACCCTTCCTCCCCCGGGTCCGACAGTCCCGCTCCACCCTGGCCGGGTTCCGTGTCATTCCTGTCCGTCGATGGGGACGGTGGGTTCAATTTTTTAAATTTCCGTGGGCCAGTCTTTTTTCTCCTCTCTCCCCGTGACCGGCGCGCTCTGGCTTCATCCGCGGCGAACCCGGAGGGTTCCCTCCGCGGGGTCGGGTCCGTTGCGTATTCCTGTATGGCTCCCCTTATATCTTCCTCTGTAATCAGGTTCACTCGTTGGCCTTCGTATTCAAACGTGAGGGAGAAGGGGTACCCCCATCTGTAGCGCACCCCCTTCGTTTTCAGCATCTGGGTCAGCGGGCGGCACATCCTCCGTTTGGCCAGCGTGTATGATGAGAGGTCCTGGAAAATGGCCACCTGAGCGTTGTTATAGGTTATCTCTCGGGATTTCCTGGCCTCCTCTAGAACCTTCGCTTTTTCAGTATAGTAGTGGAAGCGGACCAGAATTGACCGGGGGCCCCCAGCTCTTCCCCCCGCTCTATGGATCCGATCAAACGTTGGTTCGGTTGTCATCTCATCCGAGAAGAGGAGGGTTATGATGTCCCTCACCACCCGGGTCAAGTCTCTTTCCGTCTCCCCCTCCGACTCCGGCACCCCAAAAATTCTGAGGTTGTTCCTCCGCTCTCTGTTTTCAAAGTCATCCATTTGTCTTGCCCTCTCCTCATCTCTCTTTTCCAGGGCCGTTAGTCTCAGGGCCGTGTCCAGCTCCTGGGTCGCTGCTGAGGACTGATTGGACTCTAGTTGTGACAGTCTATCCTCGACTTTGTCCACTCTGCGGTCCATGTTTTCCATTTTTTGGGCGATGTCTGCCCGCATGTCCCTAATCTCCTGCAAGACCGAGGCAAAGCCCTTTTCCATGGTGATGGTGGGCAGGGGTGGGGTCTCGGAATGGGACATGCCGGTCTGTCGGTCCGGGTCGCTGTTCTCCCTGCTGGTGACTTGGTAGCGGTACTCCTGGAGGGTATGGCGCCAACTCATTCGGTCCTCCTACTTCTCCCCTCCGCTGGTGCACCCCTGGGGGCAAGGGACAGAGCCCGGTCGGGGAGCGCGCTCTCTCTCCTTCTGGTGTGGCCCTCTGTGGGGGGCCTCTCGTGGGCGGGCACTCGCCCCACCAGACCTCCGGTGGGGGCCTCACACCCCCTCCCCCCTTGTGTCCTCTGCCTTTGGTCAGCAGTTCTTAGGGTGGGGGGGGAGCGGCCATGGATGTCCAATAGCGGTCTGTTGGGGGGCTCTCAGGTGTGATTCCCCCTGCGAGAGCCCCCAGGCGGGCACTCACCCTGGGATAGAGCCCAGGGGCCTCCACCTAGGGAAGTGATGAGCTCGAGGATACTCTCCTCCGAATGTTTTGTGTCGCCTCCAGGACTGCGGACGTTTTCCCCCTCGTCTTCCTGACTTTTTTTTTTTTTTGGGGCTCGATGGGGATGGGGGGGCGGGGCCGACTCGCCCCTCCGAGCCCTCCGGTGCGCCCCGCGACTGGTCCCCCGGGGTCCTTGAGGGTTGCGTGGGGGCTGGGGCGGGCTCCCCCACCTACCTCGGCTCCGAACTCGGGAGCGCGGGCAGGCCGCCTCTCCTTAAGCGGGTCGCGGCCCGCGTATCTTTTGGCTCCTCAGCGGGGGACTTCCCCTCCGCGACGACTCCTTGGTCGGGTGCTGCAGGGGTGTCGCCGGCGGGTCTTCTGCCGGGGCGCCGGCGTGCTCCGTGTTCGGGGAGGAGAGGGGGTCGTGCGCGCCTTCGAATCCAGGCCGCCGGCGCACGCCACTTCCTCCCTCGATGGTCGAGACGCTGCCTGGGGCTCTCCGGGGCTCCTTCCTTCGGGCCGCAAGGCTCGTTCTCGGGCACTCGGGGGTCCCCAGATGCCGCTCTTTCGCCCCGGGGGGCACCCGAGGTTCACGGGTTCCGCGGACCGTGAATGTCCCGTGGGGGGGTTGCGGGGGGGCTCAATCCCTCTGCGTAGCCCAGTTACGGCGGGAGCGGCGTGTTCAGGCTGCCATTGCCTGTGCGCCCCCTGGTGGCCTCCGCTTTTTACATATTTATTGAGGAATTGGCGTAAAGATTTGAAACATTGTTTGGGAATGTTACACATTGACGTGCATGGCCATTTGTACACTAGACGTTCTGATTCAGTTGAATGGAGGGGTAATTATATGTTTTCAGGGCATATTTTTGTAAGAAGTACTTCTTGTTCCATTATGGTATTATTCACTTTTTCATAACCTCGACCACTGCTATGTATGGCAATTGAATTTGTGTGCTTTTGTTTGTACGCTTCTTCATTAAAATATGGTTCTGTGCTTGTAGTGTGATTCCATTCACCTCCGCTGATACTTAAGAAGTTCTTTCTGTTGATATTTCGCTTATTGAGAAGTCTTTTTTGTAATTTAGTTATTAGTTTTGTTAGTGGTTTCATTTTGTTTAACAGTAAAATAAATACATTTCTTTTGAGAAGAATTGCACTGTCCATCAATGCTTCTAAGATTAATTTCCTACGATAGGTTTTAAGCTTTGAACCTGATTTCTCTCCTGTTTTTATAAGATTTTGAAGGACTTTGTGGCGGTATATTTTGGCTAGAATACTTTTCCTGGTATGCTTACTTTGCACTATATTAAAATTTGAAGAAGTAGTTTTATCTGTACTGATAGCTGATTTTCTGTTAATTGTTTTTTGGTTTGTTTTACATTTTGATAGTGGAAGCGAAGTTGTTGTACTTGAAACTTCTTGTGTTTCACTAAATGATTGTATTAGCTGTTTTGTTTCAACTTTTTTTTACAAATTCTGCTAGAGATGGATGCTTATGTTGGACACCTTTATTTTCATTTGCTCTACTTTTGCGTTGCTTTCTACGGACTTGACTTTTGGTAGGCATTCTTTAGGGTCTGTTGAAAAAAATAAAGAAGGTATGGGTTGGGGTGTTCTGGAATGTATGTGTGCTGTGTGCATGAGTGTTTGAGTAAGATGATAAAGATGTATGTAATGGTGTGTGATTGTGCATTGGGAACTAAAACTAGTAGAGATAGGTATTCTTGAATTTATGTGTTACTAAACTGGGGTTCAAATGACAAAAAAAAATTAAGCTAGTGGTGTGGAAAAGTACAAATAGTAAATCTAATGTATACAATTAAAACAGTTGTTTGTTCTATAATATGAAAATTGTAGTGGTTCGGTTGGGTAATTTGTGTGTCCAAAAATAGAAATTTGTGGGCCATTCTGGCTGTAAATCGCTGTTTAAGACATGGACATTTTTGGACAAAATGGTACAAAATCTCTATTTTTAGAAACCGAAATAGCTCATATTAATGTTATAGTATATTTGATTAATAATACAAATATTATGGTGATATTTTACTTACTTTTTTTAAATTAACAGGGAACTTCTTAGTTTTTCTTTCTTCTTCGAATTCGGCTGCTTCTTTTCAGGAAACTGGTCTTCACTGCAATTGTAAAAGCTTCAAATTAGTAACTTTGTTTGTATATAGCACTGTTTTTAATTTAGATATTGATTTTATTAATTAAAATCCTCAGTGCCTTCTGTAAAACCATTAAACTAATTTATTTACTTAAGATACATTGCATCAGTTCAGTACATATGATATGTTCTTAATGAACAAATTGTATTGAATGACTAACTGTAGCAAAAAAAAAATATCTTTACTATGTCTTGTGAAATTTATAATATATTAGTGAATACCACTATTTCTGTAAGTAAACTGTTCTAGGTAATAGCGCCTCAATGTCATGTCTAATTTAAAGTAATTAAGTAAATAAATAAATACAAACAAAAAATATGAAATTGTATAAGTATTTTTATAAAGGTTTAAACATAGATTGTGTTTGCATGCAATTTTGTTTGAATATATGTAGTCTATATATTTCATTTAAAAAATGTTAGTTTAACATGATTTGAGTGTGTGTGTATAAAGAAAGTAAAAAGTATAAAGGTTTATAAGTGATAGTTGATTTTAGGAAATTGAAAAAAGTACAGTAAATTCATTTTACAGATTTTACAAGGTAAAAGTCTGTTTGAAAATGTGTTCATCTACTATACAGAAAATATGCATACCTGAAGTTTGTGTTCATGCATATGGATATGCATGGAGCTGCAAGTAGAAATCTTGAAGACTTGTACAGTATTTCTGGTAGATGCTGCTTGCCAATGATATGACACTTGTACTCAGAGAGATTCAGAGTACATTTGCAGTGCTGATCTATGATGATGCAGTTAGATGTAGAGGTCTTGAATGCGATTGGTGCATGGTCATGTGATTTTTGAGGTACATCCAATGAGGGAATGGCAGAGAGAGTGTAGTGGAAATGGTAGAAGGGCTGTTCATGTTACGATATGTCCGCGGACATGGCGGTAGTTCGCGGACATCGGGAGTTACATCCGGGGATTTTTGGGTTCAGAAGTCATGCAAATGAGAATAAGCACTGAAAGGGATTGGTCAGGAAAGTTTGGTGGGTGTGTTGTGCCAGGAGAGATTTTCTCAGATACTCTTTTTGCTGAGAGAACAAAAGATAGCTATGGCTGTGTATTTCAGAAAACAGATTGTTTGGATTTTAGGAGATTTGTGGATACATTGGTTGAAGGTGCATGCAGAAAGCTGTGGAGTAGCTGTAGATCTTGGATTCCCACATGTGGAAGTACACTGGCATGGAGTACGTGGAATGAAGTGGTTGGACTTGCTACCTCTCTGTGCTACTTTGGAGACAGAGCAACATCCAGACATAATTGTAATTCATTGTGGAGGGAACAGTTTAGGACATGTGACTGGAATTTTTTTGCAATTTGCTATGAACGAAGGACTTAGGAAGGTTATGGACATGTTTCCTAATTCTCAAGTGATATTTTCACGGATTGCGCAGAGACAAATGTGGCTTCGTTCTTCTTCATTTGGTCCACAAATGGAAAAAGCAAGGCGCAATGTTAATAAGGCTGTTTGTGGCTTTCTAAGAGATTTTGGCATGTCTTCTTTTCACAATGAAAATGTTATGTTTTGTAGTACATACATTTTTCGCAGAGATGGAGTCCATCTTACTTATGCTAGCAATCAGATTTTTCTGAGAAATGTACAAAATGCATTGCGACCTTTTTTGGAATTACAACAACGATTCTGAAGTAGATGTTAAGTATTTACAATTTTTGACTTACAAACCCCACCCAAAGGCTCTTTTCAGAGCCACCACTTCTTTCCAGAGAAAATTACAATTTTTGTGATGGAGTAGCAACCCAATTTTTTTAATGTTTGCGAACTGTCCGCGGACTTCTAAAAAATACCAAGAGCCCTGCTTCATTTATTTTCACTTCTATTTTTTAACTGGGAAAGGCGGCTCTGAAAAGAGCCTTATTTTTTTTTTGATTTTTGTAATTTTGTATTTTTTTTGGTTTTTCAGACACAACACACTAGGAGAGGAGGGTAAAGGAGGGTAAAGGAGGGGACACCAACCACAGGGATAAGAAAGGGCGAGCTGAGAGAGGAAGATGTAGAGTGGGTTTTATTTGGGTAGTGAGCAGGTCTTCTCATGCTCTGAGACGATAGTCTCAAAAGCACTCCGAAGTCGCTCCCCCCTGCAGAGTACTGTGTCACAGTACATACATACAACTGTGACCCTCGAAAGGTAAGGGTCATCAGCATTCTGTATAGCCTGTGAGGCAGCTTGAGGAAGACGCTGTCCCACAGAGGTGGTCCTTGTGGTGACAGGATCAGAAACAGAGGATGAAGTAGAGGAAATCAAACTGCTACGTTCTTCGCAAGGTACAACCCTGCAAATAGCCCCAGAGTGAAATGACCTCAGGTGTCGCTTCATAGTAGTGGTCCCAAAGCTGTACTTACCGTGCTTCCCGTGACTGAGTATCATTTTGCACTCATTGCAGGTAACACGGTTCGCACGAGACTTAGGACCATTCCCATGAATGGTAAATAACCGCCACACCCAAGACTCACGCCTAGTGCGGGTAGTAGGGATTTCCTCTACCTCATTCTCATCATCCTCTTCTTCCTCCTCCGCATCCTCACTCCTGTTCCCCTCTTCAGGCCCTTGGGGAGGTGGGGGTGGTGGTGAAGTAGGTGCAGCACCAAGTGGCAGTTCAGTAGCCAAGGATGCCATCCCAATGATGGTGTAGTCGGCAGGTGGCAGCAAAAATCACTGTGTTCTGAAGAATAGCCAGAAACACAATGGGAATAAGCTCTTGGGCGTGGTCTTTTATAGGGGTGGTTGTGCGCGGTCCGCGGACATGCGCACTGTCCGCGGACAGATCGAACACAAAAAAAGGATCGGAAAGTTTCAAAAGGTATATAGAAACTCAAAATTGCTATGTGGGACTTGTGCCATGGTGAGATTTTATTGAAAAATATTATGGATTAACTGAAAATGTACTTTTAAATTGTTCGGGGACACGAACAGTGTCCTCATTTCAGGACACAAGATGAGCGTGGGCGCGGTCATATGATCCGTTTGCGAACTAGTCCGCGAAGGAAGTGCCTGTCCGCAGGACACCAAGTGCACGGAGATTGGTTAGCGCATGCGCATTGATATCCTACGGACACTGTTCGGGTTCTGAAGTAATTAAAAGTGCGTCACACATGAAACGAACATTTCAGGACACCGCGTGTGTTCTTAGAACAGTTTAAACTTGGTAGCGAACAGTAAGGACAGATATAGTGTTCTTCAGGACACGTGTAATTTAGTTTATGTACAAACATTTCAGGACACCAATTGTGTTCTTAGAACAGTTTCAATTGGGTAGCGAACACTACGAACAGGTATAGTGTTCTTCAGGACACCTCCATTTTTGTTTACGTACGAACATTTCAGGACACCAATAGCGTTCTTACAACAGTTTGAACTTGCTAGCGAACAGTACCGGACAGGTATAGTGTTCTCTAGGACACTTTAATTTGTGTTTGTTTACGAACATTTCAGGACACCGCGTGTGTTCTCAGTACAGTTTCATGTTGCTAGCGAACACTACGAACAGTTGTACTGTTGTTCAGGACACATCATTTTCGTTTATTTACGAACAGTTCAGGACACCAATTGTGTTCTTAGGACAGTTTTAAGTTGATAGCGAACATTACGGACAGATATAGTGTTCTTTAGAACACTTTAATTTTTGTTTCTTTACGAACATTTCAGGACACCACGTGCGTTCTTAGAACAGTTTCAACTTGCTATAGAACAGTACGAACAGGTGTGGTGTTCTTCAGGACACCTCCATTTTTGTTTATGTACGAACATTTCAGAACACTCGCACTGTCCGCGGACACTTTCATTGTTTTTAAAAAAAAAAACGGAAACTATTCACAATACAATATAAAAATTAATCTTTATTTAACATATATTAATAATTTATGACAGAGAAGGTGAGGCAGAAACAGAAACAAAAATTGGGGTTTCAACATGATTGGTATTAGGTGAAGAAGGGATGGAAATCTCATCAAAACATTTTGGATTATGGGCAGGGTTTGGGGATAATTGACTGGGATATGGTGAGGAGGGACAAGTACATGTGGGGCAATGGTACGAGGTTTTTGGTTTGAAATGATTTTCTACAGAAGTTTTTAAATTATTAAAATTAGCCAACAATACATCCATTTTTTCTTATATATTGTGAAGTCTGTTATCCATAACAGGGTTTTCTGAATCTTTTTTCTATTCTGGTATGCTTTACAAAAAAATAATATATATGTTAAATGTATATAAAAAAATAATAAATAAATGGTTTATATTATAAAGTGTTTACCATTAGTTTCACTATCTTGTGACATTTCTTCATGTGGGAAATTGTCCTCTAGCCATTCCAGAGTACTAGACATTTCTGTGAGAAAAAAAAAAAAGATAATATATTTTTTAATCTAATACAGAAAGTTTATAAATATATGAGTAAAATGAAGTACACTTAATATTTCTGGTAAGATAAGTCCTATGTATTCAGTGGGTCTGGTCTTGTTCTCAGTTCTGTTTTGTCTGTGAGGTAATTATGTTGGAAGCCAATGTATCTTCTTGTGGTATATTCCATTTCAGAACATATTGTATTTAAATGAATGGTTAGTGTGTTACATATATGGGTTACATTTCTTATGTATTACTATATATAATGTGTTTGTGTGCTGATTTTTGAATTTGTTAACTGTTCCTATATTATGATATAACAATCAAACATATCCCACCACCCCCCCCCACAGTTTTTAGGTAGTGGTACTGTTCTCCGAACATGTCCGCGAACTTAAATAAGTTCGCGTACATCAAGTTCATAAGAAGAGATCTAGTCAGTTCCATATGACATGTATATAAAGTCAAAGTCATTATTGTTAAATTGTGCGACTAAAAAACTATGAAATTCAGTGAAAAAACTTTGTTAAAGGGACGTTATGGTTAAGTTGCGCTACTAAAAACCTATGAAATTCAGTGACAAAAACTTTCTTAAAGGGACGTTATGGTTAAGTTGCGCTACTAAAAACCTATGAAATTCAGTGAAAAAACTTTGTTAAAGGGACGTTATGGTTCCAAGTAAAACCGAAAAACCCTTGAAATTCGCCAGTTATGGTAAGCTAAGCAACCATAACTCGCGCCACCACGGTGCACTGCTAAGACTAACACCCAGGACATCAAATATGAATTGTGGCCTAGCTACACACACACTGAGTGCATGGACACACGACTTACAACCCTATTCCTACACTGACCTAGACTACGGTCCCTGAGGGCGCACAACCCACAGCACGTTGAGATCATACCAATGGTGAAAGGCACTATACAAATGCCACATAACATAACATACCATAACATAACATAACGACAACTTTATATTTTACAGTATATTTAAACTAGTTAGATACCCAATGGTGTATTCGAACTATCGCATTATAGCAAATATACATTTGATGTATAATGTAATAACTGAATTTTGCTTTAAGGAATCTTAAGTAGGTATTCTGTCGGATTGCTGGTGATCTTTAGTTTTTTGTAACAGATTGTTTGTTAAATTCAATCCAACAACTTGTTTGTTTGATATATGCAGTACAGTGTACTAAAACTGGTTGTGGCACCTGTATGTTATATTATGTCTACTGTGGTGAATATGTTTCCACTAAGAGCTTGTTCATATGTGAAGTTGGATGTCTGAATTGCAAAATGAGAGCACAATGGGCCTCATTACAAATATGCCGGTAACTAATCCCAGTTGCCAGCATGCCAGTTCCACCGTTTCTGGCAACCAGTAATGTCGGAATCTCCAGATGATTACGTTTTGTTGTGCACACACATTTCAGCATGCCAGAAATGGTGGTACCGGCATCACGGAAACACCATCAAAACCCCCCAAAAATGCCACCACGGTCGTCCTTGGGGCCGGTGTCTCCGAATCTGGCATTACAGTCCTGGAACCACAGGCACCGGTAATAGTGGCCCTGCAAATACTGTGGCTCGAAACAAAGTGATCGACAGAACAGAAAATCGGTCAACAGCCACTATAAAAACACAATCCATTGATATCCTGAAAGCACAGGCAACATCCACCCATCCTGACCACTCAAACTCCACTGCAACCATGACATCAAGAGTCTGTGAGACTCAAAAGCGGAAGCCACGCTTCAGTGAGGCTGAATTGAACTTGCTAGCAGACACCATTGCCAGCATTCTGCAGAACTCTTCACCAATGACCAGCACAGGCAGGCGCAGCTGCTCAAGAAGAGCATCTAGGAGGTGGTGACACAGAAGGTCTCTGCAGTCGGCACAACCTCCTGCACATTGTAAGACAGCCACGAGCAGTGGGATGACCTAAGATTGAGGGTACACAAACTCCTCCCGGTCCAGCGCAGAAAGGGCATGGCCACAGGTGGTGGGAGCACATCCCCTATATGCATGCTGCCCTGGGAGGAGATGTGCAGCATTGTGCTGCAGCTCAAGGCCATTGAAGGGGTCGGTTCTCCGGAGACCGGAGCCGGTACACCTGAAGAGGCTTGTGAGTACACATAACCCCAATGTATGTCAACCTCCCTGCCCAGCCTGCACCCACTACTATACCAACATATGACATTAATGTCAATTGTACCTTTCACAACACCAACAAAAAACCACTAATACACCTAGAACACAGCACAGGCACGCTGTACTGCCAAAAGAAGATGTTCTGCTTCCACAGAGACACACATCACCCTGCCACAGCTCAAAGCATGTGTGCCTGCCTTGCTTCCCCTGGCACAAATGACCACTGTCACACATAAAGGCAACATGTGACCCCCTGGTCCCAGCCAGCCCGACCCATGATCATAAATGCTCAACTTACCGTGTAACTTCTAAAGGCAGCAGGCACATGCTGACCCCATACAAACACACCTCCCCATGCCAACATCCCACAGCGGGAAGGTCCCATCCCTAACACTGTACCTAGCAATTGGCAGTACATCACATCAGCATGACCAGAGCACTACTCTACCATGTATGAACATCACACATCCTCCCGCACAGTACGCATGACACAGGCATGTGCACACCATGGCATGTACCTTGTCGTGTCCCTGACACAGAACTTCCACAACCAACATAATGCATGTATCTCTGCCTCATCAATCCACACTATTCACTGACAACCTGCCTTTCTGACTCACTCAGGCACATCATCTGACAATGAAGAGGTCCAGCCAAGCACCACAAGGGGCACCAGCCTTCGATGCCACAGGACACCACAGACCACCACCACCGCCACCACCAACCAGGACACCACAGCCTCAACAGGCACAATTGCGCCTGCCAACCGAGCTCCACCTGTTGAGGCAGCCCCGGTCTCCCCAGCTGCACCCATCCAAGCAGCACTGGTCACCGCAGCTGCACCCACCCAGGCAGCACTGGTCGCATTTGGCAAACCTGCAAGGGTATGGAATGCTATGTTTGGGGCATTGCCCTGCTCAGCTGTTCCAGGTAGCCCTATGTGATCTGCCACGTGCCGCACACGTGCTCCAATAACCTGAAACAGGACATGCGAAAAAAAGGGTTGTGATAGCTCATGCAGTTCACCCACAGTGTGTTGGTAGGTGCCCGTGGTAAGGACGTGTAGCACAGACACTACCTTGAGCAAGCTGCATCCTCTACCTCCCTGTTTCTTCAAGTTGTAGGCCTGGATGCAGGACCTCCAGCTCCAGTACTGCTGCTGCTGCTAAATGCATGGTAGTGCTGGATGAGGTGTGGGGTGTGGCAGTGGTCCTTTTGTAATTTTGCAGTGCTCATGGTGGCCACCTGGGCTGATTTGGGCCATCTGTGTGCTGTTTCTGCACACCTGACTCTAGATAACGCCTGGTCCGTGATGCCGGTTTTTCCGGTGCAGTAATCACGGTGCTACCAGCATGCCCTTGCCGGTGTTTACGTGCATGTGGTGCTCAGAATCTGCATGTACTAATGCAATGCTGGTATCTCAGGCATGACCGATGTGTTTTCCCACAGTTTCCGGTCACAGTGTTGCCGGATACAGTAGGTCACTTGCGGTGATGGTGTTATCAGCATCGAAACTCAGAGTATGCCAGACCCAAAAATGGTGCCGGTACGGAGTGACTGGTAGCACGATTTCCAGACTGGCATACTTGTAATGAGGTCTAATGTCATGATTTGCAATATGTAGAAATTGCTAAAATGTATAGTTTCATAATTTGGTCTAGATACATACACAAATCATTCATTGGGAACACTGGGCGTCATTACAAGTTTGGCTGTAATTGCCAATGTCTATAAGTGCATAGTTGCGGGTTTGACCATGTGATTTGTGAATTGTTACATCATATGGAAGAGAAAGAGAGAATTGTTTCTCTCCGTACATGCATGTCTTGAAAAATATGGAAATGTGCTGCAGTACAAGGATTTTTGTTAGGTTCTTGAAATTGTGAAACTTGATGAGGACAAATTGGATGTAATTTTCATTTAGATATGTTTGTAAACCAACCACTGTTCCCATAGCTCCATTAAGTGTACCAAGGGACCTTTGTCAAAAGTAATCCCGGGAAGAAAAAGTAATCCAAAACAGGAGCGTACATCAAGCATGAAGTAACACAGGTTTATTGGACCCAATAGCTGGGAGAAATGGTTCAGGCAGCTCTCTGGAACTGAACTGAATGAAATGAGTCCTCAGTGCCACCCACTGCAGCTGGCAACTTTATACACACATTACCAGGTCACGAGAGCTGATTGGTGGAACTACACCAGACCCCTATAAGAATGTGTACCGTTTGTGACCCTTAATGGATAATCCACTTCTTCGAACAAAATCACAATTACACCCCTTGTGAAGTCACAGACCTTCCCACACCAACCCACAGTTGCATGATTGCATTGTTCAGTCAAAAAACACTTGTTTGCCATTGGTTGGCAATGCCCAATATACAAATGGAAAAACTGCTGCAGACTGATTCGACATGGCATTTTGAGATGGCAAGGGGCAAGACATTCTCACTGAATATATCCAATGATTTGGCATGCAGACATCAGTGAGGACACTTTAAAATAAAACACCCCAGGGGCAGCAAAACCTCACTTTGCTAATAGACTCCCTGTTGCACTCCTCACAACCTCTACCACAGTACACTGGCCCCCCAGCTCCCTTCTCATGCCTTGCTGCAAAGTGTATTCTGAAAAAACTGTACCACATCATGGGCCTTATCACGAGTTGGGCAATATCCCTTAAATGCGGCAGTAATGGTGTAACTGGCACATTTAAGGGATGGCCCTATCACAAGTCTGGCTTATTCACCACCAGCTCTGAGCTGGGGATAAATTTGCCCAACAAATTCCCATTTTTGGTGCAATTACTGCTGGCAGTATTACCGCATGGTAATTGCACCGAAAAGTCCACAGTAACGTTTAGCAACCAACCCGTGATCCAGCAGTAATACCGCCAGACGGGTGGGTGCTAACACAAATGAAGTTGGGCAGTATCCCAGTCGGTTTTTAATCAACTATATTTGAGATCTATTTCTATGCCAAATCTTCTTGGACACCCAGGTGCCTGGCGCAGTGACCTGGAAAGTATCACATGGAGTGATTTCGTTGGGACTGCTGTCTCCTGTTACCTGGTGCCTTTCATATCCAAATTAATCAATGCCTCCTTTACATATGGCATTGTGCCTAGCAACCTAACGGAGGCATGGGTCTTACCCCTCCTTAAAAAACAAACTCTGGACCCCTTTATCCCCACTAATTACAGGCCAATCACAACAGTCCCGTTCTTACTGAAGATACTGGACAGAGTCACATACTTGCAGATCCAGGAATAACTAGAGACCAACCATCTCCTGGAGTCTCGGCAATCTGGCTTTAGACTTCAACACGGTACCGAAACAGTGCTAATTGATTAAAAAACCCAGATTGACAAACTCAAAGATAAGGGGAAAACTGCGCTGCTACTACTGTTCGATCTATTGGTCGCGTTTGACCTGGTCGACCACAAAGTACTATGCGATCATCTCGCCACAGCTGCTCACTTCGCTCAGAATGCAATTACATAAATCCAATCATTTCTAAACAATAGGACCATGATAGTCTTTTCTCCATTGGCGGCAGCTGACACAATTCCTATAACATGCCGAGTCCCTCAAGGCTCCTGCGTGTCTCCCACCATCTATAATATTTTCACAAAGCCTCTATTCGATAATCTGGATCATCTGGGTGTCACCTACACTATTTATGCAGACAACACCCAGATCCTCCTTCCCATAACAAGAAATTATGACACCAATGTAGTGTTAGTGAATAAAATCTACCTAATCATTAAAGTATGGATGGCCACAAATGACCTCTATTGAATGAGGATAAAACAGAGCTTCTGAACCTAGGCTCCACAGCTAACCTGAACAAACTCAGTACAGATTATGCCTCCTTCAATATTCATGGGAACAATATTAAAGTGGCTAATTAGGTAAAAACTCTTGGTTTTTATCTAGACGCTACACTGAGCCTACACAAACAAGTCAACACCATTGCCTCAGTCACTGCCTACACTTATAAATTGATACAGGCTTACAAACCTCTTCTCTCGAAACCAAGCTGTCTTACCTTAGCCAGAGCCCTCATCCTGCCAAAGCTAGATTATTGTAATGGCCTCTACTTAGGTGCAAGTAAGTATGTTGTTAACAAACTACAAATTCTGCAAAATAATACATTAAGGACTGGTTTGACCATTTCAAGGAGAGAGCATATCTCAGAAACAAGAAGACGGCATAAATGGTTGTCCATCTAGACAAGATTCAGCTTAAAACTATGTCTCTCGCACATAAATCCCTCAATCATGCCACCCCACCTTAGCTAATAGAGAAATTTACTGTTAGATCTTTAGCACACATCACCAGGTCGACAAACACCTCCTGCCTGGTAGTCCCTAGGGACATACTAAAAAAGGCTGGGGGGAGCAGCTTCCCAGTAATGGCGGCCCAGCACTGGAACACACTCCCACCTTCCCTAAAGACAAACCAGTGTTTCTCTAACTTTCTCTAACTTCAAGAGAAAGTCTATTACATGGTTAACTGAGAAGGACCAACTTCGAGAACAGAATAGTACTCCATTCTACTCTCTATGTACTGCTCATGTTGTTCTCTCTGACTTCTCGTTGCCTGTATCCTACTGCCTTATTCAATGTATTTTTCTGCAATTTGTGATTTTGCCTATTTGTAACATGTGCCAATGCGCCCAGAAACCTATGGTTTGGTTCGCTATAAAAATAAATAAAACAAACAAACAAACAAACTTCAATCCAGAAACATTGCTGTGCACTGTTCATGGTGAATATTCAAAAAATAAACACTGCAGTCACAAATAGTCTGCAGCCCTTTATGAGCTGTCTGCGGAAATTATTTCCTAACGTTGGCATAGAAAAGATGGATTCTCTCCTGTTCACATGTTGCTCAAAACCCCCTACAACTTTACCCCTTAATGCCCCTTGTGCCGTCACCCTTATGCTCACACTGCGCCCGCTACCCCATCACTAAACCAATTACACACCCTCCATTCCGGTCCCTCGTGGGAGTTCCTGTGCTGTGCCAGCTCCTCTGTCTTAACAAACTATGTCTATACTACCTGTAACACGCTCAATGACATCACCACTCCCGAAGTCACCCACACCTTTTTAGGCCATCACATTACTTACCTAACTGCACCGTGTGCCCTCCTTTGCAGCGTTGAACCTGGACCCTTACAACATTCCTCCCTTCGATCGATTTATCGATTGATTTATCGATCAATACATATTTGCCAGCAGCTCTGTGCTCTTTTTCTTTGGTATACATTTCTTTGTTACCCTTTGCAAGTTCCCCCCCTTGTGCCGTATACTCTTCCTGGGAGCAATTTAATATCAAACAAGCTTCTTCCTCAGCTGGACAATCTACCCAGAAGGCCTCATAGTTGCATATATCCAGGGATGGCATTTTAAACATTCCTGCTGGGCCATCTTCAGGTATTTCTCTTTGTGTTTGTATGTGTCATATGCAGGGTGTCACCTTACGTGCCCCATCAACATTTAGGTGCAACATATGTCCCCCACCTGTGATTCCCTTACACATCTATAGCCCTAGTTGGCAAGGTGATGAGTACCAAAACGAGGAATGAGACAGTTATCTTAAAAATGTTGGACAACCACACAGTGAACCAGAAAAAATAAATTGTAGAGTCCGTGTACCTCTTCAACAGCCTTGCCTAATTTCCATTGGCTGCATTGTTTACAGGAACACAGGTACGTCAGCTGCTGCCTCTATTCTTACAGATATCCCCCCCATCGCTGTCAGCAAATCTAAAATATACTGGTTTTGAAGTGCAACCAGTCTTACAGCACTTAGGTCTACTCTCACTGAATTCAATCCTTTCTACGTTGAATTTGTCAACTGCAGTAGTTAATAACAAGTCATCTGTAACTGCTTCAAGTTCACTGCAGTTTGGCTCCCCGGAAACAAAAGTGATGAGAAAAATGTAGAGACCTTGTTGATGAGAAAAAACTCTGATGGAATGGTTGCCAGTCTATCAGATGACTGTTGGCACTAGTAATTGCTGCCCCTGCAAATTGTATTCAAGTTCAAAGATCGGACCACCTGTGGGTGTGAGACCCCCTGCTAAATGTTTTATTAGTGTTAAATCTTTATTCAACAGTGCAGTATGATCGGATAATGAAATGAGCTCTGTGTGGGGCACCACAAGGGCTGGGCTGTGCAGCATGATGACGGAACATGTTCCCCCAGTCCGGAGCAAGCTGGGCATATGCCTGGATCCCACATGCCCACCGTATGTCCATTAAAACTACAGTCCCGTGCCTCAGCGATAGCTGCATCATCATATTTTGGCATCCTTTTTTTGTCCCCAAATATATTTAGCTTTTACATCTAAAACATGAGAAAGTGGCGTGATTTTCTGTATTTGTAAATGTTATTGTTTTCCCATCTATCCATGTTAGAGCATGAACATGCTCATTCAAAATTATGCGACAGCTATTGTTAATCTTTTTTACTACATTTTCTTCAAACCCGACAAGTCCTTCCAGTCTACATTGCAGCATTCCTCTCTCCCATAATGGAAAATGGACCCCTCAATGTGCATTGTCAACATAAACCTTCTGCCCCTCATCTATCCATTGGACAGTGGCTGTGGGTCCCTGGAACAAACTCCTTGGACCTCATTACGAGTTTGGCCAAACCGGGCTCCTTTACCGGGTTCCCAGAATGAGGAATTATCGGCCCATTCTGAGTTCCGAGGGCCCGGTAATTCCTCCCTCTGGGAACCCGGGCCCGGACCTTCCATTCCATTCCAATCTGAGCCCCCATAGGGCACAATGGGAATGGGAGAGGGAGCACCCTCTTCCCCTCGCGGGACCCGGTAACAACTCCTGGTTTTTCCAGGCATCCTTACCGGGTCCCGCGAGAGGACCTCGTAATTTCGCGGGACGGGTTTAACGGGTTCGCCTTCATTAGCGGAGCCCATTACCCCGTTCCGCAAAACTTATAATGAGGCCCCTTGTCTTCGTAATGCCAGATGCATCAGACAGCCCCTCTCTTCAACTGATAGCTCTTGATGGAGAACAAGCTTGGGCAGCCCGGTAAAGTGTGGAATGAGAGAGCACACATAACATGTGTCAATGGCCCTCTCTCATCCCAACGTTTTCATATGGTCATCCCATATGTTACCAGACACAGTGCCATGTCTTCCCTGGAAGCCCTCTTTGAACAATTCAGAATTAAAGACTTCTCTTTTGTTTCACACTCTTTTATTATTACTCCTACTACAGTCAAACTGCCCCCTTTCAACTAAAAACCAAATAAAAATAAACACAAACACTACACTGCAAATAAAAACCTTAAACAATCCCTCTCCCCCTTCATCTACTTCAACTTGCTGCAACTCCTTTGGTCCTCGCACTGGTCTCCTGTAAAGGCAAAATGAAGATAAAGATGTGTGAACTTGGCCATACATCCCATCAGTGAGCCCCCCCCCCTTTCTTCTCCTGCAAATGGAGCACTGGCCTTGTCCCTGTAGACACCTTTCAGGTGAATCCATGGACCTCAGCAATTCATATACTCGCAAACTGTGGAATAGTTAACATACAAAAAATGTGGCTGCAGATTTTGCATTATTATGGCACATGGGCCAACCTCGAGACAACATGAAAAAGGGCATGGAACAGTGATCATGCACATGTGAGAGCTACACCCATCCTGCATATCAGCATAGACTCTCTGCAAATGCTGAAAGGGCATCTCTGGGTGTGGCAATTTTGTTTTCACTGTTTTGTTTGTATGTCTAGCTGTGAACCTCTGGCATGTCATGCAATTATTTACACACTCAGTTACCATTTCCTGTAAATTTGGCACAGACCTTGTTAATTAATCTCTGCAGCAGTGTGCTCCTTTGAGAAATGTGCTGGGTAATGCAACTGATCCAGTGCTTTTTTCAGCAGCCCTTGGGACATTACTGGTTTCTCAGTGCTATTCTATCTCCACACCAAATCTGTGGGTGACACTGAACCCCTCCTTTTCCATAAGTCCTGCTCTTGCTTGGGTGCACCCCCATCTAACTCTATCAAATGGACAATAGGTAGTGTGCTCAATGGCTCGGCAGGCGTGGATTGCTTCCTTTGCAACAAGGCCATCAAGGTAATGTGATCCTTTTTAAAGAGCATAAATAGTGTGGTGTGTAATGGCAACTATTCTGCTTCTTTTGCTGTAGAATTAGCCCTATTGTTGCCTGTTGAAATTAAATCTGCACCATTGGTATGGCTGGCACATTTTACTACCGCCTGTTCTGCTGGGATGTGTAGTACGTTCATTAGTCAGGACAATAATTCTGCATGTTGCACAAGGGAGCCATCACTCCTCCTGAACAGCCAGCTTTTCCGTCAGACTAATCATGAGTGCACCCTGGATATAGCGGGGTCTGTGGCTCAGTGGACTAATGCATCCACTACAGGGACCTGTGTTTGACCTCAAGGTCACAGGTTCAAATCGCGAGAGGTCCACTCAGCCCTTCATCCTTCTGAGGTCAATAAGAGGCCATTAAGTTGGGTAACATCTGTTATTAGCCCCAAGATGCCCCTTCAGGGGTGAACGTGCGCTTTACAAATACACCTGTTATGTTATGTTATGAACATGACATAATCAGAGTCTGAGAATACATTGGCACCATGTCCTTCCAACATTATCAGAGCTGTCAATTCAGCTGCCTGTGCTGAACAGTCTGGTGGCATCCTCATCTGAGCCCACACCGGAAACTGTCGGTCCCTATGACAAACCCCAGCTGCACCCATATTTCGAAAACCAGTGCATGAATCTATTATTGATGATTCATCAATGATGCGCATATCCCCTCATAGTATGGGCTCTTTCTGTCCTGTACACTAGGGTCTCCCCCAAATGTGTCCATGCATGAGGCATAATCTTTCACATACTCCCCTACCTCTGACGGCTGTGCAATGAATGTTGCAGGATTGACAACCCTTCACCTCACTACCTCAATTGATGGATTGGACAGTATCATCTCATACCCGGATGCGCCATAAGTTGTCAGTGTGTACTTAGTTTTTTTCAGTATCGTGAAAAATGAATGCTCTACATAGAGTGTCACTGCACAACCCATTGTTATTGTTGCAGATTTCTCTATGGCAAATGCCACTGTGGTGAGTGACTGAATGGGAAGTGACCTTATATTACTGGATCTAAAAGACCACTGTAATAAGCCAATGGCTTGTGGGTTCTTTTATGTGAGGTCAGCCATCATAACTGTACCATCAGAATGTGAAAACAAATAGAATTTGTCTTTATAGTTTGGCATCACTAAAACTGGTGTATGTGCTAATGCTTCATTGAGATCTTTCAATCATTTCAGGTGTCCATACTATGTATGTGGCCTTTTAACTTTGATGCTTCTTTTCATCCCTGAAGGAGGGACTTCATAAATATGGAATAATTGAAGGCGAGGCCCTGCATTAATTGCACAGGGCTAAGAACTACTGCATCTGCCTGACCGTGCGTGGCTGTGGTGTGCTATGTATTGCTTCAGCCCTCTATGGAGTTATCCTCATGCCATCTCTGATATAATCTGTCCTAGCTACACTACTTCTTTTTGGCAATACTGTCATTTTTCCTTGTCCACCTTGTAACCCTCTCTGCCAATAATGTCAGGAGCATCACTGAATATTTTCTGCACTGGTCCTCCAGTGCACTGCACACCAGGATGTCATCCACATACTGGATGACTGCGCTGAGCATTTGCACATTACTTAGGTCCATCTGGAACACCCTGTTAACACACTGGGCAACTCACAATACCCTTGTGGTAAACAAAAGTGTTGGAACCATGCCCTGCAGTAAATAAACGCAGTAAGATACTGACAATCCCAATCCCCGCCTTTCAATTTCTTAACAGGCTACATGATCGTGTTACATGGGGACTCTGATGTTTATATTATGCCTTGTCTCCATAATGTTAGAAGTGTGTCATATAAGCCCTTGTCTGCTTCTCATGATAGTGGATATTCTTTAATCGGGGCGACATGCTCCTTCCTTTAAATTGATGAGGAACAAAACAGCTCCCTTCAGCAACACTACATCACTGGGCCCGCTGGTCCATAGTACCTCTGGTACATTTTTAAATCATCCTGAAAGTGCCCTGACATTGGGTGCATATCGGGAAGACCATCTCCCCCTCCTCTTCAGTCTCTGAGAACAGCTGTTTGTCTGTCTAGTCTGTTGGTCTTAATGTCGGGTTGATGCGTAAAACGGTGTATCACTCTGTACACTCTTTGTCTGTCCCATACAATATTACCATGTCCTTTCTTGAGAGTGCTGCTTCTAAGTGTATTATAAGTGTTGTTTCTGGTGCCATTTCTTGGTGTACTGCTGGTCTGAACAAGAACTCTGTGGCCAATCGAAATACCTTTTCTTTCATTCTGTGTACCCACTCTAGCCATATTTGTACCACAAAAAGGAATAACTTGGGGTGGTGCAGTGAAGCACACAGGGTGCTGTGTGCATAGACTGCTTGTATGATTGTATGATTGTTGTGACCCGCTCAAAGAAAATGCCAGGCATCGAGCATACAATTCCCTTTCGTGAAAATTAATATTTATTTTACTCATTATGTCTCTCCCTTGTATGTTGATGGGCATGACTTTCGAATACAAAAGTGACACTACTATTTACTCGGTGCCTATTGTGAGTGGCAAGTCTTCTGTGATAGGAACTGTTAAAGCCCTAGAAAATCCCTGCGTGTCCATTGGTTTGTCCGACAAGAGAAAGGCACCGTCCTTAATGCAGGATTTGGTGGCTCCTGTGTCAATAAAAAATGAGAATTAGTTCCTATCTTCACTGCTACCTCAGGCTCCTTCTCAGGGTGTTCAGTTACCAAAAGGATTGGGCACACACATGTCCTCTGTGGGCTTTTCTATTGGGTATTTGGGCCTTGACCTGGAAATGTGAAAGGGTTACATACAAGTACGGTCATTCCTTTAAAGTGCGTCACTGTGTTCTATGCTAACAACGTACTGGCTCCCTGTGCATATATGTGTGCTTGAGCCTGTAAGGTGTTCTGTGATACTATTGCGTGCTGCTGTGTGTCTGTGGTGTCTGGCCAATCCCTGATTCTGCCGGCTATACTGTCTGTGTGAGGGTCACCTGCTGTGGTTGAAACTGTTGCTGCACGGATTGTATCTCTTGCTGTATGGGCTATTGTAAGAACTGCTGCTGCATGGGTTGCACATATGCATGAGACCCCCCCCTTGTCCATACTTCTGCTGTTGTCCATTTGCGCACATCAGTGCAAAGTGTTCCCTCTGCCCACGTCTAAACCGCAGTCTTCCAAATCTGGGCCCTGCTCCTTCATATCCATACCCACCCTCTCTGTGAGCATCCTCTCTGTCTGTGGGTAATACCCCCTTTGTTGAAAATACCATTATGGCTGGTACGTCCCCTGTTGGAGCTAAGCTTCCTGCTGCTCGAACCTTCCTCCTTGCTGTGGGTATACTCCTCCTGTGGCACACCCCCTGAAGGAAACCCCCCTTGTTGGGTGGGAGTTGCTTCATGCTGCCCTTGAACAATGTTTCTGAGCAAAGCCCCTTCCATGGATATGTGTGCTAATTTCTTCTGCACCAATTTTGCCTATGCCTTAACTGCATTATCTGCCATGACTTTCTCACTTTCCTGTTTCCTCTTACAAAAATGTACAATGTTGGCCTGTATCTATGGGAACCCCCTCGCCTCAATCCCAATCACCTTCTCTAGGGTTGTTTGCACAACTGAGGGAAGGCCCAAGAGTACTATGCAATAGAATATTGGTATGTTCACGTACCATGAACATCCACCTCTCCTGTATCCACTATTTATATTCTGCAGGGTTTGTGTCTGGTTTCATTTTGCATGCCAGAATGGCCTCTATGACTGATGATGTATGTACTCATAGGCTCTGCAATGGACAGTGCAAGGGGTTTTTGTTATATTAGTTTCACCATGACACAGTAGTCATGGCCTTTGGCCCATGGGCATGGCATGTTTTCCACCAAATAATTTAAACGAGGAATGGCCGAGGCCCATGATCCCCTAGTGACCTCAGTGACCATGGGCTACGACCGTGTCCATTTTAATCTGCTACCCAGAGCTGTGTCAAATGTTCCTGTTGGGCAAACTATTCCCAAAGACCAATTGCGCCCTGCCTAGTAAATGTGGTCTGTGCAGCTTTATAAGACTGTTCCAGTGACTTTTTTTTCTCTTCTTCCTTTTCCCGCAAAGATTTCCCAGTAAGCATTCCTGAGTATGCCAATCAGTGCCGGTCTTTGTGTCAGGCAGCTCAGGCGGCTGCCTGACGTCAGTCAGCCTCTAGGGGGGCGCTCGCCTGAGCCTCAAGCCAGTGCAAAGCCACCGGGCCAGGTCGCACGCACCAGCCAAAGCCAGCCATCCTGGGAATACGAACGTAAGTTAATAACACTTTAAAATGATGCATCATTAGGCAGCCTAAAACTGCCTAATGATGCATCATTTTAATGTGTTGTTAACTTACAATCGCATTACACACTGCAGCGGGTGGCAGGCAGCCTTGTCCCTCAGATAGGGCAGCAATTGGCAGGCCAATTTGCAACATTTGTTGCTTTATTGACTTCCCAGGTGGCGCCGGTGTTGTTGGCGCCAGCCAGGCCCATAGGCGCACGTGCCCTCCTCCAGGACATGCGCGCGCACACAGTAGTGCACTGCTACTCTGACACGGATTGGGGGCTGCTGGCGTTGGCAACGGCATTGCAGTTGAAAAACCCTCTTTTTGCAAGAGAGGAGTGGGTCGTGCAACGTGCGGTGCAACTGTGCGCGCAGGCAAGTGTTTATGGCGGGGGGCATGGAGGCGAGCGGGCAGGCTGACCTAATTTCCCGGCGCCCGGCAGTCATTAAGTTAAACAGTAGCAGGAGGGAAAGATAGAAAGCATTGATCGGAGGGGGGTGGACAGTGATTGATGGTCACTGACTGCAGACACCTGCATTTTCTTTCCGGACTGTGATTTCCTCTCCGGACCACTTTCTCTTTTCATCTCCGCGACTCCTATTTATTTTCCTTTAAATTCCCTTATTTTATCTGCTTTACTATCACCTCCTCCGCTCTCTCGCCCATGGGCTATCTTCACTAGTGCATTGTGTAATATCACATACATTTCATTGTTGATGGTGGAGAGGCATTATGCAGTCCTGAAGCATAAGCTATTTTGTATATGTCATATTACATATGATATGGTAGGTTATTTATAATGCGATTAAATAGCCAGAGGTGTCATGAACCGTAGAACTTGCCCCTTCTGGACTTCCTGGTCCTTATCGCGCCGGGGCTTGTATTCTTTGTTACCCCCAACATGGCCGCAACGAGCGAGTTGCCTCGCACCAGCTTCCACGACGCACATGGCACGTTCTATAAATTGGCGACGGCCCCGCGCGTCTCAACGCTATCATTAGGTAGTGACTTGACGTGTGTGTGCTGTTCGGCGAATTCACTATTCCTAGATCCTGGTTCTTTCTTCCTTCCTTCACCCCTTTCCTCTAATCGGCTCCTGGAATCCCCATTCTTAGTGACCACCACCTATTTCCTGGACATCCTGGAACAGCGGCCTTCCCGGAACTCTGAACGCGCTCTGCAGCCGGACGAGACGCGAGCGAGCCTATACAAGACCTGATCCGTCCACAAGAGGAATCCTCCCGCGGAACAGAGCAAGAAGCGATCCCAGGTGAGACAGGGGGAGATTTACGACAAGAGGTTTCTAAGCACTCACGCAGGGATCAAACCTGTTTTTGCTCAGTGTCGTTTTGCTTCCAAGGCGAGCACTTTGCCCCTCATCCCAAGACATCGGCTCTTATTGCATGCATTCTGTGATCAATTGGGGGTCTCCGCGCACCATCAGAAAGGAGTGCCATGGAAAAAAATAATTGCGCCTTTTGAGCAATATTGTGCTGTTCGTAGTAAATGATATGATTCCAATGTATGGAGAGCTGACCCCCACCTTGAAAACATAACGAGTGATTAGATTTTTGGAAAACCAGACGTGGACACACTTAATACACAATAAAACAACATACAGAAATGCCAGTGGGACTGCAGACCAGCCCCTAAGTACATTCAGAAAAGAAAGTGTGTAAGAGCTCCAGAAACAGGTTCAGCCATATTGCACACCAGTCTGGGTTCCTCTGCACCCTAAATCCTCGTATGCTTAGCACTAGCCCCATCACGTTGCCCCGCACATCATGAAGGTTAGCGTTGAAGAGTGACTTGTCGACCGGCTTATTGGCACCTCAACACCGTACCAAGTACTCAACTTGTGGCAAAATATCCTGAAATTGTCACTGCTTAATTGGTTGCATTGATGACGAGTACAACAACGACAACTCAGTCGATAACATTCAATGTCATAAATTGTGAAAACAGCAGTGACCCGGCGCTAATATCTCTCAAGTGGTTCCCTGTAAGCCAGTCTAGTTCCTCGCCACTATCACTCTGCGGGGACCCTGTGTCTCTCACTGCTATCACCCACCTCACACTACTCTACCCGTGCGGTATACCAAGCATCGACTCAAACTCAACAAACTCAGCCTCCTCTTGATCTTCACACCTCACACCATAGCTCTCAACCATTTGTGTCACAAAGGCGGGTGAAAACACCCGATTTTATTTTTGGCAGGTGAGAGGCCCATTGAAATGAATGGGCATGCAGGAGGCTTGGCGGGTGAGTCAGCTGTTTAGAAGGCAGGTGACACCCGCCAAAAGCGTGTGAGTTGAGAGCTATGCCTCACACTCAGCCCACATGCCAGTCAACTCAGCTTGATTATGCTTAAGAATGTGGGAGCCGTGGGTGGGGGTCTTTGGTATGGCAGTTTATGAGGTAACAGTTACTGTAAGGCACTTGGGGGGACATTTGACCGAGATGCAGCAAAACAGGTGTGAAAGGGCAGGCAAATTTTTTGCAGACGCAGCTAATTGTATAAAATGTTTTCTACTCTGATTTCTCCAGTTGTTGTTTCTGTTCCGCAATGCAGGCTGTTGCATTGTGTTGCTGCTAGTCCAGAATATCGTTGGGTTCTCTCTTATTCCACGGCCCTGCGTTCTTTCTTTCTTTCTTTCTTTCTTTCTTTCTTTCTTTCTTTCTTTCTTTCTTTCTTTCTTTCTTTCTTTCTTTCTTTCTTTCTTTCTTTCTTTCTTTCTTTCTTTCTTCCCCCCTCTCACCCCCCTGTCCTCTTCGTGGTGCTGCTGTACATAGCTGGGTTTTCATCACGGGGGTCGGTGGTCATAGTGGGGCTTCTTCTAAGTCACCAACTGTACCCACTCTACAACGAGCTAAGGAAAATAAGACTGTGCAGGCCGGGTTGGGCCGGGCAGGGATTTAAATGTGTCCGGGCACCGATGAAAAGTGAGCCACAATCGCAAAATTTATTTTAGATACTTTTGGGGACAGACTTTTGGAATGCTATTTACCTAGGGGGGGCGCTGTGACCTATTGTGCATTTTAAAGTATATTTAAACAGACCCGTTTTGGCCACCCAAAAACTGTCCAACAGTAAGATGCTAAGCCAGCGCTTTTGGGCATTTATTGACCAATAGGCCAATTTGAGCCCCTGAAGACAGGTTTGGCGCCAAAAGTGCTGTACCCACAAGTAGTGGTGCCTGCATTGGCCCGTTGATACTGGTCTAGCCAGTGGCCACCGAGCTTGCAAAGGCAGCCCTTGTCCCCAAGATTTACCCCAGATAATAGTGGTGCCCACGGATAGATAGCAGTGGCCCTCAGACCCTGCAGTGTGCCAGTACGGACAGTTTGAAACTGCATTCAGGCAAGGCCTTCCCTAAGAGCATTGTTCGTTTTTTGAGGAACTTTTTAGGGTGGGGTTATCCTGTTATTGGACCTCAGCGCCCTTAGTTATATTTTCTGGTTAGTTTTTCAAGGTCGTATGGGAAAGTAACCACGGAGTGCTAGGTTCCTCAAACTCCGTTTTGAAATAGTACTTGTGTGGGGTGTTACATTAACTTAGTCCCGAGTGCCCACCTTGTTACTGAAAAGGATGACAAATGACTCCTTTTCAGTGTTCAAAAACTCCACATCTTGTGGTTTTATTTTAAAGTAACCTGGTGCCGTTTGTGACTACACATCACTTAACACATCAAAATAACAGTAACGGAAAGGTTTTGGTTTTACTCATATTTTTCAATATTTTACACATACTGTTCTTCTGGATTAGTCCATAGGATGTTATTATTATTATTATTATTATGGTATCAGGTACTGCGTGCATGATCTTACCTAATTGTGCCGTTGTTTACTAATCTTCCTTTTGTCTTTATGAGCACATTTTTCATGGGTTAAATCCCAGATCCATCTATAAGTTTGAACAGAGTATTGTAGAGAACTACTTTCCATCCTCTTGTGCTACGATAAGTTTTAACGTGCCTTATTTATGTTTGTTAACAATAAAATATTTTATGTAGACCCGTGTACCATAAAACTGTGCAAAAGTATTTGAAAACTGTGTATATCTATATTAAATGCTAACTGGTAGTGGTGCTTGCAGTACACAGAACCTTTAGATGATAGGCTTGAATTGTCTCTGTTTTGAGCTTCTGTTTATTATCCCGAATTTTCTGTAAATGTTCCCAAGTTTTGCATGTGCCACCTCGTGTGTTAATTAAAATCCGCCCCCTTAGGTTTTAAGCCCCCCGTGTGGGCTTACTGTATTACTTATCGTCCCGTGCAAATTCGTCCTCGTGTTTTCAGCGTCCTCGCTTGCTAGCTATTATTCCGCGCTGGGGTTGCCTAGCAACTGATTCCAGCTACGACGTTCTTGTCTGCGGCCATGTTTGTTTGGGAGAAACTAGTTTCATTTTGTATTTTCCACGTTTCTGGAATCTAAATCATTAAAGTGCTACAAAAAAAATAACGAAAGATTATGGTGTTATCTTGTATTCCTTCATGAAAACCCTTATTATTATGTAATATCCACCATGTTGTTTCTAATAATGTGAGCATATTTATTATATCTAAACAATCTTCTTCTGGTTGTTGTCGTGTGCTAAAAGATACCACTATGATTTAAAGTCCCTCTTCTATCTAAATAATCTTCTTCTGGTTGTTGTCATGTGCTAAAAGATATCGCTACGATTTAAAGTCCCTCTTCTACTTCTAATTTCACCGCCATATTGTGTGCGGCTAAAAGCTAAATTCTTTTTTTGATAAATTGATTCCATTGAATGAAATCCCTTTGAGATTTCGATTTCTAATTGTAATCTTTAGGTCAAATTGATAAATGTAAGGGAGCTGAACTGGTTAGACAATGTCCTTCCCTGATACCATAATGTTTGAAGTCCCTAATTGTTCAATACGATGAAAACAATTGTTCTAATCGGTACATTACAGTTTTACATTTGCCGATACACTGATTATTGAATCATCCACTGGTCGACAGTCTCATATTATTTGCTCATTAATGTTTTTCCCACTTAGTTCACAAAAAGGAGGCCATTTCATTGTCCGAGTTAAGGCCTTTTTCAACAGCTTGGAATTTACAGATTAGTTTGGCTTCTTGTTGTCTGAGTTTCAGTTCTTGGTCCCCGCCTCTGGGACCCAAAGTCACTTTTTTAAGGCCCACAAATCTAAGTGTTTTTTTCTCGTCCATTTGGTGTTCTTTCTGCCAATGTTGTGCTAGTGGTAAGTTTGTATCTTGACCCCCGATAGTTGAAAGATGTTCCCGTATTCTAATTCTAAGTTTGCGTATCGTACTGCCTATGTATATCTTTCCACATTGGCAGATGATAGCATATACCACATATTTTGTTTTACAATTTATATAATCTTCAATTTTTTGTGTGATTCCATATCCGTCTTTGAAAGTTGATAATTTATCCATTGCATACTTGCACATTGTGCAAACGCCACATTTGTGGAAACCTTTAGGAAGTGCTGGGAGCCATGTTGTTGTGTTATCCTTTTTGACCTCTGGAAGCAATGATGGGCTCAAAAAGTTTTTAATTGTTCTAGCACATGTGTAAATCATGGTTGGATTATCATCGATGTATTTTTTTATATTTGGGTCTAATTGAAGTAAGTGCCAATTTTTCTTTAAGATTCTTCTCAAAACTCTGTTATCCGCACAGTAAGTGGTAATGAAGCTGATTTTGTCTTCTTTAGCTGGTTTTGTATTGGTCATTAGAGTGCTTTCTCTGTTTAGTTTAGTTGCTTTTTCCTGTGCTTTTGTTATCGTTTTTCTAGCATAACCTCTTATTTGAAATCTTTGTGTTAGTAATTTACATTCTTCCATGAAGGTTTTTTGTTCAGTGCAATTTCTGCGAGCTCTAATGAATTCTCCCGTCGGTATATTCCTAATTACTGAATTGTAATGGCAGCTAGTAGCATATAGGGTTGAATTGGCCTCAGTATTTTTCCTAAAGGTTTTTGTTTTTACCGATTCGCCTGAAACATAAATGTTCAAATCTAGAAAATCAATTTGTTTGCTGCTTGTGTTTCCAGTAAATTCAATCCCCATTCCATTAGTATTTGCTCTCTTCCTGACATTTTCAAGTTCTTCCTCTTCACCTCTCCAAATCATTAAAACATCATCTATGTAGCGCGTCCATAGTATCACATTAGTTTTGTAAGATTCATCTGTGTAAATGTGCTTGTCTTCATACATAGCCATTATCAGGTTTGCAAGTGCCGGGGCATATTTAATCCCCATCGCTACCCCTCTGGTTTGTCTGAAAAAATTGCCGTTGAATACAAATACGTTATTTTGTAACATTAGTAGTAGCATTTCTTTCAACATGTTTACTGATTGGTAGTGGGATGCTGTGTCCTTCGAAAAGGTATAGTCTATGGTTTCTATGGCAGTGTCGTGTCTGATAGAGGTGTAGAGAGATCTTAAATCCCAAGTAGCTAGTAGATAATTATCTTGCCATTTTATTGTGGCTAGTTTGTTAATTGCGGCTGTTGTGTCTTTCAAATATGATTTGGTCTTGGTTGCGAGAGGTCTTAGGATTTCATCTATGTATTGTGCCATATTCATAGTTACCCAGCCAATTCCACTCACTATTGGTCTTCCTTCTGGGATTCTATCATATTCCTTATGAATCTTGGGTAGGAAATATATTGTTGGTAAGGTTGGTTGTTTGATTTCCAAAAAAAGACTTTCCTCATCTGTGATGGTTCCTTGTCTATGCCACGTCTTGATGGCTTCTTTTAGTTCCAATTGGATCTCCAATTTAGGATTAGTTTTCAATTTGATGTAACATGAGGGTGTGTTCAAGTGATTCATCGCCATTTCTAAATAGTCTTCCCTTTTCATCACTACTATTTTTCCACCTTTGTCTGCTCCTTTAATGACCAAGTCCTTGTTTTTTTGTAAATCATATAGAGCTTTTCTTTCCATGGGTGTCAAGTTATCATACGGTTGTTTGTTTTCTTTATTAGTTTTAAACCTGGTGTCAATGTGGTCATTTAGGTCCCTTGTAACAGCTTTGTAGAAAGTATCTACTAGATTGTCCGGCATTAGTTGAGGAGTAAATTTAGATCTGAGTTTCAATTCTTTAGTTGTGAGACCAGCTTGTTTTATTTGAAGTTCTTCGAGAGTTTCATGAATCTGTCTTTCATCTGTTTCTTGTAAAGATGGTAAAAGGTGTGTATTAGTTAGATCTTCAATGGTAAGCATACTGGCGGTTACTGGTGGTTTTTTAGTACGGTATGTTGAGATTTGTGTGTCAAAACATTACGCTCACCATTGAAGATCTAACTAATACACACCTTTTACGATCTTTGAACTATGAAAATGTAAATGAAAAACCCCATATGTGCTCCCAAGTCCTCTCCCAACTAACCACTTCACTTGTGCTCGTCCCCCGCCCCTCACCTCTAGACTTATGTGAATACACCCCTTTGCCTCCTCCAAATAACATTTGAACACTTTTCATTTACGGCTTCATCAGTATTAATGTAGAAATTGCTTACATTGACTAAAAATAAAAATGGTGCTTCTCATTTCTGAAAAGCCTGTATCCTAAAAAGTACCAAGGCAGATATATAAATGATTTTTGGGAGCAGGGTGCATCTCCTTCTCTGTCGAATATTTTAAACTCTAGTTGATGGATTTACCCCAAACTAGCAAAATGTACATCTGCGACACTTTGAGCCCAGGTTTTCCTTCTTTGGTCCAAATCCGTCCAACAGTTTTCGCACTATGGTGTTTAACTGATACACTTTTTCTCTATGGAAAAATGAATGGTAGTAGGATGAAACCTTAATTTGTGTTCTTAATAGTGTTTTAAACTTTTAACAATGTATTACCAAAGTTTGTGTGGGGAGGCAATATTTACTTGGGGTAAATGTAATCCAAATCCGTCCAGTAAGTAAAAAGGTATTAGTGCACAAGCCACAAGAATTGGATTAGAATATAAAATGACTCGGTCATCTTTCACTCCGAAGGCTGTCTTGCTTCTTCTTTAAAATCAGGACCACTGCAGAATTTTACAGAATGTGGTAGAATCAAAGGCAGAATTGACACTGCAAGAATTTACACAAATGGATGCATGTTCCATAAACATCTCTTGACATCAAGATGTATGTGAATCTGGCCCCACATGATAAACTGAATGAATAGTCTCCTCTACCCAATTGATGATTTCAGTATTCTCCACCATTTTGTTTACAGTACTCCAATGCCTGGTAGCTAGGTTCATGCTGTATAATTCCCATGCATTCAGACATACAGAAACAAATGATTTCTCTGTATTCAAACAACATTAGTCTGCATTCAAAATAACTTGCTCAGTGCAAACAGTAAAAAACTAGTAATTACGACACATCACTGTCCTTTTTTCTCACCCAACCTCTTCATTCACACTCTTGGTTCATACACTTATGCTGAAGGGATCCTGCAGGTCATGCTCTGTAAATCCTGGCATTGTTAATACATTACACTGTGCTTTCCTCGTCAGTCTATACATACACAGATGTAAGAATCTGAATGTAATAGGAAGTGAGCCTGAAAACCAGTGCTGAATGATGATTTCAAATCTGCCTGAAGTATTTATTTATTTATTGGATATTGATAAGACGCTTATGCTTATACAACAAGACAGTGGGCCTCATTATAAGGGTGCCGGTCCGGAAACAATGGTGTCAGTAAGTTTACCAGCAAAGTTGTTTCCGGACTGGCACACTGCAGGTTTGCCTGCCAGAGCCGCTGTGCCCGACAGGTCTGACCCTGCCGGGCACAGCGGCCATGGTATGCAAGCCATCACGGAAGCACCATGCACTGTTAACAATGGTGCCGGTGCTTCCGTGGTCCCCAATTATGGGAATGGGGAATTGCAATTTGCCGGTGCCTGACTTCCCGGACTGCCGGGGTTGTAATCCCTGGTGTTACCGGGAAGTCAGGCACTGGTAACTCATTACAAGTCCGGGGGAAACCTGCTGTTAGCACCAGCACGGTTACCGCCAGACCCGTAATGAGGCCCAGTGTTTCAAAGCACCACAAGGAAAGGGAACAAGAGAGCAAATACACATTGCAATTGACAATGAATAAATAGAAACAGACAGCGGTCTTGCTAGTCCTTGTGATTTTCGGCGCATGCAAGTAAAGTGAGAGAAAAAGGAAAAAACAGTGGGGTCGGGTGCAGTAAGTGCTATTGGGGTCTCCAATGTTGAGGAAGTGCCAGAGGAGCCCATTGGAAAGGCAACCGGTAAGTGCATGGGTGGAGACATCCCAGGCAGTGATGGAAGTCTACCAGCCAACAGGTAGTGCAGAGCAGAGGCAAAACACCTTACAGGCGGCTGTGGGCCCGAAAGGCAGTGCAAGTGATATCCTGGGGATGATTGGGCAGAAGGCCAGGACTCTATTGTACTCTTGAGGGAGCAGGCTGCCAATCTCAGCCGCTGAGTGTATGGTTAGCGTGGGAGGGGGAGAGGGAAGGAGGAGGAGAAGAGAAAGGTCTTGAGTTGTTTGTGGAACTTGAGGTGGTCCGGGTCAAGAGAGAGAGAGGGGAAGGCTTTTCCATAGGAGGGAGCCAGCTGTGGAGAGAGGTCTGTCCCCATCTCTCGGATTAGAGAAGCATTTGATCAGCAGAGAGTTCAGCCTGAAGATCAAAGGGATCTGGAAGGAGAGTATTTAGTGAGAGAGAGTTGCAGGTTGCATGATCCCAGGTCCCAGACAGACTTGTTGGATGATGCAAAGGGTCTTGAAATTGATCCTTGCAGCAACTAGGAGCCAGTGGAGAGGTTTTAGGGCTGGAGAGCTACGGTCCCGGAGCTTGAGGCCAAGGATAAGTCTTGCAGCCCTATTATTCTGGATTTGTTGAAGAGGACAGAGCAAAGAAAGAGGCAGATTGATGAAGAGGCTGTTACAGTAGTCTAGCCTGGAGAGGACCAGAGCTCTAGAGACAGTTGAAAATGGGCCTCCTTGACAAGGTCCAAAATGTGAGGAGAAAAGGAGAGGAACAAGTCAAAGAAGACCCCAAGATTTCTTCCCTCAATGGAAGGAGAGGGAGGTGAGCCAATAGAGGACAACCAGAGTGCAGGAGGAAAACAGGGAACAGGTGTCCTGATAGGAAGGATCTCAGTATTACTGTCATTAAGACAGAGATCATTGGAGGTGCACCAAGGCTAAATACCAGACAAGCATTCAGGGAAGATAGAGGAGGAAGAGGAGGAAGAGGAAGAGCGGAGCTTGAAGAAGAGTTGTGTGCCATCTGTGTAGCACTGGAAATGAGGGGAGAAGGCAGAGATCAGGTGAGCAAGAGGGTGAATGGCAAGAGTGTTGGTGATTACAAGATGAAGGTGGGGGATCAACAGGTGGGCAATGAGGAGGGATGAAGATCGAGGCAAATGCGGCAGCTGACATTGTTTCATCCATCCGATGCTGCGAAGGAGGTTGGCAGTGCTGGTGGAGGCTCAGTCATGTGGCGAGAGGCCCCACATGAGAAGAAAGAAGAGAGTTATTAGAGCAGTAGAGCAGGGTAGTGAGAGCGATGGAGAGCGGGATATCAGTGGGAATGAAGGCATCAATAATGTGAATGGCAGAGTGGGTAAGGCTGGAGGCGAGAAAAGTGAAGGAGAGAGAGGTACAGAGAACACAGAAGAGAGAAGAGGCAGAAGCAGTGGTGAATGCTGAAGTCTCCAAGGAGGAGGAGTTTAGAGGTAGAGGTCAGAAGAGAGGAGGTTAAGTCAGCCCATTCTGAAAGGAAAACAGACACAGAGCCATGGGGCTTGTAGATAGTGGAACTGGTGGGTGAGAGAGAGAGTCAGAGAGACACCAAGCTTCCAGACAAGACTTCCAAAGGAGGAGTAGGGCTGGTGGGTATGAGAGAGGCAGTGACCCATTCAGGGAAGATCAGCATGACTGCACCACCAGGTCGGTTGGGCAGAGGCTTAGAGCGGATCTTGAAGCTGCCAGGGAGAAGGGAGTCAAAAGCAGTGACTGAGCTGGCATTGAACCACGTCTCAGTGCGAGCAAGGACGTCAAGATCAAAGTCTTCAAGAAGGAGGCAGATCTCAGAAGAATGTTTGCCAGCAGATCGAGCATTCAGGGTGGCTAAGTGCAGCCAGTAACAGCCTTTGAAGGTTTTCCGAGGAAGAGTACACGGAGGTGGTACACCAGTCAGATGTGGAGAAGGACGTGCAGAGAGAGAGGAAGGTGAAGTAGCAGGAGAAGGTAGGAAGATTATGACGCCCGGCAGCCGCAGGTTGAAGTGAAGAAGATTGGGTTCAGGACTTGGGCCATGACAGTACCATTGTGATAGACATTAATGATGCACTTAGAGGATGAGAAGTATGCCAAGAGTACTTCCCATCTAGTGCCGTCATTTATTATTAAAGGGGAACATGGGGAGAGCGTGGAGAACAGATGGGAGGTCCATAGATCTGGAGAGGGGATGGAAAAGCAGATATCAGTGATAGTCAGTTTGGAAGTAGCACTAAAGTAGGTGTCAGTAATAGGTAGGCCAGGATTAGAGGCCAAGAGATCTTTTTAAACCTTTTTCCTTCCCGACTTCATGAGAGAGGGAGGCTGATTGATAGTGTAACAGTAACACAAGATGGGGGAAATGGAGAGTGGCATAGAGGTGGAGGAGAAGCGAGACAGTTTGAGAGGCTGCACAATGTATGAGCAACTCACTAGGCGAGGAGAGAGGCAAGAAGGATGCACAGATGTAAATCACACCTACTTTTGAAATTACCAGAAAGCACAAAAATGCAGAACAAAATGGAGGGTGCACAGAGATAAACACACCTACATTCTAAATCACTGGCAAGCACACAAATGCAGTAATGAAGGGTGCACAGATGTAAACACACCTAATTTCGAAATTACCAGAGAAAATACAAATGCGGTACAAAATGGATGATACACAGATGTGAACACATCTAACTTCGAAATTACCAGAGAACATACAAATGCAGTACAACATGGATGGTGTGCGTAAACATGCCTAAATTCGAAATTATCACAAAGAACACAAAAGCAGTACAAAATTGAAGGTACTCGGATGTAAACACGTCTAAATTTGAATGTATGAGAAAACACACAAATGCAGTACAAAACGGAGGAGCCACAGGTGTAAAGCACGCCTTGGAAGTGACATTTCTTTTAAGTAGATCATTAAACCTCGATGCCTTTGGGCTGTAGTGCGCTATACAAATACAAATAAATAAATAAAATAAATTAAGAAAAAAGCAGAAGGCATACAGTAAGATGCACAGCAAGGTGCATATTTCAATTGGGGCAGAGATTAGAATTTGCAGCTAGGCAAGTAGGGAAAGGATGCAGGCAACAGTCAAACAGTCAGAGTAACCCAGGGAGGTTTGTAGTCCAGAGCTAGTGAACCGTGTTGCTTACTGGAGTAATGGAAAGCATGTTGATTTGGGGTCAGAGCATGCAAGGTTCACTTCCAGTTTGATCATTTTGAGAGTTGCCAAGAGGCAGCATCATGGAAGTAAGCAGAATGAAAAAGTACTCCCTCCAGCTCTGGACAGGGCCACACAGGGGGGATAAGTGAGGGCCTTTGTGACGTGGGCTGGCTCTCACCTGCCGGCTCCTAATAGGCCTTGACGTCTGGAGGCCCAATCAGGCTGCAGACAGGGCAGGCATCCGAGCACTCCAGTGAGTAACTTCAGATCCTCTCAAATGAACTGTGTCTTGTAGAAGACTAAGAAAACCCTGCAAAGAAACTGTATGTCATTTGATTGTAGTTATTTATGAGCACAGTCATGTAAATAATTATTGAGAATAATGTGCTAAGTATTTGTTCTGAAAAAGTCTGATACTTTGATTGCTTATCAGACAAGCACATATGCAACCATATCAACTGTCAGAAACAGCTCCCAACACAGCTAAACTGTGGTCTGAACAGCATGTTGGGCCCTAGATCAATGAGGGTGTCCTTGCCCATCAAGACACACTACTGTCCTTCCATTACACCTTCTATAACAGGCACACAGTTCAATTACTAAAATGTGTTATTTCTGGGAGCCACCAAACAGACTATGCAGAAATTCTAGATATAGCAAAAGGTTGCATCATGTGTACTAGGTATTTGCTGTGTGAACATATCTCTCTGGTAATCACAAGCAGCGGTGACTGATGATTTCTTTTAATTGGAGGGTAGTAAATATTTCCCACAAATATGCAAGTGTGAGCAAGCGTAGTGAGGGAGCCCGAACCAACCAAGCAAGAATCTCTGGGATTTCCCCTCAAATAGTTTTTGGGAAATAATAGGTTTAAGTTTTACATTATACATCACACTTTCTGTGAAACATTGCGTAAAAAGCCAAAGATTTATCAATTGGTTTTGTAGGGTAATTCCAATCCAAATATGCAATAGAGTCATGTCACCAACAGTGTGCGGGGGCATTTCTTAATGCATTTTCATGATGCCATTGCCCACAATATATGCCAGTATTGTCAATGTATGACAACTTTTCCAACTCCCCCAAGACGTACCTGTAAGTGAGAAAAGTTTCCTACTGTGCTGGACATAGAATGGGGTCAGGCTCCTGTGGTTCCCACTCTGCCCACTGAAGTGTGCACGGGAATGGCTGGTGGGAAAGGTCACTGCCAAGGGAAAAACACCAAAAGAGAAGAAATGCTTGCTTGACAGAAGAACGACAATCAATTCCAATGAGGATTCCAACTAAGGAAATGCATGAGCCAAAAGGCTGGAGCATGAATTCAAGGAGGATGAGCAAGGAGACGGTTGAACTTGAGGCTGGGAAAAGGAGGAAGGGGCAGAAAGCAATCGTGCAGCAGCAGAAGAGAAGGCCAGGACACAGAGGTTAAAAATGAGGAGGCAGTGGGTATACAGAGGAAGAGGAACAAGAACAAAGAGCATCTGCAGGTGAGCAGCAGTAGGTGAGCAGCACTAAGCTGTGCATTGTGATGCACATTACATCTTGGCTAGAGGTCTTTTTTAGGTTTCCTTGGGTCAGAAAGGACACAAAGCTGACACAGCAGCACCATCTTGCCCGTGACACCAGGGTGTCGCATGGCAGGTCTGTCCACCATGTTAGAAGGGGCAATGGTACCAAGGCGGCACCCATCTTTAATGGGGCAGGCGCAATAGCACAACCCTTGCCGGGCTGCAGTAAGCTTCCAGTGTCTCCAAAGAAACCATGTCAGAGGTGCCATCATTAAACCATTTTCACGCTGGCTGTGCTTAAAACCTTCCATGCTTACTGCTCCAATATATGCCAGTATTCCTATACAAGAACATACTCTAATTTGCTTTGTACATAATGCAATTGATCACAATATAAGAACACATGTCCGTGGTACTGGTTCTGCCAACTGTAAGGAATACAGAGTAAGATATACACACAAACTAAAAAGGGGGTTGAAGAAAATCCTATCTCACCCTAACACATAGAGAAGTTTCCCTGCCTCATCAAAACTAAGCAGAGTCTGTGTCAGAATATCCAAAACAATCTTCTCCATCCTGTTTTCAAATCCTAACCTGACCCTTACATGCTGAACTCAATATAAAGTGAAAAGTGAAATGTCTCCCAGCTGGCCACTTGCAGCTCTTTCCCACAGTTCCAACATAGAGTTCCTAAGAAAGTTGCTGAAAACAAAACAAAGTCTGCAAGTCTTGGTGGGTGGGGGCTTGCGTTCCCCTGAGTTTCTTCAGGTTTCGTAAAGTTCATACACAGAATGGATCTTCCCTTGACCTTTTCTAGATTTCTACAATTCACAATCTCACGGGGTTTGACTCTTCCCTGGAGCTTTCTCAGCTTCTCAAAGTTCAAAATCGTAAGGGGTATGACTCCTCTCTTGAGCTTTTCCCAGGTTTTAACAGGGTCAAGAAGCAACTGCACCTCTTGTAACTTCGTAACAGCACCCGGGGGCTGATTCCCTGGTCACACTATTTCCCAATTCCAGTTCAAGGGGGATTTACTCCCTTCCCCTGAATTCCACACACTCCAGAAAGTTCAACAAGCATTAAAGTGAGCCCAGACCCTTCTCTGTCAGTTTGGTTCACTCTCCTATTATGTTTCCAATTATATAGACCAACACAATTGTGTGTGGGTCCTAGACTCACAATCCTTCTGCCTGGTATATAATCGCCTGCCAGGGCTTTCTTCATTTTCTTATTTATTTGGTGTGGGTACCAGACTAGCAATCCTTATGCCTACTATATTCTCCTGCCAGGGCTTTCTTGACCTGCTTATTTGTATTTGGGTGTGCATCCCACACTTGCAATCCTTATGCCTGGTATACTCTCCTGCTAGGGTTTTCTATTAATTAACATGCTTTCCTATTTTCTCAATGTTAAACAGTTTCAAGATATGATATCTGCTTCTTTCATACATTTGGTCCTTGACCCGTTATCATGTGCCTTATTTTCTCTCAACAAATATCTCATTGTCCCAACTCACCTGTTCAGGCTCACTAGGTGCATACAATTCTGTTCTAACGGTATGCAATGCACAACATGAAGTGCCTCGGTGTCCCAAAATCCCTCTTTGGGTGCACCAGCTTTACTCGGCAGTGTCGGCTACAGCAATTATATGAAAGACATAATCCCATCAAATCAATAAGGGAATTCGGATTGTAGTGCTTTTCCAAATGAAGATTATGCCCTGTATTCACTTCTAAAAGCCAAAGTAAGGGATTAGTCCGAAAAGGTATTTAATTAAAATTTGTATACAATATCCAATGCCTCGTTCTTTTTACTTTCATGGCATGGGCTTCCTCTGAGCAAGTAGCACTCATATGCCGAGCATATTTTGCTCCCATTGGTCATTTCCAGAACTTTATCAAGAGGCAACATACAGAGGGATATCTACAGAAATGAAAACTAGTGATGTAGGGTGAATTAGACTGCTATCTGTCACTCATATCGGATTGTTCAGAATTATTGGATAGACACAGCACTTGCTGATTACCCTACTCAGTAGAAAACCTGTTCACCATACCTTCCATGAATTATCGTCAGACCAGCCAATTCAATTCTAGTGGGGAATAAATCAACCAATAAACTATATTGTCGTCATCAGGATCCCAAAGTAAGAAGACATCTTTACTAGTCATGCTATCTCCTACAGAAACAAGCAATTTTGTGTAAGGAAACCCTTCTAATCACAGAAATAACTACACTTATATTACTATGGTCTTAAAAGTATGGATGATTTATCAGTACTAACTTTTATTTCATAAGGTCAACTTTAGTTGAAATATTTTTTGAGAATCATCATGTGCAACACGTTCTTTTGGATCCCGAGTGAAATGAAAATTATATTTCACAAAGAGGCCCCTAGTGTAGAAACTTTAAATGAACAACCTATCATAATTATTTTGAGAAAGAGCTATCCTCACTTTATAACTCTATGATATGCAGACATAAATGGTGAGTACCAAAAGAAAGTGTTATTAATTTAAAGGGCTGAGGTTACACCCTGAACCACCCAAAATGCCCTCTATGTCATGTATTTTCTCAGTGATCTCATAGCACTGAATATATGACATCACTGAGTGTGATGCAGCAATGTGTTACGTGCTTACGCCTTGTGTAAATTTGGCATGAATTTTAAACTAACTTCACATAAAATGTATACCAATACTGTTATTTTTGAGTGAAAATATCCACTAAAATTCTTATTTATCAGCAGAGAGTTCTAGGGGAACCTATGGTGGGGTATATGTGTACATGTATTTTCAAATCGAAATATGGATATTCATGTTATTAAAAGGGTGTTATGTTATTAAAATGTATAAAGCACACGTTCACCCAAAGGCATCATGGCGCTCACCTAACAGATACAAAATCTGAAAAGCAAGAGGTTTCTAACTAAAAAGAAATGTTTTCAGAGCCCAGCACAAGGGCAAATTGTTACAAGGAGCCTGCAAGGAAAGGGGGAGAGAATTCCAAGAGCTTGCGGACGCCACAGAAAAGACACCATCGCCCATGCGGGAAAGTCTCACCCGAGGTATTTGAATCATCAAAGATGATTGGGAGCAAAGTGCTCTAGAAAGCGCATACAGGGGGAACTTGGCTTGAAGATAGTCTGCACTTAGTTCATAAAAGGCTCTGTGACCGATGTACATCAACGTGAACAGCACTCGCTTCTCAGTGACATATGGGTGCCGAAGGAAGGTCAAAGTACTGCTCTGGCCACTATATTTTACAGGCGGTGCAGAAGGTAAGCCGGTTGAGCGAGATAAAGAGCTTTACAGTAATCAATACTGCGAGGCACTAGAGCAGAGCCACCACAGGAGCATTACATTTAAAAGGGATAAAGGGTAGAACTTGCTGAAGAATTCTGAGCTTAAAATGTCCAACTTGACAGACTGAAGAGACCTGCATTGACAGGGAGGAAGATAGTTTAAGCCCCAGGTCTCTAACAGAGACAATGGGAGAGGGAAAAGGGCCAAGAATGGAGGGCCAGAAGTTGGGGGTCCCGAAAGACAGAGGACAGCAGGAGCCAATAACCAACACCTCAGTCTTCTCACCCCTCAGCTTCAGCCAGTTCTAGGCCATCCACCCACCAACCTCATCAAGGCACCCCCTAAACCACTAAGCATTATCCAGGCCTGGCAAGATCCAGACAAAGAATAATCTGCGTATCATCGGCATAGGAATAGCACATGAAGCCATGGGACTGCATAAGGCCGAGAAGTGGCCGAATAATAAATGATGAACAGAGTGGGAGAAAGTGAAGAGCCTTGAGGGACTCTGCAAGACAGGGGAACAGACTTAGGACAAAAAGGAGAAAGATAGACTGCCTGAGAACGATCAGCCGAAAAGGCAGCGAACCATGCAAGAACCTGGCACAAAAGAGCTGCAGAATACAGGCAGGCAATCAGGGTAGGGTGGTCTACAGTGTCAAATGCAGCCGACAAGTCTAATAGAATCTGCGTCCCCACCCTGCCCTGAACTACCAGGTGAGTATGATCATTGACCAGGGACACAAGACCGACTCAGTGCCTATAAGCGGCCCAGAAACCCGACTCAAAGGAGTCAAAGAATTTGGATGATTCAAGAAAGGAACCAAGCAAGGGAGAAACCAAAGATTCAAGCAGCTTTATAACGAATGATAGAAGCAAAATAGGTTGGTAATTAGATAAAGTAGAGGAGTCAAGAGAGGGTTTCTTAAGCAGGGGTATTACCAAGGCATGTTTCATATCACTAGAAATTTGTCCAGAGGAGAGAGAAGTATTAATTGCCATCGTAACCCATGGTATGATCTCAGCTTAGATCCCCTTAAGTAGAGAAAGAGAAATAGGATCAAGAGGTGACGCATATTTCAGTTTATGAATAGCAGCAAGAACATCATCATCAGAGAAAATGGGGAAAGTAGACCAGTTTGCAGTGGACAGAATTGAAAATGGGGATGAGTAGAAAGTGAAGGGGGGGAAGAGGCAGAAGCAATTTTACAACAAATGATAACAATTTTATCGAAGAATTCGTACAGGGATTTGCAAAACACCTGAGTGGGCACAATCCAAGAATTGGCCTTGATAGGAGAGGACAGAGAATGTACCAAGTCAAATAGTGCTTTCGGTTGATTGATTGCAGTCTCAACCTTAGCACTAAAAAATGATTGCTTAGCAAGGAGCAGTGGCTTTGCAGAACGTAATTGCATGCACAGCACAGTAGCCAACTCCCCACCCCCCTTCAGCCTGCCTGCACAATAATTAGTACAACTTAAATTTGTCAGAGAACCAGAACTCAGAACAGCCTTTTTTCTTTTTTGTAAAGTTTAAGAGGGGAAACAGAGTCACCTGCACTATTAAAACTCATGACAAAGTCACCAGAGAGCAAGGAATAGTGTCATCAAAATGAGAGGCAATGCGAGCCGCAAGTTCTGACCATGGAACACAATGCCAGCTCTGTTTCAGAGTATCCTGTCTCCGAACAGGGAGAGTAGGCTCCAAAAGTGGAATAGAGAAAGGTAAAACACAATGGTCAGGCCAGATAACGGCAAAGGGGGGGCAATAGACAAAATAATCCCAGGGGCAAAAACAAGATCAAGCGTGTTGCCCAGCTGGTGTGTGGAGTCGGTAATCTGTTGGGGAAAAGCAAGATCGGCCATAGAGGCAAGAAAAAGAGAGATTGGTAGTCCACCAGCTTTATTCCCCGAAAGATTGAAGTCACCAACAATCACAAGGTTAGAAAGCTTTAGTTGTAGTTCAGACACAAATGCATGAAATTCAGTAAAAAAAGGTATGATTGTAACCGGGAGGGTGATAAATCACTAGAACAATTAAAGTAAAGGTGGGTGAGAAGGAAATGCATACTAATATGCTTTGCATCTTAATAGAGCGATTAGCCGCTATACAAGAGGATTTAAAAATCAAAGCGTTTATGCATTCCAAATGTGCAAATAACACAGTGGGAAAAGAACCATAGATTTACAAAGAAGCCCTACACATGTTTCTCCTATTTAGGCTGTCTTCAAAAGAATGACATACATCAAAATGGACTTTCATGAATGCTGTTCATACTATTCACAGGTAAATGCAATGGGCCTCATTACATGGTAGGTGCTAAGGGATTACCGGCACCGGAAAGGGCACCGGTGCCGGTAATCCCTTAGCGCCCTACTACGAGGTCCCTTAGCGGGTCCCTTCCTTAACACCTGGTTTTTCCAGGTGTTAAGGACGGGACCCGCTAAGGGACTTCAGAGCTAATAACGGTACCGCAATTTGCGGTACCGTTATTAGCTCCATCCCCATTCCCATTGAGCCATATGGGGGCTCAAATGGGAATGGGGAATGGTTCCCGGAATGGGGACTTACCGGTCCCGCAAATGTCGGAATAGACCGGTAAGTCCCTATTCCGGGAACCCGGACCCGGAATGCGGTAAGGGGGTAGCCATGGCGATAATAGCGCCATTGCTAGCGCCTACTGTGTATGAAGCCCAATGTCTACTCTACGTCTACTTCCCTGAATGACCTGTTTCTTCGGTAGGGATGCACATATTTTCTATTTAAATGCTTCCTTCAGGCCTTTGTCAAAGATTCTAATCAGACAAAATCAACCTTTGTTTAAATGTAAACAAAATAAACTTTGCAATTCTAGTATACATATGTATAATTCCCTTTAGCACTGTCCATTTAATCTAATTTTCTGTGTTGTTGCTGTTGGTCAAAATAGTGTCTTACTAAAGGTGATGATATTTTATTGTGTATACAGCTGTGATGTTTGCAGATATGTGATCCTACTTTCCTTTTCATGCCAATATTGGTGAGGTGGAATTGGCAAAAGATGGCATATACTACCATTGAGGAGTTTAAGTTTGAAAATGGCTCCTGCTTCCAAATGTGCATCAGACCTATGTCGATTTATCTTGATCTGTCTGTAAATTTCCACACTGAATATTTGTGACATGGAAATAATCTCTAGTCATCCCGATACCTGATTTAATGTTTGATTTTCAAACCAGTTTTGTGTATATTTCCTGATATCACTTTTGAACATGTTTTTCCGTATGCATATACCAGGCCTCATTATGTCCCTGCCTGGTGGAATGGGTTTAACGGCGCCGGTAATGGTGCCGGTACCATTAAACCCATTCCACCCTATTACGAGGTTCCTTCGCGGGACCCGCTCTGGATGTCTGGTCTGACCAGACGTTCTTTGCGGGTCCCGCGAGGGGACCAGGGAGCTAACAATGGGCCCGTTTTTAACGGGCCCATTGTTAGCTCCGTCCCACTCCCATGGGGCTCAAATGGGAATGGGGATGGGTAAATTAAATGAGGAATTACCGAGTCCTCCATGGTTGGAATGGCCTGGGAATTCCTCATTCAAGGAACCCAGACCCGAGTTTGGAGGCAGCCATGCCGCGAATAGCATGGCTACCTCCAAACTCGTAATGACGCCCACTGTGTTTAAAAGCAAATATTGGGGTTTTAATCTTACTCTGTCCAATGTTCAGGATATTGCAATGATTATTGATTATCAATTTGATCTGCCAAGATCAGGTACTAATAAAAAGACTGTTTTGTTTTATCAAGGGTTGAGAGAAGAATTGAAGGATGGTATTGCTCTGGTAGAACCTCAACCCAGTTCTTGCACCGCTATGATTGACTTAGCTTTGAGATTAGACCACCATATGAAGGAACGCAAGGGGGATAAGAAAAGACCAGAGGTGGTACCGTTTGCACGATTGGATAAGGGTAGGGTAGGTAGAAGTGGAGATGGAGAACCTATGCAAATTGGAGGAGTAAGGGGTCCCTTGTCGGCAGTGGAGAAAGAGCAGCATAAGGTCAATAACCTGTGTTTGAATTGAGGGCAACCAGGACATTATATCCGGACATGTCCAAATACCCCAAAGAAGGTAGCAAGAGGTGTTGGAATCAAGGGGTAGTCGGGAAAAGGATTGGGCTGGCCTTTGTGGGAACTCAGGTGTCAGGCGCCACTGAAGGTAGGTTCCCCAGTTTGGTAGCGAATACAACAGGTAACAGGAATTCTCATTTGTACATCTTGGTGATATTATATTTTACTGAATATATATATAGGTAGATCTCAAGTAGAAGAATAGAGAAACATATTTCAAACTATACATAGCTGAAAATGGATCATCAGTCAGAGGATGGGAGGAGCAAACTGTGTTACAACTCAAAATGCATTCGGGTGAGGATGATCAAATACTGAGCATCACAACCCAAGACCTTTCCTCTAAAGAAGGTTTTGTGTAGGTGTTTCTGCATGTGTTCAATGATAACATTGAGAAGCTTAAGGCCAGGGCAGCTGCACACAAGGTGAGAAACTTACCCATTGGCACCAAAGAGGCTATGTAAAAGAGTTAGAAAAGTTGTGCAAGCAAGATGATATAGAGCTGATAGAGTTGCCAGAATGCTTGTCCCCCATTGTAATAGTACAGAAAGGTAACGGTTTGATAAGGATGTGCATAGATCTTAGAGACCCTAATGGAAGCATTTGGGTTGACAGGCATCCTCTCCCAAATAACAATGATTATTCGATCATTGTGAAAGTGGTGAAGATCTTCACAACATTAGATCTGTCATCATCCTATTACAAGGTCATTTCTGATGTAGATTCAAAACACTTAACATCTTTTGTTACTCACTTTAGGGGCATTCAGATATAAACGCATGACTTGATTTGGCATCAGCGGCTGCGGTTTTTCAGATACTCATGCAGCAACTCTTTGTTGTTCCGAAGGTGTTTATTTTTTCCAGGACGATATATTAACCACTACACTAGCATGATGCAAAACTATTCAGTGTCCTGCAAGTAATCCACGAGCGGGGACTCGCGTTAAAAATTGAAAAGTGCAAGTTTAAGGTTCCAGAAGTTATGTATTTGGGTCATGTAGGGAAATCATCGTAGGGAAGGCATGGTATCACAAGTATGACACTGACACAATGGATACATCAAGGTTTGAGATGTTAAGTATTCGGGTCATGTAGGGAAGGCATGGTAGGGAATGCATGGTATCACAAGTATGACACTGACAAAATGGATACAATTTGGAAAACCTTTATTGAAAATGTTGGGGCTGGAGAAACACCTATTTTGCCCTCTAAGATGGGATTAGTAAAACGATAAACAAAATAGTCCTAGTGGTGTCCGTAAAATTAAAATGGTCTATGCTCACAAAACCTACTGCCTACATTATCTCTTGCACAAAAAGTGTAAAAAGGTAAGATGTATGCAAAGGAAAAATCAATGTTCGAAAGAATAAAGGTAGTTGAACCTGCTTTCATCCTCACGTTAAACATCACAGAGTAAGGATGTCCTTGTAGGCAGGATGACACACTCTGGCTCGGTTTCTAACAATCTAAGCAGTTCCAAACCATGGATTGAGGCCCGCTTGGTCTTCCATGTTAAAGTCTCTTTCTTGACTTTCTTGAGTTTCTTGACTTTCAAAATTGTATTCCAACATAAAGTTCACAAAAGGCCCCCCTCAACCAGGCTCAGACCTTACAGCACACAGATCACTTAGGTCCCCCTGTGGCCATTTAATGACTGCCTGTATTTTTTCTTGTCCATTACTATGCCAGTAGGAGTCAATATGAATCCAAGAAATTCCACCTTTGTGGTGTGGAAGTGTTAGAAAGCATGGGCATAAAGTGGTAACTGGCATGGTGGGGGCCACCTCATACAGTAGATGTCATCTTTGCCCCCATTGTAGGTGTAATTGGTGCAGCAGACTAACATCTTCAAAGAAAAAGCGAAAAAGCCAAGAGAAAGCAGACCAAGGAAAAGACTACACTTCTCAGCATGCTTGGCCCACAAGACTACAGCCTCAGCAGCACAGGAACCTCTACTAGAACAATTAGGCACATGGAGCCTGCAAATGCAAATGGCCGACGCTCAAACCAACACCCAAGCCTATGCGCATACACGCAGAGACTTCTGCGCATGCGCAAACACCACAAACTTGTTTGCACTTGTTCATTCCTCCGAGCGGATGTGATACTGAGGAGCTTCAGCCTTTACATCATTTGTGGGGCCAGAACTCACCTGAAACCTTCTGTTACCACCCAGCGAGACTAAAGATAAGTACTCCCTTGGCTCACTAGAGCGATCAAAGCCTACCATGCATGAACCAATGTGGGAGGGACCCTGGTGTATTCCGCAGGGACAGTTCAGAACGATTAAAGGGGATCACGCATGGGGATATCTGAAGCCCAAAACTCAACCAGGATACTAACTGCATGTGGCGCAATGTTAACTAGTTCAGAATGCATCAGTAATAACCGAACTTGTGTTCATGAGAGTGCAGATAACGAAAAGAATGCATACTAATTGTTTCCCTCTTGGCAGGCATTGACAGGGCATCGGCACCCTGGGGCTGCAAGGTTCCAACTTCTGAACCATTTCACAGACTGACACGGACACAAGCACAGAGAAAAAACAGAGCTAAGTGCTACCTTTTGTTTATGTATTTGTATTTTACTGTTGACTGTGCAAGGGAATCACATGAGAGGTGCAACATAGCGCATTAATGCTGCTGTAGATGTTAATGCAAATGGTTTTACAGTAGCATTACTGGTGTGGGCTGGGTGGTAACCGCACCATGTTTGTTTTGTGGAACTTTCTATCAATCAGGGAATGGGCAAACTCAGTGTTGATTTCTAACTGAGTGCAGATCCTCAATCTGACCAAAGTGTGGTATGCAAGTGTGAAAGAGTGCATGAGCAAGACAAGGGTCTCACTGGAAATACAAAATAGCAGTCAGCATGAGAGGCTCACAGAACAAGAGCCCAGGAGCATGTTTTCCCTGTAATCCCCCTACCTATCAATTGCCTATTCTCTAACCGTCTATCTGGTGTTCCCATCTACCCCAAACCTATCCAATGCAAGGACCCTAACCACCCTTTCCACCTAGGGGGTCACAGTTGCCTGCATTTTGTATAATCCAGGTGCCTAAACCGCCACGGGAAGGTAAGAGTTTGTGCTGCTTCTGTGCTGGGGAAAACAGAACCTTGAAAGGAAGTCACATTTTTCCAATTTTACATACAACTGATAAACTTGCAACTTCTGCAGAACCACCCTAACATGTCCTATATGTTGATATTCTGAAGAAGAATAAATCAGGATGTTACAATGACAAATACATCCAAAAAGTCACTCAACGCTTCCTGCATGAAGTACTGAAACACTGCAGGCGCATTACACAACTCAAAAGGCATAACTAAATATTCAAACAATCCAAATTTAGTTCAAATTGCAGTCTTCCAGTCATCCCCTCTTTTACTCGAATCAAATGTTATGCCCCTCTTAAATCCAATTTAGTATATACCACTGCTGCTTTCACCTGATACAATAATACCGAAATTAAAGGCAAGGGATACCTATTTTTCACTGTCACTTTGTTCAAAGCCTGATAGTCAATGCAGGTTCTAAGTGTTCCTTCCTTCTTTGGGACAAAAAAAACAAAGGCGACAATACTGGAGAAGTGGAATGTCTACTGAAACCCTTTTACAACATATCATCCAAATATTCTCGCAGATGTTGATTTTCTGTTTCTGTTAGTGCATGGATTCAACTGCAAGGTAATTTGGCCCCAGGTTCTAGCTCAATCGGACAATGATCCGATTGATGGAGAGGCAACCGTTCTGCTGCCCCTTTGTCAAACACACTGGCAGAGTCACTATTCTGGTCTGGAATACCTGAGCCCACAGCTCCCACCACTTGTAGTTCTGATGCCTGATCTGCCAAAAACAAGGCAGGACCCATTTCTTCTTCCATATGACTCCCACACTCAAAAAGTACTTCCTGATTGACCCAATCAATACTAGGGTAATGCCGTACTACCCACGGCATACCTAGAATGAGTCCAAACTGGGTTGCTGCTATTAGGTTAAACATAATTTCCTCCTCATGTCCTGATCCACACCGCATCCAAATTGGTTGCGTCTGTTGCCAAATGGGCACAGAAATCAAGGGTGACCATCCACTGACTGTACCCCTTCCACCTGTAATTTGTCCCTCAAAGGCAAACACAACCTTATAGCCAAACTGATGTCAATGGAATTTCCTGTGGCCGCTGAGTCCACCATAGCCGACACAATATGCTTAGTGCATGCAAAGAATTTGTGATGTCATCTTTGATGTCCTGGGTGTTAGTCTTAGCAGTGCACGGTGGTGGCGTGAGTTATGGTTGCTTAGCTTACCATAACTGGCACATTTCAAGGGTTTTTTCAGTTTTACTTGGAACCATAACGTTCCTTTAACAAACTTTCCCTACAGAATTTCATAGGTTTTTAGTAGTACAACTTAACCATAAAGTCCCTTTAACACATTTTTTTTACTGAATATACGTTTTCATAGTGTATATTTGATAGATGTGTACTAGGGTTCCCTTACTTTATATACAATTAACTTACAACATACTGAACACCCCGCTAATGATTTTGATGTCCGCGGACAGTCACGGACGACATCAACACTATCAAACACGCAGGGGGTATCTGACATTGTTCTATCATACCATATAAACACGACGCAAGTTCAAAAAGCAGCGTATATACACATTATATATATTAATAAATAAGCAGTGGAACCTACATATTTAACACATCAACCAGTCATTGAAGTACGATATGTAATAAAATGGAATATACCATAACAAAAAAGATATACCTCCAACATAATTACCTCACATAAACTGCAGAGCTAGAAGCAACAGTAGACCTACACAACACAACAAGAAACTAGTACGTAAACTTCATGTTTTGTATATATTGCTCTACTTTTTGTAGGAGGTACAGTATAATTAATATATTTTTGTTTTTCACACAGAAATGTGCAGTACTTTGGAGTGGCTGGAACAAAATTTGCCACATGAGTCTGAAGACAGTGATAAAAATGGTCTATACAAGGAAATTAATAATCATTACCTAATGTGTACTTTATATATATATATATATATATATATATATATATATATATATATATATATATATATATATATATATATTTTTTTTTTTTTTTTACAGACCATACAAACATTGAAAATGTTACTCCAAATGACACAATGGAAAAGAGTCTCGAACGCATTGAACAGAATTAGACATGCTTAAGGAAAATTTCAATAGTTTGAAACAATTAGTGGAGAACCACATCAAAGAAAAAATTAAGTACCATTGTCCCACCTGTACCTGTGCCCCCTCTTCATGTCTCAGTGAACTATCCCCAAACCGTGAACAACAAGATAAACGTTTTGATGAGACTTCATCCCTTCAACCCCTCCCATCCTTTCCAAACCCCTAATTACCGTGTTTTGTATCAGTTTCTGCTTCCCCCTCTCTTTCATAATTTGTGTATAATATATAATAAAAAAGTGTTATGTTTCTTGTAATGCAATTGTGTGTCTTATTTTTTTTTAAAGCAGTTAAAATGTCCAGCCTGTCCGTAATTAACAAAATGTGGATGTCCTAAGGACACTACACGTGTCTGTACCATTCGCAACCAAGATGGAACTGTTCTTAGAAAACACCAGCTGTCCAGGATGTCTGTAAATCAACAAAATGGAGGTGTCATAAGGACACTATACCTCTCTGCACCGTTCCCAACCAAGATGAAACTGTTCTTAGACCACACCAGGTGTCCGGGATGTCCGTAAATTAACAAAATGGGGATGTTTTAAGGACACTATGCCTGTCCGTACCATTCGCAACAAAGATGGAACTGTCTGTAGAACAGGCGCGGTGACCGGGATGTCCGTAGTCAAACAAAATGGAGATGTCCTAAGGACCCTATACCTGGCCATACGCTCTGCAGAACATCTACGCACATGCGCACATATCCGTAAATCCTGAGAACATTGCGCCTGTCCGTAACTGTCCGTCTCACTTGTGTCGTACTTTTAATTAGTTTCAGGCCCCGAACACTGTCCGTAGAACACCCGAGCGCATGCGCATGACCACTCCTGTGCATTTGCTGTCCTGCAGGCACACGTTCCCATCGCGGATGTGTTCCTGACGTCATCATGTGACCGGACCCACGCTGAGCATGAGTCCTAATTCGTGGACTCTGTCCGGGTGCCCAACATTTTAAAACAAATTATTCAGAAATCCAAATTATATTACAGTAAAAAAATCACCAGTTCACATGTCCCAGACAATGGCCCTGGCTTTCCACATATTTTTTGTAACCTTTTGAACGCTTTTGAGTGTTCGATATGTTCTCGAGGCGCACCCCTCCTCCCCTATAAAAGGCCACACCCCAGAGCTGATCTTCATTGTACTTCTGGCTATTGCAGATTGACTTTTGCTGCCTTTAGTGCTTTAGATGAGATTACCTCATCAACCCTAATGGCATCCATGGCTGCTGCTGCTACATCAGCCTCAGCACCACCCCCAAACCCTCCACCATCACCACCTCCCCAAGGGCCTGCAGAGGGGAACACGCGTGAGGATGTAGAGAACGAGGATGAAGAGGATGAAGAGAATGAGGTGGAGGAACTCACTACTACCAGCACTCGCCGGGAGTCTTACCGTTTATGGTAACGTACCAAAAGCATGTGCAACAGGGTCACCTGCAACAAGTGCAAATTGGTGCTGATTCCTGGGAGATTTGGTTCGTACAGCTTTGGTACGACATCCATGAAGCGACACCTAACTTCGTTCCACGGTGCGCACATTTGCAAGTTTGTACCTTGTGATGAACGTAGTAGGTTGAGTTTCTCCACAGCATCCTCTGTTTCCGCTCCACTCACCTCAAGAGACACTCCTGTCGGAGAGTGCATCCCTCCAGCTGCTTCACAGCCATTCACAATGCTGTTGACCCTTACCTTTCGAGGGTCACAATATTGTGCATGTACTGCGACGCATTACTCTGCAGGTGGAGAGTCTTCGAAGTGCTTTCAAGACTACGGTCATGGACCACCAGAAGACCTGCTACCTACCTAAATAAGGCCCACCCTACATCTTCCTCTCTCCACCTGCCCTTTCTTATCCCCGTGGTTGGTGTCCCTTCCTTACCCTCCTTTCCCCTCTAGTGTGTCGTGTATAAAAAAGCCCAAAAAATATAAAACAACAAACATCTCCCCCAAAAAAAGGCTCTTTTCAGAGCCGCCTTTCTCAGTTTAAAAATAGAACTAGCAAATAAACAATGTAGGTCGCTGCACATTTTTTAAAAGTCTGCAGACAGTCCTACGACAGATAAAATTTTGGGGTGCTGCCCTAGCAAAACCAATGCACTTTTCTCTGGGAGTAAGTGGTGGCTCTGAAAAGAGCCTTTTGGTGGTGTTTTGTGTGTTTGAAAAACTTGGATACGTCAACATCTAATGCAAAATAGATGACTATAATTCCAAAAAAGGTTGCAATGCATTTTGTACATTTCTAAGAAAAATCTGATTGCCAGCATATGTAAAATCGAATCCATCTCTGCGAAAAATTAATGTCTATGAAACATAATATTTTCATTGTGAAAAGAGGACATGCCAACATCTCTTAGAAAGGCACAAACAGCCTTATTGAGATTGCGCCTCCTTTTCTCCATTTGTGGACCAAATGAAGAAGAATGCAGCCACATTTGTCTTTGCGCAATACGAGAAAAAATTACTTGGGAATTTGGAAACATGTCCATGACCTTCTCAAGTCCTTCTTTCATTGCAAATTGCAAAGAAATTCCAGACACATTTCCTAAACTGTTCCCTCCACAATTAATTATAATTAAGTCAGGATGACGCTCTGTCTGTAAAGTAGCACAGAGAGGTACCAAGTCCAGCCACTTCATTCCACACACTCCATGCCAGTACACTTTCACATGAGGGAATCCAAGATCTGCAGATACACCACAACATTCTGCATGCACCTCCAACCAATGTATCCATGAGTATCCCAAAATCCAGATAATCTGTTTTCGAAAACACACAGCCATAGCTATCTGTTCTTCTCTCAGGAAAAAGACGTCCTCACTAAATCTCTCCTTACACAACACAGCCACTAAACCTTACTGACCAATCCCTAGCTCTGCTCATTCTCATTTGCATGCCTCTACACCCCTTTGTCGCGCTCTGAAACACTTGTGTACGAGCGCGATAGAAATACAATATCAATCAATCAATCAATCAACCCCAAAATCCCCGTATGTAAAATGCGCTGTCCGCAGACTACCACCATGTCCGCGGACATATAGAAGATCTGAGTGTGGTGAATGTACATTTAAATAGTGTTCCCCATTTCCCCTTTAAGGTGGGCTCTGAAAAGAGCTGTTTTTTTGTTTTCTTTTTGCAGATGACTGACAGACACCTGTTATTTTGTATTTCTTATTTTACAACTAAAACCTTCACATAACCTTTCCAAAGCAACCCTTACATTCCAAAACAACATGGCATTTCCCTAAAAAGATAAAGAAAACCATCTGCTTCAAAATAAGCAGCATTACTCAAACAATATTCTCGTTGTTACAGAATAACATACCAGCTCTTAGCATGAAAGCATGCATGCTTTGATTGATTGCACACCTAGCAATGTTTTGCTGAGGACAAAAAACAGAACTACTGTCCCATATTGCTCTAGGTAGTAATCCAGAGAAAATTACTTTCGCATTTGGAAGGATGTTGATTACTGCTTGAACCAACTGTGCCAAATCTGCCAACAAAGTAGGGGAACTCACGTAGCCCAAATGGAAAGCACCATAGTGCAAAACTACCAGATGGGGACTTTTCATCCTACGCATATCTCTACAAACTTGGAGATTTGCCTCTACATTGAAGTCAGTCACAGCGCTCCTCACCACCTCCACTCCTCTAACATCAAAATTGTTTGCCACATGCCCGCATTGAGAATACTGCTGTAAACCATGAACAAACATATCTCCGAGCATCAACGCCCTGATTTTCTCCACCTCTGCCATCTTCACTACACACACTCTCATTCTACACAAATCAACATACATCAACATCTGATTGGCTGATCCCTACAGTCCCCTTTCGATGATGGATTTGCTGTAAAACACTGTATGTGGCACGCCCTACCCCCAGACAGCCGCTGTGTCTGCGCAGCACGTAACTCTTAGCCAGCCCTTCTACACTTTCCACATCACTTTCAGTTCCATTCCCTCATTGGATACAGCTAAGCAGTCACACAACCATCCACCAATCACATCCAAGACATATACATCTAACTCCATCATCAGAGTCCCGCACTTCAAATGTATTGTTGAACACTCTGAATACAAGTCTCAGATCATTGGAAAGCACCTACTACAAAAACTACTGTACAAGTATCGAATATTTCTACTTACAGCTCCATGCATATCCACATGCATGATTACAAAGTACAGGTATGCATATTTATTCCACTAAATCTGCATAGCCAATACATACATGCCAACGCTCCCGATTTAAGCGCGAGACTCCTGATTGTTCATTGAAAAATCACACTATTTTTTACTGTCTCCCGCATAACCTATACATACATGCCAACCCTCCCAAATTACGCGCGAGACTCTTGATTTTTCATTGAAAATGCCACCATTTTCTACTGTCTCCCGCCTAATTAATGCTAATCCCAATGTAATTCTATGAGAACAAGAAATGTTCCTGATTGCTGTGGTGAAATCCCGCTCTCAGGTGCTCCCGATTGATCGCATGTCTAGTTATAATATGGAATTATTCAATTTTCCCATCTACTATAGTGAAATATCACTTCCAAACCTCTCTGCTTTCTACAACACAGCTGTTAAAAAAACAAGTGAATTTCATGAACTTAAAATTCTACTATTTGCAAAGCATGTTGAACTAACATACTGTAAATAACATATAAAGGCTGCACATAGTCAAATTAAATGCATGCATACACTATGTTCAGATATCAAACAAGAATACTGCCATAAAAGCATAACAATCAATGTGCACATTAACATAAGTGCTATAAACACACAAAATTACTAACTTCTTCCTTTTACAATTGCAGTGAAGACCACTGAACATCAGCAGCATATAAACTACAAACAACATATCTGAAGAAACCTGCTCATTCCACAAAAAAAGTACTACCTTTATATTCTTAATGTTCCTCAAAGACACTGTGTGGTTCATTCATGTAATTTGCACAACAAAAAAAACATTGATTTCAGAACCATTCTGCCCACAAATCCCCATTTATTAAACAGAGATTAGCAGGCAGAATGGCACACGAATCCCTGTTTTTTGGGAACACAAATAACATACTGAACCCTTAAAATGCTAGTACTACAAAACAAAGAACTGTTTTAATTTTATACCACTATGTTTACTATTAATGCTTCTCCTCACCACTAGCTCACTTTCTACTCTCATCTGAACCGCAGTGTAGTAACATACAAACAGACGAATAGCCTTCTCAACTCATTGTAACTGCCCAATGCACATTCACGCACCACCACATATATCTTTCCCATTAAACTCATATATGCATGCACACAGCACACATACATTGCAAAAAAGACCAACCCATAACTTCTTTCTTTTTCAACAGACCCCAAAGAATGCCAACCAAAAAGCAAGTCCATAGAAAGCAACGCAGAAATAGAGCAAATGAAAATAAAAGTGTTCAAAATAAGCATCTATCTCTACCAGAGATTGTACAAAACGTTCAAACAAAACAGTTAATGCAGTCATTTAGCGAAAAACAAAAGAAGCTTCTACTACAGAAACTTTGCATCCTCTATCAAAATGTAAAACAAAAAGAAAATTCTTAACAAGAATTCGGCTACCACTACTGCTAAAACTGTTCCTATAAATCTTCATATACTAGCAAGTAACTATACCAAAAAAAGTATTTAGCAAAAATGTTCCACCAAAGAGTCCTTCAGAATCTTATAAAAACAGGAGCGAAATCATGCACAACTCTTAAAACCTAATGTAGAAAATTAATCCTAGAAGCTCTCATAGACAGTGCAATCCTTCTCAAAAGGAAGTTATTTATTTTAGTTTTAAACAGGATGAAACCACTAACAAAACTAAGTACTAAACTACAAAAAAACTTTTCACTAAAGGGAATGTGAACAAAAATAAATTCTTAAATATCTGCGGAGGTGAATGGAGTCACACCACGACCACATAACCATATGTTAATGAAGAAGCATACAAACAAATCCCAACAAACACAATTGCCATCCATAGCAGTGGACGAGGTTATGAAAACATTAATAATACCATCATGGAACAAGAAACACTGCTTACAAAAATATTTCCAAAAAACTCAGAATTACCTCTCCATTCGACTGCACCAGAACATCCAGTATACAAATGGCTGAGCACGTCAATGTGTAACATTCCCAACAAATCGTTCAAATCTTTACGCCATTTCCTCAATCAGTATGTGAAAGGTAAAGACAAAATCAAAATGAAAGTGCTGCAAAATGTGGATACCTTTCCAGTGGACAAATACACAGGACTACAAGGACATTCATTAGCCTGCATTTCAGGACCTATTTGCAAAAGCACCTTCCATGATATCAAAATGATATCAAGACATCATTCAACTGTAAGAAATCTAGTCTATAAACTGTACTATGCTAAAAGTCCTGCTTTAGAACTAGCCAATTTAAATAACACTCTTCTACATGGTACACCCAAATACCTACAAGAAGAAAGCAACTGTATCCAGAGAAAATATTTTGGAACTGAAAGCCACTTACAAAATGCAATAGCTTTAGAACAGACTAGCAACAATTCTGCACATGGCAACCTTCGACTACACACATACAAAAAAGAAATACTAAAATTTAAAAGTACATCCACTGAAGTACCAAACCATGTGTGTGTGTGTGTTGCCGCAGACCTTTCTACAAAAGTAACACAAAAGCTATAGACGTAACATACAAAATAGAAGACAATGAAGATTCCAAATTGTTTGAATTAGCTCTCTACCCTTTAGCAGAAAACAAATAGAAAATAAGTGACCTCTTAATACTTTGCAGTTACTGCACTACAAAACTTGACAACAACCAAACTCATTCACGTGCTATCACAAATAACTTGGAATTATTCCCACTACCAAAACCCCTGCAACAACTGAATTTTTATGCGAGCATCATAATTCAAACAGTACACCCATTTCAAGCAATAATGCGCCTTCAACCAAAAACAACAAAATGACCTCCCTCTGAATTGGTGAAAGGCATTGGTGGAAAAGTAGTATATTTACCATTAAATCTGACAGAAAATGTGCACACTCTAGGAGTGCAACGTCCAATAGAGCAATCTTTAATTGTCTTAGTAAATGGTGTACCAACAAAAGACAAACAAATTTGGAAACAACTCGTGGACTTACATAAAGTTAGACAAGCCTTGCAATAAAGACAATAATGAATACTACAATGAAATAAATATTGAAGAAAACTTAAGGGAAACAACTGAAATAATTCAAGAGTCACACAAAACTGCTCAATTTGAACTTCTGGATCCTGCTGCAGTATCCAATATTTTAGACCATTATACAATTAATCCATTACACTCTAATGACAACATAGATGATGCACTAGAAATGTACCAAAAGTGACAAACAAAAGGATCACCAATGAGCATATGGGAAAAAGTATAGAAGCATGTGCTTTTTCTCTACTATTTCCTACTGGCAAAGGAGGAAGATACGATGATAGACCCACTCAGATAACAGCATCAGAATACCGCTCATTACAAATGTATTCTGAAGATCCCAGATTTAGACAAAATGTGGAATACATATTCCATCTACTCTTTGAAAGTGAACTAGCAACTCTATGTTACAGAGTTACACACATATTGAAATCGGGAACCCACTTTCAAAATATGTCAGCTACGCAATTAATACAAAAAGTGCAAAAGAAAATGATGTTTTACAATCAAGCATTACAAATCTGTGTGCAAACATGTGTGGTACAAAAGAATACTGGTTCCGATGTCACAGAGATGTACGTTGTATGATCAGAAACCTTGGACCACCCACTTGGTTGGTTACATTAAGTTGTGCAGAATATGCATGGGAAGATTTACATGATTTCCTACTCATATCAAACAAAACCAAAACAAACATAGATATACTAACACCTGGAGTACTTTGCTCTCTAGATCCTGTTAATGTTTCAAGATATTTCCACCATCGTTTCATTGCTATGCTACACTTTATTTGTATTAAAAATGTTCCTCCCCTCAGAGAAGTGCAACACTTCTTTTGGAGAAAAGAATACCATGCCAGAGGAGCACCACATATCCACATGCTTTTATGGATTAAAAATGCTCCTAAATTTGGTCAGGACAGTGATGCCACTGTTTTGTAGTTCATCCTAAAATATGTCACTTGTGAATTCCCTTCACAAACGAGACATAGTGACCTTCATTCACAAATTGTACAATTTCAAAGACACAAATGTGGCAAATATTGTTGTCACAAATACAAAAACAGATGGAAATACTACCCCAAATGCTGCTTTGGTTTTCCTAGACCAGTTATAGAAACAGGTGAAGTGAACAACTTCATGTCTTCAGTTAGACATAGTGTTAAAGGTAAATCACCTAAGAACACGTATTACATAAAAAGAACAGAATACTCAAAATATATCAATGAGTACAATTCAATCATTGCCCTCTTATGGAATGCAAACATAGATGTGCAGTACATTGCAGACAATTCCACTGCAGTTGCACGATATGTTACAGCCTAATTAACAAAAGCAGAAAAAACAGAGCTTCAAGACCTCTGGAATGACCTATCATGAGATAAAACACTATCTCAGAAATTGTACAGCTTAGGAATAAAAATGTTCTCTCATAGAGAATGTGGCACCTATGAAGCTGCAGATCGTTTAACCGGTACTGCTTTGTATGGAAAATCTGAAAATATAGTATGGCTAGGCCTTGGTCCTGCTAAATCTAGAAAAAGAGTTCTCAAATCATATGAGGACATAGAAACAATAGCCTAAAATGATCCCAACAGCCAAGACATTTGGAAAAACAATTATACTACACACATACTACCGGAACAGGAGTACCACTTTGGAAACCATGTGTCTATACCACATAGCCCAAAACTTTGTATACAAAAATGATATAAAACCCGATGAAAAAAAAAGGTAGCTACAGAGTGACAGATTGTGAAGGCAGTTTAGTGAAACTTACCAAACAAAGCTTAATTAATCATATCAAATTGTCGTTAAAAACTCAACAGAAAGAGATATATTACATGTCCCTGCTACAACTTTTTAAACCATGGAGAACAGAAGAAGAGATACTAGATAACTATGACTGCTTTGAAGACGCTTTCAAAGCAAATGAAAGCACTATCACCAATGTGAACTTTAAGCAGTACAAAACAATGTTGCAAAATGAACAGCAACGCGAAGAAGAACTCCAGGCCCAACTAGATAAGGACACTTCTGACAGTAGTCAACCTTCTGTAACAGGAAGCCAAGAACCACTGGGACAGCCACTAATTGCAAATGAGGCAGAATTAGCTATGACATAAGTAGAAAACACTATGTGTCACTATGAAGAAGATACAGAAGACTTATCTGTACTACAATCAAAACTTAACAAAGACCAGAGCAACATTTTTCAAGAAGTAACAAAAGAAATTGCACATGGTGTACAACACAAACATAAAGAATGTACCTGCCAAAATTACAAACCTCTACTGCCATACGTCAGTGGTGAAGCTGGTTCAGGCAAAACATTCTTCATCAAAATAATCAGCAAGTTCCTTCAACAATTGACAAACAACAAACTGTCAGCTGTTGTAACTGCCCCCACACGTTTAGCTGCCTACAACATAGGATGTGTCATTTTACACTGATTACTACTCCTTCCAGTAGAACACCAAAACAAATTAGACTATTACAAACTTTCTACAGAAGCTGCAATGGAACTACGCAGATTATTAAAACAAATGAAAATGCTACTAATAGATGAAGTGAGCATGGTCTCCAGCCTAATGTTGGTTTTGATTCACCTCAGATAGCAAGAAGTACTTAAAACAAACTACGAAGAACTCTTTGGAGGAAAACACATTATTATCTTTTTTCTGAGATCTTCTTCAATTGACACCAGTGAAAGGTGAACCTATTTTTAAAACCTTAGGACACAAACCCTGCCGTAAAACTGTTGGCAGCATAGGAAATGTCAACCTTTGGCAACATTTCCAATACAGAGAATTAACAGAAAACATGCGCTAATCTGCAGACCTCACTTACGCCAACATTTTCAAAAGTATTAGAGTTGGTGTACTATCTCAAGGAGCATAAGCAATATTAAAAACCCGGCCCATCCATGCACTTTATAGTGATAACTCATGTGCTACTGATGTTATGGAACAATTAGCGCACAAAAATGTCAATTGTATGTCCTTAATGCCAACTCTTGCAAGCTGTTCCAAATTCAATGAAACAATGTTGAAAAAAGAAATGCAGCCAATAATTGAAATTTGCTCCACAGACAAACTGGACATACATGGTATGACACTACCCATGTGTCAACTAGCCACAACAAGACTAAATCCCTTAGAAAATCCTATCTCCAACACAGCTGGGTTGGAGAAAATATTAGAATTATCCTTAAACTGTAGAGTAATGCTTAAACTTAACCTTGACGTGCAGCAAGGACTAGTTAATGGAGCACTGGGTATAGTGGTTGGCTTCCAAACATACCCACGTGACAACAATATTCAGTTTGTCAATATTCTCTTTGACAAACTTTCAGAAGTAAAAAGGATAGGATGTGCAACAGCTCGATTCCTTCTCTTCAAAGACATGTATGTATGCAGAGAGCAATTATCTCTAACTCTTGCATATGCAGTCACCATTCATAAATCCCAAGGTCTTACCCTAGATAAAGCATTGATAGATATTGGTAACACAGTCTTTAAAGAAGGCATGAGCTACGTAGCACTATCACACTTAGGTACACTTGAGGGTCTATTTCTAATCTACTTTGATGCAAACAAAGTAAACACTGATACTCTTTGCATTTTAGAATACAATAGACTATGTTCACTATACACCCCCATCTAAAATCATATCCTGTTCCACAAAAACGAAAATGTTGTAAAAGACAACTAATTCAAACTGAAATGCAATAGGATCTGACTGCAAATCCCCCAAAGAGAGTAAAAGAAGCTAATACTTCATGAATTACCACACCCAAAGAAGAACCTATTAGTCAAAGTAACTCAGGTACTTCTTCAAAGAAGCAACGCACACTCCAAAAAAATGACTTGGACACAGAACTATCTGGTCCATTCAAATTTTCAAATATAACTGGTGTAGGTTGCTAAGCAAATGTAGCAATGAATATTCTATTTCAATTGCCACAAATTGTTGACAACATTTACTTACACAGTACATACCAATTGTGTTTGCAAATGTTAGTCCTTCATAGAAACGCAACAAACAATCCTGACAACATGTATAGTGTTCACGGAATAAGACAAGAATTGGACTACTGTGCTGGAATGCCAAAATTCACTATGAACTCACAAGAAGATCCACAAGAATGTCTAAAGTACTCACTACAAGTACTGGAAAAGAAAAACATACCTATAAATGAAATCTTCCAGATTTCATACATGTGGAAACATACATGCACTCTCTGCAACAATGTGACACAGGAACAAATCCCTAATGAGCGCTTCCTGTATGTATCCATACCTAATTGTGAATCCATTCCATTTCAGCAAAGTGTACAAAATGCAAACCATGGCAGATTATGTACTACCTGCAATGCAGATAGTCCCTCCACCTTACTAATACAAACACATAGTAACTACGTAATACTAATGCTTCTACGCTACAATGCAGATGGTACCAAAGGCCAAAGGCCATGCACCCAAGACCAAAGTTATAAGTACTGAAGTTCTAAGATAGCATGGGTGTTATATGGTACAGTGGTTGCCGAAGGCCATGCACCCAAGACTGAAGTTATAAGCACTGAAGTTGTACGTCAGCATGGGTGTGATATGGTGCAGTGGTTGTGTCCATGACCTATCGTTTTGGATGCATGGCCGAAGGCCATGCACCCAAGACTGAAGTTATAAGTACTGAAATTATAAGGTAGCATGGGTGTGATATGGTGCAGTGGTTGTGGTTGTGATATGCTGTGGTGGTTGTGGCCAGGGCATAGAGTCTTGGGTGCATGGCCACAGGCCGTAGGCTGTAGGCTATACACCCAAGACTCTAGGCCCTGGCCACAACCACAGCACCATATCACAGCCATAGATCACACCTATAGATTTGAATATCTATCAAATGTTTGAAATTATTCTTACTGTTTGATTTGTTGAAATCCGATATATTTTTTACAAGAGTTTGGTACCTGGAGGAAATATTTTTTGTCAATTTCTGTGATAAAAGAAAAGAGCATGTTAATGTATGTATTTTATAAAGACTTATTACATTGCAAAGTAGACATTTCAGCTTTTTTTCGACCCTCATATTTAGTTTACAAACCAGTGTACTGTGCATTTTGCTCAGTTTCTGTGTTTGTTTTTCAAATCATTGGGTCTGTGGGGAAACAAAATCCTTGTCAGATTAAAAAAAACTTTTTTTATTATGCTACAGGCTATTTGTTTGTTTGATTTCAATGTTTATTTGTTGTTTCTGGTTAATTTCCTATCTGTTGGCTTGTTGCAGATTTTTGAAGCAGTTAGATACCTGTTGGCTTATTCTGTCTATTTTTTGTTACAAGTAAGTGGTATTCATTTATCTGTTTGGTTGTTATAGAATCTTGGGCCAGTTAGATACCTGTTTGAGTATTATAACTGTTTATAGGTTTTTAATTGCATTTTTGTTAATGTTGAAGTACAGATTAGTTATTACATTGGTTTTAAGAAGATTAAATAAGAGTTTGTAAGATTTTCTGGTAATCTCTGCTTTAGAGTAATGGTACTATCATTGCATTCAAACCATCCACATTTCTTTTTAATATATGCAGTATAGTGACCTGCATTGGTTGTGGCTCCTGTGTGGTAGATTATACCTATTGTTGTGAAGGTTTTCTTACCAAGTGATACTTGACCATGTGTGAATCCAGTCAGCTTGCAGTTGTTTTTGGTACCATCTGCATTGTAACGTAGAAGCATTAGTATTACTTATTTACTTTGTGTTTGTATGAGTAAGGTGGAGTGATTATCCGAATTGCAGGTAATACATAATCTACCATGGTTTGCATTTGTACAAGTTGCTGAAATGGAACGGATTCCCAATTAGGTATTGATACATACACAAAGCGCTCATTGGGGATTTCTTCTTGTGTCACATTGTTGCAGAGAGTGCATGTATGTTTCCACATGTATGGAATCTGGAAGATTTCATTTATAGGTATGTTTTTGTTTTCCAGTACTTGTAGTAAGTACATTAGAAATTCTTGTGGATCTTCCTGTGAGTTTATAGTGAACTTCACCATTCCAGCACAGTAGTCCAATTGTTGTCTTATTCCATAAACAGTATACGTGTTGTCAGGATTGTTTGTTGCGTTTCTATGAAGTACTAACATTTGCAAACACAATTGGTCTGTACTGTGTAAGTAAATGTTGTCAACAATTGGTGGTAATTGAAATAGAATATTCCTTGCTACATTTGCGTAGCAACTTACACCAATTACATTTGAAAGTTGAAATGGACCAGGTAGTTCTGTATCTGAGTGCTTTGTTTTTTGAGTTTGTCTTCCTTTTTTGAAGAAGTACCTGGTTTACTTTCCCTAATAGTTTCTTTTTTGTTTGTGGTACTTGATGAAGTATTCGTTTTTTTTTTAATTCTCTTTGGAGGATTTGCAGTTACATCCTGTTTCATTTCTGTTTGATTTAGTTTTCTTTTAGAACATTTTACTTTTTGTGGAACAGGATGTTTTTAGATGGGGGTGAATAGTGAACAAAGTCTATTGTATTCTAAAATGCAAGGAATATGAGCGTTTACCTTACTTTCATCAAAGTTGATTAGAAATAGACTGTCAAGTGTACGTAAGAGTGATAGTGCTACGTAGCTCATGCCTTCTTTAAAGACTGGGTTACCAATGTCTATCAATTCTTTGTCTAGGGTAAGACCTTGTGATTTATGAATGGTGACTGCATATGCAAGAGTTAGAAAAAATTGTTCTCTGCGTACATATATGTCTTTGAAGAGAAGCAATCGAGCTGTTGAGCGTCCTATCCTTTTCACTTCTGAAAGTTTGTCAAAGAGAATATTGACAAACTGAATGTTGTTGTCATGTGGGTATGTTTGAAAGCCAACAACTGTACCCATTGCTCCATTAAGTAGTCCTTGATCCACATCAAGGTTATGTTTAAGCATTACTCTGCAATTTAAGGATCATTTTAATATTTTTTCCAATCCAGCTGTGTTGGAGATTGAATTTTCTAAACTATTTAGTCTTGTTGTGGCTTGTTCACACATCGGTAGTGCCATACCGTGTATGTCTAGTTTGTCTGTGGTTGCATTTCTTTTTTTATCTTTGTTTCATTGAATTTGAAACAGCTTGCAAGAGTTGGCATTAAGGCCATACAATTGACATTTTTGTGGGCTAATTGTTCCATAACATCCATAGCACATGCATTATCGCCATAAAGTGTATGAATGTGCCGGGTTTTCAATATTGCTTGTGCTTCTTGAGATAATATACCAACTGTAATCCTTTTTAAGATGTTGGCATACGTGAGATCTGCAGATTGCCACATGTTTTCTGTTAATTCTCTGTATTGGAAATGTTGTCAAAGGTTGACATTTCCAATGCTGCCAACAGTTTTACGGCAGAGTTTGTGTCCTAAGGTTTCAGAAATAGGCTCACCTTTCACTGGTGTCAATTGAATAAGATCTCTGAAAACAATAATGTGTTTTCCTCAAAAGAGCTCTTCGTAGTTTATTTTGAGTACTTCTTGTAATCTGACATGAATCAAAGCCAACATTAGGTTTGAGACCATGCTCACTTCATCTATTAGTAGCATTTTAATTTGTTTTAATACTCTGCGTAGTTCCATTGCTGCTTCTGTAGAAAGTTTGTAATAGTCTAATTTTTTTTTATGTTCTACTGGCAGGAGTAGTAATCGGTGTAAAGTGACACAGCCTATGTTGTAGGCAGCTAAACCTGTGGGGGCAGTGACATCAGCTGACAGTTTGTTGTATGTCAATTGTTGAAGGAATTTACTGATGATTTTGATTACGAATGTTTTGTCAGAACCAGCTTCACCACTGACGTACAGTAGTATAGGTTTGTAATTTTGGTAGGTGCATTCTTTGTTTTCATGTTGTACACCATGTGCAATTTCTTTTGTTACTTCTTCAAAAATGCTATGGTGCTCATTGTTTAGTTTTGATTGTAGTATAGTTAAGTCTTCCTTATCTTCATACTGACACGTGGTGTTTTCTACTTCCGTCATAGCTAATTCTCCCTCCTTTGTTATTAGTGGCTCTCCCAGTGGTTCTTGGCTTCCTGTTACAGAAGGCTAACTACTGTCAGAGTGTCCTTATCTAATTGGGCCTGGAGTTCTTCTTCGTGTTGCTGTTCATTGTGCAACATTGTTTTGTACTGTGTAAAGTTTACATCACTTATAGTGCTTTCATTTGCTTTGAAAGCGTCTTCATCGGAGTCATAGGGCCTCATTACGAGTCCGGCAGTAACCGAGGCGGTAATACCGCCTGGTTACCGCCGGACTCGTATTACCATTCCGCCTCCATGATTCCCGGAATTACCGGGGCATTACAACCCCGGTTTCCCGGGAATCATGGAGGCGGAATGGTGTCAATCCCCATTACCTTTGAGTCCTATGGGACTCAATGGGAATGGGATCATGGAAACACCGGCAGCATCTCGTAATGCTGCCGGTGTTTCCTCGTCCACCTGCAGGCGGGCGGTGTTAAACCCGCCAAGTCAGACCTCGTGGGAACATCACCTCCCGCCTGCAGGAGTCGGGATCAGGCGGTCCGGAAACAACGGTGGCTGCGGGTTTACCGCCACCGTTATTTCCGGACCACCTGATTTGTAATGAGGCTCATAGTAATCTAGTATTTCTTCTTCTTTTCTACATGGTTTAAAGTGTTGTAACAGGGACATGTAATATAGTTCTTTATGTTAAGGAGTCTTTAATGACAATTTGATATGATCAATTAAATTTGGTTTGGTGAGTTTTACTAAGCTGCCTTCACAATTTGACACTCTGTATTTACCTTTTTTTCATCAGGTTTTATATTATTTTTGTATGTGAAGTTTTGGGTTATGTGGTATAGACACATGGTTTCCAAAGTGGTACTTCTGTTTGGGTAGTATGTGTCCAGTAAATTGTTTTTTAAAATGTCTTGGTTGTTGGGATCATGTTTGGCTATTGTTTCTATATCTTTGTATGATTTTAGAACTCTTTTTCGAGATTTAGCAGGACCAAGACTTAGCCATACTATATTTTCAGGTTTTCCATACAAAGCAGTACCAGTTAAATAATCTGCTGCTTCATAGGAGCCACATTCTCTATGGGAGAGAATTTCTAAGCCCAAGCTGTATAATTTCTGAGACAGTGTTTTGTCTGATGACAGGTCATTCCAGAGGTCTTGGAGTTCTGTTTTTTCTGCTTTGGTTAAGTATGCTGTAACATATCGTGCAACTGCAGTGGAATTGTCTGCAATGTACTGCACATCTATGTTTGCATTCCATAAGTGGGCAATGATTGCAATGTAATCATTGATATATTTTTCTTCTTCTGTTCTTTTTATGTAATATGTACTTATAGGTAATTTACCTTTAACACTATGTCTAACTGAAGACATGAAGTTGTTCACGTGACCTTTTTTTGTAACCGGTCTAGGGAAACCAAAGCGGCATTTGGTGTAGTATTTCCCTTTGTTTTTGTATTTGCAACGACAATATTGGCCACATTTATGTCTTTGAAATTGTAATATTTGTGCATGAAGATCACTATTTGTTGCTTCTGATGGAATTTCACAAGTGACATATTTTTCAATAAACTGTAACACAGTGGCGTCATTGTCTTGACCAAATTTAGGAGTATCTTTAATCCATAAAAGCATGTGGATATGTGGTGCTCCTCTGGTTTGGTATTTTTTTCTCCAAAAGAAGTGTTGCACTTCTCCGAGGGGAGGAACAGTTTTATTACAAAGCAAGCAATGAAGCGATGGTGAAAATATCTTGAAACATTAACAGGATCTAGAGAACAAAGTTCTCCAGGTGGAGTATATCTATGTTTGTTTTGTTTTTGTTTGATATGCGTAGGAAATCATGTAAATCTTCCCATGCATATTCTGCACAACTTAATGTAACAAACCAAGTGGGTGGGCCAAGGTTTCTTATCATACATCGTACATCTCCTTGATGTCGAAACCAGTATTCTTTAGTACCACGCATGTTTGCTAACAGATTTGTAATATTTGATTGTAAAACCTCATTGTTTTGTTGCACTTTTTGTAATAATTGTGTAGCTGACATATTTTGTAAATGGGATCCTGATTTTAATGTGGGTGCAACTCGTAACATAAAGTTGCTAGTTCACTTTCAAAGAGTAGGTGGAATATGTATTCCACATGTTGTCTAAATCTGGGATCTTCAGAATACATCCATAACAAGCGGTATTCTGATGCTGTTATTTGAATAGGTCTATCGAGTACCTTCCTCCTTTGCCAGTAGGAAAGAGTAGAGGAAAAGCACGTGCTTCTATACTTTTTTCCCATATGCTGATTGGTGATCCTTGTGTTTGCCACATTTGGTACATTTCTAGTGCATCTTCTACGATGTCATTAGAGTGCAATGGATCAATTGTATAATGGTCTAAAGTATTGGATACTGTAGCAGAATCTAGGAGCTCAAATTGACCAGCTTCTTGTGACTCTTGAATTATTTCAGTGGTATCCTTCAAGTTTTCTTCGATATTAATTTTTGTTGTAGTATTCATTATTGTCTTTTAGATATTGCAATCTACCAGTTGTTGCCAAATTGTTTTTTCTTTTGTAGGTACACCATTTACTAAGATAATTAAAGATTGCTCCATTGGACGTTGTACTCCTAGAGTGTGCACATTTTGTTTTAGATCTAATGGTAAATACAGTACTTTTCCACGAGAACTGTTCACTGATTCAGGGGGAAGTAATTTTGCTGTTTTTGGCTGAAGGCGTATTATTGCTTGAAAGGGGTGCACTGTTTGAATTATGATGCTCTTATATACATTGAGTTGTTGTAGGGGTTTTGGTAGTGGAAATAATTCCAAATTATTTGTGATAGCACGTGAAGGAGTTTGGTTGTTGTCAAGTTTTGTAGTGCAGTAACTGCAAAGTATTAAGGGGTCAGTTATTTAGTATTTTTTTTCTGCTATAAGTTTTTGTGTTTCTTTTATAAAAAGTTCTGCGGCAACATACACACACATGGTTTGGTACTTCAGCAGATGTACTTTTAAATTTCAGTATTTCTTTTTTGTATGATTGTAGTAGAAGGTTGGCATGCATAGAATTGTTGCTAATTTGTTTTAAAACTGTTTAATTCTGTAAGTGGCTTTCACTTCCAAAATATTTTTTCTGGATATAGTCGATTTCTTCAAGTAGGTCTTTGCTGTACCATGTAGAAGAATGTTATTTAAATTGTCTAGTGCTAAAGCAAGACTTTTAGCATAGTACAGTTTATAGACCAGATTCCTTATAGTTGAATGATGTGTTGATATCATTTTGATATAATGGAAGGTAGTTTTGCAAGTAGGCACTGAAATGCAGGCCAATTAATGTCCTTGTAGTACTGTGTACTTGCGCACTGGACAGGTATCCATATTTTGCAGTAATTTAATTTTGATTTTGTCTTTGCCTTTCACATATTGATTGAGGAATTGGAGTAAAGACTTGAAAGATTTTTTGGGAATGTTACACATAGACGTGCATGGCCATTTGTATCCTAGACGTTCTGATTCAGTTGAATGGAGAGGTAATACTAAGTTTTCTGGGGATATTTTTGTAAGCGGTATTTCTTGTTCCATTATGGTATTATTAACTTTTTCATAACCTCGTCTACTGCTATGTATGGCAATTGTATTTGTTTGCTTTTGTTTATATGCTTCATCATTAAAATACGGTTCTGTGCTTGTAGTGTGACTCCACTCACCTGCACAGATATTTAAGAAGTTATTTCTGTTGACATTTTTTTATGGAGAAGTCTTTTTTGTAATTTAGTCATTAGTTTTGTTAGTGGTTTCATTTTGTTTAACACTAAAATAAATAACTTTCTTTTGAGAAGGATTGCACTGTCTATCAAAGCTTCTAAGATTAATTTCCTACAATAGGTTTTAAGGGTTGTGCCTGATTTCTCTCCTGTTTTTATAAGATTTTGAAGGACTCTGTGATGGAACATTTTTGCTAAAATACTTTTTTTGCTATGCTTACTTGGCACTATATCAAGATTTATAGGAGCAGTTGTAGTGGTAGCTGAATTTTTGTTAATTGTTTTCTGGTTCGTTTTACATTTTGATAGAGGAGGCAAAGTTTCTGTACTTGAAGCTTGCTTTGTTTCGCTAAATGACTGTATTAGCTGTTTTGTTTGCACTTTTTTTTTTACAAATTCTGCTAGAGATGGATTCTTATTTTGGACATTTCTTTTTTCATTTGCTCTGCTTCTGTGTTGCTTTCTACAGACTTGATTTTTGGTAGGCGTTCTTTATGGTCTGTTGAAAAAAAATAAGAAAGTATGGGTTGGGGTGTTCTGCAATGTATGTGTGCTGTGTGCATCAGTGTCTGAGTATGATGATAAAGATGTATGTGAACGTGGGTGATTGTGCATTGGGCAACTACAACTAGTTGGGATGGGTATTCTTCTATTTATGTGCTACTAAACTGGGGTTCAGATGACAGTAGAAAGTAAGCTAGTGGTGTGGAGAAGTACAAATAATAAATCTAATGGTATAAAATTAAAACACCTGTTTGTTCTATAATATCAAAATTCTAGGGGCTGAGTTGGGTCATTTGTGCACCGAAAAATAGGAATTTGTCCGCCATTCTGCCTGTAAATCTCTGTTTAAGAAATGGGGATTTGTGGACAGAATGGTGCACAATCTCTATTTTTAGGCTTATAAATAGCATGAATTAACCTTACAGCGTGTTTGAATAATAGTACAAATATTATGGTGGTATTTAACTTTTTTTTTCTGGAATGAGCAGGTTTTTTCTTAGTTGTTCTTTGTACTTCAAATTCGGCTGCTACTTTTCAGGGGAGTGGTCTTCACTGCAATTGTAAAGGAAACAAATTAGTAATTTTGTTTGTATATATCACTGATTTTAATTTAGACATTGATTTTTATGTTTTTGTACAAGTATTGTTGTTTGATAATTGAACATACTGTGTGCATGCACTTTTGATAGAGTATGTTAACTCTTTATATTGTATTTTAAATATGTTAGTTCAACATGCTTTGCAAATGTGTGTGCAAAAATAAATTAAATAGCAGATAGGTTTGGAAGTGACAGTTGATTATAGGAGATGGAAAAAATGACAGTAAGTTCATTTTATAGTTTAAACAAGCTAAAAGTCAGTTAATCTGTTTATATGAATCTATAAGAATTGCACATGTACTATACAGAAAATATGCATACCTGTAGTTTGTATTCATGCATATGGATATGCATGCAGCTGAAAGTAGAAATCTTGGAGACTTGTACAGTATTTCTTGTAGAGGTGCTTTCCAATGATATGACACTTGTACTCAGAGAGATTAACAGTACATTTGAAGTGCTGATCTATGATGATGCAGTTAGATGTAGAGGTCTTGGATGTGATTGGTCGATGGTCGTGTGATTGCTTAGCTATATCCAATGAGGTAATGGCACAGAAAGTGAAATGGAAATGGTAGAAGGACTGTCCATGTTACGATATGTCCACGGACATGGCGGTAGTCTGCGGACATCGCGTTACATCTGGGGATTTTGTGGTGGGGAGGCATGTAAATGAGAATGAGCAGAGCAAGGGATTGGTCAGTAAAGTTTAGTGGGTGTGTTGTGCCAGGAGAGAGTTTCTCGGATACTATTTCTGCTGAGAGAAGAACAGATAGCTATGGCTGTGTGTTTCAGTAAACAGGTTGTTTGGATTTTGGGAGACTTGTGGATACATTGGTTGAAGGTGCATGCAGAAAGCTGTGGAGTAGCTGTAGATCTTGGATTCGCACATGTGGAAGTGCACTGGCATGGAGTACGTGGAATGAAGTGGTTGGACTTGCTACCTCTCTGTGCTACTTTGGAGACAGAGCAACATCCAGACATAATTGTAATTCATTGTGGAGCGAACAGTTTAGGACATGTGTCTGGAATTTCTTTGCAATTTGCAATGAAAGAAGGACTTGGGAAGGTCATGGACATGTTTCCAAATTCTCAAGTAATTTTTTCACGTATTACACTGAGACAAATGTGGCTTCGTTCTTCTTCATTTGGTCCACAAATGGAGATAGCAAGGCGGAATGTCAATAAGGCTGTTTGTGCCTTTCTAAGAGATTTTGGCATGTCCTCTTTTCACAATGAAAATATTATGTTTTGTAGCAAATACATTTTTCGCAGAGATGGAGTCCATCTTACTTATGCTGGCAATCAGATTTTTCTGAGAAATGTACAAAATGCATTGCAACCTTTTTTGGAATTATAGCATCCATTTTGTAGCAGGTTTTGAGCATTTCAAATTTTGCAAACACAAACAAACAGCACCAAAAGGCTCTTTTCAGAGCCACCACTTCCTCCCAGACAAAACTGCAATGATTATGATAGACCAGCACCCCAACATTTTAGATGTTCGTGGACTGTCCACGGACTTCTAAAAAATACACAGGACCCTGCTTCATTTATTTTCACTTCTATTTTTAAACTGTGAAAGGTGTCTCTGAAAAGAGCCTTTTTTATTTTTGTTGTTTTATTTTTTTTGTTTTTTTTTATACACGACCCACTAGGAGAGGAGGGAAAAGGAGGGTAAGGGGGGACACCAACCACGGGTATAAGAAAGGGCAGGTGGAGAGAGGTGGATGTAGAGTGGGTCTTAATTGGGTAGTGAGCAGATCTTCTCGTGCTCTGAGACCAGAGCCTCAAAAGCACTTCAAAGTCTCTCCCCCTGCAGAGTAATGCGTCGCAGTGCATACAGACAACTGTGACCCTCGAAAGGTAAGGGTCATCAGTATTGCGAATGGCCTGTGAGTCATTTGAGGAATACACTGTGCCACAGAAGTGTTCCTTGTGGTGACAGGATCGGAAATGGAGGATGTAGTAGAGGAAGTCAACCTACTATGCACCTCGCAAGGAATGGCCCCAGTGTGGAATGACTTTAGGTGTCGCTTCATGGTAGTTGTCCCAAAGCTGTATGAACCAGGCCTCCAGCGACTGAGTACCATTTTGCACTTGTTGCAGGTGACTCCGTTTGAACGCGCCTTAGGTACATTACCATGAATGGTAAATAACCACCACACCCAAGACTCACGCCGAGTGCTGGTAGTAGGGACTTCCTCTATGTCATTCTCGTCATCCTCTTCATCCTCCTCTGCATCCTCACTCCTGTTCTCCTCTTCAGGCCCTTGGGGAGGTGGTGGTGGTGGATGGGGTGGGGGCGGTGCTGAGGCAGATGTAGCACCAGGTGGCAGTACTGTAGCCATGGATGCCATCAGGTTTCAGATGAAAGTCTGGAAAGTTGGCGCAAAATGCACTGTGTTCTGTAAGATAGCCAGAAACACAATGAGAATGAGCTCTAGTGTGTGGCTTTTTATAGGGGTGCTTGTGCGCGGTTCGCGGACAGATCGAACACCAAAAAAAGGTTAAAAAAGTCCCAAAAAGTATGCAGAAACTCAGGATTACTATGTGGAACTTGTGCTATGGTGAGTTATTATTGAAAAATATTGTGGAATGCTTGAAAAGGTAGTTTTAAATTGTTTGGTGACACAAACAGTGTTCGCAGTCAGAACACAGGCTCAGCGTGAGTGCGGTCATATGATAGCGTCGCGAACAAGTCCACGAAGGGAGCGTGTGTCCGAGGGACATCAAATACACTGAAACTGTTTTGCGCATGCGCGTTGCTGTTCTAAGGACACTGTTCGGGTCCTGAAACTGATGAAAAGTGCGTCACAAGTGAAGAACTGTTACGAACAGGCGTTTGTTCTTAGAACAGTTTCAACTCGCTTGCGAACAATACGGACAGGCATAGAATCCTCAGGACACCCCCATTTTGTTTATTTGTGAACATCCCAGGACACTTGATGGGTTATTAGAACAGTTTGAACATGCTTATGAACAGCACAAACAGGTCTAGCGTCCTCAGGACACCCCCATTTAGTTTATTTATGAATATTTTAGGACACCGTGTGTGTTCTTAGGACAGTTTCAGCTTTCCTCCTAACAATACGGATAGGTATAGCTACCTCAGGACACCCCCATTTGGTGTATTTACGAACATTTCAGGATACTGCCTGTGTTCTTAGAACAGTTTCAACTCGCTTGCGAAGAATACGGACAGGTCTAGCGTCCTCAGGACACCCCCATTTTGTTTATTTACAAACATTTCAGGACACAGCGTTTGTTCTTAGGACAGTTTCAGCTTGCCTCTGAACAATACGGACAGGCATAGCGTCCTCAGGACACACCCATTTCGGTTATTTACAAACATTTCAGGACACTGCGAGTGTTCCTAGAACAGTTTCAACTCGCCTGCGAACAATACGGACAGGTCTAGCGTCATCAGGACACCCCCATTTTGTTTATTTACGAATATTTCAGGACACCGTGTGTGTTCTTAGGACAGTTTCAGATTGCCTCCAAACAATACGGACAAGTATACCGTCCTTAGGACACCCCCATTTTGTTCATTTACGAACATTTCAGGATACTGCCTGTGTTCTTAGAACAGTTTCAACTCACCTTCGATCAATAAGGACAGGTCTAGTGTCCTCAGGACACCCCCATTTTGTTTGTTTACGAAAATTTCAGGACACTGCATGTGGTAGTTTGATTGCGGACATCCCGAACACCAGGTGTGTTCTTAGAACAGTACGGACAGATATAGTGTCCTTAGGGCGCCCCCATTTTCGGTTCTTTACGGACATTCTGGACACCCGCGCTGTCCGCAGACACCTGAACTGCTTTTTAAAAAAAGAAAAGAAATGAATTAGGACACAATATAATAATTTTACTTTACTTTATATGGATGTTAAATTTATAACAGAGAAGGTGAGTCAGAAACTGAAACAAAACAGGAGAATTGGTGGTTTCAATAGGATTTATGTGAGGTGAAGAAGGGATAGAAGTCTCATTAAAACATTTTGGTTCATGGAGAGGGTTTGGGGATAATTGACTGGGATATGGTGAGGGGGTACATGTACATGTGGGACAATGGTATCTAGTTTTTTGTTTCAAGTGATCCTCCACAAAGTTTTTTAAATTGTTGAAATGTGCCATGAGTAGGTCAATTTGTCCTTCCATGTGCTGGAGAGTTTTATCCAATACTTCTTTTTCTTTACTATTTTCAATTTTTGTATGGTCTGTACAAAAAAAATGTATATGTTAAATGCATATAAAATAATATTTATTAATTGGTTTATATAGTGAAGTGTTTAACATTAGGTTCACTATCTTCAGACATTTCCTCACGTGGGAAATGCTCCTCTCGCCACTCCAGAGTACTAGACATTTCTGTGAGAAAAAAAACATAATATCACTTTTTTTGTATCTAATACAGAAAGTTTACAAATATATGAGTAAAATGCAGTACACTTACTAGCTTCTGGTAAGGTGTGTTCTTACCGGTCTGTATATCTGCTGTTGCTCTTAGTTGTGGAGTTTTTGTGAGGTAATCATGTTGGAAGACTATCTTTCTTCTTTTGTTATATTCCATTTTAGAACATATTGGGCCTCATTACGACCCTGGCGATAATGGGTTAACGGCGCTGTAAAAGGCTGGGGCGCCGTTAACCCATTAGCGCCTGATTACGAGGTCTCTTTGCGGGACCCGACCTTAACGGCTGGTCTACACCATAAAGTAGGGACCCGCAAAGGGACCTTGGTGCTAAGTAAGGTACCGCAATTTGCGGTACCGTACTTAACGCCTTCCCCATTCCCATAGAGCCCTATTGGGCAAAAATGGGAAAGGGGAAGGGCCATGGTTCAATGGGGAATTACCGCCCCGCCAACCTTGGAATGGGGTGGTAATTCCCCATTGAACCATGCCGGACCCGTTAAAACACTGGCACCAACCATGGTGCTAATAGCGCCATGGTTTAGCGCTGGTGTTGTAATGAGGGCCATTGTATTTAAATGAATGGTTAATGTGTTATATATATGGGTCACACTTCTCATTTATTACTACATATAATGTGTATGTGTGCTGGTTTGTGAATTTGTAAAATGTTCATATGTTATGATATAACAATTAAACATACCCCCCAGACTTTTTGGGTAGTGGTGCTGTTGTCCGCATATGTCCGCGGACATTAGAAGAGTTTGCGGACATCAAATTCAGTAGAGGGGGTTCAGTATGTTCCATGTTACATGTACATAAAGTCAGAGATATTATTGTTAAGTTGCACTACTAAAAACCTATGAAATTTAGTAAAAAAAACTTTGTTAAAGGGACGTTATGGTTACGTTGCGCTACTTAAAACCTATGAAATTCCGTAAAAAAAACTTTGTTAAACGGACATTATGCTTAAGTTGCGCTACTAAAAACCTATGAAATTCAGTAAAAAAACTTTGTTAAAGGGATGTTATGGTTCCAAGTAAAACCGAAAACCCACTGAAATTTGCCAGTTATGGCAAGTTAAACAACCATAACTCACGCCACCACTGTGGACACCCAGGACATCAAAGATGACATCACTATATATATATATATATATATATATTTTCACTACAAAAAAAACTTTGTTGAGGGGACGTTATTGTTAAGTTGCCCTAACAAAAACTTGAACTAATGAATGCTGATACCAGTTAGCCAGGCAAAAAAATGAAATCCAGATTTAACCCTATGTTTAATCCGGGAGGCCATGTTGAGGATTTCCAGGACCTGGTAATTAATGATCTCAAAAAGATCCGGAAGAAACGGTCTCCTACGAGAACAAATTTAACCCCAGTACAAAAACGCACATTGAAACAACTTGGTGCAATGACGGAGTACAAAATCAAACCATCTGATAAGGGGACTAATATAGTCATGATGAATCGGAATGACTATATTAAGGAGGCCCACAGACAACTAATGGATAAGAATTGCTACGCTAAATTACAAGATGATCCTTCACAAGTTATGAGTGTTTTATGAGTGTTTTACTATCTAATCTTTTACAGACTTGGAAGGAGAGAGACCTGTTAGACGAAGACATTTGCACATTATTACAACCCAAATTCCCCACCATTCCAACAATTTATTTTTTGCCTAAAGTTCACAAGAGTTTGACTAGACCCCCAGGCAGGCCAATTGTTACACTATGTGGGGCTTTGTTGGAAAATCTTTCACGGTTCGTGGATGAAACATTGATTACTTTTGTTACTACTCTGCCCTCTTATTTAAGGGATACAAAAGATTTTCTGAATAGAATAGAAGGTATCCCATGGGAAACGTCTTACTTGCTGACAACACAAGATGTGGTCTCTCTCTACACATCAATCCGACACTCTGATGGTCTCAAAGCATGCAAGTATTTTTTGTATACCAGATCCATGAATTATATGCAACATGGCCTCATGATAATAGAGATGATAAAATTCTGTTTAACCAACAACTTTTTTCTCTTTGATAAAGAGTTCTTTATCCAGCTTCAAGGCACTGCCATGGGCACTACGTTTGCTCCTTCGTATGCAAATTTGACAATGGGCCGGTGGGAGAAGTTTGTTGTCTGGCATCCAAGTAACATCAAACACAGATAAAATAGTACTGTGGCTACGTTACATTGATGATCTGTTTGTGATTTGGGATGGCAGTGATCAGGAATGGCTAGACTTTGTAAGGGGATTGAACACTAACAAGCTCAACCTACAATTCACAGAAAGTCACAGTAAGACGGACATTGTGTTCTTGGATATCGCAGTTTCTGTGGCCAATGGCGAACTTATTAGTAGCTTATATAGAAAGCCTACCAGCTCCAACATTCCATTGCATGCGAAGAGCAGCCATCCCACAGCCTTAAAATGGAGTATTCCGTATGGGGAATTTATTTGCATACATAGAAATTGCTCTAATATTAATACCTTTGACAGCGAATGTGCCTTGATGGCTCAGAGGTTCAAAAATCGAGGCTATCCAATCAAAGTACTGGAAAGAGCGTTTTTAAAAGCTAAGGACATGGATCGTTCCCTACTATTGGTTTCCAATGTTGTCCAAACGAAGATCACGGAAAATGCAGACACACGTCTGATTCTGACCTTTGGCAATGGTGCCCAAAATATTCGCCAAGTAATACAGAAACATTGGCATGTTTTAAAACTGGACAAACATCTTGGCGAGCTACTGACACCTAAAGCTAACATCACATTCTGCAGATCGTCTTCATTTAAAGATACCCTTGTACCCAGCTTCACGAGTCCTCTAGTTGACCAATCAAGAGCCAGTTGGATGAACATCAAAAGACCGGGCTTCCAAAAATGTTCTAAATGCAAAGCATGTACCCATGCTGTTAACATCAATTGTTATTTCCATCCCATTTTAGGAGAGAACATCAAGATTGTGTCTAGAATTACTTGTGAAACTGAATATGTGGTATATGTGTTAAACTGCCCATGCAACAAGTGGTATGTCGGTAGCACCAAAGGAAAACTAAAATTAAGGGTGTTACAGCACATTAGGGGATTCAAGAATGCTGACCCGACTTACCCTATGGCCCTTCATTTTAAGAACAAACATGGAGGTAAATTAGAGGGTTTCACCTTTTTTGGTATACATACAATCACCAAACCACTCAGAGGAGGCAATCGGGAATTAACACTATGAAAATTGGAAACCAGATGTATTTTAGACCTAGAGACAAAAAAGCCCAGGGGTCATAACCTCGATGAGGAACTATATACCTTCCTGGGCACATGAAGTTTTTGTAGATGCTGTCTCAGGTTCGCTCTGACCAGGTCTCATATGTATCATATGCTTACTTTTTTCTTTCTAAGTACAGACAAGGTTACATATACAGCACGTGCCATGCCCTGAGCAATGAAATGTACAATGTGTCTCTGATTTTCACATATTAATAACTTTCATACTCCTTAAATTGTTGACGATATAGGTGTTATTATATGTATATATATATATATATATAATAATGGTCTGGGGTTCTGTTATCACAGTTTTAGTGTGTTTTTAAACTATTGTTTTTAACTTGTAGTTGTATAGGTTTTGGTACTTATTTTAAGTGGCTCTTACAACACAGAGATTTTTGGACTGGTTTTTACCTGCTTTATTGTGTTAAATCTGTGTCAATTCTATATGGACAAAATACCTAGCGTTTTTATATTGTATTTGTAATACCTTCCTTCTTCTAAACATAAGGATGCATGTACATGGGCTAACTTCTTACTAATATGACTTATAGGTTATTTTATGAATTTGGATATTTTATGCACTGAGCACTTTATAAGTAAGCAATGTTTGTACGAACTTTGCACTTTATAAGAGGAAACTTTTTCCGCTCTAGTTTTATAAAAAGAAATCAGCAGCCCATGCATGTACCTCAGACTCGGTGAGAAATATAAATTAATAGAGATACTCTTTATTTTATACAATTAGGATCCTATAATCCACATACTAAACAACTGACTACAGAGCCCTATATTCATAGGAGAGGTACATGCATGGACGGAGAGCACTATGCACTTTATTTTATTGCTGCTAGGCAAATACATATTTTTGCTGCTAAAATGCTATTTGCACATATATCTAAATTTTTACTTTTTGCATATTTGCACAAGCCCCAACAAATAGGTATTATTACCTACATGCATTCAGTTTAAGCATCACCCTAGCTTGCTGTATGATATATACAATCAAAGCATTTAACAATTAGGTATCATACATGTAGTGCAGCACATCCCTGCTCGAGCAGGTCAAAGGCATCATAGCCGATCTGTACTCTGCAAAGGCTACCCCCACTTTTGATTTCCACTAGGCAGCCAGGAGCAGTATTTGATTATTTTGTCTTTTCATGTAATGTTAATGTACAATGGACACACAAAAAGACGGAATCTGAAAAACAAACGTTTTTTTTTATTTATTTTTTATGAAGTTGGTTTATTTTAAGCAGCATCATTATTGCCCTTTCTGCATGGGTATTCGAATTATGAATTTATTTTAAATCATTCCAGTACTGTCATCTACGTCTCGTATGTTAGAGGAATTTGTCTGCATTCTCCTATGAGAAATGTATACTATCTGACTGTTCCAAGATGGCTGCCTGACAAAACATGCTAAACAAGCGGCTTCTAGCAGGTAGACACTCTCCATGCACAATCAGAGAGTTGTTAGGGGTTAAATTGCAGTCCATCATCTGTGTTGTTTGTAAACCTACGTGATGAAGCGGTTTGCATACCGCGAAATGCGTCGTTCTTTTTTGGTTCCTTTTCCTGATGCATTTATATTAATAAAGAAAACGTCCTGCCAGGAAATGCTGAGGTGTCTTTTCCACTTAATCGCTGCAAGGATATTTTTCTCCTGTTGCAGCTGCTCTCTGGAGTGCATTCCACTGGTTGCATTTCCTTCGAAAAGCTTCATTTTTATATATATATATATATATATATATATATATATATATATATATATATATATATATATATATATATATATATACATATATATATATATATATATATTCACTACAAAAAAAACTTTGTTGAGGGGACGTTATGGTTAAGTTGCCCTAACAAAACCTGTACACTTCACAAAAAAAAAAAACTTTGCACCTCCCATCTATGCTTCAAATTAAAACCGAAAAACCCCTGAAATTCGCCAGTTATGATAAACTAAGCCCCTAACCCTGCCACCATCCCTGTGCACTGCTACCACTAACACCCAGACCATGAAAGATGCTGACATAAATGATGACATCACTTGTTTAACCTCTTTCTTTTCCTTCCCTGCCATGCATATATATTTGCAATCAGTAAAGAAAATTCACTAAAGGAATGTTATACTTCACAGTGCAACCAAACACCACTACAATTCCCCCATTATAGTAAGCTAAGCAACCATAACTCGCACCATCTACGTGCATTGCTAAGACTAACACCCAGGACATCAAAGATGACATCACAAGTATCATTGATGACTTTCTCAAGTAAGTTCATCTTACATAGCAACACAGAGACTAGGATTTTCTTCCCAATGCAATTGTTGCATCATTGCTGTCCTCATCGCACCTGATCGTCTTCTCTTCTGGGGTGGTGGAATCTTGCTGCACTACTTTCATACACTTTCATCCTAACTAAATTGTCCTTGCTAATTCAATTGTTGTTCTAAAGTGGGGTCTTTCCCTTGCCACACATTTTGTTGAAACTGCAAGTCTGCATTATGTAGCATGAGCTGGTCTCTAAAGTATTTGTCAGCCACACCTGTGAATTTGCAAGAAGTGATAAGGCCTCTCACTCTAGCAATGTATACTTCTACTGATTCCTCTTTGTTTGGTTTTCTAATGAAAATGTAGTATCTCTCAAGCACAACATTCATTTAATTTCTATAATGATTATCAAGTTTGGCTAATCCTGTCTCATAATTCATTGATGTGTCCGATGCACTAGAGTACCCTGCCCCTTCCGGGCTAGATACATCCGCTTGCGCCACCCTTAAAATGGCACAGTGCACAGTTGATGTCTTATACCACCCTTAATTCAGTACACCCCTCACCCTCTGCAAGCTGGGAAGCTTCTTACGTACCAGACAGCCAAACTGCCACCCGCGGTGTCGAGGGCCCACAACTGGAGCAAAGACACATTGAGGGTGGCAAGCCCGGGCCTGGGGTCTCCGTCTGCTGGGGCACTGCTCGTTGTCTCGTTGCCAATATTTTGTTAAATTTACCGTAATAAGCGGTCTTGGCATTATGTGGTTTATTTCCAATAACAGAGACCCCCTCGGGAGGGGAGGAGGCACAACTCTTAATGCTGACTAGCTCAGCTCTCTCATAACGGGTCTCCTGTGCCATTCCAGAATGCGTAGGAGAGGACTCTGGAACAGCAAGGGAGATTATCATATAACATAGTATGCATGCAGTTTTGACAGTGGACAACATTGCATCCTGAGAATCCTACCAAGAACTAACAATACTTGCAGTTTTCAGTTTGTACTTCTCATAGAGTGTCGGTCTAGGGGCTTGCTTGGAATTTGTTATAACAGCCACTAAAACTAATGTCGGTCTAGGGGCTTGCTTGGAATTTGTTACAACAGACACTAAAACTAATGTGGGTCTAAGTGAAAATACGCTAATGCTCACAGAAGCTCTATTTGCTTAAACAACAATTCCTCTATTTGCTAAATCTTATATTACCTCTGTACAGGATGTATACATATGTGATCAAGCGACTTGCTAGTCGCGAAACGTCTAATGTTGCCGAATTTTCAGATGAAAACCTCAGCCGACCCCTCCTGCTTGGCTAACTATTGCCCGAACTCCATCACTCCTTTACTGGGCAAACTCCTGGACAAGCTGGCCATCTCCCAGCTTAATCTTCACACTGAATCTGTTGGTTGTCTCCATGACCATCAGTCTGGCTTCAGAGCAGCAGAAGCATGGAAACTGCTCTGCTGAACTTCTGAGAAGACCTGCCTTCTAACCTTGATTCTAATCTCCCATCTGTCCTGATCTTAATCTCTCTTCTGCCTTTGACACGGATAACCATGCCATCCTATTCAATCATCTCATTGATAACCTGGATATCACCAATCAAGCCCTGCCCTGGCTGACCTTGTTCCTCTCTGATCGACCCTCCCAGGTCCAACTTTCCTCTAACTTACTCTCTACCTGTGGTGTTTCCCATGGGTCTAACCTCTCTCCCTGGCTGTTCAAACAATACCTGGCACCTCTCGCCCACCACATTGTCGCTCTCTGCTGCAACTTTCAGTGCTATGCGGATGACACTCTGCTCGTTTTCAGGCTCTCCTCTGCCACCTCTTCTCCTTCTCTCATCTCTGACTGTCTGTCTGCTATCCAGGAGTGGTGTGCCACCAACTATCTCTGCCTTAATGTCAGTAAAATGGAGATTCTCCTTATCAGCACACCTGCACCCTGCTTTCCTGTCACTCTCTGGCCGGCCTCCCTTGGCCCTCTTCCTTCTCCCACCTGTGAGGCCAAGATCCTCAGGGTCATCCTTGACCCCACACTCTCCTTTTCTCCACACATCTTTGACATCCCTAAGAAGTCACACTACCAGCTGCACCTCCTCAGAGGTATTCTTCCTTTCCTCTCCTTCCCCCAGAAGCTCATTGTCTCTATAACTCTAGTTCTCCCTAGGACAGACTACCGCAACAGCCTCTTTTTAGATCTGCCTACTTTTACTCTCCGCCTCTGCAACTCATCCAGAACAGGACTGGAGACTTGTCCTTGGCCTCAAGCCCAGGGATCGTATCTCTCCAGCACTAAAATCTCTGCTTTGGCTCCCAGTGGCTGCAAGGATTAAGTTCAAGACCATCTGCATTGTCCACAAGGCTTTCTGGGGCCTTTGCCCTCAATACCTCCAACTCTCTCTTCCTAAATACCTTCCTACTCGAGCTCTTCGCTCCTCTACCTCCAACTCCATCAGGGTCAGGCGCTTCTCCAAGCCTCGAGTTGGTGGTAGATCTCTTTCTTTGGCTGGGGCCTTCCTCTGGAACAGACACGTTGCCTCTCTGAAACTTGAGGAGAACCATCCCGGTTCCGGAAGCACCTCAAGACCATCCTCTTTGCTTCTGCCTTCTCTCTTCGTCCCCCCTGCTGATCACCTGTCGGATACTGCACTGGTCACCTTGCCACCCTCTGATTTCGGGCCCATGTCCGTGCCCGCCCAGTTGCACACCCGTACTGTCTCCCGGCAACCCTTTCACTTGGGTCTGTATCTGTAACCCTACAGTCCCGCTACCTGCACTTTTGGGCACCTGCTGTCTGCACTTCCCCTTGCACTTGCCACCAGCTTGCTGCACTTCTTGTTATTGTTTTGATGGCATGTACAGCACTGCTCCCCACCCTTCCCCCTGGCACTTTTCACCTCCCCTGGTGCAATCTCAGTGGCACTTGGACTAGTAAGATCGTTGTCTTTGTCCTCCCTCTGTTCACCCTTCCTTGCCTCATTGCCTTGAAACACTTGTGTGTAGACGCGTTACAAATGGCATATCATATCATATCATGCCACTGCTTGTAGGAACTCCATAAGCTTTTGGATTTTAAATTGACCATAATGCACGATTAAATGCTATTGTGCAACCTTTTCGGACTCTGATCCCTGGTTTGAAAACATTGCAGTGACGCTGAAGAGTGCAACTCATGCTTTGTTGTTCATGCAGCAAAACTAAAAGCAGGGTTTGTCGGCTCCATCACAAAGTCATTATAACTAGTCATACAACAGACTAAGGCACTGATTAACGAAAATGTGCACTGGAGCCAAGTAGGAGATTCCTGGGAACATCTCGGATGTTTACCGTATGATTCACACAGTATAGAATCACTTACACATTGCTGTTTTGGCATACATATAATTGAGACTCTCAAGGTTGCAATGCAAATTAACATTTTCAGTTGACATGTGCTTACACGAAGCACATGTTCCGTGTATGCAGGGTCAGGCATGACTCGGGTTAAAGGGCAATAGGGAAGTGCCCTAAAGGCAGTCCTAACAGGCAGTCTGGCCCAGCTTTCTACGGCACGTTCAAGAAACGCCCACTGCCAAATTTGCTTAAAATACACAACTTTCCACAAATGTTTCCAAAAAGTGTGCCCACCCACAATCTACTCAAACAAAGTGTTGATAGAAGTCCCGAATTTTGATGTGTGAAAATAGGCTTTGTTATCTGTAAATCCCAGAACTATGGTTTGTCCCTCTCAACCATGTCCAAGTCACTTCAAGGGTGCATTTAAGAAAGATGATAGCATATTAAGGCACAGCAGTTTAGTCTGCCATTGGAATCCCCGGGATGCTGATCTCCTGCTGAACTGTTTTCAAATCATGTATTCCTGAGTTCAAAGAGTTGTGGCCTTTATTGCACCCGCAATGGTTGTACTGACTGGCATCAGGTGAGTGGTTTGTGTTTACCTCTTAAACTTCAATTCAATTGTGTGTGAATTGGACATATTTGCTGCACAAGTTTTGTTTGACGCAGTGGTGGGTTTATCTGAAAACGTCATTTTGGCAGACTTTGTGGCAATCTCTTGTGCCGCTATGTACACACACGTCTAGCTCTTTCATTATCATTTAGCTAGTGGAACATCTACGGCTGTTTTAAACGACATATGAATTATCTGGCTCCCACCACTGCATGTATGCTGCTGCACTTCATTGAATATAATCTGGGCACACATTCCAGGCTTGTTTGTTTGTTTGTTTATTTGTAATGCGCACCAGACCCAAGGGTATTAGGGCGCAGGGAAGCAAAAGAGGATTGTTCAGGTTAGGTTACATTGCTGTGCGTCACAATACATTATATTAATAAACAGTGCTAGCATATATCGTACAAATGAACCAATGGTGTCAGAAAGCATCAGGCAGCAATTATATACAATAGTAATGGACAGTTGTATGGCAGTGTGGTAAAGGGTCAGATGTCATGCTCCTTAATCCATTGGATGAGGTTAGATCTGAAACGTGGGTATGGCATGTCTTCCCTTAAAGAGGGTGGGATTGATGTTCCAATTTTGGGCAGCTTTGACCCGGAAACTACTGCCACCCGTCTTCATGCGTTTGAATGTAGGCACTTGAAGTAGGTTAGCAGTGGCTGTTCTGGAGGGGCGGTTAGTAGATTGTCTCCGGAATCTAGTAGTGAGGTACTGTGGGGCAGCCATGTGTTAGCATTTATGAGTCAGGGAGGCTGATTTAAGGAGAATTTTATCTTTGGTGGAGAGCCAATTATTGGATCTTCTAAAGTCAGATATGTGGGCTTTCTTAGGAATGTTGAAAGCTGCTCTCAAAGCATTATTTTGTAAGGTCTGAGCAAATGTCTGTTCTATTTATTTTAAAATGTTATATTTTCCTCTTAACTCTATAGCCGGTGCATCAATTGGATGATTTAAGTTTTGAGTTGATTTTTACATTTACTTGAAATATAAGCAAAGAATCCAATTAATTTACGCGTGTGTAAAAAAAAAAAGCGACACGTGTATATGTGTTTATTATAATCTCTTTGAAGACAACACTTACTCGGATTAAACAGTGGTATCATTAAAATGTAATTGTCTTCTTCACCCGGAGGCAGCTGTTAATCCAAGTTGCAAATACTGAGGACAGAACGCACATTCTGAAATGAAAAACATGCCCCAATTAAAAGATAAGATGAAATAAGTAGTTGGAATTCTTAGAACACATTATTTAGGTGTGAATATTGCATTCAAACATGTTTTTGATCTTTTGCAGACCTATTCAATGTGTAGGACCAGAACTGAATATCAAGGAGACCGACAGCAAACATACAAATAGAAAAGCAAGGCTCTCAACAAACAAAGTTAAGGTGGAGAAATATAATATACACAAAGCAACATACATGTTCATTATTTGTTCAAATATTGCTTTTGTTCAAGAATCAGCACTTTCGAAATAAAGAACTAGATTTACACATGGCATATGCTTAAAGGGAAAGCAGGTGCCGTGTCTTGTGTTTAATGTTTATTAGCACCCAGGGGAGGTGCAACGACCAATCACGTGCCCAGGAATGCAGACTGTATTATTTGGCAAAGCCCGCATTCCATGCAAGCCAGGGACGCCACTCCCCCACTGCCCATGTTTCCGCCTGCACACATTCCTCAGCAGTGTCCCAGAAGACTCTAATTCCCATGCACATGCTTCTCTCACTGCCTGGCTTCCATGCCTCGTTTTTCCCCGCTGCCATTCTGCCCATTGCCAGAAACATGGAAAAACCACTTTTTCTCTATGGACCCTTATAGGTGACCTTTCTGGCCAGTAATGGCCCAGTGCCTGCATTAAGTACCTGGTTTCACCCACACCTCTAACTTTGGCCGAAGCCCCATCACCATCCATTAATGGCCACCAACTTGATACATATTGCTTGCGTATTAGTGAGTAGAAATTGTCATGCAAACCTTCTGATAATGTTAAGGGGGAAGGACCGACATATAAAATGGGGCCGGTCACTGGACTGGCCTGACAGTGACAGATGTGGGGGTCATCTTTGTGATCACTTAAAACTACAATATATACTTATGAAGAAAATACATACATGGCAGAGTGTTTTATGCATATTGTACAAAAAGTGAAAAGAGAATGGAGGAGAACGCACTGCAAACCTTGACTGGAAGCTATGTTTTAGTATAGACACTCATTAATTTGATCGGGCAACCTCAATCCTCCAAACTAAATCATAGATTGTTCCTCTGATGGTATGTACAAATGTCTAGAATGGACTTGAGAGCAGGAGTAGACTTGAACTATGAGTCTCAAGTGCTATTATTTAGCCTGGCTGTAGCACACCTGTATATATAAATCCTAACCAGTTGTGCAATAATATGTATGTGCGCAACATAATCATGATGATGTGACCAACCATAATTTTTGAAGGAATTACAAAAACAAGTTCAGTGTTGATGCCTGGAATGTACTGCCACCTAGTATTAGATTGGCGGATACAACTTCACAGTTCAAGAAGGCTCTAAAAACCTTTCTTTTCAACCTTTCATCTGATTAGCACTAGATTGTCCCTTGGCTTGCATCCCTTGACTTCTGAGCTACGCCCCCGGCCTTCTTAGCACTTCCTTCTGGCACGTTTTGTTATCACTGTCTTTCTTCTGGTGTTTGCACACCCTTGTGGCACATAGGACCAAAAAGTCTAAATAAATAAATACAGACATAAATATGTGTGCCCAGAGATTTAAATAATTTTAAATAAATAAATAAATACATACATACACGTGTCCAGGGATGTGTCAAAGAAAGAATTGAAGAATTGTACTTCACATCTTTGTTTCCCATTAAAGTGTCATTAATGAATAGAAGATATAATTATGTGGTATTACCCCTGAAGAATGTCTAATATTTATTGGATATGACAGACACATGTTGGGTTAAAACTTGAATATTATCTTGTTTGTTTTAATTGAGACTCACAGCTCAAGTGTACCCCTGATCTGGGGTACATTCTAGACAGTTGTACATACCAACAGTGGAACAATCTATGTTTTAGTTTGGAGGATCTCCTTTTGCAGTGTTGATTTGTAAGTTTGGACACTTCTAAAAATGTATAATTATGTATGTGAATGTATCAAATGTTTTATGAAGTTATAACATTTCTGGTGATACAATTTTGTAAGGTAATAAAAAATATTTTGGAGTATTGTAAATGATAATGTTAGAGTAGGCACCATTGGATGACTTATTGCCTTTTTGTTTATATTGCTACAGCCACTGACATGATATATTGAGCAGACCTTCAGTGCTGCTGTTTGGGCACATTGGTGCTTTTATTGATGGTGTGTAGTCTATCAGATTTCCACCCTACTACTTGGTACTGAAGAATGTAGCACTATACAGAAAGCAGTAGATTTTATATTTCATCTATGGCTAGACATAAGATTTTTACTTTATCAATTCTGTCCATCTCAAACTCTCTGGCCTTTTAGGAAGCCCCAGACATACTATTCAGCATTTAACTTTAGTACCATAAACAGGTATGCTCTGCCTGCATGAGTTTAATGACTGGCAGAGCATGCTTTTAAGCCCCCTCGACAAACGCAAACTACGCAAGATCTATCATATAATACTTCAAAACTTCCTTATAATGAATGTGTGTTTATTAGCCCAAAACATATAATTCTGGGTCACCTCTCTCTAGCGGATTGCCCATATATAATGGACAAAGATACCTCCATGCTAATACATACCCGTCCGTTTGAAAACTCCTTTCCCACCTTTCCACCCTCTTTCATCATCCTCCCTTATGCTATCCTTCCCAACAGATTAAGGTTGGAGTACCGTGGGAGGTGGGGAAATAAGATTCAGGCAAGGATTTGGTGTTTTTAATCTACTACACTGGTGATTTAATGCAGTACAAAAACATACTAATATTACATATGTGAAAGATCAGAAATGAGGTAAACTGTCTAGTTCAAGGTTATGGTGTCATTGTGTGATTACCCAGTACTAAAAAACAATACTTTAATGTAAGTGTAAGTACATTCTTAGAAAATGATGGTTAAATCTTTCATAGTACATAAAAAATATTTAGATACCTGATGGCATACTGACTATTTCCATTACTTTCCTCTGCCTGTAACGTCGCGTTGTTTTTGACCCACCTCACAACTTTTCGCTCTTTATGTTCGCATCGGCCACTGCTGCCAGGCGAAGCCTGCTCAATATCTAAAAAATATGCCAGCTCCTTTCTTTGAGATCTGCCAAACAACCCAGTAATTTCTAGAACTGACTACTGTGCTAGTCTTCCCAACTATGCTTTCTCACTCTGGACAAAGTTCTAAACTCCTCTGTCTGCACACTTTTGAACCTTCCTCGCTTTAATTCTAGCTTATCAGCCCATTGCCAAACTGGCTGGTTAATCATGAAACTTAGAGCTAAATACAAACTTCTTCTCATCATCTTCAAAATCATGCATGTCCGTTCCCCTCCCTACCTATCCATCCACCTCACCCCCTGCTCTTCTCCTCCCATTTCCACTCTCTCCCTCTTCTCGCTCCCCTGCTCTGGGATTGTCTTCCTTTTACTCTCTTCATAACACATTCTTTAGCACTCTTCAAATCTAATCTCAAAGCCCTCCTTCTATCAAAAGATATACTGTTCTAATACTAGTTCTAATGTCCCCTTCACCACTAAAATTGCACTTCGTCTACCTTACCCCTACCCATGTATATATATATTGTCCTGGATGTATCCTTGTCCATGGTTACTGTTTCCACTTCCCCTGGCATCACATGGTGTTCTATTGACACTATCTCACCCTGGTATAGTGTCCTGAAGTGTTTGCGACACCTGCATATTTTATTGTGCCTACTGTTGTTTATTTATTTTCATAAGAGAGACTTGTGCATATGTAAATTTGGTCAGTTTTTGAGCCATCTACTTTGTATCTTAAAAGCATCAGTATAATATATTGGCCATGTACATATGTTTGTATGGATGAAAGAATATCTGATTGGCAGAATGTATATACCATACCAAGCTTTGGATTGCATAGACCTTGTTAAAATGGTATAGTACCACAATTTGGTATAGATACATACAGAAACCATTTATTGGCGATATGGTCTTCTGAAACATGGTTGGAGAGACAGCAGGTATGTTTCCTCTTGTATGTTATCTGCAGGATTTAATTTACAGGAATGTTTTCTCTATCCATTCCTGGGTATCCTACTGGTGAATGTATTGATTCATGCATGTTGTTCCACCATTTGGCTTATAACTGATGCAGTGTAGATAGTGTCAGGATTGCATTGTGGCTTTTCTGTTCAGGAAGAAAAGTTGTAAACATAGCTGTTTGTGAGGCATGCAGGCAACGAGTGGTGACATTTGGAGCAGTGCATTGATTTCTACATTTGCATAGCACTCACTCTAATTATGTTCTGAAATTGAAAAGGACCAAATAATGTGGAATGTGATGGATTAGAAATTTGTCTGTATGTTTTCTTTGTATGGGCATAATGGGGAGGTCTGATGAAGTTTCAATTTGTACGAGTGTTCATTTTGAAAGTTTATTGTTTTCAGAAACAGGGTACGTATCCAAATGTGGAACATAATGCACGTAGTCTGTTATATTCAGGGATGCAAGGGATGTCTGCTTTGACCTTGCTTGCATCAAAGTTTAGTACAAATTGACCCATGGGTGTACAAACCTGTGAGAGTAATACATAACTCATACCTTCTTTGAAGACTGTGATGCTATTCTCTACAAATGAATGATAGAGGGTTAGACATTGTGACTCATGAATTGTTACATCATGTGCAAGACAGAGGCAGAAGTGTGCTCTGTGTACATACATGTGTTTAAAACCATGCGAAAGTGTAGGGAATTTTTCAGTTTTTTCAAGTTCCTCAAACTTGATGAGGACACATTGGATTCGGTTGTAAGCCGACTAGGTTTCCCATTGCTCCATTAACTGAACCTTGACCTACATCACGGTTGCGTTTTAGTAACACTCTGCAGATGAGGCAGATTTTTCTAGGACATTTAGGCATGTTGTGGCTTGTTGACACTTAGGGAATGCCATATCATGGACTTCTAAATTGTCTTTGCAGCTGATGTAGATTATGGGCTGCCTTTAATTTTTGAGTATTGTGTCATTAAATTGGACACAGTTTGCAAGGGTTAACATTTAACACATGCATTGTTGATTTTGCCATGTTATTTTTTTCTTTTGCTTAAGGGCCCAATGGGTTTTGTTAATTTATAAGTATGCATATTAAGGATGCTCTTGCATGTTCAGTATGTACACCAGATATTATGCTCTTTGGAATGATAGCATATGCTGGTCTGCTAACTTACTTATATTTCGTAAACATTCTCACTAGCAAATGAAATGCATGGATTAACATTGCCTACTTTGTGAGTGTAGTGCAAACATTTTTGTAACCTAATATTTAGAATATGTGTTGGCCTTTGACTGGTGTTCACTGCTAACTGCAGGAGATCACCAAGCACAATTATATATTTTCCACCGAACAGTTGTTTGTATCCAGTCTTAAGGACTTCATGCATTTTTAGATGAATAAAGGCAAGTATTAGATTAGAACTGTGCTTACTTCATCTATTAGAAGAACTGTCATTTGTAGTAGAATTTTGTGTATGTCAAATGCAGCTTCTTATGACAATTTGTGATATTTTCATTTCTTTTGGTTTTCAACTGGGAGGAGAGTAGTTAAACCTCCTAGGTTGTAAACAGCTAGACGTGTGGGGGCTGTTACAACAGCAGAAAGCTTTCTAAAAATGTACTAATTATTTTAATTTTAAAGGTTTTGTGAAAAACATCTTTTACAGCCCATGACTTATGCCTGATCTCACCCTTCAAAAATGGGAAACTCAATATTGCACATATTTCTTTTTTATGGCAACTGATCCTGGAATTTTCCTGATTACTGTGTGCATCTTACTATCTTTTTCTGCTGAAAGTGCATTGTCTTCAGTAGCAGTGAGCACAAAACAATAATAAAGTACAATATATTTTAACATTCAAGAAAGAATCAGAGAGAGGAAGATAGAGACAGAGAAGACGAGTGTGAGTGTGAACATGTGTATGTTTACAATAGAAGAGCAGAGGTTTGTAATTAATTGAACGTTTTGATTTCCTGGTGAAGACCATGTTTATTTTCTTCAGTGCCTTCCAGGTAAATGCCAAATTGTTCATCATTTAACTGTTACATGTTCTCTGATGATTCTTGTTCAGATTGTTTGCATTGTACCATGGTTATTTCTACTTCTGCCTTTGCTCGTTATGCTTAATTTTGAATAAGTGGTTCTCTGAGTAGTTCTTGGCTACTCATATCATCAACATCTGCCTATGCCACAAAGCTCATTACCGCCAGCAGGCCCTTCCTGTCTGGCAACAACCAACTTGAAGTGTGTGCACACTTATCTGCTCTAAATTGGACTACTGCAACTCACTCCTTAGTGGCACCAGCACTAAAAATGTGACCAAACTCCAGCCAGTAAAGAACAATGCGCTGTGAGCTGCACTTGACATTGCAAAACACTACCCCATCACAGAGGCGAGAAGATCCACTCACTGGCTCCCAGTAAAGGACAAAATCAACTTTAAAATCATGTCCATCAAGCATCAATGTCTCTCCAACAACGCTTCCTTCTAGCTGGCTAGCAAAATACAAAGACACTCCAGCCAGGCCCTTGAGATCGGCCTACAAAAATGTTCTCTCCACCCCAAGGTTCAACCATAAGTGAGTGGGAGGTTGTAGCTTCCCAGTCCATGCTCCCATTATCTGGAGCGATCTTGCCTCTCACCTGCGAGATGAACCATCCTACAGCATCTTCAGGAGAAGATGCTGTAGGATGCTTTGCCCCTCTACATTCTCCCCCTCCTCTGCCTGAACGGAACCAGCACCCAGATACCTGCGAACCAGGTGTACTTATTCAAATGACAAATAAATAACAAACTAAATACATACATTACTAAATGATTGACTACTTTTAGAAGTTTACTTAGCAATTTCTCTTTCTGTCTATTCTTCTTGATGACATTAATCTTCTAACATGTTTGTTATGCTGCTTTTACTTGCTTCAAATACATTTTCAAATGCATCATGTCATCTAATATTTTTTTGCTTTTCTGAAAGGTTTTAATAGGATACTAGTGCTAAGTAATACAATTATTTTTGGTCTGCAGCTTTAAAGAATAGTTTTACATGGTTACTTAGCAATGAGATTACAAGTTTTACTAGAATTCCTTCACAATTTAACATTGAAGATTTGTCAGTTGTTTTGTTTGTTAAAACACTACTTTTTATTAGTAATTTAGTGCTGTTTCATAAAAAGAAATATTTTATAAATAACGTATAATGCTTGGATAATATGAGTCAATGAGATTTTTTATAAGATGTCTTTGCTGCTGGGATTTTCTGTTGCAAGCACTTTTTCACAATGAAGCTTGACCAAAGTTTATTCAGAGAATATTTTCAGATTTTGTATACGAGGCTGTTCCAGTTAAATCTTCTGTAGCTTTGTATGATCCGCATTATGTATGTTAGAGCATTTTGATACAGAAGCTACACCATTTTTCAGAAAGTGTTTTTTTTCAAATGTCATGTCATCCTAGAAATCTTTGGCTCAGTCTTCTTAGCTTAAGTGAGACAGGCTGTTACATACCCTGCAACTACAGTTGAATTGTCTGCAATGCAGTGAATGTCTACTTTAGCACTTCACATTGATACAATGATAGGAGTTTATGTACTTGGAGGCTTCTTGTCTTGAAATTCAGGGAAACAACTTTAGTTGATGTGATGTTAAGGATCCGATTTAATGCAACAAATCCCTGAAACCCGAAAGGTATTGGAAGTTACAACACATTAACTATAAAACCCACATTGTGATGATAACATCACAAATGACATAACTGATGAAATACTACGGGACATCAGTTTGAGCATGTCAGATGCCATCAGTGATTACATCCTATGAGAAATCACTAAGGACACCACCTATGAACTCTTCAATGAACGTATTAGTAAGTACCTGCCATAGGGCAACATGAATGACTGTATTCGAAAATATAGGTATTTGTTATGAGTTTTCCAGTCCGGAAACAAGGGTGCCGGTAAGCTCACTGGCACCCTTGCCTCTGGATCAGCAAACTCTGAGTCAGCCTGCTGTGGCCTCTGTGCCTGACAGGTCTGACCCTGCCAGGCGCTGTGGCCACTGTAGGCACACTGTTCACGGAAGCACTGGCACTGTTGATAACGGTGCTGGTGCTTCCGTTTACCCACTCCCATAGAGTGCAATAGGACTCTATGGGAATGGGGACTTACAATTTGCCTGTGCCTGAAATCCCAGGCTGCCAGATGCGTAATGAGCTAGTGGCACCAGGAAGTCAGGTGCTAGTAACGTATTATGGGTCTGGTGGTAACCCGCCGGTAGCACCGGCAGGGTTACGGATGGACCCATAATGAGGCCCATGGAGTGTGTTCTAGCAAAGATGCAACATGCCATGTCTTTTATGAAGGACCAAAAACATTTGCCAAGCATTATAAATAAACATAGGATAACTACACAGGGTTGGTCTTGCACACAGCAATTTACAATTTCAGATCAAATGCAGCAGGAGTCTGCAACCTTTGGATCTTCAGAAGTTTTTCATTACAACTTCCACTCGCCCTACACAGCATAGATAATGGTGAGGGATCATAGAAGTCATAGTCCAAAACATGGAGTGAAATGCCTGCTTCAAACCCTAGCACTAAAACAATTACAACGTTCTTCCTTTCATTACATTAATTACTCTGGTCTTTATAACCCTATCTGCTTGCAACATGAAAGTGTATTTCAACATGATTTACCTTAGCAGACCACTAGTCCTAACCTTTACCAATTGACATGGTCAAGGCATATCTCTTGATTTTGTATACTGACAGTAAGTAGTCTGATTTATGAAGATACAATGATTTCAGAAACTATTCCTTCTTATGTATGTTGTATTCTTTGGTAGTATAGTGCAAATTCATAATTGTAGTATCTAAATATCTTACTTGAATAGTGAACGTTTTTTGAACAGAGTGCTGAAGGTACTAGAGAGTTTCATCATGGTAAATGCTCATTCATCACACAGTAACGCAGGTGTGTAAGAATGCCATGGTTGTAAATGTATGTTATGTTATGTTATATTGCATTTATATAGTGCCTTATATACCATTGGTATGGTCTGAAGGCGCTGGTAGGTTGAACGCCCTTGGGAACCGAAGTTCAGGTCAGTAGAGAGTAGAGAGAGTCAAAGGCGTGTGTGCGCACCAGGTATGTGTGCAGCTGGTGTGGTATTTGTGTAATAGCTGCTTCTTAGCGGTAGGTGTGGTGGTTGGGGGGTCAGGAGTATGTGTTCGTTCTGGCAAGATTTATCCAGACCGAATGTGGCTGCGTTAGGCCTGAGGAGAACGCCTGGCTGGGGGGTGTAACCAGCAGTGTTTACTTAGAGTGATGGGGAGTGAGCGGCTGAATGTTGGTATGAGAACAGTTATACCGAATGGTGTCATAGAATCTCTGTGTTCTAGTTGAGTGGTGGTGTAAAGAAGAGAGTAAGCGTGGAGTGTGATATGATGGGTTATATGCTCTTTCAAACGTTCCCTGCATTCTGAACCATACTATGTACGTCACGCAATTCTATGTGCTCCAGTCCATTCGATGCACATTTATTAATTCCTGGGATTCCAGTCTGCCCCTCATGCATGCGTTCTTGTCTGCTCCACGCATGCACTCCTGTCTTCCCACGCATGCACTCCTGATTGCCCCACGCATGCACTCCTGTCCGCCCCATGCATGCACTTCTGTCCGTCACACGCACTCTCGTCGGTCACACGCATTCACGCCGGTCATATGCACTCATGTCCGCTACTAGCATTCCTGCCCGCCATTAGCATTCCTGTCCCCCAGTCACACTCCTGTCCGCCACATTTACTCCGATCCGTTTTGTGTATTCCAAGTTGTTTTATGCACTCCATTCACATATTTCTTCTGTACCAATTAGTGTATTCTAAGTTGTTTTATGCGCTCTATCCACAAATTTTGCCTGTAACATCTTGATAATTCATCCGTTCCACCCATCTATTTCACATGTTTCATCCACTTACGTCACCCGTTTCGTCCACATATGGCATGCGATCCATCAGCACCCGTTCTATCCATATATGTCAGCTGTTCTATCAGCGTACGTCACACGTTTCATCCACGACCGGCACCCGTGATCAGTTCCATTCACCTATATCATTTGTTCTATCCTTATAGAATCCATCTACATGCTTTACTCGTTCCGTCCATTCTACGCATTCAGGAGTTCTACTTACGTGTCCATTCTATGCACTCATCAATACTGCATGCCAAATCCCTCACCTCTGGTGGCGAGGCTTTTCCCAGGGATATGTCCAGGACTGCTCCAATGAATTGGAGTCTCTGTGATGGTATCATCTGTGACTTCCTTAAATTGAGGGAGAAGCCCAGCTTGTGGATGAAATGGCAAACATAATCTAGATGAATATGAGTTTGTTCTGGAGACACTGCTCTGATCAACCAGTCGTCCAGGTAGGGGTAGACATGAATCCCTTCCCTCCTTAGACTTGCAGCCACAACCCCCATTAGCTTGGTGAAGACCCTCGGGCGGAGGTCAGCCCAAATGGCAGAACTCGAAATTGATAATGAGAGTTGCCAAAGGTAAACCTCAGGTACTTCCTGTGCTTGTAATGGATTGGCACATGAAAGTAAGCACCCTGAAGGTCTAGAGATACCAACCAATCCTGAATCTGGAGGGCCTGAAGGATCTGAGAAAGGGTTACCATCTTGAACTTGTCTTTCCTGAGGAATTTGTTTAATTCTCTCAAGTCCAAGATGGGTCTCAATCCTCCGTCCTTCTTCGGTATTAGAAAATAGGGAGAATACCAACCCTTGTTGCTCTACGCTACAGGTACCAGTTCTATGGCACCTTTCTCTAGCAGGTCTAAAATCTCCTGCATAAGGAGCGGGTTTGGAAGCTTCAAAGAGTTGTTCCCTAGTGGATGACTCTGAGGAGTGTGTAGGAAAGGCAGGCAGTACCCTTAGGCAACTGTTTCCAATGCCCAAGCATCTGACGTAATAGCCTGCCATTGTGTCAGATGTTGAGTTAACCTGCCTCCTACTGGTGTTTTGTGTGGGGAGACCTCAGAGGGGTTTAGAAACTCCAATCAAGCTTTCCAGTTGAATCCATCCACTATTATATGCAGAAACACACCTTTTATACGTTGCATCTGTCTTACTTGCACTTGTGAAATGCTGTACCAGTGATATTATTGATAATGCCAGAGGTGATGCCATATGTGATGTCATCAGTGATATTATTTATTATTTCATCAGTGTTGTAAAGACGGGGGGGCATCTGTACCTTTGCCCCCTATATGGTAGGGTAAAGGCAGAGAGCAACCACAGCAAGGCTCTCAATTTGGTAAACGTGTCGACCTGCCAGGCTTAAGCTTTCAGGAGATGATGCTGATAGGTTCTTAAGTACAGTTTTTCCCCAAAGCCCCCACAAAGGAATGGCCACACACTACATTAGGTGATAACACAGTTTCTTTGTGTAAAATAAGGTTTGCCATGTATTCCAAATATACATAAAAATAATAACACTTTGTACATGGAATACTTATTTCAAGAATGGTAAATATATATATTACACAGCCACAGTTTTTTGGTGTGTCAGAGTGCTTGGGCAGGTTTAGGGAGTAAGAGATGGGTGAAATACAGTATTTGTTTAGGTGGCAGGTCCTACTGATATATTCGCCATTACTGCGCTGTCCGGGATGTTTGTAATTACTGAAAATGAGGGGTGTCCTGAGGATAGTATTTCCGTCCGTGCTGTGTGCAGGCAAGTTGAAACTGTTCTAAGGACACGCGTGGTGTCAGCGGACATTGAAATTGAGTATATGCTGCAGTTAAAATGTTTGATTCTACGGGTGTGATACTGAGTTATAAGCCACCGTGGGTGTGATATGCTGCGGTGGTTGTGGCCAGGGCCTAGAATCTTGGGTACATGGGCACAGGCCAGAGGCTGTAGGCCATACACCCAAGACTCTAGACCCTGGCCACAACCACCGCAGCATATCACACCCATAGAATCGAATATGTATCAGGTGGTTGAGTATATTGTGCAGTATAAATTTTGATTCGATGGGTGTGGTACTGAGTTATAAGTCACCATGGATGTGATATGCTGCAGTGGTTGTGGCCAGGACCTAGAGTCTTGGGTACATGGCAGCACGCCGTAGGCCGTAGTGCATACAACCAAGACTATAGGCCCTGGCCACAACCACCGCAGCATATCACACCCATAGATCACACCCAGAGAATCAAATATCTACGGCCATACACACAAGACTCTAGGCCCTGGCCACAACCACCGCAGCATATTACACATATAGAATCGAATATGTATTAGGTGGTTGTGGGTAGGGCCTAGTGTGTTGGGTGCAAATTGAGCATATTGCGCAGTTAAAATGTTTGATTCTATGGGTGTGGTACTGAGTTATAAGCCACTATGGGTGTGATATGGTGAGGTGGTTGTGGCCAGGACCTAGAGTCTTGGGTGTTGGGTGCAAATTGAGCATATTGCGCAGTTAAAATGTTTGATTCTATAGGTGTGGTATTGAGTTATAAGCCACTATGGGTGTGATATGGTGCAGTGGTTGTGGCCAGGACCTAGAGTCTTGGGTGCATGACCATGGTTTACAGCAGTATTCTCAATGCAGGCATGTAGCAAACAATTTCGATGTTAGAGGAGTGGAGGTGGTGTGGAGCGCTGCGACTGACTACAATGTAGAGGCAGTTCTCCAAGTTTGCAGAGATATGCGTAGGATGAACAATCCCATGTGGTAGTTTTGCGCTATGGTGCTTTCCATTTGGGCTACGTGAGTTCATCTACTTTGTTGGGATATTTGGAACAGTTGGTTGAGGCAGTAATCAAAATCCTTCCAAATGCAAAAGTAATATTTTCAGGATTACTTCCTAGAGCAAAATGGGACAACAGTTCTGTTTTTTGTCCTTATCAAAGCATTGCTAGGTGTGCAGTCAATCGAGGCATGCGTGCTTTCATGGTAAGAGCTGGTATGTTTTCTTGTAGCAATGAGAACATTGTTTCGAATAATGCCGCTTATTTTGAAGCAGATAGTGTTTCTTTATCTTTTTTGGGAAATGCCATGTTCTTTTGGAATGTAAGGATTGCTTTGGAACAGGTTATGTGAAGATTTTAGGAGTAAACTAAGAAGAAAAAAAACAAAAAATACAAAAGAACAGGTGTCTGTTAGGCATCTGCAAAAAACCCCCAAAAAAACAGCTCTTTTCAGAGCCCACCTTAAAGGGGAAATGGGGAAAACTATTTAAATGTACATTCACTACGCTCAGATCTTCTACATGTCTAAGACTAACACCCAGGACATCAATGATGACATCACAAACTATTTGCACCCAACACAATAACCTCTGTTTTTGAGTGGGTCAGCTGTAATTTATTTTCCAGCATCCAATTCTTAATCTTTTTGGCACAAGAGAAAACCAAATTCAATGTTTCCACAGGTTCATTAAGTCGAACATAAATATGGATGTCATCGCATATGAGTGGTATGACAACACAAATTCAGATTTTTTTTTCAACAATGTTCGAATATAAATGTTGTACAACAGAGGCGATAGTGAGGACCTCTGAGATACCCCGCACCCAACTGGCACAAGGCCTGGTCCATGGAACGTTTTCCTATGGGATTGCACCATTATAAAACACCTCCATGAATCAAGCCCACAGTCTCTGCGGGACAATCACCCATCTTCATATGTTGAGTACAATCAGACAAGAAGGGCGCAAAACATCTCATGGCCTCTTCTGAAATATGTGGCACTGATTACAGCCTTGTAATGAAGATCTCGAAATCAACAGTCTCGAAGGTCTCCAACAGGTCCAGCATGACAAGCATGCTGATAGTGCCTTCGTTGGCGGGCCGCTGCCGATCATTGTAGACCGACACCAGGGCAGTGTCAGTGTGTGGCCTGGTTTAAAGCCCAACTGAAAGCAGTCAAGGATTAGATGTTCATCTATAAAAGCCTTAATTTGTTTGGTGACCACTTTCTCCAGAATGTTAGCAGGCCATGATAGGCCATAATTTGATTTTGCATTAAAAGGAATTTTGCAAGCAATATTTCTTTTTTAAAAGTAGCCAGAGCTGATTTAACTGCCAGGCAAGTCATTTAATCTCTTACTTTGCGCCAAATTTTCTCCTTTTTCCTATATTGTTGTTTTACATTTTTTACATTTCTCATTATACCATTGATTATTTTTCTTTCTGTTTTCTTTAATACCTTTTAGTGGGGTAATGCGATCGCAATTATTGTGCAGGCATTGGAATAACAGAAGCAGAGATCCACTCCAGGAAGATCAAAGCTACACCCCCGCCGGGACAGTTGGTTCTGGGTGTGGAGAGGATCATGTAGCCATCAGAAAGGAGAGAGTCAAAACTCGTGACAGAGCTGCCGTGAACCAAGTCTCAGTGAGACCAAGTACATCCAAATCAAGCTCTTCCAGGAGACGGCAGATGTTGGAGGAGTGTTTGACAGCAGAGCGAGTGTTGAGGGTAGCGATGTGGAATAAGTTGCCACTTTTGTAAGACTGTGGAGGGGTACAGGCAAGAGGTACGTACTGCAGAGTTGGGCATAGGATGAAGGAAGAGATGTCAGCGTGGTCGGAGAGGAAGAAGATAGTGCCAGAGTGGTGGCAGAAGAAGGAGGCAGCAGAGTGGCCAAAGAAGCAGCAGAGGGTGGAAGAAAGGTGACGGGGGAAGGAGGCGGCAGTGTGACCATAGAAAAATGAGAGGGTGCCAGAGAGGTGGCGGAGGAGGGCGACACCCAAAGAAGCATCGGAGGGTGCCAGAGAGGGGGCAGAGGAAGGAGGCGGCAGAGCCAAAGAGGGGTAAGAAGTAATATCAGGAGAAGGAAGGACGTTGGTAAGGCATGGGAAGCATCTATCAAAAAGGAGGAGATTGGCCTGAGGGCCCGGGACCAAGACAGTACCATTTAAGTAGACATTCATAATGGTCTTAGAGGATTGGTAGTGGGCCAGGAGGGCCTCTCACCGGGTGCCACTATTAATGCGACTAGAGGAAATAGGAGAGAGAACAGAGACCATATGGGGGTCCATAGACTTGGAGAGGGAATGACAAAGAGGATGTCAGTAAGGGTCAGTCTGGAGGACGCATTGGTGTAGGTATCAGCAATAGTGAGCCCTGAGTTGGAGAACAGGATGTCCATTTTGAGCTTCTTCCTTCCAGACTTAGTGAGAGGGACAGGATAGTTGATAGAATAACAGTTAGAGAAGATAGATGTGACTGAGAGCACCATGAAGTGTGCAAGCTGGAAAGAAGAGGGAGAGAGGGGGGGTAGTGCAGGGGACAGGGCACAGGGGGAGGCTCTGGGACACACACACAGGGAGGTCAGCAAGAGCAAAACACAGGATAATAAACTCCAGATCTATGAATCAGAGGAATACAGAACCTTCAACAAAGCATGAAATCAGATGTAATACAGAACCTTCAACAAAGCACAATAAACAACAAGGAACCTAGAAGTAGGGAATGCAGGCAATGCAATGCAAAAATGTTGACAACAACAATGAACAAACACAAAGACAATACAGCATAGAAGGGGTGCATGGACAAGATGAGGGGGACCTACGATGCGAGGGCGTGCTTGCAGCCTAAGTTGTGAGGAAACACACACTGCCTAAGCAGTGACAAGGTCTGGTGCGAGGGAGCGCATGCTCCTTGAGAACAGGGGATCGTGCACAGACAACGTTGCAAGGGAGCATGCACGGCATAAGTTGTGGAGTGGCCTGATGCGAGGGAGCACACGTGACTTTGAAAAATCAAGGAGAGTGCGGCCTGGGATGTGAGGGAGCGGCTGTTGCCTAAAGTTGTGAGGGAGCGCATGGGGCCTGAGTTGCGAGGGAGTGCACACAGGCAAGTGGGGAGCAAGCATTACAGGGGAGGCATATGAGGACTGGTACCAGGGGGAAAGCATGTGCAGCACGAGGGGCACAAGGTCAGGGGGTGCATGGAGTGTAGCAATGCTAATGCTCCCCGCACCTTCCTAACTTTCCGCTGCAGAGAGGATGGTGAAGTTGTTCATGCTCACAAACTGCAGCGCTATCCCATCATCTCCAGCGCACCCACATTGCTGAACACCACAACCTTGTCCTGTGAGGGCTTTGCCGCAGATGGTCTGAACCTTGTTTCTTAAAGGCTCAGAAGCATGGACGTAACAAAGCGTGCTACGTATAAACGGGCAGAGTCTCCTGTGCACCTGCATAGCTCAACACCGCAGCCTTGTTAATTCTTAAATAAGGAATTACCAGCATAGAATAAGAAATAAAGTTAGGTTAGTTAGGAACAGTGGCAGAATGCTTCCTTTAGATTATACAAGTAATTCTGAGTGGGGATGCTCCAACTGGGCAACCGGTAATAGAAAAGCTAGGGAGTAACTTATGTTGTCTTTTACAGCCCAGTCCGATATTGTTAAAAAATGTGTGCTTTCTTTTAAAAGGTTCTACCACCCCAAAGTACCTACAAGGCCACAGGAGATAAGGATCCTAGATGAATCTGGGACCCCTGGTCAACTCCTGAGGCTAGAAGATGCTCTTCCTCCTCACTGTACCTTTGCTGCCCTTAGCAGGCAAAGTCACAGAGTTTCACGGCTTTACTCGACGATTCCCTCTGAGGATGGACCACCTTTGGAAGAAGGAGCCACTGGGATGCTGAGTCCAAGAAAAGAAGAAACCAATGTTTTTAGGAATGCCAGCAGTTTGGCTCTTTGCAGTACTCTCCTTTGGTCAATGTTTTCTCAGATTGTAGAAGTCCTGTGAAGAAGAAACTTGCTCTGGTCTCCTTAAAGCCTTAGTGGATGGAGACAAGACCTCTGCGACCCTTTCTTGACTTCTGGCGGTGCATGTGTCACATTGGTGTCACATTCTGGAATATTGAGGTTTTCTGACTTTCGTTTCTCCGGTGCTGAAGCCATAGAACAGACCTCTGGGCAGCTTCTGGACTCAAACAGAGGAGTGGACCTTGGAACCTCACCAAGTCTGGACCCTCGGGACAACTAAATGCTTCTGGTGGTGGGAAACCCTTCTCCAGAATGCAGGCACACACAATTGGCTTCCAGCATACTTCGATGAAGAGTAGCAGTTTTGCACAATGATCCGTCATTGCTCGGGGAGAGGTGTCCATTGCAGATCCTCTCTGGATCATTCCTGGATCAGTCCTTGGGAGTCATGACAGCTTTTGGATTGTTGAAGAGATGCTGCAGCAGAATTCTCTTCCAGTTGGGCTTCAAAGAGCAGCTTCTTCTTGCTAAGCTTCGACTTCAAGTACTGAACAAATTGGTAAGTGAGAGGTCCCGAGATATACACATCTGTCCCTCATTCACTCTGGCTGAGCCAGGCTCAGTCAGCCAATCACACATTAGAGAAGGCTTGTTTTCTGGTCCTTTCCTTTTTGCAGCAGCGGATTTCAAGTTTGCACGTGTCCTGGCTTCTGGATTGGGGCAAGTACCCAGCCTTTTCAGAACACTACACTGCAACCATGTCAGTTGCAGGCAGGGCTGTCTCAATGTCTCACACACAGAAACCAGACTCCCTCAACAGAGAATGTCAGTTCGCTTCAGACTCCATTCACACAGGTCCCACCCCTAGGGTGTGCCCACAACACACAACACGTAGGAAGGCCCAAGTCAGTCTGGCTGGAGGCAGCCCCAGAGCCACATATGGTATTTCCACTCAGCAGCCAGTGAGGGGGGAAAGGGAACCACAGAGACATTTATGATATTTCCACTCAAGAGCCCTTCAGGTGCAAGGGACAGAGTCAGGGCTTCCCAGGACGTTGGGAAACAAGGTAAAAGGCAATAGAAATCAAGAGGCCACACGGGTAATGTTGCCTCCTAACAGGAATCCATTGATTCGTATGGCAGGGCCTGGTTGTCCCACTAACCCATACCCTGCTCTGTGGGCAACACACAGGGGCCCAAAAACACACACAAGTGGTACACGGGTGAACCCCCACCCATTGGTTTCATAAGTGTGTCCCATGGGTGATGTTCACCAAAAGATAAGAATGAAGAGCTGCACTGCCAGAGGTCCAGGCTGGACCTCAGTGGCAGAAAACATAGAGAAAACACACACACAGAAGTGGTAGGACAAAGACAGGACACCCTGTCCCCCCCATAAGACATTTACAGCATCACAAGTGTGCTTAAGGGTAGTGCAGAGAGGGCCTCTTGTTAAGGTGGTGTGTTTTCGAACACCGGCTGAATTTCAGGGTTTTGTTGCATTAAATCAACACCTTAAAGTCACTTAAACTAAGTTTTTTTTTTACAGAATGTATGTACCAATTTTCCCCCACTAAAGTTCCACATCCTTCAAGAGTGTTCTGTAAGCCAACCCCCACAGAGTGTCTCCTATCTAGAAGTCAGAGGTTAGCTCGAGAGCCTGGTGTGATACCGCCTGGTGAGATTGAGTGCTGTGTTGAAAAAACTCGAAAGTAAATAAAGGAATTAGCTGGACTCACCTAGATGTCATCTATTAAGAGCCTGGCAGTGATGCCGCAGGGAAATAACCAACCTAGAACGGGAATGTGGCTACAAACTAGACAAACAGCGATGAATGGTCCACAAAAACTTCTGTCATCTAGTGGGTATTTCGAAGATCACATGCCCCCGGCCAGGAGTTCCCGACCTCAACCCTCAAGGGAAACGATTCTGCACTTAGCCAGTGACCCCCTTCAAAATCCATCTCTGGGAGCGGATAGCCCCAGCGGATAGCCCCAAGGAGCTCAAGGAGCCAGAATGTGGGGAGAATTACCAACAGAGAGAGTGATGACTGGCAAAAGCCAGGATTTGGATAGTGCCGTGTCAGTGGCTCATTCCAATCCACAACTGCTATCTGAGCCAGTGTTACCCTCAAGGATCTCCATGAAAAACTCTGATTTGGCCGCACATCTATCCCGTGATCTTACTGAATTTACAGCCAACATTTCCACTCAAAAAAGTTTGGCAACTATTCAGGATAGGCTTATCGCCTTGGAGTTGAACCTATCTACTGATGTATTAGGGGACCATATTGTGGATCCTTTGGAAATAGTGAGTCGGACAAATAGGGGCACTTTGGGTGATGCCCTAGAATCTGGATCCCTTAAAAAGAGCAATTCTTGCCTAATGCCTAATTCAGTGTTCGAGGCAGCCACGCTGATGACCTACCCTAGGACTAGTGGCTCCCCGCTTGATGCAGCTAGAGATCGGCTTCAATCTCTAGCTGCAACGATTCGAGTTGGGATAATCAAAATGGCCGGAATGGAACTCAGAGGATGGACCTTGGGGATCTGCAGGGAGTGATTATGACTGCAGTGTCAACATCTGTAATCCCCTTCACTAAGCTATATGAGTTGATCCATGGCTCCCATCAGGATCAAGCAACTTTAATAGCGATGTTCCACACCAAAATGAGCTCACTAGAAGGGTTGGCTGCTAAAGTTGAAGAACGCCTGAGCAAGGAAGCTGAAACCACGCTGCAATAGCAGAATCGCTTATGCGGTTTGGCAAGAAGAGAGTCCACTAATAAATCCCTTCTAATGGAAGCCCTCTTGGAGGACTGTAAATGGATGAGATCCAAATGGAAAGAAACACCAATGGGATTTTCGAATCAGTCAAACCCGGACCTCACCAGAGACCCTGAAGAAGGGATCGACGCTGTGGGTCGGGTCCTTCCTATAGTTTTGGATCCACCTATCTCAAGTGCCCCAAAGAGGGATCCGAGCCTCTTTTCCATATTTAAAGAGAAACCTCTGGTAGAGGTGATAATGAGTGGCCAAAAAGATGCTCATCACTCCACGAGCAAGAAGTCCACAAATCAGCTAGCCAAGAAGAAGGGCAGGTGCAATGGATCTAGGGCCTTTCTGAGAATCTTAGGACCCCTCTGCTGCTTAATATGCACCAGACAACGAAAAGACCTAGGAAACAGTTGTCGCTGCAGGCGGATAGCTGCTCCAAAGGTGCTCAAGTAGAGAACATTGTTACACTGGATGAAACCTGAATTAATTATCCTCCTGAAATCATTGATCAAGAACATGATGACAATGAATGGAACAACTTGAGTAATTCTGAATGGGCTGTAATTGAAAGGCAGGCGAATATGATAGCTCACAATTCGCCTCCTCGAGAGGGGAGTGATCCAGACAATAAATAGAATCTTGCTCAGACCGAACCCTTAGAGAAGGAATTCTTGCCTATAGATGAGAAAAGACAATGTCAAAATGCCCCCTGTTATCTGACAGTAGAGAGGATGAGCCTAGAAAGAAAGAAGGAGGGATTATTGCCAATGGAAGAGAAAAGACACTGCCAGAAATCCCAGTGTGGCTTGAAAGCTAATTGGGTGCGACCACAAGGATCTGGACTGGTTGGGATGGTTGACGTTGCTGATAACTGTAAAGTCCAAAGAGAAAGGATCTTATCATCATATTGTAATACACAAGTACTTTTTACATGTGATAACTGGTAAAGGCAACACGTTTTCACTTTTTAGGTATACAGAATTTCACACTATGATGACTTGGAATAGAACTACCGGCATGGTTACGCACACTTTAGAGACAGGGCCATTATGATACAGTGGCTAATCTGATTGATGTAAATAATGCAAGATGCTCACTAATATGTCAACTTACTGTTGTTTTACTGTTGTTTTCTTTTTTTATGTTGTCTGTTACTCGTTTGTATATGTGTTGCTTGTTTTTGTCATGTGGTCTGCATGCCTTTACTGGGTCAATTTCTGATTGTTTTGATGACTTCATGGTTTTAATTTTTTCAATTGTATTGGATGGTAAATGTAATCACAATAGTGAACTGTGATTGAATTAGAAATGCCGTGATAAAGGACTTAGTTAAGTCCGAAATGCATTGGCAACATTTCCATCTGTAAATAAAACAGATATGTATTAATCACAAAAAAAGCATATTTTGAATTTGTTTGAGCACACTTTGGCTGCCTATAACGGCAGCACCCACATCTAAACATTACATATCATGAAAACTACGAGTTGAACTTTATATACAACACTTGAGTGGTATTCAGGGTGTGCAACCCACACTGATGGCTATCGAGCCTACGTTGTTTTCTTTTGCAAAATTGAATCAAGTCCCCAGTCTCCACCAGTCAAAAAGGAAATTGGAGGAGAGTCTGAAAGAAGGTGGGCTTGGCCTCCCCCTTGATAATATGGCTGCATTAATCAGGCGGCCCATGAAGAGCAGCAAGAGATCCCCCTTGCAACAAAGATCTGAATGCATGGTGGCTTTGCTCGCCTTAAAATGTACATTTGACAATCGTGATCGATGCAGGAAGCTTGGCCTCAATCCACTTGAGGGTGAAGGGAATGGGCCAGCAGAATCAAATTTGGTGTGGTTAGCTGGAGTGCTGGCCACCAAGAGCTTCAAATAGACTGCTTTAACTGAGGAGGTACAGGATCTGCACATTGACTCGTGGAACACACACAGATTTTAAATCGTTGCTCAATGAAAAGCTTACCGAATTGGGCCTGTATGGGATCTTATGCCTACAGGAAATCTAGCTCAGATCTAAACTTACCTGTGATGGCTATGAGCCTTATCTGAATCCTGCAGGCAAGGGTATCCTTGGTAGGACCTATTCAGGATGTTTAACCCTCATAAAAGTGGATGTGGGCTTTACAGTGGTGAGCCAAGAAAATGTAAGCCTATAGATACAAGTTATAATGCTCTCTCTCTCTAGAGAGAGAGAGAGAGAGAGAGAGAGAGAGAGAGAGAGAGAGAGAGACTCTGAAAAGAAGTATTTCAACTGATTAATGTGTACTGGAGGGTGAATATGTGTAAAAAGCTGAACTTTGTTAAATCAGTAATGAATGTGATTGATAAAGCCCTGTGTGAAGTGGAGTCAACAAATATTGTTCTGTGTGGCGATTTGAATGTGTGACTGTTGGATGAAAGTGGCCGACCACGAAGAGAGTGTGAGCTAACGGGACGAGCGCTGCATTGGCTTCAACAAATTAGTGCTTACAACATACATATGTTAAATGGTCAGACACCTAGTTATACACCTGCTGCTTGTTCTTGGGACAGAGCCTTATACTGGTCTTGCTTAGATTATTGCTTCATGTCAGTAGAGATAGCTAAGAGGGTTCCTAGTTTTTCAATGATCAAGCAGTCTCGAAGCGACCATGACCTGGTGGCAATCTCGCTGATGGGCAGTGGAAAACCTGGCTCCAGGACAGTGATGGCCTAGGTGGAGGTAAATATGACAGGGAGTGAAGGAAGGAAATAGATACAATTGCTGGCCGATATGAGGTAGTTTCTGAAAGAGACTTAGCTAGTCCGGATTATGTGTGGGCTCTCAAAGAGTACATTGTGCCATCTAGACCAAACAAAAATAGCGGCACCAGAGCTAAGCATGCCTATGGCCCTACAGTTGTTAAGAAGAGAAAAGGACTGTGGGCAGATATTAGAAAGGTCAAATCCTCACAAGACCTGAATATATTTGAACTGGTAAAAAAGTATAAAACAGAAGTTTGGAAATTGGCTAATAGCGACCAGAGCCTTAAGAGCACAGAGGGATGCTGAAGTAATGCTGGAAGCTGTTTGCTAAAATAACACCCGTAACCTTTGGGAAATATGGAATAACCGTGGTTTGTTCAGATCCTGCTGTATGCTTGGTCAAGTCAATGAAGAATCATGGATAACCCATTACTCCTCTCTGTTTAATGGCCCAAAGACCCTGGGGGAGGTGGTTTGTAGAGAGGGCAGTGGTGCCTTGGATATCAAGGTGGATACAGAGGAGCTTGAGCAGATGATAAGAAGACTCAGCTCCTTAACGGCGGCAGGCCAGATGGTATCTCCAATGAAATGCTTAAGGTTATTCCGGTGGCTTGCGGGAATTTGGCAATGTTGTATTTTGATCATATTAGATCCACCAGTAGGTCACAGGATTTCCTTTGCCCTACTGGTGTAATCTTATCATGTTACACTAGGCTTTAGAACTATGTCAACTACCACTTAGCGCTACCAGGGAGAGTTAGCCTTTGACTCAGCTCTTGCTTTTTCTGAGGAAAAATAGAGGCCATCCTGATTGAGAGAGGAATTCAGATTAATGCCCTTCTTGCAAATCCACAGATGGTGAAAAAGAAATTCCAACAGATTGATTGGATCAACACATGTAATGGGAGAATTGAGGACAGGTTATGACCTCCCCTGGATAGAGAACGAAGGGGTCTTAAAGATCCCCCTTAAACCTTTTGAAATTCCCTTCTGCTCATTACGGGTACCTTTTGCTCAGGTGGCGCCTTGACATTTGGGTCACTAAAGAGGTCCAGCTATCACAAAAGATGATTAGCCTTAAAGCTACTCAGTGTAGACATTGTGGGAACATAGGGCTGGTGGAAACACTTTTTCACCTTGCTTGTTCCTGTAGCGTTTTGGCAAGATTGCAGAGGGAACGACTGGAATTAGGTGGACCTGAAATGATATCAAGGCCAACGTGTGACTGGTGGGACTGGATACTGATAGGGGAGAGAGCACGTCTCACCATAGAGGTGATGAAACTGATGGATTATGTAATTGTTGACCCCAATTTAGATAGCATATAACAGCTTAGTGTTCACTGAGTGAAAATGATTGAGTGAGTATGGATGATACTGTAAATGGTTGTTTTTCTTTCTTTTGTTTCTGTGAGTAAGTAAGAATTAACCCATAAACATATATTAAAAAAAGAAAATAATACTTGCTGACTTCAATGTCTCAATGTCTTGCTGGAGAAAGACAATAACCCTATTACAAAATGTATTGCTACCAATCTCGCTGGACTACATCTCAAACAAATAGTGAAGTGTGAAAGGAAGCGCCCCCAATTTCAGCACGATCCTCCCCGCAATGAGAGACAATAAGGGACTCTCCCGTAGTGGGAATAAGACCAAGACAGAGTGCGGGTGAGCGTAAGTGGGAGTTTATCCAAAGAATAGGGCATGCAAAGAACTCTGCAACCTCCGAGAGCGCTCTGTCTGACAATAGCAAAGACAGGTGTATTTCTAATACAAAAAACGTCATCAGAACCTACACACTATAGGGGGCACAAGTTAATTGGGATTGGGTGGCGTCGACTAACTATAGGTGTTGCTGCAGCGTGGTTGGTCTTGGCGTGAGGACGTCACTGGTCAGCCTCGTGGGTTGGGTTGGGCCTGGCAGGCCAGCTTGAGGTCATCCGAGCGGTGTTGGTATGCTGGGGCAGCCTGTGACAAAGATGAATACCTTTCCTGACTCGTTTGCCCTAGGCCATGCACACTGCAGTTATTCAAGAAACGACATCTAAGTTCATCAATAAATCGCTCAGCAGTTTGTCTTATAAAATAAACGCAACACATGAGGAATGCACCTCGTGAGAGGTCCGGTGGTTGTCGGTTGGGGTGAGATTTACCTGTGTCCTATTGACCGGTATTTTAGGTCGAGGGGCTGGGCTCTGGGGCCTGAGCCGAATGATACATGTCTGTCTGCCGCGTTAGAAGTTATTATATAAATGGGTCTCTGTGTCTTGTCCCAGTGATGGGGGTCGTCATGATTCTTGGGGTGGTCTAGGGGGGGTTGTGGGATTTACGAGAGGGTGCTGGTAGATCAGTAGATTCAAACGTGGGTTTATTACCGTGCTGTAAATAACACAGGTGGCGGGCTGTGGCCTTGGGTGCGGTACCGGGGCCTCTGACTCTCTGAAGCGGCTCCAGCTTGGTTGGGGGAGGTGAGGGCGCGCGGCACATGCCTTAGCTTCTTTATCTGGCAGGCTTGGTAGGGTGGGAGGGAGAATGGCCTTGCATATATTCACAAAGGTTTTTTCCTCGTGCGTTGCTAACTTTTGAATGCAGAACTTTTATAATGTTCCGCCTTATTTTGATGTTATTTAAACACACATATATATTTCAATTTCGTTACACATTTCTTTAATACAGTCGGTCCGAGTACCTTTTCATTACCTAACATTATATTTACTACATGGTGTGATTATTTTATGTACATTAGACGTTACACGAGGTAGTTCTAGGTTATGGCCTACAGAGATTGATGCTCGCTGCTTTAGGTGATTTAAGAAAACATATATGAGTTCAGGTTTCTACATAAAATTGTAAGAACACTTATACAGATAAAGGCTATACATTTGGTCGACATCTTTCTCTGTGGTTATAGCAGCACTAGTCCAGACCTGGGGTGGTATCATGTAACGTTACATCTTTATGGTTTATTCACAGTTTACAGGATCTGTTTAAACAGAGGTAGTTCGTTAATACCAATACTTGAATTATTTTCTACTTTCTTCAGATAGCGATGCTTCAGCTTTTTTCCCGTCACCCCGGCCTCGCGGACCAGGTCGTGCGGGGTGCAATATTACATTGTGAACGATAAAATGTTACAGTGTTAGCATCTCGGGTTAGCTCATACCCGACTTTCTCATGGGAACGCGCTCGCAGCGGATCTACCAGGGCTACTGCGGCGGCAGAGATGCATGAAAGGCCCTCCAAAGGTGGGGGCCTCGTTACAGTGTGCTGAACTCACGCCATGTTTGCTAGACAAGATGGCTTCTAGGCCTAACTGAATTTTGGTATATGCAGGGAACGGATACGTGTGGGCAATGTCGTCGGCGGGTGAACCCTCCTCCACCTGGGCCCGGGTGGCATGAGGGGACGCCCACCGAGTCATGGTCCTCACCTGGGGAGAAGGCTGCAGGTGAGGAGGGCCTCGCGGCCAGTCCTCCCCTACAAGTGTGATAACGACATAGCTGGGCGCATGCTTGATGGCATCTTCTATAAGGAGAATATTGTCAAAGGAATCATGTGTGTGATTTAAGGACTCAGAAAATTGGTAAGCTCTTAAGTAAAACAGAATGCTGAGCAAACAGCGGGGATCAGGGCATGCCTCATATAACTGTGGAAGCAAGATGGCCACAGAGACTCACAAAGTTTCATGGGATTACATGGGCCACTGGGAGTTGTGGTTCCATCCTCCATCACCTTAATACCTGCACTAACCAACGCCAAGCCCTACCCTGACCACAGGCAGTCTTGCTTGGCAATGTGCAAGGTGGGAAACGGGTTTGGTGAGGCTGGTTTAAGGGCATGGCACTTGGAGGGCTGCTTGGGAGCATGACACTTACCATAGAATTGGACTTGCCTGTCTCATAATTATTTTACAGCTTTACACCCCTTTCAAAACACATAGGTAGGGAGTCACAACTTGTATACTTGTTCCAGACGTCAAAAGAAAAAGACAAAGAGGATTCGGTTTCCCCAAGTAGCCACTAAACTATGGAACTCCTTACCTTCTTCTCTGCATAGAAGTGAACCACCATAAATTCAAGGGAAAAGCTCAAGCATGGCTCTTCAGCAAAGTAAATTGGATATACAACTACAAATCCAAGTCCAACCCAACTTGAATAAATAGGCTTCCATAAAGCACACATTCACCTAGATGATCAAATAGTACAACCCCTTTTTAAGTAGAACAGTTGAATGTACCTCAAACTAGACACATGCTGAACCACATTTCCTTGCTCAGTCATGCATCACTTCTTTGACACTCTAGATCTGAATACTACCTCTGGAAACAAAACAAGCCTGCTTGAGTGGCTCTGAAGAAACCTTGAACACTACACCCCCCCCCCACACACATACATTTGGCTCCCTTACTAATTTCTCAGTGCTAAATCTGTCAAAATGTTTTACACCTCATAAATATCCCATCTTAGTACACGGGATTGGCCCTTGTTGAGGCATTACTCGGCCGGAAATCCCTCAGCCGGCATTCTACGGCCATTGTACCCAGCGGGGGGAGTGGCAGCCCCTCAGCCAATGAGGAGGCTTGAAGGGGGGCAATCCCCGCTCTGATTCTCCCCACGGCTGAGAGGCTGCCCTCGGCCCCTGCCGGGGACTCAAGTAAGGCTTTCTTTTCCCCCTTTTCTCCCTCCTCCCTGCCTTCCCCACACAACTTACCTTCTGTCCCCTTTGTCCCTGGTTTGTCTACACAGCTTGAGGCTTCCATCTTCCCCAGCCGGGAACGCAGGTATGTTTTTTTTTCTCTCTTTTTCCCATCCCTCCCAACCCCACTTAACTTCTCCTTTTTTTTCATGAGCGGGTGCGCTGGGAACACTTCTGTTTCCAGCGTGTCCGCTCCCGATGACTGCCCTCGAAAGAGAAACCGGACTCCGTTTTCCCTTTTCCAGCGGCCATTTTCTTGTTTGGTTTTTTTTTTGTCCCAAAACTTTTCGGGACAGAAAAAAATGCTTTTAGTGCCCCGGTCACGCGAATCTTGTGGGCCGGGCTTCTAAAAGCAATATGACCCTCGCGGCGGGAGCCTTACCAACTCAGGTAATGCCCTGGGGCCTTCATTTAGGCCCTCGCTTTGCTCGGCTCTATAACTATGGTCCCCGGTGCATTACCTACGTCGGTAATGCCCCAACTGCGATGGTCATATTGCTAAAAATGAACCACATAGTTTAGCACAATAAACATAGACTCCTATAATAACCACCCCTGTCAAACCCCACCAATGCTTCTACAGATTCTATCCTAATCCTGGGGTTCAAATGCAACGCCCAGACAAAAGGAAACTGCATTTGGCTGACTGGGGCTTCAACATGCAGAGCATTGAACATAGAGTGGACTGGCAGAGAAGAGGTCAGCAATTCATTTTCAAACTGCAAAAAACAGGAACATGCTGTTTCCTTGGATAAAACAGAGATGCCATGGAAATAAGGGCATTCACGAGATTGAAAAACAGGAACATGGAATATGAGACTACAATGCAGAAGAGAATTTAAAGGCACACTGTTGCCTAACGGTGAAATGTTAGAATGCTCTTTTCAGAGCAAGAGAAATACAAACTCTAAATATGCCTTGAATTTGAGTGACTAGGCCAAAGGCCTGAAACTACTTTCCATTACAAGTGGCTAACACAGTGAGCAAAAAATAAAGTGTTGCGAAAACAGAAATGTTTACATTGGAAAGGTGTGCATTTTGCAGCGTAGAACAATGAACACGTGGAAAACGAATCTCCATTAATACAGTAATAAATGTATGTATATATTTATTCAAGGAAATAACTTTAGTTGAGCCACAGGCTACACCTCAGTGACCAAAGATATATCACTATTTGTTGTACCTATATTATGACACAAAAAAAAAAATTAAACACAGGCACATTTGCAAAACCATGCTTTCAGGTCCATGCCAATGCTCCTTACAAAAGTTTGCTGGAAATCCACCCATGTTTTATTTTTTCAAAAGTGTCAAATGAATGCACATACAATTGTCATATAACCTAGCCCCACTTGACAAAATCCATTCAGAATTTACGAAAGCATTTATATCTAGATCTATAAACTTTTTGCAAACCTTTTTCTAGATTCGAGAATGGCACCACATTTATAAGCCTTTACAATGTTTTGGGACCCCCCCCCCTCTAATTCTGCTCCCTCTTGACAAAATCCTACCAAACTTCCCAAAAAATCTATATCCATATGTATTATCAGTTTGACAAATTAAGTGTAGATTCGTCAAATGGCACCTCATTTATAAGCCTTTATATTATGTTGGGACCCCCCCTCTAGTTTTGTCCCCTCTTAACAGAATCCCACCAAACTTTGCAAACTAATTTGGTATCTGGTCAGGAATATAATTGCTATAAAAAAAAAAAAACTGCCCCCGAACTTCTCAGGACTGTTCCTGTTGAGCTGTAGGCGTGAGCAAAAATGTTTCCCCATTCACTCTATGGAAAAAAATACATTTTGGAACCCCCCCCTATAACTTTGCCCCCCCGGAGCAAACCTCACTAAACTTTTACATACTTTTTTCATTCCTGACCATGGTCTCCTGGACCTGATCATTTCTTTGGCAAAAGTGTCCATTTCCTCACTTCTGCTCATCACAAAAATGGCCATAGTTTATCATTGTCCGTTAAGAAGCCTTGTTGATATAGGCTCTAGAAGTTCATCCGTGGGTGGCACCTGATCACATGTTCTTCCTTAATTGAAGTCTTAATTTCCCTGCCCCTTTCTACCTCCAGGCATCTTTGGGTGGGTATGGCAGAACCACAGGTTGGTCTCTTGTGTGTGCTGAACAAATTGCTGCAACACATTCCTACCTCAAACGTTTTTCCCTACCTTTCATTGGTACAGATTTTATCATGTCACCCCATGCACAGAGTGATCTTTGAAAAATTCAGCTACCTTCAGATCTCAACAGACCCTCAGGTTGCTCAAAACCAGGGTTGGTATTTTTTCTTTCACTGAAAGGCACACAGGGGTACATATTTGGTATTTATTTCTTTGTCCTCTACACGCTCCTTTACCCAGTTGTCATAGGGCTGAGTAAAAGGTGATCATTTCAGATGTGCAGTGTGGATCCAATTTCTTTTCTTCTTGCCGTCCATGCAGACAGCTTGTAAAATGTATGCATGATAAACATGCCCATTTCGAACAACAGCAGGGAAATACATCTCTCAATTGCAGGCAGTTTCTGCAAGCATCTTGCACACTTGAGATTCGAGCCAGCAGCATTGGTGCTGTGTACATTCTCAGGCAGAGCAGCAATAATGCCTGGCACTTGCAGGCATTATGAATTCCACAGCGCTGCAATCGCTTGGCTTGGGTGTTCAGCTGTATGCCAGTCTGTATGCCAATCAATAGGCCAATCTTCCTGCATCAGATTTATCTCAAGAAACCAAAATAAAAAATGCAGTATCAGGTGTGGTAGATACGGTTAAACTGTTTTCAAACAAGGCAAAGCCATTAATTCCTGCATTATACAGTATCAGGTAACATCATCCCCATAAATAATACCCCCATACAAATAGTCGCCAGGAAACAGCACAGGCAACATTATTTATGGGGATAATTTGTGGGCTAAATGGGAGCAGGGGTTGCAGGGGTGTCCCCTGCTTCCTTTAAAAAAAATATGGGGGTGTCAGGGGTGTGTCCCGCAGGTTCCATATGGTAATATTGCTGCAAAAAAACAACACCATTCTCGTATGACGATGTTTTTGCGGGGATATTATCACATGTAACCCATTATCCTGCATAAACACTCCTCATTACATTTTTATAAGGGGTGAGACATGTTCTAGTCTTAATCAGAGACAGCAATACTAGGAGCCGGGTGTCAGGCCATTCCAATTTACTGTGTGCTAGCTCAGAAATTGACAAACATGTGTCAAACAAATGTATTCTTTCTTTGCTCTAGTGTTCAGTGGTGTACACACAATCATGGTTGTACTCATTCCCATAATTCTGCTCATGGAGAGGGAGCAACTCAGCTGTGCTCAATAGGTGACATCTTGTGACCCTAACGTGTGCTGTGAACAGATTAAGTTTCTATCTGGTAATTCGAGCGTATATGAAATGTTTGTGTTTGTGTTCTGTTTAGTAACACATAAACTGAGTGAGGCACCATGGTTAGTAGTCCCCAAGTCCGGAGCGCAACACAAAACAGTTTTTAGTGTGACAAAACCACGCTGACAGTGACCATCCCATTGCAACAGTGATGCAACATGTACTCTCTTGAGAGCAAGGCACCTACTCTCTTTCAACAAGAGGTACCCTACATATGCTACCTCATGTTGACAATGTTGGTACATTTTCAAAGAACATTTGTGACCTGAATTTGCAAGATCCTTTAGTAAACTAATAGTGCCCTTCTGGCATGCTTCACAGGAGTCTGCTGCAAGTAGCAACAATATGCAGTATTGTGGCAACTGTAAGGTATCCACCTGTTCCTTAAGATCTCTAATGAAAATGCTAGTACTCTCAGTGTATCCTTGTGGTATTCTAGTAAAGATAAATAATTCAATTACAGAACTGTATGTTCCTTGAGCAGGGATCATGTTCAATTTGGTGGTAATGTCAGAGACAATGGAAATTGTGACACAACTATTTTGTCAATTGCTCTTAAATTAAATGCAAAACGGTAGGGCATAATGTTGTCACCATTTTTATGAACTAATGTACTCCCTGATATTTCCTTAATTACAAATTTCCTCACCAGATCAGAAGGCACTGCAAAATACTGTGAGGATTTTATTTTTCTGAGGGGACATTGTTATGTATACACCATCAGTGTCAGGTCTGTATCTGTATGTTATCTTGGCTATGTATAGGCTGGTTGTAGTATTGAGCTAGGTAGGGGCTGGTTGAAGTATTGAACTAGGTATGAGCTGGTTGAAGTATTTAGAATGTGTAATTATTGTAAGTTTAATGGGGGAGTTTAGAGTAGGTAAAATAGCTTATTGTAAAGAAAATATTAAATGAGTTTATTTTGACTTAACTGTCATTTATCAGATGAGAATTCCTGAAGCCATCATGGAGGAGCTGATCACGCTCACTGATTGGTGGAGAGAGGGTCATCTGAGCTGCACTAACATTCTAAACTGCCTTTCATTGTTCACCTTCAGACAAGAAAGTCCTGTCTTAGTTAAGTTCCTGATTTAAGGCCGTTCATATGAAGATTAGGTTGAGAAACATATAACCTTTTGTTCCAGCTCATTCAGAACTATGTGGGACATGCTAAGCTGACTATTTGGTGGGAGTGCACCGTTATTTACAAGCAAAGAGTTAATTCATCCTTCAAGTTTGACTTCATTAGGCATTTAGTGAGTTAGTTATTTAGGCTGTATTTTGTAAGGACTCTATGAGAAACTGTTATATTCCTATCCTTCAGAAATCTGACATTTGCATCTACTTTCCAATTGGTGTTCAGTCACAAATGCTATCATTTTCACATTGAATTCCAGAGAGAACTACTGTGACGTTTCATTTAATGTGATTGAGTGAATGTTGTTGTTGCTTCTTCCAGAAGTTAAATCTTTAAGAAAAAACCCAGAGCCGTTAAGATCCCGGAGTGTCCGACTGGGATTAGCGTCTCCTTTTATTAGAACGTCTGAACTGTCAGTGTAAAGGTCTAACGTGCATGTGTACTTTAGCAGCAGCTGGGCAAGGAACATGACTAAGGCTGGGAAAACAGGGTAATTGCATTAGAAGTGAAGTGGAAACACAGCATAATACCATGGAGAGGTGCCAATTCCAAAACACACTGCAAATTCCTAAGGAACTGAGACGTTACAGCTTATTGCTTTTGTACACTCGTCAGGAAAATACGGACAAGAATTGTCAAGTTGATAACTGAGTACCCTTCAGTGACTGTGAACTTTATTATTCTGCAGAAGAATTTAAGTCAATTCACAAAGTATGCTTATACAATGAAGACAATAATCCTTAGTCTACTTTAAGTGTTGAACACCAACGTTCTAGTTATCAGTGGAGTTTTAACCGATATTTCCTTTCACATTGGTAATGAATATAATAATTTAGAGTGATTTGAAGTGTTATGTTGTCTATTAATCCTTGTTTCTCCCTCTGCAAATTCACAGCAGTCCTGAAGCAGGAGTCTTTTTTTTATTGTATCCACTTCCCCTTTCCCTTGGGAGTGTTTGTTTCTCAACTGATTAATAGTACAGTTGTTAATCAGAGGTCTTGAGGGATTTGTGGGGTTCGGCAGCTTCTGCAGACAAGGAAAGTCAGGACCGGACAGAGGAAAGGCCCATTTAAGTCCGCCTAAACTGTTGAACCCAGCAGAATTCAAGATGCAACATTAGGAGAAGTGATTCAGGAATTGAGGGAAGAATATAGGATTGCTCATCTTCAGAACTCAAAGTTAAATAAAAAGGTAGAAGAGTTAGGAGAAAAGATGTTGCAGATCATGAGTCTCTCGAGTTACAGTCTCTTGAGGCTGGAGATATTGGGAGTGAGGAGGAGTCTTCAGTTTTAGCTAGGCCTCTGGGATAACAGCAGCAGCCTCTAGAGATTGTGGGGAGGGAGATGCAGCCCCCATTATTAGCTAGAGAAGATTTAGAAACCAGGAGAGGAGCGACAGGAGGGCAGGGTTGGAATCAGGCTCCCATTACATTGGCACCTATGAGCGTTTTAGTGGGGAGTGTAAGACATTTTACATTTTCTTAACCCAATGTGAACTGCACTTTCTCTACACACCACAGAGTTTCCAATCCAAAGTAGCATTTGTTTTGTATTATTTAACGTGTGAAGCAGATGCTTGGTCAGTGTTCTTAGTGTCACAGGAGAATCCAATTTAAAAACATTTTGGTCAATTTAAAGAGGAATTCAGAAAAATCATTGGAAGAAGGTTGATTTCTCAAGAAATTGGTGGGGAGTTCTTGGATCTCAAGCAAGGAAATAAAGATCTAGTGAGTTACATTACACAGTTCAGAGCTCTGATTTTAGAACCAGGATGGCCAGAGAAAAAAAGAGATTCTTTGTTTTATCAGGGTTTAAGAGATGAATTGAAAGGCGCATTGTCAACTGGTGTGGATCGTCCCACTCCCTGCGATGCTTTAATTCATTTGGTCATGCACATGGATTACAGGCTGAGTGAAAGGAGAAATGAGCACAGGAAGGGAGTGGGTGAGGTTAAGAATTTCCAACGTCTACAGAGACAAAGAATAGAGGGAGTGTGTAAGGAGGAGAATGGCAGATTTACAGATCAGGTGGACAGAGGACGAGGACCATTATCTAAAGAGGAAAAGGATAGAATAAAGGCTAATAGTCTGTGCTTGTACTATGAAAGGAGAGTTCATTTCTGCCCGTATACCTCCAAAAGAGGTCAATCAGGCAATAATCGTTTACAGCAGGTGGCGAATACTCTTCAGGCTGTGGTTCCACATATTACAATCAACATATCCTTGCATTTGAATGGGGAGTCGAAGGGGTCAGGACCGCCAATGATTGACTCAGGTGCTACAGGGAACTTCATGGATTGGGGGTTAGCGAAGTCATTAGGAGTCCCTCTGGTAGAGAAACAAACTGTGGAATAGGTGTGGGCAGTCGATGGTTCTTTTAACTTCTGGCCCCATAACCCACGAAACAGTTTCTTTATTTATGTCTTTAGTAAGAAGTGATTGGGAAATTATTGTTTTTGAAGTCATTGATGCGCCTCAATTACAAATCACCTTGGGGATGCCATGGTTAACCTACCATAACCCTACAATTGATTGGGGTAGGAGAATTTTCAATCTCATTTCTGTAAGGAAAATTGTATACATTTTATTCAAGAGGACAGAGTAGGGAGTGTTGATGGTGAAAATGTAGTAGTCTTGGCTAATGGTTCTGTTGAAAGACACTCCATAGGAGCAGTTATGGGAATTTTGCCTGACTGTTATGGTGAATTTGCTAATGTTTTCAGTGAAGTGGAAGCAGGAGAGTTGCCGCCACATAGGTTTTATGACTGTAAGATCAATTTGGAGGACGGGGCAATTTTACCAAGTAGCAGTGTGTATGTCTTAACTGAGAAGGAAAATGAATATTTAAAGGAGTATATTGATGAAAACCTGAAGAAAGGTTTTATTCGGCATTCTTAATACCCAGCAGCCTTGCTACTATTTTTTATTCCAAAGAAGGAAGGAGTAACGTTTTTTTCATCTCGATTCTCAGGGACCTTAATCGGGTGGTCGAGGATAACTCTTTACTGATTAAATTTCAGATGGGCTTCAGGGAAGATATGGGTACCATTTTAAACGCAACCGTATTGGCTCATTGGGACATTTTGTACACAACACAGCATGTGGGAGATGTCTTTTTGGCTTCACTGGACTTATCAAGTGCTTTTGATGGTGTAATCAGGTCAAGACTATGGTTGAAAATGATCAGTATGAATATCCCACGCAAGCTTGTCCAGCTCCTCACACTTTTGCATATGCACACTACCATCCCTGTGCAATTTACTAATGAGGGGTTACTTTCGCAGGAGATCTTCTTGTATATTAGGGTAAAACAGTCTTGTACTCTGGCTCCTATACTCTTCAACCTGTATGGGCGTGATGCGGAGGGACTGTGGCAGGGTCCCCCCATTGCACCAGCAAGGTTGAGAAGTATTAGGCTATGATGATGGCATTTGTGGACAACTTCTTCCTCCTAGCTAGAAGTCAACAAGGCCTTAGAATGAAAATGCAGCATTTTTATAACTCTGCTGTGGCCAACAACTTTCTCCATAATGCATCTAAGTTACAGGTTCTTGTATTCTCCACAGGGAAAAGAGTGACGACCTTTGCCTCGATGATGGGTCAGGAAAAAGTGGATCAGGTCAAATCAGTTACTCATCTTGGGTATAATTTGACTAACAGGGACAGTTCTGAATATTGGAAAAACAGTCTTGTTGACAAGGTTTACAAACGTAAAGTTTAATTGAAATTTCTGAAACATAACGTGTGTAAATTCTCACTGCTCCCTGTAAGGCATTATTATCTCCCCAAATTCAAACACTTCATTTTATATGCTCTTGACCTGTCCACTTATGACATGGGTGATACCCTGAACAAGATACAAGGGAAATTTTGGAAGGAATTGTTGGGCCTGCCTATGGCCATACCGAACGCTGTTATGAGACATGAGCTTTGTCTTATATCTCTGAAAGCCAGACATGTTTGGAAGCAACTTACCACTTTTAGGAAAATAAATGATCCTCCTAAAAATTCACTTTATGAAACTCTTGGGTTGGTAATGCAAGCACAATCTGTACCCTCTATGTTAGAATTGTGTGCAAGGATGAAACGTCTTCTGACCTCAAATGAGTTAACAGTAGAAGATCTTGCGCAATATCGGGGGATTCTTAAGATGAATCTTTTCAGGGCTGATTGCGTGGAGATGGTAGATTGTATTGCCATGTATTCTACCTATAGGGAATGCTCTAACTTTGTGCATGCAAGGGAGTGTATACCCTCATACCTCCAAAGATTCCTGAGTACCAATGTATGTATGACATACATGCGCTTTAGGCTCAATCTAATTCCCACACTTGAGAGGACCACTGGAAGGTTCTTTCTAATCATCTGGTCAGTAACTCCTCACCTTACCATTGTAGATTCTGTGGGGATAAGGATTCTCTTGAGACTTTGAGACATATAGGGCCTCATTACGAGTTTGGAGGCAGCCATGCCCTTGTTAAGGGCATGGCTGCCTCCAAACTCAGGTCCAGGTCCGTGGTCCCAGAATGGGGAAATACCAGGCCATTCTGACTTTGGAGGGCCCAGTATTTCCCCATTCAGGGAACCCGGACAATCCCCATTCCCATTTGAGCCCCCCTAGAGCTCAATTGGAATGGGGAGCATGCTAACAACGGGACCGTTAATGATGAGCCTGTTGTTAGCATGCTGATCCCCTTGTGGGACCCGCTCTGGATGTCTGGTCAGACCTTTGTGGGTCCCGCGAGGGGACCAGCATGCTAACAACGGGCTTGTAACTAACGGGCCCATTGTTAGCATCATCCCCATTCCCATTGAGCCCTATGGGAGCTCCAATGGGAATGGGGATGGTCCGGGTTCCCTGAATGGGGAAATACCATGCCCTCCTAGGTTGGAATGGCCCTGTAATTCCCCATTCAGGGAACCAGGACCCGGACCCGAGTTTGGAGGCAGCAATTCCCTTATTCAGGTCATGGCTACCTCCAAACTCGTAATGAGGCCCTATATGTTAGATACAGCTGTACTGGACTAAAGACAAACCAAACTTTTTTGGAACTTGATAAGTTGTTTTGTGTTAAATAATGTGGATCATTTTGCTGTATTTCATCTGATTTACAATTTTTATGTTTGATTATTATTATTTTGATGTTGTTTTATATACGTTGTAAATATTTGTATGAGATGACACTCTTTTTCCTACTTCTTGTTTTATACTGTTTTTATGTTGTGTAAGGTTTTCTGTAAACTATGGACACAACAATAAAAATAAAAAAAAGAAGGAAGGAAGGAAAATGACTATGCATTGACTATCGTTCTTTGAATACGATCACAGTTAAGAATTGTTATCCTTTACCCTTGATACCTGAGATTCTACATTGGATCCAATCTTGGATCCCCTCATGGGAAACTTGCTATCCTGTATGTAACCATTAACTTGCAAACTATGCGTCCAGATGCCCCAGGGCAAGGTGCACAATACAAATAAAATAAATACAAATACAATTTTCACCAAATTAGACCTACAGGGGACTTACCATTTGTTCAGAGTTAGGGAGGGGGATGAATGGAAAACAGCAGTCAAAACCAAATTTTAATTATTTGATTATCAAGTGATGCCCTTTGGATTATGCAATGCCCCGGCAGATTTTCAATTTTTTATTAATGATGTGCTCAAAGAGTTTTTGGATCTTTTTGTTGTCGTTTATATCAACGGCATTTACATTTTTTCACATGACCCTGAACAACATTACCATCATGTCAGACACATTTTAAAGAAATTGAAAGATCATAATCTTTTTGCGAGTTTGGAAAAAAGTCAGTTCCATACAGAAGTTGTTCAATTTTTAGGATTCTTGATTTCCCCTCAAGGTTTGGAAATGGATAAGAAGAAGGTTTGAGCAGTAAAAGACTGGCCAACCCCTGCTAGAATTAAGGATATTCAAAGCTTTGTAGGAATTGCTAATTTCTACAGAAGGTTTTTTAAAGATTTTTCCTTAATAATTCCACCTGTTACTAAACCTCTCAAGAAGGGAGTGAAATTTCTCTGGAACCAGGAAGTAGAGGAAGCTTCTAACACATTGAAAGAAAGATGTATCCCCAGTCCAATTCTGTTGCATCCTAAACCAGCTCAGCTGTTTTTTGTTGAAGCTGACACTTCTAATTTGGCTATGGGAGCTACCTTGTCTCAAAAGCATGGAATGGCTGGTCAGTTGCACCCAATTGCTTACTTCTCAAGGAAATGTTCAATTGTGGAGAGTAATTATACCATCATGGACAAAGAATTATTCGCAATTAAGGCAGCTTTTGAAAAGTTGTGGCACTATCTAATGAGTGCTCGGCATACCGTTACTGTACTCACCAACCCTTGGAATGTACTCTTTCTTAAATCAGCTAAAACTCTATCCCCCAGACAGTTATGATGATCTTTATTGTTTGCAGTCTTTGATTTTGTTGTGACTTAAAGACCTGGAAAACTGATCGGGAAGGCTGATGTGCTTTCCAGATAGTGTTTGGGAAGTGAAACAGAAGCAGTAATAAATCCTGAACCAGTGATTCCTGAGAAACATTTTATTTTGGCTAATTCTTTTGGAGATGAAAGTTTTCCAGAGCAAATTAAATGAATTTTGACCTTGAATCAAATGGAGGAGTGGTCACGTCTTGACTCTAGTCGATTAGTTTCAAAAGGTCTGTCATATTTCGACTAAAAGTTGTTCCTTCCGAATAAAGATCTTCAAGAAAAAGGTGCTCATGGAATGTCATGATTCACTTTTGGCAGGCCATCCTGGATATCGAAAAACTCTGGATTTGGTTAAAAGACATTGTTGGTGGGAGAACAGAAGAGAAGATATGTTGAATTATGTAAAAACACGCGAGATTTGTGCAAAAACTCAAAATGCTGTTGGGAAACCAGCTGGTCTTTTGGAGCCTTTACCAATTCCACTTCGGTCATGGCATACAATTTCAGTAGTCTTTATTGTAGACCTACCCAGAGATCAGGGTTGTTCAACAATACTTGTTGCGGTTGATTGTTTCTCTAAGGAAAGTCATTTTATACGCATGAAGGGGGAGGTTACAGCTTCTGATTTGGCTGAAATGTTTACTCAGGAAATTGTACGCTTGAATGGATTACTGTTACGCTCACCTGATTCCCACGGGGACGTTGATCTGGACTGGCCCGCTGTTGCTTCCACCAGAGTAACACGTAGAGCCGAGATGACAGACTGGACAGACCCACTTAGCTTCATTTGTTGGACTCGTACGAATATCTTTCTGCAATGGAGAAGGGAAATTAACCTCCTGTAATCTGAGCGTTAACCCGCCTTCCCACTCCCCTTGTCTGCCCACAGAACACTCCTGAAGTCTCCTCGTAATCTCACCTGATGATTTGAAAAGATGAGCTCTCCATCCTGCGTCGAGCGCAGGGGCGCGTAGACGACCAGTTACTTCACTGGCGTGGAGGAATTGGCGAGTTCCAGTATTGACTCTAAGTCCAATAGTTCGTAAGAGTTCAAAAGTCTGATCTTCACTCTGCCAGATTCCTTGCAGGTTGCAGATTTAAACCACTAGAAGAGTTCCAAGTGGCAATTGGTAAGATCCTGGAAGTCTATTGTGGTTCTCCCCTTTGGGGCCGGGGTACAGCGATGATGCAGAATTAACTGCGCCGACCCGAAATGAGGTGAGTACCCCCTGTGGTAAATCAGGTAAGTCTTTGGGGTTAGGTTGTATTGTCCTTGTTTTCCCCTTAGGGGCCGGGGTGCGGCGGTGATGCAGGATTGACTGCGCCGACCCGAGATGAGGTGAGTACCCCCCTGTGGTAATCAGGTAAGTCTTTGGGGGTGGTTTGTATTGCCCTTGCTCACCTATTTGTTCTTGTCTCCCCCAGGTGTTGAAGAATGGCCTGGAGAAGCTGGGTTCGCGATGGAGTAAAGGAGTGCAGCCCCGGATGGTGATTTCAGCGCGGTGCTGCGAGCCACTGTGAAGGCTTCTCTCTTCCAGATCGACGATGTGCTGGATAAAGGATTCAGGTAAGGGTTTTGTTCTGATCTCTTCTCCTTCTCCTTTTCTTGTTCCAGGTGTTCCAGGGCTGAAGCGGGCGTGGCAGAAGACTGGAGCTGCTGAAGACACGGTGAGCGCTACGCTGCAGCACGCAGAATAACACGAAGCACGTGTGGCTGTCTGGGTGTGGCTTAAATAGCCTTGGAAGAAGTTCCAGGTAAGTATTCTTCCACAGCCCCACCCGAGAGGAAAGGAGTCCCTGAGGTAAAATAGTCCCTCTAAGCCTCATTTGGCTTGTGGCTTCGTGCAGCATGGTCTGCATCAGGTAGGTATGCAGCATGGTCTGCATCAGGTAAGTTTTCTGTAATGAGCCTGGCGCCCATGGCACCAGGACTGACTTTATTCTTATGAGCCTGGTGCCATAGGTGCCAGGACTGTAGCCAAATAGCCCCTAACTGGGGTTTTTGGGCATACTTCAAGTGGCATGATGCCTGCTTCCGTGGGTTGCTGGGCCTGGTCTGGCTTTCCGGGGGCAGGCATCGTGACAGCACTCCCCCTCAAGGCCCCTCCTAAAGCTGTTCTCCCTCTCGGCCTAGGATTGTCTGGAAATTCTTGGTGGAATTTTTTCACTAATTGAGGTGCATGCACATGGTCACTAGGCTCCCAAGATCTTTCTTGTAGACCATAACCTTTCCAATCAATGAGATAGAAGAGTTTTGATCTCACCCTTTTAGAGTCCAAGATATTCTTGACTTCGAATTCGGGTTCTCTGTTTATGAGGATAGGTTCAGGTGGGGTGGTTAGCCTAGTTCCTGGTTGCACAGGCTTCAAAAGAGACACGTGAAAAACAGGATGAACACGCATATGACCAGGCAGGTCCAGCTTGACGGCCACTGGGTTAATTATAGCCTTAATTGAATAAGGTCCCAAATACCTGGGGTTAAAAGTCCGTGTTCCCTTGAGTGGTAAGTACTTGGTGGCTAACCATACTTGGTCCCCTACTTGGCATTGCGGTGTTTCACTCCTGTGTTGATCAGCATCCTTCTTGTATTTATCCTTAGCCTTTTGTAAATCTGCAGTCGCCTCTTTAAAGGCTTGTGTGATAACAGCATTGAGATGGTCCACCGCGGGCATCTCTAAATGCTGGCGAGAATCTAAATCTGAGGTTCGAGGATGGTAACCATATATGGTAAAAAAAGGGATTTGTTTAGTTCCTGAGTGTACAGAATTATTGTATGCATACTCGGCGATCCAAAGAATGTCTTTCCAATCCCCCTCAGATTGATGTAGCATACAACGTAGGTATTGCTCAAGAGTCTGGTTGGTTCTCTCTGTTTGACCGTCGGTCTGGGGATGGTGGCTGGTTGAAAGCCTAACATCAATTTGTGCCAGCTGGCAGCACTTCCTCCAAAAATGTGAAATAAATTGACTTACCCGGTCCGAAATTAACACGGAAGGAAAGCCATGTAGGCGGACAACATTTTCAAGGAACTCCTTGGCCAGGATTGAAGCTGAAGGTATTCCTTTTAAAGGAATGAAATGGGCCATTTTAGAAAAAAGATCTACAATAACTAGAATGGTGTTATAACCGTTGCACAGGGGTAAATCTGTGATAAAGTCTAATGACAAGGTATGCCAAGGAGTAGGTGGTATGTCTAATGGTTGTAATAATCCAGCGGGTTTTTTCTTTTCCCCTTTATTTTGAGTGCAAATGCCACAGACATGACAAACAACTTGACATCTTTTCGCCAGGTGGGCCACCAAAACTGTTTCTTGAGTTTGGCTTCAGTTTTTGCAATGCCAGGATGCCCTTCCATCAAGGTGTCGTGGTAATGAGAAATGAGAAGTTTCTGTAGTTCCTCCAGTGGCAGAAATAGCCGGCCTTGGTAATAAGGTAGATTGTTGGTGACTGAATACTCTGGACCTTTCCTTGCCCAGCCCTGTAAGGCATCGGAATCAAAGAGTTGATGGACCCTTTCTTGAATGTCCTCCAGAGAGTGTATGGATGTCAGACCAAGGATCCTCTGTTCGGGAATTATGGGTACAGGTTCTAAAGCTCTTTCTGTTTCTCCCATTCCAATTCGGGACAGGGCGTCAGCTTTTCCATTTTTACAACCTGGTCGATAGGTTATTACAAAACCAAACTCGTCGAAGAACAATGCCCAACGGAGTTGGCGTGAAGATTGGGCCTTGGCTACCTTTAGGTATTGTAAGTTGCGGTGATCAGTGATGACCGTAATGGTATGTCTGGCGCCCAGCAGATAGTGCCGCCAAGCCTTGAAGGTGGACTTGATGGCCAACAGCTCCTTGTCGGTTATGGCATAATTTAATTCGGGAGCCGAAAACTTTCTTGACCAAAATGCCACTGGGTGCAGCCGGTTAGTTTCGGGATCCTTTTGGGAGAGCACTGCTCCCATAGCTGAACTGGATGCATCTGTTTCCACTATGTAGGGAAGCTCTGGGCGCGGGTGTCGTAATACAGGAGCGGACGTGAATTTCTTTTTTAACTCTTGGAAGGCGTTCTCGGCTTCTTCTGTCCATGCAAAGCGTTTATTCTTTCGCAATAGTGTTGTAATGGGATGTACAATGTGTGAGAAGTGCGGGATGAACCTGCGGTAGAAATTGGCAAACCCGAGCCTGCTTTGAACTCCTTTGACTGAGCTTGGCGAAGGCCAATTAAGAATTGCGTCCACCTTACGTGTATCCATCTGGATTCCTTTCGGGGTCAGAATAAATCCAAGGAACTCTACTTCCGTAGTGTAAAAGATGCACTTTTCCAGTTTAGCATATAACTTATACTGGCGTAAATTCTCTAGGACTGCTCGGACGTGCTTTACATGATCGGATTCTGATAGGGAGTATACTAAGATATTGTCGATGTAAACGACTACACAAACATCGATGAGCTCTCGGAAGACATTGTTCATGAAGAACTGGAAGGCCGCTGGTGCGTTACACAGTCCGAAAGGCATCACCTGGTACTCAAATAATCCGTACTTGGTGTGAAAAGCAGTCTTCCATTCGTCACCCTCTTTGACGCGTACCAGATGATATGCCCCCCGAAGGTCTAGTTTTGTGTATATACAAGCGTTCTTTACCTGGTCTAGTAGTTCAGGGATCAAAGGCAATGGGTATCGATTCTTGATAGTTATCTGATTCAGCACGCGGTAGTCAATGCATGTTCTAAGGTCGCCTTCCTTTTTAGGCACGAAGAACACAGCGGAAGATGCAGGGGACTTGGACGGGCGGATGAAGCCATTAGCAAGATACTGGTCTAGGTACTGGCGCAAGTGGAGATTTTCAGGTTCCGTGAGGGCATAGATTCTGCTGCAAGGTGGTTGAGCTCCTGGTAAGAGATCTATTTGACAATCATACGATCTGTGCGGTGGTAAGGTGTTTGCCTGCTCCTTTTGAATGACATCCTGAAAGTCTTGGTATTCAGCAGGTAATTGTATGGCAGCTGGGATTATTGGGGCCAGTACTGAATTTAAAGTTCTCTTTGGGTAACAGGTGTTAGCACATTCTGGGAAGGATAGTCTCTTCTCTCGCCAATCAATACAGGGATTGTGTTTTTCCAACCAAGGGATTCCCAGTATCAGTTGAAACTGTGGAGCCTTGATTAAATCAAACACCATAACCTCTCGGTGTCCATCCTGACCTAGCAATGTCATCTCTGCAGTGGAATGAGTTACGGGCCCAGAGGCAATTTCAGTTCCATCAACAGTGGTGACAACATCGGCAGTGGTCTTTCAGGTGAGAGAAAGATTCATCCTGGAAGCCAATCCGCAGTCCAAATACTTTCCTATGGCTCCACTATCTACGTACGCCTTTACCGCGTGCATGCTTGATGGCTGCTCTGGATCTATAAGGACCATGGGTATGGTGAAATGCGAGGTCAGAGTGTCCTTCTTTAAGCTCGGCAAGCTGACCTCTACGCTTGCTGGGCGTGGTCGTTTCCCGAGTCAGGTTTCAAGTGGTTTTCGTCTGCTGCTCCTATAGTTTTCCTGGGTGGTTTTACAGGGCAGTTCCGAAGGAAATGACCAGTAGCCCCGCAATATAGACATAATTGCTGTTGCCGTCTTCTTTCTCTTTCCTTTTGGGTTAAGGGTCCTCTAACCCCCCCGATTTGCATGGGTTCTGAGGCATCTACCCCCTTAGAGCTTACGTAGGTTTTAACCAAGACCCTGTTTTCAAACTTGGTTCAATCAGCCTTTCTGGTTTGAAGTCTGTGATCTAACTGGACCACAAAATCTATATATTCAGCACAGTCTAGAGGCGGGTTCACGACTTGGGCTAAAACATCCTTGAGTTCTCCCCGAAGCCCTCGATGGAATAATGTAATTCGCTTGGCTTCAGGCCATTCGGTTTCCACAACTAATCTATTGAAAGTTGCAATGTAAGATAAAAGATCCGGATTACCTTGCCGTAAGGATAAAAGTTTGTTATCCAAAGCCTGTCCTTGGGAATGTCGGGCGAACAGTCTTTCCATGCTTGTTCGAAAACCTTGGAAATCTCGAAGAATCGGGTCATCCTGATTTACTAGCGGAATGGACCAGTCCGCTGCACTGCCGCTGAGATATGACAGTACAAAAGCTACCTTGGCTTGATCGTTTGGGAAAGCTCCAGGTCTACATAAAAAGTGTAAGCGACATTGATTCATGAATATAGCAAACCTTTTTGGGTCTCCAGCAAAGCGTTCAGGTGGAGCCAAGGGAACGGCTCCAGGAAGGTTTATCTGCAACGGGTTACTCGTGCCAACGGAACTGGGCTGGCCCCGAGTCCAGGTAGACGTGTTTGTCCAGCCTGGCTTTGTAATAGCTGTCTGGTCAAGTCATCTGTTCGTTCTTTTGATACTATCAATTCCCTCCTGAGGGCATTGGTTTCCTGGCGGGCGGAATGCACTTCGGCCCTTAGTTCCCCTAATAATTGGGCCAACTGATCAGTTTCTGAGGTCTCCATGACGCCCAGGTGGGTATTTGTGGGTAGGCTTCGCGTTCTGTTACGCTCACCTGATTCCCACGGGGGCGTCGATCTGGACTGGCCCGCTGTTGCTTCCACCAGAGTAACACGTAGAGCCGAGATGACAGACTGGACAGACCCACTTAGCTTCGTTTGTTGGACTCGTACGAATATCTTTCTGCAATGGAGAAGGGGAATTAACCTCCCGTAATCTGAGCGTTAACCCACCTTCCCACTCCCCTTGTCTAGCCACAGAACACTCCTGAAGTCCCCTCTTAATCTCACCTGATGATTTGGAAAGATGAGCTCTCCATCCTGCGTCGAGCGAAGGGGCGCGTAGACGACCAGTTACTTCACTGGCGTGGAGGAATTGGCGAGTTCCAGTATTGACTCTAAGTCCAATAGTTCGTAAGAGTTCAAAAGTCTGACCTTCACTCTGCCAGATTCCTTGCAGTTTGCAGATTTAAACCACTAGAAGAGTTCCAATTGGCAATTGGTAAGATCCTGGTAAGTCTATTGTGGTTCTCCCCTTTGGGGCCGGGGTACAGCGATGATGCAGAATTAACTGCGCCGACCCGAAATGAGGTGAGTACCACCCTGTGGTAAATCAGGTAAGTCTTTGGGGTTAGGTTGTATTGTCCTTGTTTTCCCCTTCGGGCCTGGGTGCGGCGGTGATGCAGGATTGACTGCGCCGACCCGAGATGAGGTGAGTACCCCCCGGTGGTAATCAGGTAAGTCTTTGGGGGTAGGTTGTATTGTCCTTGTTTTCCCCCTAGGGGCCGGGGTGCGGCGGTGATGCAGGATTGACTGCGCCGACCCGAGATGAGGTGAGTACCCCCCTGTGGTAATCAGGTAAGTCTTTGGGGGTGGTTTGTATTGCCCTTGCTCACCTATTTATTCTTGTCTCCCCCAGGTGTTGAAGAATGGCCTGGAGATGCTGGGTTCGCGATGGAGTAAAGGAGTGCAGCCCCGGATGAGTTCAGCGCGGCGCTGCGAGGCACTGTGAAGGCTTCTCTCTTCCAGATCAACCATGTGCTGGATCAAGGATTCAGGTAAGGGTTTTGTTCTGATCTCTTCTCCTTCTCCTTTTCTTGTTCCAGGTGTTCCAGGGCTGAAGCGGGCGTGGCTGAAGACTGGTGAGCGTTGCGCTGCAGCACGCAGAATAACGTGAAGCACGTGTGGCTGTCCGGGTGTGGCTTAAATAGCCTTGGAAGAAGTTCAGGCATCGTGACAATTACCAAGTCAGGTCATATCCGATAGGGGGGCCCGATTTATTTCTAAATTCTGGAAGGAATTTTGTAAATGACTTTGAATGACAGTGCAATTGACATCAGGTTATCACCCTGAGGCTAAAGGGCAAATAGAAAGGATAAATGAAGAATTCAAAAATATATACAATGTTTTGTGTGTGAGGAGTCAGAGTGGGTCAGTTTATCATGGACTGCATCATTTGCATACAATAACTCCAAGAAAGATTCTACCTCTATGTCTCATTTTCTTTGTGGAAGAGGTTTTCATTCACGTTTTCTTGAAGCGGTAGATGGTGAGGAAGGAAATAGTCTAGCAGTAGGAAAAAGATTGGAGACTTTTAGAAGAGGGTGGTGCAAGGCAATAGAGATGTTACAGAAAAGCAAGAACTGTTACAAAAGATTTGCTGACTGAAAAATCAGAATAAGTCCTAATTATGTGCATGGAGATTAGGTTTGGCTTTCTGCCCCAGATTTGTAAATCCATTTGAGATTGAAGAAGTAATTGGACCAGTCCCAGTAAAATTGGAGTAACCTCTTAGTTTATAGGTACATCCTGTTTTTCACAGCAGTCTTTTGAAACCAGTGATCAAGGTATCTAGGTTGAATTCCATTTCCCAATCGGTTGTTTTGGAAACTAATTGTGAGGAATTTGAAGTTAGGAGAATCTTAGATTCAAGGAAGATCAGGAGAAAACGACAGTACCTCACTGATTGGGAAGGATTTCCGCCAGAGGAACAAACTTGGGAATTAAGTCCTGATGTTCAGAGCGCGTCTGCCCAGTTACTGAGACTAGTGCTCCATGTGTGCACCTTGACAGAGACCTTCTGCGCAGGAGAAATAGAGTATTCTTCTATATTTCTGCTACGGCCAGATCACGCATGAACTGTCAGTGTAAAGGGCTAATGCACATGCCTACTTTAGCAGCGTCTGAGCAAAGAGCATGACAAATGCCTGGAAAACAGGGTCATTGTATGAGAAGTGAAGTAAAAACAGGGCGTAATACCGTTGAGCAGTGCCAATTCCAAAACGCACTATACAGTCCTAAGGATTGAGACATTTCAGGTTATTGTTTATGTACACTTGTCAGGAATATAAGGAGAAGAATTGTTACATTGATAACTTAGTAGCCTTCCGTGACTGTGAACTTTATTAATCTACAGAAGAATTTAAGTCAATTCACAAAGTTGCTTATACAATAAAGACAATAATCCTCAGTTTACTTTAAGTGCTGAATACAGACCTCATAGTTATCAGTGAGGTTTAACAGGTATTTCTTTTCACATTGGTAATGAATATACTAATTTATAGAGTTGAGAAGTGTTATGTTGTCTATTAACCCTTATTTCTCCCTCTGCAGATTTGCAGCAGTCCGGAAGCAGGAGTCTGTTGTTTTTTTATTTTTTATTTTATCCACTTCCCCTTTCCCTTGGGAGTGTTTGTTTCTCAACTGGTTAATAGTAGAGTTGTTAATCAGATGGTCTTGAGGGATGTGTGAGATTCGGCAGCTTCCGTGAACAAGGAAAGTCAGGACCGGACAATCAGTGCTGCAATGAATCATTGTGTACAATTGTTTCAAAATATTTGATCGCAATATGTTCCCTCCACAATTGAATGTTAGCAGAAAGTGGCATTTATCTGTAAAGGGGCCAACAGTAATGGGTACTGGCTGAGACACCAGGCATATTACTGGTGTACCTGAATACCCTACAGAAACATTCTGTTGTCCTGACAGGGCAATATCTCGAACCAATGAGTGATCAATGGAGCATTTTTGTGACCCGTTATCTATCACAAATGGGTGTGCCCTTTGTAACTGCTGTTCTTGGGTAACCCCTATCTTCTTATTCTTTTGAACTGACTGGTGCACTGACTGGGGGACCACATCGCAATTTTCCAACATACTCTTCAATCTCCCCAGTATTGCCCTTTGTTCACTGAGGATTGGGGTCATTATTATTTCATTTTCTAACTCAGTGGGTTTTTTTCTTATCATAACAGAACTCTGCACAACAAGAGTGAATTTTTCTAACATCAGACCTCTTTAAAACAAAACAAAAAATATTCTAGCCTGGAAAAATATATGCATATATTTTTTCATACAAACAAGAAAACAACTTGGAGCAAGCTCACCTAATATCAAAGAAAGACAATGTTACCTCCCAGTATATGAAAACTCGATTTCTGTGCTTGGTGATCTTCAAAAGATGCAAAACAGTATCATGGCTGCAACTGTTCAAAACCCTTAAGGGGGATCATCGCTTGGCCGACACTTGGATCAGGAGTAGCAACTACAAGGACCTTCATTCTACTTGGCAAGGATTCCTGTACTCTGGTCCAAATGCTATCCTCAATCATCCTTGCAAGGGTCTCTGCTCCGGCGCCATTTGGAAGAGCAAAATATATATTACGGATATAAAATAAGATCACCAGAGACAAAGAGATATCTAGTAAATGAAAAACACTGTTTTATTTTGCATGTGTTGGCTCATGTTCAACATGTCCCAAGGGAAATATTGAAATGAGCTCAATTACAAAAGAAGGATCTCCCTTTTATACACAGCGGCGCACTGACACTGTCAGTCGTCTATACATTTGACAGCTAGTTACTGAAGTAGTCATTGCATTTCAGAGAAACATTATTACTTCTGGTTATGTACATACATTTTTCAGAGGCATATACTGTCATGTACAGATATTCCGGGAAAACATATATTTGTCAGCAGTTTGCATGCAAGCACATCATGAGCATTATAAGTTTGTAAAATCATATGCAGTTCCTGAACCAAAAAGACATTGGGCCTCATTCCGAGTATGGCGGTAAGGGATAGCGGCCACCGCTAACGAGAGCGGTGGCGGTAATCCCTTACCGCCATACTTCGAGTTCCCTTAGCGCCATGGTGCTTTTAACACCTGCTTTTAGCAGGCGTTAAATACCATGGCGCTAAGGGACCTTGATGTTAATTACGCCACCGTAATTTACGGTGGCGTAATTGACGCCTTCCCCACTCCCATTATGCCCTATGGGGCAGGAATGGGAATGGGGAAGGGTAAATGGGGATTGGGGAATTACCGCCCCGCCAACCTTGGAATGGGGCGGTAATTCCGCCAACCACCAAGGCGCTGCCGGTCCGGGTACGGCGTCAACCAAGGCGTTAATAGCGCCATTGGTTAGCGCCGTACTCGGAATGAGGCCCATTGGGCCTCATTACGAGGTAGGAGGTAGCCATGGTGCTAATAGCACCATGACTACCCCCTTACTGCATTTGGGGTCCGGGTTCTCAGAATAGGGATTTACCGGGTCATTCCAACCTTGAAGGACCCGGTAAATCCCCATTCTGAGAACCATTCCCCATTCCCATTCGAGCCCCCATAGAGCTCAATGGGAATGGGGCTAATAATGGGCCCGCTAATAGTGGTCCCGTTATTAGCTCCCTGTGCCCTTAGTGGCTCCCGCTAAAACCAGGCGCCCTTAGTGGGACCCGTCAAGGGACTTCGTAATGCGGCAGTAAGGGGTTAACGGCAACAGCACCCTTACCATTCTCAGTTATACTATCTTTGTTTTAGTAACTGAAGATAACTCTGTGCTGAAAATAGTTGGGAGTCTGCCAAAAGACACAGGGCCTCATTACGACCCAGGCGGTAAGTTACCGCCTGGGCCGTCACTTTACCTTCATGGCGTAAACTACGTTTACGCCATGGTGGTTGGCGGACTTACCGCCCCATTCCGACCTTGGCGGGGCGGTAAGTCCCCAATCCCCATTTACCCTTCCCCATTCCCATTTTTGCCCCATAGGGCATAATGGGAGTGGGGAAGGCGTTAATTACGCCACCGTAAATTACGGTGGCGTAATTAACTCCATGGTCCCTTAGCGCCATGGATTTTAACACCCGCTAAAAGCGGGTGTTAAAAGCTCCATGGCGCTAAGGGACCTCGTAATTGGCGGTAAGGGGTCGGCGCAGCTAACGCTGGCGTAAACCCCTTACCGCCAGGGTCGTAATGAGGCCCACACTCTTCTAATAACATCTATTTGCTTGTGTTCAGCTGAGTTCAGCATTTATCATGAACACATTTCCCTGCGCACTCAGCAAAGCCTGATTCATAATGGACAAAAACAGACCACACTATAATATGGAGTTGATCTGAATTAAAAATGTAGTAGCGTAGGCTAAACAGAATATGTGCAATTTCAAACATGTTTAAATGTTCTACTGGTAAGGAAAACATACAATAACAAAAATGACAACTCTAAAAAGACAATGCCACACAAAATGAAGCCTCCTCTCTGAACCTATCTAGCATTTCTATTAACTCTTCAAAGAGAGTGTTTGAATGCTGCAGGTGTTTGAAGACTCTGGATGTTGCAGGCAACACCTTCAATGGGTGGAGTTTGATACTGCATAATCATCACTCACAGATGCAGCAAAGATATAACACCACATATAAGCCAATAAAAGCTGCAGTGTAGTATGTTCCAGACCATCTTATGCAATTTCCAATATGCGTCATCAACATCATCCCAGGAGACTTGCACCAAATGATTTATCATGATTGATTTTTCCAAGGATTCTAATGTAACGTTGGAAGGGCCACATTTTAGCGTTTCCTTGCACAATGTTAGACATGTTCAAATGTCTAAATGGTGAGGAAAACATAACATTAAAAAATGACAACTCTAAAAAGGCAATGCCACAAAAAATGAAGCTGCCTCTACGACCCTCTCTAGCATTTCTAATAACTCTTCAAATAGAGTGTTCCAATGCTGCAGATGTTTGAAAACTTTGGCTGTTGCTAGCAACACCTTTAATGGATGGAGTTTGATTCTGCACAACCACCGCAAACAGCTACAGTGAAGATATAAGACCACATGTGAACCAAAAAAGGCTGCAGATCAATATGGGGCAGACCATCTTGTGCAATTTCCAAAATGCATCATCCACATGAACTTACTGCCATGGCACCTGCTAACTTGTCCTGGTTCCATGATTTCTTATGCCAACCTGTCATTGTTCCCTCTGTCCCTCAGAAGTTCACTGGCTCATCCCGAGTATTAAAAGCGCTACTAATGAATGCCCGTTCTGCGGTTGCGCACCGGAACAACTTTAGATATATCTTGGAAACCTATGCTCCCAATGAGTTCTGTATTACTGAAACTTGATTTAATGCATACTCTGGTCCAGATATTGTTCAGCTTATCCCAGCTATCTATGACATATTGCAACTTGATCGGTCACCACCCAAGATTGTAGGTGCTGTTGCTTTTGTAGTTGATAAAAAAAGGTTTGTGTCCTTTTTATCTGACCGTACCCAGGTGGTGTCTCTCCCCCCTTTCACTCCTCCTCCTATGATATTTGAGTGTGCAGCCCTCCTGTGGTCAGCGCTTTCCCCTCTGCTTTTCAACTTATATATAGCGGAGTTAGCCAAGCTCATTGCTATCTTGGTGTACATTTCTTTATGTATGCAGAGGACACTGAGGTTTTTTTGCATTTTAATGCCACTAAGGAAAGACCCTCTGACCTCCTGAGAGACTGCCTCATAGCTGTGTGTTAGTGGATGACCGAAAACTGGCTCAAGTTAAATGGGGAAAAAACGAGGTATTGGTGATTGGCCAGGTCCCCAATAGTTGGAGCTCTGATTATTGGCCTGCCTGCCTGGGACCCTGCCCAAAACATTGCACTGTAGTGAAGAGCCTCGTTATTAAAGTTATGACCTCGGGCTCCAGAGAAGCACAAATCTCGGTGGTCTGCCAATCGGTTTTGCTAAACTAAGGATTCTGAAGAAGATGCTTCGGTTTCTTCCTAATGAGGCTAGGAGTAAAATCGTCACTGCCTCCATTATGGGTGTAATTGATTATTGCAATGGCATCTATCTCAGCCAGCCACAGCACTACTTCAATGCCTCCAGATCCTACAGAATGTGGCAGCCAGGCTGGCTCTTGGCACCCATAGATTATCCCACTCTTATGACTTCCTCCAGCGTCTTGACTGGCTGCCCGTCAGAACTTGGGTGAAATTCAAGGTCTTTTGCACGGTCCATCGTCCTATCCATTCTATGGGTGCTAAGTTTTTGCAGGTGAAGCTCTGCAAAGTTCTCCCTTTACCAGCCTAAGGGATCCCTCTATTCGTCTAACCAGTTTCTGCTGGACGCCCCCCGCTTTCGACGCTCTTGTGCTGGAAGTAGACCCTTTTTCTGTACTGGCCTGTCTCTATGGAATACTCTCTGTTTTCACATTAGGAGCATTCACGCTCTATCTGTCTTCAGCAAGCAGCTAAAAACATTTTTGTTTTAACACGTGTTGCCCTCCTCTCCTCTCTAGTGACGTTTGTTCTCCCTAGCGCCTTGATGCCTACAGGTCTTTGCTGTGCTCTATAAATTCCATTACATTAAATACATTACATTACACATCATCCCAGGAGACTTGCACCAGATGATTTATCATGATTTATGTTCCCAAGCTGTCTGACGGAACATTAGAAGGACCACATCTTAGTGTTTCCTTGCACAATTTTAGACATGTCCAAATGGTGAGGAAAACATCAAATAAAAAAAAAAATGACAACTCTAAAAAGGCAATGCCACAAATAATGAAGCATCCTTTCTGGATCTCAATAACATTTATAATAATTCTTCTATAGTGTAACAGTGCAGCAGGTGTCCGATGTCTCTGGATGTTTCTGACAGTACCTTTAATGCGCGGTGGTTGATTCTGCACAACAACTACTCAAAACTACAGTGAAGATATGAGACCTCATATAGGCCAAAAAGGTTGTAACCCGAAAAAAATAATTCTACTACTGCTGCTGTTCTCCATCCAAATAAAGACACTATTACTACTACAGTATAATGAGCCACACTCCTAATACCAATAGGCCCACAACCAAGGGGGTATTCCTGCATCAGATTGTATTAAAGCATGCACGTTGGACAGACAGTAACTATGAGCAAGCTAAATATTCACCTTACGTCCATTGAAGAACCAGTGTGCACAGTAAACTGCCATTCACAATTATAACAGCGTTGTAGATAAAAATCACATTTCTACTGCTCTGTGATCATTCTTTATTTTGATTGCAGAAAGTACACTTCGTGATTCTATATAATGCACCTCACTGAAATTCATTTTCTTTCCTAATAAGTGACTTCAAGCAATTATTCCCACCATTTTCTACATGTTCAGCAGGACCATTTCACTGTTCACAAATACAGAAAAAAAACAAGAAAAAACACAGCGCCCCATCAACATATTATCAAATACAACTTTCAACAAAACAATGACAAACAACTGATTAATGCCAATCATATTTGATCACAGGTAACATGAACTGCACAGTCTGAGTTTGGCAGTCAAAAATGAGAAAAGTAGACAAAATGGGGAGTTTCATACTTTTCAAATTCAAAACCAGAAAAAGAGGACTATGGGCCTCATTACACGGAAGGCGGTAAGGGTTAACGGTCACCGGTAATGGTACCGGTGACCATTAACCCTTACTGCCTTACTACGAGGTCCCTTTGCGGGTTGGTACTTTAACGCCTGCTTTTAAAAACCAACCCGCGAAGGGACCAGGGTGCTAATTACAGTACCTCAATTTGCGGTACCGTAATTAGCACCTTCCCCATTCCCATTATGCCCTATGGGGCAAAAATGGGAATGGGGGAGGGCAATGGGGGAAGGGGGAATTACCGCCCCGCCAACCTTGGAATAGGGCGGTGATTCCCCTTTCCTCCAAGGCGGTGCCGGTATTTTACCGGCATGGACCAAGGTGCTAATAGCACCTTGGTCCACCGCCTAACGTGTAATGAGGCCCTATATCCTAAGAAAACAAATACAATGGCTGAAACATATTCACTGCATCCTATCACACAGAAGTAAATATTTACAACATTAACACCAGCTAATTCGAAACACCGAAACACATACAAAACCCTGGCCATCATCACTCGCAGCCGTGGTTTTTCAACGCGGCTACAAAGCTTACTTGTAGCAGCATCTACGCATACATTTTCTACAAACTAAAAACCCAACTAAGACAACCTTCAAAACATCAAATAAGACAAGACAACACCTAAGCACACATAGTAGCACACACAGATCAAATGATGTGCCATATCATCCACATTACAATACGATTATTGCCCAGAAAATGTGTATTATATACGCGGCTATAAATATAAATGTACCAAAGGACCCAAACAACAAAAAGACAAAAAGTATTGACATGCATAAACAGGCGCTTTTTATACAAGTGCTTATTCAAAAACCCATACATGAGCGTTTGCTGATAGCTGCGACTATTCGCAAAAACAACAAATTAAAACATGTATTTCCACTCCCCCAAACCCCAAACAAGTGTCTCTAACACACATACCATTCCTACTCCACTCCCATGGTCTCACCCAATTCCCAAAACACTCAATTCATCTATGATGCTACTCCACCCAAAATGTCAGATAGCCGCGGCTATGTGGCGTAAACAAACACACAACGTTCCATTTGCTCCATGTGAGGCAGACATAGGGGGTCATTACAAGTGAGGCGGTAAGGGGTTAACGGCCGGTAAAGGTGTCGGAGCCTCCAACCCCTTAATGCCTCATTACGAGTCTGCTCGCGGGAACCCGCTAAGGACGCCTGGTTTTACCAGGCGCCCTTAGCGGGTCCTGCAAGCAGACCAGGCTGCTAACAACGGGCCTGTAATTAACAGGCCCGTTGTTAGCACCTTCCCCATTCCCATTGAGCCCTATGGGAGCTCGAATGGGAATGGAGAAGGGTTCCTTGAATGAGGAATTATCGGGCCCTCCAAGGTCGGAATGGCCCGGTAATTCCTCATTCGAGGAACCCGTACCCGGAACCCGGTAAAGGGGTAGCCATGCCGCTTATAGTGGCATGGCTACCTACAAACTTGTAATGACCCCCATAGTATTATAAGGAGGATGAAGACACAAAAGATACAAATCATCAGTTGTATTTACTTCAAAAGGGGTTTGGATTAACTCCTGTCTTGCCTTAACACTAGAGATGGGAGCATACTCTACCATTTAAATGAAATGAAAATGGTCCTAGTCCATCGTTAGTCCAAAAGAATAACAATTAATCAAGAAAACCTATTGCCTGCCCTCACTCTAATAGTAAAATTGAGAAATGTAAGGCAAACGGAAGATCAGTGGGAAACAAAAGGATGACAGAATGGCATCAAAAGATTTTCGCCCACATTGTAAAACACATGGGTGGGCTAGAGCACTTGATGTATGGGAACACTCTGCTATGCAAGTACATCTGGCGTAGTTGGCTTGGTCCTCCATAGCCTGCTTGGCATTCACATACTCCGCATAAACGTTCAGGGTTTTTAACTCTCGGGTCTTCCTTTTCCCCAAGTCCAGATCAATCCTCTGCGTTTTGCAGCATGAACACAAAGGTTCCAAGCTCTTCAGCACAAACACAAACGTTCCAAGATCTTCAGCACAAACACAACAGTTCCAAAGGAAAAGGTATTTTAAGTCTCTATAGGCCCCCTCTACCGGGCCCAGTCTCTCATTTTCAATTTCTTTTGGACTGAAACTGTTTCACTTCACTTTCTCAGGGCTCCCTTCATCTAGATTTATTCTTTAGCATTTGTTATGCCTTATGGTACTCTTAGACTTTTACACAGTTCAAATATTTGACAAGATTCAACAGTTTGCACAGTCTTCTCAGACTCGCTTCAGCCTTGGCTTTAACAAAAGAATGTCTCTCTTTAAACACAATATCTGGGTCTCCCTCATTTGGTCATGACCCATTTCAAACACAATTTCTGGGTCTCCTGCATTCGGGATCAGACCCCTTTTAAACACAATTGCTGGGTTTCCCTCGTTCGGGCTTCGACCCCTTTCACAGTGTGCATAGTCTTTCGAATGGGCATCCTTTCGTTTTCGGCCGGACCACTCTGTTACTTTATTTTACAGTTCAATTTAACGTTATTTCAAAACGATCTTCAAGTCTTATAATGCATGTCATGGGCCTTTCTATTTCCTGCTTTCCTTCGCAAAGTCAATGCTCAGCTTCCCACTCCAGCCACACACAATCTCACTGGGATTTCCTCTCTCTTGCCATGAGACTCACTCGGTTAGAGCGACTCTGGAAAGCAACTTTTCTGGAGCTCTCTTGGTCGAGGTCAGGGTCTTCCCCTCAGGTACCTGGGCTTCGTATGCCCAGGGGAAATGAGTATTTCTGTAGGCAAAGTCTGCGGGATATGATCGGCCCTCTCTGGCTCTTCGAAGGCACAGCTGCTCCGCCCTGCTGCAGCCCTTGAACAACACAGGATCAGCGTCTAGGCCTTCAGCTCCCTTCCAGACTCTCCATGGTTTTTTTCAGCACTCTCCTCTGCTCTTATGCTCCTCTGATCCACACGGCATCCACAGCTCGCTCAGTGTGTCTAAGTGCTCCACCTTCTTATACTGATGGAGTGTTCATTGGAGTCTGGTGTGGGTAGTTGAAAAGGGAGTCCTGACCCTGCCTATCCTCATTAATGGACAAGATGGAGAGTGCCCATCGGAATCCATGGTACACTGGTTCGTATCAACAATCTCCATATCTCTATTCCTCTTCTTCTTTGTCCCAGTGGTTTTGACAGAAGGCAATGTTGAAGTATGGGAGTTGTAGTTTTCCCTAATGATGGAGGGAAACTGCTCCATGTGTTTGTCAGGGGGAATGGGGGCAGATGTGTGGTTGGAGTTGAATGGGTTTTAGATGATAATGTCCCAAAGTGACTGAAGGGGTGACAGATAGGGATATATTTCTTTTTCTAAGACTCCCTTCAATTTTAGTACCTGTTGGAATTGGGGAGGGGGCAACAGGACAGGATTAATAACAACCTATAAAGGTCGAGGAAGTGTCGGGTCGGGGTTTGTCAGAAAGGGGGAATACCACATCTATCCAGAGGGCATTTCTCCAACTGTCCCGAAGGACCCCCTTCTTGGGTGATCCTCCCGCACTGATCCACCCCCAGGGCCTGGTTCCGATGGTGATGGCCATGCCCTGGCCTCCTAATCAAAGAATCCCCAGGGTCCATAAGTGGGAAAGCCCTCAGGTTTCTCACACCAAATATAGCCACCACTGTACAGGGTTTCACATCTACCTGCGGATAGCAACGCTGCGCACTCTGAATTCTGTGGATATTTACAACAGGACCATAAACCAATTATTAACTCCAAAACACACACATCATGCATACCCTGCTCTGACAAACTACTAGAAATTGAAACTAAAAATCAATTTCCCTGAAACAGAGAAACACTTGAGATATCATGGCTGGTTTCAGAATTGTGTGGCTGATCGGAGACAGTTGGCTGTTTTGGTTACTGGCTTTTTGTGAGAAACTAAATGTTAACATGGACCTTGATTTGAGATATTTTACAATTAAATAGTTTGTATTGCAGGGAATGTTTTGGTTGCAAGTTTTAAAAAAAATGTTCAGTGTGAAAAGTACAAGGCAGCTAGAGGTCATACAAATTCATTGTGGTGGCAATGATTTAAGGAATGTACAAGGTGTGTCCCTTACTTTACTGATGGAACAAGACATGGGACAACTGGACACTGAGGCAAAAATGGAGATCAACCACCAGATTTAAGGGTCAAATTGAGAAATGAAATAGAAATCTTAATGAAGCACTTTCAACATTTATGAGAGACCACAACCAATTATAGATTTCGAACAACAGCATACATTACTACAGGGACGATTTCTATAGACATGACAGAGTACACCTAACTGATGAAGGAAATGCAGTGTTCCTTCGTAACATTAAAACAGTACTGCAGATATCCTAAAATACTACACAAATAAGAAGTACTTATATATAAATACAAACAAATAAACAAAAATAATTACCTGTGTTTAGAGTTCATTGACTTTTATCATAACCGCAGTTACACAACATTGCTTAAAGGGGGGCTCACTTCAGGTTTTATACTATAAAATAACTCAAAAGATCAAAGCAGTACAACACTACTAAAGTACTTTTGTAAAGTAGCCAAAGACAATGAAAGCAGAGAATAATACATAAGAGTAAACTGGGTAGGCAAACATTTCACAGCACAAAATATAATACCATAAATTAGAATACACACGTTAAATTATAGTGTATGGTGCATTTAAAACTATAGTATGATTGTGCCTTTTTATATTAATTTTGATAAACAATGTTCTTCTGTTTTTATCCAAAGTCTTATATATAGGAAAGTCTGAAAACACACAGCCAAAATAAAAAAGACTCCCAAATACCTATCCTCTCCCTGACCATGGCCTTTGGCCATGGCCAGTGATAACCCCCCAATATTACTAAACCCATACAGATAGCTTTCAAAAAGAAATAAAACACTGACACACCAAAATATATAGCCGTGGGCACAGAACTACTCATACCCGTGGTTATCTGTAGTCCTATTGTATCTGCGGATATAGCCGTGAATAATGGAAGAATTTCCATTAAAAAAAAAATGTTCATGGCCTCCTCATCTGGCCAGCTCCCCTCACTCCCCAGATGGCCTCCTCACCTTCCCTACCCTCCCTCTTACCCCTACAACGCAGTTAGCTTTCAGATGTCAGCTATTCACCGCTATAACCGAGGCTTCAGAAAACCTTGTCTTGCAGACTCAGTCTTTGGACCTCCTATAACTTCCAAATTTCACTTGCTGTCCTCAACCAACCTCCCCACTAAAGTAATTTGCAATTATTCTAACCTGCAAATAGTTTTTAAATACTTTTCTTTTCCTGTTATCCTCAGCTATAACCGTGGTTATCACTCCCATCGACAGGAAAACAAGATGCTAGCTATTTTATTTTTAAAAAAATATGATTTTGGGTAAATCCCTGAGATATCTCTAACTTTTTTTGGGAAAGGGGCACACCCTTCTCTGTCAAGTATTTAAAAAATGACTGCACGGAATAACCCCAAACCACATATGGATCGCAAGTCAATGCTTTGTGCCCAAGTTGTTTCAGACCTGGTGCAAGTCCATACAATAGTTTGGGCTGTGCACTTTGGAAAACATGTACCTTGTTGTTCTATGGGAAAATTAATGGGAAGTAGGCCGCACCTTTGGCAAAATAATTTTTTAATGCTCAATAACTTTTGAAAAATGTTTAACCAATCTTTACAAAACTTTTGAGTCTGGGAAAGCCCACAAGATTTTAATGCCTTTCAAAATTTCTGCCAAGACCATTTCTCGAATCAAAAGTTATTAACAATAAAATTATGAGGTGTTCCTATGGGTGTACAACTCACCTCACCTTAACTGTAGGGTGGCTATATACATATACATACGTATATATCAGGATGTAAAGATAAACATTGTTGGCTCATGCGGGATATGTATGAAAAAATGCCTCATGTGTGAAGAAATTGTAACATTTAAAAGTGTTTGTTTTCTGTGCATGAACAAAGGCTGTATCCAGCCCAAATTGTCATTGTATCAGGAGATTCACAAGCTCAGGAATGCACACCCCCCACCCTATGTTTTTGATACCACAGCAGTGACCAGGAAGACATTTATGGTGGATTGGATCCAGCAACTTGGTAAATAAAGGAAGCCCTTAATGGCTTGACCTTTCAAAAATACTTGGATTTAAAACTCTAATTTGTGGTCCCTCTACTGAAGCTAATGGAATTTTATGCAAACCAGAAGGTGCTTTATGAGTCAGGGGTGGAGTCTTCATCTGCATCAGAAGATAAGCCAACTCAGGTTCCGACCATTGACTTTGTAAGAACGTTAATGGATTTATACCAGGCTAAACCAACAAAGGAAACAAATGGCATAATGTTTTAGTAATTCATAAAAAAATGGCATTTGAACCTGCAACCTGGTGCAGTGACGGGACACAATTCATTAAGCCTGGCATGATGTGAAGAATTACAAAATACACATACTGTTAGGGTCATTTGGAAATTAGAGAAAGTTATCATGTTATCGTTTTTAAAGGCTTAACAGATGAGAAAAAAATACGCTGTCCCAAGAGTGAAGTTATGAGTCTGTAGGAATGATACCTATTAACTTCAGGAATTAATCATTACAAGGGGATGACAGTGGATGTCCAATCGCGATCAAGAGCCAATAAACTTGTACATTCTAATTTTAATAATTTGGGGTGTGGTTCAGATGTTATATGGTGTTGTACAGTGGGAATCAAGGAGAGATGCCTGATATCATCTGAGTATGACTATTACAAAATTGTCTGAAAGATAACATTTCCTGGAAGACAGGAATTGGAGTTAAACAGGAACAGAGACAGAAGTTGGGATTTAGACAAGGAGAAGCAAATAAAGGAATTAATTCTGTAGGCCGTTCTCAACTGAACCTGGAGAGGCCTCTAACCAAGTCCTGATGTTTTTCTCTAGTATCCAGAAGCCTTGAGTATTTTTCACTATGAAATGAAACCCAGAGATATTTTATATAAGTAAACTTGTCCAACCAAATCAAGTCCTGTGGGGATCTGTTTGATTCAACAGATTTGCCATTATTAATTAGGGTAGCAGACAGAGTATACCCCAAACATTTTCTTACTTAGTAATAATTTCATTAACTCCCCTACAGACATGTAACACAGGGTGATTTTACTGAAATTTGATATCAACAATATTGTTTCCAGTGTGAGTAAAAAGCATAGTCTGTTAAAGCAATTGGGGACTCTCATTTCTCATTGCCAAACCCAAAATTCCCTGTACGCAGTGGTGCCTAAAAAACGAATTTACCATGCCTCAGACCCTGTCTTAAGCAGAGGGTTGCTGAATGTAAACCGAATATCTGGGGGTTGTGCTCGGGCCGAAAAAAGTCTTGCCAAATTAAATAAAGTGAAGTCCCTAATTGAAAAGCATGCTTCATTTTGAATATGTGGTTTTGTGAGTGGTTCTTGGCTACCTGCAACAGATTGACTCCCTATAGAGGTTTCCTTAGCAATCTCTCTTTCCATCTTTTCTACTTTATGACATTCATATTCTAACATTTATTATATGGTTTAAATGGGTCGTTTGTTATGCTGTACTTACTTGCTTTGAATGCATTTTCAAATGTATCAGGATCGTCTAATAATGTTTTCACTTTTCTCCAAGGTTTTAGTAGTTGTACTAGGGTCATGCAAAACATTTATTTTTGTTCTGCAGATTTAAATGATAGTTTTATATGGTTAATTGGATTTGGGATTTCACGTTTTACGAGTCTTCCTTCACAATGTAATACTGAAGATCTGCCAGTTGTTTTGTTTATAATAACATTGCTTTTTTATTAGTAGTTTAGTGCTATTTCATGCAAACACATATTTTCTAAAGAATGACTACTGCTTGGATAATATGAGTCAATAAGATTATTTTTTCAGATGTTTTTGCTGTTGGGATTTTCTGTGGTATGTAGACAATTATTTGGGATGATTTTAGTACTCTTTTTTTCACAATGAATCTTGGCCACGGTTTAAGCAGAGAATATCTTCAGATTTAGCATACAAGGCTGTTCTGGCTAAACGATCTGCAGCTTTGTATGATCTGCATTCTCTATGTGTGAGCGTGTTGATACCATAGCTACACCATTTTTCAGAAAGTGTTTTCTTCAGATGAAATGTCATCATAGAGGCCTTTGACTCAGTTGTCTTAGCTTAAGCGATACCGGCTGTGACATATCTTGCAACTGCAGTTGTATTGTCTGAAATGCAGTGAATGTCCACTTTAGTACTTCACATGGACACAATGATAAGATTTTAATCATGTATGTACTTGGAGGCTTCAAGTCTTGAAATTCAGGGAAACAACTTTAACGTTGAGTGTTTGATGTATTGTAACCAATCCCCTGAAACCCAGGAGGTATTGGAAGCTACACCACATAAGCTATGAAACCCACAGTGAGCTGATGGCATCACAAATGGCAACACTGATGACATCCCATATGACATCACTTTGAACATGTCAGATGCCATCTGTGATTATATCATATCAGAAATCACATAAGACACCACAAATGACCTGAGAGAGTTACAGAGATGGGGTATACATGTCTAGATGGCCACTTTCCTACATCGAACAAGGGGTGGCACAGATAAAAGGGTCAACATTTTACCTAGCCATTGATTTGACTAACTGTTACTGAATGGTACGCATGAGTAGGAAAGACCAATGCAAGCTTGCCTTTACCTCTGGGGGGCAGCAATACACATTTACCCAAACAACCTTCACATACATAAACTCAGGGAATGAGTGCAATATGTTCCTGCACAAGGCCATCCTGATTTGGCTGAAAGGAGAAACCTGGTCTATGTAGAGGATATTGATGAAGTGCACAACTTTCAAAGAACATAATGCAGAAATTTGCTATGTTCTGGCCCAGTTGAAGAAGACCAGCTTAAAACTCTTCTTTCAAAAGGCACTGTAGTGTAAGACCAGAGGAACTTTCTAGGGTATAAAGTCAATCCTGATGGTCTCAACCAGCAGGCTAAGAGAGTGGAAACCTTTTTGAAATTAAAAGACCCTACAACTTTGCGAGAATTGTGAAGCCTTCTTGGACTCCCTAATTACAGAAAAAAAGGTAAATGAAGACTACACAGAGGTCATCTGGAACAATCTGAGTTAGTAAAAAAACTGAAAAGAAGCCTTTTTCAAGCTCCTTGTTTGGCTTACCCCGTTAAGAATAATGTGTTCTTCTTGGAGACAGGGTTTTCAGATACCTACCTAACAGCGGCTTTGTATCAAAAGCACAACAAGGTCCACAAATGTATCTCTTCCATGAGAAAAAACTTTGCCGTCTGTGGAGGAAAAATTCAATGACTATTAAAAGGCACTTTTGGCAATGGCATGGGCATTAAATAAACTATTGCCCATTTATCCAGGGGTTGCGCATATTATTGTAGAGACTCCTAAACCAAACATTGAAGTATTTACAAAGTGATAGAATCCGGTGTAGGAAGGGAAGTAATTCCAGAATTACTTCCTGGATTCTGTCCATGGATAGTTTTCCTGTGGAGTTCAGAAATGGCCAAAACAAGAAGAGTCTTCTAGCGCAAGTGTTGGATGACTTGCATGATAGTACTCAAGAAAACTGTATCAAGGACAAAAGTCTAATGACCAAAGACAATTTGGAGGTGTACCCAATATCCCCAAAAAAGGTCTCTGAAGAAGACACTTATCAGGGGATACCCACAGTTTATGTGAACAGGTGCCTATGAGGGGGAAAATGAACTGGTGGCTGGCGTTGGGAATGACTGGGTAAATTATAACCTGGAGCCCTCTGCTGGTTACAAACTAGGACCTAGAAGTAGTCAATTGGCTCATTGATGACTCTTCTGCAAACCATCCTCACTGCAATACACCACCAATTGAAAGAACTGGTGATAATCATGGACGCTGACTATATTAGGAATGGGTTTGTGGAACACCTGATAAACTGAAAGAATTGAGGCATGCAATGTGCTAGAATCAGACCCTTAAAACATTTCAAACTGATCCAGTCAATTGATGATCTGGTGACCGCTCATGGGATGACCATATATTTGAAAAGGATAAGAGGTCATTCCAAAACAGAGGGTCTGGATCAGACTGGGAGTGACCTGGCAGACCAGCTGGCTAAAACTGGAGCCCTTCAAGGGGATTTCATAGATCCAGAATCCCTGCTGGATGAAATCCAAGTCACAGTTGTGACCAGGTCTCAAACTCATGCCAACAGTGAACTCTCAACTGCTCAGTGGTGCAAAGATGCCCCGGATACAGCTTTGATCGTTGCACAAAAATAGGGCCCTATTATTGGAAAATCTTATCGACACATTGAAGACTGTTGAGTTTTCCTCAAAAAGAATAAGATTATAACTGTAAAGAGGATCTCTGCATGTTGAGGACATTTTCGAAAATGTTTTGAATCCAAGATGGTCTTGATACAGAGATCCCTAGCTGGATGTGACCAGAGGGTGGTACCTACCACAATCCACATCCTGATTTTGAATCACGCTCATGCTGCAGCCACTTCTGGTCACAGGGCTTTTCACATGACATTGTAAATCTTGCGTGAGGTTGCATACTGGCAACACATGGGCCAGGGCCTCAACATATATCTAAAAGTGTGTCTTGTGTCTGCACAAATTCATCCAATTTCCATAACACACACAGAGCTCTCCTACAGAAAATGGGATGCTACCCTTGAACTGAAAGTGCTTACATGTTGGAAGAGGTCCGTCTGTAGAATCCTGATGGCAGAGTGGTGCAGCTTGACATGTTATGAGGCCTTTCCTTAGACTGCTCAAATTGCTCCGATCACCCTGACTGCTGTGTTCTGTGATTGCTGTGATCCTCCTGAGCCCGTCTGTGGCGAGCAGTGTTTGTGCACAGCGGGAAGTGGGCAGCAGAGAAGCAGCAGCGAAGGGCAGCAGCCATGAAGGGTGAAAAGTGACAAGTGGCAGTGCCGGTGAGAACAGTGGAGGCACAGGCTGGCTGGCAGAGGTCTGCTGGGATGTGCCAGTATTTTGCCGTTGCAGGTGTTTTGGAATAGAGTTACGGATACCCAACTCAACCTACACAACTAATTTAATGCTACTTTGGATCATTAGCCCATTATCCCTGGGTGTGAGGTGAATTGGGGTGGCTGTTTGTTCTTCAATGGTTATTGAAGGTCAGGAGTGATTTTCAACATAGCACCCTTCCACTTGTTTTTGTGAATATTTGGCTGCAGTTGAAGCACTTGTTTCTATACTTTCAAGATGGCGAATCATTGCTCTTTATTATACATAGACAGGGTAATTCATAGAAATTCGCACAAAAGTGGCGCACGCGACTGGCGCACAGCATGCCCGTGCGAATGTCTGCGCCAGCCGCGTGCGCTAAAATCGATTTCCGCGCGCAGCGTATTCATGGATTTTCGCATCCAAAACCAGCCGTGGCGCAGCGTGGCGCAGCGACCCTGCAGCAGCGCCAGTTACACCCCCAAGAATGCCCTCGCGCCAGGAAAAAGCTTCAAAATCCCCAAATAATCGCAAAGGGCTGCGCTAACCCTGGACCAGTTCACAGGGCTGGCAAACAGCAAACGCCAAGCGGGGACCGTGTATTTCAGTGGTTCGCGGGATGTTCCACACGCGATTGTCCTGTGTACGTGTGCATCAGGGGTGCGCGGGAAGTATCACATGCAAATTCAGCTGGGTACGTGTATTTCAGGGGTGTGCGGGAAGTTCCACACGCGATTTCAGCAGGGTACGTGTATTCCAGGGGTGCGCGGGAAGTTCCACACACGATTGGCCCCGTGCAAGCAGGGTACGTGTATTTCAGGGGTGCGCGGGAAGTTCCACACGCGATTCCATCAGGGTACGTGTATTTCAGGGGTGCGCGGGAAGTTCCACATGCGATTGGCCCCGTGCGAACAGGGTACGTGTATTTCAGGGGTGCGCGGGAAGTTCCCCACGCGATTCCATCAGGGTACGTGTATTTCAGGGGTGCGCGGGAAGTTCCACACGCGATTGACCCCGTGCGAGCAGGGTACGTGTATTGCAGGGGTGCGCGGGAAGTTCCACACGCGATTTCAGGAGGGTACGTGTATTGCAGGAATGCGCGGGAAGTTCCACACGCGATTTCAGCAGGGTACGTGTATTTCAGGGGTTCTGGGGAGTACTACACGTGAATTGGCCGTGTGGGTCCTCCCAGGTGTTCGCTCTACAACCTCCACGGCCCATGCAGGCAGCCCACACCACGGCGGACTACCCTGCACCCCTGCTCATGTCCCGCAGGCAGCCCATCCACCATGGACATGCACCCCAGCCAACCCACATGTCACCTTGCACCACTGATCAACAATGCCTGTCTCCCACCACCCCTACCCCCCAGCAGTGCAGGGGCAGCCTCCACCAGGCCCCCACTCATGTCCCCTGCACCCCCACCCCCCAGCCACCAGGGGCAGCCTCCACCAAGCCCCCACTCATGTCCCCTATTATCCTCCCCCCCGCAGTGCAGGGGCAGCCTCCACCAGGCACCCACTAATGTCCCCTATTACTCCCATCCCCCAGCCACCAGGGGCAGCCTCCACCAGGCCCCCACTCATGTCTCCCACCACCCCCACCCCCCAGCAGTGCAGGGGCAGCCTCCACCAGGCCCCCACTAATGTCTCCCACCACCCCCACTCCCCAGCCACCAGGGGCAGCATCCACCAGGCCCCCACTCATGTCCCCCTGCACACCCACCTCCCAGCAGTGCAGGGGCAGCCTCCACCAGGCCCCCACTCATGTCTCCCACCACCCCCATCCCACAGCCACCAGGGGCAGCCTCCACCAAGGCCCCACTCATGTCCCCTATTACCCCCACCCCCCCGCAGTGCAGGGGCAGCCTCCACCAGGCCCCCACTCATGTCTCCCACCACCCCCATCCCACAGCCACCAGGGGCAGCCTCCACCAGGCCCCCACTCATGTCTCCCACCACCCCCACCCCCCAGCCACCAGGGCAGCCTCCACCAGGCCCCCACTCATGTCTCCCACCACCCCCATCCCACAGCCACCAGGGGCAGCCTTCACCAGGCCCCCACTCATGTCTCCCATCAACCCCACCCCCCAGCCACCAGGGGCAGCCTCCACCAGGCCCCCAGTCATGTCTCCCACCACCCCCATCCCACAGCCACCAGGGGCAGCCTCCACCAGGCCCCCACTCATGTCTCCCACCACCCCCATCCCACAGCCACCAGGGGCAGCCTCCACCAGGCGCCCACTCATGTCTCCCACCACCCCATCCCACAGCCACCAGGGGCAGCCTCCACCAGGCCCCCACTCATGTGTCCCACCACCCCCACCCCCCAGCCACCAGGGGCAGCCTCCACCAAGCCCCCACTCATCTCCCCTATTACCCCCACCCCCCTGCAGTGCAGGGGCAGCCTCCACCAGGCCCCCACTCATGTCTCCCACCACCCCCATCCCACAACCACCAGGGCAGCCTCCACCAGGCCCCCACTCATGTCTCCCACCACCCCCATCCCACAGCCACCAGGGCAGCCTCCACCAGGCCCCCACTCATGTCTCCCACCACCCCCACCCCCCAGCAGTGCAGGGGCAGCCTCCACCAGGCCCCCACTCATGTCTCCCACCACCCCCATCCCACAACCACCAGGGCAGCCTCCACCAGGCCCCCACTCATGTCTCCCACCACCCCATCCAACAGCCACCAGGGGCAGCCTCCACCAGGCCCCCACTCATGTCCCCTATTACCCCCACCCCCCAGCAGTGCAGGGGCAGCCTCCACCAGGCCCCCACTCATGTCTCCCACCACCCCCATCCCACAGCCACCAGGGGCAGCCTCCACAAGGCCCCACTCATGTCTCCCACCCCCCCACTCCCCAGCAGTGCAGGGGCAGCCTCCAACAGGCCCCCACTCATGTCTCCCACCACCCCCATCCCACAACCACCAGGGGCAGCCTCCACCAGGCCCCCACTCATGTCTCCCACCACCCCATCCCACAGCCACCAGGGGCAGCCTCCACCAGGCCCCCACTCATGTCTCCCACCACCCCCACCCCCCAGCAGTGCAGGGGAAGCCTCCACCAGGCCCCCACTCATGTCCCCTATTACCCCCACCCCCCCCGCAGTGCAGGGGCAGCCTCCACCAGGCCCCACTCATGTCTCCCACCACCCCCATCCCACAGCCACCAGGGGCAGCCTCCACAAGGCCCCCACTCATGTTTGCCACCCCCCACCCCCCAGCAGTGCAGGGGCAGCCTCCACCAGGCCCCCACTCATGTCTCCCACCACCCCCACCCCCAGCCACCAGGGGCAGCCTCCACCAGGCCCCCACTCATGTCCCCCTGCACCCCCACCCCCCAGCAGTGCAGGGGCAGCCTCCACCAGGCCCCCACTCATGTCTACCACCACCCCCACCCCCCAGCCACCAGGGGCAGCCTCCACCAGGCCCCCACTCATGTCTCCCACCACCCCCACCCCCCAGCAGTGCAGGGGAAGCCTCCACCAGGCCCCCACTCATGTCCCCTATTACCCCCACCCCCCCCAGCATTGCAGGGGCAGCCTCCACCAGGCCCCACTCATGTCTCCCACCACCCCCATCCCACAGCCACCAGGGGCAGCCTCCACCAGGCCCCCACTCATGTCTCCCACCACCCCCACCCCCAGCCACCAGGGGCAGCCTCCACCAGGCCCCCACTCATGTCCCCCTGCACCCCCACCCCCCAGCAGTGCAGGGGCAGCCTCCACCAGGCCCCCACTCATGTCTCCCACCACCCCCACCCCCCAGCCACCAGGGGCAGCCTCCACCAGGCCCCACTCATGTCTCCCACCACCCCCACCCCCCAGCCACCAGGGGCAGCCTCCACCAGGCCCCACTCATGTCCCCCTGCATCCCCACCCCCCAGCAGTGCAGGGGCAGCCTCCACCAGGCCCCCACTCATGTCTACCACCACCCCCACCCCCCAGCCACCAGGGGCAGCCTCCACCAGGCCCCCACTCATGTCCCTCTGCACCCCCAACCCCCAGCATTGCAGGGGCAGCCTCCACCAGGCCCCCACTCATGTCTCCCACCACCCCCATCCCACAGCCACCAGGGGCAGCCTCCGCCAGGCCCCCACTCATGTCTCCCACCACCCCCACCCCCCAGCCACCAGGGGCAGCCTCCACCAGGCCCCACTCATGTCCCCCTGCATCCCCACCCCCCAGCAGTGCAGGGGCAGCCTCCACCAGGCCCCCACTCATGTCTACCACCACCCCCACCCCCCAGCCACCAGGGGCAGCCTCCACCAGGCCCCCACTCATGTCCCTCTGCACCCCCACCCCCCAGCATTGCAGGGGCAGCCTCCACCAGGCCCCCACTCATGTCTCCCACCACCCCCATCCCACAGCCACCAGGGGCAGCCTCCACCAGGCCCCCACTCATGTCTCCCACCACCCCCACCCCCCAGCCACCAGGGGCAGCCTCCACCAAGCCCCCACTCATCTCCCCTATTAACCCCACCCCCCTGCAGTACAGGGGCAGCCTCCACCAGGCCCCCACTCATGTCTCCCACCACCCCCATCCCACAACCACCAGGGCAGCCTCCACCAGGCCCCCACTCATGTCTCCCACCACCCCATCCCACAGCCACCAGGGGCAGCCTCCACCAGGCCCCCACTCATGTCTCCCACCACCCCCACCCTCCAGCAGTGCAGGGGCAGCCTCCACCAGGCCCCCACTCATGTCCCCTATTACCCCCACCCCCCCGCAGTGCAGGGGCAGCCTCCACCAGGCCCCCACTCATGTCTCCCACCACCCCCATCCCACAGCCACCAGGGGCAGCCTCCACAAGGCCCCACTCATGTCTCCCACCCCCCCCACTCCCCAGCAGTGCAGGGGCAGCCTCCAACAGGCCCCCACTCATGTCTCCCACCACCCCCATCCCACAACCACCAGGGGCAGCCTCCACCAGGCCCCCACTCATGTCTCCCACCACCCCATCCCACAGCCACCAGGGGCAGCCTCCACCAGGCCCCCACTCATGTCTCCCACCACCCCCACCCCCCAGCAGTGCAGGGGAAGCCTCCACCAGGCCCCCACACATGTCCCCTATTACCCCCACCCCCCCCCCGCAGTGCAGGGGCAGCCTCCACCAGGCCCCACTCATGTCTCCCACCACCCCCATCCCACAGCCACCAGGGGCAGCCTCCACAAGGCCCCCACTCATGTTTGCCACCCCCCACCCCCCAGCAGTGCAGGGGCAGCCTCCACCAGGCCCCCACTCATGTCTCCCACCACCCCCACCCCCAGCCACCAGGGGCAGCCTCCACCAGGCCCCCACTCATGTCCCCCTGCACCCCCACCCCCCAGCAGTGCAGGGGCAGCCTCCACCAGGCCCCCACTCATGTCTACCACCACCCCCACCCCCCAGCCACCAGGGGCAGCCTCCACCAGGCCCCCACTCATGTCTCCCACCACCCTCACCCCCCAGCAGTGCAGGGGAAGCCTCCACCAGGCCCCCACTCATGTCCCCTATTACCCCCACCCCCCCCGCAGTGCAGGGGCAGCCTCCACCAGGCCCCACTCATGTCTCCCACCACCCCCATCCCACAGCCACCAGGGGCAGCCTCCACCAGGCCCCCACTCATGTCTCCCACCACCCCCACCCCCAGCCACCAGGGGCAGCCTCCACCAGGCCCCCACTCATGTCCCCCTGCACCCCCACCCCCCAGCAGTGCAGGGGCAGCCTCCACCAGGCCCCCACTCATGTCTCCCACCACTCCCATCCCACAGCCACCAGGGGCAGCCTCCGCCAGGCCCCCACTCATGTCTCCCACCACCCCCACCCCCCAGCCACCAGGGGCAGCCTCCACCAGGCCCCACTCATGTCCCCCTGCATCCCCACCCCCCAGCAGTGCAGGGGCAGCCTCCACCAGGCCCCCACTCATGTCTACCACCACCCCCACCCCCAGCCACCAGGGGCAGCCTCCACCAGGCCCCCACTCATGTCCCTCTGCACCCCCACCCCCCAGCATTGCAGGGGCAGCCTCCACCAGGCCCCCACTCATGTCTCCCACCACCCCCATCCCACAGCCACCAGGGGCAGCCTCCGCCAGGCCCCCACTCATGTCTCCCACCACCCCCACCCCCCAGCCACCAGGGGCAGCCTCCACCAGGCCCCACTCATATCCCCCTGCATCCCCACCCCCCAGCAGTGCAGGGGCAGCCTCCACCAGGCCCCCACTCATGTCTACCACCACCCCCACCCCCCAGCCACCAGGGGCAGCCTCCACCAGGCCCCCACTCCTGTCCCTCTGCAACCCCACCCCCCAGCATTGCAGGGGCAGCCTCCACCAGGCCCCCACTCATGTCTCCCACCACCCCCATCCCACAGCCACCAGGGGCAGCCTCCACCAGGCCCCCACTCATGTCTCCCACCACCGCATCCCACAGCCACCAGGGGCAGCCTCCACCAGGCCCCGACTCATGTCTCCCACCACCCCCACCCCCCAGCAGTGCAGGGGCAGCCTCCACCAGGACCCCACTCATGTCCCCTATTACCCCCACCCCCGCAGTGCAGGGGCAGCCTCCACCAGGCCCCCACTGATGTCTCCCACCACCCCCATCCCACAGCCACCAGGGGCAGCCTCCACCAGGCCCCCACTCATGTCTCCCACCACCCCCACCCCCCAGCCACCAGGGGCAGCCTCCACCAGGCCCCCACTCATGTCTCCCACCACCCCCACCCCCCAGCCACCAGGGGCAGCCTCCACCAGGCCCCCACTCATGTCCCCCTGCACCCCCACCCCCCAGCAGTGCAGGGGCAGCCACCACCAGGCCCCCACTCATGTCTCCCACCACCCCCATCCCACAGCCACCAGGGGCAGCCTCCACCAAGCCCCCACTCATATCCCCTATTACCCCCACCCCCCGCAGTGCAGGGGCAGTCTCCACCAGGCCCCCACTCATGTCTCCCACCAACCCCATCCCACAGCCACCAGGGGCAGCCTCCACCAGGCCCCCACTCATGTCTCCCACCACCCCCATCCCACAGCACTGTGGGGCACCTGCCAGCAGGCCCCCACTCATGTCCAACTCATGTACCCCTGCACCCCCACCCCCCAGCACTGTGGGGCACCTGCCAGCAGGCCCCCACTCATGTCCAACTCATGTACCCCTGCACCCCCACCCCCCAGCACTGTGGGGCACCTGCCAGCAGGCCCCCACTCATGTCCAACTCATGTACCCCTGCACCTCCAACCCCCAGCACTGTGGGGCACCTGCCAGCAGGCCCCCACCCATGTCCAACTCATGTTCCCCAGCCAACATGTCATCACAATCTAGATCCCTGGTCCCTATGGTCAGCCTCCAAATGCAAAACACCCACCCGAGTATTGCATCCACCCACTCATAATTGGCAATTACATGACAGAACACCAATTGCAAGTTCCGAAACAAACACATTTCCCTCACATACACCCAATGGTCAGTGAATCTCAAAAGCTATATCATGATATGCATTAAACCAATGAGATGATACTACACATTGAAGTGTGAAAAAAATATGTATTGAAGGAAACATAAATAGAATCAAAAATAAAGAAACAGAAATGGGAATGTACAAAAATGAAAAGAAGCATGTCAGTGAAAAAAAGCAAAACCAAAAATCAAAATCCAAAGTAATGGTGTCCAAAGTCACTGTCCAGAAATCAAAATCCAATGGGAAATAAAATAGAAAGCCATTCCTCCATGGTGAAAATGTGAAAGAAAAATACAATCCAACAGTGAACTATGTACATACGAACAAGCCAGGGTCCATTATCCCAACAAAAGAAAGGAAACCTATCTAACTACACTGACTAATAAAATAAACTATATACAAAAATGTGGCCAATGTCCGAAAGGTCCAAAATAAATCCCAAAAAAATGAAACCTAACACTACCTACATAACTATGTACAAGGGCAGCGGGCTAGTTTGACGGCTCACTTGTGGATGTCCCGGGCCAGGGCATCATCGAACTCCTGCTCAATGTCCCGGAGGCGGTCCTCCTCCATGGCCCCCAGGGTCCGCAGGGCCGTCGACGTGTCCACCTCCAAACCCCTGCGGATTGCCTCGAGGCACTCGGCCCGCCTCAGGGCCCTCCGCATGGAGTTCTCCACCCTGACCATTGTGAGCCGTGCCTCTTCCGCCCGCTGCCGCTCCGCATCTATGGCGTGGCCCAACCGCTGCCACACGGAAGACACTCTCTGTCCTGGGTCCTCCTGCCCTCCGGCCGATGCCTGCCCCTCCGATGTTGAAGGCCCCGAGCCTTCATGGCTCCCACCACGTTGCTGCTGCTGCTGTGCCTCTACCCGTGCACTGCCTCCTGCTGCCTGCACATCCTCCGCCGGCTGGGGTGCAATCATTGACGTGGCCACCCCTGCTGGACGTCCGACTCCCGACTGTGGCAGGGATGCCTCCTCCACCAGCCTGGCCGCACCGTCAGAGGCAGCTCCACAGGGCACCCAGGTGACTGATGGGTGGGAAGATGGCACGGAGGACGACTGGCGCATAGGGGGTTCAGTTGAGGGGGTCGTAGCAAGCACCATCATACGGAGGAATCCGGCCTGGGTGACCTGTCCCAGCAGGCTGACATGGTCAACGAGCCATTTGAGATGACGTGCAGTCTCCTCATGAAAAGACTGCAGGTCACCTTGCATGGCCCGTTGACGCAACGCCACACCACTCAGAACAGGCTCAACCCGGACCCGGATAGCCACGTCCGCAGTCAGAGGAAGGCCAGTTGTCGTGAGCTCAACCCCTGCCTGAAAACGGGTCTGGACGTAGGCATCCCTGCTGGTGCAAGATGATGCAGGGACAGGATCAGGGACAGGATTGCACACAGGCACCTCCGCGGCGGCCTGTGCTGCCTCCTGTCCCTGGTCCTGCACTGCACCACTAGCACCAGTGGGATCCCCACCTCCAGACCCCGTCTCTGTTGCTTGCACGGCCTCCTCCTCCACCAAACCCCCCACCAACCTGGATGACTCCGTGCCATCTTCCCCCGTTGGGCCCTGTGGGGTCCCAGCTGCCCCTTCTGCTGCCGAGGAGTCCAACTCCAACCTCCGCCTCTTGGACCTCCCCCGGTAGCTGCGGCCTGGGACGCGGCACCAGACTCCTCACTCTCTGATGAGATGACAACATGGGAGGGGAGCCGGGCCTTGCGTCTCCGGCTTGCGGAGGGATCCCCGCCGCTGTGCTCCACAGCACCTTCTCCGCCCTCTTCATCAGTTGACGCTGCAGACAGGGAGAAATAAAACACAGGCATCAGGGCCCTGTACAATGGACACATACACACATGACAGTTGTACATGAGTGGCATTGGCAAACCTCAGGCATGTCATCACAATCCCCAACACACATGTCATTTCAACTCGCACACATGAGCCATACCACAGCCATATCGCAACTGCCAGCACCATCCATACACATAGAACAGCATGAGCAGGCAAAGGTGAGCCAGACATCACATGCAACACAGGAAGTGCACCACATGTACACACACCACCACACTTGTATGCATGTGTACACCTCTGCCAAGTGTCGCAGTGTTCAGATGGGCATCCATGTCACATCTGCCCATCAGGCTTCCACATACCGCTGTCACATGCATCCATGTTGCATCAGTGTTGAACCCTTGTCAGATACACACACATGCACATGTACACAGTGCTAATACATGCAGCTGAAAACAACATACATGCGTGACATCACGGACATGTCTACTTACATACACATTCATCCAAACATGTGTGCCCACACAACTGCATTTGGCATTCAAGCCTACACACACAAGCACCATCCATATCTCCCACATTCCAGCCCTCGCATGTGTTAGCCCCACGGCCCTCTACACCCCCACCTATACTCGACCCCATACAAACAGATGTGCAACCTGCACACTACTGAAAAATCACCACACGCACAGCTCACAATCAGGATGCATGTACACTTACCGCTCGACTCCAGACGGGTCAGCCTCTCAAGGACCTGGACGTGGAGCGCTGGGGATGTGCGTTCCAGGACCTTCATCTGTTCTTCCGACAAGTGGCACCGGCGCCCCTTGGCATCCGCTGCCTTCAAGAGGTGCCGGTCCTTGTTCATGGTCCTGGACCTGAAGTCCTCCCAGCGCTTCTTGACATGTTGGAAGTCACGGACTGCCACCCCCTCCGCGTTGATGGCAGTCACGATGTCAGTCCAGATCCAAGTCCGTCTTTCCTTGTCGGTGCCGGAACTTCCGAAGAGGGCATCATACTGCCCCAGGACTTGCTCCACCAGGACACCAACTTCGGTGGCACTGAAGCTGGTGCCCCTCTGCCTCTCTGGCCGGGGGTTGTCAGTGGTCTCAGATGGTGTTTGCCCCGACATGACAACCCCAGAGGCAGGAGTGCGTGGGCAACTGGGTCCTGGGGCTGGGCTGTGGAGCGATGGAATCCCAGTCGGGAGTCTTCAATTCCAGCAGGTGTGGTCACAGCAACAGCACCCCTGGCTGATGTGCAGGCAGCAAATGACAGGGCACGTGGGCAGCAGGCAGTCAGGCAGCAGCAGATGACAGGTGGGAGCGGGCTCGGGGCTCTGGGGGGCAGTAGTTCGTCCTTCTGGGCGTGGTCTTCTGTGTGCTTACGCCTGGCCAGCTTGATACGGAGTGATTTGGCACGTGAAAATCCTGCACGTCTGCGTGTAAATCGAGGAAAGGCCCTAAGCGCGTATGCACGTCAGCACGCATATGCGATTTCATTGGACCAAAGGCCCTTAGCGCGTGAGCGCGTCTGTGACGTGAGGCGCGTGGGTGTTTCCCTCATTACACGTGATGACAGAGCACACGTGGATTTCCACCAATCGCGTGTGGAACTTCCTGTGCACCCCAGTAATACACGTAACCAGGCCAATCGCGTGTACGCTCACTTCCCTCCGATTACACGCAATGACACTCGGACGTGCAGTTTTACCACGTGTGCTCGCATATGCGATTTCATTGGCCCAAAGGCCACCATGCGCAGCTGTGACGTCACGCGCATGGCTGTAGAGAATGGCGCGTGTAAAAATGAAGAGATACACGTCCGAGTGTCAAAGCGTGTAATTGGTGGAAATGGCCTCATTGCGTATGCGCGTCTGTGACGTGTGTATAAAAGGTATGTGTAGAACGCCATTTCCTTGTACGTGCTTTTCATGGAGAGCGAGTGGGTGAAATCTGTACTTCTTGTCAGTTCACACGTGATTACTTCACAGCGTTTCTAGTTCGTACTCCCTGTTACCTCTGACAGATTTTTCTCTTTTCCTCTTTTTCCTGGGCCTGTTTCCTCAAACAGCTTCCCTACTACTGTTGTCCTGTCTCCTCAGACAGCGTACAATTCTTCTTTTGGTGGGGGTGTTGCCAACGCGCACACGCGCATATTTTTCACGCTTTTGTTCCTGGCGGACGGTGAGTCGCGCACGTATCTAACATCTGTGCTTGCCCCGTGTGTTGCGTACCCCTTCAGAGGTCATTCTAGGCTGCGTGTGACATGCATACGTTCATTCTTGTGTTCCTGGGTGCCACAGCGTAGTGCAGGTTTATTTTTCCACGCACGTGGTCTAGGAGGGGTTGCGTGCACCTTACTTCCCTTTTCTGGGGTGCCTGTGCGTTGCGTGACCCATCATCTTTCCCCAGGGGTGACATACAGCCTTGCTAGAGCACTAGGGTACGATTACCATCTGGTACCCAAGCCCTTTGACCCCCAATTGCCCAGGACAATAGTTCACATCAACTTCCATACGCACAATAACATCAGTGCCATGGCTGGGAGGCGAACAAGCCATAAGGGTGGCAAAGGTGGCCGAGCCCCAAGTGGTGGCCGTGGTGGATCCGGTAGGGGACGTGGCCGTGACTTGCAAGGTGCCCCTAGCCCTCCATGTGTGGAGGAGCAGTCAGGGACACCCATGCCCCCCCCCTGGTTGAGGTTACCGTGGCTGACACCATCCATGCTCAGCCCTTGTTGGACCAGCCCACTGTGGAACCAGACCTGGCACAGGGTGACTCCATGGCTGACTTCCAGGTCAGCAGGTCTAGGTCACGTGCGCCGGTGAACATTGGTGTCATCAGGCCACGTGGATCCGGGGCAGCTAGGTCATCTGCTGCCCCTCGTAGGCAGGCTGGGGAGGCTGCAGGGGCAGCTGCGGCTCCATCCATCCCACCTCTCACACACCCATCCAGGACAGTGTCGGTCCAAGTCCATCATGCTTACATTCCCCTTGACACCATCACACTTGAGATAATGCCTGCACCAACTCCGATGCTGAGTGTGCAATCCCACGCTCCTGCCCCTAGTGTCCAGAGCGGCGCAGGACACTCCGGATCCCCACCACCTTCCAAGCGGAAGAGGAAGAGTGCTCGTCCAGTAGAGGCTGATGCCCCAGACACGGCTACACAGTCTGGCCCGTCAAGGAAGCCCAGCTTCAATGAGGCCGAAATGAATGCACTTGTAGAGTATGTGTCCGCACATGACCGCGAAATGGTGATTTTTGCAGGATCCAAGACCACATCTGCACAACGTCAGGCACACTGGCAGACCTTTGCGGACATCATAAGTGCCCTTGGAATTGTGAGGCGCACAGCTAATGATTGCTACAAGCGCTGGAATGACCTGAAGCGCAGGGCAAAGAATAAGCTGGCCTCATGTCATGCCGCAACTCTAGTGACTGGAGGTGGGTCTCCAGCAGATGACATAGAACTCACTCCACATGAGCAGGTTGCTGGGACCCACGTCACAGAGGAACAGATCCAAGGTGTGGGAGTAGTGGCAGATTATGAGGCATTGTCCAGTGAGTGCACATGCATGTGTGTGTCATCCATGTGCATGTTGTGTGTGGGAGGGCTTCTGTTTGGGTGCCAGGGGAGGGTGTGTGTGCCTGAGTGGTTCGGCTCACCCATGTGCCTCTTCCTAAACATTCTTGGCAACAGCATTTGGGTATAGCAGCATCCCTTCGGCCAACATTAGACATCCAGCCCAACACCACGCCAGTTGCCCTTGGAGTGTCATCTTGCCACTACACTGTTGCTTATTTACCTCTTGTTTATTCAGGCAGATTGTTTGCATACCACCACTTTTACTCTGGATTTATCAGTCCTATTGTCACATGTCTGACATGGCTATGGTACAGTGGACTGGCTCAGTTTCGTGGACATGATTAGTTTGGACATGTCCCTGTGCTATAGGACCATTTTGACTGGCAGCTGCATGTTAAATATTAAAACCATTACAATGAAAATAATCAATTATATGAACAAACTGGACTGAATGAACAATTGGAGACCACCTCTCCCTCTTCACTTCATGGCTAGGGTACATGCCATCTGTGTGATGGCATGTGTATTTGACCTGCCAATCACTGGCCAATGTGTGATGCCACTGCTAGGCAGCATGCAGCAAATGTGTTCATCTTCCATCTTGGTGTCATCAATGTGTGCCATCTGCCTCCCCATCACACGCAGTGACGGTGCATGCATGGGAGTGTTTTAGTCATGTGGGATATGTGTCAATCAAGTACTGTTTCTGTAGCCTCTCAGCCCTCATTGTGTGCCATAGTGCTAATGCCTGTTTCCATTTGTTTTCTTTTATGTCTTTGCAGGGGAAGACGCACCTGATACTGCTGGGGTTGTGGAGATGGTGCAGACCCAGGAGGGGTCTGAGGGCCGACCGACCACCAGTGAGGGACGTGGTGTGGTGGTGGGTGAGAACCCACAACTGCTGCAGGTCGTGCTCTCAAGGGGTGTCTCTGGCTGCACCTCCCCCGAGCTGTACTCAGGTGTTGATTCGGATGATGAGACCTACGTGCCGTCACAGGTGAGTGTTCCTGGGAGGGATTCTGTTCTGTCCGACCCACGTGCACCAGGGTTAGAACCCTCAATGGGGATGTCAGTGTTGGCAGGTACGCCTTTGGTGGTTACGGATGCAGGGTCACACTCCGCGACATCTGATCCTGTTCCTGGGCCAGCAGATCAGAGGGGGAATGCAGTCCTGCAGCCTCAGGCAGTGCCGGCACAGCAAGGCGCAGTTCGCCTTGCCCAAGACAGGTGTGGTGCCCGCCGACGTGGTGGCCGTACGCCACCTGGCAATACCGCATGGGAGCAATCCATTTACGGTATGGCAACCCAACAGGCAGCATCATCAGAGATGATGGCTCAGGCCATGGATAGGGTGGCCACTTCCATTGTCCCCCCCGAAAGGCTGATGGAGCGTCTACAGCAGGCAACCGACTCCATCTGCCAGTCACACAGGGAGGACATGTTGGCGTCCGACAGGGACAGGCGGGCGGCACTGGCGACTCTGCGGGAAGCCATCTCCATAGAGTCCCAGGGCCACAGGGAAGCCCTGAGGCTGGAACTCCTTCACCTCAGGACGACTCTTGTTGAGCTTGAGGCTTCAACAAACCGAAGGAGAGAACAGCAGCTGGAGCGTCTCACCCGTACGCTCTCAGCTGAGATGCAGGCAACTAGGGCGGAGGTACGGGCATCCTGTGAGTTGTTGCATGGGGACCTCCGCACACTCATCCTCCAGAACAAGACCTACCACACCCGCATGCTTGCAGCCATGGAGGAACAGACTAGGGCTTTGCGTGGGCTGCCTCCCATAGTGCCACCACCTCCATATGCAGCTGCAGAGGGTGAGAATAGCGACAGCAGTGATACTCCCACAATAGGGTAGCCGTGTAGGCCATGAGCCCATGGAGGTGTTTTTCTTTCCGCAAGATCCACACAGGTGGGTTTTGGTGTGCACCCTGTCCTCGGACCTCCTGGGTGGCCTCCCCAAACCCCCACGGCCCATTAATGTGCATTTTTGATTATTTTTTTATTTTATTTTTTTGGGACAGTGTGTTGCCTTGTGTGGCTCCCGTGGGCATACACTGCATTGTGGCTGGGCACATGCAGGCTTGTCATGGATTTGGTTCAGATGCTTGGGTTTTTGTCACACACACCCCTCCTGCTTCCCGTTTCCATGGGTTTGCAAAGGGTGTGCCCAAGTGACATTGACGTACATGGTGACATTGGACTCCCATGAGCTCTGTGAGCAGTCTGTAGTCAATACTGTGTATACATTCATAGTGCATATTGTTGTTGTATTGTACACTGCGTGGTGTATTGATATGTGCCTCTGCATCCATCTCATCCTCCATATTTGCAGGTCCATTCCTCATGTCTTCACAATGCGGTCCACCTTGGAACTGGAGTCCATGTTGTAAGCAGTGCACCTACACTCTTGTGTGGCGCTAACACTGTATACTTGCAAGTGTTCGGAGGGCTGTCATCATCAGGTGGTGAGGCTAGCTAATTTTTAAGTCTGTAATGTCATGTTTAAGGTAGGTTGGAGGTTGTGTAGGTGATTGGTATTCTTGGTAAGTATTTGGTAATGTGTGTTGTAGGTCCTGCATTACTGTGAGCATTTCATGTGTGGACATGTTTCCATTAGGGACACTGTAGCTGCTGACACTTGGGGCATGTTGTGGGGATTCATTTCTTTCCTCTCACATTGCATGACATGCCATGGTGTGTTGTGTGGCCGTGCCGGGGAGGGGGTGGGTGACATGGCACTGTTTTCATGTAGTATTTTGCAAGTGGGTATTCATTTCTGCAGCATGGAAGTGTCTTTTCATGACACTGCATTGGTGGTGTTTGTGTAGGTAGGGATGCACACATTGTGACACTTCCACATGAACAATCTCAGGCTGCTATGGTTCTGACAGTTGACAGTCCCTTTGTTTGTCTTAATTGTCAGGTCAAGTCATCATTGCTTATCAGATGGTATGTGCCAGGCCTGTGTGCACTCCACTGGGGTGTGATTTCTATGTGAAGTAATTAGCCACCAGCTGCCTCACCCCGTGCCCTCTCCCCTCCCATGCGCAGCGGGCGTGCATGTGGTTGGGGATGTGGGGGCACCACCATGTCCACGGCCAGGCCCCGGCGTGTTGCAACATTGTGCAGGACACATGCTGCCACTATGATCCTGCACACTACTGGGGGCGCATATAACAGCTGCCCGCCAGACCGGTCAAGGGAGCGAAAGCGTGACTTGAGCACTCCGAATGTGCGCTCCACTATGCCCCGGGTTGCAATATGGGCTGTGTTGTATCTTACCTCTGGAAGCGTGATGGGGTTCCGAAGTGGCGTCATCATGTGGGTGCTCAGAGGGTAGGCACTGTCCCCTGGTGAGGAGGTGATGGGTATCATTAGTGGGGTAGTGACATAACTCTGCATCTGACATGCATGCATGTGCAGTGGCATTCATACTCACCAAGCAGCAATGTATCGCCTTGCCGGCCAGCTTCTAGGTCCCGGCTTAGGGTAGACATTCGGTAAATGAAGCTGTCGTGGGTGGACCCTGGATAGTTGGCATATACTGAGGTGATGATTCCCTTAGCATTACATACTACCTGCACATTGATGGAATGCCAGTGCTTGCGGTTCCTATAGATGTGCTCAGATGCCCTGGGGGGACGTAGTGCCACATGGGTGCAGTCAATGGCACCTAGCACTTTTGGAAATTGTGCCACACCGTAGAAATCAAGGGTGGCAGCCTGCCTTTCTGCAGGTGTCCTGGGCAGGTATATGTGCCTACGGACTGATGGGCGTGCAGTGATGATTTTCAAGACCTGGTGTGGGCAGCGTGACTGTGTGGCCTGTGACACCCCACCCACTATGGGGATTGGACCATTTTTCGGCACGTCGTAGGCGAACGTGTGAATCTTCCCGCCCGCACCAGGAATACACGTAGCACGCTCTCACAGGCACAGTCGCGGGTAAATATTCCCGCCCACCCCTGGAATACATGTAACCCACTCTCACAGGCCCAATCGCGTGTGGAAGTTCACGCGCACCCCGAAGTACATGTACCCAGGCCAATCGCGTGTGGGACTTCCCGCGCACCCCGAAGTACACGTACAATCGCATGTGGAACTTCCCGCGCACCCCGTAGTACACGTACCCAGGCAAATCGCGTGTGGAAGTTCACGCGCACCCCGAAGTACACGTACCCAGGCAAATTGCACGGCTGGGGGGTGGGGGTGGTGGGAGACATGAGTGGGGGCCTGGTGGAGGCTGCCCCTGCACTGCTGGGGGTTGGGGGTGGTGGGTGACATGAATGGGGGCCTGGTGGAGGCTGCCCCTGCACTGCTGGGGGGTGGGGGTGGTGGGTGACATGAGTGGGGGCCTGGTGGAGGCTGCCCCTGGTGGCTGGGGGGTGGGGGTGGTGGGTGACATGAGTGGGGGCCTGGTGGAGGCTGCTCCTGCACTACGGGGGGTGGGGGTAATAGGGGGCATGAGTGGGGGCTTGGTGAAGGATGCCCCTGGTGGCTGGGGGGTGGGGGTGGTGGGAGACATGAGTGGGGGCCTGGTGGAGGATGCCCCTGCACTGCTGGGGGGTGGGGGTGGTGGGAGACATGAGTGGGGGCCTAGTGGAGGATGCCCCTGGTGGCTGGGGGGTGGAGGTGGTGGGAGACATGAGTGGGGGCCTGGTGGAGGCTGTACCTGGTGGCTGGGGGTGGGGGTGGTGGGAGACATGAGTGGGGGCCTAGTGGAGGCTGCCCCTGGTGGCTGGGGGTGGGGGTGGTAGGAGACATGAGTGGAGGCCTGGAGGAGACTGCCCCAGGTGGCTGGGGGGTGGGGGTGCAGGGGGACATGAGTTTGACATGAGTGGGGGCCTGCTGGCAGGTGCCCCACAGTGCTGGGGGGTGGGGGTGGTGGGAGACATGAGTGGGGGCCTGGTGGAGGCTGCCCCTGGTGGCTGGGGGGTGGGGTGGTGGTAGACATGGGTGGGGGCCTGGTAGAGGCTGCCCCTGGTGGCTGGGGGGTGGGGGTGGTGGTAGACATGAGTGGGGGCCTGGTGGAGGCTGCCCCTGGTGGCTGGGGGTGGGGGTGCAGGGGGACATGAGTTGGACATGAGTGGGGGCCTGCTGGCAGGTGCCCCACAGTGCTGGGGGGTGGGGGTGGTGGTAGACATGAGTGGGGGCCTGGTGGAGGCTGCTTCTGGTGGCTGGGGGGTGGGGGTGGTGGTAGACATGGGTGGGGGCCTGGTGGAGGCTGCCCCTGCACTGCGGGGGGGTGGGGGTAATAGGGGACATGAGTGGGGGCTTTGTGGAGGCTGCCCCTGGTGGCTGGGGGGTGAGGGTGGTGGGAGACATGAGTTGGACATGAGTTGGGGCCTGGTGGAGGTTGCCCCTGCACTGCTGGGGGGTGGGGGTGGTGGGTGACATGAGTGGGGGCCTGGTGGAGGCTGCCCCTGGTGGCTGGGGGTGGGGGTGCAGGGGGACATGAGTTGGACATGAGTGGGGGCCTGCTGGCAGGTGCCCCACAGTGCTGGGGGGTGGGGGTGGTGGGAGACATGAATGGGGGCCTGGTGGAGGCTGCCCCTGCACTGCGGGGCGGTGCGGGTAATAGGGGACATGAGTGGGGGCTTGGTGGAGGCTGCCCCTGGTGGCTGGGGGGTGAGGGTGGTGGGAGACATGAGTTGGACATGAGTGGGGGCCTGGTGGAGGCTGCCCCTGGTGGCTGGGGGGTGGGGGTGGTGTTAGACATGGGTGGGGGCCCGGTGGAGGCTGCCCCTGCACTGCGGGTGGGTGGGGGTAATAGGAGACATGAGTGGGGGCCTGGTGGAGGCTGCCCCTGGTGGCTGGGGGGTCGGGGTGGTGGGAGACATGAGTGGAGGCCTGGTGGAGGCTGCCCCTGCACTGCTGGGGGGTGTGGGTGGTGTGAGACATGAGTGGGGGCCTGGTGGAGGCTGCCCCTGGTGGCTCGGGGTGGGGTGGTGGGAGACATGAGTGGGGGCCTGGTGGAGGCTGCCCCTGGTGGCTGGGGGGTGGTGAAAGACATGAGTGGGGGCCTGGTGGAGGCTGCCCCTGGTGGCTGGGGGTGCAGGGGGACATGAGTTTGACATGAGTGGGGGCCTGCTGCCAGGTGCCCCACAGTGCTGGGGGGTGGGGGTTGTGGGAGACATGAGTGGGGGCCTGGTGGAGGCTGCCCCTGGTGGCTGGGGGGTGGGGGTGGTGGTAGACATGGGTGGGGGCCTGTTGGAGGCGGCCCCTGGTGGCTGGGGTGTGATGGTGGTGGGAGACATGAGTGGGGGCCTGGTGGAGGCTGCCCCTGGTGGCTGGGGGGTGGGGGTGGTGGTAGACATGGGTGGGGGCCTGGTGGAGGCTGCCCCTGGTGGCTGGGGGGTGGCGGTGGTGGGAGACATGAGTGGGGGCCTGGTGGAGGCTGCCCCTGGTGGCTGGGGGATGGGGGTGCAGGGGGACATGAGTTGGACATGAGTGGGGGCCTGCTGGCAGGTGCCCCACAGTGCTGGGGGGTGGGGGTGGTGGGAGACATGAGTGGGGGCCTGGTGGAAGCTGCCCCTGGTGGCTGGGGGGTGGGGGTGGTGGTAGACATGGGTGGGGGCCTGGTGGAGGCTGCCCCTGCACCGCGGGGGGTTGGGGGTAATAGGGAACATGAGTGGGGGCTTGGTGGAGGCTGCCCCTGGTGTCTGGGGGGTGAGGGTGGTGGGAGACATGAGTTGGACATGAGTGGGGGCCTGGTGGAGGCTGCCCCTGCACTGCTGGGGGGTGGGGGTGGTGGGTGACATGAGTGGGTGCCTGGTGGAGGCTGCCCCTGGTGGCTGGGGGGTGGGGTGCAGGGGGACATGAGTTGGACATGAGTGGGGGCCTGCTGGCAGGTGCCCCACAGTGCTGGGGGGTGGGGGTGGTGGGAGACATGAATGGGGGCCTGGTGGAGGCTGCCCCTGCACTGCGGGGCGGTGGGGGTAATAGGGGACATCAGTGGGGGCTTGGTGGAGGCTGCCCCTGGTGGCTGGGGGGTGAGGGTGGTGGGAGACATGAGTTGGACATGAGTGGGGGCCTGGTGGAGGCTGCCCCTGGTGGCTGGGGGGTGGGGGTGGTGGTAGACATGGGTGGGGGCCTGGTGGAGGCTGCCTCTGCACTGCGGGGGTGGGGGTAATAGGGGACATGAGTGGGGGCTTGGTGGAGGCTGCCCCTGGTGGCTGGGGGGTGAGGGTGGTGGGAGACATGAGTTGGACATAAGTGGGGGCTTGGTGGAGGCTGCCCCTGCACTGCTGGGGGGTGGGGGCGGTGGGTGACATGAGTGGGGGCCTGGTGGAGGCTGCCCCTGGTGGCTGGGGGGTGGGGGTGCAGGGGGACATGAGTTGGACATGAGTGGGGGCCTGGTGGAGGCTGCCCCTGCACTGCTTGGGGGTGGGGGTGGTGGGTGACATGAGTGGGGGCCTGGTGGAGGCTTCCCCTGGTGGCTGGGGGGTGGGGGTGGTGGGTGACATGAGTGGGGGCCTGGTGGAGGCTGCCCCTGCACTGCTGGGGGGTGGGGGTGGTGGGTGACATGAGTGGGGGCCTGGTGGAGGGTGCCCCTGGTGGCTGAGGGCTGGGGGTGGTGGGAGACATGAGTGGGGGCCTGGTGGAGGCTGCCCCTGGTGGCTGGGGGTGGTGGGAGACATGAGTGGGGGCCTGGTGGAGGCTGCCCCTGCACTGCGGGGGTGTGGGGGTAATAGGGGACATGAGTGGGGGCCTGGTGGAGGCTGCCCCTGGTGGCTGGGTCGTGGGGGTGGTGGTAGACATGGGTGGGGGCTTGGTGGAGGCTGCCCCTGCACTGCGGGGGCTGGGGGTAATAGGGGACATGAGTGGGGGCCTGGTGGAGGCTGCCCCTGGTGGCTGGGGGGTGAGGGTGGTGGTAGATATGGGTGCGGGCCTGGTGGAGGCTGCCCCTGCACTGCTGGGGGGTGGGGGTGGTGGGAGACATGAGTGGGGGCCTGGTGGAGGCTGCCCCTGGTGGCTGGGGGGTGGGGCTGGTGGTAGACATGGATGGGGGCCTGGTGGAGGCTGCCCCTGCACTGTGGGGGGTGGGGGTAATAGGGGATATGAGTGGGGGCTTGGTGGAGGCTGCCCCTGGTGGCTGGGGGTTGAGGGTGGTGGGAGACATGAGTTGGACATGAGTGGGGGCCTGATGGAGGCTGCCCCTGCACTCCTGGGGGGTGGGGGTGGTGGGTGACATGAGTGGGGGCCTGGTGGAGTCTGCCCCTGGTGGCTGGGGGATGGGGGTGGAGGGAGACATGAGTGGGGGCCTGGTGGAGGCTGCCCCTGCACTGCTGGGGGGTGGGGGTGGTGTGAGACATGTGTTGGTGATCAGTGGTGCAAGGTGACATGTGGGTTGGCTGGTGGGCATGGCCATGGTGGATGGGTTCCCTGTGGGACATGAGCAGGGGTGCAGGGTAATACCCTGTGATGTGGGCTGCCTGCAGGCGCCGTGGAGGGTGTAGAGGGAACACCTCGGGGGACCCACATGGCCAAATCACGTGTAGCATTCCCCGGCACCACCGAAATACACGTACCCTGCAGAAATCGCGTGTGAATCTTCCGTGCACATCGGAATACACGTACCCAGGTCAATCGCGTGTGGAACTTCCCGCGCACCCCCAACTAGCCAGGCCAATCGCGTGTGGTACTTCCCGCGCACCCCATAGTACACGTACCCAGGCCAATCGCGTGTGGAACTTCCTGCGCACCCCGTAGTACACCTACCCAGGCCAATCGCGTGTGGAACTTCACGCGCACCCCTGAAATCCACGTACCCAGCCAAATCGCATGTTGAACTTCCCGCGCACCCCTGAAATCCACGTACCCAGCCAAATCGCGTGTGGAACTTCCCACGCACCCCTGAAATCCACGTACCCAGCCAAATTGCGTATGAAACTTCCCGCGCACCCCTGGAATCCACGTACCCAGACAAATCGCGTGTGAAACTTTGCGCGCACCCCTGAAATCCACGTACCCAGCCAAATCGCGTGCTGAACTTCCCGCGCACCCCTGAAATCCACGTACCCGGCCAAATCGCACGTTGAACTTCCTGCGCACCCCTGAAATCCACCTACCCGGCCAAATTGCGTGTGAAACTTCCCGCGCACCCTGAAATACATGCACACGTTATTTTTCAGTCAGCGGGTGTCTGTGTTTGTGGGTACCCCTTTGCACGTCATTTGTCCTGGAGGGCACCAGTATAGGACATTCATCATAGCTGTATATAGGTGCTATTTGTTGGCACACCTTTTGGCGCACATTTATTACAGGCGCAGGGACGCTACCGCCTGCTTTCTTGTGGCGGTCGTGTTTGTGCCTGTGCGCTGGTTTGACCGTGCGCTGTTTTGCCCTATTCGATTCCATGAATACGTGTTGTAGGCTAGCGTGTGGGCGTTCCGCGCACTTGCACCCTGTACTTCCCCCGTGACGCCCACATTTTGGCAAGTTGTTCCCCATTCCGAGTGTTACGCCCGGTGTAGCAGAGTGAAATTATAGCCCTTGTTTTTTTGGGTGGCCAACGGTTGAATAATGTTGTGTTGTCACTCAGATTAAACATGGATAAATATGATATCATCAATAATGACTCCAAGACTCGATTTGGCTCCTTCTTCTTTTATTGTCAATCTCTTACTGCCTAACCGTATTTCCTCATTGCCCCTTTCCCTTCCACATTCCATTCTTTCCCCCGAGCCTCATTCCACATTCCGCCCAGCCACATTCTAAATTCCTCTCTGCCCCAACAACACCCCCTTCCTTATCATCTCAGTTTGTAATGTATATACTCAGCAAATTCTCAACTACATCTGTTCAATAAGGCGTGACGGCTTGCGAATAAGCCTCTGGGGCCGACCAGTTGAGGGTGTCTCCTGGACTTCCAGACACTTTAAGCAAGGCGAACAATATCCAGAACTTTCAGATGTGCCAGCTCACAGTTCCTCATCTTAATCCATATTGTGTTATTCTTAATCTGGATCATCCTGAAGTATCTTGCGGACAAAGAGGCATTTCAAGTTATTTCACCTTCACCATCATCCCCCACAGCTGTAATCATAGGCCCTTTGACAGCCTTGACTACGAGAGGTGCTAGTTTGTATCTAGAATCCACGTCCCTTCGTTTTCTCTGCTGGACGAGTATCGTCTCACCCACTGATATCTGGTGTTCTTCAGCCCTTCTCTTGCAATCTGTCCATTCCTTGGCTATTTTCCATTTTTCATTCTCTCTTTCTCTGATCTCTTCAACTTCAGCAGGAGTATAGGCCTCAAGTTGCAGAAGCCGGGTTCTAGGCTTATACTGTATCATCAATTTGACAGGAGTGCACCCAGTCACTTCATGTGGCGTATTCCGATAACTTCTCAGCATCTGTGAAATTGCTTGTGGGATGAACATAACATCTCTGGCAGCTTTCTGATGTGTTTGCTTTATTGTGGCCATGGACCGTTCAACCATTCCATTGGCTTGGGGCCATAGAGGTGTGATCTTCTGATGTCTGAAACCCAAGTGAATTTCAAACCTTTTGAACTCTTGTCCCTGGAAAGGTGGGCCATTGTCAGTTTTAACTATGTTGGGAACACCCCACTCACTGAACAGCTCATCCAAGACTGTCATCACATGGTGAAATGCCGTTGACACAACGTTTTTGACTAATAGAAACCATGAATATTCATCTATTGCCACCAACAAATGGCCTCCTTCTTCTAATGGCCCACAAAAGTCAACTGCAACTCTCTGTCAGGGTCCGTCAGGCATCAGCACTTTTTGAAGTGGGAATGGGTGTTTACTTGATGCTGTCACTTGTAATGCCACACAGTGTTGTAGTGTCTCTTCCATGATTGTATCCATGTGTGGAAACCACACCTGATTCCTTAAGATCTTCTTTTTGTTTGAAATCCCTCGATGCCCATCATGTGCTCTAATAACAAGAGCCTTCATCAAACTTTTTGGAGCCACAATTCGACTTCACCTGAGCATCATCCCTTAATCTGTTGCCGTCAACTCTCTGTGCATTCTTGCCAATCTCTGCAAATCCCTTCTATCCACCTCTTCATCTCCGAAATGTTCTGTGTCCAGGCATCTCCACCTGTTGGTCTTGGTGAGCTGAATGACTGCTTGGATTGTGGGATCAGCTGTGCTCTTTTCCGCAAACAAATCCTTTGTGATGGCCGGAGGAAGGGCATTGAGGGACAAGTATGCTATGTAGTCCTCTGCCTCCTTTTGCGTCACAACTTCAAGTGTCCATTCAGGATGCCGAGAGAGATAGTCTGCGGGATTAGCTTTCTTCCCCGGCCTATGAAGAATGGTATAGTCATATTCTTGCAGGCATATACCCCACTGCTCTATGTGTGGAGGCATTTTAACTTTAGGATTTCCGAAAAGTGAAAGAAGAGCTTGACGGTCTTCGATGAGAACAAATGACCTGCCAATGACAAAGTGATGGAACTTCTCACACACCCAGACTGCTGCAAGGCTTTCTCGCTCAGCCTGCGAATACGCTTTTTCAATGATGTTCAAGGCCCTGCTAGCACATGTCACAATGCGTCTGTCAAGCCCTCCTTTTGGATCTGTCTGAGCCAGAATAGCACCCAGGCCAACCGGACTGGCATCCACTGTAACATCAGTATCCGAGTCAGGATTTAAGTTTGCAAGTTGTCGATCACTGGTCGATTCATCATTGATTGCATTAAAAGCATCTTGATAGTTTCATCCCATCTGAATACAGTGTCCTTTCTGAGCAGTTGCCTGAGCGGATCGGTCAGCATTGCATAATTCGGTAGATAACGGGCACAATAATCTGTAATTCCCAAGAAAGACCGCAGTCCAGTCACGTCTTGTAGTGCCTTTAGACTTATGATGGCATTAACTTTATCTGGATCTGCTTTGATCCCTTTGTCGGAAAATATGTTAACAAGAATCGTAAACTGCGTTTATTTATGTCACACTTTGGGCCATTTAAAGTTAGTCCACTATCTAGCAGTGTAGTACAAACCTGTCTTAGTGCTTCAGCATGCTGATCTTGAATAATGCCAAATATCAAAATGTCATCACTATAATTAAAGGCATTTATGACAGGTGCAATGAGTCGCATTATTGTTTCCTGAACTATTTCAGCCGCAGAAGATATGCCAAAATTAAGATGTTTGTATCGAAAAAGACCTTCATGAGTTGTGAATGTAGTGATAGGCCTAGATGCAGGATCAATTGCTAGTTGATGGTAACCTTGATTCAAGTCCAGTTTTGAAAACCTGGTAGCTTCGTTGAGTCTGATTATCTTATCTTCAATATTAGGCCCAGGATGTCTTTCTCTTTGTATCGCAGTGTTGGGAATTTGCATATTTACACACAGACGAAGACGTCCATGCGCCTTGGGTACCACCACCAAAGGAGATACCCATGGGGTGAGACCGTCAACTCTCTCAATAATATTGTTATCATGTAGTTGTCATAATTCATGAGACACTCTTGCCTGAAGGTGAAATCATATTTGTCAGGGATGTTGTGGGACAGGAAGAACAGTAGGATCAATGTGCAGATGTATGACACTGTCTCTCAGTTTGCCAACACCCTGGGACAGTTTTGTAAAAATATCTTTCAGTTCATCAATATCTAATTCTCTCTTTGACAGGACCTGCAAGTCATGAGTTTGTGGACGAAACCTTTGTATTATTTTAGATTGATCATAGTGGATACCAATACATTGTAATTCAGTAGAGGTCTTGCAGCTGAGGAGGCACCTTCCCACTGCTGGGCTGCTTATAAAATGCATACTAATAGAAACAAAATGGCCCTCATTACAACTCTGGCCATAGCTGTGCCGTTAAAAATTACGCGGCTGCCGCTGGAGTTGCATTTTTTCCAGCACCGGTGAATGGGCAAGAACCGGGTCATGCCGAGTTAGGCGACCCGGTACTTGCTCATTTTCGTTTGCCGGAATCAAGGGCCTCCTCATCCCCATTGTGCCCCATGGGGCTGAATGGGGTTGGGAAAGTCAGATGCACTGGCACAACTCTGCATGTGCCGGTGCATCTGACGTGCTCTGCTCGCAAGTGTCGTTACACCTGCCAGGAAAAACCTGCCAGGTGAAAAGGTTCCTGCGAACAGAGCCCGTAGTATGGCTTTCCGGGAAGTACGGTGCCGGTATGCTTACCAGTACCGTACTTCCCAGACCGCCATGCTCGTAATGAAGGCCAATGTCCTTTAAATAGATCACACCAAAACTGTCCTTTAGATGCTAAGGGTTAGTTTGCACCCCATTGAAACATGTGGGCTTCTGATAGTTGCAAAGGGCATATGCTCACTATGCTTCATAGATCTTCTTGCTCATCACATTTACAGTGGCCCCTGTGTCAATAAGAAACGGTATATGTTGTCCACCTATGTGCACTGTCACCTTCAGAGTGACCCTGTCATCAGAAGTATCATAAATGAGTCTAACATATTCCCTACTATAGCTAACATACTCTTGATATTGATCCACACTTAAATGTTCCTCTTCAATTGGCAGATTTTCATAAGGATCCCCCAATGGTATTTCTCTTTCTTGATCTTGACTTTCCCTCTGGTATGACTGTAAATTCTGACCATGTTCTTGACTGGTATGTTCAGTTGTTTCTATTTGCATGTTTTCCATTGCCCTGATGAATCTTGGCCTTGTTTGATACATTGATGTATTTCTATTAAGGTTATGCTGTATACTGTCTCTTTCTTGGTACAATTTTGTGTTGGAGGTCATATCTTCCATTCGGGAATGTCTGTATATTAGGCTTGTATGTAGGTAGCAGTGGGGCTCTTTCGCTACACATAGTTCCACAATAATTTTCTTGGCCACACTGCATGCACAGTTGACCAAGGGCTGGGCATTGGCCTTTATGTGGGAATTTGAATCCGCATCGATAACATTGCCTCTCGGGTGGATATCTACGGCTGTTATTCCACCAATCCTGGCGAGGTGATATGCTTTAATATAGTGTTTGTTCTTGCATGTTTGGTCAAAGAGAGGCAATGGTATCTAATTTTTTGGGATTTTCAATATTTGCTGCCTGGGTATCAACTCTCTCATTCACTCTTGCCAGTTCTAGGAGATCTTTTAGATGGAGAGGTTTCTTTAGAAGATGTTTTCGAAATTGTGATGATATGCATCCTTCAATTACTCTCAAGCTTATTGCTTCATTGCCACTAAAGTTAGTAAATTCACAATATGTTGCTTTTCTTTGTAGTCGTAGCACAAATTGTGCAATTGTTTCATGTGGAGCCTGTGTGCATTGATTAAATATAGAGCGTTCATAGTCTCTATTGGTAGGAATTACTAATCGTCCACTGATGACCAACCAAAAGTTGAAATGTTGTTTTTTTATTCAGTTGGTATGGTCTTGATGACACTTTTCATCTCCTTCCCTACCATATTTATAAATATGTCTAATTTGTTTGGGGCCTCTTGATTTCCAACTGCCCTCAAAAATTTTCCAAACTCATCTACCCATTCTTGCCAGCGCTGTCCTTGGTCATCTTATGGTTCTAGGCTGAATGGGTTTGGGCGACGTAGGTAATTAACTGGATTTGTAGGTGTCCCAAGAATGTTTTGAGTTATCGTTGTATCTCTACTTGCATTACCAGAAGACATGTCTGCCCGCCCCTTTCCTTGTTTCCTGGATTTGCGTGGACTTCACTACTTTAAATCTAGTATATGAATGGTGATGTTGCTTTAGAAAAGGCTCTTTCTGTTGCAGGGTTTTATCAACTTTGTTGATATCTTAGTCTGTGCGGTGGTCTAGCTACTCTCTGTGTGCAGTCTTGTAGCTTTAATGTCTTTATTTATCGTGTACGCTGCTGCTGTACTTTGTTACTGGGTTTTTGTTAATAACACTGTTGGCTTGTGTAGTCTTTAATTGGTTAACTACATTTGTCGACTTTATGCTGTGATGGCGTACTGAGATGCTTTCACTTTGTCAATCCGGCGTTGCAACGGCTTGCATGTTTTCTCTGTGTTGTGTTGCTATGACAACATTTGTATTGCTATTAGGTGAACCCAATATGGCCACACATTTTAGGTCCTTTCTTCTAGAGTAAAATGGAGTTGCGTATTGCGTTCTGGCGTATAGTACTGGCTTAGAATCCTGGCCTTAACGTGCCGGTGAGCAGCGCCACATTTAATGACTTATAAAAAAAATGCCAGTTAATAAGTATCTGTGCAGCAGCGTATTATTCATGTTTATATTGCCATGCATGTTGTGGCATAATATTAATATTGCAATAGTCAGACAATATAGCGCGGTTCGTCAGGCCTGGTTACTTTTGACTACCCCGCGGTGCAGTGCGTTTTACCATCTGCTTGCTGCTTTCTTCTTTGCTTGGCGTCGTGGCAACCTTTCTTGCGTTACCTTTGTTTTGGTTTTCTAATTGCCTGTCTTGACCTCTCCTGGCAGTTCTTTCGTTTACCCTCTTTGCGTTTCCCTTAACATCTTGCTCCTGACCTGCTCCCTAGGTCAGTCATTGTCCCTCTTTTCTGCAATGGGCCTCATTACGAGGTTGGTGGCAGCCATGGAGCTATTAGCTCCATGGCTGCCTCCAAAAACCTACCAACTCCGCCCTGGTGAATGGAGCAATTACTGGTCCATTCCGAGGTCGGAGGGACTGGTAATTCCCCATACACCAGGGCCATTCCCCATTCCCATTTGAGCCCCATAGGGCTCAATGGGAATGGGGAAGGCGCTTATAACGGTACCGCAAATTGCGGTACCGTTATTAGCTCTAGAGTCCCTTTGCGGGTCCCATCCTTAACGCCTGCAAAAATCAGGCGTTACGGAGGGACCCGCAAAGGGAACTCATAGTAGGGAGGTAAGGGATTACCGGCACCGGTGCCCTTACTGGTGCCGGTAATCCCTTACCTCCCACCTCGTAATGAGGCCCAATGTCTTTTCCTTTACTCCGGACTCGAATAGCCACCTCCACAGGCTGTATGCTTTGAACCCTTCATGTTCCCTTTTTATGTGTGAGTCATCTCCTCGTCGCCAATTGTGCTCTCACTCCGATTAAACATGGATAAATATTATATTATCAATAATGACTCTGCGACTCGATTTGTCTCCTTCTTGTATTGTCAATCTTACTGCCTAACCGTATTTCCTGGCTGCCCCTTTCCCTTCCACATTCCATTCATTGCCCCCAGCCCCGTTCCACATTCCGCCCAGCCACATTCTAAATTCCACTCAGCCACAACAAATAACATCTTGTAATATCAGTCAGTGGGAAACACATTCGGTGCACAGGTCAGCTGCAGATTGTTGTGGCAAGCATGAATTGTGTTTGGTGCCTCGGAGCTGAAGCCCAAAGCTAATAGCTGGTAAGTACATTTTGCCATAGTAGGTCAGTAAACCTAGGTAATATGGGTTTGCTGTAACGCACGTTGAGCCAGAGCAGACAGAATTGTATGCATGATTGATAGAGCCACTAAAGAGGCTTTCTGCTTATTGGCTGAGTGAACGCGCCTCATCTCCTTTATTCAACAGAATCAGACAATATTTTGTGGTCCCATTGCGCTATATCTATTCCCTGTTACAGCATAATTAGCAGTTCTTACAGTACCCATTTGGGCAGTATATCTGCTCTAACATATATCAGCATTTAGCACAAGCAGCTGTGGGTGTGATCAGTAAATATGCCGGGCAACTTAAGAACGAGGGCAAACAACTACAACTTGCAAAATAATGACCCATATAAAAATAATAAGGCAAGTCGGAAATCTAATTCACTCTAGTACTGTAGAAAAATCTAAGGAAATTGGGGAAAATAACGTAACACAATCTAAGAAAGTTCCTCAAGTAGAACCCCTTGAGAGTGCAGCAGAGACTGGGGCCAGAGAATAGTGATACAGAGATGATGAGATGATCATAGATCCCTCTGTAGCAAACAATGACAATAATAATGTACTGCTAGCACTCTGTTATGTGCTGCAGGACACTATTCGAGATGATAAAAGGATGAGTGGAGACACAGCAAGTTTTACAAAAAGCCCAGAGCACTCTCCTTCTGCTATCATGGAAACTCCACAAGTTGCCCCAGTGATGATCTCCAACACAAGCAATGGAAAAAGAATGTCTGCATCGCCAAACATGTGTATTACAGAAGAGGCCTCATGTGCCTGACATGACTACCTCCCTTAATGAGGTGCAAACTCAGCTTGCGGCATTACAATTTGCAATAAAAGGTCTGCTGAGACTAAGTGGGAAAATACTAGAAGAAGTCACCCGAGGATATTGATGATGTTTCTTCAATTTACCTCACTATAAAACAAAAGATGCTGAAGAAGCACTGAAATAGACAACAGCTAGGCAACCCACGAAAAACTAAAGTTAACACTCCGGAGATAACAACAAATAGACGGCCTGACAAAAGGACAAATAAGAAGAAGAACAGGGAAAATCTAATGGCGTTCTGACAAGTTGGCTGATTAATGACAAACATAGAAATGAAATTGCTGAGGGTTCACTTCCTAACATCAGTGAACAGACAGTCCTGGGAAACATGGATAACTCAATTCAGGTCATGCCCATGGTAATAATTACCCAGGAGCCAACTAAAGCCTCAGTGACATCAAAGTCAAAGGAAATGTAAAGGGATCTACCCGTTTGAGGCCGGAGATGTGGTGTCAAGTAAAGGCCAGCCATATTTTACGATACTGCAGACCGCACAAGGATTAAAAAAACGGAAGCCTCATATAAATAGATTTAACTTTTTAAGCATAATATGCTTAATATTACCGCTCCGGTTATTGGACACAACGGACTTTGAGTATTTTGCACCAATTAAAAAGTGGAACCATCAATTCAGCTTAAAGCATTGCATTATGGCTGAAACAGCAGACATGGTGAGCATGCATAAATACAGATTCCTGGAACTAGGGTATGAGTTGGACGTTACAGTAAACCCTCTGCTTTCAAAGGATAACCACTCACAGGCCATGGGAAATGTACTTGACTGTGTGAAGACAGCTGGTGCCAATGTGGAAATAAGAACAACCTTCATACTGGAGAATACAAGAATTCTGAAATGGCTAATCGAAGCCCATGCACAGAAATATGCACTAAAAAACGGAAATTGGACTCTTTGTACCTGGAACACCTGAGGTTTTTCTCACTTTCTGAAGGCAGAAGGGTCACTAAGAGGGCTGTCAGAGAATGATATATTGTTCCTACAGGAACGCTGGCTGGCTACTGAATTCAATAAAGATGAATTTTTCAAACAATGGATGAAAAAGCGCATAAAGGGGTGGCCCTCTGTGGAGTAAAATGTCACATAAGTGTAATATTGTCTAGTAGTGAAAATCCATCTGTATTGGCAGTGAGAGCCCGCTTACCAAATCGTGAAACAGGTTTAGTAATAATCAAAATTTACGACCCGCCGGGATAACTGCACACTGACTGTTTTATGGAACCAGTCTCAGAAATAATTAGTGGTATCAAAGCACAGGGGAGTAAAGAATTGATGATGAAAGGAGGTGATCTTAAAGCCGGATGCAGTTGTAAGAGTGAGATCCCGAGAATTACTTTGTCAATAGCAAATCAAAATTGAAATCTAACATAGTTAATCATAAAGGAAATCTATGATGTTATTTTTTGTCAAACTGGGAGTGTTACAGGCTGAATGGAGGGGTGATCGGTGACCAACCAGGTCAACAAACATATAAAAGTGGTACCAAAATTGCTACTTTTGATTATTTCATCTGTAATGACCCTGTGCTATCTTGAAATTAAGAGTAAAAGAACATGAATTTAGTGATCACGCTGTCCTTGCACTAACCCTAGAAGGCTGGCAGGTCCATGCTGAATTAACACAAGTGGGGGATTTAGAAGTAAACCTGAGTGGCAACATAATAAGTTGGACTGAAAAGAATCTTGAGAAAGTGGGCAATTTGGTTGCCTCAAACCCAGAGGGAAAGTTAGGATACCTTAAGGGACAGTCTGCAGACGGGATTGAGACATGGATAACGGATACCATGTCTGAGCTGTCCATACAAAATGTTTTTTTATACCTACATGCTGAGTACTAATAAGAGACAATATTACAATAAAACAATTGGAGATGCAAAACGAGCCATGAGAAGCAAGGTACGCTGCATCAAAAAAAGTATTAACTTTGAAATGTATGTATTAAGCAATAAAAAATAGGTATAAAAGGTGGGGCAAAAGGTGGGAATTCTCTTGCAGAAATGCTTAATGGCAGCGCTTGATCATGGTGGCCAAAACCAAAGATTCTAGAAATATGTGGGAACTGCTTGGTAAGTTTAAATCGACCAAAGCTTAACAATTGACCAATTTTAGTGGGGTACAAGAATGGGTCAAATATGCTAGTGATGCTATTGACTATTCTGACAAACCCCAAGATGAGTAAATTGGTATCAAAAATCGCTTTTGACCATGATGACATTAAGATCAAAATCTGTAAGCTCGAAGAATCTAGAGCGCCAGGACCAAATGGACTCAAACATAGTCTCTGGAGGTCTACGGAATTGTGGGCCAGACTGCTTTTCATATTGTACACCAAGGTTTGTAAAGGGGGTAGTATACCAATTTCCTGGTGGAGATCATTGCTATTCCCTATCTACAAACAAGGTAAAAGATCGGAGCCCTCTAATTGTAGACTTCTCGCAATGCTCAATGTTTCAGGAACACTTTTTGCATCTCTATTTTAAGACGGATAGACAAAATTTGTTAATACTGATGTTATCCTGTAAGATAGATTCCAAATGGGATTTAGGGCAGGGTCAGGCACTGTGCATTGACTTAGACTTATGGGGACTCTTACTAGGCAAACTAGACTCAAAAACAAGTTCTTATCTGCACGTGGCCATGATCGACTTCCAGGCAGCCTTAAGTAATGTATAAAGAAATAGACTGTGACTAAAAATTAAATGATGTGGCAGCCCAGAAGATTTGTTGTGTGCGGTATGAGGGTTCTATGTGAATACTTCTGTGCAGGTAAGGATGGATAGTAGGGGCACCATCACACAGTCAATAACAACCAGGAGGGGAGTAAAGCAGGCATGTGTGTTGGCACTCCTGCTTTTCAACAAATACATAACAGACCTCCCAGTGGTAGTAAAAGTGGGGTAAAGTAGGTGTGTATTTCATACACTGATTATCTGGTAGTCACACTTTTTCAGGCCTCAAAAGATCGCTGACCGAATTGCACAGGTACGGAAATCTAAATGGACTAAAAATAAATTATGAAAAAACCAAGGTGATGTATTTTGCGCATAGGGATTCAACAATTCCCAAGATGATGATATCGGGATATCGCATTGAGCTAGTAAACAGCTTTACATTTCTAGGCCTAGAATTACCAACCAAATGTTATTATCTCTGATTATCACTGAGAAGAGAAGGACAGCCACAGTACTGTTCTTGAGATACATTAGAGAATTCTCTGGATATAGCATGCATTTGGTACTGATGTTGTATAAGCAGACTTTCTGTGCTACTATTTTGAATGAACTTGAGGCTTTGTGTAACAATGATCTAACATGTGTAAAGGTCATAGAAGGAAAGTTCTGGAGAAAGTACTTGGGGCTCGGTCCGAGCGTACCTGTTGAGATAATGATACTGCAAATGGGTCTAATATCTCTAACAACTCAGGCCCTGAAAAGAAGGTGTTTGCTATACATAAAATCAAGATCAGCGCATAGCCGCCCATTATTACAACTTCTGGGAGACGAAGCCAGTGTTGCTGTTTACAGTAAATATGTCAGTTGGTAAACATGCATTTTGAATCAATTGATTGGAGTCCTAATTTGGAAGAATATGTTCAAACACTTCAAAACAAATGTGTCCTTAAATTACAGCGATGTGACTGGCCAGCAAATTATACCCATTTGGCATCCCTGAAGAATTACTCAGAAGCTAATAAGTGAATCCATACATTTAAGAACTCTCAGAGCTATCTCAAGTTATGTCCATCACCTGCGCTGTGCAGATTTCTATTGCTTTTGAGAGTAAATAAATATGGCGAATGTCGGCCCAGAACTCTCAATAGCAAAAGAGGCTAGGACATGTCATATGTGTAGCATAACAGGGAGAGAGGAAGCAGCCTGACATGTCATAACCAAATGCTGGCAACATGGCTCACTTTACATGACCTTTTTGGCCACATTTGTAATGAACTATGATGATATTAAAAGTGACACATTCTGGTGCTACTGTTTGAATACAGATAATAAATCTGTGCACATAGAACTTTACCAGGTATGGACTAGCGTAATGGCCAAAGGCAAATTAGGATAACAATGCAAATCCAGTGATGTTTTGATATAGATTGTAGATAATTACTAAGTTGGTATGATTATTATAAGAGTGATATTAGCTTGTACTAACAATGATGAAATGTAATGTGTTATGAATATGGAAGTTTCCTGACTGAATTGTATTTATGTATGTGTTGTTTGAAATGTGAAAGTCAGTAAGATTTGCAAGTTTATTTAAGTCTATTTAATTGGGCCAGTGATTTGCCCCTCTAGCGGAAACAAGTATATGTTGTCAATAACATGTGTGTTTATAAACTGGCAAGATGCCTTCCTGCCATGAATTGTAAGCCAGAGACATCTGCTGCACTGATGATCAATCACATCATCTCCTGTTTTGGCCTACCACAAAGAATTGAGTTGGACAAAGGAAGTCATTTTACCAGTGAAGTGATGACCAAGATCTGGGAGATTGTAGGGGTGAAGAGAAAACTCCACATCGCCTGCCACCCAACATTAAGTGAAGGGGTTGGGAGATACAATAAGACAATTGTAAGCTTGCTGAAGAACTTTGTTGAAGACTCTGGATCCAGTTGGGACATTCGATTACCACTTGTCCTGAGGGCCATTAGGTCTACACTGTTTTTTGCAACTAAAAAGTCTCCATTTGAGTTTATGACCAGATGAGGAATGGTGTTACCTAAGCATCTGCTCTATGGAGCAGACGTGATTAACACGTTCACTACTCATGAGTACATTGAAAAACTAAGGAAACACCTCCTGCATGCTTTTGCTTATGCTCAGCACAATTTAGAGAAGTCCACTGAACAGATGAAATCATATTATAATTTAAAGGCAGAGAAAAAGGTGTATGAGGTAGGTGACAAGGTTTACCTGTACAATTTCCAGAGAAACAAGACCAAGGAACAGAAATGTCTTCCATTGTGGTGTGCAGTTTAAAAAATGTAGACAAGATATCACATGTTGCCCATAAAACCACATCCCAAAAGGAGGACAAACTGAATAGAAATGGGTCCATATCAATCAAAAGCTCTCATCCCAGACTGGCTTTAAGAGTGATTGAGGAACCCACTGAAGTTTGAGTCCAGGTACCATCTGATGAATGAAGGTTGGATTGGAGCTAAAGTATATATCAGGTGAGTAATTAAATTCAAATTATAATTTATAAGTCATGATTTTCAGTGAATATCATCTGTGACTGAAAAAAGAATGTATTGTTATGAAATGTTATCCGGGAAATGAAGATTTAAACAAAAATACTTAACAACTATTTTAGTCCTTTCTTTCAATTCATTAATATTCTCGTATTCCTGCTTGGGTACCGTAAGAAGTGGAGTCCCTGGGACCCGGGAGAGTCGTCAAGGGGAAAATAAGGAGGAGGAGTCCTTTCCATACTCCTGGAATGCAAAATCAGGAGGTGGAGAAGAGATCACTCCTTCCCAGAAGAAGAAATGAGAGGGGGAAGTGCCCCATTGAAGAATTTTAATTGTGAGAAGAACCACACTCTTCCCTGCTCTTTCCCAGGAGTGACATCATTAAAAAAGAACAGGGAGTATCTGTGTGGTTCAAATGCAGCACTCAGACCAAAGGGAACTGTTTTCAGCTGACTGGGGCCTATTGGTGCAGTGCATTGAACACAGTGTGGACTGGAAGAAAAGAGGCCAGCAATTCATTTTCAAACTGCAAAACAGGAACACGCTGTTTCCTTTGATAAAACAGAGAGGCTAAGGAAATGTGGGCCTTCTGCTGATTGAAAACCAGGAACATGAAATATGAGAATACACTGCAGAAGAGAATTCTGAGGCACAATGTTGTCTGACAGACAGATGGGCAGTATTTCAATAGCAACTGCCAAATATCAGAATTCTGTTTTCAGAGCAAAAGAAATATTATTATTATTATTATTATTATTATTATTATTATTATTATTATTATTATTATTATTATTATTATTATTATTATTATTATTATTGTTTATAAAGCTCAACATGCCTGCAGGCCTCAGTGTATGGGGGGGGGCAGAAAGTCAGGTCAGGGGAACACTGACGAGACACAAGGTAATCACAGAGAAAGGTCTTGAACCAAAAAAAGGTCCCAAGAGTATTTGGGGGCCAGCTCACGAGGATGACAGGCTAAGAATCGGGCAGACACAGATTAATCATAACTATTAAACAATAGAGTCTTAAAGATTTCTTAAAATGAATGAGGTGAGAGCATTTGCCAATTTCACTAGGAATGGCATTCCACAACCTAGGTGCAACAATGTCAAAACTTGTGCCGCCAAAACTGTCCAGCTTATTGCGTGGCTGAAACAGTTTACTCGAGCAGTTGGAATGAAGGCATTGGCTGGAAGGAATATACACAATCCTTTTAATCAAGTAGTCAGGAGAATTTGCTGCCAAACATTTTTGCATCTTAGTTAACAACTTGTAATTTATACGTTGTTTAACAGGGAGCCAATGCAGAGATCTATGAGCGTTGGTAACATGGTGTCTTCTTGTGAGACCGCAAACTGCCCTCACTGCATTATTTTGAGCCACTTGCAAAATTGCAATGTTAGATTTATAGGTATTAGCTAGGAGGCTATTTCAGTAGTCAATTGTGGAATTCACAAGAGGAGTGGCAAGAGAAGCTGTGTTAGGTTCGGACAAGTACAGTTTCATTTGCGGTCAAGTGGCACAGCGAGTAGAGCGCTCGCTTTGACATCAGTGCAGAGCCTGCTGACGCAGGTTCGAATCCCGGCAGCGCCAAACTCAGCGTTTCATCCTTCCGAGGTCGATAAATGAGCACCACACACCGTGGGTAATAAGCAGCGCTCAGATACCTGAGGGTTCGTAGCGCTATATAAATGCCGAATTATTATTATTTGCATAATTAGCCTAGTAGTGTAGGCACAAAAAACCTTGACCTGTCCCACATGTTTCTTCATATTAAAGGTGGTGTCTAGATAGACTACCAGAGTTTTAACCCAAGGACTGACATTAATAAGGCAGTCAGCAATTTTAACATTGAGTATATCTGGTCAAGTTTGACTAGACGTTGGTTGGATCCTATAAGCATGACTTCAGTTTTGCTTCCATTAAGGGCCAAGGAGTTAGCATTCATCAATTTTTCAAATAAATCATACATATCAGTGATAGTTTGTTGGTGCTTGTCATAGTCAGCAGTCAGTTTTAAAAATACCTGATTATCATCGGCATAAATGGTGTAACCTATGCCAAAACTATCAAGAAGATCGAAGAGGGGGGCGAGTGTAAAAGATGAAAAATGTGGGAGAGGCACAGGTTCCTATGGCACACAACAAGTAAGGGTTGCAGGCAACAAGTGAACATTACTGTAGGAAATACAAGCAGTTCTGGGTCCTAGGAAAGAGGCAAACCATGAAAGTGCAGGTTTGGAACAATTAGCAATTGTGGGCAGCCTCTCAGGCAGCAATGAATGATCAATCAAATAAGCTGCTAAGAGGTCGAGCAACATGAGTAGCGTGGTTTGTCAAGAATCAACAACATGGGAGAAGTTTGCCTTTATATCAAGCATGGCAGTCTCTGTGCTATGCAAAGCTCAACAAAGCCTGATTGATAAGTGCCCAACATCTGGCAACCCTCAATATGACTATGCAGTTGAAGATACGTAACCCTATCCAGAATTTTCAAGAGAAAAGGGACATTCATGACAGGGCGATAATTTTTCACGGAAGCAACATCAAGGGTTGCCTATTTTAGAATGGGGGAAACCCAGAAATGTTTCATTGATATGGGAATCAATGAAGTAGTAAAGTAGGTATTGATGATTCTAGTGATAAGAGGTGCCAAACAGCATATGTTTTCCTGAGCAATACTTGGGGGACATATATCACCAGGACAGAAGAAGGTTTGAGAAGTTGAACAAGGTGGATCAGATCGGTCTCCGTGATTTCTCTGGAGTCAAATTGCGATGGTGTAGTACAGGTATTCTCAATATTGGTACTAGAATAGGTGGGCGATACCAAATTAAGTTGAACAGCTTTCATCTTGGCCCAGTGAGTGTTCAGCTTATTACTTAAGCTATATTGAATACCAGAACACCAGTAATTACTTTTGACAGTAGCCGGATGAAGATTACTTTTCCCCTCAGATTCTATCAGTATGCTAAAGAGTTCTCTTCAAGAGGAATTAGCAATCTGGATCCTATTTTCATAATACTGGTGCTTGGCATTAACAATGACATTTTTATAGTCAGCAACTACAGTGTGGTAAATAACAAGACTATCAGTGAACAGAGCTTCCTGACAGACTCCTTCTGTTTGTCATTTCCTTTCTCAATGTTTCAATATACTGCATGAGAACCAGGTATTACCCCTGGTCTCTGTTTTAACAGTCCTAGTGATAGAAGGAGCCAGGGAATTAACAATGCCAGAAAAAGTGTTTTTATAATATTTCACTAGGACTTCAGTTGAGTTGGTAGGGGTAAGATTGTTCAACAGAGGGCGGCATGATCACAGAATGCCTCTCGTATGATACTACAGATATTCCTTGTGATGGTCTTTAAGCTTGGGTTGCAATTCACTTGTGCTAGTTTCATGGGTAGAAGCAGAGTGAAGGTGATCAGATAATGATCTGATCAAGGGCATACGGAGATATGCATATATTCCATGGAAGGTTTGTATGTAAGAATTAAATCCAAAATATGTCTTTCTTTATGAGTGGCCTTTTTAACGAACTGTGTAAAGCCATGGGCGCGGGTGGTGACAAGAAGAGAATTGGCCTCAGGGTTATTTTTGCTGTATGCCCACAGGGTAAAGTCACCCATGATGATCACATGTGAAGATACCTTAATAAAGTCACCAAGAAGCATCACGAGCTGTTCTTCAAACAGGGGGGCAGTTATACGAGGGCAGTAAATCCCAAGAATGTTAATGTCGGTGTTACACTCCATAGCAAGATTGATAAGGGTATATTTGCAATCATCAATAAAAGATGGGGAGCTCATGTGATTGGCAAACGTATTTTTAACAATAATGCCTTACCACCACCCTCCCTTGCATGTGATCAGTTCTTAAGATTCGGTAACCAGTAGGCAATGCAAGGGATGGTGTGCTATTAGTAGAGCCAGAGAGCCAAGTTTCAGTGAAGCAGGTTATATCTAAAAGGAGGATCTGTATAAGATATGCTACTTCGAAAACATGTTTCACAAGTGACTGAGTATTTAACAATGCCATTTTGAGTGAAAGTGACACAGAAGGATCAGTCTTCATAATGTTATATGCAGCCTAAGCCATGGCATAGTCAGAAGAATTAATGGTTTTGGTGGCGTTGTCACATGCTGAAGAGGCTAAATTCTTTGCGGAGTCAGTACGCAAGACCACTAGAGTAGCTTATAGTATTTTGCCCAACAACATATTGACCTTGTAGGTCAGTATACTCCGTATCCATTCCGCCGTCAGTATCGATACCGGCATTCACATTGGGAATGCAGTGCAACGTCTGCACAGGGGAGCAATCATTAGGAGTAATACTGAGGATGTGGAGTGCAGCATTGAAACGGGATTGTTTCTGAACTCACTAAATGGTGGTACTGCCTTACCGATATTACTTCTGGCATAAGTGATGGCTTGGAGACGCTGCATGTCCACAGTAATAAAACGTCAGCATGAGAAATGGCATGGCAAATACGGACGGGCACAGACCGACTAAAACCTCACGCGATGGTGCTCACATGCCTGAAATGCAAATAAATGGTACAGGGAACTACAATACAGATGGGTAATGTAGTTCAAGTATTAATATGTTTCTGAATGAAAGTGAAGTGAGGCAGCTTCACAAAATGGACCTTGCATTTGCGTGACGAAGCCAAAGGCCTGAAACTAGTTTCCATTACATGTGACATATATCTAATGTGCAGCCTTGCTGACACAGAGAGCAAAGCGTAAAGGGTACATTTGCAAAAACAGAAACGGTTACTATGGAAAGGTGTGCATTTTGCAAATTGGAACAATGAACACATGGAAAGTCAATCTCCATTGTCAGAGAAATGTATATATAAATATATATATATATATATATATATATATATATATATATATATATATATATATATATATATATATGTATACATTTTTTTTTCAGAGAAAAAACTTTGTTAAAGAGATGTTATGGTTAAGTTCACAAACAAAAACCTATGAAATTCAGTGAAAAAACTTTGTTAAAGAGAAGTTATGGTTACAAGTAAAACCGAAAACCCTTGAAATTCACCAATTTTGGTACGATAAGCAACCATAGCTCGCGCCACCTGCGTGGACTGCTAACACTAACATCCAGGACATCAAAGATGACATCACAATGTCATTGATGTCATCTCCAATTACATCACCTATCTGGCAACTACTTTTTGTTCACTGACATATCTAGGCCATGTGATTCTGTTGTCTGATAGACACAATTTTACAAATTAAAAGGTGTTAAATATGGACATATTAACCTTGTTGTCTATTGTAAAGACACTTTTCATAGGATTTGGCCTCAGTTAATTTCAGTTCAGTTCATGGCACACATACATATGGAAATGAGCAAACCTCAAACACAAAAGGACAGGACAAGGCCACGGTGCTGAGCATTGCAGTTTTGCATGATATGCTGCCCGACAACACGGACCACGATTGTTACGTCCACGCTACCGTGCCTATAAAATCCGAAGTTCAGACCCTCTGCAGCAAAGCCCTTGCAGGACAAGGCCACGGTGTGGAGCAACACAGGTGTTTGGCGACAAAGGGGTCTGCAGCACAGACAATCAGTGTGGCTGAATCCCCCTCCTGTCTGCGGCCGCCAAGTAAGGAGTTGGGGATGTTAGCTTGCATTGCACTTCTTAGCTCTTTTCCTGAGCCTTTCCGGCCTGTGTCCCCTGCAACCCTCGCCTATCGCTCCCTACCTGCGCTGTCCCCTCCCACCCCTGCTTGATTTCCCCTCTCACCCCCTCCAGTCTTCCCCCCCTTTCCCTGTCCTCTCCTGCATGGTACCTCGCATTTCCTTATGCATGTGTGTCCACGCCACTTCCATAATTGGCTTGTGCACACTGCAGGTTCCTGACATGAGTGGCCCTCACATCCTTCGATTGCTTGTTCCTCAGTGCCCATGCCACTTCCATTCTTGGCTTGCATGTGATGTGTGTTCCTGACATGCGTGGCCCTCACATCCTTCGATCACGTGTGCCTCTACTCCCCTTCCATCCCTGTATTCCCTGCGTGGTCCTTCGCATTCCCTTTTGTGTGCGCGTCCATGCCACTCTATACTTGGTGTCGCACACGCTGCACGGTCCTGACATGCGTGAACCCGCGCATTCATCGATTGCCTCCGTGCTGCCCCTTCAATCCCTGTTTGTTTGCTCAGCGTGTCCTCGGCCTGTGTGGTCCCTCGCATTCAACGATCATGTGTGCCTCTGCGTCCTTTCCTTCCCAGCCTGCCCGCGCTACGCATCCTCAGCCTGCATTGAGTGTGTTCCAGCGCCTACTCCATCCTTGGCCTAGTTCGCCTGCGTGTCCTTGCTGGCGTGGTCGCTCACGATCCCAATTGTGTTGATTCTTCGCACCCCCTTCCATCTTTGCTTGCACTGCATGTCCTTTGCTTGTGCGTTCCTTTGCTATACGTGGATCGCATGTTTCTTGCACCCTTCCCTCTTCAGCTTGCCATTACCCTCGTGCCTCCCCTGAGTGTCCCTGCTCCCCTGCTGGTCATTCCCTGTGGCCTTCACCTGGTGCTTCTCTCTGTCCTTGGTGTTTTGCTCTGTGTCTGCACTGCTCTCCCCCCTCTATGGGTATTGTTTTGTCATATTGCCCTTTGTTTCTGCTGCTCTCTTCCTTCTTCTAGGTTCCCTCGTCAACTATCTTGCTTTTGCTCTTTTTTTGCCTTTTTCACACTGTCTGTTGTTTTTTTGCTATTAATTTTCTTTTTGTACTGCTGTACTCTTCCTTCCTCTAGATTCTCTTCTTGCAGCTCTGGCTTCTAGTTGCCCGCTAACCTGGTTGTTGTTCATTATACTGCCCTGTGTTCTTTTGTGCTCTTTCCCGAGCCCTCAACATATTTCATTTTAGTTTATCTATTTACCACTTGATCTTGTCTCATCCTGTCTCTTCTGTGTGCACCCCCCCTTTGTGTTCTCCCCCATCCTCCATCCATTCTTCTCTCACTCCCCACCCACTCCCCTCTCATCTCTTCCCCTCCCCGACTTCTGCATCATCTATGGTGCTCTCTGTTTCTCCTATCTTCTCCAACTGTTTTTCTATTGACAATCCTACCCTTATCACTGAGTCTGGTCGTAAGAGGTAAGAGGTAAAAGAGCTAAAAGTATATCTTGAACTCCAACCCAGGCCTCCCTATTGCTGATACCTTCACCAGTGCTTCTTCCAGTCAGACTCTCACCTACATTCTCTTTGCCGTTCCTTTGCCAGACCTAGGGACTCTTCATATTGTCTCTGTGCTCTCTCCTTTCTCTCCTCTCCCATTAATGGTGGCACCCGGTGGGAGGCCCTCTTGGTTTCCATCCACTCCTCCAAGGTTGTCACTAATGTTTACCTGAATGGCACCATCTTGGTCCAAGGCCCTCAGGCCAACCTCCTCCTCTTTGATGAACACTTCCTGTGCTTTATACATTTCCTTTCCTCTCTTGCTGTCCCTTCTCTCCCTTCTTCAGCTTCCTTGCCTCCCCCCTCTGCCACTTCTCTGGTGTCCTCTTTCTCCTCCTTGGCTATCTTTCCCTTTCTTCCTACCTCCTCTGCACACCCTCAAGCTCCTTCTACACTTCTGCAGGAAGTACCTCTGATTTGTACCCCTCCCTGGAAACCTTTCAAGGATTAAAACCTTCTCCACCTTGCCACTCTTTACTCTCGCTCAACTGTCAAACACTCCTCTGACATCTGCCACCTCCTGGAAGAACTCAACCTTGATGTCCTTGGTCTTACTGAGGCATGGTTCACCGCCCGCTCCGTCACAAGCTTTGACATTCTCCTCCCTGATGGCTACAAGATCCTCTCCGCACCCAGATCCAACCTTTCCAGTGGGGGTAGCCTTGATCTACCCAGCGTGGATTCCTGCCTCTATCATTCCTATGCAAGGCCTACTCATCCTTTGAAATGTCTGGTCTGTAGGCTTTCTCTCTCTTCTGGCCACTCTCTCACAGTGGCTACTAAATACCGGCCACCTCATCAGATCACCTCCTTCCTCTCCAAGTGGGTGGACCTCTTGTCATCCCTCCTGGCCTCCACCACTCAACTTGTCCTCCTTGGAGACTTCAATATCCATCTGTTTCTTCACAGGACTCTTTTGCGAACTTTTCGTCTCTCTCTCTCTCTCTCTCTCTCTCTCTCTCCCTCTCTCTCTTTCTCTCTCTCTCTCTCTCTCTCTCTCTCTCTCTCTCTCTCTCTCTCTCTGTCTCTCTCTCTCTCTCTCTCTATTCTTCCTTCTGGCCTGACTCACTCTGCAGGGCACACTCTCAATGTTCTGATCTCCTCTACCCTTAAGCCCCTAAGGCCAAGCCAACCCCCACACTGCCATCCACCTTCTCGGTCATTCGACCCATGAACCGTGTGTCAGTCGAGTCTTTCGCCCCAACTTTATCTCCCCCTCCTGCTCCTCTGGCTATGATATGATATGATATGGCATTCATAACGTGCCTATACACAAGTGTTTTAAAACTCACACCCTGACACAGCCCTTTCCATGCTCCACTCTGCTATCTCTGACAAGCTTGGTGTACTTGCCCCAGTCATGAGGATCCGCATGAAGCCTAAAGCCAAGTGCAACTCCTGGTACGACTCAGACCTCATCACCCTTAAATGCAAGTGTAGTGTGGCTGAGAGGAAATGGTTGGCATCTTGTACATCCTCTGAAAAAACGGGCCTGCCGCGTGCTCCAAAGGAAATACCGACTCTGTTCTCACTAAGAAGAGAGCTCACATCCAAGCCCGCATCTCTGTGGGATCTAACAACTCAGCCAAACTCTTTAAAATCTGCAAGCAGCTGGCCAATCCTGCCAGAGTCAGCTGTCCCCTCCCAGGCCCTCTGTACGGCCCTTGCTTCTCATTTAAACTCTAAAATCCAGGACATCTTGTTCCTGTCCTCTCCTGCTTCTCCCTCCTCACTCTCCTCTTCCTCTGGCAACCCTTTGGGCACCCCTCCCTTCTCTGCATTTCCTCTCTTCACCCCTGACGAGGTTTCTAGACAAGTCTGATCTATGAAAGCCTCATCAAAACAGGTTCTTCCCTGTTCCTACAAAACCATCAAGGACCACATTGATACCCTGACTCCAGCCTTGGCCCACTTCAGCAACCACTCCTTCATCACTGGAACCTTTGCTTCCCCCTTGGAACACTCTCTTGAGCTCCCTCTTCTCAAGAAACCCTCGGTCAACCCCCTCCTGTCCGGCTAACTATCACCCGATATCCATTACTCCTTTCCTTGGCAAACTCCTGGAAAATCTGGCAATCTCCTAGCTGAATCTTCACACTTAATCTGTTGGTTTTCTCCATAACATACACAGTCATGCTGCACATGTGAAAGGAAATGCCATTTGCCTGTGCACACACAAAATCCCACTTCAAACACCATGACCCTTCTGACCCATGTGTATACTCACCCCGCAAATAAACCCCAAACATTACACCAAGCAACCTCACGCATTACTAACAATGGGCAGGATCAGGGCTACTGAATTGGCCACCAAACAGGCACACTGCAAAAATAACTCTGACACACATGACTGTGAGAGTAAAAAATATATATATATTCAACTGTTGGATTGTCCTCATACATAAAGTAAATAAAATCATGAAATATGTCCTTGTCAAAATAAAAATTAAAAATGTCGATGTGTAGAAAAAATGTACAATAAAAAAGTACTACAAATACAAATTCAGAAACGTACACTTACAGAACTGTGTACAAAACAATGAAGTAACGTCTGTGACCCAAGCTCCAAATAATAAGGAAAAATGAAAGGAAACTTATATCTACAAAACTATGTACACAGGCAGCGTGCTAGTCCTCCTTGTCACGAATGTCACTCAAAGTCTGGGCTAGGGCATCATCAAGCACTGCGTCCTCTTCCCCCAAGCGGGCCTCTGTTCTCTCTTCGAGGGCTTTCAGAGCCACCAGCATTGACCTCTCCATCCCCTCCATTCCCTGCAAGTATCCTCGAGGATGCCAGCCCACCTCTCTGCCTGACACAGTGGTTTCTCCGCTCTGGCCATGGTGATTATCGTGTCCTGAGCCTGCTGCATAACTGCCCCGATTCACTGCCCGTATCGCATGAACACGGAAGACATCCTCGATCGGAGGTCCACATTTGCATCCTGTCTGACGCTGGTTATCTGCCCCCTTGGAATGGTTTGCTCCTCCTCAGAGCTTGCTGCTGCCATAGCGCTCAGTGCCTGCTTCGAATGGATACCCTCCGGCCTGATGACACTAGCTGGGGGAGTCTGGCCCATGTGCTGCTCCTGGGTGCCTGCTCTCCCTCCATTGCCATGGCTCCTGTCATAGCCTGTATCGGCATGCTGACAACCTCAGCTGAGCCACTGTCGACTCCCAACTCATGCAGGGATGTTAACTCGACCAGACGGGCCCACATGGGTGGGACTGGTGCACAGGGGGACCCTGGTGGTATCTGGGCCAGAAGAAGTCTGTGAGTATGACTGGTGCACAGAGGAACAAGATGAGAAGGGGGTTGCATAAGTGGCCAGCCCAGACATCCAATTTGAGAAAAGGAATGCTACTAGCCAGTTCAGGAGATACCAGACATCATTCAAAGCTGCCAGAAGCATGGACACTGCTCTCCTGTACATCTGTGAAGACCAGCTCTCCAACCTTGACTTCAACACCCCTTGTGTCCTCATCTTGCTTGATCTCTCTTCTGCCTTTGACACGTTCAACCATGCCATCCTGCTCAACCGTCTCCGTGATAACCTGGGTATCACTTGTCAGTCTCTGGCTTGGCTGACTTCTTTCCTCTCTGACCGACCCTCCCTGGTCCAACTTGGGTCCTTCCTCTCTGCTATCTTCTTCTCTACCTGTGGTGTCCCCCAGGGGTCTAACCTCTCTCCCAGGCTGTTCAACCAATACCTGGCACTCCTTGCCTACCGCATTGCTGCTCTCTGCCCCAACTTTCAGTGCTATGCTGAAGACACCCAGCTCATTTTCAGGCTACCCTCAACCTCCTCCTCTCCCTCTCTCTTCTCTGACTGTCTGTCTGCAATCCAGGAGTGGTGTGCCACCGAATGGCCTCTGCCTTAATGCCAGTAAGACTGAGACTCTCCTCATTGGTACACCTGCTCCCTCCTTCACTGCAGCTCTCTGGCCGGCATCTCTTGGCCATCCTTTTGCACCCACCTGCAAGGCTAAGAAGCTTGGGTTCATCTTCGACTCCATACTCTCCTCTCTCCTCACATCTCTGACGTGTCTAAGAAGTCACACTATCAGCTGCACCTCCTTAGAGGTATTCTTCCTTTCCTCTCCTTCCCCCAGAAGCTCACTGTTTCCAGAGCTCTAGTTCTCTCTAGGCTGGACCATTGCAACAGCCTCTTTCTAAATCTGCCTGCTTCCACTCTCCGACCTCTGCAACTTATCCAGAACAGGACTGCAAGACTTATCCTTGGCCTCAAGCCCAGGGATCGTATCTCTCCAGGACTGAAATCTCTGCACTGGCTCCAGTTGGCTGCGAGGATTAGTACAAAACCCTCTGCATCATCCACAAGGCCTTCTCGGGCCTGGGGCCTCAATACCTTCATCTCTCTCTTCCCAAATATCTCCCCTCTCGAGTTCTTCGCTCATCCATCTCCAACTCCCTCAGGGTCAGTCGCTTCTCCAAGCAACGAGCTGGTGGTAGTTCTCTTTTCTCAGCTAGTACCTCCCTCTGGAACAGCCTCCCTGCCTCCCTTAAACTCGAAGAGAACCATCTCTGGTTGTGAAAGCTCCTCAAAACCCTTCTCTTTGCTTCTGCTTTTTCTCCTCCCCTCCTCTGCTGACCTCCTAATGCAACTGGAAACTGCACTGGCTACCTGGACACCCTCTCATCTCGGGACCAGATCTTCCCCCGCCAGTGTTTCACTCCTGCACTACCTACCTGGCAACCCCCGCACTTGGGGACTGTCTCTGTATCCCTACAGTCCCCCTCCCAGCCCTGACACCGATGTCCGCACTTACTCATGCACTTGCCACTTGCTGCAAGCTACTTACTTATTGTTATCATCTTGCCATGTACTGCACTTTTCCTGCCCCCTTTCCCAACCACTTGCGCAATCTGAAAGGCACCTGGCCTAGTAGGATTGTTGTCCGTCTACCATATGTTTCCCCTCCCTTGCCTCATCGCGCCTTGAAACACTTATGTATAGGCACGTTATAAATGCCATATCATGTCATAACATATCATATCATATCATTTCATTGTGATCCTGTGCAAGCGCATGAGTTTAGGCATGCACATCATTATAAATGACACTGGTACGCTTCCTGATACTGACTAATAGGGGTACCACTTTGTCCCGAATGGCAACATCCACAGGCATTGGGTTGGCGGTCTGGGTGGAAACAACCGACACCAGTGGATGGGACCGGCCTGGGGAATGCTGACAGGTGCATACTGCTGCAGGTGCTGAACCATGGACTGGATTTTGCACAGGTACCTCCACAGTGATCTGCACAGCCTCATGCCCCTGCGTCAGGACTACAGCAGTCACACCGACCTCGCTACCCCCGCCGCGCCCCCTGGACTGTGTTAATATGGCCTCTTCCTCCTCCTCCTCCCCCGCCAACCTGGATGTCTCCCCAGCATCTTCCGCAGTGGATGGTCCCTGTGTCTGTTCACCTGTTTCCCCCCCCTGCCGAGGAGTCCATGTCTACCTTCGCCCACTTGGGCCTCCTCTCAGCTGCTGTGTACGATGTTTTAGACGCGGCACAAGCCTCCTCGCTCCCCGATGATGTCATGTCCAAGGGGTGTGACTTGACCTTGTATCTCTGCCTGGTGGAGGCATCCCTTCTGCCTTGCTCCACAGCACTTTCTCCACCCTCTTCTTCCAACACAACTGCGGATAAGGCGACAAAGAACACAAACGTCTGGGTATTGCACCGTCACCCTCCACAACACACAGGTACATGCAATTTATATACATAGACATGCATGTCCGTCATTCACAACATAAAATCACAACCTGGGACATATCACTGTCACAACAGATAAATTGTGCATGCTACACACATGCATCATGTGCTCATGCACATGACAGGCACACACATCACCGGACAGTCCTCAAGCAGTGCACTGAGCAATCACATCAGACTCCCCTTAACAGCTATCATGCAACATGAGTAGGTCACACTTTGAAATGCACATGTTACATCCATCCAGGAGTGATGGTCAGTCACACAGTCACATCTTAGACACATACACATAAACACCATGCATGCAGATGAGGTTGCCAACACCACCTCATTTGTCACACTACTCACATGGGCACGTCTCAGACAGATGTGACAAACCACGTGCATTTAGTGAAATGCTGCAGTTCAACACACAATGCAAATGTAAGACCATTGAAATCCCACTTTGTTCACTGAACACATGTAGAGCACTGTCTGGGACATGCACACAGACATCTGTACAAGAGGCATACTTGTTGTAAGCCCAAGGTGCACACTCCCACCATACATTAACATGCACATGCACTGTGGAGCCCAGAAACATATGGACACTCACCTGACAACTCCAGACGGAGATGCACATCACTGACCTGGGTGTGCAGTGCCGGGTAGAATTTCTCCAGGACCTGCATGTCGGTGTTGTTCAACTGGACCCTGCGGCCCCCTTGGTTGGTACCAGCCTGGAGGAAGAGCATGGCCTGGTTTTGGGTCCTGGATTTGATGTCCTCCCAGCGCTTGTGCACGTGGTGGTAGTCACGGGATGCCACCCCCTCCACATTCTTGGAATCCACGATCCGGCCGCAGATCAGCTTCCGTTCTTCCTTGCTCACTTGCTTTGGGACATGCTTCACCAGGATGTCTACTTCTTTAGCAGTGAAGTTGACGGCCCTCTGCCTCACTGCCACAGAGTTGCCCCTAACCTCTGAAAATGTTGGTTGAGACATGGCAGCTCCCGAGGCAGTTGTGGGTAGGCAAGGTGGTCCTGGGGATGGGCTGTGGAGCAGTGGTGATGTTCTTGCATGTTGGGAGTCTTCTAAATCAGCTGAGGTGGTCACAGGGCCAAGGACAGGAGAACTGTCAATGGCAAGACAGCAGACATTCAAATTGCAGGGTAGGTGGGCAACAGACACACACATTGGGTAGGAATCAGCAGATGGCTCATAGGAGGCAGCTCAGGGCAATAGGAGGCAGGTAAAAAGGCTCACAGGCAGGAGCGTGGGTCTTTGTGTCTCTCACGTGGGCAGCCGGAAACAGAGTGATGGTTACTACACACGTTTTAAATTAGTGCAAACACGTGAAATCAGAGGAAAGGTCCACATCGCGTAAGTTACGTGACACGCGCTGGGCATTGGCGTTGTGATTCGGGATAAAGGAATGCGTAGGAGACATTAAACCGCACGTGTGATTTGGAGCGGATGGACGTGTGGACTTCGGAAATGTTTTGGGGCGCCAATCAATTTGTTCACTACTGTGACATTGCAAGCCTCTTATTTTGGTGGGGGATTTGCCTCCGCACACACACACACACGTGTACTTTTCTTTTTTCAGAGGCTAACGGTGAGTCGCGTATGCATTATTCATACTATGGATGCCCCTGTATATCGCGTACCCACATTATTAACATCACAGTGGCTTTTGTGGGCTTCACAAACACATTTTTTGTGTTGCTTGGTGCCACAACATACCACGTATCTCTTTTTCTTTTCACGGGAGCTACCGTGGGGTCGCGTACACACATTTCTTATATTTGGGGTGTCTGTGCGTTATGGGGCCCGTTCATTTTTTCACCAGGGGTAATATTGAGCCTTGCTGGACCACACTAGCACGTTTTACATCATGTACCCTGCCCCCTCACTCCGATTGCCCAGGACAAATGATTGGTGTGCCTTCCATTGTACAAATCCATCTGTATCATGAGTGGGAAGGCCAAAAAAGGGAAAGGTGGCAGAGGTGTCCGGGGGCTGGGGATGTGCAAAGAGAGCTTTGCCCCACCCCCAATGGGGTCAGAGAGATGCAGGTGATGCTGCTGTACCCTGCACGCAGGGTCAGGATGCTGCGGGTGATGCTGCTCTCCCCGTCACTCATGGTCAGGGAGCTGCAGGGGCAGCTCCTGTCCACAACAACCATTATCAGGGAGCTACAGCAGTATCTGTTGTCGTCCCCCCGGTACACGGACATGCAGGGGCAGCTGATGTCTGTGCGTCCAAGTGGAAGGGATGTCCCTGCAAAACACCTGACCCCAGCACCCTGGGTCAGGCATCTTCAGGGTCATCTGCTCTCCCAAGCACCCAGGTTGAAGCACCTACAGATGCAGCTGCTGTCTCCAACTGCCAGGGTCAGGGAGCTACAGCAGTACCTGTTGTCGTCCCCCCCAGGTACACAGACACTCTGGGGCAGCTGATGTCCATGTGTCCAAGGGGAAGGGATGTACAGTTAAAGGACCTGGACCCAGTTCCCATGTTGAGGGACCTGCAGGGCCAGTTACTGACCCAACATCAGTGGGTGAGGGCATGGTCCAGGCCACTAGCCGTCCAGCAACTACTGCATTGAGTGGTCCCAGCCACACAGGGTCTGCACCACCTTCCAAGAGGCAAAAGCGTGCAGAACAGGGAAAGGCTCAATCCCAAAGCATGGCAAAGGAGACCGCCACGTCGAGGAAGAGGAGCTTCAATGATGAAGTACTCCACATCCTCGTGAACTGCGTGCGCGGCCACCACCGTGACATGTGCACGTAGCCAGGGACAACACACATGCCTGCTCAGTGTATGATGCACTGGCTGTGAGTCACGGGTGGCATCAACGCCTTGGGGAATGAGAGGTGCACCGCTCATGAGGTCCTGAAGCAGTCGAATGACCTCTACCGTCGAAACAAATCGAAGCTAGGTGCCAACCTTGCTTCTGCTCTGGTGACTAGAGGTGGGTCCCCACAGGAGCAGGATCTCTCTCCACATGAAGAGGCCATGAGCGAGTTGATTCATGTGGATCAGCTACAGGGCTTGGGAGGCTTGCCAGATTACGAGGAAACGTCCGGTGAGTGATGAAGCGTGTGCATCTTTAATATGTGTATGTAGATAACATAAATGTGTATGATTATGTTTCACTCCAGCCTGCATTTGTATGACAGCATTGGGTGAACCATGTCATGTTGTACTGACCTGTGCTTAGTGTACTGCAGAGTGCATACAAACCATGTGCTGCACATCGATTGAACATGGCTTTGGGACAGTAGTCATCAACAACCATCAGATACTAAAAGACATTTCTGGTATGCCAAGACAGCGTGGCATCTAGGTATTTACATCAGTGATGTCAGTGACTCAATTATGCCAGTCAAGTGCTTGTGGGTGAAGCATGTGCTACACATCATGTACTGCATGTAAGAGAAAGTCCATCCGCACATGTCCATAGGTGGTTTAATGCTACACATACCTTGCATGAACACTGGTAGCAGGCGAGACATTGTGCCATGAGTGACATGGCATTTTACTACACTGTGCAAGACCCAGCCGCAGCTATGGCACTTACCCCCTTGGAAAAGATGTGCCTGGAGACATCCATGTTTACCTGCCACACTCAACACACCCCCCATGGGTGCATGGCCCTGTCCCTCTTGTGTGTCACTGTCCCCTCTTCCTATCTCCCAGCACATGTCATCACTCTCTCCACATCACACACCTGGGACACCACACTCGGGGCATTTCAACATTGTGTGCACTCCCTGTGCCAGTGGTACACTGGTGTTAGATGTAATTGTAGTGGACTTATGTGTGCACATGGTATCCTGTAAGTTAATGCCATGTTGCATATCCACTTTATGAATCACAAATGTCATGTTTTAGTATACTGTTTGATGTGCCATGGGACAGGATGTGTGTTTGCAGATGCATGTCTGTTGGCAATGTGTGCACTGCTTACATGGTCAGGGACATGGGATGTGGTGGTAAGTCTGCATACGCCATGATCTCAAGGAATTTTGTACATTGTGTGTGTATGCAAATGATGGCATGTTAACATGCATGGCAATGTATTGCAGGACAGCATTGTGATGACAATGCATGTAGTAGATGCAAGTAACATGATTTTTCATGTCTTTGTGTGTCCATGTGCAGGTGATGAGAGACCAGATTGAGGGAAGGAGGTAGAGGAGGAACGGGAGCCTGAGACCCAAGAGAACATCAGCGCAGGATGTGTTGTGGCAGCCCATGAGAATCCACTGGTGCTACAGGCCATCCGGAGCATGTCTCAGTATGAGTCCGACTCCAATGATACCAGTAGCTCTGGTGTTGAACTGGATGTCCATTCCTCTATGCTGTTGGAAGTGAGTGCATCAAGTGTTGGAGCTGTTGTAGCCTGTCCATCTGCAGGGTTTCACGTCCCCTCACAGGGCAGTCAGTGTTGCCACGTCCGTCTGCGGTGGTTATGGCTGCAAGGCCACGCTCCACTGCACTGTTTTCCAGTCCTGGAATGGATGACCAAGGGAGGGATGCAGTCCTCCAGCCACAGACAGTGGCTTCACATCAAGGGCCATGCTCCCTTGGTTCCGGCAGGCATGGGGCACAGACATGTGGTAGACATGTTGTGGCTGGAGAGACAGTGTGGGAGCAGTCAATGTTGGGTGTTGCCCAGCCACACAGTGCTTCCTATGAGATGTTGGCCCAGGGCATGGATAGGGTGGCCAATTCCATGTTCTCCCAAGAAACACAGGTAGCACACCAGCTGCGGGCATTGCAGTCCACATGCCTCTCACACAGCTACACATGGAGGCCAGCAGCAGGAGCTGACGGGTCGATCTGAGGTCTCTGCAGGCATCCCTGCTTGCAGAGGGTCGGGCCCACAGGAAAGCCCTGAGGCAGGAGTTTCTGGCCCTCAGAGCTACAATGGAAGTGCACAGCCACACTGTGCTTCCTATCAGAGCTTCAATGGAAGTGCTAGAGGCAGCCCGCAGTACACAGTACCAACAGCAGATGCAACTGCTAAGTCATACCATCTCGGAGGCACTCTGTGCATCCAGTGAGGTATTGCGTGTGGACCTCCGAGGCTTCATGTGGCAGATGCATTCATCTGGGTCCCGCCTGGCTGCTGCCATGGAGGACCAGACCAGGGCTCTACTTGTTCAACCTCCCTTACCACTACCATTACCATTTGTATTCTACACAGGAAGGTAGCAACAGCAATCCATGATAGCCATGCAGGAACCCATGGAGGGAATTGTTTTTTTCAACATCCACACATGTTGGTGTTGACGTGCACCCTGCCCCTCCCCCTGCAGGGTGGACCCCGGTCCGAGTTTGTTTTCTTCTTTTTTTCCACCCCCCGGCCAGATGTTGGCATGTCATATTTTGTTTTGCCCTTTCCTGGTTGTTGTCTTTGTTATTATTTGTATTGATTTCCCTTGAGGTGTGCCATGAACTCCTCAGGGATTATACATGTGCAGTGGTTTATGTGCAGGCATGCTTATTGAAGTAATTTTTTGCATGAGGTGCACAAGATGGCATGTGCGGGTAATCATAACTTTGTTTTTCCATGGCACGTGTGTGTTGTGTCAATTATACTGCACAATGGGTATTTTAATATGTTTGCCCATGTTGTTCCAGTAATCCGTGATGTGGTGGTGACTGCTATCCCGGGTGAGATATCCTGCACCCTTCGAAGTCCACGCTCCTCATGCCCTCCACCAGCCACTGTCCTTCTTTTAACAAATTAGGAAACACACTTACTGGTGAAGGTCATGTGGGATGTACAACATGCAGACACAATTATTTGGTAAGCATTTGCACTGTCTTGCATGTTGGGCATGCTTCATTGTTGGGCATCTTGCTGCCAGTGTCGGTTGTCTTATATATCCTTTGCATGCTCACATGGCATTGAGGCAATTTGATTGGAGCTCATGTCACTGTGTAAGCTACCTACATGGATACCTCAATGGGTGCACCGACTGTGCTGTGCAGCATGTCATTGTACATCGTAAACCACGGCATGGACTCCTTGATCTGTCATTTCTTTGTTATTCACTCTCTGTGCCACTCAGTCTCTCCATCTGGTGCTGTACACTGTACTCCTGTACAAATACATGTCAATGGTCCTTCACCCTGTGTCACTCTGTGTTGCTCCTGCACTCTGTTTTGTATGCATATTTTCTTTCTGGTGTCAACTATGATCATGTATGTGCATGAATGTTGTGCTGTTACTCTGCATTGCATTCCATTTAGGTAGAGCGTCTCCCGATGTTGTGCATTGTATGCAAGGCGGGTGAGTTCCATGGACAGGTGAGTGCATGGCATATGCTGACACTTTGTGGTGTTTGCATGGGAGGGGGGCACTAGTGTATTCACTCTGGTTTTACTCACCTTTAGCTCTGTCACTATTGCTCTAGGGTTGTATTACTCACCTAGGATTGATGCCAATGATGGTTGTGGTGTTGTTAATCTGATGGATTGCTGGGGACACTGTTTACTGATTGTGATAACTGTGCTTTCCATCTGTGTGTCCAGTGTTCATGGTTGGTTGTGAGTGTGTAGCGTGGTCAACAGTTTGTGGACTGTGCTAGGGGCAGATGTTTGAGCTGAGGTGTGCCTCATTCAACTTTTATCAGCTATAATAAGTGGCACATCTGATCCCTATCAGGGTTTGTGCGATTAGGGATGTTTCTCAGATTTGCTGGGTGGAATTTATGGTTCAACTATTAGTGTGTGCTACAGCATTGTCATGCCACAAACATGTTTCTATGTCTGCTGGTATGTGTCCTATTTGGTTTTACAGCACTTCAGGTTTTGTATTGTTAGTGGGTTGTCTTCCTTTTCTCGGGCATGTGGTCCCATGGTGTATGCAGCTTCTAGTGCAACACATCTGGGTGCATGATGTTGAGGCATTGGAATCGATGCAGCATTACACCATAGCTAACAACGAAGTCTGCATTGACCATGTTCTGGTGGATTACAGTTTACTTTTAACATTATTTGTATGTTTAGGATTTTATTTGGTTGCTTGTTGTTGTTGGCTTATGTCTTCCCTTGATGATCTATCAGTGTGCAGGAGTACTTTGTGTCATCAAGCAGGGTGCTGGCGCAGGAGCAAGAGGTGAGTGGATTATTCATTGTGAAGACATCCACTCTATATTCTTCTAGGGCATCTTCACAGTACCTTTGATAAGCACTCGCACCACATTTGCCTGGATTATACACGTGACTGAATGAACCAACTACTGAGAGACACTTCATGCACAACCCTCCAAACCTCAACACACCCTGACACCCACCATCATCATTATTAATTCTCCTCATTCACTCATGTCTCCCCTGAAGTACTCAACCAAGCTGACAAGTACATGAAGGTGTCATCCCTTTTGGTGTACAGTTGCTCATACAGAACCATCAGTGCAAACTTAAACTTCTCCTCTAGGTCTAAGGTCTAATGTTCTTGCTAATCTATGAATACTCTCCTTTACTGGTGTTTCCTTTCAATTCTCCATCAGGCTCTCACTTCTGCACAACATTGCTAATATGAAATATGCACAGCCTTCCTGACCATCAGCATACTGGTGAATAGCTTGATAGACTTCTGGAGAAACTGCTAGTGGAGTTGGTCCACGCACAAATGTATGCCCATTCAGGCATTCTTGTGGATGTACGTGAACACCAGTGTGCATTGTAACAGTCCAGAGCAACAGTCACTAGGATCACATGATGAATGGTGGAATCCATCCAGTCATAATGCCCTACTGTCCTCATCGTCCTTGATGTCTCATTTGCTTTTCACACAGTGATGCATTATATCCTCATTTTGATGATCCATGCACAGACAGTGGACTTGCTTATGTCATTCCTACTAAAAGTATATTCTATGAAAACCACATAATGTGTCCTTTCTTCTGCCCTACTTCAACCGCCACCGTGCACATCATGCAGGTGTTCATTCCTTTACCATGCATCTTTCACATATACATTTGCTGGGTGGTACGCATATTTGGAACATTTCATTATGATTAATGTGCTATGATGAGGACAGAGCACTCTTCAGCAGTGTTCATAGTGACACACTGGCACCCTTATTCAACATGTCTGCCACACAGCCTTCTGGGGGTGGCGCCCTCAAAATGACCTTGGCTTGTGCACCATTTACAAAATTGCATGCCCCTATTGACTACACTGCAGCCTACTTGTGCCACTGACTCAGTCCTTCCTACATGTTCGCACTCCATGCACACTCATTCCAAGGCAGGGATGTTGCCTTGATGTTCATCTACCCCCTTCCATGACTGCCACATATTCATGTAATTGTGAATGAGTCCAACTTGCAGGTCTTGATGCACACAGTTAATGTACACTTCCACAATATTATATAGAGGTGCAATCTGACATGTGCTATGTTACTCGCAAGGCTACACCAGTGCTACTGCCTATTGCACTAACTCCATGCTTGAAATCCACACCCTGTGTAATTAATTCGGGAAAAGGGCACATATCTGTCTGCCACTGATTGTCCTCCATTGGCTAGCCATGGCAGAAAGCGTCGAGTCATAGGAAGTATGCATTGTGCACTGTGATTTGTGAGGCCTGCTTAGTCCCTATCTGCTAATGTTCATTCCTCAATGCTGTCCCTCCAGAGCCATTTCATCATGTTACTCTGACCTTCTTCAGGTGATCCAGATATTTATGGGGCCAACCTCTGGGATACCCATCCTGTCGTCCTCTGATTGGGGACTCATTTCCTTATTTTCCATGAACTACCTATGTGGTTCACGTTTTTACTCTTCCTTCTCTCTCCCTCTTCCCTGCTATGCAATCCTTCGACTCTCTCACTCTCTCCATTCCTTTTGTCCTTGCTGCTTGATGACTGTCTGGTTGATGTCCTTCAAGGTCTCACACGCCCCTGTGAAAGCCATCAATTTATGTGACAGTTGCCACTATGATGTGGACTAGTGCCATCATCACTGCACTTCGGAAATGACCCAAGAGATTTGCATCTCTCTGATACTACCTGAACATCCTTTGACTAGTTGCACTTGAACCCCCCCTGAACTTGTTGCCACACTCTGAATACCACACCACTCTGAACATCTGTGCACTTGCTCCTCCTGATTGCACCATGCAGGTACGGTGTCTGTCTGTACCAACCTGTCCTCGGTCCCTGCATGATGGCACATTGATGCACTTGTGAAAATGTGATGATTCACTGTCCGACAAATTCATTGTTACATCCACTGTTGATGGTATAGTACAGTATGCATTTAATGTTCCTGTCCAGAATATTATGGATCTGTATGAGCGGGTCTTATTTGTGTACTTGTTCATACATGTTTGGGCACTTTCAGACATTTGTATTATGTATTGCCCATTTATCTATCTCCTTTGACATTACGAACTCCACCAGGAATTGTATTCTGGTTGGGGACCATGCCTTCCCTACAACCGTGTATGTTGACTATAGGCTTCTTCATGGAAACCATGACAATCATTGAGCCAGGGATGGGGGGGGACAAGACTAGCAATGACAGCACGCTCAATGCCGATACTCACAGAACATGCAGAGACAGCTCATGAATATAACTGCACTTCATTCCTACCATTTTTCAAAGGACGAAGCGCCAGTCCCAGCTTCCTAAATAAACATTTGTTTATCAAAACATTGGGCGACATTATAAGTGTGCTGGTCTGGAAACAACGGTGCTGGTAAACTTACCGGCACTGTTTCCGTACAGGCACACTAGATCTCTGCCGAGCGGGTGCCCTCCCGCCTGGCAGGTCAGACCTGCTGACCGGGCTGGAACTTGCCTGCAGAGTTTTCGCTGACGCCCCGGCACCGTTAACAGTGCTGGTGTTTCCGTGGTCCCCATTCCCATAGAGTGCCATTAGACTGGGGACTTATGATTTTTCGGCACCTGACTTTCCGGTATACCAGGGTTGTAATCCCCCGACGCCCATCTTCTTGAAGTTTTACAGAATGTCAGGGAAACCGCCCGTAATTACAGCTAATACTGTGAGATTTACAGGATGTAACTAGTAATTATATTCTGGTTGTGATTTGTGTTTTCCATATAATCAGGCAGATAACAAAAACACCCTCCAAGGTGGAGGTGCGGTTTGTTGTGGGTACTAGTGACTTTTCCGCGTGTGTTGGATCACAGAAATAACATGAAAGTGCCTCCGGTAATGATGGGCTAAATGGTTTCCAAACTGCTACTAGCTCTTGGCCCAAGAGACCACACCTCCCCAGCCCTCAAAACTCTGCAATGGCTTCCGGTTGCCCGAAGGGTGACTTTTAAAACCTTATGCATCTCCCACCGAGCAATGCATAAAACCAGACCTCAATATCTTCAAGACAAACTAAAACCCTACCATCCTCAACACACTCTAAGATCAAGCTCTGCCAGCCTCCTGGTCATAACTAAAACCTCAGTCAGTTTAGGTGGATCATCATTCTCAGCCCTGGCCCCCACTCTGTGGAACGCACTTCCACCTCACATCCGACTCACAGCGGACCTCATGTCTTTCCGCAAATTACTTAAAACATGGCTCTTCCCCTAAAATCGACTCCTAACTCAAACTGGATAGCAGCAATCAATGACTTTAGCCCAAAGCTGCCTTATCATAAATAACAATCCAGCTTCATGATCTGAGCGAGAAATCGAAAACTAATATCCATCATGCACCAATGTAAATTGAAATGGATAAACTGTATAGCACGAGTCAAGAGGATGACATTTTTAAAGTGGATAAAGGAATAAACTCGATGAAAGCAGTGAAGTGGATGAAATAAAGGAAATAGATGATATCATTGAAATAGAAGAGAGGATCGAAGTGGATGAGAGGAATAAAGTGACGTGAGGATGGAAAGGATGAGTACATAATACGGATGGTGCCCACAGAATAGATAGAGTGCATGGAACGGATAGATGGCATGGAATGACAGAGTACCTGGAATGAACGGAACTAATGGAATAGATAAATCTAGTGCATGACATGGATGGAGTGCATGGGACGGTTGGGGTGTATGGGATGGTTGGGGTGCATGGGACGGTTGGGGTGCACGTGACAGGTGGAATACGTGCAATGGGTGGAATCCGTGCGACGGATGACGTGGGTAGAACGAGTGAAGTGGGTGGAATGGGTGAAGAGTTGTGGAGTGAATAAGGAGTTGTGGAGTGGATTGCATGCGATGGATGAGGTGGGTATATCGAATGAAATGGGTGGAATGGGTGAACTGGGTGGAACGGATAAAGAGCTGTGGAACGGATTAGGAGCTGTAGAGCGGATAAGGAGCTGTAGAGCGGATAAGGGACTGTGGAGCAGATGAAGGGGCTGTGGAGCGGATGAAGGGGCTGTGGAGCGGATGAAGGGGCTGTGGAGCGGATGAAGGGTGTGGAGCATATGAAGGGGCTGGAGCGGATGAAGGGTGTGGAGCGGATGAAGAGTGTGGAACAGATGAAGAGTGTGGAGCGGATGAAGGGTGTAGAGCGGATGAAGGTTGTGGAGCAGATGAAGAGTGTGGAGCGGATGAAGAGTTGTGGAGCGGATTGAAAAGATGGAGTGCTCGGCTCGGCTGGAGTGCATGGAACACATGGAGCATGGAGCAGAGCATGAAGACGCTCGATCTCAAGCACCTACTGAAAACCACAATATCACATCACCACGCTTACTCTCTTCTATACACCATCACTCAACTAGAACACAGCGATACTACGACACATTTGGTATAACAACACCTGCCACTTACTGCCCATCATCCTAACTAAACACAGCGGGCTACACACCCACAAGCCTATGTGTTCTCTTCAGGCCTAACACAGCCAGGATCAGTCTGTCTAGTATCATCCTGCCAGAATGAACACATACTCTTGATCTCTCTCTCGCTCTACTGACTTGAACTACGGTTCCCGAGGGCGTTCAACCTACCAGCGCCTTGAGATCATACCAATGGTACATAAGGTGCTATATAAATGAAAAGTAACATAACATAACATAACATACCATAGCACACTCAGGTGATGATTTCGCATGACATATGGGACGTTTTATATGACACACAGGAAATTTGATGTGTAGTTTGGCATGGTGCTAGTGGCATACTCCCTCTTCTATGCATTTATTTTGGAAACCCAAAATTACATTAGTTTTAGTTCTAAGGGATACACAAAATGTTGCACTTCCAAGGACACATTCTCATGATGATTTGATGGGCACAGATGAATGGCCCTTTGTCATCATTGAATGGCACTTGTAATGTGCCAGGGCTGTGTGCACTCCGCAGGGGTTGAACTTTAGGTGAAAAATTTATCAACAAGCTGGATACGGGCAGTCTTACCACGTGCCCTTTGACCTGCCATGCGCAAGCAGCGTGCATGTGGTGGGGATGTGGGGTTACCACCATGTCCACATTTATGGCACGTCGAGTTGCAACATGGAGCAGCACACATGCTGCCACAATGATCCTGCACACTAGTGGTGGTGCATATAGCAACTCACCACCAGAATGGTCAAGGGAGCGGAAACATGACTTGGGCACTCCGAATGTGCGGCCACTATGGCGCACCACTATGGCTCCTGTTGCAATATGGGCTGTGTTATATCTTACCTGGGGTGGTATTGGCGTCATCATGTAGGTTCTCAGTGGGTAGGCACTGTCCCCTGTAGGGGTAGAAATATTTGTCATTGGTATGTATTTTTCTGTGTGTAACATGCATGCATGTGCAGGGGAATTTATACTCACCAATGAGCCATGTGTTGCCATGCCTCCCAGCTTCAGGGCCCGGTGTAGGGGTGACATTCTGAATATGAAATTATCATGGGTGGACCCTGGATAGTTTGTATATACAGAAGTAATGATGCCCTGGCATCACATACAACCTGCAAGTTCATGGAATGCCAGTGCTTGCGATTGCGATAAATGTGCTCTGTAGCCCTAGGTGGACGTAGAGCCACATGGGTGCAATCGATGGCACCAAGCACTTCAGGAAGAGGGCCACCCCATGAAAGTCCTGGAACCTTGGGGCTCAGTGCTTGAGAGCACAGGGTGGGTGATGTAAGGTCATCTTCACACTCCGTGACCAGGTATAATATGATATGAGGTGGAAACCTATACCTGCCATAGACCTGGTCATCAGGAATCCCCCAAAGGCTGGTCCTATGTAGAAATATAGGGACATTGGCCATCCTCCTCCTCCAACGGTGTGCCACGATTACTGCTGCAACAAATGGTACATTCATCATAGCTGTATACATGCGATGTTTGATCGCGCTGGCTTTTTATGCATTTGTTTTTGTGAGCATTGACGCTTATGCCAGCTATCCCGTGGCGCATATGGTTTTACGATTTGCACGTATATTTGTGCGCGCCGGCGAGCCTTGTTCAATTCCATGAATACAGGTTTTTAGCACCCGTATGGGCGTTGCGAGGATTTTACTGTGGTACTTCTCTTGTTACACCTACATTTTCGTCTGTTGTTCCCCATTCCACGTGTTCCGCCTCCTTTTTAGGTGACTGTGCAGACACGGATGGGCCTTCGCTTGGAGTCTCGCGCAAGACGTGTCGCAGTGACCTGCTGGACTGGCTCGGATTCCTCGCACGTCTCTAGTAACCCCCGCGCATTGTGTACCATGAATCGACAAATGGGTGCTTGCGTGCGATCTCACACGCAAACCCCCTATTTTCTGGGGCCAATAATTCCATTAATCGGGCCCTTAGTGTCATGTTCTTTTTTGTAGCTGCAATCATATGGAACTCTAGAGGAATTATTGAGAGATATTTCCTCTATTTACTGTTGGTGGTAATGGTACTACTGCATATGTTTGGCAGAACTACTGAAAGGTGATAAATCCCCCAACCATTTTGGCGCTAGCAATAATTCTACTGTTGAACTTACACTATGGTGAACATTACATAAAGTACTTCTGTAATATGGAGGCAGGCTCCTCACTGTCACTAATTCTTACATTATGTTTTGTCTGTGACCTGAGATGAAACTCCTTGCAACTGTGACATCAATATTTAAATGAACCACATACACATTAATATAAACAGAAACATTGCCATATAGCACCTCTCGGGAAGATATAATACACGTTCTGAATGTTGCAATGATACAAACCTGAGAAGTACTCACCCCTTCAAGTACAAAGCAACCTGCCCAACAACAAAAGAGAGTGGCTGGTGCAAAGTCTTTCCCACACCCATCAGACATATTCCTAGAGGAATTCAATCATCATTGAGAAGGCCATCATTCCTTTAGCACTACGTGGCCTTTTACACAAAATAACAGAAAGACAAACTGCTATTAAACAGCATGAAAAAAACATGGAGGGTTTTCTGAGCCTTAGTGCACTGAACTATGGGAAACAATTATTAATCACTTCTCTGCAGAAGTGGGTGGAGCCTACAATAATTTCCAACGGAAATTCAGGAAGAACATACTCGCCCTTAGCATTTAACAGGTTACCATCGTTTGATGTCCTCTACCTCATTGGATACCAAACATATATCTAAATAGTCCTTATCTCCCTTTTCATTAGCTATGCGCCTATCTGAGGAAAGAAAATCACGTATTACACTGCTCGATTTATCATGTGCCACCATCACCATGATAGGACATACAGCATTCGATCAATTTTATTGGACAGATGTGTCTGGTTCTTTAACTATAAAAGAGAAGAATCATAGTTAGAGACACTCACTGATTCAGTGCGTCATCTCTATTTGAAAATATTTTCAATTTGGGGATGTGGAGGTTCATTTTAATACCTTCACGGGTGTGGGGAAAATGATGCACTAATGTATTTAATTAACACATTTATGTACACATTTCTCAGGATCAATGTGAATGGAATGTTTGTGTACCCATGACACTAATAGTCTGCCTACCCATATCCACATTATTGAATGGTACAACTTATTCTGTGGTGGAGCCAACTGGCACCACCTCTTTGCCTCATTGAAGTGATTGGGCTTCACAAGATGTTAACACATTGATTTATAATTTCTCTGCTGCTTTCTGGAGCTTTTTCTCCAAAAGAGATGACTTCAACTCAATTAGTGGATTGCTAAGGGGCATTCTTTTATAGCATTATTATTAAGTGCTTCAGGGAGCCCTAGAAACACATGTATCTTTGCAAGTAATGTTTGATTTCATTGATTAATTGATTCATCCATTGTTTTATTCATTCATTAAATTCTTGCTCAGTAAATCATGCACAATAAGTCATTTAAAGAAGTTGTGCTCCACTGTCATTAATGTGGAAAAATGTATGCATGAACACTTGGTAACTATGTGCAGCTTTTCATGTGATCATCACTGTGAAGGAATGCCATCTGGCAATGGTGCAGATGCCTAGCTATATTATTTGTTTAAAATATAAAATGATGAGGGCAATGCTTTATCAGAAAGGGTGATCTTCTGATCACACACCCCACTCCAAAAAACGCCATTGCAAAATCATAGTGTAAACCTGTTCACTGATAAATATGTATCATCTGAAGAACCTGTGAGCACATGTTTCCTCTGAAAGCTGCGCTAGTAGCCAAGCCATGGCAGGGCATGGGCTGCATTTAGGATGTACACCCCGGTTTACAAAACCATATATCCTGGTAACAGTTGTACAATGTCAACATAAGCCATACCTAAGTTATGGAATGGTGCTAGCATCTCTCATGATTATTACAGACCCATTCATTTGTTGAAATATCTGTGTCAGCACTGTGTGCCCAGCTCAGCTGTGGAAGGATTCTGTGTATTCTGGTCAGACAGCCTGGCCCGCCAAGTGACAGGGCATGAGACTGGATGGCTATTCCTCACCATCTGATGCGTTGTGAGATTGCGTTAAACCTCTCCCTAGTAAGCCAGTCTCCCAGGACAGGCTGGCCTGCCTGTCAAATACCTGAACGCTGGGGTCCAAACCCTTGGGGTGTTGACAGGAAGTGCAGTGCATCAATGTTCCCGGTGTGTTTTTGGTGAGTAAGCAGAAGGAGGACCCAGCCCCCTTCCACCTTGAAATACGGAACTCAGGAATGGTTGGGCACCGGCTCCTTAAACCATTCACTCGCCGTCGGTTATTTCTGTAGTGTGAAGTCAGTGCGAACACTGAACTGAAAGGTACAGTGGGCTTCTGACAGAGTATCCAGATGAACCATGTAAGGACACTAGAAGGATGGAAGGAAGGTAAGAGACAGGACAGGAAGTGAAAAGTAGCCATGAGAAAAGGAAGAAGAAGCCACTTGCAGGCAGGGAAGTCAGAGTGGGAGAACACAGAGAGGCAGAACAAGGACCAACAAGGGGAGCAGAGAAGAAGGCTACAAAAAGAGGAACAGAGCAGGAACAGGGCAAAGCAGAGCTACCAAAATGAGGAAAGAGGTGGAGGCCAAACAGGGACCGGCCCCACAGAGGCAGAGAATACAAGGCAAGGAAAGGCACAATCAGGAGTAAGCAAGGCAAGCAATGTGGCAGATTGGATGGAGTATTAAGACATGCCAAGTCGCGGGCGCGCCCTCCTTTTATGGAGCTCTGTGGTAGCAGCATTAGTTGTCATGATGACACTGAGGACTTGTCGCAAACGCAGATGCCGTTCTGCATTCTGGACCTGGTGAACCACTTTCCGCCGGCTTTCCTGATTGGGCCATTGCATCTCCGACCCAGAAACCCACAAGGAGGGCCAGCTCTGTAACCGGTTATGGGAGCATCAGCGGGAGTACAGGCACCAGCCTGTTAGCAGTGAGTTGCTGCAGAGGTATCCAGCAGTAAAACTCGGAAATAGAAATCAAAGAGCACATCCATACAAAAAGATCTAGGGTCACACCAGGGTGATGCATACTAAAAAGGCCGTTGATGCTTTTGACAAGGGAAGGGGACAGAGTTAGTGTAGACAAGGGTAGCTTCGACAAGCCGGAGGAAGATTCAATATCCTCCTTTCTCTGCTTACATATTTTCCTTCCTGTTCCCTCTGTTTCCTTCAACACAAAGCACTTTGATTATGATGTCAGAATGCAATAGCCACATTTTCTAAAGCCAGGGATTGGACGCCTTAAGCAGGCTTGCTTTAGTCCCAAAACCTGGAGACTTTTGCCTTTAAAAGGAGTTTCCCATTCTTTCTTTGGTTAAGGCTGCAACAGACACTTGAGAAAGAAATCAATGGACCTCTGTTGGGAGAGTTGACTTTCCAAAACCCTCTACCAGTGAGTTGATGACTGATTGTCCAAGGCAGAGGTGCGCTCCGTTCCCTACGCACATGGGTGTAACAGGCTGCCTGAAAAATGTCTTAATCTCTTCCAGCCACACAACTGGATAGTACCCCATTGTGAGGAAGGTCTCCTGAATGTCTGGGTCAGCCTCCCTTGCTAGAGAGCCCAAGAATAAAGACTGAAATTGCCCCTGAAACCCCAGAGGGTGACATCCTGAGACAGTGGATTAACGTTGCTGAAAATGTTGGGGGGGACATGTCATCTGAAAAAAAAATGCCACATTCAAATGAATGGGGACAAAATCGCGTGCCATGAAAGTTGGGGGGGACAAACACCCCCGGCCCCCTCTAAAATTACGCCCATGTCCTGAGAGCAAAGACAGCCAAGGTTCCCATTTTTCATCTCCTCAAACTTATCAAACTGCCTTCATAAGGAGTTTGCTGCACTCTGGGCCGCCCTAGATTACCACGCTTGCGCAATACACACAAAAGTGTTGCTGAAGTGGTATGCTACACACTGCACTAGGAGAAAGATATAAATATGTGTTTTAATGCAATATACAGCACACTTTCTGAGAAAAACTGACTAAAAAGCCACAGTGTTTGCTATTGTTGTGTAGGGTAACAGCAATCCAAAACATGCAAGTCACCAACAGTGCACATGAACATCAATGCTTTGCTATTAAAAATGCCATGCCACAATAAAAACATGTCCAACTAGCTGCACAATGTAGACCAGTGTAGACACATAATAACATTACAGTAACATTTAGACATACCTAGACTGGTTGCACAAAAATGCCAGTCGAAGCAATAAGACTCATCAAGAACACAGCACACATTCAAGCCTGCGGCTCTACGGCCTCTAACAACACATCCAAACTCTTTAAAATCTGCAAAGAACTGGCCAATCCTGTTGCGGTTTCCACCTCTCCTGTTCCCTCAACAGGACCTCTGTACGGCTTTGGCCTCTTGCTTCTCCGCTAAAGCTCAGGACATCCTGTCCACTATCTCCTCTTCCTCTCCCTCTTCCTCTCTCGGCCCCCTTTGGACATCTTTCCCTCTCCTCCTCCTTTCTCCTCTTTCTCTCTAACACCTGACAAGGTTTCTAGACAAGTCCCATCCATAGAAGTGTCGTCGAAACAGGTGCTCGCCTGCTCCTCCAGAACCATCAAGGACCACATTGACACGATCCAGCCTTGTCCAATTTCTGTAATCATTCTTTTGGCACTGGAACTTCCCCTCTCCCAAATTCTTGGAAAAGCTGGCCAACTGCCAGCTTACACTCCACACTGAATCTGTTGGTTGTCTCCATGACCATCAGTATGGCTTAAGAGCTGCCAGAGGCACAGAAACTGCTCTCCTGAACACCTGTGAAGATCTGATCTCTAACCTTGATTCCAGCATTCCTTTTGTCCTCATCATCCTGGAACTTTCCTCTGCTTACGACGTGGTCAACCACGCCATCACGATCAATTGACTTCGTGAGAACCTGAACATCATGGATCAGGCCCTGGAGTGGCTGACCTCCTTCCTCTTGGACCGCCCCTCCCAGGTCCAACTTTGTCCCGTTCACTCCGCCACCTCTCTCTACATGTGGCATTCTCCAGGGCTCTAACCTCTCACCCTGGTTTTTCAACCTCTACTTGGCTCCTTTGACCCACCTGATCTCTACTTTCTCCTCTAACTTACAGTGTTGTGCGGATGACACTCCGCTTTCCTTCAGGCTCCCCTCAGCCTACTCTCCTCTCTCGCTCATTCCTGGTGTCATCTTCAACTCCACTCTCTCTTTCTCTCCTCACATCTCGGACATCACCAAGAAATCCTAGTACCAGCTGCACCTCCTCAAAGGGACTCTTCCATTTCTCACTTTCCCCCAGAAGCTCACTGTCTCCAGAGCTCTGGTTCTCTCTGGGCTGGACTACTACAACAGCCACTTTCTCAATCTGCCTTCCTCTACTCTGCACCCTCTGCAACTAATCCAGAACAGGACTGCGAGACTTACCCTTGACCTCAAGCCCAGGGACTTTATCTCTCCAGCCATGAAATCTCTCCAGTGGCTCTCGGTGGCTGCCCTTTTTATTGTCCACAAGGCTTTCTGGGGCTGGTATCTGCACTACATCCAACGCTATCTTCCAAAATACCTTCCTTCTCGAGCCCTAAGGATTAGATACTTCTCCAGGCAGAGTGTGGGGGGTAGATCCTTCTCCCCTGCAGGCGCCTCCCTCTGAAATGGCCTCCCTGACCCTCCCAAACTTGAGCCGGACCACCTGAAGTTCCAGAAGCAGCTCAAAACGTTCCTCTTTTCCTCTGCTTTCTCTCTCTCCCTCTCCTGCTGACCTACCTGTCCGCTGTACCAACTGGTTGCTTGGCTACCCTCTGTCTCACTGAGTCCAGGCTCTTTCTTGATCAGTCACCCTTGCACTGCCTCCAGGCCCACCACGCAGTTAGGGGCTGTAACTGTAACCCTATAGTCCCTTGTTCTCCTTGCACTACCCAGAGCCGCACTGCCTTGTCTGCACTTACTCAGTGCATTGCTGCCCTGTTTTCCCCTCCCCTCTCGCTTGCACTTCCCCCCTCCCTTTCCCCTTGCACTTCTCGTCCTCGATCTGAATGACACAAGGCTTAGTAAGATCATTTCACAAAAACCAAGAGGGAGGGTCACATGGATAAGTACCAGAAATTATTTAAGGTACTCATATCATAGATTAGTGGTGGGAAAAGAAGAGGTTCAGTCAGGTTATCAAATATAACTTCATATTTTAATTTTAATCAAACACATTGTAAAAATACATACATGTAATATCAACATTAAAAATCATTTGATTCAATAATGGTACAAAAATGTTTATATCAAAAAAATATTTAAGGAGAAGCATTTTTTCTGTTTGTTAATAAAGGTTTTTTTGTGTTCAAATGCTAATGAAAATCATGCATATCCATCACAATATTAATACATTTCATTGAGTGATGGAGATGCCACTGCAAAAAGTACTATAGGCAAAGTAAAGTGTTTAGTGCCAAAGTGCTAAGTGCCAACTGTTAATACAAGATGTTATAATATCGTACACATTACAGTTTCGGCGACAAGATTCTATCTAGTTTACTCAATTAAACTAGTAGTCGCCTTCCTCAGGGCGCACTGTCGAGTACAAGTCACACTAAATGCATATAGGTGTCAAGCATTTATACATGGTTTATCAATAACTTAGTTGGTTTTGTAGACGAAACGTTGAATCGTTCCCACCTTGATTGTAGGTCTCTAATTTAAAGAAGCATCAACCCAAGGAAAAAACAATGTGAACCAAACAAAATAAAAAAAAATAAAAAATAGAAAAAGAAAACAAGATTAGAATCAAAACACTGACTGAACCTCTTAAAATCAACACATCTAGACCATAGACAGCGAACAGTCAGATATTCACCTAGATTAGTCCGCATGGGGCGCAGAAAATCATTATTATTTAGTAGACGCCGCCCACAAAAAGAAGAACAAGATGAAAGTCAATTTACATCTAAGGAGACAAAAGAGAAGAAGGGGTGGAGTTTGTGATATAGCTAAATTGTCTCAAACTGCAACACTCACGCACAGCAAAGCCGAACCCACGGCATATACATCACCAAACTTTCACATAAGTACTGACCTCTAGTTTTCAAGTGTATCCAGAAGTTTCCAGATATAAGAAACATAGGCCAAATTGCAAATGGAGTTAATTGGAGACCAGATCAGGGCGACTTTTCAATGGAGATTGATGAAAAGGCCTGTCCCCTATTTAGAAAACCTAATACAGCAAAACAGGAAAAATATACGTTAAGTGTATTCCAGTACCCAAAATATGGGACATAAACAGCAGCATCATGTTTAGGCTAAATGGAATCAAATGGTAAAATACTAAACTAGAACCTATCTCACTAGTTCAGAGAGATTATTAGAAAATAATTAACTGTGCATAGTAAGATTGCCCCAAAGTCCTGAAACTAAGGCTGGTGCATAGCCATCTCAAAGGCACAAATGTCCGTCCTGGAAATGTGTTTTAACGCCAAAATAAGATGCTAAAGCAGGGTCCATATTATAGACCCTGTATGTTTAACCAGCCAGCCCGAGCACTTGCCCATGGAAGAGTATGTTTACGAACGCCAGTTATTTTGCTAGTTAGTAAGATCATTTGTCCTGTCCTCGCTCAGTTTTCCTTCTCTTGTCCTGTCGTGACTAAAAACACTTGTGTACAGGTGCGTTATATATGATTTATCATATCATAACATATCATTTTATCACAGATGCCCAGAAAAATATACATTGCCACAGTAAGAAACGGCTAGACTGGCAGAACCCGAATGCCAGTCTAGCCAGGTAATTACACTTAGCAGGACTGCTTTATCAGAAATCCCCGTTAAAAAAAGTCATACCAAACTGAGGAATGACTAGACTGGCTTCACCAAAATACCTTTCTAGCCACTAATACCACATATCATGCCTGCTTAGCATGGACATGGACAACCATTATGATTTATTGCACAACCCTACACTCCCCCCACACATCTTTTCTCCCTGCCATCCCCTACCCCTACCTCCAAAATCAGCTCATTGGCCCAGAATTACCTCCACGTCCCTCTTCCTTGTCCCAGTGCTTACTTATGAGGATCCTTGCTTCACTGGTAAGTACTGTAGGAAGAGTGCGTCTAGGAGTAATGAAGATTACAGGTAGCTAAGTCAGTCATTACCTTCATGTACCTCTACCTTATCCCAGTACTTGTGTATAAGGCATAGTGCCTCATACACAAGTACTGCCTCATACACAAGTACTGGGATGAGGAAGAATAGGGCTAGGTGTAAAGAAGATTACCAATAATTAATCAAGGCATTAAACACAAGTAGTGGTGGAACATCATTGAGCTGACTGGGCTTCAGCACTCCCCTCCTCCCCCCCCCCACTGAAATTGTGGACTATATTGACTTGACCTGTCTGACCTTCAGAGCAGTTGCCGGACAGAAAATGACACAGATGTTAAACAGTACCTGGGTTTTGCCATTAACAAGGGCCCAGCCCAGCAAATACTAATGTACATCATTTCACTGTTAGTACCTGCATTCAAATGCCATATTTTTTAAGCAATTGAAATTGTGATGTGGGTTTAGTACTTGCATGCCAGGGGAGTGATTGGAAGGGTAGAGCGGAAACAGGAGACCAGTCATTCTCACAGCAGCCAATAAGTGGGTGCTTTCAGATCTATAGGAGAGAGTTAACTGCTTGTAACATTGAAGCTGCACTAGAATAGTCTCATTAAAATGCGTAAAGAAGTTAGATGCCCCCACACAAATAAGTTTGCTCCTCCCCACCACACGTGAAGTTAGCACCTCTCCCAAAATTTGAAAAGTTAGCCCCCCTAAAATGTAGGTTTTGTTGTGCCCCTGAACACAAGCACACACACCATTAACCATATATACACATGCACACCCAGCCATCCATATATTTAAGTGTGCACCCTTTCACCATACAGGCACACCCAGACAGCCACCCGTGCATTTAAGTGTGCAACTTTTCACCAGACAGGCACACACACCCAGGCACCTACCCATACATTTAGGTGTGCACCCTTTCACCATACAGGCACACCCAGGCAGCCAGCCACACATTTAAGTGTGTATCCTTTCACCGTACATGCACACCCAGCCACCCATACATTTGTGTGCACCCTTTCACCATACCCTCACACAGACAGTCACCTATACACTTAAGTGTGGACATTTTCACCATACAGGCACACCCAGGCAACCACCCATACATTTCAGTCTGCATCCTTTCACCATACACTCACACACGCACACGTCATGGGTTGAGGGGAGCCATAATACTTCAAAAATACATTGGGCCTCATTAGGACCCAGGCGGTGACGGTATGAACAGTGCTGGTAAGGCACTGGCACCGTTCATACCGCCCCGCCGCATTACAAGTTCTGCTCGCGGGTTCCTGACAGCTCGCCAGGTCTTACCTGGTGGGCTGTGCGGCACCCGCGAGCATAACATGTAATTGCGCCGGCAGCATTATCAACGGTGCCGGCGCAACCATGCTCCCCACCCCCATTCTGCCCTATGGGGCAGAATGGAGATCGGGAGCCCGACAATACCGCCACCCGCGAATGGGCAATTACCGGCCCATTCATCTTGTAATGGGCCGGTTATTGCCTAATCACGGGAGGTGGTGCCGGTAGCGAGCATGGCGGTAGCCGTGCCTGCCATACAGGCATGGCTACCGACATGCTCGTAATGAGGCCCATTGTTTCTTTTTGAAGTCACTCTTACTTCATAAAGAAAATATTTCCGTTAAGGACTGAACCATAATGGAAATAATTTTATATGAAGGCAGAGTGACTTCAAAATAAACTATTTATTTTTGAAGTCATAGGGCTTCCCCCACCCCATGACATGGAGGCTTCCAGCCTAGGGTCTTCTTGTCATGGGGTGGGGGTAGCTACTGGACTTTTTGTATTCTCTCTGCCTTCATAAAGAAATTATTTCTGTTACAGAAATCATTTCTATAGAAATGCAGAGTGAATCCAAAAAGAAAATGTAAAAAAATGTTGTTTTTTTACTCCAAGTGGGGCCCCCTTCCAGAACATGTGGTCGCGGGGCCCCCCGCACCACGGGCGGTGCGGGGGCCCCTGTTACGCCAGTGCCTTTGACCCTTGTATTCTACACAGGGTGCTGAATCTCTCTTCATATTCTCTCTTCTTTCACAGGGGTGGGTTTTGTACAGTGTCCTACTATCTAGTTAAACCTGCAGATGGTGTGTTCAATTAAAGTATATATTTTTTAAAATCTTGCTCGGACATTCTCTTTATTTTGTACTGTTTTACTTTGCTGTTTTGGATGCTACTGAATCACATTCACACTCCTCATGAGAATTTAGCCTTCCCTCGGCCCACGTTACCACGAAAGGTGAAGGAGGTATATCTCTTAACTGTGTCTATTTTACTTTTATGACCTTGATCACTGTTTTCATGTTGAAGTGTGAGGGCTGAGTAAACGGTTTCACAAACGGTCACCATTATACTCCTGCACAGCGGAGGTGATTTCATCACAATCACCTATTCAGCTACTTGTGCAACAACAGCATGTTTTACATTTGAGCACCATTATCCCGCTGCAGGTTCCACTACTTTGAAATGTTCGGATCTCGATTCAAGGTCGGGTTTTTTATTGTTTTTATTTTTTTGTCGCAACGTTTCTAGGTTTCTTTTTTTTAATGTTTCACCTGCACAACTTGTCCCTAATGGGACCCTGACTTGAGTTGTTTGCAAAGTATGGCTATGTATGTTCGTACTTCTCATTCAGGTAACAGATTGTTGAATCTGCTCACACCTCTATAGAAGATAATGGAAATTTGCATTTCTAAAGCTTTTGAAGCTCTTGCAATTATCCGGGATAGGTTCCTCCTACTCCTTCCTGAACGTCCATCTGCTGCACCAGAATAGGTTCTCCGGGACATTGTTTGCTTGGCAAAGTATTTCTTGAAGTCTTGCCTTATGGGATAACTATATGTGCAGGCAAGAAACCTCGGCGCATGCTATACTGCAAACGATTCTGTTCCAGCTTTTGGAAGCAAATAATTATCTGGGCTTTTCTGTGACTCTGGATAAAGCAAATAATCACAGTAAAAAATAAGTATGGGTAACGTTGAACAAACTAAAAGTTCACTAAACCTATGTTTAATCCTTTAATTTAAATCAACATGAATTGCTTTAATTGATAAATAATGTACTGTGAATCCTATCATTACAACATTCATTTAAATGCATCACTGGCTTTCAAAGTTCTCCACTTTTAATTAGACATCTGTTCCACAATAAAAAACCTATTCTCTTACCAAAGCACACACATACAGAGATACAAGCAGTTTTCGCTCTAATGTGCCTGGGATAATGACAACTCATTTCTCATGAGAAACTCATTTATGGCCTGAAGTGCAAATAAGGAAGTTCCAACATTTACATTGTATTTATTGTTAAATTGTGTATTTAGAAACCCGGGTGAATAATGGCAATATCTGAGAAAGTCATCTTTGACATCCCGCACCCACCCTGTTAAACCTTCCTTCCTGCAACAAATCATAACTTGGTGCAGGGCATTATTTTCGAATTATAAAATGCCATACTTAGCATCTTGTTTTGTCTTGGAATATTGTTTCCTTCACAAATTAAACTACATGGGATGCTCAGCCGAAGCAAATTATTTGCAGGCAACAATACAACCAGGGAACGTTTGAGTTGTGTCCTTTAGAGAAAGAAACATATACTGTACTAGTTATATGAAGTTGGCTTCTAAAAAACAAAATATTGTTCAGCGAGATTAAGGCTTTGATCCTATTATCCATATATGTTTATCACCTGCAAACCTTCGCCTACATCCAGGGGTGGACTGGAAACTAAAAGAGGCCCTGGAAATAATCACTGGGGACCAAAAGAGCCCGAGGAAATAATTTTCAAAGTGGCACCATATGACACATTTTCAACAAGCCCAATGCTTTTCCTATGAGAACATTGGGAAATACCACACAAAAGAGGCCCAGGGTGCAGGGGCCTACTGGGAAATCTCCATAGTTCCATTGTAGCCAATGCTTTTTCTAGAGAACCCGGTATTGAGCTCACGTACGAAAACTGACCTGAGTTGCTATTACCAACCAACCGGATTGTATACCAGATTACCACCTTTCTCGAGAAGGTCAGAGATGCCACCAACCGGCTTGCCTCGCCGCCAAGAACCACCAACAACGACCATGTGGAAGAGGGGGACGGGATGTTGTTTGTAAATGACCGTCTTTTCTTACCTGACTCTGAATCACACAAACACACTTTACTCTGGTGTCACGATTGTGCGTTGGCAGGATATAGAGGTCGGGCCAACACTCCAGATCAAGTCTTGAGACGGTTCTGGTGGCCGGGGGTGTTGGCCGATGTCAAAGTGTATGTTCAGTCCTGTCCCATGTGCAACAGAAGCAAGAACGGCACACAGAAGCCCTTGGGGTTACTGCAACAAGACCCTGTTCCACCTCGACCATGGATCATCCCTACTACTGATTTTATTGTGGATCTCCCTCTATCAGAAGGATGCTCTTGTATCATGGTCACCATCGATACATTCACCAAGATTGCTCATTTCTCACCCCTCCCAGGTATCCCAACTGCTGCAGATATGGCAGCTATCCTAGCAAAGGGCATCTTCCATCTCCATGGTATCCCTCAAAAGGTGAACTCACATAGAGGCAGCCAATCTACCTTGAGTTTCTGGAAGGCATTCTGTGATAAGATTGGCATAGAGCGGGTGTTGTCCTCTGGTTCCCATCTGCAGACCAACGGACAGAGCGAACGACTGAACGCCACCATAGAACAATACCTTTGATGTTACACCAACACCCAGCAAGACAACTGGGTATCGCTCCTATCAACAGCTGAGTTCTCATATAACAACGCAAGGCATTCCGCTACTGGTCGCAGTCCTTTCTTCTGCAAATACGGCTTACACCCACTTGGTGTTCTACCAAGTTCCTTCTCTGCCTCTCCAGTCCCTTCTGTTGATGCCGTGCTAGCCAGCATCGCTCGTTGAGACTCTCCAAACTGGGTCAGTGGTAGTAAAGTGTGGCTCTCCACTAAGTATCTCCCATGCTGGTTATGCCCCTCGAAGCTGACACCACGGTTTCTGTGACCGTTCGACATTGAAAAGAGGATCAACCCCATGGCCTACCGGTTGCGTTTACCCAAAAGGATGAAACGTATACACCCAGTCTTTCATTCCTCTTTGCTCAAGGAATATAAGGCTGACCTGTATCAACGTCTTCTTTCTCGGTCTCGGATACCCACCAATGATCTGCCAGAGGAGTATGAAGTCGCCAGGTAACTGGACTCCAGATACAAGAGAGGCTGTGTGGAATATCTCATTCACTGGAAGGGCTGTTCACATACCAAAGCTTCCTAGGAACCTTCCTCTCACGTCCATGCTCCCAGTCTAATTTGTCTGTTTCACAGGAGGTACCCGGGTAATCCCGGAAGCCCCCGATTAGGAAGGGGGCATACTGTCACACGCCTGCCCACCTGGCACTTGTGGACTCTACTACACTTTCGCCGCCATTGAATGGGTCCATCACGCTATGAAATACGTAGCCTTAGCGGTCTAGCGTTTCAACTGTCATGGCCGCCTTCGCTGCTACATAGCAGTCTCTTTGCAGCCCGCTCCTCGCGTTGCAACCCCAGCCTTTGCTTCAGCTACTTGGGTATTACGCTTGTATCCCCCGATGTGCTTCCTACTACTATGCCTCACCTCTCTCTTTTGTCTTTGCTAGCTCGTAGTGTTTCTGGCGTCTCACGCCTTTCCCTACTTTATTCCCCCGGGCTTTCTTCCGTTCCGTGGCTTCACCTCTATTGGCAGCAAACTCTGCTCTGTCCTCTGTCCGGTGCTTGCCGTTCCTCCCTGGATTTTGCTATTCTTACTCTCTGCTCTGCCTTCTGTCCAGTGCTTGCCATTTCTCTCTAGATTCCACCTTTCTTACCTTCGGCTCACCCTGCTCCGGTCCGCCTGAGCCCTTCTTTCTTTTCTCTCCTTTTAGAGACTCCTGCTTTTTCCTCATTGCAGTTTTCTTGAACGCTGTCTTTCCTGAGGCTTCTCCGCTTTCCTGCAGCAGCTATTACGATCACTCTCCTGTTATCAGAGCAGCTGCCTTGTGACTTCACATAGGTCCCTTCTTTTTGGGGCTACTTTGCATTCCTGTCCAATCCACCTACAGAACCCATCTACCTGCCAAGAGACTACCTTAATGGAATTCTTAATTACTCTACCGTGAGCATCCAAAACTCTTTCCTGGATCCTTGGACCACATTCTGCACCATCAAAGAACTCCTACTTTACAGAGGTTTTTTTCCACCATTTGGCTTTTTCCTCTGCTTGGCTTCCTCGGAAAGGGGCCCCGTGCCGGTCTCGTGCACCAATACAACATAGTGGCTTTGATTCAAGGGAAGCCGTACCTCTTCAAAAAAAGAAGCAATACCAACAAGAAGAAAGGCAAGAATACCCGGAGCAGTTGAGAATAAACAGGTGAGGTTGAGGGGGTTTTATCTGAACTGAGTGACACGCAAGCGCAAGGGGATTCTGACACCACACCTGCCTACATCCGATTCCAGTGATCGTTTTTCTCACAATGTTGTGTGGCATTACATGCAAGATTGGGCATGTGGAACTTGTGTGATGCCTTAGTGTGACACCCATCTCATCTCAGTATGGAACTCGTGCGATGACTTAGTGTGTCTCTCATCTCAGCATTGCAAATTGTGGATCATTGAGAATTCCTTGTGCAAATGTTTCTCCATCTTTCTCAGCAGATTTTTGTACAATACAAGGATGTCCATGCGTGGCTTGATTCCACCCTGTCCCAGTCTATGTCATTGAGACATATAGACCATTCCAGGGGGCTTATTGGGCTCCCTAAATGTCCTTGTGCTCCACTTTCTCAAATTGCTCTCTGGTGGGGGAAATGCAGCAGGTATAATTTTATAAATCCATACAACAGCATAATATGGCAACATTTCTAAGCACTTTTCAACAGTATTGTACTCTACACACCTTCTTTGTGATGTGTGATCATTATCAATGTATTTAACAAGGTACTACCTCGACATCACATATCCTGCAAATTAAAAGTGGTCTAGAGGGAAATCGGTGGATTTGCTGAACGATCTATTTCTTTTAATGGCCATATTGATGACAAGAATACCAGAAAAAAACTCTTCTGCAGCGCCTCTGTTCTTTAAATGTCTATGGCCTGTTGTAAAATCTTGCAATTTTATCAATTGAATATATACTTAATTTGTTTTGTTATTATTTGTCACACAGGACAACATGACTTACATTCTAACTTTGCAGAGCCAGAACTATTAGCATTCTCCACCCATTTCCACCCACAACCACATCCCTTTTGCACTCTTTCCCTGCATTTGCATTGTGTGCTGAACTTATCACCCATTTTTACTTCGAAAAAATGGCAGCCGCCATATGTTAATGTTTCTAAAATGTTATTTGACTTGTTTAATTCTTTGAAAATTGTTTACTACAACTTTTAAGTAATTCCATTAAAAATAAAAAAATTACTGTTATAGTTACGTTTCGCTGAATATGTTGCTGGAAATGTTAATGTACTGATTTGTGTGTGTTTCTCTAGTGTTTGGTGATGTGGCAGTACCTGATTGATTGCATGTGCAGATAGTAATGTCCTTGGGTCTACAGTATGTGCTTTTTCTGGCAAGGTAGCCATTTTGTTTCCACAATACTTACCATGGCACCTAGCATTATGTGCACCACAATGCTCTGCTCCAAAATGCTCTCATGAATATATTCCACAGAAAGTTATCTGCATTTCAAAGAGGCAGCGATGAACATGAGAGGAGGCTTCTGGTGAAAGATAATAAGGAGTCATGCGAGAGGCAGCTGGGCTGCAGTTAAAGGCGAGCTGTGGCACTTTGGTGTTCGATTCACCAGTAGTGCCTCATGTCCAACAAAATGAATGTGTGGTTTAAAATGTGTATATTTAGGCTGATGGCTGTGTGGCCGGGTTTGCATTCTATGTCAAGACTCCAGGTGAGCATTATGCTTCAACTTCTTTAATATCCTAATTTCAACTCTTCAGCAGCTTCAACAAAACACATGAAAAAAGCTGAAAAGGTCCTCTACTACTCCTTTCTCATTTCCCTTTCTTAAAACTACATCTCCCATTGTCTCTGTGGTCCCTGGCAGTGCCAGCTCAGCCCATATGTTACTTCCTGTCTGTGGACTCCTCCTCTGCTTTTCCTGCTCTTCAGCGATAAGTACCCTTTTTTTTCAGTGCTTTATTGTGATATTGTAATCTTACATGTGGAGATATACGTTAAAGAACGGAAAGATTGTCTAAGAGAGAATATATACTAGCAAAGATATGCTAAATAGTATGGAAATGACCTTCGATTACCTAGATTAGGTAGTGTATTTCCAGTAGTCAGCCTATACATAGGCGAAGCGTAGCACGTAGCGCATAGTGCAAAACCTTCTCAGATATCCCCGAGAACAGAAGATAGCGACCAAAGCAGCGTGAGGGAGACAAGCCCTGTGTCGCATGCTCGGCACGCCCGGGTTCTCGTTCACTACTGACAAAAGCGCTCCGGCCCCCACTCTCGTGATGGTGGAGACAGATGCGAGAAGACCGGAATGCCCCCCACCTTTAGGAGGGAGGAGCCGGTACTGTGCTTCCTCATCGAGCAGCCAGAAGCCAGAGTAACCCAGCATAACAGAGATCTAGATGCATACGGAGATAACATTGAAGCCGGGCCAGGAGGTGATTAATCATTAACAGGTACGAACGGCAGAGAGCCCAACACATGAGAAAAATACAGATCAAACGGTCTGTGCTGAAATCCCAGGGAGTACAAATTGCACAAGGATGCAAACAGAAGAGAGGAGAGATACCTCTCATGATCCTAGGCCCACAGAACACACAGAGGTGTAGTGGAAGAGCGCAGAAAGAGCAATAAAAGGAGAACAAACGTGCTAGCCACAAAGAGACTGAAAACAAAAAAGAATACAAATTAATAATATATTTATAAGCATCTGGCATAACGCAGCAGTGGGTGTACGCATAAACCTTTAGAACAGGTACCAGGCACAGAACACCCAGCAAATATGTCCGAGTTTGAATGGAGCAAAGAGCAACAGGCACAAGAACTGGCCTCCAGTTTTAAAGAGGTGCTAGGAAGCTTGTTAGTCGATGCAGTGGAGCAAGTGGTGAAACCCTTAAAAGACAGGCTGGTGACCCTGGAATCCATCCTGAGCCAGCCGTGTGAAAGCACCAAGACTACTGGAAGCACGGCCACAGGGACCTCAAAGAGAGGCCTTAAGGGGAGTACCATGACCCGTAAGAGGAAACCTCTGCTGACCCCCCGGGTCACATTTACAGGGCAGACAAAGAGGCCCAGGTTGCAGTCGATGCATTTAGAAAACTGAGAGTAGCTTTCATGCAGCTGTCCGCGTTGCCTAGCCTCACAATCCCATCCCCAGGGGAAGACATTATGGGGAATGATGACCTAGGCTCTAAAGAGGAGCCGACAAAAGCCAATCTATCCTTCCAAGAAGAAGAAGAGAAGACAGAGGAAGATTGGGAAAGGCCCTGAAGGGGTAAAAGAGCACGAAAAGAGAAACATCTAGAGGATGATCAGGAGGAGATAGCAGACATGTTTGAGGCGGAAGACATTAGCAATCCCAGATCCTCGGATTGGCAACCCTCTCCCAGAGTGACAAAATATATGGCCCTAAGGCTCAGGAAAGCGCTGGACAAAGAATAAGACAGTGCATGAGAGCGGAATGTATGTGACCTGAGCTACTAGGCAAAGTAGAGGAAATGCCAGAACTGGACACTAAGATGCTACCGTTTGCTACTAAGACAAACATGGATCAATGCAAGGGCATATATAGTTCATGGAGGAGCTGTCAGGAGAAAGTGCTAGACCTCACATGCCTGCTAGCCAAAATAATGGACCTGGCAGAGCGAGCCATGGACACCGAAGAGGAAGTAGACCTGAGGCCCTAGCGAACTGGGACCAGAGAGTGGTCTGTCTAATGGGGAATGCAAATTGCACCATCTCCTCAGAAAAGAGGAGAGGACTCCTGCTAAAAATAGATGCAAAGCTAGGAGATTTAGCCTCATATGAGGCTGGTGAAGCAGCACAGAGTCTTCTCTTCGGCGAGACCTCCAGCAAAGAAATGGGCAGATATGTGGGCACCTGCACGTCTCTAGAGCAACAACATGAAAAATCTTCCCAGGCACAGTTTTTTACGGGACCGGCTGCTATTGAGGTTGAGTAGCTGGTCACTTTCACAGAGATAGAAGACCTCACAAAAACAGAGCCCTTTACTGGGAGAACAAGCAGCAGGATTCCTTCTTTTCCAGCAGAGGATGATACCCGTGATGCTGCAGACACAGAGGACCAGGGCGAGGTCAAGGCGCTGCTGCAGGTGTGAACTTCCATGTATCCACCAGTGGGAGGGAGAGCACAGCTTTATTGTCAGGACTGGCATGCGCTTTCCAGTGATGCATGGGTATTGCAAACAGTTGGAGGACTGCAGCTAGAGCTTGTGCAGGATTCGATACAAGACAGCAGGCTGCACACAATAAACTTAGCAAAAGCAGAGCAGGAAAGCTTGCACTGCAAACTAAAACAGCTTGAACAGAAGGGAGCCATAGTAAGATGCATGTCAATCCTGAGATATGTAAGCAATATGTTTCTGCTGCAGAGAAAAGGAAGGTAAAACCAGTCATAAACTTGAGGATCTGAACAGCTGGATTGTATTCCGCCACTTCAAGATGGAGGGAATACATCAACTGACACCTTAAGAGAAGGACATTGGCTAACAAGGATAGATCTGAAAGATGCATATCTCACAATGCCAGGGCAGAATTCAAGACGTTCCTAGCTTTCCGCTGGGACAACCAGTTCTGGCAGTTCAAGACAATTTGAGTTAGCGTCAGTGCCTTGGGCATTTACCAAGCTTATTAGACCAGTAGCAGCAGCAATCAGGGAGAAATGGATCCAGATGATCATATACTTCGACAACTTGCTGTTGCTAGCCGAAGATCGAGAGATGATAATTTATCAGACTTCATGGGTGAGAGAACTTCGCTCATCGCTGGGATTCCTGGTGAACCAAGAGAAGTCACACATGACACCAGCACGAATGCTGGACATCCTAGGCTTCGTACTAGACACGAAGAATGCAACACTAGAATTGCCGGTTAGAAAGATTAGAGACATCAAGGAGGAGATCAGAGATTGCCTTAGCAAACAAACATTTTCGCTCAGAGTCCTAGCGAGAATCATAGGGCTGCTAGGATCATCCATTCAGGCCATATTTCCAGGGCCCTTGCATTATCAGGCACTGCAGAGACTGAAGATGAGACATCTTCAACAGGGTATGAGGGTATCCAGTCATTGCATCGAATACAAAGCATTGAATGCCAAAGCATTGAAAAAATGCATCGAAAGAAATGCATTGAAAAAAAGCATTGAATGGACTTTTTTCAAAGGTAAAGGTTTTATTTTAATTAGAATGGGTTTTAAGGGGTAAAAAAACAAGGAATGGGGGGACACCACCCATTATTTTCTTTATTTTTTTAAATGCATTCATTGCTCTTTTTTCATTGCTTTTTTTTAGATGCTAAGGCATTCAATGCTTTGGCATTCGATGCAATCACTATAAACTGGTATTAGGACCCCTGGGCCAAGAGTCTGTCACAGAACTAGAGTGGCGGTTGAAGAATATGGACCCCTGGAATTGAAATGCCATATTCAGACATTGACCCGATCTGATAATAGAATCAGACGTCAGTTACGTAGGCTGGGGAGTGAGATGCGGAACACTAGAGACAGGGGGAAATGGAGCGCAGAAGAACTGCGACTTAACATAAAATGTTTGGAGTTACTAGTGGGATCCGTTGCAATCAGATCTTTCCCGAAAGGGAGAGTCAGCTCCTTTTTCCTACTCAAGATGGACAATATATCGGCAGTCAGGTATATCAATCACCTAGGAGGAACAAAATCCAACCTTCTAGTGGAGCTGTCGAAGGACTTCTGCCACTTTTGCCTACAGTTGAGGGAAGTCAGTTACATCAGAATACCTGCTAGGGATGCTCGGCATAAAAGCAGACTGGAACTCCCGGTATCTGTCGGATTCCAGCGACTGGAAATTAATCGTGGAACAAATTGACGGCCTGGTGCAGAAGGAGACATTTTCATCCCATTTCAGCACCTGTAGTAGCATTTCTGAATTTTATGGCCCACTTCTTATAGGATGGTAAGGCCTCCAGGACTATCAGAGTCTACAGGTCAGCAATATCAGCGGGACACCTGCCCATTGAAGGAGCCCCAGCAGGAGAACACCCAGCAATAATACGGCTCATTAAAAGGGGCACGATTTAGAGTGGCCCCAGAGCCGAGATACTTGCAATTGTGGGACGTAATGATAGTGTTGCTACTACTGGCGAGTTGGCCAGCAAACAAGTATCTGTCACTGAAGCAGTTGTCAGGGAAAATAGCCATGCTGCTCTCTCTAGTATCTTGCGGATGAGTGGCAGATATCAGAGCTTTGGCGGTGAACAGAAAGGCCTTTAGCCTGGAGGGAGTACAGTTTATGGTAGCTAAGAGAACGAAGACGGGTTCCATGACTATTCATTACCCCTACCTACTGAGTAACCCGAGATGTTGTGTAGCAGCGTGTATTAAGGAATACAAGGAAAGGACAGCAGAGTTTAGGCAAGCCAGTACCATGCAATTGCTCATAGCGTGCACAAAGCCCTTTCAAGAAGTATCGGCGGCTATGATAGCCAGATGGGTACGAGAAGGGATGCAGCTAGCAGGCATCGATTTGAAAAAATATGGAGCCCATTCTGTGAGAGGATCTATGGCATCGAAAGCACTCTCAACAGGTGTAACTCTGAAAGATATTATGCAAGCGGCAGATTGGGCTAGTGATACTACATTTAAGACATTTTATTTCAAGCCAATTGAACTGTGATGGGAAGCTTTGAACAAGCATAATGCCAGCCTTCAGTCTTGACATAGAATGATGATTGCCTGTGCTTACTACTCAGGGAGTCTTGATTCTATTTAAGACTAGGAGGTGAGCATTAATTTCCCACCCTGCGCATGTACTGTATGAATCTTAAATTAACGTATTTGAATGACACAGACGCCACCCTAATGTCATAGTCGTGTATGCTCCATAGGAGATGACCAGAAGAGCAAGGACATCATTTAGGGATAGCCAGGGGTCACACTTGCTACCGCTGAGGTCTCCCTTGCTACCCCTCTGGTCTCCCTTGATATCCCTAAAAATAAACAGGAGACAAATCATGGACAACCTTTTAAACCTACCGTAGTAAGTTAATCCTAGAAGCTCTCGTAGACAGTGCAATCCTTCTCAAAAGGAAGTTATTTATTTTAGTTTTAAGCAGGATGAAACCACTAACAAAACGAGGTCCTAAAACTATTTGTTTACAAATTCAAGCTCCGGGGCTGTGGCCAATGCCGTTCGGCTCCTTGTGGCTGTATTTCTTTTTTCAGATTTCTTAAAAAAAAAAAAGAAAAAACAGTGGGTTCCACGAGTATAACACTTTTAGCAATGACCCTAAATAAGAAAGAATAGGAATAACAAATAATTTGTCTTTCTGGAATTCTATACAATAATTGCTAGGCTCATTAAAGGTTTATTTCACCCTTAAATCCGGCGGTCGAGCTATTACCGCCGGATTTAAGGGTCCGCCAAATCAGGGCTTCAGCGTATTTCTCCCCAGCTCTGAGCTGGGAGGAAAAACGGACGAAAATTCACGCTATTACCGCCGGTGGATTTCCCGCCGGCAGTAAGAGCGCGAAAATTCCCCATTGAGCCCAATAGAGGGAATGGGGCATTCCCGAATGGGCTCAGTGTGAAATGGGGAATTCCATTACCGCCAAACCTGTGATCTGGCGCTAATAGCACCGGGGGTTTGGCGGTAGGGTGAATACTGCCGGCGTTAATACTGCCAGAGTTACCGCCCAACTCGTGATGAGGCCCATAGTCTGTTCTTAAACACCTCAAATTCGCAAGGCAGACAAAAGCCTCAAAAAACATTTAGAGTAGAAAAAGCATCCATTTCGGACTATGTGTTTTGCTTTTCGTAAATTGCATGTTATAGCATGTTTTTTTTTCTGCTGATACATATGGTGATCCATTCTTGTATGATATGTATATCAAGTTATAGTGATATTGGGCCTCATTCCGAGATTGGAGGTAGTCATGGCGCTATTTGCGCCATGACTGCCTCCAATAACGGGTCAGGCACCGGTATGGTTCAATGGGGACTTACCGGTGTAGTCCGACCTTTGCGGGACCGGTAAATCCCCATAGAAAAAGCCATTCCCCTTTCCCATTTGAGTCCACATAGGGCTCAATGGGAATGGGGAAGGCGCTAATAACGGTACCGCAAATTGCGGTACCGTTATTAACTCTGAAGTCCCTTAACGGGTCCCGTCCATAACGTATGGTCAAACCAGGCGTTAAAGGAGGAACCCGCTAAGGGAACTCGTAGTAGGGCGGTAACAGATTACCGGCATTGGTCTCCTTACCTGTGCACGGTATCCCTTACCGCCCTACTTGTAATGAGGCCCATTGTAACCATATTTTTCATGGTGTACTTAACAACAATACCATGTGACACCACTTCCTGTTTTGTCAAGGGGTAAACCGTCATGTTCCATTGCTTCACATGATGACACTTCGGTGTGGGGTCAAATGACATCACTTCCTGTGATGTCATAAGAGGTCAAGGGTCATGTGATGTCACTTCTGCTACCCATGGCATTTTGGTGAAATTATGTCCCTGCAGAAGAGTAGTTGAGCTGCGAGGTGGAAGAGGCAGCAAATTCTAGAGAGAGCAAAGAGGCGCAGCTGAAGTGCAGCGAGATTGAGGCAGTTGAGAAGCCGAAAGTTGAAGTTGCCACGTTCCGTCAAGCAAAGTTACGACAAGGGCTCATTTCAGAGCACTCAAAGAAGAGGAGGAGTCCACAGACAGGAAGTGAGACATGGATTGGGCTGGCACTGCCAGGGACTACCAAGACAGTGGGAGATGTCGTTTTTAGAAAGGAAAAAGAGAAAGGAGTAGTAGAGGACCTTTTCAGTTTTTTTTTCCCTTTGTTTTGTTGAAACTGCTGCAGAGTTGATATTAAGATATTAAAGATGTTGAAGCATAATTCTCGCCTCCTAGTCTTTAATAGAATCAAGGCTCCCAGCGCAGTAAGCAGGGGTAATCTTCATTGCTGTGTCTATTCTGCAATAACAGTACTGGCCTTGTTACAGGAGTATCGCCTTGTTTAGCCCCTTTGTCATTTGGACAGACTGGCCTTCCCTAGCGCCTTCCCCTCCTCGCAGTGGCTTGTGCACACTTGCCAGTGCAGTGAATAGAATGTCCTCCCCAGTTACCCACAGTAAACCTCAACCGCCGTATCTCCTGTCACGCCATACCGGTTATCTGCAGCTGCTTTGCATTGTCTTTGTTCTTTCCATCCTTTATTGCATTTGGGCTGTACAATGGGCACTGCATGCCCCATGACACAGATGGTTCTGTGGCGGTGTTCTGTGCCGCTGGGTGCCTCCATAGAATGCATTCATTTCCTGTGTTTTAGAGTTGCAGTCCTCACTATAGGAGGGTTGGCGAACTATCGGAGGAGAAGCAGAAAGGGAAGGTTTCACGAGCAGGATAGCTCACTGCACACATCTATCTATGACTATCTAGCGCTCAAAAGCAACATCATACGCTCTAAACATAAGGAACTTCCGCCTCACTTGCAGACATCCCAAAGCCAATGGCATTAACTTTTATTTATTTATTTTTTATTTTTTTTATTACGAGGTTTAATCGTATTAACGATTTTTACAAGAAGTTTATGCCAAAAAAGAAGAAAAAGAAGAGGAAGAAGTATTAAGGTTAAAAGTTTAAGGAGAGAATTATGTTGTTGCGATCACAGTCGTCTGCCAGGTAGCATGTGTGGATCAACCATGTGTTGAGTTTGTCATTTGTGGGGACAGAAAAATCTGCTGTAGTATTTTAGCCAATGCTATTGCCATAACATTTTAACAATCACCACCTCTATATCGCACGGGGCCCTGGCCGACTCACTCCTACGCCTTGTTTCTTGCCCGGATGGTGGAGCCCAATTTTAAGGTAAGCCATAGCAATGCATACAGCAGTGGCAAAGCCAACAGTTTTGGCTTTTTTTGTAGTTAGAGGATAGGCATTTGCGGCGCATTGCCATAATAGTACTACCCCGCCATAAGATGGCAAGCGCTGTAAAATGGTGTGAGTACCTGGGCATATAATAGCAGTGCCTGGAAAATGACCGTCCAACACCCACACAGAAGCCAAATCTATTGGCTTTGCCAATGTTTGTATGTCTTTGGTATGGCATTACAGTGCCGGGGACTGGTTTAGAGAGCACTGTCCTACGTCTCCAGAGGTCTGTGCTCCAACATTTATTTACAAATGACATTTACAAATAGATTGCAGGCTGACCTGTATTTCAGCAATTGTATTTTTTGATTACCCATGCATCGACAGACATTGCAGGAACAGTTGGTGCGACATACCAAATGCATACATTTTTATGCCTTGAACAATGTCTGCCAACACAGTAATGCGGCAGTTTGCAGCATGCATGCCTGCAGGGTCATTAAAGATTTGCTATGTCATTTGATAGCACTGGAACAAAAGTGCAGCTGGATACTACCGTAGCACTGCAGGAGACTGCATGGGGTGAGGTCTAACGCTTCAACGTGCATTGTGGGTGATGGAGGTCCTCAGCTAATTTTGTGAAAAGGTGTGCCACACAACTTTGTGCAGAGTTATATCTACGGCGTTTGGAACTACAGTTGGTACACTGAAAGGCTGATGAGAGACATAGCAGATAATGGATAGATACGGCTGTATAGATAGATAGATAGATAGATAGATAGATAGATAGATAGATAGATAGATAGATGTAAACAGCTCCCCTGCGGCCCCTTGAAACTCCTCCCAGTGCCCTCTGCAGATAGTTTGATTCTTGCAATATCTCTTTCCTTCTCTCCCTCTTTCTCTCTCGCCCTCTAAACTGGATGCATTAAGCACTGTGCAACAAGGGTCGGGGAATGGAAAATAAGAGGGGGCATTACTTGGCAAATCCAATAATTTACCTAAGTACAAGTCTAGGAGCTTGGGTAGCATGAAAATGAGCAACTTGGGTTATGAAAAATGCAATCCGCCATCTCTACTTTTTAGTGTTGGCTATAAGGTGGCCTTAAAATTACACGTATAAGCCAAAACGACTGCATATGAGGAGGGACACAAAGATTGTAGGTGTTTGGTTATTTGCCCACCCATTGACTGGCAAAGCCATGCTAATTCCTATGGCCATTTCATCCATTTCCTGCAGCTCCCTGCCCAAAACACATTCTCCTGGGATGTCTTTCAGCTGTCTTTCGCAAGCCTTCCCATCAAACGTTGTGCTCAACGTGCCTGCCTTGGTTTTTCCAAAGTAGTCTTTCATGATTAATTGGAGCTCTAAAAATGTAACTGCTGTGATAGAAATGTCTTAACCAGGTCAGCTTTCAACCACTTGATTTATAAGCACTATGACTGTCCCTCACTGAAGTCCTTTTCAAAACAAGCATTGGCAAAGCCAACAGTTTTGGCTTCTGTATAAGTATTAGGCATTCACCAGGCACTGCTATTATATGCCCAGGTACTTGCACCATTTTAAAGTTGCTACAATCGATGGTCAGTTACTACTATTATTGCAGTGCCTACCAAATCCCTTTCCCATGCCAACACAAAAGCCAAAACTATTATATTCCAGAATGGCATATGCTGTTTGCCATGATAAATGTACATTGCCAGTGTCTACCAATTGGTAGAAGTATATTGTGAGTATGGTTGACCACAGTGCAGGGTTCCATTTGAACACCACATTCAAAAACCTATTGGGGACTGGGGCACTGGATTTACTGTTGCCCCAAATTACCTCAAGAATTATCTCTTGAGCCACATCAAGTTGCCAACCTCCATGATCAAAGTTACTTTCAGCATAGTGATCTTCCCTGATTTGATTACCATATCTAAATACTGCCCCAATATGTTCAACCCTCTCATACCTTCACCTCTCTGTTCCCAAATATCTTCCTTCTCGAGCTCTTCGCTCATCTGCCTCCAACTCCCTCAGGGTCAGTCGCTTCTCCAAGCAATGAGTTGGTGGTAGATCTCTCTCTTCAGCAGGGGCCTCCCTCTGGAACAGCCTTCCTGCCTCTCTGAATCTTGAGGAGAACCATTTCCGGTTCTGGAAGCACCTCAAAACCCTCCTCTTTGCCTCCACTTTCTCTCCTTCTCTCCCCTGCTGAACTCCTGGTTGAAACTGCACTGGTTTACCTGGCCACCCCTCTCTGTTCTTGTGCCCAGGCCCTGCCAGCTGCACACCTGCACTGCCTCCCTGGCAACCCCTTGGACTGTTTCTGCATCCCTACAGTCCCCCTACCAGCACTTATGCCTGCATTTACCCCGCACTTGCCATCAGCTGGCCGTTTTATTATCTTATTTATTCTACTATCCTTGTACTGCACTTTCCCCTCTGCCCTTCCCCACACACTTTCCCTCTCCCTCCTTCCCTGCACTTGCGCGATTTGAATGACACCTGGCCTAGTAAGATCGTTGTCTGTCCTCCCTTATTCCCCCTCCCTTGCCTCGTTGCGCCTTGAAACACTTGTGTATAGGTGCATTATAAATGTCATATCATATCATATCATAACCCATTTTTCTTCACTGATAGGATTTGTTTTTAGGTCTGCTTGACAATGCCCATGGTCATTCATGAGTTTCCAAAAATAGGCTGAATCTTTACTACACAAGAACTCTAACATATTCTCAGTGTCTTTCCGGAAGAGGATGGCCCGATGGCCTTTAGAATAATTTCAGTATTTTTGTTTAACTTTATTATTCATGATTATCCTCATCACATTGCCCACACCATAAGTATGTTAATCTCCCTTATCTTATCACTCATTCATATTTTCTCCCACTTCACCCATCGGTCGAATGGATATAAGTGCTTACCATCATAAAGCATCTTCTTAGAAATGCACTCGCGTCTACAAAGTGATCAAAATGATTGAGGTGGAATGTGCTAAGTTTCCAATCTAAGGATGGTATGAACATAATATTTAAGAGGAGATGATTAAAGCATTCTGTCCTACCTCTATTCCAAACAACCCCATTTTCGCCTTGGTTACCTGACCATAGATAGCCTCATTATTGTCTTCTTCAAATGATATTGCAAATTCAGCTACTATAATTTTTTCCCTTTGATTACTTCATTCAGGCAATATAAACCCTAGTCATTTAGAGTACTTTGCCACTTCCTTCCATGGGTTCTCATTTGTTTATAGCTACTGTCTTGGATCCTATCCCTCTCACCCTTCAATTTAACAGAGGCAGAATTCAGGTTTCCTCCGAGGAGAATTATCCCTCCCTCAACTGTGGAAAGCCAGTCTGTAACAAAAACCGACACCCAGTCAATAATTGGTCAAAATTATTCTGTAGCTGATGCCAGTATGTGTTTACTAGCAACACCTTTTCCAGCATTCCGTTTATATGGGTATAAATCTGCACAACTAAAATCCCTTTCTCAACATGGCATTGCTGATCAATAACCAATCTGTATTTGACATTTATTAATAAAATCAAACATCCCGAGGGCCGGCCTCACAATCCCTGTTCTGCTCGTTGGAAGACTATAGAGAATTCATCAAAAACAAGACAGCTCACTTGCCAAGTTTCTTGCAAGAAAATAATAGTACATCTTTGCAATATTTTACCAAGTTCTTGATCAGTAAGCAGATTAATATTGCCACTAGAATTCCATGAGAACACTTTCGAATCATTTCTGCCCCGAAATTGAATGATGGCCGCTTCCCGATTTTTCATTCAGTGTGTGTGACAGCCAGGCTCAGTCGCTTAGGCCCGACTCAAGTGAGACATGTGGTCCCGTCTTGCCCTTTGTGTATCTTAAAAGTTAGTATTTTCCCTACTTACCGAGGCAACGATTTCTTGGTATGTTGATTCTTTGGGGGGCATCTTGCATTTGATATGAAGTGTAATGACTACATTCAAATGGGGACATCTTGTAGCCCAGCTGTCGTAGGGGTGCAGATTCCCTTATAAATAAATCAATTTTATTTTAGAGTTAATATCCACAATGGAGACATCTGTGCGATCCAAATTAATGAAGTGAACTATCAATATCTTTTGTGGATATAGCCCTCAATGTGGGCACTACAGCAAGAAGATCTAAAATGCATGACCTAGTCAAAACCATCCCTCTATTTTCTGGCAGCAGGGATTCCACCATGAGTTTCCAGCCCCTGGTTTTCACATTCTCTTTTCTGCTTTCAATCCTCAGAAGACACTCCTTCCTTCAACATATTTTCACCAAAACCTCTTCAACATTTCTTTCTTTTTCACACAACTGTATAACCATTGCTCCCTTTAATACACTTTTGAATCCATAGTTACTATATGAAGTATTTCCCTTTTTGTTATTTGATACCTTTTGCTGTATTTCTATTCCCATGCTTTCATTTCTAGGAATCCCCTGCATATCCCACGCTTCTTTATAATAACCTCTCTCATACTCTGGGCCTTCCCCCTGAGGTATTCTTCCCCCAACATTCTCTCTTACTAAGCAATGTGTAGTGGCCTCTGTACCACCATGGGCCACAGCATTTGGAGGGCCAAAAATCAAATCCACTCTTTTAACCCCCTACAATTCCCATAACAATTCCCATGTGTGTCTGACTGGCAGAAGACTGGTGGCACACGTTCTGGGAGAAAACTATAGCTGGGGCTGTGGGCGTCGTGCGTCCTGCTTGTCGCATCGAGTGGCGTCGGCCGTCGGAGGAGGTCCTCTGGGGCGGCGCGTCGACGTCGTCCGCGCGGGACGCGGACGCCGGGGTTTTTCCGAGGCGGCGCAGCTGTGGACATTGCCTGTCGTGGATGTGGAATATGTCGGAGGGCCATCCCATCAAAGGAACGTTACCAGATAAGAAAGTAACTTGTTCTTCTAAGTAGTAACCAATCACTGGTCTCTGGGTCATACTGCCCCCAGCCAATGACTGCCCTCTCCCTAAGCCCCTCCCCTGGCAGCCATCCTCAGATTTTTACAGCACGTTCAAGTGTTGGGAGTCCTTGTGCTATAGCTCTCAAGCTTTAACTGCGTTTTCACACTTTTTTCAAAGATTTTCTCATTTTTCAGTTAAATCGAGCCTCAAGCTCCACCGTTCTACTTCCGATCAACGGGGACCTGTTTCAGAATTTTCTACGCCGCTCAAGGGTGAAGTTTTCGTCGAGTTACGCTTCTTGGAGGATTCCAGAAGATCTGAGGCCTACCAATGACATGGCCCAGGACAAAGGGAAGCTCGACGCCCGGATCCAAGCTGTTCATAAACTGCCCTGGAAGCGGGGTTACAGAATGTTTTCGAGGAGGACGAGCATTCGAGATGTCTCTACTGCCTTCGTGAGGACAAGATTGCAGGCAGCCGACGGGAGGTAAGGAGGCCCATCCGGGCATGCCGCCGATTTCCGGGCGCCAACTGGGCCCCCAGGCCCTCCGAGCGTCCCTCTCCCACCCCGCACCCTCTTCCTGCTTCCCGCTCCCCTCCCGCCTCCCAACCCGCCCACCGCCGCTCTGATTGGGCCGTGAGCCCAGCTGTAAGGGTCTAGCAACCCTCCTCGCACCGGCCCCTGCATTCATTGCAGGCAGCCGACGCGAGGTAAGGAGGCCCATCCGGGCATGCCGCCGATTTCCGGGCACCAACTGGGCCCCCAGGCCCTCCGAGCGTCCCTCTCCCACCCCGCACCCTCTTCCTGCTTCCCGCTCCCCTCCCGCCTCCCAACCCGCCCACCGCCGCTCTGATTGGGCCGTGAGCCCAGCTGTAAGGGTCTAGCAACCCTCCTCGCACCGGCCCCTGCATTCATTGCAGGCAGCCGACGCGAGGTAAGGAGGCCCATCCGGGCATGCCGCCGATTTCCGGGCGCCAACTGGGCCCCCAGGCCCTCCGAGCGTCCCTCTCCCACCCCGCACCCTCTTCCTGCTTCCCGCTCCCCTCCCGCCTCCCAACCCGCCCACCGCCGCTCTGATTGGGCCGTGAGCCCAGCTGTAAGGGTCTAGCAACCCTCCTCGCACCGGCCCCTGCATTCATTGCAGGCAGCCGACGCGAGGTAAGGAGGCCCATCCGGGCATGCCGCCGATTTCCGGGCGCCAACTGGGCCCCCAGGCCCTCCGAGCGTCCCTCTCCCACCCCGCACCCTCTTCCTGCTTCCCGCTCCCCTCCCGCCTCCCAACCCGCCCACCGCCGCTCTGATTGGGCCGTGAGCCCAGCTGTAAGGGTCTAGCAACCCTCCTCGCACCGGCCCCTGCATTCATTGCAGGCAGCCGACGCGAGGTAAGGAGGCCCATCCGGGCATGCCGCCGATTTCCGGGCGCCAACTGGGCCCCCAGGCCCTCCGAGCGTCCCTCTCCCACCCCGCACCCTCTTCCTGCTTCCCGCTCCCCTCCCGCCTCCCAACCCGCCCACCGCCGCTCTGATTGGGCCGTGAGCCCAGCTGTAAGGGTCTAGCAACCCTCCTCGCACCGGCCCCTGCATTCATTGCAGGCAGCCGACGCGAGGTAAGGAGGCCCATCCGGGCATGCCGCCGATTTCCGGGCGCCAACTGGGCCCCCAGGCCCTCCGAGCGTCCCTCTCCCACCCTGCACCCACTTCCTGCTTCCCGCTCCCCTCCCGCCTCCCAACCCGCCCACCGCCGCTCTGATTGGGCCGTGAGCCCAGCTGTAAGGGTCTAGCAACCCTCCTCGCACCGGCCCCTGCATTCATTGCAGGCAGCCGACGCGAGGTAAGGAGGCCCATCCGGGCATGCCGCCGATTTCCGGGCGCCAACTGGGCCCCCAGGCACTCCGAGCGTCCCTCTCCCACCCCGCACCCTCTTCCTGCTTCCCGCTCCCCTCCCGCCTCCCAACCCGCCCTCCGCCGCTCTGATTGGGCCGTGAGCCCAGCTGTAAGGGTCTAGCAACCCTCCTCGCACCGGCCCCTGCATTCATTGCAGGCAGCCGACGCGAGGTAAGGAGGCCCATCCGGGCATGCCGCCGATTTCCGGGCGCCAACTGGGCCCCCAGGCCCTCCGAGCGTCCCTCTCCCACCCGGCACCCTCTTCCTGCTTCCCGCTCCCCTCCCGCCTCCCAACCCGCCCACCGCCGCTCTGATTGGGCCGTGAGCCCTTCATCACTGGTCCTCCCAGGGCAGCCCTCTGCCCGGCAGCCCCAGCGGCTAAGGGCCCCAAGGCCAAGGGCGGCTCCAGGAAGTGTCAGCAGGTGTCCGCAGGGGAAGCCAAGGAAGCCACCAGACACCGACAAAACTGTAAGTGCTGGCTTGGGTGGGGGGTAGAGCAATTACTCTACTCCAGAAAGCTCCTGCCACTCTCACTTACCTTTCAATAGCCTGCAGTCTAATGTTAACCAGCACCATTGCCCTAGAGAACCACACTGATTAGACTGCGCCACTTCTAGGCAGTAAGGTGATTGTAAGCATATGCCGCACTTAGATGACATCTCTAATAGCCTCTCTGTGAAAAATAGAATTTAGATATACATTTAGAAAGTTGCATTTAGATGTGTACCCAATAGCTGTGAAATGTTGCATTTAGAAGTGTGCCCAATAGCCTCTCTGTGAAAAGTTGAATTTAGAAGTGTGCCCAATAGCCTCTCTGTGAAAAGTAGAATATAGAAGTGTGCCCAATAGCATCTCTGTGAAAAGTTGAATTTAGAAGTGTGCCCAATAGCATCTCTGTGAAAAGTTGAATTTAGAAGTACATTTAGAAAGCTGCATTTAGAAGTGTACCCAATAGCTTCTCTGTGGAAAGTTGAATTTAGAAGTGTGCCCAATAGCCTCTCTGTGAAAAGTTGAATTTAGAAGTGTGCACAATAGCCTCTCTGTGAAAAGTTGAATTTAGAAGTGTGCCCAATAGCCTCTCTGTGAAAAGTTGAATTTAGAAGTGTGCCCAATAGCCTCTCTGTGAAAAGTAGAATATAGAAGTGTACCCAATAGCTTCTCTGTGGAAAGTTGAATTTAGAAGGGTGCCCAATAGCATCTCTGTGAAAAGTTGAATTTAGAAGTGTGCCCAATAGCCTCTCTGTGAAAAGTTGAATTTAGAAGTGTGCCCAATAGCCTCTCTGTGAAAAGTAGAATATAGAAGTGTACCCAATAGCTTCTCTGTGGAAAGTTGAATTTAGAAGGGTGCCCAATAGCCTCTCTGTGAAAAGTTGAATTTAGAAGTACATTTAGAAAGTTGCATTTAGAAGTGTACCCAATAGCTTCTCTGTGGAAAGTTGAATTTAGAAGGGTGCCCAATAGCCTCTCTGTGAAAAGTTGAATTTAGAAGTGTGCCCAATAGCCTCTCTGTGAAAAGTAGAATATAGAAGTGTGCCCAACAGCATCTCTGTGAAAAGTCGAATTTAGAAGTGTGCCCAATAGCCTCTATGTGAAAAGTAGAATTTGAAGTGTGCCCAATAGCCTCTCTGTGAAAAGTTGAATTTAGAAGTGTGCCCAATAGCCTCTCTGTGAAAAGTAGAATATAGAAGTGTGCCCAATAGCCTCTCTGTGAAAAGTAGAATATAGAAGTGTGCCCAATAGCATCTCTGTGAAAAGTCGAATTTAGAAGTACATTTAGAAAGTTGCATTTAGAAGTGTACCCAATTAGCTTCTCTGTGGAAAGTTGAATTTAGAAGTGTGCCCAATAACCTCTCTGTGAAAAGTAGACTATAGAAGTGTGCCCAATAGCATCTCTGTGAAAGTTGAATTTAGAAGTACATTTAGAAAGTTGCATTTAGAAGTGTACCCAATAGCCTCTCTGTGAAAAGTTGAATTTAGAAGTGTGCCCAATAGCCTCTCTGTGGAAAGTTGAATTTAGAAGTGTGCCCAAGAGCCTCTCTGTGAAAAGTAGAATTTAGAAGTACATTTAGAAAGTTGCATTTAGAAGTGTAGCCAATAGCTTCTCTGTGAAAAGTTGAATTTAGAAGTACATTTAGAAAGTTGCATTTAGAAGTGTACCCAATTAGCTTCTCTGTGGAAAGTTGAATTTAGAAGTGTGCCCAATAACCTCTCTGTGAAAAGTAGAATATAGAAGTGTGCCCAATAGCATCTCTGTGAAAAGTTGAATTTAGAAGTACATTTAGAAAGTTGCATTAGAAGTGTACCCAATAGCCTCTCTGTGAAAAGTTGAATTTAGAAGTGTGCCCAATAGCCTCTCTGTGGAAAGTTGAATTTAGAAGTGTACCCAATAGCCGCTCTGTGAAAAGTTGAATTTAGAAGTGTGCCCAATAGCCTCTCTGTGGAAAGTTGAATTTAGAAGTGTGCCCAAGAGCCTCTCTGTGAAAAGTAGAATTTAGAAGTACATTTAGAAAGTTGCATTTAGAAGTGTAGCCAATAGCTTCTCTGTGAAAAGTTGAATTTAGAAGTACATTTAGAAAGTTGAATTCAGAAGTGCACCCAATAGCTGTGAAATGTTGCATTTAGAATTGTGCTCAATAGCCTCTCTGTGAAAGTTAAATTTAGAAATGTGCCCAATAGCCTCTCCCTGAAAGTTGATTTTAGAAATGTGCCCAATAGCCTCTCTATGAAGTTGAATTTAGAAGTGTCCCCAATAACCTCCCTGTGAAGTAGAAGTCTCTGAAAGGGCATGAAACCCATCATATCTCACCAACACGCTTACTCTCTCCTTACATCACCACTCAACTAGAACACAGAGATACTATGACACCATTCGGTATAACTGTTCTCATATCAACATTCGCCGCTCTCTCCACATCAGTCTAAATAATCACTGCTGGTTACACACCCCCCAGCGAGGCGTTCTCCTCAGGCCTAACGCAGCCACATCCGATCTGGATTAATCCTGCCAGAACGAACACATACTCCTGACCTCTCAACCACCACACCTACCGCTAGAAAGCAGCTATTACATTGATACTGCACGAGCTGTACACATACCCGGTGCTCACACGCACCTTTTTGACTCTCTCTACTCTCTCTACTGATATGAACTTCGGTTCCCAAGGGCGTTCAACCTACCAGCGCCTTCAGACCATACCAATGGTATATAAGGCGCTATATAAATGCAAAATAACAATAACAATAACAATAACCAGTTTGTGTTCTATTAATCACAACAGGGTTTGATTTCTGGTTACCTTTATCAATTGCATGTTCCACAGTAACTAGATCTAAGTTGCATTTTGTTTGCTTATGCATGCAAAGATGTGTGCGGAACAATCAACCTTTTTAGGACCTGATGTGATACTAACTACTTCAACCTAGACTTCTTCATGCTCCTGCTCGGATAAATTTTCTTCATAATCTTCAACAATGACCTGATTAGAAGTTTAAGAAACAAGGTCATTCATTTTTCTGAGGCCTAGCTCCCCACTGTTGGGAGTGCAAGGTTTGTCAGAAATGTTCTAGAACCACTGTTTTTACCTTTGCTTCGCTTCATATTTTCTGACTTCTTCACCTCTTCCTTATTAGTTTTCACACTACATTTGTTGGGGTTTGTACGTGTCTTGGTGGGTGTTTTCCTTTGACTTTCCGCCATTACCTCTGATCTGATACAATATCTATACCTGGTGGCAGCTGGTGGGCTACAAGGTGCTGGAGTAGAAGTCTAAGATGTTATCGAAGTGTCAGATTCTGAGTCCATAGCTTCAGAGAATATTGGTGGTGTGTTCAAATAGAAATCCTAAACTGCATCCTGCCCTCCAATAGGCTTTATACGTAGATGAGGTAAGGCCAATATTTCAAGGTCTATTGAAGGCACTGAGCCTCATCACGAGGTGGATGGTAGCCTTTAAATCCGACAGTAACGGTATTAGCACCGTCAATACCACTCCGCCGGATCACGACTGCAATCCAGCCGGCGCTATTCCAGGCTGGTGCTATTACAGACAACACAATGCGCTAGTAGAGTATCAGCGTTAATAGCACTGAAAAAACCCCTGGCCAAATGCTGGAAGTAAAAGAACACAGGTGAGAGTAACAAAGCCACAGGTGGAAACCATGCGCACAAGAGGCCCACAAAAGACCCACCCATGCCCCAAACACCCTTCTAAACACCATGTTGCCATTAGGAGCAGGGAGGTGAAAGCAATAGAGGTAGAGGTGCAAACAATGCACACAAGAGGCCTAAAAAAGCCCCACCGAGGCCCCAAACAGACTTCCCAAAACCATGTTGCCATTTGGAGCCAGAAGCCTTGACATGGACCTCTATATGCTGCGCCAGGAGCTACAGAGGCTTGAAATCCAGCCCAGGGCACAGGGGGATGGGAGGGGCGTGAGGAGGAGGAAGAGAAAGATGAGGAGACCAGCCCCAGCAAGGTGGCCAGCCATCCCCAGGTTCAGGCTAACACCCTGGGCCCAGACTGATGGTCAGTTGATAGCTGAGTACAGGCTGGACAGGGCTACCATTATCCAGTTGCTGGACACAATCCAAGGTGACATTGGTAGCAGGATTTCCATCAGCACCGCTGTGCCCCCACTCGTGAAGCTGGTGTCAGTCCTACACTACCTTGGTATGGGCAGCTTTCAGCATTCAGTTGCCATGATGCATAGCATGGCCCAGTTCACAGTTAGTGCAGTACTAGGCTAGGTGCTGGATGCACTGCTGCACTATGTCAACAAACACATTGCATTGTCCACCATCCAGGCACAGGTGAATGAACTTAAGGCACCGTTCTAGGCTATAGCCCAAGTGCTGAACGTGATAACAGCCTCAGACTGCACACATGTTGCACTGGTTGCACCCTGGGACCACCAGGCAGTGTACAGGAATTGGAAGCATCTCGATGAATTGAAGATGCAGATGTCCTGTAGTCCAGACCTAACCACTAGCCACTGCTGAACTCGCTACCCTGGATCCACCCACAACTCAATGGTGCTGCGCAACAGAACACTGCCAGCCTAAATTGAGAGGCACAGTGCCCAAAACACATGGATAGTGGGTGAGTACAAACCCTGCCTTAAATGCATGCCAAAGTACAACAAATGTAAGGGTGGCAGAGCCACATGAAGCTTTGCATGCACCAGGAGCCACAACCAGCACCAGTGCCATATACATGTGGCAGTCAAGGACACCTGCACACGGACTCCACACCAGGACCCACAAAAGGTGATGGCCACACACTTCTCAAAACACTAAAACACATGGGACCACAACAACCAGAATGCACTGTGTCTGTGTTGCAGTACTGCTTTACACCCTGACACACAAGAGTAACCTCAACCAAGGCACCACACAGGGATACAAAGTGAGCGGAATGCAATACCCATTCACTAAATCACTGTATATAATCAGGATCAAATCCGGACATGATCATCCCTGAGAGAGTGACCCATGAATGCACATTTACATGCATTTGAAACAAACCAAAAAATGTTGCCATGTAGCTAAAGTTCCATCATCCACCGAGACAGCCACAACCAATCACCACTGGCCCTGAACAACCAGTCGTGGAGGAAGCCTCATTCGGACGGTATGGATGCACCACTGTGCCAATCAAACCCAGGGAGAATTGCATATAAAAAGTGGGCTACAAGGGACATGGTGCACATTGCAGAGCAACCCCGTGGAACATGAATACATCATATTCAAAGGACAAGTGGTTACATGACGGTACTTGTTGAGCATGAGTGTCACACACAATCCCATACATATAGGTTATCATCTACTGGTGCAAGTCCAATAATCCCATGTGCTGGCAAATGTAATCTGCCAAAGGACAGCCCACTCAATCACACAGAGTGCACCTATGGTTCAGATGATGCATGGCCTGAAAGATGATGGATGTATACCAATCAGCCAGGGGCGTAGGAGGCCCATAAAATCTGGGGGGGGGGGGGGGCAGGGGACACCTTGGGGACTTTATTTATTGTGTTTTAGTCAAATACCTAGACCTTTCACATTAAAATAGCAGTACGTATTAAATTACATATATCATCACTGTATAAAACAAGAGAAAAGAAGTAAAGAAAACTAAGAAAATTAAGAAAAAGAAAAGCAGTTCAGAGAAAAAATTCTTCCAGCAATGGCCATTTAGAGAGATCTTTTATAATACTCTCACCTGCACTTTAAGTGCAGATGATTTATGGAGTTTGGCCAACCCATCCTATCCTATTCTACTTGAACCCTGAGCCTGAGTGTTCCCCTTTACAGCAGTGTATGGGCTGCAATCATTCCTCGGCACTAGGGTATTCACTGGATTTACATGGATAGCGGAACAAGTGCTGTTGTGAATTCCGAGGCTCTGCTTTATTTTTTTTCTGGGTCACCAAGATGGCTTATGGTGGCCTTTATTAAAACATGTCTGCAACTCATTTTCAGCTGGTGGTGGGTACCAAAAATGTAGTTGCATCCCTATTTTAAAACAAGCATTGGCAGTGCCAACAGTTTGGGCTTTAATGTAGGCATGGAAAAGGCACTTGTCAAGCACCGCCATAGTAGTATTAGGTACCCAGTGATAGTGGCAGCTGCAAAATGGTGCAAGTACCTGGACATTTAATAGAAGTGCCTGGCAAATGCCCAATACGTATACAATACGTATACACAAGCAAACGCTTGCCATTGCTGGTTTTTAGCAGGACTTCAGTGAATTAAATGCATAGAGCTACTAAAGTGGCTGAAGGCATCCCTGGATACTTATTATTACACCAGTAGTGTGTTCCCAGCTCTAATTAAGTTATTAACTACACAGGGCTTTGTAGTAAACATCCTTAAGTCGGTGGCTTGATCTAAACCAGAACTGGCACTTTGCGTGCCGTTTATAGATCATTCTAGTGTTTTTTTTTAAAGGAATAGGTTATGGTGTATAATTAGTCTGCGGCCTGTGTGGCCTTCATCCACCAAAAACCCATGAAGGTTGCTAGAATAGCCCAAATAACATGATGCTGTCTCGCAAGGCAAGATGCCACGCCCCCTGGCACCAGCTCCCACTACAGGAGAGGTCACAGGTGAATATATCCCTCATTTAAGGTTAGTCCTGACTTCAGACCTAGGCTGCAGGTAGGATTGAGTGAAAAGGGAGTTGATGCAGGAACAGCCTGCTGTGACTATCTCTTCCTGGAGAGGAACCAGACAGGCGTGCAGATGACACTGGGGCAGTGGGAGAGCACCGAGGCCGAGCTCCCACGTTGCCTCTAATAAATCCAATCAATGCGTAGACACATATGGTGTAGTGTATATATCTGCAATTATTTCAACAAAAAACTTCTGATCATCCTTGTGCAGGCCTCATGAGCATGGATCAAGCGTTAGAAGAAAACACATTTGTGACTGCACCCTTTATCTAGGAAATTGAAGCAAGCTACCACTCCTCCTTGTACAAATCTCTCCTCTGTACCCTTCTCTACTCCACATTCTTGTCTGCTGTACACCCTTTTCTCCCAAGTCCCTTCCCTGCACCCCACGCCAAGTCCTCCTATGACACACTGCCCTCTGCACTTTCTCACTTTTCTGTACTTCGCTCTCATTTGCAAAACCCGAAGCACCTCCTATGCCATTTCTGCCCTAAACCACCCTCCCCGTGTTTTGGTCTTTCCTGGGCCCCTTTCTCCCCAGCACACACTGGTCACCCCGTGCTGCAAACCATCCCTATCTTTCATCTGCACTCTGTTCTTGTTCCCATCTCTCACCTCCCTTGCTCCTCTCTTTTTCTGTCCTCTGCACCCTTTCTACCCTTTTTCACTTTGCAGTCCGACACTCTACTGCACCCCAGTCCCTCGCTTCCCATTCCCCCATGGCCAGCACCTCACACAACTCTCATCTGTACACTTACTCAGCACTTTCTCCTCAGTCTTCAGAGCACCCTCGATATCCTGGCTTACATTTCACAGGTTTTCTCTTGCCAGCCTTGCATGACCAACCACTCCATATAGCTTCTCAGAATAAGCTGGACCAGGCATGCCAAATCCAGGACCTTAAAAGGGCCCATTGATATCAGCATTAACTCTTAAGAAATAGTCAGGAACATGGCTATTTGGAAGGGGGGGACAGACACAGAAGTCACTAAATCCACGTACTGCCGAGGCTCTACCCCGAAAATCTGATCGCACTGCAACCACTCAAGTACGCTGACAGAAACAGCCAGGCTGAATAAAACAGGGTGAACCTTAGCCAAGACCTACAGAAGATTAGCGCTTGATTTCTTTTAAGAGATGTGCAGGATGGGCACCAACAAATGGTTTATTTTGGGCTGGGACAGAGTTTAGGTCTGTGCTGGTAATAGTTTGTTTTATGGAATATAATTACCCTTTGGTCATAGCGTGTCATGCTAGATGCTTCCAGCTTCTAGGCAATGTAATAGCAGGTATTATTGAACGGTACTGAATTTATTAAAGGTTAAGTGGACCCTGCTGCTGGGTTGAACTAGGGAAATGCAGGTTGCCCTAATGTCAGAGACCAAGCTTTAGGTGTGGTACCATCCAAACCTCAAGCAGGTGTGAGTTGGTGGGAAGAGGTGGAGGGGTGTGCCTTAAGTCCTACTGATATTAGGGTATACATCAAGTCTTTTCCCTTGCCTACCTTAGACACTACTATGTAAAAGAGCACACATCCCACGTAGCGGCCCTTCTTGAGATTGGCTCATCCTCCTTTTACTTTATATGGTTTCATGAGGATTTCGTATACAATGTCAGGCTGATATTTCAGGCAGTGTCAGCACTTTGCAAGCCAGGCCTGGGGTACAGGGACATCTTAGAGAAAATCCAGTCTTTGACAGATTATGTGATCCTGGGCGAATCGTGTGACCCCCCCACTGTGTATTATTTTCTCTATAGGTTTACTTGGGATCACCTAGAAGAGACTCAGTTGGCAGTGTACAATATAACAAAATGCCTCAATCGTAAATGTTCTAACAGAAGTTTCTTGTTGCTCCATGTATTCTAAGCATGTTGAGTGAGTGTGAAGGACAAAGTGTCACAATAATAGATGTCACCTCCAGCTAGGGGACCAGGTCTCATTTTGGGAATCAGTTATAGATACATTCATAGAATTTGTAATGATTTTTTGCAGAGAAACATGTCAGGTGCAGTCAGCATGATCCAACTCTAAGGAAATAAACTAGAAACAATCTCAAAGTAACCTGACGGTTTAGGGGCACTACTATAGTGTAAGCAGCAAAAATAATTATCACGCCCTTCTCCTTAAAAAAGGCAATGCATACTATATTAAACGGTGTTGTGCCTGGCATTTGTATAGAAAGTGCATGTACATGTCAATACTGTTAGGAAAGATTTCCATGTATGTGTAATTTTCCCTCCAGTTGTGTACCCCCCAACTTTTTGCTGCTGTTTAACACCATAGTCTGACTTGTTGCAACTTTTCTGCAACATGTAACAAGTGCACAATGTGCCTTCCAGTAAATTGCACTTCGGTCTCTTAGTCATTTCCAAAGGCCCTAGATACTCTCGAAGGATTTTTTAGGATGTGCAGATGTGTCACGAACAGGGCTGGTGGCAGCTTATCTTTTCATATAATTTTAACCCTTTCCTGCCAGGTAAACCCCGATAACCGCGTTTGACACAAATAAGTGGTCTGGCTCAAAAATCGCCATGCCACGAGGTTCTTTGTCCTGTATTTTGGCCATCTTGCCCCTTCACCTTCCCCATGTCAAGCTGACCCAGGTCAGTCCTTATTTGGGCATGCATTTTCCCACGAAACGCCAAGCTTTTGCAGGCTTATGCATGCCTTGTGTGTGTGCCTCCAGGATGTGGGCTGGGGTATCTGTCCCCAATACACATCCTGGGTGCCAGAGAGTCTGGAGTGCTGTGAATACCTGGGACCACCATGGTCCTTGATTGGTCCACATATGGTATGTGAGCAGATCTCCCATTGGATCCTCTTCGTTTTGGCGCGAAGGAGATTCTGGATAAGAGAAGCCCCCAAACAGCCATACCATGTCGATCTCTGGAGTTCTCACTGAAGGAAGGATAGGATCCAAGTATCCTGAAGCTAAGAAGCCGAGTCGATGAACCGCTGGTGACCCACTGGAAGGTTTGGCACCCTGAGCCTGCTGTTGTCCCGTGGGACCCCTCTGCATCTGGTCATCCTCAAAGGTCTACCAAGATGCATCGACCTATTGGAATAGTCAGACCAACAATTCTCGGCACCTTCACCAAAACCTGCAAGTAAGCCTTCTCTGAAGTGTCCCTGGGCCAACCAGTGGGCTGACCAACTTATGCAGGACCTTTGCTCTGTCTCAGCTGCTGTTTCGAGCAGGCCCTCGAAACATGGTATACTGCTAGTTATGTGTTCACGGCATCCTCACACCGAATTTCGTACACTTGGCATTCCCAGGTTGAAGTGAGACAAGTGTGCCAGAAACGGAGCATACGCGGTTACTGTATCGCCCAGCCGTGGTAACAATATTTGCTGGTGCTCTGCATTTGTACCCCTCTTGCCCCTGAAGCCTGCTGCAGTGAAACTGGCCTGATCCATCCACCAGGAGAGGAGAAATCGCCACTGTCCCGTTTGGGAATCATCGCTGTATCCTCGTTGCTGAAAGCCGCAGAGCTGCCAAATTGCCACACTTGAACCTGCAACCGAAGTGGACTCGACTGCCGTAGTTTGGTCCGGAGTGCGTTGGGGGTTGGTGAGTAATCGCAACCCTAACCGGTGGCCCCTAGCACCTCCATCCATTTTTACGCATGGGTGGCACCTGGGGGCCCCTCTCCTTTCCACTGTTAGTGCGAACTAGCAAACTGTTTCCAACTCTTGGAATTGACTCTGCCCTCAAGTTTTTACCCTGCTCGAATAGTGGGAACCTATTCTTCATCGCCTCACCCACCTTGCAAGCTGCTAGAGACCCCTGAAGAGACCCCATTTTGCCCATTGGAACTACCGCATGTGCTTGCATTGCCTGTACTTTTGAGAATTAGGCTCCTCTCTTCTTAGGGATCGGACTGCCTCTTAGTTAGGAGTGTGTTGGATCTAGAAGGGGCTAAAGAATATTTGCATTGCCTGTTTTCTTCCCCTTTAGGTTGTGGACCCATTTTGTGATTTAACCCTTTAGACCCCATTGTTCTTGTATATATGTATTTTGATAGTATTGTCTAAATAGCATTACTGTGATTTGATTGTGTGTTTGAAACTAAAAGGCCCATTCTGGAAAAACAAAGGCTGAGGCTGCGCAGTCAGGGCACGTGCAGTTTGTTCCCTGGCATGGACATGTTTATTATGCGCAGGCACGGGGCACCGCAGCAGAAGTTGCAGACAGTCTACTTTTAACCTTTTCAAGCTGATATCGTATTTTACATGCTGCAGATACTTGCCTGGTATTCTAGGGCCAGCTAAACCATCTGTCCCTTCAAGATGGCCGAATTCAGATGTTGGTAGCGGTGATCCTGTCACATATATTCTGGCAGCAATGAGTGATTACTATTCCGCCCACCCCTTTCTAGATTATAAAAAATCTTTGGCTTTTCGTGAGGGTGAAGCTGATCCCAAGGAGGGTGCCGGTGGCACCCCTCAAACGAGGTTGATGTGAGAGGTGTGGTGCTTACATTTTGTGCTTTGCGTAAACACATTGTGGAGAAATCTTTATTATATGTTGACCAGTTTGTCAGGGGCGCAATGAAGCCATTCTAGTCGGCACCATTTGAGAATGGCCTTAAGTACTACCTTGTAGGAAGCCTGCACATGTTAATCTTCCCCATTTCAATGTCTCTCATTTTACTGTTCTAAGCAAGATAAAGGGCTCTGTTGGGCACATGTGACATGTGATTGACTCCTCCTCCCTCTACTGGTCTTTAAGAGGGACCTGTGTTCAGTTATGGCCACCTGGGTGCATCGCCTATGTACAGGGGCTGCTTTCCACATAGGTTTATGCTTTATAAAACCCATGCATTCATACATTACACAATTCCGTGGCAGACATTTGATGGCCGTCAGAAAAACAGAAGGTTATGTAGGCACACCCAACATGTAACTGCCTCAGCCCTAGCACAGTCTCAGAAGTACCCGCATCTATAATACTTCTGGAATATTATAAATCAGTTTTTCTTTTACTGCCCGCAGAAAGATACATGGATGCACCCGACCCACCTGACCTGACACGCGACTGCCTCTACTCCCCCAGCTTCGCCTTTCAATGACAGCATAAGAAATGCACTCATTTCAATATTATACGACCCACCTCCACCTACCAGTGCTGTGCTGCAGTTCCATTATCCCCTCCCCCCTTCTCTCTCCTGGCTGTGTATTGCCCCCTGTTTGTACGAGGCAGCGTATGCTGGTTCTCAATATATTGGACTGAGTATTGTGTAGTGCCAGGAATATACAAAAGCTCTACAATATCGCCATGAGGGGAAACATTTTTCTTTTGGGACTAGGCTCGTCTTTCAACGTGAATAATTTGTTATCAAAATGCTTCCAAAAATATCTCACAGGAGGTGACACAGAGTGTCGACATGGCGACTGATGTGGCCAAGAAGGGACAGAAACGCTGACACAGCGGCCTGGCAACAAAAGCGCAGCCTGGCATTGACCAGCCGAGGGAGTGGGGGCATCCGTGACAGTGGCACACGCAGCTCTCCATGCAGAGGCGATGGAGCGCCCGGGGAGGGCCAAGGGTGACACCACTGCAGTGGAAGGGCAGTGGAGGGCGCACGGGTGTCGCTGTGACACTGCATACAGTGGGGAGCAGTGGGTGAGGCACCTTGTGTGGCAGTTCATGCATTGTGGCCAAGGGGTGAAGGGAGGAGGCAGGTCCAGCAATGGGGCATTGCCTCATTAGGGTGAAAGGAGTCAGAGGGGTCTGTCTTCTGGCATTACATGCACTTGATGGGGGTGAGAAAGTTTGTGTCTTCACACAGTGTGTGTAGTGGGGGTGCAGTGAAATAGGTGGGCTGTGTTTCGTCACTGCATTCAAGTGTTAAAGGAAGCTAGGGTGCGTGTGTTCTGGGGGTGCTTTCTTTAGGCGTTGCATGCATTATGTTGGGGAGTGCGGGTGATCTAACAATGCATGCATTGGGGGAAGAACGTTATATGGTGTGTGTGCTGGCACTGTATGGATTGTGGAAAGAAAGGTGGATTTGGTTTGGGCACTGAATACAGTGGTAAAAATATGGTGTGGTCTGCCACTGCATGGGAGCAAGGACGATAGAGTGATTTTTAACGGGGGCAGTCAGCAATGCGCCCCTCTTCCTCACCACAGCCCTTAACCCAGGACTACAGAAACAAAGACACCGGATGAAAAGGTATGTGTGCTCTGGCACTGTGTGTACTGGGCAGCAGAGAGAACACTCAGCGTGCTCTGACACTGCGGGCGGGGGAGTTCTGGTCCTGGACCCAGTGAGGTGTTTTATGGCACTGCAGGACAGGGTCGGACTGGAACAAGAAATAGGCCCGGACACCCAAAAAAAAGTGGCCCACCCCTTGCCTCAAAAAAGGGTTCCTCCTCGCCTCATGGCCCTTGACCTCTGATGACATCACCAGAAGTGTTGTCATTGGACCACCCCAAAGTGACATCCCGGGAAGCGATGAAACACAACCTTTCACCCCTTGACAAAACAGGAAGTGGCATCAAATAGCATTGTTCTTAAGTAGACTACGAAAAATATAGTTATGATTTACATTTCATACAAGAATGGATCACCATATGTATCAATATCTGTGTGTATACATCCATATTGTCAAATTACTGTAAATGCAAGCAGATGTACAAGGCCAAATGATAATATGTTATTGTATAGCACTTACGCTTAAGCTCTTTTTTACAGAACAAATATGCATTCAATATCACCCAACCTGTGTTGGTACTCATTTATCGACCTAAGAAGGATGAAAGGCTGAGATGGCCTTGCTGGGATTCGAACCTGCAGATCACACACACATCTCAGCAGCGAGCGTTCAACCCACTGAGCTATCAAATCAGCTATAGTAAAATGAGCAATTATTCTGTAGTGGATACCATTAAACTGGTAATTGAGATTTAACAGCAGAACAGTTAAGTTCATCTGAAAAATATATATATTTTCTTCAAATCTTTTCGGGGCCAAACCAACCCTGCCACAGGAATGAAACACACACATGTGGCATTGAGGTGAAGGCGCTAGAGACACAGATTCTGGGGGGGAGAAAGCTATTATTCCCCCCACTATTAGCCAATCACAATGCATGTCCCCGTTGCACACCAAGATGACCACAGTGAATAGTGTATGGATGCTTATTCCTTGCACACCAGGTGAAGCAACCTAGGACTCATGTACACATTTCCTCCCATGCAGGTGATTCAGGATACCCGCAGTTTACCTGGCTGATGACCCCTGTGCAGAATTCACAAACTTCGGCAGAGCTGGCATACAACAATGCCCACAGTAAGACCCGCTTATGTGTTGAAAGGACATTTGGTTTATTGAAGGCACGGCTCTGGTGCCTGGATCATACTGGAGGTGTACAGATGTATCCGCCAGAGAAAGTTGGCAAGATTGTACTCACTTGTGCCATGCTGCACAACATCTGCTGATGTAGGAATGTGCCACTACACCCTGATGCAGACGGGCCACACCCAGGGGATGGGAGTGGCGATGACCATGTGCCGTTGCCGATCCTAATGCACAAAGGGATGGGGTGAGGGAGGAGAGGACGGCCAGACAGGCGTTGATTGAGGATTATTTCTGAATTGGTGGATGGGCACATGTAACGAAGAGCACTTGTAAAATAAATAACACTTGTGCACAATCATGAATGTCCTTGCTTTCCGTAAAGTTTAAACAGGCTTTAATTAAAGTGGAATCAACCCTGTCCCCCCACCAACTCGCCAGCACACATACCCCCTCTCCCAACACAGTGCATATGGGTTCATATGCCTGGCCCTCAGGCCAACAGTGCATTGTCCATCTAACATGGACATTGTCGATTCCCACATACTCTGCCTTCAGGTGAGCACTGTAGTAAATGATGCAGTGACCTATACCTGGGTGATCCCTGTAGGAAGCCCTCTGTGGGGGTGGTTGAGGTGGATGGCACTGATGCAGCTAACTGCAGCTTCTGGCAGAAGAGATTATTTGGCTCATGAATCTTTTCGCTATGCACAAATTGCACCTTGCATAATTCACATACCCTCTGGCCAAACCCTGTGAGTGATGCAGTGCATCCCTCTACAAACATATTTATTTATTTATTTATTTTGACATTTGTATATAGCATCGAACCCGGAGGAATCTAGGCACATTTTGCATAAGATGGTTGGTTACAAGAGCTGCTTACATAGTAGGTTACATACTTTAGTTACAGTGGTTGCACCTTGCATTAGGTTACGGTAATTATGCATAACATCAGGTCACTATGTGCTGGAGAAGTACTGTATCAAATGCAGACAGGTTAGAACATAGTTATTAAAGCTCGAAGAGGGTCACTTCTATATATCTTGGGTAAAGAGGCAGGTTTTGAGGTTTTTTTGGAAGTACCAAAGGGAAGGGTTTGATCTCAGGGCCAGAGGCATGGATTTACATTGTTTTGCCGCATACACAGGGAAGCTACATGCTCCAGCTGTTTGCTGTTTAAATCTTGGGATAGCCAGGTGGCAGGGGTAGGCTGATCGGGTGGGAGGTCTGTCTGTCGAGCTAGATTGGAGTCCTATTGGACAGGCATTTGTGAGTTAGTGATAACGTTTTAAAGGTGATGCAATCCGAACCGGCAGCCAGTGGATATTCCGTCTGGCTGAGGATATGTGTTCTGTTTTCAGGATGTTAAGTGCAGCTCTTACTGCATTATTCTGGACTATTTGTAGTTTATTTATGTTTTGGGCATTGGAGCCTGTAAAGAGGGAGTTGCAGTAATCAATCTTGATGGAATGAGGGCTCTGGCGAGGGTGATACAGTTGAACGTGGTCAAGAAGGGTCTGCTAGTATTGATTAGTTTAACAGTGTAGGCAGCTGCCGTCGCAATTGATTTGACATGTCTTATTACGGAGAGCGCAGAGTCCAGGTAGACTCCTAATGTTTTTACTTATTTTGCTACCTTGATAATGTTGGAGTCAGTGTCATTGTTGCCTGTGATGGGTAGGAGTATTTGGGTGCCTTCCGCATAATTGGTGTATGTGACTCCCAATATGTCTAGGAGGTCTAAAGGTGGCTTGGTGAACACATTATACAATGTTGCCGAGAAATAGGAGCCTTGGGGAACTCCACAGGTGACTGGGGCTGGGAGTAGCCACAGATGTAGGGAAGACTCCCATGGTTTGGTTGGATAAGAAGGATTCAATTCATTTTATGGCATTGGCTGAGAAGTTAGCAGCTAGGGCAAGGTGTTGACAAAGTATCTTGTGGTTTACCAGGTCAAAGGCTATGGGCAGGTCAAGTAGGAGGAGAATGGCCAGGTTGCCCTTGTCTTTAATCTGGTCCATATGGATTTTGTGGTCCAAGAGGGTGGTTTCCATTCCCTGACCGGGGCGGAAGACTGATTGGGAGAGGCCAAGGAAGTTGCGGGTTTCCAGATATTTTTGAATTTGCAATTCAGCGACTCTGTCAATTATTTTCAGGGGGAAGGGCACTGTTGTGATAGGGCGGTAGCTGGTGCGGACATTCGGGACGAGTGTAGGTTTTTTGAGCAGTGGGAGTACCCAGGCTTCTTTCCGGGTTTTCTGGAACATTACTGGATGAGAAGGAGATATTGATCAAGGCTGTGATGAACGGAGAAAGCTCGTCAGCACAGTCTTTGATGAGAGAAGCTGGGTAGAAATCTCCTTGATACCTTATGAGCTTCAGGCCTATGATGATTTTAGAAGTTTCAGCGATGGTAACAGGGGTGAATTTGAATCTAGGAGAAGACAAATTTGGTGTAGGGGGCAGGTGTAGGGTTTGGGGAGCTTGGCAGAGTTTGGTGTTTTAGTGTTGATTTTGTTTTGGAGTAGGGCAATTTTGCCGATGAGGGCATTTTGGATGTTCAGGGACTAGGATTAATCTTTGAATCAGTAGTCAGTGGATGGGGCTGGTGATTCGAATTCACGTAGTATGGTGAGGAGCTCTCTTGTGCCCGAGTTAGCATTTTCAAATCTCACATTGTATGAGTTACCCTTTGATTGGATGGTGGCTTGTTTGTATGCTGCGGCTAGTGTATTGAAGAGCAATTTGTTTGCTTGAGTGAGTGTTTTTTCCAGGCGCTCTCCATTCTTTTTGAAGTTTGCAGATCTTTGAGGCTAGTGGTGTACCATGCCATTAAGTGGGCTATAGGTTTGGCTTTGTGGATGCCTAGTGGAGCAACTTCGTTGATCACTGCCTGGAGGGTTTGGTTGTAGAGTGTCACCAGGGAGGTGGGATCGGAGCTGATATTAAGGTGGTGGGCAGTGATCAGTAGTAGCCTGGGGAGCATATTGTCTGGGTGATGTTCTGAGAGTTTCTTGAGAGTGTCACCCCTGTAAGTTGTGGTGGGATGTTTGAGTGGACTGCATCGTGATGGAGAATACTATGACGCTGTGGTCTGACCAAGGGCATGGGTTGTTGGCTAGTATATTAGTGGGGCAATTGAGGTCTGCTTGCCAGTAGAATATGTGTCCTTTATCATGTGTGGGGTTGGAGACTTGTTGGGTAAAGCCTTGAGCTTCAGTGGTATTTGCAAGGACGAGTTCCTGGGAATCTGATGGGTCATTAAGATCTAAGTTGAAGTCCTGCAAGATGATGATTTTTTATAAGGGCTCATGTTGGTTGCGAGGAGTTGAGATATGTCTTCCTCAAATGATGTCAGAGGGCCTTCTGGTCTATAGATTAGGTGGAGAATAAGGGTGGATCTGTCTTTCCTAAGGATGGTACAAACTTCTGCGATGGCCATCGAGAGGGCAGGGTCTGCTGCTGGGTGAAACCAGGTTTCTGTAATTGCAAGGAGGTCTAGGTTGTTAGTGGTGATAAGGTCAGTGATATCCAAGACATGTGCCAAGATGGATCTGGCAATGATACAGGCTCCTTTGAGGTGGGTGTTGGTGTCTGTTTTCACATTGTCTGAGGTGTCGATTTGCATGGAATTAAGTTTTAATAGTGCTTCGATTTCTGGTTTGGGTTCTATGGCTGAGCGGGTGTTTCCTTTTGTTGCCTTGTATAGATTTGTGTGGGGGTTGTCATCGCTGATGGGCTGGTGTGGGTGATAAGGTTGGGAGGTGAGTCATTTTCTCTTATAGCTGCCATTGATCCGCTAAGATCCTTGCCTGTAACTACGGTCCCAGCGTGCGCTTGCCCCTGAAAAACATTCCGACGGATGGATGAAGGTGGCGAGCACAATCTGGTGCGGACAGACAGTGGGCGAACAACACTAGCGTGGAGAACAGGTATGCAAAGGTCGCTGCCCCACCAGAGTAGTAGAGGACAAAATGGCAGCCACTAAACAATAGAAATGTGGGTGAACACTATTACAGCTCAAGGAGTGGGTAAGGTGCGACTTGGATTGCAATTGTGATTGTAGCACTGCAATCGTAACGCTGTACTTTTCCCTCTGTGGCCCAGCCCGAACAGTCGGGCCTGATATGAATGATGCAGTGATCAACACCAATGCGAACAAGCAATTGACAGCCGGTTCTCACTGTGGTCTGGCCCGAGCAAACAGGGCATGATATACATGCAGCGAATGCCACGGAACGTACTGTTGCATCTACCAATGCCAACAAGTAATTGATAGCCGGCTCCCACTGTGGACCGACCCCAGCGGACGAGGGCCTGCGGAGCATGCAGTGAGCGGTATGGGACGTGCTGTTATAGCAAATCAACATGCAAAAAAGGAACTGATGGCCAGTTCTCTCTGTGGTCCGACCCCAGCAGAAGAGGGCCCGGGGTGCATGAAGTGATCAGTATGGAACCGGCTGTTACAACAAATCAATGTGCACAAAGGAGCCAATAGCCTTTTCCCATTGTGGTCCTACCCAAGCAGACAGGCTTGATGGACATGAAGTGATGGTCATGACAAGTGCTTTTGCACTAAATTAACACAGACAGCAAAGCTGTTAACAGGTTCCCACTGTGGTCCGGCTCGTGCGGATGTTAGTTCTTTTGCACAGGAAGTAAATACTAAGGACCTGGCAGCAGCGTTGCACCGAGCTAGACACAGGACCCCACAACTGAATGTGGAGCAGGACACGAGCCAAAATCAGCCGGTGATCTTGGGGAATCCCATAGACACAGTGGCTGAAATGATGTAAAAGCCTGAAGCCCTGAGAGGGCGCTGCCAGAAGAATGGCACCAATAACCATACATGAAGAGAGCCGCATGACTGCACTAGAGCATTATGAAGGAGATCACTGATCAATGCTAGCCCTTGCACAAAAGTTGTATGTGAGCGTCTCACACATGGACAGTTGCAGCCGGTAGGAGGGAAATACACGCGTGAACAGTAGATAATCAAGTGGACTCAGGTCACCACGGTGTCCTGAGGAGCTCCGGCAATTGGCATCTATGTAAGGCCCAGAGGATTGAGCCAGAGATGGGCAAGTGCTGCTGTACAAATTTGCTCTGCAACGGCCTGATAAGCAGGTTAAAACGAGGCACAGTTCAGGGCCTTCCCAAAGAAGCCATCCAAGCACACCGGATGAATAATAAGTACAACCAGTTTCCTTGGCTGGGCCAGAAGCATAACCTGGTGGTCGCACTGGTATCTTGGGTGTATTTAGCACCTGCTGCAGACAATTTAATAGGAAACTAAATAGTGCTAGAAGATAGTAACTGACCGCCCCTAGCAGATAAAGGAGGACTATTGTAGGCAAGTCTGGGAAGCATAAGCTCAAATTAAGGAACATGTGAAAGAGGGGCCACCGGTATGTAGAAGCCAGGCAGTAGTTTGCCAACCTGCCTTTAGCACGTGACATCAAGCAACAATTGGGGCACAATATCCGGGTTTGTGATTGGACGCCTGCAGTAGGGTAACCTCACTGCTACTACCCAGTGTGCAGCAACAGCAACACCCAATGGTGAATGGTAACAGAAGTATCTGGGAGTGAATACTTTTACTTGGATGCTTGGACTTCTATTTATTACTCCTCAGCAGTTTCAACAAAACACAAGAAAACACTGAAAAGTATCTTCATCACACTTTTCTTTTCTTAAAAACTACAAAACCCAATGTCTCTGTAGTCCTATCCTGCTCAGTCCAACCATGACACTCTTCCTGTTCCTGGAGTCCGCCTCTCTTTTACATGCTCTGAATTGTCTCTCTTGAACCTTTTAACAATGTCCCACCAACAAGGCAAACACTTGAACTTGTCGCAGACTCAACGTAGCTGCTTCACGCCTGTACTATTCTGCTTCTCCTAGGTCTTGGTGTCCGCTGATCCTCGACCTTCAATTATTGTTCTTGTCTTCCACTAAGGATCATACAATGAACAATGTCCGGATGGCGTCCATGTACTGTCGTATCCATTATTCATTACATGCATCTTTAGACAATACATGGCTGGGTGGGAATTGAATGCTCACCTCCTAGTCTTTAATAGAATTAATACTCCCTGTGCAATTAGCTGGGGAAGTCTTCATTCTATGTCAAGAAAGGAGGTGAGCATTATACTTGTTCAAAGCTTCCCAACACATTTGTGGCCAAACCTTCAATTGGCTTGAAATAAAACTCTTTAAATGTATTATCACTAGCCCAATCAGCTGCTTGCATAATCTCCCGCAGAGACACTCATGCTGTGATGGTCCTGGATGCCATCGCCCCTCTCACTGAATGTGCCTCATACATTCCTAAATCAATGCCTGCTATCTGCATCACTTCTCTTACCCACCTTGCAATGGTGGCTGCTGCTTCTGCCTGAACAGGCCTCCTATGTGCGCTTAATAGCTGTGTAGTAATGGCCGCTCTGTACTCTGCTGTCCTGTCCTCATATTCCGTAATGCATCCCGCAAAACACCACTTGGGGTTACTCGGGAAATACAGATAATGTACCGTAGTAGTCCCTGTCTTTGTCCTTTTGACCTTTGAAAAGGTCACTGCTTCAGTGCCAAAAGACTTTATGTTAAACTCAAGCACTGTGAAGTCTGCTACACGCTTGCAAAATACTAAACCTAATAGCATTGCTAACTTGCCGGACAATTGTTTTAGTGAAGATATCTGTCTACTGGCCAGCTCGCCAACAGGCACAGCACGACTGGTACGTCCCATACTTTAGTATACCTAAGCTCTGCAGCTGCTTTATATCTCGCTTCTCTTATGAGCCTTGCTACCGCTTGATGTTCTCCTGCTGGGACTCCATCGATCGGCAGGTGCCCCTCTGAAAATGACCTATACACCCCGATGCTACGGAACACTTTCCCATCTTGCAAAAGATGTGCTAGAAAGTTCAATATAGCTACTATAGGGGCCGAAACGGGATGAACATGTCTCTCTTTACACCAGCTTGACCACCTGGACCAAGCCGCGTTGTAGCTCCTCCTAGTGAATGGTGCCCAGGACTCTGCAATGAGCTCTGCAGCCTGAGACAAAAGGCCTGGCAGTTGCCAGCATTTCCTGATATCCTGCACGCTATGAGCGGGAGAGTCCCTTTCACTCTCAGAGGATGAGACAACCCTATTGGGTCCATGAGAAGTTGTTCCCTCATCTGGGAGGATTCGCTGTATGTCTGTCGTTAGTTCCATTAGCATTGGGAACCAAACTTGCGACTTCCACAGTGCTGTTATCAAAATCAATTCCGCTTTCTCGCTCCATCACTTTGCCAGAGATCTGCTCAACATCACGAAGGGAGGAAACATGTAGTGCAGTTCTCCTGTACACTTCTGCAGAAATGCATCGTGCCTTCAGCATCTGGATCCCGTCTCCAGCTGAAGTAGCTGGGTGTTTGTGCATTGAGACAAGACGCAAATAGAACTGTATGAACTGGACCCCACATCTGATTCAGGTGTTGAAATACTGTTGTGTCCAGTCTCCAGTCGCTGGAGTCAGTCAGATATCGCGAGTTCCAGTCGGTCACTATGTTCCGTGACCCTGGAAGGTATTCTGCCTTCACTGAAGTCCCTGACTGAAGGCACAAGTTTCAAAAGACTTTCACTAGCTCAGCTAGCAATCTGGATTGTGTTCCTCCTAGGTGGTTTATGAATCTGACGGCTGATACATTGTCCATCTTGAGTAGGACACATGATCTCACTCTCCCTTTCACGAACGCCTTGATTGTGAAGGAACCAGCTAGGAGTTCTAAGCAGTTTATATGCAGGCGGAGCTCTTCTTCACTCCATTTCCCCCTGGTTTCCAGAGAACCGCATCTCGCTCCCCAGCCTATCCAGCTGCCATCTGATTCTATCTCTAGGTCTGGTCGATATCCGAAAATGGCACGCCCATTCCAGGCATCCATATTCTTCAACCACCATTCCAGTTCTGTAATGGACTCTTGATCTAAGGGTATTTGCTGGTGGTATTTCAGACCCTGCTGCAAATGTTTGATCTTCAGTCTCTGCAGCACACTATAGTGCAAGGGACCTGGAGAAATCACCTGCATTGAGGCTGCTAGCATTCCTACTATCCTCTCTAGAACCCTGAGCGATATCGTCTGCTTGCTCAAGCAGTCCCTGATCTCCCTCTTGATATCCCTTATCTTTCGAGCCGGTAAATCTAGTGTTGCTTTCTTGGTATCTAGGACGAGTCCAAGGAAGTCCAGTCTTTGAGCCGGTGCAGTGTCTCATTTCTCTGCATTCACTAGAAATCCCAGGGATGTCAGGAGGTCATGTGCCCATGCTGTCTGGTATACCAGCATCTCTCAATCCTCTGTTAAGAGCAGTAGGTCGTCCAGGAATATAATCATCCTGATACCCTTCTCACGAATCACTGCTGCTACCGGTATCATCAACTTGGTGAAAGTCCAAGGAGCTGAAGCTATCCCGAAGGGCATTGTTCTGAATTTGTAGAGCTGTTTGTTCCAGCAGAAAGCCAGTAAGGTCCTGAATTCCTCTTGCACTGGCACTAACAGGTATGCATCCTTCAAATCTAACATTGTTAGCCAGTCTCCATCTCTTAGGGAATACCTGAGCTGGTGTATTCCTTCCATCTTGAAATGGCAGTACACAATCCAGCCGTTCAGCTCTTAATTTTATGACTGGTCGCCTTTTTTCCTTTCTGTGGACCAAATTGTGAACATATTGATTGTGAACAGATTAGTGAACATATTGCTTCCAAATCTGGGGGCTGCCTTGCATCTCTCTATGGCTTCTTTCCTCTCCAACTGGATCAGCTTGTGGTCTAGACTTTCTTGTTCCTCTTGCACTAAGTGTGGCTGATGGGGCCAGCCTGTCTGTAATGGCTGTTGAATGAACTCTAGCTGCAAACCTCTGACTGTTTGCAGAACCCAAGTATTGCTGGAAAGCACGTGTCAATTGTTCCAGAAAATCACTGTTCTCCCCCCCACTGGTGGGTGTTTCGTGACTCTCACCTGGTGTAAAACTTTGACCTCGGCCCGCTGCTCTTCCTCTGTGCCATCTTTGGAATCGTCCTCTGGCCAGGAAGAAGGAGTCTTGTTGCTTATTTTCCCAGGACTGTGTTCTGGGATTTTGGCATCTTCTTCCTCCTTGAAAATGACCGGATGCATGACCCCGGTAGTGGCCGGTCCCTGCAAAAACTCTGCCCAACATTTTTCGTATAGACACTTGCGCCTTCTCCAATGAGATGTAGGTTCTGACGAACATGCCCATTTCCTTCCCGAAGGTCTCCCCGAAGGATAGGCCCCGTGACGCTTTTCCAGCTTTGTAGGAAGCTAGATCGCTAAATTTAGAATCAATCTTAAGTAGTAAGCCTCTAATTATTTCCGAAGAGATAGCGCAGTTCACGTTGCCTAGTAGGCAGAATGCTCTCTGGGCCCAGCTAGCTAGGGCATCGGGATCAATTTCTTCCACCGTATCCTTGGCCCTCTCTGCTAAATCCATTATTTTTGCGAGTGTGCCAGACAGATCTAACACCTTCTCCTGGCAGTTCCTCCAGGTTCTGTCTATCTCCTTTCGTGGGTCCTTGCTGGTCTTTGACACGTAGGTCAGCATTTTATGGTCGAATTCTGGCCTCTCCACCACCTTTCCTGGGAGATCTGGGTGTGGGCATTCAGCGCATAGGCATTGCCTCACCTCCTTGTCTAGGGCTTTCCTTAGCCTCAGAGCCATATACTGTGTCACCCTGGGTGACAGCTGCCAATCCCAGGTTCTGGGGTTCCTGATACTGTCTGGGTCGAACATGTCTATGATCCCCTCTGGTTCCTCGTCCAGATGCTTCTCCTTGCAAGCTCTCTTACCCCCGCTGGGTCTCACCCACTCATCCTCTGTTTTCTCTTCCTCTTCATGAGAGGATAGGTCCCCTTCCGCTGGCTCCTCTTCCGAGCATGGGACTTCCTTACCCATATTATCTTCCCCTGAGAAGGGGGTCGTGAGGCCTGGCACTGTCTGCCTTTGCATGAAAGCCTCTTTCAGCTTGGCAAAGGCGTTGACTGCCTCTGGGGTCTTGTCTTCTACCCTGTATGGTCGACCCGGGAGGTCAAAAGAGGTTTTCCTCCTTCGCGTTTGACTACTCCCCTTTGGCCCTGTTTTCAAAGGTCCTGTGGGCGTGCTGTCAGTATCTCTGGTGCTCTCTCGGGAATGGCTTAACATGGTTTCTAGTGTCTCCAGCCTTTCCTTTAAGGGTTTCAACCCATGCACTACAGCATCTATCAACAAGCACCCCAGCACTTCTTTAAAATTGGCAGCAAGGTCAAGTGGCTGCTCCTCCTCACTCCACTCAAATTCCGACATGCTCTTGTGTGCTGTGTACCTGGTACCTGAATCGGGTGTCTTTTGCCACCCATGGCTGCGTTGACTAAGATGCTTTTGTTACTACTGTATTTACAAAGGATATCATATTAATTTGTATATTCTACATGGCTACCACCAGTGTTCCTGATATCCTGCACGCTATGAGCGGGAGAGTCCCTTTCACTCTCAGAGGATGAGACGACCCTATTGGGTCCGTGAGAAGTTGTTCCCTCATCTGCGAGGATTCGCTGTATGTCTGTCGTTAGTTCCATTAGCATTGGGAACCAAACTTGCGACTTCCACAGTGCTGTTAGCAAAATCAATTCCGCTTTCTCGCTCCATCACTTTGCTAGAGATCTGCTCAACATCACGAAGGGAGGAAACATGTAGTGCAGTTCTCCTGTCCACTTCTGCAGAAATGCATCCGTGCCTTCAGCATCTGGATCCCGTCTCCAGCTGAAGTAGCTGGGTGTTTGTGCATTGAGACAAGATGCAAATAGAACTGTATGAACTGGACCCAATCATCTGATTCTGGTGTTGAAATACTGTTGTGTCCAGTCTCCAGTCGCTGGAGTCAGTCAGATATTGCGAGTTCCAGTCGGTCACTATGTTCCGTGACCCTGGAAGGTATTCTGCCTTCACTGAAGTCCCTGACTGAAGGCACAAGTTTCAAAAGACTTTCGCTAGCTCAGCTAGCAATCTGGATTTGGTTCCTCCTAGGTGGTTTATGTATCTGACGGCTGATACATTGTCCATCTTTAGTAGGACACATGATCTCACTCTCCCTTTCATGAACGCCTTGATTGCGAAGGAACCAGCTAGGAGTTCTAAGCAGTTTATATGCAGGCGGAGCTCTTCTTCACTCCATTTCCTCCTGGTTTCCAGAGAACCGCATCTCGCTCCCCAGCCTATCCAGCTGCCATCTGATTCTATCTCTAGGTCTGGTCGATATCCGAAAATGGCACGCCCATTCCAGGCATCCATATTCTTCAACCACCATTCCAGTTCTGTAATGGACTCTTGATCTAAGGGTATTTGCTGGTGGTATTTCAGACCCTGCTGCAAATGTTTGATCTTCAGTCTCTGCAGCACACTATAGTGCAAGGGACCTGGAAAAATCACCTGCATTGAGGCTGCTAGCATTCCTACTATCCTCTCTAGAACCCTGAGCGATATCGTCTGCTTGCTCAAGCAGTCCCTGATCTCCCTCTTGATATCCCTTATCTTTCGAGCCGGTAAATCTAATGTTGCTTTCTTGGTATCTAGGACGAGTCCAAGGAAGTCCAGTCTTTGAGCCGGTGCAGTGTCTCATTTCTCTGCATTCACTAGAAATCCCAGGGATGTCAGGAGGTCATGTGCCCATGCTGTCTGGTATACCAGCATCTCTCAATCCTCTGTTAAGAGCAGTAGGTCGTCCAGGAATATAATCATCCTGATACCCTTCTCACGAATCACTGCTGCTACCGGTATCATCAACTTGGTGAAAGTCCAAGGAGCTGAAGCTATCCCGAAGGGCATTGTTCTGAATTTGCAGAGCTGTTTGTTCCAGCAGAAAGCCAGTAAGGTCCTGAATTCCTCTTGCACTGGCACTGACAGGTATGCATCCTTCAAATCTAACATTGTTGGCCAGTCTCCATCTCTTAGGGAATACCTGAGCTGGTGTATTCCTTCCATCTTGAAATGGCGGTACACAATCCAGCCGTTCAGCTCTTAATTTTATGACTGATCGCCTTTTTTCCTTTCTGTGGACCAAATTGTGAACATATTGATTGTGAACAGATTAGTGAACATATTGCTTCCAAATCTGGGGGCTGCCTTGCATCTCTCTATGGCTTCTTTCCTCTCCAACTGGATCAGCTTGTGGTCTAGACTTTCTTGTTCCTCTTGAACTAAGTGTGGCTGATGGGGCCAGCCTGTCTGTAATGGCTGTTGAATGAACTCTAGCTGCAAACCTCTGACTGTTTGCAGAACCCAAGTATTGCTGGAAAGCACGCGTCAATTGTTCCAGAAAATCACTGTTCTCCCCCCCACTGGTGGGTGTTTCGTGACTCTCACCTGGTGTAAAACTTTGACCTCGGCCCGCTGCTCTTCCTCTGTGCCATCTTTGGAATCGTCCTCTGGCCAGGAAGAAGGAGTCTTGTTGCTTATTTTCCCAGGACTGTGTTCTGGGATTTTGGCATCTTCTTCCTCCTTGAAAATGACCGGATGCACGACCCCGGTAGTGGCCGGTCCCTGCAAAAACTCTGCCCGGGAACATTTTTGGTATAGACGCTTGCGCCTTCTCCAATGAGATGTAGGTTCCGACGAACATGCCCATTTCCTTGCCGAAGGTCTCCCCGAAGGATAGGCCCCGTGCCGCTTCTCCAGCTTTGTAGGAAGCTAGATCGCTAAATTTAGAATCAATCTTAAGTAGTAAGCCTCTAATTATTTCCGAAGAGATAGCGCAGTTCACGTTGCCTAGTAGGCAGACTTCTCTTTGGGCCCAGCTAGCTAGGGCATCGGGATCAATTTCTTCCACCGTATCCTTGGCCCTCTCTGCTAAATCCATTATTTTTGCGAGTGTGCCAGACAGATCTAACACCTTCTCCTGGCAGTTCCTCCAGGTTCTGTCTATCTCCTTTCGTGGGTCCTTGCTGGTCTTTGACACGCAGGTCAGCATCTTATGGTCGAATTCTGGCCTCTCCACCACCTTTCCTGGGAGATCTGGGTGTGGGCATTCAGCGCATAGGCATTGCCTCACCTCCTTGTCTAGGGCTTTCCTTAGCCTCAGAGCCATATACTGTGTCACCCTGGGTGACAGCTGCCAATCCCAGGTTCTGGGGTTCCTGATACTGTCTGGGTCAAACATGTCTATGATCCCCTCTGGTTCCTCGTCCAGATGCTTCTCCTTGCAAGCTCTCTTACCCCCGCTGGGTCTCACCCACTCATCCTCTGTTTTCTCTTCCTCTTCATGAGAGGATAGGTCCCCTTCCGCTGGCTCCTCTTCCGAGCATGGGACTTCCTTACCCATATTATCTTCCCCTGAGAAGGGGGTTGTGAGGCCTGGCACTGTCTGCCTTTGCATGAAAGCCTCTTTCAGCTTGGCAAAGGCGTTGACTGCCTCTGGGGTCTTGTCTTCTACCCTGTATGGCCGACCCGGGAGGTCAAAAGAGGTTTTCCTCCTTCGCGTTTGACTACTCCCCTTTGGCCCTGTTTTCAAAGGTCCTGTGGGCATGCTGTCAGTATCTCTGGTGCTCTCTCGGGAATGGCTTAACATGGTTTCTAGTGTCTCCAGCCTTTCCTTTAAGGGTTTCAACCCATGCACTACAGCATCTATCAACAAGCACCCCAGCACTTCTTTAAAATTGGCAGCAAGGTCAAGTGGCTGCTCCTCCTCACTCCACTCAAATTCCGACATGCTCTTGTGTGCTGTGTGCCTGGTACCTGAATCGGGTGTCTTTTGCCACCCATGGCTGCGTTGACTAAGATGCTTTTGTTACTACTGTATTTACAAAGGATATCATATTAATTTGTATATTCTACATGGCTACCACCAGTGTTCTTGTGTGCTTGATGGCCTTATGATTCACTGTCAGGCTGTCTGAGGCCATATTGTGTTGAGAAGTGCTCCACTCTGTTTTACAGGTCTCCTGCGCTGTGTTTCAGCTCTTCTGAGCTATTAAATCAGCTTGCCTGTGCTGCTTGCTGTGAACGTTCTTGCAGCGTAGGTTTATGTCAGCTGATAAATGTAGCGTGTACTACATGTATTAATTTAATGCTCTGTAGATCACTGCCGGGCCTGCCATACACTATTCACTATCTCGTCACCTGAGATGTGATGCTGCGATGTGGCACCCGCCTCTGCCTCCCCAAAGGAGGGGGCTGGAGTGCTTTGTGCATGCTAAACTCCGCCCTCCCGATGGTGGGGGCTGCTGTAACTCACAGCTGCAAGGCCGGGTGAGCCCCCAGGTGTGTCAATAGTGCGACACAGGGCTGCCAGCCTCGTACGCGAAAATTTGAAAATATACAAACATGTACACCACATGTGTCAAATCTCAAAACTGTGTTCGCTTCGGTCGTGCTGCCTGCTGCGTTCTCTATCTCCGGTCGCTGCACGCTGTGATTTTTCTAGTATACGAATAACTCTTAATGCTTATCTACGATATGTCAGATATATATACGCATATATACACGTGTACAATACAAACTCATGAATTAATCTGTTATTTTGTCATAACTACTACTCAATCATGCACAGCCCACAGAGAAGTGTTAAAATCGTACTTATCTGCTGAAGACCAGTAAAAGAAGAGGAGTCTAGGAACAGGAAGAGTGCCATGGGTGGACTGAGCAGGATAGGACTACAGAGACATTGGGATTTGTAGTTTTTAAGAAAAGTGTGATGAAGATACTTTTCAGTGTTTTCTTGTGTTTTGTTGAAACTGCTGAGGAGTAATAAATAAAAGTTGATGCATAATGCTCGCCTCCAGTCTTGACATAGAATATGCACACTGGACTGCCAAGACAAGTTGGAACACTTACCTGGGATGGGGGACCTTAAAATAGCTTTGTGGAATATGATGGGGCAGAATAATTATATTAAAAGAAACAGGATTATACAATTTTTAAGACGGCAAAACATTGACATTGCGCTCCTTCAAGAGACTCATCTAACAGAAGACAAACAACTGTAGCAAGAAAATGGAGTTGTGAGCTCATCATACTCCTCAATGCAAGTGGTTATTTGATGTGGGTGGCGATGTCGGTTCTGTTTTAAGTTATCAAGACCTATAAAGATGTAGAGGGCAGAATAATTATAGTACTGGGGCTGGTGGAGCGGAGGGAGCTTTGCATCGTTAACACATATGCGCCAAACCATGATACAGCAGCCTTCTTTCGTAAACTGTGCCTGCAATTGGCCATGTATAGAGATGGCACACTGATATGGGGCGTCAACTTTAATTGCACTCTAAGCCCTGAACTGGATAGATTGAATGCCAAACTGACACATCTTGGCCCGGCAGCCAAAGCCTTGAATACACTCCTGCGAACACGCACATTGTCAGATGTAAGGTGAGCCCTACACCCGCAAGCCCGGGAATATTCTCATTACACCGCCCCCAAAGATTTATACACCAGACTGGACTATTTCTTTACAGGTGAGGAGATACTGCGAGAGTTTAGATCAGCAGAATATAAGGCTCCAGTATTATCAGATCATGCCCCGCTAGTGGTCACATGGCAGTAAACCCTTCCCAGGGCACACATTCCGACTTGGAAACTTAGAAACAAATCCCTCAGAGATGCAGTATTGTGGGAACACTTAAGAGATGGGTTACAGACTACTTTAGAACTAATGCAGGTATTGTAAGTTCAGCTGGTACACTGTGGGAGGCATTCAAAGTGGTGATTAGAGGGCTGGCAAAAGCTACAGCTAGGGGAACACAAGCTGTAATAGAGAGGGACTTGGACAAAGAGGAGGCTAAGCTACATGCTTTGTACGCTATGGAAGATACAACCGTGGAGCAGGCCCGAGAAGTGACCCGACTGCAGCAGGAATGTTTGGATCAATAGAATAGATTAAGCAACCTGAGTTACAGGAAATACATAGACAAGCAACATGCCGAAGGAGATGAGCTGGGGCGTCGGTTAACCTGGCTTTATAAGAGTGAATTTAAGAGGGATATGATATGTGAGGTTAAGGGGCGTAGTGGTGAGGCCTGCATGATGTAGGAGAGCATAAACAAGTGCTTTTATGATTATTATAGTGAGTTATATGCAGAGACATCAACAACACAACAGTTAGAGATTGAGGAGGCGCTGGAGGAGATAGATCTCCTGAAATTAGATGCAGAGGCAGCAGCAGGTTGGAAGCACCTATAACTATGGAGGAACTAGAATCCACCATACAAGGGTTGCTGACTGGTAAATACCCAGGAGCAGATGGACTGCCCAGCAAATTCTACAAGGAATTATTGACAGTTGTTGTGCCCCCGCTGCTGAAAATGCTAAATGAAGCACTTAAAAAAGGTATACTGGTTGGCCACCAGGGGGCGCACGGATGAACAACTCCTTCGTGTGAGCTCCGTCCCGAGGTCCCCGAAAAGTGGATTGAGCCCCCACTTGAGACCCCCCCTTAAGTACGCTTGACGGAATGGTGTGGGAGAGGACGTCTACCATGACATGAAAAAAATCTGGAGAAAATCGTGCAAGTATTCATGGAGAAACGTTGAATGTCCCGATCGCCGGCTTAACTGCGCAACGCACGTGAACTCGAGAAGACTACGGAGGCAACTGGAATCTTGTACAGGGATAGGAACGGCCTGGAGGGAAGCTGAGAAACGTTGTGGAGAGGGATCATCGATTGGAACCACCACAACCGATTTGAAAAGGTGATCACAAGCAACCAACATCAAACACAACACGGCGCCTCTACGCAGTGAGTTGAATCCACCCCCGGACTGAAACACTACGCGGCCCCGGCCCTCTCAGCCTCATCGCAGCCCATAGTGGTGCCACTTAAACACACCTGGTGCTCCGCGCAGAGAGTCAGCCACGTCCAACCGGGCCCATTGTGAGAATCGGCATTCGACCCCAGGCGAGAACAATACTAACAGAGCAGTTGCGAGGGCCGAGTGACCACGCCCCGTGCCCGCTTACACAGAGCAAGAGAGACCCCTCTCTCGCGGGGTGAGCAGACCCAGAAGGGGGATTTCACAAGCACCCCCAACCAATGAAAACGCATGGTATATACGGCAGGGGACATAAGATAAGCCGTAGGCACTCTGTGAACCTTGAGTATTAGTTGGTAGTAAAAGAGGGGAGGCATTGAACGAAAGTAAAGACCGTAATACACTCATATACGCGTGAAACCTTGCTGAATCCACCCACAGAGAGCGACACCCCTCAGATCTTGGGACACTCAGAAGACAGATAGAGACCAAATTTGGAGAAACCAAGAGGGCGAACGCTCCCTTTGACCCAGTAATTAGCGCTCCTCACCCAGGGCGGACAACAAGAGGGGAACAGCCCAGGACACAGGCGAACGACTTCACCAGGACTGAGGGTTGGGACCCCAAATCTGGGGCGTGTGCCTCCTCACATACTCTCCTGGTGGTCGTGCCACATCAACCCCAAACTTGAGAAGTGGCATCGGGCGTCTAGAACCAGGTGTATGAATGCGAAATAGAAGCTAGCCACCTATGCTTACAACCCAACTGCTTCCCACTCTACCGACCCCAAGATGGCTTCCACACCGACTCTGGGTGCCGAAACTACCGCTACAAAAGGGGACATAGTGGTGCTACTGACTGAAATAAAAAATATGAGTGCCAGTATTGGTGTCAAAATTGACAAGCTCACGCAACGGCTGGATAAAATAGAAGACAGGGTTGAAGGAGTGGAAAACAACCAAGCCTCAATATACACTTTAGAGACGCAACTGGCTCACAGAATAACGAGTCTGGAGGAGAGAGAAGAGGAGATCAAGCTTAAGATGGATGATTTGGAAAATCAGGAGAGAAGGAACAACCTTCGCATTTTCGGAATCCCAGAGCAGGAGGGGGAGACGGAGGCAGACCTTAAAACAACGCTTCACAATATTATCAAACTTCTCGTAACAGATGATGACATTGATGAGCCCAAAATGGAACGGATCCATAGAGCAGGTGGCACGTCTGGGGGCCCGAGGTAAGTACTTGTGCGGTTCCACCGCTATTAAGATAAGACCAGAGTCCTTGAGAAAGCGAGGAGTGGAGGCACCATCACCCTAGGGGGAGCACAAATAACAATATATCAGGATCTCTCCTCCCTGAGCTTAGCTCTCAGGGAAAATGTGTATATCCCTCACAAAGAGGCTGAAAGAACAAGATACCCAATACAGATGGGGATACCCCTTCTCCCTCTCCTTTGAACACGAAGGCACAAGGATCCGACTGAACTCAGAAAAAGATATTAAAACATGCATATCAGATTTGCTTGGACACAGGACCATGGAGAAGATTGATAGGAATCTGCAAGAGAGGGGAGGGCATGGCATACCCAAGGCCCAAGGCGTAAAAGGGTGAAAGGTTCGAGGAAATATCGTAGAGGCAACGTATCAACAGATGTCAGCGACTGAATTTCAATAAACATGAAATGTTTGACATATATGTCGCTTGATAATGATGAGCATGTACATATTCTGAGGTAAGATTTCAATGACTGATGCTCGAACTGGAACTCCAAGATGATACCAAAGAGGGAAAGTTGGGGGCTCAATTAGTTATTTGTTGTATTATTTTTTGTACAGGGACCGTCAGGTAACGGTCCCCACTAGTGGTTCGGTGCCGGGACAGTTTTGTCAACTGAAACCGGTCGAACGCCACCACATGGAGCGAGGGGGGAGGCGACAGGGAGGGGAACGCGGGCTAAGGGGAAAACTGAAGAATGGACTAGTGCAGAATACTGAATGCACAAAAATGTCACGTGGCTACTTGAAATTAGAACAAGTCGGCAGACACAAAAGAATGATGTGCATAATCTTGGACTATATAAAGATGGCCGCCACTGAATCCCAAAGCAGGGGCTCCATAAGGGTGGGAACGCTCAATGTCAAGGGTCTTAACTCACCGACCAAGAGATCACTGGTCTATAGAGAATTTTTGTCGCACCAAAATTGACATCCTCCTCTTACAGGAGACCAAGTACATGAAATGTGAGGATAGGCCCGTTCTGGGAACACGAAGTGGAATAGAATTCTGGGGCTCGGGCCCATTGAGGAAGGGGGGTGTGGGAATTCTCATTAGGAAAGGAATCCATTTCAATATTGCCAAAGCCTAGTCAGACATGGAGGGTCGCGCTTTACTAGTGACGGGAACCATTGGAAACGTGCCTATCACAATTGCCACAATTTACGCCCCCAATGTGAACCAGATGAGATTTCTCGCCAAAACAATCCCCAAAATCATGTTAGAATCCTCTGGCCATGTCATCTTGGGAGGGGATTTCAACATATGGGCTGACCCCGCACTAGACTACAAAACTACAAACCCCACACCACAAGACACTGCCAGACAGGCAAACACTAGTTTTGCCGAAATGATGAATCTGTATGGTATGGTTGATGTATGGAGACAAATGCACCCCAATGAGAAAGCCTATACGTTCTTTTCACCCCCACACAATACCTTTACTCGCATTGATTACATTTACCTCACCAAAGAAGTCCACAATCACTCAAAACACTCAGAGATTACCCCAATAACATGGTCTGACCATGATATGGTCACCATCGATGTCCAATGGGAGAATCTACCGCGTAAAAATGGAAAATGGAGGTGTAACAAAACTCTGTGGAAAGAACCTGTCTTTCAGACGGAGTTGGAAACCGAAATTACCGAATATTTTAGAATTAATAACACAGGTGAGGCCTCCAAGCAAGGTGTTTGGGATGCGGGGAAAGCAACTTGGAGAGGTATCCTTATAAGAGAGGGCGCTCGGAAAAAAAGAGAGAGAACACTGATTGAAAACAGAATTAGAGAGGAAATCCACCGGCTTGATAAAGAGGCGAAAGAAGGGGACCCCCCAGACCAGAGTAGGATAGATGAGGCAAGGAAGAAAAGAGAGGAGCTCTGCCTTCTAGAGCATGATCAAATCACCCGTAAACTCCTGCTATTAAAACAAAGTTTCAATGAGAAAGGGGATAAAGTGGACGGATTATTAGCGGCCAGATTGAGGGAACAACGAGCGGAATGCAGGGTCCGAGAGATAGTGGACGGGGGGCCCGACACGGATGTTAGCAAAACCACTATCCCTGAAGCATCCGCAGACTTCTATGAAGCGCTGTATACCCCGGAGACAGTCCCGAACTCACACGACATTGAGTTATATTTAAACAACATAGCAATGCCCAAAATAACCTCTGCAGAGTCAGCCTGCCTGGACACCCCCATAACGGGGGAAGAAATACAAAATGCGATAAAAAGATTGACCCTAGGTAAATCCCCAGGAGAGGATGGATATATGGCTGGTTTTTACAAGTCATTTAGGGGGTAATTCATAGAATTCAGCGCACAAGTGGCGCACGCGGCTGGCGCACAGTGTGCGCGTGCGAATCCCTGCGCCAGCCGCGTGCGCTGAAATCCATTTCTGCGCACAGCGTATTCATGGATTCCAGCCACCAAAACCAGCCGTGGCGCACAGTGGCGCAGCGACCCTGGAGCAGCGCCAGTTACGCCCCCAAGAACGCCTCCCGCGCAGGGAAAAGCCATCAACATACCCAATCCAGCGCAAAGGGCTGCGCTAACCCTGTACCAGCACAGCAAGCGGGCTACGTGTATCACTAGGGTGCGTGGGAAGTACCTCACGCGATTGGCCCCGTGCGAGCAGGGTACGCGTATTTCAGGGGTGCGCGGGAAGTTCCACACGCGATTCCATCAGGGTACGTGTATTTCGGGGTGCGCGTGAAGTTCCACACGCGAAATCAGCAGGGTACGTGTATTTCAGGGTGCGCGTGAAGTTCCACACGCGATATCAGCAGGGTACGTGTATTTCAGGGGTGCGCGGGAAGTTCCACACGCGATTGGCCTGGGCGCGTGTATTTCAGGGGTGCGCGGGAAGTTCCACACGCGAATAGCCTGGGCGCGTGTATTTCAGGGGTGCGCGGGAAGTTCCACACGAGATTGGCCTGGGCGCGTGTATTTCAGGGGTGCGCGGGAAGTTCCACACGCGATTGGCCTGGGCGCGGGAAGTTCCACACGTGATTGGCCTGGGCGCGTGTATTTCAGGGGTGCGCGGGAAGTTCCACACGCGATTGGCCTGGGCGCGTGTATTTCAGGGGTGCGCGGGAAGTTCCACACGCGATTGGCCTGGGCGCGTGTATTTCAGGGGTGCGCAGGAATTTCCACACGCGAATAGCCTGGGCGCGTGTATTTCAGTGGTGCGACGCGATTGGCCTGGGCGCGTGCATTTCAGGGGTGCGCGGGAAGTTCCACACACGATTGGCCTGGGCGTGGGAAGTTCCACACGCGATTGGCCTGGGCGTGTGTATTTCAGGGGTGCGTGGGAAGTTCCACATTCGATTGGCCTGGGCGCTTGTATTTCAGGGGTGCGTGGGAAGTTCCACACGCGATTCCATCAGGGTACGTGTATTTTGGGGGTGCGCGTGAAGTTCCACACGCGATTCCATCAGGGTACGTGTATTTCGGAGTGCGCGTGAAGTTCCACACGCAATTCCATCAGGGTACGTGTATTTCGGGGTGCGCGTGAAGTTCCACACGCGATTCCATCAGGGTACGTGTATTTTGGGGGTGCGCGTGAAGTTCCACACGTGATTCCATCAGGGTACGTGTATTTCGGAGTGCGCGTGAAGTTCCACACGCAATTCCATCAGGGTACGTGTATTTCGGGGTGCGCGTGAAGTTCCACACGCGATTGGCCTGTGCGCGTGTATTTCAGGGGTGCGCGGGAAGTTCCACACGCGATTGGCCTGGGCGCGTGTATTTCAGGGGCTCGCGGGTGGTTTCACACACGATCGGCCCTGGGGGAGCGTGTGCGTGTATTTCAGGGGTGCGTGAGAAGTTCCAAACGCAAATGGCCTGGGCGCGTGTATTTCAGGGGTGCGTGGGAAGTTCCACACGCGATTGGCCTGGGCGCATGTATTTCAGGGGTGCGCGGGAAGTTCCACACGCGATTGGCCTGGGCGCGTGTATTCCAGGGGTGCGCAGGAAGTTCCACACGCGATTGGGCTGCGTTTGGGTATTAGGGGTGCGCGCAAAGTTTTACACTCGATTGGGCTGCGTGCGGGTATTACAGGGGTGCACGCACATTTTCACACGCGATTGGGCTGCGTGCGGGTATGAAAGGGGTGCGCGCGAAGTTTTACACACGATTGGGCTGCGTGCGGGTATTACAGGGGTGCGCACAAAGTTTTACACGTGATTTCAGCAGGGCACGTGTATTTCAGGGGTGCCGGGGAGTCCTACATGTGATTTGCCAGTGTGGGTCCTCCCAGGTGTTCCCTCTACACCCTCCACGGCCCCTGCAGGCAGCCCACACCACAGGGGACTACCCTGCATCCCTGGTCATGTCCCGCAGGCAGCCCACCCAACATGGGCATGCCCCCCAGCAAAGGCACATGTCTCCTTGCACCAATGATCACCAACTCATGTCCCCTTGCACCCCCACCCCCAGCATTGCGGGGCACCTGCCAGCAGGCCCCCACCCATGTCTCCCAGCACCCCCACCTCTCCCAGTCACCAGGGGCAGCCTCCACCAGGCCCCCACCCATGACTCCCAGCACCCCCACCCCCCCCAGTCACCAGGGGCAGCCTCCACCAGGCCCCCACCCATGTCTCCCACCACCCCCACCCCCCCCAGTCACCAGGGGCAGCCTCCACCAGGCCCCCACCCATGTCTCCCACCACCCCCACCCCCCCAGTCACCAGGGGCAGCCTCCACCAGGCCCCCACCCATGTCTCCTAGCACCCCACCCCCCAGCAGTGCAGGGGCACCCACCACCAGGCCCCCACCCATGTCTCCCACCACCCCCACCCCCCCCAGCAGTGCAGGGGCACCCACCACCAGGCCCCCACCCATGTCTCCCACCACCCCCACCCCCCAGCAGTGCAGGGGCACCCACCACCAGGCCCCCACATATGTCTCCCACCACCCCCACCCCCCCGCACTGTGGGGCACCTGCCAGCAGGCCCCCACCCATGTCCAACTCATGTTCCCCACCACCCCCACCCCCCAGCACTGTGGGGCACCTGCCAGCAGGCCCCCACTCATGTCCCACTCATGTCCCCTTGCACCCCCACCCCCCAGCACTGTGGGGCACCTGCCAGCAGGCCCCCACCCATGTCCAACTCATGTTCCCCACCACCCCCACCCCCCAGCACTGTGGGGCACCTGCCAGCAGGCCCCCACTCATGTCCCACTCATGTCCCCTTGCACCCCCACCCCCGAGCACTGTGGGGCACCTGCCAGCAGGCCCCCAACCATGTCCCCCTGCCCCCAGGTCCTGATGATACACAATCATGGCAGTAATGGGCAGCATACCCAGCACAAACACCCAGCCAAGGATTGCATCCACCCACATAGCAAATGCAATTACATGATACAACCCCAATGGCAAGTATGTAAATGAACACATGTCCGTCACACACACATACACAATGGGTGCAAGTGAATGTCAAAACCCATATCATGACATGCATGAAACCAATGAGAAAATACCACAAAAGAAAGTTATAAAAACATGTATTCTCGAAGAAAATGAAGTAAACTAATCAAACATACAACAATGGGGATAACAAAATAAATTGTCCATGTCCAATAAGTAATGTAAAAATCCAAAAAACAAAGGAATCCAAAAACTAATGTTGTCCAAAGCAAAATCATGGTGAAAAAAAATAAGGAAAAACCATTGCCTCATGGTGAACACAAATATAAATCAAAAAAATGTATTTTAAAAAATCCAACTATACACAAGAATATTCCAGGGTCCATGAGCCCAACCCTATAAATGAAACCTACTACTACCTAATAAAAAAACTATATACAGAAAAGTGGCCATTGTCCGAGCCGTCCAAAAAAATCTCAAAAAATAAAGGAAACCTAACACTAACTAACTAAAGAACTATATACAATGGCAGCGGGCAAGTCCTGCGGCTCACTCTGTGATATTGCCGGCCAGGGCATCATTGAACTCCATGTCGATGTCCTGGAGGCGGGACTCTGTCCTGGCCCCGAGGTCTCGCAGGGATAACCCCATGTTCACCTCAAACTCCCTGCGAGCTTCCTCGAGGCACTCAGCCCGCCTCAACGCCCGACGCATGGAGAACTCCGCCCTGACCATGGTGAGCCGCTCCTCTTCCGCCCGCTGCCGCTCCGCACCTATCCGCTGGACCAACTGCTCCCACACGGAAGACACTACCATCCCAGGGTTCTCCTGCCCTCCGGCCGATGCTTGCCCCTCTGATCTTGATGGCCCCGAGCCATGATGCCTCCCACGTCGAGCCTGCTGCTGCCTCCGACGCCACTGCCTCTGCCAGCACGACGACATCCAGGATGATGGAAACCACCGACGCCGTCGTGCACGTGCCCTGCCCAATGATGCCGTCACATCCTCCATCTGCTGGGGTCCAGTTGCTGTGTTGTCCACCCCTGCTGGACCTCTGACTCCCGACTGTGGCAGGGATGGGATCCCCACCGAGCTGGCTGCATTGGTCAGGGCAGGTCCACAGGGGGCCCTGGTGGCATCTGGGCCGGAAGACGGCAAGGAGAAGGACTGGCGTATAGTCTCCACAGAGGAGGAGAGGGCCGCCAGATTGGCCGACACATGCAGGAAACCCCCGAACATGGCCGATCTCCTCCTGGGAAGCACGCACGGCATCACGAATCACAGCCGAGTGCATCGCGACCCCAATCAGGACCTTCTCCACACGGCCAGGGGTCCCCTCGTCCGCAGGTGGAGGGGAGTCAGATGACATGGACATCCCCTCTACCTGCGGACGGGCCTGGGACGGGGCATCCCTGCTGGTGCAAGGTGGTGCACCCACAGGTTCAGGGACAGCGACATGCACAGGCCGCTCCACGGTGACCTGTGCTGCCTCCTGCCCCTGCCCCTGGACTGCACCACTTGCACCAGCAGGGATGCCCCCACCAGGCCCCATGTGCGCCTCAGTGGCGGCCTCCTCCTCCTCTGTGGAAACCACCAACCTGGATGGCTCCTCGCCGTCTACCGCCGTAGCAGGCCCCTGTGGGGGCTCACCCACCCCTTCCGCTGCAGCCGTGGGGGCATCCCCGCCGCCTTGCTCCACAGCGCCATCTCCGCCCTCTCCTTCACTAGCCGCTGCGTAGTGGGAGACATAGAACACAAGCATCAGAGTACTGTACAATGGTCCCCTAGACAGGAAGCAATAGCAGATGAGTGCCACTGTCAAAGTACACTTCCATCATGTCACACCACAACACATGTGTCAGTCCAGGCAAAACACACACAGTGACAGTCATGGTGCGTGCCATGGACATTTCAATGCATGTCCAATGGACTCTTGAATCATACAATGTAATGGGACTCACATGCATCATGGGTCATGCCTATCACATGCACACACTTCACCTCAGTCACATCCATCTGGCCCCGTACACCCCAATCACAGTGCATACAAGGATGACTAGGCTGCATCAGTGAATCTGTACATTGTCACAGACATGTGTCATGCATCCATGGCACTCACAAGTCACAGACACGCAGGTCAGGCACACATACATGGATACCACATATGTATCTGGCATCAGCACCCATCCCTCGCCCCCACCCATGTCCAGGAACAGAGACTGCCATGCTCTCATGTGTGCAATCTGCACAGGGCTCCCCATGTCGCATTCAAACACATGCAACAACCGTGCGGTTCACACATTACAGGTCGCACATGCATTCCCATGATGTCCCTGCACACATACATGCGTACATGGCCTGTGTCACACATGCAGGCAAGTATCAGACAACCAGCACACTGCAACATGCCCTGTCTCACACAGCAATGCTTGGCCACTTACCGCTCAACTCCAGACGGGTCTCCCTCTCAAGGACCTGGGCGTGGAGCGCTGGGTGTGCGCGTTCCAGGACCCTCAACTGGATGGAACTCATGCGGCCACGGCCCCCCTCCACGAGGCGCCGGGCCTTCATGAGGGTCCTGGACCTCAAGTCTTCCCAGCGCTTCTTGACCTTCTGGATGGTGCGGGTTGCCACCCCCTCTGCGTTGATGGCAACCACACAGTCGGCCCAGATCCTCTCCCGTCCTTCCTTGTTGGCGCGGGACGATCCGAAGAGGGCATCGTACTGCCCCAGGACTTGCTCCACCAGGACACCAACTTCGGTGGCAGTGAAGCTGGTGCCCCTCTGCCCCTCTGGCCGGGGGTTGCCACTGGTGCCAGATGTTGATTTGCCCGACATGGCAACCCCAGGGGCAGGAGTGGGTGGGCAACTGGGTCCTGGGGCTGGGCTGTGGAGCGATGTTATCCGAGTCGGGAGTCTTCTGTTCCAGCAGGGGTGGACACAGCAACTGGACACCTGCAGATGGCTGATGTGCAGGCACCAAATGGCAGGGCACGGTGGCAGCAGGCAGGCAGGCAGGCAGCAGCAGATGGCACGTGGGAGGCTGCTCGGGGCACTGGGTGGCAGTAATTCAGCCTTCTGGGCAGGAGCGTGGTCTTCCATGTGTTTTCGCGTGGCCAGCTTGATACGGAGTGATTTGGCACATGAAAATCCTGCACGTCAGCGTGAAAATCGAGGAAAGGCCCTTAGCGCGTCAGCACGCGTACGCGATTTCATTGGACCAAAGGCCCTTACAGCGTAAGCGCGTCTGTGACGTCTTGCGCACGGGCGTTGCCCGGGCAGGGCTTGGTGATCATGCGTGCCTTTATGTTCTGTACGTGCTTTTCGTGCGGTGCGTGTGTTTTCCATCCGTTGGGGTTCACACGCTATTACTTCACAGCGGGTGTTGGCTACGCGTTCTTCTACACGCAAGGCAGACGGTGAGTGGTACCCCGCTCCCCCAGGCCCGATCGTGTGAAAAACTTCACGCGAACCCCTGTGATACACGTAGCCCGCTCCCCCAGGCCCGATCGCGTGAAAAACTTCACGCGAACCCCTGTAATACACGTAGCCCGCTCCCCCAGGCCCGATCGCGTGAAAAACTTCACGCGAACCCCTGAAATACACGTAGCACGCTCCCCCAGGCCCGATCGCGTGAGAAAGTTCACGCGAACCCCTGAAATACACGTAGCCCGCTCCCCCAGGCCCGATCGCGTGAGAAAGTTCACGCGAACCCCTGAAATACACGTAGCCCGCTCCCCCAGGCTCGAGCGCGTGAAAAACTTCACGCGAACCCCTGTAATACACGTAGCACGCTCCCCCAGGCCCGATCGCGTGAAAAACTTCACGCGAACCCCTGTAATACACGTAGCCCGCTCCCCCAGGCCCGATCGCGTGAAAAACTTCACGCGAACCCCTGTAATACACGTAGCACGCTCCCCCAGGCCCGATCGCGTGAGAAACTTCACGCGAACCCTTGAAATACACGTAGCCCGCTCCCCCAGGACGATCGCGTGAGAAAGTTCACGCGAACCCCTGAAATACACGTAGCCCGCTCCCCCATGCCCGATCGCGTGAAAAACTTCACGCGAACCCCTGAAATACACGTAGCCCGCTCGCCCAGGCCCGATCGCGTGAGAAAGTTCACGCGAACCCCTGAAATACACGTAGCCCGCTCCCCCAGGCCAGATCGCGTGAATAACTTCACGCGAACCCCTGTAATACACATAGCCCGCTCCCCCAGGCCCGATCGCGTGAGAAACTTCACGCGAACCCCTGAAATACACGTAGCCCGCTCCCCCAGGCCCGATCGCGTGAAAAAGTTCACGCGAACCCCTGAAATACACGTAGCCCGCTCCCCCAGGCCAGATCGCGTGTGTGACTTCCCGCGAACCCCCGGAATACACGTACCCCGCTCAATCGCGTGTGTAACTTCCTGCGTAACCCCGAAATACACGTGCCCCGCTCGCACAATTGCTGTATGTTGCCACTTTTGTAATGCGCAGGGACGCTACCGCCTGCCTTCGTGTGGCGGACGTGTATCGGCTTGTGCGTGTCTTTCGCTGTGCGTGGCTTTGCCCTATTCTATTCCATGAATACGTGTGGTTCGGGTGCGTGTGGGCGTTCCGTCTGCTTCCCTGCAGTACATCCCCAGTTACACCCTTGTTTTCGCGAGTTGTTCCCCATTCCGCGCGTTACGCCCCGTGTTCCGCCCACTTTCTGGTGTATGCGCCGAGGTTGTGCGCTTTCACTGTGCGCATCGCGCACGTCTTTTGGGATGTTGCAGTGACGTGTGCGCTATGCACGGGTTTGGCGCACATCCCGAGGTAAACACGGGCAGGGACTTCCATGAATCGCACGCGTGCGCGTGCGCCTGTTTTTTTCCGCTTGCGCCTGCTTGCGCGAAGATTTTCGGCGCACGTTTGTTCCATGAATCGACCCCTAAGACTGCTTTGGCATGCTCCACCATCCAGATACTGTTAAAACTACGACTGCAGCATCAGGAAAGACATTTGAAAGCCCCAGAAATAGGCTTTCTTAGCTCTGGAGAAACATTATAAAAGCAATGTTGCTAGCTCTTGTTCCTCAGGAGCCCACACCTGATACAATGGTGTCTATTTCCTCACGTATAACATTCATCTATGTCTAAGATTGCATTGGAGTGAACCCACAACAACAAAGTTACGTGCGCCTAGTGCGCCTAAGAGTGCTTTGGCATATTCCTAGGCCTACAAAATTCTGCTGTGCTTATGACTAATTTTGTATGCTCATTAGCCTAAAAATACTGTTCCACCTGCAAAATAGAAAACTATGCCTAAGACTACATTGGCATACTCTGAAACCTACAATGGAAAGAGGGGTAATCAGACTCACTTTTTTGTTTTCTCTTTTGAGTTAGTTCCCTTTGAGTCCTGATCCCCCAAGATAAAAAAAAAAATGGGAACTTTACCTGGTTGAGGTAACACATACTCCAAAACCTACAACCTGTGGTTGCACCTTAGTTGTGTTGTGGCATACTCCCTAGTTACGAAATTGCGAATGCTCTGGTGTGCTCCCCAGACAAAAAGTCACGTGTGCCTTATTCACCTATGACATGACATATTCCTGCACCTACATAATTTGGATGTACCTTAGAAATGCTTCTATGGCAAAAAGTCAAATGTGCCTAAGATTACTTTTCCATGCTCCCTCAACTACAAACTGCATGAGTGCCTAAGACTGCTTTGGTGTACTCAGAGCCCTACATGTGTCTAAGGCTAAGTTGGCACTCTCCACTGGCAGCATTTGATAAGTCATTTCAAAGCCCTGAGGTTAAGTGATGTGAACTCTAAATACCCATGAAAGATACAATGTTTCTAGTTTGTGGTTCTTCAGAGCACACACTTGATAAAAGTATGCAAATGTATTGTTTCCCAACCATGGACATAAACATAAGTGCAACAGAACTGAAAAAACATTTGTTTGCCAGCAGAGTTTTCCCTTGCCAAGGCCACAATGCTGCCATTCCATCACAAGAACCTGCTACGGTTTTCAAGGATTGTACTGATTTAGTGTGTCCTCTGATCAACAAAGATGGTAATATCTCTTTCAAAGATTGCCTGATTTCAGATACTCTTCAACAAGCGTGGGTTACGCTTTTGCTGAAAAGTTATTTCCTTGACCCTAGGAATGTTGCTTATCTCCACATAATTACACATTCCCTGTTAATTCTAAAGTTCCTGCACCATGTGGCTACTACTCAACTGCGAGCCTATTTGGAATTGAACCAATGTTTTGTGGACTGCCACTCAGGCTTTTGCCCCAAAAGAGGCACCAACGTGGTTCTTCTTGACATAAAAAATTCTCTCCTGCAAACCACAGATCCATGTCAATCGGGCCTCTTAATGTTACTTTATTTCTCAGCTGCATTTGATACCATCAACCTGTCTATATAATTACAACCTATTAGAGAAATGGGAATAATATGTCAGAGAACAGTCGGCTGGCACAAATACTTTCTTAAGCAAAAAAAAAAGGGGGGATAGCTTGAAGGTTTAGAATTAATCTTAACCTCTGGCATTGCTCTGGGCAACCTCCCGCCCAGATCATCGTTCTTTGCCTGCCAAGTCATTACAAAAAGGTGAAAGACCATATGCAAATCAGGCTTGTTCCCACCCCAAAGGGAAAGTCAAGCCCGAACTGCTAGGTCACATCGGTTCTGCATGAGATCACAATCATCCCCAACCATGTTTAAGCCTTGTTGGGCCTCATCAGCAAGGAGTGGCGTTGGGTGTCTAGGCCCAGCATGCACAGGGCCCAAGTCTGGGCATACCCGTCCCAATCGGGGTGACTAAGGCAAAATTAATGAGGTGATGGGTGGAAGGTTTAGAATTAATTTTAACCTCTGCCATTGCTCTGGGCAAACCTCCAGACCATCGCTCTTTGCCTTCCAAGCCATTACAGAAAGGGGAAAAACCATATGCAAATCAGGCTTGGTCCCAAACCCAGAGGGGAAGTCCAGCCCGAACTGCTAGGTCACATGCCTTCTGCACAAGACCACAAGTATCCCCAAACATGTTTCCACCTTCGTGTGCCTCATCAGTGAAGAGTAGCTTGGGTCGCTAGGCCCAGAAGGTGCGGGACCTATGTCTGGACATAACCTTCCCACTCGGAGTTACTAAAGCAAAACAAAAGAGGTGATGGCTGGAAGGTTTAGAATTAATCTTAACCTCTGGCATTGCTCTGGTCAGCCTCCATTCATTGTTCTTCGCCTGCCAAGCCATTACAGAAAGGGGAAAGACCACATGCAAATCAGGCTTAGTGCCACCCCCAAAGGGAAAGTCCAGCTCAAATTGCTAGATCACATCCCTTCTGCACAAGACCACAAGCATCCCCAAAAATGTTTCAGCCATGTTGGGCCTCATTAGTGAGGAGCAGCTTAGGTCTCTAGGCCCAGCAGGCATAGGACCCACGTCTGGTCATACCTGCGCCACGCAGGTGAGTAACGAAAAACGAAAGAGGTGATGGCTGCAAGGTTTAGAAATTAATCTTATCCCCTTGCATTGCTCTGGACAATCCTCCAGACCATTGTTATTTTCCTGCTAAACCATTACAGAAAGGGGAAAGACCATATACAAATCAGGCATGGTCCCATCCCCAAAGGGGAAGTCGAACCCAAACTGCTAGGCCTCATCCCTTCTGCATGAGACCACAATCATCCTCAAACATGTTTCAGCCTTGCCGGGCCTCAGCAGTGAGAATTAGCTTGGGTCTCTAGGCCCAGCAGGTAGTGTACCCACGTCTGGGCATACCCAAACCACTCGGGGTGACTAAAGTAAAACAAAAGAGGTGATAACTGGAAGTTTTAGAATTAATCTTAACCTCTACCATTGCTCTGGGCAACCCTCCAGACCATCGATATTCTCCTGCCAAAGCATTACAAAAAGGGGAAATACCATGTGCAATTCAGGCTTGGTCCCTCCCCCAGAGGGGAAGTCCGGCCCAAACTGCTAGGTCACATCCCTTCTGCACAGGACAGCAAGCACACCTTCCACCTTGGTTTCAGTTTGTCTCCCTATGTGAGAGAGAGTATGCCCAGAAGTGGGTCCCTTGCTCGCTGCACAATAGGGTTCCAAGCTGCACCTCATTGAGGAGGCCCAACAAGGGGAAAACATGTCTGTGGTTGCTTGTTTTTCCGTGCAGAGGGGACCTGGCAGTTCGGGCAGGCCTGCTCCCATTGATGGCAGCATCTGACTGATTTGCATATGGCTGGATGCCTTTTGCAATGGCGCAGACTGGCTAAAAGCAGTGGTGTGAAAGATTGCAGAGAGCAATGGCAGCAGTTCAGACTGATTCAAAACCTTCCACCCATCAGGTTTTTGGTTTCAAATCCTTCCTTAGCCACAGAACGTAAACATTATGGAGCATATCTCATTCCCTGAACTAGATGGCAGTGGAGTTTGGCAGGTCTCCTGCATTTCTCTTATCCTTTTGAACATTTTTATAAGCAGTTATATGACATTATAGTGGGGATTTTTTCAAAACTATGCTGACAAAACACGAATCATTTTGCACCTAAATGGTGACTATCAAACTAACATTGACTATATGCATTCTGTTTTTAGTCTGGGTGAACAGTGGATGGCAGGAACATTTTCGGGGCTCAATTAGGAGACACATTTTGTCCTGCTTGTGATTTCTCCACACATGATCACCAAAGCCCTAAGCACTCATTTTGAAATGTAGCTCTCAGGACAAAGTATTAAAACATAAATCAAAGTAAACACATTCAATATTATCTCATATTCCACCCTCTCCATGACGCCTCAGATTAACAAACACTACTTACCACCCGATGCTGCTCTAATGCTAGGGGCATAATTGCCCCTAAACTAGATTAGTGCCACTCGCTTTATGCTGGTGTACGGGATCACTGTCTTCCACCAGGTTCAAGTGTTTCAGAAGAGTACAGCTAGGATGGTTACTAACACTTCTAGACACTTTTATATTTCTCCTGTGCTGCAGGATCATCGTTACACTGCTTGCATTGGACTATGGGCCTCATTACGAGTTATGCCGGTAAGGGAAAAATGATGCCGGTATGTAAATACCGGCATCATTTAACGTTCTGTAGCATTCTGACCCACAAACCCGGTATTAACGGCACCGTTATTTGCGGTGCCGCTAATAGCGGCATAGGCGCGTACACGCGCCTCCTCAGGTAGTAAATACCGGCATGCCGGTAATAGGGGGCAATCAAAACCCACGCAAACATGCAAATACCGGCATCGCGAACACAGTAATAACGGGCTGCATGATGCCGGAAAAACAGGCATTGCGGACCACCCGCAAACAACAACCAAGATACAAGGCAGCTGCCACAGGTGCACAAAATCCCCACAGGTGGAGTCAAAGGAGGCTGTGCCAGTGTGAACTGAGCACACCCACACACCACAACCCCACCAACAGGTGTAGGCAATGCAGAGTGGCCCAGTACAAAAGGAGCACACCTACACACCACACCCCTTCCTACACGAAAATGCTACCACTAGCTTTTGCAATCATGGCGCAGGAGGACATGCCTATACTGCTACAACTACAGCAACAACAGCAACAACAGCAACAACAACAACAACTACAGCAGCAAGAACAGGCAGCACAGAGGAGATGCAGGAGGAGAAGGAGGGTGAGACAGGCCCAGCAATTACCACCAGCGCAGCCACCAGCGCCTCGTAGGCAGCCACCAATCCCTCGCACCAGACCCAGCCCATTCAACCTAACCCCTGAGCAGATCCACACCCTGTACCGGTTGGACCGTGACACCATCACCACCATAGTGGACATGATACACAACAACATTGCCATCCACATACAAATACGCACTGCCATCCCCCCACTACTGAAGGTGGTGTCTGTGCTACACCTCTTGGCCACAGGCACCTACCAACACACAGTGGGCCAGCTGCATGGCATTTCACAACCACTATTCTCACGCATGCTGAACCAAGTGCTGGAAGCCCTCCTGAAGCACGCAAGCACCCACATATCCCTACCACGGACTGCCCAGGAGATAGCCGAAACCAAATTAGGCTTCCATGCACTGGCAGGCATGCCCAATTGTGTCAGTGCCATCGACTGCACCCATGTGGAATTGGTAGTCCCCCATGCCATAGAGGCGGTGTACCGCAATCGCAAGCAATGCCACTCCATCAAAGTGCAAATGGTATGTGACTCCAGCAAAATCATCACCCATTGCTGCGCCAGATTTCCTGGATCAACACATGATGCCATGGTACTGCGCAACTCCACGCTACCCTGTCACATGGAGCGACATGCTGGACCACGTGCCTGGCTGCTCAGTGAGTTGCACAACAGGCCCATGGCCATGCTGTGGGGTACTCATGTGTGCGCATGCAGAAGGGGGGGATAGTACACCTGGGTGGGAAAGGGGGGGGGTAGTTCACCAGGGTGGGAAAGGGGGGGGTAGTTTACCAGGGTGGGAAAGGGGGGGTTAAAAGTACACCTGGGTGGCAATAGCCAGTGAGTGGAGAATGAATGCAGAGCTAAACACTCCTCACCTGACACAGCCAAACGGAAAATGACACATCACTGGGCCACATATCACAAATAATGCAAATGGATGACAACAAGTAAGAGGCACAACCGGGGCACCATGGTGATGGCAAGCAATGCATGACTGAATAGGATGGCAACTGTGCCAATGCGGCCAGTGTGACCATGCAAAGTAAAGAGTACACAGCATGAATTGGAGGCTAAACATTGTTGCACTGCCACAGCACATCTGCCTCAGCATGCATGATTACACCCTGCATCATCTATTCAACCCCATCCAGTGTTCCACACCTCTTTCCAGTATACATCCCATATAGGTGACTATTTGGTACACGTACAAGGACATGTGCATGTTCACACCTAATAGCTGCTGCCATGACCGTGCTCCCTGAAGGTGTCAGTTCAGAGTGACACACACCTATTTGTATCTGCTTGCAGGTGATGGAGGATATCCCTTGAGGCCGTGGCTACTTACCCCTGTGCGGAACCCGCAGAACAGCCATGAAGAGGAGTACAATCGTGTGCACACTCGTACCCGTGTCGTGATTGAGCAGACCTTTGGCCTGTTGAAGGCGCGGTTCCGCTGCCTAAGCAGGTCTGGTGGGGCACTCCTATATTGGCCTGAGAAGGTGGCAAAGATCACCATGGCCTGTGTCATGCTGCACAACATGTGCGTCCGAAGGAATGTACCACTGCCACCTGACATTGACATACATGGCCCGGGTGAGGATGAAGGGGATGGAGACGGAGGCGAAGGAGCCCCCCTGCCAGTACGTGATGCACGGGACGGCCATGCTGTACGCCAAGCACTAATTGACGAATACTTTTAAGACACAGGGACCATGAATGACTTTTGTCAGTCAGACACTGGGCCAATGTGAAAATGCACAAAGGGAATGTTGTAATTTTGAGACTGAACACCGTAACACACTAAATGGATGCACACCAAAAATGACAATGTCCAGCCATGGATTGTTCTCCAGAAAACTTGTGTATTATATGAAAGTGCAAAACTGTGCCCACTCCCCCCTCCCACTATCCCCCAACAAACTCCCTCACCCACCCCACAGACCCCAGTGAACAGCCCAACAAACTCCCTCACCCACCCCACAGATCCCAGATGTCCCCATGTGTGCAACAAACAGTGTTGCCTTCAACAATCCTACTCCTCACATTTCTTCCATTTTTCAAAAAGTCACTTTTTGGCGACTTTCAGGTCTGGGGGTGCCATGGCCATGCACCGTTCACTCCTGCATGTTAAGCGCACAGGGCTTGATTGGACAGAGGTGGAAGGTGTTGACGTGGTCGAGGTGTCAATTGTCAATCCTCTGTCACACCCATGGTGTGGCTGCTGCACTTGCCTGATGTTGGCTAGTAGGGCCTCGGTCAGTGACCCCATGCACTGCCTGAATGCAGACGTGGACGCCTCCACGGCTGCTGTATTTGCGGCAATGGCCTTGGCTATGGCCTTCATGGCCTCATTACCGGCAAGGACCTGTTGCCGCATTATCTGCAGCATCTCGTCTTGACGGGCCTCCACCCTTGCCAGACGGACCTCAAAGGGGGTTTCTGTCGCAGGTGTACCGGTGGAGGGCTGGGTGGTGGAGGGCTGGGTGGCGGAGGGCTGGGTGGCAGATGGCTGGGTGGTGGAGGGCTGGGTGGCGTAGGGCTGGGTGGTAGAGGGCTGTGTGGTGGCAGGCACCTGCGTGGGGCCCTCGTCCTGAGCACTGTCGTCCTCAAATATGCCGATGTCCGAGTCCCCTAGGTCGGAGTCATGGAGACATGGGTCATCCAGGCTCTCTGTCTCCGCAGGAGGGGAAAGGGGGCCAATGGGTGTTGGGCTGGGGGATCCCGAAAATTCTTCGGCCTCTTCAACCACCTCTGTGGACAGGACGTCCGTGGTGGCCGGCGGTACATCCGGCACTGTCGCAGCAGGTGCCCCCTGCAGAGATGATGCCTTGCGTGGCACACTGGGAGTGGTCACAGGAAATTTTTGGGAGGAGGGGGTTGCGGTGTCCCTGGACCCCTTGCTTGCACTGGATGTGCCTGACCCCCTGTCCTGGGTTCCACCTTCCTCATCGGTGCCTGGGGGATAGAAGAGATGCAGGTCATCAGTGAGATTGCCAAATGGCAGCTGTGATTTGTGGCAGTGTTATATCTTGATACATTCAGGCATGATTTCATATCTGTAGTGTGGCATTTGGTGTACTGAGGGGACATGTTGGCAATGATTGCATGGCTGGTGGCAATGGATTGTCTAGGTGTGGGGGGGACATGGGCATGGATGGGTTTACGGATTTCACGCAGCATGCGTGTGGTGCAGGGGGTGGCAATCAATATTCTGTTGGTGAATTGATGTTGCCTTGGATATGGGAATTGCCTTGCCTATTCTGACTCCCACCTCACTTGTGTCATATCATGTTTTGTTATAGGTGGATGTGATGGTTCACTCACCTTCCTCTGTTGTAGTAGCTGCCCCGTACTCCTGCTCTCCAATCCCCTTGATGGATTCTGGATCGATGAATCCACTTGCAATCTCCTCCCATGTGGTGAGCTTAACAGGGGAGTGTGTGCCACCACCTTTCGCCATTGCGGCCCTCCGGTTCTCCGCAAGGATCTTCCGCACACGGAGGCGGAGGTCGTCCCAGCGCTTTCTGCAATCCCGGACACTCCTAGGGGTAACCCCCACTGCTGTTACCCACTGCGCAACCTCCTGCCACACCTGTTTTTTATGCGTTTGGGCTGCATGCTTCAGGTCCGTGCTTCGGATAATGTCAGCATGCTGTTGTAGGGTGTCCGCTAGCATTGTCAATTCTGCATCTGAGAAGCGCTGCTTCCTCTTCCTTTGTTTGCTTTGTTTGCTTTTTCCGGTGGCCTTTGACATCCTGGTTCTGTTTTGGCACTCAACAACACGGGTGTAGTGGTAGTAATGGAGGATGGCAATGGATTGTGTTTTTAAAGATGGCCGCCGGCCCATTTCCCGTTCCTGCGCGATGACGTAATTTCCGGGTCTGTTTTTTGCAAACACGGTAATACCATGGTGGTATTACTGTGCCGGTATTTACGGGTTAGTGTGAGGCGGTAGCGCAATGGGCGGGTCCCTCGATGCCGGTATAGGGGGCTTGGAGGCCCTTTACCGGCATGGCGGTGTTGCCACTACCGGCATGGGGGAACGCCGTGCTCGCGCACTCGTAATGACCCGCTATTAGCGGGTTCATACGTGCACGGACCCGCTCATTCCGGCATGCCGGTAATGAACACAGTTTTACCGGCATACTCGTAATGAGGCCCTATATGTCTTATATGGACAAGCCCCACTTCAAATTTAAAACAGTTTTAATTGGGACTCTTCCGCTTGACCACGTAGATCTGCCCCTTGGGTTAACATGTTTATGAACTATTTTAGACAGTTCAGGGCTTTTGAATCATCTAGTCCAGCCATTGCAGCTTGACTTGGAAAACGTCCTCCCTGAAACATTTATAATGTACATATCGTTAGAAAAAAAAAGATTGAACACCTTCCTGCTTTCATGAGGATTGCTTTGAACTTCTTTCCTCTTTCTTTAGACCTGTAGACAAAGCACTTATATACCTTTGGGTAGAAATGCCTAGTGTCTTTCTAAATCACTTTACTCAACAACATTTTCGGTGATACCAGGTACAGCTGCCATTTGCAGGCAATCCTGACCCTGCCCCAATTACCACACACAGGTGCAGCCACTCACTAAGAGACTGGTCCACTGATTATACCATAGAACCCAAGGAGCCCCATCAACCTGTGAGTGATATTGAAAAAAGGATTGGAAGGCAGTTGGAGAGTGGTGGAGAATAATACGAGGAGCAATGAGGAAGTGGTGGAGATGATAGGGAGATAAGACAGAAGAGGATATGGTAACAGCAGAGCAGGATGTGCTAATAACCCAGGGAGATGTCATAAGAGCAGATTATGAGATGGTAACAGTGTAAGAGGAGGGAGTGGTGGTACGAGTGTGTGAGGAGGTAGTAACGATAGAGGAGGATTGGGGACAACAGTGGAAGAGGTGGAGATAACAGAAGAACAATAGCAGATAATAAGGAGGAGGGCAACACTCTATCTGACTGAAAGACACAAGCACACCAGGTTGACCCTTGCCAGGCTGGCCAGTAAGAATTAGGAATGCGATCCTGGCAAACGATCACAGAGGTGGAGTATTCAAGATGATGGTGGGTTGGCCACAAGTCAGAAGGAGGGAGTCACAGCAGCCCTGATGAGAGGTAAGGGGGAGTATATAGGTGGTGACCTCTGGACCCTTCTCTCACTGATGCAAATGATAACACTATAGCATCGCTGATCATAGAGCCTGTGCATGTGACTGCGGGACTTTTTGTTTTTGTGGAATGAGATCAGAAGAAAAGCTTCAGTAACCCTTAAAAAACATGCACTAGACGGGATCACATGTGAGTATGTTTTCGTCCTTTCCCTATTTCCTTCAACCCATTGAGACCTGTAACTGCTGAGATGCACATTTTCAGATCATGTTGCACCTATTTGTTTTTATATATCATCATCAATCTCATGCTTTGATAATAGGCATGACTTACATATTTTCTATCAGTAAAAGCTTTTGGACTGTGCTTCCTGAGTCCCGTCTTTTTTTGCAACCCTTCTGGGCCTGCTGTTGCTCGACCCTTTGAAGGGATGAATTGCATGTGTATACGTTTAATGTAGGATTGTGTGACACACATGCATAACACGTTTCCAGATGTGGATAAATATGCGTTCACATGGGAGTGTAAGGAAGGGATTGAATGAAGAAAATGCAAACAGTAGTAATAACGGTATGCAGTGATATTATCGAATAGATAACAAAGAATGCAATTTTAGACAAACCCAAAACATTGGGGAAAAAAATAACACATTTTAGAAGACTATTTAAATGTGGTTGGGAATGGGAATAATAGTTTTAGGGGTGGGGAAAAAGTATTAAAATAAATAAGGGATTCAGGGGGAACCGCCCCCAAAAACAACGGAAAATAAAAGGACGTTTTTTTGTTTGTAAAAAATTGATTCTTCGGTTTGTCATTCGATAAAATCACAATTAACCTCAAGAACCCACACAGTTATAATATGCCAGAGTATTCAAAAGCACCTGCCAATGCATTTAAAGCACTAATTTACACCCTGATTCAGAGGTCATCTAATAACTACAGTAACAGTGGAGGATAGCACAGGGGCACCCCATGCAGAGTAACAAAGGTTCAAATACCCGATCCATGCGTAGAAACTGAACTCAGATATTAAGCGCATTATAAAAAACAATTAAATAAATAAATGTGAATGCTTCATTTCAGGAAATCTGTGTTTTGGCTTACTGCACAAAACACCCAGACTCGCTTATAGTGGAAAAGGTTGCTTTAATGTGACGGGCCAAAGCTTACAAATAACCGCTTACCTGGCTCCCATGGCCTTACAGACTAACAACATTTTTAAACAACCAATTAATAATTTAATCCTTTCATTTTCCCCAACAAATAAGTAATTAAATAGTTCCACTACCTCCCTAACTATCCCTTGGTCCCTACCATCTCCTTACCACTTCTCAAGGTGTCCCGCTTTCTCCCCGGGGCCATGCCCCTTCAGGTTCAATACCTGTTCTCCCGGGGCAGCAGTTTGTGCACCACCCCCATTCTTTCCCACGCTATTCCCCCATTGTGCTTCCCTCCTCCCACATCTAAGGGGGCCATGCCCCCGGCAACACCCGGCAACAGAAAACCCCTACCACCAAGGTGTTCTTTCTGCCCCACCTCTACCATTTCTTTCTACTTCCAACTCCTTAATATCTCTTCCACCTGCAAGGTAAAATCTGCCAGATAATAACTATTCCCGAAAACTGACAAGTCTACACCATCCTCTCTGAAGATCATGAAGCCTTCATAAACTATTGCTTTGTGTTCCAAAACCTTTACCGCCCCTGAGGCACAACATTTTACCATCTCTCTATTTATTCATTCCTTGCCCACTCTATTGCACCCTCACTTCTCGCTCCCCTCCAAACTCTCAGCGGCAACAACTTAGTCCAAACTACACATGCTTGGGGCCACATTTCCCAAACCCATACCAAATCCCTTTTCATTTTTCTAAGGAGATCCACACCTGTATCTCTTACAAGGTCATTTTCCCCTGCATGAATGATCATCCTCTCTGGAGACCCATAGCGTTCCCTCAACCCCGCCAACATAGGGAGCAGCTGATCCCAGCGAATTTCACCTAAACCGGACCATTTTACCAATGCCCCTTTTTGCTGCAACCCAATTGCCTGCCAAAGACCATTTTCTCTGCCTTCTTCCCCGCCCAATTAACAATAGAGTGGCCCAAATCCATATCTGCGGCATCTCCCCCAGCCTCCGAGAAGGATCTGAAAAAGAAATTACAATATCACTTTCAAATCACAACCATTCTACCACATTCGACACTCCTGAAATCCCCCAAAACCTTCTTTCAAACATCCCTGTTACCCAAGTCCCTGACGTACCCTTTGTATCTACCGGACTTCCACCGCCCCAAACTTTTCACTGTATCCTCCGATAAGCCAAATCTACTACCTTCAGATGCTGCACCCATCCTTAATGAATGAGTTCCAAACTCCTCCGCCTTTTCCCCTACTGCTACCAAGACCTTTCGTAGCACCCTCAAAACCTGCGCCGCTGATACTGCCACCCCATCCTCATGCTGAAAAACCGAACCTGTCCTCCCTGCCCCCACAAAGCTCCTCCCACTCCAAACCTGTCTGAACCGGGCACAAATCCTTGCTCCCCGACCCAGCAAAACCCAGGAGCCCTTTCCTTTTTGATCTGTTTTAGACCTCTTAATTCTGATATCCAAACCTAACTCCGTAAAATGAACATCTTCCCAGCCCAGTCCACTTTCCCCACTTTTTCCTCCAACCAGCTCAGAAACCCTAAAGGCCAAAGGTTGTTTCAAAGCTGCTACTTACCCTATGTATATATATGTATCGCATGATGTGACTGGACCCTAACGAAAGTAGTGTGAATACAAGATATAAAAATAGGAGCACATACAGGGAAAGTACAGTAATAAAAAAAAACTAGAGAACTATCAGAAAGTGCTGACAACTCTACTGATTATTTTAATGCACAGAAAGGATTGCTGTCTTTCAAACTTGTGTCTTCCCCTACGTATATATGTTTCATATGATATGACTGGACCCTAAGGGAATTATTGTAAGAACATACTTGAAGGATAAGTCTACAAATATATTACCTTTTCCACTTTTAATTCCTGACTGTTACTGAAGAAAACCATGTGGCCTAGAATGTCAGTAAAGGAAAAAAGTGGGAGCCAGACATGTGATGTCATCAGTGATGTCCTGGGTGTTAGTCTTAGCAGTGCACGGTGGTGGCGCGAGTTATGGTTACTTAGCTTACCATAACTGGCGAATTTCAAGGGTTTTTCGGTTTTACTTGGAACCATAACGTCCCTTTAACAAAGTTAACAAAGTTTTTTTCACTGAATTTCATAGTTTTTTAGTAGCGCAACTTAATCATAACGTCCCTTTAACAAAGTTTTTTCACTGAATTTCATAGGTTATTAGTAGCAAAACTTAACCATAACGTCCCTTTAACAAAGTTTTTTACGGAATTTCATAGGTTTTTAGTAGTGCAACTTAACCATAACGTCCCTTTAACAAAGTTGTTTTACTGAATGTCATAGTTTTTTATTAGTGCAACGTAACCATAACATCCTTTTCAATAGAGGAAGACCACTAGCATCCTAGGTTCTCAAAGTGGGAACCCGGGGTGGTAAAAAAAGATTTTTCTTCCCAAACCGGGACGTGCAGGAAGGACAATCTTTTACCAAGATAGACACCAGGGAAAGGGAAGGCGGGGTGTATAAAGAGAACACAACAGGGCATCGGCGGAAGGTCGGGAAGACCAGGAGGGAGACACGAGGCATGAGTGGGAGGTGGGGGGTAACACGAGGGACACACAGGGCATAAGCGGGGGGGTGGGGGTAACATGAGGGAGACACGGGGCATGAGCGGGGGATGGGGGTATACGAGGGAGACACAGGGCATGATCAGGGGGTGGGGGGGAAAGAAGGAAGACACAGGGCATGAGCGGGGGTAAGAAGGGAGACACGGGGCATGAGCAGGGGGTGGGGGGAAGAAGGGAGACACAGGGCATGAGCGGGGGGTGGGGGGGAAGAAGGGAGACACGGGCATGAGCGGGAGGTGGGGGGTACAGGAGGGAGACATGGGGCATGAGCGGGGGGTGGGGGGAAAGAAGGGAGACACGGGGCATGAGCGGGGGATGGGGGTGAGAAGAGAGACACTAGGAATGAGCGGGGGGTGGGGGAGGAAAGAATGGAAACACGGGACATGAGCGGGGGATGGGGAAGAAGGGAGACACAGGGCTTGAGCGGGGGTGGGGGGAAGAAGGGATACATGGGGCATGAGCGGGGGGTGAGGGGGAGAAGGGAGACACGGGGCATGAGCGGGGGTGGGGGGTACAGGAGGAAGACATGGGGCATGAGCGGGGGGTGGGGGTGGAAGAAGGGAGACACAGGGCATGAGCGGGGGTGGGGGGGAGAAGGGAAACATGGGGCATGAGCGGAGGGTGGGGGGGAAGAAGGGAGACACAGGGCATGAGCGGAGGTTGGGAAGTGGAAAGAAGGGAGACACGGGGCATGAGTGGGGGGTGGGGGGTAACACGAGGGAGACACGGGGCATGAGCGGAGGGTGGGGGGTAGAAGGGGGACGCGGGGCATGAGCAGGGGGTAGGGGGGAAAAACGGAGATGCGGGGCATGACCGGGGGGTTGGGGGGAAAGAAGGATGGCACGGGGCATGAACGGGGGCGGGGGAAGAAGGAAGACACGGGGCATGAGTGGGTGTGGGGGGGAAGAGGGGCAACATGGGCATGAGTGGGGGGTGGGGAGGGGAAAGAAGGAGACACAGGTCATGAGCTGGGGTGGGGGGAGAAGGGAGACACGGGGCATGAGCGGTAGGTGGGGGGAACAGGGCAGACACGGGGCATGAGTGGGGGGTGGGGGAGGAAGACAGGAGACACAGGGCATGAGCAGGGATGGGGGAAGAAGGGAGACATGGGGCATGAGTGGGGGGTGAGGGGGATAGAAGGGAGACACAGGGCATGAGCGGGGGTTGGGGGTGGAAAGAAGGGAGACACGGGGCATGAGCGGGGGTGGGGGGGAAGAAGGAGACACGGGGCATGAGTGGGGGGTGGAGGGTAACACGAGGGAGACACGCGGCATGAGCGGGGTATTGGGGGGAAGAAGGAAGACACTGGGCATGAGAGGGGGGTGGGGGGAGAGGGGAGACATGGGGCAGGGGGTGGGGAGGGGAAAGAAGGGAGACACGGGGCATGAGCGGGGGGTGGGGGAAAGAAGGGAGACACAGGGCATGAGCGTGCAGTGGGGGGAGAAGGGAGACACGGGGCATGAGCGGGGGCAGGGGGGGAAGAAGGAAGACACGGGGCATGAGCGGGGGTGGGGGGAAGAAGGGAGACATGGGGCATGAGCGGGGGGTGAGGGGGAGAAGGGAGACACGGGGCATGAGCGGGGGTGGGGGGTACAGGAGGAAGACATGGGGCAAGAGCGGGGGGTGGGGGGTGGAAGAAGGGAGACACGGGGCATGAGTGGGGGGTGGGGGGGAGAAGGGAGACATGGGGCATGAGCGGAGGGTGGGGGGAAGAAGGGAGACACAGGGCATGAGCGGGGTGGGGGGGAAGAAGTGAGACATGGGGCATGAGCGGTGGTTTGGGGGCTGAGAAGGGAGACACAGGGCATGAGCAGGGGGTGGGGGTGGACAGAAGGAAGACACGGGGCATGAGCGGGGGTGGGGGGGAGACACGGGGCATGAACGGGGGATGGGGGGAAAGAAGGAAGACTCAGGGCATGACCGGGGTCTGGGGGGAAGAAGGAAGACACGGGGCATGAGCGGGGGGTGGTGGGGAAGAAGGAAGACATGGGGCATGAGCGGGGGGTGGGGGGAAAGAAGGGAGACACGGGGTATGAGCAGGGGTTGGGGGAAGAAGGGAGACACGGGGCATGAGCGGGGGGTGGGGGGGAGAAGGGATACACGGGGCATTCGTAGGGGTGGGTGGAAAGAAGGGAGACACGGGGCATGAGCGGGTGGTGGGGGAGGAAGAAGTAAGACACGGGGCATGAGCAGGGTGTGGGGGATGGAAGAAGGGAGATACAGGCATGAGCGGAAGGTGGGGGATAAGGGAGACACGGGGCATGAGCGGGTGGTGGGGGGAAGAAGGGAGACACGGCATGAGCGGGGGGTGTGGGGGAAGAAGAAAGACATGGGGCATGAGCAGGGGGTGGGGGAAAGATTGGAGACACGGGGCATGAGCAGTGGTTTGGGGTCGGAGAAGGGAGACACAGGGGATGAGCAGGGGGTGGGGTGGACAGAAGGAAGACACACAGCATGAGCGGGGGTGGGGGGGAGGGAGACACGGGGCATGAATGGGGGGTGGGGGTTAAGAAGGAAGACACAGGGCATGACCGGGGTCTGGGGGAAGAAGGAAGACACAGGGCATGAGCAGGGGGTGGGGAGGGGAAAGAAGGGAGACACGGGGCATGAGCAGGGGGTGGGGGAAAGAAGGGAGACACGGGGCATGAGCGGGGGGCAGGGAGGAAGAAGGAAGACACGGGGCTTGAGCGGGGGTGGGGGGGAAGAAGGGATACATGGGGCAGGAGCGGTGGGGTGAGGGGGAGAAGGGAGACACGGGGCATGAGCGGGGGTGGGGGGTACAGGAGGAAGACATGGGGCATGAGCGGGGGTGGGGGTGGAAGAAGGGAGACACAGGGCATGAGCGGGGGTGGGGGGGAGAAGGGAGACATGGGGCATGAGCGGAGGGTGGGGGGGAAGAAGGGAGACACAGGGCATGAGCGGAGGTTGGGAAGTGGAAAGAAGGAAGACACGGGGCATGAGTGGGGGGTGGGGGGTAACACGAGGGAGACACGGGGCATGAGCGGAGGGTGGGGGGGAAGAAGGGAGACGCGGGGCATGAGCAGGGGGTAGGGGGGAAGAAGGGAGACACGGGGCATGAGCGGGGGGTGGGGGGGGAAAGAAGGAAGGCACGGGGCATGAGCAGGGGGTGGGGGGAAGAAGGAAGAGACGGGGCATGAGCGGGGGGTGGGGGGGAAAGAAGGGAGACACGGGGTATGAGCAGGAGTTGGGGGGATGAAGGGAGACACGGGGCATTCGTGGGGGGTGGGTGGAAAGAAGGGAGACACGGGGCATGAGTGGGTGGTGGGGGAGGAACAAGGAAGACACGGGGCATGAGCGGGGGGTGGGGGGTGGAATAAGGTAGACACGGGCATGAGCGGAAGGTGGGGGAGAAGAAGGGAGACACAGGGCATGAGCGGGGGGTGGGGGGAAGAAGGAAGAAATGGGGCATGAGCAGGAGGTGGGGGGAAAGAAGGGGAGACACGGGGCATGAGCGGTGGTTTGGGGGCGGAGAAGGGAGACACGGGGCATGAGCAGGGGGTGGGGGTGGACAGAAGGAAGACACGGGGCATGAGCGGGGGTGGGGGGATGGAGACATGGGGCATGAACGGGGGATGGGGGAAAGAAGGAAGACTCAGGGCATGACCGGGGTCTGGGGGGAAGAAGGAAGACACGGGGCATGAGCGGGGGGTGGTGGGGAAGAAGGAAAACATGGGGCATGAGCGGGGGGTGGGGGGAAAGAAGGGAGACATGGGGCATGAGCGTGGAGTGGGGGAGAAGGAAGACACGGGGCATGAGCGGGGGGCAGGGGGGGAAGAAGGAAGACACAGGGCATGAGCGGAGGTTGGGAAGTGGAAAGAAGGGAGACACGGGGCATGAGTGGGGGGTGGGGGGTAACACGAGGGAGACACGGGGCATGAGCAGAGGGTGGGGGGGAAGAAGGGAGACGCGGGGCATGAGCAGGTGGTAGGGATGAAGAAGGGAGACACGGGGCATGAGCGGGGGGTGGGGGGAAAGAAGGAAGGCACGGGGCATGAGCAGGGGGTAGGGGGAAGAAGGGAGAGACGGGGCATGAGCGGGGGGTGGGGGAGAAAGAAGGGAGACAAGGGGTATGAGCAGGAGTTGGGGGGAAGAATGGAGACACGGGGCATGAGCGGGGGGTGGGGGGAGAAGGGAGACACGGGGCATTCGTGGGGGGTGGGTGGAAAGAAGGGAGACACGGGGCATGAGTGGGTGGTGGGGGAGGAAGAAGGAAGACACGGGGCATGAGCGGGGGGTGGGGGGTGGAATAAGGTAGACATGGGCATGAGCGGAAGTTGGGGGAGAAGGGAGACACGGGGCATGAGCGGGTGGTGGGGGGGAAGAAGGGAGACACAGGGCATGAGCGGGGGTGGGGGGAAGAAGGAAGAAATGGGGCATGAGCAGGGGGTGGGGGGAAAGAAGGGAGACACGGGGCATGAGCGGTGGTTTGGGGGCGGAGAAGGGAGACACGGGGCATGAGCAGGGGGTGGGGGTGGACAGAAGGAAGACACGGGGCATGAGCAGGGGTGGGGGGGAGGGCGACACGGGGCATGAACGGGGGATGGGGGGAAAGAAGGAAGACTCAGGGCATGACCGGGGTCTGGGGGGAAGAAGGAAGACACGGGGCATGAGTGGGGGGTGGGGTGGGGAAGAAGGAAGACATGGGGCATGAGCGGGGGGTGGGGGGGAAAGAAGGGAGACATGGGGCATGAGCGTGGAGTGGGGGAGAAGGAAGACACGGGGCATGAGCGGGGGCAGGGGGGGAAGAAGGAAGACACGGGGCATGAGCAGGGGTGGGGGGAAGAAGGGAGACATGGGACATGAGTGGGGGGTGAGGGGGAGAAGGGAGAAACGGGGCATGAGTGGGGGTGGGGGGTACAGGACGAAGACACGCGGCATGAACGGGGGCGGGGGGGAAGAAGGAAGACACGGGGCATGAGTAGGTGTGGGGGGGAAGAGGGGCAACATGGGCATGAGCGGGGGGTGGGGAGGGGAAAGAAGGGAGACACAGGTCATGAGCTGGGGTGGGGGGAGAAGGGAGACACGGGGCATGAGCGGGAGGTGGGGGAACAGGGCAGACACGGGGCATGAGCGGGGGGTGGGGGGGATAGAAGGGAGACACAGGGCATGAGCGGTGGTTGGGGGTGGAAAGAAGGGAGACACGGGGCATGAGCGGGGGTGGGGGGGAAGAAGGGAGACACGGGGCATGAGTGGGGGGTGGAGGGTAACACGAGGGAGACACGAGGCATGAGCGGGGGATTGGGGGGAAGAAGGAAGACACTGGGCATGAGAGGGGGGTGGGGGGAGAGGGGAGACATGGGGTATGAGCAGGGGGTGGGGAGGGGAAAGAAGGGAGACACGGGGCATGAGCGGGGGGTGGGGGAAAGAAGGGAGACACGGGGCATGAGCGTGCAGTGGGGGGAGAAGGGAGACACGGGCATGAGCGGGGGCAGGGGGGGAAGAAGGAAGACACGGGGCATGAGCGGGGGTGGGGGGAAGAAGGGAGACATGGGGCATGAGCGGGGGGTGAGGGGGAGAAGGGAGACACGGGGCATGAGCGGGGGTGGGGGGTACAGGAGGAAGACATGGGGCATGAGCGGGGGGTGGGGAGTGGAAGAAGGGAGACACAGGGCATGAGTGGGGGGTGGGGGGGAGAAGGGAGACATGGGGCATGAGCGAAGGGTGGGGGGGAAGAAGGGAGACACGGGGCATGAGCGGAGGGTGGGAAGTGGAAAGAAGGGAGACACGGGGCATGAGTGGGGGGTGTGGGGTAAAACGAGGGAGACACGGGGCATGAGCGGAGGGTGGGGGGAAGAAGGGAGACGCGGGGCATGAGCGGGGTTAGGCGGGAAGAAGGGAGACACGGGGCATGAGCGGGGGGTTGGGGGAAAGAAGGAAGGCACGGGGCATGAGCATGGGGTCGGGGGAAGAAGGGAGACACGGGCATGAGCGGGCGGTGGGGGGGAAAGAAGGTAGACACGGGGTATGAGCAGGGGTTGGGGGAAGAAGGGAGACACGGGGCATGAGCGGGGGGTGGGGGAAAGAAGTGAGACACAGGGTATGAGCAGGGGTTGGGGGCAAGAAGGGAGACACGGGGCATGAGTGGGTGGTGGGGGAGGAAGAAGGAAGACACGGGGCATGAGCGGGGGGTGGGGGATGGAAGAAGGGAGACACGGGCATGAGCGGAAGGTGGGGGAGAAGGGAGACACGGGGCATGAGCGGGTGGTGGGGGGGAAGAAGGGAGACACAGGGCATGAGCGGAGGGTGGGGGGGAAGAAGAAAGAAATGGGGCATGAGCAGGGGGTGGGGGAAAGAAGGGAGACACGGGGCATGAGCGGTGGTTTGGGGCGGAGAACGGAGACACGGGGCATGAGCAGGGGGTGGGGGTGGACAGAAGGAAGACACGGGGCATGAGCGGGGGTGGGGGGAGGGAGACACGGGGCATGAACGGGGGGTGGTGGGAAAGAAGGGAGACACGGGGCATGAGCGTGGAGTGGGGGAGAAGGGAGACACGGGGCATGAGCGGGGTGGAGGGGGGGAAGAAGGAAGACACGGGGCATGAGCGGGGGTGGGGGAGGGAGACATGGGGCATGAACGGGGGCGGGGGGAAGAAGGAAGACATGGAGCATGAGTGGGGGTGGGGGGGAAGAGGGGCAACACGGGGCATGAGCGGGGGGTGGGGAGGGGAAAGAAGGGAGACACAGGGCATGAGCTGGGAAGGGGGGAAAGAAGGGAGACACGGGGCATGAGCGGGAGGTGGGGGGAACAGGGCAGACACAGGGCATGAGCGGGGGGTGGGGGAGAAAGACAGGAGACACAGGGCATGAGCAGGGATGGGGAAGAAGGGAGACACGGGGCATGAGCGGGGGGTGGGGGGATAGAAGGGAGACACAGGGCATGAGCGGTGGTTGGGGGTGGAAAGAAGGGAGACACGGGGCATGAGCGGGGGTGGAGGGAAGAAGGGAGACACGGGGCATGAGTGGGGGATGGGGGTAACACGAGGGAGACACGAGGCATGAGCAGGGGATTGGGGGAAGAAGGGAGACACGGGGCATGAGCGGGGGCTGGGGGGGAAGAAGGAAGGCATGGGGCATGAGCAGGGGTTGGGGGGAGAAGGGAGACACGGGGCATGAGTGGGGGTCAGAGGGGAAGAAGGGAGACACAGGGTATGAGCGGGGGTGGGGGGAAGAAGGGAGACACGGGGCATGAGAGAGGGGTGGGTGGAAAGAAGGGAGACACGGGGCATGAGCGGGGGGTGGGGGAGGAAGAAGGGAGACACGGGGCATGAGCGGGGGGGAAGAAGGGAGACACGGGGCATGAGCGGGGGGTGTGGGAGAATGGGAGGAAAACACGGACATAAGCTTAGTGTGCAGGCGGCAGATCTCGCTCCTCGACCATCCGCAGGCCACCATGTGCCGATGCCGTGAGCAGGGGCTGGAGGAACAGGGGAGACACGGGGCATGAGAGGGGTGAGGGGGACAGGAAGGAGACACAGAGCATGAGTGGGAGGGTGTGGGGGTAACAGGAGGAAGACACGGGCATTACCGTAGTAGCAGGCGGCAGATCCCTCGGGGTAAACAAAGATGGCGGGCGTCTTTCAAAATAGACGCACTGCACATTTGCACTGCAGCCAATGGGAAAGCACATAACATGTTCACGGACACCACGCAAGCCGTTTGCCCAATCCCTGTCCTGTCCGCGGAGCGGATAGGGAAGTGTGTCTGCGAAGGGGACACAGATATCACTCATTTTTTCTGACCTAATTTTTGGTCATTTTTAAAAAAATCTACTGGACGGATTTTCACCAAATTTGCAAAAGCACACTTTCGGGACAAAACCGCTGCTCCTGGTCCAAATTTGGTGAAAATCCGTCCAGCGGTTTGGGCTGTAGGTGCGAGCAAAACATTTTTCCCATTCAGTCTATGGGACCCCCTTATAACTTTTCCCCCCCTGGACGAATCCTCACCAAACTTTGCAAAGTTTGGTGAGGATTCGTCCAGGGGGAGCAAAGTTATAAGCCGCCCAATAAGTGTTCTTCCTATGGAAACAGCAACTTAACCATAACTACATGGCCACTACCGTCGCCATGTAATATATATATATATATATATATATATATATATATATATATATATATATATATATATTCAGTGAAAAAAACTTTGTTAAAGGGACGTTATGGTTCAAAGTAAAACCGAAAAACCCCTGAAATTCGGCAGTTATGGTAACATAAGCAACCATAACTCGCGCCACCGTGCACTGCTAACACTAACACCCAGGAAATCAAAGATGAACATCACAAATGTCATTGATGACATCACTGATGACATCACATGGCTGGCTCTCCCTTTTTATCCTTTACTGACATATATTTACTGACAAACTGTTCTAGAACATATGCAATGTCCAGAAATGTTTGTTTGATGTGAGACACACTTTTAATTAATTCAGGACCCGAACACTGTCCGTAGAACATCAACGCGCATGTGCAAACCAATGTCCGTGCATTTGGTGTCCTGCGGACAGGAGCTTCCTTCGCGGATCTGTCCGCGAAGGGATCATGTGACCGCGCCCATGCTGATCGCGTGTCCCTTTTCGCATGTCCCTTTTCGTGTCCCCGAACAATTTAAAAGTACACTTTTGAGTAATCCAATATATTTTTCCATAAAAACTCATCATGGCACAAGTCCGACATAGTAATCCTGAGTTTCTACATATCTTTTGAAACTTTTTGAACCCTTTTTTGTGTTCGATCTGTCGGCGGACAGCACGCATGTCCACGAACCGCGTACAAGCACCCCTATAAAAGACCACGTCCTAGAGCTTATTCTCATTGTGTTTCTGGCTGTTCTTCAGAGCACAGCTATTTCTCCAGAAACTTGCTGATTCCACCATCGAGATGGCATCCCTGGCTGCAGAACTGCCACCTGGTGCTGCACCCGCTTGAGCACCACCCCACCCCCTCCACCACTACCACCTTCCCAAGGGCCTGTAGAGGGGAACAGGAGTGAGGATGCAGAGGAGGAAGAAGCGGATGACAAGAATGAGGTAGAGGAAATCCCTACTACCCGCACTAGACGTGAGTCTTGGGTGTGGCGGTTATTTTCCATTTATGGGAATGGTCCTAAGGCTCGTGCGAACCGTGTTATCTGCAATGAGTTCAAAATGATACTCAGTCGCGGGAAGCACGGTTCGTTCAGCTTTGGGACCACGACCGTGAAGCGACACCTGAGGTCATTTCACTCTGGGGCTATTTGCAAGGTTGTACCTTGTGAAGAATGTAGTAGGTTGATTTCCTCTACTTCATCCTCCGTTTCTGATCCTGTCACCACAAGGACCACCTCTGTGGTACAGATTCTTCCTCAAGCTGCCTCACAGGCAATACAGAATTCTGATGACCCTTACCTTTCGAGGGTCACAGTTGTATGTATGTACTGTGACACAGTACTCTGTAGGGGGGAGCGACTTCGTAGTGCTTTTGAGACTATCGTCTCAGAGCATGAGAAGACCTGCTCACTACCCAAATAAAACCCACTCTACATCTTCCTCTCTCAATTCGCCCTTTCTTATCCCTGTCGTGTCTAAAAAACCAAAAAAAAATACAAAATTACAAAAATCAAAAAAATAAGGCTCTTTTCAGAGCCACCTTTCACAGTTAAAAAATAGAAGTGAAGATAAATAAAGCAGGGCCCTTTGTATTTCTTAAAAGTCCTCGGACAGTTCGCAAACATTAAAAAAATTGGGGTGCTACCCTATTGTTACCATTGCATTTTTCTCTGGGAGGAAGTGGTGACTCTGAAAAGAGCCTTTGGGAGGTGGTTGTATGTCAAAAATTTTAAATACTTAACACCTACTTCAAAATGGATGCTGTATTTCTAAAAAAGGTTGCAATGCATTTTGTACATTTCTCAGAAAAATCTGATTGCCAGCATAAGTAAGATGGACTCCATCTCTGCGAAAAATGTATGTACTACGAAACATAATATTTTCATTGTGAAAAGAGGACATGCCAAAATCTCTTAGAAATGCACAAACAGCCTTATTAACATTGCGCCTTGCTTTTTGAATTTGTGGACGAAATGAAGAAGAACGAAGCCACATTTGTCTCTGCGCAATCCGTGAAAATATTACTTGAGAATTAGGAAACGTGTCCATGACTTTCCCAAGTCCTTCTTTCATAGCAAATTACAAAGAAATTCCAGACACATTTCCTAGACTGTTCCGTCCACAATGAATTACAATTATGTCTGGATGTTGCTTTGTTTCCAAAGTAGCACAGAGAGGTAGCAAGTCCAACCACTTCATTCCACGTACTCCATGCCAGTGTACTTCCACATGTGGAAATCTAAGATCTCCAGCTACTCCACAGCTTTCTGCATGCACCTTCAACCAATGTATCCACGAATCTCCCAAAATCCAAACAATCTGTTTTCTGAAACACACAGCCATAGCTATCTGTTGTTCTCTCAGCAAAAAGAGTAGCTGAGAAACTCTCTCCTGGCAGAACACTCCCACTAATCTTTCCTGACCAATTCCTTTCACTGCTCATTCTCATTTGCATGACTTCTGAATCCAAAAATCCCTGGATGTAACTCCCGATGTCCGCGAACTACCACCATGTCTGCAGACATATCGTAACATGAACAGCCCTTCTTCCATTTCCACTTCACTCTTTGTGCCATTCCCTCATTGGATGTAGCTAAGAAATCACATGACCATGCACCAATCACATTCAAAACCTCTACATCTAATCATAGATCAGCACTGCAAATGTACTGTGAATCTCTCTGAGTACAAGTGTCATAACATTGGCAAGCACCATCTACAAGAAATACTGTACAAGTCTCCAAGATTTCTACTTACAGCTCCATGCATATCCATATGCATGAACACAAACTACAGGTATGCATATTTTCTGTACAGTACATGAACACATTTTCAAACTGACTTTTAGCTTGAGTAATCTGTAAAATTAATGTACTGTCTTTTTTCCAATTTCCTAAAATCAACTATCACTTATAAACCTTTATACTATTTACTTTCTTTATACACACACTATCAAATCATGTCAAACTAACATTTTTTAAATGAAATGTATAGACTACATATATTCAAACAAAATTGCATGCATGCACACTCTATGTTCCAATCTAAAAAAATAATACTTATACAATTACATGTATTTATTTATTTATTTGATTACTTTAATTTGAGCATGACATTAAGGCACTATTACCTAGAACAGCTTAGTTACAGAAATGGTGGTATTCAGTGGTACATTATGAATTTCACAAGACATACTAAAGATATTTTGTTTGTTACAGTTGCTCATTGCAATACAATTTGTTCATTAAGAACATATCATATGTATTGAACTGGTGCGACGTATCTTATGTGAATAAGATAGTTTTAATGGTTTTAAGGAAGGCGCTGAGGATTTCAATTAAAAAAAAATCAATATCTAAATTAAAAACAATGCTATATACAAACAAAATTACTAATTTGTTTCTTTTACAATTGCAGTGAAGACCATTACCCTGAAAAGAAGCAGTCGAATTTCAAGAACAAAGAAGAACTAAGAATTAAACTGTTCATTTTAGAAAAAAAGTAAGTAGAATATCACCATAATAAATGTATTATTTATTACTCAAACATACTGTAAAGTTAATTCATACTATTTCTGTGTCTAAAAATAGAGATTGTGCACCATTCTGTCCAAAAATCCCCATGTCTTAAACAGCGATTTACACCCAGAATGGCGCACAAATTCCTACTTTTGGACACAAACAACTGTTTTTATTGTATACATTAGATTTACTATTTGTACTTCTCCACACCACTAGCTTATTTTTTTATTATTTTTTTATTTTTTTTTCTGTCATCTGAACCTGAGTTTAGTAACATATTAATTGAAGAATACACATCCCTACTAGTTGTAGTTCCCAATGCACAATCAGGCACCATTACATACATCATGTTACTCAAACACTCATGCACACAGCACACATACATTGCAGAACACCCCAACCCATACCTTCTTTATTTTTTTTCAACAAACCCTAAAGAATGCATACCAAAAGTCAAGTCCGTAGAAAGCAACACAGAAGTAGAGCAAATGAAAATAAAAGTGTCCAACATAAGCATCCTTTCTAGCAGAATTTGTCAAAAAAGTTGAAACAAAACAGCTAATACGGTCATTTAGTGAAACACAAGAAGTTTCAAGTACAAAACTTTGCCTCCTCTAACAAAATGTAAAACAAACCAAAAAACAATTAACAGAAAATCAGCTATCAATACAGATAAAACTACTTCTTTAAATTTTAATATAATGCAAAGTAAGCATACCAAGAAAAGTATTTTAGCCAAAATGTTCCGTCACAAAGTCCTTCAAAATCTTATAAAAACAAGAGAGAAATCAGGTTCAATGCTTAAAAGCTATCGTAGGAAATTAATTTTAGAAGTGTTGATAGATAGTGCAATTCTTCTCAATAGAAAGTTATTTATTTTGGTGTTAAACAAAATGAAACCACTAACAAAACTAATAACTAAATTACAAAAAAGACTTCTCAATAAACGAAATGTCAACAGAAAGAACTTCTTAAGTATCTGCAGAGGTGAATGGAGTCACACTACGAGCACAGAACCATACTTTAATGAAGAAGCGTACAGACAAAAGCAAACAAATACAATTGCCATACATAGCAGTGGTCGAGGTTATGAAAAAGTTAATAATACCATAATGGAACAAGAAGTACTCCTTACAAAAATATGCCCTGAAAACTTAGAATTACCCCTCCATTCAACTGAATCAGAGCGTCTAGTGTACAAATGGCCATGCACGTCAATATTCAACATTCCTAAACAATTTTTCAAGTCTTTACGCCAATTCCTCAATCAATATGTAAAAAGCAATGACAAAATCAAAATTAAACTACTGCAAAATATGGATACCTGTCCAGTGCGCAAATACACAGGACTACAAGGACATTCATTGGCCTGCATTACAGGACCTACTTGTCAAATCACCTTCCATGATATCAAAAGAATATCAACACATCATTCAACTATAAGAAATCTAGTCTATAAACTGTACTATCCTAAAAGTCCTGCTTTAGCACTAGCAAATTTAAATAACATTCTTCTATATGGTACAGCGAAAGACCTACTTCAGAAAACTGACTATATCCAGAAAAAATATTTTGGAACTGAAAACCATTTACAGAATGAAATAGCTTTAAACCAAATTAGCAACAATTCTACACATGGCAACCTTTTGCTAAACACATACAAAAAAGAAATACTAAAATTTAAAAGTACATCAGCTGAAGTATTAAACCATGTATGTGTATGTTGCCGCACAACTTTTTATAAACTTAACACGAAAACTGTAGACCTATCATATAAAATAGAAGACAATGAAGATTCTAAATGGTTTGAATTAGCTCTCTACCTTGTAGCACTACAAAACTTGACAACAACCAAACTCCTTCACGTGCTATCACAAATAATTTGGAATTATACCCACTACCAAATTCCCTACACCAACTTAATTTATATGAGAGCATCATAATTCAAACAGTACACCCATTTCAAGCAATAATATGCCTTCAACCAAAAACAGTAAAATTACCTACCTCTGAATTGGTAAAAGGCATTCGTGGAAAAGTAGTTTAATTACCATTAGATTTAAAAGAAAAATGTGCATACTCTAGGAGTGCAACGTCCAATGTTGCAATCTTTAATTATCTTAGTAAATGGAGTACCTATAAAAGACAAAAAAATATGGCAACAGCTGGTAGATTTACATAAAGTTAGACAAGCCTTACAATAGCTTAAAGAGAATAATGAATATTACAAAGAAATTAATATTGAAGAAAACTTGAAAGATACAACTGAAATAATTCAAGAAACACAAGAAGCTGGTCAATTTGAGCTACTAGATCCTGCTACAATATCAAATACTTTAGACCATTATACAATTCATCCTTTGCACTGTAATGACACCATAGAAGATGCACTGGAAACATATCAAATGTGTCAAAAAAAGGATCACCAATCAGCATATGGGAAAAAAGTATAGAAACACGTGCTTTTCCTCTCCTCTATGATGATAGACCGATTCAAATATCAGCTTCAGAATACCACTCATTACAGATGTATTCTGAAGATCCCAGATTTAGACAAAATTTGGAATACATATTCCACCTACTCTTTGAAAGTGAACTAGCAACTTTAAGTTACGGGGTTGCACACATATTAAAATCAGGATCCCACTTTCAAAATATGACAACTACACAATTATTAAAAAAAGTGCAACAAATGGATGAGGTTTTACAATCAAATATTACAAATCTATTAGCAAATATGCGTGGTACTAAAGAGTACTGGTTTCAACGTCATGGAGATGTACGTTGTATGATCAGAAACCTTGGCCCACCCACTTGATTTGTTACATTAAGTTGTGCAGAATACGCATGGGAACATTTACATGATTTCCTACGCATATCAAATAAAAACAAAACAAACATAGATATACTAACACCAGGAGAACTTTGTTCTTTGGATCCTGTTAATGTTTCAATATATTTTCACCATCGCTTCATTGCTATGCTACATTTTATTTGTAATAAAACTGTTCCTCCCCTTGGAGAAGTGCAACACTTCTTTTGGAGAAAAGAATACCAAGCCAGAGGAGTACCACATATCCACATGCTTTTATGGATTAAAGATGACCTAAATTTTGTCAAGACAGTGATGCCACTGTTTTACAGTTTATTGAAAAATATTTCACTTCTGAAATTCCATCAGAATCCACAAATAGTGATCTTCATGCACAAATTTTACAATTTCAAAGACATAAATGTGGCAAATATTGTTGTCACAAATACAAAAACAAAGGGAAATACTACACCAAATGCCGATTTGGTTTCCCTAGACCAGTTACAAATACAGGTCAAGTGAACAACCTGTCTTCAGTTAGACATAGAGTTAAAGGTAAGTCATCTAAGAATACATATTACATAAAAAGAAAATAATAAGAAAAATATATCAATGATTATAATGCAATCATTGCCCACTTATGGAATGCAAACATAGATGTGCAGTATATTGCAGACAATTCTACTGCAGTTGCACAATATGTCACAGCATACTTAACCAAAGCAGAAAAGACAGAGCTCCAAGACCTCTGGAATGACCTGTCATCAGATAAAAGAGTGTCTCAGAAATTAAACAGATTGGGCATAAAAATGCTCTCCCATAGAGAATGTGGATCATATGAAGCAGCTGATCATTTAACTGGCACTGCATTGTATGGTAAATCTGAAAATATAGTATGGCTAAGTCTTGGTCCAGCTAAACCTAGAAAAAGAGTTCTAAAAATATATGAAGATATAGAAACAATTGCCAAACATGATCCCAACAGCCAAGACATTTTAAAAAACAATTTATTGGACACATACTACCCAAACAGAAGTAATACTTTGGAAACCATGTGTCTATACCACATAGCCCAAAACTACACGTACAAAAATAATATAAAACCTGATGTAAAAAAAGGTAAATACAGAGTGACAAACTGTGAAGGCAGCTTAGTTAAACTCACTAAACCAAATGTAATTAATCATATCAAATTGTCATTGAAGACTCCTCAACATAAAGGAATATATTACATGTCCCTGCTACAACTCTTTAAACCATGGAGAAAAGAAGAAGAAATACTAGAAAACTATGACTCATATGAAGATGCTTTCAAAGCAAATGAAAGCACTATAACTGATGTAAACTTTACACAATACAAAACAATGTTGCACAATGAACAGCAACACAAAGAGGAACTCCAGGCCCAACTAGATAAAGACACTCCTGACAGTAGTCAACCTTCTGTAACAGGAAGCCAAGAACCACTGGGAGAACCACTAATAATAAATGAGGCAGAATTAGCTATGATAGAAGTAGAAAACACTATGTGTCACTATGAAGATAAAGAAGACTTAACTATACTACAATCAAAACTAAACAACGTAGCATTTTTGAAGAAGTAACAAAAAAAATTGCACATGGTGTACAACATGAAAATAAATAATGTTCCTGCCATAATTATAAAACTACACTACTGTACGTCAGTGGTGAAGCTAGTTCTGGCAACAAACTGTCAGCTGTTGTCACTGCCCCCACGGGATTAGCTGCCTATAACATAGGTGGTGTCATTTTACACTGATTACTACTATTGCCAGTAGAACACCAGAACAAATTAGACTATTACAAACTTTCTGCAGAACCTGCAATGGAACTACGGAGAGTATTGAAACAAATGAAAATGCTACTAATAGATGAAGTGAGCATGGTCTCCAACCTAATGTTGGCTTTGATTCACCTCAGATTACAAGAAGTACTGAAAACAAACTATGAAGAGCTCTTTGCAGGAAAACACATTATTGTTTTCGGAGATCTTCTTCAATTGACACCAGTAAAAGGTGAGCCTATTTTTAAAACATTAGGACACACACTCTGCCGTAAAACTGTTGGCAGCATTGGAAATGTCAACCTTTGGCAACATTTCCAATACAGAGAATTACCAGAAAACATGCGGAAATCTGCAGATCTCACTTATGCCAACATCTTAAAAAGTATCAGAGTTGGTTTACTCTCTAAAGAAGCAGAAACAATATTGAAAACCCGGCAAATTAATGCACTTTATGGTGATAATGCATGTGCTACAGATGTTATGGAACAATTAGCCCACAAAAATGTCAATTGTATGGCCTTAATGCAAACTCTTGCAAGCTGTTTCAAATTCAATTAAATAATGTTAAGTAAAGAAATGCAACCAATAATGGAAATTAGCGCCACAGACAAACTAGATGTACATGGTATGACACTACCTATGTGTGACCAAGCCACAACAAGACTAAATAGTTTAGAAAAATCAATCTCATACACAGCAGGCTTAGAAAAGATATTAAAATTATCCTTAAATTGCAGAGTAATGCTTAAACGTAACCTTGACGTGGACCAAGGACTAGTAAATGGAGCACTGGGTACAGTTGTTGGCTTTCAAACATACACACGTGACAACAAAATTCAGTTTGTCAATATACTCTTTGACAAACTTTCAGAAGTTAAAAGGATAGGACGCTCAACAGCTCAATTGCTTCTCTTCAAAGACATGTATGTACGCAGAGAACAATTTTTTCTAACTCTTGCATATGCAGTCAGAATTCATAAATCTTACCCTATACCAAGCAATGATAGATATTGGTAACACAGTCTTTAAAGAAGGCATGAGCTACGTAGCACTATCACGCTTACGTACACTTGACGGTCTATTTCTAATCAACTTTGATGCAAGTAAAATAAATGCTGATATTCCTTGCATTTTAGAATACAATAGACTTTGCTCACTATACACTCCCCATCTAAACACATATTCTGTTCGACAAAAAGTAAACCATTATAAAAGAAAAATAAATGAAACAGAAAAGCAACAGGATGTCACTGCAAATCCTCCAAAGAGAGTAAAAGAAAGTAATACTTCATCAAGTACCACAAGAAAAAAAGAATCAATTAGGGAAAGTAAACCAGGTACTTCTTCAAAGAAGGAAGACAAACTCCAAAAAAAGCAGTCAGATACAGAACTACCTGGTCCATTTAAACTCTCAAATATAGTTGGTGTAAGTTGCTACGCAAATGTAGCAATGAATATTCTATTTCAATTACCACCAATTGTTGACAACATTTACTTACACAGTACAGACCCATTGTGTTTGCAAATGTTAGTACTTCGCAGAAATGCAGCAAACAATCCTGACAACATGTATAGTGTTGATGGAATAAGACAACAATTGGACTACTGTGCTGGATTGGTGAAATTCACTATAAACTCACAGGAAGATCCACAAGAATTTCTAATGTACTTACTACAAGTACTGGAAAACAAAAACATACATGTGGAAACATACATGCACTCTCTGCAACAATGTGACACAAGAAGAAATCCCCAATGAACGCTTTGTATATATATATATCAATACCTAATTGTGATTCCATTCCATTTCAGCAATTTGTACAAAATGCAAACCATGGTAGATTATGTTCTACCTGCAATTCAGATAATCGCTCCACGTTAGTAATACAAACACATAGTAAATACGTAATACTAATGCTTCTACGTTACAATGCAGATGGTACCAAAAACAACTGCAAGCTGACTGGATTCACACATGCTCAAATATCACTTTGTAAGAAAACCTTCACAACAGTAGGTATAATCTACCACGCAGGAGCCACAACCAATTCAGATCACTACACTGCATATATAAAAAAGAAATGTGGATGGTTTCAATGTAATGATAGTACCATTACTCTAAAGCAGAGATTACCAGCAAATCTTACAAACACTTATTTAATGTTCTTAAAACCAAAATTTGATAACTAAACTGTCCTTATACCTCAAGTAAACTCGTAGTAAAAAATATAAACTGTTAGAATATTCCAAAAGCTATCTAACTGCCCAAAGATTCTACAACAATTAATCACATAAATGAATACCACTAAATTAGACCAAAAAATAGACAATTAGAATACGGCAATTGGTATCTAACTGTCCCAAAATTTAAAAAATCCAAACAGATAAATCAATACCACTAAAATATATAAAAAAATAGAGAGTTAGAATACGCCAATTGGTATCTAACTGTACCAAAATTTAACAATATCCAAACAGATGAATCAATACCACTAAAATATATCAAAAAATAGACAGTTAGAATACGCCTACTGGTATCTAACTGCTCCAAAATTTCATAATATCCAAACAAATAAATAATATGTTACTGCTCCAAAAAAAATGCAACAACCCAATGTATAAAGCATTAGCCAAAAACAGCAAATGAACACTGAAAACAAACAAACAAATAAACTGTAGCATAACAGAAATTTTTTTTTTTTAATCCAACATGGATTTTTTTCTCCCACAGACCCAATGATTTTAGCAACGAACACAGAAACTGAGCAAATTGCACAGTACTCTGGTTTGTAATCTACTTAATATGAGGGTTCAAAAAAAAATTGTGCTTATACAATGTAAAAAGTCTTTACAAAATACTAATACTAACATGCTATTTTCTTTTATCACAGAAATTAACAAGAAATACATGTACTCCAGTTAATAAACCAAACAGTAAGTATATTATAAACTCTATGCCCTGGCCACAACCATCACAGCATATCACACCCATTGTATCTTATAACTTTGTTCCTTATAAATTTGTTTTTGACCCAAAGTTATAAGCAATTATAAATGTGATATGCTGCGGTGGTTGTCGCCAGGGCATAGAGTGTTGGGTGCTTGGCCAAATGGCCATGCACCCAACACTCTATGCCCTGGCCGCAACCACCGCAGCATATCACACCCATAGAGTAAAACATTTCAACTATGGCCTATAGAAACTTTTAATGTCCGCGGACATTACCAGTGTTCTTAGAACACTTTCAATTTGCCAGCGAACAATACGGACAGCGTCTTCAGAACACCCCCTACGAACATTTCAGGACAACGCAAAAGTTCTTAGAACACCTTCAACTTGACATCGAACAATACGGATAGCGTCTTCAGGACACCCCCTACGAACATTTCAGGACACCGCAAGAGTTCTTAGAACACTTTCAACTTGACAACAAACAATACGGACAGCATCCTCAGGACACCCCCTACGAACATTTCAGGACAATGCATGTGTTCTTAGAACACACCCCATTTTGTTTATGTGCGAACATTTCAGGACAACGCAAGAGTTCTTAGAACACTTTCAACTTGACAACAAACAATACGGACAGCGTCCTCAGAACACCCCCATTTTGTTTATTTGCGAACATTTCAGGACACCCCGAGTGTTCTTACAACACTTTCAACTTGCCACCGAACAATACGGACAGCGTCTTCAGGACAACGCCTGTGAACATTTCAGGACACCACAAGAGTTCTTAAAACACTTTCAACTCGACAACGAACAATACGGACAGCGTCCTCAGGACACCCCCTACGAACATTTCAGGACAACGCGTGTGTTCTTAGAACACACCCCCATTTTGTTTATTTGCGAATATTTCAGGATACCGAGACAGTTCTTAGAAAACTTTCAACTTGCCATGAAACAATACAGACAGCGTCTTCAGGACAACCCCTACGAACATTTCAGGACAATGCGTGAGTTCTTAGAACACACCCCCATTTTGTTTATGTGCGAACATTTCAGGACAACGCGAAAGTTCTTAGAACACTTTTAACTTGACAACTAACAATACAGACAGCGTCCTCAGAACACCCCCATTTTGTTTATTTGCGAACATTTCAGGACACCCCGAGTGTTCTTAGAACACTTCCAACTTGCCATCGAACAATACGGACAGCGTCTTCAGGACACCCCCTGCGAACATTTCAGGACACTGAGACAGTTCTTAGAACACTTTCAACTTGCCATCAAACAATACGGACAGCGTCTTCAGGACACCCCCTACGAACATTTCAGAGCAACGCGAGAGTTCTTAGAACACTTTCAACTTGACAATGAACGATACGGACAGCGTCATCAGAACACCCCCATTTTGTTTATTTGCGAACATTTCAGGACACCGTGAGTGTTCTTAGAGCGTCTTCAGGACACCCCCTACGAACATTTCAGGACACCGCGAGAGTTCTTAGAACACTTCAGGACAACGCATGTGTTCTTAGAACACACCCCCATTTTGTTTATGTACGAACATTTCAGGACAACTCGAGAGTTCCTAGAACACTTTCAACTTAACAACGAACAATACAGACAGCGTCCTCAGAACACCCCCATTTTGTTTATTTGCGAACATTTCAGGACACCCCGAGTGTTCTTAGAACACTTTCAACTTGCCATCGAACAATATGAACAGTGTCTTCAGGACACCCCCTGCGAACATTTCAGGACACCGAGACAGTTCTTAGAACACTTCCAACTTGCTATCGAACAATACGGACAGCATCTTCAGGACACCCCCTACGAACATTTCAGGACAACGCGAGAGTTCTTAGAGCACTTTCAACTTGACAACGAACAATACGGACAGCATCATCAGAACACCCCCATTTTGTTCATTTGCGAACATTTCAGGACACCCCGAGTGTTCTTAGAACACATTCAACTTGCCACAGAACAATACGGACAGCATCCCCAGAACACCCCCATTTTGTTTATTTGCGAACATTTCAGGACACCCCGAGTGTTCTTAGAACACATTCAACTTGCCACATAACAATACAGACAGCATCCCCAGAACACCCCCATGTTCATTTTATTTGCTAACATTTCAGGACACCGCAAGTGTTCTTAGAACAGTTTCAGCTTGCTTGCGAACAAAACAGACACATATTGTGTCTTTAGAACACCCCCCATTCAGTTTATTTAGAACATTTCAGAACACCCGTGATGTCCGCAGACAAATCGAAAACAAAAAGAACGTCTACCACATAAAAAAGCACAACATTTACCCTATCTCATACCCTTCCATCCTCCCCAAACACTCCTACACACCAACACACTCTACTAAATACGAATCCAAGATGGCGGGCGCTACCGAAAATCTGACACGCTTCACGCTTAACACCGTCCAATCAGCGAACACGTTGCATGTCCGCGGACATCACACAAGCCGATTGGCCAATAGGACCCTATCCGCGGAGCGAACAGGGAAGTGTGTCTGCGGACTGAACAGAGATATCACTAATTTTTTATTACCTATTTTTTGGTCATTTTAAAAACAAACTACTGGACGGATTTTCCCCAAAATCCATCCAGCGGTTGGGCTGTAGGCGCGAGCAAAAATGTTTTCCCATTCAGTCTATGGGAAAAAAAAAGATTTGGGACCCCCCCCATAACTTTGCCCCCCCCTGGGCGAATCCTCACCAAATTTTGCAATTCAGAGCGGGCCATATACTTTTTTTGCAAAGTTTGGTGAGGATTCATCCACGGGGAGCGAAGTTATAAGCTGCCCAAAAAATGCTCTTTCTATGGAAACAGCAACTTTACCATAACTACATGGCCAATACCATGTGCGTGGCGTTCGGAATGAGTTGTGAATGTTAGCATGCCCACACCTGGACGGATATCTAAACTCTAGCCTGCGCTGCATATAGATAAAAGTGCGAATGTTGGCATGACCACACCTGGATGGAGTACTAGTCACTGGCCTGCGCCTGTGCCTAGTACTGGGAGTGTGAAGGCCAGCAAGTGCCACACTCAGACAGAACTGTGAATGTTAACATGGGAAAGGTCAGGTAACCCACTAACCAATATAAGCTCAAACTCTGCATACTTATCTCACTCAATAAACTCACACAACCATCCCTCGCACAACAAGCTGCACGCACTTCACAACACTGCAACAACACATAAGCCGGAACAACAGCACACGCGGACTGACTCCGATCCGATACCCGCACCAAAGCTCAGCACCCGGTGTATACTGAGTTGAAGCTGCCAACAGAACACCACTCCTCTCACTATCCTACTCCCTTCTTCATCTTACTAACCCATCCCACCTTTATCATTTACAGATCCGCCTGAGCGCCTGGGGACCAATTCCGTTGGTGACGGTGCGCGGTACAAATACCTTTAACATTTAACATTTAACTACCGTGGCCATGTAATATATATATATATATATATACATATATATATATTTATTTAAATATATACCTGACTAACTATCGACTCGACCCAACTACAATCCTGACTAACTCCTCAACTCAGCCTCTGCCAAAACCCACTAACAGGCCCCAGACACAGGGAAGGCTCAGGAGCAGGCAACCTGGTCAAACTCACGTCCCAACCGTCGCCTGCTCCAGAACCTTCCCTGCCCCCTTAAATAACCCGGAGCGCGCTCTATGCGCAGGCCAGCTCGCTGGCCTGTGCAGCGCCAAAAATCACTGCGGGGGGGAAACGCTTCGCGTTCCACCCTGGGCCCCACCTGTGCATCAGTTCTGATGGCTGCATGGATGTGAGAGCATAATATGTTGCAACATATTTTCAAACGGTTTTGCTATTAATGTGTTCTCGCAACGTGTATGCGTTGTTGTATACCAAGTTGATCGTCGCCATATTCATTATTTTATTCTAATTTCCATACACAATTAAGTTAGAGTTGATGGAAAATGTATGAAAAATGTCAAAGGTAATATGTTGTACCTGTATCTTACAACCACAGCAACAAAAGCCTTTTCCAAAATGACAGCATACAAAACAGTAATCGAGTATAATACTCATCTAAACCGTAGTTTTATAAGTTACCACTACCAGGCCGCTGCCTTAATGTTGCATGTATTTAACTGTTGTATACACATCTGGGGATAGTTGTCGAGGAACATTTTCAGAGCAATATCGTTTGTAACAAGATTGTATTTCCAAGCCATAGGGTAGTGTCAGACCTAGCAGCTTCCATTTATATGCAAATGGCATACATTCAGCTTCTGCTGTGTGTTCATAAAATATTGGAATTACGTGGTATATAAGAGTGTGTCCTTGCAATTAATTATCACATGTTTTATTTTAAAACAGACATCAGAACCTGGTCTACCGTAAAATGTAACTTCCAAGATGCACATGTTCAGCTTATGTGTCACCTGTTTTTCTCTACGTCATGATCAATCGTGTTTTCTGACAATAGGCATGAATTACACATTCAGTAAGTTATTCTATCTATCCCATATATTTCTAACTCTCCAACTTTCTGGATATTTTGGACCTGTTCCTTTAAAAACTCCAAGTAATTATATATTGCTCTCAGGTTATTGGTATGCACGGTGTTGTTCATTGCGTCATATGAAAGGTTTGCGAGTTGCTACCGTGGCGCCTCTCAAAATATAGTGGTCTCATGTGACATTGACATGTTCATTATGAAGCCCAGAATAAATACCCATCCCAAGATGTCCTCCAGAACATTAGGCCACACGACCCTTCACTCTCATTTGGTTGAAGCATGTAGGGGTTAGAAGAGACTCTGACAGTATTTGAATTGGATATGAGAAGGGAGATAATGGCCTTTCTTTTAATTAGGTATTACAACGTCTCGAGTAGAAAGCAGTGCGCAGAGACAGGACATGTTGCTAAATCGAATTATAAAGCAAAGGTAATGAAAAACTTGTGATATACAGGATGTACCTTAGGTCTCTTTCATTAATATGATCTAATATGATTTGTTACATGCATGGCGATGATACCCAGCTAATTTTACGCTTGGGTCATTCAAACGTGATCCGGATTGACCAATTCAAGAGCTGCCTCGATGGATGACGATGAACTTCCTTCTACTAAATGAACAAAAAAACAGAATTGCGGATTGTAATACAGATAAAATGAATGTATTGGCTCAAGAATCTCTGGTAAATTGGGATTCCTGGCCATCTGCACTGGGATCCTGTCCCAAAACTTGTTATTCAGGACGTAATTTTGGTGTTTGGGTAGACCCTGAATTGTCCTTAGAGGAACAAATTAGCAATGTGCTTAGCAGCTGCTTCTATCAACTAAAAACTCTGAAAGGATTCTCGAGCTATTTCTCGTTCTCTGAGAACATGCAGCCTACACATGCTTTGATTTCCAGTCACCATGATTACTGTAATGCTGTCTATCTGAGGCTCCAAAACAAATTTCTATCTAAATTAAAACATATCCAAAACATGGCTGTAAGGTTGATTTTCCACTGTATAACATATAATCCTATTTCCTCTTCTGTTCCCTCCTTGCATTGGTTTCCAGTGGCTAAAACAGTGGAATTTAAAGGCTTCCTAACACATGAAGTTTATTACAAAATGGGTTCACCTTTAATAAGAACCCATTTAACTGAGCATATTCCTGGACAACATCTTCTCTCCACCTCCAGGAAACCCTTGATCATCCTGAGTTGAAGAGACGTAGATGGGGTGGCTGAATCTTTTCCATTCAAGCCTCGACCCTCTGGAACTATTTACCACTTACAATTCGTGATGAGTCTGACCACTTCATTTTCAGGAGACACTTGAAGACCTGGCTGTTCCCTAGAGTTTGACTTTTTTACTGGTGACCCACAACTGAGATCTGTTTTCATCATCTTGATGCCTCGTTGTTGCGATTTGTTGCACTTAACAAGATTTCTACCTACCTATATGGTTATACATTACTAGTTTAAGAAACAGGTTGAGGAAAGAGAGGCACTGAAAATGAAAATAAAATATTGAGTGCTCAGATATCAATTCAGAACAGGCACTACTTCTTAAACCCCCTCAATAGAATGATACTTGTTTATTTACAACAGATAAATATGTGCCCAGTGTTAGGAAGCAAGATGATAGATCACTACTGTCAGGCTCACTTAGGAACAGGAGGGAGATATGTCCTCTATCCAACCAGTGGTGCACTGTGGATTTCCCAGTGGGCCTCTGCACCATGGGCCTCTTTTGTGGCCTAGGTCCACCCTCTCTGCAATGCACCCACCACCTTGTTCTATATCTCCTCTTCCACTACATCCCTTTGGTGTGTTTAACTGTGTTTACATCCCTATATAGTAGCAACTAAACTTTACAGTGTACTATTTGGACCAATTTTTCTCCATATTCCCTTGTGGGTCGAACCCTCACACCGTTCTTAGAGGGGTTCTGGTTAGTCACATTGTGTAAAATGGGGCCACCTTGAACACATTTTCTTGAGCCACTTGTGGTTCCCTGTCCACCCCTGTATCCAACATTTCCAAGCAGGGATCCTAGAGCCCTAGAAAGAAAGTCTCACAGGCAGGGTGATACTGTGAAAAACATTTCCTGAGCTACTTTTGGTTCCCCGGCCAGCCACCCCTGTATCCAACGTTCCTCAGCAGAGCTCTTAGAGGCTCTAGAAACTAATCTTACAGGCAGGGTACTGTAGGTTTCTGAGAAAGATAATTCTGTGACAACACAGACAGGGAGCAAACTAACTAAAATAATATGGGTATCGAAAGACAAAAAATTACAACACATACATTAGAAACAAAATGCTGCAATATGCGGAAACATGGAGCACGGTTTCTGTGAACACTCTCAGGCTCACTCACAAAGGGGTGGCAGTTGCATCAGCTTCCCTAAACTCACTGTATGAAATGCCTAACAGATGTATCAAGCAGCTGGCATAGACTATGGTGCTACATATTTCCTCACAGTTCTCCAACCTACAAGGTGTTTTGCATGGTGTCTTTCTGTGCGTTCAATGTCGAAAGCATTCCTTTTGCTAGTCATAAAGATGAGGACACGAGAGAGTTCAAAATGACCGTGGACAAAATGATGAAGAGAGATGTAGTGGGGAATGTTGATTAGTCTTCCTCAGCATATTCCTAGTTAGTTCCTGTAGGTTGGTACTTCATGAATCAGGATGCATAGATCATGGGCATTGTGTCCTGATACATTAATGCATTCCCTTTTGGCACCTTGCTCCAGGCACCAATTTGCTGCCAATCCACTCCCCTGCTATGTTCACACTTGCACCTACCTGACATAGGAGTGACAAGCGTTTCCCCTCCCAAATAAAGGGCTGCTATGGAAACGGATGGCAGGGTATCCCAAAGCTCCATTGTGGATTTTCTATGTTTGACTACTTTGTTGCTTTTTTGAGAAAAAGTCATGTGTCATGCACTCTGTGCAGCACATTTACTTTCATAAGAAAGACCCTTGGAGTCCCAAACACCATGTCTGGGTGCTATTTCTAATAATACAGAAATTGGCAGGCCATACTAAGTGGTAAGTGCCTTTTGTCGAAATGTATAGGCCTGAGAGCACTAACAGCTTCTGTCTCTTGTTGCAAACACCTTTGGGACAAATCTTTTTCAGCATTCTTGGAACTGTGACAAAGTCTGCTGCCTAAGTGGGATAATTACATTGAGGTGAAATGGGCTGTGGCCATCCAAACCTAGTGGATGCTTGACTCGTGGGAGGAATATGGGGGCTTCCCAGACCACCCAAACTGGGTCCTTGGACTAAGGCAGGGAACAGTCACAGGAGCACTAACTCACCCACCATCTCCACAGACATCCATGACCACCAAGGGGTAACGAGAGAAGTCAGAAACCCTTAAGGATGACCCTTACCATAAGCTTTACCTATTTTGGCAGCACATAAACACAGGATAGGATTTTTTGACACTGATTCAGAGGGAATCATTTTTCATGAGTCATGCAGAATGTGGAAGCCTAGCAGATAAAAAGGTACACATGCGCAACCTAAAACTGCCTCTATTGTATGTATGAGAAAGAAAATAACCAAACATAATAACATCGAAACATTACATATTGCAGTTTTGACAGGTAATGATGAGTCGATCCATCAAATGAATTCTGTCAATGATAAGAGAAGCTCTAAAAGTCCCAACAAGTGTTTCGAAAACCTTGGCTTTACCTTTGATAACTGCAATATGCAATGTTTTGAGATTACAACACGTGTGGTTCATTTAAAAGAAACTAGTTGTAATAGTTAACAAATGACTCAAAATACGATTGATTAATAAATAATATTTAAGAGTTGAGCGCACGGTCCTTGGTATTTAAGACTATTGATTCATTCCTCGTGCCTATTGGGTTTGAAGACACAACCATGAGTTGCCATGCTCATACTCTTAACCATATTACAAACGACAAGTGCACAAACAGCGTAAAAAACAACTTCTATTTTATTGAGAGAAAGAAAACAACCTTCTCCCACTTCTGTTAATGTTGCAGCGGTTACAGTTTGGAAATATAAAATGGTGGTAAACCCTAGTGCAAATGCAAGCAAAACTCACCACAAACCACATTTAATCTATTGAAGACTGGGTGTTTTTTCAAACAGCAATGTGTTTCAACATAGTCAATAATTGAAAGAGGAGGTATTCCTAGGGTAAGGTTCCTTTATCTAAGAACATTGCTGTTTGTTTGAGTTAGTGACTTACTCCGGATAGTGAAGGTGTACGAGTGAGAACATTACCTGGGATAGCAACTGGAAAGCATAACAATTTGTATTTATATCTTTGTTATCCTGAGTCAAGCATTTGCACATTAATTAGAGTGGTCATGAGGGCAGAATTTAGGAGAGCGTGTGGCCCCTTGGTTTGGACATTCAAGTGGAAGGGATTGGGGTGGTCCTTGCAATGATAGCAACTCCGATGTATTATAGTGTTTCAATGAAGAGACAGTGTGATTGCTTGGGGTAGAGCATTTCAGTGGAATGGAGCATGGAGGGATAAGGAGTGAAAATAAGGAGGCACAAGGGGTATTTGAGAAGGTATGTATAGTGAGATTCAGTCAGCCAGGTACGCGGGGGCAACACCATGCATGGAATTATAGATGAGTAGCAGGAATATACAGAAGGAGTGATTTTGCAGAGGGAGCCACCCAGTGTGGCAACGGGAAGGAGGTTGTGGCAAGGTTGAAAAGGGTGCATTTAACAAAGTTACAGACATTGTTGGGGCAAGCATAAGAGTAGAGGGTTTGACCAAAAAGCATGCTTGCACAGTAGTCCAGAGTAGAGGTTAATGTTTTAGTTGTGTGGTGCATTCGGTGTGGATGGATTTGTCTAAATGTTACAAGGTTGAGTCTGGCTGCAGTGGCAGTGGCCATGATGAACTAGAGGAGATGCTTGTCTCTTTCAAAGATAACATTCGTGGGTGGTGCAGTGAGGGGGACAGAGTGAAAGTGGGAGTGGCCAGTGGGGTTGACATTAAATGAAGGAAGAAAGAAGACTTCCTACTTTGTGGATTTGAGCATGAGGCAGCTTTAACCTATTATGTGTTGGATCATGGTTAGGCCTCCAGTTATGAATTCAGAACCTGTGGGCGTGAGAACAAGAATGAGAAATGTATCTGTGTTTCATCAATGAGGAGGTGATAGTTAAATACAAATGAAGATTGATTTAGCCAAACGAGTAGTTGTATAGGAGGGAGAGAAGTGGGCCTGTGACTGATAACTGAGGCATGCCCATTAGTAGGGGTGTCAGGCAGGTGGTGCTGCAGTCCCTTGTGATGGAGAACGAGTGATCAGAAAGATAGGATGGCACCCAGTTGAGTACAGTGTCCTTCAATCCAAGGAGGGAAAGAGATTGAATGGAGGGAGGGAACGACCACATGTTCCAATCCCAACACAATGCAACACACACTACACAGGTGTTTGAGAGAGAGCTGGAAGCACGTGTTTAGATGCGAACGATGATTACGAAGATTTCTGAGTACAAAGGAGGGGGAGAGAGGTAGCTAATGGTGGAGAAGAAGTATTTTCCTCCGGCGAGAGAGTTATTGAGAGAGGCAGAGGACACATACATTATGGAGAGTAAGTTATTTGAGGAGGAGATGAATTGATAACATCTTAATTGAGAGTCCTTGAAGGGGGGCAATGGTTATCAGGAGGAGAAATCTACATTCAAGGAGGAGTTATAACATTGGCGGTGGAGAGCCAGGTGCTGGAGAAGAGGAGCGTCTTTTGAGACTTTTTGGCTAATGGGGGAGAAATCACTGCTCAGCCTCAGGTCTTAGGAGGGCAGAAAATCCCTTTAGCCAGAAAGGCCAGGCAGGTTCCCGCAGACCAGGTTATACCACAGCAGTCAATAGAGGTGTATGGAGGAATGAAAAGGTGTTAGATCACTCAGGGGTAGACGTCTAGCTCAGGCATAGTCAGGTAAAGAGTACCAAGACCCAAGGCCCAAGAGCAGAGATTATTGGCCCATTATGGGGACCAGGTACCCATTCCACCACGTTTTCTAGAGGAGGACTTTAATTTGGTTCAAACCAGCAAAGTTTTTGTACCCTTGCAGTACCCCTGAAGGTGATTACTAGAGAAGAAGATATGATAACCCCAAAGCCTGAAACCTGTGAAGTACTACTAATGGCCTTGCTGGACACTGGATTAGGGCAAGAGTGTCCAGACCAATAGCTTTATAAGGAACAGTTCTGTTCTGTGTGTTTGATTGCAGAGACGTTGCTTGGATTAAGACTTCTGAGTTTGACACAACCACTCCACCCCTTCTATTATTTGTATGCATTTACATGGGAACACCTGGCAGGACTGGTGATAGTTAAATACACTGCAGTTATGTTTAATTGTGTTTGTCTGGAATTCATTTTAGTGTCCTATGCCTCATATATCAGAACCACATTATTCTTTGTTTGGTAATACATCAGTTTGACCATAGAATATTGTTGTTTGTCCAAACCCAGTGCACTCTGAGTCAGGACATAGAGAAACATTTGTAACCAGGGTTGTATTATTATCATATTTATTGAACACATTAACCAAATAAGGGCAATATCCAATATATAAAGACTTACTAAACCTCTCAAAAGATCTACGAATAAGACATTCTAATCCACTTTATAATGTTTTTTCCTCCCTAAAATATGTCTAGCTGGCTACCCCAAAAAAATGCCCTCTCTAAAAAGTGTCACCTCCTCAATGTAAGTTCTGCAGTTAATCATTAAATTAAGATTCATGACTTAATAGAGTATCCCACATCAATATTATTGTCTCCCTGAACCGTGGTTAGATTGTGTCTACATGTCCGTTTTTGGACAACTGATCCCTAACCACTAAATGTTCTATTTGTAATTTGCTCTCAGGATTAGGAGTTGGGACTGTATAGATTTTCAAGAAGTATCAACCCACTGATTAAGTTGAATAGATAGAACACCTGTGTTGTAACATAGAAGGGCAATGCCTGTCCCTGAGTCTCTACTCCAAAACGAATACACTAAGTGAACCTTGAAACAAAAAGGTAACAAATACCAGGCCTAATTATCTCAGTGACAGTTATGTTTATACACTATCCTTAACTCAACATCTTGGATGTTTTAAACCTATTGGTACATGAGGCTTCTGCTATATTGGCAGCAGCATGTCAATGTACCACTTGCTTTTTACAATGCTTCTGATTCCTTTACAACTTCTCCCTTTCTGGGGATCTAACAGTGGGGCATGTGTTCAGGGAGGGGCACCTATGATGCTGGGAAGTGACCTATTTGTTTGTTTGTTTGTTTTATTCACTTATAATGCGCACCAAACCCGAAGGTAGCCGGGCACAGCAATACAGAAAATGCGTGGCTTAAGTTACAGGGTAGGGTCATGGGTTACATACACAATACAAAATACAGTGTATTACAGGTAGAACGGCAATTGCAGTTTACAAACAGGCATAGTGAGTACAGGGTACAATAAGGACAGTATACGTACAGGCACTAAATGGACATTAGCTCATCGGCTAGATGGGTAGAGTGAAAAAGTCCTCATGAGCAAAAAATAGGCAGGACAGTAAAGTGTCTATACTGGGGTCTCGTGAGGATGAGTAGGCGCTAGTGGGCTAATCATTGGCAGACCTCAGCAGATTAATATAATTGGATCTAAATTTCGGAAAGGGCTGCCCCTCACGCAAAGGGTGAGGCAGTGAATTCCATAATTGGGCCGCTCAAACCTGGAAGCTACCTCCCCCCGCTTTAGTTAGCCTAAATCTTTTTATGATGAGGCTATTGGCATTTGAGGTTCTAGCTGGGTGTGTATGGTTTCTTTTTGTGAATTTGTTTGTGAGATAGCTCGGTGCGGCAATGTTCAGGGCTTTGTGAACAAGGGATGCCACTTTAAGGTGTATTTTATTTTGGGTGGACAGCCTGTTGTTTTGGTGCCTGATCTTTGAAATATGCGATCTTTTGACCATACCGAGGGCAGCTCGCAGGGCATTATTTTGTAAAATTTGAATTCAATGTGTGATGGATTTGTTGGCTCCAATGTAGAGGGCATTACAATAGTCGAGCCTAGAGAGGATTAATGCTCTCGCTAAGCTAAGGCAGTTGCTGTCAGAGAGAAAGTGTTTGCCTGCTCTAATGAACTTACATGTGTAAGCGGTGGCCGAAGCCAGAGACTTCACCTGTTTGTCGAAAGAGAGGGTGGCATCCAGATAGAAGCCAAGTGTCTTCACCTCTTTAAACACCTTGATAATATTGCCATCCATCTGAAATGATGTGTAGTCCTGGTTTTTTGAGGTTAGAATGAGTCCCTAGGATGATGAGCTCTGTTTTATTATCATTCAGGCATAGACCGTGGGTTGCCATCGATGCCTGGATGATGATATACACCCTATTTACCAAGGCCAAATCCTTATTATAATCCCCAGAAAGAGGGAGGAGAATCTGGGTATCATCTGCATAGTTAGTGTAGGTGATACCAAGAAGGTCCAGATCATCAAAAATGGGCTTAGTAAATATGTTGTATAGAGTAGGGGAGACACCAGAACCCTGAGGAACTCCACACAGGATAGGGATCGGGTCAGCCACTGCCTATGAGGAGAACACCCTCATGGTCCTGTCGCTAAAAAAGGATTCGATCCAAGTTATGGCCTCTCTGGAGAAATGTACGTCAGAGTCTAAATGGCTGCAAAGTACTCCATTGTCCACAAGGTCAAATGCCGCCGAGAGGTCCAAAAGCAGGAGGAGAGCCATTTACCCTTTATCTCTTAGATCATCTATTTGTGCCTTTAAATCAATGAGGGCAGTCTCTGTGCCCTGTTGGGGTCGGAATCCTGATTGGCGCTCTCCTAAGAGTTTGTGCTGTTCCAGAAAACTTTGGATTTGATTATAAGCAATCTTATCCTGGATTTTAAGCAGAAAAGGAACTGTTGTGATGGGACGGTAGTTCATGGCTATAAGTGGGTCTAGCGTTTGCTTTTGGAGCAGTGGTAGCACCCAAAATTGTTTTAGATTGGTGGGCACAGTACCGGACTTGAATGATGAGTTGACAAGTTTTGCAATAAATGGGGAAAGATCCCTAGCGGCATCATTTATGAGCTGGGCAGGGCAGGTATCGCTCTGACAGTTTGAGGGCTTGAGGGAGATGATGACTTTCTACACCCTAAGGATAGATGTTTTAGAGAACATAAATCATGCGGCTGGGTCCTGTTCCTTTGGAGCACGGTCTATAATTCGGTTGTAAGTCTTCGGTGGTTGCGTGAGGGAGGCTTTTTTTTGGGCTATTTTCGTTTGGAGTAAGGAGATTTTATTTGATAGTGCTTGTTGAATATCCGAGCACCAAGTTTTATCTTTGGAGCATATATCCGGAGTGGGGGTGGGTGACTCTAGCTCCTTGAGGATGGTGAACAGTTCCCTCATACTTGAATTAGCATTGGATATACACTTGTTGAATGAGTTCTGCTTGGCCAAGTGGATTTCTTTTTTATATTGGGAGGAGATTTCTCTTAGTTTCATTTTATGATCTTCTGAGGGGATAAGCCTCCAAGCTGTTTCGCAGCTCCTCTTAAGTAGTCGCAGATCCTTTAGTTCAGGGGTAAACCATTTATTTAGGTGAGATTTAGGTTTACTTGTTCTAAGCTTCAGGGGGCGATGTTTTCAAGGGTGGTTATCATAATTTTGTTGTACTCGTTGACTAATGTTTCTGAATCTAAATGATCCTTTAATCGGTTAAGGATGGGTAGAATCACCAGTATCACTTTATCTCCGTTGACGCTTTTTTACTTCTTGGTAGGCATGGCGGGGCCATGATGAATACTGGCGTAGGTGGTCTAGAGGTAGATAATTCAAATGACAAGTGGTCTGTCCAAGGTTGAGGGACAATGGCTTTAATATTGGCGGTGCAGTTTATAGTCTGCTAACAAATCAAGGATTCTCCCTTTATTGTGAGTGGGATCTAGAGTTTTTTGCTTTATACCCAGGTTGGGAAGAGAATTGGCAATGGTAGTGGCATTTTTAACTAGAAGGGTCATTGAAACCCAAGTTGAAATCCTCTAGGACAAGTAATTGGGAAGAGGTTTAAAGGTTGTTAGAGAGTATGTTGTAGATGTCCTCCTCAAATGTCCCTATGGGTCCAGGTGGTCTATAGATAAGGTGGATAGTCAGTGTTTGGGAGCTAGCTAGAGGAAGTTTGATGGTGAGTATTTCGCATGAATCGGATACTATGGTAGGCATAGTTCTCATACCCAAGCTTGTCTCTGCAATGATAGCAATGCCGCCACCGCGTATATTGGTTCTGTCTTGCCTGAATATCATATAGTCTTCCGCGATTGCTAGGGAGAGTAGGGGTCCTGCTGCGTCATGCAGCCATGACTCTGTGATAATGAGGAAGTCGAATTTATCGAGCACTATCAAATCGCAGATGTAAGTGGCATGTGCGGTCAAGTATCTGGTATTTATTAGTCCCCCTTTGAGGGGGAGGCAGTCGGATGGGACGGTTCTGTTTTGGTAAGGGTGGAGAGAGGCCTCAGGCTGTTGAGGTGGAAGATATTTGCCTTCTGGATATTAGATCTTTTGTTGGTGGGAGGTAGGGTTCTAGTCAGGGGCTCATGAAGTTTCGTGAGTCTAGCTCAGAGTCTCGAATTTCTGAGGAGTAGACCACATGGGTTACTTTGATACTCAATTGAAGGATTCAGATCCGGGTGTTCCATAGTGGTACTGGTAGCTATGGTAGCTAGGGAGGTCAAGGAAGATTTATTTAGGGCTCTGATGAGCGCTGTGGGGAAGCTACAGTCCTCTCTCTGGTGGGTGATGATTAGGAGGAGTAAATATATTAGCAGGCTACGGGGTGTGTCACTCATGATGTGGAATCTAAGTTCCAATAGGCACAGTAAGCTGAACAAGGCTACTTCAAATGGGCACAATGGGCAGAATTCAGCATAGGCACAGTGGGCTACAATGACTAAGTTTCACACAGGCAGAGTGGGCAGAGTTCAGCATAGGTACAGTGGGCAGCACTGAGCAAGGTTCAAGTAGCATAGGCAATGACTAAGTTTCACAAAGGCACAGTGGGCAAAGTTCTGCATAGGCACAGTGGGCTCCAATGACTAAGATTCACATAGCATAGACACAGTGGGCTACAGTGACTAAGGTGCAAGTAGAATAGGCACAGTGGGCTACAATGACTAAGGTTCAAATAGCAAAGGCACAGTGGGCTACAGTGACTAAGGTTCCAGTAGCATAGGCACAGTGGGCTACAATGACTAAGGTTCAATTAGAATAGGCAATAACTAAGTTTCACAAAGGCACAGTGGGCAAAGTTCAGCATAGGCACAATGGGCTGCAATGACTAAGGTTCAAGTAGCATAGGCACAGTAGGCTACAATGACTAAGGTTCAATTAGCATAGGCAGTGACTACGTTTCACAAAGGCACAGTGGGCAAAGTTCAGCATAGGCACAGTGGGCTACAGTGACTAAGGTTCAATTAGCATAGGCAGTGACTACGTTTCACAAAGGCACAGTGGGCAAAGTTCAGCATAGGCACAGTGGGCTACAGTAACTAATGTTCAGTTAGCATAGGCACAGTGGGCTATAATGGCTACATTTCAGATAACATAGACACAGTGCAGGCAGAAAAGGCAACAGCAAGGGCAGAGGCATAAGCAGAAGAAATGCACTTAGGCGTCTACAGGACCACAGGATATCAAACATATAAGATAACTAGTACTATTAGTGAATTTGACAGTGAATGCATGGTGACATAGGATACACCAGGTGAGGCATGTGGCTGGTTGGTGGGCATGGTAGGTGTGGAAGTTCAGTTGCGAGGTTTGTAGGCAGTGGGTAACTGGAATGCAGCAATCATATAGCCTTACAAACTGACCAGATCACTGGTTAGGCGAAGGGGATATCGCAATATAGGTCTCTGTTTAACTGTTTAGGGCATGGGCAATCCTGAACAGCCTTGTAGAGGCTGTTTTCAACACAAGTGAGGAGCACCTTAGTGAAGCAGAGCAGCCATTTTGGAATGGTGAACCTCGTGCTTTGGGACTGTATAAGCTGCGGGATGGTAGGCAAAGTCAAATCTGCACAGCTCGCAAAAGCGCAAAAGGTTACAGAATGGCTCTTTTATCAATAAGGGGAATGTGGATGATAGATCTCAATTTTTGCACATTTTTAGCTTTCCTGCTAATGGTGCAAGATAAAGCCCAAGGGCTCATCGTGGTGGTGGGGACCCATTTTGGAAGAGGACATGACTCCTAAGGTGGAATGGGAGCTCCTACTCCTTCTGAGGCTGCGCCATCTGTAGAAAAACAGGAACAAAGGAGTGGGCCACGCCGCGCATCCCGTGCGCCAAACAGGCGCAAAACAGGGCCTTTGTATGTCCTTTGTGGCTAGCCACCGGCGACTCCGCTTACCGGCGGAAGTTTCAAATTAAGAACGCTGTAAATGAGGTTCAGCTTCGTTATCGTGCTGCGCAGCGCCCGGCATGCGGGACTCAGGCACAATATGTGGACAGGGTCAGGCAGGCCCTTCTGCAGCGAGGCAGCTTGCCTTAAAGCTCACCGAGTACTCAGAGCAACTTCTGGGCTGGGTGGGCTCTTGCCCTCTTTCCTCTGGGAGGATGGCTGCAATGGAGGGTCCTGGGTACAAAACAGGGCCTTTGTGTGGCCTTCGTGGCTGGCCAATGGCGACTCTGCCTACCGGCGGAAGCTTCAGATTAAGAACGCTGTAAACGAGGCTCAGCCTCGTTATCGTGCAGCGCAGCGCCCGACATGCGGGAGTCAGGCACAATATGTGGACAGGGTCATGCAGGCCCTTCTGCGGCGAGGCAGCTTGCCTTAAAGCACACAGAGTGCTCGGAGCAACTTCTGGGCTGGGGGGGCTCCTGCCCTCTTCCCTCTGGCCATACCATGTCACCTCCCTTTGATGGAATTGGTGGTCTCAGAGGGGGTAGGAAATACAATGTGGTCAAAGACATGTTCAAGAAGGACACATATAACAGGGACATCCATGTTTGAGAACTTGGGCTGCAAAACCTTTGTGTGTTTATTGTATTTATTGACCATTAGAGGTGTTGTTTTACACATAATTTGTTAAGGATTTCAATCAGGCGACGCACACCTTATTCTCGGCCTAGTATGCAGCGGGCAATTGAACTGCTTATGTTTTTATGTTAGATTCAATATTGAGATGGTACACCACTCATATCACACCCTCTTTTCAAATACCCCAGGTCACAATGGACCATGAACCAGGCTGGTTGATAAAATACAATATTTATTTATTTATTTGAAAATTAAAAGAAAGCATACAATTTTTAATATGGGGCAGCAATCACCAATGGAGTGATACGAACAGGAGGAATGTAAGCAATGTACTTAGTTTAACCTTCTATTGACACATCTACAACACGCCAAGGAATAGGAGTACTTTTTGATTTTAGGCAAGAAAGCACTTGAGTTAGAATTTCCCGCTGCAATGTTCCCTCAACCCACCAAGAATCAATTCTAAATCGATAAACAGATGCAGCAGGTAATCAGGAACGACAAATGGAAAACAGAATTGAAATCCGACCTTCCCTCCCCAAAGAAGAGAGAAAAACAAATTTTAAACCCTGGCAATGCTAAAAATGACACTCGGAAATGGATGAATAAATGAATGAATGTGTGTAAAAACCTTGAAACAAATATTATTCCCCACTACAGCAACCATGTAGAAGTACAGACAATCACAATCAATGTATAACCAAGAGCATACCGTTCAAAAATGAGTGGCAGGTGTTTAAAACATGTTGCAGCAAAGGAAATTTAGCAAACTTTGCAATTCCCACCTGAAATTACCAAACCGGTTTTTAATAAAACCAGGTGAAATTTTGTAAATCGCAAGGCGTTGTGTTGGGGTGTAGCTATAGATCATAGGAACAAGATGGAAGTGTTCAATAGCTGCTAAATTGAGTGAGTTATGCAAGATCTAGAAAGGTGCCTTTTGAGTAAAATGGAGCAGTGAAAAAGGAAAGGGAATCAGTTTTGACAAGAGCAGTTTTAATCTACACTAGAGCATTCAGGCTAGGATGCCAAAGAGGGACACAGTAAGGCCCAGGGTTGATTTGCAAATTCAACGCTAGTTCCACAGTGCCCACCCTGGCGGAACCAGTCCAATCACTCGAAATAGGATGGATAGTTAGGATTTACACAAGACAAATTACTATAGAGATGGCGCTAGCACTAGAAATCAAAGACAGTGTTTCAAGTATAATTCTGACAATATTACAAGTTATTAGGATAAGGATAGGATGACTTACAGAGGGGAATTAAGGACAAGGCAAAGCAAGGATTATTATGGTTCCCTATGGTTCCTACTGATACTCACAGACAGTCCACTTTTTAGTTTTGGATTTTGGGCAGTCAGCAGTTCGGGTCACCACACGGATCTGGTCTAACAATGGACAGCCGGACAAAATCAGTGGGACAGGATCAGCTGGGCAGGGACTGGATACCGGGTAGCACTTCTGGACTGGCAATTCTGGTCACTGGATAAGATAGGGCATCATGGTAGCAGGATGGCAGCAGCATGCAGTGAGTGGCAGCAAGCCAATCTGGATCTGGATGCCAAAAGTACCATAGTTTTTCCCTTTGGTTATTTGGGAATTTTAGTAGTTTTCAGAATTTGAGACCTTGGTGGAGCAGGATCAGCAATGCTTGGCCTTGTAGTTGTAGTTGGGATCTGGAGAGTCTGGGTAGATGACTCGTACAGGAACGCAGCACAGGAAATCAGGAAGAGTGTGTGTGTGTCTGTCCATGGTCTTAACAGGGACCCTTATTTATAATGCCTAGTGACATCATCCAGGTACATGACCAGGGCAGGCTTAACTAAACCCACTCCTAACAAAGGGATTAGACAAGGGTGCTAGTCTCTGCCTCACTCTCAGTTGGTTGGATTTCTAAGGGAATGATGTCAGGTTTATGAGGTGAGTTTTACAATGTCCAGAAACTCCCACATTTACTTTACTGAAGATCTGCTTTTGCCAAAATCATACATTCTTACAATTGCAATCTCTTGGCAAATTATACACCCGGGTTACATATTATGTGCAGCACAGTCAGTCCAATCCTCAGGACTGTGCAACCTTGTTTAGCCTTTCTGATACATTTTGGTAATTTTAAACATGAAAGATTTGGCCTGAAATTCCACAATTTTATACACAGATGCAAATTATCCCCAGGGATGTATGTACAAACTGTTATGTTTGCACCATTACTACTTTCCTTGGAATCTGTAATATTTTGTAACTTCTGTTCCCATGAGGCAATGAGTTCTACCGAGTTTTAATAAAAAAACGGATGAACCTCTGTTGTCATATTTGTCCGACTTTTCTTGGTAGGTGTCAAAAACTAAGGGAGTCATTCATAGTTGGCCAATAATGGTTAAATCAGTTTTATTTGATAAATACTGCCAGTGGACTTTCTGCCTATTTCTACCTCCTCCTCCCCAATCAGCCGCAATTGGAGTTTCCATGTTTACTTCACAGAACTGAAGCACAGGTACTTCCATTCAACACAGTAAACATATGAAAGCTGGGCACATCTGATTTCCCCCTCTCACCAGCACACCAATGTAGTGTATAAAAGGGTCAGAATTGACCCTTTGGTGGATATAACATGGACATGGAAATGGAAATGGTTAATGTACAGTAATGGCAAACCCACTAATGTACATTTACCATTTCCACCTTCAAATTGAAGGTGGAAATGGTTGAACAAATGTTTTAAAATATACATTTGTAGGTTGCCATGGGTGTAGGTGGTATGTCTGTAATACATCTGCTATTGGTAAACTCTTAGATTGGCAGATTCTGGAAATACCACCAATGGATGTAAAAACGTCCTCCAGTGGTATTTCTCAGCAAATGTTCACCCAACCCATTTTGACCCACTTAATGTATTTCAATATAATATTTAGAACTTTTTTTTGGTGAATGATTCAGCAAGGTACAAGTCTGAATGTTTTTGGAATTATACAAAGCTTATAACCTGTCCATGCCATCAGACATTGCAATCAATCTAATTTGCTAATGGTACAGCAGAGAATTAACGATTGCTTATGCCTCACATATATCTACTTAATGTTCTGATCTGTTTGCAACAAGTAGCCTGGCAGATAGTCATCTTTCTGCTCTTACCTCTGTACCGGTACAGCTACAGCTCACTCTAATTTGTATTTAACTCTTGGCAGTGAAATGTTTTTCTTCTTGAAAAGAGCTCATACATTCATGCATGCTGTTAGTTTTAGAGATGAGTCTCTATATATCTAACTCATAATGCATTCCAATACAAAGAACATGAAGCTTACCAACATCGCTCACTAAAAACCGCCTTGGTTGCAATGTTAACAGGTTCAGGTACATCAAATGAAAATACATTTCAAATTAGTTTTGATAAGAAATGTGTTTATTGCAACATCTCACTGTTTACTGCTTCCTTAAAGTCATGAAGATGTTTGCATGATATTGCTTGTAAGGGCATCACTGTCATGTTTGATATCTGTTCAAACATATGGTAAAGTACTGGCATTTAAAAACAAATATAGCATGTATGTGAAACAAAGTGTTCTGTTATGCCACTTAACGTTCAGCATCATGTATAGTTCTGTTTTGAGGTTCAAGAGGTTCATTGACCTCAAGATAGTAGAATGGAATAATAGTGTTCCTCAAAACCTATTTTCGATTTCAAAGTACCCCCCTTGCATGATCTTACTCATTCAAAACTAATTTGTACTAGAGTATGCCATCATCACAGAGTAATTATGAACATGTGATGCAATTAATCACCCAACGATTCCTTCAAATGATGGAATGTGTCCATCCTGACACCAGATCTTCCAGACCTTATTAATTGCCATTGACTGTAAAAACATAACTCTAATGTCACAACACTTTGTAAATCTGTTCCAAATATATATTTTGTTAAATGTTCCCGTTGTGTTTACAAAGTAAAGTGAGCTGAACAATTTGTTGAGGTAGTTGTTATGATTGGCAGAATATATATGCCAGTTATTTTATATAATATTTGCAATGAAAACATTCCAAGTTGGAACATGTGTTTTTCTTCTTTTATCTAAGGCGTCTGTAACCATTATCACCTGTCCTGCTTGTGGATTCTGTCCTCTCAAGAAGCAAAGTAGTGGTGGAGTTTGCTATGTGTTCAGTTTTGCATAAAAACCATGCCAAGTCTACTTCTCTGGAAGGATATCAAATCCTTAGGTCACCTGTTACCATCAAGTCCCTCAGAAACTGCTTTCTTGCTGTATTGGGGTTGGGGTTTTCCTTTTGACATAGGGTTGAATTGGTATTTCATAATTTTGGGCTTTCAGGTTGTCCTCCCACATGGTACTCAGGTTTGATGATTGCCATTTGCAGTGGTAGTATGCTAGTTCTCTGATTGTAATAGGGGTGATGCACTTCAGAGCTTAACACATCTTTCGATGTCTTTGCATGGCATCACTACACATATTACTTCAAATGTGTGGTATCTAACTTAGTCTCTACCTTCTCTCTGAACACAGTTTTCTGGAATAGCCTCCCCTTCCTCTACTATGTATTCTTCTGCACCCAAAAACCCTCATGATATTGTTTCCTTATTCCTCATTGCTAACCCTTCTTATACCCACCCTGACCCACTGTCCCTCCACGTTGTTCAGCACATAGCTCCCAGTGTTGCTCCACATCTTACTTCCCTCTGCAATGCCTCTCTTGATAATGCCTCTTCAATGTCTCTCTTGATGATGCTACTTTTGCCTCATTCTATACGTCAACTTCTGGCATCCCTCGTGTTGCTCCACATCTTACTTCCATCTTCAATGCCTCTCTTGATAATGCTACTTTCCCCTCATTTTATAAGTCAGCTACTGACATCCCTCTCCTTAAGAAAGCTGGTCTTGATGCTAACTTTCCTGACAACCTTTGTTCTGTCTCTCTTCTATGACAAACACTATTAAAGTAGAGTGAGGAATATTCAATCGACTCACCACTGAGTTTCTTGATATTCTCAACCTCCTGGATACTCTTCCATCTGGGTTATGACCTCTACATTCTACCGAGACAGCTCTCCTCAATTTCAGCAACCTAATCCCTTCTACACATAATGCAAACGTACATCTATTCTTATTCTTCTTGACCTCTGTGCAGCATTTGATACATTTGAACATTCTGACCTTCCCTCTACATTATCTCTCCTTAGCATCAGATATAAGGCCCTTGCTTTGTTTTCTTCATACCTTGCCCTTAGAATCTTTCAGGTGTCCTGGAACAACCTTATCTCACCAATCACCCCTCTTAGTGTCAGAGTTCCCCAAGGGTTTGTCCTTGGTCCACTTTTCTTCACTCTCTAAACTTCAGCTCTTGGTTCCTTGATCTCCTCTTATGGCTTCTCATATCAACTCTGCACTGATTACACTCAGATCTTCTTCTCAGTCCCCTCCTTATCCAATTAGCTGTCATCAAAAATGGCAAACTGTCTCTCCACCATCTAATATTGGATAGCGTCTCACTCGATCATGCTCACCTCCACTAAGACTGAAGTTCTATACTTCTCAGCCAAACAGGCCATCTCTTTCTCTCCCTCTCTTCTTCTCTTCTCTCCTGACTATCTTCCTTACTCTGTTTCAATTTATAACCTTCGTGTCACCTTCGACCCATCTCACACTGCAGCCTCTTTGGTCCTTTCTAGTTCTGACTACTCGTCCCCTCATTTATTATGACCATCCTCGGCTCACCTCCTTGCCACTACTCGAGCCCCCTGCACTCCTTCTTGTTTATGCTCTCTCCCTCTCCTCTCACCCCTACTCTGGAATGCTCTTCCTCTCCTTCTCTCTACTACTCCAACTCTACCACTATTTAAATCCAATCACATAATCCTCCTCCTTTCTGAAGAACCTGTTTCCTAGCACTCTCTATTACTCCATTACCCTGCTTCCTTCTCCGCTTACCCTGATGGACAACCCTGCATCACATTTCAGCCACCTCTCCATCCTTAATTGAACACGTCCTACACCATCCTGTTCCTATGTTAAGTTATCCAGTCATCATCCCTGGTTTATGTTTCCACCTTCCCCTGCAACATCTGGTCTTCAAGACACATTCACTCATCCCATGTCCTCCACTATTATCAATGTTAAATTGCGAATAAACGTTTGTTTGTGCCAAACAGGCATTGCATTTCTATCATTTCTAGAAATGAATAAATAAAATAAATAAAGTGGACAGATTTGGTTGCTGTTTATTCTTTGTGAAGTACTGGCACACTTTTGATATTGTTTAAGGGCTAACAACACAAACTGCATTCATATGGATGTGATGTTGCTGATGGTAGTGGTGTTACTATTGATCTGGGTTTCATGTTAGGATGTGATGTGCTATTTAACCTGTGGGGGGATGTCTGTTTCTCCAACAGACTATACACACATGGGTGGAAACGACATCCTCTGTATCTGTGTTGTCATTTTGCACATCATCCTCAGCATCACTACTTTCCAGCAGCAACGTGTGTTGCTTCCTGGACTCTGATGTATCAAAATCTTTCCTTTTGTAATCATCCATGTCAGCACCACTATCATCCTTTTTGTTTGCCTCATGAGTAGAAGGCAGCAGTAGCGATAGAGATCTTGAATTTTCTATCTCCTCCTACTGCTCAACTATCCTGTCTTTTGTTCATCTCTGCATCCATTTGACTCCATGTGGATGTCTAAAAGAGGCCCTGCCTCCCCTGCCTCTCTTGGTCTTGTGGCCCATTGTTGAAGCACTGTGTCTTCTGCCACTGTGGGGCCATTCGCAAGATGCCCCGCTTCTCCAGCATCTGTACTACTAGTTAGGATTTCCTACAAAGGCCTTTTTTCTCCCCACTCCTTTAGCTGAGCCCGACTCAAAGCCTCAGCCTCAAATACTGACTTGCAATATCAGCGATCATTTTGATCTGCTTAATACTCTCTCTTTTCTTGGGGTTTTCAACCTAGCCCTTGCCTGGGTTTAAACCTACCTAGTACAACACACATTTGTTGTCTCCTGGAGCAACTTATCTTACAATCTACATATCTGCTCTTTGGGCACTAATCTCCTCCTTTGGGTTTTTGTACTAACTCTTTACGGACAACACCCAAATCTTCTTCTTTTTCCTGAACTCTCCTATTATTTCTCTATCAAAATTTCCAACTGTCTCTCTGCCATGAAATAATGGATGGCTTTGCAGTATCTGCTGCTAAACTCTACCAATAAATAGGTGCTCTTCTTCCCTGCCAAAAACTCTCTCTAATTTCTTCCCTTGCCTATCCAGTTCCTACCTAACATTCTCCCCTACTCTTCTTCAGATAGAAACTTTAGCATCATCTATTACCTTTTTCCCACGTTCTCTACTTTCCTCTACAAAACTTCAACAGTGTCTTCCCTCAACCTTCTAAATATTAGGAAAATCAGGCATCTCCTTGCTTTCAACACTGCCAAACATGTTTTAACCACTCTTGTCTTATTTAAACTGGATGAGTGTGCCAGCATACTCTTTGGGCTCCCTAACTTTGCTTTCTGTCATCTCGACACAATCATTAACTTCGCTACCAGTACACTCATTGAACTCCCTCACTTCATATCTACTTCCTCTTACCATCACCAGGCTGAATGGCTGACAATGCAAAACAGGGACAGATTTAGATTTCTTCCTCTGGCTCACAAATGTATCCACAGTAATGCACCACCATATCTATCCTCCAGTATCCAACTCTAAAAGCCTCCTCGTAATCTACACTCTGCCTCCACAACTATCCTTGTGGCACCTTGCCCTCCCTTTGCTTCCTCTCTCTCCCACTCTTTCTCTCTTCTTGGTCCACTTGCCTTTAATATTCTTTCCACAGACATCTGAGAAATAGTCCAACAGGAATTGTTTAAAATAAAACTAAAAGCCTACCTACTTGCCTCAATGTTACCCGTTAAGCCTACCTCTAATCTACCTTCTAGCTAACCTTTAACCTTGCCTCTAATCTACTTGGTCCCTCACTTTCTCTGCATCCACTCTAGCACTTCATCCATCCTGGTCACATCCCTTACACAGCTGGCCATACCGCCTACCTGCACTTAACATTGTCAAATGTTGATTGTCATTAATCTATGTATGTACACCCATTTATTGTCCCTTGGACTTTCCCATTTACTCCCTTCTAAACCTGGTCTGTATGCCACTCAATCTCATCCCATTGTAAAAGGTTCACTGCATCCTATCAACACTGATTTCTTATCTATGGTAAGTTATTTTGAGATCCAAAGAGGATTTCTCCTTCCTGTATATAAATAAATATTAATATAAAATAAATATTACCATGGACTGCAAACAGGCACCCACAGAGTGAGGTTCCCTCTGACTTCATTTGTCATGAGGGAATACTCCTCCAACTAGTTAAAATGAAGTACCTCCTCCACACCTTCTCTTCCCACATTCTTCCCCTTGCCTTCCCAGTGTCATATCATCAGCAGTAGAAAGAACTGGAAGATCTCAATGACACTCCAAGAACACAAAAGCCTCTAAACAGACCTGATAACCAATGAGAGCACCTGAGAACAAGTCCACAAATTCTAGTCCCTACTAACACAAAGAAGACTACCAACAAACAAGCAAAGGCAATATATGAGGACATATTGGGAAGTAGGTAAAGGTAAATATTTGTGCTGTGTGTATTGATTGGGAATAGCATTAGGTCCAACAATGAGTTTGTTGGCTTTTGTAGTTGCAATAGGGAATCCAAAAGGCAAAAAATGCACAAGAGGAAAGGGCCACATTTTTTTCTATTGTTTTATATGGGGGAAATTAATAGCTCCTAACAACACATTAAACAACACAAATTGGCGGCAAAAGCACGCCATAGTAAAAGAAAGTAAAACCTTGCCGCAATAACACTTGGAAAACTAATCAGGTCAAATCTGTGAAAATGTCCACCAAATATCCTCCAAAAATGAACCTGCTTTGTGTTAGACTGCCTGTAGGAGATTTGAGGGGTTATTTTTAGCTGAAAAACTGATTGAAGAAACACACGATTCAATCTGAGATCCTGGGTTCCTGATTTGATGACAAATCATGGTGAGTAGCCTGTATGCTGGCCAAGAGTTGGTTCTGTGAATCAACCATATCCAAAACAGCAGTATGACTGAATCATGCAAATTAACTGCAGGGTAGTTTTTGGACATTCATCGAGTCTTAGTGATGATATGAATAATGTACTTTGCTCATTATGAATTTCTGCTAAAGGAATATTCAGCTCATCAATAATGTGGATGATGCATGTAGCTGAACACCCATGATGGGGCAAATTATGTTTAATAGGTCAGACATTTTTCATCATTACAAATGAAACACGTTTTACTTAATGAATTTTCTAACAGAATGTCATAGATAGACTAGTATTGCCTTGTTTTTTTTTTTTTTTTTTTTTTTTTTTGATTTAATTGTATGAAACAATTTTTACAAAGTAGAAAAAGAGACAAAATCTCCACATTAACAATTCCAGAGTTCCCACGATCGTTCTTTGTCCTGAGCCCCAACATCTCGTGATTCCCTGAGGGGCTCCATCAGATCGATCTTTTTCGGTTTGAATTCAGATTCCGAATCAGAGTGAGGTTCAGCTACCCCCCAGGAGAAATCGAGGTGAGGACGCCCAACTAGTAGTCCTGCCCACTCATACCTTCCCCGTCAGCAAAGTAGTTCAATTTCTCGGAAGAAGCCCACCACCGCGATCACCCAAGTGGTCTTCTCCCCACTTAATAGCCGACACCACCATTCCTCTTCATCATAGATGTATAGGTTTTTAAACAAATGTCCCAGGTGTCTCATGCGGGGGCCCGTGACTCCTAGGCAGTTTAACAGGAGGTGTCTTGTGGTTTCTGGCATCGCTGACTTTCTACAGAATCTGCAGGCGTCGTCCGAAACCAATTTTCTTCGGGATAGGACTTCCCTTGTGTGAAGAATGTTCAGGCGGATTCTTAGGAAGTTCACCCTGAGGTTTGAGTCCGGCCCTTTTAACAAGTAGGACTTGAGTTCGTTCACTTTTGTCAGCTGTGGAGGCAGATCTGTGAACAGCTTCGATGCGGCTGCTTTTTCCAATGTATCGATCCAGTCTTGATGTAATAGACGCAGTTTAAACTTAGAAGGATTGTAGATTAGTTCGTTTTTAGAGCTTCCAGCGCCCTCTAGCATTGAGTCGATCTTTGCCGCCCATTTTGTTAGCATTTTGCATGAGCCCGACTGAATTTCATGTTGAATTTCTTGCATGACCAGAGGGGGGCTTGGAAGTAAAGACTTTCGAAATAGCATGGCTTCGTTGCGGGCTACTATGGAGACCAGCGATTGTAGAGAGAGTTCCCTTCTTATTAACACCATTGGTAGCGAGTCAGGAAGGTTGAGAACCTTTCTCCAATAAAATCCTTCCAGTTTTGACCAAAAGGATGTTGCAAGATTTGGTAGAGCTTCTGCCCCGTAGGTAAGAGTTGGAATCACTTTAGACTTGTAAAAAGTCACCACTGGCGCCATAGTGAATTTTCCATATTTTTTCAGTACTGCCCGAGATTGTGAGATGAGCAGTCTCGCTTTGGACATGATGGTCTCCTGCATCACTGTTTCATTACTGTTCTTGTTGATGGTAACGCCCAGATATTTGAAGCTGTCCACCAATTCAATTTTGGTGTTATTTACCGCCCATGTGAATTTCTCCAGCTTCCTTTCGTTTCCGCTTAAGATCATGATCTTTGTCTTTTCCAAGTTCATCAAGAGGTTGTTTTCTTGCCTTGTTTTATGTTTCCGAAGAAAGTCATTAACATAAACAATACTATTTCCATGTCACTGTTTTTGTCTTTATGTATACAATTATTGGCAACAGATGTATTATGAGCAAAATTAGTAGCTAACAAAATGTACGGGTATTCTCCAGACTGCTTGTGAGTTTGTTACCAATTATTTCATGTTTTACCATTGAAGTGAAGTATAATCAGTATATTTAAGAAAATGTAGAAATAAACCAGTGCAAGTAGTTCTGTTCTATGATACATAGTGCACTACATAAAAAATACGGACAACCAAAACATATTTGGGAAATTGTTCATACCACAACTGTGTTCTTGCTATGCCTCTGGCACACTTTCCAAACACTAATAGAAAAAGTATGTACCATGATGCAAACGTCAACAGTACAATCGACATGGTTTTGAGGACAGTGATTTTATTTTCATAAATGCTGACACAGAAGTATTTACACTTTAAAAATGACATTTTACAAGATAAACACAACTAACTCAGAGTGAAAATTACAATTCCAATGAATTGCAAAAGGGGCCTTCTCTCAAACATTTTCTAGTTTGCATGATGCATCAAATCCTATACAGGTTAGGCCTAGGCCCATAGAGCAATTGGCATAAAATATTAATCAAAAACCCAATATAGGTATCCTCACTGAAACTCTAATTATCCCAAGCACAAGCAGACTGCTGATATAAAAGGGGGCTGGCAGAAACACTGAACAAGGTCTATAGGAGACAAGTCGTCAACACATAGGTTGTAGGAAAATGAGAGGGATAAGGAATCAGGAAAGTGAAAGGAAACAAAGGCATTGAACGAGTGGCAGACAAACCTCAGGGGAAGGGTAGATAAGTTCAAGTAAACGAGTGAAGAAGGATGGTGAATGGAAAGAAAGCTATTGGAGGAGGGACAGAGGAGTTTGTGAAGACGGTTGGAAATGATATAGAGAAAGGAAGAAGGTGAAGTGAAAGGAAGATTCTGGAGTTGGGACAGAGGAGCATAAGTAGGAGGTTGGAGGAGAACCGGATAACACGTGAAAAGTAGAGAGTAAGAGTTTATTGGAATTAGAGGAGAAAGGAAATAAATGAAATCAAATAAGGTGGTGGCAGTAGACAGAATGGTCCATATTAATAAAGCAGCATTGGGGAAGCTAATCCAAGAAGTACAATTGCTGGAAGAGCGATGAAACGTTAAAGGTAAGACCAATCGGGCTAGAGCTGGTTAACAGCCTTTGTATCGGGGCAAGTGGAATTAAAAGATTTGTGGGCCTTGGCACAAAGACGGTTGCTCCTGAGCTATCCTTTCTCCCCTTCTATCGTACTAGAAAGCTGAGCCAAAAGGGCTGGAGGTCAATGTCCAAGCCAAAAGCAGGCTCTGGGAATCAAGCCCCCTGGTCTCACAGAGAAATTGATCCCAGAAGACTCACTCATCAAACCAGAAAGGAACCTGCAAAGGGCACAAGGGGCATCTGAGCTGACACTGATATGGGAAAGACCTGACCCGGTAACAGGTTTGACAGTAGCTGACATCACTCCTGGCTGGGGCCCTTACCATGATTTCAGTCTGACAATCAACTCAAGGGAGACCGGGAAGAAATAAGCAGGCAGCGAAGGGGATTTTGGAACCACAAATCCAGATAAATATGGGAGACTGTGTTTACAACATTCAAGGAAGGTATAGCTTGACCACAAACAAAAATAGGCCATACCATTTGGACTTATGCCCCATGTACTACAAGAGGTCAGTATGGATTATAACACAAATTCCTCTCACTTGTTTTGTGCATTCTAAACCCACACACCTTCTCTAATAGAAGTATTCAGGATTCCTTATATCCTTACTTTAACTCCAGTATTACAAATTTAATGAAACCAGTTCTGTTCAAGTCTACTCAAACCTCAAGCCACCTGCTGATCCCTTAGGCTACAACATTAGGCTACCCACATATTTGCCAATTTGTATTAATGAGCTGCAGCATTTCCCAGTGTTGATATTTTCATAATTTGCATTTCCACACTGCAGGACAACTGTGTGTCTACTTAGCATTGTGAATTCCTAACACAGCTGGCCATACCGCCTACCTGCACTTAACATTGTCAAATGTTGATTGTCATTAATCTATGTATGTCCACCCATTTATTGTCCCTTGGACTATCCCATTTACTCCCTTCTAAACCTGGTCTGTATGCCACTCAATCTCATCCCATTGTAAAAAGTTCACTGCATCCCATCAACACTGATTTCTTATCTATGGTTTGGTTCTCGATATTGACCTTAAATGTTCACTGATGTTCAGGAGCATGAAGTTGAATAGCATAGAAACGTACAGAAAAAAACTAAACATAAACTTGTTAGTAATATTTGCCATTTTGCCACTGCGTTTCTTACCACACTTGGATAATGCCTTACCAGAGTTCTTAATGTAGATTGTATTATGCAAAGCTGCACACTATTTGACTACGCTCCACTCTCATACATACATCACACTTGGCCCGAGTGCCACCACCCATAGAATACATTTTGACTCTTCTAGGCATTCTTTCCATGTACATACTCCCCTTTCAATGTAACTAGCGCCCAGATAATGTATCTAGCGCCCTGAGGGTTCAGCGTGCTGTCACAACTGCAAACATTTATAAATTAATAAAGCTGATTCCCATGGCAAAGTCGGTCCATTTGTTCACATAACGTGACTCACTTCTCTTGATAATTAGACACAGCACCCACTCACTCATAATAAAATGGGCAGCTGAAAGGGATCGGGCCATTCCCTACTTATCTTAGATTAGGCTAATGCACATGCATGCAAAATAGGGATCAGGCCATTCCCTATTTATCTTAGATTAGGCTAATGCACATGCATGCAAAATAGGGATAAGGCCATTCCCTACTTATCTTAGATTAGGCTAATGCACATGCATGCAAAATAGGGATCAGGCCATTCCCTACTTATCTTAGATTAGGCCAATGCACCTGCACGTTATCACCCCTCTCACTACTTCTCAACTCAGAATGCAGACTTCCCAAGGGCGTTCATTCTCACAGTGCTTCAAGGCCATATTAAAGGCAGTAAGTGCTATACAAATATCAAATAACATAACATAGCATAACATTTAAGATCTGGGGGCTGATTCATGGAATTTTAGCGCCGAAAAACGGTGATTTGTGCGCCATTCGGCCCACAAATCCCCATTTGTCAAACAGGGATTTGCGGGCAGAATGGCGCACAAATCGCAGTTTTTCGGCGCAAATAATTCCATGAATCAGCCTCCTAGACTCTACTTTAAAAACATTTAATGAAAATGCTGCCAATCCCCACTGCTTTTCAGGCACATGCCCAGTGAGTCTCATAACACTATTATATCATAAAATAAGTCACACTGGGGCTCATTATAAGTTTGCCGTTCCGGTAACAACAGTACCGGTAAGCTTGCAGAATTCAGAATGGTGCTAGTGCATCCGACATGCTCTGCTCGGGGGTTCCTTCCCACCCGCCAGGTCTGACCTGGCAGGCGTACTGGCCCCCACGAGCAGAGCATGTCAGATGCACCAGCAACCTTCTGAATGGTGCCGGTGCATCCGACCTCCCCATTCCCATTGAGCCCTCTGGGACTGATGCTAGAAGGTGGGAAATGGCAAAGTTTTAAGGTGAAACTTTGTAAATTGGACACAAATGTTTCTATGTTGGGGTAAGCATGATATTAGTAAATTGTTGGAAATTAGCATGCACTGGTAAAAACCCATGACATTCTCTGAAAAAATTTTGTTAAAGGGACGTTATGGTTAATTTACACTAATACAAACCTATAAAATTAAATGAAAACACTTTGTTAAAGGGACATTATGGTTAAGTTGCACTAATAAAAACCTATGAAATTCAATGAAAAAACTTTTTACAGGGACATTATGGTTAAGTTGCAATAATAAAAATCTATGAAATTCAATAAAAAAAAATGTTAAAGGGACATTATGGTTACAAGTAAAACCGAAAAAACTCTAATTTTAAATTCACCAGTTAGTTAGTTAAATTCACCAGTTAGTTAATCTAAACAACCATAACTCGCACCACCACCATGCACTGCTAAGACTAACACGCAGGACATCAAAGATGACATCACAAATAGCCCTCCTTTCACCTCTATATTGTCCTTGTGATATACATCTATCCCCAGCCCAAAAACTGCATTCCAATTAAGTGTTTTTTGAAAAAAACGTTTTTGTATTTAAAACTGCAAACTGGAAAAAAATGCAACTTTTCCATATGTGAATTCGGCTGCACTGAGGTTTCAATTTCAATCTGTTTTGTGAACTGTATGGTTTTGTGATACCTTGCCTGATGGTTGATAGTGAGATAACATCCCTAATACTGTGATAAAATATATGCATATCATTATTTCAGCACTCATATAATTAATTATTTTTCAAAATCTGAGTGTCATTTCAGGCCTTTGCAAGGGGTTTTAAATCTTTTTTGAGGGAAAGTCAGATTTTGATTCTGTTTGCTTCCCCTTGCCCCTGACTACCAGCTGCTTCTTTCTATCCACTCAGAATTGGAGTATTGGTGGGTTGAGGGAACATTGCAGGGGGAAACCTTAACTTGGGTGCTATCTATCCTAATTCAAAGAGTGTCCCTATTCATGTGTGCTTTGGTTCTGTTCTACTAGAAGGTTAACCAAGTGCATTGCTTCTATTTCCATTGTCATTATCACCCCATTGCTGATTGCTGCCCCATATTAAAATGTGTGTGATTATCGTGAATTTTAAAAATAAATAAATATTGTATTTTCACCAACCAGTTTGGTTCATGGTCCATTGTGACCCAAGGTCTTTGTAAAAGGGGGCGTGAGATGGGTCGGGTACCGGCTCAATTTGAATTTATTGAAATTAAAGAAAAAGAATTACGATATAGCACCACATCCCATGGTAAGAATAAGGGCCTCATTACGACCCATGCGGTAGCCGTGCCCTTACTAAGGGCACGGCTGCCGCCGGTAATGATTTTTTACCGGGTCCAAGAAAAGGGCAATAACCGGGTTATGCCGACCTTGACAGACCCAGTAATTGCCCTTTTCTTGGACCCGGTAAAAATCAATCCCCATTCCCATTGAGCCCCATAGGGCTCAATGGGAATGGAGAGCATGCTAACAATGGGCCTGTTAATGACGTGCCCATTGCTAGCATGCTGTCCCCCTCACGGGACCCGCTAATGATGTCTGGTAAAACCAGACATCCAGAGCGGGTCCCGCAAGGGGACCTGTCCCGTACCGGCACCGTTCATTGCAGAGCGCCAGGGTCGTAATGAGGCCATAGTGTCCTGGTCCAGTGTGTGATGCCCGATTGTAATCCTTAACAAGTTTTTCTTAAGACATGCAACTTGTGGGTAAAAATAAATGTGATATCTGGCTCCGCTCTGCTGACTGATTTGTCCGGAGGACCGCATCATATCTGCGGACATCCAACGCACCCACTGATTGGCTGGACAGAAGCGTGATTTTCATCACATTTTCATGAAATGCCCGCCATGTTGTAGCCGCAGATAGCGCAGCAGCGAACAGGGCTGGAAAACATGTTTTGAGGCATCTGGTGTGGGAAGAGTGTCTGGAAAGGGTCAGGGAGTGAAAGATGGTTCATATGATCTATTTGTTTAGGTGGAAGAAGACTGTGTTGTGTTTGCGGCAGTCTGTGGACACCACAGCAGTTCGCGGGTAGGTCCTCAGGTGAGCAGCTTTGTGGTGACTGCAGGCTTCACTAGGGTAGGGGAGTGGAATGTAGATGAAATGAGTATGTTTGTATAGGCTGTATTATGCTGTGGTGGTTGTGGCCAGCTACTAGACACTTGGGTGCATGGCCAGTGGCCATGCACCCAATAGTCTGCCCATTGGTTGAAGTACTGTAATAGTATGTGTTGAGATTTGCACAGGGCGTCAGGCCGCTGGCTTATTGCACCCAAGAATCTTTCGACTGGTTGCAGTACTGCAATAGTATGTGTACAGAAGTGGACTGCGCCTCAGGTGGCTTCTTTATGTGTGGGTTGTGGCCAGTGTGTGGCCAGTGTGCAGATTGTTGGGTGCATGGCTGTATTATGCTGTGGTGATTCTTGGGTGCATGGCCCACCCAAGAGTCTGCCCACTGGCTGCAAGTAGTGTAATAGCATGTGTACAGAAGTGGACAGGGTGTGTGGCAGCTGGCTTATTGCACTGTTCTGAGGGATATGGCCACTGGGCACATTCTTGGGCTCATGGCAGTATCATGCTATGGTAACTGTGACTAGCTACCAAGAGTCTGCCCACTGGCTCCAAGTGTGTAATAGTATGTGTACAGAAGTGGATAGGGTGTGTGGCAGGTGGCTTATTGGACTGCCCCGAGATTCTTGGGTGTATGAGAGTCTGTGCATTGGGTGCAAGTAGTGTAATAGTATGTGAACAGGTAGGTCCTCAGTCAAGCAGCTTATCTGGTGACTGCAGGCTGGCTTCATTAGGATATAAGGATCTTTGTATAGGCTGTATTATGCTGTGGTGGCTGTGGCAAGCTCCTGGACTCTTGCACCCAAGAGTCTGCCCACTGGTTGAAGTACTGTAATAGTATGTGTAGAGAAGTGCCAGGGCCTCAGGCGGCTTAGGGTAGGGGAGTGGAATGTAGATGATATGAGGATGTTTGTGTTAAAGTTGCGTCTTGAATATGTAATGCTGGTATCTTTATTTGGTGCTTTCACTTATGATTTAGTCTTAGTTTATGTTAATCAATATACTTACATGTGTGTTTCCATTAATAGATTGATAATAGCTTTGTAAATGTTAGTGTACTTACAAGTGTGTATAATGCATTATCTTTATTAGGATTGGAATGCTTCTATGTCAGCTGGTGAGGCAGCATTTCAAATAGCTTTGATGTAGTTGTGTATTTTCATATAATGTTCCAATTGTATCGGTTGCTGTGTTCATTAATACCTGGAAGCGTCCGTAACTGCTGGAGGTCTTTGTTTGTAATATCAAGCTAAATAAACAACAAATAACCGGTCCGTGGTCTCCTGTAGTTCCATACCTAACAGTTTGTGTAGGCTGGGGTGTTTGTGGCAAGCTCCTGGACTCTTAGAGTCTGCCCACTGGTTGAAGTACTGTAATAGCATGTGTAGAGAAGTGCACAGGGTGTGTGGCAGCTGGCTTATTGGACTGCCCTGAGCTTCTTGGGTGTATGAGCGTCTGTGCAGTGGGGCCAAGTAGTGTAATTGTATGTGAACTGAAGTGGACAGGGCCTCAGGTGGCTGCCTTATGTGTGTAGGTTGTGACCACTGGGCAGGTTTTTGGGTGCATGGCTGTATTATGCTCCAGTGGTTGTGGCCAGGCCCTAGACTCTTGGGTGCATGGCCAGAGGCCCTACACTCTTGGGTGCATGGCCGGAGGCCGTTGGCCATACACTCAAGAGTCTAGGGCCTGGCCACAACCCCCGCAGCATAATATGGCCATGCACTCAAGAATGTGACACTGGCATATGGATTGCACAAATATGTGTATAGAAATGCAATTTGCTTATTACAAAGAAGCATGACACCAAAAATTGTATACTCACTGTATATATTGTTTAGGCACTGTACACCTTTTTTAACTCAGTGATAGAATACCGTTGAAGTGGCAATATCAGATTTGAATTTTGTGGCACTGTGGCACATATTGTCTTTTCGCATGTGGAAATGCAGGAGAAATCTTTGTTTCATTGTCTGTGATGTAAAATAAAAACATAAAATGTTAGGGAAGTTACTTCATAATGTTGGATTGTATTCAATTTCAGATATTGGGCCTCATTACGTGTCCAGAGCTAGCTGTGGCAGTAAAACCGGCAGGTTTCTTGCCGGACCCATAGGGATTTATTTTCTCTGGAATTGCCAGACTTACTGGGGCATTACAGCCCAGTGGTCCGGTAATTGCAGAGCCGGCATTCCATTAATCCCCATTCCTGTGGGGTCCCGTAGGACTCCATGGGAATGGGGGCATTGGAAACACTGGCACCATGCAGTAATGGTCCGGTGTTTCCACATCCGTGTGCGGCCGGTGGCGTTACAGCCTCCAGGTCTGACCTGAGTTAGCCGGTCGGAAAACAGTGCGGTTACGGTTTTACCAGCACCATTAAATCCGGGCTGGCTAACTCATAATGAGGCCAATTGTTGTACTTTAGTATTTTACAAGTACTATGCTTCAAATAAGTCTACTGTGCAATGTGTTTTTGTTTGCATAATCATTGGATCTGTGGGAAACAGCATCTATTCAGGATTTTAAAAAAAAAAAACCTTCTACATTCATTTGATGTTATGTGGCACACTCTGTTTCATGGACGTTTGCAGTACTTACAGGAATGTTGAATGTGCACATCTATGTGGTCTTGTTGTCATACGCACTGTTGCAGTAGGAGGAATTGAAATGGTTTATGGTTTTCTTTTTGGAAGTGGTGGTACTATGGTTGCAGTTAGATACCAGTTGGTGTATGTTAACTGTTTATCTCTTTACTCCTTTTAGCAGCATCTGTTTATGCTATTTGATTGCTGTTGGTGTTTTCTAAGTACTGTACTATTGCAAACTAATATTGCAGGATTGTGAGTGCAGTTAGATACCTGTCGGCGTATTCTAACTGTTGGTAGTTTGAAAGTTGTTGATGGTATGTTGGTTGCACTTTGATTGCTGAAGGTTGATTTTGGTAGTTTGACAGCTGGAAGTAACATTGTAGTACTGTGGCTGTAGTAAGATACCACTTGGTGTATTATGGTTGTTTATACTTAATAAGTATTGAAGGGTTTCCTAAGAAGAACTTTCATTTTTGGTGGTGGATTTTAAATTGTGTAGTAACGGGATGTAATATTGCAGTATTATGGTTGCAGTTAGATACCACTTGGCGTATTCTAACTGTTTACAGTTTCACAGTTTTGCAGGTTATGTCTTCAGGCACCTTCATTCTTGTTGGCGGATTGCCATTTTCCACTATTGTGAAGGGTCTTTCCAGTATTATGGATGTAGCTAGATGCAGTTGCATATTTATTGCAGTGGTATGGGCATTGTTAGACATGTGTTGCCTTATTCTAACAGTTGGTTGTTTCACAAGTCATTGAGTACAGTCTGTAGACCCTCATACTCAGTACTTTTCTGTTTAAGTACTATGGGTGAAACAATATTAGTGTGTCCTTTCCACAGTTGTTGTTTCTGTGACTATAATCATTGCGTGATGGGGGGAAAAACTGTATGGCAGCACAACTGATGTCTTCATGGGCCAGTTGGTGTATGCAAAGTTGTTCCAGTTTCACAGGGCAGAAGGTTATTTTTTGTTTGCTGTTACATATCTGTTTGTGGGTATTGGGCAGTAGACTATGCTACTTTTGTAGATCAGTGAGCCCATTTTGGTTTCAAGAATAATAAGTGGGCATTTGCAAGATTTGCTGGTAATCTCTGCGTCAGAGTAATGGAAGTATCATTGCATTCAGACCACCCACATTTCTTTTTAATGTATGCAGTATAGTGACCTGTAGTGGCTGTGGCAAGCATGTGGTAGATTATGCCTACTGTTGTGAAGGTTTACTGGCCAATTGAAAATTTGAATGTACCAGACAGTTCTGTGTCTAAGTCATTTGATGGAAGTCCATGTGCTTTTTTTGAAGAGGTACTTCTCTTTGCTTGTGCAGTTGGGTATGCATTTGCCTTTTCATTCTTCTGTGGTTGTGGGAATTGATGGAGTAGAAGCGGCTTTCAATTTTTTTGGTGGTACTGTTGGGAGATCACGCATAAGTTGTGTTTGCACTAGTTTTCTTTTACAAAGTTTGCCTTTTTGAGGAACAGGGTACATTTTGAGATGGGGTGTGAGAGTGCACATAGTCTGTTGTACTCTACGATGCATGGAATGTCAGCCTTGACTTTGCTTGCAACAAAATTGGCTAGAAACAATCCTTCAAGTGCACGTATGGGTGACAGTGCTATGCAATTTGTGCCTTCTTTAAAGACTGTGCTGCCAATTTCACTCAATGCTTGATCTAGGGATAGATCTTGTGATGTATGAATAGTGAATGCATATGCAAGAGACAGAGAAAACTGTTCTCCACACACATACATGTCTTTGAAAAGAAGGAATCGGGCTGTTGATTGTCCTATCCTTTTAACTTCTGAATGTTTGTCAAAATGGAAGTTGACAAACTGAATGCTGTTGTCACGTGGGTATGTCTGGAAGCCAACAACTGTACCAAGTGCTCCATTAACTAAACCTTGCGCCACATCAAGGTTACGCTTTAGCATTACTCTACAGTTTAAACAAAATGTTAATATTTTCTCCAAACCATATGTGTTGTAGTTTTCTAAGCTAGTTAGTTGTGCTGTGGCTTGTTGACACAAAGGCACGTCCAGTGAGTCTGTGGGGGTAAATTTGCACTATTGGTTGCATTTCTTTTTTCAACATTGTTTCATTGAATTGTCCACAGCTTGCTAGGGTTGGCATTAAGGACATACAATTTACATTTTTGTGAGCTAATTGTTTATGACATCAGTAGCAGATGTGTGATGCCCATATAGCTCATGGATGCCTCTGCTATTTAAGATAGACTGTGCTTCCTTAGGAAGCACACCAATCTGAATGCTTTCCAGAATGTTAGCATAGGTGATGTCTGCAGACTGACACATGTTTTCACGTAGTTCTTTGTATTGGAAATATTGCCAGAGATTTACATTTCCTATGCTGCCAAGTGTGTTATTGCACAGTTTGTGTCCTAAGGTTTTAAAAATAGGTTCAACTTTCACTGGTATTAATTGAAGAAGATCTCCAAAAACAATAACATGTTTTCCTCCAAAGAGTTCTTTGTAGTTCGTTTTAAGGACCTTTTGCAATATGAGGCGAATCAAAGCCAACATTAGGTTGGAGACCATGCTCACCTCATCTATTAGGAGCATTTTCATTTGTTTCAAAACTCTGCGTAGCTCCATAGCAGCTTCTGCTGAAAGTTTGTAGTAGTCTAATTTGTTTTGGTGTTCTACTGGAAGGAGTAGCAATCAGTGTAAAGTAACACCAGCTATGTTGTAGGCAGCTAAACCTGTGGGGGGCAGTTAGAACAGCTGAAAGCTTGTTGTTTGTCAGTTGTTGGGGGAACTTGCTGATGATTTTCATTAATAATGTTTTGCCTGAACCAGCTTCACCACTTACATACAGGAGTACAGTTTTATATTTATGACAGGTACAAGTTTCAGTTTTGTGCTGCACATCATGTTTCATTTCTTTAGTTACTTCTAGGATAATGATATGCTGTTCATCATTCAGTTGTGATTTCAGTATAGCAAAGTTTTCTTCAGATTCCTCATACTGACACATGGTGTTTCTACTTCAGTCATGGCTAGTTCTGCCTCATTTACTTTAGTGGCTCTCCAAGTGGTTTTTGGCTTCCTGTAAGAGAAGGCTGATATGATTAATCATACTGTTAACTTGTGCTTTCTCTTTCCAGTGTCACAATGAAAAAGTGATTTTTTATCAATAAAGAATTTCACTTTAAAGTATGATTTGACTGGTTTATTTTAGCCTCAGCTCAACCCAGTGTTTTTATATGGTTGATTTCATTGAATTATAGTCATTCAATAACATTAGAATTCATTTTTCTTCATATTTGGCTTTCAGTAAACAAGTATTACTGACACTGTCACCGGCAATCGCACCGGCCGTTCGGATACGGACTCCAAATAATCAAAGGGACGCCAATTCATTAAATTTTAAAAATAACTTGAGGTGTAACTACAAACAATTGTTCTGCAAGAAGCATCGGAGACCATTAAGAAGTCAATGCTTTTGGATTTGTGTACTTAACATAACATAAGAAGAAGAACATTTCCTTTGGACAAATGTACATGTATTAGCCAATATACCCCTGATGAACTGCTACACCTGTTGCAGGGAAACACATGTCGGGTTCAGGCGGAAGAAGTCTAAAATTTGAATGCATAATACAAGTAAAATTGAATGATTTTAATTCAATGAAGTGAAATACTTGTTTACTGAAAGCCAAATATGAAGAAAAATGAATTCTAATGTTATTGAATGACTATAATTCAATGAAATCAACCATATAAATAGAATGGATTGAGCTGAGGCTAAAATAAACAAGTCAAATCATACTTTAAAGTGAAATTCTTTATTGATAAAACATCACTTTTTCATTGTGACACTGGAAAGAGTAAGCACAAGTTAACAGTAGGTCTAATTTATCTATTCTCTATATACTTTTCCCTCTACAGTCTGAGGGTAATAGACCGATAACCTGCTGCTTCTACTCACAAATTTTAAGCACACTAGAGTAGCGCTGGAATCAGCTGAAGACTGGCTTTCTTCTTCTTTTGATATGATTAATCAGTCTGCATTTGGTAAGTTTAACCAGGCTGCCCTCACAACATATGACTATGTATTTACCTTTTTTTCTCATCTGGTTTAATAATATTTTTGGATGAGAAGTTTTGGGCTATGTGGTATAGACACATGGTTTCCAAAGCAGTACACCTGTTTGGTTAGTATCGGTGTCCAGACATTTGGTCGACTGAAAACTGGTCGAAAGACATTTGGTCGACGCAATTTCATCGAAAACCAAATGGTCGATTTTTTTTTTAATTATATATTTATTTTTCGGGTTTTCGTTTTTTAAAAAAAAGGGTTTTTTAGAAAAAAAAGGGAGTTGGGGGGCCCCACCCCCCCCCAAAAAAAGGGTGAAAATACAAAAAAAATTCGACCATTTGGTTATCGACCAAATTGGTTCGACCATTTGTCTGGTCGACCAATTTTATTCGACCAAATGTCTGGTAACCGTTAGTATCTATATAAATACATAGTTTTTGCAAAATGTCCTGGCTGTTGGGATCATTTTTGGCTATTGTTTCTATGTCTTGGTACAATTTGAGAACTCTTTTTCTAGATGCAGCAGGACCAAGGCTTAACCAGACTATGGTTTCTGATATCCGATACAAGGCTGTGCCAGTTAAATGCTCTGCGGATTCGTAGCAAACATATTCTCTATGGTAGAGCCTTTTTATGCCAAAGCTGTATAATATTTGTGACAGTGTTTAGTCAGATGATATGTCATCCCAGAGGTCATTCAGCTCTGTTTTCTCAGCTTTGGTGAAGTAGGCTGTAACATATTGGGCAACTGCAGTGGCATTGTCTGCATTGTACTGCACATCTATGTTTGCATTCAATAGGAGGGCAATGATTGCATTGTAATCATTGATGTACTTTTGATGCTTTGGTTCTTTTAATGCAGTATGTGTTTTTAAGTGATTTGCTTTTCACACTGTATCTAAGAGAAGACATGAAGCTGTTTCCCTGCCCTTTTGCTAAAAATGGTCTAGGGAAACCAAAGCAGCATTTGTTGTAGTATTTGCCTTTGTTTTTATGTCTGCACCAACAATACTTGCTACATTTATGTCTTTGAAACCACAAAATGTGTGCATGTAGGTCATTGTGTGTGCTTTCTGAAGACATTTTGCAAGCAACATTTTTGTGAATGAACTACAAAACAGTGGCATCACTGTCCTGACCAAATTTAGGAGCATCTTTAATCACAAAAACATGTGGATGTGTGGTGCTCCTCTGGATTGATATTATTTTCTCCAAAAGAAGTGTTGCACTTCTCCGAGGGCAGGAATTGTGTTATTACAGACGAAGTGCAGCATGGCAACAAAGCGGTGATGGAAGTACTTTGACATATTTACAGGGTCAAGAGAGAAGAGATCTCCTGGTTTTCTGATGTCTATCTCTGCTTTGTTTTCTTTTGCTATGCGTAGGAAATCGTGCAAGTCTTCCCATGCATATTCTGGACAACTTAAAGTGGCAATACATGTGTGTGGCTCAAGGTTGCGTAGCATACACTGTATATTGGCGTAACGTCGGCACAAGTATTCTTTTGTACCATGCGTGTTTGCCAAGAGATTTGTAATACTTGACTATAAAACTTCATCTTTCTCTTGCACCTTTTGAAGTAGCTGCAGAGCAGACATGTTAAAAAAAATTGTAACCTGTTTTCAATGTGTGTGCAACTCCATAACATAGAGTTCCTAGTTCACTTTCAAACAGGAGGTGGAATATATATTCAATGTTTCGTCTGAATCTGCGGTCTTCAGAACACATTTGTAAAGAGCGGTATTCTGATGCTGTTATTTGTGTGCATCTTTCATCATACCTTCCACCTTTTCCAGTAGGAATGAGTAGAGGAAAGGCTTGTGCTTCTACACTTTTTTCCCATATGCTGATTGGAGATCATTTGGCTTGCAGCATTTAATAGGTTTCTAGTGCACCATCTATGGTGTCTTTGGAGTGCAATGGGTGAATTGTAAACTGGTCTAAAATATTGGAGGCTGTAGTAGGATCTAGAAGTTTGAATTGGCAAGTTGATGAGGAATCCTGAATTATTTCAGTGGTTTCTCTCAGGTTTTCTTCAATGTTTATTTCTTTGTATTATTATTTTGCAGGGCTTCTCTGACGTTATTTAAGTCTACTAGTTGCTGCCAAATGATTTTGTCTTTGCTAGATATACCATTCACTACGATAATCAAAGTTGATCTATTGGCCATTGCACTCCTATTGTGTGAACATGTTATTTACAGGCCGATTCATGAAATTAATGTGCGCTGAAATTTTCAGCGCAAGCGTGCAAAAGCATGCGAATCGCAGTGCCAGTGCGAAAACCACAACGAAACCCGCGCACAGCGATTCATGGAAGTCCGTGCTCATGGAAATCCATGGATGTGCGCTGAAATCCTGTTTGGCGCACGCTGGCGCACACGCCTTCAAACAGCGCACAGCGAAAGCGCACATAGCACGGCGCACACAACAAAAGTAGGCATAACACGGGGCGTGACACGCGGAATGGGGAACAACGTGTGAAAATGTGGGCGTCACAGGGGAAGTACAGGAGGCAAGTGCGCGGAACGCCCACACGCTCGCCTACAACACGTATTCATGGAATCGAATAGGGCAAACCAGCGCACGGGCAAAGACGCGCAAAGGCCTAAACATGTCCGCCACACGAAGGCAGGCGGTAGCGTCCCTGCGCATGAAAAAAATGTGTGCTAACAAAAAGCACGTACATACAGCTATGATGAATGTCCCATACTGTGTCCCTCTAGGACAAATGACGTGCAAAGGGGTACGCAACAAACATGGACACCCGCTGTGTGAAAAATAGCATGTGCGTGTATTTCAGGGTGCGCGGGAAGTTTCACATGTGATGGGCCTTGGGGCGAGCGGGGTACTTGTATAACTGGGGTTCGCGTGAAGTCTCACATGCGATTGGATCTGGGTACATGTATTTGTGGGGTTCGCGTGAAGTTTCACTTGCGATTGGCCCTGTGTGAGTGGGGAACATGTATTTCTGGGGTTCGCGTTAAGTTTCACACGCGATAGGCCTTGGGCGAGTGGGATACGTGTATAACTGGGTTTCGCGTGGAGTTTCATACACGATTGGATCTGGGTACGTGTATTTCTGGGGTGCGCAGGAAGTTTCACACGCGAAAGGGCCTGTGCGAGTGGAGTACGTGTATTTCTGGGGTGTGCGGGAAGTTTCACACACGAAAGGGCCTGTGCGAGTGGGGTACGTGCATTTCTGGGGTACGCGTGGAGTTACACATGCAATAGGGCCTGTGCGAGTGGGGTACGTGCATAACTGGGGTTCGTGTGGAGTTTCATACGCGATTGGCCCTGTGCGAGAGGGGTACGTGTATTCCTGGGCTTTGCGGGAAGTCTCACATGCGATTTCAGCAGGGTACGTGTATTTTGGGGGTGCCGGGGAGTCCGACACGTGAATTGGCAATGTGGGTCCTCACAGGTGTTCCCTCTACACCCTCCACGGCCCCTGCAGGCAGCCCACACCACAGGGGACTACCCTGCACCCCTGGTCATGTCCCGCAGGCAGCCCATCCACCATGGGCATGCCCCCCAGCCAAGCCACATGTCACCTTGCACTACTGATCACCAACGCATGACCCTCTGCACCCCCACCCCCCAGCAGTCAGGGGCACCTGCCAGCAGGCCCCCATACATGTCCCCCAGCACCCCCATCCCCCAGCAGTGCATGGCACCTGCCAGCAGGCCCCCACTCATGTCCCACTCATGTCCCCCAGCACCCCCACCCCCCAGCAGTCAGGGGCACCTGCCAGCAGGCCCCCACACATGTCCCCCAGCACTCCCACCCCCCAGCAGTGCACGGCACCTGCCAGCAGGCCCCTACTCATGTCCCCCAGCACCCCCACCCCCCTGCAGTCAGGGGCACCTGCCAGCAGGCCCCCACACATGTTCCCCTGCACCCCCACCCCCCAGCAGTGCATGGTACCTGCCAGCAGGCTCACACTCATGTCCCACAGCACACCCACCCCCCAGCAGTGCAGGGCACCTGCCAGCAGGCCCCCACTCATGTCCCCCAGCACCCCCACCCCCCAGCAGTCAGGGGCACCTGCCAGCAGACCCCCCACACATGTCCCCCAGCAACCCCAACCCCCAACAGTGCAGGACATCTGCCAGCAGGCCCCCACTCATGTCCCCCAGCACCCCCATCCCCCAGCAGTGCATGGCACCTGCCAGCAGGCCCCCACGCATGTCCCACTCATGTCCCCCAGCACCCCCACCCCCCAGCAGTCAGGGGCACCTGCCAGCAGGCCCCCACACATGTCCCCCAGCACTCCCACCCCCCAGCAGTGCACGGCACGTGCCAGCAGGCCCCTACTCATGTCCCCCAGCACCCCCACCCCCCTGCAGTCAGGGGCACCTGCCAGCAGGCCCCCACACATGTTCCCCTGCACCCCCACCCCCCAGCAGTGCATGGCACCTGCCAGCAGGCTCACACTCATGTCCCCCAGCACACCCACCACCCAGCAGTCAGGGGCACCTGCCAGCAGGCCCCCCACACATGTCCCCCAGCACCCCCACCCCCCAGCAGTGCAGGGTACCTGCCAGCAGGCCCCCACTCATGTCCCCCAGCACCCCCACCCCCCAGCAGTCAGGGGCACCTGCCAGCAGGCCCCCACACATGTCCCCCAGCACCCTCACCCCCCGGCAGTGCATGGCACCTGCCAGCAGGCCCCCACTCATGTCCCACTCATGTCCCCCAGCACCCCCACCCCCCAGCAGTCAGGGACACCTGCCAGCAGGCCCCCCACACATGTCCCCCAGCACCCCCAACCCCCAACAGTGCAGGGCACCTGCCAGCAGGCCCCCACACATGTCCCTCTGCACCCCACACCCCTGCAGTCAGGGCCACCTGCCAGCAGGCCCCCACTCATGTCCCAAACATGTCCCCCTGCACCCCCACCCCCCAGCAGTCAGGGGCACCTGCCATCAGGCCCCCACACATGTCCCCCAGCACCCCCACCCCCCAGCAGTCAGGGACACCTGCCAGCAGGCCCCCACTCATGTCCCACACATGTCCCCCAGAACCCCCACCCCCCAGCAGTGCAGGGCCCCACACATGTCCCCCGCGACAGGTTATCACACTCCAGACCCATGCCCATCATGGCCACTAAATCCCACCCGAGTCCAAACACCCCACATTGAATTCCCAAAGTCATGATAGAAAATACATAACCAGCATGGCCATGAATCAATGTCCCTCAGACCCACGCAATGGTGACACACGACTGTGAAAAGATCAACATTGTGACATGCACAAAACAAATGATATAAGACCACATCAGTAAAGTATATAATAAATATGTATTCAGTAATTAACCAAATGAATAAAACAAAATCACACAATAATGGAAATTATGAAGAAAAAGCTGCATGTCCAAAATATTCAAAAAAATGTATGAAAGCAGAATCCAAATCAATCCAAAAGCAAATGGTATGGGATTCGCGAACACTGCAGGAGTTTGTGGATCACATGTGCAACATCCGCAGCTTTTCAGCATGCCTGGCATGGAAATGGGACTGTGGGGATTAACCAATCAGGTGTTCAGGTTGTGCTTTACTGGAAGGGAGGGTAATACTTTTTTCATTGCTGTGTCGGTTGTGTAGTGAAGATGGCTGGAGTTATTGTATGGATAGTGGAAGATTCCTTTATATGTGATCTGGAGAAGTATGCAAAGGCAAGAAGTGTTTCTGCTGATCTTGGTTTTCCAGGCCTGTAGGCTTTCTGGTGCAGTGTGCCTGGCTGCAATTTGAAGGCACTGCTTGCTCTTTGCAGAAACATGGCTACTTTTGGTAGTCCCAATGTTTTGGTGGTGCAATGTGGAGGAGAGCATTTGGGCTACATCAGTGCTCCAAGTTTGGTTCCTGTATTGAAGTTGTTTGTGGAAGAACTAATGCTGCTTTTCCCTACTGCAAAGGTGTCTTTTTCTAAAATACCACCTAGAGCACAATGGAACAACCCCAATGTCTTAAATACCCAGCAAAATGTTGGAAGGTGCCTTGTAAATAGAGGCATGGGTATAGTTTTGCGATGTGCTGAAATGTCTGTTTTCTCCAATGACAACATTGACTAACTTAGTGTGCACTATTTTACCGCAGACAGCGTTTTGTTGTCCATTTTTGGAACTGCTTGTTTTTTTATTGCAATATAAGGGATGCTTTGCAGAGGTTGATGTAAGCCAGTGAGGAGGAAAAGAAGAGAAAAGCATCCTAAAAAAATTGAAAACAAAAGGTGTTTGTTCAGTAGCACCTAAGAAATGATATTTTCAGAGCAACAGCAATAAGGAAATCTCTTACACTGGTTTAAATGTCTCTCCCCAACCCCTTGAATTGGCCGATTTATCTGCAAACTCTGTGGTAGTTTGTGGATCACACTTGCCAAATTCGGGACTTTTAAAGATGGCAGGCATGGACATTTGACTGCGGAGGCCAGGGGATTGGTCAATAATGTTTCCTGGGTGTTTAGTGCACAGAGAGAGTGTGGGAAAGGGTGTGTTTGCTGCGTGGAGTGCAGATGGATGAGGCTATGAATATGTGTTTCAGGTGGCAGAGTGTCTGGATTTTGAGGGACTCTTGGATACATTGGTTTTGCATCCCCTTTGTGCTACTTTGGTGACACAGCATCATCCAACTATTATTATTGTTCATTGTGGAGGGAACCATTTAGGCCACGTTACTGGAATCTCTCTGCAGTTTGCGATGAAGGAGGCACTTGGGAAAGTCATGGACATGTTTCCAAATTCTCAGGTAATTTTTTGGCGCATTGCCCAGAGACAATTGTGGCTACGCTCTACGCTTGGTCCACAAATGGAGAAAGCCAGGCACAATGTCAACAAGGATGTTTGCGCATTTTTGCAAGATGTTCCTTCCACAATGAAAACATGAAATTTCATAGCACCAACACTTTCCGCAGAGATGGTGTCCATCTTACTGATACTGGTAATCAACTTTTTTGCGCAATGTCCATAATGCTTTTGCAGCCCTTCTGGCAAGAATAGCAAGCATTTGTGCAGTAGGTGTTGACCACTTCAAAATTTCCAAGAACAAAACAAAAAAAAGGCACTTTTCAGAGCCACCACCTTCTCCCGGAATATAATGCAATGGTTTACATGCTGCCACCACCTGCATGCTTTGGAGGTCCAAGTATGACCACGCTGACTACTGATTTCACAGACTGCGCAGGATCCTGCACAATTTCATTGGCACTTCTATTTTTAAACTGTGAAAGGTGGCTCTGAAAAGAGACGTTTATTTTTTATTTTTGTGTTTTGTGATTTTAGTTTTTTTAAACATGACACAAAAGGGAGGGAAGGGAAGAGAGGGTAGGGAAGGGGCACCAACCACAGGGATAAGAAAGGACAGATGGAGAGAGGAAGATGTTGGGTGGGCCTCATCAAGATAGGGGGCACTTTCCTTCGTGGTCCCGGACCACAGCCTCGACCGGATCTGCTCTACCCTGCAGAGTTCCACATTGCAGTACACACACAAAACAGTGAACTTTGAAAGGTAAGCCTCTACTGTGGTACGTATGACCTGCGAGGCTGAGTCAGGGATCTGCTGTCCCACAGGAGTGTCTCTTTTGGTGACAGGAGCAGATGTTGAGGATACTGCAGTGGAACTCAGCCTACTGCCGTGTTTGAAGAGGACAACCCTCCAAACTGCTGCTTTGTGGCTGGCTCTCAGATGTGGCCGCATGGAGGTGGTGCCATAACAGTACAGCCCAGTTTTGCCACAACCATAGGGCAGAATGGGAATAGGGAGCATGGTTGCACCAGCATCATTTATAACGGTGCCGGTGAAATCACGTGTTCTGCTCGCGGGTACCGCACAGCCCGCCAGGTATGACCTGGCGGGCAGTCAGGAACCTGCAAGCAAAACTCATAATGCGGCAGGACGGTAAGAGCGTTGCCGGTGCCTTACCGGTACCATTCATACCGTCACCGCCAGGGTCATAATGAGGCCCATTGAAGTGAAGCTTGGCTGCTTGAGCCTTGGCTACACCCCAATGGTGGTAAAAAGCCTCCACACCCAAGACTCACATCGGCAGCTGGTAGCGGGAACTTCCACTACCTCATCCTCATCATCTTCTTGTTCCCCCTCTACATCCTCATGGTTGTTCCCCTTCCCAGGCCCTTCGAAAAGGTGGTGGTGGTGGAGGTGGTGGGGTGGCGCTGAGGCAGAGGCAGCAGATGTAACAGCAGTGGATGCCATTATTCAGGAATCAACTCATGAGTTCAGCAATGCAGCAATCAGCAATGTGGAGCAGTACTGCAGCAATCCAGCAATGTGGAGCAGTAAGGCAGCAATCCAGCAATGTGGAGCAGTAAGGCAGCAATCTAGCAATTTGACAGAGTGCTCTGTTCAGGATATCGAGAAACAGAATGAGGAGCAGCACTGGGGTGTGGCCTTTTATAGGGGTGCTGGGGAGCACTTTGTGGACAGTCCCTTGCTTGGTGGTTATTTCAAACCCCAAGCTTTGCTCTAAAAGGTACAAAAAGTGTCCAGATTGCCAGGGACATGGTCTGGGACCTCTGTAAGCGTCAGATTTCACAGTAAAACACCTTTGATTGGCCAAAAAAGCACTTTTTTGGTTTTCAGGGGCCCAGACCCTGATCATGAATAAGGGGCGATACTCAGCGTGAGTGTGGTCACATGGTGACGTCACAAATGTTTGCGAATGCGACAGCTGTCCATAGGACATCTATTGCACGGGATCCATTGTGCGCATGCACCTAGGTATCCAATGGACAGGGTTGGGCTTCCTGAACTAATTAAAAGTGTGACACACGTGCTGTGACAGTTCCTAACAGGCACTGTTTTGTAGGACCCAGGGGGTGCGATGCACTTGTGTCCGGGTATACGCTGGACATGGTTGTACTCCCCGAACTAATTGAAGCTCATCACTGATTTGCAGACATGCCAGTCAGGCCCGTTGTTCATAGGACCCGGGAGATGAGATATGCACGTGCCAGGTTTCCGCCGGGCATGGGCGGGCTCGCTGTACTAATTAAAGTACATCACTGCTTTGCGGACATGCCAGACTGGCCCATTGTTCGTAGGACCCAGGGGACGAGATGCACATTGCCCAGGTATCAGCCAGACAGGGCTGGGCTCCCCGAACTAATATATGCCACAACCACCCAGACACATTTTTTAAGGAAGTGAAAAGAGCTATCATTAAATTCTTGTGGCTAGGGAAAAAGCCAAGGATATCGTATGAAATTCTCATCTTGCCCAAAGAAAAAGGAGGAGTGGGCCTCCCTGACCTTCAGTGATATTATGAGGCGGTCCAACTGAGGGCACTAGTTGCCCATCTGAGAGGGAGGAAGAAACTACAATGGGTACACCTAGACAACCATAACTTAACCTCGGTTACATTGGCGGAATGGCTCTCGGTCCCTAGACACAAACTCACAAGCAGACTCCAGACCCACCCGATACTGGGCACAATATGGAAGGTCTGGAGGGAAGGCGCAGACATGAAAGGAGTCACAACATGGCCCTCCCCATTGAGCCACATATGGTCACCGGGTATACAAGAAGAAATCCACGACCATGCTAGATTCCAATCATGGTACGATGCGGGTTTGGAGAGGGTTGGACAATTGTGGAGAAACGGGATGTACCTTACGATCACTGAGCTTGAGGAAACACTAGGGATTCACCCAATGTCGGTCTTCCTCTTCCTGCAACTAAAGGGCACTATCAAGAGGAAATAATGGGCTGATAAAATCCAGAGAGATCTTACCCCCTTTGAAAAACTTTTGGATACAATGTCTGGAACCAGAACATGATCTCTGGCATGTATAGAGCATTACTGGAGCCTGGGCATAGAGCTAGACCCAGAGGATTGGAATGATATTTCTAGGGGAGCGTCCCAAGTATCAATAGCAGCACAATACAAACGTCACACCATTAAACTCCTTCACAGGTTGCAACATGACCCCCATAGATTATCTAAAATGTTTCAGACAAGGAACCCACTCTGTTGGTGCAAGTGTGGGGAAAGTACGGCCTATTGGGACATGTGGTGGGGGTGTCCCTGTGCCTGGACATACTGGGAGGAGGTCCTCAGTTGGATTAAAAAGGTCGATGCAATCTCAAGAGAGGCGACACCACTCCTGGTACTGTTCAGTCTCGAGCTGTCGGAGGGTGAGATGACTAGACTAAAAGGAATAGTAGCTACGCTACTGCGAGCTGCAAGGGCATGTTCGGTCATCAATTGGAAGGCGGACATTCTCCCCAGCCTGAGAGAGTGGGTTGCAGTGGCGACCAACATATACACAATGAGCGAATTACTGCCACCCTCCACAGAAAATCAGCCCAGAATGAGATGATGTGGAACAATTTTGTAGAGGAATACTTGCCTGAATCCTCTTGGTGCGCTGAGGCACGAGAACACTAGTAGAAGTTTGACTCTATTGTTACCTAAACTGAATAAAAGTTGATGATAATGCAGAATATCTGTCCCAAGCAATAACCAAGTGCACTTGTGAAATGTGTAATGTATAACTTTCTGTTGCAACTCTGCCCGGGGGGTGGGGTTAGGGAAGGGGAGGGGCAAAACGGACTAGTTGGAAAGATAAGTTATATGTTTAAAGATGAATATCGATGGGAAACATTGTGTAAATTGGAAATGTAAACAAGATTGGAAATGCCCCGATTGAAAATGTAACCCAACTACTCTGTTTGGTTGAAAACGTAATAAAATCAGAATTTGAAAAGAAAAAAAAAATATGTCACATCTTTGCGGACATTCCGGAGAAGCACATTGTCCGTAGGACACACGGAATGTGATGCATGTGCGCCCAGGTGTCCGCAGGACAGGGGTGGGATCCCCAAACTAATTAAAGGTACGTCACACCTTTGCGGACATGCCAGAAAGGCCCAGAGTCCCACAGACACCTCCATTTTGATTGTGGACAGCCCAGACAGGCGCTGTGTCTGTAGGGCACCACCATTTTGATTACGGAGAGGCCAGACAGTCACGTGCTCCGCAGACTCCCAACAGGGCTTTCAAAAAAGAAAACACACACACACACAGCAAGACTTTTCACATAGAACTTTATTTACACATACAAATACACACAATTAGGAACGGGAAGGGGTAGCGGAAATGGATACACATACAGGGAAATTGGGGTTTTGTATAGGCTAGTCATCAGGGAGGAAGGAAATGAGGTCTCATCGTAACATCTTCGCTTAAAGTGGATTTGTGGGGATGGTAGGCTGGGATGTCATGATGCCTACCTCCAAGGAGCCAGGTCCGACCCAGCAAACCCAGAGGCAGGCATCATTTCCCCCAGGGGAGTGCCAGCGGGCCCAAGCTGGGGCCCTTTGGACGCAGTCCTGGCACCTTAGGCGCCAGGCTCATGTTGGACCCCTGTCCTGGCGCCTTAGGCGCCAGGCTCATAAAGCTAGACATGTGTTCAAGTGTTTTAATGTGCACTTACCTGATGCAGGCCATGCTGCTACATCCAGGCCCTCTTGAAGCCTGAATGGAACTACTTTACCTGTGGGACTACTTTCCACCCGGGTGTGATCGGTGGAAGGATACACACTTGGAACGTCTCCCAAAGCTATTTAAACCACGCCCGATCAGCAACTCACGCTTTGCGTTGTTCTGCTCCTCGCAGCTGGACGCTCACCGTGTCAGCTCCTGCATCTGGACCTCAGCCATGCCAGTCAGTATCCTGGGTCACCTGCAAAGGGAGACAAAAAACCTTACCTGCTAAATCAGCACCATGGAGACATCACACCGACGATCCTGAAAAGGAAGACATCATTTTTAAAAGCATTTTGTTACGATCGCTGCAGCGCTGCATTTCACTCACCTATCCTGGACGCCTCCATCTTCAGCAGCGATCATCCGGATCCACAGCCACTTCCCAGAGCCTAGAGAAAAAAAGACAAGAACAAGGTGAGAGAAGGAAGGGAATAGGAAAAGCTCAGTTTCCTTCTAAGACTTACCTGTTGGGTCATTCCCATTTCATTTCGGGTCTTGCCGCTTCCAGGCATTTTCCGGACCCCGGCCCCTATGGGGAAAAAAGACAAAGACATTGAATGAGCGAATGCAAAGACATTACCCGAGCGCTCATCCAGAACTTACCTGTCATTTACTGGAACTGCACGTTTCACTTCGGGTCGGCGCCATATCTCCGGCATTCCGAACCCCAGCCCCTAAGGGGAAAAAGACATAAGCATTAGCGCTTGCTGCAACAAGACAATGAACATTATTATTAAGCTTGGACTTTTGAACTTGCAACAGAACTTTTACAGCGCCTTACCTGAATAGTCAAGCTTACCAGAACTCCATCAATCCTCAATCCAGTGAAGTAACTGGGTTTCAACGCGCCCCTGCATCAGAAGCAGGATGGAGAGCTCATCCTTCCTGACCCTAAGGTGAGACTTCACGGGGAATCGTGGAAGGGTATCGTGGAGGGTTGGAAGAGAGTGGGAGGCTTGAGCATAACTCTGTCAGTAGGTAATACTCCCTTTTCACACACAGGGGAATATTCCTGCGAGCCAGAGAAGCCTGAGGAGAGGGGCTTCCTGTCCGTCTTCAGAGTCCTGTGCTTCACCATTGAAGAAGCATCAGCACTCGAAGCCAGACCTGCGCCTCCGTGGGAATCAGGTGAGCGTTACATGGGACAGGGGTAAGGGATTCAGGTTCAAGTGGGGCAGTGGTACTTTATATTGTCCTTTATATGCCTATGAACAAGTAGCTTTAAATCTTCAAAACTGTCATTCAATTTGTCCATTTTTGCACCCAGGATCACTGGTTCATTGGCCGTATTGTCAGTTTGGTTTTCTATGTGCTCATGCATTTGTTTAGTAGCTGGTGCATCCGGGCCATTCCCTTCATTTCCCGTATGTACTGTTAAACAAAAAACCATGTTTCATTTACATGTGAAGCATTGTGTATGAATTCTCTTACTTTTCAAACTCCACTCTGTACCATTTCGAGTTACTATCTTCAATCATTTCATCAAGAGGGAAATTCTCTTTAAGTCACTGCTTGCCAATTCTGTGTAAAAAGAAAACGTAAACTTTTTACTACTCTGAACAAACTGCACAGTTATAGTAAAACATATAATGCACTTACCACTTTCTAGTACGGTCGTGCTGTCACTACTTTGCACTTCTCCCAGTGACAGTTGCATCTCGGTTTATATATAAAGCAGGACTGAGGTAATACTGTTCGAAGCACAGGGTATTTTTCTTCTTGGTGCATTCCATTATGTTGCATACCCTACGCAATTGCACTGCTGCTTTTATAAGTACAGAGTTTGTAGAACTACTTACTTTTTCTTTATAAATCACTTATGAGTTGCTCTTTAAACATGTGCAGTGTCTTTGCTGCATGCTACAACAATGTAAGACAACCCCTTAGTTTATGGGCAGTGTGGGTGCTACCCGAGGTAGGCAAACATTTGCACAATACGCGGACGTCTGCTTATCAGCAGTTGCAAATTAAGGCTATCCTGGTAAAAACTATGAAATTCAGCGAAAGCACTTTGTTAAAGGGATGTTTGGTTAAGTTGCGCTAATAAAAACCTATCAAATTCAGCGAAAAATCTTTGTTAAAAAGACGTTATGGTTCAGTTGAGATAATACACATCTAGCAAATTCAGTGCAAAAGCTTTGTTACAGGGACATTATAGTTACTTTGCACTAATAAAAAAAAACATATCTATAGTATGGTTACGGGTACAATCGAAAACCCCCAGAAATTTGCCAGTTATGGCAAGCCAAGCAACCATAACTTGTTCCACTTTGTTGCCGTTTGACGAATTTGGACAAAGGTTTTCAGAAAGATTATAGACCCAACCTTCAATGTTTGTGTAAAAACTGAATGGACTTTTGAAAAAATAAAACAATGGTGGATTTCAAGCAAACTCATGTAAGGAGCATTGGCAAGGACTTTAAAGAATGGTTTTGTAAATGTGCCCATGTTTTATTTTTTGATAAGTGTCATAATGTTGGTACAAAAAATAGTGATATACCTTTGGTGACTATGGTATAGCTAGTGGACATGTGCAGTTGCCAGATTGTCTGGGTCATGGTATAAGGTCATGACCCAGAAAATCTGGCTACTGGCTACTGGCCATGACCGTGAGGGACAAAAAATGGTGTTAAAGTGGCCATGTCCACCTGGGACCGGCTATGTGGTAAAGTTATTCTAAAGTGGGATATGTTTGAAAGGGAAAAAAAATAAATGTGCTCATGGTAATATGGTCATAGGGTTCTGTCTTCACCTTCTGCAGGCTGCCATGGAAAGGTAAGAAGGGCTCTCTATAGAGCCCTTCTTCCCTTTACATGGTGGTCATCTTGGAAAAGGATTTTCCTTCAAAATCTATTATTTAGCACCCTGGTTTTTCACTTTGGGAACCAGGGGTGCTAATTGTCTTTATCGCCATTGCAGGGACTGCAGTAGCTGATAATGGTCTGGTGCCCTCGTCATTTATTTATTTATTTATTTATTTATTTATTTACTTATTTATTTATTTATAATGCGCCAAAGCCTGCAGGCATCAGGGCGCACACGGACGCACTTCGCTTGGGCCCATAACTTGGGCTGCCGGGCTGTTATCCCTCGTTGCGGCCCTGGAGTGGGGGATGACCGGCACATTATTTCCATTAATTTAACTGTGAAAGGTGGCTCCTAAAGGAACCTTTCTTTTGTTGTTTAAAAAACAAAAATTGCAGGAGAGGTTAGAGGAGAGGTGGGAAATGAGGGAAGAGGCACCAAGCACTAATTTGGAGGGCCAGGTGGACAGGGGAAGATGTTGCGCATGTGTTACTTTTAAGGTAGCGGCAGTGTTTCTGATGCTCCTTGATTACAGCTTCAAATGCCCTTCGAAATTGCTTCCCCCTGCAGAGTGGTGTGTTTCAGTAGATACAGAGGACAGTTGTCTTCCAAAGTTATGGATCAACAGCCTCTTTTATTGCTTGCAAGGTAGCTGGTGGGATTTTGTGTCCCAGAGAAGTAGGCTGTGTGGTTACAGTATTGGTTGAGGAAGATGATGTGGAGGAAGACAATCTTCTACTTGCTAAGAAAGGAACGGTCTTTCTGAGAGTATTGCTGTAGTTGGATTTGGTGTGGTGGCGCATGGAGGTGGTCCAGTAGGAGTAATGTGCAGGTAGTCCGCGACTGAGTACAAAGTTGCACTCAGTGCATTTCACTTTTGTAGCTTTAGCCCTTGATACATGACCAACAGTGGTAAAGAGCTGCCACACCCATGATTCTCTCTGGGTGCTAGAGGTAAGCACTTCCTCTACCTCATCTTCTTGGTCTTCTTGATTGTTTTTGGAAATACTGCACTTTTTTGTTCTGTGGGTCCTCCAGCTGGTGGTGGTGGTGGCTCTTGGGAAGGAGGGATGGCAGTAGCTGATGCCATTTTTTAAGATACATAGTAGTTTTGCTACTATTCTTCCAAGTATGTGTTCTTTGTACTAGATTGTTAAATGATAATGAGTAAGAATAGGTGTAGGAGATGTGCAAGGGTACATTTTTAGCTTCAAAGTCCCCAGATCAGTAGAAATTGCAGTCCCGAATTGTCCACAAAGCAAATACAAGAATTGTGACGTGCAACCGCGTTGACGGACATGTCATCATGCTGCGCGTGGGCTCATGGTCACGTGGCACTGTCCGGAAGGTCCACAATGACCTCAGACGTTCACAGACGTCGATGGAACAAAATTAAGGAAAAAGTATAGAACTGTTCATAATTATGCTAGAAAGTGGGAAATAGCAGAGTTTTAAGGTGAAACTTTGTAAATTGGACAATCATGTTGATATATTGGAGTAAGTATGATATTAGTACACTGTAGGAACATAGAACGCACTGGTAAAAACCCCTGGAATTCTCTGAAAAAACTTTGCTAAAGAGACTTTAAGGTTAATTTATGCTAATATAAACCTCTGAAATTCAATGAAAAACTTTGTTACAAGAACGTTATGGTTAAGTTGCTCTAAAAAAAACCTATGAAATTCAATAAAAACACGTTAAAGTGACGTTATTAATGCAAGTACAACTGAAAAACCCATGACATCAAAGATGACATCACAAATGCGCTTGATGATATCACTGATGACATCACATGTGAAATTCATTTTGATGAAATGTCCCTACAAGGTATTCTGTTTATAATGTTGGTAACAAGTTGTCAGGGGTGATTGTGTAATTTTAAACATGTAATATCTAGCTAAAAATTCAAGACTTACTACACACATGTGCTAGTACAAACAATACATATGACGATCCACAATTCATACAAATCAGAGGCACATACAGAGAAACTAACTTAAGAAAGATAGAAACAGCATCATCAGGAAATGTTAATAGCATTAAAGTTTATTTTGATGTTTACAAATGAATTGTGTGTTTGAGACCTGCCTATTGCCCCATGTACGTGCACCATGAGCTGAGACCAAACCCCAAGGAAAGTACTTTAAGAACATATGACAAGGTTAACGTCTAGATATAAAGCACCTTTTGAATGTTCATATTCTGACTGTCAATGAACAAAACCAGCTGGCCAAGATATTTCAGTGAACAAAAACAAGTGGGCCAGACATGTGATGTCATCAATGACATTTGTGATATATATGTTTTGAAGGGGCATCTCTCCTGGGATGGAAAGTGCAGAAAAATCGAGAAAAACCTAGGCAACGAGTTATACACCAAAGCTCAACAGCAATTGATGGCTTGGGTGGTAATGCACAGCAATTTGACTGTGGAGGAAGAGATTACAAGGTATTTAGGCCGCACATAGGATCTCTAGAGGAATTGTCCATAAGATTAAAGTGAGACTGGGAGCCCAACCCATGGTTTCATAGGTGATGAATGTGCCTTTGTTGCTGAGAGTTGCATTGTGCAAGGAACTCAAACATCTACATAAGGAGGACATTATTGAGAATGTGAATGCAGTTTAGGGCCTGTCCCCTCTGGTGATGGTCACAAAACCCAGGCGGGGTTGTGTGGCTGTGAGTAAACTTACATCATATTAATAAATGTGTGGTTGTAAGTAAGCATCCTTTGATAAATATTGGCACCTGCACATGTTTGCCACAAGTTAATTTATATTTTACAAAGTTGGATTTGACTTTGGCATATTTTCCTGTGTATTTACATCACAGTTCTCATAATTTGACAACCTTCACAATCCATAATGCAGTGTTTCAATTTGGGTGCATGCTGCTCGGTCTGGTGTCGTCTGTATTTCAAAAGATCATGCATCACTTGTTCGAGGGATGCCCAGGCGTTCACTGCTTTCAGTATGATATACTAGTGGGGGGGTCCAAAAAGGAAATTGCGGAGGCATTATAGTTGTTCAGACACCAATAAAAGGAGATGAAAGACCATCCTTTTTGGGGTTGGTGGAGTCCTATCAAAACAGGCCACCAAATGTTTCTAATGAACTATTGACAATGAGGGTATTTCTTAAAGCAAAGTATGAGTATGTTTCAGAAAAAGTGTGAGAGGGGAATTTACGGGGGCCATGACGTAATTAGACATGGTTCTTCATTTAGCACAGTTGAATACCAGTAAACTATCAACATTATCATGACTGATGATACAGAGGTAGGATTGGTGTCTGTCCTATCAAAGATATATGATGGAGCGGAAGTGGTGATAGTACATGCTTCTCGAATACTTAAGGGACCAGAATGCTGATACTCAGTCATTGAATTTGAAGCATGCCATTCAGGAATAGATACATGTATGGCCTTTATCTTGAGTGTGAGCTTTACTTTCCACACAGATCACAATCCCCTCAAAACCATTTTAAGGATGGGTTCGATGGAGTGTCCAGGAACTTAGGCAATTGGTTCTCCTGCATGCAGGGCCATGATGGAAATAGAGCACAATCCTGGTAGGATGAATGTCACAGCAGACTGATATCTTAGATTTCCCCTGATGAAAGAAGAGTCATTGTTGGATCAGAATGTGCAGATTTTCATGACATACAATGTAGTCTTGTCTAGAGAGAATTGGTAAGGAGCTATTATGGAGGGCAGCATGCTGGTGAGTGTCTGCCATCTGGAGCAAGGATGGCCCAAATAGTGGAGGCTCAATGAATGTCAAAGGAAGTTCTAGCAGTTCTGGCAGTTGAGGTAACAGATACACATAGGAGGATACATAATGTACATGGGTGCTCCAGCAGTGATCAGGAAGCGACTGATATAGCCCATGATGGACAGATTGGTGTATCTGTCACCAAGCAGGTACTGAGGGATGCTTATGGGTGGCCTGGCTTTGATTGATGTATTACGCCTTGACAAAAGGAATGCAGGGAGTGCAGGGACTCAGTCAAAATGTTCAAGCATGAAGTGCAAGACATTACTCTCCATGTAAAACATTGGAGGATATGTTGGTGGGCAAATTGGGACCAATCTCCATAAGATGGAAGGGTGGCTATTACATTATGTTTGATGTGGCTAGATACTCAAAGTGGGTCAATCTACCACTGAGGAGATCATCGCCTTCTTAGAATGCATCTGCAAATGGCAAAGGCTGCTGGAAAGTGTTTGGATGGACAACAGAGTGACGTTTACTAGAGACACTGTAATAAACATTAGAAGATGTTGCCATTGCTTCCAGAAGGCAATGTCAACATAGAACAGGTACACAGTGTTACCATGAAGGCTATATTATGGAGAGGATGAGGAAGGAGCAGTTATGGCCAGGATAAAAGAAAGGCATGGTGCCCTCCACAGAACAATTGCGCTCTCGCTGTTTGAGCTGTTGAGAGGCAGAACAATCACCATTTCGGTACGTCCTGTGTGGTTTCAAAGGAATGGGGAGCCGGTGCATGATGACAGCAAAATAGGCTCATAATTGAATGCACAACAAGGGGCTCAACATGCTGTAGGAGCAGACGGAAATGCAGTAAGGGGATATAATCAGAAAGAGGAAACCTGTCTTTTTCTCTTAGGTGAGTTTGCCATACTTTGAGCGAGCAAAGGCATTGGATTAGGGAATCACACTGTAAGGTTGGAATACAGGCAGCTGTGGAATAAAGGCATGGTGGTGGTGGTGTTGGTGATGGCCAAGGCCACTGGGAGAATAGCTTGAAGTGAAAGCTCCCACCAGTGGATGCTCCAGATGAGAGGCACGTTGTCATCTGGAAGGACAGTATGTCATAAACGGTGTCATCAAAATGTGAGGGCCCAAAATTCTGAAAAAAATGTTTTAAGAGGCAATGTGGAGTATGGATGTGGAGCACTTGTTTATAAGCAACCACCTTCAATAAATTGTTGAACCAAATAACTTCTCTCTCCATGCGTACATCACAGCATATTTCATGCACCATGTGCAGGTGGTGATATGTTGTAGGTCTTGCTTTTGTTCCACACCGACCACTTAAATCTGACTTTGAAGATGATGATGGAGATTGTGGTGGTGGCTTTGGTCATGTGGCTAACACAAACAGACATTTTGCACTGCCAGATCTTACAGATTTTGTTTGAAAGACACTGTATACAGCAGAAGGAGTATCTTTGCCATCACATCCTATCTACTTAACTTTAGAATTGTACTACTCCTCCTTGGTGTCTGTGGTGTCTTGAATCATGTGTTGTTACTATCTGTACTCGGATAGATCATAATCTTTATCAAGTGAATCATCGTCATCATCACTATTATTCTCCGACTCACTGTACGTGGGTGGTCGTGGAGGTGACCATGAGTCTGCCAAATGCTGCTCCTCTACACTCTTTTTATTCTAATTGACCCTCATTCTCCTCTATACATTTTGCTATTTGAACAGGCTCATTATACTGTACTGTGTGTGATTTGCCCCAGTTCGTCATTCATCAGTAAAGGCAATCTGCAACCCCCTTCTGCACCAGAGATAGTTACTCTGACTGAGAATCTACTACCAACTTTCGGCAGAAGGTGCTTCAGAATGCCACACGGTTACCTCCAATTTACCAAACGCAACTCTGTTCACAATGTGACGGCTGCGGCTGATATAAAGACATTCTAGCCACACTTAATGCACTCTTCTGCATAAAACTAATGCTAACAATTTGTATTTGCAACTTCCAAAGCAACTAGTATTTAGTCTGGCCACAATAAGCTGAAGCATTGAGTTACACCCACTAGTACAAAGTATTCTTGCTGCGTGTAATAAGGCAGTACACTCTGTTACAGCCATTGAATGCACCCGAGCCTCAAATTACATATTATGTCCATCTCCACAAGCAACAAGTGGCTAAAGAAATGTGTACACTGAGCCACTAAATGCTTACTCCTGCCTGCTGGTGCCAGCAAGTAATTCTATGGTATGCTTCTCAATTTGACAAGCAATTGTACATACATGTATGTCATGCAAAGGAAGTGGTAATCACAGAAAAGCCTGTCGTACTTCCATTTTGTACCTCTCCCACCAGTATGTCAAGTGTGTTTTTTTACCTCTCCATTAACGATCATCTAATTTAATTTTCCATACCGTAGTCAACTAAATGCTGTTTCAATGTTAGCCCTCTCTCATCTAAATCCTCTAATAGTCTACCGCTTTATCAATCAAATTAAGTTATTGTGCTATCCCTCACAACATATTCCCTCAAATGAGGTGCAAGTTCCTTCTTGAGTCTCTGCAAAATCAAAAAGATATTTCGGAAATCCAACCACACAAGCTGTTAGGTGTGACCCTCCCATGTGTATTGCCCCTTTAAGGGGATGTGTCTCTCCTACGTGTATTGCCCCTTTAAGATGGGCCATGACTCTGTCATGACCCAAGTCAATAAAGGGAGCCCCTGTAGGCATGTGAAACAGAACGGCTGCAGACTCCAGAAGAGGATGGTCTGAGTCCGTGTCTCATTTGATGATGTAGGCCGCAGGCCTACCCGTGGGAGGTACAGGCCTGCAGGCCCCGATGCCGTGGGACCCTCGTGCCAGGACGGTGGCAGAGGTCTGCATGGTCAGGGGCCTGGCAGGCTGTGCCCCCCCTATCCCCAATGGTGCTGGTGTCCCAAAGTACCATGGGGCCTGCCGGATGTCCAGGGCAGGCCCCCAACCCCCACACGCGCTGGGCCTCTCGTGTGCTGATGGTATCAGCACCCAGGGGCGCCTGCTGGATGTCCATGGCAGGCGACCCCCAACAATGGCGAAGAGGAAGTCAGACTCTCCGTAGGAAAAAGGGAGAAGATGATGACGAGCCCACGCACATCTCTCATGTGTTGGAGAGGAAAAGGTGGAGAGGAGCGCCCGACCCCACTGCAAGCATGGATTGGCCTGCGCCTCACTGCCTGCATTGCAGTGTAGGCCCAGGCTACCCTGCGGTGAAGTGCGCCCGGGCAGTCCGCCGAAAGGGAGAGAAGGTACGGTGCAGCCGCAAGCGCAAGAGAAACAACATGCCCGCCTGGAGATCGGGCTGTGCCTATGTCCGCCCCCGGGACGAAGAAGAGGCAAAGGTGGCAGCCCCTGTCGTGATGCAGAGGCGGGAGCCAGCCTCCTGCCGCCCCCCCCCCTGCAATATCCGTCACCGCAGGGGGGAGGAAAAATGGTGCGTCCACTGCTCCAGAAAGAACAGAGCACCCTGCCAGAGGACTGAGCGGTGCTGCCCCGCCCCCAGGCGAGAGGCGATGAGAAGAAGTGCCCTGCACAGTGGGTCCTCCCCAGCCGCCGTGCTGTTGAGAGGGGTGCCAGCCTGAGAAGAAAGACGCTGACAACGCATGTTTGCTGTTCCCGCACCCCTCCTCAAGGTACGGGGATGCCGGGCAGCAGATGATCCCACGCTCCAGTCCAGAGCGAATGACAGGAGGTGGATTCCTCCTGCAGGTGGCAGTGCTGACTGGTGTCGTGCCACCGCCGGAGACCCCACAGTGATCCCAGGCCCGGCAGAATAATGAGGTCCTCCGGTCGGGAGCATGAGAATAAGAAAGCACCCGTGGAAGATCCCGGGCCGCTGGGGGTGAGTGATACTGTGCTCCGGCAGGAGCAGAATGGAAAAAATATATATATACGTGCTCGCTGCCGGAGCGGATTCAAATACAGCTGATGGCACTCTGAAAAGCATGGGCCCGGTGGGGAAATAAATGAAGAGCTCCAGTGGGGAGTGAACGCCTGGAGGTGGGCTTCCCATGCAGCAACAGCACGGTCATGCGTGTTGCAGTGCCGCTTGAGCCCAAGAATGATTCCGGGCCGACAGGCGGTGAGAAATGTGCAGAGTCCATGACCCTGCAGAAGACCATAACGCCCATATGAAGGGAGACAGTAACACCACAGCCTATTAGTCAAGAAAGATGGCTGTTTCCTCCCGCCCCCTAAGAACTGCTCAGCTAGCCATACAATCTGGAGAGGACAAGAAAGGCTAACCTCAGGTATACCAATAGGAAGGGTACTACGGCAAGATCTGAACATGAGGCTATCCTTCCTCAGGTGCTGGTGCAGTCATCCTTTCCTACTACAGTGGTAGGTTGTGAAAGTCATCAGGAACTAGATGAGCAGCAGCCCCAACAGCGATGGAGACCACACCCAAACCTGAGTGAGGGAGGCAAATATGGACCACCAAATGCTTTTCTGGGATTGGCCGCCTGGAGCCTTGTGCTGTCACCAGCTCGGGTACAGCACAACAAATAATGCGGCCACAACAAGTGGGGGGAAAATGCCCTGTGTCAACTCAGGCAGATATTAGGCTCCGAACATCGGAGCAACACTATAAGACCCCGAGGCCGAATGGCAGCAATATGTCACCAAAGCTGAGTATTTCCAGCAGCGCCAAGGTGGATCTGCCACCCTACGGCTCATCAGAATTCTACACCAATGTTGTGAGCATCCCGCACTCTGGGCGCCTCCCTAACTATGCCATGCTTGAGATGCCGCCACCGGAAAGAGGAGCTATGCACGGCCATGTGGTTCGCATCGGGGATGCCGCCCCAGTCCCGCACTGCCAGCCGGTCCCAAGGCGCAACCCGTGGTGAGTGCACAAGACAAAAAGCAGAGCTACGGCACCAGCACCCACAGGGACCTCGACAGTGGGATTTCCACCCTCATGCTCATCGAGGCTCTCAAGCCGGGACGTTGGAACTATCTGTGCACTGTACAGCGCACAAACAGTGCCATCAATGAAACACTGCATGGGATATGAAACATTCTGTGCTGCCGGGCACTCAGAGAGACCAGGTATCATTGCGCACCTGCTATGCCGGTGCTGTCCATCAAGGGATGTAGCGCTGGCAAGGCAGGATGAGGAAAAGGCCCTCCAGCACCGGGGAAGTGGCGCAATGCGCGATCAGGTGGCTCGAGAGGGTGGCTCCCACCACGTACCTGTGACGCCAATCCAGCCCAGCGTTGGCAGCAGGACAAGACCTGGTACACCGTTACAGTAATTGAAAGGGAAGGCCAACCAGCATAGAGGTAATCATCGCCCGGACAGCACCATCAAACACAAACCACCCTGCCCACCATATTGGTAGCCCTGACAGCCCACCACTGAGGACACCCTGGCGGCCTGTTGCTAATGACACCTTGCACGCAATGCCATCGAAGGGACAGGCCCAACAGGGCTTGGGGGAGATACCTGCCGGACCCCCGAATTTCAGTTGACAACTTGTGTCTGACCAATTAACCAGGCAGCCTTGGGCCCTAACACCAAGAATCAGTGCATCAGTCGAGAAATGGGTTGCAGCTCATCATGAGTGCTTGGGCGCCCTTCTGTGCTCATGGAGGAAAGAGATGTGCCAAATCGGGGGAACATCGCCAACAAAAGGGGGTGAGTGATGCCATGTCACCCCGTACTCGATCAACAACACAGTGACCTGTCAACAGCACATGTAGCAGCCTGGATGCCCCGCGACCGGCGTCTCGCTACTCTGCTCTGAACATCAAGGGACTATGCCGATGTGGCCCCTGGTACCCGCCAGGTGTGGCTTTGCCAGCCGTGAACTATACCATCAATGGACCTGAGCTCAGGAAGTGACTCCTGAACAGAAGCTGATGGGAGATGGACTTGTCTCCTGCTACCCTGCAATTGTTTAAAGAGGACTCAGTAATCTTATGTTTTGATGCTGTGAACCTGCATAGTAACTACATGTTTTAAGTGGTCTCAGTAAAGAATAATAAGGTGAGGCTGTGATCCCGCAGTCGCGAGGTGTGCATTTAACGCCAGCCGCCAACCATGGTGTTTGTTTGTGTAGTTGCCGTTCCGAGCCCCAGGTTAATAAAGGGTTTTGCAAACTGTGGTACAACTGCCTATATTCCTCTGGCAGCTCAACTGCCACGACTGTCACCTGTTGAGTGTGTTGAGAAATGGGTTAATATATGTTATGTTTGTAACTGGTAGAGTTAGTCATATATGTGTTAGTGGCATATCCCACTGTTGGTCTACCCTGCAAGTTCTGAGTGATAAGTATTTTGTTGTTTAGGAACGGGCGGGGGGGGGATGCATGCGTAGTATAGCAACATTTGGTTTGTTCGTTATGAAAAAGGAGGAGAGTTAGGTGTGACCCTCCCATGTGCCTTGCCCCTTTAAGGGGATGTGTCCCTCCCACGTGTATTGCCTCTTTAAGATGGGCCATTACTGTGTCATGGCCCAAGCAAATAAAAGGATCCCATGCAGGTGAATAAAAGGATCCCATGCAGGCACGTGAAACAGAACGGCTGCAGACTCCAGAAGAGGATGGTCTGAGAGGTCTGCATGGTCAGGGGCCTGGCAGGCTGTGCCCCCACTATCCCCAATGGTGCTGGTGTCCCAAAGTACCATGGGGCCTGCCGGATGTCCAGGGCAGGTCCCCAACCCCCACAGGCGCTGGGCCTGTCGTGTGCTGATGGTATCACCACCCAGGGGCGCCTGCGGCAGGCGACCCCCAACACAAGCCCTATTTGTATTGCACACATTATTCAAAAGGTTTGGAAAAACCTGTTTCATGTGAAAATCGAGTGATTCACTTTCCCTGAATATGTTTCCCCAAGTTTACAATCCACCATCAAAACCAGGCCCAGACTATTTTGAATAATAATCATGTATGTTGTAGGAGGCTGAGAATATAGTTTTGGCACTTTTGTTAAATTATCACATAGTGTTTACATATGATAATCACTTTCTGCAAATGAATAACATCTGTTTTGTTTTCAAGGCGTATTCTCAAGAGGAACATCTTTTCGACTGTCATTTCAGAACCTGGAGTGAATTCCTGATGGTAAAGCAGGGCCTTTGACAAATGTCAAATACGTCGTCGGTTCTGTGAAAAAGGCCACTCCCTCTGATTGACCTCTATAGTATAATTGACGGACATGCACACAAGAAAGAACGCAGCCCCAGTTCCCAAATCCCAATCATGTTACCCATTGGTCCAATTCCAATGCCTCGCAAACAGGCGTCACCATTGCTCTCCCACAGCTACACTTTATGTCATCTCTGGTTTTAAATTACATGTCAAAAACCATTTGGCAGTGAAATCACGATGCCTGTGACGGCCCATGGAGGAAAGGCAATCACCTTCGGAATCCAACTCTCAACTGCTGTTTGCCTGAATGAGAACAAACATGACAAACGCAAGTAATAAACAGAAGTGCACAGTCTGGCATATGAGAATCTGTGTACTGTCTACACAAGTTGTATTGTTTCTTTGGTAATCTGCTTATATAATTTACATTTTGCACATTGCACTGTGTTAAAAGGTTATATTTAACCAATACACTTAATAAAACAATAATAATAACAATTATAATAATGCAATCACAGTCATTCCATACACTCCTCTTATGTCCAACAACTAAACCAGTACGGCAATCCATGTCGAACCACACTTATACATAAACGAATAGATTTCATTTTGCATTTTATTTTTAATTTGACGCCCACCCCTACTTCTGTTGATTTCTGTTCTCAGGGAATGGACGAGCTATCTGGCTTGGTCCCTTGCCTGGGTTCCAAATTGATTGAGTCTGTTACTTCGGCGCTAGTTGGGGACCCTGGTTCAGCTCCCTCTCATTGTGAAGATGGCGCTATGCTATCAGGGGCGGCGAGGTAGAGACTTCTGCTCCAAATGATTGCAAGGATTTGTTAAATGGCCCTGAAGGCATGGTGCACCGTTACACCACAAGAAAGGACTGTGCTGCTACTTCTGACGCTCCTGTAACTAATAAGCCGGTGACTTCTCAGCACAAAAAGGTGACTGTATTGGTAGAGGTAAATACTACTACAGTCAGGACTGATCTCAATCTGTCCTTTCATTCAAATGAACCTATGGCTGATTTTTCCCACAACATTGGTGCGACCCTGGACTGCACGCGTTTCCAATTCACCTAACCTCTTCAATTCATCACGGACCAGCAGATGCAGTCTAACTAGCTGCGACTCCGCTTCAATGTTTGGGGTTTTGAAAAACTTGCTTTCGGTTCTTCTGGTTCAGTCGGATGACATTCTGTCTCAGCTTAAGCAACACTTGCTACTGTATTGCATGCTCATGCATTAAAACTACTGGAGGCTACTTTAACAGCACAATCTGGTAACTTGGTTGTAATTGAGTCCCACCTCGAGCGGTTGATGCCATCCGATTCTTCCATCCATGTGGTCACCACTGTGGATAACCAATCACATGAATCATTTGCTGTGTCTACTTTATTAATTGAGAAATCTAGTACAGCTGGAGACCTTGACGTTAGGCTAGAGCGAGAAAAAAAAAGAAAAAGTCATTTGCCAGGTGAGACGATATGCTGGAAAAGGGTCTTCCTGTAAAAAAAAGAAAAACCTTGGATGCCTTGGACTTAGAAACTCTAAACCCTGCGGACTGCAGGAAGGTTTTCCCTGAAGTCAGGGGCACTGACCTCTCTGCTATCTCTCTCTCTCGGCCACTCAAAAGGCCAACCCCAGGGTCTCCATTCTTTCTACAACTCCCAAGAAGTGGTGCACCCTGTTCCTGCTCTGCCTAAAACTCTGGCAGAAATGGTAAAGGTCGGCTCTTGGGCAGATGGCAGTGGCAAAGGCGGTCGCAGGAATAACTGTGCTGTACAGACCTCATTTTCTGTCCTGGAACCGCAAGATTCTTGGTGTGAGTCCACTGCAGTGAATCAGTTCCTCGGTGGTTCACCTAGTCAGTGCGGTCACAACAACATCTCCCTCTATAGCACCCTTGCCAGGGAACAAGAAAGAAGGGGCTCTCCAAACCAATTGCAAAAAACAGAAGCCTAGGGTGGGTGGTGGCAAGCAATCTCGAGACTTTGTTATTGTATACAACTTAAAACAATGTTTTGCCACTCCTGCCTCTACCACTACTGCACCCCTCTCTGCCCCCACAAGCCTAGGCATTGAGGCTGATGTTGCTAAACTAAGGGTGGCTCAAACCTATGCTGGCTCTCTTCCGCCACCCTTTGGTACTTTGGATTCTGGTCGCAATACTAAGGATCCTGCAAGTCTTGAAAAGACTCTGCAGATTACGAGCCTCTTCCGGAAAGAACAAGATGACTACTTAAATCGAGCTCAGGTTTTGGATTTGTTTCACTCCATTCTCCCGCTCCGCATTATTGCTAGTCATAATATTAAGACCCATTTTCAGTGCGAGTGAGCTACATTTGTCACTATTACGCTTTACTCTTTCTCTGATACTATGGCAGACTATGCGGTCGAATTCAACCAACTATTCTTCAAAATCAGCTACGAATTACTTGTCTTGAGCTGTAACAAGCTTCCTGTATTGGAAAATCAGGGAGGTGGGCCTGGTGGGTATATGTCTAAATCTGGGGTCCATGACATTGAAAACTTTCCTTCTGCCCTGGTGGGCCAATCCTCAGCTCATGCAGACATGCTTGGAGGCCACACTTCTGCTCTTATGGGAAAGAGAGGGGTAGACGGTGGGCTCTCTAACAACAATGAGCATTGGGAATTTCTAGCTGGGCTGGTTCATCAAACAACTTTGAGGGGTCCCTAAAAGTACTTTTCCCCTCTTGAACTGGGGCCATTGACATCTGTATGAGGAGGATGGTTTGTTTGCACATATTGACTGTTTTAGTGCCATTGCATTGCAGTAGACCTGGATGGTGGAACCCTTTGTATTGGATGGGTGGGCTTTCCTACAAAAGCCTGCAATATAGTGGAGGTTAGGAGGACCCAAGTGTGGCGTAGTCATGGATGTTAAAAAGCCTTTGATCCTGTCTGAGACTTTCTGTGATTCTGATAACATGCTGGTGGGCAGACTCTTAGGAATAAAACTGGGCCCAAATAAATTCTGTTTGTTAATATCTATGACCCCCCCCCTTTGTTGAGTCTCATGCTGCAGTCCTAAAAATGTTAGCGAGTGGCTTAATTCTGTGTCTTTTGCTTCCCCAATAGTCCTGAGTGGAGTATCAATTCCTGAATCCCTAGAAACCCCTTCATGGAGGATGGGTTTGATGTATCTCAGTCCTCAGGACTTGTGCCTGAGTCCAATCTTGACCATTCTTGCCCCTGTGGCATTGACTGGGTGACTCTACTTTATTCTAGGGGTTTTGTATGTTGAATGTCGCTCACCCATCTGATAGTCCCCCGCAATTTACTAGGTCCACTCTCACTAGCTCTAGCATTATTGGCTATGCATTTGAGGCCCACAATCCCTGCTTGATTACGGATATGGCTATCATTGCTTGTATGGAGAATGATCATTCCCCTATTTTCTTGAGTCTTGATGCTGAGAAGCCTGAATTTGAAGACTGCCCAACAGGGACAGCCTTGGTTAATAACGCAATGACACGTGCTGTGTGGAATTCTTCTAATATTGAAGATGCTCTGGTGACGTCTCGCAGGGTGTTTGCTGATTTTACTCATCTAGCTGCTTCTCCTCTAGTTGTGGACCAAGGTCAGGGCTCCTGACTTAAGCAAAATATGAGGAGAGTACGACATTGATCTCTGATAGCATTTCCCTTCAAATTTGGGGAAATAACCGGCGGGCCACTGGGATAAATTAAAATCACACATGCTTTTGACAAATCTATCCAGGACAAATAGCGATCTATCCATGGAGAACTGCATCACTTGGCTCTTTCTGCCCATGATCAAGGCCAAGGTACGTTATACTAGGTGTCTCAGACTTCATCGTCTGTCAAGAGAATGTCAGAAGTGGAGGCACCTCGTGTCAACCACTCTAACAAATTACATTTTGGCAGATTTTTAATGGACATAAATAAACCTGTTTGGATATTAATGGAGTCTCTGAGGTTAAATGGATACCTTTCATCGCTGAGGCCCTGGCGGCTCTTACTTAAAGCCTCCTGATCTTCTTTACTTGGGTGTTTGGAAATTTGAGAAAACTAAGGAGGAGGTCTTGAGGCTAATCAGAATCAGCAAGCCAGCCAGGACCACTGGCCCAATATGGACTCTGTAATTTACTGATTAAGTCTGACTGTCTTGGTGGTCTGAAGTCCTTCACCTCCTCCTATGCTGTATTGCTGCCACGCAGGTTCTTTCTCATTCCTGGCATGACAGCATTTTGGTTCTGGTTTTATAAAAAGGCTTGTATGAAATTACTGTCTTCTGGGAATGTTAGATGTTCCCTCTAAAGTCTTTGCTGGGGTCCTCCTTGACAAACTAACCAGTTGGACTGAAGCCAAAACCAAAATCCCTTGGAACCAAACTGGAATTAGAAAGGGCTGCTCCAACTCTGTTAATGCCCTGGCTCACATCACCATAGTGCAAACAGTACTGGGAGTTTCGCAAGACACCATTATATGCAGCGTTTTGGATTACAGTACTGCATTTGACATGGTAGACCATGCAAGGGGAAGCTAGCCAGTTAGGAGATCCCAGCTTGCTTATTAAAAATGATAATAATGCTTCATAATGAGACTCATGTTAGGTTCGGCCGGAGGGAAACGGGTACTTTGGGGTGGATTTACACCAATACGGGCCTCAAGCAAGGCTGCATCCTGGCCCCTTTTTTATTTTGGCTCTATCTATCTGACATGGGAAATGCCCTGGCTGATCTGAAGAGTATTCCATCTAAGCTCTGTGACCAAGTAGTGTTTGGATGGGGTATGCTGATGATATTGTCATCCTTCATCTAACCCCTTGAGGTCTCCAAACTACGTTGCACAACCTAGATTCCTATTCGGCTCTATACTCTCTTAGTGTGAACATCTCCAAAACAAAGATCATGGTGTTTGATTTTCACTCTAAACAAGCGGTTCGAGCCAATTGGAATCTGTGGGGAGTCTAATTGAAGTCGTAACTTGGTATGTTTATCTTGGGATTGCATTGGACAACACACTGAGGATCGCTCCCCATTTAAACAAACTTAGTGTGCTCTGCTGAAACCTTAGGAGAGATCTGTTCTTTTGCCATCAAGGGAAGAGGTTATTCAGTGGGTAAACTTATCAAGCTGCATACTATGAAAATTGCAGCTATTATCAGTTATGTTGGATTGTTGGTGGTTGTTTCCGGGTTGCAACTAGAATCTTAAAGAGGCTATTTAGACTTCCATTGTTTGTTTCTTCTGAAGTGTTCTATTTGGAGTTTGGACTACTTCCCATCTGATAGCGCATTACATTAAATTGTCTGACTTTCTACTGGAAGTTAGCACATGCACAAAGAAATACACTTATGGGATGCCTGCTTGAGGTGTTTACCATCAAAGTTTATTTTATGAAGTCGTCCATTCTAGGAACCATTAAGCAGCTAGCTGCTTGATGGATTAAGAGCCCTCAGGGTGACCTTGATGCTGGGCCTTATTCATTTAAAAAAAAAAAACACGAAAACATCTTTGGAGAGTTTTATTCATGCTCAATTGATTACCACCTTGGCCTTGAAGTTTACAGCAGAAGGGTTTTTCCCGTCCATATTAGATAGGCAATTGGTGGGGGGGCGCTGTTGCGCGCAAGGAAGATGGCCGTCTACTGATCAGCTCCGAGCCGCGAGGTGCCTTTTTTGCAGAAATCCTCCTGTTTTGCCTCGGCGATTTAAGCAACCAACCGACGGAGTTGGGAGCTGCTACGACTGGGCATCTACTGGTCGCGTTCCGTCCCCCGGACCTCCTTTACTGCGGAGCTGTGGACCGCCGCGGGTGAAGCGGGTGCGAGTGCTTCCTCCGACCCCGCTCTGGGTTCCGGAGGATCGCGGCCGTGTCCCGTGGCTTGCGGCCTTCTGTGGGGGAGGGGCATCCTTCCCGCCCTACGCGGCCGCTCTCTCCTGCCTTACGGACCTTCCTGGGATTCGATAGCGTTTCGCTCCGCTGCCCCATCCTAGGCGGCGTGCCGACTTGGACCGAGCCTCCACTTCGGGCTCCGGGCGGTGAGTTCCCTCCCGGTCCCCTGGTCTCCGCTTCGCGCATCCCGCTGACAACCCCTCCGGAGCTCCACATTCCCGGCGGCCTTGGGCAGCGTGAGGGCGCCCCTGAAGCACGTTGGGCCCTGCAGCATTTCATTACCTACGCTGGATTCCTTCCCATGATTCCGGACGCTGCGCTTGGCCCTGTCTGGTGGCGGCAACTCCATTCCTCCTTTATCCTGGTATCCTAAGGGCTGGGGCCCTGCCGCTCCGGAGCTTGCCCCCCGGCAGACCCCTTCCCCGGCCACGCTACCCCCCGGGCCCATCAGCCTAAAATGACCCGTGGACAGTCTGAGGCATCTGCCCCTTCCCAGGTACCTATTGTCAGGTCATTTTGCTGTGCCGAGATACGTTCTGACCCCGGATTCTCCCGTACTGATGCACCATTGATCTGGGACATACTCGTCTTGTTGGCCCTTGTCTTCCAGAGTGCTGACCGCCTTGCAGCCGCGCACGGTGGTATACCCCTGTCCCGCCTCATCGCAGCGACAACCAGAGACTTCTCCTGTTTCTCCCAGTAGTCATTGTCTCCTTAGCCCTGGCCTCTACAGGATCTCTGAAGTCTACTTGGGGTTCATCCGCTACTACACATATTAGCTGTCCTGGGACGCCCTCCTGACCCAGAACCAGCACTCCAGCATAGATTGGTCCTCCCCATCTGGTTTCGAGTCGCCCCTGCTCGTGTTGCTGGTCGGCTGCGGCCCCACGCACACTCGGCCTGGGTCGATCCGGGTGCCCTCCCTTGGCGCCCTACTTACCCCCCGTTCTGGCCCACCGGTTTTGAGCCCATCTCGAGCCGGCATCATGTCGACACGGACGGGGAAAAAACAATCTTCCATCAATACGTTTACGAAGCCACCGGGTGGATCTGGTGCGGAGGCACCTACACAAGAACCATCCACTTCACATGAACCGGAACCATCCGAATCTCAGAAAATGATGGAATACATCCGTGAGGGGTTCACCACAATCCATAGCAAATTAGACGACATGAATGGTACGATATCCTCCATTAAGGCACATATGTAGAGGACAGATGGTCGTGTGACCGAGATTGAATCGCGGGTGAGCACCGCTGAGGACGGTCTGGGCTCCCTCCGGGCGGAGATCTCCACGCTATCCACCCGTGTGACAGAAGTGGAGAAGAAGAACGAGGATCTCGAGTTTCGCTCGAGGCGCAACAATCTCCGCATAATCGGGGTTCCGGAGGATGGCATACAAGAACCCATGGAGGACTACGTGGAGAGCATGCTACTCCGACTCCTTGATTCCCCAAAACTCTCCTCACAATTTGCAATCGAGAGAGCCCACCGTGCACTCACAGCGAAGCCCAGGCCTGGCGCTCCTCCTCGCCCCATCATAGCCAGAGTCCTAAATTTTCGCGACCGAGATGCCCTCCTCAGGGCGGCAAGAATCAAGGGAGACCTTTTGTTGGGCGCAGCCAAAATCCATCTATATCCGGACTTCTCGATGGCAGTCCAGCGTGAGCGTAAGTCCTTCTTGGCGGTGAAGAGAAGACTGCGCGAGCTCCAGGTCAAATATGCTATGTTATATCCCGCCAAACTGAGAATCGAACATGCAAACAGAGTATACTTCTTCACGCTACCGGATGAGGCCTCTAAGTTCATAGATGAACACTTCCCCGGCTGAACTGTACCCGCAACACTCTCTGTCATTGCTTTATATTTTGTTACATTGGACCACACACTGTGACATTGGCCTACCACAACAGGCTCTCATTGTGGAGGCGATGCCATTGGGCCCTAGCCCAGAACTCAATTAGACTTGTGACATTCTGTCATTCCCAGTTGCGGCATCTACGAGGGCGCGTGGACCGAGGGGGATGCCGCCCATCCCGTCCTGTCCGCATTGGGACGGAGAGTGTTTATGTCTTTGTTTCCTCTCTATGCGATTCAACTGCTGGGTTGGGTTGTGACACAGTGTGTTCTAGTTGTTGGGCTGTTGACGGCATTGACTCCTCTCCGTCGATGCGTCCTGGTTATTCACCACATACATCCTTTGCCCTTTCAATTGTCCAGGAACTCTGTGATAATCCCTCGTTCCTAATATTGTGACTGAACACATACATCACCTCGATCAGGTGGATCAGATGGTTACTCCTTATAATCTCGTTACATTGGTTCATTATAGTTGGTCATGCCTACCCTCTCCCCCCCGCAGGAACATCCCCGGATGAGACCTGCTATCACTGTCAGGCATTGAGTTTATCCTAAAATTGTCTCATGGTACGGAGCACCGCCGCCAGGCCGACTTACAGGCCCCCCAGGCGTTGATGCCATTGTTTTGGATTTGGTTGGTTCGATATGGGGTGTTCATCCCTCTGATTGGGGGAGGGATGTGGGAGGGGGTGGGTGGTAGGGGAGTTTACGTTAAAAAAGGCTTGGTAATTGCAGAGAAGGTAGAGTTTAGAGCACCATGCTCTCAACGCCGTCACAGATCTGACTACAATAGGGACCGATTGTGGGGGGTGCTGTTCCATCCGCCTGTATTCCTCTGTGTCTACTGTGGGAGTGTCGAGTGAAGAAACCCTGACATTCATGAGTTGGAACGTGCGGGGGATGGGTAACCACAAGAAAATGAGACTACTACAGCTTCAGGCTGAACGGCATGGAACTAAGATCCTGTTTCTTCAGGAGACACATGCGGTTACTGAGTATTGTGAAAGGTTTGCCAAAGCATGGGGACCACAGAGATACTATACCTCCTACTCTACACAAAGCCGGGGGGTTATGACCCTTATTCACAAGAGCATTAGATTCAACCCCATAGCCACGACAATAGACCCCCTGGGCAGATACGTCTTACTCCATGGCACCTTACAGAATAGGGAAGTTGTCCTGCTAAATATCTACGGTCCCAATATCGACGATCCAGAATTTTATACACACCTTACGTCTCTCCTAGATCGCTTCCCGTTGGTACCGATTCTCTGGGGAGGCGATTTTAACACAATATTTGATGTGGATCTCGATAGATCTGGCTCTCGTCCCCGTCAACTCACTAGGGCTGCATATACTACACTCTCTTCACTTCCTCGCCTGGCCCTGTTTGATGCATGGAGGCTCCTTTACCCCGACTCCCGCGCCTACTCCTTTTATTCCTCAGTGCATGATTCCTTCTCCCGCATTGATAGATGGTTAGTGTCTGATATACTCATAAGGAGTGTCTCGGGCTTGACGATCCTCCCCAGGACTCTTTCCGATCACTCACCTGTGACGATCACCCTGTGCTGGGGCCCGGATCACGACCGAACTAGACACTGGAGGATGAAACCACTCTCCCTCCTCGACCCGGTCTTTGGTTCAGAGTTGGAGTCAGCGATCTTGGAGTTCTTTGAGACCAATACCGACTCCGTCTCATCACAGGCCACCCTCTGGGAGGCTTTCAAGGCCTACATCAGAGGCATTGCTCTCTCTAAGGAAAATTGCATCCTTAGAACCATCCGTAGGGAGATAGCCGAGAGTGAAGCCACCCTATCCGAGTTGGAAGCCCAATATACACTAAATCAAACTCCTGAGACCCTGGCGTTGATCGGCACGGAGCTAGATACCTTCCGCGCACTTGCGGACCGGGAGCAGAGATTTCTCGATAACCCTGGGCTAGCGAGGAGATATGGTGAGGGTGAACGCCCATCCCGTCTCCTGGCTAGGCTTCTCCACCGTGAGTTCGGTGCCCCACCCATTCCTGGTATTGAGAGGCCTGACGGTTCTCTGGCCACCTCCCCTGGGGATATCAATTCCGAATTCCTCTCCTTCTATCAATCCTTGTATGCTAACGCGGACAATGCCACTATATCAGAGATCGACATCTTTCTTGACAAGCTTCCCCTATCGGCTTTCTCCCCCGATACCATCGGAGCCCTTGAGAGCCCATTTACCTCTTTGGAATTCTCGGAGGCCATAGACTCCCTCTCATCAGGCAAATCCCGGGGATCGGACGGTATACCCGTTGAGTTCTATAAGCGGTTCAAATCTCTTTTACTCCCTCGTCTGGTTGCGCTTTGGGAGGAATGGGTGGAAGTGGGTCAGTTCCCTCCCACGCTCCGCGAAGCCACCATAACCGTCCTGCTAAAACCTGGTAAATCCCCCACTCAATGCGGCTCTTACCGCCCACTCTCATTAATCAATTGCGACGTCAAGATTTACGCTATACGACTGGTTCCCTTCATGCCACATATTATTCATCCAGATCAGGCGGGGTTTATTCCGGGACGCTCTACCTCCTTGAACTTGAGGCGCCTTTTCAATATTATAAGCAGAGTGAGCTCTGATGTCCACGCAGTGGCCGCCACGCTTGACATGCAAAAAGCTTTCGACTCAGTCTCATGGAGGTATCTCTGGCGGGTACTCAACAAATGCAAATTCGGCCCCACTTTTCTTTCCTGGGTCAGGCTACTATATTCAAATTCCGTTGCCAGAGTTCGCACCAAGGACCGGTGCTCCACCCTCTTCCAAATAGCTAGGGGTACTAGACAAGGCTGTCCCCTCTCTCCATTAATCTTTGCTGTGGCAATGGAGCCGTTCGCGGATATGCTTCGCCAATTTCATTCTCATAGAGGCCTAAGCACTACCGGTTTTTCTGATATAGTCTCCCTCTATGCTGATGATGCTCTCTTCTTCATTCGCTCCCCTGAAACCAATCTGGCCCCAATACTAGAGGATGTAGTTCTCTTTGGCCGTATCTCTGGCCTGACGGTGAACTGCGCTAAATCAACTCTTTTCCCGCTCACTCCCAGCACACTCCCCCTCCCGATACCCTTGGATTCACTTGGGCCCAATCTGAGTTTACCTATTTAGGTATAGTGGTGTCACGTCACATTGATCGGGTTTGCGAGGAGAATTATCAAGTATACCTCACAAATCTCATGCTGAAGATTCAGGGTTGGAACAAACTCCCGATTTCACTGGCAGGTAGGGTAGGAATACTGAAGATGGTGGTACTCCCCCAGCTATTGTATAAATTCGCTAATGTCCCGCAATGGCTGGGAGTCGAGTTTTTTCAGGCACTGACACGAACCCTCAATACTTTCCTTTGGCACTCGGGGGCGGTCCGCCTTAAATTTAAGACCCTTGCTTCCCCGATGGAAGTCGGTGGCTTTGGTGCACCTGACTTCCTCAAGTACTGGCTGGCGGCCCAACTTCAAAACATTGCGCATTGGTTCAATATATCTGACCCCCCTCCCCATGTCAGACTAGAAAAGTTATCGGTTAGTGACCGTAACATCCGATCACTGGTGATCACACCCATGCCAGTGGAATCGGGCTCACTAGATCCGGTGAGATGCACGTCCCTGGCTTTATCCAAAACATGGCAAATATTGGGCATCACCCATCCCTTCCATGGCAACTTCCCGATCTGGAACTTTGTCCCGGGGGTCCCACAGGTCCCCCCATCAGTTGTTCGCACATGGGCTGAGGCGGGATTTGAATTGCTCCGAGACATATTCGAAGGTGGTAATTTCATAGAATGGCCTGACCTCCCACCGTCCCTCAGACAGAGGCCTTCTGTATGGCTTCAATACTCATCCCTCCGTAGAGTCCTCAAACATAAGCACACATGCTTCCCAGCACTGCCACCTGATGAGCTGGCGATCACCGAACTGTCCTCACCTTTCCCTATGAGGGGCAAAATTTCCAGACTGTACACCTTGATCCAATCCAGATCGCCCCCTTCATTTTCTAAATTAAAGCGCATTTGGGAGTCTGACCTCGGATTGGAAATGACCGACGATCGTTGGTCCCATATGTGCTCACGTATCCAGCGGGTCTCCCTCAACTCCCGATTCAAGCTAATTCAATTTAAATTACTCCACAGATACCACTACACCCCGACCAGGCTACACCGTATTTCTAACAACTCCTCCCCCAGATGCCCTAGATGTGGCTACGAAGACGCCGACTATATCCACATGATCTGGTCATGCCCCCGCCTCACCCAATTCTGGAGCGCAGTTTGCTCCACAATCTCGTCTATTCTGGATCACCCTATCTCCCCAACCCCAATGAAATGCCTATTTCATGACTTTCCCGAGCTTCAACAGGATTCTAGGAAACTGGCTGGCCTTTGTATGCTTCTGGCTGTGCGTGCTATACTACTTTGCTGGCTTCGGCCTACCGCCCCTACTCACACACAGTGGCTCAGAGCAGTTACGTGGGCCTCCGACACGGAGGAATCATGGGCGGTACAACAGCCCGCCTGCTCTAGACCCAGAGACATCTGGTTGAAGTTCCGCTCATTTATGTCCCCCCCTGACACCGACGCAGGTCCTGCATCCCCAGCCACCTCTTCTCGTTACTCTCCAGTTGTCTCTTGAATTGCCCCTCACCGGCGGTTGTACCGTCCTGCTATGTACCCTCCCTTGTGCGCAAGACGAGTCTTTCGACTTATTGTACCAGTCTGTGATGTTTTAAATTGTTTTGTTTTTATATGCTCTGTTGTTGCTCACCTGTACCTGTGCTACCAAGCTGAATAAAAATAAAAGTTTTTTAAAAAAATTGGTTACCCCTTATATTTGTCATTTTATTGGGGATCATTCTATCTAGGACTATCTGCGTTTAAAATTCAACGCTGTAAAAACTGTGGAGATCATTGGGGAATGGCACAAAATCAACAAAAGTGACTGGGCCTCATTACGAGGTGGGCGGTAAGGGGTTCAGGTAAAGGTGCCGGAGCCGTTAGCCCCTTACCACCCTATTACGGGGTCTGCTCACAGGACTTGCTCTGGACACCTGGTTTTACCAAACGTCCTTACTGGGTCCCGCAAGCAGCCCAGCATGCTAACAACGGGCCCGTCATTAACAGGCCCGTTGTTAGCATGCTCCTCATTCCCATTGAGCCCTATGGGGGCTCAAATGGGAATGCAGATGGTCCAGGTCCGGGTTCCCTGAATGGGGAAATATGGCCCGGTATTTCCCCATTCAGGGAACCCGGACCCAGTACCAATTTTGACAATGAAAAGTTGCCCCAGGGTAGCAGCTATAAACAAGTAAATGAGTCTGTTTTCATTGAAATAGACTGGTCATACGACAAGAAGCGTCCAATGCCATTCATACATTTAAAACAATAATTTATACATAAAATGAATAAATGGGATTGGACCCTGAAGTGGTATGAAGCTGTATTAGCGGTTATTGGGCCTCGGTTGGGCATTTCATTAAAGGATAGGTATTGTCTTATCTGCATGAAGGGAGAACATCTTAAATCCATCAGGCACGTTTTGACAATGTGCCCTCGATTAGGCCCAATGTATATGTGCCTGTTGGGAAAGTTGGTAAACAACTATGATACCATTAAGGAAGAATCCTTCAGGGATTACTGCCTAAACTCAGACTCTATTAGGACCCAGCTGGCAATATATAGGGCTGGGTTAGAGTTAAAAGTTTATTACCAAACCAGTCAGTTATAGTGGTCCCCGCAGCGGCACCCTAGGTTCTGGTCCACATGCCTGCTGCCCGATGTTTGGCTTAAGGCCATTGTGTTTGATGTTTGATGTTTGGTGTTGGTGCTTAGTGGCTATTGTCATTGCCTTTCCTCGGGTATTATATATATTATGTATTTTTGGGCTGCTCAGGATGCATAAGAAGTGAGACTTACATTATCTATTCACGTATTGTATTACACTTGGATTTATATGCTTAAAACGTTTATGCTTATTTAATATGTAGTTTGTTTGTATGTATGTTTGTATTAATTTATTAGATGTATTTTGTACTTAGTATTGATTGTGTAAAGTTCAAATGTGAACTAATTCACAATACATGTATTATTATTAAAAGAAATAACAAGAAAAAGAAATAACAATTCAACGACCATTGCTTCTCAAATGTACGGTTTGGAACCTTAAAAAAAGCAATATTAAATCTTAAAATATTGTGTCATGCTGCCATTCACGCTCGAGACTCCTCCATGAACTTTCCATACAGATGGTAGCCTTAGAACGGCAGGCAATCCATTGTTGGTTTGCTGCAGAGTGTTGGCATTTCTTGTCATCATTGATAATTCAAAGAGAACTACATTGGATGTTATGTAAGCAAGAATATGAAGCCAGGGATGCACTGACAATATCGCATACTGCTTTTAAATGTCAGCAACAGATCAATCAAACACTGGCCCTTTCCTTCTGCACAGTGAAAGCGGGTTTGATTAAAATATGTGAACCGTCTGCGATGTTTATCATGACGGCCATTTCAATTTATGCCACAAGGAAAGAAGTACTACTGCTATACAAATATGCACAGTTGAACATGGGTGGCATCCAACTGAAATAAAATGAAAATACTGCAGACAGAGTCATTTTCCAGAGCAGGGTAAATGCACTATGTAGCTTGGCACCATTCCAGCCTATCTTAACGCCAGGCATACATGTCTTATTTTCACTCCAAAAAGGCTGACATGGATTTTCACAGCGCAAGGCTATTTCTGCTGTGTAATTCCACACCTATGTTGCCTTACGTTAAAGTAATGGCATGTCATTTCCGCTTCCTGGCCTGCATGTTTGTAAAGTGCCGCCTGGAGCTGAGAGCAGTCAGCACAGTTTACCATTGGCCCAAAAGTGTACCAACGAACTTTAGAATATTGCAAACCACAAGAGAAGTCACCAGAAGTACCCCCACCACCTTCCAATCCAGGAATCATTTTACTCATTGCCCCACCTCCTCGCCCCCTACACGCAAACAACGCTTACCTCTTGGGAACGTTCTTAAGTGCTGCTGCCCCAACGCCCCCTGGAAACCTCTGACACACTTGATTGCTGTTGTTGCACTTGGTCCTTATCCCCCCTTTGACTGCTGCTGTCCCCTTGGCTCCTTCTGCCCCATGATTTCTGTCACTCCTGTTGACGTCTTCATCCCCCTTCGCTTTTGCCGCAGCCTATAGGCACATTATGCCCATGGACTTGTGCTGACCCCTTGGCTCCTTCTGCACCCTTGTCTGCTGCTGCCATCCTTCTTCCCCTCCTCCCCCCTTTATTGCTGCTGCCCCATTGGCTCCTTCTTACCACACCCACCTTGATTTTGGCTGCCTCCATTGGGCACTTCCTATCGCCCTTGAGTACTGCTGCCCTCGTTGCCGTTATCTACATAACTTCACTGCAGCCACACAGATAACTTTTGCTCATACCATGGACCTTCAGCCTCCACCTTGAGTGCTGCTGTCCCCCTTGGGATTTCCTGCTCGTGTTGAATGTTGCTCCCTTTTTGGCCCCTTCTGACCACCTTGAGTGCTGCCATATAACTGGGTCACCTTTGCCCCCCCCCCGACTGCTCTTGTCACCTTAGCCACCTCTGACCCCCTTAAATGCAGTTACCTCCCCTTTGCATCTTCTGCCCCCCTGGTTAGCTGCTGCATCCCTTTAGCCATTCTTTCACCTTTCATTGCTGCTGCCCCCTTGGTTCCTGCTGCCCCCTTTGGCCCCTTCTGCTACCCCTTAACTGCTGCTGCTCCCCCTCCTTTGGCCTATCCCCCTCGCCCCCTGACTACTACTTCTCCTCATTCACTGCCTCAGTTGGCCTTTCTGTACCCACTTGATGGCTGTTACCAGTGTGCCCTCTCGCTGCACCAACCCTGACTGATGTGCCCTATTACACCTGCCCATAGACATCTATCCACCCCACTCCTGCTCCCGCCACGTACTCCTGGACCAATATACAGAAACTACTGCCTGCAACCTCCCTCAATTTCCCCAAGGTTGCCTCGTCCCCATTCTCGGTCGTCTTCCCTGTGCTGCTGTCTAGTAGTCAAATCCTCTCTTCTATGGCAACAACCTGTGCCCACTCCCTGTCTAGCATGCACTATTAATGAACACATACCACCTGGTACCCACTAGGACCATGCTTCTGTCATGGAGCACCTTGTTTTAGATAATGATCTGGAGGTCCTGGTGGAGATTGTCATGAAGGAGGACAGACTAATGCCTTTTGATGGGAGTAACACACGGTCCCTTTTTGCCAGTGTAACAAAATCGGAAAGGCCATCCCACACAACGTCCATGTAGATTTGAGAACGCCTTAAAGAGTGGACCAGATCCAGAAGTGCTCACAGGACCTATGGCACATGTCCAATATTTTGTTTCAAGACACTTCAAGGAGAGCTGACCTATGGACGGTGCTGCATTGCCACCATAGGAGGAGTGGTTGTGGGATGAGTAGGCACCGACCATCGTCAGTTTCATTATCCTTGAGGGAATTGGAGGAGTGAAACTGGATCCAAAGATATGTAAACGGCATGCATGAATAAATGACTACAACATAGATATTAATTGCAAAGAGTGTGAGTAGCCAGACCTTTTGTCTCTGGCAAAAATGTGACACGTTAAAAAGACAACCCATGTGGTTACTACAAAGAGAATGTGACATAATCAAAGTATTATCTTTCAAGACATGTATCTATTTTCACTCTGCAATTTGTCTCTGCCCACATACTTCCATTTGCCCCCTATACATGTGTAGATGATGACTTCATGTCTGCGGAAATTGGCAAACCCAATCCAACTCTTATTTCACAGCCAGTTGTTTAGTGTATCAGGGAACAATCAATGTTGACAGTTCTAATTCCGACAAGGGGATAATTACGTATGCTTTCAGAGACGACCATCAAACCCCCCTGCCCCCCCACAGTTCGCCTAGGGACATTGAGTCGTCACCCGACTTTCCTTCATCTGGTAGCATTAGTGTGTAATTCTACGAGCATAGGATAGTGGCTGAAACCATGGATCTCTGTTGTTCCCAATGTGCACTTTACCTGAAGAACACCACACGTTCCAGCATTTACATTAACTGCAGTACACTCAGCACATTTGTGTATGCCACATCTTTGATGTGCTAAAGCTCCATTTAAAAAACATGTATCACTGCACCATGAGACGTTTGTTTTGAAAACAACATGCCACTTCCTGCTAACTCATGCTTGAATAGTATTGTTTTGCATTCTAGGCGTTGAAGTGAAGGATTCATTGTTGACAGAAACCAAACTTCAACCACTGGTAAAACCATGCGTCCTTAGCGGGTCCTGCAAGCAGACCAGGATGCTAACAACAGGCCCGTCATTAACGGGCCCATTGTTAGCATCCTCTCCATTCCCATTGAGCCCTATAAGGGCTCAAATGGGAATGGGAATGCACCGGGTCCAGGTTCCTTGAATGCGGAAATACCGGGCCCTCGAAGATCGGAATGGCCCGGTATTTCCATATTCAGGGAACCCGGACGCGGTACCCGGCATGGGGGTAGCCATGCCGCTAAAAGCGGCATGGCTACCTCCATAGTCGTAATGAGGCCCATAGTCCTCTCCTTCTCAGCGTTTCTAGTAGTGTGGGAAGAAAGTGGTGCTATGTCTGTGTGTGAATAAACTGTACAGGTGAGGCCGGTATTCCCACTGCCACTCTGGATATCAAATGAGGGAGGGCTGCATGTTCACCAATATTGCCCCCTTTGAGCCTTTGGGATGTGTAAAACACTTTCGGGGTTACCCCTGTCCTCCCACGTTCTTCCTTAGTCTAAATCCATATGCAGGTTTTGCTAGTGCAGACCAAGTTTTCCTCTGTTGGGAAAGAGGGATTACAGGGGATGTAGATGTAGATGGAGTCCGTTTCTTGTTAATTTGTTAAGTGAATTTTGGCCATCTGGCCCAGGGACACGTTTTCCAGCCTAGGTGACCTGACTGGGTTTTCTGTATGACCCATCCTCTCCTGGGTCAAAACGTCCCTTCCCTGGATCCAGTCCTAGTTTTAGTTTGGGACTAGATGGACATGATAGGACATGTTTTTAATTTGTTTATCCGAGAGGGACTGGTCAGTGACAAGGAGCGTACTGCAGGTAGCTGCTGATGTGAACCTGGGATATCATGCCAATTTCGATGTGGCAAAGTTAATGTGGTCACTTCACCAAACTACTGACAGCTGAAAGTGATGTGATTATTCAGTGAACTTCTCATGAGAGGGTAATTTTTACCAAAATTAAAGCCGCAGTCCTGAGGAATTTCAGAAAACCCCAGAATAATACCTCATGCGTTTTAGAAAGCTCACCAAGAATGGGAGTCAAACCGTCGAGGCATTTGCACATCAGTCCTTGGAATATGTTAGTAGATGGTTTAGAAGCAACAACGCTGTCACGTTTATGGGCTTGTAGAATGTGGTCATAATGCTAGAACATCCATAAAAATGTTGAAATGGAGTAAAGCATTTAGTGGACAGTATCACAGACCCTAGGAAACTGAAAAGATGGCTTACAAGTATGTGACCACTCGAGTCCTGAAAAATCCTCAGGGGTCTGCATCTAAACCTGATAAAAATGGTAATGAAATGAGCCAATCAAAGGAGGATAAGGACAAAATTCTGCACCCTCCCGCTAAGAAACATCCTCAAAGTGTGAGTGTATATTCCAGCCAAATGTGCCATCCACTCCCACAGAAAGAAGTGAGCCCCCCCCCAGCACTGAAACACCCTCCTATTCAACCCCAGAGGGTTGTCTTGTGTGTAGAGACCAGAAGCATAGAAGGTAAGAAGCTGCCTGCAAGGGTAGACCCAAACCGGCTGTAGTTAGTACTACCATTGATATTGATATTGATATTTTATTTGTATTGCGCTCATACACACGTGTTACCATCATGGAAGGGGAAAGTGATAGTCAGTGTGGGCATCATGTATGATGAATTCCCACTAGGCCAGGGGCTGGCTGAATGCACCCTATTGTGAAGTGCATCACCAAGTGTAGTATCAGCAGAGGAGCCTTACCTGCAGTACTTCGGACCCTGGCCAGGATGGCATGGATTGAAGCTGATTGTTTTCAGCTCTGCGAGGAGGGAGGACCTACATAGTCGGCGCCGTCACACAAAGTACACCACGCAAAGTACACCACCAAGAGCAATTTTAGCAGTTTCTGCATTTTGCTGTGGGCTGCTTGGGACTTCTGCAGCCCAAGGTAAGTGGCATAATTTTACTGAAGCTTTTCTTAATCTCATCCCTTGCACATTCCATCGGCATAATCGACACTGTGTTGCTATATGTATAATTTTAGAATTAAATCTTTCTCCATTCTATTGAGAACCTACAAATGTGTTGGAAGGCCTTTTGAGAGAATAGGCCTGGGCATTGTGGGCCATTTTGATCTCCAGACCACTTCAGGGAACCATCACATTTTGTTTGTGGCAGACCATGCCATCCTGTAACCAGAGATGTACTTTTAAAGTTCATCAAAGCCGCTTTGGTGGCAAAAGCTCTAATATGCATATTTTCTTCTGCAGGGCTCCATAAAGAAGTTATTTCTCACAGGGATTCCAAACTCATGTTTCCTTACAGGAAGGCTATGTGGGATTATTGTGCAGTAACCTATAAGCTCTCCAAAGCCTTTCACCCAAAGTCCAATAGGGGTGTTGAGTGGTTTAACAAGACCTTAAAAGGGATGGTAGGTGCCGGGAAAGAGCCTCAGAGGATAATGTGGGATAGTGTCATGCCATGCCTTCTGCTCGCCTTTTGGGAGTGTCCAAATAGAGGTGTTGGGTTAATTCATTTTGAGCTCCTTGTTGGCCTACTCTTAGGGATCCCCTGAGTATGGTGTTGGAATGTGGGGTGTGGGGGTAGATATCCAAACTCTGCCTCATGACACAGTGGTTTATGTACTTGGCCTCAGATCCAAAATGGCTGATTACATTGAAAAGTACAAAAAGTGAAGGTCTGTCAGAATCTCATGAAGCACTGGCATTGGCAGAAAGCCACTATGGATGTGTATATACCAGGCCAAATAGTCTGGATCTGGACTGGGCCCTATCTGGTGCTGAAGAAAATCAACGAGGTTAACTACCACATTGATACCACAGCCTTGAGGGAGATGCATCAGGTCTTCAACATCAACCTGCTGGGCACTAATGATGAGACTGAAGAGGAGACAGCTCTCCTCCCATACTTTTTGCACACAGAGTCCACTTTGGGCCTCTAAAGGGAATGTGCTTCTCCCAAGATCTTACTGAACAGCAATTTCTAGACTGCCTGCAGGTGCTTGGCAAGTTACGGGGCTGTTCTTACTGACTCCCACAGAAGTTGATTGGTGCACCCATGACATTGATACTGGAGACAGTGAGCCAGTGTAGTGAGTAGGATTAGCTGGAAAGGCATGGGGCACCATTTAAGGAGGAAGTCTCCAAGAGGTTGGACCTGGGGCTATTGAGCCAGCCCACAGCCTCTGTCTAGCCCAGTGGTACTGGTCTCTAAAATGTACAGTAGCAGGAAAACTGAAGTCTGCTATTTGGTGGACAGCAGAGTGCTCAATTCTTTAACAAAATACAGATACACACCCCATACCCAAGGCAGACAATTTGATTGACAGATTAGGCACTGCCAAGTTCATGGGTACCTGTGACTGCATTGCAGAGTGTGGGAAGGTTAGTCTAATTGATCAAGCAAATGAGAGTTCTGCATTTTCTACTGTATAAGGTCACTCACTGAAAGCTCCCTGTTATGCCCAGTGGATTAAAAGTGGGTGGCATTAAGAAATAGCCTTTGCAGACCAATGTTCAGGCTGTGACGGATTAGGATATCCTCACCACTCATTCTCAAGGGAGAGCCTTCCTGGGTCTCCAGGTTACTACATGCCCTTCATTAAGTGGCAATGGACACTTGCCCTTTCCCTTAATAAATTGCTAAAGAGGTTATTTTTGTCCCCGGACGGTCAGGTATCCATCCAGATCTTGAAGAATGGCCTGTGCAAGGCCATAGTTCTAAAGACACATGATTATGGGGCAGGGAATTCATAATTCAAACAGATGCTTGTGTAATTTAGAAATGGTGCAGTACTTGCATAGCTGGACTCTGAGAGGGTAAAAAAAAACTTAGTATGCACTTGACCAAGAGAGAATGCAACTGGGCCACATAAAAAGGAAGGGGCATTTGCAGCATTTTGGGTGATACACAAACGGAAACCCTACCAGACGTGCGAACCGGGTCCCGCAATGGGAAGCTTGTAATCGGCGCTCCTGGAATGAAAGGGGCCGGTGCTGTACCAGCCCGCTTCAATTCTGGAGCGCCAGGGTCGTAATGAGGCCCCATTTGTTTTAACCTTGGTAGCAATCTGAACATTAATGCCTGCATTTCCAAAGCTGTGATACTCCTCTCCCAATTGCTTAAAAAAATGAAGTGTTCCAATAATCAACAGCTTGGTTTTGTCATCGTTAGGCGCAACACAGTTTGAATCATCCAACTTTGAATATCAGCATACATGTCATTAATAGGTGCAGTGTCTTTCCCATGATAACCTTACAATGTAAGCACAATCTGGGTGCCATTGGCATAGTTACAGCCAGGGGCGTTGCTAGGGGGGGGCTAAGAGGGCTATAGCCCCTGATCTTTTGGTTGTAGCCCCGGATAGAATCTCAGGAGCTACAGCCTAAAGACTAGCTAGCCCCCAGTCCCAACAGTTCTGACATCAGCTTAGCCCCGGGTCTTTTCCAGACCTAGCAACTCCCCTGGTTACAGCATTCCATTTCATATGGCTTCAGTGGGTATTTTCCACAGGATGAGACAGACCCTTAGACGGGTGAGTCGCTACATTTTTGGCTGGTTTGTGTGATGAATTGCCATCTGGTATGGGTGTAAAAGCACTGGCTTTTTTGATGTGCATTACTAATAACATTGTGCAGGTAATTCTATCTCTGTCTGCTAACTAGACCACCACTTTCCTCAAACTCCATGACAAAAGCATAGTGTACACCTGTGCCAAGCTTCATCAGTATGTTTATCTGCAGCACCTGCACTCCAGTGGCACAATACGGGTTCAGAGTAGGCAGGTGCCCTTTTGACTGCTAGGGTGACACCGACTGATAGCTAGGGTCAGATAGCACTGGTTCAAGTCCCGGCAGGGTCAATCTCAGCCTTTCATCCTTAGGAGGTCGATAAATGAGCACCACACACGGTGGGTAATAATAAGCAGCGCTCAGATGCCTGAGGGTTTTTGCGCTATATAAATGCAAATTATTAGGGTGATAGTAGTCACTAGAATATGCACCTGTGTAGCACCTGTGGTGCAAAACTACAGAATTATTATACATTACCATCCTGGTGGCAGTTTAATCTTTAAACATAAGCCATACAGGCTTGGTGACTGGTATTGCATCTAATTATTAATGCCACATCTGATCTGTATCAGGTATATGTCAATCCTATGAGCCCAGTCAAGCCATGCACAGGCTGTGTGTATTCACACTAGTCTAGAATAGCCAGTGGGGGCTGACTCTCTTTTCATCCTTTGTGAGGTTGGGTAACACCTCTCTTCAGCAAGACAGCCCTAAAGCAGGGGTGGTCCTGGGAAACAGCAATCAAAAGGCACAGGCTAAAGAAGAGCATTAGTCTCGGCACAGGATTTGCATACTCAAGGGCCTTTAATAATCTGGGTACCTGTATTTATCTGATGAACCGGGATGTCAATTTCAGTCACAAATTACTTACACTAAAACATGTACGTATGACGGAGGCATTTCCCAGGAACGGTGCCTGTAAAAAAGCACAAAGATGAGAACAAACAGTGAGCCAGTTTTGGAGGGTGTAAAAAAGTGGGACATATACCAGGGACAAAGTAAAACAAATATATGTCAACCCATAGAAAGAGTAGATTTTGGGTGGCATATAATTTTGGCAAGGTTTGATGAAATTGCATGACATTTTGCAAAATATATGGCCACCTCTGAATTATTTTGGAAAATATTGTGCGGTTTCGTTAAGTGGGGGATGATAGGGCATCTCCAAACCTTTTAAATCCAGATAGACATGAATGGGAAAACATTTTGCTCTCGCTTACAGCCCAAACAGCTGGACGAATTTGCACCAAACTTGCGCGAGAAGTGGGGGTCTGGTCCCGAAAAAGTGCTTTTCAAAATGTGCTGTTATTCCATCCAGTAGATTTGATTAAAATGCCCACTTCGTGTCAATCATTTTTATTAACGCCTTTTGTTTTTGCAATTAATTTGTATTGAATTACCAATTTAATGTTTCATTTTTATTTATAACTTTGATACATCACTTTGACTCTTCTAAATTGTTGAGCAAAACAAAACCATATGTTGCCATACGGTAGCCCTCAAATGCACTCCTAGGGGGACCTCTAGTGCCAGGTCTGTTATGGTGGTCTATGGTCCAGGATGCCCCCAAAGGAGGTGTACCTGGGATATAGACTCCAACGCAGGTTAAATCAAAAATAATTCAAGATTATCACAGTTTTCATAAAAAAGAAATATGTGTCAATAGTAGGTTAGGTGGTTCAAACAGAGTGTGAATCATGTAAACCTCAAGGGTAATCTAATGCATAAAAATCACTACGATTTCAGTTGATTGACAAACAGAACTTTTATCTCATCATAGTAACACAAATAAACTCACATGCATAGTGTGCAGAAATTAAAGATCATACGTGACGTAGTAACACAAGTACTTGTCAATTCAAATTCAAACAGGTACAAGTTAATTCAATTGTAAACTAATCGGTGTTGAGTGCAAAGATCCACAACAAAATCCACAATATGTGGTGTTTTAAAGGTCCTCAGAAGCTCCTAATCAAGTTGGTGTGTTGCCAAAATCGGCAATTAATATACAATCTTTCAAAAGTCCAAAATAGCTCCTTAGAAGTTGGTGTTTCGTCAACGCGTTTTGGATTCTAAACAATCCATCCTTAGGGCTGGGAAAGCTATCTGTTCCACTTAGCACATAGTATTTAATATGCACATACCTAAGAAGTTATAGAGAAGATTTATATCAAAAAGGGTTCGATAAAAAAGGGTTCAATAAAAACAGCTTGGCCATGCCACCACATGTACAGTGTGAGTTAAATAATTACCAAAATAGTTAAACACTGACCTTCATACCCATGTTCTGTGTTCAAGGGCTGTGTCAGAACCCAGCTGGAGCTGTAAACTCCACTGCAGCTAGTTGAAAGAGCGTGTCGGGCAGGTTTAAATAACTATAAGAACAGAAAACAAAAGTCCGGCTGTAACTATAACCTGTTAGCTAGTCAACACCACAAATGGTGTCAAATGTACAGATTGAAATTGCAATGTATCTACTATAAGGGGAATCAGCATTAGCAGACTATTCCTTTATTATACTAACATGTGCTCCACTCCAGGGACTCTCTATGGACATTGGGACTTTCAAAAGGTACCTTCTTCAAGTTATGCTGTTTATTGGCCTGGGATTTCTCAGAGCTGACCAACTAGTGTCATATAATAAAATATATATACGGGCAAGGTGCTAAACCATAATAATTAGACAGCCGCATGACGACAATACTTGCGGTGCAAGATCTCCAAAGGGACTCAATGGTAGTGTCAACAGTGAGTACATGTGAGAATCTTTTGAAAGTCAGACCCTTCTCACAATTAGCAGCACCTAAGCAAACATTACTTAACCCTGCAAAAGCCGGGAGGAGACACATCCAACAGACGCGTACGCACGCTGCAGAGTGTCTGTTTGCTATAACTGTTGTCATGACAACCATGCGCAAGTGGGCCAGTGTCCAATCGGAAAACCGCCATCATGGTGTGGGAATCAGAGCCATAAAACTTAACTATTGCAACTTGCCAGAAATCTGGAGACAAAGGGTCCGGATTCAGGCACGGGTGCCTTGGGTGCAGACACTGCCGGGTACCTAAGGTGGAAACAAAACGTAAATAATGCATACCCCATTAGGAGGCATGATGGGTAACACGTGGTGGCAAGCACAGGGAATGTGCAGAAACAGCTCTGCTCCAGCCCCCCTCTGGCCAAGATCAGTACAACATGGGTGAAGTGCAGAAATCAATTATGCTCCGGCTCCCGTGCAGGCCATGTTCAGTACACTTTGGAGCAGGCGACTTACGATGGGTGGTAGCCCCTGAATAGCCAACATCAGCTAATAACTCGGGAAATAAACCAAACCTAACTCAACACCACGCCATTGAGTGTGTTAGAGGATAGTGCCCAGCTAGCATTACTCTTGGGGATAATCTCATTCCGTACATCATTGCCCAAATATGCTTAAACAGTTAATTCTACGAGGTACAAATATAGAACATACTTGGCATCTATTATAACATTCATCATACCGGTGAAAGTGTAACATAAGCCCGGCCTCGCGGGCGTTAGCACCCAAAGATCTGTGTACACCATGTAACAAGAAATTCACCATAATCCAGGTCTCTGTGGGTATATCCCACTCACAATCTGGCTAGACTTCATGAAACAGAGTCCAGTGGATAGAGACACAGGCCCACACGTGTCTCATGTAATGAGTAACAGCAATGTGTCTCACAATCACGGCACAGAATAGTTTCGTTGACATTGTATAGCAAACCAAGAACCTCAATATGGAAGGTGCCAGTGCTATCTGGAGTGTGCAGATCCCACCAGGTAGCTCAGGGTGAGTCACCTGCAGCCCCACATTTCAAATAAAACACATCAGGTCAAAGTCAATGTTCATTCCTCTTGGGCTAAGTGAGTCTAGCAGATCGATCCATAATATCTCTCGTTGTAGGAGTTTCCTATGAAGGTCCCCCTCATGAGTACCTAGCTTAATTTGGTCAAGCATGACGCATTTTAGTTGTGCCACAGTATGTCTGGCCTCAAGGAAATGCATACCGACTGGAGATTTCTGGTTGTTAGCGCGGATGTTAGATTTATGTTCAGACCACCTCGTCTTCACCTTCCTTTGGTCATGCCTACATAATAGTAGGCGCAAGGACATTTCAGACCATAGATCACATTCATGGAATCACAAGTGACGGTGTTTCAGTCAGATAGGTTTCCCCGAGTGTGGGTGTGTGATGCTGTTGCCTATGATTATGTTGGCCCAGTGTTGGTAGTTCTGACAAGGAATAGTACCCTTAAATGTGTTCTTTCTTGTTGTTAGTGTCTGTATCTCAGCTTTAACAAAGGTAGTGCAAAGTGCTCTGTTGTTTCTATAGGCAAACCTTGGTGTCTGGCGAACAGCTGTTGCAATCGAGGGTCCATTTGTAGCATCGGCCAGTTTTTCTGGACGATTCTCTTAATTCTTCCACTCTGAGTAGAGTGTGTAGTCACATAGACCAGAGACTCCTGGAAGTCCAAAGTCCTGTGCTCGAGGCATCAAATGAAGTGGTCTCTGGATTTGGTGGTCCCAGTTTAGGTGCATGGCCTTGATAGGGTTTATTTGGATGGTGGCCATAATACTCCTGTCATGTATAAACGATGTGGTCCAAATTTGCATGTATTTCGAAAAGGTTAGCAGCCTGACACACAATTTGGCATTCAACTTTTGTACAAGTGTGGCACAGTGTTACTGGGACCCTTACCTTTTATTTGCCAAATAAGAACACATTGGACTGAAAAGGCTCACAAAAATCCTTTGTTCCTTTGGTGAATATCAATTTCTGTTTTTATTTACAGGGATTGATTACTAAATTAAAATAAAATATGTGTTATAGTGGTATGTGGAGGCTATTGTTATTTGCAGATATTGGATTTGCTTTAAAAGCTTACATTTAGTGAATGAAATTGAGAAAAGTGTGCAAGAGAAGCTCCAGTCACTCCAATGCATGTTTTCAATATCCTTTGTTATGATCCATCAAGCGTGTTACATGATTTCACAGTGAAGATCTCGATTTTCTCGACACATCAGCATTGAAGATCTCTCCATTCTCCAACCTCCCCCATCCTGACGCCACCACCCCAGTTGCAATCTTACGTTTACCACCAATAACCTCTTGCTCATCCGAGTTTCCTTTTAGAAAGGCATTACATTGCCCCTACTTCCCTCTTCCTCATCGCAGTACCCATATAGTTATCTGTTGCATTATCCCCACCTCCCTCTTCCTTGTATCAGTACCTTATTAGAAATCCATTACATTAACCCTGTCTCCACTTTCCTGTCCCAGAACTCCTTTACCCCCACTTCTCCCTTCCTTCTCAGTTATCTATTACATCCAGCTCCCTTTTCATCATCCCAATAACCAATGGAAATCCAATTAATTGCCTCCACATTCCTCTTCCTTGTCCCAGTAGCCCATTAGTAATCTTTTACAGCATCACAATATCCCTCTTCCTCATACCAGCACCCCATTAACCCTGCATCCCTCCATCCTATTCCCACTAATCCATTACCCCCACCTGCCTCTCTCTCATCCCAGTATCCCATTAGTAATCTGCTACATTACCGACACCTCGCTCTTCCTTGTCCCATTACCTCAAAGGTAATTGATTACAACTCTGCCTCCCTCATCATCCCAGTTCTATACTACCCCTACCTCCCTCTTCCTCATACCAGTATCCATTAGTAAAAAATAATTTTACCGCTTCCTCCCGCGTCCTCGTCCTAGTACCATATTATAAATAAGTACATAAACCATTAGCTTCCTTTTCCTTGTTCCAGTACTCCATTACCCACAACCTTCTCCTGCACCCAGTACTTAATTACCCCTACCTTATTCCTCTTCATTCCAGTACCCCATTACTCCCACCTCCCCCTTACTCATCCCAGGACCCCTAAAGTTATCAGTTGCATTACCACCACCTCCCACTCCCTCATCCAAGCACTCCATTAGTAATCTGTTATATTACCACCGCCACCATCTTTGTTATCCCATTACATTTTTATCCAAACCTTTCTCTTTCTCTTACCAGTACTCCATTACCACCATCATCCTCTTCCATATCCCAGTATCACAATTGTAATCAGTTAAACTACCCCCACATGCCTCCTCTTCATCCCAGTACCCCATTACTAATACATTACATTATGGCTACCTCCATTTTCCTTGTACCAGTACTCTGAAAACCCTATGTCCCTCATCCTCATCCCAGTACTCCATTACCAACAACTACCCCTTACTCATCCCAGCACCCCATTATAATCCATTGCATTGCCCCTGCCGCCTTCTTCCTCATCCCTGTACCTCCTTATTAATCCATTAAATTACCCTCAACTCCCTCTTTCTCATCCCAGTACTCCATTATCTCCAACTCTCTCTTCATCGACCCAGGACCCGATTACCTTCTGCCCCCTTTTCCCAGTCCCTCATTCATAGGTCTTTGAGCCTCAATACAACTGTGCCAGTCCGGAAACACCGGTGCCGGTAAGCCAACCAGCACCGGTGTTTCCGGACCGGCATAGTACAACTCTGCGGGCGGGTGCCATCCTGCCTGCCAGGGTCAGACCTAGCAGACGGAACGGCACCCATCCGCAGAGTTTCACAGAAGCACCAGCATCTTTGTTAACAGTGCTGGTGCTTCCATTGTCCCCATTCCTATGGAGACCTATGGGACTCCATGGGACTCTACGGGAATGGGGACTTAGAAAATTACCGGCATCTGACTTCACAGCTGCCGGGGTCAGAATACCCCGGTGTGACCGGGAAGTCAGGCATCAGTAATTTGTTTCGGGTCTGGCAGCAAGCCACCGATATCACCGGCAGGATTACCGCCAGACCCATAATGAGGCCCTTTGTATTTCCTGACCTTCCAATTCCTCATGCCCGCACTTCATTTGCATTTTATGTATTTATTTAATGACAATTACAGAGAAAAGAATGCATGGTGGCACAAAAATACTTACACAACCTTTTAACTTTGATTTACAGAGAGGAAGGCCAGCGTCCTAAACAATTGATGAGAGTATGTGGATATACTGAAGACAAGATGATGCAGGGGAGGTGGAAACATGACCCAGGGACAAGGACAATAGAGCATGCTATTGGAACATGATAGTGGAGAAAGTACTAAGTTTTAGGATGAAGTGGTGAGGGATTTTTGCCAGGGCTTGTTGTAGGGAGGTAGGGGGAGAGGAGAACAGGGAGATGTGGTGGTGAAGAATACTATGCAACTGGTTCTTCAAAAAAGTAGGTGAGCTAGGAGGTTGGATTTAAATAGTGATGGAGTGGGAACAGTGCAGAGAGAGAGGGAGCGCATTCCAGAGTAAGGGTGCTAGGAAAGGAAGAGAGCGGACATGAGATAGAGTGCAAGGGACATGGGCGGTTGCATGGAGGTGAGACAAAGATAATTGTAGGGATTGAGGTGGCAGAAGGGAGTGAGATGGGTCTATAGATATGGTGGGGTAAGTCTGTGTATAGTTTTGAAGATGATGAGAATGAGAGTATACTTTACACTCTGTCTCATAGATAACCAGGTTGAAGAGTGTACATACAGCAAAGGTGAGGACTTTGTTAAGAGACTAAAGGCGTAGTTGGAAAGGCCACATAGTAGACTGGCATGGTAGTCCGATCGAGAGAATACCAAAGAGGACATTAGGTGCTCGGTACGGTTGAAGGAAAGAATATGACTAATTTTTCTGACGTTGAGGAGATTAAGTCTGGCTGTAGTGGCAGATTTGGACAGGAAGAGTGAGCAATTGTGAGATAGGTTGAAGATGACACCTTGGTTGCCATCAGAAGAAGAGTAGGGAAGGTAGTCAGGAGAAAAAGTATAGAAGGGGGGGTAGCCTGTTTCAATGTGAAGTAGGGAACTTGCGTTTTAGTGGAGTTCAGCATGAGGAGGTGTGATGCCATGCAGTATTTGATGGCAGAGAGACAAACATTATTGACTGTAGTTCATCAAATAAGTAGGAAAAGAAGATGAAGGTCTGAGAGTCATCATTGAAGATTTGATAGGAGAAGCCATAGGAGGAGATTAAGGTGCTAAGGGCAAAGTTATAGAGAGTGAAGGGTAGTGGACCCAGGACTGACCCTTGGTGAACACCAAAATAAGGGTGGGTGAGTGAGGAGGTAAAGCTGTTTCAGGACACCTGGAAGTGTCTGGAGGTGAGATATGAAGCACACCAAGCAAGCACCTTGTCCCTGATGCCTCAGTGAGATAGTGTTGAGAGAAGATCAGAATTGTTGAGGCAGCATAATGGTCAAGAATAATAAGAATAGAAGAACACTTCCATGACAAGCGGAAGAGATGTAGTTGCTGATATTGAAGAGAGCTGACTCAGTAGAGTGCAGAGGTTGAAAGCCATATTGAAGAGGATCCTGGAGGTTGTGTGTGTGAGTCTGTGGAAAACTACATGCTTTAGCACATTTTAATAACAAGGTAGAAGAGAGACAGGACAAAGGTTGGCATGCCAGTTAGGATCTAGGCCAGGTTTGTTAAGGATAGGTATGCAATACCCGAATTGTAGGATGATAGAAAAGTGGCACTGTCAAGAGAGGAGCTGAAGAGGGAAGTAGGAGATGAAGCCACACTGGGTGCTATGCATCTCACTATGTGTGGGGATAGTGGGTTAATGGGGGCACATGCATGGTTATCCCTGATGAGAAGGTCAAGTATCTCATCAGAGTTAGTGGTGGCAAAGGAAGACATTGGGGGTCATTATGAATATGGCGGTAAGGGGTTAACAGCACTGGTAAGGATGCCAGTGCCTTTAACCCCCTACTGCCGCATTCCGAGGTCCCTTAGCTGGTCCCACTAGGGCCGGCTGGTTTTTCCAGCCGCCCTTAGCGGGACCCGTTAAGGGACCAGCGAGCTAATAACGGGCCTGCAATTTGCAGGCCCGTTATTAGCTCCTTCCCCATTCCCATTGAGCCCTATGGGGGCTCGAATGGGAATGGGGAATGGTTTTTGGAATGGGGACTTACCGGGTTCGCACAGGTCGGAATGTCCCGGTAAGTCCCCATTGCGACGCCACGGACCCGGACACGGGTTTGGAGGCAGCCATGGTTCTATTATGTTATATATATGAATGACCCCCATTATTGCAGAACAGGAGGGCAGCAGTGATGGAGGAAAGTGAACAGGTGGGTGGATAGAAAGTAATTTTTAGTAGAGAGCAAGATCATTAGCAAAATGAGTAGAGGAGATGGAGGAGCTTTTAGGAGGTAAACAAATTGAGGTGAGAGGTTTTTGGAGGCGCCTAGGTTGAGATGATTGAGATGAAATAAGAGAGAAATGGCATGTTTGGCATAGTCAAGAGCAGAGGAGTCATTTTGAAGAGCAATCAGGTAGAGCTGGAGATCCGAGGAGTGTCTAGATCTTTGCACATTTTTAAGATTTTCCTCTGTTGTTTTCAGGGTGTGTATGGTAGCTGGAATCCAATGCCTTAAAGGGGAGTGTTTAGGAGGGAATGTACTACGAGAGAAGTGAGAAGAGAAGGGAATGTAAAGAGAAGGGCTAAGGTTAGTGAAGGCATTATCTGTAGACAGAACAGTGAACTTGTGCTTGGTAATGGAAATGGTAGACGGAGAGAGAGAGGGTTAGAAGTAGGAGAGGAATTGAGGCAAAGACGATGGAAAAATTAGAGGTAGAAGGAGTGGTGGTGATATTAGAAGTGGAGTGTTGACAGGAGATGAGAATAAGATCAAGGGAGCTATCATTTAAATGGGTGGGCAGAGAGTGGACTGAAGAGAGTGAGTGCTTAAGCAGAAGAGAGTTAAAGACAGTGGAAAGAGGAGTGGAGAGAGAGGGGAGGTTAAAATCACAAGTGAACATGAGGTGATGACGGGGAGGAAGGGAGTCAATTAGTTGGGAGAGGTGGTCAATAAATTGACCAGTGATACCAGTTGGTCGATAGAGACATTTAATATGAATGTCATAGGGAGAATTGATTGTGTATTTGCGAGAGGGTGAAATAGTGGTAGTTGGGGGAGTAGAAGAGACATGAAGTTTGGAAAATTAGAACAGTTCGACACCACCAGTCTTACCAGCTGAACTAGGAGAGTGGAAAACGCTGTAGACAGGGTCTTGAAGGACAAAAAGGGTTACAAAGTCTGAGGAAGAAAAACAGGTTTATGTAAGGGTAATAAGCTCAAGAGAGGGGGAATAGGAAAGAAGAACGTAAGAGGTAAACACAGTCTTGTTACAGACAGATTGTGCATTCCAAAGAGCAATAAAAAAAGAGTAAGATATAGAAGCATACTTATGTTGAGTTTACGAAGTAGATAGGTGCTGGGGGTAAATGTAAGAAGTGGAAGTGTGATGAAAGTTATGGTTGAAGGTTTTGTGAATAGAGTAGGTGATCGAGAAGAGGGGTAACATTGCGGGAAAATAGATGATAGGGATGATATGGATGGGAAGAACGTTGAAATGGTTTTGAGCAGAGGAGAATTAAGACTGAAGTAGAAGAGAAATAAATAGATAGTAAGAACAGTGCATGGTGAGGTTGGGGTCAAGCGAAGACATAATTGCTACTTACAAGCAAGTAGCAGAACATAGCAAAGCATTAGCTCAAAAGCGAAGAGGCTGGAGGAAAGGCTGGAAGTTGGATCTTAGCTGTTTGCCATTTGCTGGGTCACCTGGGGCAGAGTCACGCAAAAGCAAGTAGTCCGGTCCTGGAAGTGATGAGTAGCATCCTATGGTGAGAAGGCAGGACCACCAGCCTGTGGCTACAGAGCAGGATAAATCGGAGATGGAGTCCTGGCTCGACCCCTCTGTTCTTCGCTTTATGTAGGTGCAGGTGGCTGAGGGGAGTATGCTGGATGGATGACGACCCGCTCACATTAGCAGCAATTGGTTGGATTTCCCCCACCTCCTTCTTCCTCATACCAGAACCCCAATAGTAATCTACTGCATTACCCCCACACCCTTCTTGCTTGTCCAATTACCAACATAGTAATCTATTTTATCATCACCTATCTCATCCTTGTATCAGTACTCCATTACCCCAGCCTACCTTATACTCTTCCAAATACTTAATAAGCTTCATCTCCCCTTCCTCATTCCACTACTCCATAAGTAATCATGTACACTACTTCCACCTCACTCTTCCTTATCCCAGTACCCACACAGTAATCCATTAAATTACCCCACCTCCCTCTTCCTCATGCCAGTATCTCAATATTAAGATGATGTGTTAAAACAACTCCCTCTTCGTCATCCCAGCACTCCAATACTTCTTCTTCTCTTTTCCTCATACCAGTACCCCATTAGTAATCCATTACAGTACCACTGCCTTCCTCTTCCCAATACCCCAATAGTAATCTGTTCCATTTCCCCCAACTCTCTCTTCCCTGTACCAGTAACCCATTAGTAATCTGATATATTACTGCCAACTCCTTCTTCCTTGTCCCAGAATATGATTAGTAATCCATTACATCACCCAATCTCAATCTCCCTCTACCTTGAACCAGTACTCCATTACCCGACCTATCACTTCCTCATTCAAGCACTACATTGACACCACCTCCTTCTTCCTCGTCACTGTATCTCATTTGTACTCCATTGCATTGCCCTGTCCTTCCTCTTCCTCATGTTAGTACCCAGTAGTAACCCGTTCCATATAACCCAACCTCCTTCTTTGGCATCTGAGTACCCCAATAGGAATCTTTTGCAATGTCCAAATCCCTCTCCTCTTCACAATATCTCATAAGTAATCCATTATATGTTTGCCACCTATCTCTTCCTCCTTCATGTACTCCATGATCAGACTTCCTTTGCTTCAGCTCAGTGACCCATTAGTAATCTGTTGACCATTACTCATATACCTACCCCATTTGTAAACCAATGCATTACCCTGTCTCCATATTCCTCATCCCACCCATTAGTAATATGTTGCACTACACAGCCTCTCTCTTCCTCATTTAAATACTCTATTAAAAATCATTTGAATTACCAAATCCACCATCTTCATCATCAAAGTACCCCATTAACCCACATCTGTATTCCACATCTTAGTACTCCATATATTGACCTCATTATTCTGCATCTAAGTACCCCATTAACAACAAATTGCATTATTCTGCCTCAATCTTCCCCATCCCAATACCCAGTGTGTAATCTGATGCATTTCCCCACCCTCTCGTTCTCGTCCCAGTACTCCTGTGGTAATTTGTGGCATTACCCTGCCTCCCTCTGCTTCATCTCCAGAACCCCATGTGTAATGTGTTGGTGCATTAACCCACCTTCCACTTCTTTTTCACAATATCCTATCAGTAATCCATTAATTACCACCATCTCACTATTCCTTGTACCAACACCCATTTGCCCCACATTGCTCTTCCTCGTCCCTGTTCTCTCTTACCCTCTCCTAACTTTTGCTCATCCCAATACTCCATTAGTAATTAATTGTGTTACCCCACTCCCCTGTTCCTGATGCCAGTACAACATAAGTAATACTTTGCATTACCCCCCAACTCCCATTTCCTCATCCCAGAATGCCATTTGTAATACTTTGCATGAGCCCACCTTTCTCTTACTCAACCCAGTACATAATTAGTAATCCATTATCGTCTAATGGATACAAACAGATTAAATAATTGATAAACCCCATGTTGCAGTCCTGAAGAACACATATAGATAATAAAAGAATGGTATCAGTTATTTTGGCAGAAGTAAAAAAGGAGGTTGGATGGAATAGCAAAGCAAAACCCTTGAAATTCAGTGCAAAAACATTAGTTGAAGTGATGCTAAGGTACCAATTTGATGCAACAAAACCCCTGAAATTCTTCAGGTGTTGAAAGCCACGCAAGCTTAACCAGGAGGTCTCCATTGTATTTGAAGATATAGTGCCTCATTGCATGTTTGCTGGTATTCTGCCATTATCACTGATGGGATACTGGCAAACTTTAATAATGTTTAAGCCACTTGGTCTGCCAGACATTTCTGACAGATTCCAAGTAGGACTCCATGGGGGACTTGCCAGTATTACTGGCATCAGTATTGCTGGGCTGGTAATACCAGCAGTTTCTTGCCATTAGTGTGGCGGAGATGCCTCCCGATCAGAGCTGGTGGGAAATCCACCACCCTACTGGCAAACCTGGAGTTTAATACGGGCATTCAATTACTGCACCGGCACACTCATAATCATTCCCATAGAGTCCCATAGAGTGCATTCTAGAACAGAAGTGACATACAAAAACATACATATACACAAAACATTTTCAAGCATTTTTTATAACACATTTTATTGTTTTGGCATTTATAGAATTAAAACATTGCAAAACTTCAACGTCAAACCTGGTCCAAAGTGACCATCTACATAACTATCACTCAAACAAGTAAAATTGTATCTTGGAAAGTCTTTCATCGCTTAGGCAAAGTGCTTATCAGAGTGTCCCCTTCACGCATCACTTCATTATTTACGCCACGTCAGTTGCAATGCTCACTGTGTGTCTTCCCACCTATGCCAGATCTTATCAGCTTTACTCGGGCATCCTCTAGCCGTGTACACTCTGCGTTCCATCGCAATACATATATTCACGTCTGTAATCATTACTCATATTGCGGGCTTATTTCAGAGCCCCACAGTTTGGCAATGTTCCTTTTGATCAATGCTGTGGTTGTTGATAGAAATAATTTCTCATATCTGGACAGCTCTCCCTCTTCCTCTATCCCAAGCAGTATCAGTTTTGGATCTCTGTGTATCTGCTTCCAGAGAACACGTGAGAGTTCATCGCAGCACTGCTGCCAGTACTGTTGGATGCTATTGCATTCCCATAGTATGTGAAAAAAGGTTCCCTCCTCCCTTTTACAACAAAGGCAATGTGGGTCCATAATTTTCCCCATCTATAGAGCGCCACTCTAGGGTAATATATGCGGTTATAGGTTAAAGTTTTGACTCAAAAGGGTCGAATGACAAAAGGGTCGAGTCAATTCGACCGAAAAAAAGGATCAAATTTGTATTTTTATTTTTGGGGGGGGTCTCCCCCCCAAAACCCTGTTTTTGGTGTAAAAACACCTTTTTTTACCTATACTAAATCAAAAAAAATATATATACATTTTTAAAAAAAATGGGATCCTTTTGTTTTCGGTCGAATGCACTCTCACCTTTGGCATTTGATCCTTTTGATTTCGACATTTTAACTGGACACCAATATATCCTATGCATTATTTTGAGCTGTATAAATCGGAGTCTGGCGGAGATTACTACCTCGCTGGTGTACATAAGGGCCATCACCCAGTACTCCGATTGTATGGCCCTTACATCTCTCTCCCATTTCAATTTCAGACTCGATAATTCAGTGGTGGCAAAGGAGGTTATAACATTATACATTATAGATTTGTGATCTTGGTATCAACTTTTACCTGGACTATGTTCCTTTCAAGAGGGGTACTTTCAGGCATATTCACTAGTTCCGGGAGGTGAGACTGTAATGCATGTTGTAGTTCTGTATAGTGGTAGCGTTCGGTGAGTGGGAGGTGAAAGCGGGACACTAAGGATTCGAAAGGCACCAAATTGCCTTCTGCAATGACACCCCCAACTGTTTCGATCTCAAAGTTCACCCAACTGTGCCATCTCAGGAGTTTATTCACTCCAGGAAGTTTTCCATTACCCCATAATGGTTGTATTGGTGTGTTTTTGTATCTCAACCTATATACTTGTGTTCTGCTTTCCAAACCAGTGAAACATGTGACAACATGGTTCGGGGGAATGCATGGTTTGTTGCCCTGTAGAGATGTTCAAGCTGAGACCTGCCTTCTCCTTCTGTGCTTGTTGTCCTAATGTGCGGCAGTGATTTGTCTATGTGCAGCGTATCATTAACCACTGCCATTTGGCTGGCCCAGTAATAGAACTGTAGGCGTCGGAGCCAATCCCACCTTCCCATATTGAGCGTTGGAGAGTACACAATGCAATGCAGGAATGTCCACCGCACCACAGCAACTTTCTGAGTATGTGGTCAATTTTCTGAAATTCCTCCGGTGAGGGCGCTTTGTAATATGTATAGGAAGCGGGGAAGGGCTATCATTTTGAAAAGCGCCGCTCTGCCCAGCAAGGTTAATGGAAGAGAGACCCAGTACCGGACATCTTCTGTGAACCTTGCCGTGAGCGGATGGAGATGTTTAACCACGTAATCGTTCAGGTTATTTGTGATCTGTATGCCAAGGTACCGACATTGATCTGTTACAATTCGGTACAGGCAGTTATCTGGCAACGTGAAGCTTGTGTTGCCTACTGGAAATAGTATTTATTTGGACCAGTCAGTAGACTTGTTACCGCAGAGCAGGAGTTATGCAGGTGTTTCAGATAGATTAGCAGATCATCCGCATATAGGGAGACTTTATCTTCCCATTTGTCCGCCCAGGGAAAACTGCTCCATGATGTTGACATTGGTAACAATACCGCCAGGGGCTCTATAGCCAATGGAAAGATTATTGCAGACAGGGGGCACCCCTGTCTCGTCCCTTTCCCCAATCAAAAAGGTCTCAATCGCCACCCATTGACTCTCATTTCTGCCTCAGGACACTCACACAGGAGTTCCACTCAGCCCATGTATTGCAGTCCAAATCCCATGCAATGCATTTTTCCCATATTGCCTCCCAGTGTACTGAATCAAAAGCTTTTTCAAAATCTATTGCAAGTAATGCTAGGGGACCTTGTATGGTGGGTGTTTTTCTAATACTGAGTGCAGTCTGTGTATGTTCATGCGGCTAGACCTCTGAGGCATAAATCTGCATTGGTCAGGGTGGATCAGTGATGTTATAACCTGTTGTGATTGGTTGGCTAGTACCTTCGCCAAGATTTTGGTCTCGCTGTTAATGAGGGAGATTACTCTATAAGAACTACAGCGGTCTAGGGGTTTATCCACTTTGGAGATCACTATTATCGTGGCTTTCTGAAGATCTGCTGGTAGACAGCCCTGGATTTTATATTGTAAGAACATTTGCAACAGATGTGGGGCAATCTCGTTCGTTCCCAGTTTGCGCCACATTTCTATCGCGAAACCGTTTGGCCCAGGTGTTTTCCCCGCTTGAAGCTCTGACATGGCTGCTGCCAGTTCTTCTTCTGTGATATCCTTTTCTAATATGGTCTGCTGATCTGCACTGAGGGAGGGAAGAATAACCTCATTCAGTAAGGAGATGTTAATCATTGTCGTGGGAGATTTGTATAGCTCTGCGTAGTACCAGGCTATATCTTGATCAGTTAGCAGCTATTCTGAACCCTCTGGTCTGATCATCCGGACTTGGCGACTACCCTCATCCCTCTTTTCCAACCATGTCAGCATTTCGCCTGCTTTATCGCCAGTCTCGTATATTCTAGCCTGCATCGTTCTGTGGGCCTGTTTAGCACAGTCTAAGGCCACATTTTGAAGGCATTTTTGAGTCAGCATCAGGGAGCGATGGGTTTCAGGTTGGTCAAGGATCAGATGGTCCGTTTCAGCCTGCGTAACCTGTTGTTCAGCCTCAATCGAATCCCGTTGGTGCTTCCTCTTATGTGCTGTGGTCCAAGAAAAAATCTAGTCCCACAGCACCGGTTTATATGCCTACCACAGCACTCCTGGGTCACCAGTGATCCAGTGTTTTGTTCAAAGTATGTTGTTGTAGCTAGGTGTGCTTGTTCTAATAACTCTGGGAAATCCAAATAATAGTTGTTCAAGCGCCATGTAGGGGGGGCACAGTCTGGTTGTGCTTAGCTCAATCAGCAAAGGGGAGTGGTCCGATATGCCTTGGGGTAGTAGAGTTGCCATGGATGCTCTGTGTATATCTGGTGCTCGGAGGAAGAAGACTAGTAGTGACAGTGAAGCGTGTACCCCAGAGTGATACAAATATTCTCTCATGCCCAGATGTAAATCACCACACATCACGCAGGCCTAGCGCAGAAGTAAATGTGGCAAGTTTAGTGCGGGTGGAAGGGTTTCTCCTTCTTAGGTGTGTGCGGTCCATCCCTACTTCCAAAACTTCATTGAAGTCCCAACCAATTATTATAAGATCTGACTCATCCCTGGAGATTATGGGTGTGATGTCATTTATTAGCGCAGGTAACAGCTCCAGGAGAGAGTAGACCACCAGCATTGAAATGGTCTGATTCCAAAGTGACCCTGTAATATATGCAAATCTGCCACTGGTATCTTGTGTCACATTTGTGAGGGCGAAAGGCAGCTTTTTGTGTATTAGTATAAGCACGCCACAGGAACCCATGGTAAAGCCAGCATGTATGCCAGTCTGTACGCCTGAATAAATTGCACATGGTACCTGCCAGATGTGTCTTGGTTAAGAAGACCACATCCGGTGTGTGTATGTTTAAAAACTGTATGACCAGTCGTCTTTTGATCCCTCCACCCAGCCCGTTTACATTCCAGGTCAAAAACCGCAGGGCTCTAACATCAGCATTAATGGGGGCCATTCAGTGTAGGGCTTGGGGCAGTGATTATTTTCTCACGCATTGAATGCTGGGGCAGTACCGATTGCTTTGCGGTGTGTAGGGCTTTTGTAGGATATTTATGAGTTGACTTCCGGACCCACTTAATAACAAAATTATTAAAAATGAACCTTCCCATCCCCCACTATGTACTCCACCCAACCTGAAGCATCTGTCGCCCAAACAATTCACAACAGCTGATGCCAGCCAGAACAGCCGACAATCAGACAAACATATTCCCTCTTAGTGCAGTGCACCTGAGACATTTCGTGGGGAGGGGCCACCTTTGTAGCGGCCGCCGGAATGTCTTCCATCCTTGGTTAACATGTAGTATTGCGATCCATGTACAAGTATCCTCTTTTTCCTTTTTTTTCGTGTGCATGGGGACGCACCTCCTGTTAGATGGTTGTCACCCACGATCATCCAATCTCTTCGTCTTGGGGGTCTATCACTGGTTGTCATGGAGGTGATGTACCTCTCCCCTGTCTGGCTCGCGGGTTCTCTTATCTGTTGGATCTCAAAGTTCTCCAGTCTCCTTCGAAGTGTTGCCCATCTCCAGGCTTCCTTTGGATCGGTGAAGTGGACCGTCGTTCCATTGTGATATATTTTAAGTTGGGCCAGAAACAGGAGGCCGTATTTAACATTAAGGACTTGCAGTTGTTTCTTAAGTTGATCAAAGGACTGTCTAGCTTTCTGAACCTCCCTGCTGTAGTCAGGGAAGAAAGAAATTCTCGCACCATTGTAAATCAGCGTGCCTTTGGCTCATGCTCTCTGGAGTAGTGCTTCTCGATCTCTATAGTTGAGGAGTCTTGTGATCACAGTTTGGGGGTTCCCTGGGGATCGGTTTTCCATATGGCATGCGATGCGCTCTCTCGATCGAGAAGAATTTGGAGAAGGAGTCCGGTTCGAACATTTCAGTCAGCCATTGTTCAAGGAATATCTCCATATTCGGGCCTTCTGCATTTTCGGGCAAGCCAAGGATCCTGACATTGTTACGCCTTGACCGACCTTCACCTTTGTCCACTCGTTCAGCCATTGTTTTGAGTTCTGATTTGACGAAAGCCAGCTGTTGTTGCAACTCCCTTATTCCATCCTCAGCATCGGAGATGCGCTGCTCCGCCTCCCCAGTGCGAGATGTCAACTTTTGCAAGTCATGGCAGAGGAGCGAAACGTCCATACTAATGCCATCCATTTTTCGCTCCACGGAGGCGCGTGAGTCTGCTGTGGTGGCCATGAAGTCTTTTAGGGATAGTGTGGCCTCTGAGCCACAAGCGGCGGCGATCGGCTCTAGCTCGTCATGGTTTTACATAGATGATGTGGTGTACTGGTGCATCTTCTGCTGTATGGAGTGATTCCTGACTTTATCTTTGCCCATGAAAGATACGGGCCTCTTCCGCGTCATATGTAAGCAGTCCCTTGTTGGAGTAACTATGCATGTTGTTGTGACCCGTCGTGCGGCAGCACAGGGTCGCAGCGGGCAGGCACCGCTTGTAAGGTCCAGTCCCAAATATCAGGCGGGGAAGGTTTCCGCTCTATCCTACAATGGCTCCAGGTCTGCTGCACCCCTTTTTTGAGGCCTTATTCCGGATGGTTTGGGTCCCAGTCACGCGACAAGCTATTACTCCCTTGTCCCGGTCAGTGTTGCTCTCAGCAGTTTGCAAGGTAGCAGTGTTAGCTCATTGTGGTGAGCACAGGCAGCCGTGGGAGCTGCTCCATTGTGCAGTGGGGTCTCCGGGACTTGCTGCGTGCCCCCCAATACACACAGTCGTTCCTCCTTTCTATTAGTTTTGGGGGGTTTCTGAAGCAGTGCCTGGGAATTCTAATACTAAACAGTTCACTAGTATGTCCTTTATTTGTTCAGTTGGCCCAGTGCGGTCTTGCCAGAGCACGATTCAGACATTACTTCTTGTTCCATTGCATGCTGCCCACCACACAGTGAAGCAAGGCCACAGTCTCACGTGTTATGGCACCTCCGAAGATGCAGGCTGGCTTTGGGTGATCGCTACTGTTTGTTTGCTCTGTTGTTCATGACGGATCAGTGCAACGCTACTGCCACTAGGACCCTGCACAATGTGTAGTTGTGGGCTGCCCTTGGGGTGGAGGGTTAGTTTGGGGATGGTTCTCAACCGCTTGCTTCACACCTGTATTTCATATTTGAATTTTCTGCTTTCTGATTTCTTCACTGATACTGCAGTGTGTGCTTTAGATACCATCCAACAGTGGAACACGCTTGTGCCCCTCGACCCCTGGGTCCGCACTTCACTCACCGTTCCCCCGGGCGGAGTTGCACTGTCCATGCACTGTCCAGCATCTCTGTGGCCATCTCTGTGGCCGCTTTTGTGGCTGTAGTCCAGGCATGAGAGGTACTCCAGCCACTGTGTCTGCGTTTCAGACAGTGATAAGACTGTATCCTGCTCCGCAGCCAGGTCCCGGGTCAGAGTTCCCCGTGAGCGCTGCGAGCTGCCTTGGACATGACTGTGTTGTCTTGCCGCGCCGAGCACTGTGACTCACCAGGGGTATCCGTTTATCGCCTTTCTCATTTGTATTCCCCCTTAGCCTTCAGCGCAGCTCGTCTGCGCAGTGGCCATGCCAGCAGCTCGTTTGCTCTTTATGTTTCAGCCCAGGGTTCACAGGCTCGGACAGTTCATCGCGGTCATCTTGGTTCTCTGGAGCCTTCTTCGCACCGGTTTCCAAGCAGCCAGAACTTCGCTCCGCGGGCGGCCACAAGTTCCAAACTTGTATAGTCACGCCGCAGGAGTCTAGCAATTGGCAGCTGTGTTTTCCATCAGAGTATATCCCGTGGATGTCAGGCTGTTTCACAGGATATTTACGGCGGCCATGAGAGCCGAAGGGATTTACGTCTGCATCGTTGCTCGGTGGGCCACGCCCCATTTTCAAGCATTTTTAAATAATGGTATAATAAGTAAAGAATGTATGTCTTGCTCTTAAGAATATAAAATGCCACATATGATACAGGAAGGGTTTGCAACCGTTGGATTTGCAGAGGGTTTACATTAGAACTTTGACTAAACCTACCCAGCGTAGGCAAAGGTGAGACATTATGGGATTCATAGTCCAACACATCTTGCAAAGTGCTCTTTTGAAACCCAGGCACTACAATTTTCATATATTCAGTCCATTATCTAATCCCAATAACCCAGTTCCATTGCACCATGGAACTATGTTTCCAGATGGTTACCCTTTGCAGGCCATCTGTCAAAAGATTTACCATTTGACATGGTTTAGGGATACATTTCAATGTGTTATACTGAGAGTGAGTGGTTACCGATAAATAGATATGTATATTTGGAAAACTGTTCCTTCTCTTGTATATTGTAATTTTTGCTGTGCAATTGCAAAATCTTGATTATACTTCTAAAAGTGTCTACCTTGCATAGGGGCTGGTTTTAAGTGTGGAGTGATAAAAGAACTAGAGTATCTCGTCATCGTAAGTGCTCATTCGGTACAGACTGGTTCATGTGTGAAGAAATGCATTGGTTGTAGTTGGACTGTATTTCTTAAAGCAAATGCCAAACAAGCTTTAAACTTGACTCCATGCTCTCTTTTAGATGCAGAAATGCACTTTACTTTTACTTTACTTTACTTTGATTTATTTATATCGCGCACAATGGACCCATAGGCATGATGGTGCATACAAGACAAACAATTCAAACGAGTATACAACATAGAACATGAAACATATAAAATAGCAATATACAAATATAAGCCAAAGAAAATTCCCATAATAAATATAAAAAATAACTTATGAAAGCATCCCTTGGGGATCAGGAAACAAGAATAAATACGTCTATCTACATCAAGTATAAAAAGACCTCAGAGAGTAAGGTTACAATCATAAACCCCCCTAGGGAAATATTTGCACATTTTAAGGTAATAGGGTAGCGAGCTAGTACGACAGAGCACCATTCCATGAAATCAATTCTTCGTAGAAGCTTGAGGTCAGTCAGTTTAACAACCCCGGTCCCGTTCTTTGCCGCAACCATGCAAGCACCTTATTTCGTAACATCTCTCTAGTCTCTCTTCCTTCTGCCATCCCAATATTGGTGATAACAAAGTTGTGGTTGTCCAATACGAAGGTTTGGGTACTTGTTTCAGTTATTCTTGGCATTTGAGCCTTTCTTAGTCTCACATTAAGGTTTTTAACCTGCTTAAATAAAGTGTTCCCCTCTATAGCTTGTACGTTGGGTGTTCGGACAAACTTGGAGTCAGCAACTAGTGCTGATTGAAGCAATTCTATAATTAAACCTTCAGGGTTAGCAATACAGGGTATATCCAGGGCCTTGGAACCAGGTGTTATCCCGGGGGATCTAAGGGACCATCCCTATTCAGTGTCGTTTGAGAGGCTTGTTCCACTCTCACACCAAGTATATTCACTTGGCAACTGTTGTCCGATTTTACCGGCTGATGATATGTAGCCACCTGCGATGGCATCTGTCTCTGTCTCAATATTGTCCCTGGACTGGCATGTAGATGCGAGTAGCTCGTTCAAGGTATCGATCAGAGTACATAGATCCATGAGACTGTTGCAGTGATGAAGCTCTATAGAAATACTTGCTTTAAGGTGTGAGAATTGTGTGACTGCCAGATCATCTGGTGAAAGGAAAATAGGCCTGAGGCTCTTTTTTGCATCAAAAGGTGCTGGCAGGATGTTATCTGAATCCTGCATGGCATAGTTCTTTATACCTCCTAGTAAGGAGTTGACAGCAGGGGAAAAGGTTGACGTCATAGAGCCAGCAGTGTACATTCCCGGATTGTAACACGGTGTAACAGCGCATGATTTGTTTGGAGTTGAAGACATAGTTCCATAAGGACATGGAATCTTACTCCAAATCCCTGTCTATTTGAAAAATGTACTGCATTTTTGTAGTTGGCTCATGTTTTTAGGAAAAACAGATTATTTTGATTTAGTTTTGCTTTCAATGCATGCATTTTATTAAAAAAAGAAAATGAACCAGTGCCTATTTTATTGAGCCAGTTCTCATTCAGAATGCTGCTGACTCAATCAGGGCCTTTTTATTTCAGGCATAGCACACTTCATTTTAGGCCGTTGTCCATAGTAGCCATTTATTCAGTTTTTAGTTCATATAATCAAAGGATCCATAACTGATTTGATGACCCATTCGCAGTTTCAATGTATTGGCCATGTGTACTTACACATCCATGTCTTAATCTTTGAGACAAGCATATGCTACTGGCAGGATGAACTAGGTTGCCGTACTAGCTGGAGGGTGGCCACGAAGGGAGCTGTATGCCCATCTCAGGCCAGCCTTCACACCCCCAGTGATCTACATAACCCACCCATAGATACATGCCACAACACTCTGGGGGTGAGTGGACAGGGCAACCACACGGCACGGGCACTGGTGGCCCATCCTGCTTGACCTCAGCTGGGGTGGGCGGTGGCAGGGAAAAAGGCACAACTTAGAGCTGGTGTGGTGGCAGTGGTGACGGCACCCACGGAACGGTCATTCCGAACTGCTGGAGAAACATGCTTGGTGGAGAAGGGGCAAAAACATGGCTTACAAGACCTGCACTGCCACATGGAAGCCGGGATTAGCACCACCCAACCCTGTCCCCTCTGATCTGACCACTAGGGAGCTGCCAGGATACTAGGCCTTTGCTTTGCTCGGAAGGGAGAGACACCCATATAAGGGGGCACACCCTTGAGTCAATACTGTCCCAATGCAGGTGGAAGCCAATTACTTGAAGAAATGGCTGAGGCCGGCCAGGAAGTTAAACCCTAGATGGACAAAGGGTGCCATATTGTCCCATGGATTAAGGGGGGCACACAGACAGGCCGGCCAGCTGAGTTTCTCTTGTCATCCAGGTGCCCTGCTGCCCGGAAACATGTTGGCCTCTCGGTAGGGTGCCAAAGTTTTTTTTTTTTTTCCCCACCTTGGCCTGGCAGGGTCCCCTCAGCAAGCCAGGCTCTATTGGGCACAACCCTTGGCCGGCTTGGGAGGTGCATTGATTTCACCACAGAGCCAGATGAGCAAGTAAGAACCAAGTGGAGTGTAGGCAGGATCCATAAACACTGTCTACAGTAATACGGGGGAAGGTAACTAAGCTTTTGTGTAATCTGTGTACCCTGGGTGACAGAGGAGGAGGTCTGGAAAAATGTGTCCAGCCTCCTTATAGGCCCAATTGGAGAAAAAAAGTACAATTGGTGCCAATTGGTGCCCATCTGGACCTCCAGAGCAGGCCGCCATCTGGTTCTGCCATTCATTCCTATGGCCAACTACCAGATGTCTCTGCTCAGAGTGCGGCCATCTGGTAATTTAATGATTTCCTATGAGCCTGGGCTGGAAGGGCCCCTAGTGCCCTGGCAAAGGAACGACAGGGCCCCTGTGCTCCCACCCAGGGAGGAAACAGCAGGAGTTTGGTCCTGGAAAGGTAGGCCTTTCATAAGATCCCCAAAGGCTTCAGACGTGGCTCCCACCAGCAGCAGGCTGGCTCTGCTGGGACACCTCAAGGGGATAGACCCTTGGATGGGTTGGCTGGGGGGTAATGGGGTTTCAACATAGAGCCCGTGTGCAGCAGTAAGCAAGTGGACCCTAACCCGCTGACTACAGTAATCCAGGGGAAAGTGTCTTAACCTTCTTGTAATCTGGGTGACAGAGAGGGGAGGTCTGGACAAAGGTGTCCAGCCTACTTATAGACCCAACTGGAGAACGAAATTCAAATTGGCATCCATTCGGACTTTCAGAGAAGCATGGTCATCTGGTACTGTTACTTCCCCTCATTCTATGTCCAACTATCAGATGGCCAGGCTGGGAGCCCGGCCATCTGGTCCATGAATTCCATTGAGCCTGGGCCGAAAAGGAATGGCAGGCCCTTAGGATGTGCAGGGACTTCTGCTCAGCAGGGGAGCAATCGACAGTGTGAGACAGATGCCCAAGTGTGGGAGTAGCACCCCCAGCCGTTTTGGAACTCTGGTTGGGGAGTGATAGAGCTTTTCCCTCCAGGTATTTACGGGGACCTGCTGGGACACCCAGGGAATGCTGCTGGGAAAGGGGATGGTCAACTCACGTGGAAGACATGCACCCAAGTGAGGGGATAACCGCCCAAGCCATCATGGAGCTCTGTCCAGGGCACATTCAATCTTTTGCCTCCAGGAAGGTATGAGGATGCCGCAGTGGCACCCCGGGAACTGTGTTGGGCACAGGGGTAGTCAACCTACATGCGAGGCAGCTGCCCAAGGATAGGGGCAGCATCCCCGTCTGTCCTGGAGCTTCGGCGTTACACATAAGAGATTTTTACTCCACCGGGTCACCTTGGACCACCACTGGGCAGGGAGACGGACAACCCACATGTAAGGCAGGTGGACAAGTGCGGGGGCAAAACCCCTGGCTGTCCTGGAGGTTGGACTAAAGTGTGTTAGAGGGAGGGATGGAAACCTGCGCTGGTGCCCCAGTACAGTCACTGAGCAGAGGGATGGTCGACCCACGTGCCAGACAGGCACCCAAGGGAAGGGGCAGCATCCCCAGCTGTCCTGGAGCTCTGGCCAGGGCATAATAGAGCCTTTCCCTCCATGGCGGGATGGGGAACGCATTAGGGCTCCCCTGGACCACCACTGAGAAGGGGGAAGGTAGACCCATGTGCAAAACAAGCACGCATGGGAGGTGACAACACTCCTAGCCCTCCTGGTGCTCTGGACAGGCAGCGATGGAGCTTTTCAGTCAAGGCAGGTATGGGGAACCTGCCAGGGGACAGCTGGACCTCTGCTTGGCAGGAGGAGGTCGACCCACATATAAGGTAGTTCCCCAAGGGATGGGCAGCACCCCAGTTGTCCTGTGGAGCTCTGGCCATAGTGTGTTACAGCTTTTGCCTCCAGGGAGGAATGGTGACTCCGCTGTGGTACCCTGGGGCAGCTGCTCGGCAGGGAGGCATTGACTCATGTGCAAGGCAGGCACCCAAGGGAGGGTGCAACAACCCCTGCCATCCTGGAGCTCTGACTGACAAGTGTTAGAGCTTCTTCCTTCATCGAGGTATGGGGACTCCATCGGGTACCCCAGGACCAACGCTGGGCAAGGGGACAGTTGACACATGGAAGGTGTTTCTGAGGGAGGGTCAGCACCACAGGCCATCCTGGAGCTCTGATCAGGGTGCATTAGGGCTTCTCCCTCCAGGGAGGGAAGGGAACCATGCCCGGCACTGGGGAAGTCCAGGATCACCGCTGGGCAGAAATATGGTGGATCCAAATGTGAGATAGGTTCCCCAGGGAGGTGGCAGCACCCCTGACCATCCTAAAGCTCTGGCCATGGTGTGATAGAGTTTTTCCCTCCAGGGAGGGATGCAGACCCCACCGGGGCTCGCTGCGACCTCCACTGGGCAGGGTTATACATAGCTGACACGCGTCTCTGTTCCATGAGTCAGTCCTGTTTTTTTACCCAATGCATGCTGTGACTTGTAGGCCCACGAATGCAATGGGGAAAACAAGTTCCAGCATGCAATTGGAATCAAAAACCAGGACTGACTCGAGATATCACACATGGAACTGGCAAACTTGGCAAGGAGGATGCTCGCGCACACTGAGGTTTAGTGCACCCAGGAACAATGCTCTCTGTTGGGCTACACACACCTACCCTTCCTACACTCTCCCCTTCGCAGTGCCAGGTTTATGACCACGCCCCCATTATTTTATTTATTGGTTATTTATAATACGCCTATATAGCAAATGGTGTTTCAAGGTACAACTCCCACTCCTTGTTCTCTGCCCACCCTGGGATGGTGACTTTCTCCAGAGCCCACCTGACCTCAATATCACCTCTCCCCTTATGGCTTCATACTCTAAACATTGCAAAAAAAGGGATCGTGTTGCATTGCAAATTGTTAACATTCTACTGCATTTCGCTTTGGCAGCATTCTGCTCCTCAGGAGAGGCAGAATGCTCCAAATGTTTTCCTGGAATTATGCCTGACATTTCAGTGATATTGTATTCAGTCTGTTGGAGATCTAGGAGCCATAAAGATGCGAGTTGTCTAGTTAAGCAAAAATAAACATCATGGACACCTCATGTGTGAACTTGGGATTCTTTTGCCTCCCATACAATAATTGAAAAAATCACATGAGAGGAGACTGTACACGTTTGAAACTATCTGCAAATATAAAAGCACCTCCCATTCTTGTTGTTTCGACCTTAGTTTAGAGAGAAAATAGATACAGATTCAGTTGTGAGATCTTAAAGGTGAGAAATGGTCCAATAGATAGTTATGAGGAAAGGAAGTCTATACAGTAGGTTCTCCAACCACGTTCTATTCTTCCAAGACTAATTATTTGGGTTTATGGTTACCTTTCAATATACCCTAACCAAGCAAAAATCTGCACACACACATCAAGTATCTTCGACACATACGTTCTATCATTATGCCTGCATTCCTCAAAATTGACGGGCCTGAGAAATGGTTAATCAAACATTTCATTTCTACACTTATAGAATAAAAAAGGTCTGATCTTGTATATTCGTACATTCACAGAATGTAAAATATATTTTGTAACTGCAGATTTAACTGAGCGGCAATGCAAACGAAAGTGCTTGAGTATGCATGCCTGCTTAGAATGTGCATATTCCTGTACAGGGTTTGGAATTATGAACATGTTATGGGTACTTGAACATATTTAGGATATCGTTCACTAACAAGCTCGGCCTTCCACCACAGTGTATTTTTGGAAATGGTGCTAGAGGAAATTGTTAAAAAGTGTACTCAGCACCAAGACATAGTGAGTAGCTAGAATTCAAGACATCAGTGGGTTCTTCTCTTTCCAATGTTGGAAAAGGTTGGAAGCAGTCTGTGTTCTATTGCTGTGAACTTGAGGTAGGCTCCAAATCATTAAATACTCCTTCCACCAGCGGAGCATGGCAGGAGTGTGTTGTGTTGGGGAAACGTTGGATAACGTTGGAAAAGCTTGGAAGAAGTCTACTTTCTATCGCTTTGAACTGGAGGTAGGCTCTAAATCATTAAATTCTTCTTCCACCAGTGGAGCATGGTGCAGTGCAGCAGGAGTGTTGCTGTGTTCCTGTGGCTCCTTTGGATCATAGTGTCGTAATGTGTCCAGGAAGAAAGAAGTGAGAGAAGCAAGTCTTTGGCCCTCCTTTCCACGTTAACCCCACCAGTTTAGTACGTTTATAAATACTGTGCTGTATTGTACTATTGTGCTATAAGTCCTGGCCTACTGAGAAATAAGGGCAACAGTTATCGGCTGGGAAGGAAGTTCAATAGCAGAAGCAGAATTAAGTCGGACAATTATCCAAAAACGCACATGCAGTCGAAAGCCCGTTCGCATTGTCTCCTGGTAACGCTCCTCTGTTTGAAACTAATTGGACTGTTTGAAGCGTTGATTACCATTATTAACAGAGGAACTTTTTTGCGGTGAAACACAGGGAGACAGAGTGTGATTCATATAGTAGCCAGACATTAGCCCGGTAAAGGCAGCATGCACTCAAACAGACTGCTGAATTGGCTGAAACAACTTGGTGTTAATCTGCCTATAGAAACAATTTAACTGAGCACAGTGAATGGTCCATTCTGCAGAGGTAGCCTTCTGGACCCAGTCGAATTAAGGTTTTCTGTTTGGTGTGCAGCTGGCGGTGGGGGATTACAGTGACTGTTCTGGGCTATCTGTTTTAGTTAAAACATTCTGTCAATTTGATACTCACCTTGGGTATTGTAATTATTGGATCTTTCGGCAACAGCCCAATTTGACTAATGGTCACTGATATCTTGGTATATTTGGACATTTCAAATGATATATGGTATTAGGAGTGACATTAAATTAATGGAGCCCATTATGCCATGGACATGTAAGAAGGCATTATAAAAAGCTTGGACAAATCGTTCATTGTCAACAGGCTCTGTGCAAATGCCACTTTGTGTACAAAATCAGCCGAACATGAAGTCTAAAAGCTGCATGGAACAGATGGAAGCAAGACTTGGAAGATAGTTTGGTAATACCATCGCTGGGACTTATATCTGATTTGGCAATGTTATGGGCGGTGTAGTAGATACCGATTGCCAAGCAAAGGCAGAGGCTGAGGCTTCAAGTGTTTCCTGTTCTTTGGAACATATTGATTTAGAGGACCTTTTGAACTCCAAAATATAGACCTAATTGTGGATGTATCTATACTTGCTCCTGCTGTTTCCCAAGAGCTAGCTAAACGTGTTTGTTTGTATATTGGCTCTTGGGTTAGCTGTAGTCCCATATGGGACAGAAGAGAGGAAGTTACCTTATTTAAAACCTCTTGTACATCAGTGCCACAGTCATCTCCAATTATATCTTATAATGTATTGAAACCTATGGCATCATTTGCTGTGGAGGAGTCACCCACTACGCGTGTGCAAATAGAGGGCTGTGATGATATTTTGTGGGAAAGTCATGCCAAAAGCTCATGGGATTTAACACAGTGGGAACATATTATTGATGTGTTTTATTGTCCAATCTTATCTAGGATTTTGAATACAATGGACAAAGGCCCAATTTAGTGCATTATGAATTAAGAGAAATTAGAGCAGCACTACATGGCATATGTGCAAAAATGATTTTTTGTAGAAGGGTATGTTATGGCAAGTGGTACTTTAATGTCTAAGGTAGCTACAGAACACCAAATGGGATTTATGGGGATGCTAGCTAGTGACTGATTGAAAATAAAGATAAAAAGGGGTTGATAAGGGCACTCAATCCATTTTAAATTCTGATTGTATGTTTATCCAATTGGAAGTAGCAAATAATGTTCTTCCCCTTATTGGGCCCAATGAAATTCAAGCAATAATGGTGGAGCAATGTATTGAGGGTTCCATGTTGATATCTGATGTGGTGAGCACCTTGAGGCCTTTGGGCAAGTGGCACAATAAAAACAATCTATGGATAGATAGAAAGAAATAGATTTCGCAAAAGGGGCACGTCCAGATCAGGAAGATTTCCCTTGGATCTCATCTTGCCAACCACAGAAAGAGAAAAATAATTAAAAAAACATGAACAATATGCCACAACATTGGAGAAAGGGGTCGAGTTTTTACGTTCCCTGAAATTTGTTATGGACTCTCAGTTGGAGGAAGAGAATGAGACTCCTCTGGGGATGAGTCCTCCAAAACTATCAGTATTAAAAGTTACCTGTGAAATGACCTTTACTCTAGTATAATTACAGTCATTGGGCCTCTAGCAATAGTCACAATTAATTCACCAAATCAAAATAAAAATAATAAAATGATGGCCATTGGATTGACTTAAAACGTTTTGGATTTCTGGCAGCTACTATCAACTCTGTTTGGGAAGATTTTAAACCACACATTTGGCACATTCATGCAGTACCATGACATGACTGATTAAAGTCAGTGTCAGAACCACGAGTGAGTGTACTTGCTGCTTTTCTAAACTACTGTATTTGAGGAAAACGACAGCGAATCAGATTGGAATAATTGCTGTCTGTGTTGTGGTGTTGTACTATTATGTTTCATGTGCTACAAACGTAATTTTATTTGTGCAGTGATATTGACCGTAGAATGGGATACTCCACTAAGCCTGTGTGGTCAGAATGGGGTTCTTGAAAATAGTCAGATGTGGTTGTGTAAACAAAGGACGACTGTTGTCATTTTGCTTGCGTACTGTTTTTCCAGACAACTGGGTTATGAGCTGGAGATGTATAATGAGAGTATTTCTGGACAAGAGAATGAGTGGTTCACTCACTACTCTGTTGTTGTCTTTTGTTGTCTTTTATCTGTGTACAGAGGCCTAGCCTAAGGCTCCCTGATTTCCCAGCTTTTTGAAATATTGAAAATTCTGTGGTAAGTGCTCCTTGAGTTATTTATTCTGTTGCTGAGTACTAAAACAATTGATAACAGCAACAATAAAAGCTGTTTACACTATTTTGTAGGTGATTTAACGCCAAGGACCGCAGAATGTATCTTCTGTACCTGTTGATGTGCGCACCTGGTTAAAGAAAGATTAATGTTGAGAGCTATCTTTTATGTTAAGAGAATAAGACCATCTGTATGAAAACATGTTAAAGAACGAAACATGTTGAGTTATGGTTACTGCATTATCTAGCAGTGAAGTAAATCTTGCATTTATGTCTATAGGAGACACAAAATAGGTTGCTCTCAAACTATTTGCTGTTTATAGTAAAATACTGTCATGATGCCTACCCCCGGGCATCCGGATCGAGTCCATCAGCCCCGGGAGGAGGCATCCAGATACTCATTAAAACCCCCACAGCCGGGGGCTGTTTGGACTCAGTCCTGGCACCTTAGGTGCCAGGCTCATCATAGAAATCAGTCCTGGCGCCACAGGCACCAGGTTCATAGACTTTACTTACCTTATGCAGACCATGCTACAAATTAAATACCCAATGTTCACTTCCTAGAATTGGGGATGTGCCTTCAGTTTTGAATGTTCCAAGGGTCAGAGGGGGAGGTTTTATTATATATTGATTTGGAACGTAGGTCTGCTGTTGGAAGTCCATTTCCATTGAACAGACGTTATGTTCTGACTTTATTTGGGGAATAACCAGGCCTTAAATGTATAACATCTGAGGATTTTGCTTGCATATAATTCATCGACAATGCCAGAGTTTATCTGATTAGGTTGGCCTTCTATTCTCAGTTGGTAAAAAGCTTGGTTGTGAAAGAATCGCTAAGCTTAGAACAGCTTGGCTATATTCAATAACTGATAATGTTTTCCCCTTAATTTTCTTTGAGTTAGGAATTAATACAGGTAGCCCATTTTCCCACATCGTGCGATCCCATGGTTGTGACGGTAAATTCAGCTACATCAAATGGTTATGAGGGAATATATTGTATATCAGGGAATTGCACAGTGTCATATGATTGGGCTCAGATCTTGAGTGTATTGCATACAAAAGGTGACATGGTGCAAGGAAATAGGTGACAGTGAGTTTTCCACAGTAAGCCAGCGGCAGGAAGGTGCTGATGTACATTTAGTACTCGACAAAAGCGAGCTTGCACTGCTAACATGATATGACACGGCTACCCTCACCAAAATGGTTTTGATTCACTTCTTCCCCTCTGCGCTAATAATTGCCACTAAACTACTCCAGCACACAGGGTAGGGTCCCTATCTCACTATTTTACTTTGAAAATTAAGACTGCCTGTGATCAAGTCAGAGACTAAGACTCCACCCCATCACCACTTAAGTTGATAACCAGCCATTAGAGGCACCTTGTTTTGTCAAAATAACAGAGCCCCTGAAGAAAATCCAGCTAACCACCTCAGGATTGAAAGCCAGCATTGAAGGATTTACAAACACCCAAATGAGTGTTGGAACATAAAGCAATAATTCCTTTCTCATATTTTTACACTCATATTAATTTGTGTTGAAGTCCATTATTGATATTGTCTTTTGTTTAGGGTGCCACAGTTCCACAGGATGTGGACAATGGCAAACAAACATTTTTTTAATCACTTGGTGTAAAAAACAGTAGTATTTTAGCTTTGTTATTAACAATGAAATAATGTGTTTTAAATGTTTTAATATATTCATCACATGTCTATGTAATAACAACTAAGTGTCTACATACAAGTACATATATTTCACTTGAGACACTACTATAGAAAGGTCAATGATTGGAAGAGAGCACTAAGCGGACTTGGGCTACTAGGGCTAGTAAATGTACAAATAACCCCTGTTTTCGCGGAATACACAGGGTTGTAAGCATTTGGCTTCAGAGTAGCATTTTTGGTCAACTACGGTCAACTACGGACATCATTTGTTTACAGGAAACATGGCTCACTGACATCCAACTTTTGGATGGGTTTTTGATCTGTGTCGTTCCAGCATGCAGAGGGTGCCCTTATGTGGGGTTGTTATGTGCAGTGCGTCTTTCAACGGGCATCGTAATTACAAATCTGGATATAGGATGTAGTAATATCCTGGGTGTTAGACTTAAGTGGTGTAAGCCTAGTGCGAGTATGTTTAGAGAATGCATCCTTCTAAATGTTTATTTTAAACCTGCAATGATTAGCTTGGGATGTGTTCTAAAGAATATTCCTGATATTTTGGAGAAACATGTATTTGGATCTTGGCATTAGCCTGCTGGGGGATTTCAACACTTAGTACCTCGAGGAACATCATTATAATAAGAAACTGGGAAGAAAGGCTTCACTGGCTGTAAGAGATAGAGGGCACATTATTGAAAATCCTTCTTGAGGAGTGGGGTATAAGAATTTTAAACAGGAATCAAATAGGTGTCATACCAGCACAATGAACATGGCAAAGTACTGTTGCAAAGTCAACTTTAGATTGTATATTTCTCTCACATGACCTTTTTCTAAGGAGTATAGATTTTAGGTCACCTATCAAGAGTGGAGTGATCATAGCCAGGTTTATTTAACATTGGCTATGAACACTTTAAGTGATACTAGAAAGATTGAAAATCTGTGTCTGAAATTAGGCCGAGAGATCATGTCATAAAATAGAGGCCATCCATATTTTTTAAATGTAATTCAATGGTCGAGAAGAAATACGATGAAGGAAAGTTTGTTAAGATGGTGCCTTCTGAGTTTGTATCCTTGTTTCAAAATCTGTTAAAGGGTTTGGTCTCAACAACTCCCATACATTTGATATTAGGCTGCTACATGGAAAAAGAGGATTGAGAACTAAGACACGCGTTCTTAGAAAGCATGACCAGGTCAATATGTGTACAGGGCTTCCCTTCCTTTTTGTTGGCCATGCTTCACAAACTCCATTTAGATACAAGGTTTCAGATCAAGTTGGATCGGTAGGGAAACTTATCCAACTGTGTTTTTAGTAAACAAGGTCTGTGCCAGGGATGCGTGCTGGCCCCTTTTCTTTTAAATGCATACATTCCTAAAACGGGGGATAGCCGTGAGAATGTGGGATCCAACTCTCTTAGATTATGAAGGTACACATTTGATTATCTCCTCTACGCAGATTATTTGTTATTAGTTGATTATATCCCAATGGGACTCCAATGCTCTCTGGAGGCTGTTAACCTTTTTCTCAAAGGCTTAGATCTGGAAGTTAAGATCCCCAAGTCTAAAGTTTTGGTTATGAATCACCTGAAAAACAACTTAAGGAGGAGACAATTTAATTGGTTAGTTACTAATCAGAAATGTGGTGTTGTGCAGCTTTTTAAATATCTGGGTTTTAGATTTTGTAACAGTGAATCTCAACAAGCAAACCCAGCCCATAACAAAGCCAGTACGGTAATTGCTGCAGTTCAGTTGTGATTAATTGACGAAAGTATAGGCACTTTTCATTGGCTCCTGTGTCACTATGTATAACCAGAAGAATATACCAAGGTTGATACATGGCGGATAGACAATGGAGGAAGGTTGGGATTTGGTAAAGTCAAAAGTATGAATTTGGAGGAGAGTTTTGGGCCCCCCCCTTGGAGTACACCATTAGCAGTGATTTGCTATGAATTGGGGCTAATCTCTATGCAGGCACATGTTGATTTGCGATGTTTGCAGCTATTGAGAGCGATTTTTCAACCACCAGAGAATACTCTGTCTGACATTCTTATTGAATTGTGGATTAATAGCACTTGCAAGGTGTTGAGTAGCTGCGTGGCACCTTTTCTAACTATACTGACCGAAATTGGTTCCAATGAGGCTGAGCTACTATGCAATCCGTATTGGGTAAAGAAAAAACTCTTAGAAAATGACTGGATTGCCAATAGAAATCTGCTGGCAACTTTATGATCATTTTTATGGAGATGTAAAATATTTTAAAACGATACAGCCATATTTGCAAAAGATATTTCTAAAACATGCAGAACTGTCTTGCTGAGAGTTAAACTTAATCTTAATCTGACTAATGATGTCATGGAAGTGAAAGTGGACTCGCTAGACAGGAGCGAGGATGTTGATTTTGTCACTCGGATATTGAGATGCTGAAACCTCTGATGATCTTGCGTAGTGCTCTGATGGCAACTTGTGCAAAGGTATTTGGCAGATACATGACAACAATTGGAATTTGGTGTTGTGAAATTATGTGGCACCATTTGATAATAAATCCAGTAGAATGTTGTCATAGCCGTAATGAGATATGTTAAACTATTATTTAGGACTACTTAATTCCCTGTTCTATTTTGACAATCATTCCTTCTTTTGTGTAGCTTCTTGTATATCATTTGGTCTTTAGAGGTTAGGAGGTACTTGCTAACAGATATTTAGCATCCCCCAGCACTTAGGGTTTGTTTTAAGAAAAGATTTTGTTTCGGACTAGCTACTTTCTTGCACTTGTTAGTTTGCATTCTAAAATCATGTTGTATCTCTCCCTTATGATATGAAATGCTGTAATTGAATCTGAAAGACGAAAGGCTATGAATAAGCACTTAGCACTTTCTTATTTTGCTCCTCACGTAGGGGATTAAGATTGAGTTATATTAATAACTGTTTCTATCCCGCAGTGTGCACTTTATGCTAAATGCTGCTGTATCCGTGTTATGTAATGACATTTTTTTAGGTCACAGAAATTTTATTCTATGAATTCTTTTAGAATGTATTTTAGAATGTAATGTTGTTATACTGGTTTTACTATGTTCTGATGATTATGAAAGTGCACCGTGCATGTCATGCTAAATGCTGATGTACATCTGTTATGAAATTAAATGTTCTTCTTCATAGCAATCTGTTATTAAGAAGTATTTTAAAATGTATTTTAGAATGCAATCACACTCTCTGCAGCTCCGCTGCGACAAAGATCCCCAACAAAATCCAAATCAGAACATCCAAACATAATGGAGGATGATTGCCTGCACCGCTGTTTAGGCAGAAGAAGCCCTGCAAGGATGGCTGCAACAGAAGTAAGCAACAGCCAAAGCACCACTACGATTTGACAAGGTCGGTCAGAAACAGCATATGACTCATCACCCGAATGGAGCAAAAGGCATGTTCTAAGTCTAACACACTCTCTGTAGCTCTGCTATGACAAAGATACCCGGCGAAATCCACATCAGAACCTTCCAACATAATGGAGGATGATTGCCCACATCACATCGTAGGCAGAAGAATCCCTGCAAAGATGGCCACCCAAGAAGGAAGTAACAGCCAAAGCACCCCAGCGATTCGACATGATTGGTTGGAAGCAGCATATGACGCATCACCCGACCGGAGGCGGAATGCAGAGCCAGCCGGCATAGCCTGCTGTTATCAAAGGCCGTGATCTAAGATCTCGCACACTCTCTGCAGCTCTCTGCCGCTCGCCGATGCAAATGAACACTGCTCCAGGCACCACATACTCCATGAGGTTGAAGCCTCCTCAGGCAATCGAGAGGAATGATGTACGTCTCTGCAACATGCAGCAGAATCATGGTCCTTATCCACACACCATAGATGGAGAGTTTGTGTGCCGCTGTGCAGCTCAAGGTAAACGCACATTTCACTCTACAAGCAATGCCACTATACTATGTGTAATTCATGGGACAAGACCCTCATCGTCACCCAGTATTACTGCTCTACCCTGCACCTCTCCTCGTGCTACAATGTCTCCATGCTCCACAAATAAGTCACTTCTCCACTCCTCAGCCTGCCTGCCCAATATGAGGAACACAACCTTAGCTGTTAGCCACAACATGCCTCTGCAAGCACTATCTCCTGAACCGGAAAGGCCCATTGAAATGTTGTGGCTGCCTCCTAACCAAGTCCACTACTGTAACAACCAACAGACCATGCGCGGATATTCACCATGACCTGCACATCGTAGATAATTTAGCCAAGCGATCCTCAGTTCTACTAACACACTGCTTGAAAGCCTCAACCCTATTCCTATGTAGGGAAACGCAGCCTAAATTGACCACGTGTTCACCTACATTTTGTATCAGGAATGACAGAGTCAAAACCAGTACTGACCCAAGTCTAACTACCAATGCCCAGCCTACCTTCACCAGAAACTTGAGGCTGGCAAGTCCCACCCGAATCCAGTCCACACCCCCTCCTGTGAATCGTGTTGCTGCGCAATCTCACCCCGCCAACCGGCCCCCACCCAGGCCAACTGAGCTCACCACCACCACTGATGAGACCCTTCTGAAACAACAACCTTCCACAGCTGTATCTAACTAACCAACCTTGAATACAACTAACACCCAAATCTGCAAGTTAAAAGGAGCACTCATCAATGCAAGATCTGTACCTGCCCACACCCTGTACATCCACAATCTCATTGAAGCCCACAGGCTAGACCTGCTAGCCATCACTTACTATTGATTGCATCCAACCTCAAGCCCCATGCTCTCCCCTGACATTCCACTAGGGAACAATATCATAAGAGCCAAAAGGCAAAACACGAGGGGATGTGGGGTTGCATTAATATACAGAGAAACACAAAATATTAGACAATGCCCTGCTAATCCATTTGGCAATTTTGGCCTGCACTCCCTAAAACTCCCCACATCCCACGCTGGCGCCATACTTCTAAATCTAGTATACAGGCCACCTCAACCCTCTGGCACCTTTGATGATGATCTCACCCATCTCCTTAATGCCAACCTTAAACCTCCATCAAGGGTAATCTTCCTAGATGTGAATTTGGGCTTAAACGACCGGACAGACCATGATGCCTCCTCTTTAGCCATGGCACTAAATGTGCTTGACTTTATGCTCTACATAAACACCCCCACTCACGTCAAGGGCTGCACCTTGGATTGGCTGGGAGATCTTAACTGTGAATTCAACATCACATACTTCTCCCCTGTCCCTCATCGTCATCGTACATTTCCACATCCCACTTCCCCAGAACAACCAACAGGCAGGTACCCCTATGCCTCCTACCTGGGCAAGAAGTTCCCATGAAATCAACAAAGACTCGATCATGCCTTTTCTAAATAACCTATACCCTGACCACCTCGCCTTGTGGGCTAATAATCCAACAGAACTAGCTATACTCTATCTTAAGACATAGGAGAAATCTGTGGATACAGTGCCCCACTGGCTCTAAGCAAAGCAAATGTGTTCTCCCATGCCAACTCTTGGTTCTCAGAGTATCTCCAAAATCTGAGAGTTAATAAGCATCAGGCGGAAGCATCCAGGAAAAAGCACCAAACATATAACCTTAAGGCTTTGTTTAAGTGCTCAGCTAGGACCTATAAATCAGCCAACACAAGGACAAAACCACAGCCTACAATGTCAAGATTGCTAATGCTAACTCTAGCACGATGGAGCGGTTAACATTCTCAAAGATTTGAAAGCCCCAGCCCCTCTGGCATTATCAAAGATGTAACTTGGTGTGCTAATAATCAGGGCGCCCCTTTAAAGAAAGTTCCGTCCTTCAAATAAAAAAAAAAAACACTGACAAACAATCCAACATAAAAGCACATCTTCCAGTATCACCACAACTGACTCACTTAGACCACACCCCCTTCTGTTTCTTGACGGTCTCAGAAACAGAAGTAGGCTCCATCCTGAAAAATCTCAAACCATCAAGATCCAAAGAGGACACATGCCCTGCCCCTGTCATAAAAGAATGTGTGGACACCCTTATCCCCTTCATAATGAGCTTCATCAATGCCTTCTCCTCGTGTACAGTCCCCTCCTCACTAAATAAAGCATGGGTCCTTCCCCTCCTGAAAAACCCTTGTTAGACCCAGACACACCCAGTAACGACCGTCCCATTTCTCCTCACAATCTTAGACAGAGCTGCACTCGAATCCCAAAAAATCCTAGGCATGCACCAATCCGGTTTAAGACCGCGTCATGAAACGGAATGCGCTCTGTTGTAGCTAAAGAAAACAACTTGACTCCCTCACAAATGAAGGCAAGCCAGCTCTCCTGCTGATGCTAGATCTAGCCGCTGTGTTTCATCTAGTTGACCACAACATCCTCTGCCAGAATCTCACAACAGCGGCTAATTTCACAAAAGAAAACACTTCCTGGGTAGCCTCCTTCCTGGCTGACAGGACAATAAGGGTTTTCTCAGAAGTTGCCAGTGCCCCTTAGTCACCCATCTCATGTGGTGTTTCACAAAGCTCCTTTGTCTCCCCGACACTGTACAATATATTTACTAAACCCCTTTTCGACCACCTGGACTCCATTGTCATCACCTACACTATGCACATGATCTGCAAATTCTGCTCCCCCTACTGGCATATACCCTGAAGACTCCCACTCCCTCAACTCAATTTACTCAGCTATCCAGGCTTGGATGGCCGGCAATGGCCTTTGCTTAATTGATGAAAAAAAACAAGATCCTGGTGGTCGGGCCTCCTTTAGCAGTCCTAAAAAACCTTGGCACCCAATATGCTAACTTCAAGATTGACAACCTCCTGATACCAGTATCCACATCATAAAGACGTTAGGTGTCTACCTAGACTCTACCCTCTCCTTTACATCGCAACATCAGCAGCCTACACAACGAAGCTCATCAATGCCGCCAGACCTTTCCTTTCCCCCACCAGCTGCCTCGCCATCGCAAGAGTTATCATAGGAGCGATACTGGATTACTGTAATGCCCTTTTTGCTGGCACATCCTCACGTAACATTCACAATCTGCACGTAATCGAAGACAATGCCATCAGAGCAGCTCTCAATATCCCCAAAAGAGAACACATTTTGGAGGCAAGAAGAAATGCCCATTGGCTACCTGTCAAGGAAAGAATCATCTTAAAAACACTCTCGATCACTCAGCGATGCCTATACAACTCAGCACCCCAGTACCTCTCACCCAGCTTCCCCAATGTGTAATCCTCCATGCCCACCAGAAGAGTCTATGTCCACCGTCTGGTCCTAAGAAAGCTAAAGGCGGAGGTGCCAGCTTTCTTGCCGCAGTTGCCCGCCAATGGAATTCACTCCCACAACATCTAAGAGAGAAACAATCGTACTGGGCCTTCAGAAAAGCCCTGAAAACTTGACTCTTCGTCTAGTACTTGAGACACAAAGACATAATTCCTGAAACCTCCCTCCTGTTCCCCCGTTTTTCTCTGCTAAGTAAAAGTACCTGGATGTAACAGTGCCTCGATACCTTCGAGTTTTGTGCTCTTAACAAATGTAAAATAAATAAATAAATTGATATATTTTGTATTGCTGGTTTTACATGTTCTGATGATTATGAAATTGTTTTAAGTATGAGTATGTTTTTTTCTTTGTTCATTCTTTTCAAATGTTGGTAGAAGGTTTTATGAATGTAAACTGTTTACATGTATCCTATTGTGAAAGGTTTGTTGATAAACCGTGACATAATAAATAAATAAATAACGGTACAACCAGAGTTATTGCCAAATACCACTGTTTTTACCACCCACTGAATTCCAAGTATGGCGGCAATTGCCTTCAGCGTTTCCCAATTCGTAATGCATTTGGCTGTAGTGCAATGGAAAACCACAATTGGTATTTCAAGTTTGATTTACATTTTGAAAATAAGACAATTTTTACCTCCATCCCCATCGTTTTTAAAACTGTGTTTTCCTGTATATATGGATAGTGCAAGTGTTTTCCTTCAATCTGGAAACACATATTCTACTGGGGACACAACAGGAGGTGAGGGATTGGGCTTCCTGTATTCCCTCTCACCATTGATCACATGTCATGCAGTAGTTTAAATAGTGTACAGTAATGGTATAACCACAACTGCACATTATCCCTTTCCAGCATCAAGTTGAGGTTGGAAATTGATGAGAAAATCAATGTATACTAAGTGTTTTTTTTTCTTCCGTCAGAGGTTATCCAGTAATACCATCACTGTAACCACTCTCAGGGGTCAGTTTGAATTTTGTGGATTTTCTTGAATATCACAAGCAGTGGCAATTATCTCTGACGTAGTTCTTCTAGAAAATCTGCTTATTTCATATTGAGACACCATATGCGATAAAGGCAAGACAGCCATGTGTCCATCTTTTTTGGGGGAAAGTAACATATGCTTCATACATGGCAGCGTTGGAGGGAAGGTGTTTAATGTTGGTGCCTTTAGGGTTTTCTGCTCTGCTATACCTGACTGTGATGAAACGTTTGGGGAGAGGCAAAATGAGCACCGATTCATGATGAATGGGAAACATTTGCAAACTACATGCATCTCACGATGCTTTCCTTACAGTTGCACAGAACTGCACTCATGGAAAGAAGCGCCACATTCATCTACAATACAAGGCCATAGGAACACCTTCATTTAGCCTTGAAATGTATTTATGTACTGGTTCGATCCTTCAGAAAAATCATTTAAAAGCATTTTACTGTATACAGTGCCAGGGGACCTTGTGTAATTCACGTGGCCAAAATGCCTGGGGCAGGGTTGATCGGATATGTCTTTTCAGCAAAACCATATCCCAGCTGTGCACATTAGATACGAGCATTGGATGAAGAGAGCAAAATATATTTCACCAAAGGGCATGGGGACTAAACGCAAACTCCCACCTCCATCAGTGGATTATGTATATTTGACATTTGCAAGCTCAGTATCCATCTTGAGAGGGGATGTTAAAATCAATCACACCTGCATCGCATTATTTCCGCAAAGGAAACCTGTGCACGAGCTCAGTCACGAGCTTAAAGGAGGGAAGGTATTGCAGTGTGTTAGATTGAACAATGCTGACCTTCTGCTGCTCTGTTCATTATGTGAATTGCTGCTACCTGGTCCAGATATCAATTATTCACATTCAAAGGACTGGGTCGCAGTGTTGACATGCAATTTTAAACTTAATTTTAAAAAACATAAGTCAATGCCACTATTGACCAACATAGAATAAGTCCAATGGAAGATTACATGAATTACTGCAACCCAGTGCTGTTATAACGGTTATAATGGTATGGCGGCTCCTCAAATCATTTGGTGGAAGTTGTTCCAATCCACATGATTTCACCTGGGTTTTCTGGATGTTGCACTCAGCATTTCAACTTGAGGCAGGTTTCGAGCTTCACTATAATTCGATGGGCCACTGATGTGTTACAAATCCCAAGAAAGGATTTGGAGCAGCTAACCAGAAGATATTGATCTTTTGAATGAAGTTAAGAAGTTAAGGAGGTTTAAAAGTCCTATAGAAGGCCCAACTAATATCCTGTTTTTATTTTTCTAAGCGGTAGGACACCGGCTAACAGAACAGGCTCACAATTGATGGTGCGAACAGGGGTGGACTGTGAACCAAAAGAGGCCCTGGATATTATTTTCAAAGTGGTCCAATATTACACATGTTCAGCAAGCCCAACACTTTTCGTATGGGAATATATAGAAATGCAACACAAAAGAGGCCCAGGGTGCCGAAGCCTACCGGGAAATTTCCAGAGTTCCCTATAGGCAAGTCCAGCCAGGGTGCAAATGTGTAGATGTTGCTGTATTTTTTGAAGTTCTAGTGGTTGATGTGTGAGTCCACTTCTGTCTGTTTTCCATTGTGTTGCATTGGTCGGAGCTATGTCGTCTTGTTCTTTATTTTCTACACTTTACCTTTGCATTAAAAAAGTTTGATGCCCTTTTGGTGTTGCTTTTCCCCTTTGCCTAGCTCCCCAAAAACTGCAAAACAAAAATAGGTGTTCCTTGCGCGTTTTCCCCTTTGCCAAGAAAAGGAAACACACCTTTTCTCTCTCGTTCCCTACTTCAATTGTTTGTCTAGCAATTCAATGCAGCCAAATTGCTTGTTTGACCCCAAAATCATTCCTATTTGTGTATGTGGTCCGAGAATCTTTCACAATTGTTTATGAGTACTAAGAAGCTATACGATTTCTTTATGACAATCTTTTCTATTTGTCATTTCGCTTTTAAGTACAGGCACTCATGAGAACTTGAGGGTGTAGGCGAGAGGAGCAAACAATGTCATGGCACAGATGGAGGCTGGCTTATGGGGCGATTGCGAGCAGGAGGAGATCTATTTCTGAGCATACTCACCAGGTGTGAGACGCAAGTGGTGAGCAAGTTGTGCTCTTTGGGCACGCCATCTTGCTAACTGATCACAGGCGCAGGTGTTCCTGGAGGAGGCTAACCCATGCAAGGACTGTGTGGAAGCAGATCATGAGGTAGATTCAGTGTTAGAGGAATGACACAAAGGAATGAGGAGGCAGGACCGGGTGCTGGGAGGCATACCAGTGAAGGGGGTATTTGAGCATACACAGGTGGCAGTTAGTGAGACAACCAATGAGACCATTTCTGCTTTGCTACTGAAAAAGGAGATGGCAATAGCTAATGGGAACCTTGCAGAATTCATAGAGACAGTTGCTGGGTGGTTGGGCTGTGTCGGTGAGATATGGTGAAGAGAAAGCCCGCTGATTGTCCTGAAGAAGGAGGGGGAGAAGTGGTATTGGGGAATATGAAGGGAGTCAAGGAAGAAGCAGGGAAGCAAAATTGAAAATAGCTTCAGGTGGAGGATCAAGAGACTGAGGTGGTGCCCTAATAGGTGACTAATGAATATGACGGGGTCAAGGGGACGGGCGGGGGTTGAACTTGGGCCTGCAGATTGTGCATTGTGGGAAGTGCATAGTGTGTGAAATTTCTGCCAAAGTGCAATGAATTGGTGAATGCTTGATGGGTTACGTATTGGGCACCATGCTCATGTGCAGCAATATTAGGTGTTTTCACAATTCAAAGTACAGTGACAAGTGTCATTTTCCACTGACCATTTCATCACATTTCAGCGTTGGATATGATGATCGGGCATCTGGATGATCCTTCAAGAGTGTCAGGGATGCTCATCACCAGGTGCATCAACGCAAGTCTCTGCCAGTAACCCACCCATCTAGGCTCTTTCCAGCATAGTCCCACATGCAACTACCACCATCAGGACTGTGTCGCCACTGCAGCAACCTGGTGGTGGTAACAATGACAATGTGGTACAATATGGTCAAGCTTTGTGTGACTGACTGATATCCAATGCAGGCATCTGCTGACTGTATTACACGTTGCTGGTTATGGTTAGGTATGAGAGCTGGGGCACACATACATTCGACGTCTTTCCTCTCCGACCGACCCTCCCAGGTCCAACTTCGGTCCTTCCTCTCTGATATCTTTTTCTCCACCTGTGGTGTCCCCCAGGGGTCTAACCTCTCCCCCTGGCTGTTTAACCAGTACCTGGCACTCCTTGCCCACCGCATCGCCGCTCTCCGCCCTAACTTTCAGTGCTATGCGGAAGATACCCAGCTCATTTTCAGGCTACCCTCGGCCTCCTCCTCTTCTTCCCTCATCTCTGACTGTCTCTCTGCCATCCATGAGTGGTGTGCCACCAATGACCTCTGCCTTAATGCCAGTAAGACTGAGATTCTACGCATCGGCACCCCCACCCCCTCCTTCCCTTTAGCTCTCTGGCCAGCCTCTCTTGGCCCTCTTCCTGCTCCCACCTGTGTGGCTAAAAACCTTGGGGTCATCTTCGACTCTAATCTCTCCTCTCCTCACATCTCTGACGTCTGTAAGAAATCACACTACCAACTGCACCTCCTCAGAGGTATTCTTCCTTTCCTCTCCTTCCCCCAGAAGCTCACTATTTCCAGAGCACTGGTTCTCTCTAGGCTGGACTACTGCAACAGCCTTTTTTCTAAATCTGCCTGCTTCTACTCTTCGCCCTCTGCAACTTAGCCAGAACAGGACTACGAGCCTTGCCCTTGGCCTCAAGCCCAGGGACTGTATCTCTCCAGGACTGAAATCTCTACACTGGCTCCGTGTGGCTGCGAGGATTAAGTTAAAAACCCTCTGCATCGTCCACAAGGCCTTCTGGGGCCTAGGACCTCAATACCTTCAACTCTCTTTCCCTAAATACCTTCCTTCTCGAGCTCTTCGCTCATATGCCTCTAAATCCCTCAGGGTCAGTCGCTTCTCCAAGCAACAAGTTGGTGGTAGATCTCTTTCTTCGGCTGGGGCCTCCCTCTGGAATAGCCTTCCAGCCTCCCTGAAACTTGAGGAGAATCATCTTCGGTTCCGGAGCACCTCAAAACCTTTCTCTTTGCCTCTGCTTTTTCTCCTCCTCTCTCTTGCTGACTTCCTGGCTGACATTGACTTTGCACTGGTTGCCTGGCCGCCCTCTGATCTCGGGTCCAGATCCCCTCCCTCGCCAGTCGCACTCCTGCACTGCCCTCCTGGCAACCATGCACTTGGGGACTGTTTCTGTATCCCTACAGTCCCACTACCAGCACGTGTTGTCTGCACTTACCCTTGCGCTTGCCACCTGCTGGCCGTACATACCTATAGTTATTATTTTCTTATTCCATGTACTGCACTGTCCTCTCCCCCTTCCCACCCTGCACTTCTCCCCCCTCCACTTCCCATTCACTTGCGCGATCTGACTGACACCTGGCCTAGTAGGATCGTTCTCTGTCTTCCATCTGTTCCCCTCCCTTGCTTTGTCGCACCTTGAAACACTTGTGTATAGGCGCGTTATAAATGCCATATCATATCATATCAAAATGCCATTGAGTGGCACACACAGAAGCACCATTCCTCTCTCTTGCTGGTGGCTGGGGAAAAAGGAAGGCAAAGGGAAGTCATGGGCTAGCTGACCTTTCTCTTAGAGAGAGGCAGAGAAGCCCCAATACAATGTGGGAATAGCTCTGCTGTGTAGGGCAGCGTGAAGAATTGTGGAAGAGGGTTTCCTTCTGTGGGAGAAGTGACAACACTGATGCAGTAGCTCCCCTATGTGGGAGGGCCCAACATAAGTGGCTATGCTCTGTAGGTTTACCTGTATAGTTGGGAAGATAATTCACTCTGTGACAGAGCCAGAAGCATGTGGTCAGTGGATTTACTTGGTATGAAAGTCAGAACAATTGAGACAGCACCTAGGGTCTCTGAGTAGATTCTGTATAATTGTGGGAAATGTCAAGTAAAACAAAAGCAAAATTTTGGCTCCACCAGGTGGGATAATCTGGAGACTTTTGGGAAAAGGATTGCTGTATGAATTAAAATAGAAGAACTGAATAAGTGTCTCTGAAGTTTTGGTAAAGCCGGAAAAATACAAAGTAAAGGGTCTGCTCTCTGAGAGAGCAATTGAGGAAGTGAAGGACAGTTGTATGAAAGCTGAACGAATGAGGCAGGACCACAGGTCTAAAAGAGAGCCTATCACATTTTGGGACATATTCTGCTATGTGGAAGAGCTAGAAATTTTAATCAGTGGGTCCAAAATGTGGACGCAGTGGAATATTGAGGCTGTGGCTCCACTCTGTGGGCCTCATCACGAGTTTGGCGGTAGCCCTTAAATGCAGAGGTAGCACTGTTACCACTGCATGTAAGGGTCCACCAAATCATGGCTTCAGCTGATTGCCCCCCAGCTCTGAGCTGGGGGGAAATCCGCCGAAATGTTGCCGATTTTCGGCGCGTTTACCGCCGGCAGGAAATCCGCCTGTAGAATCTTGGGAGATACTATGCTCCCGGGAAGAGGCAGAAAAGTGCCTCAGCTTTGATGTTGAGGTCGACAAACTGAGGCAATGGGCCTCATTACGACCCGTGTGGAATGGGTTAACGGGTTCCGCTAATGGATGCGGACACGTTAACACCATTCTACACGATTACGAGGTCCCCTCGCGGGACTCGGTGAGCATGCCTGGTAAAACCAGGCGTCATTACCGAGTCCCGCGAGGGTACCTGGGAGCTAACAAGGGGCCGCTCGTAATCAGACCGTTGTTAGCTCCCACTCCCATTCTCATTGAGCCCTCTGGGGGCTCAAATGGGAATGGGGAAGGTCCAGGTCCGGTTTCCCGGAGGGAGGAATTACCAGGCCCTCCGAACTCGGAATGACCCGGTAATTCGCCATTGAGGGAGCCCGGACCCGGTTTTGGTGGCAGCCATGCCGCCAATAGCGGTATGGCTACCGCCAAACCCGTAATGAGGCCCAATGAGTCTGCTTTTTGGGAGGTCCAACAGAGATATTAAGGCAGTGATTCTGCTGTTTGTGAGAGCCAGATAAATTGATGTAGCTGCTACCCTGTATCTGATTTGAACATTACTCACATGTAATGACTTAAGGGTGTCCTTATGATTGTAGTAGACATGCAAACACATGTGCATGCTACCCAGAAATCCCAAATAACCAATAACCAACGACATGAACAGATATTTTTATTCTCGCTCATTCACCTGCGTCACTACTAGATGTGACTACGTAGCCACATTTGCCAATGCCATTACTTGAGTCCACCTGACCTAAAATGAGCAACAAGTCATTATCCTTAAATTATTTTGTGCGCGCATCCTGTGTAGTGTAGCATATGTTGGTGTTGCACGTGTTGGGAAAGGTGTTTTTAGCTCTAGTGGGCCAAGATACGGTATTGAAACATTTGTATAAATGTCAGTTCTCTCACAGTTAATTCAGAACATTATTGTTAAATACTGATGGCCACGCTGTCTGCTTGCTAAGCCTAAGATTCAGTGGATCACCATCCGTTCTTGCCTGTAATGTGTCATGCACATATGCATCTACCAGCTGGGGTGGTGTGTGCCAATTGGCATGTTCTGTGATCTAGAGGCATTCATCATGCCTGACTAAGGAAGTGACTGTCCTATTGTCTCTTACAATTTTCAAAACTGTAAGTGTTAGTTATGTCCCCAAACAAAACATTGGATTCTGTCGAGAAGAAGGGGTGTGCATTGTACAATGACATTGTTGGCTGAGTGGAATGCTTAGCCTAAGTGGTATTTTGTGTCATTTCCTTCTCTGCGTTTTTCTACTCAGACTTTCAGATTCCTGACCAGTGCAACCTGGCATCTTAAATTGGGCCTCTAGGAATCGGTCTCCACCTCAACCACATGTTGCTGAAAATCTGTCCACTTTATTTTAAGGTATGAGTCCAGGAAAGACATCAAGAGGTACAAGCAGTTGCCCTGGAGTAAAACAATGAGGCCACACCCATGTAAGTTTGAAAGCAGAAATCTCAGCAGGTGCACATCTTCATCCTGGCCAGACAAACTGTGTTTACTGCTTATGTTGGGGATATATATTTCAAACAAGTACATCAACAGCATCACATCAATTACAGGCTAACATGCTAGGAAAACATCAACAACACACTTAAAATGGCATCCAGGTTGATATACAACAAGCTCACTCTTTCTCGACATTCCGAGGCATGCTTGAATGCCTCCATCACAGTGAACGTGTGCATTGGGAGATTTGAGTAGTCTGCTTGCTTTTGGTTTGGTAGGTGTGTTGATAAGGCTTGCCACTGCCTGTCAGACAACAAGATTCTTAGAGATAGCATACAAGAAAAAATCCATCCAGGTGTTAATGATTACTTAAAGAATGTTGATAGGAAATGTAATATTGTAGGTGGATGTATATGAAAATGTCGAGTGCATGCTGACTCGGGAAGGATTACACCTTTATATTCAGCTAGAGACATAAGGTAGCTCAAACAGAACTCTTTAAATTATACACTTGAAGTCAGGAAGGAGAAAGGGAACTTTACATCTCAATGTGGTAGTTTCCCACATGTTTGTTTTCTTCTGCCTTAGCAGAATTATTTATAACACTACTTACACCACCAAAAGTATAATTCATGTACTGATAACAGAAGCAGCTTCAAATGAATGATGATAAGAGAGGGTGGTCTTTATTGTATTATGAGTACACATCTGTGTTGATGTCGCTTGAAGACGCGAGGAGTGACCTTGGGAGGCAATGCTTGCCTTCTTCTGCATACAAGACCATTTTGCTGACTGAAAGTAGTGAAACTCTCCTTAGTGAAGTAATTGAATCTTCCACTCTTTGTAAAAAAGGTCAATGTACTGAAAACAATAAAAACAACAATGATAAAGGGCCATGGTAAACCAGTGTTGGGATTTCTTGTGGATTTTGTTTTTTTTGTGGCTTCTGTGTTCTCACTGCAGTGATGTTATTAACGATTTACCAAATTAACCTTGACTGAGATTGGAGTTATATGCCTGATTTTCATGACAGTAGTTTTACTGGATGGTGGTTAAAATGTGGTCAGTGACTGTGTTTGGGAGGGGGCCAATGTTGATTCCCTGGCAAGTGGATGGTGATGCCTCGTAAAGGCCTGCCTTTATGACGTGCTTCATGATTTCCTCCTCAACTGTTTTTTTCTTAGTGCAGGTGGGAACAAGTGGCTTGTACCTGTATACTATGAAGCATCTCGACATAGTAGATAGGTCTTATGCTCCAAATATGTCTCTAAGCGGTTCCTGTGCCTCTTAATTTCTGGTTTATTGTGCAGGGGTTGTGATGGTGGTGTCAACAGTGGTGTTGGTGATATTACATGCTAACAGCGTTCTCTAGAGCATGAAACATGTTAAGCTCTTTTTGGAATAGACTGCACACAGTAGATATTGAGTAGCTGATGCTTGATACCTGTGCACCTTTTTCCCATTGGTCCATCAATGTATTAATCTCTTGATCTGTGATATTCTCACTCTTAGTATCACTGGAATGCTCTGTAAAGTTGAGTCTCATCAGCCTTGCCCTGGGGGACACACGTTGAACGCTGTCTTGCTTATTGTTTTGTTCCAATTAAATTGAATTATCAATATGTAACACTTGTACATTGGAAGTTCCTATTGGTTCCCATATGAAGAGGGCTGAACCCCCACCTCCTGAACTTTCACCTGTGTCTCTGAATAATAATGCAACATCACTGCATGTACTATTAAATTACATGCATACAAGCAATGACTTGTTTCAGACCCCCTTGCTTGTTACAGTATTAGATATCTAAGCTGCTGAATAGACTACCTTACTGCACAGACCTATGGACAATGTGGTCTGAAGAGAGCACCTTCAATAACTGACGATAATAGGCCTGATGTATGCACTCCTCTCACCTACCTCTGTCACATATGTATGCTGAGATTCTGACATTTTTCTTTTGTATTTTCCACCCATCATTCCCTGGTGCCTCTGAGTGATACTGTGAGTCTCCCAGAAACCATTGTGTCTACCTTTGGTTTTGTTCTCCTCCACCAAAAAATGAAATGTACATCTCTGTGATTTTGTCAATGTCTGTTCTCTGGCAGAAATAAAATGTGTGTACGTCACTCTGGTTTTTTTTCTCCACCAACAAATAAATCACAAGTGGCTCTCAGATTTTGTGTTCTAATGTTCAAATATTTCATGTATGCTGATCTGTGGTTTTGTTATCTTCCACCGAAAAATCATGTCTGCCTACATGTAATGTAATGTTGTTGACCATCAAAAAAATCACAATAAAATATTTGCAATTTATGTTCATTGCCTCAAAATAAAACTACATGAGCCTTTCTGATTTTGTTCTTCTCAAGCAAAATATCTCAAATACTTGCATACTTGTATTTTTATGACTTTACATGCTTTCCAAATATTACAGTCTCTGAATAAAATTGATATTGCTTTCTTTCATGAAAAACGTGGTCTGGGCTCCTCTCCCCTTTTCCACTCCCCTATTCCCAGACACCATCTGTCATGTGACTGGTCATCTGACCCTCTTGTCTTCATTTATATTTAACATTCTTATGGTGTCCATGATCTGGCCATCTGTTGCAAAGGGAGGCTGCTGTAAGGGTGTTGTCTTACCTGTTTGTTCCTGTGTCAGGATCCACACTCATGTCGCTGGAAGGCAGGCAAAGAATGCAGGTTGGCATCTCCCTTCGCGGTTGTGGCAGATTCACATTGCTTGGGTTAGCAGGTCTAGCACAGTTTCAGAATGACGTAATTGCAAAACACTTGCTGAAAATCTTTGTTTATATTGCGTATCTCCTGATCACTTTATATGGTCAGCCATGCACACCTATCTTCAAGTCAACCTTTTCTATCTTGATCTTGGCCTTGTAGCAGCAATGGATATGGTCGACTGTGGTGCTACTGGAAATTACAATGATATAGGTAATCAAATAAGCTAGGTCTTCCTATCACGCCAAAGCAAAGCTGTGAAGCTGTATGAGCTGGAGAGGGCATCCCCTTAGCCTCAGAAATGGTAGTTAACCAGATGGAAAATGACATGACGACAGCAGCCCATGGCCACCAATGGACAGTTCACTTTGATTTACAATCGGCTGCTCATTTCAGCATAATACTTGGTATTCCTTGGTTGCATGGGCACAATCCCAGTATCAATTAGGAGAACAAGTAAGTACAGTTTCTCTATGAGTATTGTTATGCTATTTTTTTGCGGGGCAGCGTAGATGCATCATCTTCACCTAGCACAACATTGCTCTCTCGTATTCTAGCTGCAGGGGCCACGTCTGGGTCGAATTTGGATCTGTTCAACAGGAGTACCAGAATTAATGTGATGTAGTCATAGACAACATGTTGAATACCTTCCTCCTCATAGGCCTTATGACTGCCCCATTGAACTGGTACCCAGAGCCATGGTATCCATTGCAAGGATTACTGATCAGCAACAAAGGAGAACCAGGTTCTAAAGGATTACATCACAACCTCCCTCAAGATCCTCCCTGGACTATTGTAACACCCACTATCTGGGATCCTCCAGGCTGCCACTAGCAAACGACAAACTCTTCAGAATAACACTCTCAGAGCGGCTTTGGGCATCTCCAGAAGAGAGCACATCTCAGGATTTAGTCAACAGAACAACTGGCTCTCCATCAACAACAACATTCTCTTCAAAACTGCATTGCTCACTCACAAATCCCTCAATAACACTTCCCCTACTTACCTGATAAATAGATTCCACAGACAGTCCTCCCTGAGACCTACCATAACTGCTTACAAAGACTGCCCCTCTGTCCCTAACTTTAAACGTGCCACCATAGGGGGCAACAGCTTCCCAGTGAAAGCAGCCAAACTGTGGAAATCCTTACCGCCAAATCTCAGAGTGGAACTGCCCTACCAGAACATCCGATCCAAGGTAGTTTCATGGCTGAAAACGTAGACTGTCAAAGATACTCAAGTGCCAGGCTGTCCCTTTTTCGTGCTACCCGCACACATTGTAACCACGTGTGCTCATTTGTTCATATGTATATAATATCTATGTACCTCATTATTGATATGTATATAATATTGGTGTACCTCACTCTCTCTTTGTATATGCTATGACTACTGTAAGAAAGCTTCGCAAATACTTGTAAAGGCTGTGCCCAGATACCCTCAGGTACGCTCGCGCATTATAAATCATAAAACAAACAAACAAACAAGTATGAGTTCATCATAACTTCTCGGTCACAGGTCGCCTCCCTGATTTTCTTTATACCTAGGAAACAGGGGTACCTGAGACCATGTATATATTACCGGGCATTGAATGCCATAACAATGAAGACTCAATACTCCATCATGTTGATTCCTGTATTTGTTAGACCAACTCACTCGGTCAGTGGTGTTCAATAAACTGGACTTGTGGGGGGCATAAAACCCAGTGATGATTAGAAAGAGTGATGAATGGAAGGCAGCATTTAAAACTAGATATGGCTTCTTTGAATATCTAGTTATGCCCTTCGGGCTGCGTAATGCCCCCGAAAACATCCAGTATTTTATGAATGCCGAGATATGCATGACCAATATGTTATAGTATATAACATATTGTAATAATTTCTGACCAGGGTTCCCAGTTTACCTTGAGCTTCTGGCAATCATTAATGCAGGGTCTCTGTATTGATGCCCGTTATTTGTCTTTGTACCACCCCGAAATGGATGGCCAGACCAAAAGGGGTAATGCCACATTAGAGCAGTTTTTGTGATACCTCTGCTTGCAGTATCATGAAATGTAGGTAACTGCCCTGGGGATCATGGATATCATGGAATTCACCAACAACAATTCTGTTCAATCATTCATGGGTGTTTGCTCCCTTCCATTTGATGTATGGCTTGCATCCATAATCTTTTCCCAGTAACAGCCCTGTGATTAAACAGGTTCCTGCTGCTGGGAAGAATCTTGCACATCTCTGAGAAATGTGTCTGAGGGTCTTTCAACATCTCATGGTGGTGCAAAATTGTGGCAAAAGGGTTTTCGACAGACACTGTTCTCTGGTGCCAGTATATCAATCCAGGGACAAGGTTTGGTGTCAACCAAACATCTGCGTATCCCAGGAAGCCAAAAGCTTCTTCACATATTTATTGGTCCTTACAAGATCCTTTGTGTCATTAATCCTGTGGTGCTAAAGGTTACGATTCCGTCGAACTGGCGGTTACATCTCGTCTTTCAAGTCAATCCTCTCAGGCTTCGTCTACAGTCTACCCGCCTGGTCTCTAAACTTCCTCCTGTGAGGGGTAAGACACATACAAAGTGCACGCAATCCTCGATACCTAGTTGTGCTTTACTACCACTTTCATTGGAATAGTAATGGCCTTGGAGAGCACATCTTCTGGCCTTTTGCTCATTTTGCGGTAGGGGGGATCTTTGTGGTTGGACAGTGCCAGGGTTTTTGTTCATGCTGCTCAAAGGCAAGTGAGGCATGTAGGTTGGTGTCTTCCTTGTCATTTTGGCAGCATTGTGTTGCCTCAGCTACCAGGCCCAGCAACAGTTCGGAATGATGTCATCACATAGCAGGCGATAACATCACTACACACACTCACGCCATCCGGAAATCATCAGAAGACGATCAGGAACTGCTTCTCAATTGTTTAGCGTTCTGCCATTCACCGCTGGTGAGTGGCTACATATGCTCTATTCATGGACTATATTGGATATTAGACCCTTGGCTTTTCCTACCAGACTCCGTACTGGATTACATATTCTGCCTTGTTTTTTTCTTATTGGGACCTTATTTTGTCTCTCTTTTTGCCCCTGTTCTCCTGGAATTATCCTACTTGAAGTTTCCTTGATCTGAGATCCTTCTGGAAGTATTGAACCCCTTGTTCTTTTGTACCCTCTCAGGAACTGTATTATGGGCTCTCCTTTTTTGCTCCTTGGCAACTGGTGCTGATACCTCCTCTCATGATTGTTTCTTTTCTTCATTCTTGGATTTTCTTTAGGATATTCTCCCTTAGTGTTGCGTCCAAATGCTGCCCGGGTCAGGTCCCTTGCCAACTTTGTTCTTTGGACTTTGTGTCTTGGCAACAAACTATGGTTGGGGTCTGACCTATGGACTGCAGGAATGCTGGTATAATAAACCCTGTATGTTCTTCCCTTGAACTCATCTCCTTTCAGGTAGGATCTCAGATTTGGGGACGATAAGAGTGAGTGACACAGGTGTGTGGCTCTAATTATTGTCGGTTTTGTTTTTCTTTACAGTATGGACATACCAGGTGGTGCCTCCTGTCCTTTCCATTTGTGTTTCTGGTCTCTGTGTATAAAAGCATATTAAAGGGGCAATTACCTCAGGAGGAAAGTCACCCTTGTGCGAGGAGATCTTAGCCTTATCAGGCCAATCTTTGACATCCAGTTTGTGTCAGTTTGTGCAAGTTTGTCCTGTTATCTTGATATCATTGATTGATGTGATGGAGGTATAAACCTACCTTTATTCAAAAAAAGAATCAGGATGGGAGAACCACATGTTGAAAATTCAGGATATATTAATTTAATCTCCGAATTTTAGTGATAATACATACAATATATCATGTATTTGAATGATAACAGATAAATGGACAGTTATGCATTTAGCTTTCTAGAAGTACCGCTTGGTACCACCCTCAAGGATGTGGAGGGTGTTAGCCTTTTAGTGGTGCAAGGTCTCTTGAATACACATTCAACATTGGTTCGCAAAACAAGAGTGAGTGCAACCCAGGACCTCTGTTAGTCCGTGGGTATTGTCATAGAAAAACACAACAACGGGTGTGAATAGGTAAGTGTGAGGTGGAGTTGTGTCATAGATCGACACTGTAGTGTTTCGGCCACAGGGAACGAGGACTGAGCGTTGGTGGCTGGGATGGCCTTCTTCAGGATGGAGGTGAAGGATAAACACTGTCTGTGTCGTATCTGTAGAATTTAATAATGACAGATGGTTAGGGAGGTGTGGGATCGCCAAGGTTTATTCATAACTTATTAGTGTCTTATTAGTGTCAAAAAGGTGCACATGAAAGTGCACCGATGGACAGAAGCTTACCGTGGACCGACAAGCGGCGTGGCGGTAATGGCTTCTGAGGATCTCTCACGCAATCTGTGCATGGAGACAGGTAAATGTTGGTCCATGATGCCTGCTCTAGAATCTGGGTGTGCAGACAGCGGGATCGTCAATGAATGGTGCTGATGTCAAAGCTAAAAGAAAGGGCAAGAACTGAAAGATGTCCCAGTATGAGGCGGGTCAAATTTAGTGTGACCGACCCTGGTGGTGAATATCTGAAAAGTGACTTCCTCGGGAAATAGGCGCCGGAAACAGAATCAACGGTACAGGAGCGTGGGTGCTGTCCAGTCCGTGTGGAGGCTGACTAGAGTGCCAAGGCTGGGGCCTCCGTGTAGTAATATGCGTTGGTGCTGCATGGTGGGAGACATACATAGTGGTCTATGGTGCCCGTGCTTGATGGAGTCTACAACGGGGCTGTGATGTAGATAATGGTGCCGGGGACATGGTTGCACAGGCATGCGTAAGGTCTGGGTGAAGGTGCCTGCAAATGCCAGCTACTTAAACAGTCATACAAAGGCATCCGTCGAGGCTCGGTGGTGTTACCATGGATGGTAAGCAAAAGCGAGCGTGAGAAAGTTATGGTGCACATGTGTTTGTGCTGGGGATACAAGGTGTCCCAAAATGGAATCAGGAACAGCGTGGAACAGCAGTATACAGGCCGTGTTGAAAACAAAACTTACTTGGATAGGTGCCGGCGCTGAAGCGTCTTGCTGGAACGTCACGGCATACACAAGTGAAAGCAAAACTATAAAGCCAAACGTAGTCCCAGCCCCTGGAACGGGCCGTCTAATCTCATGCCAGCACTGGGGCCAATGAGATCCCAGGGTGTCATTTACTTGTACGAGAGAGAACCTATCGGTCAATGTTAAAACCCGGGACACTGGTGATGGGGAATGTAGTCCAGGGAGTGCAGGACACTTTAGTGGCTCAGGGGACGTTCCGTGCTGAAAGGAAACGTAAGGATCTGATGGTTACAATGCTGCTTTCTACCCCACAGCCAGTGGTGTTGTGTGTATGGCAATGCAACAAATTTAAAAAATACATGAACATTCGAGAGTGTGTATTCATAGTAAATGGTAGAGTGACTTCAAACTCTATAGATGGTGCCTGAGGGCGAAAAACGTGCCACAAGATTTATAAACAGTCGAGTGCATAGAATGTATATGGATGGACATGTAGTACAGATGATGATGTCATATGGTTTTTTAAACGGTGTCTAGACATGGGACCAATGGGTACAGTGCATGGTCCTGAGAAAACATTGGACCATGAGAACAGTTAGGTCCAAAAATGTTTCCATTCCACTGTAATGTTGAGGCCATTTCTCACAGTGTCCAATCTATGGATCGATTTTTGTTCCAGACGGGTGAGGGCTACATTTATGTTGCCCTCCCCACCATTTCTGGGGGTTCAGTTGTCGCATGATCATCCAGGTAAATTGTTCATTGCTGTGTCCTTTTTTGGTGAAATGGTCCACAAGTGGTTTGTCTGCCGCAGCATTTTTGATGCAGGACCTGTGTCCCTGATGCGTTGCGTTATTGGCCTGATGGTCTTGCCAATATATAATAGGTCGCATGGGCATTTGATGGCATAAATCACATGTTTGCTTTCGCAATTGGTGTGTTTCTGTAAGGTCCAATGGAAGTCTTTGTGGTCAAATGTTTTACTGGTTTTGGTGAATTTGCAGGCCACGTAATGTCCACAGCTGAAATGGCCGACCACTGGTGGTAATTTCGATAAGGTGGAAGTCTCTTTCTCAGGCTCGAGAAACACGTGGACCAAAGTGTCTCAGAGGTTTTTGTTTTTCCTAAAGGCAAAGAGAGTTTTTTTAGCTAGTGTCCCTTCATTTTTGATGAGGTGCCAGTGTTTGTTGATGGCACATCTGGTAAGGTTGCTTATCGGGCTGAATATAGTGACACAGACAGTTCTTTACATAGGTTTCTTTTCCTTTTCAGTGAGGCAGATAGTGCGGTCAGTGTTAGCTGCTCTTTTTTTGGCCATTTTCACAGCTTTTTTGGGGTACCCTCTGTCAGTGAGGCGTTCTTGGAGTTGGTGTGCGTGTATCTCGAATTTCTCTCTTTCCGTGCAGTTTCTTCGGACCCGGAGGAATTGCTCGTAAGGTAAGTTGTATTTGAGGCCGATCGGGTGGTAGCTGGAGAAGTGTAGCAGGGTGTTCCTGTCTGTGGGTTTTCTGAAGAGTTCCGTCTTGAGATTGTTTCCAGAGCGATAGATGTGTAAATCCAAGTAGTTGATGGTCTGGTGGTCCCACTCCTGGGTGAATCTGATGTGTGGATTCCTCTGATTGAGCCATAGATGGAATGAGATAAGTTCCACCTGGCTGCCTTGCCAGATGAGAAGGGCATCGTCTATGTATCAATGCCATATTAGGATGTTGTGTAGGTAAAGGTTGTTGCCTTTGTATATGTGGTCTTCTTCGTACTGTGCCATGTATAGATTGGCCACATCAGGGGGCGAAGGTCGCGCCAATGGTGGCCCCTTTTACTTGCTGGTACAATTGTTTTTGGAAGAGGAAGAGGTTTTCTGTCATGGCGAGGCGTATGCACTCAAGTATGAAGTTGGTCGGAGTAGTAATGATATCCGGTCTCTTGTTGAGCCAAATCATGAGTACTTCTAAGCCTTCTTTCTGTGGTATCGATGTGATTAGGGACGCCACGTCCATGGTTACCAAGATGCATTCCGACGTGAGTGTAAGTGTCTGCAAAATCTTGATGGTGTCCGTTGTATCTTTCTCGTATGACTTCATGGTTCCTATGAATGGTTTCATAAAGAAATCTGTGTGGAGTGACAGGGGTTCATCCAAGGAGTCACAGGCGGAGACGATAGGTCTTCAGGGTGGTTTGTCGGCATTCTTGTGTATCTTAGGAAGTATATAGAATGCAGGTATTCTGGGGTGGGTTTTGTTAAGGAATCTGCGTTTGTCTTCGCATATTCAAAGGCTACCACCCTCCACATCCTTGAGGGTGGTACCGAGCGGTACTCCTAGAAAGCTAAATGCATAACTGTCCGTTTATCTGATATCATGCAAATAAGTGATATATTGTATGTATTATCACTAAAATTCGGAGATTAAATTAATATATCCTGAATTTCCAACGTGTGGCTCTCCCATCTTCATTCTTTTTTTAATGAACAATTCACACTCCTGGACATATCAGGACCTAGTCAGGTGCCCTTTATTATTCACCCTTTCCTAGCACAACCCATGGTTTTAGGGCTAGCTATTTCCAGAGTATGGATTAACAGCTATACTCATATCCTCCAGCATGGAAAAAGTCAATATAGTGTCATACACAGATAAATATTTCAGGAAACTCCTGGGCACCACTACCACCATTGGATCACAAGGAGGAGCCATTGAACAAGGATCCGACAAAGACGGACTAGAGGCCATAAACCAGAAAAAGAAGAAGCTCATCTGCACTGAGATGCATGGTACTTTTATGTTAGAATACCTTAAAGCAGGCATCATACCAGAAGGACTACAGATAAAAAACATCCCGAGAGTGTTCAATGAAAACGCAAGTTTAAAATCAACTTCAGCAGAGTGGGTAATAAGTGCAGCCATGATTGGATTATCCTTATTATCGATACAGCAGAAGAAGAGTGCAAGAAACAAGGAGAAGAACTAGCAGCCCTTGAGAAAGAGTTTGCCGACGACATCACCATCGCTGACGCCAAACTAAAATTTGAAAAACTAGAGGAAGAAGTAGAGAAGTTCAAACAAATAACAACTGATCGGAAAGTACAAAAATTCAAGAAAGACTTGAATAATTACGCAGAAGAGAAAACCTACCCATACCTGATGGAAAACTACTACATCGAATTACAACAGCAATTCAGCAACTATAATAAACAAAATATAATTGTTAACTTCTCAGGCAGCTCGGGATCCTCTAGTGGGAGTAACACCAGCCCACCGGGCGGCAACAGAACAACAGCACCCCACCAACACCCTTTTTTTCAAAGAGGGGCCCAACGGGGGCGCCCCAAGAGAAGACCACAGCAATGAGGTCAATATATGCGCACTAGGCAATGGTACTCGAATCAACCATTACACCAACGGTGATCAACTCTACCACGACACCGAAACTCACAAAAGCAATACCGATCTTCAACCTTTCCTCAAGAACATTCAACCACGCAGAAAAAGCTCTTCTTGAAAGGGGGCTTTCTTTTGTCCCTGCGACCAAAGCTCATTCATTCCAAACAGAAGCGGATCTAAAGAAATTCTTCCAGACTCTTCACCTCAAATACTTCTTTGAGGTGTACATCCCTCAGAAACAAGGAATAGATGACTAGATTGAACCAACCCAAGAACGTTCACAAGAGAAGCAACCCGGCCTTAACCGCTGTCCATCTTTGTACCTCCCCCACACACCATCCGAGGGGAATTTGACACCTTTGAAAAAATGGTATTGAGAACAGTCACAGAAGGATTGTCCCATAAAAACTTCTAACGAGAAGAAAGGAAAGCCATCAGGGAATTCAAAAACGACCGTACCATCGCCATCACAACAAGCGGATAAAGGCCGTGGAGTCATTCTCATGGATACAAAAGACTACAATCAAGAATGTTTAGGCTACTGGCAGACACCACATCCTATAAAAAACTGAACAGAGATACGACACAGTGATTGAAGGAAGAAATTGCCAGCCTCACCAAACAGGCAGAGGAAGAGGACTGGATATGTGAATATGAACGCAGATTCCTTAATAAAACCCACCCCAGAATACCTGCATTCTATATACTTCCTAAGATACACAAGAATGCCGACAAAAAACCAGCAAGACCTATCGTCTCTGCCTGTGACTCCTTGCTTGAACCCCTGTCACTCTACATAGATTTCTTTATGAAACTCTCATAGGAACCATGAAGTCATACATGAAAGATACAACGGACACCATCAAGATTTTGCAGACACTTACACTCACGTCAGAATGCATCTTAGTAAACATGGACGTGGAGTCCCTATACACATTCATACCACAGAAAGAAGGCTTAGAAGCACTCATGATTTGGCTCAACAAGAGACCGGATATCATTACTACTCCAACCAACTTCATACTTGAGTGCATACGCCTCACCATGACAGAAAACTTCTTCCTCTTCAAAAAACAATTGTACCAGCAAGTAAAAGGGGTCAGAATGGGTGCGACCTTCGCCCCTGACGTGGCCAATCTTTACATGGCACAGTACGAAGAAGACCACACATACAACGGCAACAACCCTTACCAACACAACATCCTAATATGGCATTGATACATAGACAATGTCCTTCTCATCTGGCAAGGCAGCCAGGTGGAACTTATCTAATTCCATCTATGGCTCAATCAGAGGAATTCACACATCAGATTCACCCAGCAGTGGGACCACCAGACCATCAACTTCTTGGATTTACACATCTATCGCTCTGGAAACAATCTCAAGACGGAACTCTTCAGAAAACCCACAGACAGGAACACCCTGCTACGCTTCTCCAGCTACCACCCGGTTGGCCTCAACTACAACTTACCTTACGGCCAATTCCTCCGGGTCCAAAGAATCTGCACGAAAAGAGAGAGATTCAAGATACATGCACACCAACTCCAAGAACACCTCACTGACAGAGGGTACCCCAAAAAAGCCATGAAAATGGCCAAAAAAAGAGCAGCTAACACTGAGTGCACTATCTGCCTCACTGCAAAGTAAAAGAAACCAATGGAAAGGAGTGTCTGTGTCACCACATTCAGCCCGATAAGCAACCTTACTAAATATGCCATCAAGAAACACTGGCACCTCATCAAAAACGAAGGGACACTAGCTAAAAAACCTCTCTTTGCCTTTAAGAAAAAGAAAAACCTCTGAGACACTTTGGTCCACGCGTTTCTCGAGCCTGAGAAAGAGACTTCCACCTTATGGAACTTACCACCAGTGGTCGGGCATTTCAGCTGTGGACATTGCATGTCCTGCAAATTCACCAAAACCAGTAATACCTTTGACCACAAATACTTCCATTGGACCTTACAAAACCACACCAATTGCGAAAGCAAACATGTGATTTATGTCATAAAATGCCCATGCAACCTATTATATATTGGCAAGACCATCTGGCCAATAAAGAAATACATCAGTGAACACAGGTACTGCATCAAAAATGCAGTGGCAGACAAACCACTCGTGGACCATTTCACCAAAAAAGGACACAGCAATGAACAATTTACCTGGATGATCATACAGCAACTGAACCCTCAGAAACTGGGGCGGGGGGGGGGGGCGACATACATTTAGCCCTCACCCGTCTGGAACAAAAATGGGTCCATAGATTGGACACTGTGAGAAATGGCCTCAACATTACGGTGGAATGGAAACATTTGTGGACCTGACTGTTCTCATGGTCCACTGTTTTCTTGGGACCATGCCTTGTAGCCATTTGTCCCATGTCTAGACACCTTTCAGATACCATATGGCATCAGTATCTGTACTGCATGTCCATCCATATACATTGTATGCACTCGACTGTTTATAAATCTTGTGGCACGTTTTTCACCCTCAGGTACCATCTATAGAGTTTGAAGTCACTCTACCATTTTCTATGAATATACACTCTCGAATGTTCATATATTTTTTTAATTTGTTGCATTGTCACACACACAACACCACTGGCTGCAGGGCAGAAAGCAGCATTGTAACCATCATATCCTTACGTTTCCTTTTATCATGGAACGTCCCCTTAGCACTACATTATCCTGCACTCCCTGGACAACATTTCCCATCACCAGTGTCCTGGGTTTTAACATTGACCGATTGGTTCTCTCTCTTACAAGTAAATGAAACCCCGGGAGCTCATTGGCCCCAGTGCCGGCATGCGATTGGACAGCCCGGTCCAGGGGCTGGGACTGCCTTTGGCTTCATAGTTTCACTTTCACATGTGTATGCCGCAACGTTCCAGCTAGATGCTTCAGCTCCGGCACCTATCCAAGTAAGTTTTGTTTTCAACACGGCCTGTTTACTGCTGTTCCACACTGTTCCCGAGTCCCCAGCACGAACACACATGCACCATAACTTTCTCACGCTCGCTTTTGCTTACCATCCATGGCACGCCACCGAGCCTCCACGAATGCTGTCCTTAAGCATCCTTTGTATGACTGTCTAAGTAGCTGGCATTTGCAAGCACCTTCTCCCAGCCCTTTCACACGTGTGTGCAACCATGTCCCCGGCACCATTATCTACATCACAGCCCCATTGTAGACTCCATCAAGCATGGGCACCATAGACCACTACGTTTGTCTCCCACCATGCAGCACCAATGCATATTACTACACGGAGGACCCAGCCTTCATTAACCTCTGGCTAGTATAGGCACTCTAGTCAGCCTCCACAAGGACTGGACAGCACCGACGCTCCTGTACCGTTGATTCTGTTTCCGGCACCTATTTCCTGAGGCAGTCACTTTTCAGGTATTCACCACCCCTGGTTGGTCACTCTAAATATGACCGGCCTCATACTGGGACATCTTTCAGTTCTTGCCCTTTCTTTTAGCTTTGCCATCAGCGCCATTCATTGACACTCCCGCTGTCTGGATACCCTAATTCCAGAGCAGGCATCATTGTCACCGCTTTTACCTGTCTCGATGTACAGATGCAGTCAAAGATCCTCAGAAGCCATTACCGCCACACCGTTTGTTGGTCCACGGTAAGCTTCTGTCCATCGGTGCACTTTCATGTGCACCTTTTTGACACTAATAAGTCACTAATAAGTCACTCAAGTTACGAATAAACCCTGGAGATCACACACCTTACTAACCATCTGTCATTATTAAATTCTACAGATACCACACAGACAATGTTTATCCTTCACCTCCATCCTGAAGAAGGCCATCCCAGCCACCAACGTCCAGTCCTCGTTCCCTGTAGCCGAAACACTACAGTGTAGATCTATGACACAACTCCACCTCACACTTACCTGTTCACACCCGTTGTTGTGTTGTTCTATGACAATACACACAGACCAACAGAGGTCCTGGGTTGCACTCACTCTTGTTTTGTGAACCAATGTTGAATGTGTATTCAAGAGACTTTGCATCGCTAAAAGGCTAACACCCTCCACATCCTTGAGAAAGCTAAATGCATAACTGTCCGTTTATCTGTTATCATGCAAATAAGTGCTATATTGTATGTATTATCTCTCAAATTCGGAGATTAAATTAATATATCCTGAATTTCCAACGTGTGGCTCTCCCATCCTGATTCCTTTTGGTATGAACAATTCACCCTCCTGGACATATCAGGACCTAGCCAGGTGCCCTTTATTATTTACCCGGTATCAACCTACCTTACATTTATTTTATTTTGTTCAATGGATTCTACATCATGTCTGTTTCCAAAGACTTATCCTTTTTGGATACAGCCTGCTCTTGCAAAAAAACATTTTGTACATTAATGTTACATCTTGGTGTCAATTTTGTTCTCCTTTATTCCATTTCCTTTCAACTATACTAGCCATCTTCATATTTCTTTCATTTTCTTGCATACTGATTATGACCTCCCCTTATCTATGTGTGATGTTCTTCTCGTGATCCTCTACATTCTGCCTTCTCGTGTCTTCCATCTATCTTTTCTTATACTGTTAGGACTTTGGAACACTCATTCTGTTGGCAACATAATCCAATCCACTGCTGACCTGTTTTTCTGACTCAGTCTTCAATTTCTTTGCCTTCAACTTTTTCTTCTTCTTCGCTTACTCAGTTCTTTCACACTCCTCACTACTTGGGCATTAGTGTTGGAACTAACATCGTTTTTATCCCTTATCCTCTATCCTACTATTCCCACTTAACCCATTTTGACTATAATGTGTATTCCTAATCTGATCCATATCTGATGGCCTTATTATTTATTGCCTTTCAGAAACCTTGAATTTGTTCAGTGATGACCTAGCTTCTGTTTTCTCTTTTATTTTCCATAGGAATTTCTGTTTTTTTATTCTTGATGATTTCAATTTTCATCTTTCCATAGTTTCTTCCACTTCTTATTTTCTCCCACTACTTTGTTGTTATCAATTTCTGAAAATGTGTTCTCCTGACTCTCATGCCTCAGAGTCATCTCTGGACCTCATATTCTGTTCTATTCCAATTGAATATTGTGGCCCTCACTATATATTCTTCTGACCCTTTTTCCTTTATGTTTACTTTTTGCAGCCCCCCTTAACATCCATACAATAATAATTTCCCTAAATCCACCACCCATGCAGCAAATTGTGTCAGGAAATCTGTGACATATTCTTCTGTGACCAAATAGGCTGTGCAGTAATATGCCAATCCCGTTTTGACTGCTGTTATGCTCTTACGTTCGGTCTCCCTTCTTAGCAACTTGCCCCTCTTCACTCTGCTTATAATGCTGCTATTTGTGGGGTTTGTTCTGTCTTTCTGCTTGTGATTGCAAACATGCTTTGCTTGCTACTCTGTCCTACCTCCTGTTTTGTGTCATTCTTCTCTTTCATTTTCTCTGTATTGTTTTAAAGTACATCCAGGACTTTCCCCCTTTACATTCCCGCTCTTGTTTTTCTCGACAGTCCTTGTCATTCATTAAGTTCTCAACATCATTTCCTCCTTATAGTACCTATATGTCCCCAAACTCAGTCTTGTTTCCTCACTATATGAATGGTAACTCTCAACCATTAGAAGCTATTACCTCTTCCTCTTAGGCTTGTACCTGTGTTCTACATTTTCTTCATGCAGGTCATCCAATACCTTATTTCCCTCTCTCAGCAATAATGTGTCTCTGTGTCTTTTACTTAATTGTGTAGTGTTTATTATGTACAATGCTTTGCAAGAAGTGCTTTATAAGTTAAATAAAATACAATGCCTCACATTCATTTCACCAATATCAATCACATTCAAACATATATAGTCCCTATAGCTGTGATATATCTCTGTCTTTATGGTCGCATTCACCATTCTCACATAATTTTAAAAAGATGTGTAGGTGTATTCCTCAATTGAAATATTTGATGCATTCTGGGGCCTCCACCCTGTCAAACCCAGATTCACCCCTCACTTCTGTGGTTAAAGGAAGGAGCTCAAGATATTCTTATGTTTGCAACCTTCTGCTACCTCCTACCTGTCAACACCAGATCTCTTCATGGAATGGCCCCTCCCCAACACTGAGTTCCCTACAATATCCACTCGCACCTAGCCTGTCTGGGAGATCTGCTCGCCGTTTTGTCCTCACCTGGTCGTTTGTAGATCCCTTGCTGCTAAATATCCTGTTCTCCATCTTCCATAGTGTAGAGTCACTGCGTGTGTGGATTGAACCCTTTCAATCTGCTTCCCTTGCCAGGCCACCCCATATGACTTGTAAAGCACTCTGTTTCTTCCTGCAACTGGGTGTGCACTCAATAAATAGCTTAACATCAATGATAATAATAATAATAATAATAATAATAATAATAATAACAATGCTAATAATATTAATACTAATAGTAATTGTAGAGAAATATTTGAGTCAGAACTGACCTTTGGTATTTTATCGTTCAATACATTCTGTCATCATTTCACATGCACAAAGCAGGTGGACTCCAGAGGAATCTATTGTAAACATTGACTGCCATGTGCACATGGCTCCATCGTTTACTCATTTTGCACAGCGGAGTGCATAGGAAAGGTGTACAAGCATGCATGCTGCCTTTGTATCCTCCTCTGCTGCACTCCGCCGAGCAAATAAGGAACACATGGTGGTGGGACCCGTTTACACAAAACTGGAAACACACATGTCCCCTCTGTTGAATCATGACGGAACTCGAAAATGAGCTCCAAAATGTGTATCAGTCAGGATTCCACTTCTATCCTACTGGTAGAGGTGTGTTTCTCTACACCACACTGCATAGCCTGATGCTCGTAAAGTGTGCACAGCACAATCTAGTCCTCTGAGTGCTTTTCCTGCTACTGGCCTGTGTTAGGTAGAATTCTCCAGAATGGCTAATTTCCCTTACCTACTGAGTCCTTCAGCAGCTTTGCTGGATTTCTGGGGTTTAGTTTTTTCACCTGGTAAGAGTTTGAGCCTTTTTTTCCCACTCTTACATGTGTTTTGCTGTGTGTGTTTAACATTTTCTTGTGCTCATAGACTGTGGAGCCTCACCTACTCCATAGGCATAATCTTTTTACTGTGGATTACACAGCACCTTCAGTGCAGTGACAAAGGGATGTCTTTTTGACTTCCCAACTCCGACTACATTTTCTGGGACTCACTACTGTCTCCCAGAACATGTAAAGTTGCAATTGACTTTATTAGTCTCTTTTAAAACTCACAGACCCAGTACAAACTATCTTAAATAGAGTGCTGGAAAGGGTTAATACTTATCCCTCTTTGTCTGTTTCTCTTGGAGCATTGTTTCGCTCCCTTTTCATTAAGACTTGGCTGGTGGCAGTGGTAACTATCCTATTTTTCATGCCGCGGTTATCTTAAATAACCTTGGTATTGTTTTAGGCTATCTTGGTAGCCTCCAACTTAAACCTGCTAGACCATATACGTTTGTATATGGTTCCGGCTGTGTTTAGTCACCATTTCTTTTTGTAAAAGTCTTTCTAGTGTGTTACTCTGCGCGCCAAACCAGGTTTGGTTCCTTTGTTCGCCGTCCTTTCGCAGGCTTCTGCACAGAAGCCCTCCTTAGGCGTCTGTATACCTGGGAGGGACAGGAATTGAGGGAGGGGTTTAGGACTCCATGCACATGGTCTCCTTGGAGACCCATGTCGCTCTCTGTCCTGATTGGCTGTGGTGACTGTCCCGGTGGGACAGCCACCCTGCTGTGTGATTGACAGCCAGGCTGTATGAATGGTGGGAAACTGCATAAAAAGCAGATCTCTGGGGCTGGAAAGGTAGAGTCACCACTGGAACGAGAGAACCGAAGAGGAGCTGACAGAAGAGGACCCCTACAATGACTGAACCTCTCCGTGAAGCCCTGCTGCAGGTCTGAAACTTCATACTCCAGCGACAGGGAAGATCTGCAAGGAATCTTCTCCCCTTGAACAGGTGGGAACAACCAGTTCACCAAACTGCTCGCCAGGCCTCCCTTCTATGGTCGAATTTGCTGTACAGAGCTACATTGAACTGGATAGCCAGGAGGAACGGACCTTGTTTGTTTTTTAAGGAGCGCACCTTTTATTCGTTGCTTTGCTCTGCTGCTAGTTTTTTCCCTGGGCAGTGCGTGACCCTCCAGTCTTCCTACTTCATGTCAGTCCGACAGTCACTTCAGGAAACGTGAGCCTGCAGGACCTGCCACGAACGTCCGCCTCAGCTACAGCCTTCTTCCCCATTTAAGGTACTGTTCAAATCCGGTTGTTTGTTTCGTCCAGCCGCAGTGAAAGTGTGTGAAACCTTTCGCCAATCTGAAGGCTTGTCCTTCTGCATTCTTTAAACAAACTTTTCTGCCGACCAACTTCGTTCTGAACTCTTGGCAAAGACTTAACCACAAAATACCCTGCACTGTGTGATCTTGAGCAAAGACTTTGGTCAATTGACTTTGGGCCAGGCCCCTTTAATTCGATTTCCTCACTGTAGTTCCTTTTTCTAGTTTGTCCTGCTTACTCACTTGTTGGTGCTGCTCAATTCTTGTATAACTTTGTCTTTCCCTCCCTATAAATTGCTGGAGTTCCATTTTGCTCACACAGTGAATTTGTATTGTCACTTGTAGTCCTAATTGTGTGTGGTGTTCCCAAAGGGTACTGCATATAGTTCTGCCTAAAAGCCTGGTTGAGTGTCACATGCTGTTACAGGATTTCTTGCAAGTGTCACCTCCTAGTCCTAGGCTGGCTGTCCACCCAAGCACTGTCATGTGCCTTTTCTTCAAATCAATGAGTATCACCAAAGGCTCTGGAGTTCTGCAGGTGTGCTCACCCTCTATCTTTACGCCTGGCTTTAACATTGCTGTGGCTGGCTCCCTGCAAGTCTGCAGGAGTTAATATTCTACACCATGGACCACACAACTGTTAGTACCCAAGGTGTCCTCTGCTTCCACATCTGGTTCCACAAAGATACTGCTGAAGTTGTGTTACTGGCTTTGGGCTCCACAGACCTCACAGGCTTTGACCTTCTTCTTCTGTGGCTCTGTGGCTCTATCTCCCGGGAGGATAGCTCAGTAGCAACGTGGACATGGAGCAACACAGGTTCGATCAGTAGCAACGTGGACATGGAGCAACACAGGTTCGATCCCTGGTTCCGGGCTTAGAAACCTCTGGGTGTTAAGCGCTTTATAAATAACCTGTTACATCATATCAAAACAAGCTATACACCACTGGGTGTTCCTGTTACTTCCTAGATCCCCTTGCCATTGCAGCTAATACTAGCCTGCTTCCACATTCCATCAACTGACTACCATAGTGACCGCAGCACAGAACATAGCATGCAGCACAATTCATTGCTTCCAACTTTTCTGAATGTCCAATTTATGAACACAAGCTTAGTAATTTATTTAGTTCTGGAAAAATAAAAATGCAATAAAGAAACTCGTATAAAAGGTCGGCAAGCAGTGTTTTCATATCACTTTAAACGCGCGGCTGCCTGCTGCACTCCTTGCTGCTTGTCTGTTATGGGCAGAGAATGGGTACTGAAGGCAAGAGAATAAAAGGTGTTCTGAGGAGGAAAAAAAAACGCTTCATCATTTGGATTAGGCTGGCCAGTCACGGAGTGCACCCAAAATAAATCCAACATCTTTCAAGCTAGAGATAGATGTTCTAGCCGTAACTCCTTCTTTAATGACTCTTTTCCTTTTTCATCATATTTTTTATCTGTTCCTTGCACTACATGCTGACCTCAGGTATTAATACCGTCAGCCAGCTTGCTGAAGATTCTGTTGCAGCCTTTCTCATCTACCATGATAGCAGGGGATGTCATTAAATAAGCCTTGTCCCTATTGCACTCAGTCCATATGTTCTTGTTTTGTGAAACGTCCGCGGAAACAACCTTTGTAGGTAAGGGCAGGACGGGAGCACTCTTCACTTATGAGAAACTGGTACATTTGCAGGACAGTTAAAATGACAGCCCATGTTCAGATCTCAAGGTGACTATCATTAGGAAGTGAGACAGAGTTTCCTTTCAAGCGGGCCAACTGCACATGACTTAGCAGGGGTCAATTTCGCTTGAGGTCAGTTTTAAGTAATTCTAAATAAGCCATGTCTGCTTCAGCTGATGCGTGTAGCACATGCATTTCATGAAAAACTAAATGTGTGTTTGTTCTATCTTCAAAACACATTGATGCAGCTGCTGCCAACAGTCCACCTTCTGGCATTGTGTCCTTTATCAAAGGCTGTGGTTCACATCACTGCTATAATGTCCGTCATAATTAAGCCCAACATTTTAATGAGTGTGTTTCTTTTTTATAATTCTAATTTCACATAAAACTACATGACCATTTCACAAAATCATCATCGTTGTAGCATGCATTATCTACTCCAGGGCAAGTAAGCCACGAAATATGACATGGTCAGCCGCAAATATATTTTCCTATTTAGTCCAAATTCACTAAGCCTGATGGTTGATGATAACTAGTAACCACAACTCTCAGATCAAATGATTAACAATGGGGCATGCGTGTGTTGTGCAGGGGCCGGCAACCTGCGGCTATCCAGTTGTTTTGGACCATGACAGCCATTATCCCTCAAAATTGCCTCTGCTGGCCGGGCCTGTAGGGATTTGTCCAAAACATCTGGAGAGAGAATTTAATTCAGACCCCTTGATTAGTAGGATGGTGGAGCTGGTAGCGCAAGTGCTGCACTGTCTGCTTCTCCATGAATACATGAGCATCTTGTGCACATTGATTGCACAACTATGCATTGACTCATTCAAAGAGTTCTGAGATTTTCTGACGTCCAGAGTCTGCCAGTCCTCCACCCGAGTGGGTGGTGAGAGCATAATCCAGTGTTTAGGTTTTATAGGACTCCTCATGTAGTATGATTAGTACAGGTAAAGCGAGACACACACACAGGGGAATGACACAGACCCTAGTCTCACTTGCACATTCTCCTGCAACTTCCAGTTGGTCAGATAAAAATAACTTCAGAGTGCAACCCTCTTTGAATCATGAAAAAACAACAACTCACAACTGTGTTCAGGATGCTGCTGACAATGCCTCAGACCCAAGTTGTCTCGTTTTTCAGTGCTGGTGTAACACAAATTAGACACATGTCATGCAAACTGCAGAACCACAAAATCACACCTTCCACACATTCCGCAATGTTTCCAGCCTTCATGTTTGTTCTCAGAAGCTTGTGAATGCATCCCCTTTTCATGAAATGTATATGTTTACGTTTTAAGGCAATGGATCCTACTTCTTGTTTCGTACCTTTTGCTGTTTTCAGGGATAACCTATCATATAGTTCTCACTGGTAACTGGGGCAACTGCATCCGTCACATTTAGAATCTTACAGTCATGGTCAGGATCAAGATATAGGGAATGGAGATGCCTTAGAGATGGAGGAAGAAATCGGGGCACACAGGTCGACAACGCCTACAAAATACTTGTTCCCAAATTAGATGATGTAGTGTTTAATAACAGGTTGTAAGTATCACTTGTGTTTGACAAACAAATCATAAAACATATTTGTAAAATAATAATATAAATTGTTTTTTCCACAAAACCAGTGCTTTAAGGTATATGATGTGTTCACAACATGTAATGATGAACGTTAGAACAAAGAGAGACCATTTGTATACAATTCACAAAGACTTCTCAAGCTACAGTGAATGCAACTTGTTTAGACTTTATTTTCTTTTTTTTAAAATACTGCATCGCAATAAAGGAATAACGTAGTGTGTCTTCTTGTGCGTTTGCTATTCGTTTCGGGCAATGGGGCCGTTCGTCAGGTAACTAGTATCTGACTTCCTGGCAGAAATATCAATTATAAAGTATGTGTCAAAAAACGATTGTTTAGGAATGATTTTGGTGTCTTCATATAAAAGATGTTGTCTGGAAGCGCTGTGAGAAAGGAAAAACAAAGTGTGACTAAGATGTAGACATGCATGGTGCACCGTGTCTAAATATTACATACCAGAAAGGGCGCAGTTGCTAACAGATAGCGCTGTGGCCCACGCATGGATAACGTACTGAGATGGGGGAGAAACATTGTGCCTTAGTAACAAACCACTGGGCAACTACGTTGGGTAGCTAAAAAATGCTAGAGACACAAGTGGTGTGGCATCTCTCAATGCTGATTTCTAAACGTATGCTCTCAGAAGAAACATGAAGAGATGTCCGGTAACTGGGCAACAATGTAAAAGTTTACATTTGCTCAGCGTCATTAAATGGGAGAGGACCGTACACCTGTTGCTACTTTGGTAAGCTAGCTCGCTGCCCCGCGGCCCTCTCGCATGTTTAGCTATACTCGTAACCCTCGGAAATCGAAGGCCCGCATTACACATATGTTGTCCCCACAGTCCAAATTGTGCACATGGTCAAAACTTGCATTGCTTATAAATAAAATTGAAACCATACATACTGGAGCTGACCCAAACATTGCAGTGTACCAAATCAAAGTTTCTGTTCACATGTCCAGCAGTTTCTGACAGTGCTAGGCTCATTTAAATATCCATGTGTATGTTATTTACACTACTACAACCATCCACACTTTGCCCAATCAAGTTGCATTGCAATTTCATACTAGGAGCAGGAAAAGTTTGTTCCCCTCCACTTTTCATATGAAAACCAAGTTAGTCACAAGAGGCATAGAATAAGGATACACTGAGAGTGTGCAGATATAGCTATGGTATCTATAGCAAATTCATCTCCCAGGAATATTGTGATATTGTATGAAGTAAAGTTTTACAGACATAGCAATAACGGGGAAAGAGAGAGGTCATAGCACTTTAACAACCATTCCAACTCCACTGGTTTGATGAATCATACACTAGCCCTGCCACTTAGCAAACGTGCATTCAGAGGGTTAATGCTGGATGCTAAACACAGGCTAGGCTCACTATGATGTTCATGATGCGGTCAATGGAATACTATTGAATGGTCTTGGAACTCATGGTTATATGCAAGTTATTTATCCTCGCTCTGCCCAGCCCCTAATTCCTCTAAATTTAATAGCAAACTGTTATCATTCTACCTATGGGATGGATGAACCCTTCACCTGTGAGTTCAGTATTGCCTTTTACTCCGAGAACAACGTATGACGAGATGTGTTAATCTCGCTTTACCTCACCCTCAAATGTAATCATTATTTAATACTGTACCAACCTGACTGGCTAAGCAGAGACCCGCTTCCTCTGTATAGCCCTATAGATGTATCTCAAATCTAGTAGGGATTTGTGTCCGGATTGCATTGTATGATATTTAGATTGCATTGATAGCCCTGTCTCTCAAAGCTAGCAGGGCTTCTAAGTCCACATTGCATTAAGTGATATCTAGTATGCACTGATAGGTCTCTCTCCCACTATACAGGGCTCTCCAGTCTAGCAGGGGTTTTGTCCCCAAATTGCATTGCATAATATTAAGACTGCATTGATAGGACTCTCTCCCACTGTACAGGTCTCCAGTTTAGCAGGGGTTCTGTCTCCAAATTGCATTGTATAATATTTAGATTGCATCGATAGGCCTCTCTCCCATTATACAGGGCTCTCATGGCTAGCATGGGTTCTGTCTCCAAATTTCATCTTATGATATTTAGATTGCATTGATAGGCCTCTCTCCCACTATACAGGTCTCTCAAATTTAGCAGGTGTTCTGTCTCCAAATTGCATTGTACGACATTTAGATTGCATTGATAGGCCTCTCTCCCACTACACACGTCTCCCAAGTCTAGTTGGGTTTTTATGTGCAGATTGGATTGTATGATATTCAGACTGCATTGTTAGTTCTGTCTCTCAAATCTAGCAGGGCTTCTAAGTCCACATTGCATTAAGTAATATCTAGTATGCATCAATAGGCTTCTCTCCCACTATACAGGTCTCTCAGATTTAGCAAGGCTTCTGTCTCCAAAATGCACTGTATGATATTTAGATTGCATTCATAGGCCTCTCTCCAACTACACAGGTTTCTCAAATCTAATTGGGTTTTATGTCCAGATGGCATTGTATGACATTTGGAATGCATTGATAGGCCTGTCTCTCAAGCCTAGCAAGGCTTCTATGTCCTGATTGCATTAAGTGATATCTAGAATGCATAAATAGGCCTCTCTGCCACTATACAGGCCTCTCAAATTTAGCAGGGGCTCTGTCTCCCAATTGCATTATATGATATGTAGATTGCATTCATAGGCCTCTCTCCCACTATACAGGTCTCTCAAATTTGACAGGGGTTCTGTCTCCAAATTGCATTGTATGATATTTAGATTGCATTCATAGGCCTCACTCCAACTACACAGGTATCTGAAATCTAATTGTGTTTTATGTCCAGATTGCATTGTATGACATTTGGATTGCATTGATAGGCCTGTCTCTCAAACCTAGCAAGGCTTCTATGTCCAGATTGCATTAAGTGATATCTAGAATGCATCAATAGTCCTCTCTCCCACTATACAGGTCTCTCAAATTTAGCAGGGGTTATGTCTCCAAACTGCCTTGTGTGGTGTTAGGATTGCATTGGGGGGACTCTCCCACTGCACCAATCTCTCAAATCTAGTTGGGTTTTATGTCCGGGTTGAGTTGTATGATGCTCAGATTACATTGAGAGACCTGCCTCTCAAATCTTGCAGGACTTCTGTGTCCGGATCGCATTAAGGGAGTAAGTCCTAGCTGCACCCCTCAAACTCACTGCTCAACCGGTACAAGTCCTCCCTAGACCTACATGGCTAACCCATCGCAGTGAACCCGTTCAGAGAGATGTCCACTGTACAGGACTCACAGATCTAGCTGTGTTTGGTATCATGCTCCACTGCTTCAACTGACCTAGGACTCCCAGACCTAGCTGTGTTTGGTATCATGCTCCACTGCTTCGACTGATCTAGGACTCCCAGATCTAGCTGTGTTTGGTATCATACAGTACCGTTTCTACTGAACCTCGAATATAGTTGTTTAGTTTGATACCAAGTTGCTCTCCTAGGCGTGGGCCTCTCTCCCACGGTGCAGGACCCTCAAGTCTATCTGTGCTCGGTATCGCGCTCCACTGTTTCAGCTGACCCTCAAATCTAGCTGTTTGGTCTGATAACCTATTGCTCTATTGGGCATGGGACTCTCTCCCACGGTGCAGGACCCTCAAGTCTAGCTGTGTCTGGTGCCGTACTGAACTTTTCGGCTGACCCTCAAATCTTGCTGCGTTTGGTCCAGTACTCTATCACCTTCCTAGGTGTAGGCCTCTCTCTCACTATACAGGGCCCAATCTAACTGTGTTTAGTTCAGCACTCTATTAAATCCCTGAAACCCATCACTGCCTAGCATAATTGAGTCATATACCACCAGACCATTAATGCCCATAACCCTCCCCGACAGTACACCCTTAGGTAACACACCCTACCCACCGACAGAAATGACAGACTGAGCCAGAGAGCACCCTGGCGTATGTAGAGAAGGATAAATAAACAAGATTACTGTGCCTGCACAACACAGCATACAGGACCAAGTACCCTACTACATCTGCACCTTGAACTGAAAAATGGCCTGACCCAGAAAAGGACACAGAGAAAGAGAGCAAGATTGTGCAACAAGGAACACGAACACACAACACCAACAGAACCCAGAAGAAGCAGCCTCATTGGCAGGAAACACGCCTAACGCGGTCATAACCGGAACAAACCATGTAAGAGAAGAATCATTATACCTCACACCTTACCTCGCGACAACCACGGAACACCGACACCTCAACGCGGAAACCTCAAAACATGCAAAGAATTTCCCGAAACACCCGAAAAAAGACTGGAGCACTCGACAAGAGAGTGGGACGACTCCAACCCCATTACCCCTTACATCACAAGAACAGATTTCGATTTTCACAATATCCCAAACCCCACACAAGAAGATGAAACCCTGACAACCAACAATGCTACCTTCAACCTAACAATCGGACTCAATGAAGAAGAAGCCATCGCTGATCTTCAACCAAGCATCATCACAGCAGAAGCACCACGATTGATCTGCCCTGCTATCAACCTATTGGACTCGTTCATTGAAGAAGCAGCTGTCACCATTATTCACCCTACCAACACCAATACGGAAACACCACGACCGGTCAACTACAAGCCTGAACAACAAATAACCACAAAACAAAACCACTGTAACTTAATAAACGCAAGATCAATGTCCAAACATTCAACTGAAATATAAGACCTCCTATCAGAAGGAGGCATAGACATCCTTTTTGTAACCGAAACATGGCTGGATGACAGCTACAAGATCACCCTCAACAACTGCCTACCTGAAAACCTCAAATGCATCCAAGCAAACAGGAAATCCAAAAGGGGGGGGCTATCGATCATTCACAAGGAGCAACTGGCCATCAATATGGAAGATCCACTAAACATTGATAAATGCAAATCATTAATACTACGGCTATCAGTAAACCCCAGAACAATCCTGAAATTCATATTGAAATACAGACCGCCAACCTACGATGCGACTTTCATAGACACCTTCACGGAAGCAATCACCATCCTAGCCATCAAGTACAACCATCTGATCATCCTCAGAGATTTCAACATCTAGTTCGACGAAGAAACCACAACCACACAAAAATCCTTAACTGCCCAACTAGCAGCCATGAACCTACAACAATTAGTCAAAGGAACAAAACATCCAGCAGGGCACACACTTGATGCAATCTTCACCAACAAGGATCTCAGCACCACCCAATTCAAATACTCTGGAGCGACCACCTCATCATTCCATTCATAATCACAATGGCTGCTCCAACAAAGAAGCAACAAGAAAAACCACTGATCATGATGAAAAGAAATGGGAGAACCATAAAAAACTCCAACCTAACCAAGCTCCTGGAACTCAGCAAACCACAAGCGACAACCATGGAAGAAGCTGACCTAGACAAAAAAGTTATCCTGCTCCATACGTGGATCGCAACAATCCTAGATGACATCACCAAAGAAAAGCCCTTCACCCCATCATGTAATAAAATCACAGCAAAATGGTTCACCCCACTACTGAGCACCATGAAAAGATAAAAACAAAAACTAAAATCTGAATGGAGGACCAACAACATCACTGCTAACAAATTGAAATTCCTGCAACAGATCCGCTCATATAAAAAGGAAATACAAAAAGCAAAGAGGAAACGCTACGACAACCAAATCTTCAAAGCACCAAACGCCCAAAAAGAGCTCTTTAAAATCATAAACGAAATAAAAAACCCACCGGGTTGCAACAACATTCCAATTCCATCGATGAAACTATGCGATGACCAGGACACCACTTTAAAAACAAAATAACTTCCATCCAACACACAATACAAAACAGACCAAGCGATCACACCTCAAACCCCACCGACACCCACGAGGAACATCCAAACATGCTTCGAAGCTTCCCAGAAATATCAGTGGAGACTTTCTTCAAACTGGTAAACCAAAGCAACAAATCAGGCTCTCCAGAAGACCCCTTCCCCCCAGATATATACAAAACAATTCTCAAACAAGGAACCCCTATGGAATACCACAGGAATCTCCTCAACCTCTTAATCTCAACAGAGAAAGTACCACAGACCTTCAAATCGGCTTACATCAAGCCACTACTCAAAGATACAACAGGAAATGTAGAGGACCTATCCAACTAAAGCCCCATTTCCAAAATACCTTACATAGCAAAACTGCTAGAAACGTACGTCTACAAAATAACCCAAGAATTCATAGAAGAACACTGCCTACTAGACCAGGCACAAGTTGGTTTCAGACCAATGAGAGAAACAGAATCAGCTCTCCTCTTAATATGGGACGACCTAAAAACGAACGCAGACTCAGACAACAGTACCGCCATGATTCTCCTTGATCTATCTGCAGCTTTTGACACTGTCAACCACGACATCCTCATAAAGAGATTAGAAGGACTAGGAATAACAGGCACCACCCTACTATGGATCAAATACTTCATAACAAACAGAACTGAAACCGTATGGGTGAAACCTTTTAAGTCTAAACCTAGAGATTCCACATGCGGAGTACCACAAGGATCATCTTTCTCCCCGCTTCTATTCAACATCAACATGTACCTATTAATCAAACTCATCAACAAACACAGCCTCACATGCTACAACTACGCCGACGATGCTCAAATAATCTTCAACATACAAGACACCCGAAAAGAAAACACCACACTAGAGAATTGCCTTCGTGATATATTCAACTGGATGAACCTCAACCACCTCAAAATCAACCCAGGCAAAACAGAGATAATGATTGTTTCAAACAAGGGAGGAGACATCAGCTACATCCCCTGGCCAAAAGAGCTTGGCACCACACCAGCACCATCATCAATCGTAAAAAACCTAGGGGTCCTGATGGATAACAACCTCACCGTAGAGCCACAAGTAACACTCTACTCAAGAAATGTTTCTTCCTCATGCGAGCGGCAAAAAGGATCCTTCCGTTCCTGCCGTTCACCAACAAAACACTTACCATCATCGCTCTGATCATGTCCAGAGTAGATTATGCCAATAGCCTATACCTGGGCATGCCCGAACGACTTCTAAAAAAACTACAACGCTTACAAAACGCAGCAGTCAGACTCCTCCTCAAGCTATCCACAAGAGAACACATCACACCCGCGCTACAAATACTACACTGGCTACCTTTAAAACAGCAAATAAAGTTCAAATCAATGTGCATCTTGCACAGAGCAATACACAAACAAGGTGCAGAATTCCTAAACAATAAACTATGCCTACATCAACCGACAAGCACACTGAGATCAAGCACCAACATCCGCCTGGAACCAAAACCCTATAACAGAAGAAAACACGGAGGATCCTCTTTCTCTCACCAGGCACCGAAAACCTGGAATGACCTACCTAAGAATATACGGAACACAACAAAACACCTACCATTCAGGAAACTCCTCAAATCATGGCTCTTCACAGCATAACTACAACAGCGACGCACAAGATTGCCCACCACGTTAAACAATGAGGAATAAAAACACCAACCTCGGCCACTCCCAAATGGACATACACAGAACCCAAAGAATGGACCCTACGATGGACCATAAGATATTATGGTTAATAGCCACAACAGGAGGTTACTATAGACTGATCACTTAGACCGAGACAAAAGCCCTTGAATGACTCATCCACTGCCTCCCTGCCGTACCATATCCAAACTCCAAGCAGACAGACTTAAACAGAGAGTATGTAAAAGGGGACCACAACACCTGTTCCAACACCCAAGGAGGAGAACAGACTCCCAACCCACATTAATTAATCCATCAGAATTAGAACTCCTACAAAATGCACTAGAATAGAACGGCGAGCGCATCACACTAACTAAAAGCCAACCCACAACACTCACTCCATCAGAATTAGAACACTTACAGAGCGCGTTAGAACAGCACAGAGAATGCCTCACCCAAACCTAAAACCCCGCGAGGCATAATACCTTCGGCCATCCTGATGAGACTGGGAGGATTAGCGAGAGCCACACTCAGAGTTCTGAATGTTGGCATATTAAACTTCATATAAACCACTAACAAAAAACTCAGCATTTCTGCAGACTTATCTCACTCATAAACCTCACACAACCATCTCTCGCACAACAACCTGCACGTACTTCACACCTCCGCAACAACAGAAAAGCCACACCAACAGCACACGAGAACTGACATCGATCCGATACTCACACCAAAACTCAGCACCCGGTGCATACCGAGTTGAAGCTGCCAACAAACACCACTCATCTCACTATCCTGCTCCTGCTTCACCATTCAATCTCTACTATACCCTAGACTGGGTGAATATCTCCCTACTGGTTCCTCCCCAATTTGTATGTATGTATGCATGTATAAGCATTTATAGAGTGCAACTATGGCCCAGAGGCCTCAAGGCGCTGGCACACAACTGTTAGTGGAGAGAAGCAGCTCATTCAAAACTCAAAGAGAAATGGCTTTAGCTTCCTACGAAACAGACGATGATTAACGGTATCGTGAAGATCCATCGCGAGAGAGTTCCACATTGTCTGAGCCAATACGGAAAAAGATTGTCACTCTGCTCACTTCTTACAAAACCTTGCAGTACTAAGCAGTGTTTGAAAGGAAGACCAAAGTAATCTCGCCGGCTGATAAAGTGTACATTTGGAGCGAAGGTATTGTGTGCCAGTGCCATGAATGGCACGATGTACCAAACAGAGTGTTTTAAACTTGATTCGGCTATCAATCAGCTATCAATCGAAAGCCAGTGCAGCTGATGGAGCAGAGCCAAAGTATGTGAAACCCTTGGAGCTCCGAGGGCCAGTCAAGCTGCCACATTTTGTAAAATCCGCAAGCACTCAAGCAGTCTAGCAGGTTGCTCCAAATAAATACCATTACAGTAGTCAATAGAACTAATAATCGAGGAAACGTGGATGGATGAAAAGTGAAAACATTTCCAAATCCTTTCAATTTGATGAAAACAAGCAGACACAGAGATGAGATTTGGGCGTCCCTGGATCCAGACGCAAGCAGATTCACTCCTAGACTCTTGACCACCTGTAACGGCTCAGGACAAGGCCCTAAAGACACAGGCCAAAGGTTGACACTCCATGAGGCTCCAGTGGGTGGAGAACCAACCACTAGGACCTCAATTGTATTGCCATTGAGCCTTAGCCAATTGCTGGCGATCCAGTCCCCAATCAAGTAGGGTCCACCGCTGGGGCATTTAGACAGAAAATAATCTGCCTGTCATAAGCATAAACATAAAAGGTCACTCCATGGCAAGCAATAAGGTTGGCCAGCGGACACAAATAAAGATTAGACAGCAAGGGAATGGAGCGGACCTCTGGGGACATCACAAGTAAGAGCCAACAGCAGGCATTTAAATGGAGGAAGTGATACAGTCTGGAATCGGTCAGTCAAGAATTAGGCGAACCATAGAGGGGGTGAAACAATAATATGTTTCCCTTCCAAACTCTCTAAGAGTATCCCGTGATTGACAGAATCAAAAGCCACAGAGAGGTCAAGGAGAATCAAAACTCCGACCTCTCCACGGTCCTGGGGCAAAGCAATGTTGTCATGGATGGAAATCATCACAGTCTCTGTCCCCATAAGGGGTTTGAATACAGACTGAAATGGGTGGAGGTGGCAATGGTCCTCAAGAATGTGAGAGCATTGAGGTGTAACCATAGCCTCCATCAACTTCATGAGAACTGGAAGGAGAGAAATAGGTTGATAATTCTCCACCAAAGAAGGGTCAAGCTGTGTCTTCTTACATAGTGGTGATACAATTGCATGTTTTCATTGCTTGTGAATTAACCTTGTCAAAAAGGAATGGAGTAAAGCTGCTATAAATAAGGCAATAGCCTCAGCATGAAGGGCTTGAATAACAGATAAAGGAATGGGATCGGAAGAGGAGGAATACTTGAGTTTAGACAGAGCAGTTGAAACAATGTTCATATTGACTGGTGCAAATTGAAAAGAACTAGCTATGTTATTCTCTATGGCAGGCAAGGCAAAATCACAATTGTTCAAAGAAACAGGATGGGTAGACACAATGGCCAGTTGTATCTTGCGAATCTTTTCACCAAAAAACGTCCCGTTCAGTCCACATTGAGCTGGTGTATGCAAAGCTTCATCCTCCAACCACAATTGCGGTTTCTGATACCTGGCACCCATCTCAACAGCATGGTTGCTCCATACATATACAAATCTGGGTTCAAAGGTATTCCTCTCGTGATACCATCACTCTACAATGGTCATGTTATTGCCAAGACCCTAGCATAACAAATTCCATTTGTAGAGCAGTTGCAGTTGAAAACAGTAACATTGCTAGCCACTCTTGATTAAGTAAGTAAGTCTTCTGTAAACTGAGCCACATGTATTGACCCAGAGAAGCCTTGAGTGCCCATTAGCTTTCCTGATAAGTGGAAGTGCATTCTTTTATTCATGCTTTTGTGGCATTTGTGTCAACCATGAAAAAAAATGATTTGTTGCCTATCTCTACTCCTACCAGTGGTTCCTCTTCCAGGTTGGCAGTAACTGAAAGGACAGCACATGCCGAAGCTCTCTGTGGACTGTCGTAATATGGGTGTGTGTTCTGTGAGAAACCTGAGGGTATTCTCCCAGGTAGTCCTTGGGAAACCCTTATTCAGTTGGCATGGGGAGGGCTGGCACTCTCAGAACTCAACCCTGAAGGTGGATGAGAGAGGGAGGATTACCTGGGTGAGGGGCCCAGGGTTATGCCCAAGGGAATATCCCAGGTGAGAAGTGGTATTATGCAGAGGAAGGAGTAGCGTATGAGATCTCTGAGGCTTTTATAGGCTACATTACACCTGCCTCACCTCCTCCCAGTAAACCTCTCCAACGCAAACCTACTAAACCCTCCAGGCAGAAAAAATCCCCTAGGATCTCAAACCCTGCCAGGTTCAGAAACCGTCTCTCCCAAAACCTATGTCACCCAGGTCACTATTCTAATACTCCCAAGCATTCTTCTTTGTTGTCCTTTTCATTATTCTTTCCCGCAATCCCCACCTGCTCAGGTAACATACTACAATTCCCATAATCCCACTGGTCTATTTTATGATCTCAGTTATTCCTGTCTGCTTCGAGAATCTCATCCCCTGATTAGCATTTTCCGAAATCCCAATCTACTGTGACAAAAAAACTCTAATTCCTACAATCCCCAATGTTCTGTTTTAAACCCTGGTCATTTTCCTTCATTTCACAAACCCTATCCATTCTGCTATTTTCCGTCTACCCATCAACCCCCTTCTTATAATATATGAAACCAAAAGTACAGTGACACTGCGCATATGTAACAGATTATTTTTTAGATTTGAGGTTGCATGTGATTTATTGGATTCCGAATCAGCCTGACACGTGTTTCGAACAACTGCTCTTCTTCTGAGGCTGAATTGATACATCACATATACATTAAAAAAAAATAAGTAAATGCACATAAAACACCAGCAAAGTAAACCAGGGGCATCATGGTTGTGTACCAAACAATTTATGCATCAAATGAAATTTGTTAAGGCACATGATTGGTAAATTGATTGCATTGTAAGATAAAGTAAATAAATGAATGGGTGTGAGATGTAACAAATTGATTAAATGTCATGATTGATTTGTTGAAGTGAACACACCCAATAAAGCAAGTTCAATATTGAATTAGATAAAGGAGAAACATAATTGACATACAAACATGGATAGAGAAACAGAAACAATAAAACCAGAGAGTCACTAAAATGATTAGTTACATTACAGGCATAGCAGTTATACTGAAGTGTGTCACATCAAATCTGCCCATCTAAGAGTGAGGAAACTAATGTACCTTTTGCGTTTCTTTATTTCTTCAGGTATCTAGACACAAATAATAATAAACATGGTAATAATACTCTCTTCCAATCAAATACAAAACTCCTAAACCAAAGACTCAGGGCCTCATTACACGGAAGGCGGTAATGGTTAACGGCCACCGTTAATGGTAACGATGACCGTTAACCATTACCGCCTTACTACGAGGTCCCTTAGCGGGTTGGTGCTTTAACGCCTGCTTTTTGCAGGCGTTAAAAACCAACCCGCTAAGGGACCTCGGAGCTAATTACGGCACCGCAAAATTGCGGTGCCGTAATTAGCGCCTTCCCCATTCCCATAGAGCCCTATGGGGCAGAAATGGGAATGGGGAAGGGCAATGGCGGAAGGGGGATTTACCGCCCCTCCAACCTTGGAATGGGGCGGTAAATCCCCTTTCCGCCAAGGCGGTGCCGGTATTTTACCGGCATGAGCCATGGCGCTAATAGCGCCATGGCTCACCGCCTTCCGTGTAATGAGGCCCTCAGATTCTTCCCCAGAGTCTTTTTTCTTTAAGACTGACACCAATTGATGTCATCCTGTACCGTCTTGGTAAGAGAATAATGCTCGGACAATGTCCCGATAGTTATATTTGCTTATGTTAGTATGCAGGAGAGAAGGGGTGGCATTTCTCATTGATCCTAATTCAGGCGCTCTGTTTCCTGTGTCCTCCTTTCTTCTGTTGCTTTATACCGACCGTGGCTTGCTATTACTGTATTTCGGATTTGTACGGCATGGTGACAACTTCAACTTTGGGACTCGCCACAGCCGTTTTCAGATATTTACGCGACTGCAATAGTGAGGATATACAGGTAATGCAATTCAAGTTTACTATTCATATGTGTAAATGGTGTTATACTTCATATTTGAAAACATTGGATACTATGTGCAGACTGACGATCATATATTGTTTCAGGGATCCATTAGCACAGCTTTACCACTACCTTCAATACCAAGGGGTAAGTGATAGCATGATATATATAATTATGACTGTTCTTGGTTTTTATTGCAAGTTTTTGCAAACTCTGTTTGCTTAAAAGCAATCGTATCAAAGGGCGTTTGTGTTTCTGCCTCCGTTTTTGTTGCGTCTGATGGCTGGTTGGAGGACCTGTTGCAGCCTCCATTCGTGCAGGAGGCGCGTTGGTTGGAAAAGCCTTAGTCGTCTGGTCTTTGAAATTGGGAGTTTTGATCGTTTGCCCACTTTTCATTTTGCGCCTCTACTGCCGGAATTTTCCCATTGTGCTGCAGAGAAGTCTTTGGTGTGGCTGGCTGGGATGTTTTTCCCTTTTCAACATGGCGGGGAGTCACGGTTTTTGGCGTGCGCACTAGAGGCTGTGTTTTTGGGCCGAGCACTTTTGGGCTTAAGTTTCATCAGTTTTCCGAATTTTTGCTGTGAACTGAGGTTCTTGGATCGTCTCCAGGTTTTCAGCATCTGAAAGTTTCAGTGTTTTGTTGAACTTTCTTTTATGTTGCTTGCTGAAGAAGTCCTTCCATGCGTTCGTGAAGAGGGGTTTAGGAAATAGTTTGTTGTTAGCTTTTTGTATTCCCCTCTTCCACTTAACTGTCTGGCTGTATGGTTTGAGCTTTTTTTTGTGGTTAGTTTCCCCACTTTTTTCTTTTTCTGCCAGTTTCTTTGAGGTATGTAAGATTGCTGTTAGTTTTTTATCTCTGTATTTTACAGACAGGCGAGATAAGTGAGTTTTAGGAGATTTCTCCTTTGGTGTTTCGCTGTTCACACTGGGGGGACAGAGTTGTCATGCCTCGAATGCTAATTTCACCCAGAACTTGGATGCCGGTTTCGCTTTCAAGGTCGGTTGTGCAAGTTTCCTCGTCACAGCTTGACACGGTAAACACGTTTCCTGTGCAGTGATCTGCGTGAACTTGAATTTGAACTTGGTATGAGACTTGACCGTTTAGCAAGTCTGCCGGGTCTCCGAGTGAAGCTGCCTTTGCCGGGGCCACCAAGGGACCAGCGACCGCTTCCCCCTCTCCACCTACGAGTGACCACCACACAAGGGCGGCGAGCCAGCAGGGATCCCCAAGCTCCCGCGGGATGGAGCAAAACAGGTGAGCCCATCTAGACTGCCGTCGACCCTGGATTGGGTCTGCCCAGTTCACCTCTCATCTGAGCTTCTGACGAGGAGACTTCCATGTTTATTGCCCGGATGTCCAAAGTACCACGGGCTGCCTGCGAGACCCCCTGCAGGCCCGCCCCACCTGCGGTGGGCGTCTCCGTCTCTCCTTCGACAGGCAGGATGGACTCACCAAGCTCAGGTAAGGACTGCGTCACGGAAGGGCCAGGGGCAACAGCCGCATGGGCGTGATGAGGCCCGCAGGCGTTTTGTGAAGTCTGATGTTTGTTCGTGGTTGCACATAGAGGTTCAATAGCCTCGCCAAGTTCCTTTGGAATCAGAATGGCGAGGTCTTGACAATCCTGCCTCTCCTGGTACTTGCTTGCTGTGGGTTCACGGGTTATGGCAAGGGCTGGCAGGAAGATCATTGATAGTTGTTCAGGGACCGAGATCGAGCACACCCTCCCTGGTATTGTTGTGGGGTCAGTTTTGTCTGGATAAGGAGGTGTTTTTTTTTTTTTAGAAATCCGACTTGGGTTTTAAAGGACCACAGGAGTTGCAGGAGGTTTCCCGGTCTGGTTTCACTTCATGGTGGTTTTCCGATCTCCTGAGGTGACGGCCTTCATCCTCCATTTCCAAGCTGTTGCGGGGGCGGCAGCAGCGTCCTTGGCGTCCATAGCAGACATACACTGCCAAGACTGCTACTCTGTTGCTACTCTGCGGCCGCTCTTCGGCTGGATGGGGGTTTTAATGCAGAGGTCTTCCCCTTTAGCCAACATAGACTGCCAAGACTGCTACTCTGTTGCTACTCTGCGGCCGCTCCACGGCTGGATGGGGCTTTTAATACAGAGGTCTTCCCCTTAGCTGTAGACAGTGGAAACCGACTCAGAAGCAGGGATTGCAGGAATTGGAGTAGAGCAGCTGCCAATACTGCTACTCTACCACTACTCTGCGGCTGCTCTTCCGTGGCTTGATGGGGGTTTTAACACAGTGGTCCTCCCCTTAGCTGTAGACACCGGAAACAGACTCAGAAGCAGGAATTACAGGAATTTGAGTAGAGCACTTGCCAAGGCTGGTACTCTGCCGCTACTCCGCCTTCATTTGCAAACTAGGGAGACAGTCAATCAATCACTTTTGTAAGGATTTTAACAAAATCAACCACTGATTTTCATGTGATATATTCTATTGGAATAGACTGCATGCACACAGTCACAATCCTCACAGGTAATGGACCCAGAACATTCTTACATAACATAACCAGAGGCAAAAGCTTGCTGCTACCAGGCCAGGTTCCACCCACATTTCAAAACTAACTATGTGAACTAAATCAAAACAATTCACTTCACTATTTTACATTTCTGCCGAAGAACAAATGGACAACATTCGGGGATAGTGTGAGCGAAAATCTGAAAACATAATCATACAATACCCTCTGGCAGTAACTGGCAATCACCTCCAGCACAGAAGATGATTTGAAGGAAACCACCGCCCCCAAAGGAGCCAACATAACTTGGATGATAGTCCTGCAATTGGAATCTATCTTTGCCACACAGATGCACAGGATCACCATCAAGCAACCACAGAGTCATACGATCCATTTCACACATACTTAAGGGTAATTCATTTCGAAATCCTCTAATGATTGAAAGCATCAAACAACACAAGAAATGCCCAAAAGGTCAACAGATGTGAGAGATTATGAATAATGTTCATGTCCATATGAATCCGTATTACATTAAATGTATGACCCTAATAAATGTTTATTTCTAGTACACACTTTGCAGTAGGAGCAGGTGTGTCCAGTCATTTTGAATGTGTGGCCAGATCATGATCTGGGTCACCACCCACTGGTCTGGTGAGCCAAATTCAAAGACCTCACAGGAACCGTCCTCACACCAGGAAGTGATGTTACACAAACATTGACAACCTTCACACCAATGTCGTCACAGGAAGTGATGTAATATGACCTTCAACACCATGTTCTCCCTGAATATATGCAAGTTCAGAGGGTCAGAGTGAACATATTAAAAATGATCGCTTGAAAGTGTCAATTTCACAGCACACACATGAGCCGGCTGGAAAAAGAATGTTTGCGCACTTTTGAATGCAACATTTTGTAAATCATACATGTAACATACTGACATTTTAAGAGACTGATGGACATGGGTGGAGCCAGATATCATTTATTTTGGAAGGGGCTTCGTTTTAAACCTAAGAGGGTTTTCAAAGGGAGATCCCCATGACCATTATTATTATCCTCCATAAACATCTGCTCAGAATAGTCATTGAGTAATTTTATATACTTAAGTCCTACATCCCAGTACCAGCATATGCAAGGAACACTTTCATATACCAATGTTTTGTTTTCTGCACAGCACGAATCTGAAGTATCCTTTCATAACTTCTAAACATTACATTTAAAAACGCACAAAAGCTAGTAAGGGCAACAAACCACTACCCACTTTTCTCACCTAACATCACTAGAAATAAGCAGATGAGGATTAAAGTCTTGCAGAACAGGTTACAAGTAAATAGTCTGCAGACGAAGCACGTGTCATGTTGCATTTGCGTAGAACTGAGCATAAACTCCAAAACTGGCTGATTATTTCACACACAGCTTGTGACTAATTGAGATTCCTGTAAATTGATCCATGGTTTAGTGTACTTTTAATTTACACAGACACAACATGTATGATAATGTCAACTGCTTCTAGTCATTGTATGAAGCAGGCTTGCAGCGTGTTGCTATGAATGATTTAAAAATCATGCACAATACCAAAGAAAGGTTTAACACAATTGTCCGCATTTAACAGCAATTATCCATGGCCTACTGCACTCTAGGTAGCATTACAGTGTTTAAAAATAGATGGTTACCTTTGGATGCAATGTTCTTAATACATTTGAAAAAAAGGAGGGATCTTTCAAGTGCAAATGCTTCGACCACAGTGCTATTTGTCATTCATTACCAATCAACAGACACTGCAGCTGGTGAGATAATAGAGTTACCTATCTTTAGGTTCCACTATAGTTCATGCAATATTCCACTGTTGTGCCAAAAATTGTTTGCACGTTCAATAGGCAAGATACTGGGAGATTCTGAAATGTCCCAAAATATTGTAGACATTTGGCTGAATGATTTAAATAGGACTACACAGATAATTTCAAATTGACTGTGGTTAAACTCAATGGATGAAGTGGGTGGGAGCGGTTGGGAGCAGTTGGCAGTGGTGCTCCTCTACTTTTTAAATTAAGTTCTTCTGTTCCCATACTTTTATCTTCAAAAGAAACCATATCAGAATTATTTAACGTTAAAATAAAAGTGTAGGAAGAAATTGAAACTTGCACTTGAGTGCATTGCACTGAACATGCACTTAAACAGCAGGTGTGTTTATTTGGGGGTTTGGGTTGCGTGTGGGAGGGGGCATGGTGCTGGGGTTTGTAGGCAGCAAGGGCAGCCCAGCAGGGAATATAGTTCCACTACTTCTTTTTGTACACTTCATCCACTGGTTAAACTACATAAATAGCCTAACTTTCCAAAGCTGGTTAGGGGTGGTTGTGATGCTGCTGGCCAAATCATAGTTTTACATGGAAATGTATTTTCTGAGACCTTTGTAACACAGAGTTTGGATCACTGGACACGGCCAAAGCACTTTGCAAATCCAAACACAACTATTTCTATTTGTAGAAAGCAGTTAATGCAGCCAAGCAAGATAAAACCCTTAGAGCTTGTTCAAGAACTGGCAAGCCTCCTCCCACAAGCAAGCATCTGCTGCAACCCTTACTTGCTGATCTTCTTAATGCAGGGTGTTGCATAGCCACTAAAGGTCACACTTTTCACCTAGGGCATCCCATCTTCTGTCACACAGTACATGGGATGTGGCAGATGCCATGGTGTCAAAGATGTGCACCCACCACATGTTCCACAGCCTGCCAGCAACCACTAGAAAACTGAAGAGTCTGGTAGAGGAAGGGTGGGTGGAAAGTGTGAAAGGTGACCATGGCTCACTCAGCCATGTTTGCATTCAGTTCCAGGATATGTGGGCAATAAAAATATACTGACAGGACGCAAGTATGCCCTAGGAACCATATGTTGGACAGGCCGTACTAGTCAACGGCTCTAACAGACAAACAAAATCCTTTGGTTTCTTATTGCTCTGAACCTCTTTTCTGGTTGACATGTCTTTCTGGTAAGGATGTTGTTCATCTGCTTCACACAGCCACTGTGCCTTGCTCATCAAGATGTGGGCCAAGCATCCTACTCTTGTTCCGAGGCGGTTGTTGGGTTTAACGTCCACTCAGGCTGTCAGAGACTTCTTTTGCTTGTATTCCTCCACCATGCCATGAGTCTCCTTAAATACAGGCCAAGCCACCTTGATCTTGCCACCTCTTTTCTTTGCATTCCTCTTTTCTTCCGCTGTGGATATTTCTTTGTCTTTTGCTTCTCCATTCCTTCTTGATGATTCACCACACTCTACTAGGGTCCCTATCACTTTGACTATGGTTGCTCTTCATATTTCTCCTCATCCTCCTCTCATAGCTATCACTTCCTCTCCACTCTTCTTCAATCCTAGCACATCTTACTATCCTCTATTGTCTCTTATTCTCCCCCCAGGCTCCCTTCTGCTTCTCTCTTCTGCAACGCTCTGCTAAGCAATTTCTCGCGCCAGTTGTCTTCAACTCTCTCACTTCGCCTGATAATGTATTCCATTTTATATTATACGTGGTCAGCCCTTTGAAACTGTAAGTGTGTAATTGACTTCAGCGGAGGGTCACCCCACAGAGGATTGCAAATCTCTGTTCTCAAATTCAAAACACACAACATTCATACTTCTAGTAAGTAACATGTTTCTATACATGTGGGCCTAAACATCAATGTAGGGATTTTTAGTAACTGTGGCGAGAATTAATGTTTGCATCCTTGCTTGAGATTCACCATCCACTGTACCATTTAAACGTGTTGTTAGGCTATTCTGCAGAGATAACAATATTTAAAGGTACAAAATATGCTGCAAAATGTTGTAATATGGTTTATGTTACATTTTGGGAATTTGATGAATCTTGTGACAAACATTTCCTTGTTTAATCCTGTGTAGAGGTCGACTTAATTAAATGCTTGGTTTTATGTTTCTACTGTTCAACACACAACGTGTGAACACTTTTCTGTTGAAATTGCAATTAACTGTGCACCCTAAAATACCTTCAATGAATTAACCCTTCAATCAGAGTGCTAACAACAGCGGCAGACACAGGGAGGGTGAGAGGGAATTGCTCACTGTGCCCCCCGCCCAATATCTTGGTGAACCTCCTCTGGAGCCCACGTTTCCTGCATTTCAGTAGATCAGCAGAGTGGAATGCTGTTTCCTCTGTGTCAGTTCCCAAACAATATAGCCTCCTCATCACGGGTCATGCACAATAGGTGCCTTGACAGTCACATTCAATGTAAACCCTTCTTCTCAATCCAGAAGGCAGGAACTGGAGCCAGGTTGAATCCTGAAAGCAGGGAGGCAAGAGCCGAAGTCAAGATGATTACTGACAGCAGGAAGTTAGCAGCCAAAGCGAGCGAAAAGGATGATGTGTCAGAGCGAGCAATGTGGGAAGGCAGGAGCTAACGTGTAGATGGCGCCTGACATCTTATCTAGGTCCCCAAATAAGAGGCAGATGACATCTACCCCGAAATTTAAGCATTAGAAACAGTGTTTGTATGTGTCATGTTGTTAATGTAATGCCTTTGCTGTGTGAATTTGTGAGTGTGCGTGTGTGACAGATGTATGTCAGGTGTATATATTTGTGGCAGGGAAGAGTCAGGGAAGAAGGCCAAACTCACAGCATCAACATATTTCAGAATGGTATTCAATCATTACTTGTTAACAACCAATATGATACTGGAATATATTGTGTAAAGCTATCATAAAAGCATCTTCTGATAGTAGCAATACTGGAATGTTTTAGGCACAGTCAACATAAACAACTGTTTTATTGACAATAAAGGTATATAGTTGGCGCATCTCAGATTGTATATATTGTTTACAATGATTGCATATATTGTGGAGCTGGCATCATGAAAGTGGCAAAACTGGCATTTGTTTGGGAACAGCCAACATGAAAAGGTGATTTACAGCCCAATGCTTGAATATATTTTGGACAGAGGAATAAATAATATATGCTGTGAGGTTGGAATCATCGAAGGAAACACAGGCAACAGATTCAAAGTTGAACAATGTTTAATTAAATAAATGTCAGGATGGATTAAGGCCTAACTTGTCTAATGCTAAGGTCGTATGTCCCTACCTAAAGAAGCTAAAGACCGTCAGTTTCAGTAATTTTAACATAAAAATCTGTCTGTGTCCGAATCCTATACTTGACCTCACAGCTAATACAAACATATGTGTAGAGGATGTAACACAAATAGTGTTTGAAACATATCGTTCCGAGCTACTTCCAACTCTTGTTTATATTTCAGCCTTCTCTCCGAAATGTCATTAAGTTCACCACAAAGTTAAATTTCTTCTCCTCTGAATGTTAGAGGAAATACTGTTTTATAAAAGTTAGTGTGCCCTTCCCCAAGTTCAACATAGTTACAAGGTAACACAATTTCAGGACACCAAAATTCAGGGTTCCCTTCCTCAAGTTTAATATCGATATCAAAAGGAAATAGCTTGACACTTTGAGTTATTGAACTGGATTTACACAACTCAAAGCAGCTGAAAACATTACTCTTTTGTTAATCTGTTACAAACTCAGCTTCGTACTCATGTTGAGTCCTTCTCTTCTCTGTTTTACGTAGTCCCGTGATCTCTTCAGCCTTCGTGTTTCTGTCACACCCTGATGCTTGCGAGCTGCGGTGCGTTATAAATATATAAATAAAATAAAATAAAATAAACTCACGGTTCCCTTCCCCAAGTCTGAAGATTATCAACAGTTGTTTTTCCTGCTTTCACCATAGTAGGCTTCCTTGTTGATATACAGGAGTTTGCTGGTCTTAACACAGTTTCAGACCACGTGGTCTACATATTACAAGTCACGCAACCAGGAAGTTTCAGCTTTCCTTCAAAGTTCAATATTAGACTTAATGTCCAGTCTCTTAAAGTGCAGCTTCAATTTTAACACATTGGTATATTTCCTTCCATTTAACTTCTGTTTGATTTTCACTTCAAAGTTCATTAAGGTTGGTTCATCTTATACCATTGCATTCATATACCAAATGTCTTTTGTGATCTACTTTTCAGTTCTGTATTCAAAATAAGGATACAGAGTTGTTTTTCCTGCTTTCACCATAGTAGGCTTCCTTGTTGATATACAGGTGTTTGCTGGTCTTAGCAGAGTTTCAGACCACGTGGTCTACACATTACAAGTCACGCAACCAGGAAGTTTCAGCTTTCCTTCAAAGTTCAATATTAGACTTAATGTCCAGTCTCTTAAAGTGCAGCTTCAATTTTAACACATTGGTATATTTCCTTCCGTTTAACTTCTGTTTGATTTTCACTTCAAAGTTCATTAAGGTTGGTTCATCTTATACCATTGCATTCATATACCAAATGTCTTTTGTGATCTACTTTTCAGGTCTGTATTCAAAATAAAGGTCAGCTTATGTGCTGTATTCCAAACAGAGTTCAATAAATGTGCTTTCATTCAATTCAATAACAATGGAGTTCAAAAATAGTTATTTTCAATTGTTTTATTCAATTATTTTTTCAATACGACCAATGGGGTCCTTTTTTTCCATTGCAATGTACTACTTTTACCTATTTCACTTGTTTCAGTATATTTGATTCAGTTGGGTATTCAACATAAGTATCGTAATCTGTTTCATTCAATGTGGAACACTACTTTAATTCATGTCATTGAGTTCGGTATGCAATAGTAGTAACGTGTTCAGTTTCATTCAATGCGGGACGCTACTTTCACTTACTTTGTGCGTTTCGGCCATAATACATGGACCGTGATTATCTTGAATGCCCCCTTTGAGCGCCCCCTCTATTATAAGTGTCCCCAAGACTTACCCAGTCTCTGAAGTTCCTCCAGGAGCTCCTTTTCATTGCTTCTTCCTCCAGAGGGACCATCAAATAGCTGGGCACTTCTCTTCGCACTCACCAGCTAATGAATGGAGCTTTGCCTCTGCCTGTATGCATTGTCTGCTGCTCGCCTCACCATGGGTGGGATCTCCAACCCACACTCCCAATCGAGCATGACCACAAGGGTTTCCTCTGATGTGCTGGCAACTCAGCTTCTCCCCTCATTCATCTTCCATTTTGGTTGTCCCGCTCTGATTCACAGTTTCGCTCTGACCCATGCGCTGACCCGCATTCTGACCCATACTCTATGTTCTGCCTGTAGCTGAGGCTTTTAAACACCTGTGTTGGCATAACAGGATACAGGTGTTGATCAATGGTTTGTCTTGCCTGACCATAATTAAATTAATTTGTGGGACATGCCTGAACTTTAGGTCTCTTCTTCGTCCCAGTACTTGCATGGGTAATAGGGGTAATCTTGATTGCTCCTAGTTGTTTCTTCTTCATCTCAGTATTGTCATACAGTTCCAATGGGGAGAGAAGAGGAATGCATTTACAGTGACCCATAAATGCTGAGGGAAGATCAGGTTGACTATCCTAAGGAAAAGGGGAATACCATGTCTCACCCAAAGGTACCTCACTCCCAATCCCCAAGGATCCTCCACCCAGGTGATCCTCTCTCAATTGTCAACCCCAAGGTCAGGATCCAATAGTGATGGCCTTTCCCTGCCCACCTGCATAGAGTGTCCCAAGGGGAGTAGGAGACAGAGAACCCTTATGTTTCTCACGGTTTATAGTGATAATATCGAATACAAAATGTCGAATGTCATAATTTCGAAAAAATAATGTAAAAAAAAATGAATTTCTTTTTCGCTATGTTTTTTATTTGAAAAGGGGGGGGGGGGTTCCCCCCTAACCCCCCTTTATTTTCTCGCAAAACCCCAAAGAAAATATATTAATGAAAAAATAAAGAATTCAGTCTCTAGGGTCCCAAAGTGGACCATGGGGATGGATCTCACAAAAGTAACTTAATATATTCCTGGGTGGTTTAAAAGCATTGTACCAGTGATCCACTTGGTGAGCCAGCATTCAGTCAGGTTCAAAATTAAACTCTTCACTGCAGCATTCAAGCAATACAATCCAGTAAGGTCACTAAGGTAAGTTTGATGGTTGAGCTTGTGTTGATGCTAAAGATGTTGGCTGTTCAATACATAGTTGGCGACACAGCAGTTCAAAGTCTTCCAAGAGTCCACCTTCTTGTTCGAACTGGAGGAGGGGACGAACTCTCTTTGGCATGATGCAGAAGCAACCTGGTTCAATGAACCAACAAAATGATTTCAGATTTGATGCAGAGTGCCAAAGACAGCACCATAGGTCCTGTTGGTTCAAAAGTGTTCAAACACAGTCAACATGTATGTGAGGATGGTTAAAATCTGTAGAATGCAGAAACCCAGCTGCTTGGCATTTCTTATGCTATGAGTCCCAGTCTAGATGCTCACTCGAAAGGTTGATCATTTTCATCTTCACTCCCACCCAGGGAGCATAGCTGGCACCTTTAGGAGTACCTCAACTCCACTGAGGAGCCTGGGTATCAGTGCAGCTGGCAGAGTCCAGGTCTGAGAACAATAGTGGGTCACTCCCAATGTTTCCTGTGGATTGGTGGGGAGGATAGCTTGCCTTTGCCTTTGAACACCAGTCTTCATCTGTTGGTCTTTGGAAAGGACTGCACTCCCAATAATTTCCAAACAAATTCTTCTGTCTTTAAGAGTCCAAGATGAATCAAGGCACAATACCACTGAGGACTGGATGAAACCAATTTGTAAGTGGTCCAATCACTGTCATTTTAACAAATGACTTATTTCATCATACTTAAAGTAAGAAAAAGGAAAGCAAGAGAAGCTCACAGCAAACAAAAATGGAAGTCCTCCAGATATTCTGCTCTGTCTGATTGTCCAAACTCTGCTCCCTTCCCAGGGCTTTCAAGGACCTTTGGTATGCAGCACCCTTGTGTGAGGCTGGCCCTTATGATGTGGTGTGCCTCCTTGAAGCTTGGGTGTGAGGAGTACTTCTGAGGGATGTTCCTGGTCTAAGGAGCTGTTTCTCTACCTTGCAAGGCATCAACAGAGACACAGCCTTCCTGCCTAATGACCTTCAGGCTGAGCAGAGCCAGACAGTATCATTCAAGAGCACATAGTCTTTCCATGGCTGGTCAAGGCTGACAGTATTGACATGTGGGTGTGATAACAATCTGATGTGGTTTTAATAATTGTTGGAACTGACAGTACTACCCAAGTAATTGCTTATTTTTAGAGATTACCCCGCAACAAGATAGTTCATCAGAATTATAGCAATTTTGGATCAGAGGTAGAGATTTAAATACACACTCTGTCTCCAGTGATGTTGATGTCATATCAGCTCTAAAACATGGCACCTGTGAACTTTGAACCCGTTTTGCGCCACTAAAAAAACAAGAGCTGCAGATCAGGAGTATGATGCAGCAGAGCACAGATGTACACAATGATTTTGGCATGGAGCTTTCCGAAAGGGGAGATTGATGAGAAGGCCACCCTTTCTGAGATTTATCAGCTGCATCATTTTATATTTCATGAAAATCAAAAAAGCCAGGGCTTCTGTACTCTTTCCAGATAGCAATCCTTCACAATAGACAACAGCAGATTATAAACATAACACAGTTCCGGGCAAAAGTAACAAAACAGTGTCAGAAGCCAAACTGGAAATCCACAAGCAGTAATTTGATAAAAGTTTATACAAAACACGCCAAAGCAGATAAATGAGCACAGGCATAAACTTGATAAAAAATGACTTTCAGTAATAGAACAACAGACAAACACTAAGAAAATACATTTTTAAGGTAACGTTGGAGGCATTGCCAAAGTGGGAGTAGCTAGATGCCAAGAGACAAGGGGCCTCATTCCGAGGCTGGCGCTATCCATGGAGTAAATAGCACCATGGTAAGCAACCATGGAGCTATTTACTCCATGGAAATCCGGCATGGTGAATGGAGTAATTACCGGTCCATTCCAAGGTTGGAGGGACCGGTAATTCCCCATTCACCATACCGGTTCCCCATCCCCATTCCTGCCCCCATAGGGCTCAATGGGAATGGGGAAGGAGTAAATTACGGCACCGTAAATTACGGTGCCGTAATTTACTCCAAGGTCCCTTTGCGGGTTGGATTTTTAACGCCTGCTAAAAGCAGGCGTTAAATGCCAACCCGCAAAAGGGAACTCGGAATATGGTGGTAAGTGTTAACGGTCACCGTTGCCATTAACGGTGACCGTTAACCCTTACCTCCAGCCTCGGAATGAGGCCCAAGGTGATCTTCTCGTATTCCAGATTTGAACAATATTGGCCAAAACAAACATTTGACCATTTTAGATTTTTGCAGAATTAGATATCTTGCATCGATGTGACTCTATCCATATACTCTTTAACTGGCAGGTTGTTAGTGATTCACGGGCTCCTCTTTACTAATAAGTGCTGAGGGGGTAATTCATGGAATCAAGTGCAGAAGTGGCATACGCGGCTGGTGCACAGAGTGAACGTGCGGCAGCTTGTACAAGCCACCTGCGCCAAAACCCATTTTGACGCACAGCGTATTCATTTGTTTTTACATCCATAACCAGCTGTGGCGCAGAGTGGCGCAGCGACCCTGCAGCAGCGTCAGTTACAAACCCCCACCCCGCCCCGTGCACCAAAAACATCGCACAAATCCCCTACATGGTGCAAACCAGTATACAGCCCACAACCACGAAAACGCGCTAAAAACGCCACACAGCCTTCACATGCCAGCTAAATCGCGTGTAAAACTCCTCGCGCCCACCTCAGAATAAGTGTACCTCACTCGAGCAAGCAAAATCGTGTGTAAAATTTGCCGCGTACCCCGCTCGCGCCAGCAAAATTGCATGTAAAACTCCCCGCGCACCCCTCCGAATACGCGTACCCCGCTTGCACTAGCGAAATCGCGTGTAAAACTCTGCTGCCTTTGTCAGGTTGTAACACTTGCACTACTTTTATTTTTTACTGTCATACATTGCCACTGTTGGATCCTTACTAATGTTTTGTCTTGCTGGTAAGTAATTATTCATGTGTGCTGTTTTTTATTTAATAAGTGAGAGGAAATTGTCTCTGGCCTGTTTCCATTTGGGACAGTACACTTTGTGACACTTGTGTCATGTGTTGTGCATTCAATTGGCTGCTTTCACATAGCATGCCATGCCATGGAGTGTTGGGTAGCTGAGATGGGGTTAGGGAGGGGTTGGGTGACACTATTTGGTTGTAGTATTTTGCAAGGGGGTAGTCCTTCATGCTGCATGAATGTGTGCCTTTCACTGACACAGCATTGGGTGTGTTTAGGTAGATAGGGATGCAGACAATGTAGCACTTCCAGGTAAACAATCTCAGGTGTATGGTTGTGACAGTTGACTGTCCCATTTGTCATCATCATAAATTGTCAGCTGGCATGTGCCAGGCCTATGTGCACTCTGCAGGGGTAAGATTTTAGGTGAAGAAATTTGCCACAAGCTGGGTACAGGCTGCCTCACCACGTGCCCTTTCACCTCCCATTCGCAGCGGCCATGCATGTGGTTGGGGATGTGGGGGCACCACCATGTCCACCGGCACGCCGGGTTGCAACGTTGTGCAGGACACATGCTGCCACTATGATCCTGCACACTACTGGGGGCGCATACCGCAGCTGCCTACCAGAGCGGTCAAGGGAGTGAAAGCGTGACTTCAGCATTCCGAATGTGTGCTCCACTATGCCCTGGGTTGCAATATGGGCTGTGTTGTATCTTACCTGGGGTGGTGTGGTGGGGTTCCATATTGGCGTCATCATGTAGGTGCTCAGAGGGTAGGCACTGTCCCCTGGGGAGGTGATAATGGTTATCATTAGTTGGGTTTTCACATTTCTCAGTTTCTGACATGCATGCATGTGCAGAGGCATTTGTACTCACCAATTAGCCATGTGTCGCCATGCCTCCCAGCTTCCAGGTCCCGGTTTAGGGGTGAAATTCGGAATGTGAAACTATTATGGCTGGACCCGGATAGTTGGCATATACTGAGATGATGAATCCCTTGGCATCACATACAACCTGCAAGTTGATGGAATGCCAGTACTTGTGATTTCGATAGATGTGCTCATTGGCCCTGGGAGGATGTAGAGCCACATGGGTGCAATCAATGGCTCCTAGCACTTTGAGGAAGTGAGCCACCCTGTAAAAGTCCTGGACGACGGCCTGCCTTTCTGCAGGTGTTCTGGGCATGTATATGTGCCTGCGGACTGAGGGACGTGCAGTCATGATCGCCAACACCTAGTGCAGGCAGCGTGACTGCGTGCCCTGTGAGACACCCCCAACTAAGGCACTTGTCCGCTGAAATGGCTCAGTAGCTAAGAAGTGCAGTACATTGAGCACCTTTTCCAAGGGGCTCAGTGCTCGGGAGCATAGGGTGGGTGATGTGAGGTCATCCTTCCACTCCCTGACCAGTTCTAGGATTATTAGTGGTGGAAACCTGTACCTCCCATAGACATGGTTATCAGGCATCCCAAAAAGGCTGGTCCTGGGTAAGAAAATGTGGGGCCTGGCTATCCTCCTCCTCCTGCGGTGTCCCACGACCACTGCTGCGAGGAACGGTATATTCATCATAGCGTATGAGCTTGTTTGTTGTTTGTGTGCACTTTTATGCAGTGCAGGGCTGCTTAAGCCTGCTTCCTGCTTTATTGGCGCACAGGTTTCCCCTGTTGGATGTCATGAATACGTGTTGTTAGCGTGCGTGTGGGCGTTGCGAGCATTTACCTCCGGTACTTCCCCCGTAATGCCCACATTTCCATGCGTTGTTCCCCATTCCGCATGTTACGCCCCGTGTTCCGCCCCCTTTTCTTGTGTGCGCTACACGTTGTGCGCTTTCGTGGTGCACGTCACGCACAGCATTTAGTGACGTGTGCGCCCATGTACGCCACCCACGGATTTGGCGCACATCCCAGGGTTTACACGTGCAGCGCATTCCATGAATCGACAAACGGCTGCGTGCACGGCTTTAGCACGCATGCGCTGCGATTTTCATGCTTGCGCTCCCCTTTTCGGCACACAATTATTCCATGAATTAGCCTGTTAGTATTTAGTAAATCCAGGCGGTTTTAGCGGGTCCCGCAAGCATACCAGGGTGCTAACAATGGGCACGTTATTAACGGACCCGTTGTTAGCACCCTCCCCATTCCCATTGAGCCCTATGGGGGCTCGAATGGGAATGGGGATGTACCGGGTCCAGGTTCCTTGAATGAGGAATTACCGTGTCCTCCAAGGTTGGAATGGCCTGGTAATTTGTCATATGAGGAACCCGGTAGCCGGTAAGGGGGTAGCCATGCCGCTGATAGCGGCATGGCTACCTCCAAACTTTTAATGACCCAGATGTCTTCTTTGAAACTAGAGGACGGGTGTGTAGGAGTTGACACGGCTGCTGAATCCATACCAGTTGTTAAAGTGCAGCTAGGAGAAGACAGTGTCAATCAGGTCTGAGAGTGGTTATTAACAGAAATGTTAATGGGTGATGGTCAGCCTTAGTATATAGTTACATAGAAGTGATACAATGGGCCTCATTACGAGCATGGCGGTAGCCGTGCCTGTATGGCAGGCACGGCTACCGCCCCACTCCCTACCGGCACTGCCTCCCGCGATTGGGCAATAACCGGCCCATTATGATAATTGCCCATTCACGGGTGGCGGTATTGCCGAGCTCCCGATCCCCATTCTGTCCCATAGGGCAGAGTGGGGGTGGGGAGCATGGATGAGCCGGCACCGTTGATAACGGTGCCGTCGGCATTACGAGTTATGCTCGCGGGTGCTGCACAGCCCACCAGGTAAGACCTGGCGGGCTGTCAGGAACCAGATGAGCAGAACTCATAATGCGGCTGGACGGGATGAACGGTGCCGTGCCTTAATGGCACCGTTGATACCGTCACTGCCACCCTTATATTGAGGCCCAATGTTACTAACTGTACCTGGGATATGATTTATTTTCCTAAAGTTTAATCATCTAGATCATGATGATATAATGAGGGGTATTTTTTTTTAGAATTGACAAAGGGACTGCTCTAGTAGTGACATGATCTTATCCATGATTAGTACCCAATGGGGGCATGGCTTAAGCATCCAAGACAATGAGGAAGCTCGGAGTGGGGGCTTTAATCAGCATTAGTACCCGGCATGCGCGGCGCACCGGGAATCCAACATGTTGATTGGCTCTTTTCTGAGCCATACCACACAGTATTCCGATGTACACCGTGCGTGCTGGGTACTCTGGTCCCGGCGAGGGGCGTGGCAGATCCTCAGCCAATGACGAGGCTTGAAATGGGTCAATCACCGCTCCGAGCCTCCCCATGGCTGGAGGCTGCCTTCGTCCCCCGCCGGGGACTCAGGTAAGACTTTTTCTTTTCCCTCCTCCCAACTCTCTGCCCTCCCCACCCCACTTACCTTCTATCCCTTGGTCACCGGCGGAGGACGATGGAAGCCTCCAGGCGTGTGGAGACTCAGAGCGGAGCCATCCCCGCTCCAAGCCTCCACACGTCTGGAGGCTTCCATCGTCCCCTGCCGGAGCCGCGGTACTTTTATCTTTTTTTTTCCCTCCCCTCTCCCAACCCCACTTACCTTCTTTTTTCTTCTTTTGTTGGGAGCGAACGCGCTGGAAACACTTTTGTTCCCAGCGTGTCGGCTCCCGTTGGCCGCCATGGAAAGGGAAAATGGACTACTTTTTTATTTTTGTTCTGTTTTGAAACGTGGCAGCAATTCTAAACAGAAAAACATTCCATTAGTACCCTAGTCTAACGGGCCGGGGTACTAATGGCAATAAGACCTGAGGCGGCGGGCCAATACCGCCCAGGGTAATGCCCCCGGGCTTCGTGTAACTACGGTCCCGGGGGCATTACCTGGGGCGGTATTGGCCCGCCGCCTCGGGTCTTATTGCCACATTAATATCTGTGGTAGGCATGATTTGGTTAAAACGCCTGTTGCAAAAAAAGATTCACAGTAAAAAGAAGCTTACTGTATCTTCCATGTTGATGAGGGAGAGTCTCAGGGATGTGTGAGTGGTTTATTATAGCTAAGGGTTGACATTGAGTGAAGATGTCCTGTTGCTTTAAGTTCCATGTTTTGTCCTAATTTATTAGTAATGCCAATGAAGAATTTGGTAATGACTGCAGATTTTCCGATGGCATATAGGATGACTTGGCTTGGCAAGGCCGGGATGGCCTGTCATGCATCTTTAAATTGAACTGTTCAGTCTGATTTATGACACCTGCTCTGGTCTTTTGGATTGTAAATAGATGTGTTTCAGGGTTTTGGAGTGTAGGAAGTTGCATAGCTTCAACGTGTATAATTGTTCTTCTGTGGAAATAAGTATTACCTCTATGTTGAAAATTGTTTTGTGGTTTTATGGAACTTGTATTTTGAAATTCTTAACTCACAATAATAACCTATAACTGCTTATCTAACTTAATCTCTCTATCACTGTCTCACTGCTGAATTCTCCCTCACTCACTTCCCCCTCTCTCGTTTGCTCTACCTCTTTTTGTTTTACACTCATTTTGATCACCTGCCTTTTCCTCCTCATGCTTTTTTTTCTTCATTTCTTACTCCATCTTTCCATCTATATATGAGGCCATCACGACCACCGGTCACGTCTTAATGATGTCAGACTGAGTAAGAAGTTGTCATGAAACCTCCCTCCCAGACATATGAGTTAGCCTGACCATAATCCCTTCAAGTTATTTTTTTTAAAGTAAGATAAATCACATTAGTACCCGGCGAGAGCTAATCTGAATGCAACTAGCATTCTGATTGGCTCTCGCCAGGTCCCTACCCCGCCAGGAATTCCTCCGTCGGAATTCCACGGCCCAATGAGGAGGCTCGAAGCCGGGGCCATCCCCGCTCTGAGCCTCCCCGCGGCTGAGAGGCTGCCTTCGCCCCACGCCGGGGACTTGGGTAAGTCTTTTTTTTTTTTTTACATTCCCTTCCCTCCCTAACTTACCCGTCCCCCTAACTTACCTTCTTGGTCCTGCGTGCCCGGCAGGGGACGAGGGAAGCTTCTAGCCGTGTGGAGACTCGGAGCGGGGCCATCGCCGCTCTGTGCCTCCACACGGCTCAGGGCTTCCCTCGTCCCCCACCGGGGACGCAGGTACGTTTTATCTATTTTTTTTTTTTCCTCTTCCCCGTCCCACTCCCACCCTCCCAACCCCACTTACCCTTTTTGATCCTTTTTCAGGAGCAGACGCGCTGGGAACACTTTTGTTCCCAGCGCGTCTGCTCCTGATGGCTGCCATGGAAAGGGAAAACAGACTCGGTTTTCCCTTTCCATGGCGGCGGCCATTTCCTTTTTTTTTTTCGCGAAATGCTTCAGCGTTTCGGGAAAAAAAAAACCTTTTAGTGCCCCGGTCACGCAATTTTTGCGGGCTGGGGTACTAATAGCAATAGAACCCTTGCATTCTCGGGTTCAATTGCTTAATTAGTACCCGGCGAGAGCCAATCTGAATGCAACAAGCATTCTGATTGGCTCTCGCCAGGTCCCTTCCCGGCCGGGAATCCCTCCGTCAGGATTCCACGGCCTTTGTTCCCGCGGGGGGCGTGGCAACCCCTCAGCCAATGAGGAGGCTCTAAGTGGGGCCATCACCGCTCCGAGCCTCCCCGCGGCTGAGAGGCTGCCGTCGCCCCCTGCGGGGGACTCGGGTAAGTCTTTTTTTTTTTTTATTCTATTCCCTCCCTCCCACCCCCCTCCAATTTACCTTATTGATCCTGCACCCCCGGCGGGGGACGAGGGAAGCCTCCAGCCGTGTGGAGACTCGAGCGTGGCCATCCCCGCTCTGCGCCTCCACATGGCTGGGGGCCTCCCTCGTCCCCCGCCGGGGACGCAGGTATGCTTTTATTTTTATTTTTTTCCCCTCTTCCTCGTCCCACTCCCACCCTCCCAACCCCATTTACCTTCTTTTTGATCCTTTTTTGGGAGTGGACACGCTGGGAACACTTGTGTTCCCAGCGTGTACGCTCCCGATGGCCGCCATGGAAAGGGAAAACAGACATTTTCTTTTTTTTTTCTTTTTTCTCCCGAAACGCTGCAGCATTTCGGGACAAGAAAAAAGCTTTTAGTGCCCCGGTCACGCAATTTTTGCAGTCGGTGGGAACTAATAGCAATAGAACCCTCGCTTCGGGGGCATTACCGACTCTGGTAATGTCCCGGGGCCAAAGGTAAGTCCCTCGCTTCGCTCGGGTCCTTACCTATGTGCCACCGACACTCGGGTTCTATTGCTTAATTATGCATCCTTTGCCTCTTTCACCAAGTAAACAGAATATTATTTTTCCAATCAGAATCCATTCCTTAATGTATTTGTCTTTTGAAATTAACGACACAGCAACTGAAACATGTCCATTTGTGTGATTCTTCCTAATTTCTCTGTATGTGTTCGGTATTATGATTTTATTTGTACTTAAATCTGTGAAAATAGCAGTTCGCCAATAACGCACATGACTTTTTCCCTTATTGTTTCATTTTCCCAAATACAGCAGTGAACTCTTTGTGACAGTGCTAAGAGCTTAAAACGAACAGCTATGATATTAGAATAAAGATGAGAGTTTCTGAGGTGCAATTTTTCTTTTCATGGGTTGCGCTCAGCTTCATCTATTGTGATATGGTGGCCTATTAAATCGCTCCACTCTTAACAAGCTTACCACGGCTTTCCATCATTGTGTCAAAATAATATTTCACAATACTTTATGTGTTTCCTGGCTCATATATCAAACTATACGACTTTATCCATATGGGACAGCTGTCATTCTGCTAAATTTTTAGCAAAGTTCTCATTTCTGTCTGACATCCAGAAATGCTCCAAGTAATAAAAGATTATTTTTATCTCACATTTGCTTTGGAGCTGCATCTTTCCTTGTCATCCTACATATAACCCATGAATCATTCTCCAGTCCCCCATGTCTAAGAACATCATATACTGTCTGCACAGAGATTCATCTTATTTGAGCAACCTCTGTACAGCAAGGGGGAGGAATACAACAAAATAAACAATTGTCAAAGAGCTCACCTTCAATTCCCACACATTCTGATTTTCAGGACGGCTGACATTTTGTGGTGGTGTCATTGTGTAGTCAAGTGCCTATTATTAATGGAAGGCAGATGATGTATTTGAGACCTAGCATATCTAACATTGTACTGTAGTATCAACCACATGATGTATTTTCGTTTAATTCTTGTGGTGCTGTTGATCACGAATTGTCAGTCGGAGCACTAGAGCTGGTAATAGCAAATTTCAGGGAGTTAGAGAAAGTTTAACATTGAATGCAGTGTATCTGCTTCACTCATTGATTAATTACTAACTGGAAGAGGCCTAGGCTAGAGCATCTCTGCCCATACGGTCATCCATTGACATGGAGGCCAGTTGCACCTGACAACGTCCCCTTTGGAATGAGGGTGCGTTGTCATGGAGGGACATCCTCCAATCTGCCCTGTCCCTTTTGAGCCTTTAGCATGTTGTGGGGTCAGTTGGCTTAGATCAGCTATCCCCATTCAAGCCCAAAACAGGCAGGGATAGGGTGGGGTAAAGGAAAAGTGCTGTTTGAGAGGCATATTAGTGAAACAAAAGGGGTGATCACTGGACGGTTTACAATGAATCTCAAACTCTGGCATTGCTCTGGGCAAGCCTCCAGACCATTATACTTCGCATACAAAGCCATTACAAAAGGGGAACGACCATATGCAATTCAGGCCTGGTCCCACCCCAAAAGGGGCAGTCCAGCCTGAACTGATTGGCCACATCCCTTATGTGCGACACAATAATAATAATAATAATAATAATAATAATAATAATAATAATAATAATAATAATAATAATAATAATAATTTAGCATTTATATAGCGCTACAAACCCTCAGGCATCTGAGCACTGCTTATTATTACCCACAGTGTGTGGTGCTCATCCATCGACCTCGGAATGATGAAAGGCTGAGTTTGGCCCTGCCTGGATTACAAACCTGCATCAGCAGGCTCTGCACAGACCTCAAAGCGAGCGCTCTACTCGCTGTGCTATTGGACAAGCATCCCCAAACATGTTTCGGCCTTGTTGGGCCTTATCGGTGAGGTGTAGAATGGGTCTCTAGGCCCAGCAGGCACAGGACCTACATCTGGGCATACCCGTCCCACTCGGCGTGACTATAACAAAACAAAGAGGTGATGGCTGGAAGGTTTAGACCATCGTTCTTCACTTACAAAGCCATTGCCTGATTTGCATATGGTCTTTCCCCTTCTGTAATGGCTTGGCAGGTGAAGAGCAATGGTCTGGAGGGTTGCCCAGAGCAATGCCAATATCATGTTAATATTCTGTTAACACAGTGTTTTGATTCACAATTATTTACAAAAGATCATATGTATCAATATACCATTACAGGAGTTGTGTCAGACTAGCTGCATGTTCATTTATTCCTATTATATATTGAATGATTGAGTGGGGCGTACAGAACCAAGTACTCATTATTTAGCATTATGTCATCATTGCTATTTGTTTATAATAAGGACATTAACTAACTATAATGATATGGGATGGATGAAGCACCCCACATACTTATTTATAGGAATGAACATCGGTCCCCAAGCCATCAACAACAAAATTGCTTTCTAATGTGTGGTGTTATGGATGACTTTACACCTCCAAGACACATTACCTGTTGGGAAAATTTGATCCCATCGGGACCTTATCTCTAGACACTTGTGCTCACCTTTGCAAGATTTCCCATTGGGGAGGGGACATACTTTGGATATAAGTCCACAGCTGTGGAACCAGCAAAAGAAGTGAATATTAATGAGTGGTCTGGGCATAACCATTCCTGAACAGACCAACATCATTTGTCGATTTAGTAATCCATACATGTTATTCAATAGTTACATTGGATTCATTAGAGTTAAATATCCAACACAGATGAGGGCTTATTTGTTTATTTTGGCGTGGGATATTTTATTTAATTTAACACTGGCACTCAAATAACTAGAGGAGCCATTAGTTACCAACTTGTACAGTATTCACTTTACTGATCATACCAATCCCATTGGTTACGATCGGGATAATTTCAGAGACACATCTATTGTTTACAAAAGCAGTCATTGATGTGACGTCACGCAAGTTGTACGTGTGATGTCACATGCACAACACCAGTATAAATATTAGGTGCAAGATGGCACCCGCGTGGTATAGGCACGCAGGTATCCTGTATGGATCCCCTAAACCGGGCATCCGATCAATTTTTAAGGTAAGAGTAACTTAATACTATGATGAGCACATTAGATTGTGGTATTTGACCCAATGTGATCTCAGGACTAAAATATAGCAATGTCATATTTGCTAACCACTTTTAGCTAGCATGTCTCAACATTATCAGTCTACTTAATCTAATTCTCACATGACTCTTAGATACAGTAATACAACATGATATACTGTTTGTTGCAGGATTATATATTCTAGCTGACTCTACCTGCACTAATATTGCTGCCAACTTTTGAAACACCAAGAATTGAAAGGTGAGTGTGGGACTTCGTGACAGATATTATAGAGTAGCAAGCCTTTCAGAGCAATAATTCTTATTACAGTAATTTGGTAATTTTGCAGCTGAGAAATTACTTGTCATACCAGTCAATGATGAATGTCAACCTTGTGAGAAGAATTCGATAAGGCACATTGGTAAGTGCCATAATAATACCACCTGGTACCTATAATCAATATTATTGATAAGTCTGCCTCACAAGTGCTAGGACTTATGACAGGTCTACCATCTTATATTCCTAACAGTGACTACCAATTAGAAAATATTGGTGAGTGGATATTACCACTTCAATGTACCACTTATGGTAACATACTATTTGCACTTCTTTGGACTCATTTGCATGCATACTAAGATGTACACAGAGACAACAACCTTGAAGTTCCAGCCATGTTATATTAAGCTAAATACATGGCCATGAGATATCCATGTAGTTTGATCACTGATGGGAACACATTACTACTAATTTGCATTAGAGTCTTTTATGTGCTTTGCTTGATCCACAATATCAATATGTAAATTAGCATATCTGTCACCTATGATATGTAGTCTTAATTTAAGAGAATTGACAGCCATACCCTCACTGTCATATTGATCTGCCTATAATTGACATTGTTTGGATTACCTTTTTCCCATGATCCACCTGCTATAAACCATGATTTTGGTATGTACTTTCATAACTTTATTTGTATTTCTAATTCCAAATTTTTGATGTTGCTATTATTATAATGTGTCAATATTCTTACCTTCTTGCTTTTACTACAGCCTTGAGAAAGACCTTGTGTCGGAACAAGTGGTGGCTGTATTTCTTAAGAGGAGTGGATGTTAATAAATCAAGAATATTGGATACCACATATATGGAATAATACTTTTTTGGGGTGAGCACGCACAACTAGTATAACTTGTTAATCGGAGCCTAGCCATAGCTGCTCCAAGGGGGTTGGGTTTGCTATAAGAGCCAAACAGAAGCTGGCATGGAAAAACACCCATACCTAGCTTCCTGCCTACCTACAATGCAATGTGTTGTCCCAGTGGCCTGCCACCTTTGCCGTTCTCCCTAGTACCTTTTCTAATGCTGGTGAACCTCAACGGTTCAGTACACAATCTGGTATTTTGTGTCCCTGTTCTTCTCCTCTCACTTAACCTGTGTTGCGTTATTGGCTCTTCTGTAGCAGGATGTTGGCATCAAATATGTTGCCCCAGCAGCCTCCCGCCTTCACCATTCTCCCCGAAACCTTTACTAATGCTGGGGAACCTCACGGGGCTCAGCGCAGACTCAGATGTTCGGTTTCTTGGTTCTTCTCCTCTCGCTTCTTCAGCGTTGTGTTCTTGGCTCCTTTGTAGTGGGATGCCATCTATGTACACAGGCATCCGGGAACCTTTGGTAATTCATTCTCAGGCAGTCTCGGCACTGTTAGCTGAGTCCACAGCCCACCATGATGCTTATTTGGTCATGCCAAAACCTTGTACAGACAGCGGTTCTCCCGTTGCAGGATTCTTTGGCTCTCCAGTGTCTGACTCTGGCATTCCTCCCCTGTCCAGAAGTCGGGAGCTCCGTGACTTTGTTCTGCTCCACCTCTCCAATGCGTACTCACGTCAGAGGGGCTTGCCCTGCATGCCATGCTCTCTCTCCTCAGTTATATCCATGTTTTATTTAAAGAGACGTTTAATTTTCTTTGGCATGGCTGGTTGGTTCCCACATTGGCTCAAGCCAAATATGAGGATGACAGACGAACCTTGATATCTGGCATTTACAAAGGGTCTCGCACAGTGGGCTCTAGTCTCAAAGGGGTGGCTCCCCCTTGGGGTCAAGGGGTGAATAACATTGATTTTTCACATGACCCACTACACAATAGTTTTCCACCACGACTTGCTCCACCAGGGGCTTATTCTGCCACCCAATGCAAACAGCCTTTACTTGTGCTTATTCTTTGGATAATAAAATGGCTACAAAGGAATTAGCTATGGCCTCGTGTGCAATCTCACCTGGTTTGGTGATAGCTGATTGTTAGGCAAACACTACCTTATGTCCACAGTCAGCAAGCATTCCCTCTCATTCTGCTTAAAGTTCTGTATCTTAGCACAGTCAGTTTCCGAGGCACACTACTGGGATTGAAGAAACGAGACTGTCCTTTTCTTGTTTAGCACAATCTTCTGTACCCAGGTCTTGCACTGGCTTTTAGGAAAGATTTCATATTGTAGGTAATTTTCCTTCCATGTGGCAAGCCCCAAACTTTTTGCTGTTGATTTACACCCTGATCTAGATTTTGCCAGAGAAGCGCAGCCTTCCGCCGCACTCCCCTGGGCTTTCGCTCCAATCTTACGGGGAAACTGACATACCCTTAAGACAGTCAGTACCGGGAAACGCTGTTTTCCGTAGTTCTTTTCTCATGTTGCAGCTTTCGCGCAACATGGCACAAGAGTGCACCGTAACTTACATTAACGCGCTCTTGGGTCTCTAGTCATTCTATAGGCCCTAGTAACTCTCAATGGATTTATAACGAACTGTGCAAGTATGTCACGGACAGGGCTGGTGGCAGCGATCGTTTCTTTGTGTTTTGAACTCCCTTTTGCCCTGTTAACCGCATTACTCACGTTTGGCCAAACTGGGTGGCCTGCAGGGGCATTGCTAGAGGGGGGCTAAGGGGGCTATAGAATCTCAGGAGCTACAGCCAAACGGCTAGCTAGCGCCCAGTCCCGACAGTTCTGACATCAGCTTAGCCCCGGGTCTTTTCCAGACCTAGCAACTCCCCTGGTGGCCTGGCTTCCAAAATGGCCATGCCACGAGGTTCTTTGTCCTGTCCGTTGACCGTCTTGCCCCTTCACCTTCCCCCAGGTCGAGCCAACCCGGGGCCATCCTTATTTGGGCATTTACTTTCGCACGAAACACAGATGCTTTCGCAGGCTTCTGCATGCCTTGTGTGTGCCTCCAGGATATGGGCTGGGATGTCTGATCCCAATACAAATCCTGGGTGCCAGAGAGTCTAGTGTGTCTTGAATGCCTGGGACGACCATGGTCTGTGATAGGTCCACGTATGGTGTGAGTGTTTTGTGAGCAGATCTCCCATTGGGTCCTCTCTGTTTTGGCGCGAAGGGAACTCTGGATAAGAGGAGGCTGGAAACACCACTACCATGTCGATCTCCTGAGTTCTCACGAAGGACGGATACAAGAGCCAAGTATCCTGCAACTAAGAGGCTGAACCGAGAAATCACTGGTGACCCGCTGAAGGACTGCTCCTCTGCACTGCTGTTGCCCTGTGAAACCATTCTGCCTCTGATCGAACGAGAAGGCCTGTACTGGTACTTCGACCCTTTGGAATAGTGGGAACAACTATTCTCGCCATCTTCATCATCTCCTGCACGTAAGCCTTCGGAAGCGTCCCTGGGCCATCCAGTGGACTGACCAGCCTACACAGGAGTCTTGCTCTGTTACCGCCGTCAAGTTGTGTTGTATTCCGAGTCCCCGCCACTCTCACATGATTCGTACACTTGGCATTCCCAGGTCTGAAGTGAGAAGTGTGCATTGGGCTGAAATACACACGGCCGCTGCGTTGCCCTGCTGTGGTAACAATCGGTGCAGGTTACTGCGTTTGGGACATCCTCAAATCTAACTTCTGCTGCCGCGGAATCTACACGACGCCGAGACGTCCCCTGCTCTTATCTGAACCTGCCAGCACTGAAACTGACGCGGAGAAGCCTGGTTCTGCCTGCATCGGGGACCGGTGAGTAGCAATGCTAGGAACCGGTCGCCCTCCTGCAGTAGCCTGTAGCTTTTCCTTGCTGTGTTAAACAGCACGCCTTTTTCGCACTCGCGTTCTGCTTCTGCCGCAAGTGGAGGCCGCGCTTGAGTAGCGGAGATCTGTTCGTCCTCATTTGTTCACCACTCTGAACTGCCTGACTTCCTTGAAGAGACTCCCCTTGGCCCGTTGGCACCAGTGTGTGCAGGTACTTTTGAGCACAAGGCTCCACTCTTCGTAGGGCTCGGACTTCTAGTTAGGTGGCCTCTGAAGGCGAACTGGTTCTAACGATTCCTTGCACTGCCTGTTTTCCTCCCCATCTAGGTGGTCTGCATATTTCGTGCTTCGAACTCTTTTGACCCTTCGGTAATTGTATATATATTGTATTTGATTTGATGTGTTGGTTTACTTGAGTTTTACCGTGATTCTTTACTATGGTCAATGTTACAAAGGCCTTGTAATAAATGTGTCTATATTTGTAATATAACACCTGCTTGGAGTAATTTGTGAGTGTCCTCGTTTTGTGTGCTCATTGCGGGCTTTCAGTCACCCTCACCCCTCTTGAGACCTAGTCTTGACCACCGCCATCGCTACCCTGATTGGTCTGGCTCGTCCAGAGGTTACCCTGTTCCAAGAAACTAGGCTGGCCTTCTGAACCTCTGCCCCTCCAGGACAGAGTTCAGAAATCCATTTTAACAAATTGGTGTACAGCGGTGGGATACGACTGAAGGTATCCAGTGTTGCGCACGAGCGAAGGCATTTCAAGTTATTCCTACCCGGACATGTAGTGAATTGTCGTAGTATATCTCTTAAAAGGCCATAGTCCTATCTAACAGTATGGAAACAAATACCTTGTTAACTTTAAATGCTTCTAAATCCAAAACATTGAAAAAGATGTGTGCAGAGAGAGGTGTCTCCTCTCAAGGCACCAAATTGGAAATGATCCAAAGAATCGTGGCGTGGCAAGAAGCTCAGCTTGACGCTATAGCTTCTGAGGACAGTGCAGAAGGAGGTGGGGCTGCTCTCACTGGTAGAACCGATGGTTCTGCAGCTGCACTGATCCACCGCGACCATGAGGACAGGGAGGATGAGATGTCTAATGTTTCCTCTGCCAGTGTCGATGGGGAGGCCATGCTTGAATTCAAGAAGCAAGAGCTGCTGTTTAGGCAGCAGGAGCTTGATTTCAGTATGGCCAAACTAAAAATCGAACAGGCAGAAAAACAGAAAGACTGGGATCACCAGTTGGAACTGGCTAAGCTTCAGGTTGCAAATGGATCCAAGGGTCCTGGACATGGGTCTGGGGCCTCCTCTCATCCAAGGTTTCCAAAAGTTCTGCTCAGTGTGTATGAGGAAAAGAATGACATTATGAACTGGCTGAACACGTTTGAGCATGCATGTGAAGTTCAACAAGTTGACAATGCTGATAAGATTGCCTGGTTACTCAGCAGACTGCCCCATTCTGGCTGTAGTGCCATTATGGAAATGTCGAAGGCTGAGCGAGCAGATTTTGCAATGTTGAAGCAAACTCTCATTTTAAAGCTTGGAAAGACTCCCGCCCAATATTTAAAATGATTCAGAGAGTATAAGAAAAAAGAAGGTGGTACTCGAGTATCTTATGTAACCGAATCCTTAAAAAACTTGACTGGCTGGGTCAAAGGTTAGAAGGTTTCTACCTTTGAAGGTATGATAAATCTTGTCATGCTGGAACATATTTTTGCATCTTCTTCCCCTGAGCTTAAGTAGCATTTGGCAGATCCAAAGGAGATAGATCCTAAGAAGCTTGCCATTGCAGCAGATTTATGATTGTCACATCGAGAGTCCCATAAGGACAAAACTCATCCTGGTAAGCAGGAGGAAGGGAAAAAGTCCAAAGATAAGGAGGGTGGAAAATCTGATAAATCTTCTTCTCAAAAGGGCCACAAAAAGAAAAATAAGGGTAAGACACAAGAGAACTCACAGGGTAGTGGAGGTCAGCCTCCGAAACAGAACTCTGGTTATAGTAAGCCTCCCTATGTAAACAGACCCAATGGATCTTGTTTTGCTTGTGGAGCAACTGACCACGTGAAGGGGGATCCCCGGTGTAAGGATAAACCTTTGGGTGCCCACTCCGCTAATCTGGCCTTCTCCTCCTACGAGGAAGAAGAGATTACAGGAGCAGCCTTCTCCTCAGACTCTTTCCCCAGTGGGATAGAAGCTGAGGTAGTTTTAGTTTCCTTGGGTTCCTGGGAGCCTAAAGTCGCAGAGGCTTATGCTAGGATTCCAGATAACACCAAGCACTACTTTAAAGACAGTGTGCTGATCAATGGAGTAGATACTCCAGCTCTTAGGGATAGTGGGTGCAGTCGAACTGTAGTGGATTCTACCTTGGTAGACTCAGAGGAAGTTGCCAGAGCTACTCTGATGCCCACTAAATTGGCTGACGGCCCACCTCGCATGTTTCCAGTAATACCTGTAAATCTTACTTTAAATGGTACAGCAGTCAGTATTCCAGTGAGCATTCAGAGAAATGTGCCAGGAAAGGTCTTTTTGGGCCACGATCTCAGAGCTTTAGGGCTTGTAGGAGACACTGCTGACAGACCCTGCACACGGTCTCAAACACGGGCAGCATTGGCCAAGACCAATGAACTGCCCCAGCCAAAGGGGAAACCCAAGGCTAAAGGACTAAAGAAACCAAAACGAGAGAAAGAAAATATTCCCCTGAACTCACCTACCACTGTGGTGGAGGAAGTTGGTCAATCGCCCGGACCTGACGAGGAGGCGGCGATACCTGAAGTATTTGACCTCAATGACCATCCTGAACTAAAAGACTTGTTAGTAGAAGGTGGTCCTGACAGGGAAGAATTCAGTAGAGGCCAACGTGAGTGCCCATCTCTGGAAGGCATAAGGAGACAGACCTGAGCCCAGCTTGAGGGTGAACCTCCTGGAAAGCATCGGATTTATTGGGAAGGTGGACTCCTGTATAGTGAGCCCATGGAGTCTACAGAAGGAGACCATCGAGGTTGGTGGTTCCCCTTGTTGTAAGACCCTTCCTCCTGCAGCTGCCGCATGAAGTGCCCCTTGCTGGTCACCTTGGTATTAAGAGGACCAAGCAAAGGTTATCCATGCACTTCTACTGGCCCAAGATGGGGGTGCAAGTAGAAAGTCACTGTAGGAGTTGTGCCTCCTGCCAGTTATCTGGTAAGGGTGGCTCAACAATCCAAGCTCCATTGGTACCACTCCCAGTTGTGGGAATACAATTCAAAAGGGTAGGGATCGACATCGCTGGTCCCCTCGACCCACAAACATCCTCAGGCAATAGGTTTATCCTGGTGCTAGTCGACTATGCTACCAGATATCCTGAGGCCATCCCATTGAAAACTGTAACTGCCAAGTCAGTTGCAAAAGCGTTACTTGGCATCTTTACTAGGGTTGGCTTCCCTAAAGAAGCTGTGTCTGACAGAGGCAGCAACTTTATGTCAAAGTATATGCAGGCTATGTGGAAAGAATGTGGGGTCAACTACAAGTTCTCTTCCGCGTATCACCCCCAGACCAGTGGTCTGGTGGAACGTTTCAACAGAACGTTAAAGAGCATGATTGGGGCTCTGGAAGAACCTCAGAGAAGAAAATGGGATCTTCTTTTACCATGCTTACTGTTTGCCTACCGAGAGGTACCACAGGAGGGTGTTGGTTTCAACCCCTTCGAACTTCTGTTTGGTCACCCTGTGCGGGGACCCTTAGCCATAGTCATGGAGGGATGGGAGATGCCCATTCCCCCTACTACTACCAACGTAGTCGACTATGTGTTAGGGCTCAGAAAACGGATGGTACTTCTGATGGGTCTGGCTAGTAACAAGTTGAAGGCAGGGCAAGCTGTCGGGGGAAATTCTGCCGGGGTCGGCCGGGCCATCCGCAGACCTCCGGGCAGGGAGGCCCCAACTCCTCCCGTATATCCCAAAGGAGATAGAGTATGAGACACACACAAGAAGCAATGTGACTCTGCTGTTTATTAAATACAAACGGCAGGGATGGGTCAAGGATCATACGCGTCTGACCTGACACACTCACAATCGTGGGGCTCGCAGGCCCTTTTTACTGTAGTATGACGCGCTACCTGCGTCACTTTAGAAAATTAACAAAAAAACCTATCGCCACTCTTAATTGGTTGCTCGAGTGGTAGGGTTAGTATAGCATACGTATAGAGAATAATATGAGTGGCCGAGGGTTAGTCAGGTGATATATCTGGGTTGTCCCTACAATTAGATACATGAGAATTGTTACATGAAGACTCCTAATGGTTGGTTGATGTTAATGGCGTCAGTGATAAGAGCCCCATGTTCTGATTGGTGCGCCCGTGAGCTTCCCAGCCTGGGACCATCGCTGTTCCCAGCTCTCGGTGTACCTGCAATTTGCAACAATGTTTCACTATTGGTACATGCAGACAATATGAAGACTTATTCATGAGCTGGACGGCCGACTACTCCCACCGTTACAGATGTCCATTGATTCTTTCAAGTGTATCTGCCTGTGTCTCGCAACGAGGGATCCAGACGCCTCCTTCCTCCTGGGTTTGGCATCTCGTCAGGTTCGGCTTGGTCACATGGGATGGGACCGTGTTTGAGGCAGAATTCTGCACAATTAATATTGTTTTTCCACTGTGTGTCTGGTTTGATTGCAGGTGCGACTTTGATGTTGGTGCGCGGCGTGCGAGGTTGCAACATCGTGCCCTTGAGGGTCTGCTTTTGGATTGTGGGTTTGCAACATTACGACCTTGGCTGTCTGCTTTCCCCAGGCTCATTCTGCAGGATCAGCAACCTGATTCTTGTTCTGTTAATCGTCCACGAGAGCTCTTGCTTGCGGCCTACTTAGGCCTAGTATATAGGTGGAACCGTCTGGTGCACAGGCGCTTTAGGTTATAGTCTCATATTGTCTTATGACCAGTATCGTGTCTTTGTTATAATTCTCATTATGGCACCTAAGTGTAGGAGAAGCGTAAGCAAGCTCTTTAGATGAGTTCATGATGCGTCTTGCGTTTCTGCATTTCTGAAAGCCTATATGGAAAATAATAAAGATGCACGTCCGTGAGTATGTCTGTCGCCTACGTCATAGCACTGAGTATATTCTTCATGTAGATTGGTGCGGGAGTGTCCAGTGTGTATGTTGGCACAGGTGTGTTATCCGTTGGCTAGGTCGTCATGGCATCTCTAACGACGTATAGTTTTAGTCCAGTTGATCCATGCCGCAGGCATCGGCATGGGCAGGGCGGGCTGCTGGGCAGGCAGATGGACACATCCGTATGTTCCTGTACCAGGGTATCTGGTCGTCTGGTAGATGGGCAAACTCTTCTCGTGGCGGGTGCTTGGGCCGTGAACCTTTAGGCCAGGCGCGAGAGGGGAAAGAGGGGAGTCTGTTTTTCCATTTTCCCACTTCAAAGCGCTGGTGAAACATTGGTACGACCAGAAGGCTTCCCTCATCGACTTTACACCTGGTCAGCAAGTCCTGATCACGAATCCCATAAGGCCTAGAGCTTTACAGGACAATTTGTCAGGCCCTTACACAGTGGTGGAGCCCCTGGGTGAGGTCAACTATTTAGTGGACCTTGGAAGGCCTGGACAGGTTCCAAAAGTGTTCCACGTAAATAGGCTGAAGGCTTTCGTCCCAAGAGTCGAAATCGCAGCACTGCTACTGCCTTCAGATGTTGAGGAAGAGGAGTCTGAACCTCTCCCCAACCTGTTCCAAAGCGTTCCTTCAGATAGCTCCTTTGAGGGTGTCCGAGTGGCCCCTCACCTGACTTCTGATCAGCAGGCTGAGGCGAAAAGTTTGCTTAGGCAATTTTCCCCCCTGTTTTCGCAGTCCCCTGGTTTGACACCTTGGTGCAAACATAACATAGACACAGGAGACAGCGTTCCTACCAAAAGTAGAGGATACAGGATGTCAGACAAAGTACGGTCTTACATTAAGACAGAGGTCAACAAAATGTTAGAACTTGGGGTGATTGAACCCTCTAGTAGTCCTTGGTCCATCCCTGTGGTTTTGGTTCCAAAGGCAGGCACTTCTGAATTGTGGTTCTGCGTGGATTTCTGAATCCTCTCCAAACTCTTGGATTATTGAATCCATTTGACCTTTGATCCTATAAGTAAATATATCAGTGGGCCAGCAATAGTTGCACAGTTGTAGCATCTATCACTGATAGTAGCCAACCAAGCCCTGAATAGCTCACAGTTCTATCTTTGCTTTTGATCAGAGAGGTCATTGATGCATTGCACCCTGGCTGCTAGAGAGTGGATGGCTTCTTTGATGACTGATCTGGAAGTCCAAATATGTAACTGGGGACAGGGAGAGATGACATTTCACGTGATTGGTTGTGATCTTAGCTATTCCGTGGGTTCAGGGCTCAGAATAAAGACATTTCCCATGATCTGCACAGCCGTTTACGTTGTTGACAATATCATTCAGATATGCCCCCAAGTAAGGCCTGGTGCAGTTTGAGCAATGCATCAATCACTGTCTGGAAAATAGCTAGGGCCTCATGGGGTCCAAATGGATGTACTGAGAAATGAAATAATCCCATTGGTACAATATCAGTGTTTCTTCCTGGTCTACGTGGACACACAGGAATTTCTAATACCGCTTTGTGAAGTTGAGAGTAAAGATGTATTGTGCAACCCCAATGGGCTCAATTATTTTGTCAATCCTCTGCATTTAGTAGGTATTAGACTTTGAAATCTCATTCTGTTTTAGAAATCAATGCAAAACTGCCATCTGCAACAATAATATGTGCTGTTTTCCCAATACTGACTATGAGACAACTGTTTGGAGGATAAATGATTCCTCAAATTTCAGAATAATCACGAGTTTAGGGTGAGCCTCAGATGATTAAAGGCCTTCTCCAAACTCTTGAATCTTTTAATCCATTTGTCCTTTGATCCTATAAGTAAATTCAGCAGTGGGCCAGTAATAGTTGCACATCAAGGATTTTCTTGATGTTTTCCATATCTTTTCTGAGGAAATCTGAGAAGCGGTATCCATATGCAATGTATTAAGTTGTGGTCCTTATAAGGTAATTTAGAACAGAAATCTTCAAGGTACTGCAGGTTAGATTGTTGCCCTTGATGTCTGTCAGCACGAACATTGTTTTGGGATCAGTTTTGATAAAGCTTCTATGTCAGTAGAAAATATTAAAGGTACCGTCAGGTAGTCATCCAAGATTCCATCCAGAGTACTTGTCAGGGCACAACCAGGGCTTTAGGCAATTGATGTGGCAAAATTAGTTGTCCATTAGACAGTCATTTAGTTAAAATGAATAATTGTCTTTTTGCTTAACCATCACCAGAATTGAGAAGACGAGTCTGATTGATTTTTTTCCCAAATGGTAGCACGACTCAGACAGTATGCGAAAAGCAATGTGACACACGTCTTGCATGCAGACATTCTCCTCTCAAAGGTCCAGGGTTTTACTGTGAGGAGGATAACTTTAAGTATCATACATGATTGAGGCACTCATGGGACCCAAGGGGTTAATCATACTCGTTAAGGAATAGGAAGATTTGTTTAGGGGATATGAACATATGGGTTGGACATTCTGATCCAGGTCACAATTTCCTATGTAATTCTTTTATGTGCCTGTTTTATTGTGATGGATCTGGCAGTTATACATTATTTCTCCCCCCATATAGATGTGGGTGTGTAATAATTTTGTTAGGCTTGTAAAAAAAACATCTGATTAGGTAATAAAGCCTGCAAACTAAATACAGAAAGACTTGAACATGGATTGCACAATATCCCTTTCAGGACCACTCTGTGTACTCTGTGGTAAATACCCCTTCCTTCTCAGGGCTGTAAAGGAGCGATGGCAACGAATGTGTGGTATTTGGGTGAGTTATTATGGGTTGCCTGATTATAAAAGAGACAGACGATTGGAAAAGGACAGTCAGTACATATGGAAGCCACTCCTCAGGGCTCACCTGTGCATTTCTTGCTCAGTAACTTTGACTTGTCACTTTTTAGATTCCTGACACTCAATAAGCATACTAATTTCCTGATAGAAGGGACGTTTAACCTGAACAAGTTAGGAACACTAATAAAAGAACCAGAAGAACAGGACAAAAAAACAAACAATTCCCTGGCAATAGGAGGGCTTTTGCAATCTGGTTAGAAGGTTTAAGAGTTAGGCACAAGGACTATCATATCAAGGGGCTGAAGGATGTTAAGAACAGTCTGCGAAGACAGATACCATTTCTGAAATCTGGGATGGGGGCAGGTGGCAGGGAAATCAGAACTTCTGTGCCCCCAATTCACTGATAGAAAGACAGACGCTGGGCAAGATGAAAAGATGAACAGGATAATGAGGCTGCAGATGACTTTGTAGCCTATTTTACCATTATGTGCGCTGTAGTGGGAGAAGGACTGTGACAAGTGGAATAAGGAACATAGGCATCTGCAGCTGTCCAGCATCCTGCAGCTGTGCTCCCCAATCCCCAGGACCATCCTCAATGGTGCTACCCAGCACCTTTAGTGTTCAGAGCAACTCTCTAATACCTGATGCATCTCCCTCTTACACTCCATCGGTGACGAGGTGAGGAACGCCATAAGGGAGATGTTCTGTGATCCTCCAAGCACTTTTCAGCAGATGCCAGGGGTTCCTGAAGGGGGAGACAGGGCAACAGCTTGACCTATTGATGGAGCATGACCCATGGACACAAAGTGACTTGTGGAGGCTCGCCAAAGACGTCCCAATATTATAAGAGAACCAAAGGGATTTGAAGAGGACATACAGTAATACACTGTTAAACTCGACAGAATTGAATCATCAGTTGGAGAGGGCTGTGATGCCACCCAAGGTGAGACAGACACTTTAAGAACAGTAGCCAGTGTTAAGATGGATTTCTGAACTCTGTCCTGGAGGGGCAGAGGTTCAGAAGGCCAGCCTAGTTTCTTGGAACGGAGTAACCTCTGGACAAGCCAGACCAATCAGGGTAGCGATGGTGGCAGTCAAGACTAGGTCTCAAGAGGGGTGAGGGTGACTGAAAGCCCGCAATGAGCACACAAAGCAAGGACACTTACAAAATACTCCAAGCAGGTGTTATATTAAAAATATAGACACATTTATTACAAGGCCTTTGTAACATTGACCATAGTAAAGAATCATGGTAAAACTCAAGTAAACCAACACATCACAATCAAATACAATATATATACAATTACCGAAGGGTCTAAAGAGTTCGAAGCACGAAATATGCAGACCACCTAGGTGGGGAGGAAAAAAGGCAGTGCAAGGAATCGTTAGAACCAGTTCGCCTTCAGAGGCCGCCTAACTAGAAGGAAGTCCGAGCGCTTCAAAGAGTGGAGCCTTGTGCTCAAAAGTACCTGCACACGCTGGTGCCAACGGGCCAAGGGGAATCTCTTCAAGGAAGTGAGGCAGTTCAGACCGGTGAACAAATGAGGACGAACAGATCTCTGCTACTCAAGCGCGGCCTCCACTTGCGGGCAGAAGCAGAGCACTAGTGCGAAAAAGGCATGCTGTTTAACACAGCGAGGAAAAGCTACAGGCTACTGCAGGAGGGCGAACGGTTCCTAGCGTTGCTACTCATCGGTCCCCGATGCAGGCAGACCCAGGCTTCTCCGCGTCAGTTTCAGTGCTGGCAGGTTCAGATAAGAGCAGGGGACGTCTCGGCCTCGTGTAGATTCCACGGCAGCAGATTTTAGAGTTGAGGATGTCCCAAATGCAGTGAACCCACACAGATTGTTACCACAGCAGGGCAACGCAGCGGCCATGTGTATTTCAGCCCAATGCACACTTCTCACTTCAGACCTGGGAATGCCAAGTGTACGAATCATGTGAGAGTGGCAGGGACTCGGAATACAACACAACCTGACGGCGGTAACAGAGCAATACTCGTGTGTAGGCTGGTCAGTCCACTGGATGGCCCAGGGATGCTTCCGAAGGATTACGTGCAGGAGATGATGAAGATGCCGAGAATAGTTGTTCCCACTATTCCAAAGGGTCGAAGTACCAGTACAGGCCTTCTTGTTCGATCAGAGGCAGAATGGTTTCACAGGGCGACAGCAGTGCAGAGGAGCAGTCCTTCAGCGGGTCACCAGCGATTCCTCGGTTCAGCCTCTTAGTTGCAGGATACTTGGCTCCTGTATCCGTCATTCGTGAGAACTCAGGAGATCGACATGGTAGTGGTGTTTCCAGCCTCCTCTTATCCAGAGTTCCCTTTGCGCCAAAACGGAGAGGTCCCAATGGGAGATCTGCTCACAAAACACTCACACCATACGTGGACCTATCACGGACCACAGTGTTCCCAGGCATTCAAGACACACTAGACTCTCTGGCACCCAGGATGTGTATTGGGACCAGACATCCCAGCCCACATCCTGGAGGTACACACAAGGCATGCAGAAGCCTGTGAAAGCATCTGTGTTTCGCGGGAAAGTACATGCCCAAATAGGATGGCCCTGGGTTGGCTCGATCTAGGGGAAGGAGAAGGGGCAAGACGGTCAACGCACAGGACAAAGAACCTCGTGGCATGGCCATTTTGGAAGCCAGGACACCCATTTTGGCCAAACGCGAGAAGCGCGGTTAACAGGGCAAAAGGGAGTTCAAAACACAAAGAACGATCGCTGCCACCAGTCCCGTCCGTGACATACTTGCACAGTTTGTTATAAATCCATCGAGAGTTACTAGGGTCTGTAGAATGACTAGAGACCCAAGAGCACGGTAATATAAGTTACGGTGCACTCTTGTGCCATGTTGCGCGAAAGCCGCAACATGAGAAAAGAACTACGGAAAACAACGTTTCCTGGTACTGACTGTCTTAAGGGCATGTCAGTTTCCCCGTAAGAATGGAGCGAAAGCCCAGAGAAGTGCATTGGAAGGCTGCGCTTCTCTGGCGAAGTCTAGATCAGGGTGTAAAACAACAGCAAAAAGTTTGGGGGTTGCCACATGGAAGGAAAATTACCTACAATATGAAATCTTTCCTAACACTCGTCCCTCCCAGACTATGGACAGGGGGAACTAATCCACCCCTGGATGAGTCTCTTGTTCAGGTCGGTTAAACATTCTGGACAACCCATCAGCATTGCTATGTTGGACACCTGGCCTATGCTCAATAGTGAAGTCAAGGCTTGTAGACTTATGGACCACCTAAGCAACTTTGAATTGTCTCCCTTCATGTTCATCAGCCACTTTAAGGGCTTATGGTCAGTTTGCACAGTGATGTGGGTCCCATAGAGGTAGGGCCTCAGCTTCCATAGGGCCCACACAACACACACTGTGGACCATCTGAGCTCTCTGTCCTTAAGCTGGCGACTAATGAAACCAATAGGGTGTTCCTTATCCTTCTCATCTACTTGCGATAGTACAGCTCCTATCCCAGTGTCAGAGGTGTCTGTCTGCACAATAAAAGGTCTTCGATAATCAGGGGCCCTGAGGACAGGGGCCTGGCACAAGGAGTCTTTTAAGCCGTTGAAGGCCTTCTCACACTAGTCGGTCCAAGTTACCTTCTTGGGTTTCTTCGGAGTGGTGAGGGCAGTCAGAGGGGCAGTTATGGTGCCATAGTCTGCCATGAAGTTGCAGTAATACCCTGTGAGACCTAAGAAGGCTCTCACTTTGGTCTGTGTAGTGGGGTAGGCCAGTCTTGTACTGCTTGTACTTTGCTGGGTAGAGGCTGTATCCTCTCTCCACCTACTTCATGTCCAAGGTAAACCACTGAGCCTTGTCCAATCTGGCATTTACTAGCCTTTATGGTCAAGTGTGCTTTCTGAAGAGCCTGTAGCACAATCCCAAGGTGTTTCACATGGTCTTCCCAGGTGGCGCTGAAAACTGCTATATCATCCAGATATGCAAGACAGAATTCATCCAACCCATTCAACACATGATTCATAAGCCTCTGGAAAGTGGCAGGTGCATTCTTCAACCCGAACGGCATTAACCTGAATTGGTAAAGACCGTCTGGAGTAGAAAACGCTGTCTTCCCCTTGGCATGTTCTGCTAAGGCTATTTGCCAATAGCCCACAGTGAGGTCAAACGTGCTGAGGTACTTGGAGGCTCCCAAGGTATCCACCAGCTCATCTGTTCGAGGCAAGGGTTGTGCATCTGTCTTGGTGACAGCATTCAGAGTACTTTTAATCCTCTGAGGCTCACACTACCCTCTCAATTATACTGAAATGTGAGTAAACGTTTATCCTCCAAACAGCTGTTTTATGGTCAGTATCGGGCAATACTTTCACAAACCGGACATGAGATCAAACAGCACATATTATTCATAAGCCAAATTCTCCAACTCAGAGAACAAACCTATGCCATCATAGAGTTGGAGTGCCTAGCTATTTAGTGATCTCTAGAATCATTCAAATATTATCACACAGGATGAGACATTACCCTTATTGATAATGGCCCTCTGACTGTTTATCCAGGGCCAAAGAAACCATTCAGAGGGGGATTAGAGGTTGTGTTGCCCCCCAACGCTGCAACATGTTGGTAAAAATTGATGATCCAGAGGGTCATTCAGAAGGGGGAATACTCATATTACGTTCATGGTTTAGTGGACCCCCAAGATGGTAATTTAGGGGGCTGGGTACTAATCCAATCATCCAATGGATGTTGGGCCTGGGGTTAGTAAGAGCATCATTTTATGGTCACAGCACCAGGGGTCAATCATGTTGTCACACTCCTGGAGGCTCTAGCACTGTTGCAAATAAGTGGGTCACTCACACTCGAATACTGTTATATTCCTATTCGTCTCAAATTGTCCACCCTGGTCAGGGATGAACATATATGTATACATCAACACTGATATTGTCTCTCACTCATTCAGTGTACCACCAGTTTACTTGTTTCTCATGAATCCTTTATTTTAAAAAAAGGTTTGTCAACATGTTATCAACAGGTATTTGATTTAATTTGTTAAATTGCCACGACATGTTAATATTTCGATGTACATTGGATCATCGTCATGTGGCTGCAAAGCATTGCAGCTAACATGCTCATTTCATTTATAGGTAACAATTCATGATGAAAAAAAAATGAAACTCTGATGGTGCAATACATGTTATACATGACTTTGTGATCTGGAGATGTTAAGGAAATTCACTGGCAGAGACATTATAGCCAGCATCACCTGTGCTTATCTTGCACTTTGGCAAATAAGGACACCATACCTGATGTGTGAAAAGATGACAACACTCACTTCACTGTGTATTTGCGTCCCAACTAGTTATGTGAAGTATCGGTTGTCTATGGTTGAAGGGGAGAAGTGAACATTACCAAATTGTTTAGCATCACCTGTGCTTGGCTTACACTACTGTAAGAAAAAATACTTTTTTAAAAAAATGTTTTATTATTATTTATTTATTTGTTTTTTTTCAAACCTTTAAAACATCTACAGAGCTTTCAGGACATGTAACAACCCACATCTCTTAAAGTCTTATTACATATTTTTGGCCCACCGCATACAACATCGAGTCAGTAATCAAACCGTCTTGCCCGTCTGATCAGCCAAAGTAGCATGTAAACGATCCTTTACCGCCTGAAGAAAGGAGACCAAAGCATACAGCACAGGTCTGTTTGACCCATCAAACAGAGCTTTCCACCAGTCGTCTCGGGTTAGAAACTTAAAGTCCTTTGTAACAGTGCCGAAGATGCTGTTTCTTTCTTGCTCTAATCCGGAACATACCATTGTCAGATGTTTGAGCGTTTTGTTTGAGGTTTTACAGAAGCGACACGTAAGGTCTGAGTCAGGTGACTGGGACCAAAAACAGAGTCGCTCTTTGGTCGGCAGGACATTAAGCCTAAACTGCAAGTATAAGGATCTCAGCCACTGGTCCGGGAAACAAGACAGGTATGCCGGAACGCAGCCATAAGCTCTCACCTCTTCAGGGGCTTCTTGCATTGTCCTTGATGTGGCTCTTAAATTGCAGGTGTTGATCCAGTCGGTCCTCCACAGCTTTAGTTTTCGGCATCGGGATTTTCAAGCAGCATTTGCATTGTGATGTCATATGAGGTAAGTACCTCGTGGCATAGTTCGTTCCATTGGTACAGGATAGTAGGAGCTTTCTCGATCTCTGGTTTATGAAGAATTGCAATTTGGGGGGTCGAATTCGCTAGTTTGGATTTCCTGAACAGATTTAAGAGATTCCAGGCAACCCTCGCTTGCATGGAGATGTACCCAAGCTCATATCGTACGCAGGCCGTAGAGGTACCCTTTGGAAGATGTAGAACTTTGGACCAGAAGATATTTTCAAGGGAGTTCCATACTTCATTTCCGCAACCAAAAGCATTTTCGCTGGCGTAGATCAGTGAGGGCACCACCTTCTGTTGGAAAAAGTTTATCGATGGTTTCAAGGAGAATTTTCCAAATTTTCTATTGATTAGGGACGCCTGGCATGCCATCTGTCGACATTTTCTCTTTACTGCTTCCACCCATGGTGCGTCGTTTCTGCTCGCACTTATTCGCATTCCTAGATAGCTGGTGTTTAGCACACGCCCAATAGGTTCTTTGTCCAAGTACCATTTGAATTTCTGCCTGTTAATGTTCAAGCCTTGCAATTTTTCAAAGACGATAATTTCACATTTCCCCTTGTTGATAGTCAGGCCGTTCTCTGTTAGATATTTTTCCACGGCGGTGAGTTTACGTTGTAGAACTATAGGTGTTGAGTCTAGCAGAATAATATTGTCCGCGTAAACTAAATAATCAACATGAGAACCATGAATTTTGGGTGGAAACGTGTGTAGACCGTTAAATACGTCTTTGATATCTGATATAAACAGGTTTAATATGCTTGCTGCTAAAGGGCAGCCTTGTTTGACACCTCTAGAGGTGTCAATTGGAGCTTGTAGATTGCCCTTTTGGTCCAATCGGACTCTGATTGAGGTGTTTGTGTGGAATTCACGAATGGCAGCCAACATGCTAGGTGGACAGATCCATTTGGTCATTTTTTCCCATAGTAGATCTCTGTTTATGCTGTCAAACGCCTGTAATAGGTCTACCAGCACAAGATAGATCTTAGAGTTTGATCGAAGGGCTTCCATCTTCAGTAGATTTAGCAAAAGGAGATTAACGCAGCAGCCCACACCCTTGACAAAACCTGTCTGTCTCGGATCCACCTGATTGCAGTTGGTGGACACCTCCAGAAGTTGTTGTTGGAGAAGGGTGGCATACACCTTTCCCAGCACATCAAGTAGTGCAATTGGTCTATAGTTCTTAGGGTTTCTGCAGTCTCCTTTTTTAAAGATTGGTATAATCACAGCAGATTTCCATGATTTGGGGGCCTTGCAGCACTTAATAATCCTGTTGAACAACATCTCACAAAAGGCTGCCCATTCTTCTGGCTGATGCTTGATCATAAAGTTTGTTAGCCCATCTGGGCCAGGTGCTCTGGAGTCATGCACATTCTTAATGACTCTCAAGATGTCCTCGTAATCAAATGCAAGATCCCAGTGAGTTAAGTTTGGAGATTCCCATTCATTAGTGTGATTGCCCTTATAAAAAAGATCAGCGTAGAAGGCTATCGACTTGGACTCAAGGACCAGATTGGCCTGTAAGGCGTGTTGTGGGGCAAGATTATCGTTTAGAAGTCTCCAATAATCAGCTGAATTGGAGCTCTCCATTTTTGACAGCATAAGCTCTGCGTCGTTTTGCAGCATGATGGCCTTATGAGACTTGAGCCAGTTCTTATAACCCTGTTTAAACTTTCGTGCTTGAGTGCTGTCATCTATGGGAAGTTGTTTTCGTGCAGTTCTCAGCTGCCAGCGAAGAAGGCGTTTTCATTGTTGAACCTCAAGGTCAAATTTGTGTTTAGGTGTGAATTGGGTGGTTCTTAATTTATTCCTCTGTTCTCGATATTGCGTCAGAAGATGATCATACTCCAGAGTTTCTGAGGATTGAAAACTCGTCAAAATGTGGCACACCTCACTGGAGTCGAGGTTTAAACGAATCCGGCCGGTTCCCGTTCTAACTGAAAAAGCCCATCGATCCTGGAGGGGTCGTGCATTAGAGGCAGATTTTAGAACCACCATGTCATGATCGCTATGGTTCATTTTTGTGACTACGAGACTATTGGTTCTCGTGTGGATCTTTCCAGAAACCAGAATGTAATCAAGTGTAGAACTTTGCTCCCCTCTTCTCCAGGTAGGAACTGCCGGGATGTCCCCCGGGGTTTGGCCGTTAAGCATCGTCAGCTCACGTAGCTCCATTTCCAGGCACCACTGTGTTGTCAATTGATGTTCCAGGTTATTGACTCTCTTCTTGTTACCAGGTAAGTTTAAATGGCTAATACAGTCGATGTTAAGATCACCAGAGATAATCAGGTCATGTTGAAGACCCGATTCCATGAGATCGTTGAGCTCCGTTGTAACTTCATCAATGAAGAATTTAGCTTCGGTGGCTCCATGGTTCCAATAGAGGTTAATGATGCAAAGATTGGGAACCAAGTCAGCGATTGCCCCTACAAAACCAACCGTTACCACCTGGATAAAGGGCGAGATGTTGGCAGAGTTCAGGATCCGGAGACCTGAGTCAATCCTGACTGCCACCAGGAGACCAGCCATAGGTCTACCCTTAATCTGTTTGATGGCTGGGTTATGGGTAATTTCAAAGCCCTCCAGGATTGGTCTTTCACACAACCACGTCTCCTGTAGACAAATGAGATCCAATTCAGCAGTCCAAGCAGTGTTAAACAGGTGACTAAAGCCCTTGGTGTTCCAAGATCCTAGTGTGTAGTTTTTACATAGATTGGAGGCCTGGCGTTAACATGACTGTTCGTTGTGTAGAGTTTCGGCAACCCAGGACCAGTCGTTTCTGTTCGCTCTTATCGACGAGCGATGTTCAATCGAATCTGCTTTAGAGGGTACTGGATTCGTTCCTTGAATTGTTATGAAAAAATACTTAATACCAGATGGCTACAGGGCTAATGACAACTACTGCACCATTTGTTGATACCCAAACTAGTGTTATTAATAGTCTGTTGTATGGGGCCAAAAAGAGACACACGCGCCAAAATGCTCTAGGAAAGACCAGTCTTAACAGATTCCCCATCCCTTGACCCTTTGGGAGACCGTGAAGGATGTCACCTGTAAACCCACACTCAATTGAGGAACTTCAGAAGCTTTCCACAAGGAGACCCATACTTGTAACAGGGGAAAGGGAAGCTTTACCTTTCAGGGAAGGCTTGTTTTGATCTCATCACTGGTAGTGAGTTTTATCACAGTTTTTCACTGTCCTTCTGCATATTAATGTGCTCTTTTATCAGGATTTAGCGGGCCCAGTAATGAACTCCATGGTTCTGTTTGATTGTGTGACCTCTGTTACACTGAGAGTTCAGTGATGGAAGAAGAGTTTCAGTGGTATTGTTCCTATGCAAGCAGCACATACACTGGGGATTCAGTGTTATGTTTTCCCCAGATGCACAGCAAATAAAAGTATTCCACCAGCTTACCCAGTGCATTCCCACACCATAAATCCCACACTGGAAACATAACAGAGCTTTACACAGCTTAGACAGCACACACGAGTGTTATCTAAACTCAGGAGAGCAAATAAGCCTATTATGTACTTGCCTTGCCCCTTAACAGCAAAGAAGCATCAGTACAGACAGGAAGAACAAGCAATCACAATCCTCACCAAACTATCTGCCACAATTGCAGACACTCACAGGAAGAGCCAACCTTAGGGATGAACACACACAATGTAAAAACACCTAGTTTCAATCAGTCACTGTGGCTTGTTGGAGAAGTCCATGGTGAGATGTGAGACCGTGGAGATGTGGGGTTGATAGAGTAATTCAAATATTTTGGAGGTGATGGGGGCATCAAATGAGCAAGTGGTATAAACTGAGGAGGATGCAATAACACAAAAGAATGTGGTAACAGCTGAGTAGGAGTTCATAAAAACTAAGGAGGAGATGGAGAAAGTGAAGTGGGTAGTAATAACTGAAACAGAGGTGGAATAAATGGAGGAGAAGTTGGGAACATCTAAGTTGAGGACGGGGCTAGCAGGAGAAACACACATTGAAATGAAATGGGCAACCCCTTATTCAACAAGGAAAGGACAGCATGAGGAGGCTGAGTTGGCCCAAAGAAAGTGCAGGACGTTGGTCGAAGAACGAGTCCCCAGCAGGAAGAACACATAAATAGGCATCAGGGTTTTGGTACACTGTACCTTATATGTGAGATGGACAGTGTTCACTAGATAACAACAAACAAAGTACCAGCCGGTGGAGATGATGGCCTGTGTACCCTCCTAACCCCAATGGAGATACTGTATTAATACAAAGCAATAGTTAGGACACTTCATACTTGCCCATGAGACTTTGCAAACTTGAGGAATTAACTTGGAAGAAAGCATCTGTGATACCTGCAATGCCAATGGGAAGTAAGATATTATTGCACCCACTGAGAGGGGCCTGAATCTTGGTTTTCTTTTTCCCATGTTGGTGGAGATACAACAAGTAAGTGAATACTCTGCTGAGTCAGGCTAGATAGGCCTCTCCAAAAACCTGACCAATGATGAAATGTTTGTGAAATGTAATACAGTAAGAAAACAATAATAACTGTGAGCCTAGAGGCTTTTTTGCACTAAAGCACCTGAATTGCTTGATTCAGGCAAACGATGTTAGAAAACATAGGCTAATTTTCTAATGCTCAGTCAATCAGGGTTAAAGTGACCGACTGCTTGCACATCCGCACTGCCAAGCTTTTAAAAACAGATTGTGTTGTATTTCCTCACAACGGTTAGGCTGTTAAAGGATTTTCTGCGTCTGTGCATTGACATTCACTAGAACCCGGACCCTACTGATTTCCTGTGCCTTTTGCAGCATTGATGCATTGTCATTGCTGTGAGGGCATGACAAACATGACAAAAGAGGTTACTTACCATCATTGTGCTCTTGATTTCAACAGACTGAATCTGGTGTGTCCTACAACAAGAAGAGTTGACCCATTCCATTGAAATACAGGCAGACTTGGGGAATCTGAATATGTGATTTGTGTGTTTTGTATTGAGATTTCTTCACAATGTCAACAGGGACTTCCAGTACCTTACAGACAATCATCACTGCTTTCACTAAAATGGGGAATACAATGAATACATCTCAAACTGCATTACATAGTCCACCTTTCTACCACGTTTGGTCAATCCATTAAAAGTGGCATGATAGCATTTGTATGATAGAATTGTAAGTGAACATATCATGAGCAGACATTTTTCTAAATGTTACCAGCATTTAGCAGGCACCAGGTTGACAGTTCCTGAGAGCTTGGAAAAATAGCCAACAGGTATGTCAACGTGTGAATGTAGAAAGAGGTCCATGGGCTACAGCATAATGTAGTTTGGGGACCGGAGATCACACAACTGTCTTTTATTTTTAAAACAAATATTTTGTATTGGGTGTTTTAAACGTTGCAAGATACAACATAGCAACCAAGTAATACTTTCCGAATTGACTGATATGCAAGGTTCTCTTTTGCTATCGAACATCCCACATGCTACATTTCTGAATTTGAATTGTTCGTATAACTGTTTTTTGGGCTAGTGTTGTTTAGCCATAGCAGTGAGTTTCTTCCAACACCAACTTTAACATATGACAATATTATTAACATTAACATTGCCAACGTTTGTGCGACCTGACATGGTCTTAGTCATCATGGTATAGGGGGGTTGTGTGCATTCATATTCTTTCTATGACTGTTAGCAGTTGGGTCATCCTGGTGGGGTAGTGATGGACGTGGGGTGTAAAATTACTGTATGTCTATCCTCTTACTCGCTGTGGGGTGTGTTCCCATATAATGGGTCAACTTACCTGCCCTAGAGTGTCTGCTTGTTGCTGTCTTGCCTCAGGAAGTGGCCCCAATGCTCCAGGAATCTTGATTATGTGTCTGCTAATCGGTAGATGAGTCTTTCACAACCATTCTTCTAGTTCTGGTCAACTCGGTTTTCTCCAGCATCTCTGGATGCAATGTTTTGCAGCAATCGGAATTGAGCTTAACCTTCACTTGTGCCCCTTGCACTCTTCTTAGTCTTGGAAATCGTGCACTAGAACTAATTGTTTGGTCACTCACATAAGAGTGTTTAAGGAGTGATTTACTTCTGCAAAGACTTATGCCCCGATGTCCCGTGTTCTTCGGCATGATCACAGCATATGGCACACACCAGAATTGTCACAGTGTTTGATTCTGCTCAGTTTTGCAGGCGTTCAACGCCAGTGGCGTATTATTTAAACTAGTGGAAAAGCCTGTATACACAGGCTAATGTGCGTAAAAGAAGACAATTTCAGTTTTGCTATTGTTATTATTTCCCCTGTTCCCTTCCCATTTAGCCGTGTGGCGCTTTCAAACACAATTCTGTTGTATACAGTGCCTTACAAATGCTCAATATAATAAATAAATAAATAAAAATAAAATCTCTCAGAATCCATTGAAAGTTCAATATAGTACATACGGCCAATTGTTGAATCTGCACCTCATTTTCTTGGATTCCACTGGTTTTGGGCTCAAATACAGCATGCTATGGGATGTCAGAGTAATACAATTTACGTGCAACATGATTCACAGTAGACATGAGATCATGAAATAAAGTAAATTGAAGTCAAATATAGTTTAAAATGTACATGAAGAATATTACTGATGTAATACAAACCAAGAAATATTACAATACATAAGTACATTGAAAAAAGTAATTTATTTTGTTAGAGATAGTGCTCAATCAAATGAATTTCTGTTTATATGTTCTTTTAAATTTAGATATGTTCGTAGTGTATGCAACTAGAATTACGCTGTTAAAGTGGTATCACTATCCCTTTCTGTAGCAAAATGTATGTTATAGTTGTTGAAATACACATTTTGTTTGCCTGGAAGATGAACTTGAAGTCCTATTCTTGTATGCGTAAAACAACAGCGGTGATAACAGGTGAAGTGAGCAGGACAGCTTCAGACAAACATACATCTGGCCTTGTATTATATATTATGATTATGCTACTTTCAGCCTAATTTCTCTTGGCCCCATGGTATTGTGGAGTAGTATCTGGGATCACAGTTTTTCTAAGTATGTCTTTTTTAACATCTACTCCCACTTCTTTACAAAGACAGAAGCTGTGGGGCATTTATTGGGCATTTACAAGGATTGAGTAGCACACTGAGACAGTTTCACATTTGAAGCCCCATTTGTCAATGGTGGCTGCTAGCAGTGAAATGATTCTCCTTTCCTTAGTGAGTGCTATTGTGTTAATGAGGCAGTTCTTAATTTGGATATATCACCACTGTTGTTTATCCAACAGGTCTAATTTGTTGTTCAGTGTATTGAACAGTATGATCTGCTGTATTGTTTCATCACAGACATCTCTGATTTGATGTATGCCCTGTTCCGCCCATTCCTGCCAATAACATGGGTGATTGGCTATCCTGAGGCTATGATTATTCCATAGAGGTGGTTCTGTGTGAATGTAGGGATCTACCCACAAGAGCCTGTGTGCTTTTCCCACCCAGCATTGGGTCATTGGTGGAGTTGTGTTTGCCACATAGAGGTCTGTAAATTGAGGTGTTTGCAGTAGTGGTATTTCCAAGGAATTCTAGTCTGGTTTGCATTTGGCCTAGGAAAGATTGTAGTTTATGGGGCAATATGGAAGGCTAGGCTGTATAATTGAATGGCTGGTGTCACCAAACCTCCCGAGGATATAGTCGCGAACAGTCTGAATGCCCAAATTCTCAGCCACAATGGATTCCAGATCAACTGTTTGATTTCATTCATCAGTTGTGTTGTCAAACAGTTTTCTGGTCAAATTGGTAAAATATTGAAGACGTAATTTAGCTTAGATGCCACTGTCATTTTCACCTTCTGGATCCTGCTGCAGTAAGAACGTTTCAGTCCTTTCCATCGTTTCATGTCCTTTTAAATTCTCTCTGATAGGGGTAACAGGTTGTCTGTCATTACGTCTTGAAGTCCTGGGTTTATGTTGATTCCAAAATATTTTAGCTCTTTTAGGACCCAATGCAAGGGGTATTGATGTATGCCTGCTTTTGTCATGCTTTGGGATACTGCCATCACCTCACATTTCTGCAGTTGATTTTGTATCCTGAGAATTTAGCAAACTCATTTATGGTGCTTAGCAGTGCGTCTATGGAGCAGTCGGGGTATGTCCATGCCAACAGAATGTTGTCTGCTTACATTTTAAGCTTAATTTGTTCTATCCCTTTGATGTGCTCATTTTTAATTAGGCAGCTGATTGTGGACACAGTGGTAAGATGAACAGAATGGGAGAAAGGTGATATCCCTGCCTTGTTCTCTCTATATGCTGATGCTTTCAGAGAAAAGCCTGTTGCAGAACACTTTGGCTGTACAGCAGTTTCACTTTACTCAGAAATCGCTCTCCCAGACCAAATCTATATAGGGTTCTGAGCAAGAAGCCCCACTCACCCTGTCAAAGGTCAAAGGCTTTTTCTGTGTGCAGGGACAGCACTGAAGTGGGGGATTGTGCATGCCTTTCGGTCCATAGCACATGTAGTATCTCTCAGACATTATCCCTAACTATTCTCCCTGCTACATAGTGTAAGGAACTCATGGTGACAATAGTAAAGACAGACAAAAGTGATCACAGTTCAAGGGTGTTTATTAAACTGTACGTGCAGGGTGTAAAAACGCCTAACCTAAACCTAAATCTAAGATGGGAACAAGTGTTGACCATCAAATGAAAAATGAGGCACTCCTTGTGGTGTCTTGTCAAAGTAAAATGCTGATACAAAAAAGAAAAACAATTGCCAATTCCTTACAACTAATTACAGAAAGAGTGCGGGATAGGATTTTCAAATAAAGGAAAAGGTGTTCACAAATAATACTTCGGGATGTGATTGCTTGAGGTCTCCCATCCCCATGTTTTTAGCACGGGACAAGGTGGAACTTTGGAGCAGAGCACACACTGTAACCTTCCCAGCACTAGCCAACAATTCTGTATCAGCTATCAAGTTTTGTGATGGTTAAGTCTCTTTTCAATAAAAGTCTCTTGCCTATGAGGGTCTGATGTTCTCAACAAACAAACAGAAAATTATGTTCAACCAATACTTTAGGTGATGGCTTCACCCCTGTGTCCATCTCTTCTGGGGGCAGACCCCTCACAAATCGTATTCAAAAATTTAATCAAACAGTTCCTTTCTTAATGAACTGGGGTGGTAACTTCCCACTGCTGGATCTCCCTTGGCTGGGCTTGGACCCCAATTGACAAGGGGGGTACTTCACGTCCCCTTGTCTTTCAATGCTTCTTGCTTTCACAAATCTTAATGTCTTTTCAAACAATGCAGTATGAACTTCCCTCGATTTGGTTCACTCTTGCCAATGCTCGTGACACACTGTTCATGCGCTCATTTCCCCAAGCTGGATTAATTTCCCTCAGTTTCCCAATCATCTGTCTGTCAAAGACTTTTGATGGTACAGAGGTTTTTACAAGACCCCTATATGACCACTTTGGCCTCTTCTTGCCTTTTCCCTAGGCTTTCTGGTTACTGTAGTTTCTGTCATCGGGTAATCGCCCAGAGTTTCATGCTTGAGCACCCACGTGGTGCCAGACTCCACTGTTGCTGATTTCCCCCTCTTTCCTTAATAGTATCTTTTGCTTTGCAAAGTTCAATTTTGCTGTTGATTACTTTTTGTTCAAAACAGGTTGGTTTCTTATCGACACTCCTATCGACTCACTGGTTGTGATGAACCGATTGGCTTTCTTTCTTCTTGGAGTCAAGGTTGGTACCACAGAGACAAGCGTCGCTCCCCGGCTTGGTAATCAGCGGACCAGGGTCTTGTGTACTGTTGACATCTGCTGCAACACACACTGGTTTTTGTTCGCAAACTTATCATTCCCTTTGTCGAGGTTCCACAGGCCTTATTCGGAAATATGCTTGCAGACGCTTCCTCGCTACTAAAACCATGAAGATGTAGCCCTGTATATGGACTAATGCATAAGAACCCATGTCGCCCCCGCGACCCCGTATTATGGACTGTATACCGCCACCCATATGCTGGGCCAAAGTAGGCCACAAGCCAGAGTCTCCAGACCTGAGCAGCTCAGACGAAGCTGCAAGATGCTGATCATGCAGAACGAACCCTCTCGCGAGCCCCACTGCCAAGGCCACAAAGTTGCAATTTACACGCTGCACTTCCCGAGCCAAGGTTACACCTGCTACTGCTAAACGCTCCTAAGACCCGAAATGCAAATCAAATACCCGTAATTCTGCTGCAGCCACGCTCTCCCAACACTTGACCAGGCTGACCTGATACGATGCCAAGCCCCAAGGATCAGAGAAGCTCTGGGGTCTCACGTCTGGGACACAGACTGCAACAATGGAGCAAAAAGTTGGACACCAATAGCGATGGGAAAGGGACACCCAACAGCCAGTAGTCAGGCCTGTCCACTGTCCGCCACTGACACATAGCATACATTGTTGCCAGCACCAGGTACACCGCGAGATAGGAACAGCGATGGTCCCAGGCTTGGGGCCTCATGGGTGAACCAATCAGAATACGAGGGGCTAACTAGTGACGCCGCTATAGTGTAGCCAATCACTAATTTTCCCCTTGTAACAATTCTCATGTAGCAACTAATAGGGACAACCCAAGCGTACCACCTGACCCCTTCTCTACTAATAACCTTTTCTTCTATACGGGTCCATACTGACCTACCACTTGGGGAGCCAACCCGAGATAGCGTTAGGTTTAGGTGCTAGTTTTCCCAGGTGATGCACGTAGTCGTGTCATCTGGCTAGAAAAAGGGCCTGCGAGCCCACCACAAATGAAACGTTTTCCTGGGTACCTGTGATCCGAGAACCTGTCCCTGTCTGTTTTGTGCAATAAACAGCAGTAACTCTTTTGCTCTTGTGTGTGCCTCATACTCCTTTGGGACACAGGAAGAGTTGGGGCCTCCCCAACCCTGAAGGTCTGCGGTCGGCCCTGCCGACTCCCGGGAAATTAACCCAACAATCCCATTCAAAGCGCCCCTGCCAGAAGTAGCAGGACGAGAGTTTACCTTCCATAATACACCAGCTTTATGGGCCGGCGTATGCTCTCAGAAACTGTACTTTGGGCAGAAGGGTTCGAGAGGTACAACAATCACAGATTGGCACACTCACACACTCTTATCTCCACGCAGGAGCAGTATCACCATGTACCACCACTCACAGCTTTTCTACTGAGGGAGAGGCCTGAAGGGGGTGATTCACATTCAGGGAGGGCTGCAACCATGCCCAATCAACTCCGCAGAGACCAGGTGAGCGTAACACACTCCCACTCCCCAAGGATTCACTATCTAGGGGATCCCCCCTCACTGGTCCACCCCCAAGAATTTGATCCAATACTGATGGCCATGTCCTAGCCACCTGGATGACAGATCCTTAGGGACTATCTAGGGAGGCACCTTCAGGTTTCTCCCAATAGCCAACCTGCAACTTTGGCCAACACTTTGACTAGAATTGTGATGTCTACATTGAGGAGAGAGATGGGGGTGGTGTTACAGCATTGTGTGTCATCTCTTCCTGCTTTCGGTAGAACAAATATCAGGGTGTTGTTAAATCCGGAATGCAGACTTACCTTCCAATCTGCTTCATTATAGAATTCCATTGCGGCTCACAATTTTTCTAGAACTCGATTGGTGGGCCGTCATCTCCTGGGGATTTCACTGCTGCCATTTCTCTCAGGGTCTTACATACTTCTTTATTTGTAATGGGAGCTCCAACGTTATCTGTCTTCTTGTTTCCCAGTTTGGTAGGTGGAGGGCTCTCATGAAGTACTTCTCATCTTTGTCTTTTGTGGTCACTTCTGCTGTGTACTGTTTGCTGTAATATGAGGCTTATTCATGGGCGATGTACAAGGACGGGTGAATGGTGTGTCGTCTCCTGCTGTTAGCTAGGGTATACCCACATTTGTTTGATGCTTTTTGAGCTGGGAAGCTAGGAGATTTTTCACCTTGTTCTAATGTCTCTGCTTCAGAAGAAAGAGGGCACGATTAGCTTGTTATGTGAAGTGAGATTATAGATTGTATTTGCCTGTAATCAAGTTGGAGACCATTGAGGCAGTTGGTGTCTTTGCATATTTGCTGGTGATGTTTTTTTTACTGCCCTCAACCTCCTTGTATTCTCTTGCCCTCTGTTTGTTGTTCAAATCTGATGTTTGAAACATCATTCCACTGGTATATCCCTGTGCGGTGGCCCATAGTGCCGGTGTAGACATGCTCTTGTTGATCTCTATGAATTATTTTAGCTTTTCATTGAGGGTGCATTTATACCTAGGCTGTATGTAGTGGCTTGGGTTCATTCTTCATCTAGTGCTCACAGCTTTCGGTGGGGATACACAGATCTTCAGTGTTATTAAAGCATGATCTGAAAAGGTCGGTGGATTGATAGCTCAGTCTGGCCTTTCTTCTAATCCAATTTATTGAGATTAGAAAGTAATCAATTCTAGTGCACGTGCGGTGCACACATGACATACATTTACTCCCTCCCTCTCGGGTGTTGCAGTCTCCATGGTTTGATTGGAATGTAGTCCTTTAAGATAACCCGTAAGATCCCTTCACCTCAAATTGATTGATAGTCCCTCTTTGCAATCTGTCCAACTGAAGAGCACAGATGATATTCCAGTACCCTCCCAGTATCACTTGGATTGTCCCTGTTTCTGCTTGTAACCAGTTTCGATGTGTGAAAAATACTTCCTTAGGTGCTGTTGGGGCATTTATAGATCCCAGGACCAGCTTGTGCATTCCGAGGTCCAGCTTGATCAGTTTTGTTTCTTGCGTCTCTGTCTTGACACTTCTTCCAGAGTTTGTATGTTATGTTAAGGAGGATGGCCACTCCCCACTCGTTTCAATCTTTTTCCTGCGCACAGCTGTAGAACACCCTGTCCACACAATCTCATTGAAGTTTCCGTGCCTCAGTTTCCGATCGGTGAGTTTCGAATGAGCACCATTTCCAGGTTTTGAGGTACTTTAGGATTTTTTCCTCTTGATGAAGTTGTTCTTGGCATTTAACAAGGGTATGTGAAGCTCAGACATGACTTACAGTGATGAGGACCATCTGCGTTGCCTTATCCCTAGGGGGCACGGACACTGATCTGGAGTTTCTTCTGTTGTACCCTCTATCTCTACCTCCTTTTCGCTTGCTGTTTTTGTGTAGTTCTGTAGCACAAATCCATCCCCCAAGCAGTTGGCAAATGAAAATGTCAAACACAAAGGTTTCATAGAACATCGCTCCAAGCATTATTCTCATGCCTATGTTTTTGTGATTGATGACTTCTGGCTTAGAAGCATTTATACCTAACCTGTTTTCTGGGTGGGTTGGGTTTTAAGTTTTATACGTCCATTTGTTGGGGTATTTACTTTTTCTTCTCCTTAATTGAGGCACAGAGGGTATGTTTCAGACATATCTTCTCTCTCTTCCCTTCTAACATTTAATGGCTTTGTAGCCTCTGCATTTTTCTTCCTTGTCTCTATCAATATGCCTCACTCAATTTCAGAGTTACATCTGCATTCTTCAGAGGTAAGCACAATATGCCTCTTATGTGGTTCTCTTTGGCGGCATATGGTAGTGCTGTGGTGTGAAACAACAAGGTTTCATGTCTTCTCTACTCTGTTTAAAGCAAAATTGCTCCCACCTGTATGTTCCTGTCTTCTTTGGTTGTTGAGCATTCAGGGTTACGTATCCACTGTCTGTAGCTGAGACCGCCATAACTCCTTGATCCAAATATTCAAGTAAGGATTTCAACTTCCCAGGATCTGTGTATTCCTTTATTTGCCATCTTTTGTAATGATCATCTACACCAGATCCAGTAGTCCATATTTGAGGTCCCAATTTTTGAGGTTCTGCCTCATATTTAGAGGTTTTTCCTCTTAACGTGTGTATGTTTCTAGTATTCTGCCCTCAAATGGATAGAAATGGATTTTGTTTCTTAGCTTGTTGGAGTATATTTCTGGTGTGTTTATGCCTTAGAATACATGCTATGAATGGAGGTGACTTCAGATCCAGGTGGGTGTTTCCTAATCCTGTCTGCTGTCTGCCCCACCAAAAGCAGGATATATTCTATGTGCAGCTGTTTCGGTAGCCATTGTTCTAGAAATGTGACTGGGTTTTTCTCCTCTAATTCCCTAGGGATGCCAATCAGTCAGATGTTGGCCCACCTTCTAAGGTCTTCTAGATCCGAATTGGCCTCTCTTAGAACTTGTAGCAGTGTTTGCATGGCAGAGCCCTTCAACTCTTTTTTCACTATTTCAACCCCTTCATCTGCATCTAGGAGCCTCCCTGCTTGTTGTTTGATTTCTTTCGAGAGGATCACTACATCTGTATGGGTCGCAGAATTGTGAATACTGATTGAGTCCATTGCAACCTTGAGATCAGACATCTGATAGAGCATTTCTGCCAGGGCAGAGGTCGTGTTTATGGTCTCAATCTCTGGATTATTCTCTACAAGAAGTGTTTCTGTGGGCTTCATTGTATCATTCAATTCTACACCACCCACTGTTACTTTAGGGTTGCTGGTATGCTGCTTTAAAGGGTTTTTTTTATGTCCTGTGCTGTGCCTGCAGAAGTGCTGCTCTAATAAGGGCTTGTGATGGGGTGCCTTGCTTGCTGTCTTTAGAATTGGCATGTGATATGTCCCTTTGTGCAGACAATTATATGTGGCCATCCTACTCAACGTCTCTGCCAATATATCATAAGGCCTTTTGTTTGGGTGTTTATTTTCCCTTTACATCCCTTTCCATGATGGACGCTGCTTTTTGTCTTTAGTCTTTTTTCATTTTCTACTTAAAGGCTCCTCTTCCTAATGACTTCATGTCAAATTCAGCTGTTAGAGGCCCATCAATCTCAGCTGCGCATATCACAAGACTTACCATAGCCGTTTCTTTATTACTTTTCTGGATGATGGTAGGAAGTTGTGGCTATCTAGGCTTGAAGGTAGCCATGCCCCTGGGTGACTCTTAAAATCAAACATGCTACATGTCGTACAAAAAAATCACATAAATAAGTAATTTCAGGCATTTTAGTTGGTAACACATGTGTACAGGCGTGCTATAAATGAATTATATCATATCATATATCATATCATCATCATAACATTGTAGCCTATTATGGTGGAAAACTAATACTTTGAATGTGCATAGACCAGCAACACACACCCAAAGGTAAAAGAGCTTTGATACTATGGTTCCTCCTGTGTAATTATGGGACATTCTGAATGAGTTTAAATTGTTAGATTTCTTCTGTTTTCCTCCCCTATTCCCACATCTCTCCAACGTGACTGAATACGAGAACGTGGGCCTATCAGACTCAGGGTAGAGATTATCTTTCAAGAAGAATAGGGGGACCCAAAAGGAGATAACAGAATAAGAGGATATTCCAGCACAATAGTAATATAGGGGGTATGATTGCTTACTTATGGGAAACTGATAGCTCCTGCTAAATTTGAGTTCCTTGCAACCAAAAACAATTGTTCTCAATGGTTTCCAGATGTTACTTTGGACAGTTATTAAAACAAGCTTTTTTAGGATAAGAGAGAAATATCAAGCTGGTTGTATGCTCTTGCAATGTGTGTGTAAATAAGCCACAGCAAGAGATATATAAGGGACATTAAAAGCACATCACGGCTGCTACTGGCAGCAGGTAGGGATTTTTACTTAAATACTTACACAAAAATATATATTTGAGTTTTAATGTCTACTATCAATATTACTGCAATATTTTTCCTTCTATACAACCTTCAAAGTTGATATTTGACAGAGAATGGTGTTTAATTTAATCTGATTTGAGTTTTTTATTGCCAACCAAATGTGCCCAAGTCTGTAAAAAATGAATACATTCGTATGAACCAGTGCTCCAATGTGTATCCACAAGAGTAGATCCCTATATAACCACATACATGTGGTTGCATATGCCAGTTTCTCCCGTATCCATTCTATCTTCCTTAATCATGCAATATCCTTGGTCGGGAGGATAGCTCAGGGCCAACGTGTTTGTCTTGAAAGCAAGACCGAATCCTAGATTTTGATCAGTTTCCTTAAATGGTTTTGGGATCATTCTTCTGACTCAATCTCAACCAGCTCAGCATCATCCCTCTCAACTTTCCTCCTTTTACACCCCCATCTATTTTTTGAAACACCAGAGCAATTTTACTGCTATTACTCTTCTTTAGGGGAGCAACACTTGTCGTCACTCCTATTTTTTTTAATGGGTTCCAATTTTATTAAAGAAGCTTCACACTGATCCTAAATTGTTTTTAGTATTGTGTTGGTTCTTAGTCTTCTTTAAAGACTGGTTTCATGTAACTTTAGAATTCTATTGGTGTTTTTATTTTGATATAAAAGGCTCTATTTAAATGCAACTATCCACTTCCTGCGGCTCTTCATGATTTGTACCAATAATGGAGCTTAACCGCATGTGTTCTTCAACAAAAGAAAGTGTTGGTGGTGTATCATTAAGAAATTAAATGGGACTGTCTCTACTTGCTTCTCCCAATTGAACTATTTGCCCATTAGATCACATTAAGTGGGGGGGTCAGATATTCCTGGCTCTTAATCAACATCATTATGCCCAATGATGATATTCTTTTCTGACATAAGAATATCTAACTGTTCTGTGATTTCAAATTTCTGAGTAAGTAGAGCTCTCACTAGTTAAAATCCTATATATCTATACATTTTTTGTGATTCTTGCCAATATTAAGCCTCTCAATTGCTCACTTTTCCTTATAGTTCTACCAAAATGGAACTTTGTTTTGCACACACGTCATGTGTCCTGACCAGCATACTGAGTATTTCCTCCTTATTCATACCTTCTTTCAACAAAAACTCAAGCTTAACTTGCACATCTAACTAAACATTTCCTTGAATCTGTACCTCCTCTTTAAGCAATTCAAAAATGTTTACAAGGGAGTTCAAGACAAAAATCAAAGCTCCCAATGTAGATGGGGTGGTGTTACCCGCAAATTGAGCATAACCATCCCCCTCTTATCTTCCCCTATCGTCTGCTAAATTATGTTCTCCAACCAAATCTTTTTCTGATTCATTACCTGACAGGATAAATAATTCTGGGGATGCAGTCAGGGACTTTTTCAAGTGCGGGACGTTGCCCTCCATTACAATGGTTTTCTGTTCATTTGATACATCATTACCGAGTTCGTCATTCATTATCCTAGAAAAGATTCCCCCAATTTCTGCATAGATTCATTGCTAAAGATTTGATTCCCTTCGCTTATGCTTCCACACCGGCTTAGGCATTCAACATTTTATTTTCTTATGTTAGTAGATGTAATTGTGTAATCCAAATACTGTATTGGAATTCCAGTTGATGTAATAGGAATCACATTTCTTACACTATCTGATTCTTTACTTACTTGGTTACAATCTATAATCGTATTTTCAAAGGATCCCTTGCTGATTCTGTATCTGTAAAGAGCTGATCAAAAGGTTCACAATTCACAACTAGTTCATATTCTGATAAATTGGTTCTTGGGAAAGCAGACTCTGGACTATTACTTCTCAAACACATTATTGTACTCTTTCCACTTGACCAACACTCACATAAAATGCACACTATTGTTGCCTTTACTTCCCCCTCATTTCACAGCCTCCCCAAGCTGTTGTAAAACACTTCAAAATACTCAGCGTCATGATTACACTAAAATGGGGAAAGGAAAAAGTGTTTCCTAAAGAGTACGTTCACAAAGAAAAAGAGGAAAGGAAAAGAAAAGGGGGAAAAAAAGAAAAAAGATAAGAAAAGACAAAGGAAACAAAACCCTTTTTAAAGTTTTCAATGAACAATCTCAAAAGGGCAGAAAATAGACTCCCAAAATCAAAAACACAGAAATTGAACAATTTAAATCTGCTTCAAGTGTATTTATAACTTATCTAGAGCCCAATCAAAATTCAAACATATTCACTTCTCAGTTCCACTCAAGACAGATAAAATCACTTTCCAATGTCTTACTTAGTGTCAAACCCATTAAGGGTTAATTTGTCCACTTCCCAGCACCCCTTGGCTGCTGCAAATACTATCAAAGAAATTCTAATCCTCCAGTGTCAAAGATACTACGCTATTCAGAGCAAAGCCATTTAATCAGGTTCCAATGTATTGAATACATGAGAGTTTACACACTAAATTCCCCCCCTTCCTCAGGTTTAACAAGTGCTTTAGGGATGCTCTGCATCAAGCTCACTGTGCAGCGCGGAAGATACCGCTGTATCTGTTAGCGGGCGATTAGACTCCACAGAGTTCTAAAAAGAAACTCCAGCCAAAGCACCGGGCGATGTCAATAAAGCAAGGGATTACGGAAGCTGATTTCTAATACACTCATACAAGTGTGCCAATACTTTTCCTCTCAACGGAATGAGGAATAGAGTGTATAATAGTTTGCTTATAAAAGAAAACTCCAGCTGACAATGCCGAAGTGGCAATCGCTCTTACCGGACGTCTCACTGCAGCTCAATATTTTTTTGGTTTATGAGTCAGTAAGCAAAGCACTCACAATTAAATATTGCTAATGGATAAAGCCTGCTGCACAAACCTCACTCTACGCTTTCCATTCGACAACCCACAAACCCAGAAACAATTTGCTTCCCAACTTCACTCCCACGCTTTACGTGTGTTTGTAACTTTATAGGTGGAGCTCCAATGTTAAAGGGGCAGCTTCTCCTCAGTCACAGATCTCGTATGACACGAAAAGCAGCCTTTCTCCAGCAAGCACAGAAACACTTTGCTGCTATATTTCGTGCCTGCGCTCTGCTCACTCACAGATCTCTGTGTTTATAGACTGGAGAAACAATGCTTGTTTTATCCAAAAGTATGTACAATAGATAAGAAATCAGACTTGATGGGAAGCAGTGTGCTTCTTACAATGAAGTGAGTTTGAGGAACATTCTGTCCAGGTTGTGGAGGGGAGTAAATGGAGGGGAGTAAATGGAACAGTGACCGGGGACAATACACAAGTAGACATACATAGAATAAGGACTAAGAGCATTGGAAATGTTTAAGTGCAGGTAGGTGATACGGGCAGCTGTGCTCAGGATGTGACCATGATAGGCAAGCTAGAGAGGAGGCTGCAAAAGTGAGGGACAGAGGCAGGTTAGAGGCGATGGAAAAATGTTAGCTAGTAGGCAAATCAGAAGTATGTTAAGAGGGCAACTCAGAGACTAGGAGGTAGACTTTTAGTTTGGTTTTGAACAAATCAATGTGGACTGTTTCTCTGATGTTTGGGAGAAGAGAATTCCGTGCAAGTCGAGCAAGAAGAGAGAAGGCGCAGAAGCGAGAGGAAGCACAGGGAGGGTGAGGAGCCTCAAGGGTAGTCCAGGAGGCAGAGCAGAGATTACGAGAAGGCTTGTTTATTTATGTATTTATTTATTTATTTGTATTTTTAAAGCGCACAGCAGCCTGTGGGCATCGTGGAACTGTTACAGATATACACATAAAGCTGGTTTCAGAGGAAGGCAGAATGGTTACAGGCAAATTACATTACATTACAAAATAGTTTGCATTACAAGAGCATGTTTGGATACATGTACTGACATTACAGCCATAACATTAAAGGTACAGAAGAGTGAGGGTGGAGACAAGGGTAAGTGTTAAGTGAATAGTGTGGTTTTGAGAGATTTATGAAAGGAGTACAGAGGGGTTCTGCTCTGAGTGAGTTTGGGACTGTGTTCCAAAGCTTAGGTGCTATGTGAGGGAAGCCAATGCTGCCGCTTTGGCTCTTCTAATAGTGGGGACTTGGAGTTGGTTAGCATGGTGGCTTCTTTTTGGACGGAGGGACACATTCTTAGTTATGGTTTCAGATAAGTAGGGAGGTGCGGTGTGATTGATGCATTTGTGTGTGAGTGTATTTTAAAATTGATTTTTTCTTTGACTGGGAGCCAGTGTGCGTTTCTTCTAACCTGTGATACATGGTCAAATTTGGGGATGTGCAGTGGCGCGCGGAGGGCATTTTTCTGCACTATTTAGGTTTTTGGTTAACGTGCCAGCTAAAAGGGCGTTACAGTAGTCCAGTCTGGCTCGTACCGTAGCTCTGGCGATGGCGAGGCAATTGGGTGTGGTAAGGAAGGGTTTTATGGCATAGATGAGTTTGGTGGTCAGTGCGGAAGCAGAGGAGATGGCGTTGACTTGTCTTGTCATGGAAAGTGTGGCGTCAAGGTAGACTCCTAAGGTTTTCACAGCTGTGGAGACAGGTATGTTGGTATTGTCAATGGTCATGTCTGAGTATTTGTGGCTTAGTTTGGCTAGGGTTTTGCTGGGGGCTAGGATGATAATCTTGGTTTTATCTCCGTTTAGGCAAAGGCCATTAATAGTCATCCAGGTTTAGATAGTGGTGTAAATCTTAAGGAAGGCTTAAATGTCTTGGTCATAATCTCCAGTGAGGGGGAGAAGAACTTGTGTGTTGTCGGCATAGTTAGTGTAGTCTATGCCGAGAGTGTCCAGTAAGTCAAAGAGGGGTTTGGTGAAAAGGTTATAGAGGGTCAGTGCAGGGCATGATCCTTGTGGGACTCCACAGTTGATCGTGGTGAGGGAGCGCATTGGCCTGGTCCGAGTACACGTTCATGGCTCTACCATCTAAGAATGAGGTGATCCATGTGGTAGCTTCATGAGAGAAGTGTGCTGCATTGTGTGGGATGTTTTTACCCATGCATCCGAGCCCTACCACAAAAACTGTGCCTTACTGCCATTGAAAACATCATGCTGGCCAGAACTTCCCAGAAAATGCACAGGGAAATGCATGAAGAATAGGCTGCCACCCATTTTTGCCTATGTTGTGGGCACAGAAGGGCACTGCCTAAAACCAACATTGGGCTACACAGTAGCCTGAAACCATTGCAAAAGGGGCAATGCTGATTGCCAAAAGCAACCCATAACTATTGGGAATTCATTTTCTTCAGGTCAAATATGGCTAAATTATGGGCACAACAATTCACAATTAATTCAAGACTGATCCAAAAAAAAATGCATGCAGTACCCGCTTTGGACTCAAGGTGGCGCTAGTGGTTTAAACTCTGACAGGAGAACTGCTACTTCAGAAGCTAATCAGCCTTCTGTGACAATTGGGACTTCAAAAGACTGTGGGTTAATTAGAAATCTAACCACCTGCTGTTCCCAGAGACAATCTGATTTGATTAACAGGCCAAAAGGCTGGGTAACCTTCTCACCTCAGAAAGCCCAGGATATCACATGGTCATGCTAACCAAATGCAAAGTGGCCCCCTGGTCTGTTGACCTCAGCTTGCTGGAGCCCACACAAAAGACCTTTTCCCTTGAATAGGAAATGGTGATTTTGACTGTTTCCTGTCAACAAAGATCTGCCAGCCAGGAGAGACATGTGATCACTGTCATCCCCAAACTTTGGGGGTGGACTCAAACACTGCAGTACTTTGAATTGAAAGCAAATATATATTTTACAGAAACGCTGATAACTCTTGGTAACCAGATGACAGAAATGTGAAATTTGGGGATCCTTAAAAGGAAAACGTTGCCCACAATTCAAGCCCAAACTCCAATTTGTGTGATGTTCTGGGGCAAAACCCCGCTATTTATTGATACTACAGACTCTGTGTTTAAGCTAGAGACATGGGAATTTACTGGAGTATGTATGGACAGGCCGTGTATATGTGTATAATTTTTAATGAAAAACCAATGTTGCATAACCCACTAAAATTGAAAATAAGTTGCCATTTCTTTACCCAAGGTCCTAGAAACACCAGAGTCGGAACAGTGCCTACCTCATGTGATATATAATGTGTGTAGGTGATGTAAAAACAACTGTGTATTTGGGAAAATATGTATTTGGATCAAATATAGATTTTTGTGGGGAAGATGACAGGGGAGGGCCCTCTGGACATAAAATCTACCTCATCACTCTGACTCACAACTCAGTTCCCCCAATCATGGGAGAGGGGAGAATTGGGCCAATGACAAGTAGAGAGGGGCGGGTTTAGTTATGACCAACGCACACACCCACTTTCCAAAACACATAAAAAGAGACTGCTGGGACAGGTAGAGACATTCAATTCCATTTGCTGCGGAGCATGCTGACCGACGACTTCACATCCCGAGATCCAACACTTAGACTTCCAAGCTAAACAGAGACTACAGAACTTTGAACCAAGAAGTCCCACTGCAAGCAAAAGTATTTGTCAGCAGGCCTCAAAATCATTTGCAAACTATTCCACAGCCGGGCAAGCTGTCTGAATTCTTTTGCCAAGAACTCTTGCCAGTACCCAGAAAGCAGTGTTACATCCAGAATCCACTTGATCCGGACCGGAAAGCAGAGCAGTATCCAGAACCAGAGGCCGCTGAATCCAGAGAGGCTAGACCAGCAGAGCAGAGCCGACCCAGATCGTTGTGAGCAGAACCGGAGCCTGATTGACCCGCCGAGCAGACAGAACCGCAGCCGGCCGTGTTGACCAGATCCGTGACGAGGCCTAGTTCAAATTATATTGTGAGTACCTAGCAGAACTGTGCAGAACCAATCTCTTAGTTAAAATAATCTAATCCAAACTATTTTAACCTAAGCAGAACAGCCTCCTAGAAATCGTGTCATCTGTCATTTGTAAAGCTGCACAATTGTCACCTATCAATTCTGAAGCTGCAAGCTGTCACCTGTCATTTTGAGTTTTACTTTAAATCCGAAAACCTACCTTTATTTAATCGTCCGTATCTCTGGAACCATTTGTGCTAGGAATCTAAGCTATCCAACAAGCCTAGAACCGACTTGCTACTCCTTATACTTTTGCCGCAATCACGATTCACGCACTCGCGAATTTACCGCGATTTGCGATTTTGGCTCAATTTCTCCACTTGTCAAAATAGCAGCTCCATTCTTTCTTTTGTTAAAATCCGTTTGCAACTTGGTAATAACTCATAGAGCATTGCTAAAGTGAGCCTGAACTAATACCAACACGCATCTCCCACTCACCCTGAATCTCTAGAGGGAATTAAAATCAGTTGGCACATTTTCCCTTCCATTGCCATCACATTTAAAAGCATTTTGGGCCTGTGTTTCAAACTCCTACCTGTTTCCTCTAAGCTTGCTGGGGGGGGGAAACTGAATTTCGTATTGTATTTGGTTGCATTCCTGAGAACTGTGAGCTACTCTTTCCATCTCCTTTCATTTCTTACATTGCATAGGGGAGGGGGGTGAATTGCCAGAGAAAAAGTGATTATCTTATCTTTTGCTAAAATCATATCAAGTATTTCTGTACTGCATTTTATTCCTCATTGCTTTTCCCTTGAAATCATAAAAGTATTTTTGCTACTTTATCCATCCTATACTATCTCCTCATTGATTGTAAAGAAGTGTGCTAGTGCCAGATTACCCATTGTTGATCAACATCATATGTCTAAGTGTACTGTCAGATATTAATTTATTATAAAGTGTGATATATATATATATATATTGTTTAAATTCTCAAATAAACCTTTTAATTTGCAAAACAAACCTACTTCTTGGCTCAGTGAGGTCAGGGGGATTCTAGGAGGAGGGTGTTATACAAGGGTGGTCATCCAGAGTACTGAACTAGACACACATTAATAAGGGTTTTCCTCAACATCCCAGACTAGGCATTGACTTGGCTGCAGTGTTGATTGAATATCGCTTACAAAAGTGGGGGCTCGGAGCTGGGATATTCTGGGTTAGATTTACCATTTGTGCAGATTAATACAGTGTGCCAACTGACCAGATACACATATCCGGTTAGATCACCACGCTGTTTTACACTGTGAAAGCACCCCTCAAAGGTACGCTCTAAGGAAACGGTCTGTTTTGCAAAACAAAATACAAACTTCTGTAAGTCAGGAAGGAACTCAAATTCCAGAATGACGACCTTGGTAGATATGAAAATAGCCAGTTAGCACTTCTTACATAAGCTATTTGTGAGAGGTGAGTGGACTCATCAGGACCAAACGGTCTGGCTGCAGGCAATCGCGCAACAGGTCACTGAAACATGGTCAGATAAATGGAGAGATCAGGGTCCATTACATGTGGCCCTGAGTGAATTATACATGGCTCCTAAAGTTAAAGATGAACACGACAAGAAGGTTAGGATAGCGGCATATTTGTATCTATATATGGCAGCCATGCAGGACAAATGTGCTGAAGGCCAAGATCTGGCATGTAGGCAACAGCTGGCGTTAGAAAAGGCCCAATCTGACCTGGTCTCTTCTGAGCAGAGGCTGCAGAGGAGCCAGGAGTCAGAAAATGATGGTAGGCAGTATATCATTAAAATAAAAGAGGACATGGATAGACTGCAACAGGAGAAGGCTGACCAGGATACCAGATTTCTGGCCTTGCAGAAGGAGTACCAAGAAGGTTTGGACTCCCTTCTGCAGAGCCAGAAAAAGCTGGAGCAACAATTGGACTTCAACAGGGCATGCACAGAGCAGGTAGCCACCCTGCAAATTCGATTAGACAGAGAGAAAGAGGAAAGCAATAAATTGATTCTGAAAGACCTGGATACCCAGGCAGAGTTTGATCAGGAGTGCCAGAAAGCTGGTGCCTTCCAAAGGCAAAGGGACAACCTGGCGGCACAGATGCAGGCTCTTAGTCAGGAAAGGGATACCTTAGGCCAGGAAGTCTGCCACTTAAAAAGGAAAATGGAAGAAAATCACCTGGCCCTCCAGGGACTGGGTGACCTCCAAAAAGAAGACCAGAACTTGTTAGAGCACACCAGGAGGGTGGAGGATGCTCTGGCAAGAAAGGAGCAGTCCAATAGGGACACAGCTCAGGAGGTAACCCTCCTGCAGCAGAGACTGGCCCAGTACTCCAGGACCAATCAGGAGGCACAGAGAGAAAATGAGGCTCCCTGTCAGCACAATGATAGGCTCCAGCAACAGGTAGCGATGCAGGAGAGACTGATAGAATCTAGTAAGGCCTTAACTGAGGAACTGAAAGCGCAGGCTCTTGCATTGCAACAAGAAGCAGGGGCGGATAGAGATGAGGTTTGCTGGGAAAGCGAAACTCCTGAGCATAACCTCAGGAGCCCTAGTACTAGAGGCCTTCATCTCTCCCAGTCCCTGGACTCTGCCACCCCCATGTCCCCTCGCGCACATGAGCCCAGGGCCACGGGGATGGCAGATTACTATCCAGCTAGAAGTATAGGGCTCATAGGCCAGTACCTCCCAGGAATGGATGGGCGGGTATCTGGGCATGGGCACCCAAGCACAGTGCAATTTAGTGGGGAACCCCAGGAGAGTAGGCCCATTAAGGGCATCCTGAAAACCTCTGCCCAGTTAGGTCAGTGGGGGGGATACCGAGCAAATCCTGGTAGCAAGGAGGGATCTGAAGACTCCTCTGAGTGTCACAGGACACAGGAGACCAGGTCCCCACATTCTGCCAGCCATTCACAGGCCCGCAGAATCCGGGAAAACCTGGAAGATCAGACGGGCACCTCTGGGAGCAGTGCTTCTGAGTCAGAGGATGAATGGACCAGGGTTACCCGAACCAAAAAGGCCAATAAGGCAAAAAGGGCCTTGCTTAAGGACCCATTGAAACAAATAAAGGCAATCAGGAGTGTCATCACTCCTTATCATAAGAACGCCAAGTATTCCGTTTGGGAACACTTGGAGCTCTATGAGCAAATGATGGAGACTTTCCATTTGAAGGACAGCAGTAGCTGCATCCAGTACGTCAAATGGACATTCTCCCCAGAATACTCCAGTTTCTTTGCTGGGCTGGAGGACCAAAATCATTTAAGATGGTCCACCTATAAGGCGGCCATCTTGAAACATTTTTCTGTTCACAGAAATCCTCAAGAGGCTCGCAAGGCAGCCAACAATTTGCAATGTGGGGAGGAGCAGGCCGCACAAGAGTTTGTGCAAGAATTAAAACATGCTTTTGCGCAGACCACCAGAAGGGTGCGCACGGATAGCAGAGAATTTATCAATATGTTTTCCATGCCTTACCCAAATACATAATGACCCAGCTCGTGAGAGATTTTCATGAGAAAAGATCTTTAGACTGGGTCATTGAACAGGCTACCCGGATCTATGAGGTGCAGAAGCCCATCGAAAATAAAAATAACGCGCCAAAAAACCCCAAAACCAACAGCACCCCTGCTGCTTCCTAGGTGGCAGAGGTAAAGGTTGCTCCCGTTTTAGATCTGGAGATGGGGGGGCCTAAAAACCTGCCTGCACCAAATAATTCACAGCCCAGAAGGCCCTCGGGCCAGTCACAGACAGGGAGTCGAGGAGGAAGTCCCACAAATGGGGTCCCCCGCTCCCCTGACTATGTAAGTCCCCGCTACAAGGGAAACCGACCCATCCTGGGTTATGTGTGGACTCCTCCAGCCCAAGGGGGGGTCCAGCCAAGCGCCTAACCCGGGGAACTTCCCTCCTATCTTCCCCCAGGAGGGCAGAAATTCACCAAAACCTGGGCAGAACTTTTTTCCCAGGTATCCACCCAATTTCCAACCCCAAAGCCATCCATCCTTCTTTCCCCAATTCCCTGAGCCCAGACAACCTAATCTGGGAGAGGGGAGGCCAAGGGTGGAGGGGTACCCAGATCTTCCCAATCCAGGGTATTACCAGAGAAGGGATAGCTACCCTTCCCGGAATCAGCCCAGGGGAGAAAATAGAGCCCTGTATCAGCCTGAGCGGGTTTCACAACTTGAGCGCCAGATCCAAAATATGGCACGGGATCTGGGTCACATACTGAGGGCTCAACAGAACCCTCAGATGAGCATGCCACCACTGAATGCCCCAAACTCTGGACCTGGTGCTCCAGAACAATGACGGGGCAGCACCCCGATAACCCACCGGTTCCCAGGGAGGAGGCACCAGGGGAAGGGGTGTGTAAAGCCTTGGAGGAAGCTTCCTTCTCAACTTATAAACAGCCCCTGGAAAACCAGGAACCGGAAACAAAATCTCCTATCCCTGAAAGTCTGCCCCCCAAGGAGCAGTGAGGAGATAGGAGAAACAAAGTACCCAAACAGACCCAGTTTGTGGAGGAGGTACAGATCTTCCAATTTGAGGGAGAGGGATCCTCAGAGGATCCTGGGGAAAGGATCTTCTCCTTTAGAGATGGGGGAACTCCTCCCAAGGAAAAATGGGTCCCAAGGGACGCCAATTCAGACTGGGGAGATGTTGAGACTGAGCTACCGCCGCCCATCATCTCATCCCAGAACCCGCAATACCGAAATCCCCTGGTTCAAACCCATCCTGGTGACTGCCTCCAAAAAGGAAGGGGGTGGCCCAGAACCAGAACCAGGGGAACCCACAATGGCTCTGATCTCCAGTTGCCAACTTTTTCTTTCAGATTCCCAAGACTCTCCACAGAATTCTGCCCAAATCTCTTCTCTCGCCATGTCCAAAACCAGAAAGTTAGCCCACCAGTTGTCCAAAAATGTGCATTATCTGTGCCCCCTTGAGGAGGAGGGAAGATACTATGCCCCGCTACAAGTACAGGGGCAGGGTACAATTTTGGCACTGGTGGACACTGGATCCCAAGCTACCCTTCTGTCCAAAAGGCCCTTTGAGGAACTAAATGCAGGAAGGGGGGAGAATTACCGAATTCCTCTCACCTCTCTTCCTGGACAACTGCAGAACTTTGACGGGAAGGAAATTCCCGTTGAGGGGACTGCAGACTTGGACATTAAAATTGGGCGACACAAGGTGAAACACCCGGTCATAGTAGTGACTCCAGAGGGCACCCCTTGTTTACTAGGGAAAGACCTCCTGAGAAGGTTGTCACCCCTAATAGATTGTGTAAAAAAGGTCCTCTGGACCCAGACTAGCCGACCAATAAAATTAAAACAGAGTGTCAACCATGTTAGGTTAAACGGCACCTGCCACATGGTTGAACAAAAATCTGACCAAGTAGAATTTCACTTCCAGAACAACCAAACTCCAGACGTGACAGTAATCGCAGTTGGACAACAGACTGGCGATGCGGGGTCCTCTCTATTTCTGAAAATCAACCTTCCTTCCAGTTTAAGGTGGTATTCCACACTGGAAGGAAACACCCTGAAATTCATTACTAATCCACAATCAGAAACTCCCACTCCTATAGTCCAGAAAGATGTGAAATCAGCTCAGAGCCTGGCTGATATTCAGCAAATTGGAGAGCAGTTGTTCATCCCTGTTCAGTTAAATGATGGGAAGGACTCTGTTCTCGCTCGAGTGTGTGTGAACAACGGTAAGAGCTTCATCAGCGAAGCCATGTTCCGCCAACTCCCAAAAGATCCATCCATTCCCACATTCAAACTGATAGACAAATGGGAAATAGACCTGGAAGCACCCAATTCCAAACGTCTCCTGCCAAACAGGTGTATGCTCAAAATCTCCATTGGCAACAAGAGCATAGTCCATAATTGTTGGGTCGTGCGAGACGTCACTGCCGCCCTTTACTTAGGCAGTGACATTCTCAATCGCTTTGCCATTAGTTTGGACCTAATAAACTTCAAAGCTTGGTCCCGATTAGCGGATAATCCCACAGGCTTTGATGATCCAGAAAAAGCATTTAGGTCAGCTCAATTGCTATCTTATGCAGTTGAAATTCAGATCAAGGAGGAAGTCACCATCCCAGAAATGACCCGACAATTCTCCCTGTAAGGGAAAGTTAAAAGAGGACAAAAATTTAAAAACCCTGATGCTTATATCCATCTAAATGCTTCTCTCCAACAGCAAGGGTTAGGGGTAAACCCAACACCATTAGTCAACATAGAACATGATACCATTCCAATAGAGATGGATAACAGCAACTTAAAGAGTATTACTCTAGCCGCAGGCACCATTATTGGAATGGCGATTGATGACCGACATTTCTCAATTGATTTAGGAAATGAACTGTTAGGACCAATCCCCAAGGACTGTTTTGACAGTGACAGTGAGGACAATACAACACCAGACAAGATTTTCACCCGGCATGGGGGGAACTTCCTGGTGTACACTTCTTGCCCTTATGGTAAGGAAGATGTGACTTGTGACTTCAGGAGGGATGAGGTGATTTTCCAGGTCCATGAGGGCAGCCTTTCCCACCTGAAGCCTCGAGTCCAAATCAGCACTCTGACCAGGGACTTCTCCACCCAGCTGGAGGAGGCCGCTGAGATAGCCAAACCAGAAGTCTTTCCAGGCTTCAGGCAATTGGTGGAAGAGAGAGTCAACCTAGCTGATGCCTGTGTGATTCTGGAACAGAAGCAAAAGTTGAAACAAGTTTTCTTGGATTTCCAAGATCTCTTTGCGGTAGACTCATATGACTGTGGTTGCATCGACATCCACACCACAACAATTCCCACGGACCCTGGAATGACTCCAGTGTTTGTGAAGCAATATCGCTTGCCTCTCGCATCCATGGAGTCCCTTACTGAAATAATTAAGAACCTTGAGTCCCGGGGAATAATCCGTCCAGTCCACAGCATTTTCAATAATCCGGTGCTGTAAATATTGAAGCCAAACGGCCAGTGGAGGCTCTGCGCCAATCTTAGGGAGCTCAACAAACAGGTCCATACTTCCCGATGGCCTCTGCCCTACATTGACCAAGGGCTGGCCCAGATTCAGGGGTCACAGGTATTCACAGCAATGGACCTGACCAATGGATACTGGACCGTGCCTGTCAGTAGGGAAGACCGATACAAACTGGCTTTTACCTTTGGGGGCCAGCAGTACACATGGACCCGGACTCCCTTCGGATACCTCAACTCCGGCAATGAATTCAACATTTTCCTACATAAGGCCATGCCCGACCTGGGTGCGAGGGGTAACCTGGCTTATGTAGATGATGTCCTCCTCAAAAGTTCATCTGTGGAGGAACACAAAGCGGAGATCCGTTATGTTCTGACACAGTTGAGGGCCGCCAGAGCAAAACTTTCCGTTCAGAAAGTACAGTGGTGTAGAACCTGTGTTAATTTCTTGGGGCATGAGATTACTCCTCAGGGTCTCTGTCCCCAAGAAAAGAAAGTGGAAGCACTCCAGAAACTGAAAGACCCCACAGCTCTGCGGGAACTAAGAAGCCTCCTTGGACTGACTAATTACAGCAGAAAGTTCATTGAAGGATACGCAGAGATCACTAGACCCCTGATTCATCTCTTGAAGGGGGGGTCAAGTGGGAATGGGGTCCAGAACAATCCGAGGCGGTAAGACAACTCAAAAGAAGCCTCTCACAAGCGCCTTGCCTAGCTTACCCTGTCAGAAACAAGGAGTTCTTCCTGGAGACGGGGTTCTCTAATACGTGCTTGACGGCAGTATTATACCAAAAGCATGACAAGGTCAATAAAGTAATATCCTATGCGAGCAAAACTTTATCCTCTGTGGAGGAAAAATTCAACGATTGTGAGAAGGCACTCCTGGCAACGGTGTGGGCATTGAAGAATTACCGCCCGTTTATCCAGGGGGAACACATCATAGTGGAGAATCCACACCAGCCTCTGCAATATCTCCAAAGTGACAGAATCCGGGCCGGAAATGTGAGTAATTCCAGAATTACTTCCTGAATTCTCTCAATGCAAGGCTTTCCGGTGGAGGTCAGATATGGCCAAAACAAGAAGAGTCCCCTCGCGCAAGGTCTGGCTGACTTGCATGATTATGCCAGAGAAAACTGTCTCGAGGACGAAAGTCTAAAAATCAAGGACAACATGGAGGCATACCTTAATTTCCCGCACAAAGTCTTTGAAGAAGACAAGTGTGAGGGAATGCCCACTGTCTATGTGGATGGATGCTCTTACCATGTTGACAACAACGGGGAGAAAGAACTGGTGGCCGGTGTAGGGAATGCATGGGTGAAGGAGTTTCCAGAACCCTCCGCTGGGTACAAAATTGGTCCCCGAAGTAGTCAGGTGGCAGAATTGATGGCTGTGCATCAGGCCATCCTCACTGCTGTCCAGCATCAACTCCACGAACTGGTCATAATCACAGATTCAGATTATGTACGGAACGGGTTCGTGGAGCACCTGGTCAACTGGAAAACCAGAGGCATGTTATGCGCTAATAACAAACCCCTGAAACATGGGAAGTTAATCCAAAACATTGATGATCTGGTCACCTCGAATGGGATGACCATCTACTGGAAAAAGATCAAGGGTCATTCCAAAGTAGAGGGACGAGACAAAACTGGAAATGACTTAGCTGATCAGCTGGCCAAAACCGGGGCCATCCAAGGGGATCTAATAGAAATAGAGTCCCTGTTGGGGGAAATCCAGGTCACTGCTATCACTAGGTCCCAGACAAATGCTCACAATGATCTTTCAACGGCACAATGGAGTAAGGAGACCCCTGATGCTGATTTAATTACAGCTCAGAAGGGGGATCCAATTATTGGTAAGTTTTAACAACACCTTGAGGACCCTGAGAAATTTCCCCTGACGGATACCGATTACATTGGGAAAGAGGACCTAAGAGTGTTGATGAAATGTCCAAAAATGTTCCGAATCCAAGACGGTTTGTTGGTAAGGAAATCCCAAGGTGGCCATGATCAGTGGGTTGTTCCTACCTCATTCCGAAGCCTGATGTTAAGTCACGCCCATGATGCGGCCACCGCCGGTCATAGGGGGTTTCACACAACACTGGAAATCTTAAGAGAGGTTGCATACTGGCCACACATGGGGCAGGACCTCGACCAATACTTGAAGGGGTGTCTTGTATGTGCACAATTTCAGCCATCATCCCTCACACACCGTGCGCCTCTCCAGAAGAGGGGGATGACACTGCCATGGTCAGATTTGCAAATCGACTTCGTAGGCCCTGTGATTCGCTCGTCTAGAGGAAACAAGTACATGTTGACCGTTACATGCTTGTTTACCAAGTGGGTGGAATGTCTCCCAGCCCCAAACTGCAAGGCAGAAACAGCAGCTGCCCTGATGATTAACCACATCTTTTCCCGTTTTGGTCTACCTCAAAGGATTGAGTCAGACAGGGGTAGCCACTTCACCAGTGAAGTAATGACAAAGATGTGGGAGATACTGGGGGTCAAAAGAAAGCTACATATTGCTTACAGGCCAGCTTCTTCTGGAGCAGTGGAGAGATATAACCAAACCATTGTGAGCATCTTAAAAAAGTTTGTGGCATATTCTGGGCCAAGTTGGGATATCCGATTACCTCTGGTCCTAATGGCCATCAGATCTACCCCTTCATCTGCAACCAAAATGTCACCATTTGAGTTGATGACTGGACGCAAGATGGTGCTTCCCCAGCATTTGCTCTACAGAACCCAAGAGCAAACGTTGATAAATGCCTCCACAACTCATGAGTATGTGGAGAATTTAAGGAAACACCTTCAGCATGCTTTTGCCTATGCTTAGCGGAATCTAGAAAGATCAGCCGAGAGCATGAATACCCACTATGACCTGAAGACCACCCAGAAGGAAAATAAGGTGGGTGATCGGGTCTATCTATACAATTTCCAAAGAAACCAGGCCAAACAGAGAAAATGTTTGCCTACATGGAAGGGACCGTTTGAAATTATAGACAAGATCTCCCCTGTTGCCTATAAGATCTGCATCCCCAAAGGCAGTCTGGCGGAAGGGGAAGACAAGTGGGTACATATAAATCAGCTAAAGTGTTGCCATCCCAGGCACACTCTGCAACAACTGGAGGAATCCACTGGAATCCCAGAGGGGGCCGCTCCAGAGTAATTCAGTTCCAACCCTAAAATATTCCACATATACCATATAAAATTCTGTGATCCTTGTATATATATCTATGTTGTTGTCTCCTAATTTAAAAAAGAAAATGTATATGTTCATATCTTCTGATTCATAAAATGTATATGTTCGCCACACCATTAATAGTGGTGAAGAAATGTCTTCGAATAGGTATTGCCGCTTTGCTTTATCATCCTAGGAGAGATGAAACCATAGAGACTGACCAAGGAGGACGACCGGGGACCGGGAGCAGAGACCCGAGGGGCCCGGGGTACCGCCCAATATTCCCATCAGGACCGGCGAGGAGAATCGATCGATCCAACTGGATGGGGGAAAAGATGCTGAACTGTGCTGTCTACCGGAAGAAGATGAGGAGAACATCCCAGATCTTGCGAGTTCCATCTGTGAAGGATCAGAATGGCCATCGCAAGAAGGGGGGATTATGGGATGTTTTTACCCATGCATCCGAGCCCTACCACAAAAACTGTGCCTTACTGGCATTGAAAACATCATGCTGGCCAGAACTTCCCAGATAATGCACAGGGAAATGCATGAAGCATAGGCTGCCACCCATTTTTGTGGCCACAGAAGGGCACTGCCTAAAACCACCATTGGGCTACACACAGTAGCCTAAAACCATTGCAAAAGGGGCAATGCTGATTGCCAAAAGCAACCCATAACTATTGGGAATTCATTTTCTTCAGGTCAAATATGGCTAAATTATGGGCACAACATTAGTTTACTGCAGAATCACACCAGTGCCATGTGCTGAACCTGGATAATATACTTCCATGTAAAATCTCTTGTTTGAAATGCATTAATTCAAGACTGATCCAAAAAAAAAAATGCATGCAGTACCCGCTTTGGACTCAAGGCGGCGCTAGCGGTTTAAACTCTGACAGGAGAACTGCTACTTCAGAAGCTAATCAGCCTTCTGTGACAATTGGGACTTCAAAAGACAGTGGGTTAATTAGAAATCTAACCACCTGCTGTTCCCAGAGACAATCTGATTTGATTAACAGGCCAAAAGGCTGGGAAACCTTCTCACCTCAGAAAGCCCAGGATATCACATGGTCATGCTAACCAAATGCAAAGTGGCCCCTTGGTCTGTTGACCTCAGCTTGCTGGAGCCCACACAAAAGACCTTTTCCCTTGAATAGGATATGGTGATTTTGACTGTTTCCTGTCAACAAAGATCTGCCAGCCAGGAGCGACATGTGATCACTGTCATCCCCAAACTTTGGGGGCGGACTCAAACACTGCAGTACTTTGAATTGAAAGCAAATATATATATTTACAGAAACACTGATAACTCTTGGTAACCAGATGACAGAAATGTGAAATTTGGGGATCCTTAAAAGGAAAACGTTGCCCACAATTCAAGCCCAAATTCCAATTTGTGTGATGTTCTGGGGCAAAACCCCACTATTTATTGATACTACAGACTCTGTGTTTAAGCTAGAGACATGGGAATTTACTGGAGTATGTATGGACAGGCCGTGTATATGTGTATAATGTTTAATGTAAAACCAATGTTGCATAACCCACTAAAATCAAACATAAGTTGCCATTTCTTTACCCAAGCTCCTATAAACACCAGAGTCGGAACAGTGCCTACCTCATGTGATATATGATGTGTGTAGGTGATGTAAAAACAACTGTGTATTTGGGAAAATATGTATTTGGATCAAATATAGATTTGTGTAGAAAGATGACAAGGGAAGGGCCCTCTGGCCATAAAATCTACCTCATCACTCTGACTCACAACTCAGTTCCCCCAATCATGGGAGAGGGGAGAATTGGGCCAATTACAAGTAGAGAGGGGCGGGTTTAGTTATGACCAACGCACACACCCACTTTCCAAAACACATAAAAAGAGACTGCTGGGACAGGTAGAGACATTCAATTCCTTTTGCTGCGGAGCATGCTGATCGACGACTTCACATCCCGAGATCCAACACTTAGACTTCCAAGCTAAACAGAGACTACAGAACTTTGAACCAAGAAGGCCCACTGCAAGCAAAAGTATTTATCAGCAGGCCTCAAAATCATTTGCAAACTATTCCACAGCCGGGTGAGCTGTCTGAATTCTTTTGCCAAGAACTCTTGCCAGTACCCAGAAAGCAGTGTTGCATCCAGAATCCACTTGATCCGGACAGGAAAGCAGAGCAGTATCCAGAACCAGAGGCCGCTGAGTCCAGAGAGGCTAGACCAGCAGAGCAGAACTGACCCAGATCGCTGTGAGCAGAACCGGTGCCTGATTGACCCGCCGAGCAGACAGAACCGCAGGCGGACATGTTGACCAGATCCGTGACGAGGCCTAGTTCAAATTATATTGTGAGTACCTAGCATAACTGTGCAGAACCAATCTCTTAGTTAAAATAATCTAATCCAAACTATTTTAACCTAAGTAGAACAGCCTCCTAGAAATCGTGTCATCTGTCATTTGTAAAGCTGCACAACTGTCACCTGTCAATTCTGAAGCTGCAAGCTGTCACCTGTCATTTTGAGTTTTACTTTAAATTCCGAAAAACTACCTTTATTTAATCGTCCGTATCTCTGGAACCGTTTGGGCTAGGAATCTAAGCTTTCCAACAAGCCTAGAACCGACTTGCTACTCCTTATACTTTTGCCACAATCACGATTCACGCACTCACAAATTTATTGCGATTTGCGATTTTGGCTCAATTTCTCCACTTGTCAAAATAGCAGCTCCATTCTTTCTTTTGTTAAAATCCGTTTGCAACTTGGTAATAACTCATGGAGCATTGCTAAAGTGAGCCTGAACTAATACCAACACGCATCTCCCACTCACCCTGAATCTCTAGAGGGAATTAAAATCAGTTGGCACATTTTCCCATCCATTGCCATCACACTTAAAAGCATTTTGGGCCTGTGTTTCAAACTCCTACCTGTTTCCTCTAAGCTTACTAGGGGGGGCGGACTGAATTTCGTATTGTATTTTGTTGCATTCCTGAGAACTGTGTGCTCCTCTTTCCATCTCCTTCCATTTCTTACATTGCATAGGGGAGGGGGGTGAATTGCCAGAGAAAAAGTGATTATCTTATCTTTTGCTAAAATCATATCAAGTATTTCTGTACTGCATTTTATTCCTCATTGCTTTTCCCTTGAAATCATAAAGGTATTTTTGCTACTTTATCCATCCTATACTAACTCCTCATTGATTGTAAAGAAGTGTGCTAGTGCCAGATTACCCATTGTTGATCAACATCATATGTCTAAGTGTACTGTCAGATATTAATTTATTATAAAGTGTGATATATATATATTGTTTAAATTCTCAAATAAACCTTTTAATTTGCAAAACAAACCTACTTCTTGGCTCAGTGGGGTGAGGGGGATTCTAAGAGGGGGGTGTTATACAAGGGTGGTCATCCAGTGTACTGAACTAGACATAAAAATACATTAATAATGGTTTTCCTCAGCATCCCAGACTAGGCATTGACTTGGCTGCAGTGTTGATTGAATATCGCTTACAATTGAATAGGTGAAGGGTGAGGATGCCATGGTCCACAAGGTCAAATGCTGCAGAGGGATAGAGCAATCGAAGGAGAGCAGGTTTGCCTGTGCCCATTATTTTGGTGATTTGATTCTTTAAATCTAAGAGGGCAGTTTCAGTGCCATGGCTTTTACGGAAATCTGATTGTCTTTTACCTAAGATAGCATGAGTTTCCAGGTAGTGTTGGATTTGGTTATGGGCAGCTTTGTCTAAGATTTTGAGGAGGAAGGGGACGGTGGTGATGGGGCGATAATTGTTGGGGGAGGTGGGATCAAGGAAAGGTTTTTTTAGTAGCGGGCACACCCAAGCTTCTTTTAGGCATTGTGGTACAGTTCCAGAGGAGAAAGAAGCATTGCTGAAAGCTGTGATGATAGGGGTGAGTTATTCTGTGCATTCTTTGATGATGGTGGGTGGGGAGATATCCTCCTTGCAAGTGGATGGTTTGATGTTTTTGAGAAGGTCAGAGACTTCCAGCTCTGTGACTTCTGTGAAGGCCGAAAAGGGGCATTTGCGAGTAAGGGGTGTGAGTGGGAGGTTCTGGAGAACTGGTGTGGGTATTGAGAGCTTTGCATTGGGAAGCTATTTTATCTTGGAGCATTTTTACTTTGTTAAGGAGGGCAGTTTGGATGCCTGTGCACCATGCTTCATCCTTGATGATTTTGTCAGGGCTGGAATTGGGTGTGGTAAGTTCTTTGAAAATAGAGAATAATTCTCTAGATTTGGGGCTGGCTTTAGAGATTCTTTGGTTATAGGATTCACATTTGGCTTGGAATATAGCATTTTTGTAGATCAATGAGATCTCTTTGAATTCGTTGAGGGACGATTGGTTGGGCGCTGATTGCCACCTGCATAGAGCTTTTCGGTTGTTGATGTGCAGGGCAGATAGTTCATCTGTGAACCAAGCATTAGAGTGCATAGATTTTTTTTTTCTTTTTTATCTTCTAGAGGGGCAATTGTCTCAATGGCTTGGGTGAGAGCATTGGTATAGATATTGGTGAGAGAGGTGGGGTCATGGTTAAATGGTGGTTTGAGTTCAGGGATATCGAGAAAAGGAGCAAGGTTGGTAGCAGTGAGTTTTCTGGAGCTTCTCACTTTAGCGGGGGGGGCATGAGTTAGGATTTTATGGGAAGGAGTGGTGGGAATGGAAAATTGGATGTATTAGTGGTCCATCCATGGGAGGGCAGAGATGGAGGTGATGGTGGATGAGCAGTTGTGATCAGCGATCCAGTCAATGGACCGGCCTTTGCAATGAGTTGGCATAATGATTTTGTGTTCGAACCCCATGTGTGAGAGTTCTTTGGCTAGGTGTGTGGCTGCCTTGTCCTTAGTGCCAGTTAGGCCAAGGTTAAAGTCTCAGAGTAGGATGGTTTTAGTAGAGCTTTTAAGGTTATTCCCTATGATTTGGAGGAGTTGCTTTTGGTAGTCTGTGGGTGATCCTGGTGGTCGGTATGTGATTAAGATATTTATGGTGCAGTTGGTGGAGAGAGCTAGTTTGGCAGTGAGAAGATCAGCGTTGCTGTCCCATTGTTGGTTACACATTCTCATGGTGAGTGTGTTTTTAAGATGAGGGCAATCCGCCACCTTTGGCGGTTTTGCTGTCCTGTCTAAGGATGGTGTATCCTTGAGGGCAGGCAAGGTGGATGGATGGTTGAATGCTTCATGGAGCCAGGTTTCGGATATGGCTAGTAGGTCTAAATTGTGGGAAGTGATGAGGTCATTGATCTCAATGGCATGGGCATGGATAGAGCGAGCGTTAATGAGAGCGCATTTTAAGTCTTGGTTGGCTGATGATGGGGTATGTGTGCTGGTGTTGGAGGGGAGGGGGGTAGTAGGTGTGTGTATGAAAGGGGAGGGTTGGAGTGTGGTAGGTGCGGTGTGTTGGGTGATAGGGTGGTGTGCATGGTCAGAGAGGTATGAGAGTGAGAATGGTGTGTGGGTGCGAGAGCTCAGTATGTGGTTTCTACAGTAAGTGGAGGGAGGGGTTCTGCGGTGAGAGAAGGAAGGCTTGGTGCACGTTCTTAGTCTGCAAAGCCTAAGGTGGTGTCCAGTTAGGTCGGTGGTGCTGAGGCTGTGAGTAGTTTGGAATGCTGTGGGTGGTGCACTGTGCATGGGGCCTAGTGATGGATTGAAGTCTGGGTGTGCCGGCGGCATGCAGCGAGTAGCCCAGAGGGTGAGAGTAATGAGGAAGATGGAGGAGGTGGAGAGGAGAGTAGGCGCTGTAGAGCAGCTACCAGATGAATGCATTTGTAAGAACAGATACTGTATGGTGCTGGTGCAGAATTAGATAGGCAGATTCAAAGTGTAGTTCAGTGTATTCGTTGGGGTGATCTGCATATGCTGGGTAGGCGGTTCCTACCACTGCCATGAGAATATGGCAGTGGTAGGAACGGCCAGTAGCCGCTAGGGGCTTGCAAGGCAAAGACAATTAATAGCTGCTAGGGGCTTGCAAGGCAAAGACAATCAATAGCCGCTAGGGGCTTGCAAGGCAAAGACAATCAATAACTGCTACGGGCTTGCAAGGCAAAGACAATCAATAGCCACTAGGGGCTTGCAAGACACAGACAATCAATAGCCACTAGGGGCTTCAATTGCCGCTGGTGGCACTGGACAGTTGGAATGTTAAATCAAACTGGTTACACTTGATAGGTGCAATGCAATTATCAAAAATACAATATGCAAATAACAAACAGGTGTGGCTAGCTGTTTCACAGTGCTCCGAATGGGCACTGTAATGCTGAGTCGATCACCAAGAAGGTGTAGGGGCATGAAGTACTGGCTACTGTGAATAGTACAGTTGAGAAACCAAACATGTAGGAGCAGTGGCTATAAGGGGCAGCACTGTTACGTGGCTGCAACTGTATAGTTGGATTGCAATGGAAAATGGTGGTGGTCCTCGTTATGTACACTGTTAGTGGGAGGCACACAGAATAAAAAGCGATGTTGGTTAGGTTTCAAAAACAGGCAGTAAAGGTCACAGGGTGCACATGGGAATGCTATTCAAGAACAAAATGCGGATTACAGAATAGACATCATGGTCCCAGGTAAACGCATATTCAGTTTCCAAGGTAATCAGTGATGGACGCAGCGTACATGCAGGAGGTGCAAATCAAAGCCTGTGTATTTCACAATAGGTTGTGCAGAATCTGAATAGAGGTGGGGAGTGGTATAGGAATGAGATGTTATATGTAGCATTAGCAGGCGGTGCACGGCAGGTAATGTCAGCGCTAATATGCAAGTCAGCTGGTCGCTCTCGATTGAAAAGGGCAGCATGCAGCATTGTACAACAGCATTTAAGTAAGTGGCAGGTAAGCAAGTCAGATCAATACGATGCATTGCGGCTATGTAGTCGTCTTTTAGGAAATATAAGAGTATGAAGCAGATAATGTGGCAGTGGCTGTGGATATCGTAGCGTACATGTGATTCGTCTTAGCTCAGGTTTGTGGGGGGGCGGAAGACAAGGCAGTATTGGGTTAACAAGCAAGCTGAAGCATACAAATCGATTAATTAAATTACAATGTAGGATGGAATGGCATGCGCTTGAGCATACAGAGCAGAGTGGGACTTCCAAAAAGTAAGACACAGGAATCGGGGAGATTCCTCACATAGCAGTTATAGTAAGGGATGCATATTCAAGACTGGTTAAAGATTATGAACATTTAACAAGGTTAAATACATACTTTTGGCCGACGCTGATGGTAAATACCATATGAATGTAGTACTGCCTCGTTTGCACGGTGTAGTTCAAAGTCTGTTGAGGCCTCAGAGGGGTGATCTGGTATAAAGGTTTTTCAGTCTGAACCATTGAGTGCTTCGGTGCTCGCAGCTGTAAAGTTCCTGGCTGAGGGCCAGGAAGCCACAGACAGGCACAGACAGGACAAGAGCCTTACCAAGGAGGGCCTTAGATAAGGTGGGCCGGCTTCTCACCTTCCGGTAGAGGTGATTAATTTTGTGTATTCGGGAGGCCTATCAGAGTGGGTCAGACGGCCAGTGGTTGCTTGGCAACCTTCAAACAAAACATGGTGGCGGCCATTTTGGGGAGCAGACTGCATGGAGAGAGAGCGCAGTGAGCAGCTGATTTCTTAGTTTTGCTTGTACTCACGCTTTGGCTGCAGTAACAAGGCAGCTTCTGTTGGTCGGGGCAAAGCAGCTTGGGTATAATAGTGCACGGTGATTCGCAGATAATGTAGGCTCGTAGGCACTGCATCGGGTGGAGACAGGATCTGTTGTAGAGTGCGCCAGAGTTTCAGGATGGGCTCCTGCCCTCCCGGATCCGCTGCTGAGCACAGAATGAGGGCACAGACACGACGAGATTCTTGCCAAGGATGGCCTTAGATAAGGTGTGCCGGCTTCTAGCCTTCCAGTAAAGCTGATCTAATTTTGTGTATTTGCGGGGCCTATCAGAGTGGGTCAGACGGCCAGAAGTTGCTTGGCAACCTTCAAACAAAACATGGTGGTGGCCATTCTGGGGAGCAGGCCGCGTGGAGAGAGAGCGCAGCAAGCAGCTGACTTCTTAGTTTTGCTCATATTTGCGCTTTGGCTGCAGTAACAAGGCAGCTTCTGTTGGTTGGGGCAAAGCAGCTTGGGTATAATAGTGCAGTGATTTTCAGATAATTTAGGCTTGTAGGCGCTGCGTCGGGAGGAGACAGGATCTGTTGTAGAGTGTGCCAGAGTTGCAGGATGGGCTCCTGCCCTCCCGCATCCGCTGCTGAGCACAGAATGAGGGCACAGAGAGGATAGTTGGATAGAGGACGATAGAGGTATAGTTGGATAGAAGTATAGTTGGATAGAGGACGATAGGTACAATGGGGCCTTACTGTGGATAGATTTTTGAACCAGGATAAGACATTTTGATCTGGCCCTGTTTGGCATCGTCAGTCATCCACCCTGGTGATGGTAGGAGGAAGTAGGTGTGAATTGAGGAAGTTCAAAGAGAGTCCTGGTAGTCAATTGAATGATCTTGTGGAGAGTACATAAAGCATAGTTGGAGAGGTCAAAGGAGATGCTGGCAGAGTAATCCAGCTTTAGTGAAGGAAAGAATAATTAAGAAGATGCTTTACAGTGTTGACAGGAGGGAGGTGCCTAATTATCTTTATTTAGAAGGCTGTGGCAAGCTGCTGTTCCAGTTTTGGAGATGAAAGTAGAGAAAGTGTTAGAAGGGTCATAGATGATGCCGAGGTTTCGAGCTGAAGAAGAGCAGGGACGAGTGTCAGGTGGGAATTGGATTGGCAGAGGAAGAGATGAGAGAGAGCTTTTGGCAGTGAAGAAGAGCACCTCTGTTTTAGTAGATTTTAACATCAGAGAGTGCAAAGTCATTCAATATTTAATGGCACAGAGACCAATTGATAAAGGGATCAGAGGCAAGTTCAGTAAAAGAAAAAAGATGTAGGTGTCATCCATGAAGAGTTGGTACGAGAACCTAAAGGAGGAGATAAGTGCCCCAAGAGAAGAGGTTAGAGGAGTGAGGTGAGGGGTGTTGTCTCTCCTGGAGACAGAGAATACAGTAGGATTCAATCCTGTCAAGGACCCGATCTTGAAACCCAAGAAGGAAGAAAGTATTAAGAAGATCAGAGTGAACATCATTGTCAAAGGCAGCAGACAGGTCAAGGAGGATTAGCATAGAGGATAGGTTGGAGTGCTTAGCAGAGGCGATAAAGTTGGAAACATTCATGAGAGCAGTTTCTGTGGTGTGACATGAGCGGAAACATGCTGTTAGGGTTTTAGAGGTCTCAAATGAGGTGGATGTTGTAGTAATTAGTAAAATGGTTGAACACAACCCTTTTGCTCACTTTAGAGTAATGCTGAAGGAGAGACACAGGGCGAAATGAAGTTGTGTCTTCCGGTCAGCCCCTTGCATTATTAGGTAAGGGATGACCATGGCTGTTTTGAAAACAGAGGGAAAGAAAGCAGAGTCTAAGGACAGGTTGAAGAGTTCAGCTAGGTGAGAGGCCAATAAAAGGGCAATAAGCTTGACTAGCTGAGGAGTAAGTGAATAGCTGAATAGCAAGAGGGTCTGATGGGGCATTAGAGTGGTTAGCCTTCATCAGTAGAGACTTTGGCAGTATTAGGTTGATTAAAGTGAGAGTTAAATGCAGAAGATGATTGTAGAATAGGTGGAGTGTAAAATGTAGGAGGAGGGAGCGTGAGAAAGGTCAGGTGAGAGTCTTGTGTCTAATTTTTGACATGTGTGCAGCAAGGTATTCAGCTCGGTCATTAGCTGTGAGAGTGGATTTGATAGGCATAGACTTGGCAGGAGTGAGTAGTGAGTGTAGGGTTCTGTAGGAAGATTATTTGCTCTGCATTTCAACAGCTGGACTCCGCATTTCAGCATTCACATTTTAGCAAGGGTTTAAACTTTAACCAGGGCCAAGGGTGTGAGACTCATTAATGAGTCAAGAGTATGTGTCTCAAGCTGGATTTAAATAGATGCCAATGCACAGAGCACATGCTAGAACATTATCACTTTGCTACATAATGCATTTTAATGAACTGAGCTGCACTAAATATAATACTAACATGAATCTAATATAGTAATTAACCCAACCCCATCTAACATGTAACAGACTCCCATAATAACATGTAATGCAAATTAGTCCAGAAATAAATTGGATGCAGATTGAGCAACTGCATGATGCTCTGAAAATGGGAAAGAAAAATGAACTTTAAACGGGCCGACTGAATCTGCGCTGTGTGGCAAGTTGAAAAACGTGACGATACATTCTCCTAAAAACATGACATTGCATTAGAGCAGGAAGTGCAAGAGAGATGCATCTTTTTTGCAATGCAGTTTCCAAAATGAGAAAAGAACAGAGGCTATCATGTGCTATTTCAGTGGAATTATCTGGTCAAGGGGAGGTGTTTTTCTGGAGTGACAGGGGGTTTCATAAAAAGGGTTTTGAGGCAGACTAGAGAGGCATTTGTCTTCTGGCACTGACTGATGAAGGAGGCAGAGGGATGGTGTTGCTGGGCTAAAGCTGATGCTGTTTCTTCCTTGGGTTGGCATTCTTTAGCAGAACTGTGAAGATCCAAGCAACCTTAGCTATGGATGACACTGGACCACTGCCAAATTGAGTTAGGGATTATCAAAAGCTTAATCTAGGTAATTATAAAGTTAATTGAGGGGCGACTGGAGTGAGTGGTACTAGGTAGCATAGCTTAAATAGTTCAGTTAATTTTAGGTGTTGGATTAGAGATTTGAATTTAAATGTGCCATACTTTTCAAAGTCTTGCTGTTTTTCAAAGGGTATTTTGTTCATGCCAATTTTTGGTAAGAAGCCAAGGTTGATTTAGCAGAGCTTCACACAGATAAAGCATTTAAAGCCACTGAAGAAAAATGCACTCACTTTGTGAAATATAACGTGGGTGTACGTGTGAATGTGTAACTTGCATAATTCTGATAAAGAACAAGTTTGAAAAGGTGATTTAGTTTCAGTGCATTTCTTTTGCACTCAGTCTCTTTGATTTGGCATGCAATGGGAGATAAACATGTGGTAAGAAAAATCTCAAAGCAAAGTAGCCACAGTGAGGTGTTTTACTTAGTTTAATTGCATGCTTTACATTTGTTGACACACAGCCAAAAGGGCATAACCGTAATGTTGTAAATAAATCATCACAGAGGGCATGAGCCATTTATTCAGTGTTTTAAGTCCAGTATTTGTTTGTTGTTACTGGCCCTCGTAAAATAATAAGGCAGTATTCTGAAATTAGTCTCACCACTATAAAAATACCACAATGATGCCATCTTAGCAAAGTACAGCAACATACCACAAATACCCCCAAAAGTACTAGCTATAACCTCAAAATATAGCCTACAGTGCCCTGTAGCCAGCACGGATGGTTGGAGTGGTGTCAATGAGGATTAGGTAGAATTCAAGAGCAGACTTGAGAGGGTTCAGGGCAGAGATGTACAGTTGGAGGTCCTCATACCTGTGGGTATGCCTCTATTTGTGCAGCTGCAGACCGATGTCTGCGCGGAGAGAGTGTATACATCGGGTGACCCATTGCTGAGAATGATGAGATTTCAGGGTGAAAGTAAGCAGTGGGAAGTGAGGGGAGACTGAGTCACATAGAATGGATTGAAAGCTGTAGAATGTAGTGTTGGTGGAAGAGGCATCCAGTGTGAAGGCGAAGAGTGAACACTGTATTTCAGAGAGAAAGGGGAGAATGGCAGAAGGTTTACATTTCCTTTTAGTAATAGGTGAAGAAGTTGTGAGGAAAGGTCAGAGGGTGGAAATGAAAAGGTGGTGGAAACAATTGAGTGATCAGCTATGGATGGATTAACAGAAGTATTAGTGGCTGAGAGATAGGTGAAGATGAATACAAGATCCAAATATTTACTCTCTATGTGGGTAGGTAGGTTATGGATATAGTTGGGAGCATGGTCACTAAGAAAATACTGAAGTTCAGATTTCTGAGAAGTGGTTGTAGAGGGTAGGTTAAAATCATGTAAGTGAATCAAGTGATGTTTGTTGGAAGGAGAATAAAGGTGTTGCCCAAGATAAGCAAAGATTGGTCCAATGGGACCAGGACAACATTGGATCGAGATGATGTGAACTGAGTAGTGCAGAGCAATAGTAGAGATGGTTAATTCAGAAGAGGAAGGAGAGGACGTGGCATTGGAGATTGTTGAGGTATTGAGGCGGGAAGACTCGAGGTGCCGGATCCCTTCACCTCTGCCAGTCAGTTGAGTAGAGTGAATGAAGGATAGTTTAGAGTCATGTAGGGCCACCAGAGTTGCAGTGTTAAATGGAGAAATCCAGGTTTCAGTGATAGCAAGAAGGTCTATGTGAGGAGAGCTGTAGTGAAAGTAGATGTTTTGTTGCATACAGACAGAGCATTCCAGAGCACAGAGAGTTGATGATGTAAGGAAGTGTACAGAAGTTAAGTCTCATAGGAAGAGAGGTGAGGTGGATAGGTGTTAGAGGGGGTTGGTTAGCTTGTCTGCTTTGTATGTTGAAAGGAGGTGGAAGAGAGATGAACTAGTGGGAGTTTCAAGTTGTGAGCCCACTATCTCCACACCTCTTGCTCACTCTCTACCCCCATACACTCCACACCCACTCTCTCTAACACCACCCACAAACAACCCCATCCCATCCCCATTGCATGTGCTGGTTGGGTGCTGTTTGGGCTATTGTGTGTTACTTTTGACAAGTACTCAAGAGGCTGCTTTGTTCTTCATGTTTTTGCCCCCAACCAACTACCATCAATCAATCCCAATCCCATACTTTCTAACCCCAACCACTCACCCAACCTTCACCAGACTACACACACCCTCACGCCCAGCCCCTCAACCACCCAAACCCCTCTCTCTCTATCCCAAATAACCTACATTAACCTTATCCTGTCTAACAAAACCCACCGACCCTACCCCTACCATCTCTACCCCACCCAACCCCCAATCTCTCTGCCCCAAACAGCTTACATTATCACTGCTCTGACTACCACAACCCACCCACCCTACCCCCGCTCTCCCTACCCACACTATCCCCACTTACTCTGCCACACCCTAACAACACTCCCTGTACCCCCACCCACACAACCCCCAGTCTATCTTTCCCAGCTCGACTCATCCACCCTACCCCCACTCTCTCTACATGCCACCCACACTACCCAACCCTCTTGTCTCCCATCCAGCCAATCCCTACCATCTCTACACTCACCCACCCAAACCCCACTCTCTCTACTCCCACCCACCTACCCTACCCCCACTCTCACTACTCTACCAGACCACACACCCTACCCCCACTTTTACTTCCCACATCAGCCCACTCTACCCCCACTCTCTCTAACCGCATTCCTCCAGTCTCTCTACCAACACCCAGCCTACCCAACCCTATGTACACACACCCACCAAAATCTCAACCCTCTCTACCATTACCCACTCAAACCTAACTCTCCCTTTATACCCCACCCACTCTACATCCACCCTCTCTTTCACCATCCAACCAACCCCCAGAATCTTTACCCCAACCCACCCTAGCCCTGTTCTCTCTACTAAAACCCAAACACATTACCACCGCTCTCTTCCTCCGCTGACAATCTAACCAACCCTATCTACCCCCACCCAACTCCTAATCACTCCACCAGCAACCACCACCCTGGACCCACCCAGTCAACAACCTCTCTACCCTCAATACTGCCACTCTCACAACTGCCACCCACCAAACGAATCCCAACAGACCCTACCAGCACCCACCCACCCTACTCACATGTTATTTACCACTGCAAACACACACTATCCCACCCTCTCTACCCTCCATTGACCCACTATCACTACGCCCACCCAACCACCACTCTCTCTAGTAGCCCCCACCCTCTATACTCCCACCAACCCAATCCCTACTCTCTCTACACCCACCTGCCCACCAGACCCCCATGTTCTACCCCCAATCACCCACCTTATGCCACACTCTCTATCTCCAATCACCCACCCAACACCAACTCTCCCCATCCCCCCAACAACCCTACTCCCACTTTCACTAAACAACAACCACCCAGCCTACCCCTACTCTCTCTAACACCATCCCACCATTCTCTTTACCCCACCTACTCTACCCCCACCCTCTCTACCCCATGCACCAACCCATTGCCCAATCTCTCTACCTCCAAACACACTACTCCCATGTTGTCTACACCACAAACCCACACTACCTCACCATATCTGCCTTCCATCCACCCAACCCCCACTCTTTCTACTCTAACCCACACCACACAACCCTGCACTCTCTACCCCGGCTCAACTGCCACTCTCTCTACCCCATTCACCCATCCTACCCCCACTCGCTATACCCCCACCCATGCAGCCAACACAAACTCTGTCTACTCCCAATCACTCTCTAGACCCACCAACCACCACTCTCTCTACCCCATTCATCCACCTCTTACTCTCTATCCCCAACAAGTAACCTGGCAGCTACACTCTTGAAAAGCCCCATCTCTCTACCTCCAGACACCCACCCACCCAACATATCCCTGTTTTCTCTAGACCCACCCAACCACCAGTCTATGTACCCCATTCATCAACCCTACTCTGACTCGCTCTACCCCTATCCACCCTACCCCCAGGCTCTCTACCTCCACACAGCCACCTACCCTACTCCCACACTATCTGCCCCACAGACACCTTTTCTACCCGCACCGATCCTACAACACACTCTCTATCCCCATCCAACCAACCCTCACCCTGTTTAGCCCAACCAACCCTTCTAGCCCTGTTCTATCTACTTCAGCCCTACTGCCCCACTCTCTCTACCCCCACAGACTCTGCACCCACTCTGTCTACCCCCACCCAACCCCCACTCTCTCTACCCTCTCTCATGCACCACCCTGTCCCCACTCTCTCTGCACCCACCCACCCTACACATACCCTCTCTACCCCCACTCACCCAATCTACACCCTCTATAATTGTAATTGTAATTATTTTTTATAATGTGCTTAATACCGAAGAGGTTTCTAAGCATGGACCCGGGATCCGAACCATTGTTGCTCTGTGCCGTCTTGCTTCTAAGATGAGTGCATTGCCACTTAGCTATACTACCCTCACCCACCCAATCTGTACTTTCTCTGCCCACACCCACCCTACACCCGCTCCCTCTACTCAACCATCACAGCCAGCCCTACCCCCACTCTTAGTACCATCCCCACTTTATCTAACCCCATTCTGCCACTCTCTTTACCCCCACTCACCATACACCCACCCTCTCTACCTCACCCATGCAGTCCCAACACTCTTCCTACCCCACCCACCGACTGCCATGCTGTCTACCATCAAAAGCTGACACTACCCCCACGCTCTCTACCCTCCACCAACACAACACTCTCACTAGCCCAACACACCCAAAATAGCCATGCTCTCATTCCCCCATCCACCCTCCCTACCCATACTCTCTCTACTCCCAAGGCCCCACCCCATCCCCGCACTCTCTATCCCTAACCACTCACCCAACCCCCACTATCTCAAGCAGCACCCACCCTCTCTAGCCCCACATACCCAACCCCCCCTATCTCTACCCCAACCCACCAGCCAAACCTCCACTCTCTCTACCCCTAAACAGTCACCCTACTCCCAAACTCTGTATCACCAACCACTCATCCAACCTCCATTCTCTCTACCCCACCCACCTTTCCACCATCCTCTCTAACCCTACCCCCACTCTCTAAACCCTCACCCATGTTAGCCCCACTCTCTCTCCCCACCAACACACCCTACCCCAACTCTCTCTAAATAATTCACACCCTCTGTACCACCCGCCACCCTACCCCCACTCTCTCTATCACTACCCACCCACCCTGCTCCCACTCTGCCCCCACTCTGCCTGGTAACATCCACCAGCCTACCCTCAATCTCTTTATCACCACCATCCTCGCCCCCACACTCTCTCCCATACCTCCACTCTCTCTTCCCCTACCCACCCTACTCCCACTCTCTCTACCACCACCCAGCCACCCTTCCTTCAGTCTCTCGACCTACCTCCTACACTTGCTGTACTCTCAATAAGTCCTCTCTCTTTATCCGCACCCACCATACCCCACTCAAAAAACAGTCACCCTTCCCCAACTCTCTTTGCCCCCACCCACCTACGCAACTGCCACTCTCTTTACCTGTCCCACCCACATTACACCCACTTTCTCTAAACCCACTCACCCACCTATCCAGCACTCTCTCTACCATAACTTTGCATTCTAGAGCAGTTATATAGACCATTTGTTTGTCAGAGCCCTTAAGCCTTCGGGTCAGTGGTTTCTGTGCTATACAAATGTTAAATAAATAACTCACCCACCCACCCTACCTACAACGCCTCTACCCCTTCTCAACCAACCTACCCTAAATTTCTCTATCCCCACCCTATCTCCACTCTCTCTACCACCAGCCGCCCACCCTACCTCCACTCTCTCTTCCCCAATGCACCATACCCCCACTCTCTACCCACACCCACCCAACCCCCACTCTCTTTCCCCAACCACGCACCCTACAAAAAATGTCTCTACCACACCCATCCTACACCCACTCACCCTGCCCCCCCACACAAACTCTCTCTACCCCATACTTCCCACCCTACCTCCACTCTCTCTACCCAACCCACCCATGTTACCCCCACTCTCTCTTCCTCCACACACACCCTACCATCACTCTCTCTACCCCTACCCAACCACCTTAGCCCCTCTCTCTACCCACCCATCCTAACCCCAATGTCTCTACATAATCCCTGATCTTTCTACCTCTCTCTACCCTACCTCCAATCTCTAGTTCCACCCACCCACCCTACCCTGCTCTTATCCATACTTCTACACTCTCTGCCAATACCCACCGACACAGCTTCCACTCTGTCTAGCGACACCCACCCACCCTAACCCCACTCTCTTTATCCCCACCCACCGTCCCTACTCCAACTCTCTCTACTGTACCTCCAGTTACTCTACAAAGCCTCCACTCTTTCCACTGACTCCCACCTACCCTACCTCTACTCACTCTACCACCACCACCGCACTGTACCTCCACCCTCCCAACCCCCACCCACTATACTCCAAATATCTCTACCTCCACCCACCTTACCTCCACTCTCTCTACCCCCACAAACATGACCCCACTCTACCAACACCCACCAACTCATACCCCACTCTCTATGCCCACTCACCTGTCTATCCACCACTCTTTCTATGAACCACTCACCCACCCTACCCCATCTTCACCCAACCAGCCCCCACTCTCTTTCACCAACCACACACCTTAAATCAAATTCTTCTGCCCCTACCCATCCCTCAACTCTCCCAACACCTACTCACCCATCCACCCTACATCTACTCTGTCTACCCCTACCGACCCACTCAACCACCAATCTCTACCAATGCAACTCTCTCTCACCCATCCACTGTAGCCACACTCGCTCTACACCTATCCATCCTACACCCACTCTCTACCAATAACCACCCACCCTATCTCCACTCACCACTCTCTGTACACACACCCACCTTAGTCCCACTCCCTCTACTCTCACCTGCCCTGCCCCCACTCTCTCTACCTCCAATCTCCCATCCTACCCCCACCCAACCTCCTATCTCTCTACTCCCCCACCAACCTCACCTCCAATCTCTCTACCCTGCACCCACCCAACCTATCTCCACTCTCTCTACCCTACACACACCCATCCAACCTCCTCTCTCTCTACCCCCACCCACCCAACATCCAATCTCTACCAACAGAAATCTCTCTCCCAACACCCACCCACCCAACCTCAACTTTCCCTACCCCCACACATCTTACCCACACTCGCTCCACAACTGCCCATGCTATGCCCACTCTCTCTACCACCACCCACCCTACTTCCACTCGCTCACCACTCTGTGTGCCCCCACCTACCCTAGCCCCACACTCTCTACTCTCACCTGCCCTATCCCCACCATCTCTACCTCCCCCCACCCACTCTACCCCATGAAACCTCCCCTCTTCTCTCTACCATACCACCACTCTCTCTTCCCCCTCGCCATACTGCCACTATCTCTACCCACCCACCCTGTCCCCACTCTTTCTACAACTGTTCCCACTCTCTCTACACCCACACACCCACTGTACCCCCACTCTATCCACCATGCCTCCAGTCTCTCAACCTTCACTCATCCATCCTATGTCTGCTCTTTCTTCCCCCAACCACCCACCCTATCTCTACTCTCTCTACCCAAGAACTTAACTACCCAACCTCCTCTCGCTTTATCCCCACCAACAATACCTCGACTCTCTCTACCCCCACCCATCCACTCTCCCTCCAATATCTGCCTCCACACACCCATCATACCACCACTCTCTCTACAGCACCCACTATACCTGAAAATGTTCTACCTCCACACACCCCAATCCCACTCTTTCTACCCCACTGACCCTACAGACACTCTCTCTAACAACCCCCACCTGCCCTATCTCCACTCTCTCTACCCCACCCAACCTACACCCAATCTCTCTACCCCATCACTCTACACCCACTCTCTCTACCAACACCCACTCCCCCTACCTTCCCTCTCTCTACCTACTACCTCCACTCTCTCTACCCTGACTGTCCCTAGCTTCACTCTCTCTCCCCCTGCCCATACCCCCTACCTCCACTCTCTTCCCACATTCACCATAACCCCACTCTCTAACCCCACCCATGCAACCTCACTCTTTTTCCCCAAACCACACACCCTACCCCCACTCTCTCTACCACCATGCATCCAATCCCCACTTGCTGTGCTTCCAATCTCCCACCCATTCTCCCCTCTCTATTCCACCCCATCCACCCTACTGCCACTCTTCTCTACCCTCGCCCACCCTACACCCACTCTATCTACCCTGTCCCAACCCATACCCACACTCTCAAGCTCCACCCACTACCCTACCACCACTCTCTCTACCACCACCCATCCTGCCTCCACTTTGTCTACACCCACTCACCCAACTCTCTCACCAACCCACCTTTCCCATCCCCACTGTCTACCCCCTCTAATTCTCCATCTTACACTCTCACTTTATTTCTTACCCTCTCACTCTCAACCTTGGATTTGGCATCTATCTACCTATTCATGCTGGAGTATGTGTTGGGATGCCAACCGATGAAAACTACAGTACTTATCATCAATATTGTAGTCTTGGCTTTCACGCAATGCACATTTTACCCAGATACGTGACCTTTTGTATCAAAGACTGCAACAGATAGAGAAACTAGTAACACGTTTTCCCTCTCAACCCTATGCAATGTTAGAGGGAATATACACTGACCATACACGGATGACATGTTAAAACTTATGTACACTTCTAGGAGCTTCAGATTTATACATCGGTCATGTATTGTTTTGGATGTTCGCCTTTCGAAAAGGGTGCAGCCATGGGAGCTGTATTTGACTCTCACTTCTAATGTTCCTCATTTTTGTTTTTGATTTTGTTTGTAGACCCCAGGTTTTGAGCCCCTTGCCATTTGCAAGGAACTGGCCAATCCTGCTGCAGTCTCTACCTATTGTGTTCCCTCCCAAGGACCACAATGACACTCTTGCTCCAGCCTTGGCCAATTTCTGTAATCACCCTTTCACCACTGGAACTTTCCCATATCTCCTCAAGCACTCCCTTGTGCATCCCCTCATCACGAAGCCATCTGCCTATCCTACTTGTCCGTCTAACTATCTCCCAATCCCTTTCAACCCTTTCCTGGGCAAACTCCTGGAAAAGCTGGCCATCTCCTGGGTTACTCTCCACACTGAATCTGTTGGTTGTCTCCATGGCCATCAGTCTGGCTTCAGAGCTGCCAGAGGCACACAAACTGCTCTCCTGAACACCCGTGAAGAACTGCTCCCTAACCTTGCATTTGACATGGACAACATCCTGATCAATCGATTCTGTGAGAACCTGGGCATCATGGATCAGGCACTGGAATGGTTTTCCTCCTTCCTCTTGGTTTGTCTCTCCCAGGTCCAACTTGATTACTTTCTCTCTGCCACCTCTCTCTCCCTCCTATGGCATTCGTCAGGACCCTATCCTTTCACCCAGGTTTTATCAACCTCTACTTGGCCGCTTTGGCCCACCTGATCTTCACCTTCTCCTCAAACTTTCAGTGTTATGCGGATGGCATTCAGCTCTCTTTCAGGCTCCCCTCAACCTCCTCTCCTCTCTCCCTCATTCCTGACTGTCTATCCACAATTCCAGATTAGTGTGCCACAAAGGCTCTCTATCTTAATGCCAGTAAGATGGAGATTCTTCTTATTGGGAGCTCTGCTCCCGCTTTCCCTCTCACTCTCTGGCCACCCTCCTTGGGCAAACTCCTGGAAAAGCTGGCCATCACCTGGGTTACTCTCCACACTGAATCTGTTGGTTGTCTCCATGACCATCAGTCTGGCTTCAGAGCTACCAGAGGCACACAAACTGCTCTCCTGAACACACGTGAAGAACTGCTCTCTAAACTTGCATTTGACATGGATAACATCCTGATCAATCGACTCTGTGAGAGCCTGGGCATCACGGATCAGGCACTTGAATGGTTGTCCTCCTTCCTCTTGGTCTGTCCCTCCCAGGTCCAACTTGATTCCTTTCTCTCTGCCACCTCTCTCTCCCTGTGTGGCATTTGTCAGGGCTCTATCCTTTCACCCAGGTTTTATCAACCTCTACTTGGCCCCTTTGGCTCACCTGATCTTTACCTTTTCCTCAAACTTTCAGTGTTATGCGGATGACACTCAGCTCTCTTTCAGGCTCCCCTCAACCTCCTCTCCTCTCTCCCTCATTCCTGACTGTCTATCTGCAATTCCAGATTAGTGTGCCTCAAATTATTTCTATCTTAATGCCAGTAAGACAGAGATTCTTCTCATTGGGACCCCTGCTCCCACTTTCCCTCTCTCACTCTGGCCAACCTCCTTGGGCCCTCTACCCTCACATTCCTGCGAGGCAAAAAACCTTGGTGTCATCTTCGAATCCACTCTCTCTTCCTCTCCTCACATCTCAGATGTCACCAAGAAGTTCTACTACCAGCTTCACCTCCTTAAAGATACTGTTCCCTACCTCAGCTCCCCCCAAAAGCTCACAGTCTCCAGAGCCATGGTTCTCTCAAGGCAGGACTGCTCTTTCTCAATCTGCCACCTGCTACTCTCCACTCTCTCCGACTAATCCAGAACAGGACTACAAGATTTATTCTTGGCCTCAAGCCCAGGGACCATATCTCGGCAGCCCTGACATTTCTCCACTGGCTCCCAGTGGCTGCAAGGGTCAAGTTCAAGACCATTTGTATTGTCCACAAGGCTATATGGGGCTGGTGCCCACACTGCATCTAACATTCTCTTCCTAAATACCTATTTTCTCAAGCACATCACTCAGTTACCCCCAACTCCCTAAGGCTCATATGCTTTATAGGCTGAGTGGGGGGTAGATCTCTCTCCTCTGCAGGTTGCTCCTGCTGGAATGTCCTCCCTGCCCCTCTCAAACTGAAGACAGACCACTTAAAGTTCTGGAAGCAGCTCAAAACATTCCTTTTCTCCTCTGCTTTCTCTCTCTCCCTCCCATGCTGACCTTCCTGACCTACCTGTCTGCTTCACCGACTGGTGGCTTGGCTACCCTCAGCATCTCACTAGGTACCAGGCTCTTCCTTGACCAGTCTCACCTTCACTACCTCTGGACCTACCATGCACTTAGGGGCTGTAACTGTAACCTCTACAGTCCCTTGCCTCCTGGCACTTACCGAGAGCCGTGCTGCACTGGTTGCACCCTATGGCCCTTCCCTCTCGTTTGCACTCCCGCTTTCCGCTTGCACTTCTTGTTCTCGCACTTGCACTATCTGAATGACACAAGGCCTAATAAGATTGTTTGTCTTGTCCTCCCTTTGTCTTCCCTCCCTGTCTTGTCCCGCCTAGAAACACTTGTGTACAGGCGCATTATAAATGATTCATCATATTATAGCATATCAATGTTGATTTTATGTTTGAATCCAAAATACTAATAGATAGATTAATTTCTTTAACATCCTTAGCAGAGGACACTATTCTGGACCGATCCCTTGGGACTTAACAGTGGAAGTTGCCTACTTTTGTCAATCCAGACTGTACTCAGCACTCCCTGCCTTCCCCTCAACAGGCACCCTGATGTGTATGGCATCCAAGCATGCATGTTGTCTCTTGGTTTGATGTCCTTCTAGCATGCAACTGTATATATTAGTAATATATACTATTTTCAGACCACAGACCTACATGTGTCGAAGAAGTAACTTAGACCCGGAAATCCATGAAACCCTCTACTTGAGCGGGAGAAACTCTTCCGAGCAAAATTATTCTGGAGCACTGTGAATTATTTATTCATTTCCTCACACGCCTGGCTAATGCCTCCTTCAGAACAAATAGAGTACCCTCTGCCCTTAAAAGGATGGCAGTGACTCTGTTAAGAAAAAATTTGGCATGGACCCTAAAGATTACACTAATGTAAGACCTATTTCTAACGCCCCTTTCCTCTTGAAATTATCAATAAACTTGCCACAGTCCAATTTCAAGAACATTTGGAAAAAAAACACAGGCTCTGCATTGGAGACACTTATGGCACTGAAAGCGCTCTCTTGGACCTACAGATGGAAATGCTCCTTCTGATGGATAAGAGCGAAGCGGGGCTGCTGATATTACTATAAGCCTTCGACTTAGTAGACCAAAAAACAACTCGTGAAGAGGCTAAAATCAGTCAGAGGATGCACAGAGGAGGCAACCGCTTGGTTTGAATCTGTCCTTGATAAAAGAACTTCCAGAGTGGTCTGGGGTGATGCTTGCTCTCCTTATGAAACCCTAAGGTGTGGGGTCCTATAGGGTTCCTGTTTGTCGCTGTCTCTCTTTAATGTCTATTGCCAGCCTCTTTGTGCCCTACTTGAAAGACTTAGGGGATCATCGCAAGTTGGGCAGTAACGCTATTCCCACCGCATTTAAGGATCCGCCAAATCATGGGTTTGGCAGTATTCACCCCCAGCTCTGATCTGGGGGGCCATGCACCAGGAATTCGCCCATTTTCAGTGCTGTTACCGCACGGTAATACCGCTAATGTAAATCCCGCCAAAAATTCCCCATTTGGTGTAAATGGGGAGGGACCATCCCGCAAAACACGTGATCCGGTGCTAATAGAGCCCACCCGGGTGGCGGTAGCGCTATTACCGTGTGCGGTATCCCGACAGCAATATCGCCGGAATACAGCCCAACTCATGATGAAGCCCTTGGCGTCTATTTTTCGAACTATGCCGATGATTATGGTCATAGAACTAAGTGGCACTTATGAAACTGACATGAAGAGAGTGACACATATTTTTGAGGAAAGCCAAAATTGGATGACACAAAATGATATGTGTTTGAATGCTGTGAAAACAGAGCTTTTGATCTTTGGATCACCTCAAGCTAGAGGGAAGCTCGAGTCTTTGTATGCCGACTTCTCTATTGATAATCATCCTATTCTTGTCATTCCTAAAGTGAAAACACACACTACAATGAGTTATCGGGCAGAAGAATACCACTGCTCTTTTTTTTGCAACCATGTGATGATGGATCTGTATTGCAACCATGTAATTCAGTTGTGTAACACCTTAACTGGGTTACCTGTAGGGATGTCATGGATTTTCTATTATTATTACCAGATGTTCGACTGATATGAAGTAGAAAAGGGCCACGTGGGGAGTGCCATTTCTGAGTTATATCCCATTGCCAACCCTTCCATATCCCACTAGGTTACTTTCAGGCTGGGATGCCAATACTGAACTTTCCCAAGAAGTTGCTTCATTGTCTTGGCTGGATAGAGTAGCCATCAAGGCTGCTTTCAGCAGGACAGGTGGGATGGACCAATTGGTTAACAATACCTTCACCACTGTTAAGAACTGTTTGTCTTCCTCACAGGATTACTTATATAACTAACAGTTAGTTCACTGGTAAATTAGACTATAGGCTTCCAGTTTGTCAAGTGGATTGTAATACGTTTCCAAGGGAGGTGTTCACTGTATCCTTAGGGGAGACTAATTTATTTATGTATTTATGTATTTATTTATAAAGCCCTCAAAGCCTAGAGGCAACTAGGCACTGATACATACTTAAGGAGATGGTTACATTTATTTGGCACATAGCTTCAAAGTTGCAGAGTTACATTTTTGCACAATATACAGTATGCATTTATATACATATATATATATACAATTGATGTACACAGGTCGAACCGGTATTGAGCTAGTGCCCAAGCAACTATTGCGGGAACTCTGTCCTGAAGAGTAAAGTTTTTAGATTTTTTCTAAAAGACCGGAAGGAGGTGTCGTTTCTGAGATGAGTAGGACGGGCATTTCACAATTTGGGAGCTACAATAGGGATGCTTGCTCCTCCTGCTTTCTGTCTTTTGTATTTGGGGGGTGAAGACAAGATTAGTGTCCGGGCAACGGGTTGGTCTGTTGGACTGGACTTTGCTGAGGTATAGGGGTGCCTTATTTGTGATACATTTGTGGGTGAGCATCAGGCTTTTGAAATTAATTCTGTCCTGGAAAGGGATCCAGTGGATCTTCCTCCTTAAGGTAGAAATGTATTAGTGTCTAGGAATGTTTAAGGCAGCTCTGATGGCATTGTTCTGGACAACCTGTATTTTTTTTAAATTTCTTGAGCTGTTTCCCACAAATAGTGAGTTGCAGTAATCTATCCTGGATAATATCAAAGCTCTGGCCAAGGTGATAGAATTGTCAGAAGGGAGGAACGGTCTGCTGGCTCATATCAATTTGTCAGTGTGAGCTGCTGAAGAGATGACAGCATTGACCTGTCTGTTTAAGGTAAGAGAGGAGTCAATGCACACCCCCAATGTTTTGATTTCATCGGCGACTGTAATAGTATTTTTTTTAATTTTTTTATTTTTTATTTCATTCAGTATATACACATTTTTTGAAAATGTAAAAAAAGAAAAAGAGCAAACAATGCAACTTATCACTTTTTGTCCTAATTTTAACCTTTAAAATTACTCAAATTTCCTCTAAATCCTTTGTCACATCACTCATCTTATATCATATTATACTACTCAATGTTAAGCTAATCAGTGTCTCTTATATCTTTCACATGGATCCTCGTGGATCCTTTCTCTCTTACTCACGAGCATCACTGTTCAGGTATATGGGCTTGACTCTAATTGGTTTTGAATTTGTTCCAAGAATCGCATCATAACAAACATCAATGTTTTACTTTCCCCAATGTGAAGTTGTTTCCACCAATCTTCGGTGTCATACGTCCGGAATGAACTCCTCACCTTCCCCACACAGTTCTCACGTTGCACCCTCAGTTCCGTACAAGACAACACCAGATGTTTTAAATTTTCGTCCTCCTTTGTGCAAAATCTACATTTTGAGTTACTTTCAGGAATCATCCATCGATGCCTTAGAATTTCTTTCGTTTCAAAGATATTCAAGCGGAACTTTAAAAACAGCCTTCTTAAACGTTTACAGGGTGATAGCATTAGATATTTTGGAAGTATATTACATTTTTTAGCTTCAGATGGTGTATTTTGCATAGATTTGTGGGCTGATTTTTTCTCTTCTATATCGATCCGATCAAGGTCTAGCAGTTTTCTTTTCACTGAGTTTGGATTAGACCATAGGGTGCGTTCATCTGATCCTAGTTGATTTAGGATCCTTTTACATTGTTGTTTCCATTCATTTAGCGCTGATTTCCTTTGTGTCTTCTCTTCGCCAAGATTTTAAGAGGAGGCAGGTTTGCATCTTCGTATATTTTTCTGAACAATGCTAACTTATTCCATGTGATTCTCGCAAGTGTGGAGATCCCTACTTCATATAGTACATTGGCCGTCGGCGTACTTTGAGGAATCTGAAGAACTTTCTTCCAGAAAAAACCTTCGCATCACGACCATAATTTGTGGTCGCACCCAAACATATGCTCTGCCCCGTAGGTTAAAGTTGGGGAGACTTTGCTCTGGTAAAATTTTCTTACTGGATCACATGAACATTTTCCATATCTTTTTTGGATTACGATGCCTTGCGAAGTCATAGTATTACCATCGATAATTAAAGGTTTGTATCTCTGGGGGTGGTTATTGAGTTTGGTTTTATTGCCAATGAGGATTAACTCTATCTTATCATCATTAAGACACATTTAGTTAAGCACCATCCACGCCTGGAGGCCAGCTATATCTTGTTTAAGTTTTTGGAGTTGGTGTCGTGGCATCCAGTAATTGGTATGAGTATTTGCCTGTCGTCTGCATAGTTTGTGTACGTACCCATGTTGTCTAGTTTATCAAAGAGAAGCTTAGTGAAGGCATTATATATTGTAGGTAACACACATGAGCCTTGCGGTAGTTGTGTTATTATTGGCACTGCTATCAACTTCCTCACCTTTCACCCACAGGGTTAATGTACTCTAGATCATGTCTATTTGCTCTGTTTTTGTCCAAGCTTGAGTGGTAGTTGACCCGGATAAGTGGTAAAACATAAGCGACTCATAATGGTTGTCTATTTCTTTCACAGTTGTAGGCAGGTCATGGTTTATGTGTTGAGGCACAGCATGATGAGAGGTATAGGTCTGGATGCAGAAGAAACTAGTGCAGGGAAACTCACTAGGGGAGCCAGTAATGCTGAGTAACTTGATAACAGAGGCCACATGCTGTATGACCCTTGTGATAACACTGTCACCTGGATTCACTGAGGCTCACATTAAATCACAGACCCAAATTAATGAATGTCCTGGTCTCTCATGCTTCCATTGTTTATGAAGCACAACCACCCCGCCCCCCAACAGGGACTCATGGAAATGTGCTGGGACTCAATGTGGATGATTGTCTTTTTTGTTTGTTTGTTTTGTTAGGGTTGCCTTAACGTTTCCTAGGATTTTAACCTGTAAAAAAAAATACCTAGAATGAAGTGTGGTGGGGTCTCCAAGCCCATGAAATGGGGTGCTCCAAATGAGAGCATGACAAGTTTCAAGGAGATGTGAAGTCAACTGTGGTTCCAATGCCCATTGTCATTAGGGGTGCAATAGGGGAGAACCAGTCAGGTCTGTTAGGTAAGGTGTAAAAGAGACAATGGGGCAATAGGATTATTGGTACAGATGTTGAGGCTAGATAGTACCAAAAACCCTGGTGGTCTGAATTGAGGGTGTTAGGGTGCTGGAGTATAAGCCACGTAAATCAGTGGTACATGTCTTATTCATGGGCTTTCATTATGGGGTTGTTACTTAACAATGTAATCCAAATCCATTTTAGATTGAGTCCCCTGTTACAGTTGGATGTGTTAAGCCATCTCTCAGTACTCCTTTTTCATCATTCACCTTTGCACGTACACAATGTTTATGCATACTTCACAGAATCCTCTAAATCCAGGAGTGCAGGGCAGAGGGCAGCCATGCAAATGCCAAGATGATTTTGGCAGGCACCTGCCGATATGTCCCTGATCTTCATATAAATGAGCTTCTTGCAATTCTACAGCATCGGCCTCATCATAGAGGTTGTAAGTAGTTTATGACCTCTAATCCACAGATGGCATTGTTTTCTCTTACTAATGAAAAGATACATATAGCATTTTGAAGGCATTGTGCTTTACTGATGGATGAACATATGGAGAGTTCTCTACGCCCATGCAGTATTCATCCCTTTCAATGCCAATATAAATTGAATGAGGCAATCATAATTGGAAGGGCAGATAAGGGAAGAATACAGAAGACAGTACTGTAGCCCATGCAGTATCACATCATTTCAATGATAGAATGAAACTGGAAACTGACATATTTTACCAACATTCACAGCTCCTATAATGATTTTGCCGAAATTGTCAGGCTCACATGAGATTCAGGAACTTTGAGTTTGATAACCAAAATAAAGAACCATAAACCTCTTGTCAGCATTATAGGATGAGTTTGGCTGCAGGAAGACGAAGCAGGGCTGATCCTAACAGGGACCAATTAGAGAAATTGTGTATCTACCGTAGAAAGTCAATTTGTGCTACAGTGCACTGATGTATTGTGATAAAATGCTGTCTTACTAAACCTAATGATGTTTGTTTACATTAGAAACCAGTTTTCGTTTTGGAACTTGGTTGTTTTTTTATCAGTAAAATCTTTTGTTAGGGAGCAGGGTTTTTAGGAAACAAATTGTGCTTTTATGGTCTTAAAAAATCCTCCTGTTTTCTGCTTTTGTTTAGTTAGCGATACCGTACTTTGTGGTTATATTTTTGGTCAGTATTTTATTTTTACCCGTTTTCGCAAATCTCTAATTTGTGTTTATTTCGTGTGTTTATTTGTGTTATGTTTTTTCTAGAATAAAAACTGTTGTGCCCCTACCTCAAATCTGAAAACAAATCAGACACAGTTATTAAGTATGTTCAGCCTGGTGAGGATTATAGACAATATGTCAGCATTCCAAAAGATTAGATGCAGTTGTTAAATGGATTATTAGTGGGACTGTTGGTGGTACTTATGATGAAGATGTGGCGAGTAGTGATAGTGAGAATGATGCTGAAGAGGAGCCTGAGGAATGTAAATTGAAGGGAGGGGCTCGAAAGAGAGGAGTGAGGAACCTATGGTGATATTGGTGGTGCCTCATAGAGTGGTGGAATAGAGAGAGAGACTTGCACAGGCAGTGCTGCACGAATCAGGTGGAGGAGGAGGCACTAAGCCAAATGAGGTTGCAAGGTAGGTTGTGAGTTCTGATAGAACAGTAGGGAGAGAATGAAGAAAGCCCTACATTCCCATCATTCTTCTAGGCATAGGAAAATGTTGGTGTTCCTGAGAATTTTCAATAGAAGAGGCTGAAATGGTGGACTGCAACTTGTGCCAGCAGTCTTAAGGACAGGTAAGTTCTCTACAGCCATTTCACATTTTAACATGCACTGTGGAACCACCTGCAGGGCGGGAAATTGAATGTTTATAATCATTTACACTAACCCAAACACACACCTTTGAGTATAGCAAGCATGTTAACACAGCAAGGGCCTCTCAGTACACTCAGGAAAAAATTCCACACTAGATGGAAATATCTTCATGTAAAAAGTCCTGCTCTCCCTGTGTCGAACAACCCCACACAATGACCAATTCAGACAACATCCCATGGCATGTGGGTTACAAGGTTATTGCAAGAGACACAAGTTACAAAGAAACCACATCCAACCAGTTCTAAACATACTACCTACAGTATGGGCATACCATTAGCTAGAGATAGTTGCTGGAGGTGATGAGGTCAGACTTTTGGCTGATGTATTTTTAATGCATAACCCCAAGTACATTTGAACATTCTGACAGTAGTGCTATTGTGTTTACAATGGCATTAAGGAGAAATACTAATAATTGTCAATCTGTTTTTTTTGGGGGGAATGACTTCTTAATCTTGGTACGGTATATTATGGTTTAATGTTGTGAGTATTGCAGAATAATCATTAAAGTGAGGGTGGAAATTTGAAAATCAGATGTCCTACCAAAGAAATTAGAAAGCATTTTAGCTAGGAATTGATCATGCTTCAAGTCTCTTTGCACACATTTAGATAAGTGTTGCACCATGTTCTTGTCTAGGTTGACAGCCTAAACCTATGGGCTTTGACCGTACTTGAGAGTGACACTTACAATACCTCTTTTTTAATGACCAAATCGGCCATCTTGCTGATACATTTAAATAATAGTTTTGTCCCAATTTACCTCTGATACATTCTAGATACACTACAAAGAGAGGCTGCTCATCATTTCATGACTAGGTGACTCCTTGTTCGCCAAAGAGGGTTTCAGCACTGTAAAATATTTTGTCTTATTGGGGTGAATTTAGGATTTGTCCGTATTTTCTTACTGTAAAAATATTGGCGGTAATCTGGTTGTAAATTAGTCTTGCATTTAGATTGGGTTTGGCCTCATATTATTTTAGTGACCATACCTTGTTAGCTTATATTGATGGTAATTTTTGTTTTTCGGTATGTATACTTGTGGTATAGTGGTGAGCATGCTTTTTATACTATAACCCCATCATAAAACAAACATTTCCTTTCTATTAGAGTACCCCCTAGTTGTCTGTAGAGAGCCCCAGACCTATGCACTTCAGAGGAACCCAATGATTTTATTTAGAGCACCACCTACAGTTCATGGCTGGTGTTGCTGGCTTATGTACATCCAGTAACCTATGCGCCGTTAGGCATTACTGGCTTATTAACATCCAGTAATCTATATATTATATCAGATTCCTTCCCATCAGTATGCAAGAAAGGCACACACACACACACACAAACCTGCCTTATCACTTAAAATGATTAGCTTCCTCTGGGTTGTTATTTTCCCTGCAGTAGTAAATTGGCAAATGCACTACTGAACAGATATGAACCTCCCCTGTATACTTCATATACATATAAATTAATTCACAGATGCACAAATGACACCAAAATCCCATTTGCTTTTATATACACTCATTATATTATATCTTATTCACACGTCAATAAGTCTTACCATGGGTACATTGCATCGTCATCTGGAATACAAAGAAGAAAGCAAAACAGAACAAGCAGGGCTTTTGAAACATGGACTAATGTTCCCACATTCTGAATATGATGAAAAATAAACATGCACTGACTTCCTGCACTGTAATAACCTCAGCCACTCATACGGCCCTCACTTGGCACATATCTTACCAAGATTAGTATTTCTTTGAAGTTCCCAGCATGACCTTGCTATATTCGCAAATGCAGGCCCAGTGTCAGCGCAAAATGCTTCAGTAATCTTGTTTGGGGAGCACCAGCGTGACATCTCTCATAGCAAGCACTCTAACCACTTGGAACAACGTCAGTCTTCCCATCCCCGCCTGAACTAACTTTTCTCTGCAGTTCTTGTCCCAAGAAATCTCCTATCCTTCCCCTTTTGACGTTTCTTGTCTGCCTATTATTTCCCCCAATCAGGTTAACAAGAATATGTTCTGTATCAACCCTCATGTTTAGAACAATGGGGGCTTTAGGCCTCCCTGAATAAATGTTTCATTCTGTTTGCTGCTGCATCATTCCCTCTGCTCTCCACAAGCTAATACAAAATAAATGCCAGTGTGCATTTAAAATGAATATTTGTAGTGCCACTAAAACATGGATTTTCATGTAATTTTGCATATGAGACTACATTATAATGTTAGGGAAGTTAGAATTTGTATTTTAGCAATGTTAATTATGTTAGTCAGTTATATAACGTAATGTAGTCTCCATGTATGAGGTATCGAAAAAATTGTGCACTTCATTATTTGACCTGGCAGCACTAAGCTTTTCTATGCGTGCATCTCATTCTCTGCAGTTTCAAGTTGGGCTTGGCTGTGATGTAAATCCTGTACTTTGCATGCCACCAACAACACATTTACATGTCACACTGGCACAACAAAAAAGATATGCTATATTACTGCTGGCAACAAAAGTGCCACTACATTTAGCAAAAAATACCATTACATTTTGAAAATAAAGATGCCATATATGTCCTTACAGCACACACACATGTACGTGCTGGACCTGGCAAAAGAAAAAACAAAAAACATTGTGATGCTTATGAGAGTTTAACAATTGTGTGTGTTTTAAGCACAGAAGCATTCCGACACAAATTGTGTTCTGTTAAACTATTGACTGAGGTTATGAGTATTATCTTGGTGTACCAAGCATGGTTTGAGGACCAGTGTAAGAAACTGTAATCAATTTATGAACTGGATAAATCCCTCAGCAAGTCGTTGACGACTGAATCAACTAGGTCCTTGGTTTCGATCCACTCCATCAATTTGTTTATGAATGTTTTTAGTAAACAGAACATTAAACAACTGTGCTATGCATGTATATATGTGTTTTCTTTTTAATTTGTCCTCTGCTTTATTCAAGTGTGTTTCTATGTATTCTCATTTCATTTTATTGGTTTTATTTTACATTAAATATGGCTATGCATGTATTTAATATTTAATGTTTTATGTCATTTATATCATAGAGTATACTGTATTCTAAAACCATTACTGTACTCTTGAGGGACACAGAAATAGGAAATGTTTACAGAACATTATTTAGTAACTTATTAGCAAAACAAAGTTTTTTAATGGAAAATGGTGCATTGTCTGTCTGCAGATATTTCAAATGTCAATTATAGCTACTGTTATTGTAGAGTAAAATAAAGAAAAAACAATAGAGGGACCCACACAAACTTATAGTAGGACTAATGCAAGGCCAGTATAAGTACACAACAGTGTGGTCACAGCCAACCCGATAATTTCTATCCAATTGACATCATGACATTGACAGTTTCACCTACAAAACTGCAAACCTATCTACCAGACATTGGTACCACAGTTACTCCCAGTCCTACTTTCAGCCCCTTTGTACCTGCCGCTCTGTATGCAAGTCCAGATCCCTCCCTGCCACCCCCATGGTTGCAAGGAAGCTAGGCACATGTACCCTCCTGGCCAACTATCAATTGTTAAACATTAACCCAGAGGATCTGTAGGTCACTCTTAACAGTTTTACAAAATGCTCGAGTGAGTTGCCGTACATACTGTTAACAAATGTGCCCTTGTGTGAGCAGTATCAGAAATGGTATAAACAAGTCAACTTTGATGGTACAGACAAAATAAAAGCTTGAATGCTTCTTAATTTGAGAAGCATAGTATTTACTTTTTTTTGCAGGAACACGTCATGGGAGATAAAGCTCAATGCATTAAGGAAAAGAGAAAAATAAATCTTATAGGTATTCCACGAACATCCATGTCAGCCTATGCATCCAGCATCCCTTTTAATTCTGACACATTTCTACCACATCCAAAATCTTCATGAATCAGTATATGCAAATAAGACAAAACACAGACTTTTCATATGCATGTGTGTGTTGTTACATTGATCTGTGAAACATTTCAAAGGTCATGTTGTAATGCTGGAAATGCATCGGAGGGACAGGGCCTCTGTACCCTTGTCCTTTAATGCTTTTTATCGTGTTTTCTGTCGCGTTTTCCATGCAGGAGTTCATGTGTGACTCCTGGCGGAGCAGCTCTCTCCTTTGGTTTTGGTGAACAGACCCATGCAATACCCTTATGGCACCCATGGGTAGGGGTGCAACCCTGTGCCCCTAGTGTATGTTTTTGGGCACCTGTGTGTGACCCCAGAGCAGGGTACGGGCTGGTGGCATCTCTGTGCTGAATTGACTGGTGTCCTGAGCGTCCTCCATTTTGCGATTCCGAGGCCCTGTCATTGGAATCTGTAGATTCCTGATGGAGACAAAATGGCCCCCATGGCCTCTTGCCTTCCATCGCCTGTTACCTTGATCTTCCCTAAATCCCAGGAAGCCCTGAATATGTCCCTTCCCCCTGACTGGCTGTTAGGTGGAAGTTCCATATGTGGTAGTGTGGGGAAGTGCTGGCCAGAATGGCTCGAGCCTTCCCAATGACTGTATGTTGTAGGTACGCCTGTTAGTGGGACCTGGGTGAATGGATTCTGTGATGAATATGCATACTATGTTGTGGGTGTGTAGTATCTGGTAGTTGACACAATGACTGAGACAGCCCTGCCCGAAACCTGTATGAATGCAGTGTGGAGTGTTGAATGGCTTGGTACTCGTCCCAATACACATAACTTGTTGTGAGTGTGTGGAGAGAAGTGAATGGCCTGAATGCACTGTGTGCCTGATTGGCTGCCTGCCTGCATGAGTGTGCTTAGTCGTGATTGGAAGCTTGAGTATGACCCAGCGGAATGAATGGGAGATCAACAGTATATCTGGGGACCTCTCACTACTAGGAACCGTGTTCGGAAGCTGAAGTCCACTACGATGAGTAACTGGAATAACTGAAGCTTGACCTTGTACCCTGCTGGACGAGAAGAATTACTGTTGCTCTCCTTCACAATCTGAAAGCTGCTGTGCCTCCAAGTTCCAACCCAGAGAGGACTTGCTAAGGCGCCCTCTTCCCGAGCTACGAGGGACCATCGTGCACCAGCAGATCTTTGCCAAAGCTCCCTGGTAGACAGACCTTCGACATGCTGCTGACCCGAGAAGGGCACCGCCGTGGAATCACAAGGAGAAGCGCCCGGACTGTTGTCCGCCACTGTCAACGACTGCCATCGCCGACTGGAGCTGCCATGCTCCCGTTTGCCTAAGAAATTAATTGATCAAAGGACGCTCTTGTCCGCATCGTCGCCACTGTATCCTGCTGGAGAAGGCCTGACTGTCAACGTTCCAAGGAGCATCCGCCGGTGGGTTTCCCACCACACAAAGACCACAGAGACGCCGACAACTCAACTCCCTTGCTGGGCCACAGTTCTTCAAACTCTTTGCGGTCCAGAACTATCGACACTGAGGTGCCCCGCACGCCTCTTGCTTGCAGGATGTTTAAGCTTCCCCGTTAGGAATGACACGGCGACTTCACCATCGTAGGTCAACCTGTTCTCCGTTGGACGTTCGACGACCCTTGACTCCTGCCTTAAAGGGAGGGCACTCAAGAAGGGCCATCGATTCCCCGACGAGGAACGCTACAACGCCAGGTACTTTGGGGTTGCAGAACTATTGGGAAGTCTAGTGTGAACAATATATGGACTGGGGTTGTATCTTTATTCTACAGGTTGCCCAGGTGGGGGGATCTCCACAAAGAGCTGTTTAAAATGGTAGTGACCAGTATTCTGCCAATTGTTCAACCATCTTGCTTTCCTTCCTCTCTCTTCTGCTGGTTTCCTCTTTATTGATCTGTGTGACATTTCGACCGTATAGCTGATGCACTTTAATGAGATCTAATAATCGTTTTGGTACCACTTTACAACTGTATATATTTACCATTGTTGATTTTCCGAGCACACAGTGCGTTATTGTGATATTGTATATACCTTTGAATATTAATTATGTAAAGACTGTGTTTTAACCGATACAGTGTGCGGTCCTTCCTTTGTGGGTGCTTGGGGACTACACTGTACTTAAGAACCAGCCCGCATCACCTACTGAGAAGCTAGGCCTTGATTGCTCGTCCATTGCTACCACAATAGAGAATCTTGGCTGGGGTCCTCTGTGCCTCTGTTCTACCATATAGAGAGCGGAAGTACAGAGTCCCCCCACCGGCGTCTTTACACATGTCAATTGACAATTATTAGTCAATCTATGCAAAAAAGAAAAATGAATACCAGTTGTGGGTAGCAAGATGCTTGGATCAAAAACTTTAATCAGCCCTTGCAATCGAATTTGCTGGATAGTGCTGGTACAATGGTAGCCTAAAACAGTTAACAAGCTGCCACAGAAGAGAGACTAAGAGCATCAATTCTCAAAATGTGTGCAGCTAGAGGGCAAAAGGCAAAGGGAAAAAAGTTCCCTCGCATTGCTAAATGCAAACACATTTCTACTGTATGCCTGAGAATAGTGTTCAGACGACCCCAAAAATCATGAACAATACCTACAGTAGTCTTATGTCCACAGTACCCACTGTCCTCAGAATTACAAAATAAGGGCATTAGTAAAAGGTATGGCTACACCTGCAGGCACACCAGATCCGATGCCTCTAAAATTGGACTAACAAACCACCCTTTGGGAGATGGACTGGTAAAAGTGTTTGGTTCACACCATGAGCAGGCATTTTTAATTTTGCAACGTAGACAGATTGTGAATGCATATATGTGGAACGAAGGGGAAACCCACATTAATGTTGAGCTTTCCACTGCACTGTAATGAATTGTAACAAAAACAGTTTTATGCTGTATAGGTTTTGCCCGATGGTTGCATAAGGCATGAATCTGGTCTTCAAAAGTGCTGCAAAATAAAAATTAGAACATTGTTACCTCAACACTGTTAACTGTAAACCAGATTAATAATTAATCTGTATTTGAAAGGACGTACCTGATCACAGAACCTGGGACAACATCATTTCCTTGGGTGTTTCATTGCTAGTGAGGCTGACATCTTTGGGGTTCTACACACTAATATGAAAGAAGGCGATTTTTGAATGTGCCCCCTCCCTTTTATGAAGCAGAGATCACTGCTGGTAAGTAACCTTGGACAGAGCATGACCAAAACCATGGATGCAATTATCAAACTGGATGTGGTTGGGAGCATTTGCACAGAATGAATGCGTGTCCTAGCATACTTCTAAAACTGTTTGACAAAGACAATCCTTTCTTTAATTATGCATTTGTCACACACTGTCACAAACATGCTTTGCATACTGGATAGACAAAAATCACCCAGTGAAAAGGTTAAAATCTACACTTTTGCGAGTGACAAAGAGACTAATGGCCAGAGGGCGCAGGGCTATATTTAGAAATGTATGTGTGTGTGTGTGTGCAACATTCTCTGTAGGTGTGCAGCATCATTGTATGTGTGGGCCACCTGACCTACTTTAGTGATGCATACATTTATGTTTTATACATATGTATGTTTCTGTGTGTGCTTATGTGTGTGTGTGATTATAAGAGAGAAAGCTGTGTGTATGTGCTGTGTGCGTGTAACCACTTCCAAATACGGTGTTGAACACATGTGTGTGTTTTTGCCCCTTTTCCAGGTGCAGTGGAGCATACATATTGTGCAATTGTGTGTGTGTGCACTACCATTTCTGGTGGCAGGGCAACAACATTTGCATGCTTGTGTGTGCGTCTCCGTCTGTTTGTGTTTGTGTGTGTGTGCATGTGAGAGAGCATAACCACAACCATAGAGGGTGCAGAACACGTGTGTGTGGGTGTGTTCATGTGGGTGGCAGAGAGAGAGAGAGAGAGAGAGAGAGAGAAGAGAGAGAGAGAGAGAGAGAGAGAGAGAGAGAGAGAGAGAGAGAGAGAGAGAGAGAGAGAGAGAGAAAGAGAGAGAGAGAGAGAGTCAGCATACTGGCCATTGCATAGGACATTTTTCACCCATGTGAAATATTCTGATCATAGACAGAAACAATGTAACATGATTGGCCCTTCACATTAGAGGATCAACATTGTTAATCACCTCAGTCACCCATTACTGCCACAGTTTCAAATCTGTAAAGGAAAGGGCCTTCACCAGTCCACTGCCTCTGCTACCCATCCTCCGGTACATCGATCATCCCTTGACCAGACAATAATATAGTGCTGACTTTGAATATGCAGTTGTTGTTCTTGTGAAAGCACGTGTATCTTGACACAATATGGTGCAGATTCATGGTGAAGTGTATCTGATTTCTGGCCTGTGGTACAGAGAAATTCTCTTCAGGGTTTGGAGGCAATAGCAGCAGTACAATCATTTTCTGAGGGATCCCTGAGGATGTTGATGGCTTCGATATGCTCCTACTAAGTGTTCACTATAGTACCAATACCATTAGGCTGTGTGTGCCCAGTCACATTGAAGAATGCAGAACTGGGAAGGAAGCTCCATTGTCATGTTTGTGTGAGGATTGCACGCTTTCCCTACCGGTGCATCCTCTTTATCAACCATAGTTGCTGTTGAGAATGTGAGATTTCCAGATACCACCTGGTATCACTTACCGGCATCTGACTAGTGGTCATTTCTGTTCTGTCCTTCATTCTTCTCCTCTAAAACAAAGTGCTCTTGTAAATGTCTCCTACGTGAAATTGGTCACATGCCAACTGTGTCTTCTTGATGTTTTATCGTAATGCTCACAGCCAGGAATGGAGACCTTCTTACTTTAAAGCAGGAGTCAATGAGAGATGCAAAAAATAGTCAAAGCTTCTCATCGGTTGCCACAGCAGTTGCATTATGCCTGACTCATCTTTGTTGTGGTGTGTCATTGCCGTTTTGGATAGTTTCCAACAAGTATATTAATGAAGAATACCTCCCAGAGTAACACAGATATGCGGGTTATGTGTTGTGTGCATTCTTCAGAAAGGTGTTGAAAACAACAGTAATTTTGCAAGAGCTGCTATGGATTCGGTTTCAAGAAGGCTCCATCCAATGTGACTGTGACTACAGCAGTCATTGTTTGCAGCATTGATTTCCTCCACAGACTCCCAAGCATTGCTGAATTACATTAGGTTGGCACACAGATGTTGTCTGGTAGTGTGGAAGATTGTGCTCCACCTGCATATCGCACAAAGCATTTCTGATTCTGTATGACCATCTTCATTCATATTAGATCTTGTTTGCTTCAGTAAGAACATCATAGAGAACGGAGCAATTGCTTACACAATGTGTCACTGCATCGTGAAGAACAAGTGCAAAGCATTGGACAGCCACTGTGTTCCATATTCTTAAGGATAGCACTTGAGCCATCATCTGCAAATAGTCACTTGATGTTAGATAGCTGCATGCTCATAACACTGAACACTTGCAAGCAAAAAAGGATTGTTGTAGTTGGAAGTTGACCAATGAGACAGTTTCAGCCATGCATTGTTTTACCTGCTCATCCACATGTTGACAATGATATGAACATTTCATAATCTGATCAGCCAAAATCATTTTTCATACACAAACTAATTCATTACACATCTCAAATACATACTTGCCTGAAAAGCATCAGCACCTGTCATCAGCTGCCAAAACACCTCTTTTCAACAATGGATTACGACAGAAGGTCAACCGTCAGCCATCTTTTGAGTTTGGGATTCAGCGGCCATTTTTGTGAAATATTCTGTTGATATTTCTTGCTGTGCCTAAATGACACACTGAGACCCCTCGGGCACATAGACATTGCTCTCCTGCCACTATTATGCCTTGTGGTGCAGCTGAAAAACTTTTCTACGGTACTGCCACACATCCAGGGTGCGGGCAAAACATGTGGGTCAGTGTCAACATTGCGAGTGTCTGTTGGATATTGGGGGTGCTGCTGCATGTGTTGGTCCTATTCCTATACATAATGTCACTTCATAGAGACATGCATCAATCAGTTCCTTGGAGTTGTCTCTGGATTTCCACAGGCAATCGTTTTTTGGTATAGAGTGTGGGTGGCAAGATTGAGCTCTAGAATTTAAACAAAGAAATTCCACAGGGAACATATGACATAACAACTAAAGGTAGTTTCCATTATTCTACGGCAAGGGGCAGGAAAAAAACGTATGTATGTATGCAATGCATAAAGTGTAGGCCTAGCTGGTAAGCAACGGAGTGTGTTACAAAGTGGACACACCCAGGTGTTACAATTTGGGTGCCTTGCTCTCCACAAGAACCACAACTGTTGCTGGTTGCTCTTGTGGTCTTGTTGGTGCTGCCATTTCTTGACAGTGTACCGCACTGACACATCGGTACCTCTGAGGTGTCTTAAAAGAATATATACAGGATGAGTGTTTTGTTTTATTAGTATCCCGTGCAGTGCTTCTGATGAAAGCTGCCCTTCCAGAGCTTATTTGTTCTGCCATATTTTCCTCTTGGTAGCTGCTGGTGATGGCCCCGATATGAGTTGTCTGAAAAACTGCTCTCAGTGTCCTCTTAAAGTTCTACGTTCTTTCATCCCATGTTATTTTTTCAATTCGTTTCTTCCCAAAAATGTTTGAATGAAAAAACTCATCAACATTGTTTTATATATTTTATATATGCCCTTTGTATCCCCTTACCCACCACTCCTATATTTTAATTAGTTTTTGGGTTGAAAAATGTTTGACAAAAGAGACATCAAAAAATATACTGCCAATGTAACAACTTTGTACCCCTCTTACAACCACAGCGATGTAGTCAATATCATATTTCTCAACATTTCTGCCATCATCACCACCATTGTTAGGAGTGGAAGTGATGGCATATGATATTGGTGGCCAGTTTGATAATGATTCTGTTCCTCTCACAAGGGTAATTGTCTGCGGCTCTACTGTTCTTGACATCTAGATAAGCTCTGCAAAGCCAAACCCTCCTCAAGCCCATAGCCTTATGTGACCTATTTAATGGGCAGATCATTTCTTTACGCCTCAACAGACCCTGCAGAACTTAGATGTGCACCATAGTTCCTTGCAACATGGGAGAATGTGGAACATGCCTACTTGTGACAGATATTTTCAAATGTGGGAACTGAGATGGTCTACATTGAATGCACAGACCAATCCAATGAAACAATGATTTTGAAGGGGCTAGTCAGTGTTTGATTTAAGCAATATGCCCCGAGCAGGGGGGGCATTACCACTTCAGGTAATGCCCCCGGGCCCATGGTTACATGCCAGAACTTAAGACTGGGGTACTATGAGCAAAATATAAAAGAAATGGCCTCCAGGGAAGGGAAAATGAAGTCAGTTGTCCCTTTCCATGGTGGCCATTAAACAGTTATGACAAAAAGGAAATAAACAAAATGGCTACAAGTAGTCCTTCTTCCTTTCATTGACTGCCTGTCGTGGATTGGGAGCGGACGTGCTGGTAACAGACTTTTTCCCAGCCATCCGCTCCTGAAATGGACAGAAAAAAGTGGGTTTGGGATGGCAGGGAGGTCATTCTTTGGATGAGGGTGAGGGGGGGGGTGGTGGGGGAGAGGAATGATACTTGCCTTGATCCCCAGCGGGGGAAGATGGCAGCCTCCAGACGTGTGGTGGCTCGGAGCAGGGATTACCCTGTTCCAAGCCTCGTTATTGGCTGAGTGGCTGTCACCCCCCCACCTGTTGGGGGATAGGGAGTCCTGGTCGGGTAACGCCCTTGAGAGGGTCAATGAGATTGCATGTTACAATTTCATTGTCCCTCATGGGTACTAATATCTGAGGAACTTGTAGCTATGGTCTGTGTTCATTTATGATTGAGAGTTAAGCTTTGGGGGACTGTCTTGCGCTCAAGGTCAGTCCTTTCAATGCAAAGATTGTTTCAAACAAACGTAGTACATGTCCAAATCATGTGAGATGTTTATTTTCCAAAAGAAACAACAGCCGACACGTGTTTCGACCCCTGGTCGTTGTCAAGGCTGTATATATCATAACATAGCAACATTGGTGACAATATACATAACAGTGAAATTATCATTAAATCATAGAATTAAACATCAAACCATAAATCCATTAAAAAAAGGGGGAGATAAATCATACCATATTGTATCATGTACCAGGCCATGGCTATGTTACATCTTAATACACCTGGATGTTACATCCCCCTTAAATCCAAGCCAACTAAAAAAGTACTTGCTGAGTTCTCGGAACTCATAACATTTTGGTATGAAAAGGGTTTCTTGACATAAGATGAAAAACAATTTTTGATCAATACAGAACCAGTTATGCTCACCCTATATTTTCTACCGAAGATTCATAAAGACTACATCGATTTTCCATCTGTAAGACCGATAATGAGTGGTATAGGGTGGGCCACAGAAGGGCTTTCACAGTATTTGGATGAAGTTCTTAAACCCCATGTGATTGCAATGAAATCCTATGTACGAGATAGCACTCATGTTTTACAATTTTTGCAATCATTACAATGGGAGGCCGGTTATTTGTTAGCAACATTGGATGTATCAGCCCTCTATACTAGCATTGATCATGATCTGGCAATACGTACCATTGACTACATCTTTCGTAATTTTTCTGCATCATATTTAGACCATGTCCATTTACTGAAATTTTTTTTGAAATTCACACTTGATAACAATGTGTTTATATTCAATGGTCAGTATTATGTTCAAGCCAAAGGTGTTGCTATGGGGGCAAAGTTTGCAAACCTTTTTATGGCACAATTTGAGGATGTTCATATAAACAGCAACACTGAATACAAGAGCAATCTGATTGCTTGGCGATGCTTCAAAGACGATATACTTATTGTTTGGAAAGGAGATTCTGGGTCATTTGAACATTTTGTACAACATGTTAATAAGAATGACTTTGGGCTTCATTTTGTCGGCACTGCAAATGCAGATGCAATTGATTTTTTAGACCTGCACATTTTCATTGAACAGGGCAGTATCCAAAGTAAGACTTTTCGTAAACCAACAGAAGTGAACTGTGTACTCCAGGCACAAAGCAGCCATCGACGCTCTACAATTGAAAATATTCCTTCCGGTGATTTCTACAGGGCCAGAAGGAATTGCAGTAGGGACTCTGATTATGAAGAAGAAACAAGAGTTTTGAGATCTAGGTTCTTGAGTAGAGGATTTAAATCAACATGCATTAACAAAGCAGAGAACAAATACCTGAAACATAAACAGTCAGATTTACTCTCTGAGCGCTCTAGTGCGAAACATGTATCGCAACGCATTGCAATCATTGCTCAGTTCTCAAAAGACTCATCTATTCTTTATCGCTTGGTTGTGGCAAGCTATATGTAGGGAGCACAATTAGACAACTGAGAGTTTTGATCAGGGAACATTTGTCTAGTTTAAGAAACAATGACCCCAAATCACCGCTGGCCATTCATTGGCGAGAATGTCATCAAATGCACAACAGCAATGATATTTGTTTCAATGAAGGCTAAATTAGGCAAAAGAGGAGGCAATGTTATGCTCAAATTGAGGCAACAGGAGTGTAAACTAATTTGCTTCTTAAGATGTACCCAAGTGGGTTTGAATTGCGACCATGAAATGCATGTGTTTCTTTAACCATATATAGGCTAGTCACAAAACCATTCTTAGGTGGTTGTGCGGTGCCATTCTTCAGTAACCCGATATTAGACATACATGGGTAATTTTCCATAACATCAACATAATTGTAGGACCCCATTACACGAGAACAAGTCCTTTTTTTTCTCCTACAATATAATTCATCGATTATTACATTAGGAGAGGAAACCAACAAGGGAATTATGTTTACCCTTCATCAATAATGATATATATATACTTTGTTGCCAACAACAGATATAGTGCGCTGACAATGAGCGTCATCATGTTTACATTGATGACGTCACGCATCACGTATATGTGTGACGTCATCACGTTACAGGCGCCATTTAGTGTGGCGCGGTAGCCGCATTTGTGGCTGAAAAGCTTTGATGAAGGAACTGAAAGGGACTGCTTCACAAATCACGATCAGGGATTTATCCCCACAAATAGAAGGTACTGAATTTTGCGATGCAAATCATTTAAATTGGGTTTGTTTATCTCGAGGGGACTACTTGGGGGAACAAAGTACAGTTCATGAATATATGGGGCCACATTTTCAATGTTATTTTTCACTTATTCAACTTTCACTAACAAGACACTACCATAATGGACAAAGTATCACTGCTGCTGAATGGAGTATTGTGCACACACACATTAGGAATTAAAAATAAAAAATTATATAATTTTTCTATGGGTATTGATTCCAATTTAAGGGCTATATCATATTATTAAGAAATCTCTATATACATTTTCGCAGGCTACATAAAGATACGTATGCCAGAAGTGGCACATTGAAATTCAGTTTGCTTGTAAATTCGCTATTCCTTAACAAGGTAAGACAATTATTGCTTTCATCAACACACAGTCCTTGTCACTAAATAGTTTATCATAGATTGATAATTCAATGTTCATTCACTGCAGAATTACCAACAATTATTTCTTCGGAAACCCCGTTTGATGTCCCATTGGTCTCATGAGATAATTATAATCAATAGTCGCTAAAGACATTGGATCTAACTTCAGGGTGAGTAGGTTTCATTCTAATTATTTTAGTATATATAGGATACACTACTTAGATGTCTAACTTCTTGTTACATTTTGGTCATATCGGGTACTAATAGATGGAACACCTCACAAACCCTGCATAAGATTGGTGTTTATTTATCAAGAATAACTTTCTTAAGATTATAATTCAGTGTGTATTGAATATAATGGAAGGACAACTTTTGCTAATTTGCTCATTGCAACTTTATATTTTCTTTCTATCGTTTGGTATTGAATTCCTATCATGTTCTGACTCCCACCAACAAATCCTGACCTGGTACATGATACAATATGGTATGATTTATCTCCCCCTTTTTTTATGGATTTATGGTTTGATGTTTAATTCTATGATTTAATGATAATTTCACTGTTATGTATATTGTCACCAATGTTGCTATGTTATGATATATACAGCCTTGACAACGACCAGGGGTCGAAACACGTGTCGGCTGTTGTTTCTTTTGGAAAATAAACATCTCACATGATTTGGACATGTACTATGTTTGAAACAATCTTTGCATTGAAAAGACTGACCTTGAGCGCAAGACACTCCCCCGAAGCTTAACTCTCAATCTTCAATATTATTTACAAACTCTGTGGGAAGTTTGAGGGTGTAGTTTTTTGTTTTGCTGCCAGGTTAATTAGAACAAATTGTAAAGGCTGGCTCTGGAACTAATCGAGAGTGGTCACTAGCGCACCAACACGGACTGATCACACGTTTACAATCATTTTATTGTGTTCCTTTATGGTTGCTGTCACATATTGTACTATGCTATATTGCATGTCTTCTATATCCCCAACAACCGCAGCAGCAGCATTCCCATGATTTAGTCTCTACATCTCTCACTTGACGGCTGGCCCTGAGGATATCTTACACACACCAAACTAATGCAGCTGTGTTATAAAAAATGTAAAAACTCAGAGGTTCTGTAATCATTTTTTCCTGGCCTTGGCTACCGATCAAGCTGTAATTTGAGTACACATTTAATTAGGCCACCCTATCAAAAATTATTCCTGCATCGATCTCCACGAGAAGATGGGATTTGATGTGATTCCTCACACAACAAATCAATCTGTCACTCAAGCCACTGATTGTTCACCACTGCCACCACTCTGCAAATATGTTTTTCTATATACTGCCAACAACATGTCCCTTCCCAAAGTAGTGGCAATGAAAAGTGCTTTTGTAAGAGTTTGTGCACTGTGTATATTCATTTATGTGTGCAAGCAATGTTCAGTTAAGCCATCCGGGTGCAAAGTATGCAAGAAAAGAAAGTTCCCGATGGACCTTAGAGATGGTGAAATGAGCCTCAGAAGTACCCATAAGGCCCTAAACAGACGGTCTTGCCTTTTTATAAAATACAAACAGTGAATTTCAACTGTTGTTTGCAAAAGTAAAAAAAAAACAAAATCTATATGCCAAAACTCTCTTCTCTAAACTAAAGCAAACTTGCCTCTTAAATATTTGCTTCTCTCTCTTTCGTTCTCTCCCTCACACACACACACACTCGCTTTCTCTTTTTTCTCTGTCAATCTGTAACTATTTTGAATGTCAATAGTAAAAGATATTTTGTTAAAAGCCTATAACTGAAGTGACTCAACTTTCATATAATAACAGACGTCACACTCATTCCACTGTGAGAGGTTCCAAGTGACTGCTGAAGAGATATCAAGAACCAGGGCCAATGCCTGGTTAGGGAAATCTGCCTTCCTGGCCACAACTAGTTCAGTCTCATCGGACATGCAGAATATCTCATTGCATTGAAAATTCAGGTGATTCATGGTCGAGACACATATAGTTGCCCAATCGGGCTATCTACATTGCTTTGAGATTGTTCCTGTATCAAAACTAGAAATTGGCATTATTTCCCAACCATACCAATATGTATGCCCTCCTGGTCTCTTGCAACAAGGTAGCCTTCTTCGGTGCTCTAAAAAAACAAGAAATCATCTATCATCATGAAACAATACTCTTGTGTAGGTGATTGGGGAGAAGATCATGTTTCATATACCACAAAGCAATTTGATTCCAGATCACAAGAGGTTTCCTACTCCCAGACCATCTTAGAGCTGTTAATTTCAATCATGTTAGTATTAATATGCATCCCTTCCACAAGACATATTTCCTCTCAAAAAAGTTTCTAGGTTCAATGTATATCCAGCAGGATATGCGAAAAGTATTACAGAGTTCAGCATAGCAAATCTTGAAACTTATAATACAAGCATCATCAAAACCAAGATGATTAGCTTTGCCACAGGGATCTGCTTCCTTTGTGCAGTTCTCCCATGTTTCAGGAACAAAGAATGGGATGGTGGCCTGCTAGGAGATGATTCACTATGGTTGAGTATGGTTGACTTGTTTGCGTATTGTAGGCCACAATTTATCATGGAAACCCAGAGTTGTAAATGGTTGGCATGCTTAGTGTTGTACAAAAATGGATGGTGATGGTGGACCATGTTTGGTGGTTTTGTGTGATGGTCGACTGTGTTTGGCGATGATCAGCAATAGTCAAACATGGTCAACAGTGGTATGCGATGGATGACCATAGTCGACTATGATTGTCCACGTCAGAGATGGTCAGTGATGATCACGCACCGCTGGGATGTTCCACAGGGAAGGATTGTTTATGGTTTACGATAGTTGGTGATGATTGCTAATGGGTGCAAATGTTCAGGGCTGCTCACCCATGGCTGCCAATAATCATCTGTGATTGTTGGTGGTTAACTATTGTTGGCTATGAGAATGGCTAGAGAGCATGCCCTCTGCCTTAACCTACACAAAAAAAACAATACAAATAATTTCAAATATTTTATCCTTAAAGAGTTGTGCACAGACACAAAGCAAGGCCCCCAAAGAATGCCCATGTAATGCATCTGTTTCTGACATTCAATCCCTCATCTCTACACCTGTATAACATTCATTTTGGTCCACAAAGAGGTGTCACAATTTCTGGCAGGTCATTGGCCACATAAGAAACTTTATACAACTCTATCAGGTGAAAGTATTTGAATGAAATGTCTACTTGCATGTTACTTACTTTTGAGATCAGAATGCCTTCTGGCAACAAAGTACCGCTAATGACTGTGGCTAATAAGGACGGGGCTATTCAATCTCCAGGAATGAGGGGAGGAGACAAGTCCTCCTGCATGTGCCGTTTAAGCCTAAAAGCCTATCTGCTAAGACCATTCTGAAGCAGCCTTGATCTCTACGTTTATGTACGCCAGGAAGGACCGGCATGTAGTAGCTTAGCACTGCGCCCAGTGCAGCTTTTACCTTCAATAGTACATGTCTAAAGGCATCAAGTGTGCATGCATGCAACGTCCAAAGACATGCAGTGCAACAGTGATATATTAGGACAACAACAAACTCAGTTGTACAAAAAATTGGGGTTGAAGGACAGAGGTAGGAACGTTCGAGGGAGAGAAGATCGGGGATTATTTTTGTTCTCCCCTAAACATTTCTGACTTGGCCCACACCCCTAGTCGCACCCCTATCCACACCCCTACCCACACCCCCAACACACCCACACCCCACACCTCTACTTACCTTTTTTCCAACTCGCTGGGCCCTGCAACACCTGTTCCCTTTCACTTCCGTGTTCGGGAACCGGCACCGCAGGGTGCTTTCCTTTTTTTATTCGTATTACTTTTTTTGGGACAGCGACACAGGTGTCCCTCGCAATCCCTGCTCACAATATAGTGAGCAAAGGTTCGGTAGACACCCCTCAGCCCCTGCAACCTATGTTTTTCCGGCCGTTCGGATTTTTTGAACGCCCGAAATTTGCCCAAATCATGCATTTGATTAAAAGAATTCAGACATTTTGGGTGAATCCGTACAAAATACTATTAGCTTAACTCAAATTCAATGAAAGTCAAAGATGAAGTATTCCAGGTGATGTTCACAAATGACAAATGAATCATTGAATGGAACAAAACCAACAAAAACGTGCAGTATTAGGATGAAAATCATGAAATGAAAATCGGCTTTTCATTTAAATTCATGATAGTGCTCTTGTCAGGATAATACACTTAGCAGTGTTTTATTGTACTACGATAAACTATGTCTGAGAATATCTAGCCTCGACTTTTGTGTTTAACGCAGTTGAGTAGCAAGAGTACACTTACATGAACCAATCACATCTCCAATGACATCACGTTGCATACATTAACACTAATGAAGTAAAAGCCCTCCAGATAATAATGTTCTCCGCTTGTTTTCCTCTCTATGTACACTGGAAGCCCTTTAGTGCCAATGAAAGATTCATTCGTTTCATGTTCCCTTTGAGGTCGCCGATTGCTGCTTTCGAGTGCACCTTGCACAATGGAAGCATGCTCCTTCATTTGAAGCACGTAAAAGTGTATATGCTGCAGCAACAACAAAAAGTCAGCAACAGAAAAGTTAATTAGGCAAAAGAGACAGTTACACACGAGTTGCAACAAATACCATGAATAGCTTTCCCAGCATTGCTCACTGTGCAGGGTCACCAAACGGGAGCTTATTTAAGATGTTAGCCACTTCAGGTACTTCAAAAGAATGCAATGAATGATGATGTTTTTGACTCCAAGGGGACACTTAATAATGATGAGCTGTGCATTAAACTCCCATTAAATATGAGAGCCGTCACGCAGTGTTGAAATCACGGTCCATTAACGTCCTGTGCGCGTGGAACTGACTTGACTGACTCCACTCAAGACACAATGGCGCTCTGATTTTCAAGTACTCCAGTCAGGCGGAAAGAAGCTTTTAACGGTGCAATTCACATTGGAGTCTTCCACAGCTCCTTGCAACGGTCACTTTGTATCATGCCACATTGACACCTGGTGTATCAGTGCCTTAAGTGGCAAGGAAAAACGAGTGGGGCTCATCAAGAGGGCATGGCCTAACTGCAGGGGGTCGACTGCCGACTCAATAGGCCACGTCCACGTGATGAGTCCCGGCTTAATGGCCTGCAGGCACCCCCGACAGGCAGCCCTTTGTAGAAATCAGCACCATCTCTTTCTGCTGGGGGAGAGGGTGCTGATTTCTGCTTCTATTACTTATTTATTTTTCACTTATTAGGCACTTATACAACAAGTGAAATACAGTTTTGAAGCGCCCACAGGGCAAAGGGAGGGAACAAGGGAGTGAAACACATTGAAAGACAATAAATAAAAGTAGGGAGGGAAAAAGGGGAAAAAGGACAAACCTACTATGCTGTGTGAGTATTCTGCAAGTGCAACAAGGAAAAGGGTAAAGAGGGTAAGTGCTGGGGTGTCTGGGCTCATGGGTGAGCCAGAGATGAAGTGCGTGGTATGGTGAGTGCTACACGGCCGGAGCCGTGTAGGTGTAAATTCAAACATCCAGGGCAGAGGGTGTGCCAATGCAAGTAGTTAGGGTAGACAGGAGCTGGGCAATTGGGTTTGGGAGGTCAGGGGCCCAGATAAAGCATAAGGGCCCAGGACACCAATCACAGCAACTGTGAGATTAACAGAGGAGAGAAGAAGGATAGTGTTATGATGTTGTTGCCAATATAGCAGCCTGAGCCACCCAGCACAGTGAAGCTGGATGGCATGGAATGTTATGCACCTCCAGTTCCGATGAGGTCATACAGGCTGCAATGTATCTCAGTGTTCTAACTTTGTCAGTTAATCTTGTCTGTGTCACTGTAGGGAGCCCTTGTTGTTGTTGGGGGTCTTTTTCCCTTATTAACCTAAATAAACACTTGTTAATATACATGCCAGTGCCCTTTGATGACTTTGCAACAATGGCGACGAGGATGGGATGTTGAAGACCCCCAGCAATTTTACTGAAGGCACTGCCGCTCCGCTGTTTCCCCAGCGTGGTAGTGGCAGTTAGGGGCCGAACTGAAGACACATTGTGAGCTGGCCGCTCCGCTCTGCCCCAGCGTCGAGCGGCCATCAAACTCCGACGGCACTTCCCCAGCAAGTAAGTGCGCCGCTCGCCTGGCCCTGCAACTGTTGGCCTGTGATCCAGTCATCGCGGTTACATTGCGCCAGCCCCACTGCGTTCTAGCTGTGTGTGTGTGGTAGGCTCTCACTCGCAACCAGGGCGGTGTTTGAAGAGCCCCGGCGTGGCGTTTAAAAAAAGCACTTTCGGCTTCTATCCAAGGATACGGAATGGGAAGCGAGAGGCGCCGTTGAGCCAAAGGAGATTAGTACGCAGTGTTTTGTAGAAGCGCGGCGTGGGTGAACTGAAGGAGATTACTACGCAGTGTGTAGTAGAAGCGCGGCGTGGGTAGCTGAAGAAGATTGCCACACGGCGCCTAGTATAAGCGCATTTAACAGTGAATTACCACACAGCTGATAGTTAATGCGCAGAGCAGTGCTGAAATAGAGGAGGAAGGCGCATGAAATATAAGATACAGTGCAAAGGCGAAGTAGTAACAGCTGAGCACGAGAGAGGCACGAGCAGCGAGGCAGAAGGTGGGTCTGTAGTGTCCACAAGAGGAGTGCCATATCTTAGAACAATATGGCAGGTTTGCCAGGGATAGCTGGACCGCCGATTTTTATGCCGATACGAGGACCTGCGAAGATACCATGGGCTCAATGGCGCAAGGGATTTGCACATTACTTAAAGGCTGCTGGCGGATCGTCATATGCTAGCGAAAGGAAATTGGCACTATTGTTGCATTTCTTGGGATATGAAGGCCAGAGAATCTATGAGACTCTTCCACAGCCAACAGGTGGAGGTAGTGAGGGCGATGCTGGGAATGAATTCGACGTAGCTTTGGTGAAGCTGGACAAGCATTTTAACCCCAAAACCAGCACAATATTGGAACGATATAATTTCCGAATGAGGATGCAGGCCCAGGGTGAGTCAGTCGAGGAGTACGTGACGGCCCTGCGTCACTTAGCATTGACCTGCAAGTTCCAAGGAGCGTTTGATGAACACATTCGGGATCAGTTCATGACACACTGCAGATCAAATAAAATACGCGAAGAGTTGTGGCTGAAGGATGACCCCAACCTGGATGAGGTATTGGATTTGGCGAAACGAGTGGAACACTCATTGGCATGTGTTGCCAAACTATCAAAAGGTGAAACTAATGATACCAAGGAAAGCAAAAGTGAAGTATTGAGTGTAGGAGATAATGAAAGCAAAAGGAGAGGAAGAAGAAAACAGTCGAATAAAATTGGGGTTGAGGAGAAGAAGAACCAAGAGACAGTGCAGAGATCTGAGAAAAGAGAGGATAGACTGTGCTTTCGATGTGCTAGTGGGACGCATTATGCTTCATCCATTGCATGTCCAGGTCGTAAGGCAACATGTGCAAGGTGCAAGAGGAGAGGTCATTTTGCAAACTGTTGTAAAAACTACCAGTTCGGACAGTCAAGTCAAAGAAAAGTACTTTATGTAAATGAGGAAGAGGACGGCAGATCGTCGGATGAAGAAGTGATGCTTCCAGTGCCAGATGTCATCGTTAATACTGTTAATGTTGTCATGGATGGTGATCAGGATGACTGTGAGCGACCGTATGCGACAGTGAGTGTGAATGGTCGCGATGTGTCTATGATGGCAGATTCAGGCTCTAAAATAACTTTAGTTTCCAAAAATGTGTTTGAGAAAGAAATGTGTGGAGTGGTGAGTCGCTTGAATCGTCCGGATATCGATCCCGGTGGGTACAATCAAGACAGAATTGAATTACTGGGTTATGAGTGGAGTGAATTTAAGTTTAAGGGAAGGAGTTGTAAAGGCAAAGTATACGTCACTAGAAAAGGGCAATCTCTATTAGGATGGAAAGAACAGAAGAGTCTGGGTATCCGTTTGGACCCCAATCACCCTGAACAGGTGCTCCAAGTATCATTGCCTAGCACAGGATCAAGCAAATATGTCATGAAACATAAAGGAGTTTTCGAGAAAAGTCTGGGGAAAGTGAAGGGGTTTCAACACCAGATTGTTCTAAAAAGGGGCAGTTTGCCCGTCGTTGCTAAACTTAGGTCAGTACCATTTGCTTTAAGAGAAGGGGTGAGAGATGAGCTCAAGAAGTTGTTACAAATGGGTGTGATTGAGAGAGCAGGAGGTGTGGAATGGGTGTCGCCGGTTGTCGTGGTAAAGAAGAGTTCAGGTGATTTGAGGCTGTGCATAGACATGCGGGAGCTCAACAAGTGTGTTATGGTTGACAGGCACCCTTTGCCTAACATGGGTGAGATGCTAACCATGGTAGGCAAAGGGAAAGTATTTTCAAAACTTGATATGGCGTTGGCGTACCATCAGGTCGAGTTGACAGAAAATTGTAGGAAGATTACAGCTTTCATAACGCATGAGGGTGTGTTTCAGTTTAGAAGAATGCCGTTCGGGCTGGCATCAGCTTCATCAGTATTTCAGAAAATTATGGATCGGCTGCTTGGATGTGTAACGGGAGTCTTCCGTTTTCAGGATGATGTGCTGATATGCGGTGAGACGTTGGAGGAGCATGACAAAAGTTTGTGTGCGGTCCTGAAAATCTTTCAGGATAGAGGCATCACTTTGAGGGAAGAGAAATGCAAATTTGCAGTATCGAAGGTTGATTACCTGGGTCATGAGGTATCATTTGAAGGGGTAAAGCCCAAGGAAAGCATTGTCAACTCCATAAAGGAGATTGAAAGGCCAACAACAAAGAGTGAACTGTGTTCATTTTTAGGTATGGCATAGTTTTATCAGAAGTTCGTAGAGAACTATGCTGCAAAGGTCGTGGAAATGAGAAAAATATTGAGGAAAGGTGCAGATTTTGTATGGAGTCGTGAATGTGACGTAGAGTTTGCCAGAATCAAGGAAGAAATTGATATGGCGAAACCTTTGGGATGTTTTGATACCAGGAAGTTGACGATTATTACGGTGGATGCAAGTGAGGGCGGCCTAGGTGCTGTCCTGGCACAGAGGCAAGATGATGGATCGGATATTATAATTGCTCATGCATCACATGGTTTGAAGGGTGCGGAAGTACATTATTTGGTTCTCGAAAAGGAGGCCCTTGCATGTTACTGGGCGGTAGAGAAATTTAAAAATGTTGTCTGGGGTGTGGAATTTGTGATCCGAACGGATCACAAACCGTTGAAAGTTATTTTTGAGACAAAAGGTCTGGACAAAATATCTCGCAGGGTGGCTGGATGGGTTACCAGGTTGCAGGCCCACAGGTTTGTTATGGAAGTAATCCCTGGGAAAGAAAACATATTAGCGGACAGTCTGTCGAGAGTAAAGGTTCATTCCCAGGATGGGATAGAGAATGATGATATGGAAATGGTGTTTGTAAGTACAGAGGGTATCGTATCCAAGGAAGAGTGGTTGGAAGAAATAAGGAAGGATGTGATATTGAGGAAGGTGATATCATATGTTGAGTCCGCAGTTTGGCCAAGCAAAGCAGCGTTATTGGAGGAAGAAAAACCCTTCTGGGAAGTGAAAGATGAATTGTCAGTTGCTGATGAGATATTGTTTAGATGGGAAAGAGCAGTGGCTCCCAAGGGGATTCGGAGAAGGATTATAGATTTGGCGCATAGTGGTCATATAGGCATTGCGAAGACCAAGGGAGTATTGAGAACGGATTACTGGTGGCCTGGTTTTGACAAGGATGTTGAAGTTCGGTTGGGCGAGTGCCAATTCTGCCTCCGAAGTGGTAGGGGGGTAGAAGCTAAGAAGCAACCCCTGGTGGATGTGGGAGTTCCTTCAAGGGTTTGGAATGATATAGCCATGGACATACTAGGACCTGTTGAGTTGGGATATGGTCGGGGAAGATTTGTTGTAGTGGTGGCTGATCTATTTTCTAGGTGGGCGGATTTTAGAATTGTGAGGGAGATAACGGGAGAAAGCATGGTAAAAGTATTGCAAGAGATTTTTGCAAGTGAGGGACTCCCGGGAAGTGTTCTTACGGATAATGGAACGCAATTCACTGGTGGATGCTTTCCCAAGTATTTAGAAAAATGTGGTGTGAGTCACAAGAGGACAGCCTTGTACCATCCAGAAACTAATGGAGTTGTTGAGAGACTCAACAGATGTGTGATGGAAAGTATTCGCATGGGGGAAGAGTGTGGATTTGACAAGTTGGCGACTATTCAGAATAGGATGTGGGCGTTACGAATGGCACCCCACGCCACTACCGGTCTATGTCCATTCGAGCTCATGAGAGGTCGAAAGCCTTATTCCATGGCGTGCCCGTCGTGGTTGGGCAGAAGCAGGGAGTCTGATGTGGTTGTTGACGAGGTGAGAAGATCTCTCAAAAAGAAGAAGAGTGAATGGGTCATGCGGGAAAACAAGAGGAGAGGAAGGAAGGAATTGCATGTGGAGTGTGGTGATTTGGTAAGGATAAAGAAGGGAGTAGTGAGAAAGAAGGGTGAGATGTTGTATTCCGACCCAGTAAGAGTGGTAGCTGTGTTGAAGGGTGCTGTGCGGGTGGCCGGTGGCCAGGTTTGGAATATGAATAGAGTTGCCACGGTTAAGAGAGGTAACGTGTGAAACATTTTAATGCGATGAGGATGTTTATTAAAAAGAAGAGGAGATGTGTTATGATGTTGTTGCCAATATAGCAGCCTGAGCCACCCAGCACAGTGAAGCTGGATGGCATGGAATGTTATGCACCTCCAGTTCCGATGAGGTCATACAGGCTGCAATGTATCTCAGTGTTCTAACTTTGTCAGGTAATCTTGTCTGTGTCATTGTAGGGAGCCCTTGTTGTTGTTGGGGGTCTTTTTCCCTTATTAACCTAAATAAACACTTGTTAATATACATGCCAGTGCCCTTTGATGACTTCGCAACAGATAGGATGTGTAAAGCAGAAAGTCCTGAGGAGCTTCTGTAATTTAAGAAAGTTCTGCTCAAGGCAGAGAGGGAGGGGGATGCTGTTCCATGGGAGGGAGCCAGCTGAGCAAAGCTATTAACCACCTACCCTCTGTTTAGCAAAATGGTACACACAAACAGTTTGGTGCCAGAGGAACGTAGTGGTCTATAGGGAGAGTATTTAGTTAGGTAAAGTTGAAGTGTGGTCCCCGGGCCCTGACAGCCTTGTGTATGATGCAGAGGGATTTGAATTTAATCCGTGCAGCTACCGGGAGCCAGTGAAGACTTTTTAGGGCAGGAGAGGTGCGGTCCCTGGACTTAAGGCCAAGGATAAATCTTGCTGCCCTATTCTGGATTAGCTGGAGAAGTCGCAGAGTGGAGGAAGTTAAAGTCAGGAGGAGGCTATCAGGGGGAAGGTGAGAAAATGGAGAATTCCTTTGAGAAGGAAGATCTGAAAGTGGGACTTCTTGGCAATGTCCTGAGTGTGAGGGAGGAATCAGAGAGAGGAGTCGAAGATGACTGCCAGGTTTATGGCTTCAGAAGAAGCAACAGGGGCGGACTCAAGGAGGATGGCCAGAGTGAAGGGAAGGAAGGAGCAGGGATCCCGATGGGAAGGATCTCTGTTTTACAAGCCTTGCAGCAGAGATGGTTAGAAGTGCACCAGGACTGGATGGCAGAAAAGCAGTCAGCGATGATGAAAGGTGCAAGAGGGTCAGCAGGAAGTTTGAAAAAGTGTTGTGTATCATCTGCATAACTCTGGAAGTTGGATGAAAATGAGGAGATGAGGCGTGTTACATAACAGGATGCCTTGTGGGGGACAGCAGCCTTAATGGCAGCCAGAGGTGTAGCCAGCATTGTCTGACAAGTGGGGCATGAAGCTAATGTAGTTGGGCCTCCACAGTTGAATTAACATTTGTAAATGCCCACACAGCGCTGTAGAGTGGGAATTTACAGATATTGGTTGTGCCCCCGCTCAAGCCCTACCCTGTCTATGCCTCTGATGGCAGCACTGCCCCTCGCCAGGCATTTGATGAGGGCCAGCAGCACCATTAAGGCTGAAAGGTGAGGCCACTGGAAGCAGAGGCCTTTTTTCCCAAAGCCAGAAGCTCCCATGAATGAGCAGGAGCTTCAGGCTTTAGAAAAAAAAGCCCAACATTTCCAGCGACCTCACCTTTTCTTCTATAATGATGGCACTGGCACACGGGTATCTCTTGATTAAAGTGATGTTTCACAGGTGCCAGTGCCACCATTATAGAGAAAGGCATTTTTTGCAAATGGCCAACAGCCTCAGGCTTTAGACAAAAGCCTTGTCTGCTAGCAGCTGGGACTGCTAGGGAATATTAGGGGGGTACCAACAGGGCCCTTTCTCAGACCCATATTTCAGAGTCGCCGGATATCCCCAGATATCCCCAGCCCACTTAAAGTGCTGTGGTGTAAACATAGGTTATTTGAAGAGAAAGGTCACTCAATTGTTGAGGTACTTCACGATTAGTGACCGAAAGTAAAAGGAGATAGAATTTGATTGGTGATTTGAATATATTTCTGAGAGTTGCTGTAGACTTCTTTGACACTTGTCCTATTTCTTTAGCCCCTTTAATGACCTCAATTATGAGTACTCCTGTGCTGGTGTCACCAGGACAGGTACATTTGATGGCACTGTCAGTTGGTTGCACAAGCCTGCAATGCTTAGAGCTAGGGGAGCAATCACATTCAAGGATAGATTGGAGCCAACGTTAAGCCAAGGGATCTGGCTTGGCTCTAAGTGACACACGGAGAAGATCTGCTAGTCTTTTTTCATTCTGCACTACTAAGTAAATAGTGACAATCTGGGTCTCCCTAAATCTCTGATTAGTAGTCCGCAGAGACATCAAAAAAATAATGTCACCTTTTGTTTTGACGGCCAGCCAATATGAACACACGCCACCTGTCTTTAGATCACTTTATTGGCTGGGTGAGGAACATTGAATATATGGTACACAGGGACTGGTATGGTTCTAGCCTTGTGTTCCTCCAACAGAAATGGCATAAATATGATCATGCTGGTTGAGACCAGTAACCTCTTTTCATCTGTCTGTTCTGACTACAAGACTGAAATGTTTGGATGATCTCCGTTTTTCAGTGAAAGCAACAAGCTTGTGAAACTCCTTGATGTTTTCACAAATAAGGTTGCAGGACTGCTTGTGCTTCTTCAAAGGGCCTCAAGACCTTCCTGTATACACCTTGATTCTCCGGTCTTTTCTTTGGTGCTTTATCTCTGCCCAATAGAAATGATCTCTAGAAAGCTGCAGCCAGTGGTGTCAGCGTGCTTAATAAAAACCTCATAACGTAACATAATAAAGAACAAAAAATCTGCAACTTGTGTCCTACCTCCCCACTCCTGAAATCATGAGGCACGTACTTGGGTGTGCTGCCTCCCTAAACACAACACTACAAGACCCATTCATGTCAAGCTGCCTCCCACCCCAACAACATACCAGATATCCTATTTTTATTGTATGTAATGTAAAATGAGATTAAAAAATATTCTCAGTATCACACACGTTCGTCAAGACCAGAAGCTGTGATTGCTTAGTCTGTACTTTAGACACATCAACACGTGCACTCTCAGCTCCACAGGAAACAAATGTGTGTTAGTGTATGACCTTGTGACGTCTAACACAATGCTCTATTTCAAAGAGATGGCCTAAAATACACAAATAGCAATACAAAGGACGCAGACAATTATATACCCCTTAACGTGATGTTGTAGCTTTCATTTTCTCATCTTAAATGAAACACTGCATGTATCAGAATGCAAAGTAATGTATGTGGAAAATACATGTTCTCTTCTATTTTCAAGTGTATTTTCAATAAATAGACACAAAAAACCTGTATGATCAGTGCACCTATGTTTAGTAATTCTTTGACAGACATGCAGCTTTTATTGTGCATGATGTGAAGAATATGTGAAGTTGCATAAATAGCTAAACCTGTTGTGTGTGTGTTGTCTAGTATTGTTTTGCTAGTACTACATTTAATGAAGAACTTCCTGATCAGATGAAATGAGTTTGCAGTAAACTTTTTTTCATTTTTTTTATTGTTACATGAGTCTAAATAATGACTTTTTTCTTATAACATGTCCATAAAAAAGAAGAGTCAGATAAAAACAATAAAACATAATAGATAAAATGTCCTTTACAAACCAATAAATATGACAATATATTCTACACAGTGGCTACAAATGCCACAACCTTCGCTACACACCCCCTGTCACAAGTGGGGAGGTATTAATGGCAACAAGTTTTGATTTTATACTCACCCAGAAACAAATGAGATGATAAACTTGGGAACCATCCTCCCCTTTTATAAAATTATCCCACAATACATCTATTTTATTGGCTCCACTAAGATTACCTATCACCCTTAGGGTCCTGCTGTTGTGTGCCTGGAAAGTACTACTGACCACCATGAGTTATTTTAAAGATTCTAGATGATTTAAATTACAGAATCTGCAGCCATAAGCCTCCATGGGGATACCCGCCCTGGCCCCCAGTACCTCCAGAGTATTGACCAGTTTGAATTTGACACTCATGTATTCAGCCCCAATTCAGTGAGTTTGGGAATTCCAAAAGGTACCTGGTCAATCCATCTAGGAACAAATCCTCCAATGGATAGTTTATCACACCATTGTTTGTGGCCAGATTGACCACATGTTGTTGTCTATCAAGACTGTTTAATTCTACCTTCAGTGCATTTCTTAGTTTCCATGCAATGGACGTGGACATTGCCACCTTCAATCTACCAGTCCATAATGATGTTTCAATCAGCATTGTAGAGAGAATGAGGTAATGGATAACACCTTACGTCTTACGTGCCTCAACTGCCAGATACCTTAGTAGTGACTGCTCCTCAGCGTTAGCCAGTCACCAGAAATATCAGACTCTTTTGCCACTCAGTAGAGTGCCCATAGAACACTCATAGCTGAGGAACTCAATGGGCACGGAGGGGGGAAAGTTATTTAATGATCCAAGACAACTGACTGCGATAATATCCAATTCTTCAGTGCTACCCTTGGCTCATATTTCAGCCAATACAGCAGCTTTGAAAATTATTTGGCCTCAAAAAGGCAATGAAGGACTACCAAGAGTGTTCTCCAGACTACCTTTGGAAGTGTATTCAATCTGGGTTCCTTACACACATACGAATCAGTGGATTCTTGAATGAATTGAACTTGAAAGTGACACGGATATAGACGTTTCAAGAGGGAATGTACACGTAATTAAGTGGTCACTTATTAGACTCATGGTATTGTACTTCATTTGACCTTAAATCTGTGTTAAGTGATTTTATATTGTTTTTAGTGGATTTTATTTAACCCTCTTTGGTGTTCATTTTTTGGCTATCTTTGATTATCACTGTTGTGTTTCTCTTATGTGGATTTCGTTTCAGTGCTTGAGGGTTTCAATGTTTATTCAATTTAAAACAATCTTTAATTGTACATTTTCATGATTCATTGTATTTAATAATGATTATCTGAAATGTTTTTTAAATATTGTAAAGTTGACTTATGCCAGCTAAATCATTAAAATAATGTTGTTAAAAAGAATAATTTGGCTTTGGATACTCAAGTGATGGCTTCCACAGGGAAACCTGCATGTTGTTTTTGCAAACAGCTAAATACTGTTTATCTGTTGCTGGATAGCTGTTTCCAACTGAGCCAGCTGGGGCAGCCATGATAGGTGGTGATCAATCCACACCACCAGAGATTTAGAATCAAGGACACACTGCATAGTGTGGGTGCTCAGCTTCCAGGAGTACAGATGTCTCTTCTTTCCTGGCTTCCTGAAGGCCATTATTTTTGATTTAGCAACATTGATCTTAAGAAAAGGAAAGGAAAGGAAAGGAAAGGAAAGGAAAAGGAAAGGAAAAGGAAAGGAAAGGAAAGGAAATGAAAGGAAAGGAAAGGAAAGGAGGGATATTTTGACCCACTCAACAGCATTTCCCCACATCACCAAGCTGCATTTGCGCAGAAACAGCCAAATGGCTGTGCTAGCTTCAGTGAGCACCATGGCTCAAAAACATGCGTTTTGGCAACAACAACAAAAAGATGGCTGTACCATCCTGCCTAGCACACTTCAGGCAAGATGGAACCAGGGGGCACATTAAAGGAGATTGCCAGTGGGTTCCCACATAAACAAAAGGAAGAAAGTGGAAAAAGCAGCGTTGCTTTGCTGCAAAAGCCAAAATATCCATTGAAAAGAAACCCCTTTCACCTTTAGAAAAAATGCTGCTGTGATGATGATTCCCTCTTTTCCTTAAAGCCACTGTGATTGAAAGGCCCTGTCATGCCCAGGATATTTCACTGTGTTTCACCAAAACCAGGCATAATTCCTGAGTGACAGGCCCAGTCAAACCAACTCTGAGTGAAATCAATAAGTAACTTCACTTTCACTCGCATGGGAACAAGTGTTTATTTCTTTCCAAAAGTATCCAGGCCCAGCAGTTCAAAGAGACTTGAACTCTCTGAGCCAGGTCAGTGTCAATGTATCTATGCTTTAGATAAAACATTTGCATTCGAGGAAATGATTATAGCTGCAAAGACAGTGTGGGAATCTGAGGGAGCTGCCAAAACAAATTTAAAGGAAGAAACACGTGTAAAAATGGGCTTTGCTGACTGAAGAAAAAATATGGCCTATTTAAAAAGTAAACTGCTCTTTTAATTCAAGACTCAAAATAAGAAAATAAAGATTAAAACACATGAGCTGAGTTTGCAAGTTCCCAAAAAAAAATAGTTATTTAAGTGCCGGACCTGAAACTTCCCCCTAAGAAGGGAGGCACACCATAAACTTCCAGGACACAAAAGTGATAATTGCCAGCTTGAAAAACTTTGAATGGGCCAGGACAAAGAAAGTTCACATGCTCGTCAGACATTGGTCTGTGCTCCAGGCTAGGACAATAGAAGTCCTGGGACACTAACCTGTCAAGTGTAGGGGGCCATAAAACCTTCAATCAAACTGGGAACCCCCACCCCACACAGGGATGAAGTGACAGTTGGTTACAGCTGAAAAAGAAAAAAAATGGTGCAGTGACAGACAATGGACTGCCTTTTGGTTCCAAAGACTATTTTATAAAGAAACTTTAAGGATGTTTTATCTCTGCAGCAACAATTAGTAAAAATGTAAAAAGCTTGCAGTTTTAAATCTAATTGTATGTGATTTATTTTAAGACTTGGTAGAACTCATTGCCGCATGGGGAACAGAAGGTACAAAATATGACGGATTACAAGAAAAGCATCCATGTTGCAAATGTGCATGTTTGCACCTACATCCCTCATGATAATCCACACCCATGTATAAATGTCTAGAATGTTGAGTTATATAAATCCCATTGAAAAGTGCAAAAAACTGGTGGAAGGTCAAAACAAGGTCACACAGGCTGGAGGATTGGATAGATATGTGCTGTACAAAATAAGTAACCTGTGTATATTATTTGCCAAGAGATTGCAATGGTGGAAATGTATGTTTTTGGCAAAATCGGATTCTAAGTAAAGAAAATGTGGGAGTTTTGGGACATTGTAAAACTCACCTCATAAACCTGACATCGTTCCCTTGGAAATCCAACCAGTTGAGAGCAGGTCGGAGACAAGTAATCCTGTCCAATCCATGTAGTTTAGGGGCATACTGAGTTAACCCTGCCCAGCCTAAACTTTGATGATATCACTAGGCATTATAAATTAGGTTCCCTGACAAGGCTCGAGACACACACTCTCTTCCTGATTTCCTGTGCAGCGTCCTGCTCCGGTTTCCTTCATCTTCCACTGATCCAGATTGCAGATCCAAATACCAGGCCAAGCATTGCTGACCCTTCCAGCAGGGCCTTCATTTTAAAATCCCAATACTTAAAGGGAGAAGTGGTGGGGGGTTTTGTGGGAAGCCTCCGACACCAGCCTGGCTTGTGGGCCACCAATTGCTGCCCAGTAACTGCATCCAGAGGTACCTGTGCCATCGGTGACCAGAACTATCCTTTGGTATCCAGTCCCTGCCCAGCTGATCCTGTCCCGCTGATTTTGTCTGGCTGTCCTTTGTTAGACCAGATCCGTGTAGTGACCAGATCGCTGAATGTCCAAAATCCAAAATCCTAAACTAAAGGGGACTGTGAGTATCAATAGAAAACCATAGAAGTCCATAGTATACCTTGCCTTGCCTTGTCCTTAATTCCCCTTGCTAAGTCTCTATCCTTACCCTGATAACTTGTAATACCATCAGAATCATTCTTGCAACCCTCCTCTTTGATGTCAAGTGCTAGTGCCATCTCGCTAGTAATTTTGCCTTGTGTACATCCTAAGCCCTTAGCCCTATTTCGAGTGATCAGACTGGGTCCTTCACGGTGGGCTCTGGGGATCTAGGGTTGAATTTGCGAATCAAACCTGGAGCTTACTGTGTCCCTTTTTGGTGGCCTATCCTGAATAATCTAGTGTAGAGTAAGACTGTTCTTGTCAAAACTGATTTCCTTTCCTTTTTCACCGCTTCATTTTTCCAAAAACGCACCTCATTCTATCTTGCATAACTCATCCAATTTAAGAGCTAGAGACCAATTTAAGAGCTAGAGACTTACTTTCACTTCCATAATATACCTGTGATCTATAGCTATCCCCTAACACAAAGGAATTGCAATTGACAATATTTCGCAAAGTTTCCAACGTGTCATTTTGGTTGCAAACTGTTTTAAATCGTCCAATCATTTGTCAAACTGTGTGCTCTTGCTAATCCATTGCTTGTGGTTGTTTGTACCTTTACATTGTTGCTTTTGTGAAGAATTGTATTTGCTTCAAGGTTTTTACACACATTCATTATTTCATTCATCCATTTCTGAGTGTCATTTTAACATTGCCAGGGTTTCAAATCCGTTTTTCTCTCTTTTTTGGGGAGGGAAGGGCAGATTTGTATTCTGTTTTCCTTTTGTCATTCCTGATTACCTGCTGTTTCTTCATATCCATTTGAAATTCATTATTTGTGAGTTGAGGGAACATTGCAGGGGGAAATTCTAACCCAAGTGCTATCTTGCCTACACCAAAAGTGCTCCTATTCTGCGATGCTGTGTACATGTTACCCTGGTAAGTAAAACCCAGTGCATTGCTCACCTTCTCATTGTTATTATCACCCCATTGGTAATTGCTGCCCCATATTAAAAAGTGTATTAGTTCTTTTGAAATTTCAAATAAATAAATAAATATTATATTTTACCAACCAGCCTGGTTCATGGTCCATTGTGACCCGGTATATTTTAAAAGGGGGTGTGATATGAGTGGTGTACCATCTCAATATTGAATCTAATCTAAAAAAATAAGATAAGCATTTAAGTCGTGCGCTGCATACTAGAACAAGACCAAGGTGTGTGTCGCCTGATTGAAATCCTTAGCAGAAAGGAAAGGAAAGGAAAGGAAAAAAAGGAAGTCCCCTCTTTACTTGGATTATGTGGACTTTAAGTCTGCATTTGACACAATAGTCAGAGATCGATTATGGACAAGCTAAAGAACTGGGATGTTTCAGAATCAATCCTGGAGAAGATACAACAGTGTCACGAATAAGCAAGCATGCAGGTGAGATTGAGTAGAATGGGTGCCTGCACCAAAGAAATCCCAATCACAAGAGGCTGAAAACAAGGGTGTGTGCAGCGCTCATGCTATTTAATCTCTACGTGGCTGATGTACCTGGTAGGCCTGCTGCTGCCCATTGCTTCCCCCTAAGATCGGGACACACCAGATACACTGGCTATTTTATGCCAATGATGTGGTCTTTTTGGACCACACCTGGGTGGGTATCAGAAGGGCCTTTAATGAACTTTAGTTAGTGGCTCCTGGGGATTGTCAAGGAGGACAGACATAATTGTAGCCGGCATAGAGAGAATCCCAGTATACAAATACCTTGGCCTACAGATGAGATTTGATAACAGATTCCTAGATATCATTGCTGGCAAGGTAAATAATACTATTGAATGCACCACCATTATTAAGGTGTTTGCTGGGAAAACTGCTGGTTAGAGCTTTGAGGGAATAATAATGATCCATGAACAGAGCGTGCCAGCCATTTTGTATGGGTTGGAAACCACCCTTATGATGGACGCCAGTTGGTTAGATAAAATAGAGGGGACCATTTGGAGGGGTGTGCTTGGTCTGCTGCACTGCGCACCGGAAGTGGTGCTGAGAGTGTTATTGGGTCTTATGTCACTGTGTGGGATGTTTTTACCCATGCATCCGAGCCCTACCTCAAAAAACTGTGCAGTACTGGCATTGAAAACATTATGATGGCCAGAGCTTCCCAGAAAATGCCCAGGGAAATGCATGAAGAATAGGCTGCCACCCATTTTTGCCGATGTTATGGGCACAGAAGGGCACTGCCTAAAACCACCATTGGACTACCCACACAGTAGCCTGAAACCATTGGGAATGGCAATGCTGATTGCCAAAAGCAACCTAGAATTGTGGGGAATTCATTTTCTTAAATCCTAAAAATGGGTGCATTACCAGTACTCACCACTATCAGAAAGCCGGCGTTTTAAAACAACACCAGACTTTTTTTTGTGTAAAACTGAATAAATGAACCCAAAGCAGGCCAAAGAAAGACTTACTGAGGGGTGGAAACAATGTAGTTATATTCTGAAGTGACTTGAAGGTTTATAACAAGACTGGCTGAGCTGTGGATTTCAGCAGTTTAAGTAAATTTGGACTGAAAGACACTAAAAATCTAAATGTTTAAAATAAATGAGTGACCTACTTTTGAGTGTCACATAGGTTGCAATTGTTTAAATGTCATAATTTTAAACTTAGAATCAGCATTCTAGCTGCATATGTAAAAATGGTTAGTTTTATTTGAATGCAGAAACCTGGGTAACTAAAAGTGACATTAGCTGGGGCCTGGCTTAAGGAACTGAATTCTGCCCACCAGCTACCCCCGACAGGAGATGAGACTTGCACAACAGCTGTGTTCCCAGGCCTAGCTGCCTTTTGCTGTTCCCACCAAAAGGGATATGACACTTCTCTGATTGAATTACCTGGGCTCTGCAGGAAATTGAACAAAGCCCTGTCCTGACTCAGGCAAATGTTTTATTGGTGGGAGTCGTAAATGTGGCTTCCTCCTGGAAGGAAAGGGGAGGAGCACTGCCTGTGAGAGCAAGCTGGCTTGGCAGAACTGGAAAAACCAGAAATTCAACCTTGTGCTGGGGGGAAACCACACCCCTTTGGGGCCAGAACATAACTCTAAAAAGATGGATCATTCATAGAGCGGACTTGTGAAAATTATTTAAATGATACCATAATTCTTGTGATTTTTCTGCCCACATTTTAAGAGGTTTTTACAACCGGTGGTATGATCTGGGGGCAAGCTAGCAGTTAAGAGGGTATTACTTAAAATGTATGCATGTTAAAAATCTGACACTTCATCAATTAATGTCCATACTCCTTGCGCACATGTGTGTAAATTTGGGTTAATGTCCGATATTGCAAAACCAGGTAAAAAGTGCAGGAAGAGCAGATTTGGACAGGGTATACCTCCTGTGATATGTGATGGGTGCATGTAATTTTAAACAAATGTGTACCTGTGCAAATATGTCTTTTTGATCAAATATAGATTGTGTGCAATTTGACAGGGGAGTGTCCTTTCTGAAAGCCATTAAATGACATCATTCTGACACACAATCCTGCTCTCCAGTGAGAACGCAAAGAATTCTCCAACCTATCAGAACTCTGAAGGGGTTGGGCCTAGAAAGCTAGCCTCTCCACCCACTTTCAAAACACATAAAAGCAGACAGTCAGGACAGATAAGGACATTCAATTCCATTTGCTGCAACGCGCTCTGCCGGACCACACAACATCCAGAAGATACTAGATTCAACACTTAGACTTTAAAACTCCAAAGAACTTGATTCAGAACTCAAAGCAAGGGCCTAAACCCACAAACTGAGAACTCTTCTCAGTGGGCCTCAGCATCCAGCAAACCTAACAGCGATAGCAGCATCCAGGAGCCGTGCAGATCAGCGCTGGGTCCAGAGAAAGCTGTGCAGAAAGATCCAGAAGCAGTGCTGTACCCAGAGAAAGCAGAGCAGTATCCAGAACCAGAGGCAGAGCAGAGCTGACCCAGACCGCTGTTCGCAGAACTAGAGAGCTGACCCAGACGCTGTGCGCAGAGACCGTCCATGGCGAGTGAAGAAAACCTGACCAGATCCGTGGCGAGGCCCATTCTATTTCTAAATATATTGTGAGTACCTAGCAGAACTGTGCAGAACCAATCTCTTAGTTAAAATAATATAATTCAATCTATTTTAATCTAACCAGAACTGTCTCCTAACTGTCACATGTCATTTGCAAAGCTGTCACCTGTCATTTCTAGTTGCTAGCTGTAACTTGTCACTTTGAACTTTTAAAATTTCAAATCTGAAAAACGACCTTTACCATATCGCTCATATCTCCGAGACCGTTTGTCTTAGAGAGTTGCAGTAACGTTCCTCTGAAAGCTGGGAATCTTGGCTTTTCAACGAACCTAGAACCGCATTCCTATTCCCTATACTTTTGCCGCAATCGCGTAAAACGCACTCGTAAATTTTACCGCGATTTGCAAATTTCTCCACGTGTGAAAACAGCAGCTTCCTTGCTTTCATTTGCCAAAAATTAGTTTAACCTGCCAATCATTCCTAGAACATTGCTAAAGTAAGCCTGAACTTATTTAAACCAACTAATCCTCAACCTGAACCTCCAGAGGGAATTAAAATCATTTTAGCACATTTTCCAATATAGTGCTATCACATTTTAAAGCATTTTGAGCCTGTGTAAAACTCATATCTATTCTCCTCTAAGCTTGCTGGGAAAGTGGAACTCTGTATTACATTGTGATTGTATACCTGAACCGTGTGCTCTTCCTTCCATCTCCTTACATTGTATAGGGGGGGTGAATTGCCACAAAGGGAAAGTGATTACCTTGTCTTTTGTGAAACCATATCAGTTTATCTTCTATACTGCATTTCATTCATTCAACCTTGCATTTCCTTGAACCCTATAAAGCATTCTCTACCACATTATTCTTCTGTCCCTATTTACCAGTGTGCTACCTTATCCATTTCATGTCAACTCCTTAGTGATTATAAAGAAGTGAGCTAGTGCCAGATTCTCCGTTGTTAATCTTTATCATATCAGATTAAGTGTGATATTCAATTATTAATTTATTATAAAGTGTGATATATATATATATATTGTTTAAATTCTCAAATAAACCTTTTAACTTGCAAAACAGAACTACTTCTTGGCTCAGTGGGGTCAGGGGGATTCCAAGAGAGGGGTGTTATATAGGGGTAGTCATCCAGAATGCATGAACTGGACATAAAGATATATCAATAAGGGTTTCCATTCAGTATCCCAGACTAGGCATTGACTTAGCTGTAGTGTTGAATTGAATCCTCTTACAAATTGGGGGCTCGTAGCCGGGGATTCCGGATTAGATCTATCACTTGTGCAGATTAATACAGTGTGCCAGCTGACCAGATACACATATCCGGTCGGATCACCACGCTGTGTTATGCTGTAAAACACTCCTCAAAGGAACGCTCTAAGGAAAAGGTCTGTTTTGCAAAAATAAAATACAAACTTCTGTAAGTCAGGAAGGAACTCAAATTCCAGAATGACGACCTTGGTAGATATGAAAATAGCCAGAGAGCACTTCTTACATAAGCTATTTGTGAGAGGTGAGTGGACTCATCAGGACCAGACGGTCTGGTTGCAAGCAATCGCACCCCAGATCACGGAAACAGGGTCAGATACATGGAGAGACCAGGGTCACTTACATGTGGCCCTGAGTGAACTATATATGTCCTCTAAGACAAAGGATGAGCACAACAAGATTGCCAGGGTAGCGGCATATTTATATTTACATATGGGAGCCATGCAGGACAAATGTGCTGAAGGCCAAGATCTGGCGAGTAGGCAACTGCTGGCATTACAGAAGGCCCAATCTGATCTGGACTCTTCTGAGCAGAGGCTGCAGAGGAGCCAGGAGTCAGAAAATGATAGTAGGCAGTATATCATTAAAATAAAAGAGGACATGGATATACTGCAACAGGAAAAGGCTGACCAGGATACTAGATTTCTGGCCCTGTAGAAGGAGCACCAAGACAGTTTGGACTCCTTACTGCAGAGCCAGAAAAAGCTGGAGCAACAATTAGACTTTAACAGGGCATGCACGGAGCAGGTAGCCACCCTGCAAAGTCATCTAGATAGAGTGAAGGCAGAGAGCAACAAGCTGATTTTGAAAGACCTGGATACCCAGGCAGAGTTTGATGAAGAATGCCAGAAAGCTGGTGCCTTTCAAAGGCAGAGGGACGACCTGGCGGCACAAATGCAGGCTCTTAGTCAGGAAAGAGACGCCTTAGGCCAGGAAGTCTGCCATTTAAAAAGAAAAACAGAAGAAAATCACTTGGCCCTCCAGGGGCTGGGTGACCTCCAAAAAGAACACCAGGACTTGTTAGAACACACCAGGAGGGTGGAGGATGCTCTGGCAAGAAAGGAGCAGGCCAATAGGGACACAGCTCAGGAGGTAACCCTCCTGCAGCAAAAACTGGCCCAGTGCTCCAGGACCAATCAGGAGGCACAGAGAGAGAATGAGGCTCTCTGCCAGCACAATGATAGACTCCAACAACAGGTAGAGATGCAGGAGAGACTGAGTCTAGTAAGGCCTTAACTGAGGAACTGAAGGCGCAGGCTCTTGCATTGCAACAGGGAGCAGGGGCGGATAGAGATGAGGTTTGCTGGGAAAGAGAAACTCCTGAGCATAACCCCAGGAGCCCTAGTACCAGAGGCCTTTATCTCTCTCAGTCCCTGGACTCTGCCACCCCCATGTCCCCTGGCGCACATGAGCACAGGGCCGCAGGGATGGCAGATTACTATCCAGCCAGAAGCATGGGGCTCATAGGCCAGTACCACCCAGGAATGGAGGGGCAGGCATCCGGGTATGGGCACCCAAGCACAGTGCAATTTAATGGGGAACCCCAGGAGAGTAGGCCCATTAAGGGCATCCTGAAAACCTCTGCCCAGTTAGGTCAGTGGGAGGGTACCCATCAAATCCTGGCAGCAAGGAGGGATCTGAAGACTCCTCTGAGCGGTACAGGACACAGGAGACCAGGTCCCCACATTCTGCCAGCCATTCCCAGGCTCGCAGAATCCGGGAAAACCTGGAAGAACAGACGGGAACCTCTGGGAGCAGTGCCTCTGAGTCAGAAGATGAATGGACCAGGGTTACCCGGACCAAAAAGGCCAATAAGACAAAAAGGGCCTTGCTTAAGGACCCCTTAAAGCAGATTAAGGCAATCAGGAGCGTCATCACGCCTTATCATAAGAACGCCAATTATTCTGTTTGGGAGCACTTAGAGTTGTTTGAGCAAATGATTGAGACTTTCCATTTGAAGGACAGCCAAAGCTGTATTCAATATGTAAAGTGGACCTTCTCCCCGGAACACTCCAGTTTCTTTGCGGGGCTGGAGGACCAAAATCATTTAAGATGGTCCACCTATAAGGCGGCCATCTTGAAACATTTTTCTACTCATAGAAATCCTCAAGAGGCTCGCAAGGCAGCCTACAATTTACAATGTGGGGAGGATCAGGCCCCACAAGAATTTGTGCAGGAGTTAAAGCGTGCTTTTGCACAGACCACAAGAAGGGTGCGCACGGATAGCAGAGAATTTATTAATACGTTTTTCCATGCCTTGCCCAAATACATAATGACCCAGCTCGTGAGGGATTTTCACGAGAAAAGATATTTAGACTGGGTCATTGAACAGGCGACCCGGATCTATGAGGTGGAGAAGCCAATAGAGAATAAAAATAATGCGCCCAAAAACCCCAAAGCCAACAACACCCCTGCTGCTGCCAAGGTGGCAGAGGTAAAGGTCACCCCCGTTTTAGATTTGGAGATGGGGGGGCCTAAAAACCTACCTGCACCTAATAATGCTAGGCCCAGAAGGTCCTCGGGCCAGTCACAGACAGGGAGCCAGGGAGGCAGCCCCACAAATGGGGTCCCTCGCTCTCCTGATTATGTAAGCCCCCGTTACAAAGGAAACAGACCCATCCTGGGTTATGTGTGGACTCCTCCAGCCCAAGGGGGGGGATCCAGCCAAGCACCTAACCCAGAGAACTTCCCTCCCAACTTCTCACAGGAGGGCAGAAACTCACCAAACCCTGGGCAGAACTTCTTCCCCAGGTATCCACCCAACTTCCAGCCCCAAAATCCTCCACCCTTCTTTCCCCAATTCCCTGAGCCCAGACAACCGAATCCGGGAGAGGGGAGGCCAAGGGTGGAGGGGTATCCAAATCTTCCCAACCAGGGGTACTACCAAAGAAGGGATAGCTACCATTCCCGGGATCAGCCCAGGGGAGAAAACAGGGCCCCTTATCAGCCTTAGCGGGTTTCCCAGTTAGAGCGCCAGGTTCAAAACATGGCGCGGGATCTGGGTCACATACTGAGGGCTCAGCAGAACCCTCAGATCGGCATGCCGGCGCAGAACGCACCCAACTCTGGACCTGGTGCTCCAGAACAATGACGGGGGCAGCACCCCGATAACTCACCGGTTCCCAGGGAGGAGGCACAAAGGGAAGGGGGGTGTAAAGCCTTGGAGGAAGCTTCCTTCCTCACTTGTAAACAGCCCCTGGAAACCCAGGAACCGGAAACAAAATCTCTTGCCCCTGAAAGTCTGCCTCCTAAGGAGGAGAGGGGGGGTAGGAGAAACAAAAGACCCAAACAGACTCAGTTTGAGGAGGAGGTACAGATCTTCCAATTTGAGGGAGAGGGATCCTCAGAGGATCCTGGGAAAAGGATCTTCTCCTTCAGAGAGGGGGGAACTCCTCCCAAAGAAAAATGGGTCCCTAGGGATGCAAATCTAGACTGGGGAGATGTGGAGACTGAGCTACCGCCGCCCACCATCTCATCCCAGAACCAACAGCAAGAAAATCCGCTGGTTCAAACCCATCCTGGTGACTGCCTCCAAAAAGGGAGGGGCGGCCCGGAACCGGAGCCAGGGGAAGCCACAATGGCTCTGATCTCCAGTTGCCAATTTTTTCTTTCAGATTCCCAAGGCTCTCCACAGAATTCTGCCCAAATCTCTTCGCTAGCGATGTCCAAAACCAGAAAGTTAGCCCACCAGTTGTCCAAAAATGTGCATTATCTGTGCCCCCTTGAGGAGAAGGAGGGAAGATACTATGCCCCGGTACAAGTACAGGGGCAGGGTACAATTTTGGCACGGGTGGACACTGTATCTCAAGCTACCCTTCTGTCCAGAAGGGCCTTTGACAAACTGAATGCAGGAAGGGGAGAGAATTACCAAATTCCTCTCACCTCTCTTCCTGGACAACTGCAGAACTTTGACAGGAAGGAAATTCCCGTTGAGGGGACTGCAGACTTGGACATTAAGATCGGGCGACACAAGGTGAAACACCCGGTCATAGTAGTGACTCCAGAGGGCACCCCTTGTTTACTGGGGAGTGACCTCCTGAGGAGGTTGTCACCCTTAATAGATTGCGTAAACAAGGTCCTCTGGACCCAGACTAGCCGACCAATAAAATTAAAACAGAGTGTCAACCATGTTAGTTTAAACGGCACCTGCCACATGGTTGAACAAAAATCTGACTAAGTAGAATTTCACTTCCAGAACAACCAAATTCCAGACGTGACAGTAATAGCAGTAGGACAACAGACTGGTGATGGGGGGTCCTCTCTATTTCTGAAAATCAACCTTCCTTCCAGTTTAAGGTGGTATTCCACACTGGAAGGAAGCACCCTGAAATTCTTTACTAATCCACAATCAGAAACTCCCACTCCTATAGTCCAGAAAGATGTGAAATCAGCTCAGAGCCTGGCTGAGATTCAGCAAATTGGAGAGCAGTTGTTCATCCCTGTTCAGTTAAATGATGGGAAGGACTCTGTTCTCGCTTGAGTGTGTGTGAACGACGGTAAGAGCTTCATCAGCGAAGCCATGTTTCGCCAACTCCCAAAAGATCCAGCCATTCCCACCTTCAAACTGATAGACAAATGGGAAATGGACCTGGAAGCACCTAATTCCAAACATCTCCTGCCAAGCAGGTGTATGCTCAAAATCTCCATTGTCAACAAGAGCATAGTCCACAATTGTTGGGTCGTGCGAGACGTCCCTGCCGCCTTTTACTTAGGCAGTGACATTCTCAATCGCTTTGCCATTAGTTTGGACCTAATAAACTTCAAAGCTTGGTCCCGATTAGCGGATAATCCCATGGGCTTTGATGATCCAGAAAAAGCATTTAGGTCAGCTCAATTGCTACCTTATGCAGTTGAAATTCAGATCAAAGAGGAGGTCACCATCCCAGAAAGGACCCGACAATTCTCCCTGGAAGTGAAAGCTAAAAGAGGACAATATTTGCAAAACCCTGATGCTTACATACATCTAAATGCTTCTCTCCAACAGCAAGGGTTAGGGGTAAACCCAACACCATTAGTCAACATAGAACATGACACCATTCTAATAGAGGTGGATAACAGCGACTTAAAGAGTATTACTCTAGCCGCAGGCACCATTATTGGAATGGCGGTTGATGACTGACATTTTTCCATTGATTTAGGAAATGAACTGTTAGGACCAATCCCCAAGGACTGTTTTGACAGTGACAGTGATGACAATACAACACCAGACAGGATTTTTACCCGGCATGGGGGGAACTTCCTGGTGTACACTTCCTGCCCCTATGGTAAGGAAGATGTGACTTGTGACTTCAGGAGGGATGAGGTGATTATCCAGGTCCATGAGGGTTGCCTTTCCCACCTGAGGCCTCCAGTCCAAATCAGCACTCTGATCAGGGACTTCTCCACCCAGCTGGAGGAGGCCGCTGAGATAGCCAAACCAGGAGTCTTTCCAGGCTTCAGGCAGATGGTGGAAGAGAGAGTCAACCTAGCTGATGCCTGTGGGACTCTGGAATAAAAGCAAAAGTTGAAACAAGTTTTCTTGGATTTCCAAGATCTCTTTGCGGTAGACTCATATGACTGTGGTCGCACTGACATCCACACAACAACAATCCCCACGGACCCTGGCATGACTCCTGTGTTTGTGAAGCAATATCGCTTGCCTCTCGCATCAATGGAGTCCCTTACTGAAATAATTAAGAACCTTGAGTCCCGGGGAATAATCTGTCCAGTCCACAGCACCTTCAATAATCCGGTGCTGGGAATATTGAAGCCAAACGGCCAGTGGAGACTCTGCGCCGACCTCAGGGAGCTCAACAAACGGGTCCATACTTCCCGATGGCCTCTGCCCTACATTGACCAAGGGCTGGCCCAGATCCAGGGGTCACAGGTATTCACTGCAATAGACCTGACCAATGGATACTGGACCGTGCCGGTCAGTAGGGAGGACCAATACAAGCTGGCTTTTACCTTTGGGGGCCAGCAGTATACATGGACCCGGACTCCCTTCGGATACCTTAACTGCGGTAATGAGTTCAATATTTTCCTACATAAGGCCATGCCCGACCTGGGTGCGAGGGTTAACCTGGCTTATGTAGATGATGTCCTCATCAAAAGTTCATCTGTGGAGGAACACATAGAGGAGATCCGTTATGTTCTGACGCAGTTGAGGGCCGCCGGAGCAAAACTTTCCTTTCAGAAAGCACAGTGGTGTAGAACCCGTGTTAATTTCTTGGGGCATGAGATTACTCCTCAGGGTCTCTGTCCCCAGGAAAAGAAAGTGGAAGCACTTCAGAAACTGAAAGACCCCACAACTCTGCGGGAACTAAGGAGCCTCCTTGGACTGACTAATTACAGAAGAAACTTCATTGAGGGCTACGCAGAGATCACCAGAGCCCTGATTCATCTCCTGAAGGGGGGGGTCAAGTGGGAATGGGGTCCAGAACAAGCCGAGGCAGTAAAACAACTCAAAAGAAGCCTCTCAAAAGCGCCTTGCCTAGCTTACCCTGTCAGAAACAAGGAGTTCTTCCTGGAGACGGGTTTCTCTAATACGTGCTTGACGGCAGTATTATACCAAAAGCATGACGAGGTCAATAAAGTAATCTCCTATGCGAGCAAAACTTTATCCTCTGTGGAGGAAAAATTCAACGATTGTGAGAAGGCACTCCTGGCAACGGTGTGGGCATTGAAGAATTACCGCCCGTTTATCCAGGGGGAACACATCATAGTGGAGACTCCACACCAGCCTCTGCAATATCTCCAAAGTGACAGAATCCGGGCCGGAAATGTGAGTAATTCCCGAATTACTTCCTGGATTCTGTCAATGCAAGGCTTTCCTGTGGAGGTCAGATATGGCCAAAACAAGAAGAGTCCCCTCGCGCAAGGTCTGGCTGACTTGCATGATTGTGCCAGAGAAAACTGTCTCGAGGACGAAAGTCTAAAAATAAAGGACAACATGGAGGCATACCTTAATTCCCCCCACAAAGTCTTTGACGAAGACAAGTGTGAGGGAATGCCCACTGTATATGTGGATGGATGCTCTTACCATGTTGACAACGACGGGGAGGAAGAACTGGTGGCCGGCGTAGGGAATGCATGGGTGAATGAGTCCCCAGAACCCTCCGCTGGATACAAAATTGGTCCCCGAAGTAGTCAGGTGGCAGAATTGATGGCTGTGCATCAGACCATCCGCACTGCTGTCCAGCATCAACTCCACGAACTGGTCATAATCACAGATTCGGATTATGTACGGAACGGGTTCGTGGAGCACCTGGTTAATTGGAAAACCAGAGGCATGTTATGTGCTAACAACAAACCCTTGAAACATGGGAAGTTGATCCAAAACATTGATGATCTGGTCACCTCAAATGAGATGACCATCTATTGGAAAAAGATCAAGGGTCATTCCAAAGTAGAGGGACCAGACAAAACTGGAAATGACTTAGCTGATCAGCTGGCCAAAACCGGGGCCATCCAAGGGGATCTAATTGAGATTGAGTCCCTGTTGGGGGAAATCCAGGTCACTGCTATCACTAGGTCCCAGACAAATGCTCACAACGACCTTTCAATTGCACAATGGAGTAAGGAGACCCCTGATGCTGATTTGATTACCGTTCAGAAGGGGGATCCAATTATTGGTAAGTTTTACCAACACCTTGAGGACCCTGAGAACTTTCCCCTGACGGATACCGATTATATTGGGAAAGAGGACCTAAGAGTGTTGATGAAATGTCCAAAAATGTTCCGAATCCAAGACGGTTTGCTGGTAAGGAAATCCAAAGCTGGCCACGATCAGTGGGTGGTTCCTACCTCATTCCGAAGCCTGATGTTAAGTCACGCCCATGGTGCGGCCACCGCCGGTCATAGGGGGTTTCACACAACACTGGAAATCTTAAGAGAGGTTGCATACTGGCCACACATGGGGCAGGACCTTGACCAATACTTGAAGGGGTGTCTTGTGTGTGCGCAATTTCAGCCGACGTCCCTCACACACCGCGCGCCTCTCCAAAAGCGGGGGATGACACTGCCATGGTCAGATTTGCAAATCGACTTTGTAGGCCCTATGATTCGCTCGTCTAGAGGAAACAAGTACATGTTGACCGTTACATGCTTGTTTACCAAGTGGGTGGAATGTCTCCCAGCCCCAAATTGCAAGGCAGAAACTGCAGCTGCCCTGATGATTAACCACATCTTTTCCCGTTTCGGCCTACCTCAAAGGACTGAGTCAGACAGAGGTAGCCACTTCACCAGTGAAGTGATGACAAAGATGTGGGAGATACTGGGGGTCAAAAGGAAGTTGCATATTGCTTACCGGCCAGCTTCTTCTGGGGCAGTAGAGAGATATAACCGAACCATTGTGAGCATATTAAAGAAGTTTGTGGCAGATTCTGGGCCAAGTTGGGATATCCGATTACCTCTGGTCCTAATGGCCATCAGATCTACCCCTTCATCTACAACCAAAATATCACCATTTGAGTTGATGACTGGGCGCAAGATGGTGCTTCCTCAGTATTTGCTCTACAGGACCCAAGAGCAGACACTGATAAATGCCTCCACAACTCATGAGTATGTGGAGAATTTAAGGAAACACCTTCAACATGCTTTTGCTTATGCTCAGCGGAATCTAGAAAGATCAGCTGATAGCATGAAGACCCACTATGACCTGAAAACTTCCAGGAAGGAATATCAGGTGGGGGACCGGGTCTATCTATACAACTTCCAAAGAAACCAGGCAAAACACCGAAAATTCTTGCCTACATGGAAGGGACCCTTTGAGATTATAGACAAGATCTCCCCTGTGGCCTACAAGATCCGCATCCCCAAAGGCGGTTTGGCAGAGGGGGAAGACAAGTGGGTCCACATTAACCAGTTGAAGTGTTGCCATCCCAGGCACACTCTGCAACAACTGGAGGAATCCTCTGGAATCCTAGCGGGTACTGTCTCAGATTAATTCAGTTCTAACTTAAAATATCCTACATATCGCCTATCAAATTCTGAGTTTCTCAATGTGGGTGTTTTTGTTTTTGAATGCAAAAAGAAATGTGCATGTTCATATGTTTTGGCTATAAATGTATATGCCACCCCACTATATCAATGGTGGGGGAGAAATGTCCATGAATAGGTATTGCCGCTCTTCCTTTGTCGTCCTAAGAGAAAGAAAACCTGGAGACGGGCCAAGGAGGACGATCCGGAGACCGGGAGCAGAGACGCAAGGGGCCCAGTGTACCGCCCAATACTCCCATCAGGACCGGCGAGGAGAACCGATCGATCCGACCGGATGGAGGAAAAGATGCTGAACTGTGCCATCTATTGGAAGAAGATGAGGAAACATCCCAGGTCTTGCGAGTTCCATCAGTGAAACAGAATGGCCATCGCAAGAGGTGGGCTTGTGGGATGTTTTTACCCATGCATCCGAGCCCTACCTCAAAAAACTGTGCAGTACTGGCATTGAAAACATCATGATGGCCAGAGCTTCCCAGAAAATGCCCAGGGAAATGCATGAAGAATAGGCTGCCACCCATTTTTGCCGATGTTATGGGCACAGAAGGGCACTGCCTAAAACCACCATTGGACTACCCACACAGTAGCCTGAAACCATTGGGAATGGCAATGCTGATTTCCAAAAGCAACCTAGAATTGTGGGGAATTCATTTTCTTAAATCCCAAAAATGGGTGCATTACCAGTACTCACCACTATCAGAAAGCCGGCGTTTTAAAACAACACCAGACTTTTTTTTTGTGTAAAACTGAATAAATGAACCCAAAGCAGGCCAAAGAAAGACTTACTGAGGGGTGGATACAATGTAAATGTATATTCTGAAGTGACTTGAAGGTTTATAACAAGACTGGCTGAGCTGTGGATTTCAGCAGTTTAAGTAAATTTGGACTGAAAGACACTAAAAATCTAAATGTTTAAAAGAAATGAGTGACCTACTTTTGAGTGTCACATAGGTTGCAATTGTTTAACTGTCATAGTTTTAAACTTAGAATCAGCATTCTAGCTGCATATGTAAAAATGGTTAGTTTTATTTGAATGCAGAAAACTGGGTAACTAAAAGTGACATTAGCTGGGGCCTGGCTTAAGGAACTGAATTCTGCCCACCAGCTACCCCCGACAGGAGATGAGACTTGCACAACAGCTGTGTTCCCAGGCCTAGCTGCCTTTTGCTGTTCCCACCAAAAGGGATATGACACTTCTCTGATTGAATTACCTGGGCTCTGCAGGAAATTGAACAAAGCCCTGTCCTGACTCAGGCAAATGTTTTATTGGTGCGGGTCGTAAATGTGGCTTCCTCCTGGAAGGAAAGGGGAGGAGCACTGCCTGTGAGAGCAAGCTGGCTTGGCAGAACTGGAAAAACCAGAAATTCAACCTTGTGCTGGGGGAAACCACACCCCTTTGGGGCCAGAACATAACTCTAAAAAGATGGATCATTCATAGAGCGGACTTGTGAAAATTATTTAAATGATACCATAATTCTTGTGATTTTTCTGCCCACATTTTAAGAGGTTTTTACAACTGGTGGTATGATCTGGGGGCAAGCTAGCAGTTAAGAGGGTATTACTTAAAATGTATGCATGTTAAAAATCTGACACTTCATCAATTAATGTCCATACTCCTTGCGCACATGTGTGTAAATTTGGGTTAATGTCCGATATTGCAAAACCAGTTAAAAAGTGCAAATGTTGCCATTTCTGAATGCAAGCCCCCAGGAAGAGCAGATTTGGACAGGGTATACCTCCTGTGATATGTGATGGGTGCATGTAATTTTAAACAAATGTGTACCTGTGCAAATATGTCTTTTTGATCAAATATAGATTGTGTGCAATTTGACAGGGGAGTGTCCTTTCTGAAAGCCATTAAATGACATCATTCTGACACACAATCCTACTCTCCAGTGAGAACGCAAAGAATTCTCCAACCTATCAGAACTCTGAAGGGGTTGGGCCTAGAAAGCTAGCCTCTCCACCCACTTTCAAAACACATAAAAGCAGACAGTCAGGACAGATAGAGACATTCAATTCCATTTGCTGCAACGCGCTCTGCCGGACCACACAACATCCAGAAGATACTAGATTCAACACTTAGACTTTAAAACTCCAAAGAACTTGATTCAGAACTCAAAGCAAGGGCCTAAACCCACAAACTGAGAACTCTTCTCAGTGGGCCTCAGCATCCAGCAAACCTAACAGCAATAGCAGCATCCAGGAGCCGTGCAGATCAGCGCTGGGTCCAGAGAAAGCTGTGCAGAAAGATCCAGAAGCAGTGCTGTACCCAGAGAAAGCAGAGCAGTATCCAGAACCAGAGGCAGAGCAGAGCTGACCCAGACCGCTGTTCGAAGAACTAGAGAGCTGACCCAGACGCTGTGCGCAGAGACCATCCGTGGCGAGTGAAGAAAACCTGACCAGATCCGTGGCGAGGCCCATTCTATTTCTAAATATATTGTGAGTACCTAGCAGAACTGTGCAGAACCAATCTCTTAGTTAAATTAATATAATTCAATCTATTTTAATCTAACCAGAACTGTCTCCTAACTGTCACCTGTCTATGCAAAGCTGTCACCTGTCATTTCTAGTTGCTAGCTGTAACTTGTCACTTTGAACTTTTAAAATTTCAAATCTGAAAAACGACCTTTACCATATCGCTCATATCTCCGTGCAGTAACTTTCCTCTGAAAGCTGGGAATCTTGGCTTTTCAACGAACCTAGAACCGCATTCCTATTCCCTATACTTTTGCCGCAATCGCGAAAAACGCACTCGCGAATTTTACCGCGATTTGCAAATTTCTCCACGTGTGAAAACAGCAGCTTCCTTGCTTTCATTTGCCAAAAATTCGTTTAACCTGCCAATCATTCCTAGAACATTGCTAAAGTAAGCCTGAACTTATTTAAACCAACTAATCCTCAACCTGAACCTCCAGAGGGAATTAAAATCATTTTAGCACATTTTCCAATATAGTGCTATCACATTTTAAAGCATTTTGAGCCTGTGTAAAACTCATATCTATTCTCCTCTAAGCTTGCTGGGAAACTGGAACTCTGTATTACATTGTGATTGCATACATGAACTGTGTGCTCTTCCTTCCATCTCCTTACATTGTATAGGGGGGGGGGGTGAATTGCCACAAAGGGAAAGTGATTACCTTGTCTTTTGTGAAACCATATCAGTTTATCTTCTATACTGCATTTCATTCATTCAACCTTGCATTTCCTTGAACCCTATAAAGCATTCTCTACCACATTATTCTTCTGTCCCTATTTACCAGTGTGCTACCTTATCCATTTCATGTCAACTCCTTAGTGATTATAAAGAAGTGGGCTAGTGCCAGATTCTCCGTTGTTAATCTTTATCATATCAGATTAAGTGTGATATTCAATTATTAATTTATTATAAAGTGTGATATATATATATATTGTTTAAATTCTCAAATAAACCTTTTAACTTGCAAAACAGAACTACTTCTTGGCTCAGTGGGGTCAGGGGGATTCCAAGAGAGGGGTGTTATATAGGGGTAGTCATCCAGAACGCATGAACTGGACATAAAGATATATCAATAAGGGTTTCCATTCAGTATCCCAGACTAGGCATTGACTTAGCTGTAGTGTTGAATTGAATCCTCTTACAACTGGTAGGCCTGTTATATTTGCGTAGGGGCCTATTTTATATCAAAGCACTGAAGTCACCTGAGTCCCCTCTGTTATCCATGTTGAGTTCCTAAATGAAAAACCATGGTAAACATTACCTTCAAATGTTAGCAAGAATAAACAAATGTTTTTTTCAAAGAAATAGATTGGAATCCGTATTGGGATGAAGATCTAGTAACTATTGTAACTATGTAACGGCACAATGCGAATATTTACTTCCTAAGAAATATTTATTTTTGACTTCTTCTCCTGCTTTGAGTAGATGTATCCTTTTGTTATGCTTAAACCAAATACTGACTCAGCAGTAACTGACCCTAGATTTGCTATGCTTAAAAAGGATAGATGATGTCACCTGTGTAAAGCTTTTGAAGGAGGGCACCCAAATAACCCACAACTTTCCAATGGACCAAAATAATGATAACACACCCCGTCAGGGAATGAGACCAAGAGATGGAGATGAATTGCAAGGATAACAAACTTTATATAAAATTAAGTCAGCAAGCAAAGAACTCTGCTGCCCGAGAGCGCTCTGCCAAACAATACACGGGCAGCCCATTATAAGGGTAAAAATCATCAGCAAATACGACATCACATAGGGTACAAACTCGGGGTGTGGATTGGGGGGGCCATGTGGCACAGTTTGTTCTGTAGGCGATGCCAGGCTGCGATTTGCCGCTGCTTCCCAGTCAGTCTGGTAGCAGGTGGATCAGCTGGGCTCATCTCTGCGGTAAAGGTCACGACAAGTATGAAACATTCCTAACTGTCTAATCTAATACAACAGGAACTGATAGCATGAGACTAATGGCAACCATAAAATCCTAGTATGAATGGTGGCACTTTGGAAAAACATGGGTTAATATATTGGTATTCCGACTTTTGCACTCAAACTCTCTTTGATACTAGGGCCCTGCACCCAGGTGTCTTTTCTTTGGGGGTTTGATGTATTATTTATGTTTGCCCATCTCTCAAGTTACTGATAGTCACGTTTTGAATTGTGGGGAATCTATTACTACACAGGATTAAGTCCATGGTGGGTGTTCTGGAATGGTCAGTATGAAGAAGTCAGATTGGTATCAACATGAAAGACAGTGGAGGGTTGTGGCACTGGTGGTTCTAGGCCTGGCGGAGTGGGGGTTGAAAAGGCATGGGCAGTTTTGTGGAGATGGATGGGCACTTGTACAGAGGCTTGCTTCGATCTCACGCTCTGCGGAGAGCATCGTTTGGGGAAGTGATGCTAGGCAATTGCAACAATAAAATTATTGGACTTCCGTGAGAACAAGGCTCATGCGGAGAATAGTGTGCAACTCGATAGTTTTGGATTAAACTTCATAAGAGAGTTGCACCGGACATCAGGCCCTGGTGTCTGAGAGTGCTTACTTTCCAGAATGGGATCAAACAGATCATTATATGAGAAATGCCCTGCCCACTGGTCCAAGGGCTCCCCCTGCCAAACCACATAATTCAGCTGTTTTACCAAAGTTTGTTTTAGGAACAGCATCCAGACTTCAACAGATGCCCAACTGAGCAGGCATCCCTGCTGACATTGCCCGTAAACATGGTGCCAAAATTTCAGAAAATCATTAGTGTTAAATATCTTGAAAAATTCCTTTCATGTTTCTAGGTGCTGAATGCTTTTCACTTTATGGAGCAAGATCTATAGCCCCATTTAAGTTCCTTCACATGCACTGAAGCCTCTTTAGAAGGGACGTGGACCTACAGTATCCCTCACATGACACGCCTCAAACAGTGTTTTTTTTCCAGTATCCTCCAATCACACCTATGTTTATGTTTCTGTAGCCCATGTCTTGGTAATATATGGCATGTACTACCAGCTGAGGGTTTTTGTCAGAAGCACTGCTTCCTAATCTCTGCGATTCGCGCATTGAAGCATCAGGCAAAGGCTCCTCTTTGGGTGTGCTCATGTCTGTACCCAACGTCAACCAGGATGATGGCTCAGTCTGCACCTGACTTCGTGCATATCTAGCAAATTCTAGGCCATGAATTAAAATATAACCATTGGCTTTCGACAGGTTTCCTGGAGATCATTTAATCTGGTCACGAGCACTGTTTAGTGCTGTAGCTCCTTTCAGATCATTTTTTTCATTAACAAGATTGGTTACACATTTTAAAACCAGGCGATAGTGGTTGCTTTCTTCACAAGGGTTCACCACCAAGCTACTGATTAGATGAAACATCTGGACGATATAAAGATGCAGTCTCCCTCCCCCCGCCCTAGTGAAAGCATCCGGTTTGACTCCTGCCGACCTGCCACTCATAATGGTTAAATTGAGGCCCTGCAGAAACCTGTGCCAGTGACACCCATTTTCATTATGGGTAGCTTGCAGCAATACACCATAGGGAATACCCAGCTTCTCTTCCAATTCACTAGGCATCTGCATTGGCAGCTTTACATTTAGTTCACCCATTGTGGGAATACCCATACAAGTCGAGTCAGTAGCCCAGATCTTACTGATCGCTATCCTAAGCACCTCTGTATTGCCCTGGCCCGGTGGATCATAGAGATTTAAGCACAACATCTTTTCCAGTCACCCACCAGGGGGCCAGAGATAATGCCAGCTAAAAGGAACTTACAGTCTACCTTAAACTTGACAATAGTCTTAGCATTAGAAACACTGGGCCTCATTACAAGTTTGACGGTAGCCTTGCTGCCGCTGAACTTGCGAATTATACTGGTGCCCGGGAATGGGCAATTACCAGGTCATTACGGCCCTGCCAGTCCCGGTTTTTGCCTATTCCCGGGCCCCAGTAAAAAATTCTCCCCATTCCTAGGGGCTCAAATGGGAATGGTGAGGCCGGATGCACCGGCACCATTCAGAATGGTCCCGGTGCATCCGACATGCTCTGCTCACTGGTACTGGTCCACCCACCAGGTCCGGCCTGGCAGGCAAAAAGTCACCCCTGAGCAGAACTCGTAGTTTGTCGGTCCGGTAACTACGGTACCAGCAAGCTTACCGGTACTGTAGTTACCAGACCAGCAAACTTGTAATGAGGCCCACTGAGTATTAATCCTCATTTTGGTCTCCCCCTCACACGTACAGTAGCTAGAGCAAAGATTGTGTTCCTGCCATCAAATGTCAAGGGCTCTGTGCTCCAAGTTTTCTTTACTCCCAACAACGCACAGTCCTCCAACAGAGTACCCAGACCTTCCACTTTGTGGCCTCTGGTGTTCCATGAACTAATGACATGCTTGTTTTTAGGGTGTAATAAGGATGCAAGGTTGGAGAGTACCAGCTGGCCATGACCGGTCTTCTATCCGGGGAGATTCAGGATGGGAGTTGGTCCAGTGACTTGTATAGTAAGCTGTTCTTACACCAGCCTACGATAAGCATTTGCCAGAGGCTTCTCGCTTATCACCTCTGCCTGAACGTCCAGTCTTCAGGCCACGGGTACTAATAGGATAAAGCAGGCAATGAAACCCTCGATATTTCATAGCCTTTCCTCTTGAACTGATGGTGTGTCATGATTATAAATGCTCTGTTCCACAATGTATAATTGCAGTTGACTGTGTCACAGTCTCCGGTGGCTCCACTAGCATTAGATCATCTGAGACCAGAAGCCCGAGTGGCACAATTAGATGAAGTAAAATTACAATTGCGGATCTGTTCAGTATACATTGGGCAGGGGAACAAAAAAGACTCTCAATTCGTGTAGACCAGCTTGGCGCATTAAGATTTTCAAGTCTTTATAAGCAAGCAGATTTGTCCAGTGACCTGACAGGGTGGACACTGGACATCCCCTAAACCAACATTGCCCATATCCTCGGTATTAGTCCCAAAGTCCACATTGATTGGCCATTTGTCTGGTGACCACCAGGTGTGAGGCGGCCACACAGGAGATCTTCATCATCCTCAAAAGCAGGTTAACAGCTTCTAAATCAATAGAGGCTTCCACATCGATAACTTGAGTGGCCGTGCGTGTTATGATGAGCAACTCAAGGATTAAGAACATTTCTAATGTCAGTTAGTTTCTGTGTTGTTTGTTGGAGGGCTATTAACTCGGATATCCCCTCCTCTTATGATGTAGTACCAGCGGCATCTGCTATTTACAGCAATTCAAAATTACAATACTTCAGATGTGACGGCTTGCGAAACATAAGCTATCACAAATATTGTTAATTATCAGTATGAGCATTTTTTTCGACCCATGCAAATAGACGAACATCCAGTTTTTGCACTCTGTATTGCAGTTTTTTGTTCCGTTAGCTGTTTTTTGTTTCAATAGACAACCTTCCTTGTGTTCAAAAACCTCTTGTCAATTTCAAATTGTCACTGACTGGGAACTAAGTATTCTGGTAATTCATCATCAAGAAAGTGTATTCGTAAAAAGATCCATAAACCATATTACAAGCAATACATAAAATCATTACAACACTGAATGATGCTTAAAAGACAGTTCCTCTGAATCAGAAGAATTCATACAAAACAATATAAGAACATTAAAAAGAACATGATAAAAAGAATGTATGTGTTCATTCAAGTTAAAATCAGTTTGTTCTGCCGGTATCAAGCTTTTCTTAAAAACTCTACGCATCCCCAAGCCACTGGAATAGTATCAGCTCTTAACAAGAAAATCAAAGCAGGTCTTACCTGGCTAAAACCTGCATTTTTAAGCAAAGGTATAATAGTCCTTTTTCTCATATCATGGTAAACTGGGCACAACATTACTAGATGCAAAAGGTCCTCCTCGGTCCAGTGGCAATGTGGACAGGCTGAGGACTGGTCAGTGCTTAACCAGTTCTTTGTGTGTGTCCTACGCCATAGAGAATTAAAATGTGCCAGCGTTAATGCCCACCGGTCCGAAGGCCTATGGCTATGCAACAAGTATGGCTGAATACCCTGTGCAGCTGAGATGAGCATGTGCTTTCTATTTGCCACAGTCCTAAGCGCAGAGGTTTCTCTATTTGACATAGGAATTCCATTAAACAGGTGCTTATATTTATTTACTGTGGTTGGTAGCAAAATGGCAAGGGGACAATGCAAATGCTGTGCTGAGAAATGCATTTGGATATATGCAATAGCCATGGTAGTTTAGTTTCTGATGAGCTAGACATCAAGGCTCTAATGATCATGTGTGTTAAAGTTGCTTTCGGATTCAACCATACTGCCAACCAGTGAGACAAGGGGGCCATCTGCTACTCATCACCAATGCGGGGGCTTCTGAGTTCCGTGTGTGGCATAATTCGGTGCAGAGCTTGGTAGGCCTAACAGTGTTTTTAAGAAGGTATTTTCAATAGATTCAATTTGACTAACCTTCTCCAATTGGATTTGCAGTCAAACTATATATCCTATCTGATGAAAAGATCAAATGTAAGCACAGACCCAGAAGTACTTTCATGTGTTTCAATTTTTTTTACGAAGGATCTCAGGCCGTATTAATCACATGATTAATCACATGACAGAACTGAATTTACTCTTGCATAGATTCTTTGTTGCAGCTGCTTCCTAGAAGCATTTGAACAGTGCAGCAAGTGACATGCAAATGTTTGTGGGTCAAAGCTTTAAAAATTAATTGATACGCTAATAGATGTGGGTTATTTGGAGGTAGAAGGACTTGTGTGCAACGAATCAACCCCCTGTATCTATAGAACACCTCTTCTGTTTCAAAATATGCCCACTTACCTCCGCAGCAATCTTATTTCATGTGTGCTGCCACAGAATATGTATTGTGTCCCTCAGGCTTAAAATATAAAAATAAAGAGATTGTGGTATTGGGAATCCCCCAGCTCGCCCAGCCCAATTCCTGATCAGAAACAAATAAGTTTCTATGTGCAGCACAAGCTGGCCTACTAATGATAGACATTTTAAATATGTTTTTATTTTCTGACCGAGTGGCTCGACGAGCATTCGAAATAGAAAATATGTTTGTTTTTTATTCAAAATTTAGCGTGAGCTTGCCCACTCACACTGGAATTAGTTTATGGGGCTCATCACAAGTTGGGTGGTAACGCCAGCACTAATAGCGCTGGCGATATCTGCCCTACTGCCAAACCCACCAGCGCTATTAGCGCCGGATCACGGGTTTTGGCGAATTTGGAAATCCCCATTCCCCATTGAGACCGTTCGGGAATGCCTGGCCCTACCCTGTCCTGTTGCATGTTTTTTTTTTGTTTTATGTTCTTGTTTGTCTTCTGTGCATTTGTTTCTTCCGGATTTAATAGCTGCGGTAATCCATACAGGGTCCATAAGGTAAGAGCAATTTATTTTCAGTGCAGGATGTTGCATTGTATTTGTTACTTGCCATCAGTGATGGTTTGGGATGCTATTCCAATCTGCTGCGGAGCAGTTGGCTCAGTGGTAAAAGGTAGTGTGCCACATAAGAAGGTGAACAGTGGTAGGTCCATAGTACCTCAAGTTCTGGAACACCGGATGATTTCTTGAAGCATAAGGGAGGATAGCTCAGCAGCAACATGTTTGTCTTGGAAGCAAGACAACGCAGAGCAGCACCACTTTAAATCCCAGTCCTGTGCTTAGAGACTGATCTCTGGTTTGAATTGTGTTATAAAAGATGTATTCATTAATAAGAGACAACCCTTGGTGTCCTTCCATGCCAGAGGAGCTCATACTTCCAAAAATGTGAACACTGAGATAGACAATATTTCTTTGGTGGGTCCTTTGGGCAATGTATGCAATGCCCGCTGGGTTTCAAACTTTCCTGAGCGTCAAACCTGCTGTGACTCCCAAGACAGGGATGGAGGCCTGCCGTCCAATTGCATTGACAGTAAATCAAGAGAGGATTTCAACTAGGAAGTCAGAGGCCATGAACCAATCCAAAACTGATTTGAGGGCTTTTAAAAGGCCCAGTTTACTTACTGATTTACTAATAGGCGTGGTTTGGCTTTCATGTTAGAAGTGGACACGACAGACTCAGAGATTGGTAGTTTTGGTATATTTTCAGAGTTTATAAGGGTTAAGGAGTGTCTCAGAGGTGTTTGTTAGTTGTTGGTGATGATCATGATGTTTCATGATCCATGTGTTATCCCTGTTTGCCTGTTTGAGTGTGTTATCTGTGGTTCCTATCTAATCTCCAGTTTTTGCCTTTGCTCCCTTTTAAAAACAAATAAGAATCCATAAAAAGTTCCTCTGGTAATGTCCCCTAATTTCGTTGTGCCACCTGAAAACATTAAAAAACAAAAAATGTTTTGCATTCCTATGCTTGCAGACTAATCTTTGTGTGTAAACCTGCAAAGTCTTCCTGCAATGCCCCTTCACTGTTTCTCCTGTTCGCGTGCTTCGAGACACTTTTCCGATCGTGTGAGTCTTGCAAGAATTCCTTTTTTTTGTCTTTGTCACTTATTCTGTGTTTGCCACGTTAAAACATTAGGCACATTTGGTTTTTGCACATGGTGACCTTAGGCAAGATGTTAGAGGTTGAGGTGGATCAGGCGCCTTAGGTGGAGCACTGACAGAGGTTGAGCTGGACTATGAAAAGTGTTTGAGAGTGATTGAGGAGAGAAAGATTGAGGTTTTGGTGGGGGGAAAAAGTTGCTAGGAAGGGTTATGATGTGGTAGTGAAAGAGAATTTAGCTTTGAACTCAGAGAAGGTTGTCGTGTCAGCCCTCAAATGTTTCCTCCTGTGCTGCGGTTAGAGCAGACAATCTAAGTGCTGCCTCGACTATATCAGGGTCAGCAAGGTCATTTCCTAACAAACACGCTACTGGAATGCAGTTCTTGACTGCAATACTGTGCAAGTAAGTGTTACTCCTTCAGTTAAGTGCAACCATTGCTAAGAGAGAGTAAGTCAGTCCAACAAACCCTCTTACCAGTTGTTTTGGCCCTGGAATGTACTGCCTTTCTTTCACCCATTTTCACCTGACAGCTGTGATACTTGTAGCAGTAGTATGCAAAGAGGGAGACTTTTCCCCATTTATGGACACACTGTCCAGAAATATCTAACTATTGGTGCGAACAGGAGCCCCCTCAAAGGACTTGGTTCCGTTTCCAACTCAGAATGAGGGATTTTATGGCAACTCTCTGGCCTAGTGAGACTTCATCTACTAAGATGTCCATATTAACTTTGGCCTCCTCTTCCAGGTGTCGAACAGTTACCAATGATTGTTTAGGTCTACCCTTGCAAGCAAGATCTCCATGTCTATGTGTCATATCCTACAGAGAAAACAACCTCTGTGTTTTGAGAGTACAGACGCCTCACTGCGGGAGCCATCAATCTTCTTTTCTGTCAGGGCTGACTAACCATGGGAATGAGATTGTCCTTCATGATTTTGTGATCTTCCTTTAAAGAAAGGTTAGAACTTCTGTCCTTTCCCTCCCTGTGTTTGTATCATTTCCCTTGACATCTGACTTTGATGAATTAACCTTACCCTTTTTCAGGATCTTGAGTACTCTCACCTTTCAGCAACCTTGGCAAGCTCATTAAGGTCTGCAATATTCTTATCTACTAAATGCTGGTGCAACTCCATCTCCCATTTTTCAAGTATATTTTCTCATGCAATGAAATCTGGCCTCTGGGGAAAAACCAAGACCCATAACTTCCTCAATTGTTTGGAGATGTTTCAGAAGTTATGTTTTCTTCATCTAACTACCATAGGGGAGACCCCTGGCCTGACATTGCTCTCACAGTTCACCTATTGACAATGTGGCTGTATTGCTCATTTCAAGTTCCCTTGTGAATTAAATTATGCAGAGTGACTGACGTCACTGATGAAGATTTTTTGGGAGATGACACATCGGACGATTTTGTGATATTTGAAATGTGCATTACTTATTGGGTCAAGGCGATTAAGAGAGAGGTCCTGCAGAGAATGATATTAGCAAAGAAGTGTTCTGAATATTTCGAAGAAGATATGGCAAAAGTGCCAATGTCATTATGGACCACTGACCCCTATGACGTAGGATTACTGAAAGGAGTTGGGGAAGTGAACATTAAATTGAAACCTGGAGCAATTTTGCCTTGAGCACGGCAGTATCCCATGTCTCGAGAGGCAGATGATGGCATTTTTAAGACAATCTCTGCCATGATGGATCAAGGTATCCCAGTGACGTCAGAGTCACCATGTAATACTTTGATTTATCCAGTGAAAAAAGGAAAGGGGGTCTTGGAAACTGATACAAACCTTTTGTCATGCTCACCTGATTCCCACGGAGGCGCAGGTCTGGCTTCGAGTGCTGATGCTTCTTCAATGGTGAAGCGCAGGACTCTGATGATGGACAGGAAGGGCCCCTCTACTCTGGCTTTTCTGGCTCGCAGGAATATTCCCCTGTGCGTGAAAAGGGAGTATTACCTACTGACGGAATAATGCTCAAGCCTCCAACTCCCTTCCAACCCTCCTCGATACCCTTCCACGATTCCCTGTGAAGTCTCACCTTAGGGTCTGGAAGGATGAGTTCTCCATCCTGCTTCTGATGCAGGGGCGCGTTGAAACCCAGTTACTTCACTGGATTGAGGTTTGATGGGAGTTCAAAATAAGCTTGACTATTCAGGTGAGGCGCTGTAAGAGTTCTGTTGCAAGTTCAAAAGTTCAAGCTTAATAATAATGTTCATTGTCTTATTGCAGCAAGCGCTAATGCTTATGTCTTTTTCCCCTTAGGGGCCGGTGTTCGGAATGCCGGAGATATGGCGCCGACCCGAAGTGTAAGTTCTGGATGAGCGTTCAGGTAATGTCTTTGCATTCGCTCATTCAATGTCTTTGTCTTTTTTCCCCATTGGGGCCGGGGTCCGGAATGCCAGGAAGCGGCAGGACCCGAAATGAAATGGGAATGACCCAACAGGTAAGTCTTAGAAGGAAACTGAGCTTTTCCTATTTCCCTTCCTTCTCTCACCTTGTTTTCTTGTCTTTTCTCTCTAGGCTCTGGGAAGTGGGTGCGGATCCGGATGATCGCTGCTGAAGATGGAGGCGCCCAGGAAAGGTGAGTGAAATGCAGCGCTGCAGCGATCGAAGCGAAATGCATTTAAAATGATGTCTTCCCTTTCAGGATCGTCGGTGTGATGTCCCCGTGATGCAGCTTTAGTAGCTAAGGTTTTCTTTCTCTCCAATTCTCTCTTATCTCCCTTTGCAGGCGACCCAGGATGCTGACAGGCGTGGCTGAAGTCCAGATGCAGGAGCTGACACGGTGAGCGTCCAGCTGCGAGGAGCAGAACAACGCGAAGCGTGAGTTGCTGATCGGGCGTGGTTTAAATAGCTTTGGAAAAAGTTCCAGGCATGTATCCTTCAGCTGATCAGGTATGTATCCTTCCCCGACCACACCCAGGTGGAAAGTAGTCCCACAGATAAAGTAGTTCCATTCAGGCCTCAAGAGGGCCTGGATGTAGCAGCATGGTCTGCATCAGGTAAGTGCACATTAAAACACTTGAACACATGTCTAGCTTTATGAGCCTGGCGCATAAGGCGCCAGGACAGGGGTCCAACATGAGCCTGGCGCCTAAGGCGCCAGGACTGTGTCTAAAGGGCCCCAGCTTGGGCCCGCTGGCACTTCCCTGGGGGGAATGATGCCTGCCTCTGGGGTTGCTGGGTCGGACCTGGCTCCTTGGAGGTAGACACCATGACAGTACCCCCCCTCAAGACCCCTCCCAAGGTTGTTCCCTCCGGGGGTTTTGGCTTGTTCGGAAATCTCCGGTGGAACCTTTGTAATAATCAAGGTGCGTGAACATGGTTACTAGGCTCCCACGATCTCTCCTGAGGTCCATATCCCTTCCAGTCAACAAGATAGAAGAGTTTTGACTTTAACACCTTGGAGTCTAAAATGTCTTTAACTTCGAATTCTAATTCCCCTTCAATTTGAACTGGGTCTGGAGGCTTGGACAGTCGGGTCCCTGGTTGTACTGGCTTCAAAAGTGATGCATGAAAAACTGGATGAATACACATGTTAGACGGTAAATCCAGTTTAAAGGCCACGGGATTGATTATAGCCTTGATGGGATAAGGTCCTATGAATCTGGGATTGAAGGTTCGTGGGCCCTTGAGGGGTAAATGTTTCGTTGCTAGCCATACCTGGTCTCCTACTTGGTAAGGAGGAGTTTTACTTCGGTGCAAATCAGCATTTTCTTTATACTTTTTCTTGGCTTGCTGTAAATGAGTTGCAGCTTCTTTGAAGGCTTGGGTTATTGTGGAATGCAGATGATTTACTGCAGGCATTTCCAGGGTCAGAGGTGGATCTAGGTCAGAGGTCCGAGGATGGTGACCATACAAAGTATAAAAAGGAGTTTGTCCGGTTCCAGAATGCACTGAATTGTTGTATGTATATTCTGCGATCCAAAGGATGTCTTTCCAATTTAACTCGGATTGGTGTAACATACACCGAAGATATTGCTCGAGAGGCTGATTGGTTCTCTCGGTTTGTCCGTCGGTCTGGGGGTGGTGGCTGGTGGATAACCGCACATCTATTTGGGCTAGTTGGCAACATTTCTTCCAAAAATGGGAGATAAATTGACTTCCACGATCTGAGACTAATGTGGAAGGAAAACCATGTATGCGAACTATATTCTCCAGAAATTCCTTGGCCAAGGTGGAAGCTGAAGGCAAACCTTTTAAAGGGATAAAGTGGGCCATTTTGGAGAATAGATCCACAATAACAAGGATAGTGTTGTAACCAGCACAAGGAGGCAGGTCAGTTATAAAGTCCATTGACAAGGTGTGCCATGGTGCCGGTGGAATATCCAAGGGTTGAAGTAGGCCGGCTGGCCTTTTCTTTTGACCCTTGTTTTGGGCGCAAATTCTGCAAGACAATACAAAAGACTTTATGTCTTTTCTCCAAGAAGGCCACCAGAAGTGGTGTTTGATTTTTTCCTCCGTTTTAGCGATACCAGGGTGTCCTTCCATTAATGATTCATGATGATGGGCAATAACAAGTTCTTGCAATTCTTTACTTGGCAGAAACAACCGCTCCTGGAAGTAGGGTAAATCATCCTTAACGGTGTAATGAGGACCCTTTTGACTCCATTCCAGTAAGGCTGAAGAGTCTAGAAGTTGTTTCACTTGCGTTTGGATGTCCTCAATAGTTTGCAATGAAGTTAGGCCTAAGATTCTTTGTTCAGGTATGATTGGCACAGGTTCTAAACTCGAATTGGGTTCTTCCATGCCAATCCGGGATAAGGCGTTCGCTTTACCATTCTTGCAGCCAGGGCGATAGATAATTACAAAATCAAATTCCTTAAAGAATAGAGCCCATCGGAGTTGTCGTGAAGATTGAGCTTTGGCCGTCTTTAAATATTGTAAATTTCTGTGGTCCGTAATTACGGTGATGGTGTGTCTTGCCCCGAGAAAGTAGTGACGCCAAGCCTTGAAAGCAGATTTAATAGCCAGTAACTCCTTGTCGGTAATTGCGTAGTTGATTTCAGGAGGAGAAAATTTCCTGGACCAAAAGGCCACAGGGTGTAGTTGGTTAGTTTCTGGGTCTCTTTGCGACAGGACAGCTCCCATGGCCGAACTGGATGCGTCGGTTTCCACAATGTAAGGGAGATCTGGGTGCGGGTGCTTCAATACAGGTGCAGAGGTGAATTTGGTTTTCAGGTCCTGAAAGGCTTGTTCGGCCTCAAGGGTCCATTCAAAGCGTTTGTTTTTCTTTAGGAGAGCTGTGATGGGTTGGACTGTTCGGGAAAATTCCGGAATGAATCTTCGATAGAAATTGGCGAAGCCGAGCATGCTCTGAACTCCCTTCACCGAGCTAGGAGATGGCCATTTGAGGATGGCGTCCACCTTTCGCGAGTCCATTCGGACTCCTTGAGGTGTCAGGATGAATCCGAGAAACTCAACTTCTGTGGTATGAAAAATGCATTTTTCGAGCTTTGCAAATAGTCTGTGCTGGCGCAATTTCTCAAGAACTGCCCTAACATGTTTTCTGTGATCGGATTCTGAAGAAGAGTACACCAGGATGTCGTCAATATAAACAATGACACAGACATCGATAAGTTCCCGAAGAACATCATTCATAAAGTACTGAAAGGCGGCAGGTGCATTGCACAAACCGAAGGGCATCACCTGATATTCGAAGAGCCCAAATTTGGTGCGGAATGCAGTCTTCCATTCGTCGCCTTCTTTTATACACACCAGGTGATATGCTCCTCGGAGATCTAACTTGGTGTACACACAAGCGTCTTTCACCTGGTCGATAAGCTCAGGGATCAGGGGCAGAGGATAACGATTCTTAATCGTTATTTGATTTAGGGCGCGATAGTCTATACATGTTCTAAGGTCGCCCTCTTTTTTCGGCACAAAAAACAGAGGTGAGGAGACAGGAGACTTGGACGGGCGAATAAAACCATTGGCTAGGTACTGATCTAAATACTGACGCAAATGCAGGTTCTCAGGTTCCGTAAGAGCATAAATCCTACTACAAGGTAGTTGAGCATTGGGTACCAGATCGATTTGGCAATCATAAGACCGATGGGGAGGTAACGTGTTAGCCTGTTCCTTCTGAAAAACGTCTTGGAATTCTTGGTATTCTGACGGTAGCTGTACAGGGGTGGAAGTTGCTGAGGCTAGACCCATAACTGGATTTCTTGGATAACAAGTTGGTTCACAATCAGGAAAACTTATCTTCTTTGCTCGCCAGTCGATTCTGGGATTATGTGTTTCTAACCAAGGAATTCCAAGAATTACTTGAAATTGTGGGGCCTTGATCACATCAAACACGATTGCTTCCTGATGTCCATCCTGACCCACCAGTGTCATTTCAACAGTGGAATGCATTACAGGCCCTGAGGCTATTTCGGTTCCATCTACTGTAGTAATGACATCTTGGGTTACTTTCGGGCAGAGAGGGAGCTTAATCCTGGAAGCCAATTCACGGTCTATGTAGTTTCCAATAGCTCCACTGTCGATGTATGATTTTACTGCATGCAACTGCTGAGGCTGTTTTGGGTCCACGAGCACCATTGGCATGACAAAATGCGAGGTCAAAGAGTTTGTTTTCAAGCTCGGCAAGCGGACCCCTACGCTTGTCAGGCTAGGTCGTTTCCCAAATCAGATGTCAATAAATCATTATCAGTGGCTCCAACCACCTTCTTAGGTGGTTTAACCGGACAATTTCGAAGAAAGTGACCGGAAGTCCCGCAATACAGACAAAGTTGCATTTGCCGCCTTCTCTCTCGTTCCTTCTGCGTTAATGGTCCTTTAACACCGCCGATTTGCATAGGTTCGGATACGTCGGTACTCTTGAAGTTGGCGTGGGTTTTGATCGGTATTCGGGTTTCGTACTTGAACCGATCTGCTTTTCTATTTTGAAGTCTGTGATCAAGTTGAACCACCAAGTCTATGTAGTCTGTGCAGACCTGGGGTGGATCTACTATCTGAGCTAGAACATCCTTAATCTCTCCGCGCAGGCCTCGATGAAACAATGTGATCCTTTTGTTTTCTGGCCATCCAGTTTCCACAACCAGTCTATTAAAGGTGGCAACGTAGGACAGGAGATCCTGATTACCTTGTCGTAAGGATAGCAGTTCGTTATCAAGGGCCTGTCCTTGAGAGTGTCGAGCAAACAATCTTTCCATGCTGGCCTGGAAGCCCTGAAAATCCTGGAGAATGGGATCATCCTGATTTACCAATGGAATAGACCAATCGGCAGCACTGCCACTGAGGTAAGATAGTATAAAGGCTACCTTGGTCTGGTCGTTAGGGAAGGCCCCGGGTCTGCATAGAAAGTGTAAACGACATTGGTTCATAAAGACGGCATATTTTTTGGGATCCCCCGCAAAACGTTCAGGCGGGGCCAAAGGCATGTGTCCGGTAGATTGATTTGTACCGGGTTATTCAAACCCATTGATGTGGAAGTACCTCCGGAATTAGGTAAAGGAGTGTGCCCTGCCTGGGCCTGCAATAACCTTTTGGCCAGGTCATCAGTTCTTTCCTTGGATAGGATCAGTTCTCTTTTGAGAGCGTTAGTCTCCTGGCGGGCTGAGTGCACTTCTGCCCGTAATTCCCCCAAAAGCTGGGCCAGCTGATCTGTCTCGGAAGTCTCCATAGCGCCCGGGTGGGAAATTGTGGGTAGGCTTCGCGTTCTGTCATGCTCACCTGATTCCCACGGAGGCGCAGGTCTGGCTTCGAGTGCTGATGCTTCTTCAATGGTGAAGCGCAGGACTCTGATGATGGACAGGAAGGGCCCCTCTACTCTGGCTTTTCTGGCTCGCAGGAATATTCCCCTGTGCGTGAAAAGTGAGTATTACCTACTGACGGAATAATGCTCAAGCCTCCCACTCCCTTCCAACCCTCCTTGATACCCTTCCACGATTCCCTGTGAAGTCTCGCCTTAGGGTCTGGAAGGATGAGTTCTCCATCCTGCTTCTGATGCAGGGGCGCGTTGAAACCCAGTTACTTCACTGGATTGAGGTTTGATGGGAGTTCAAAATAAGCTTGACTATTCAGGTGAGGCGCTGTAAGAAGCTTAATAATAATGTTCATTGTCTTATTGCAGCAAGCGCTAATGCTTATGTCTTTTTCCCCTTAGGGGCCGGGGTTCGGAAAGCCGGAGATATGGCGCCGACCCGAAGTGTAAGTTCTGGATGAGCGTTCAGGTAATGTCTTTGCATTCGCTCATTCAATGTCTTTGTCTTTTTTCCCCATTGGGACCGGGGTCAGGAATGCCAGGAAGCCGCAGGACCCGAAATGAAATGGGAATGACCCAACAGGTAAGTCTTAGAAGGAAACTGAGCTTTTCCTATTTCCCTTCCTTCTCTCACCTTGTTTTCTTGTCTTTTCTCTCGAGGCTCTGGGAAGTGGGTGCGGATCCGGATGATCGCTGCTGAAGATGGAGGCGCCCAGGAAAGGTGAGTGAAATGCAGCGCTGCAGCGATCGAAGCGAAATGCTTTTAAAATGATGTCATCCCTTTCAGGTTCGTCGGTGTGATGTCCCCGTGATGCAGCTTTAGCAGGTAAGGTCTTCTTTCTCACCAATTCTCTCTTATCTCCCTTTGCAGGCGACCCAGGATGCTGACAGGCGTGGCTGAAGTCCAGACGCAGGAGCTGACACGGTGAGTGTCCAGCTGCGAGGAGCAGAACAACGCGAAGCGTGAGTTGCTGATCGGGCGTGGTTTAAATAGCTTTGGAAGAAGTTCCAGGCATGTATCCTTCCACCGATCAGGTATGTATCCTTCCCCGACCACACCCAGGTGGAAAGTAGTCCCACAGGTAAAGTAGTTCCATTCAGGCCTCAAGAGGGCCTGGATGTAGCAGCATGGTCTGCATCAGGTAAGTGCACATTAAAACACTTGAGCACATGTCTAGCTTTATGAGCCTGGCGCCTACGGCGCCAGGACAGGGGTCCAACATGAGCCTGGCGCCTAAGGCGCCAGGACTGTGTCCAAAGGGCCCCAGCTTGGGCCCGCTGGCACTTCCCTGGGGGGAATGATGCCTGCCTCTGGGGTTGCTGGGTCGGACCTGGCTCCTTGGAGGTAGGCATCATGACACCTTTGCCCAATAAACAAGATTGTAGAGGCCCAGTTCCCTCTAGTCCCGAACCTGTCTACAATTCTATGCAATATATCTGTTGATGCACTACATTTCACAGTGATTGACTTGAAACAATCGTTTTTCTCAATCCCATAGCGCAAAGACTCACAAGATTTGACATTGTTTACTTTCAGACAAGGTTGACTTAAAAGCACGAGGCTGCCCAGGGGTACTGTGAGTTTCCCTCAATATTCAACAGAGTCTTCCAGATGGACTTGAGCAATATCACTTTAGAAATCCTTGTGTTGCAATACGTGGATGACATTTTAGTTTGCAGCACCACAGAGGAAGAGTGCAAATGCAATTCTGTTCAGTTAATGATTATACTTACTGACAAAGGATATAAGGTTGACAAGGAAAAGTTACAATATTGTCAACAAGATTATTACAATACTGTTGTACATAGGTCAATTGCTTTCACATGAGGGAAAGAAGGTCACCCCAGAAAGAGCTGAGGCTATTTTAAAAACAGCTATGCCACACACGATAAAACAGATGCAGAGTTTTTTGGGGCTATGTAATTATGTCAGAGCATGGGTCTTTTACTACAGCTCGTATAATAGGCCTCTTTTACAGGCCTTGGTGAAAGCACAGGCAATGCAAGAGAAAATCGTGTGGACTGAGCAAATGGAAGAAGGGTTTGATGAATTGAAAAAAGTCATTTGCATGGCTCCAGTTTTCGGGATTCCTAATTATGCAGAGGAATACTTTTTTATTCTCACACACAGATGGTACTTTTATGACAACAGTACTCAAATAAAGAACTACATAGGGGTACAGACACCTTGCATATTACAGTGGAATTATGGACCCAGTAGTGAGAGGTCACTTTCCATGAGAACAAAGTTTGGCAGCTGCCGTGTTCGCCATAGAAAAGGCTACAAATATAGTGATGGAATGCTCCATGACGTTATTTGTTTAACACGCATTATTTGCAATTTCAGAAAAACCAAACGGCACGTTAACCACTCAAAGGGCTTCTTCCTATGAGGTAATCATATCGACTCCAGCGATTAAAATAGTTTGATGTAAAATAGTGAACCCAGCCATTTTTAATACTGAGCCTATTACCAAAGGAGAGCCTATACACGATTGTGGGAACTATGAAGAGTTTTGTGATGAGCTCCCTAGAGTAAAGGAGAATGCGATTGCAGGGGGAGAGATTGTATTCATTGATGGCTTCTCAAGAATCAATCAAAATGATGGGCAAAGATATACAGGTGCCGCAGTGGTACAATATTTGGCAAATGGAGAATTTCGAGTGCTTGTGAGTGCTCGATTGCCATCTCATTATTCAGCTCAAGCTGCAGAATTATTGGCGATGAAACTCGCAGTAGAGAATCACGCAGACCAGGAAGTAACAGTGTACAGCAACTCCGCCTATGTGACATTGACAGTACACGCAGGATTAGCACACTGGAAAAGGAGGGGCTATCTCCGAGCAGACGGCATGCCAGTGCACCTAGCAGCCTTATTGGACAGGCTCATTAAGGCACTACAACTCCCAGTGGGCATAGCAGTCGTCAAATGTGCACGTCACACGAAAGGGACAGATTGTATCTTGCGCGGAAATCAAGCAACAGACGCTGAAGCAAAGCGCATAGAAAATACAGATATAGGAATGATGAATGTCCAAACCATTGATGTGAATGAAAGAATGACTGTGATAACAACTGTGGAGGAGGGATATAATCATATGCCTAAAACACAAATAGTGGAACTTCAAAGACGCACCACAAGAGGAAAAGAACTTGTGGAAGTGAAGAGGGTGTTCTTTAAACCCCTCTGAAGCATTGTGACGACAAGACAGCACTGGTAAACCAGTAATGCCTATAGCCTTATTAAGGGTAGCGTTAGAACAGCTACACTACCTCGTGCATTAAACTAGGGAGAATCTTGCTGTAACCATTGCTGAGGATTGGTTTGTACCAAACATAATCAAGCATTTTGCATTTTTTATGGTAAATTGTATTATTTGCAAGCAATTCACATTCGGGCATACACTGTGCATAGTGAGGCAGGTCATCCCAGACTCTTGGTGCGTGAAGTGTTTCCTAGATGGGGAGTGTGTGAAGTAATGAGATTGGATAATGGACCTCACTTTGTCAATACCGTTTTCGAGCATATCACCTCTCTGCTTGGCAGAAAACTCAAGTTTTCTTTGGCTTATCATCCGCAAGGAAATGGTATCTATGAAAAAGGCTCAATGGCCTGTTAAAGGAAAGAATAGCTCATTTGAAGCTTACTTTGAAAAACAGGTGGTTGCACTGCCTACCACTGGCATTGTATGCATTAAGGAACCAACCAGGTTCTGACCACCATCTTACACCGCACGAGATGGTGACAGGCAGGCGAATGAGGACTCCTTTAATACCTCCATCCCAAGTTAGAAGTGATGCTCAGCCAACGTCAGAAATCTTTGGACTTGAATTACAAAACTATTTAAACAGTTTAACATCTAGTTTTTCTGTAATTTTAGGACAGCTGCAGAGACGAGGGTGTAAGGCAGTACAGAACACAGAAGGAGATGCTTCAACAATCCAAACTCCCGAATGTCTACATGCAAGAATCTACCCAGGAGATAAAGTCCTGATTTGTAATCACCCAAGGAAAAAGTGGGACAAGTCCAGGTTCAACAGACCTTTTGTTGTTGAGGACGTCACTCCATCTGCTGTCAAATTGCAGGCTAGGCGAGATTGGATCTTCCATGGCGACATCAAGATCTACTCCGGAGAGACTCCTCTGCTATCACCCCACCGCAAAGAAGCTACAAACATCGGGGAAGAACCACATCACGTGCAGACGAGATCCATGACGAGGAAGGAGGACGAATAACCTGACAAGTGGAAAGCGTGAAGAACTCTTTAGTTGGACTGTGGTTTAATTTGGACACTCTGTTTTGGGCTATAAATAAAGGGGAAAAGGACACATTCTATCACTCTGTGCATCTTAGTTGCAGGGTTAAGGGAAGATCGGTATGCTTAAAAACCACAGTAGATATTGACTTTGGACTGAGGCACACTTAAGCCATGATAAGAATAAGGAAATGCCAAATTTTGATCGTGGACACAGCAATTGGAAAAGGATACAGTACCCTGATTACTTTTAAACAGTGCTCTTGTTCAGTGTTACTCATGGTGTTACCCAATAATGACTTTTCTAGGTTTGTGCTTACATATCTTGAGTGGGTGTTATGTTCTTATCCATCACTGGTGAGGAGAACTTGCCGCATTCCAGATTTTATTGGTAATTCTGACAACGAAAAGATCATTAAAAGATTATTCATAATTATCACTGAAAAGTTTTTGAAGTTGCCTGAGTTCAGTCAGGAAAACGCAAATGCCCCTATGAATCGACGCAGCACATAGACTGTCAGTGTAGTGTTATTTCGTCTAATTGAAGAATAGCTGCATCTTGTTGGAAGACACACGGATGTGGTAACCTTTGTTAGAGACTAAGGAAATACTGCAAATCTGAGTGTGATCCTGGAAGGAATCATCATCTAGGTGGCAATCTATTCTGAAAGTAATCACAGAGCTGTGTAGAAACTTTCCTCTGAGGGACAGATCGAGGAAGTGATAAAACTCAAAACTGTGTTCACGCTGACAGGGAAGATACAATGTCATCTGGATTGAAGCAAAATGAGGCATCGATTGTGAACTGATAAATGAAGCATTTATAGAAGCTCGCAGAAATTATCTTTTTTCACGATAAAGGAACATTTTCACCATGACTGGTGAAGGAACTGGTTCCAGAAAGCAGATAGTTGATTAAGGACAAATGCTGAAGAAGACAACAGCTTCCAGAAACAATCTAAAAAATACAGTGTCATTAAAAGGTGTTTTTCCTTCCTTAGCATCAAATGATCGAGGTGGCGAATCAAAGCAGCAATTTTGTGTTGCCCCAAGAGGGCAGACGTACAAATTGACCCAGAAGTAGATGCTGTCACATTACATATCATTGTGTTGTCTACACATGTATTGTATTCATACTCATATTGCTTTCACTGACAGTACAAACTGCATTCTATATAGGAGCACATGATGTAAAGATTCCTGTATATGTTTCTGAGCAGAAGGAAAAGGTAAACGTGGCAACTAGAAAGCAGCCTAGGCCATACATAGTCATTCCTGTCCCTAGAGAAAATGAACAGATACCTGAGTTCGAAATGGATGTTATTAATACATCACACACAGCACTTGCTTCAAACACTGGTGTTGAACGCCGGAGACAGGGTCGGTGGAACAGGCAAAATAAGGGATTGACAAAGGTTGTGCCCACACAGATAATGCATGCAGACACACCTGGTCCAGTAACAAGAAGCCCAAGCACAAGTCCCACAGAAAAATCACGTGCAGAGATGATAGCAGAATCTATATGTCCATTCTTAGCCATTGCCAAAAAGAAACAGATGAATAAAGAAAGACGTGTTGAACTTTCTTCTACAGAGGGAACCCGGATGGATGATCCTGCAAATCGACCAGCCAGAGGTTATACTGATGCATTCAGAGATGTGGTTATAGAAAATTACATGAAGACTTTGAGAATCAAAAGGAGCATTCAAGAAGACAATTATGAACAAAATGATTATCTAGACAGCACAGCACACTTGGGAAACAACATATGGTACCAACACATGAAAGAAGTTGGAAGAAGGACGTCAGATGAAGAATGCTTTGTATGAGCCCTCCTGCCAAACAGCATGGGGAAGTCAAAGATCTTCATAGCTATTGAAATACCTGTCATAACTGCACACTGCATAGTGCACCTAGCTTTCTGCAGTACCAGAGGCCAATTCATGGGTCGAACAGCCTCTCTCAAATGGACAACTGAAGTAACATATCCAGATGAAGATGACTACATACAAGATATAAAGACAAGAAACAGAGCCCATACGAGAAATCTTGTGATCAGATATGAGAAGCCTGGAGTAAAAGGAGCTGGATTCAGATGGGAGGTGAACAAGAAATTGGAGGTTAAATGAAAATCTGCAGAAGACACTCGTAGATGGAAGAATAGAGGTCAAATGCAAATCCTGGGAACAGTCCTATCATCAGATGGATGGGAAAAAGGAGTGGTGATCTGCTGAGCATTGGTAGTTATTGGCTGTTATCAACCAACTATTGGCATAGTGCAGAATGGCTGCAAGCCATTATGGCCACAACTTGCTAAACTACTGACATGCGTCGAAGACAGAGGAGGACCCTTGCAGATAGTACTTTTCAATTCAGTACCTCGCAAATTATTATTAAATAAACTGATACATCAAAAATGCCCGTGGTTTATATTGAAATGGCTATATGAATTTCACTCAGATACATCCGTCCAAATTCGATTAAGCCGAGAGGGCTTATTATCTGATGCTATCAAGACTGAACGTGGGCTAAAGCAAGGATGCTTATTAGCCTCAGCATTATTTAACTTTTATATTGCTAATGTAAGTACTAGTTTTGAAGGTGTGGAGACTGATGCTCCTAAACATAAAGGTATACCCATCCATATATTGCTATATGCAGATGATATGATTTTAATATCTAAAACTCTGCAAGGCTTACGAATGATGCTAATTGCACTAGAGAGCTATGTTTAAAAAAATGATATCACTATAAAAACATCTAAAACTGAAGTGGTGCAATTTGGGAACGGGAAACAAAGAACAAAACGACATGTATGGGCTCTCCAAAGATCTACTATACAGATTGTTACGAGTTATACTTATTTAGGAGTATCTATAAACATTCACCCACAATATCTTCCTTACGAAGTTTCTTTGAAAAACAAAATGACTACAGCCCTTTCCCAAACTAAAGTGATTAGGGTCAAGTTTTGCAAATTCTCTATTGGTCCACTAATCCTGTACTATAAACAAAAAATGGCCCTGGTCGTGCTGTATGGCGCAGAAACTACGACTGGAAACCCTACGCATATTGGGCAAAATTAGAGGGTCACTACTGGAAGAACATATTAATGTTACCAATGTCAGAGCCACTCCCAATAATTCGACATGAGTTAGGTTCAATCTCACTGCATGCTGTATACAAATGGAAAATCTGTAATTTGTTTAGAAAATGTCTCTTGAGCAATAGTGATAATGGTCTGTTATTGATAATATCCTATTACATAAATACATCACAAAATGCTTTTGCAAAACAATGGCGATTGAGAGCTCTAAAGATTCTGCATGATATTGACATTTCAATTGATTTACTCATTAAAAATCCGAACAAAGCAAAACAAAAACTGCATGAGCAAGATTGGATTCAAACCCGAGCTCATTGTCAACACTATAAAACATTTAATTCCAATCCATTCATGTTGAAAAGATATGGTATAACAGCTTCCTATCTATTATACTCACCATCATCGTGCAGATCTTTTGCGCTTTAGATTAAATTCATGGCCCACTAAAGAAATATTGTGTAGATGGAAATTAACATCATCATCCAATATAAACTGTCAATTTTGTAATGGTGAATCTGAAACACTCCAACATTTGATGACAAACTGTGAGGAATTAATATCGATAAGATGTAATTATTTTAAGTCTTATTTTGAAGATCATGTGAATTTAACTGATATGAAATTATGGACTGCTCTGTTTAACACAAAGAAAATCAGTTCGATATGCAATTGTCAATATTCTTGGCAGACTGAATTTAAAGGACAGTCCTACAATTGAAGTGCAAACTGCATCATAGAATGCTGAAACAAAGATGAGCAAATGTACCTGTTAATAAGATTGTTTTCGTTTTTTGGGGGGTTTTATGTTAAATACTCCTATTTTATTTCTAAATGTTTTGTAAATTATTGTAATATGTTATATATTTTTAAATTTGTATACATTGTGTTGATATTATGCTTTTTATACGTTGAAAGGTTGATTTCTTGATTTTCAGCCATACCAACGTTAAATAAAAAATAAAATAATTTAAAAAAAAGATATTACACCTACACTTAGTTCTTTACTTAGAACCAATCCCGCTTCCTGATGAGTTTCTGAAGTTTGCCACATAGGATGACGTCGGTAATGATGCAGGTCAACACGTCAGCTATGACCAATTATGGGTTTAAGAACCAAGCTTTTTTATGAAATGATTGAGAGTTAGTATTGAGCGATTGCTGATGTTCGTTGTGCTCCGTCTTTTAAAGACTTGCATTAAAACAGACAAACATTTGCCAAGCTATTTGTGTCATCTGAATTATTGATGTTTGATAAAAATCTGCATTCCCATCAATCGCCAGGATATTGCTACTTATCGTAAAGGGCTGGGAGCCTCCAGTTCACAGGTAACCCAAAATAAGAATCCATATGAGGGCAGATTGTATCTTCAAATGAAACCTCAAATTGAAAAGCTATCCAAACCATGATGTATGTAGTTTAAATTTGCTTTAGGATGGCACATATTTCTCAGTTTTGTGTAAGGAAATGAAGGGCAACCTGTGCAGTGCTTTGGGCAAAGAAAAAAAAACTTCCATTATTCAATGCTTTTTATGCATTGTGCAGCAAAGGTGACCAAATTCCAACTAGCCATTAGTAACAAATGTATCTCTGCAAGTACAATTGTGTATATAGAGGCCTTGAACCCCACCTAAATGTTCAGCTTGCACATATGCAGTCTGTGTGCCCAATGCCTGTTACACTTTGCAGAGAGCTGGCTGGGATCAGTTGTTCTCTCAGGGCCCTGAGGTGCTAGAGCTTCTGCATGTTGAAAGAATTTCTGTGTGACACAGTCCATTGCAGGCAGCCATCTAAGTAAGTGTAGAAGCATTGGCAAAGCCAACAACACAAGGCAGCTTGCTTTAGTTAAGGCGGCTGTGGAGGTGCATGTATCTGCAGCAGGTGCTCAGCACAAAGGACAGAACTGTTGGTGGTTGAAAGACAATGTGGACTTGGGGCTTCCATCAGTGCCTCTGAAATCCTGGGTTGGTGGAACACCTGCTGTGTCTAGAGAGTATTGAGAGCTGTGTCTGCAAGTCTACCAAATTCGGTGGTAGACTGATGAAATTGACTGTCCAAACCTAACTGACATTGACCATTTTAGTTTTGGCTATTAGGTGCCACTTGAAACACCTAAAATGGACAACTGTAGCATTAGAATTCATATAGGGAGGAATGGCACACAACCTGTCGGTGTATTTTGGTTATGTGCCCACCCATTGCCTGTCCTTGGCTATGCTAATCACTATGGCCCTTTCCATCCAGATCCTGCCCCTTTCCCAAATCCAAACACCTCCTCATGGGAATTCTTTGAGCTCACTTTATTCAAGGCTTACCATCAAACTTTGCACAGTCTTCTGAGTGTTAATGACTGAATTGGAGTTGCCATTAAGATGGAGGTGCAATACCCCAAACGTGAAGGGAAGTACAAGCTGCGGAAATTCAATTCCGATGAAGATTTGCCCAGCTTTAGTATCAGCGTTTCTGATGTTTGTTGCAGCATTTCAGGCCATTTTCGAGTTGAATTTAGTTTTGCCATATTCTAGAGAGCATTAGTCTACCGAGTATGTGGAGGAACGATTTGCAGCAAAAGATATTGTTACTGGTTTCCATTAGCATAAGTGACTCTTGTCACATTAGCCAGAATCCTGCCATTTTGAACTTGGACTCATCAGAGTTGTACATTTCTGCCATTAAGGGCACTAGGCCGCAGATCTGAGCTTCTGTGCTTCCAATTAATGAAACCTTATTCCTGTTTCCTCCAGCGAGTGTTCCAAACGCCAAAGTCCTTGGTGGAAGGATGAGGGGCAGCACAAATATTAGTTATTTTTGCAGGGCCTAGTGGTTCTCAGGAGCTGACATATAGAATAACGTTTTGTGTTCTTGACAATAGATAAGTACAATAGTTGTGAAGGACATTTGTTGGTGTGGACGAAGCATGAGTGGAGACATTGCCAAAGCGTCAAAATACATCATGGTTATACTGGCCCCTAGGGAGTGTTGGGACCACTTGTTCTGTAATACAATGGCTTGGGTAGCACAAATAAATATGAGAAACTCATTTCAAAGAGTGGATCCTAAGCTACATTTTTTATGAAGCCACCTGAACTTGGTTGCATCAATGAATATATGCCATTTTAGTAAAAGTTACATGTATAACTTCAGCCAATCATCATACAGTCTTTTCTGCTGACTGCACGATTGGGTCATTAGTAGGGGGCTGCACTTAGTATGGCCACGGTGAATATACTAACCAATCGGGCATGTTAATATATAGTGTTTAGTTTGTATATAGGTGGGAGCCAATAGGGAACGTGGGACTATCATGTATTTGTTACTTGTAAAGTTCTCAAATGTTGTGGTTTTTGTCTTTAAAAATACTGTTAATCAATGTGCACAGGTTGAAAGCGGTTTCCGTTCTCAGTTTTATGGAGCTGACCCTCCCAGCTGGACTTTACATGTATTGAAGCTGTTTTCCTTGCAAATTGTGCACTCCATTATTGCTTTCTGGGATTGATTTTTCTGAACGTGTTTTAGGCCTACCATACATTTTAAACCTGCTACTGGTGTAATGAAAATGTCTCAGCAGGTCTGTCTTCAGCCACTAGAAGGCAAGTCCCTTTTTGCGCACATTCCAGAATAAAGACAAACCTATAGGTAAATAGGCCACGAGACAGCGCTGCAATGCTAACAAGTTTTAATTATACAGAATACAAATATCAGCAAAGGACTCTGCTGCATGAGAGCACTCTGGTTAGTCTAAGAACAAGCAGAAGCTTAAAAAGGCATGGGGCATCATCATATGCAGTAGAAACTTGTGCTACTGATTGGTAGTACCGTATGGATGGGCCTGCTCCATAGGGGATGCCAGGGTCAAATTTGTTAGTGCTGTTGCTGTCGATCAGGATGCATGTGGGTCAGCTGGGCTCATCTCAGTCTTCGGTGAAGGTCAGGTTGCTCGTATAACACATTGTTTCATCTGATATGATATGATACGATATGATATGGCATTTGTAACGCGCCTATACACAAGTGTTTCAAGGCGCGACGAGGCAGGGGGGGAACAAGGGGAGACAGACAACAATCCTACTAGGCCAGGAGTCATTCAGATCGCGCAAGTGCAAGGGTAGAGGGGACTGGGAAAAGTGCAAGGGGAAGGGGAGAGGGGGAAAAGTGCTGTACATGGTTAGTAGAATACAAGATAAATAATAGGGCCAGCTGGTGGCAAGTGCAAGGAAAGTGCAGTACATGGTTAGTAGAATACAAGATAAATAATAGCGCCAGCTGGTGGCAAGTGCAAGGTAAGTGCCAGGAGAAGGGGATGTAGGATACAGAGACAGTCCCGTAGTGCAGGTAGGCAGTGCAGGGAAGAGTGGCTGGGCCAAGGACCGAGATTGGTGAGTGGCCCAGTAGCAGATTCAGTGCAGGTTCAGTGATTTTAGCAGGGTAGAGAGGGAGAGAAAGCGGAGGCAAAGAGGAAGGTTTTGAGGTGCTTCCGGAACTGGAGATGGTTCTCCTCAAGTTTCAGGGAGGCAGGAAGGCTGTTCCAGAGGGAGGCCTCTGCTGCGGAGAGAGATCTACCCCCAGCTCGTTGCTTGGAGAAGCGGCTGACCCTGAGGTAGTTGGAGGTGGATGAGCGAAGAGCTCGAGAAGGAAGATATTTCGGAAGAGAGAGTTGAAGGTATTTTGGCCCAAGGCCCCAGAAGGCCTTGTGGACAATGCAGAGGGTTTTGAACTTAATCCTCGCAGCCACTGGGAGCCAGTGTAGTGATTTCAGTCCTGAAGAGATACGGTCCCTGGGCTTGCGGCCAAGGACAAGTCTCGCAGTCCTGTTCTGCATGAGTTGCAAAGGGCGGAGAGTAGAGGCAGGAAGATTTAGATAGAGGCAGTTACAATAGTCCAGCTTCGAGAGAACCAGGGCTCTGGAGACAGTGAGCTACTGGGGGAAGGAGAGGAAAGGAAGGATACCTCTGAGGAGGTGTAGCTGGTAGTGTGACTTCTTAGAGACGTCAGATATGTGACGAGAGAAAGAGAGTGTGGAGTCGAAGATGACCCCAAGGTTTTTTGCCTTGCAGGTAGGCGCAGGAAGAGGGCCAAGGGAGGCTGGCCAGAGAGCTGCAGGGAAGGAGGGAGTGGGTGTGCTGATAAGTAGAATCTCAGTCTTACTGGCATTAAGGCAGAGGTTGTTGGCGGCACACCATTCCTGGATAGCAGAGAAACAGTCAGAGATGAGGGAAGGGGAAGAGGAGGCCGAGGGTAGCCTGATTGTCATGATGCCTACCCCCGGAGCATCAGCCCAGGCCCAGCACCCCCGGAAGCAGGCATCATGCCCTCGGGTAAAAGCCCAGCGGCCCCTTATAGGGACTCTTTGGACTCAGTCCTGGCGCCTTTGGCGCCAGGCTCATGTTGGACATCAGTCCTGGCGCCATAGGCGCCAGGCTCATAAAGGGAGGTGTTTTGTGCACTTACCTGATGCAGACCATGCTGCACGCTTCAGGCCTCCCTGAGATCTGAAAGGGACTATTTTTTCATAGGGACTATTTTTTCACTCGGGCGTGGCCAGGGAAGGATACATACCTAGTTGGGGAAGGATACATACCTGGGACTTCTTTGGAGGCTATTTAAGCCACGCCCAGACAGCAGCTCATGCTTCGCGTTGTTCTGCTTCCTGCAGCTTAACCATAGAAGTGCCACGGGCCGTTTATATCGGCCGCTGTCTGAAGTATGGAACGTTCGGGCCGAGGAGATCGGCCCTAAGGCCCTCCCTCCAATTGAAGGAGAATACACGATGTTCATTGGGCACAGCAGTGTCAATCATTTGCTATTCCCCTTCTGACTCCCCCCTCTAACTCCACCCACTATGTCCACACCTAGAATTAACCATTATATTTGTTAAATGATTGATTAAATGAGGCCTTAATTATCATTTGTTGTGACTGTAGACAGTGCAGTGCCAGTTAAAATATGGAAATACCAAGGTCTAGGGGTCTGTAAGATAATCAGTGGTCTCTGTACTATTAGTACATTCCTTCCTCACCCCCATCATATTGCTTACAATGGTACTGCCCATGTGGTTCAGAAGTTTGGGCTGGGCTTGTGAAACACGAGCCGTTGCACGTGTCCAGTTTATGATCTGCTCATTTGCAACACAGAATTAGCCGGGCCCTATCTGACGGTTGATACGTTCATGCAGAGTGCACAGTGCGAGATTGTTTTTCTGCTGAAGGACCATCAACGAGGCTGGGCTTTCCAGAGCACAGGTAACCCCCTTTCATCTGCACTGCAAGTATGTGCTTCCCCTCAACTGGCTCCAAGAACTACAGGCATCTCGTAATACACCTTTTTAATTATAATTAGCTGTATGTTTATTTTTGTGTGATACGAAAAATGGTGCTCCCTTAGTGAGTCAGGAAACTTCTGCTCATATTGTGTGTTCAACTTTGGGCCGTTCAGTAGAAATACCGAACGTGTGTCTTGAAATGTTTCCCTGTTTGGATGAGAGGCCTATAATCCTGCACTCACATTAGCCAAAATGTTATAGCAATGCCACGTAACATTTGACATTTTATTTACAAGTACCTTCGTGAGCTTCAAAGGTACTTGTAAGTAAAATGTGCAGCAGAGAACGAGGAACTATCATGCTGAAATGTACCTTCAATTACTTTTTTTTAATGAATTTTAATATAAGCACACCATTTTATTAGTGCATTCCTCCCTCACCCCCAGGTTATTGCTGAAAATGGTACTGCCCATGTGTTTTTCAGAAGTCTGGTTGGGCATGTGAAACATGAGCGGAGCCTCTGCACGTGCACAGTTGACGGTCCCGGGCATTTGCAACATCAGATTTTGACCGGGCCTCATCTGGCAGTTGGCCCGTAGTGCATGGTGCGATATTGTTGCTGAACGATGCCGTGGGTTCCAGAGCGTTGGTAAGCACCTTTCATCTGCATTGCACTTGTGTGTTCGCACATTTCTGTAAGAAATACACGCATCCTGAAATACTAATATTACAAATAATTCTCTTCAGGTTTGTTTTTGTGGAATACTGTATTGCTGCTCCCTTGGTGAATCTGGAAACTCCTTCTCATATTGTGTGCTCAGAATAGGGCCTTTCGCTAGAAACACTGAACGTGTGTTTTGAAGTGTTTCCCTTTTTACCTGAGAGGTGCTGTAATCCTCCCCTGCAATGCAACGTAACATTTCACATTTTACTTACAGGTACATTGAGCTTCAAAGGTACATGTCAGCAAAAAGTGTGCAATAGTAAACGGGGAACTGTAATGCTGAATTGTACCTTCAATGTAATCTCCAAATGCACTTTAATGCAAGCACACCAGTAAGTGAGCACATGCCCACAGCACTTATGCTTCCCTGATATTATCCTGCCCAGCAAGCCATTTTCATTTTTCCAATTCTCAAACTGTTTTTTTTTGTTTGTGAAATGCTGTTTTGCGGCTCATTTTGAGGGACAGGAAACCCCTGCTCGTATTGTATTGCTGAAAAGTTATGTTTATTTGTGTGTGAATATGCTCAGCTTGGCCTTGGCTGCACCCAGACCTTGTCTCCAGCATTTGTCCTGGGTTGATGTGCGGGCCCGATCTCCTGTTTTATTTTTCCTCTCCTCATAACCATTCCTCAGTTTACCCAGTGCCTTGCCACTACAGAGTTGTAATATTGAGATGCATCAATTGCAAGCTTTGTTTATGTCCACTGACGCCAGTATTAAAACACTGACATTCATCACCTTGCAAGCTTCCCTGTGTAATTTAATAAATGTGATAAAAGCATTAGCACACTGATACCCTGCCCTGCGACAATAGCATCAATAGAGTGAGCACAGTGCCTGCGGATTTATAATAGTGTGAAGGGTTTGAGTGCAGTATGCAGCGTGTGAGTGCATTGCTCGGAGAATGATTGTAATGCCAAGAGAGTGAGGTGCCATGGGAATTTATTCAGCCACATATGAGTATATCTGGTAGGATGGTAATGAGTGCAGTATCAGAGGAGTTAGTATAGTGCAAGGAGATTTGGGACAATGCTAGGAGTGTGTGATGCTGGGACAGATGTATGAATGCAGTGTCAGTCGGGGGTGCACCCAGGCTAGAAATGTTTGGAGAGGTGCTAACATCAGAGACTCTGGAGGTGCAAACTTACTTGTATAGGGGGCTTCTAACTTCTTCACACATTTTATTTAAACTATTTTAGTGCAATTTACTCTTGTCACTTCTGAAACCACGCATTTTAGATCTTCCCCCTACCCTTCCAATCACTCCTCTGACATGCAAGTACCAACCCCCATCACTATTTCAATAGCTTACAATTAGTCATATGAATGCATGTGTTACTCAGTGAAACGTTTTACATCAGTAATTCATAGGCATTTGTTATCTGTGCAGCTCGCCAGCACCATTTATTGTCTGTGTCCTGCTACGCTCAGTACGTTAGCGGGTAAAGTCAATGTAGCGAGTTTGCATGGTGGCAGGCAATTGAGAGTACTAGCATTGCAAGGTTATAAATGCATGCTAGATGAGTGAGTGGAGTAGCATGGGGGTTAGTTCTGTTGCAGAAGAGTTTGACAAGGGACTGGAAAAGTGATTACGTAGCCATGTGTGGGAGTACACTGCCGCAAGTATGAGTGCACTGCCAGGATAGTGAGTAAAGTGCAATGAGTGTGAATTAAGTACTAGTAAAAAAGGTACACTGCCAGGAAAGTGAGTGTAGTGCTGGGAAAGTGAATACAGTCCTGAGAGATCATAGTAGCTCAAGTGAACACGTGGATTGGGTGTAGTGCCAGGAGTGAGATGGAAGGCAGCAACTGCAAATAGCACATTCACGAGGTATGAAGCCAGTGAAGAGGATAAAGTGGTGCAGGATTCAACGCAGCACATGTGCCATGGAAGCAGTGTCACTGATTGCCTGTTGGTAGCTGCATCCTAGTATTAGGTGTGGTGGTATTGAGAGATCAGTTGAATGTGTGCACTCTGTTGGTTGATCTCTGAAATTGCATTCTGGCCACATTAGGCCTGTGTAGGACGTTTATGTGTGCAGCTAGGCTGATTTCTCGTGGGGTATAGCTGCATTCTAGCAGGATGTTAAGGTGTTCATGGAGTATTGTTTGCATGTGATCAGCTAAGCCGAATTGATCAAGGGGTGTAGTTGTGCTCTATTGAGTGTTGGTTTAGAGTAGAGAGTGAGCATTGTGATAGGGGAGAGGAGTGTCTGGAGTGGATAGTTTATTCTTCCATGCCCATTGTTCCGGATTATATTCTCACGTTTTGCAATAGCTGCTCTCAGAGGGAAATAGCACGGGAGGCAGCTAGGCATGTGTAGTAGACTCACGTTGACATTGAAGTCTTGGTCCATGGTGTTGTGGCGATTCAGCGGCTCTGGGTGGTCTTAATCAGGTTTGCGGAAAGAGAAACGTTTTTAGAGCTGTGGAGGAACCAGTGTTGAAAGGGAAAGCAGCTCTCCATCTCACCCCGTGTAACCAGTCTTTCACCCCACCAGTGTGCAGGGGCTTCTTGAAAACACATAGCAGTCCTGGGGGGAGGGCGGCATTTAGGGGTTCCACCCATGTCTCTAAACCACAGACCTTTGTCCTGTTTTTGCCCCCACAGTGAATGAGGCGTCCCCTTGTCACAGTCGAAAGATAAGAAGTGAAGCACCATGAGCAGGAGCAACTTCCAGCACCTCCTCATCGTCCTCAAGAAGACCCCGCTGGACCAGGAGTCGAAGTACAACTGGGTAAGAGTGCGCCCCTATGGGCATTCAATGGAGTGTGGGGTTGGAAGGTGCATGAGAGTGCAGTGGGCCAAGGTGGCAGTAGAAGCTGGTTGGGGTGCTTGTGTCAGGTAGGCTGGTGCGTGCATTTGGACGATTAGAGGTTGGGGGGTGCAATTGATCATTAGGTAAAGCAGTGAAAACAATTGCTGGTGTGCGCTCAAGAAAGCATGAGTGTCTGCTTGTTTACAAGTGAGAATTAATGTGTGTCAGTATGTTCAAGTGAGAATGTTTGTACACGTGTGACTGCATGCAGGAGTTTGAGGAAGTGAGCTTGCATTGCAATTAATGACAACACCAACACTTTGAAAGATATTTTTCTAATGTCACATGGTGTCAATACCTCTCCTCCAGGCCTTTTACTGTCTCCACCTGCCTCAACAGCTCTCTACCAGTCCCTCACTGCCATTATATTCCACAGCACCTCTTTGTCAGCCTCTTGCTGACTCCACCTCAACCAGCAGCTTTCCGTCTGTTGCTCGCTGCACCCACCTGCCCTGGTACCTCTCCATCAGTCCCTGGGTCTCTGCATATTCCAGAGCACAGCTCCATCAACTCCTTGTTGCCCTCACCTTTGTCAAAACCTCTCCATCATTTACTCTCTATCCGCAGCTGCCTAGGCATCTCCCCATCTGCACATCACTTTCCCTACCTGCCTCAACACCTTTTCATCAGCCCCTCGGGGGTAGTTGGTACTGTGCTTTTGCAGGCTATTCCTCGATCCACCTTTACCCAGGTGTGTACTTTAGCACATGACCTGTTTGTGCATTTCAACCCTACTGTTTTTTCGGGCAGGTTGTGTCGTGGAGACATCGCGAGTGGCTGTGGTGTAGGGGGAACATGTGTAATGATTGTATTTGAGCCCTAACACAAGGCCTCAACCTCAGCAGTAATGAGGCTTTGAATGGTGGCACCCACACTTGGTTTCATTTGAGGGAGGGGTGTTGACCCCAAGGTTTGTCAGAGTTTTTAATTTCAATAGTCATGTGACACTAGCTTACATGGAGTGTTTCACTTTCAAGAACTGTGCCTTGTCGCGTTGGCGCGGAATCCAGCATTGAGGGTTATACAATAGTGGCAGTTGCTGGGAGGCCCCCTAAGGCTCGAGGAGTTTTTATTTGAAAAGGTTGAAAGGGCTGTAGAACACCTTTCCCGAGGCCGAGGTTTTGGTTCCTCGTGTTTTTAAAGTTGAGTGTCACAACTGTATTCATGTGTAAAGCATCTTTGTTGCCTGTGGCGCAGAGAGCAGTTTACTCATGTTTGGCCACACCATATTTAGGAGGGCCAACTAAAAACATAAAGTGGAGGATCGCTTCTGTAATGGCCTGCTCAACCTCTCCCTGCATTGGACGCTGTCAACCGCTCAACATTTCTGTCACTACATGGTTGGAGTTCACAGACTGTCTCCACCAGGTTTGTCTCCTTCCTGTTGGGCAGTTATCTCATGGCAAAAACACTGATATGTGCTTGTTCAAATTAGGCTATCAAACACATACCTACATCCCAACTTCATCTAAACTGTGTTTGTGTTCTCAGCAAACCAAGCCAGACAAAATACATTTGATCAGGCCAATCTGATGTGAATGTCTTCAGGTTCATGCTGAATAATAAGCTCATGTGCCACATCTTATGTTTCATCATTGATTAAAGCCTCTCCTTCAAATATCATGTCACTGGGTAGGGCAAAGCACCCCTTTATTTGGCACTTTTTCTTTTGGGTGGTAATGTTCTGTTTTCCCTTCTCACATTGCTTCCTTCCGGTTTAATATATCTTAGCATAACATTGTCATTTTATACTGGACATATAGATTGGCATTTTTACCATGTAGCATCTCCATAGAATAAAGCTGTTTCTTTGAAGTACATGTAGGTCTATATTTCAGTAATGGCCTGTTTAAATCCACTTACAGTTCAGGATTAACACCACCTTGTTTTTTTCAGTAGAGACTAGAAAGCATTAGATACAGCAAGATAGGAAAGAAGCCACCATCGAATAGTCTAACAGTGATATTTCTAAACCGAAGCATCTAAAAAAAACTAGCATAAAGGAAGTGAAGACAATCTTATGATGGCCACAATAAAAATGTGTGTATCTTGAATGCATGTATGTATGGGATTTATAAAGCACAAAACTAGCTAGAAAGCAAGCGTGTGCGGTATCCGAGCAGGATAAAAGTAGGGTGCTTTTGGCAGGGGAAGAAGCTGTTGCTGCTATTGCACTTGATGGTGAATTGTGGTGTTGCAGGGTCCAGCAGTAGGTCAATGACATGTTTCATAACTTGGAAGATCACTCTGTTCTTGTTTGAGGCTTCCATGATGGTTATGTTGTGGTTTACTTTTGCTGTGGTGATGAGTGTCATATGTGCTAATCAGAGGGCTCTCAGGCTTAAGGGGTCTTCTGGTTGTGGAACCTTCTCTGGATTTTTTCTTTTCTGATGATGCTATGCTTACCTAAATGTCGAATGCATGGCATGCTCAGGGTTTGTGAGACCAGAGATTTCTATTTCTGTTATATTTCCAAGGAGGGGGAAAGTGCTCATGTCCTGAAAAACCTTAAGATGGTCCTCGCTTTTTAACCTGTATCAAGGCTACTCCTCTCACTGTGCCCACACCCACTCTCATTACTTGGTTAGTCTTAAAGTGTTAGGTGATTAGACTATGAATATCTTGTAGGGTAAAGTTGTTTTGATGTCTTCAGTACGAGAGTGTCTGAGGTCAATCCGTATATACATATTTTATAAAAGTAAGGTCTGCCAAGTTTAATCAGATACTGGATGGCACAACATTACTAAGTGAGAGGTAGCCTGTAGCTGTGTTTAATGTAAGGTAATTGGATATTTGAAGGTAGGTCAGTTGGTTAGGGAGAGGTGAGGGTTTGGAAATAGTGAGGACACCTGCTGGTATGTCTTTGTAATAGGTTGAACTGTTAGCCTGCTGAGACATGGAAATCAGACAACTGAAATCAGCTATAGTGGGTGGGGGGAGGGAGTGTGCCTCTTTTGTATGTCTGACTTCTTTTCTCTTTGTTCTTGGAATTACTTCATCGAGAATGGTTGCTGTGGATGTCTATGCATACTACCAGACCAATGTGCAGGCAAGTGTTGAAGATCAATGAAATCAACTCCCAGGTAAGTCGGTGACTAGATGGGTATACCTACACTGTGAACACCATGTGGTGATTTTCCAAGCAGTATGGTATACTTACTAGGAATCCGAGTTTATTAACTGCACTCTTCTTTTTCTAGAAATGGAAATGCTTTTGTCAGGTGTCTCTCCTCCATGTAAATTGAAAATGAATACAGGGGCCTTCCACTAGATTACGCCCATTCAGTTTGCATATATCCAACCTGCCCATCGGAGTTCCTGATGGGCAGAGAGTTCTCCCACCTTGCGCTCCCCTGGGCAGTTGGTTGACAGCAAAATCTCTGCATCCGTCTTTTTTTTGCAGGTGGACTCAGGCATCGTCTTCTCTACACCCAACACAGTAGACCAGGGATTGCCACTAGATTAGGCCCATGCAGTTTGCATAAATCCAACCTGCCCATCGGAGTGCCTGATGGGCAGAGAGTTCTCCCACCTTGCGCTCCCCTGGGCAGCTGGTTGACAGCAAAATCTCTGCATCTGTCTTTTTTTTGCAGGTGGACTCAGGCATCGTCTTCTCTACACCCAACACAGTAGACCAGGGATTGCCACTAGGTTAGGGCCATTCACTTTGCATCTATCCAACCTGCTCTTCGGAGTGCCTGATGGGCAGAGAGTTCTCCCACCTTGCGCTCCCCTGGGCTGCTGGTTGACAGCAAAATCTCTGCATCTGTCTTTTTTTTTGCAGGTGGACTCAGGCATCGTCTTCTCTACACCCAACACAGTAGACCAGGGATTGCCACTGGATAAGGCCCATGCAGTTTGCATCTATCCAACCTGCCCATCGGAGTGCCTGATGGGCAGAGAGTTCTCCCACCTTGCGCTCCCCTGGGCTGCTGGTTGACAGCAAAATCTCTGCATCTGTCTTTTTTTTTGCAGGTGGACTCGGGCATCGTCTTCTCTACACCCAACACCGTAGACCAGGGATTGCCACTAAATTAAGCCCATGCAGTTTGCATATATCCAACCTGCCCATTGGAATGCCTGATGGGCAGAGACTTCTCCCACCTTGCGCTCTCCTGGGCAGCTGGTTGACGGCAAAATCTCTGCATCTGTTTTTTTTTGCAGGTGGACCCAGGCATTGTCTTCTCTACACCCAACACAGTATACCAGGGATCACCACTAGATTAGGCCCATGCAGTTTGCATCTATCCACCCTGCCCATCGGAGCACCTGACGGGCAGTGAGTTCTCCCGCCTTGCGCTCCCCTGGGCAGCTGGTTGACGGCAAAATCTCTGCATCCGTCTTTTTTTTGCAGGTGGATCCGGGCATCGTCTTCTCTACACCCAACACAGTATACCGGGGATCGCCACTAGATTAGGCCCATGCAGTTTGCGTCTGTCCAACCTGCCCATCGGAGCACCTGATGGGCAGTGAGTTCTCCCTCCTTGCGCTCCCCTGGGCAGCTGGTTGACGGCAAAATCTCTGCATCCGTCTTTTTTTTGCAGGTGGATCCGGGAATCGTCTTCTCTACACCCAACACAGTAGACCAGGGATCACCACTAGATTAGGCCCATGCAGTTTGCGTCTATCCAACCTGCCAATCGGAGCACCTGATGGGGAGTTAGTTCTCCCGCCTTGCGCTCCCCTGGGCAGCTGGTTGACGGCAAAATCTCTGCATCCGTCTTTTTTTTGCAGGTGGATCCGGCCATCGTCTTCTCTACACCCAACACAGTAGACCAGGGATCACCACTAGATTAGGCCCATGCAGTTTGCGTCTATCCAACCTGCCCATCGGAGCACCTGACGGGCAGTGAGTTCTCCCTCCTTGCGCTCCCCTGGGCAGCTGGTTGACGGCAAAATCTCTGTATCCGTCTTTTTTTTGCAGGTGGATCTGGGCATCGTCTTCTCTACACCCAGCACAGTAGACCAGGGATTGCCACTAGACTAGGCCTCAGCAGTATTTTAATTAATGCATTTCTAAATATGTCAGTAAACTACTGGTTGCTCGCAGTAATCTTAGTTTGATTTTCAGCATCTATGTTTCAATTTGTAATTTCTTAAAATAATTTGGTGTTGGGGTATGAGGGAGGTGGGAGGGCATGGGTGAGGTGGGATGGCATGGTGTGGGGAGTTGAGGGAGGTGGGAGGGAATGAGTGTGGGGGATTGATGGGTGTGTGAGGGCTAATTACTCAGTTTCTCACTTGTTTTACCATACACTGTTACTTAAAGTGTGCATACTCCTCTAGAGACTAGAACAACATATGCAGTCTCCCACTGGCCTTCCAATGTGCTGTGGTTAAGGTTCGCAAAACGATTTTGCCCTACTTTCACCACCATTTGGACATCGCGATCGTCTATTGATAAGTTTGTGGGGGAGTATTTTAGTCTTATTGTGGGTGACAACCAATTCTTTGTGTGTTTTCTTTGCAGCATGGGAGTGAGCACTGCACCAACCACCTTCACCCCCCTTTCTGCCTGAGCCGCCTGGTTGCCGTGTGTGATATCTTATCACGGACGCCGTGCTCTCAGGAGGAAAGTCACCCTGTTTTAGGAGACTTTACACTGTAGTAGTTTGAGCGGCCTGACATGTTGCATGCAACACTATTGATCTTGCTTCTCTATTGCTCTGGTTTTTTTTGTAGGTGAATTAATAATATATATATATATATATATATATATATATATATATATATATATATATATATATATATATATATATGTATATATATATATAATCAAAACTAGGAGGTGCGGGGCGCACTCTGGTTCCCAGCTTAGTATACCTTCCACAGTCCAGTTGATCTTCTGCTCCAAGCGCTTTCATGTCTCTTGTAATCTTCAGGAAGGCAGTCTGTTCAGGTGTTGCTAGTTTATACCAAATGTGGCCACATGGAATATGTTGAATAAAAGTGCATACCTTTTATTCTCGTTTACATTTTCTGTGTGCAAAATGTGCTTAATGATCTTCCCAACATGTTCGGTCTTAGGGCTGGTGCCATAAGATTTTTTTTATGTTGAAGTTAGAGAAGCAGAAATTACCACCATAGGAGGTTTTGCCCGCATCAGTGATCCCAGCTGTGTCTATGGTTGGCCAGGCTCTCTTAAAATTATTGTTTGTGGTGCTTATTACCGAAATGGAAGGCATTTAAAAGCATGAAATGTGTTTATAATTAGGAGGTAACTAAGCCCACAGCAGGGGTCTGCAACATGTGGCTCTCGAGATCGTACTTATTTTACTACAACACCCATAATTCCTCAATATAATCAATATGTGTCGTGGTGGGAGGATTTTGCAGCCCACACGATCTGCAGTTTGAAAGTTTGTACTCCCCTGGAACCCTTTCTTTTTCATGCCAGACATTGATTGCACTACAGCATTTTTCCAAGCAGGCTTTGCCCATAGTGAAGTGGGTGTTTTAAAAGAGGAGGAAGTGCATTAATTTCATGTTTTTACTGACATTCATGATTACTAACAACATCTACCATTTCTCCATTTAAAAAGCATGCAATCTAAATGACCAATGTGATGTGGTTACTCTTATTCATGTGCACTGGGTGCTGCTTGCAAAAGGGGCTGAGCTTGCAGCCATGGAGAGCTGAAATAGATACATTTACCGGCTTTCTGTCAGCAGGCCTTCTGACAGGGCTCTCTGTGTGAGGCGAAGTAAACTTTTTTCCCCTAATGTTTGTGACAGAAAATGTAGATCTATTTCTTGGTTTATACGTGCTTTTTGGTGTTAAATTATAATTTTACCACACACTTTACAGTAATAGATTGTAGGGACTGTTCAAGAAAAAGGCTCTCCAAAAACATTTTCTGACGAACAGTCACACACAACCCATTCAGCTCTTTTCTCTCTCTTCTCTAAGAAAGAACTGATATTCTTCAATAAAATAACCAAATCCACCCACAGTCCCCACATTTGACCACATTATAAAACATGTCAAGTATTCTCAGAAAGGCTCCTCAAAGGGGTTCATGTGTATAACAAATGTTAGCTATGGGGCATGACCAGGCAGCAGGGGGTGCTACAGTGCCCAGACATGTCCATTGTGTGTGACCTTTGCTAATAAAGTTCAGCCTTGCGGCAGTGAAAGGGGAAAAAAAGGTACATTTAGCCTCTGACTGACTGGAATCTCTCTTTGAGGGCTTTGTGTGTGAAGGAGAGAGGTTGTGTTTTTACTGCTCGTGTGAAACCAATTCTTTGTCAAGGAGGTGAATTTGGAAGTTTGGGATTGTGTTTTGGTAAATTCTACTTCGTGTAGCTTTACTGGGAAGGACATTTTTTTTTTTTTTTTACCCCTTCCTGAGTCTTTCTAGGACACAGGATACCATCCCTGTGTGTTTTTGTTTTGTTTTTTATTGGCTGAAGTTTCTTTGTCTCCATCCTGTCATTAGACTTTTTTTTCTGAGAGGGTTAAAAGATTGTGAAAAGGATCAATTAATTTAGAAAACATTTTGACAGGATATTTTAGGGGAAAGAAATGGCAGCAAAAAGATTTAGAATTGACAATCAAGATGCTTTATTTGAGCTGATGGCAGAGGCACCAGACATTAGCTCAGAAGGGGAGAGTGATATTGAGTTTGAGCCTGAGTGGTTGCCAGAGACAAGCAGTGGAGAGGATAGTCCCTCTGAGGATGAGTGCAATGACGACTCTGGGGAGGAGGGACTGTCACAGGAAGATGTTTGTGAAGCCTATTGGGATGAGGTTTTGCCTGGCGCAGATCCATACAGCAATGGAGTGGAGTTCAGCGTCAGGAACCCAGGGGGTCGCAGTCTTCCACCCAGAAATTCCCCTGCTATTGTGTATTTTAACTTGTTCCTCACAATGGACCTGCTAATCCACATAGTGAGGGAGACAAACAAATATGCAAGGGATCTACTAGCAGCAAAGGCAGAGTGGATCCAAATTCATCCTCATTCACGGCTGCGCCGGTGGATGAATGGAGGGCTGACTGTGGCACTTCTAAAAAAATGGATTGGCCTTTCTATAAATATGGGAATTATTCGCAAGAAAAATGTAAAAATGTACTGGGACCTTACACACCCTTCTCAGGCCACACCTTTCTTTGGCCAAGTCATGCCGTTGTGGCAATATCTCATTGTCACACGGATGATCCACTTAAATGACAACGCCACTGCAAAGGCACGAGGAGAGGAAGGGTTTGATCCCTGGCATAAGGTGCGTCCAGTTTTGGACTCCCTGAACCGTGCATTTAAAAAATACTATGTGCCACGGCAGGTGCTCTCCATTGATGAGTCCATGATTGGCATGAAGAATAGGGTCGCCTATATTCAGTACATGCCCAACAAAAGACATGCCAGGTTTGGGATTAAAAAATTTGAGGTCTGTGACAGCAGCAACAGCTATATTTTGCACGTTGACCTGTATGCAGGCAGGGATAAAACAACAGGGTGTGAAAAGGGATTTGTATATAACAAGGTCATGAGCCTCTTAAAGTCTTGTGACTTACTTAATAAGGGATATCACTTAATGACCGACAATTATTACACCAGTGTCGGCCTTGCTGAGGATCTCTTATTGACCACAACCCTTCTAACAGGCACAGTGAGGGTCAACTCTAAGGGTTTGCCACCCGAGATAACCAGGGCCAAGTTACAGCCGGGTGGATCAAAATATTTGAGAAAAGGTGGGTTGTTGGCATGTGCCTTTAGAGAAAAAAAAAGCCATCGCAAGCCTGTGCTGCTGCTGTCCACTGCCAGTCTGGCAAGTGATGTACTCGTGCATACTAGATGTGGCCAGTCAGCCATCAAGCCCCAAATCATTCTTGACTATAACAAAGGAATGGGTGGGGTTGATGTAAGCGACAGAAAAATATATGAGTTTGCTGCAGAGGGATCAACACATAGGTATTGGTCGAAGATATGGCGTAACCTCATAGACGTTTCCATAATGAACGCCTATGAGCTTTACAAAATTAATACTGAACACAGCAAACTCCTTAGCAGGCACAGCTTTGTAGTTGATATCATAGAGGCTCTCTGCTTGTCTCAGGAGGGAACGTCCTCTGAACACTCAGCAGCAACCCCACTGCTCGCCCCATCATCAAAGGAGCATGGTTTTGCCATTTTGCCGTCAAAGAAAGAAAGGGACTGTGCCATATGTTCTGACAGAAGTAAGCCTGGTGGACGAAAAAGATCACGCCACTGGTGCCCAGGCTGCAATGTTGGCATCCATGAAAGATGCTACCCGCTTCTTGTCCATAGCACCCCATGCAACATAGACCCGGATGATTCAAGTGTAGGGTGATACACATGAAAGACACTGCAAAATATTGTCTACACAAACACCTATATGTACTTTACCTCCCATTATAAAACTGATCAGGTTTTCCATGTGGGGGAGGGGATAGATTAAGCAGTTTGGGGGCTTCTTTTTTTAAAAATGTTTAAAAAAGGTTTAACTCGGAAAACAAGTAAAAAATACTCAAAAAAATATAAAGTGAAAAAAATATTTTTTTTTTGTCAAATAATTTTCCCTCCCTATTTTAATAAATATATTTCATTGTACATATATTCTGGAAAAATATAATACATGTTATAAAATTAACACTAACAACCCTTCAAAAAGTGCCCAGTCCCTAGAAATAATATACACGTAAAAATAATTAAAAAATGGGCATGTCGATGACACAAATCTCCATTCCATTCCCCTGCTGATCTGTCTGCTTCGGCACTGGGCACCTGGTTACCCTCTGATTTTCGGGCCCAGGTCCCTGCCCACCCAGCCACACACCCGCACTGCCTCCTGGCAACCCTGGCACTTGGGTCTGTATCTGTAACCCTACAGTCCCCTTACCCGCACTTATCAGACACCCCTTGTCTGCGCTTTAACCTTGCACTTGCCACATTGCTGGCTGCACTACCAGTTGTTGTTGTTTTATCCCTTGCTCTGCACTTTCCACTCCTCCCCTCTCCCTTGCACCTTCCCCCGTCCATTTCCCATGCACTTGCGCGTTCTCAATGTCACTGGGCCTAGTAAGATTGTTGTTTTGTCCTCCCTTGTTCCCCTCACTTGCCTCGTCGCGCTCTGAAACACTTGTGTATGAGCGCAATACAAATAAAATATCATATCATAGCCTGCTCTGTCCGGAGTAGGCGTACGTGGGAGTGCACCAGCAAAACAGAGTGACAAACAGGGGGCATCGCAGCTTACTTCTTGATGGAAGAGCCTACCCCCTGCACGGGGAACACGTTTCACCCAAAATGCAGGCCTAAAGTGACAGGCAAGCGTCTCAGCTGGTTGAAATGCATGACCCTTTTGATAGAAAGCCTTGTGCCCACAGACAGGCTTGGCAGGCTGCAAGTGTGACAACTGCGAGACTGACCCTAAGCCATGATGAGCACTGTGCAGTCCTCATCAGACCCAGTATGTGAGGATACTGTGTACATTCCAGTGCTGTGACAGCCAGGAGAGCATTGTTCAAGCCATGTAGAAGGCCAGTGTTACTTTCAGCACTAACACACTTCTCCCAGGCTGTAGCTAACATAAACTGGAGACTGATCCCTCTCCATTCCATGGCCTGCCCTGTCCAGAGCAGCCGTACATGGGAGTGCACCAGCAAAACCAAGTAACGAAAAAGGGGCATCCCAGCTTACTTCTTGATGGCATAGCCTACCGCCTGCACGGGGAACACGTTTTACCCAAAATGCAGGCCTAAAGTGACAGGCGAGCGTCTCAGCTGGTTGAAATGAATGACTCTTTTGAGAGAGAGCTTTGTGCCCATGGGCAAGCTTGGCAGGCTGCAAGTGCGACAAAGGGGAGAATGACCCACTCCACGATGAACACTACAGATTCCTGTTTAGACACCATACATGTGCAGGGTTTGGAATTGAGATTCAATGAGCAAGAGCTAAATCCAGCTCCTGAGTGTTGGGCATCCCACTGTGGGCAGGAGCTACCACAGGGGAACCAGGAGCCACCAGAAATGCTCCTTTCTGTTCATTTTGTATGAACCATTGTGCTTAAATGTTTATTAGATGTGTTCTAATTCTTCTGTATTAACATTCCCAAATACTCAAAGTTAATGTCACATTTCCGTGGTTGGAAGGCACCAGTTGGCCATATGAGCCAATGGTAGCTCCTGGTAGATGTTGGTTTTAAGCTACCCAGGCTCTACTATGCTAGAAGCAGGAGCTAACTAGCACCCAGCTCCCCTCAATTTCAAACCCTGATGTGTACCTTGGGTACACTCCACTCCATTATCTGCTAGGAGTGCATTTGAATGCCATGAATGAGGGCCACAATTTTCTAAGTACTGGTACTCTTCACCCAGGCTGTAGATCACACAAAAGTCCTTGGTGGGTGTCACAGAAGAGGAGGCTGCTGTAGGATTGGCCAGTTCCTTACAGACTTTGAAAACATCGGCCATGTTGTTTGATGCCGCAGAGATGCGTGCTTGAATAAAGACTCTTATCTTAGAGTGGATGCAGAGTCGATATTGCCTTTGAAGAAGGCGGCAGGCCGGTTTGTCAGAGGGGCGGTCCACCTGACGCATTCCATTTCCACTCAGCTGCCCAACACATGTGTTTAAGGGCAGCCAGATCAGAGTCGTACCAAGAATTGCTCTTTTTGGAAGGCTTCAGTCCGACCCACATGACAGGGGCCAGAGTATCAAGGGTGTTAGAGATAGAGAGATTGAAGTTAGCGAGTGCACAGCAGGCAAGGGAGCCTGTGCAGAGGAGGAGGAAGACACAGCAAGCAAGGGAGTAATCTTAGTTTGATTTTCAGCCTCTATGTTTCAATTTTTAATTTTTTTAAAATAGTTTTGTGTTGGGGATTGAGAGAGGTCGGAGGGCATGGGTGAGGGGGATTGAGGGAGGTGGGAATGGGTTTGGGGATTGATTGGTGTGTGCACTAAGCGCCGAGATGCCTAAGGGCGATGCGCGCTATACAAATAAACAACCAAACCAAACTAATTACTCTGTTCCACTTGTTTTAACATACACAGCTACTTTAACTGTGCATACTCCCCTAGAGACTAGAAAACATGTGCAGGCACCCACTAGCCTCCCAATGTGCTGTGGTTAAGGTCCACAAAAGGATTGTGTCCATTTTGCACACCCATTTGGAGAGCGTGTTAGAGAGTGTGTGTTGTTATTTCATATTAGCTAGGGTTATTGAGTATGGTATGTAAAACATGTTCGCTGTCAGCAAGCACTGTACAGAGCACTATGAATTTATGTGCAACACTTTGTTCAACATAGACATTTTTTTATATGTAGCGTAACATGATACCTCTTTTCAAGGCTGAATGTATTCCCTTGTCCAAGCTGACCCACATTTGCATTGGTAATGTGGATGGTCTGAAGAAGGACAGAGACTGATATCTTCCAGTATCAAGTATTTTATCAATTACAAGAAAAGGTGTAAACTCCTAACTCTCCCAAAACTATGGGTTTTCTATGCCTTACACAAAACTAACTAGGGTGGTCGTCAGTAATAGTCAGTCCAAATTGAAGATCTGTTCTCCATCCAAAACTAATCTATTCTGTCCCTACCACTATCACCGGGCGTGTATTCAGGAAGAAGAACTTTTCTCATGTTGTCAGGTTGGCTTCAGGCTTCTCTGCTTCTCCTTCTCTCGCTCAGTGTCCGCTCTTTGATGTGAGCGGGTCTGTGGTTTCTGCATCATTTTTGGACTTAACAGTCCACTGACGCTCGTTCACGCCACAACCTAAGGTTCGGTATGACATGTTGCTGGGACTTCCAGAGCGGAGCCTCATAGTCATTTGTATCTGTTTCCTGAGTTTTCTCAATTACTCGGGCACTCTTCTTCTCAGCATTACAAGAATACTTCTCCTTATGGTGAAACAATGGTTTTATACCACAGTAATAAACAGTAGCTTGGTCTTCTTGTCTTCTTTTTGATTATAGCTGTTAATGGTGGGTTATAGGGGGGAGTCTCACCCAGTGAGGTCCCGCTTGCCTCTACCCCTTGAGAAAAGCTATTGTAAGGGATGTTCCAAAGATCACATAATTTCATGCAATGTCATAAACATGCATTCTAGTTCCAACCTCCAGTTTTTTCTAAGAGACCAAATTCCTTGTTTTTTCCTATATGTTTTTTTATAAGACACTAATGCTAAATGGCTAGTCATGCTTTTTGCTGGCTCTCCCATTTTCAGGAAATGGCCATTGGCAAATTCAAGAGGTCAATGTTCAAAGAACAAATCATTCTCCAACCCATCTTACTTCCATGCTCCCCTGTCCCTCCGGTCATCGTTTCCTCCCCTCCACACCCTTTTAACCCGCTCAGCTTATTCTTTTAGCTGCAAGCCGCCATTCCAGCCTCCATCATGGGCCGACGTGGAAATAGAAGAGGGACTCAGCATGGAGCCACACCTTCCATCTCCACGGCCCCCATCTTAAGTTAATATTTTGCTTGAATGGGAAACATACCATTTATTCCAACAAAATAAATTGTTATTAGAACCCAGGTTTCCGGATTGGAAACCTGAGACACTACTAGCAATAGCACCAGATCCGGCAGGCCAGATCATGGTGTAATGGCAGCTGGGCCCATTACTGAGGTCCTCGCTGTGCTCGGGCCTATAATGTGGGCTCAGGGCCATCGCCCCGCAATGTGGCCTGCCGGATCAGGTGTTGTTTCCATATTACAGTCACATTTCTGTAATGTATGTCTGGTCCGTGGTTTTTGAACAAAATAGGAAAGTATGTACCATGGCTTTGAGATGACATCACACCTGTCTGTACTGGTTCCACGGTTTCAAAACAATTGCCAAAAACCCATTAAGAATGATTGTTCTAAGATCAAAGCTCAACAATAATTGCCACTTCACTTAGATATCCAAATCCTGGGATAGTGCGTACCAACACATTACTCATGGCTTCACATTTTTATAAATCTGCTCAAGAGTTGTGAAAATATAATCAAAAGTCATATTTAGAATATTCTGAGATCAAATGTCAAATTAAATGGCCACTCTGACTAGCTACAACATTTATGAGATAGCACATACCATAACCTTTACAGTGATACCCCACTCATCGAAATCAAACAATGGTTGCTGAGAAATTACAAAAAAACATTTTGCAAATGCAAATTTCAAGGTCAAAGGTCACATTTCCTACCCCATGTCCTACTTGATGCATAGAAGACAAAGTACATGACATGACCATTCCAACAACACCTCGCTTGTATAAATGTTCTACATGGTAGCAGAACAAAAAAAAGTTTTAGTTGAATGATTTAGAGGTCAAAGGTCAAATCCCAAAGCATCTCAAACTATCTGTACCTTTTATACGAAAGAATGTACCACGGGATTGAGATGACACCACATTTGTCTATATCGAACCCAGTTCCAAAGCAATAGCAAAACACACATTGAGAATAATTATTCTAAGGGTCAAAGGTCAACGATAATTTCCACTTGACTTATATATCCAATAGATGTGATAGTACATACCAATACATTAGTGTTGGCTTCACCCTTTTCTAAAACTGTTCAAGAATTGTCATAATATAACAAATAAATCATATTTACAATCCTTTTTTCTGAGGTCAAAGGTCAAATAAAAAGGCCACTTTGAGTATCTGCCCCATTGATGAGTAGCACATACCATGTCCATTACAGTGATACCCCACACAGCTAAATCAAATGAATGGTTGCTGAGAAATTACAAAAACACTTTGGAAGTGCTCATTCTAAGGTCAAAGGTCAAATGTCATACCCCCCTAGACCCTACTTGATGCCTCCAAGTCAAAGTACCCAACATGACTGTTCCAATAACACCTCTTTTATATAAATGTGCTAAATGGTAGTAGAGCAACAACAAAAAAACACTTTTGGGTGAGAGATTCTAAGGTCAAAGGTCAAATAACAAATCCTGAGGCCTAATCTGATCCATAAATTAAGAAGCACAATTCAGGACTTTCGAAGAGACACCTCATTTGTCAAAATCAGTCCCACGGTTGTATAACAATTACTAAAAAAGCACTTTGCACTTGATTATTCAGAGGTCAAAGGTCAAATGTCATAACCTCTCAACATATTAGACAATGGATTATGGAGAACATGTCATTAACTTTCAAAAGACACTGCAATTAAGATAAACAGATCTAGGGTTACAAAGATATGATGACAAACACATTTAATGTAGTGAATTTTAAGGTCAAAGGTCAGATATAAAGACACTGTGACCCATTGGCTCACATACAGAGATAACACGTTCGAAAATTGTCTGATGACTAAACATACATACCAGAACAAACCATTTACTAGACTTTATTGAGTCCCAGTTCTGCAATAGAGATTCTTGCAGGGAAAACAACAAGGGAAATAAACAATGTCAGCCATTTTGAAGTATATGTAAGACTACCCAGAATGTTTGAGAATATTTATTTTCCTTTGCATCATATTGCTACTAAGTAAAACCTGATTTCCCTAATGATGCTTCTAAATTATTGGTCATTTCCTTTCACTTTTTTCATTATATTTGTGGATTGGAAAAAAAAGTTCACATTTGACACTCATGGGATGCACTTACGCTAAGCCCCAAAAAATAAATAAATAAAATAAAACATGAAACTTCAGTTTTTTGTCTGAGCAGCAAACATAATATACTTGAAATTTGCCCATCTACCTACTGAAAAAAATAGTTTTCTGAAAGTGCTACCTTTGTCGTCAGTGATATATACTCTTTACAGTGATATGTGTCCACCATATTGAATCATGTCATGTGACCTCAGGGTGTGACACAAACGTGTGCTTTTTGGCTCATTTTATAGAGAAAAATATACTGAAACAAAAAATGTATGGTTATCCTATAGTATTATCGATTTCTAGTGAGCTACAGCAATTTGAGATACAACAGCTAAGAATCAGAGAAAATAGCATGGCACTGAGTGTTTTCCAATGGGCACTAATAGGGTTAACGCTCACCGTGTCTGCTCCTGCTCCTGGACTACAGCCACGCCCATCTTGAACCTGGAAGACCTGCAAGGAAGGAAGAGAAGAGAAAGGTGAAAACCAAGGATTATTCAAGCTTCTTACCTGCATCCGGAATCTTCTCGCCAGCATCCCTGAAGGAAGACTTCAATTTAAAAGCATCGCGTTGCTCGCTGCAGCGCCACGCTTCACTCACCTGTCCTGTCCTCGAGACATCTCCCGGCTCCATCGCGGCTGTCAGCATCGGACGCCACATTTCTGCACCTAGGGGAGAGAAGAAGAAACAAAAGGTGAGCAGAAGGACACACAGAAGGAAAGCCTGATTAACAGCCATAATACTTACCGGCTTTTCTTCCACATTTCGGGTCGGCGCCGCCCCGTTGGCAGGTACCGTACCCCGGCCCCTATGGGGAAAGGACTAGAGACATTTCAGAGGAATGATAAGGACATCTAGAGGGATCGCCCACATTACTACTCACCTCGGCAGGTTAACCCCTCGACGCATCGCCTTCATTCTGCACCTGAAATAAAGGACAGATCACAGGTGAGAAAGACAGCATAAAGGGGGCCTCACTTGAACTTTCATACTTACGGCGCATCGCTCAGGAAAGTCAAGTGGATTTTGCCAGTGCCATTCTGAAAACCAGTGAAGTAACTGGACGAACGCGCGCCCCTGCACCAGAAGCAGGATGGAGAGTTCAACCTTCCAAACCATAAGGTGAGCTTAAACCGGGTTTGGAGGAATAGAGAGGAACGGAGGGGGAAAGGGGGGAGCTAACACACCATTCTGCAGACTGTTAATCCCCTTTCTCATCTGCAGAAGGATATTCCTACGGGCCAAGGAAGCACGATTTGGAGGTCCTGTCCAATCGGTGTTCCGGGTCCTGCGCATCACGCTAGAAGAGGCCGCAGTAATCCAGACTAGATCAGCGCCCCCGTGGGAACCAGGTGGGCGTTACAGAACGCGAAGCCTCCCTACAAATTCCCACCCAGGCGCTATGGAAACTTCTGAGACTGACCAACTGGCCCAACTACTGGGGGAATTACGGGCCGAGGTACACGCCGCTCGTCAAGAGACTAATGCCCTCAGAAGAGAAGTGATTGTAACAAGGGAAAGGACTGATGACCTGGCTAGACAGCTTTTGCAAGGTGAAGCTGGACAAACTCCTTTACCCGGTTCCGGGGGGAACCCCACTCCTGTGGTTTCCAGTAACCCTGTGCTGATTAATCTACCTGGAAACATGCCGCTGGCCCCACCTGAACGCTTTGCTGGGGACCCCAAACGATTCGCCATATTCATGAATCAGTGTCGTTTGCACTTCCTATGCAGACCCGGGGCCTTCCCTAATGATCAGACCAAGGTAGCCTTTGTGTTGTCATATCTTAGCTGCTGTGCTGCCGATTGGTCAGTCCCACTGGTAACTCAAGATGACCCGATTCTTCGTGATTTTCAAGGATTTCAAACAAGCATGGAAAGGTTATTTGCTCAACATTCCCAGGGACAGGCTCTGGATGACAAACTTCTATCTCTGCGACAGGGCAATCAAGACCTTCTATCCTACATTGCAACCTTCAATAGACTAATTGTGGAAACTGGTTGGCCAGAGGATAAAAGAATCACGTTATTCTATTGAGGTCTACGCGGAGAACTTAAAGATGTCCTGGCACAAGTTGTAAATCCTCCCCAAGAATGCACTGAATATATAGACTTAGTGGTCCAGTTGGATCACAGGCTGCAAAACAGAAAAGCAGATCGGTCCAAGTTTGAAACCCGGGTGTGGGCCAAAACCCACGCTAACCCCAAGGGGGCTGATGCCTCGGAGCCTATGAAAATCGGAGGAGTTAAAGGACCCCTAACTCAAAAAGAACGGGAAAGAAGACGACAGATGCAATTATGCCTTTATTGTCGGTCCTCAAGGCACTTTCTACGAGATTGCCCGGTTAAGCGCCCAAGAAGGTGGTAGGAGCCGCTGATAAAATCCATGGAAACTCTGTATCGGGAAACGACCACGCCCGGCAAGCGTAGGGGTCCGCTTGCCAAGCTTGAAAACTAACTCTCAGACCTCGCATTTCATTGTGCCAATGGTCCTCATAGATCCGGAACAGCCAAAACGGTTGCATGCTATAAAGGCATACATCGATAGCGGGGCTATAGGAAACTATGTGGATCGAGAAATGGTCTCTAGGATAAACCTTCCTCTGCGTCCTAAAACCAGAAAAGATGTCATCACCACTGTAGATGGAACCGAAATTGCCTCTGGACCGGTAACACATTCCACAGCTGAGGTGACACTTGTAGGTCCGGATGGCCATCGGGAGGCAGTTGTGTTTGATGTGATCAAGGCTCCACAGTTTCAGCTTATTCTCGGAGTCCCTTGGTTAGAGACAAATAATCCTCGAATTGATTGGCGAGCGAAGAGAATAACCTTCCCGGATTGTGCACAAACCTGCTACCCAGAAAATCTAAAGATTAATCTAGCATCAGTAACCTCTGTCCCCGTGCAACTACCTCCAGAGTACCAAGACTTTCAGGACGTCTTCCAAAAGGAACAGGCCAACACGTTACCTCCCCACAGATCGTACGATTGCCAAATCGATATGGTGCCCGGTGCACAACCCCCTTGTCGCAGGATTTATGCCCTTACTGAACCTGAGAATCTGCATTTGAGACAATATTTAGATCAATACCTCGCCAATGGTTTCATTCGCCCGTCAAAGTCCCCGGCATCTTCAGCTTTGTTCTTCGTGCCTAAAAAAGAGGGCGACCTTAGGACTTGTATCGATTACCGCGCATTGAACCAGATAACTGTTAAAAATCGTTACCCTCTGCCTCTGATCCCTGAACTCCTTGACCAGGTGAAGGACGCTTGCGTATACACCAAGTTAAATCTCCGTGGGGCTTATCATCTGGTACGAGTAAAAGAAGGCGACGAATGGAAAATGGCCTTCCGTACAAAATATGGACTATTCGAAAACCAGGTGATGCCTTTCGGGTTGTGCAACGCGCCTGCTGCCTTCCAATTCTTCATGAATGATGTCCTTCGGGAACTCATCGATGTCTGTGTTATCGTGTATATCGATGACATTCTTGTGTACTCCTCTTCGGAATCTGATCACAGAAAACATGTCAGGGCCGTCCTAGAGAAACTGCGCCAGCACAAACTGTTTGCCAAGCTGGAAAAATGTGTTTTCCATACCACCGAGGTTGAGTTTCTCGGATTCATCCTGACACCTAAAGGGGTCCGAATGGATTCACGGAAAGTGGATGCCATCCTCAAATGGCCATCACCTAGTTCAGTGAAAGGTGTCCAAAGCATGCTTGGTTTTGCCAACTTTTATAGCAGGTTTATCCCGGAGTTTACACGTGTGGTGCAACCCATCACTGCACTCTTGCGAAAAAATAAACGTTTTGAATGGACCGAGGAAGCCGAACAGGCCTTTCAGGAGTTGAAAGCTAAGTTCACGTCCGCACCTATTTTGAAGCACCTGCGTCCTGATCTCCCATATATAGTCGAAACCGACATGTCCAGCTTAGCCATGGGAGCTGTCCTGTCTCAGAGAGACCCTGAAACCAACCAACTGCACCCCATAGCATTTTGGTCCAGAAAGTTCTCACCGCCGGAGATAAATTATGCGATTACCAATAAGGAACTATTAGCCATTAAGTCCGCCTTTAAGGCTTGGCGGCATTATCTCCTCGGCGCCCGGCATACCATCACCGTGATCACCGAAATTTACAATATTTAAAAACTGCCAAGACCCAATCGTCCCAACAGCTCCGATGGGATTTGTTCTTTGCTGAGTTTGATTTTGTAATCACCTACCGCCCCGGTTCTAAGAATGGTAAGGCGGACGCTCTATCCCGAATTGGAATGGAAGAAATAGACACAAACTCAGAACCTGTGCCGATAATTCCCGAACAAAGAATTTTGGGAATAACCACTTTACAAACCCTTGAAGACATTCAAGCACGAGTAAAACAAGTCCTGGACTCTTCAGCCTTGCAGGATTGGATCAAAAAGGGGTCTAACTTTTCAGTCAAGGATGGCTTACCTTACTTCCAAGGACGCTTATTTTTGCCAGAAAAGGAATTGCAAGAACTGGTTATTTCCCGTCATCATGACACCCTGATGGAAGGACATCCTGGCATTGCCAAAACTGAGGAAAAGGTTAGACGATAATTCTGATGGCCTTCCTGGTGAAAGGATATTAAATCTTTCGTTATGTCCTGTGGAGTTTGTGCCCAAAACAAAGGTCAAAAGACAAGACCCGCCGGTCTTCTTCAGCCCTTAGACATTCCACCAGCACCTTGGCACACCCTGTCACTAGATTTTATCACGGACCTGCCCTCTTGTAATGGTTACAATACTATTCTGGTCGTGGTGGATTTATTTTCCAAAATGGCCCACTTTATTCCGTTGAAAGGATTACCTTCAGCCTTTGTTCTTGCCAAGGAAGTCCTCGAGAATATCATCCTTTTGCATGGATTCCCGTCCATACTAGTCTCCGATCGGGGAAGCCAGTTTATTTCTCATTTTTGGAAAAAGTGTTGTCAGCTGGCACAAATCGACGTAAGACTCTCGACCAGCCACCACCCACAGACCGATGGTCAGACTGAGAGAACAAACCAGACCCTTGATCAATTTCTACGATGTATGTTGCACCAATCGGAGGGTAATTGGAAGGATATTCTGTGGGTGGCTGAATATGCTTATAATAACTCGATACACTCTGGAACGGGTCAAAGCCCCTTTTTTACTCTATATGGACATCACCCTCGTACTTCAGACTTGGACTCACCTTCGAGCCTTGAAATGCCCGCAGTGGATCATTTGCATTCTACGATAACTCAAGCCTTCAAAGATGCAACTGCACATTTGCAACATGCGAAAGAGAAATACAAAAAGAATGCGGATCTACATCGAAAGGAGGCGCCTCCGTACCAAATTGGGGATCAAGTATGGTTGGCTACCAAACACTTATCGCTCAAGGGACCTCGAACTTTTAATCCAAGGTATTTAGGCCCTTACTCAATCAAAGCTATAATTAACCCAGTAGCAGTCAAGATCGATCTACCAGCCAACATGCGGATTCACCCCGTTTTTCATGTGTCACTTTTGAAACCAGTACAACCAGGAACCAGATTAATAAAGCCACCAGACCCAATCCTGATAGATGGAGAGCCAGAATTCGAAGTAAATAACATTTTGGATTCCAAAATCTTAAAATCAAAGCTTTTCTATCTAATTGATTGGAAAGGGTACGGGCCTCAGGAAAGGTCTTGGGAACCCAGTGATCACGTACATGCACCTCGGCTGGTAAAAAGATTCCATCGGAATTTCCCAAAAAACCGAAACCTCCAGAAGGAACGACCTTGGGAGGGGCCTTGGGGGGGAGTGCTGTCATGATGCCTACCCCGGAGCATCAGGCCAGGCCCAGCACCCCCGGAAGCAGGCATCATGCCCTCGAGTAAAAGCCCAGCGGCCCCTTATAGGGACTCTTTGGACTCAGTCCTGGCGCCTTTGGCGCCAGGCTCATGTTGGACATCAGTCCTGGCGCCATAGGCGCCAGGATCATAAAGGGAGGTGTCTTGTGCACTTACCTGATGCAGACCATGCTGCACGCTTCAGGCCTCCCTGAGACCTGAAAGGGACTATTTTTTCATAGGGACTATTTTTTCACTCGGGCGTGGCCAGGGAAGGATACATACCTAGTTGGGGAAGGATACATACCTGGGACTTCTTTGGAGGCTATTTAAGCCACGCCCAGACAGCAGCTCATGCTTCGTGTTGTTCTGCTTCCTGCAGCTTAACGCTCACCGTGTCTGCTCCTGCTCCTGGACTACAGCCACGCCCGTCTTGACCCTGGAAGACCTGCAAGGAAGGAAGGAAGAGAAGAGAAAGGTGAAAACCAAGGATTATTTCAAGCTTCTTACCTGCATCCGGAATCTTCTCGCCAGCATCCCTGAAGGAAGTCTTCAATTTAAAAGCATTGCGTTGCTCGCTGCGGCGCCACGCTTCACTCACCTGTCCTGTCCTCGAGACATCTCCCGGCTCCATCGCGGCTGTCAGCATCGGACGCCACATCTCTGCACCTAGGGGAGAGAGGAAGAAACAAAAGGTGAGCAGAAGTACACACAGAAGGAAAGCCTGATTAACAGCCATAATACTTACCGGCTTTTCTTCCACATTTCGGGTCGGCGCCGCCCCGTTGGCAGGTACCGTACCCTGGCCCCTATGGGGAAAGGACTAGAGACATTTCAGAGGAATGATAAGGACATCTAGAGGGATCCTCCTCATTACTACTCACCTCAGCAGGTTAACCCCTCGACGCATCGCCTTCATTCTGCACCTGAAATAAAGGACAGATCACAGGTGAGAAAGACAGCATAAAGGGGGCCTCACTTGAACTTTGAACTTTCATACTTACGGCGCATCGCTCAGGAAAGTCAAGTGGATTTTGCCAGTGCCATTCTGAAAACCAGTGAAGTAACTGGACGAACGCGCGCCCCTGCACCAGAAGCAGGATGGAGAGTTCAACCTTCCAAACCATAAGGTGAGCTTAAACCGGGTTTGGAGGAATAGAGAGGAATGGAGGGGGGAAGGGGGGAGCTAGCACACCATTCTGCAAACTGTTAATCCCCTTTCTCATCTGCAGAAGGATATTCCTATGGGCCAAGGAAGCACGATTTGGAGGTCCTGTCCAATCGGTGTTCCGGGTCCTGCGCATCACGCTAGAAGAGGCCGCAGTAATCCAGACTAGATCAGCGCCCCCGTGGGAACCAGGTGGGCGTTACACTGATAATTTGCTGGGTATCATCCGCGTAGCACTGAAAGTTGGGACAGAGAGCGGCGATGCAGTGAGCAAGAAGAGCCAGACACTGGTTGAACAGCCAAGGGGAGAGGTTAGATCCCTGGGGGACACCACAGGTAGAGAAAAAGATGTCAGAGAGGAAAGAACCCAGTTGGACCTGGGAGGGTCGATTGGAGAGGAAGGAGGTCAGCCACGCCAGAGCCTGACCAGTGATACCCAGGTTATCACGGAGACGGTTGAGCAGGATGGTGTGGTTGACAGTGTCAAAGGCAGAAGAGAGGTCAAGCAAAATGAGAACGCAAGGGGTGTTAGAGTCAAGGTTAGAGAGCAGGTCCTCACGGATGTTCAGGAGAGCAGTTTCCGTGCTTCTGGCAGCTCTGAAGCCTGACTGATGGTCATGAAGACTACCAACAGATTCAGCATGGAGATTAAGCTGGGAGATGGCCAGTTTCTCCAGGAGCTTGCCCAGGAAGGGAGTGATAGAGATTGGGCGATAGTTAGCTGGGCAGGAGGGATCGGAAGAGGGTTTCTTAAGAAGGGGGTGAACAAGGGAGTGCTTGAGGGGGGATGGGAAGACTCCAGAGGCAAAGGAGTGATTGCAGAAGTCAGCCAGGGCAGGGGCCAGGGAGTCAATGTGGTCCTTGATTGTTTTGGAGGAACAGGGGTGGACCTGTTTTGACGAGACTTTCATTGATCGGACTTGTCTTGAAACCTCGTCAGCAGAAAAAAGGGGAAAGGCAGAGAAGGAGGGAGGAGGGGTGGCTGCAGAAGGGCCATAGGGAGAGCAGGGAATAGAGGGGGGATGATAGGAGGAGAGTGAGGACAGGATGTCCTGAGTTTTTTAAATGAAGTGAGAAGCCAGTGCCGTGCAGAGGGCCTGGGAGGGGACAGGAGAGGTGGAGACTGCAGCCGGGTTGGCCAGCTCCTTTCCAGATTTTAAAGAGTTCGGCCGAATTGTTAGATGCCGCAGAGATAAACTACACGCTAAACTCCCGATTCCATGACTGTGGCATGAACCTGGTAGACACAAAAATTGGTACCAGCGTGAAAGGAGGATAAAATATAGTCATACTAACCCACACATTCAGGGCTTTGTTGATACTGCACTTCCCGCACTCAAGGTCTCCACCCTGGGTTTGATTTTTAATGTATGCCTCTCTGTGCCTCGTCTTTCAAAGGCTATGTTTCATGCTGGAAGAAATACAGTTGTGCATGCTTGGATCTTTTATGGCCACTTGATTTGTATTAGGACAGGAGGGTTGCTTGATTGTCATAGAATGCAGAGGTGTGTGGGTCGAGTCAGTGGTGTGGGCCTAACTTTGGGCTCACTGGGTGGGGGCCTATTGGCAGTTTAGTGGAGATGAATGGATGCTTCATTGAACCTGGTGTTGTCTCACGCTCTTGCAGGGCACATTCCTCTGAAAGATACTAAGGGGGTAATTCATAGAATTCAGCGCACAAGTGGCGCACAGTGTGCGCGTGCGACAGTCTACGCCAGCCGCGTGCGCCAAAATCCATTTCCGCGCACAGCGTATTCATGGATTTTAACATCCATTACCAGCCGTGGCGCAGAGTGGTGCAGCGACCCTGCAGCAGCGCCAGTTACGCCCCAACCCCTCCCCGTGCACCATGTACAGTGCACAAATCCCGTACATGGCGCACAGGCCCCCAACCACGAAAACGCCTGTAAAACTCCCCACACACCCCTCCGAATACACGTACCCCGCTGTGTGGGAAGTTTCACACGCGATTGGCCCTGTGTGAGCAGTGTACGTGCATTTCGGGGGTGCGTGGGAAGTTTCACACGTGATTGGCCCTGTGCGAGCAGGGCACGTGTATTACTGGGGTGCGCGGGAAGTCTCACACGCGATTGGCCCTGTGCGAGCAGGGTACGTGCATTTCGGGGGTGCGCGGGAAGTTTCACACGCGATTGGCCCTGTGCGAGCGGGGTACGTGTATTACTGGGGTGCGCAGGAAGTTTCACACACAATTGGTCCTGTGGGAGCGGGGTACGTGTATTACTGGGGTGCGCGGGAAGTTTCACACGTGAATGGCCCTGTGCGAGCGGGGTACGTGTATTACTGGGGTGCACAGGAAGTTTCACACGCGATTGGGCCTGTGCGAGCGGGGTACATGTATTTCGGGGGTGCGCGGGAAGTTTCACATGCGATCGGTCCTGTGCGAGCAGGGTACATGTATTATTGGGGTTCGCGGGAAGTTTCACACGCGATTGGGCCTGTGCGAGCGGGGTATGTGTATTACTGGGGTTCGCAGGAAGTTTCACACGCGATTGGCCCTGTGCGAGCGGCGTACGTGTATTACTGGGGTTCGCGGGAAGTTTCACACGCAATTGGCCCTGTGCGAGCGGGGTACGTGTATTTTGGGGGTGCGCTGGAAGTTTCACATGCGATCAGCCCTGTGCGAGCGGGCTACGTGTATTACTAGGGTTCGCAGGAAGTTTCACACGCGATTGGGCCTGTGCGAGCGGTGTACGTCTATTTCTGGGGTATGCGGGAAGTATCACATGCGATTTCACTGTCAGAGCGGGTACGTGTATCCAGTGGGGTGCGTGGGGAGTCCCACACGTGAATTGGCAGTGTGGATCCTCCCAGGTGTGCCCTCTACCCCCTCCACGGCCCCTGCAGGCAACCCACACTACAGGGGACTACCCTGCACCCCTGGTCATGTCCTGCATGCAGCCCATCCACCATGGGCATGCCCCCCAGCCAGCCCACATGTCACTCTCCACTAGTGATCACCAACCCATGTCCCCCAGCACCCCACCCCCGAGCAGTGATGGGCACCTGCCAGCAGGCCCCGACTCATGTCCCCCAGCACCCCACCCCCCAGCAGTGATGGGCACCTGCCAGCAGGCCCCGACTCATGTCCCCCAGCACCCCCACCCCCCAGCAGTGATGGGCACCTGCCAGCAGGCCCCGACTCATGTCCCCCTGCACCCCCACCCCCCAGCAGTGAGCCTCAGTCCCCGACTCATGTCCCCCAGCAGCCCCAACCCCCAGCAGTGATGGGCACCTGCCAGCAGGCCCTGACTCATGTCCCCCAGCACCCCCACCCCCAGCAGTGATGGGCACCTGCAAGCAGGCCCCGACTCATGTCCCCCAGCACCCCCATCCCCCAACAGAGATGGGCACCTGCCAGCAGGCCCCGACTCATGTCCCCCAGCACCCCCACCCCCCAGCAGTGAGCCTCAGGCCCTGACTCATGTCCCCCAGCACCCCCACCCCCCAGCAGTAAGCCTCAGGCCCCAACTCATGTCCCCCAGCACCCCACACCCCAGTGGTGATGGGCACCTGCCAGCAAGCCCCGACTCATGTCCCCCAGCACCCCCACCCCCCAGCAGTGATGGGCACCTGCCAGCAGGACCCGACTCATGTCCCCCAGCAACCCCACCCCCCAGCAGTGAGCCTCAGCCCCAGACTCATGTCCCCCAGCACCCCCACCCCCCAGCAGTGAGCCTCAGGCCCAGACTTATGTCCCAACAAACAACATTTCCTAACAAAACAGTCCCATGTCCCGAAAGCCAACCCTAATACCCCTTGCCCCCCAATCCAAGCATGCAACCATCCATAGAACCCACTCCCAAATTGCCCATGCCATGATAGATGAAATGAACCACCATGCCCATGCAGGAATGCACAACGTAGCCACACAGTGGCAACACGTGACTGAGGAAATGTTCAATGAGACATGCACAAAACCAATTACAGAACACATCAATTCTGAAGTAATAAAACATGTATTAAAAACATAAAGAACTGACTGAGGAATAGTAAACTGAAAATCAATGTACAATGACCGAAGGTAGAAAAAAATTATTGTAAATCCAATGATGTTAAAAGAAAGAAAAATCACGTAGAATAAACAAGTGGTCCATTGCCAAAAACCATTGATCCATGGGAATATAGAAAAAGAAAGTATGTACAAGTCTGCAACTATATACAATGTAAGTCCAAATGGTCCATGATCCACAAACAAAAGGAAACCTACAGAAAAGTCCTAGGAAGAAAAAACTATATACACACGAAGTGGAGCAATGCCCATTAACTCCAAATTAAAAGAAGAACAAAGGAAACCTAACACTATCTAACTATATACAATGGCGGCGGGCAAGTCCTGTGGCTCACTCTGTGATGTCCCAGGCCAGGGCATCATCGAACTCCATGTCGATGTCCTGGAGGCGGTCCTCTGCCCTGGCCCCGAGGTCTCGCAGGGATGCACTCATGACCTGTTCCAACTCCCTGCGAGTTGCCTCAACGCACTCTGCCTGCCTCAATGCCCGATGCATGGAGAACTCCACCCTGACCATGGTGAGCCGCGCCTCTTCCTCCCGCTGCCGCTCCGCATCTATGCGCTGGCCCAACCGCAGCCACACAGAAGATACGCCCATTCCAGGGTTCTCCTGCCCTCTGGTCGATGCCTGCCCCTCTGATGTCGATGGCCCCGAGCCATCATTGCTCCCACCTAGAGTGTGCTGCTGTTGCTGCTGTCCATGTGTCCTGTCCGATGCCTGCACATCCTCCATCTGCTGGACTCCAGTTGTTGGTGTGTCCACCCCTGCTGGACCGCCGAATCCCGACTGTGGCAGGGATGGGATCTCCACCAAGCTGGCTGTGTTGGTCAGGCCAGGTCCACAGGGGGCCCTGGTGGAATCTGGGCTGGAAGACGGCAGGAAGAACGACTGGCGCATAGTCTCCACAGAGGAGGAGAAGTCCGCCAGAGTGCGTGACACATGTAGGGACCCACTGACCAGGGCCCCTCCCAACAGTGCCGCGTCGCAACCCTGCTGTTTGTGATAGTGTGCGTGCTCCGCCCAGGAAGCACGCACGTCATCACGAATGCCACGCATGCGCAACGTGACACCAACCAGGACGGAGCCCATATGGTCGTGGGACCCCTCGTCCGCAGGTAGTGGAGAGGCAGATGACGTGGCACTCCCCCCTACCTGCAGACGGGCCTGGGACGGGGCATCCCTGCTGCTCCATGGTGGTGCAGTCACAGGGTCAAGGACAGCGACATGCACAGGCCCCTCCGGGGTGACCTGTGCTGCCTCCTGACCCTGGCCCTGGACTGCACCAGTAGTACTACCCCCACCAGGCCCCATGTGCGGCTCAGTAGCAGGCTCCTCCTCCTCTGTGGAGACCACCAACCTAGATGTCTCCACACCGTCTTCCGCCATTGCAAGTCCCTGTGGGGGCTCACCCGGCCCTTCCGCTACAGCCTTAGTTGCAGAGGCGGCACCAGCCCCCTCGCTCCAAGATGTTGGCAATTCCTGGGAGGGTGGCTGGGCCTTGCGTCGCCTACCGGTGGAGGCATCCCCGCCGCTTGGCTCCACAGTGATGTCTCCACCCTCTTCTTCACTTGACGCTGCGTAGAGGGAGACATAGAAGACAAGCATCAGGGTACAGTACAATATTCCCCTAGACAGGAAGCAATAACACATGAATGGCACTGTCAAATGTCACTTCCATCCTGTCCCTCCACAACACATGGGTGAATGCACGCAACACACATGCAGAAACAGTCCCGGCGCCTACAATCAACATCAGCATCCATGTACAAGGGCCTCTGTCAACCAAAATGATGCCTTCAAACTCACATGCATCATGGCTCACACTAGTCCCATGCACACACATCACCGGAGGGTCATGCATTTTGGCTTGTACACCACAGACACAGTGGATAGACACAGTGGATACAACGGTGACTGCACTGCATGAGTGAATCTACACATCATCACGGACATGTGTCATGATATGATATGATATGATATGGCATTAATAACGCCTATACACAAGTGTTTCAAGGCGCAACGAGGCAAAGGGGGGGAACAAAGGGAGGACAGATAACGATCTTACTAGACCAGGTGTCATTCAGATCACGCAAGTGCATGGGAAGGGGGGAAAGGAAGAGTGCAAGGGGGGAAAGGGAGAGGGGGAAGTGCAGTACATGGGAAGTGGAATAAACAAGATAAATAAAACACATTAAAAAAAACAGGCAAGTGCAGGAAGTGCGGACAAGTGCTGGAAATGGGACTGAAGGGATACAGAAACAGTCCCCAAGTGCAGGGGTTGCCAGGGAGGCAGTGCAGGTGGGCAGTTGACAGGGCCTGGGCCAGATATCAGAGGGGTGGCCAGGTAACCAGTGCAATTTCAGTCATGAGTTCAGCAAGGGAGGGGAGGAGAGAAAGCAGAAGCAAAGAGGAAGGTTTTGAGGTGTTTCCGGAACCGGAGGTGGTTCTCCTTGAGTTTCAGGGAGGCAGGAAGGCTGTTCCAGAGAGAGGCCCCTGCCGAAGAGAGTGATCTGCCACCACTCGTGTGATCTGCCACCATGGCATTTCAAATTCACACACACACACTTCTCAGACACACACACATGTGCACCATACATGTACATGACAGCAGCACCCATCCCTCACCCGCCTCCATGTCCAAGAACAGAGACTGGCATGCATTCATGTGTGCATTCCGCATACAGCTCCCCATGTTGCACTGGAACACATGCATCATCCATGTGGTTCACACATTACTGGTCTGACATGCATGACCATGTCCCTGCACACACACATCCATACATGGCCTATGTCCCACATACAGGCAAGTATCAGACTACCAGCACACTGCAACATGCCCTGTCTCACACATCAATGCTTGGCCACTTACCGCTTAACTCCAGATGGGTCTGCCTATGAAGGATCTGGGCGTGGAGCGCTGGGGCTACGTGTTCCAGGACCCTCATCTGGATGTTACTCATGCTGCCCTGGCCCCCCTCCGTGAGGCGCCGGGCCTTGTAGAGGGTCCTGATCCTCAGGTCCTCCCAGCGCTTCTTGAAGTGCTTGATGTCGCGGGATGCCACCTCCTCCGCGTTGATGGCAACCACTGCGTCCTCCTAGATCCTCAACCCTCCTTCCTTGTTGGCACGTGATGTTCCAAAGAGGGCATCATAATGCCCCAGGACATGCTCCACCAGGACACCAACTTCCTTCTCACTGAAGCTGGTGGCCCTCTGCCTCTCTGACTGGGGGTCACCAGTGGTCTCAGATGGTGTTTGCCCCGACATGGCGACCCCAGAGGCAGGCGTGGGTGGGCAACTGGGTCCTGAGGCTGGGCTGTGGAGCGATTGGTATCCCAGTCGGGAGTCTTCTGTTCCAGCAGGGGTGGACACAGCAACTCGACCCCTGCAGATGGCTGACGTGCAGGCACCAAATAGCAGGGCACGTGGGCAGCAGGCAGGCAGCAGCAGATGGCTGGTGGGAGCGTGCTCGGGGCTCTTGGGGGCAGGAAAATTGCCTTTTGGGCAGGAGCGTGGTCTTCCGTGTGTATTTGCGTGGCCAGCTTGATACAGAGTGATTTGGCACGTGAAAGAATTGCGTGTAATTTGAGGAAAGGCCCTTAGTGCGTAAGCGCGTCAGTGACATTACGCGCGCAGGCATTGCCCACAACACGGGTGCATAGTGAATCATCACGTGAGAAAACTGCACTTCACCGTGCTATTGGAGGAAAGGGCCTTAGCACGTAAGTGTGTAAGTGACGTTTCACGTGTGGGCCGGCTTAAAAGGTACGAGTATCACGCTATTTCCTTGTATGTGCTTTTTGTGGAGAGCGAGCAGGTGTATCTTGTACTTCTTGTTGGTTCACACGTGATTACTTCACAACGTTTCCAGTTCGTACTCTCTGTTTCCTCAGATTGCGTTCTTTTCTTCTTTTGGCGGGGGTGTTGCCAACGCGCACACGCGCGTCTTTTTCACGTATTTTTTCAAGGCAGACGGTGAGTTGCGCACGTATTTCCCAACTGTGGTTTCCCCCGTGTGTCACGTACGCCTTCAGAGGTCATAGTAGGCTGCGTGTAACACGCGTATGCTTATTTTTGTATTTCTGGGTGCCACAGCGTAGTGCGGGTTTATTTTTCCACGCACGTGGTCTACCAGGGGTTGCATGCACGTGTGCTTTTGTTTTTGGGGTGCCTGTACGTTTGCGTGACCCGTCATCTTCCCCCAGGGGTCACATACAGCCTTGCCAGAGCACTAGGGTACGAATTCCATCTAGTACCCTACCCCTTTCATCCCAATTCCCCAGGAAAATTGTTTACTGCAACTCCCATATGCACAACAACATCAGTGCCATGGTTGGGAGGCGACCAAGCAGTAAGGGAGGCAAAGGTGGCCGACCTCCAAAAGGTGGGCGTGGTGGGTGTGGTAGAGGACGTGGCCAGGATTTGCAGGGTGCCCCTAGAGCCCTGTGTGTGGAGGACCAATCAGGGACACCCATGCCCCCCCAGTGGTTGTGGAAAACATAGCTGACACCATCCCAGCTCAGCCCTTGTTGGACCGGCCCATTTTGGCACCTGAACTGGCACAGGATGACTCCCAGGCTGACTTCCAGGTCAGCAAGTCTAAGCCACGTTTGGCGGTGAAAGTTGCTGTCACCAGGCCACGTGGATCTGGGGCAGCAATGTCATCTTCTGCCCCAAGTAGCCAGGGTGGGGAGGCTGCAGGGGCAGCTGCAGCTCAATCCATCCCAGCTCTGAGTCTCCCAGCTGGGAAATTGTCGGTCCAGGTCCATCAAACTGACGTTGGCCCTGCCAACATCACCCTGCAGCCAATGCCTGCACCAAGACCTATGGTCATTGTGCCTTTACAGGCTTCTGTTACCCAGTCCACCTGCGCTTCTGCCCCTACTGACCAGAGCGGCATAGGCACCACCTTTGAAGTAGAAGAAGAAGGGTGCTCTGGCACTACAGGCTGAGACCCTAGACATGGCTACACACTCCGGCACGTCAAGGAAGCCTAGCTTTAATGACACCGAACTTGATGCACTTGTGGCCTATGTGTCGGCACATAGCCGTGAAATGTTGGTGACTGCAGGGTGCAAGACCACACCTGGTCAATGTAGGGCACACTGGCAGACCATCGCAGACCACATTAGTGCCCTTGGATTTGTGAGGCGCACAGCTGATGATTGCTACAAGCGGTGGAATGACCTGAAACGCAGAGCAAAGAACAAGCTGGCTTCCAATCATGCCTCTACTCTGGTGACTGGCGGTGGGTCTCCACCAGAGGACAACCAACTCAGTGAACATGAGTCTGTTGCTGGAACCTTCATCACAGAGGAACAGATCCAAGGCGTGGGAGACCTACCTGATTACGAAGGATTGTCCGGTGAGTGCCCATGCATGTGTGTGTAATCCATGTGTATGTTGTATGGGTGACATGCTCAGATTGAGTGCCAGGTGAGGGTGTGTAGTCCTGAGTGGTATGGGTCACCCATGTGCTTCCTCCAAAACATTCAGCGGCCTTGGAATTGGGTATGACAGTATCCCTTCTGACCACAGTAGCCAATTAGCGCAACATTACTGCAGTTGCCCTTGAACTGTCATCTTGCAACAACATTGTACTTAATTTTTCTATGTTCATTCAGCCTGATTGTTTCAATTCTCCCATTTTTCAAATGCATTTTTCAGCCCTAATGCCACATATGTGACATGCTTCTGTCATTGATTACACCCCACATTGAGCCACATTTATTACCTTGGTATGGGAATGATTAGACCATTCAGGCTGATTGAGTAAGGGCCTGCTCACAAACATTTTTGGGGCCTGTCTGAATGTGGAAAATGATAGTCTTTTCATGTCATGTTGAAGTGACCAACCATTGATGTATCCATCTGCATGCCATCACTGTATCATTGAACACTGGATGTGTTGCAGTGTGTGGCACATGCATATTTTGACACACTATTTTGCATTTTTCATCTCATCATGTCCCTCTCACATGGATGGGTGACAGTACTCATTCACTGACATATGGCTGTACTTGTGAAATGTAGCATGGCTATGCTACATGGCATCTATGTGCTGGCATGTGTCATGTATGTGTATTGGACATGCCACTTAGAGGCTAATGTGTGATGCCAGTGCTACCCTGCATGCAGCAAATGTGTTGCTTTTCCATCTTGGTGTCCTCAGTGTTTGCTTTTTGCCTCCCCTTCCAACTCATTGACAGTGCATGCATCCCAGGGCTATAGTCATGTGGCACATGTGTAATTCATGTACTGGATCTCTGGCTTGTCAGGCCTATGTGTGTGCTATGGTGCTCATGCCTCTTTCCATTTGTTGTCTTTCAAGTTTTTGCAGATGATGACGCACTTGATGCTGTTGAGGTGGAGGAGATGGTGCAGACCCAGGAGGAATCTCAGGCACGAACGGGCACCAGTGGAGGACGTGGTGTGGTGGTGGGTGAAAACTCAATGTTACTGCAGACCATACTGTCCAGGGGTGTCCCTGGTTGCACCTCCCCAGACCTCTATGATTCAGGTGCTGAATCTGATGATGAGACTTATGTGCTGCACAGGTGAGTGTTTCTGGCAGGGATTCTGTTCTGTCCAACCCACTTGCACCAGGGGTAGAACACTCTATGGGGATGTCAGTGTTGGTAAGTCCGCCTTTGGCGGTTACGGATGCAGGGTTACACTCCACAAGATCTGATCCTGTTCCTGGGCCAGCAGATAAGAGGGGGAATGCAGTCCTGCAGCCTCGGGCAGTGCCAGCACAGCAAGGTGCAGATCGCCTTGCCCCAAACAGGTGTGCGGCCTGCTGATGCTGTGGCCGTACGCCACCAGGCAATACTGTATGGGAAAACTCCATGTACGGTATAGCAGCACAACAGGGAGCATCGGTTGAAATGATGGCTCAGGCAATGGAGAGGGTGGCCACTTCCATTCTCCCCCCTGAAAGGCAGATGGAGCAACAACAGCAGTCAACAGACTCCATTTGCCAATCACACAGGGAAGACGTGTTGGCATCCAACAGGGACTGACGGGCAGCACTGGAGACTCTGCGGGAAGCCATTTCTGTAGAGTCACAGGGCCACAGGGAAGCCCTAAGGTTAGAACTCCAGTTCCTCAGGCAGACTCTAAGTGAACTTGAGGCTTCCCGAAATTTAAGGTCAGAACAGCAGCTGGAGCAGCTCACATGTTCGCTCTCAGCTGAGCTGCAGGCAACTCGGGAGGAGATCCGGGCATCACACAAGGCCATGCGGTGCTGCATGGGGATCTCTGCATTATCATCCTCCAGAATCAGACCTTCAACACCTGCATGCTTACTGCCATAGAGGACCATACCAGGGCTTTGCGTGGGCTGCCTCCCATAGCAGCACCACCTCCTGATGCAGCAGCAGAGGGTGAAGAGAGCGACAGCAGCAGTTCTCCCACAATAGCGTAGCCGTGCAGACCATGAGCCCATGGAGTTTTTTTTTTCCGCAACATCCACGCAGGAATGCACCCTGTCCTCGAACCTCCTGGGTGGCCCCCCCCCCTGGCTTAACCATGGTCATTTTTGATATATATATTTTTTTTTTACAGTGTGTTGCCTTGTGTGGCTCCCGTTGGCATCCACTGTGTATTCCAGCTGGGCACATGCAGGCTTGTCCTGTCTTTGGGTTAGATGCTTGTGTTCCTGACACACACACCCCTCATGCTTCCCTTTCCATGGGCTTGCAAAGGGTGTGACCAAGTGACAGTGACTTACACAGTGACATTGGGCTCCCATGAGCTGTGTGGGCAGTCTGTAGTCAAAACTGTGTGTACATCCCTAGTGGGGATTGTTGTTGTATTGAACACCGCATGGTGTATTGATATGTGTTTGTGCATCCATGTCTTCCTCCTTATTCACAGGTACCTTCTTCATGTCTTCACAAGGCCGTCTCCTTTGCAGATGCAGTTCATGTTGTATGCAGTACACTGACACATTTGCCTGACAGCAACACTCTGCAGTTGGAAGGGGTCAATGTGCTGGCTTATTCAGGTTGTAAGACTTTCACTACTTTGATTTGGTACTGTCATATTTTGTAAATGTTTCATCCTGTGTTGCTGTATTGTGTTGCTGATAAGTATTTGGTCATGTCTGCTGTTTGTTATTTATTACTGGGAGCATATTGTCTTTGGCCTGTTTCCATTTGGGACAGTGCACTTTGTGACACTTGTGTCATGTGTTGTGCATTCCTTTGTTTGCTTTCACATTGCATGACATGCCATGGTGTGTTGGGTAGTGGAGATGGGCAGGGGTTGGGTGACATGGCGCTGTTTTCATGTTGTATTTTGCAAGGGGGTAGTCATTCATGCAGCATAAATGTGTGTCTTTTTGTGTCACAGCATTGGTTGTCTTTCGGTAGGTAGGGATGAACACAATGTAACACTTCCAGGTGACCAATCTCAGGCTGGTATGGTTGTGACAGTTGACTGTCCCTTATGTCATCATCATTGATTGTCAGCTGGTATGTGCCAGGGCTGTGTGCACTCCACAGGGGTGTGATTTTAGGTGAAGTAATTAGCCACCAGCTGCGTACTGGCCGCCTCATCACGTGCCGTTTCCACTCCCATGCGCAGCGGCCGTGCATGTGGTTGGGGATGCGGGGGCACCACCATGTCCACCGGCAGGCCCCGGCGGGTTGCAACGTTGTACAGGACACATGCTGCCACTATGATCCTGCACACTACTGGGGGCGCGTATAGCAGCTGCCCACCAGAGCGGTCAAGGGAGCGAAAGTGTGACTTGAGCACTCCGAATGTGCGCTCCACTATGCCCTGGGTTGCAATAGGGGCTCTGTTGTATCTTACCTCGGGTGGTGTGGTGGGGTTCCGAATTGACGTCATCATGTGGTTGCTCAGAGGGTAGGCACTGTTCCCTGGGGAGGTGATGATGGGTATCATCAGTGAGGTTGTGACATTACTCAGTATCTGACATGCATGCATGTGCAGAGGCATTCATACTCACCAAGCAGCCATGTGTCGCCATGCCGCCTAGCTTCTAGGTCCCGGTTTAGGGGTGACATTCTGTAAATGAAACTGTCATGGGTGGACCCTGGATAGTTGGCATATACTGAGGTGATGATTCCCTTGGCATCACATATTACCTGCACGTTGATGGAATGCCAGTGCTTGCGGTTTCTATAGATGTGCTCAGTTGTCCTGGGAGGACGTAGAGCCACATCGGTGCAATCAATGGCACCTAGCACTTTGGGGAAGTGTGCCACCCTGTAAAAATCCTGGACGGCAGCCTGCCTTTCTGCAGGTGTTCTGGGCAGTTATATGTGCCTGCGGACTGAAGAGCGTGCAGTCATGATGGCCAACACCTGGTGTAAGCAGCGTGACTGCGTGGACTGTGACCCCCCCCACTATGGCACTTGTCTGCTGAAATGAACCAGTGACCAAGAAGTGCAGTACATTGAGCACCTTTTCCAAGGGGCTCAGTGCTTGGGAGCACAGGGTGGGTGAAGTAAGGTCATCCTCCCACTCACTCACCAGGTTGAGTACTATGTGAGGTAGAAACCTGTACCTCCCATACACCTGGTCATCAGGCATCCCAAAAAGGCTGGTCCTGGGTGTAAAAATTCTGGGCCTGACTATCCTCCTCCTCCTGCGGTGTCCCACGACCACTGCTGCGAGGAACGGTATGTTCATCATAGCGTCTGAGCTTGTTTGTTGTTTGCGTGCACTTTTATGCTGCGCAGGGCCGTGTACGCCTGCTTCCTGCTGGCATATGTGTTTCCGGATTAGCGCGTCTTTTTTGGCGCACGCGTTTCCCCTGTTCGATTCCATGAATACGTGTTGTAGGCGCGCGTGTGGGCATTCCACGCATTTCCCCCGTAACACCCACATTTTCACGCGTTGTTCCCCATTCCACATGTTATGGCTCGTGTTACGCCCACTTTTGTTGTGTGCGCCGCGCTATGTGCGCTTTCACTGTGCACGCAACACATGCCATTTGATGACGTGTGCGCCCGCATGCGCCACGCAGGATTTTAGCGCACCTCCCAGGATTTACACGTGCACAGACTTCCATGAATCGAGATGCGTGGCAATTTTCACACTTGCGCTGCGATTCGCACGCTTTCGCACGCTTGCACAGAGATTTTCGCCACACATTAATTCCATGAATCAGCCAGAAAATGTTTGCAACAGTGGAGGGACAAGGGGCAAGTGAACTTCTGTGAGAACTGGCTGTGTGGATTTGTTCTGTCTTAATGAGTTTGGGCCTAGTAAACTGGGTTCATGGAGTTTGGTGGGTACAGCACAATCATCCAAGCCTGTGCTTCATGTCCTACTACAAAATGTAGTTTTGTTCTATGTGTTTTCTAATACTGTGCATCTGTTGTTGGCGCTACATTGCTTCTACATTGTGTTTAATAGTGCGGTTTTCTCCCACCTTATACATTACATTGCTTCATATGGGGTTTGCCTCACTTGAAAGCACCTAGGGAGATGGGATATACTCATTTCCATCCCAGCATTCCCCCTTTCATTACTTCTACAGTAACAAATACTCCTCCCCCATATTTACGCTCATTTGCATGCTTTTCTGTTTTGTCTCATGCTGGTGGTCTCTTAATTGGCATCCACACTCTACACATGTGTCGTTAACTTTCGCCTCATTGTGCATATTGTTCAGGTTTAAATGTCATGTAGATGCACCCTCCGCCGCCTGCCTGATCCACCTATATCTCCTTATAGTTTTCGGGGTCAGGTGGAGGGACAATGGTTGTGTGGTATAAATTATCAACTATATCTCCATTAGGAGATCAGGAATTGGGACCATGTGTTGAACGGGGCAGTCATTTTTCTCTATTTATATCTCTACTTCTTTTGTATCACGAGGTACCTTAGTATTCCCAATACTAACCATCATCCTTGCGCTATTAGGCACAGCTTTGACACAACACCAGAGACCCGATTGGCATGTGCAGAAGATCACCAAGATAACCACGATGATGGGGATCAACATCTTCACCAATGTTCCAAGCCATGATGGGACGTAGCTGAAGGTCATGCTGAACCAGTCTTCTTCTTGGACCCATGCCTCTTTTTTCATTTGCACCCCTAGTTCATGTACTGCTGCAATGATGTGTGACCATGTCCCATTTTCAGCGTCTTCAGAAGGGACGATTGTGCAACCTAAACTCCCAATATTTTTGCAAACAGCTCCTTCCATGGCTATCAGTAGATCCAGTATGTAGCGGTTCTGCATTGTCATTAGTCTGAGGGCCCTTAGCTCCACTTTTATGACATTGGATCCTTGCTTAGTATCATTAGCCAGCTGTATCAGCTCCCATCACACTATTTGGAGCCATTTTTCGTTGGCCTGTTTCTGGATGCTGGGTACTAGAGATGCAATAAAATTATCAGTTCTATTATAGAGCTTATATTCATAAAGTATTTGCGTAAAGAGGTACGGATGGGTCATTGCATATGTAATTTGAGGCTCTCTTTCTTCTTCGCAACTGGTCATAGGGCCCTTTATCAGGGAGGATGCGAAAGTTTGATGGTTGCATTGTATGTAGTGCTTCTACTGTTGGGGCACGGTGGGAGCTTCCGGGAGGAGTCCCCCTTTCAGGTGCTCTTCGGGTACCACTAACAGGGCAGAGTGCAACATTATTAGCAAACAGTAGCCCCTGCAAAAAGGCAGGAGGTGTAAGTATGCTTGCTGGACGCAGATCCGGTAATAGTCCATCAGTGCGGCAGTACCTTTTTTGAGTTCGGGTACTATGACAGTTCGGTTACATTGTTTGTTTGACCCAACAGAAACTGTCCCTTCACTGAAAAAAACTAAGTTCTTATGATTTTGATTGCTGCGCTGTTACTGGTCTCTCGAGGGCCACAATCCATGTTAGTTTGGTGATTTGTTCTGCCCACGTTTGTGCACATGTCGTGCTCCATGAGTGTTGTAATTTTCTCAGATAACCCTAAGAGTACTTCAGCCCTGCATGCATGTGTTGTTTCTTGCCACTCGTTGTTAACATATCTCGCCCCTTCAATTACCAGATGTGGTTCTTTCAGACAGTTGGGGTTATTAGAACTGGTTTTGCATTTTAGGGGGTCAGCAACGATGAGGTCTAAATGAACGCTGCGTACCCGGAAGTGCTTTTGATCCTACATAGCGCAAGATGAATTAGGCATTGGATCTCTATCATGGGCACTTCTTGTGGAGCTAAGACCTTGGTTGCCCCAGATGCATGTGGTATTAAGGAGCAGACGTAGCAACTCCCATTATTTGTTTGCCTTCCCATTGCACTCATGTCAAAGTACCAACTGTTTGAGTGTTCAGCATTATGAATATCTTTCACTGCATCTAGTCCTAAACCATGGTATGCATCATATTTGTGTTGGCACACTTGCCTTTTGTTTCTCCTATCACTTATTGTGTACCTTTTCACTCCTGTACGTCTGCTCCTACATTACTGCTTTCATTACACAAAGAGTTTTTCACATTCGGCATTAGGATTTGGAACATTTTATTATCACATGTAGTGGTTTGGGAGATGCTACTATTTGTGATGGTCACATTATTTGTTGATCCAATGTTCATTACAGTGTTTGATTCTGAAATATTGAATGCATGTTAAGGCTTGTGCTGGAACTTAGCACTGTGACAGGAGAGGACGTAGGGGTTGGGATGGATTCAACTGCAAGGGAGCTTATAGGGGCAGACTTAGCAATAGTGAAGGTATTTCAGATACACTGGAAGGAACCATAGTATAGCGATGTTAAAAAATACTCTGGTACCATTCAAAAGTGATGCAGTGACATTGAAAGATGTACTCATATTCCGTATTCCTGTAGTCCCCCCCCTTCTTCTTTTAGATGGCCAGCCCAGATAAAACACATCCCCCAATAAATTCCTAATGCAAAAATCATTACAGTCAACAACATGACTGTAACATGAGCACCACAATCATAACTATATAACCTAGTATTACTAATGCAATTTCTATAGCTATTTGAAGAATATCTCAGTGGTGTCATCTCCATCTTTGTTGCACTTGCAGATTTTGGAAAACATTGGGGAAGGAAAGGGGAAAAGGACAAGGTGTGGGGAAGAGAAGGAAAGAGAGACAGAGAAAGATATATATAGAGAGAGAGTTGTAATTCACGTTTCTGATGCTGTAGCAGCAATGCATGCTTTTCTTGCTCTTATCACATGCACTTAATATAGTTAGCAAGAAGCTACGTGTTGTGTTCAGTGGGGCCCTGTGAACATCTGAAAGGTGTATCCAATATCTCAGCCCATTCACCTTTACCGCGAGGGGGGTGGAAACACGACCCCATAGGGTCCATGGAACCTGGGGTTGTTGCATTTTCATATAAAGCTTCTGGCAGACCATTTCCCCTGGCAACAATGGTTGTGTGGTGGTGTTGTCAGCTTGAGGGGCAGTTGTCATTTGTGCTTCTTCGGTGTGTTGCAGTGACATTTGTTTTGCGATACATCTTATTGCACATGTCAGTTGGGACAGGTGTTGTTGACCTTCTTCTCCTAGTATAGCCGCTGCACGATGAGCATATGATGCTCTTCTGACAGCTGATAGTTGTGTGTGCATACACCTGCCAGTCAATATTTCATGGGGGGGACAGGTGGTGGTCCTTTCTGGGTTATGTGTGCTAATGGAACAGTGCCAGGGGCAGGCAATACACCCAATTATTTTCTAAGTTGTTGCATAGCTTGGATAGTCTGCTTTTACGGAGGATGTTGATCCTCTCCACCACCCCATTTGCTTGTGGCTGGTAAATTGAGCACATACAATGTTGTATTCCTAACAAAGCTGTTATTTCTTTGAACAGTTCATTGAAAAAGCGGGTGCCATTATCTGATCTTAAAACGTCACACACCCCCCAGTGGGGGCAGACCTCTCTGACAAGGAATTTCGCAGCACAATTGGCATTTGGGTGGGCACATGGGCCAGCCTCAACCCATCGGGAAAATGGACACACCACCACAATTAGATATCGTGCCTCATTGCATATTTCCCCATATCTGCATAATCAATGTGCAACTCACAGAATGGGCCGACAGGAAGGGACAATGTTCCTCTCAGTGTTCTCAGTGTCATGCCTGTACTAAATACTTGACCCATTGTGCATTGGACCACCATCATTGCTAGATGTTCCTGTAAGTTTGGGACAAACCAATCTTCCTGAATATCCGCTGCAATGTGTTGTTTAAAGCTATGGGACAGGAAATGCAATTGCTCAGAGGCTGTATGCAATAATTCCATGGGCATCACTACCTTCCTTGTGCTCTGCTGTCTCGATAAGAGATCTGTGGATGATTGCATGCACCCACTTTTGAGTCATAAATCCTGTTCTTCTGGGGTACCCTACACTGCAGTTCAATGATTTGTGTGATAGGGGGAGCCGTGTATGCATCTGCGTCTTGCCTGGTGTTTGGTGTGGTCACAATGTATTCTGCTGATGTTGGTACTTAGAGGTATGTGGCAGACTTTGCTTCCGCATCGGTGGATGTGTTTCCCAGTGAGATTTTGTCTGTGTTGTCTGTATGTGGTGCACATTTGACGACTGCCACCACAGAAGGCTCTGCGAGTGCAGAAATCAGTGTGTTAAGCAGGGCAGCGAGTTGAACTGGTGAGCCATCTGCTCTTCTGAACCTCCTCCTACACCAGCTAGACAGACCTGCATACACTGGGTGGTGACATTGGCAGATTCTGAATAAATGGTAACCCAGCACCCCGTAAAAGCCTGCAGTGCTTCTTTGATCACTACTAGATCAGCTGCTTGTGCAGAATAATGCAGAGGAAGTCTTTTCATGACCAGTGTTTCATATTCTTCCTCTTCCAGGCGTGGGGTGTCAAGAACAGGTGCTGTTGAAATTACTTATTTTAAATCATTGAAACTTGTCATCTATGGGGTCCATTCAATTGTGTTGCTCTCTTTCTCTACCTCCTTGAGGCCCTGTAAGAGCAGCCTTGTGTATGCTGCATATTCAAAGATCAAAGATCCAAGCCCTGCAATAGTTGCACAAGCCTAGGAACGTTTGCATTTCCTTTACTGTGAGTGGTTTGGGTTTGTAGTAATGTGATGGAGTCCCTTTGTCAGCCTTGCTCGCTGTCGCTTCAGACCAGTAAGTCATCTAGAATACATTCTTCAATTGACCACAGTAAAACAGGTAGCCTTCTTGGGGATGCTGCACAAAATGGATGCTGGGTTTGGAACAAGTGGAAATTCTTTATGTACAATATCATTGAGGGGTCGCAAATCCTGGATCATCCTTCATCTGCCCCTGTTGCCTTTTTAATGGGGTATATGGCGGTATTGCATGGTGAGGTGGGTGTCAATATGATCCCTTGGTGCAATAGGGCCTACAGTGTTTCCTGAATCCCCTCCTCCACCTCTCTGGACAGTATGTACTGTCTTACCCATGGGAGTACTGTTCCTGGTTTTAGTGTTAATTTCAAAGGTGTCACTTCTTTCTACATCCCTACATCATGTGGGTTTATGGTCCATAAATGTGTAGCAAAGTGATATAAATCTGTCTCTGGCCCACTAACAACAGCCATTAGGGGTTCTGCACTTTTCTGTATTGTACCAGTACTTCACAAGGATGAGTTCTCCATCATTATTGCCATCCTCAAAAGGCTTTTCATCAGACAATTGTTGTAGGGTCAATGAATAATACAGTGTGCCACTGGCACCCCTGAGCATCAGTACCCAGCACTACAATCCATTTGGCTCATACCACCAGCCCCCCCCCCAGACCGAATGATAGGATTGTCCCTGCAACCAACTTGGGGAGCACTACATGTCGAAAAGTAAAGTCAGTGGGTACTCCCCACTCTTTTCTGGTAATCAGTGGGACTGCACTTTGATGCCATAAACAAACATGTAACTGTTGACAGGGATACCTCTCACTGCCACTTCACTGACCCCTGCATGTATTACCAGCATTGCTCTTAGAGAGCACATGCGTGGTGTGGTTCAGATAATACCTCTATCTGTAAAAGAAATTGTCATGTTCAATTTGCTAAGCAGATCCCTACCGAGCAAGTTGACAGGAGAACTCTCTGAATAGAGGAGGGGGGCTTGTACAACCTTCCCTCCCACTTTGATGTCTAGATATTTTGTTTAAGGAACCGTTAAAACAGCCCCAGAGCATCCCTGCATGTCAAGAGTTTTTCCTGATAGTGGTAAGTTTCCTTCACTAATGTATGACTTCTCCGCTCATGAGTCCACCAGGAAGATGAATTATTTGTTCCCTAGCTCTGCCCCCACCAGTGGTTCCTCTTCTGGATTTAAGGTCATTTATAGGACTAGACACGCAAGTGCTCTCTCTGGACTGTCCTTAGTCAGGGTATGTGTCTGTCCCGGGGAACAAGAAAGGGGTCCCTCTACCATGGTGGCTCCTTGCTGCAGGGCTGCTGCCCCATTGGGTTCAGTAGCAAAAGGGTGTCTGCTCTCGGAGGACCGTTGGTTGGGGTGGGGCTGGTGTGGCTTCATTGCTTGTTGCTGGTGTGGATGGTAAAGGCCATGGATTTGGGGAGGTAACTGTGTAGGCCTGGTGATTCTCATATGGTATTGATGTCATTAGACGAGCGGGTCCTTGGGGACTACCTGGGTGAGAATGCTCATACTGTTTATTGTAGTTATAATTCCCTCCATGCCTGCTGTGACATTCTCTCAAAAAGTGCCTCCACCTCCCACAGGACCAGCATTGCCCAGTTCCACCACCCCTTGGTCCTGGTCCTCCGAATTTCCATCCCCTAGGTCCTTAGAACCCACCTTGTCCACATTGTGGGCCTCCTTGCCACTGGGATCCCAAGAAGTGCTGGTTTCCTCCCCACTGTCCTTGTCCATCATCAGCCCAACCTGCTGCTAGCCTTGCCTGGGTCGCAATGGAGGTGCACCCCTCCTCTCCAGTCTGCTCTGAGGGCGGCCCTGTCGATACTGCCACTACTTTCACTAGTTTATTTTGAACTAGTTTTGCTTCCTTTGCCTGCCTCCACTGAATGTTTCTTTTTTGCGTTCTTTGATCCTCCTACAATGGTGAACTATAATGCTGTGAATCTTGGGCCACCCCTTTGCTTCAACCCCTGCTATCTTGTCAAGTGGTTTCTGCACTTCTTTGGGGAGCCCTCTTTTTACAATGAAAGAAAACAATGACGTTGATTAATCCCAGGTGCTGCCCGTTTCTGTTCTCCACCTCTCTTGAACCCTAAGAATATATTACGCAGCATCTTCCTCGTCTCCCATTGTGCATTGCATTATTGATTGTAAATCTGGGGTGTCTGGGAGCGTGCGCTGCAGCGCATCCCATACTTGAGCTCTGATCTTGTTAAATGATGCAACATCATGGGCATCCTTACATAGCATTATTCATGGGTACCCAGCTTTAATCCACACTGTCTCTGCCTGATCTCCCACTGCAGCTACCAACAAACTCTTAATGTCCCTATGTCACGACCCTCGCCCAAAACCCCCTCTGGCAAACCAATTGCCCAGGTGGAGTCAGGACTCGGGCCTCTAGAGCCTGGCATCCTCTTCAAAAGCCTTCATGGGGCCAGTCCTGGCGCCTATGGTGCCAGGCTCATACACCATGAAAAACAATGTGCTTGGGAACTACTTTATTGTATTGTCAGCCAACATGGAGGCATCCACATAGCTTGGTTCCTAAGAACCAAGCTATGCGGTCTAGTGTTTTGGGTGTGGTAGCCTAGGGACTACTTTACCTGAACTATTTTGTTAGGGCTATTTAAAAAACACCCGAGCAAGACAACATGCTTTGCGTTACGTTGCAGCTTGCAACGTGAAGCTCACCGTGTCCAGCTATTCCCTCGAACCTCGGAGAAGCAGACCCTGCAAGGAGACAAAAGGAGCATCATTAGCAGCAGCATCTTACCTGCAGTCTTCATCTTTAAACACTCGCAACTACTGAGAACAGCTTCCTCGAATCTGCACGCCTCCCGGACAGAACAAGCTGACAGAGGAAGATAGAGGCAACATTAAAGAAAGCAGTAGAGACATTTAAGAATTACGAACTGCTCAAAAGGCTTACCTGGCTGGTCGCATCTCGGCTGGCACCACTCCCGACATTCAACTCGCGCTGAAGAACACCACGACCTACAAGGAAGGAAAACACAGGTTAGCGAAGGCAAGACTTTGCAGCGCTGCGCATAGCACTTACCGCGTCATAGCGCTCTTAATGCGCCATCATTTACCAGCCGGGCTCAACCAAACCAGTTCGCCGCGCTGAAGCTCTGCATACCTAAGGGAGAAAAAAAGACATTTTAAACAAAGAAAGACATGCAGGATAGCAACAAAACTAAAGAACAGCAATAAGACCTACCTGAACAATATCAAACGGGCCGGCATCAGTGAAGTAACTGGACCGCACTCGCCCATGAAAGACAACGCGCCCCTGGAAAGAAGGCAGGACGGAGAGCATGCCTAATTCTACCACAAGGTGAGGAGAGGGCGCCAGAGGGACTGAAATCATTCGGGGGTGGGGGGCGGATACTTACCCCAGTTGGTCAGTCTTGAACACAGTCCTCCTGTATTTTCAGGCAGAACCTTCCCCTCAGACCACATCAGGGTAAAGCTGAGAAGCATACCAGTGAGTAACCCAGCTGGGTGGCGTTCCTGTGGATACCAGATGAGCGTAACACCCTATGGCTAAGGGTACCCCTGATGTGTTTTTCTTAAATGTGTAAATCCATTTCCCCACCCCCACTGTCAGTGGCGCAAGAGCCTTGAGGATTTTATTCTTGTGAATTTGCACCCAGGGTACATACTGAGGGTATAAGGGGCATTTGCATTTTTGGCTTTCCTTTCCCGCCCTTTGTTGCACTTCACATTTTCTGTGCTAGCGCTATCCTGCTGAACCTTTCCCTTAATCTTCCCTCCCATAGGCTCTCTAATCTCGGTGTGGTGGGGGGGCCTGCTCAGCCCCTCCGTCTCCATCTTCTTCTGTGTCAGAGAAGTTACTCCAATATTCCTCACCCCCTCTCTGGGACCCTACATTCTCATATCCCAAGCTGTCTGTCTCCCCGTCCCTCTCTACATGGACCGTTCTTATGGGCTGTGGAGTATTTTTATCCACGCCACTGCGCCACACTGCACCCCTTTGGCAATGGGGAAAGGAAATTGCCAAGAATGGAGGCAACAACCCATGTGCGCACTAAGTCTGCAAAGTTGTGCACAGTTCATAACCCACCAAAAGAGCTGCACGCCCTGCCAAATACACCAGCAAAGTGGTGTAAAAGCAGGCGTCACTACTGTCATCTGTCACTGGAAATAAGCACACAGAATGGCTAGAATCCGAAAATGCCCCTAAATACAGTTTCCTAATCAAGGGCAACCTTCAAAGTGCTGTTTTGATGCTAAATTCAGTTATGTTCCCCAGTAATTATGGAAAGGAGAGTGTGCTGGAATCATGGAAAAATCCAGTCAGTCAGAGGAATCCAAGCATCACAGCCTGACAACTGCTTAAAGAAACTGGCTATAAAACTTAGCTTAAATGTATTTCTTTTTCCTGAAAAGTTGCAAAATCCACTATTTCAAGTATGTTGGTGAAGGGCTAATTTTTAAAAAATGGTTAAATCCTTTATACTCTGTACTTATATTTTATATGTGAACTGAAAAGATTTGAATGTCCAAGACCCCAGTGTGAAGCCAATCCACATGTGAATTCTGATCTGACAGGGCCTGGCCTGGGAAAACAGACAGCTACGCTTGACACTCCCTTGAGAACAGGAAATTAACGGCTGTTAATGGGTCACACATAATCCAAGCAAGCCACTCAAAGGGGCTCCATTAGACATTTGTCTGCTAACTGACCAAAGAACAAAGGACATGCTGAGAATTGGCCTCTGCAAGGAGGAGCAGGAAGTGGGGGAGGTTTCTCAGTGAATTTCAAAGGACTGGCCATCTGCTCACTTTGGGAAGGAAGAAAAAAAAAACCTGGACTGGATTTTGAATGGAAATTACTTGTTTTTGCCTCAGAACTTTATGACATTTAATATGACAGCCAAAATAAGTAGACAAATGAAAAATACAAACTTATAAACCTGAACTCATGCTAGACAGTTGAAGATGTAGGAGTTTTTACTACATAAGGAACCAAAGATACACTAAAACACTGATTGTGGCAAAACTATTAATGTTGCAAGCTTGAAATTGTATGTACACAATCCACTGATCAGCGCCCAGAGGTGTATCGAATTAGAAATGATGAAGCCAAAGTGTTCTGGGTAAAATTGACAAAAATCTGTAAAATGACCAATACAGCTCTCACAAAGATGGAAAGTGGATGTAAATGTAGACAGTCAAATATGAAAAATATGTGTCTAATTTGGTGAGGGTACATAATGGAAGAAATGTCCATTTGTGCAAAAGTATGTTTTGGGTAAAAATCCAGGTGGAAGTTCCCAAATCCTGTCATAACATGACAGCCCTGTTTAAGCTGCCAACCAAAACGAAGCTCACGCCTATAGCCACTCACAGATAGGGGGGTGTGTTCTGAAGTTCTGCCCATTCCATAAAATGTGTAATAGATAAATATAGAAAGGGTACTACTCTCTACACTGTGCTTCCAGAACACCCTGCTTCCAGAACCCATCCAGATGTCCACGCAGCCCCTTATTCCAGAACTCTTTCTTTTGTAGCTGACTCCAGAATTCTTTGAGAGATCCAGATTGCCCGCTGAAAACTTATATCCGGCCATGTACCGCGCATAGTCACCAGAAGGCGCCCTTCCAAATCCAGTCGGAGGTGCAGTCCAAATTTGACCAGAACCGCGCCACTGACCAAAATCCCTCCAGAGGTGCCTGGTTGCCGGTGGACATGCCCAATCCGTGACCAGAACTGACAGTACAATTTAATAATTTATTATGTGAGAATTAATAGGAAGAAAAGTGACCCTAATATATCTGCATTGTCTGATCCCTATCTCAAACCTATCCCATCTCTAATTCAGAGCCATTGTCTTGCTGGAACTATTTTTGCGCTCATTTCTTTTCTCATCTGAAGAAGTAGAGTATCCACAGCAGGTGGGTTACACTGATCACGTGACTGTAAAATCCATCTGTGGCATTCTCTTTTTCATAGTCATAAACTATTGTAATCAACCGATCTGTCTTTTCAAAGTGCATTTCTGTCTTTCCTCCGCGCACCTATTTTACAAAAACAACCTTTACTAAAACCTCTATAACCGCCCTCAGTTTTTATGAAAGAAATTAAGTTTCAACTCCTACTTGTACCTAACATCCTTAGCTATCCATATGATGTGATTCTCCCATTATAGCGTATATTGCGCAAGGAAAAGTTTGCCGCAAATTACAATTCTGAAAGGATTTTACACGTGTGAATTAGCTTTAAACTGCTTCCAACTTGGGTTTTGAGATTTCAAATGTTTTCTTTGGACTAAATCATTGTTTGTGATTGTGTGCAACTGTGAAAAGCGGCTCCCATAGGAATTTATAATAATTTAAGAGTTTTGACCACATTTGGTGCTTTACTCAGTCAATTCTAAAGACAATTTCAAAGCCCATTTGACAGCTGACAAGTCAATTCCATTTTTTTCTTGTGTTTGAAGGGGGAAGATGGGAGTGATATTCTGTTTGATTTGTGCTATTCCTGAATACCTGCTCTCTCCTCACATCTATTCATTGCCTATTGGGGGGTCGAGGGGTGTTGCAGGGGGATTGTCTAACCATAGTGCCATCAAGACCCAACCAACACAAAAGTATAATTTTCTGTGCTGCATTTGCTTTTGTGCTCCTTATTTGATTCCTATTGTATTAAAGATATTATTCAGTGTTCTGTCACCCCATTGGTGATTGTTGTTATCAATTAAAATATATTGTGATAACATTTTAAATACCTAAATAAATATTTACCTTTGCAAACTAGCCTGATTCCTTGTTCAGTGTGACCGGGGGGTCTCAGGAGAAGGGTGTGATATGAGTGGTATATCGTTCAAAATATTGAACTTATAGACAAATATAAATAAGATCTTCAATTGTGCACTAGATGCTGGACGAGACTTGGGTGTGCCGGATTGAAATCTCTTACAGGGCGCACTGTCTATTGTCAACAGGAAGTCACCTGACTTTCATTTGTGCCTGGGTGGTTGTTGGGGCACCCCAGCAGGCAACACTGGAACCTCTGCTACCCTTGTTGCTTCACATGCTGCCCGTAATCTTTCCAGTTCAGTGCGCATTGAGGCTAATGCTAGCTCTAGATCTCTTGAGCTCACCCCGGTGTGGTCCGATACCTCTGGGGGTGAGATGTACGGTGGGGCCGTATCTGGGGTGGACACCATAGTGCCCGCTGACACATAGGTTTGGTTTGTATATCTTTCTGCTGGGTGTGTTGCTAGTGGGTATATTCCCTTTTTTGTCTCCACATTTCTCCCAATCTCCTCTCTATTTGTCTTTTTATCACTGTCAGATGTTGCCCCCTCCCCTTTTGGGACCTCTGTTTCTTCGAACATTCTGCAGCAATCTAATATTTCCCTTCTATTCTGTATTGGTATCCCCTTATACTTTGTGGTCAAGTAAGTAGACATCTGGTCCAGGGGGCATCTGTCAAAAAACCTGTGATCAACCCAGGAGTTGGGCATTCCTTCCCCTTTTGTCCCAGTCACGCATTGATTGTGGTACTTTTTAATTTACTCACAGTAAAGGGGCAAGGCCTTACATATATGTCCTATGGGTGTGTCTGTCCCTGGGGTCGTGTTGGGAGGGTGTCTTGTGTTGGGGCTATGCTTGCACCACTGGTCCACAGACAAAAGAATGTATCCAAATCAGTTAAATCATGTATACTTTAATTGTGTCTTTAGCATGAGTCAACGTTGTCAATAATTTCACAGAAAAATCATGAATTCACGTTTTCCCCTCCCCTGTTCCTCATTAGAGCTTCTTCATACACTCCCTACACGTTCCCCTTGATCTGCTCACACATGGCACACACACCCCTCCTGGACCTCCTCCGTACACGTTCAACTACAACAAAATGAAGTAAAATAGCAAGCTAAAATAACAACCTCTACTTTTGCAGAGTTCTCTAATTATACAGAGCTCCTATATTTCTCTTTATATTCTGGTCAAGGAGGTGCATGTGATGCCACCACCCCCCCCTTACTCAGTGGGCCTACCGTGAACATAGGTGCATCTGGTCCCATAGGACGATTGCCGTGAGAAGAAGAAGCACACTCACCGCCCCTGCCGGGCACCAAAGCTATACAGCTACCCACATAGGACCCTTCTTGACCAAGACCCCTACAGGACCAGATGCACCTATGCTCATGCCTTGAGAGAAACCTCTGGCTGAAACATGTGTCTGCACTGTAAGCACAAGCAAACAGCTCATGGCATAAGTCCAAATGTACACAGAGATGAACGTCACACATATGGCAACTATTACCTGACATAACGTACAACTAATCATATGGTATAATAGATACATCCAATCTCAAAGCACAAAATGGTGTCACCTATCATTGAAGACTGAACTTTGAGTACAAAAATTAAAACAGGATAACACCAGATCCAGTGCCATTGTACAACAGGGTTCCAAACCCCAAAACCAGTACAATTCTAAAAACCGGGACTGCAGGAGCTGTGTCTCATTGGATCCCTGTGCACAGGCAGCAGGAAATATAGCTACAAACAGAAAATACCTATTGATCACCCAAAAAAAACAATGGTTGTGCTCTAGCACAGAGATCCACAGATCCTAAAGCTCCAACCCCTCAACCTTACTTTGTTATCCCTTGCAGGCTATACTCATGTGTCCACATTCTCCCGAAAGTCTCCGTTCACAGGGGATCTACAACAGGCCTGGGCCTCTTCCTGGGGCCGCACCCGCTCCAATGAGCAGGTGGGATTTCTGCAAAGATAGCACCCGTAATGCTACTTAGCGTACACATTTTTGGACTGGTCACCATAGGTGGGCACAACCCTTCCCGGAGAGGCCAACTGGATACCGCGCAGGTACGGGGACAATGGAATCACGTCACAAGGGTCACCAAATGAAGCACGTCCCTTATTTTGCACACTCCAGAATAAATACAACTCTCTAAGGAAATAGGCCAGGAAATAGCGTTGCAAGGATAGCAAGGTGTAATTGTTACTAATACAAATATCAGCAAATGACTCTGCTGCTTGAGAGTGCTCTGGTTAGTCTAAGAACAGGCAGAAGCTTAAAATGCCATGTGGTCTCATCATGTACAGTATGAACTGCTGCTACTGATTGGTAGTACCGTATGGAGGGGCCTGCTCCACAGGGGATGCCTGGCTACAATTGATACATTCTGTTGCTGTCGATCAGTTTTCACGTGGGTTAGCTAGACTTATCTCAGTCTTGGGTGAAGGTCAGGTTGCTCGTATAATACATTGTTTCATCTAAACTAACACGCTAAGCTCCCTATACCATCATGGTGGCATGCACCTGGTCGGCACAAAAAAGAATTCCAGGGGAAAGGAGTATAAAACACAGTCATGCTGACCCACACATTCAGGTCTTTCTTAATACCACACTTCCTGTGCTCAAGGTCTCCACCATGGGTTTGATTTTTAATGTATCCCTCCCTGTACCTTACAAAGGCTATGTTTTATGCTGGAAGAAATACAGTTGTGCATGCTTGGATCTTTTATGACTACTTGATTTGTATTAGGACAGGAGGGTTGCTTGCTTATCATAGAATGCAGAGGTGTGGGGGTCGAGTCAGTGGTGTGGGCCAAGATTTGGGCTTGTTGGGTTGGGGTAGGTGCCTATTGACTGTTTAGTGGTGATGAAGGGATGCTTGGCGGAGCCTGGTGTTGTCCACGCTCTTGCAGGGCACATTCCTCTGAGAGATACTAAGGGCCTGATTCCCAGAGCATTTTCCTGTGGAATTGCGCCATTATAAAACGTGTCTGAGAATCAGGCCCTACATGTTTGCAGCAGTGGAGGGACAAGAGGGAAGTGAATTTCTGTGAGAACTGGCTGCACAGATTAATTCTGCATTAATGAGTTTGGGCCTAGTAAACTGGTTTCAGGTAGCTTTGCGGGTACTGAGCCTACTACAAAATCAAGTTTTGTTCTATGTGTTTTCTAATGCTGTGCATCTGCTGTTGTTTTCTCCCCCCCTTATACACTGCATAACTTCATATGGGGATTGCCTTACTTCAAAGCTCCTAGGGGGGTTGGATATACTAATTTCCTACCCAACACACTTGATTTATAAAGACTCTGAATGTCCTTCACTTAAGTCCTGTTAAAAACAAGAATTGGCAGAGCCAACAGTTTTGGCTACTGTATAAGTATTGAGCATTTGCCAGGCACTGCTATTAGATGTCCAGGTACCACACCATTTTGCACTTGTTACCATCAATGGGCGGTTAATACCACTACTGCTGTGACTGACAAGTTCCTTTCCCATGCCTAAACAAAAGCCCAAACTGTTGGCATTGCCATTGCTTGTTTCATATACCTCTATTCCACTCTCAGTTTCTTGTTAATTGCACAGTGGCATTTCAAGTTAATATGGCAATCAGAAGCACGTATTCCTGACAGGACCTGCACCTAAAATGTTTTCACTGTGTCGCTGACCTGTGTGTCTTGTTTGCTTCACAGCAACTGTTGTTGCAAAATATCCAGTTCAGTGTTATTCATTTATGTCCGAAATAAGCAATGAAAGTTATGTTTCTTCCACCTTTCTTTTTAACAATTTGCAATGCATGTTGTGAGTACATATATAATACTTGTTCTCTAATGTTTACAGTAATAATTCCTTTCCTCTAATATTGGAATTTCTATAAGGACCTGTCTTTCTTTATCAGGCCAAATAGGGAAAAGTACAATTTGCAGGTACCCCAATGGAAACAGTGACTCATCCACAATCAAGGATTTTCCAGGCTCTGTACTGGTTTTCTCATAATTCTTGAACCTTCCTAGTATAGTTAGAGAATGCAGATTTGTCATCTGTACACTTGCCGACAAAATGGAGTTCTGCTTTGACACACAAAAACTAGAATTACCCACTTTCTAAGTAACTTGGGCCCAAGTCTTTGATCATGAAACTATGGTCACATAAGTAATTTCCAGCTTGGTGTGAGCTGACTCACCTTCAAACAAGGGCACCATTGAGATGACATCATTCATAGGGAGTTTTCTAGATTAATTCTGTGTTTGGCTGCTTTCATATTAAAGTACTCATTGGAAAGTGTGATAACCATGCATTGAAAATCCTACATGTAATGATTTAAGGTGAGATACAGGATTGGATTTGTCTGAAGTGTCTTGTCAGTGTATGTTTTCTGTGTCTACCTCACAGCTGTTGTTATTGAATACCTACCAAACAAACCTTACTTAAATTGGGGTCCTGAGTCAGATTTACCTTGGCAAGATTGGTGCCATGAGTCAGATACAATATCCGAGCAGACACCCCAGAGGAGCGGCTCACAAGCTTCAAAGTGATGCTCCTGGTCTCACTGCATAAGATGCTTTTTTAATAGGGATCTCACTGAGGGGGACATACATAGGTTGGGGAACTGTTTCCGAACTGCAAGAGAATTATGTTTCATTTAGAGTCTGATTCATTCAATATTTGATTGTTTTAATTGTTCTGTGTTTGTCCTGTTCAGTATGTTACTATCTGGTCATTGGTATTCTGCGGCTTATAAAAAAAAAATGCTCTCAAGCAAAACCCTAACTGGTCTGGAATTACATGGATGTCAGGAAAAGTAAAGAGTTGCATGTTTAACTATTCACATCCACCCGCAACACAGAGAGAGGTGAATTGTTATTGCAGGGAGACAGCAGTATTTGGTTTGACTGATTCTTGAATGAATGTCAAGGTTTCTTGTATTTACATTCACCCGTCCCTCAATATAATTCATTTGTGCAGCCATAGACCCATTGTAACAGGAAGAGGGCCCTTGGCAAAGACATTTGTTTCTGCTCTTCCTATCATAGAAATAGAACATCTAAGGTTTAAGTTCAAGCTCGCTGTGTTGTAACCCATGTCTCATTCCCTAACTTGTTTCTGGATTAATACTAATGTGGGTTGCACTGGGAAAATAAATGGTGTCTTCATGCTACTTCATGGGGAACGGTTATTGGGAACTGAAAAACTGAAAAAAATGTGCTGTAATTGTGGAAGATCAGCATCTTGGCACTTTTGTGTAAAGCAGTGTTACTGAGCAGTCAGTGGGCTGTGTAGTGTCAGGTTGTGTCTCAGTGCTATAGTGTTTGGCATAGCAAAAGAGCAGCACATACCTTATCAATCGGTAAGTCCTTGTGTTATCCTTGTGAGATCAGGTAGATCAAAGCCAGTGCCACTTCTCCCTAATGGAATTCCAGGCCCCTTAAGGTATATACATTACTCGCCCCGAGATGTGAAGGTTTCTGCATAAATGACACAATTTTACACATAGTCATCGCAGTAAACAATTCTTTGAGGGAGGCACATTTGATCTGGAACACATGTTTATCAAATGTCTACCCTAGAAATATGGATATCGAAAGTGCATCAACAACAGTGGGAATAACTGCCTTGACTGGTATGAGGAAGTGACTAAATCGTGTTCCAAGTCAAAGATCAGTGTTGTGAGTAACAGTCAAAAGAAATAAAAGCAGAGCATGTAGTGTGGCCATAACTAACAGGAAGGTTATACCAGATTGTATCCAACAATCCAATAGTTACCCCCACCAAAAGGAACAACAGAAGACATTGTACATTTATTTGCTTTTCTTTAGAGAGATAGTACAAGTGAGATATGTATCCATAGTTTAATGAATACAGCACAACAAGTAGAGGCTTCTATATTAGGCAAATTATGCTGCTTCTTTCAATTTAGTTGAAGCAGTCCGGTTGAAATAGAATAGAGATGCTTACTTATTACTGTAACAATATGGGAGATCATGCTTAACATAGGGAGTCCCCCAATTAAGAGAGCCCACAACACACCATTGTTTGGGATTCAACACACCCTATCTATGACTCATATAGAGCCACATAGATTCCTCCCCCATGCTAACAATGAGCCAAGAACTAGGCAGGGGTATAGGCAGAATATATATTTATTTATAATTTATGTACAATGAATCTTTAACGATTATGCACGATTTGGTACCACCTTCTCTGTGGCACCAAACAAAACTTCAACAATAAACAAGTAAATAGTACTTGTTAAAATGTAGATTAACAACAAAGCACCATTTCAATGTTTAAAACAGGTTACATGTAAAATTCTTGATGATTGCAGCTTTGAATCACACAGACTGTGAAGAGATTTTGTATTGATAGAATTTCTCTTTCTTCCCCCTGAAGCATTGCAAAATCATTCTGCTATCAGGGTTACTCCCTCAGGAGAGAGTGTATATAGTTCAATGGAAATGACACTATTTTCACTTTGCAAAGCACTTCTCCGCCAACACCAAATACCCAGGCATCAGCAATATGTGACCAGCGCCTTTCTGTTTTAAAGACAAGGTTTGGGAAGGGTATCTGTTGGGAATGTTGTTGTTGTGGCTAGGACACCCCTGTTCATTAGATAAATCTGGGGTGGACAGCATAAATAAAGGCACCCAATTACTTTACTTGACTTATAACATTATTCCCACTAGGAAAGAGAGTGGAAGTTCAAAATCTTCCAAGCTCCTGCCTGCGTCAATCTATTTGGGAGTTAAGTAAGTTAACATACAGTCAAATATGCTAAGAGCCTACACAATCTGCCTCCCACCCACTATAAAGGGAGGAAATTAAGGCAGTCAGATCCCCCACACACTTTGTTTCAAATGTATCAATTCTTCTTACATTGGACCTCTGTTTTGGGGCGCTCAAGGAAGGCAGTGGACAGCACAGCGTCTGGTCACTTCACTCTGAGATCTTCACCAGCTTTCATCCCTCATATTGCTATCCTTTAAAATCAGGGCCTAGTCAGCTGTTGGCTTCCCCAGTGTCTCTCTACCAGCAATGTTTAAGGCCTCTCAATGTTAAGGCCTCTCCACCAAAGATGGTTTTAGCCAGCTGTCTCAGGATATCCCCAGGGTGGTTAAGCGTAGTTCTCCTTCAATATGTTCAGCAGCTCTCTTTTGTCTCCTTCTATGTCTTTCCTTGTCTGTCCATTTTTGCATAGAGCAAGCCCTTTTTACTGCTAAGTCACTCCCACAAAATATCAAGATCAGGAGGCGTCGTCTTATTAGCCTGGAATTTTCATTGGACTTCTGCAGTCTTCTCCTCCAAGGGTTCCAGCCTGTCTACCTATTGCCCCGGGAGTTCCATGTTTGAAGTGGAGAGGTACACACCTTCTATCATTTACATTTTTGTAGCTGTCATCTTTTCCACTCAAAATGTCCCAACATGTTAAATGTTTACAATTTACAAATATACATATATTTGTGTTCCCCCATGCATGACAAATTGGTAGAGCCTACTTTTATTTTGCACGTTATTGCATGGTTGTGCTCTTGTTTTCCACCCCTTATTTGAAAACTAACATAGGTGAGAATATGAAACTTCATAATCAAATAACTAATTCAACATACCTTTAACTACCCAACTTTCGGATTTCTCGCATTTTCAGGGCACTTAGAATTACATTTGAGGTTGCCTCTGGCTTATCAAAACTCACATTCAGATACAAATAGCATCAGCACCATCACCTTGACAACATCTTGAAAATTAGATCTGTCACAACTCTGTCAGCATTATGAGCTCAAGGTTATTGAATACAATGATATTTTAATATAAGTTAAAGACCATATATTCATACAGATAACTGACAGTATATTTTATTCTCCTTAGTCTCACTACCCTAAAAACACATGGTGCAGAGGCTCTCCAGTCTCTGGCTGAATGTTGATTTAAGGCTGGGGTAAAAACATTAGCCCTTTGTTCTTTGAGAGATGATGGGCGGCAGAGATTCATATCCTGCAGCAGATGATTCACCTCTGCCCTCTAACTTCATGAGGCCATGCTTGCATTTTCCATGTTGTCCTTGTGATCTTGAGCTGACCACCATTTTGATCTAATAGTTTGTATTTCTTTGAGCACTGCACCCACCTAGGCTGGTCGTAAATACCTGTTCTGCTTGTGCTGAGGTCTCATAGGGATCTAGCTTCTAGATACGAAGCCAAAAGGCCTGCAGTGGGGGAAGGCAATTGAGAATCCTGCCCAAAATCTAGAAGCATTGACCTGTCTAGGGCTCATAAGAAATGTACATGTGGCCTCTAAAAACAAGGTAACATTTTCAATGATTGTATTTGTTTCCCTGTGCAGCACTTCACTTTTTTTAAGATTGCAAACTGAAAGTGAAAGTCTGCTGTTCATTTTCTTTGTTCACAATGGGGATTTGTATTTAAAATGATATTTGTTTCCGTGTTGAAAGGAATGGTGTAATTTTCAGCAAGACACATGTGTCTCATGATACACTGTTCATTGTGTCATTTCAGCAAGACAAACATATTCACTCACCAGGCCCTTTCACTATGTTAAGGTTTGGGCTGGCATGTATATTCCAGTGTGTCTTTTCCCCCTCAACCAATGTATTTTGCAGTAAGGTCTAACTTGACCTTTACTTTTGTCATGCTGGGGCTGTCATTAAATCCCACAGTATGAAGCTCAGGAACAAGGATCGAACTATCGAATGTGCACACAGAATGGTGGTAAATACAGAAAGAGGGACAGTTTGATGACTACAATTCAATATTAAGGGCTGTTTACTGACAGAAATCAAAATTAATCATAATGGAGAATATTATTTGAGGAGTTCATGGACTAATTGTGGGGTGAACACATGAGTTGGACATGTTTCTCAATGAGCAAATGGGATAGTTAAGGGATGAACTAAGGCTGTGGGGATTTTTTCCTGAAGAGGACATGGGGTAGTTGAGAGGTGAATCTCACGTTTGTTTTTTTTTTTTTTTTGTTTCTGTTAAATAGTAATGCTTTTCCTAGGGTTCATTATGTGAAAACTGTGTCAAGAATAAATAGTAATGCTTTTTTTCTAGGGGTACTATGTCAAAGTTATGCCAAGATGCAATATGTATCTCTATGTACAGCGGTTTATTAGGTATGCACATGATGAGTAATTGTAAAGGAGAAGATGATTCTGGTGAAATCGTTTCCCAGTTGCTTTTACAAATTATTTTCAAAACACGTGGGTTGGGAGAGTCAGGCAATTCAATGCCTCCTGTATGAAATTGCACAAATGATCAGACTGAACTTGTAGGTGAATGGTCGTTCACACATATTTCATCTTTATGAGAAAATATACTATCACATATGTTACTATGAATGGGTTGGTCCATCCACTCACTGTCTGTTGAAATTCCAGAAATGCAATCACTGAATAAAGTCATGCCCTAAAAATTAAAGTTAGCTAAGATTGTAGCAAAGGCCGCTCAAGGAAATTAGTAGTGTAGCTTCAGAGGGCACAACATCATGCTGCTCATCAAGTCTTATCTTTAGATTAAAAAGTCATAACCTTATGCCTATCATAGACCTCTGCCCTGAGCTGCTACTAAAGAAAGGCCACTTAGTATACATTACATCTGGTTACCAAGTACTGAATGGCAACACAATGGGCTATCTAATGCAAATAATTTAGCAGTGCCACATACTATGAACTATGGTGTCATGCAATCAGAACCTGCCTTTCATCTGTCTACCCAATTACACTGTATTCAAAACGGGTTGGTATTCTCTTTCTGAGCAGAACCCCACAATATGTCATGTTCAGCACCACACTTAAGACTGGAGATGAGCATTCTCATGCTCTGAATGCTTAGGAAGACAAACCTCTTCCTGTGGGCATATGGTCTGGAGGACCACCACACCTGTAATCTACTCCTCAGATTTGCTCACCACCCTGGCCAATCAGATGTGCCTTCCCTTTTCTTGCAAATCCTAGTTCATTTGTTTCACTCTTCTTTACCCTAAAATTTGAAATGCTTCACATTGATATGATATGAAATGATATGTTATTTATAACGTGCTTAATACCCAGAGGTGTCTAAGTGCAGACCCGGGGATCGAACCTGTGGTGATCTGTGTCGTCTTGCTTCCAAGGTGAGCGTGTTACACCTGAGCTATCCTCCCGAGACCTGGAGTTTTGAGGTATGATCTGCCTCGGAGGGACCAGACTTACAGCACAACAGCGGCTGTGCCCACAAGGAATTATCGTTGAGCCAGTCCCTTGTCACTCTTCTGCTGAAACATAAATAAGAGGCAGAGACCGGCATTCAGCTTCTATGGCATTCAGCTTCTACGCTAGACATTTTTTCATTCTGCTTTTAAAACTCACCTTCTTTTATCTTCCTAATGTGTTCTTTGCATATTCCTTATAGTCACATTGTGTGTTTCTCATGTAGTTTTGAACTGATTGCATTACACTCTGTGAATTTGAATGCTAAGGAATAGCTGGATGAATAATGATCAACAGGCTTGGACTCACAACATGACAAACCATGCAATGTGCATCTTAAACGGCACCTTACAGGCACCGGGTGCTTAATCTCATCATCGTGATCCGATACACAGAGATCTAATACTGTTTAGTAGCCCTGCGCGAATTTTGTCACCAAAATCCAAATGGGAGAATTTTGAGGTAATTTGTTAAATGAGAAAAACAATTAGTTGCAGATAGAAATTAATACTTTTGTTAAAAAAGCATAATTTCATGAAAGCAAAGAAAGGCAGCACAAATATCTTCAATGTTCTGATTACCAGGGAAACTTCCCCTTAGTCCTTCTCTTTTGCAGCATCACCTAACTTCTCATTTGTTCACACTTCATTTAATTAGACACCCACGGACAGGCGCCAAGATCAAATTAAAACATTTTGCTACTTGTGACTCCAAGTCAATTATCTATGCTCTGAGTTGCCCATGTGGGATCTACCACGTGGGACAAACAAGAAGGAAAATGAAAGAGAGGTGCAATGAGCACAAAAGCAACATCAGGACAAAGAATGAACAATCACCCGTGGCACGACACTTTATGGAAAGCAGACATGCAGTGGCACAATTACGTTTTTCAGATACTTGAAGTCGTCTCAAAAGCACCAAGAGGAGGCAACCATGCCAAAAGATTGGACCAACGGGAACTCTACTGGATCGACAAACTTGACAGCATGAATCCTTACTGAATGAATGAAGATTTCCACCTAGGGGCTTTCGTTTAAATGATTACTATCACACACAGAAACATTCAACATCTGGAACAAGATAGGCTCCATCTAGACTCAATCTTACATTGAGACTCATCATACCTAATATAAACTTTTCTATCTGACAGTCCTATTACATACATAAGCCTAGATTAGACTCTGATTAACATCTAATGAGGTTAACCAACACGGACTAGTCTGTTAAGATTGATTTATTCCATAGTAATATGTGTCATTAATGTACCACAGATGTTCAGAACAGATTGTGAGCAAAGGTGCCCGTAAATCGAGACCAGTACATATGTATTCAACAGAGTATATATTTCTTCACTTTTCTAACTGTTCATGTACATTATATATACCATCACCTATTCAGATCTATCTATCTAACGTGAGTCCCACTTGCAGAAGGGAATATGCTTGCTTACTTTCACCCAGAGATCCATCAAGCCAGATGTACTACGGGCGCTTAACTTGTGTCCAATGTTTGCCCACTCCTCTAAGACTATTTACGTTATCCTCTTATTATGAGTATTGGGACATTGTTCCATATCAGTACTACCTGAACGCTTTGCATAACTCTTCTATAACCTCTCCACCTCTTTATAACATCAATGACTGTCATTTGACATTCTTGTGGCAATTCCACTACACCCGTTGCTAGGCTTTTGCAAACCTTTTAGCATAAGACAGTGAGTACACTCTATTATGACTGCCTGACTTATGCTCCTCAGCATGATTATTGGGACATTGTACCCCATTGCTAATATCCGAACGATCTGCATTTCACTTTCCTTTTTTTGCAAATATTAAACTCCACTTCTTTTCTAGAACATGCATAGACTGTCTTTGACATTCTTTTTGGTAACTCTCCTATACCCATTGTTAGGTACCTGCAAGCCCTTAGCCACATAAACATCTATATTTTTCACCTTTTCTCTCAAACAAGGGAACTTGATCCCATCAGGCTTGAATGACATGCCCGTAAACCTGAATCATCTTCATTTGCGTCACCTCGGCGCGGTGGCGCCCGATCGCGTGACCACGTGGTGACGTCACATGTTTACATATGACGTCACCACGAGCGTGAAGTCATTGTGCTGATGACGTTAGACGCCATTTTAGCACTCGCTTTCTGAGCTCTTTCAATACATCAGCACCATCTCTCATAACGGTGCTCTGTGAATACCTTTGCTTATTCCAGTTACTCTGCACAAAGCCTGTGTAAAGGTGAGTCCCTTTATTTCATCTTATCCAGTATAGAGCATACCACTGGCTCTTTCTATACTAGATTGAAGGCTTACTACCTCCAACATCCTTTCCTTCTCTCCTCGTATAGGAGTTCCTGTCTAATACCAAGTAACCTGCCCAACAGCACCCTGATCCACTACTTATTCTAAGGGACCTATTCTATAGGCAGGTAAGCTGCCTTTACTTAATTTAACAGATGAGTTACATACTTTTACTCAGACTTATTAGAAACCCCAGTTTGTATCTTTTCTGATTGCTTGCAGAAAAGCAACACCCCACCCTGAGGCATTGGATACTCAAGCTAATCAAGCCTCTCTGCCATGATCCCACCACAGACTAAGTAAGGACCAAGGTACTCTATACTGTTATCCCACATCTTCCTATAGATTAATTACTTTTTTATACAGTGTACACATGCACTACCCCTGCACTAAGGAGAATCACTGTGTAATTTTTAGGTGATGTACGCAGCTAGACACACCACTGAAAATGATCAAGAACCACCACATTGACAACAGTATTAGAGACAATCTCGTGGCACCGATGCGAGGTAGGAAACCTTTATGATGTATGATAGAACCCACATCTAATAAAAGAACTTTAATATATGAGCATGACAGATTCAGAGACCTATGATCTCTCTTATAGATATCCTGCAAACCTTGCACGGTTTATGAAGAAGAAAAGACTTTGAGGAATTTTTATAAACACTCCTGATGAAGGGAATTTTCCCGAAACGCGTTGAGAATGCAATGTATCACTATCTTTGAAAAATAACAGAGACTGTTACATACTTGTGCATATATCTATAGTTATATATTTTTTTGCAACATATATAATTGACTTAATTTTGTACTTGAAATTTGTTGCATGGGAACATGTGAAAAACATATAATTACCAATATAATAACACTTGTGAATAAACAAATATTGGTAAGTTAGAAATCATTGTTAAATTTATTTGCCAGAAACATATAATTGATAAGTAACTCTTTTCAGAAACGCATACTTATTGACTGTCTAGTTACAGTACCCGGAGTGTGCAGGGGACGCGAGGGGCCCACAATTTGAGGATACCGTCTTTTTTTCTGTTTTCTTAAACTCACAACCTAGTGTCAGGGTTGTGCTTTTTCTCCTCTGCACCTCATGAGTTATCGTGAAATTACCAAACAGGTCCATTCCTTAATTCTTTAGGAGTGCATATGTGCTCTTTTCCTTTCTTCTCCACACTTCATTTCAAACCCGGAAGTAAGAAACATCACCTCCCCACACGCAGTTTCTGCCTGCAACCTATTGCCAAGATTGCTGGGCAGCGTTTGCACTGTCTCTTATTTAGAGCTGGTGGACCTTCCCATGGCATTCAATGTGTGGGAGCATTACTGTGGCATTTAAAAATAAATGGTGATCACAGGGGTCTACACCATGAAGAGAACGACAGTAAACCACAGTAAGCAGCACAACATGAACACCAAGGCAAGGAGTCTAAAGGCATGCTGGGGTTAGATAGCGTAGGGGTAGTTCAAGAAAGGTAAAAATTGCTCTGGTCTGTTTCATTTTTTTCATTACAGTGATTATTATTAATCTACGGGAGGTTGTGTTTCAGATTACTGGAAACCCAGACAGATGAAGTAAAACAATGCTGAATGATCACTCAGCAGTACTAGGCCACACCACTGCAAGCTTGGAACTTTAAACACACTAAATAACATACAATGATATAGCAAATGTAGGATGATGCAACAGTACAGTAGCAACACTTCCCAAGCTGCAATTCGCAGGCCAGAATCGAGCTATGCAACACCCCCTAACCCCTCGAAAATAATATAGTGTGATTAATTGCCTGAGCTGCAGAAAATCGTGAGCCTGATTCGTGGCGTGGTAAACACTCAACACGCTGTGCCAGTTCACCTTGCCGCATTGCCTCTTCTCTGACTTCAATAGAACTCCTTTTTCGCGGTTGTGTTTTGTAATTAAAGCATATTATTGCTAGGCAGTCGTTTAACCAATATCTTACAACCTTCCACCTGGAGTTTCTTGTTCCCTGATTTCCTACATTAAGTTATTATGTTGGACACATATTCTAGATCATTTTCTTCTGTTTAACTTGTTTTTCCCTAGTTCTCTCTTTCCCTAAAATTAAGAATAATTGCTATTCATAGTGGCATTGTCTAGAGACGATTCCGTACATTAAAATACATTCTCATGACAACTGCTCGGTTACAGCTTATCGGTGGGTAAAATGCAGTGCCGCTGACTCCCGGTTGGTGGCAGTAGTGTGCCAAAGAAGTGTTGCACGGTTTTCTTTTTCAGTGGCAAAGCAATGCACTACGTTTTCTTTTTTCAGACTGAATGGCAAAAATATCCCCATCCACTCTTTCATGTCCAAGAGAAGAATATACGGTATGCGCATCCGGTGATTGATACTTCCGTGTCTGGTTCGTACGAGAAACGCAGCAGCTGAAAGAAACCATGGCTCAGCTCAAAGCAGGAACCCATCATTTCCCCGCCACTATTATCAGGCCGATTGGTCAGTGCTTGCCGGCCTTGCCCCTGCTCGCATTTCAGTGAAGGTTCACTGTCTTTCTCTATTCTTTTTTTTCCAGTGTAGGAATTTGGCCGGAGCTAGACGAGCTCTTGCAAAGTTTGTCTTGCCTAATTGCTGACCGAAATCTGAAGGCCCACTGATAGTGTAAGAAATTCCCGATCTGTTCCCAAACGACCATCTAGCACAAACATCCTTTGCATTAGAAGATTTGCACGCAACGCACCCGAAACGAATGAAGAAAAAGAACGTCACAACCTGCTTAAAATGTGAACACAATGGAATATATGTCATTCAAGTTAAAGACAATTTTTGTTAGGGTATTTTTGACTCTAAAAACGGAAGAGTCCAACTTGCATTACTCATTTATATGAGTTTCTTTCCGAATGTTATTACAGGCATATGTAACATTTAACCTTGTTCTAATTCTAATGTTCCCAAAATTGTCTCTGTATGCAAGTCACCAGTCTAGGGTACCAGGACAGAGATAGTGAGTTTGACCTTGCCTGGGGCCACCGCCTTTCACCTCCCCTACCAAAAAATCAATAGAGCGCTCCACCAGGAACCTTCCACTACTGCTCAACAGAACAGACATTGAGCACTGGTTGAGATTTTCACATGCAAATTAGATTGCACAACCCCATCCATTCCTTGTAATTGCTCAATCAAAGCTCAACTACACTTCAACTAGTACTCACCTTAACACAATTAGGGTTTGTTGAGCATTGGTTTAGTGAATTGCTCAACTCTGAGCGCTCAACTTGTTTGACAATGCCAATGGAACTAATTATGGTGCTCAACTTGCCTTGAATGAATGCTTGGTGAATGCTCATTTAACATTTGTGTATCATCTCCCTCATTTCTCTGACTTTTGGAGCACACATTATTGACGGCTACCATTCTTCAACAGCTCCTAAATCGAGTGTTATGACAGTGTTTGTGAAGCAGCCTACATCATTCAGTAGATACCGAGTAGATCTAGTCGATCAATTCACCCAAAAGGGTTGCCAAAATGTCTACGTTCTGCAATTATTCACAGGTCACCTCTGGGATTGCAAACCTGCCTGACTGTACCTCCAAAATGTACCCTATGCCTGACTCTGACATCTAGCAGCCCATATGACCTATCTTCAATGCCCAATATCCCAGTCATTGTTTTTCTTTATGCCACTATGGTTCTTGTTGGAAACTAGTAAAAGCGAGAAATAAAAATCACCCTTTTGAATTACCAACAATACATGTGTCTACTTTTCAGAGCTGTACCCAGCGGCACTGTGATAAACAGGAAACAATTGGACCATGCACGCATTATTCCTATATGCAGTGTCACTGTGAGAAAATAAATACTGCTCTGCCTAGATGACTAGTGCATACAACTTCTACTCCACACTACATCCCACACTACTACTAACCATCAATGATTCCCCTCATAAAGGTGAAAAAGGAACAAACTGATATGTATGTCTTAAGGTAAGTCGCCTAATGACAGCAGTGACTCTCTGGATTCATTGAAGTTTCCTTTATTGTCAACAAGAAGAACAGCAGGGTCCCTCCTTCAACCTCCAACCAACTGCAACAACTGAAGACTTGGAATTCACAGGGCAAGGATATATACACACAGCAGGGAATGTAGACCACAGAGCACCAGATCAATAATAAACTTGGCAACAAACTGGAAGGCCAGGACTCCTGCCCAAATGGAACATAAACTAGTACCTATTTGAAAGACAACACCTGACCTGCTATGTTACGTAATAACATGATAACATAACACACCTCCCCTCCTACATAACACACAACCACCTCCTTTCCCCTGACACTAACCACGGCCCAATCATCCACTTATAGCAATGCTACCCTTGTTCCAAACCTTCCCATCTTCAAGAACTACTGCATTACTCATGACATTTGCCACTCGCATGGGACTTTCAAACTTGCTTTGCACTTTGAGCACCAAACTCGGCTTCCGAGCCCTTATTGTGTATCCTTCTTCAACTCTGGTATGCCTGTCTCTCTTCTGCAAGTCAAACCTCGCTTTCATGTCATCACTCTTCCTGCACACCCGCTCTCTAAGATCTTTCTCATCCCACCTCACAAATGTTATCCTTCCCAACCAAGATGGACAGACCACAATGGCCACTTTCCTTCTCCTAAGAACCCCAAAAGGGCTAAGACCTGTCGTGGCATGTGGAACAAATCTGTATGCACATAGTCTACTCTCCAGTTCAGCTTCCCATACGTTCCGCACCCTGATCCTGCTGAACCTCTCCATGGCCCCATTGGTGGAGGGATGAAACAATTAAGACATGACTTGAACCACTCCAGTTCCTCTGAGTTATTCTTTCATTACCCTGGCGGTGAACTGCACCCGGTTATCAGCTACGAATTGCCAGGGAATCTCTCCCTTTAAAAAACCTGGTCAAAAAACGCCACCACAGCAGGTGAGTCCGCCTCATGGACCACTTCGGTATCCACCCACCTGGAGTACTTATCAACTAACACCAAGACATACATCCTGCGCCCATCAACTCCATTGAGTGGTCCCAGAACATCCATGGGAAACATCTCCCAAGGAAATTCAGGAAACTCCAATGGCTTTAAAGATTGAGTGTACGTCTTCAACACTCAGTCCGACTCCCTACACACAACATAGACCTTTACCATATCCTTCACTTCACTGTCAACACCTGGCCACCAATTGTCCCCCCGCGAGGTGATGCTTGACCTTACTTATTCCTCAGTGACCCTCATGGGCTGCCTCAGCAAGCCTACCCCTCGCAGGGGGAGTTATGCGTCCTCACCTGAAGACATGTGTCCCTTCCACACTTAACTCTTCATGCACCTTGTAAAAAGCAACCACACCAATGTTCATGTCCCAGTTTTCCTAGTTGGAGGTCACCATCATTTTCACCCAACCCAGAATGTCATCTGCCTGCCCCGCCTGCTCCCACTCCTGAGGAGAAATGGTTCCCTCACTAACCACACAGATTTCATCCAGCTCCACCAGTACTTCTTCGAACTGTTTCTCAGTAATCATGGCTTTACTCGTTCTGGAGAGGAAATCAGCCAAGATATGTTCCTTACCATGCACAGATTCAGCTCTGAAAGCATCACCCTGCAGTGAGGTTAGCCCCTCTAATATGTGTCCAAACTAACTACATGAGACATGGCTGTCGTCTGCTGCGTAAAACTGACCCTGCTCACACCATGGTATGTGATAATAGGTTTTTCTCTGAACCTTTTTGCCTACTGGGACGCTGTAAGTGCATACCAACAAACGTTTTGTTCTAATGACTGTAACTCACGGTAGTGCACTAAAATCATGTTTATATCTCTGTCCCATATCTGATAAGAGGGGAATATGAATGTTCCCATTATTCTTACATCTACCATCACTTCAGCTCTCAGACCAGCCTCCAAGACACTGAGGCAGGCCCTTGCATGCATGCCTGTGAAAGGGCCTGCTGTTGTGCCTCCATATACCAGGAATAGAGGCTGCATCCGAGGTGAGCAGCATCATCCAGACCAGATTGGGCTGAACATCGGATTTACAGACCCACTCACAGGAGCTGGCCTATCCCCAAAGCCCCCTCCTGAGGACTTTGCGGCCTGTTTGGCCCGACACCCCATCGCCTCAGCCCTCAGACTAGCCCCTGTTCAACATACGTCCAAGAAATGGAGGCACCCCTTGCCCACACAGCTGTGAAAGGGCCTGCAGCCTTGCCTTCACTACTGGGACTGGAGAGCCATCCATCTTCAAACATGACCACCGGCATACACCAGGAAGAGCAGCTGCATCCAACGAGGTGAGCAGCATCATCGAGCCGGATTGTGCTGCACATCAGAATTACCAACCCACCCACCTCTCCCCAATGCCCCCTCCTAAGTCCTCTGCTGCCTGTTTGGCCAACGCCACATCGCATCACCCCTCAGACCAGCTCCTGTGCGCTGCAAGTTCACTAGCCTTTCAAGACACTGAGATACCCCTTGCCTGTTCACCCGTGGAAGGGCCTGCAGGTTTGCCTCCACTTCTGGGACTGGAGATCTGTCCCTCCTGTAACATGGCCACCACAATATACCAGGAAGAGCAGCTGCATCCAACAAGTTGAGCAGCATCATTGAGCTTGGATTGGGCTGGACATCAGATTTACCATCCCGTACACAGGAGCCGACCGGCGAAGCTGGTCCCTCCCTGAGGCCCCCTCCTAAGGCCTTCACTGCCTGTCTGGGCCCACATCACATCGCCTCAGCCTTCAGACCAGCCCCTGTGCACTGCAAGTGCACCAGGCCTTCAAGACACTGAGGCACCCCTTGCCCCTGCACCCGTGAAAGGGCCTGCAGTATTGCCTACACTACTGATACAGGAGATCTGTCCATCTTCAAACATGACCACCACCATATACCAGGATGAGCAGGTGCATCCAAAGAGGCAAGCAGCATCATCATGGATCCCAGATTGGGCTGCACATTGGATTTACCTACCCGCCCACAGGAGCCAGCATGCGAACACTGCCCCTCCCCAATGCCCCTCCTAAGGACTTTGCTGCCTGTTTGGCCCTGTCCGGGTGTCCCAGAGTCTCGGCCCCCCACCCTGGTCTCCCCATGCTGTGAAAGTCACACCATTGGCTTCTGCCTAGCGACCCTCTATGCCCCAGAACCATTGCCCACTGACCTGCAACATCCCCCACTGTTCCATCTACCCTCCTCCTTCCAGGCATACCGGCAATCCACATCCAAACTACAAGGTAAGCAGAACAACCCGCTGCCCGCTATCTCTTCTCCCATGCCTGCAACCACCACAACCAACTCTCTTAACTTGCCACAACCATTCCCATACATCCAGGGCATCCCCAAATCACCCATGCCTGTATGCCCGATCCCCCAACACTTACCTAAGACTCCTATGCTCAAAGCTAGCAGCCATTACCGCAGCCCTGCTGGCAACAAACCCCTTCTAAACCAAGTCCTCCTGATACCCACTCCATTCCTTCCCCCTCTGCGAAATAAGCCTGACCATCTACCACAGAGGTCCAGTCACCACACACATGCCCATTCCTAGACCCTCCCTACCCAAGAAACCCTCTTTCCCACAGCCCCCACACCAGCAAATTACATGCCAACTCCAGAGAAAGCCTTCTAAGACTGCAATCCCACACAACATCCCCTAATCACAGCGCCTAAACCACACACCATCAAAGGGTTCACCAGAACACACAAACTCTCATCCCTCACACAGCCATCCACCCTCACGCATCCCAACACTCCACCATCATAGAAACAACCTGCACAGAACCCACTCCTCAAGACAGAAACCAAATAAAATAGGCACTTATTCATGCCCGCTCCTCATGTGCACATGCCACACACATCCATGACATCACCTTGTAACAGCATTTCAAGCTCCCTGCAATCACTGAAACATGGCTCCACAAATCGGCTGGCCCTGCACTCTCCCTAGCCATGTCCCCCAGCTTCACAATACTTAGATCTGACCAGATTGACAAACCGGGCGGAGGTGTTGCCCTCATACACAGGTCAGCAATGACCATCAGAGAAGTAGCATTTCCACCCCAATTAGTCAGTGAAACCTTACTCACTAAGATTACTTTCAACCCCAAAACCACCATCAACCTACTGCTCATCGATCGTCATCGCAAACCCTTGAGCTCCCCCAATATAGACATTCCCCTACTCAACTCCCCCCTCATTATGCTTATTATGCTTAACACTAAATTTATTCTCCTAGGAGACTTTAAACTAGGATGTCATGACCCCACTGACTGCAAAGCAACCGATTTAGCGTCCTCACTCAACGAGATGAACTTCTCCCAACTCATCACAGAGCCCACGCACAACAAAGGCTTCACTGTATATTGGATCCGCAATCTCAACATCGCAACCAACATTACAGAAGTCCACCCCATACCATGGACAGACCATTCACTCATTGAATTCAACATACTACATCACGGTATCACCTCTGCCCTCACCACCAAACCCACTCCCATTATCACCCACAACACACAGACTTACAGTGGCAACCCTTGCTCCGACCCTACTTAAACACCTTGCAAACCAGGATACCAGTACAGCCAGCCCAGAAACCATTGCTGCACACATCAACCAATCACTCACACGCACACTCAACCAACATGCCCTCCTCAAAGCATGCAAAGCATGCAAACACACAATCATATGGTACCTATGAAGAACTAAATGTGCTTTGCAGACAGAAGCGAGCATAGAACACCTCTGGAAAGCATACCCTAACACCAACAACCTAGACAAAAAGGGCCTCATTGCTAGGTGGGCGGAATGGGTTTAACAGCGACGGTAATGGTGCTGGTGCCGGTAAACCCATTTTGCCCTATTACAAGGTTCCCTTGCGGGAGCCGCTCTGAACGTCTGGTCAGACCAGATGTCCTTTGCGGGTCCTGCAAGGGGACCAGGGAGCTAATAACAGGCCCGTTAATAATGGGCCAGTTATTAGCTCCCTCCCGATTCCCATTGAGCCCTATGGGGGCTCAAATGGGAATGGGGATGGGTTTTTTGAATGAGGAATTACCGGGTCTTCCAAGGTTGGAATGACCCGGTAAATCCTCATTCAAGGAACCCTGACCCGAACCCGAGTTTGAAGGCAGCCATGCCCATATTAAGGGCATGGCTACCTCCAAACTCGTAATGCGGCCCAAAGCCTACAAACACACAATGGTCATCACTAAAGCCAACACCTAAAACCCAAGAAATTTAGAAGCCAGTACCAGCACACAAAAATTATTCTCAATCCTAAAAGAACTATAAAATACTCTAGCCCCCACAACACCAGTGAACTTGGACAAAACTTGGTGCTTCACCATTCAAATGGCCTTTTTTCGATAACATTGAAAAACTAGGAGAAAAAATGGTGTCCAAAAAGAGCCAACTAGCCTGCCCAAAGCACCAACCACAATTCCCCCCCTCGCTTGGAACTGCCCTCAGCAATGCAAGCCTTTCAATTTGCATCAGTCACCATTGAGGAGGTCTCCATCGCCATCTAGCATCTCAAACCCTAGAATTGCAGGAGACTCCTACCCCATGAGAACTCTGTGCCACAATGTTCATCCCTTCTATTACGGATTTTGTCAACACCTAATTTGTCACTAACACAGTCCCCACCCTCCTCAAAGAAGCATGGGTCTTACCCCTCATCAAGATGCCCTTGCTCGACCAGCGCTTCCTACCAACTACTGACCCATTGTTAGGGAGAATTCTCCAGAATGGTTAATTTCCCTTACCTACTTAGTCCCTCAGCAGCTTTGCTGGATTTCTAGGATTTATTTTTTTCACCTGGTAAGAGTGCGAGCCTTTTTGCCACTCTTACATGTTTTTTTACTGTGTGTTTTACATTTTTGTGTTCATAGACTGTGGAGTCTCACCTACTCCATAGGCATCATATTTTTACTGTGGGTCACACATCACCTTTAGTGCAGTGACACAGGGTTGCCTTTTTCAGACTTCCCACTTCAAACTCCATTTTCTGGGACTGACTACTGTCTCCCAGAACATGTATGTTGCCATTGGCTTTATTAGTCTTTTTAAATTCACAGACCCAGTACAAACTATCTTCCATAGAGTCCTGGAAAGGGTTCATAGTTATCGCTTTTTGTCTGTTTCTTATGGAACATTATTTTGTTCCCCTTTCTTTAAGATTTGGCTGGTGGCAGTGGTATCTACCATTTTTTCCCTACCACGGTCTATGAAAATAGCGTTAATACTGTTTTAGGCTAAGTTATTAGCCTCAAACTTTAATCCGCTGGACCCCTTTTATTTTATTTCGGTTCCAGCTGGGTTTATTCACCATTTCTTTTTGTAAAGATATTTCTCGTGTTATAATCTGCGCACCAAACCAGGTTTGGTTCCTTTGTTCGCCGTCCTTCTGCAGGCTTCTGCACAGAAGCCCTCCTTAGGTGCCTGAATGTCTGAGAGGGACATGATGTGATGGAGGGGTTTTGAGACTCACTGCACAGGGTCTCCTTGGAGACCCATGTCGCACTCTGTATGATTGGCTGTGGTGATTGTCCTGCCAGGACAGCCACCCTGCTTTTTGATTGACAGCCAGGCTGTGTGAATGGGGGAAAACTGCATAAAAAGCAGGTCTCTGGGATTGGGGAGGTAGAGTCGCCACTGGATCGAGAGAACCGAAGAGAAGCTTTAGGAAGAGGACCACGACTGAACCTCTCGGTGAAGCCCTGCTGCGGGTCCGAATCTCCAAACTTCGATGACAGAGAAGATCTGCAAGGAATCTTCTTCCCTTGAGCTGGTGTGACCAACCAGTTCGCCACACTCCAAGCCAGGCCTCCCTCCTCTGGTCAAATTTGTTGTGCACAGCTGCAGTGAACCGGATAGCCAGGAGGACCGGATCCTGCTTGGGTTTTAAGGCGCGCACCTTTTATTTGTTGCTTTGCTCTGCTGCTGGTTTCTTCCCTGGGCAGTGCAGGACCCTCCAGTCTTCCTCCTTTCTGTCAGTCCAACAGTCGCTTCAGGAACCATGAGCCGGCAGGATCTGCCAGGAAAGTCCACCTCAGCTACAGTATTCTTCTTCTATTAAGGTACTGTTCAAACCCAGTAGTTTGTTCCATCTGACCACGGTGAAAGTGTTTGAAATCTTTCGCAAATAGGAGGGCTTGTCCTCTCTACTCTTTTAAGTAACTTTTCTTCCGACCAACTTCGTTTCGAACTCTTGGCAAAGACTTAACCGCAAACTACTCTGAACTATGTGATCCTCTGCAAAGACTCTGAACCATAGACATTGCACCAGGCCTATTGAATTGATTCCTCATTGTAGCAAGCCTTTTGTAAATTGCCCTGCCTACTTACTTGTTGGTGCTGCTTGATTGTGAATAATCTTGTCTTTCCCTCCCTTTTTATATTGCTGGGGTGCCATTTTGCTCACACTTCATTTTGAGCTTAACTTTTCCAGAATTCATTGGGTGTGGTGTAGTATATTAAGATTGTGATTTTCTGCTGCTTTACTTTAATGATCCGTTTTACAAATGATTGTGTAAATAAATGCATATTCTTTTACTCAAAAACCTGAGTCAGTGTTTGTTTGAACCATAGCAATTGCTGTCCTTTGTGTAACTTCTGATACTGCTCACTTTACTCTTGAGATAAGTCTGGCTGCTCAGCCATCGCTTCCACTTTACTGTGTAGAACAGGCTTGTACCAAAGGTGAATTTGTACTGTTACTTGAAGTCTTAATTGTATGTGGTGTTCCCAAAGGGTGCTGCATATGACTGTGCTTAACACCCATTACCACAGTACCTTTCCTTCTCAAAATCCTCTACCACATATCATACACCCAAATCCAAGCATTCCTGGAACACTCACACCTACTAGCCACCAGACAATCATTCTTTCAACCCAAACACCCACAAAAACAGCACTCTTTGACCTACACATTCAGCTAGACACCATCTGTGATATTGGAAACGTAGCCATCCTACTACTTCTTGACCCATCAGCATCCTTTGACCTCGCTGACAATAACGTCCTTTGTGTTCACCTCTCCGCCATCTTCAACTTCTCCCAAGATGCCATCTCATGGGTCAAATCAATCCTTAGCAACCGCTCCTCCAGTGGCTTCATCGCCCCCAAAATCCCAGCGCACCCTCTTCGCTCCTCAGTCAGCCCCATTCTTCTCCCTCCCAGATTAATTCACAAACGAGCATGATGTTCCAGTTTAAGCTACACAGCACTGGTACTTTTGAACCCTCTGCCCCGCCTCATCAGAAAACAACCCTCCCATAAACCCTTCAGGAAACTCTTGAAGACTTGGCTGTTCAACAAACATGACTAAGCTGGCAACCACCTGGCTTTCTTGATTCTGAACGTAAACATTGTACATATGTGACCATTTTTCTTTGTACCATTGGTTGTTCCTTACCTTGTACAAGTGCCGCGATACCCTCGGGTTTGGGCCTTTCACAATAAATAAATTGCAATAAATAAATTAAATACATACTCTGCCCCACCAATAAAGAGCACCAACCGCAAACCCATACACAAAGGTGTGGCTGGGTCACAACACCATCTCTGGGTACAGAGAAGAAGTGGTCAATGTCTGGAATTCCCTACTCAGATGGGGTACACCCCCAAATAACTTTAACTTAGCCAACAAAGTATGAACAAAGTATGAACTCTTCTAGTGAGTATGAACAAAAGAAAGAACACAAGTTAACACAAGTTGTTCACTGGTCACAGGTCAACTTCATTGACCGGTTAGCTCTCTCTGCCAGATTGGAAGAGATTATGCATTTTAACTGTATTCAGAATGCACCTTAAAACAGTAATGTGTGAGTACCAACAGCAATGGCTGACAGGTTTATCTTTAATCGGGGGTGGGGGAGAGGGCCAAACTTGGACAGCAAGAGTGTTATATAGGCAGTTAGAACAGTAATTAGGTAGACTTAGATGGTGTGAGGGCCTCTAGAGTAATTATGATGTAACTGATGGCAAGGCAATAATCCCAGTGAATGGAAGAGCGATAAAACTGTGCTGGAGTAAAGAGTAGGATAATAATGGGAGGAAAGAAGAGCATGGTAGTGATGTGAAGGAGAGAATGTACATTGAAGAGAGCAGCAGGGGTTAACAAAACACTGGCGGGGGGTTATAAGGTAGGGCATGGCAATCTGTCCAATTGGCGTGATCAGCTGAACCTGGTTTTCTGTAACAACAGTTTTGTAATACCGACTGCACCGAAAAGAAACCTCCAAATTCCACCCTCAAAGTCCTAAAGCTTTCCTTCTGCCCCCTCTCACAAGCCTGCAGGGTTAGGAATTGACAACATATGTCTACGACAAAGTTATGTTGGAAAACTACAGCCAAAGCGTGTCTTTGGAAATGAATTCAACAGGGACAGTCATGGAAAGAAAGCCAAGTTATGTGTATTAAATTAACTATCTCAGATCAGTTGAATTCGAAGGTGACCTAAACTAATACAAATGGAGGGCTATCGTAATGCAGTTTAACCGAATATAAAGTGTCAAGTCCTTTCCACTGAAGTTCACTTATTTTAAATGCTTACAGAACTTGATTATTGATTATGAGTTGTTGACATTGTTTGTTTGTTTCTTTATTTATTTGTTTGTTTGGTAATGCGCACCAAGGCCTTGGGTAGATGGAGGCAACAGAAACAAGAAATCTTAAAAACTAAGTTACAGTGCAAAGGTAGCAATACATAGAGAAGTGATTGCAATAGGAGCAACATACATAGATAAAATACATAGACAAAATACAGGATAGAAGATACACTAAAATAAATAGGAATGGTCTTGGTAAATCAATGAAGCATTAACATGAGTATCAATATATGCACACATAGATATACATATATGTATATACAATCTTACATGTCTGTGTCATTGAATATCTATGGTCCATACAGATATGACAGAGCAGACAACCGTGCGTGGGCGGTTACCCAAAGTGCAGTGCGGTTTGGCAAAAACAAGGGTCGTGTAAGGGCCGGAGAGGTAGAGGTGTGAAACATCAGTTAGGTGTCATTGGTATGTAGTCGGTAAAGTATATTATGTCTGAATTTAGGGTAGGGTTGTTCTAGTCTGAGGTCAGCTGGTAATTTGTTCCAACATTGTGCAGCTTTGACATGGAAGCTGGTTCCTCCCGCTGTCAAGCGTTTGAACCTGGGAGTCTCCAACATAAATGAGTTGGCAGATCTCGTGGGACGGGTAGTTGTTCTCCTAGTAATTTTATCCATAAGGTATGGAGGTGCTAGGTTATTCAGGCATTTGGAGGTAAGGGATGCTGTTTTAAGGAGAATTATGTCCGTAATATTCAGCCAGTTAACCTCTTTCCTGAATTCAGTAATATGCTCTCTGTAGGGGATGTTCAATGCTGCATTCAGGGCATTATTCTGCAGTGTTTGAATTTTGTCTGTAATATATTTGTTGGCTCCTGAGTACAGGGCATTACAGTAATCTAATCTTGACATAAGAGCATTGGCTAGTGTGGTACAGCTCGCTCTCGAGTGGTATGGTCTGGAAGCTCTGATGAGTTTGCAAGTATACGTTGTGGATGAGGCGAGGGAATTGACTTGCTTTTCGAGAGTGAGAGAGGAGTCCAAGTAGAATCGTAAAGTTTTAACTACAGCCATCACCTTGATAGGGTTGTTATCAATGTTAAAGGATGTGTAGTTTGGGCTAGGTTTTTGGATATTGGCTTCAGAGCCTAAGATTAGTAACTCAGTTTTTTCGTCATTCAGGCAGAGGCCATGGGATGACATCCATGCCTGAATGATGGTGTATATTTTGTTCACCAAGGCTGAGTCCGCCTTGAAGTTGCCCGAAAGGGGTATGAGGATCTGTGTGTCATCTGCATAGTTAGTGTATGTGACACCCAGTCTGTCCAACTTGTCAAACAAAGGCTTGGTGAAGATATTATACATAGTAGGGGAGACGCAGAACCTGGTCGGACCCCACAGGTTATTTTGATAGGGTCGGCAGAGGCTGAAGTAGAGAAGACTCTCATGGTCCGGTTAGCTAAGAAGGATTGGACCCAAGCTATGGCATCTTTGGTGAAGTTGGCGGCAGATTGGAGGTGGTTGCATAACACTGGATGGTTCACCAAATCGAGCACTGCTGACAAGTCCAGTAGGAGTAGCAAAGCTATTTTTCCATTATCCTTTAATTCTTCAATTTGTGTCTTGAGGTCTAGTAGCGCTGTTTCAGTGCCATGGAGAGGGTGGAACCCCGATTGTCGTGAGCCAAGTAGGTGGTTGGCTTCCAGATAGTACTGGATTTGTATGTAAGCGGCTCTATCTACGATTTTAAGTAGAAAAGGCACAGTGGTGATGGGTCTGTAGTTGGTGGGGATAGTGGGGTCCAAAGTTTGTTTTTTAAGTAACGGTAGGACCCAAGATTCTTTAAGATTGGCCGGTAATGTATTAGTTTTAAATGAGGAGTTTATCAACTTGGAGATAAAAGGGGCTATGTCTCTAGCTGCATCCTTATTATCTGTGCTGGGTACGTGTCACCTTTACAGTTGGAAGGTTTGAGGGAGAGTATTATTTATTCTGTTTCAGTTATGGAGATAGTCTTGAATCTAAAGGGTGTGGTTGTCCTAGTCACCGAAGGTTGACTAGTTTGTTAGTCAATGTGTGGTAGAGAGGCCTTTTCTTTAGCAATTTTGCACTGTAAGGACGAGATTGTATTCGATAGAGCATTTTGTATGTTAGTACGCCATGCTTTATCCTTTGGGGCATTTTAGATTGGGGATTCTAGTTCGCGGAGGATGGAAAATAATTCTTAAGTGTTGGATTTAGCTTTCTCAATCCTGTCATTGAAGGTGTTCTTTTTGACTTTGGTTATTTCTTTTGTGTACATTTTTGCAAATTCCGTTATTCTTGTTATTTTCAGAAGGGGAATGACGCCAAATAGACTGGAGTTTCCTTCTTTGTGATCTTAGGGATTTAAGTTGAGGGGTGAACCAGGCATTTAGGTGCGCTACTTGCCTAGCTTTGCGCAGTTTGACAGGAGCAATCATGTCCAGTGCCTTAGTCATAGGGTTATTGAAGGTATTAAACAATGCGTCAGGGTTGTTGCTTTCCATTCCAGAGATGGCAGGGAGGAGAAGGGGGATAAGTTTTTCAGCAGTAATATCCTTCTTACTTCTGGTAGGGAGAGGCGGTGGCATGTTATTAGGCTTGGGGCTGAGGAGGTCTAATGCGGCAGAGAAATATATTAAGTGATTATCTGTCCAGGATTGTGGGACAATATCGGTAATGTTGATATTGCAGTTTAGTTTGGCTACCCAGTCAAGGGTCCTTCTTTTGATATGCACTGGTGAGAGGACTTTTTGCGTGAGACCGTGGTCAGAGAGTAAGGCTGCAATAGATTCAGCATGTTTATTGTCAGTACCCTTAAAGCCTAGATTCAAGTCTCCCAACAGTAGAGTTTGAGAGTGATCTTTAGTGTGTGGGATGTTTTTAGCCATGCATCCAAGCCCTACCATAAAACTGTGCAGTACTCGCATGGAAAACATCATGATGGCCAGAACTCCCCAGAGAGTGCACAGGGAAAACATGAAGAATAGGCTGCCACCCATTTTTGTCTATGTTGTGAGCACAGGAGGGCACTGCCTAAAACCACCATTGGGCTACACACCCAGTAGCCTGAAACCATTGGGAATGGCAATGCTGATTGCAAAAAAAAGCAACTCAGAACTGTGGGGAATTCATTTTCTTAATCCCAAAAATGGTTGCATTACCAGTACTCACCACTATCAGAAAGCCGGCGTTTTAAAACCACCAGACTTTGGTGTAAAACTGAACAAATGAAACAAAACCAGACCAAAGAAAGACTTGCTAAGAGGTGGATACAATGTAAAACTATATTCTGAAATGACTTGAAGGAAGTAATTATTTAATGTATAGGTAAAAATTGTCAGTTTGATTTGAATGTAGAAAACTGGGAACAAAAAGTGACATTTAGCTGAAACCTGCCTTAATGAAACTGAATTCTGCCTGACAACTACCCCCGACAGGAGTTGAAACCTGCTCAGCCACTCTTCCCCTTGCCAAAAGGAGTTGGCACCTCTCTGATTAGATTAGGGGTGGAGCACCTGGGGACTACAGGGAACAGGGAACAGAACAATGCAACTCCCTTGACTCAGGCAAATGTTATATTGGGGGCATCGTAAAATAGCTTCCTCTTGGGAGAAACCGGGGGGCAGCTGTGCCTCTGTGAACAAGCTTGCTTGGGGGAAGTGGATAAACAAGTTATTCCACCCTGTGATGTGGGAAGCCACACCCCTTTTTGACCAGAGCATAATTTTAAAAAGATAGATAACTCATAGTGCGGACTTGTCAGAATTATATAAGTAATATCATTATTTTTGTGATTTTTCTGTGAACATTTTAAGAGGCGTTAGGACCCTGTGGTGTATTCTGGGGGGTTGCTAGCGGAAAATAGGGTCTCACTCCAAATGTATGCATGTTAAAAATCTGAAACGTTATCATCTGTAACCCATATCCCTGGTGCACATTTGTGTACAATCTGGAAAGGTTTAGAGGTCGTTATCTGGATGAAAAGAGGAGAATTCTGTCATCAGTGGACACAACATCGTACAAAGACAGGGATCGGATGGTTTGGTGCTACAGAAACTATGTTAACTGGACCTATAATATTAGAAAAATGGTACATAGATAAATATGTATTTGGGTCAGAAATAGATTTGTGTGCAATCTGACAAGGGGAGGTTCCTCTGACCATAAAACCTACAGCATCACTCTGACTCACATTTCCTTCCCCCAATCAAGGGAGAGAGGAGGAATTGGCCAATGATAAGTGAGAGGGGCAGGTTTAGTTATGACCAACGCACACACCCACTTTCCAAAACACATAAAAAGAGACTGCTGGGACAGGTAGGGGAATTCAATTCCATTTGCTGCGGAGCATGCTGACCGACGACTTCACATCCAGAGATCCAGACTTTAAATCCTTCAATCTCCAGAACCTGTAGCAGAAAGTAACTCCAGAATTTGTAGCAGAGAGGCCTGAATCCACCAGCTGAATCCTCTTCAGCAGGCCTCAAAACTAACCAAACTATTCAACAACCGGCCGAGCTGTTTGAAGTTTTGCCGAGAATTTTTGCAAGAACCTGTAGCAGTACTCAGAAAGCAGTGTTACATCCAGAATACAGAGAGTCTAGACCAGCAGAGCAGAGCTGACCCAGATCGCTGTGAGCAGAACCGGTGCCTGATTGACCCGCCGAGCAGACAGCCGGACGTGTTTACCAGATCCGTGACGAGGCCTAGTTCAAATTTATATTGTGAGTACCTAGCAGAACTGTGCAGAACCAATCTCTTAGTTAAAATAATCTAATCCAAACTATTTTAACCTAAGTAGAACTGCCTCCTAGAAATAGTGTCATCTGTCATTTTTAAAGCTGCACAACTGTCACCTGTCAATTCTGCAGCTAAAAGCTGTCACCTGTCATTTTGAGTTTTACTTTAAATCCGAAAAACTACCTTTATTTAATCGTCCGTATCTCTGGAACCGTTTATACTTTTTCCGCAATCACGATTTACGCACTCGCGAAATTTACCGCGATTTGCGATTTTGGCTCAATTTCTCCACTTGTCAAAATAGCAGCTCCATTATTTCTTTTGTTAAAATCCTTTTGCAACTTGGTAATAACTCATAGAGCATTGCTAAAGTGAGCCTGAACTAATACCAACACGCATATCCCACTCACCCTGAATCTCTAGAGGGAATTAAAATCAGTTGGCACATTTTCCCATCCATTGCCATCACATTTAAAAAGCATTTTGGGCCTGTGTTTCAAACTCCTACCTGTTTCCTCTAAGCTTGCTGGGGGGGAACTGAATTTCGTATTGTATTTGATTGCATTCCTGAGAACTGTGTGCTCCTCTTTCCATCTCCTTCCATTTCTTACATTGCATAGGGGACGGGGGTGAATTGCCAGAGAAAACGTGATTATCTTATCTTTTGCTAAAATCATATCAAGTATTTCTGTACTGCATTTTATTCCTCATTGCTTTTCCCTTGAAATCATAAAAGTATTTTTGCTACTTTATCCATCCTATACTAACTCCTCATTGATTGTAAAGAAGTTTGCTAGTGCCAGATTACCCATTGTTGATCAACATCTTATGTCTAAGTGTACTATCAGATAGTAATTTATTATAAAGTGTGATATATATATATTGTTTAAATTCTCAAATAAACCTTTTAATTTGCAAAACAAACCTACTTCTTGGCTCAGTGGGGTCAGGGGGATTCTAAGAGGGGGGTGTTATACAAGGGTGGTCATCCAGAGTACTGAACTAGACATAAAAATACATTAATAAGGGTTTTCCTCAGCATCCCAGACTAGGCATTGACTTGGCTGTAGTGTTGATTGAATATCGCTTACAAAAGTGGGGGCTCGGAGCCGGGATATTCTGGGTTAGATTTACCACTTGTGCAGATTAATACAGTGTGCCAACTGACCAGATACACATATCCGGTTAGATCACCACGCTGTTTTACACTGTGAAAGCATCCCTCAAAGGAACGCTCTAAGGAAACGGTCTGTTTTGAAAAATAAAATACAAACTTCTGTAAGTCAGGAAGGAACTCAAATTCCAGAATGACAACCTTGGTAGATATGAAAATAGCCAGAGAGCACTTCTTACATAAGCTATTTGTGAGAGGTGAGTGGACTCATCAGGACCAAACGGTCTGGTTGCAGGCAATCGCGCAACAGGTCACTGAAACAGGGTCAGATATATGGGGAGATCAGGGTCCCCTACATGTGGCCCTGAGTGAACTATATATGGCCCCTGAAGCCAAAGATGAACATAATAAGATTGCCAGGATAGCTGCATATTTGTATCAATATATGGGAGCCATGCAGGACAAATGTGCTCAAGGCCAAGATCTGGCAAATAGGCAACAGATGGCGTTAGAGAAGGCCCAATCTGATCTGGACTCTTCTGAGCAGAGGCTGCTCAGGAGCCAGGAGTCAGAAAAGGACAGCAGACAGTACATCACTAAAATAAAGGAGGATATGGATGTGCTGCAACAGGAAATGGCGGACCAGGATACCAGATTTCTGGCCTTGCAGAAGGAGTACCAAGAGGTTTGGACTCCCTACTGCAGAGCCAGAAAAAGCTGGAGCAACAATTAGATTTCAATAGGGCATGTGCCGAGCAGGTAGTCACCCTGCAAAGCCACCTAGATAGGGAGAAGGCAGAGAGAAAATAAACTGATTTTGAAAGACCTGGATACCCAGGCAGAGTTTGACCAGGAGCGCCAGAAAGCTGGTGCCTTCCAAAGGCAAAGGGATGACCTGGCGGCACAGATGCAGGCTCTTAGTCAGGAAAGGGATACCTTAGGCCAGGAAGTCTGCCACTTAAAAAGGAAATGGAAGAAAATCACCTGGCCCTCCAGGGACTGGGTGACCTCAAAAAAGAACACCAGAACTTGTTAGAGCACACAAGGAGGGTGGAGGAGGCTCTGGCAATAAAGGAGCAGGCCAGTAGGGATGGGACTGAGGAGGTAACCCTCCTGCAGCAGAGACTGGCCCAGTACTCCAGGACCAATCAGGAGGCACAGAGAGAAAATGAGACTCTCTGTCAGCACAATGATAGGCTCCAGCAACAGGTAGCCATGCAGGAGAGACTGATAGAGTCTAGTAAGGCCTTAACGGAGGAACTGAAAGCGCAGGCTCTTGCATTGCAACAGGAAGCAGGGGCGGATAGAGATGAGGTTCTCTGGGAAAGAGAAACTCCTGAGCCTAACCTCAGGAGCCCTAGTACCAGAGGCCTTCATCTCTCCCAGTCCCTGGACTCTGCCACCCCCATGTCCCCTCGCGCACATGAGCCCAGGGCCACGGGGATGGCAGATTACTATCCAGCTAGAAGTATGGGGCTCATAGGCCAGTACCTCCCAGGAATGGATGGGCGGGCATCCGGGTATGGGCACCCAAGCACAGTGCGATTTAGTGGGGAACCTCAGGAGAGTAGGCCCACTAAGGGCATCCTGAAAACCTCTGCCCAGTTAGGTCAGTGGGGGGGATACCCAGCAAATCCTGGTAGCAAGGAGGGATCTGAAGACTCCTCTGAGCGTCACAGGACACAGAGACCAGGTCCCCACATTCTGCCAGCCATTCCCAGGCTTGCAGAATCTGGGAAAACCTGGAAGATCAGACGGGCACCTCTGGGAGCAGTGCTTCTGAGTCGGAGGATGAATGGACCAGGGTTACCCGAACCAAAAAGGCCAATAAGGCAAAAAGGGCCTTGCTTAAGGACCTCTTAAAGCAGATAGAGGCAATCAGGAGTGTCATCACTCCTTATCATAAGAACGCCAAGTATTCCATTTGGGAACACTTGGAGCTCTATGAGCAAATGATGGAGGCTTTCCATTTGAAGGACAGCAGTAGCTGCATCCAGTACGTCAAATGGACATTCTCCCCAGAATACTCCAGTTTCTTTGCGGGGCTGGAGGACCAAAATCATTTAAGATGGTCCACCTATAAGGCGGCCATCTTGAAACATTTTTCTGTTCACAGAAATCCTCAAGAGGCTCGCAAGGCAGCCTACAATTTGCAATGTGGGGAGGATCAGGCCCCACAAGAGTATGTGCAAGAATTAAAACGTGCTTTTGCGCAGACCACCAGAAGGGTGCGCACGGATAGCAGAGAATTTATCAATACGTTTTTCCATGCCTTACCCAAATACATAATGACCCAGCTCGTGAGAGATTTTCATGAGAAAAGATCTTTAGACTGGGTCATTGAACAGGCTACCCGGATCTATGAGGTGCAGAAGCCCATCGAAAATAAAAATAATGCGCCGAAAAACCCCAAACCAACAGCACCCCTGCTGCTGCCAAGGTGGCAGAGGTAAAGGTTGCCCCCGTTTTAGATTTGGAGATGGGGGGGCCTAAAAACCTGCCTGCACCAAATAAGTCACAGCCCAGAAGGCCCTCAGGCCAGTCACAGACAGGGAGTCGAGGAGGTAGTCCCACAAATGGGGTCCCCCGCCCCCCTGACTATATAAGTCCCCGCTACAAGGGAAACCGACCAATCCTGGGTTATGTGTGGACTCCTCCAGCCCAGGGGGGGGGGTCCAGCCAAGCACCTGACCCGGGGAACTTCCCTCCTAACTTCCCCCAGGAGTGCAGAAATTCACCAAATCCTGGGCAGAACTTTTTCCCCAGGTATCCACCCAATTTCCAGCCCCAAAATCATCCATCCTTCTTTCCCCAATTCCCTGAGCCCAGACAACCTAATCTGGGAGAGGGGAGGCCGAGGGTGGAGGGGTACCAAACCCTTCCCAAACAGGGGTACTACCAGAGAAGGGATAGCTACCCTTCCCGGGATCCGCCCAGGGGAGAAAATAGAGCCCCGTGACAGCCTGAGCGGGTTTCACAACTTGAGCGCCAGGTACAAAATATGGCACGGGATCTGGGTCACATACTGAGGGCTCAACAGAACCCTCAGATGAGCAGGCCACCGCAGAATGCCCCAAACTCTGGACCTGGTGCTCCAGAACAATGACAGGGGAATTTAACAGAAACGGATTTCTCATTGGATACCTTCATGGCGGAACAAAATATAGATCCGTTCCAGACTGAGGAAACACATTTAAGATCTAAATCGAAATTCATACCCAATTTAATGGAAAATAATGCCATAGATCTTTTTCAAAAAGCTGTAAGCAATGATTTACGAAAAAAATACCTTGAAAACAAGCAAACCAACATCAAATACAATTTAACGAAAGCTGAGAAAACGGCAATAGATACACTCTCCAAAAATGAGGAAATAGTTGTGAAGTCAGCTGATAAAGGAGGGAAGATTGTGCTTATGAAGAAACAAGATTACATAACAGAAGGAACCAGACAACTTAAGGACACCAAATGTTACTCAATACTACAAAAAAACCCAATTAGAGACCTACAAGCTCAATGGAATCAAATGGCAAAACATTGGGAAGAAATGGGCCTACTGACGGAAGAAGAAACAAAGTATTTGGTAATAGACAAACCTGTCATGCCAACAATATATTTCCTTCCAAAAATACATAAAAAGTATAAGACGTTTCCACCATGTAGACCCATCATTAATGGGATAGGTTCTTTAACAGAAAGAATCTCAGAATATATAGACTTATATCTACAGCCCCTAACAACAGGGCTAGCTTCTTATTTACTAGAAACGAAACACGTGATACAACAAATGGAGTGTATACCGTGGGAAGCAGAATATTTATTTGTGACGTTGGATGTGGTGTCACTTTACACCAGCATCCAACACACAAAAGGAATGGAAACAACGGAATTCTTCTTGAAAACAAGGTCTATTTCATTTCTTAATCAGAATAATATGATTCTAGAGATGCTAAACTTCGTTCTGTCAAACAACATTTTTTTTTTTTTTTTTGTTTTTTTGTTTAATCAAGTCCTATATAAGCAGGAACAAGGAACTGCCATGGAATACCAATCAATACTGAATCAGAATTATGAGAAACATGACAAGGGTGAGTGTATGTCCTCTTCTCAGATAGAAGTGGTTATGAAACTAGAGGTTTAATGCACTTAAGTCTCTGTTTATATACAATGTATGAACTTGGGTTCTTTTTTCACTTTAGAATCTCCCCTGAGGAACCGTGGCTAAAGTCATGGGGAAACACGTGTTGGGAGACAATTTGGGAGACAAAGTTTGTTTATTGAAACTTTAAGTGTATGGAGTATCCAGAACCTATACTGAATAAACAAATTGGAATTAACATAACCAAGTGATTGAGTAATTCTTCCCAAGGAGCGCACTAAAGGGTACCAACTTTATTTCTCGGAAAGGGGCAGCACCCCGATAACCCACCGGTTCCCAGGGAGGAGGCACAAGGGGAAGGGGGGTGTAAAGCCTTGGAGATAGCTTCCTTCCCAACTTGTAAATAGCCCCTGGAAAACCAGGAACCGGAAACAAAATCTCCTGCCACTGAAAGCCTGCCTCCCAAGGAGCAGAGGGGGGGTAGGATAAACAAAGGACCCAAACAGACCCACTTTGTGGAGGAGGTACAGGTCTTCCAATTTGAGGGAGAGGGATCCTCAGAAGATCCTGGGAAAAGGATCTTCTCCTTCAGAGATGGGGGAACTCCTCCCAAGGAAAAATGGGTCCCAAGGGATTCCAATCCAGACTGGGGAGATGTGGAGATTGAGCTACCGCCGCCCATCATCTCATCACAGAACCGACAATACCAAAATCCCAAGGGTCAAACCCATCCTGATGACTGCCTCCAAAAAGGGCGGGGCGGCTCAGAACCGGAACCAGTGGAACCCACAATGGCTCTGATCTCCAGTTGCCAACTTTTTATTTCAGATTCCCAAGGCTCTCCACAGAATTCTGCCCAAATATCTTCGCTAGCAATGTCCAAAACCAGAAAGTTAGCCCACCAGTTGTCCAAAAATGTGCATTATCTGTGCCCCCTTGAGGAGAAGGAGGGAAGATACTATGCCCCGGTACAAGTACAGGGGCAGGGTACAATTTTGGCACTGGTGGACACTGGATCCCAAGCTACCCTTCTGTCCAAAATGGCCTTTGAGGAACTAAATGCAGGAAGGGGGGAGAATTACCAAATTCCTCTCACCTCTCTTCCTGGACAACTGCAGAACTTTGACGGGAAGGAAATTCCTGTTGAGGGGACTGCAGACTTTGACATTAAAATTGGGCGACACAAGGTGAAACACCCGGTCATAGTAGTGACTCCAGAGGGCACCCCTTGTTTACTAGTGAATGACCTCCTGAGAAGGTTGTCACCCCTAATAGATTGTGTAAACAAGGTCCTCTGGACCCAGACTAGCCGACCAATAAAATTAAAACAGAGTGTCAACCATGTTAGTTTAAACGGCACCTGCCACAAGGTTGAACTAAAATCTGACCAAGTAGAATTTCACTTCCAGAACAACCAAACTCCAGATGTGACAGTAATAGCAGTAGGACAACAGACTGGTGATGGGGGATCCTCTCTATTTCTGAAAATCAACCTTCCTTCCAGTTTAAGGTGGTATTCCACACTGGAAGGAAACACCCTGAAATTCTTTACTAATCCACAATCAGAAACTCCCACTCCTATAGTCCAGAAAGATGTGAAATCAGCTCAGAGCCTGGCTGATATTCAGCAAATTGGAGAGCAGTTGTTCATCCCTGTTCAGTTAAATGATGGGAAGGACTCTGTTCTCGCTCAAGTGTGTATGAACAACGGTAAGAGCTTCATCAGCGAAGCCATGTTCCGCCAACTCCCAAAAGATCCAGCCATTCCCACATTTAAACTGATAGACAAATGGGAAATGGACCTGGAAGCACCTAATTCCAAACATCTCCTGCCAAGCAGGTGTATGCTCAAAATCTCCATTGGCAACAAGAGCATAGTCCATAATTGTTGGGTCGTGCGAGACGTCACTGCAGCCTTTTACTTAGGCAGTGACATTCTCAATCGCTTTGCCATTAGTTTGGACCTAATAAACTTCAAAGCTTGGTCCTGATTAGCGGATAATCCCATGGGCTTTGATGATTCAGAAAAAGCATTTAGGTCAGCTCAATTGCTACCTTATGCAGTTGAAATTCAGATTAAAGAGGAAGTCACCATCCCAGAAAGGACTCGACAATTCTCCCTGGAAGTGAAAGTTAAAAGAGGACAACAATTGAAAAACCCTGATGCTTACATTCATCTAAATGCTTCTCTCCAACAGCATGGGTTAGAGGTAAACCCAACACCATTAGTCAACATAGAATATGACACCATTCCAATAGAGGTGGATAACAGCGACTTAAAGAGTATTACTCTAGCCGCAGGCACCATTATTGGAATGGCGGTTGATGACCGACATTTCTCCATTAACTTAGGAAATGAACTGTTAGGACCGATCCCCAAGGACTGTTTTGACAGTGAGGACAATACAACACCAGACAGGATTTTCACCCGGCATGGGGGGAACTTCTTGGTGTACACTTCTTGCCCTTATGGTAAGGAAGATGTGACTTGTGACTTCAGGAGGGATGAGGTGATTTTCCAGGTCCATGAGGGCTGCCTTTCCCACCTGAAGCCTCCGGTCCAAATCAGCACTCTGACCAGGGACTCCTCCACCCAGCTGGAGGAGGCCGCTGAGATAGCCAAACCAGAAGTCTTTCCAGGCTTCAGGCAGATGGTGGAAGAGAGAGTCAACCTAGCTGATGCCTGCCTGACTCTGGAACAGAAGCAAAAGTTGAAACAAGTTTTCTTGGATTTCCAAGATCTCTTTGTGGTAGACTCATATGACTGTGGTCGCACCGACATCCACACAACAACAATTCCCACGGACCCTGGAATGACTCCAGTGTTTGTGAAGCAATATCGCTTGCCTCTCGCATCCATGGAGTCCCTTACTGAAATAATTAAGAACCTTGAGTCCAGGGGAATAATCCGTCCAGTCCACAGCACTTTCAATAATCCGGTGCTGGGAATATTGAAGCCAAAGGGCCAGTGGAGACTCTGCGCCGACCTTAGGGAGCTCAACAAATGGGTCCATACTTCCCGATGGCCTCTGCCCCACATTGACCAAGGGCTGGCCCAGATTCAGGGGTCACAGGTATTCACAGCAATAGACCTGACCAATGGATACTGGACCATGCCTGTCAGTAGGGAGGACCAATACAAACTGGCTTTTACCTTTGGGGGCCAGCAGTACACATGGACCCGGACTCCCTTCGGATACCTCAACTCCGGCAATTAATTCAACATTTTCCTACATAAGGCCATGCCCGACCTGGGTGCGAGGGGTAACCTGGCTTATGTAGATGATGTCCTCATCAAAAGTTCATCTGTGGAGGAACACATAGCGGAGATCAGTTATGTTCTGACACAGTTCAGGGCCGCCGGAGCAAAACTTTCCTTTCAGAAAGCACAGTGGTGTAGAACCCGTGTTAATTTCTTGGGGCATGAGATTACTCCTCAGGGTCTCTGTCCCCAAGAAAAGAAAGTGGAAGCACTCCAGAAACTGAAAGACCCCACACCCCTGCAGGAACTAAGGAGCCTCCTTGGACTGACTAATTACAGCACAAAGTTCATTGAAGGCTACGCAGAGATCACTAGACCCCTGATTCATCTCTTGAAGGGGGGGTCAAGTGGGAATGGGGTCCAGAACAATGACCATCTACTGGAAAAAGATCGAGGGTCATTCCAAAGTAGAGAGACCAGACAAAACTGGAAATGACTTAGCTGATCAGCTGGCCAAAACCGGGGCCATCCAAGGGGATCTAATAGAAATAGAGTCCCTGTTGGGGGAAATCCAGGTCACTGCTATCACTAGGTCCCAGACAAATGCTCACAATGATCTTTCAACTGCACAATGGAGTAAGGAGACCCCTGATGCTGATTTAATTACAGCTCAGAAGGGGGATCCAATTATTGGTATGTTTTACCAACACCTTGAGGACCCTGAGAACTTTCCCTTGACGGATACAGATTACATTGGGAAAGAGGACCTAAGAGTGTTGATGAAATGTCCAAAAATGTTCCGGATCCAAGTCGGTTTGTTGGTAAGGAAATCCCATGCTGGCAATGATCAGTGGGTGGTTCCTATCTCATTCCGAAGCCTGATGTTAAGTCACGCCCATGATGCGGCCACCGCCGGTCATAGGGGGTTTCACACAACACTGGAAATCTTAAGAGAGGTTGCATACTGGCCACACATGGGGCAGGACCTCGACCAATACTTGAAGGGGTGTCTTGTGTGTGCACAATTTCAACCATCATCCCTCACACACCGTGCGCCTCTCCAAAAGAGGGGGATGACACTGCCATGGTCAGATTTACAAATCGACTTTGTTGGCCCCGTGATTCGCTCCGCTAGAGGAAATAAGTACATGTTGACCATCACATGCTTGTTTACCAAGTGGGTGGAATGTCTCCCAGCCCCAAATTGCAAGGCAGAAACAGCAGCTGCCCTGATGATTAACCACATCTTTTCCCGTTTTGGTCTACCTCAAAGGATTGAGTCAGACAGAGGTAGCCACTTCACCAGTGAAGTAATGACAAAGATGTGGGAGATACTGGGGGTTAATAGGAAGCTACAAATTGCTTACAGGCCAGCTTCTTCTGGAGCAGCGGAGAGATATAACCGAACCATTGCTTTTGCCTATGCTCAGCGGAATCTAGAAAGATCAGCTGAGAGTATGAAAACCCACTATGATTTGAAAACTACCCGAAAGGAATATAAGGTGGGTGATCGGGTCTATCTATACAATTTCCAAAGGAACCAGGCCAAAGAGCGAAAATTCTTGCCTACATGGAAGGGACCGTTTGAAATTATAGACAAGATCTCCACTGTTGCCTATAAAATCTGCATCCCCAAAGGCAGTCTGGTGGAAGGGGAAGACAAGTACATATAAATCAGCTAAAGTGTTGCCATCCCACGCACACTCTGCAACAACTGGAGGAATCCACTGGAATCCCAGAGGGGGCCGCTCCAGAGTAATTCAGTTCCAACCCTAAAATATTCCACATATAGCATATACAATTCTGTGATCCTTGTATATATATATATGTTCTTGTCTCCTAATTTAAAAAAGAAATTGTATATGTTCATATCTTCTGATTCATAAAATGTATATGTTCGCCACACCATTAATAGTGTTGAAGAAATGTCTACGAATAGGTATTGCCGCTTTGCTTTATCATCCTAGGAGAGATGAAACCATGGAGACTGACCAAGGAGGACGACCGGGGACCGGGAGCAGAGACCCGAGGGGCCCGGGGTACCGCCCAATCCTCCCATCAGAACCAGCAAGGAGAACTGATTGATCGACTGGAGGGAGGAAAAGATGCTGAACTGTGCCATCCATGGAATTGGAAGAAGAGGAGGCGAACATCCCAGATCTTGCGAGTTCCATCAGCGAAAGGACAGAATGGCCATCGCAAGAAGGGGGCTTGTGGGATGTTTTTACCCATGCATCCAAGCCCTACCATAAAACTGTGCAGTACTGGCATGGAAAACATCATGATGGCCAGAACTCCCCAGAGAGTGCACAGGGAAAACATGAAGAATAGGCTGCCACCCATTTTTGCCTATGTTGTGAGCACAGGAGGGCACTGCCTAAAACCAACATTGGGCTACACACCCAGTAGCCTGAAACCATTGGGAATGGCAATGCTGATTGCAAAAAAAAGCAACTCAGAACTGTGGGGAATTCATTTTCTTAATCCCAAAAATGGTTGCATTACCAGTACTCACCACTATCAGAAAGCCGGCGTTTTAAAACCACCAGACTTTGGTGTAAAACTGAACAAATGAAACAAAACCAGACCAAGGAAAGACTTGCTAAGAGGTGGATACAATGTAAAACTATATTCTGAAATGACTTGAAGGAAGTAATTATTTAATGTATAGGTACAAATTGTCAGTTTTATTTGAATGTAGAAAACTGGGAACAAAAAGTGACATTTAGCTGAAACCTGGCTCAATGAAACTGAATTCTGCCTGACAACTACCCCTGACAGGAGTTGAAACCTGCTCAGCCACTCTTCCCCTTGCCAAAAGGAGTTGGCACCTCTCTGATTAGATTAGGGTGGAGCACAAGGGGACTACAGGGAACAGAACAATGCAACTCCCTTGACTCAGGCAAATGTTATATTGGGGGCGTCGTAAAATAGCTTCCTCTTGGGATTAACTGGGGGGCAGCTGTGCCTCTGTGAACAAGCTGGCTTGGGGGAAGTGGATAAACCAGTTATTAAACCCTGTGATGTGGGAAGCCACACCCCTTTTTGACCAGAGCATAATTTTAAAAAGATAGATAACTCATAGTGCAGACTTGTCAGAATTATATAAGTAATATCATTATTTTTGTGATTTTTCTGTGAACATTTTAAGAGGTGTTAGGACCCTGTGGTGTATTCTGGGGGGTTGCTAGCGGAAAATAGGGTCTCACTCCAAATGTATGCATGTTAAAAATCTGACACTTTATTATCTGTAACCCAAATCCCTGGTGCACATTTGTGTAAAATCTGGAAAGGTTTAGAGGTCGTTATCTGGATGAAAAGGGGAGAATTCTGTCATCAGTGGACACAACATCGTACAAAGACAGGGATCGGATGGTTTGGTGCTACAGAAACTATGTTAACTGGACCTATAATATTAGAAAAATGGTACATAGATAAATATGTATTTGGGTCAGAAATAGATTTGTGTGCAATCTGACAAGGGGAGGTTCCTCTGACCATAAAACCTACAGCATCACTCTGACTCACATTTCCTTCCCCCAATCAAGGGAGAGAGGAGGAATTGGCCAATGATAAGTGAGAGGGGCAGGTTTAGTTATGACCAACGCACACACCCACTTTCCAAAACACATAAAAAGAGACTGCTGGGACAGGTAGGGGAATTCAATTCCATTTGCTGCGGAGCATGCTGACCGACGACTTCACATCCAGAGATCCAGACTTCAAATCCATCAATCTCCAAGAATGTTTGCAAGAACCTGTAGCCTTACTCAGAAAGCAGTGTTACATCCAGAATCCAGAGAGGCTAGACCAGCAGAGCAGAGCTGACCTAGATCGCTGTGAGCAGAACCGGTGCCTGATTGACCCGCCGAGCAGACAGAACCACAGCCGGACGTGTTTACCAGATCCATGACGAGGCCTAGTTCAAATTTATATTGTGAGTACCTAGCAGAACTGTGCAGAACCAATCTCTTAGTCAAAATGATCTAATCCAAACTATTTTAAGCTAAGTAGAACTGCCTCCTAGAAATCGTGTCATCTGTCATTTTTAAAGCTGCACAACTGTCACCTGTCAATTCTGCAGCTGCAAGCTGTCACCTGTCATTTTGAGTTTTACTTTAAATCCGAAAAACTACCTTTATTTAATCGTCCGCATCTCTGGAACCGTTTGGGCTAGGAACGAAATTTAACTTTCATCTGAAAGCTTAGAATTTAGGCAATATAACAATCTAACAAGCCTAGAACCGACTTCCTACTCCTTATACTTTTTCCACAATCACGATTTATGCATTTGCGAAATTTACCGCGATTTGCGATTTTGGCTCAATTTCTCCACTTGTCAAAATAGCAGCTCCATTCTTTCTTTTGTAAAAATCTGTTTGCAACTTGGTAATAACTCATAGAGCATTGCTAAAGTGAGCCTGAACTAATACCAACACTTATCTCCCACTCACCCTGAATCTCTAGAGGGAATTAAAATCAGTTGGCACATTTTCCCATCCATTGCCATCACATTTAAAAAGTATTTTGGGCCTGTGTTTCAAATTCCTACCTGTTTCCTCTAAGCCTGCTGGGGGGGGGGAACTGAATTTTGTATTGTATTTGATTGCATTCCTGAGAACTGTGTGCTCCTCTTTCCATCCCCTTCCATTTCTTACATTGCATAGAGGAGGGGGGAGAATTGCCAGAGAAAAAGTGATTATCTTATCTTTTGCTAAAATCATATCAGGTATTTCTGTACTGCATTTCATTCCTCATTGCTTTTCCCTTGAAATCATAAAAGTAGTTTTGCTACTCTATCCATCCTATACTAACTCCTCATTGATTGTAAAGAAGTGTGCTAGTGCCAGATTACCCATTGTTGATCAACATCTTATGTCTAAGTGTACTATCAGATATTAATTTATTATAAAGTGTGATATATATATATATATTGTTTAAATTCTCAAATAAACCTTTTAATTTGCAAAACAAACCTACTTCTTGGCTCAGTGTGGTCAGGGGGATTCTAAGAGGGGGGTGTTATACAAGGGTGGTCATCCAGAGTACTGAACTAGACATAAAAATACATTAATAAGGGTTTTCCTCAGCATCCCAGACTAGGCATTGACTTGGCTGTAGTGTTGATTGAATATCGCTTACAAGTGTTGTGAGCTAGAAGACTGGTTAGGTCATCTTCGAAGGTGCCTAGAGGCCCAGGGGGCATATATATCAAATGGATAGTTAGAGTGCGGATGTTGGAGAGGGGCAATTTGGTGGTGAGTACTTCACAGGATGTGAGGGGAGCTGAGGTGGCAAGTCTAATAGGGTGGATTGTTTTGAAGATGATGGCTAGGCCACCACCTCTGGCATTAAACTGGTCCACTCTAATGATTTGGTAGTTGTCAGGTACTGCTAACATGAGAGTTGGTCATGCGGCCTCATTTAGCCAAGTCTCAGTTATGGCCAGTAAATCGAGATTTTCATTGTTTAAGATGTCTGCAATTTCAGTAGCATGGTCTACCACTGATCTAGAGTTAATGAGGGACCCTGTTAGCATTAAGGCACTGTCAAGGTTGACAGTTAGTGAGGTTTTGTGAGAAAGGGTATCTCGAGAAGTGTGTTTTTTGGGGGGCGTTTGGTCAGTGGTATTGGTGGTTTGCGTTAGTGTGGAAGAGGGGTTCTGAGACCGGGTAATAGTTTGATTGTTAGCGTTGTTGAGGACATTTCTATAAGGTTCATAGATAGGAGATAATCTAGACCTAAGTCTCAGGTTTCTGTCCTTAGGAGGGTTTGTTTTAATGGCAGTGGCCATAATGGTTATGATGGCACAAGTAAGTAGTGCGGTCTGGGCTAGTTTAGTCAAGCAGCCAGAGGTCATTGTCAAGCTATGCTGGGGTCATACTAACAGCTAAGTGTTAATTCAGTGTAGATGAAGGGGGCGGGACTTCTGTGCTATACCTAGCACATGCTAGTTGTAGTTAGGTACTATGTACTTATGGCTAATTACAGTCTTGGTATGAGATGTAGCAAGCACTTTCAAGTACTAAGTCTGGGAGGTGCAACTAGATTCGAAATTGGTGCAATTTATCAAAAATACCTATGGCTAAAGTTTTCTCAGTCCTAGTATTTGAGTACAGTTTATAGAATAGGATGCATTGGTAATTCTGACATGCTAAGCCTAAAAGTGTACTAGCAGCTAGATTCGATTTCAGAGAAATCAGCCAAAAACACTCTAGGCTAAATTATAGTCTATGCTGGCATCTAATACAGTTATCACTTTGAATGAGACAGAGGGGACTAATAACGCTACGTTTGGGAGGTGCTTTATACTAGGTGCAGATACAATTTCTAATACAAGGTCATAGGCACACTCGTGCTCTGTCTGTAGTATACTAACAAGTAGCTAATGTTTAATGAAAGAAACAGGTCACTCAGTATAAGAGCAGGCAAATAGACATACTGTAGAGGGCATACTGCGTGTTGATAACTATAATTCTGACATGCTAAACCTAAGGTGTACTAGCAGCTAGATTCGATTTCAGAGCAATCAGGCAAAAACCTTCTAGGCTAAATTATACTCTATACTGGCATCTGGTACAATTATCACTTAAGTAGGCAGAAAGGACAAGTAGTGCTATGATTAATATAAAGAAGCAGCAAGGTAGTAGGTGAGAGGCAGATATCTAGGTCACATACAATGGTTCGAGCTAGAGCATAAGGCGGGTCTCTGAACAGGGATGGGTATATGTTGTGCACGTGCACAAGTGGTTAGATTGTACAAAAAGAGTTCAGGTACATGGGACACAATATTATCAAGCTAATATTGGTTGGAACAACGATGCAGGCATAACATTGATTGAGCATAACAGAGTATATAATGATGAAGTAGTAGCATTAGAGCACAATCGTTTGATAATGGGTAAAGTGCACTGAGTGGGATGAGTTATGCAGTGTGTACCAACGGGTCCGATTCTAGTGTAATAGAAATGTTGTTCGTTGCAGCAAATGTAGGGCAGCAAGTTCAGATACGCAAGTCAATTGAATGTCTTACCTCCTCCGGTTACTCTTAACGTGGAATGGAGGAGTGTCCAAGTTCAGCTAGGTACACACCGGATGTACTAGGTAGCACTGGTAGACAGTGTTGGCTCTCAGTAGGGGCTTGTAGATAGTAAACAGTGTGATAGCAAAGCTGGGGGGGGTACGACGGGCAGGGGTTCTGGCGCTGGTGCTGGTATAGCACGGGACAGGCACAGGACAGGTGCCTTAGATGAGTGCCTTTGTTGGGGCCGCATCTCTTGTGCCGGTGCCCCGCTATTGGTTAAGGGCAGGGGGCCCAGCCAATCAGCACGCAGCACAACAAACGCTGCTGTGTTGCAACTCAGATTCAGATGGTGGCGGCCATCTTTGAGAAGCGATCCTCGCGGTTTCACAAATTCGCATTGTACAGGGATACAAAGCGCCTTTAAACCTGAATGTGATTTGCACCAGAAAAGATCGGTTGGAGTGAGATGTATGCAGAGCGTTGTGAATATAAGAGACAGGTGTACAGCAATTAAGGATATTTGTCAACTCTGCAGTGTTATTGAACTGTAAGACTCCCATAGAAGACTGCAAGGAGGCACATTCAGTTGCTTTTCTGTTTGCTAAAGTTCCAATCTGAAAAAAAAAAAAATCCTGACGTATTTAAAAGCAGTACTATATTTACTGCGTGCCTGCCCATGTAATGGCAGTGATTGAATTGTGTATGGCAGTGAATTGAAAAATGTGCTGTCGTTAGCGGCGTGATCGTGTGTCTGATGACGTAGGTGACCCTCCTTTACAATTGCATATCAAGGCAGCGTGTACTGTGATGACAGCATTGTTGACATACTGATAATAATGATCTTAAGATGCATTAATGGAAAACGTCAGTTTAACCAACCTGGATAGATTTCACGGTTCCTGTTTAGAGTATGATGCTTACATTGTGACAATGACCTTTCCAATCCCACATGTGAACCTGGTGCATGACTCATTTAGGGGAAACACGCCATCCCTGTGTCCCCATGCCTTCTGCCAGTAACTGGAGAACTAATCTGAGCAGTAATGGGATGAGTGACTTCACAAATGAAGGTCTGGTAATTGTAATAGAAGAATGGGTAAGTGTTGAGTTATTAACCATGTCAGAAAAACACATATGTTGCAACTGTAGCAAGAACTCTCACTGAATAAAGGATTTTGCATCACAAATTAATTGTAATGTTTGTGTTGTACGATTCTCTGGCTACAGTTCCAATGGAAAGTGTCATACGTAGGAAATGTCTACCTATAAATCAAAACCTAATAGTATCCACAAAATTGGATACAATGTACGTGTTATGTTATTGTTGTATGTATGTTATTGCTTTTGATAACATACGCCAGAGGCATGGCTGGGGGAAGGGCTGAGGGGTCTATAGCCAGGGTCTTTTGGTTGTAGCTCCAGATAGAAGCTCAGGGTCTACAACCAAAAGGCTAGCTAGCCCCCAGTCCCGACACGCCCAACATTAGCGTAGCCCCAGATCTTTTCCAGGCCTAGCAGCACCCATGGGCGCCACTTCCCTTTAAATGGTCTGCTATTGTTATGGGATCTGCAAGGAAAGCGTGGTGAGTTTGGTTAGTTAAAGCAGGGGCAAAATAGGAGACAGGATGCAGATTAGAAGCAAGTGGGCTCTGTGTGCATGTACGTTTCTAGATTGTTTGTGTCAAGGACACTCGAGCTGTACTTATTCAAATATAATTGAATGCTTTTGTTATGAGGATGTGTGGGGTAGGATTCTGTGAGTGGTTTCATCAAAACTGAGACGTTTAAAAGGGGTATAGACAGTCAAAGCTCCACCATGCACTCAATGGATCATGGTCAATATCATCAAGCAATCATTAAAATGGACCCGCTGTCCGGGCACACACACTACCACATGAGTTCACACTGGATCCCTGGGAAGTAGCTAATGGTAGAGATATAGGGTTTGGGTGGATTTAGCTCAATGGCCATCTGTAAACTGGTTCATTGATGCACACAGCATACTGCCTGAGGCAAAAATTTGAGAAGGTTATAAAAGGCTATAAATAGTCAAGCCTACACAGTGCACTCAAAGCACCTTGTATGATTGTACACTTGTCATAATGGCGATACTCCACAGACAAACAACACCATAGAAGTATTGCAGTGGCTCTCTGAGGAGCATGCATCAGTGATACCGTGCTCTGGAACAAATATTGCAGGGGCTGCACATGGGCTAAGCCACTTTATCTAAGGTCTGTGTGGCTGTGCTGCAGTGGAGTGCTACCTTAAGACAGAGTCGGGGGAGAAAAAAACGACACAATGTGTAGTGTGGGGCTGATTCTTTGGTATGGGTCTGGGTGGTTCAGCTTCCTTGGAGGTCTAATTCCACAGCCCAGGGGAAGAAATAAGGGTACGCTTTAGTCCTATGCTGATTTTACATCAGGTTTCCCGAAGGTTGATGTTGGAAGTAGTGTTGTTTTTACTCTCCCCAAGTGTCACCCTCTAATATAACAATCCATCGTATACAATCTCTCCCCACAAGTCTAAGATAAGAAACAGGCTGTATTGGCAATCAATATTTTGTTTTATTAAAATACAGTCAGTCATAGGCAGTCCCCTGACTTTACGGTTGGAAAGTAATCACAATATAATTTACAAATACAGAGAGCTTTTCTACAGAAAACATCAACCTGCCTGTAAAATCTCCCTAATTCTTTAAAACACACATTAATTCACAAGATTTCAAAACATATATTTCTAAACACATATTTCTAAATAGCACAATGCAATTTTATCAAATGCAAAGCCACTTACATTTACTTGCATGCCATTTGCCAGCAAATATAGGTCATATTTTTGCTACACAAATACAGCATAAAATAATTTTGCATGCATTTTCTCCAACATCAAAAACAAGTATTGGTATCAGAGAAATACTGGACAGAAAAATGTGTTTGCTAGATATTTCCCATTCGCAATGTGTTCCTATGTTCAATGTTGTGTGGCTGTTTCCTGCCATATGCATGTACATTAAATACAAGCTATACTGGGTTGCATCAAAATCTACAGGATTGAGTTTAGGAAATCTGTTCTATCACTTTAGAACACACAGAATATTGATTTATCACCACTATGCATGAATGAAAAACTATGATTTTCTTAAAGGACAACAACTACCCCCGATTCCCTTGGATTATGGGGAGTGGAAGGGGGGCAAATTCAGAGTCTCTCCAACCAAGTGTAATTATTTATTTTTTATTTATCTATTTATTACATGTGTTACTCGCCCAGGCCCGAAGGTATCATGGCGAAATTACAGGCGAATTATCACATTTTTATACAGTGTTACATTTGCAGTCAAATAAAACACATTTTATCCCAAGTTACAATTAAAGTCATATAATCAGATTTCTTATACTAAGTTACATTCGATCAAGGTAGTGAGTCATAGTTTGTAAAACACTATTTGCAGGTCTAAAGGTGACCACTGGACATACATGTGGGCCATGGGAACTGCATTTAGTGTTTCGGTTCAAAGAAAAGGAGGTAAACCAGAACGATCTAGTAGTTGTGGTTAATATTTGTTGAATATCCAAGTTTTCAGCTTTTTTTTTTTTAATTTTAGTAGGGAGTCCTCATTTTTCATGCTGAGAGGTAGTGCGTTCCAGTGCGACAGGGCTAGGACTTTGAAGCTACTTCCTCCTACTCTACAATATTTGTATTGAGGAACTACCAAGAGGGCAAGTTTATTTGATCTAAGTGTCCTACAGGAGATTTTTTTCTTGATAGTGTTGTTGAGGTAGCTAGGCGCTTTGTTGGTGATGCATTTATGGATGATGCTAAGTGTTTTGAAGATGATTCTGGCTTCAATTGGCAGCCAGTGATTTTCTCTCCTGATGCTGTATATGTGTTTGGATTTCTTTATACCTAGGGCCGCTCTAAGGGCTTTGTTCTGTATTAACTGAATTTTATTTAAGTTAGTTTTGGAGGTTCCTAGAAAGAGGATGTTATAATAAGCCAGTTTCGTTAAGATCAGCGCTCTGGACAAGGTAATACAATTTGTGGGCGTAAGAAATTGGCGGCTGAGTGCAATAAGTTTAGCTGTGTAGGCTGTAGACGAGGAGAGGGCTTCTATTTGTTTGTGCATAGTGAGGCTGGCATCTATATATACTCCAAGAGTTTTTACTTGTTTGAGTACTGGGATCTGTGTGCCGTCAATGTTAATGTGAGAGTAGTCAGGATGGAGAGTGCTTATTCTTTTTTGGGAGCCCACTATGAGAACATCCGTTTTCTCATCGTTAAGGCAAAGGCTGTTTAGGGCCATCCAATTTTGAATTATAGAGCATACTCTATTGATGGTGTAGGTGTCTTGGGTGTAGTCACCTGTAATGGGGATGGGGATCTGGGTGTCATCTGCGAAATTTGTGTAGATGACACCCATATCGTCAAGGGCCGAGAATAGGAGTTTAGTTTATGCATTGTAGAAGGTAGGGGAGAGGCAGGATCCCTGGGGAACTCCTATGGGTACTGCGATAGGGTCAGCTGCATAGTTTCCGATGGCAACTCTGGATGTACGGTCCGTTAAAAAGGATTTGATCCAATGAATGGCGTTGTTTGAGAAATTAAAGTCTTTTTTTAGAGTGTCACATAGTTTGTCATGGTCTACCAAGTCGAATGCTGCTCATAGGTCCAGCAACGGTAGGGTGGCTAATTTGCCTGAGTCTCTGATAGTGCCCAGTTGGATTTTCAGGTCCAATAGGGCTGTCTCAGTAGTGTGGTTAGGCCTAAGGCCAGATTGTCTAGCTCCTAATAGGTTATTTTGTTCAAGGTGGGTTTGTATTTGGTTGTAGGCTATTTTGTCGATGATTTTAAGTAAGAAGGGGACAGTCATTATGGGTCGGTAGTTCGTATGTGCTATTGGATCTAATGTTGGCTTTTTTAGTAGAGGGGTGACCCATGCCGCTTTAATGCTGACTGGGACCAGATTGGTGTAGAAAGAGGCATTCACAAAATTAGTAATTATAGGTGTGATGGTGGGGGTGCATAATTTAATTAGGTGAGCTGGAAAGTTGTCTCCTTACAATTTGAAGCTTTGAGTTTGGTTATAGTACCACATCATGGGAGACTGGGGTGAAGTTCAAGAGAGAGGTGGCATCTTCTATGTTCATGGTGATTTGGTTAGACGTGGAGTGCTTATCAGATAGGAGATTTCTTTTGGAGAAGATTTTGTTTTGTAGTGGTTTAATTTTTGTGGCCAGGGCATCTTGGATGGTGGTACACCATTCTTTACTTGGTTGGACTGGGTTGATTATGGGGATTGGATTCTCCAACTCCTTGAGTATTGTGAATAGTTCTTTAGTATCAGAGTATACATTACTGATTCTGGTATTGAAGGCATCTGCTTTATGGGCAATGATGGCTGATTTGTAGATTTTATTTGCGGTGTTGAATGCTTCCATAGCTTCTAAGGTATGGGTTTTATTTAGCCGATGTTCAAACGATCTTTTAATCCATCTAAGAGAGACTAATTCCTCATTAAACCAAAAAGAAGATTTTTTGTCCTTGCGTTTGGTTTTGTTAGCACAAGGTGCTAGGGTATCAATTGTGCTGGTAAGACAATTATGGTAAATGCCAGCCAGGCACAGGGGTTTTCATTATTGATATTTTTGTTATTGAGTGTGTTAGCTAACAATGGGTTGAGGTTTTCTACTGAAACTTTGCAGATGTTTCTAGTTGCGTAAGATTCCACAATGACAGTAGTAGGTAGGTCTGGTTCATTGCACAAGATAGAGAAGTTTATACTGTGATGGTCTGACCAGGGTACAGAGTTAATGAATCTATGGATACTATGGTGTTGAGTGGTAGTATCCAGTCTAATATTCTCCCTTTTGTGTGGGTAGGGGCGTTCACGAGTTGTGTGAATGCCATGTCTTTGAGTGCACTGTGTAGTGCTTCTTCTTTGTGGTCTTGGGTATCATTAAATCCTAGATTCAAATCCCCTAGGACTAGACATTTTGTGTTAGGTTTAATAAGTGGCGTTAGTAGTAATGGTATGTCTAATTCTGGCTGAGATTTAGTATTAGGCGCTCTATATATAGTTATTATGTTTATAGTAGTCTTATGGTTCGTAGCTAGTTTAGCTAGCAGAACTTCGTAGCTGTCTGGGTTCTCAATAGGGCAGGTTCTTATTTTGAGATGGGTTTTAGCAATAATAGCTACTCCCCCACCTACTGACTTCATTCTGTCCGTCCTAAGGATGGTGTAGTCTTGAGGAATGGCAATAGAGAATGAGGGTCCAGAGGCTTGGCGGAGCCACGTTTCAGTCACTATAAGTAGGTCAAGTTGTTTCTCAGTGGTGTAGTCATGTATTTCTGTGGCATGAGCAGGTATGGACCGTGCATTAATGAAGGATGCTTTGAGGTGTATAGGAGGGGATGGCTCTTGGACTGAGGGAGATTGGTATGTGTTAGTGGTCCCTATGATAATGGTTTGTTGTTTGGTTGTGGTGATCCTTTTGGGGGGTTTAGATTGGGTTGCTAATGGAGGTGCGCTTCCTATGGTGGCAGAGGTGGTAGAGGCATTTGTGCTGGGATGGTTTATGAATCGGGATCTGAGTCTTTGGGTTCTTATGAGCCCTTGTAATGGGACCTGTTTTGTTTGCTTAACTTTGGAGAGGTCCCTGATCGGAAAACAAAGGGTGGTGAAGGTCCGTGATCTAAGTCTGGTGCGTCTAAGTGCACTGAGGACCAGAGTGGTCATTTTAAGGTAATTTATTAGTAATGGATGAGTATGGTGTACTGGCTCTTTGTGGCTTTTGGATCCCTATATAGTCTGTTGGGCAGTTAATCAGGTCGTGATGTTGGGGAAAAGGGTTGGTGGGTGGCAAGAAGAGCGTGGGGCAGGGGATAGGGTGGTGACAGGGGCATGCTGCTCTAGAGAGGCCATTATCATGGATAATAAAGTGGGCGCCTGTGCAGGGTAACTTGTGTGGTACAATACAAAAGGGAAACATGAGTAATAACCAACCTGGCATGGTTTAATTAGGTGAGAAGGTCTAGGTGCCTGCTATCCATAGGATAACTGAAAGGTCACACCTACGGAGAGGGTCTGGGCAAGTAATAACACAGAAGGCTGCTACTGCGTAATTGGGAGAGCTAGAGGTGCAGATCTAGGCAGTGACAGGAACAGTAGTAGTGCGACTGTACGCCTGAGGCTAAAGTTGGTTAGCAGTGGTAGGTTTACTTAACACATTTCCAATGAGCTGACAGTACTATACAGTTATATACTAGGATGCATTAGCAGTGGCAGGTCTTACTAGATACATTACAATCAATCTAAATGTGACTGTGCACCTATGTGCTAAAGTGAGTAGCAATGGCAGGGCTTACTAGACACATTACAATCAATCTAAATGCGACTGAGCACCTATGTGATAAAGTGAGTAGCATTAGCAGGGCTCACTAGAAACATTACAATCAATCTAAATGCGACTGTGCACCTATGTGCTAAAATGAGTAGCAATTGCAGTGCTTACTAGACACATCACAATCAATCTAAATGCGACTGTGCACCCATGTGCTAAAATGAGCAGCAATAGCAGTGCTTACTAGACACATTACTATCAATCTAAATGCGGCTGTGCACCTATGTGCTAAAATGAGTAGCAATGGCAGGGCTTACTTGAGGCATTGCAGGCAAACTAGATGCGACTGTGCACCTATAGATTAAATGAGTTTAACAGTAACGTTGTTAAGCATGGCAGTGCAGTATACACAGTTATAGGTCAGTACAACACATCAGTGCATGGCACGGAACACAAATGGGATACAAGATGGTGTGCTGTATGGCTGTTTCCAAGCATACGGTGTAGCACTCGTTTACAAAGATACAGGATGTAAGTAGTGAGGTACGAGCAGTAGGCTGGGCTTAACTGTTATGCAGAATACGGGATAAAGAGGACAAACGCTGTTAGTGTGGTTGAGGCAGGCCGCTGGTATATATGAATAGGTCTCATAGATAGAGGAAGCAGATATAAACATTTGGTATTGTCATTGGAGAGTGTCTCACCGTGATTGCAGAGGTCCTGGGGAAGAAGATTAGGCAAAGCACGGCATATGAGCTTAGACCTAGACAGGGGCGCCCCCAAGGGGTGGCCAAGGGGGGCCATGGCCACCCTCATAAAAATGCTGCCCCCCCCCCATCGGCCACCCTGTGAAATTTGAAGAAAAAAAAACTTTTTTTCTTTTTTCTTCGCACTGAACTGTGCACGGAAAATAGCATGCCCAGTAGTTCAGTGCGAACAAAAAAAGTATTTTATTTTTTTGCTTTTTCTTTTTTGCTGCGGTTTGCCGCAGCCCGCCGCCCACAGTGGACGGACCTGGAAATAAATACAGCCTGAGCCTGGAGGCGCGTATTTCTGCTTTGGCAATTGGCTCATGCTTCCCAGGTTGTATTTATTTCCGGGTTTCCAAAGTTCTGGCTGCATGTAGGTTGTTGTGCCATCTGCGCAGCACATACTGTGTTGTTTCACGCCATGACCAGGCTGGCAACCAGAAGCTGCATCTGGAAACTCACAGGGACTGTAACTAGCCAGGTGCTTTTCGATGCATAGACACATTGCCGTAATTCTCGAGGTCAAGCATAATGCAAACAGCCCTATTTTGGACAGCTGGAAGCTCGCCTTCTTGGAGATGTTTAGGAACATAGCAGAGCAGTATAAAACCCAATTTAAAGGGACCGCCTGTAACTAGAACGTTTGATGCTGCCTACTTAACATCTGACATGGTGTACAGACAGACAGTGGGAGGATTTCACCAATCTCTGTAGCTATGGTTGCAATGGCAGAAGAGTATCAAAAAGTAACCCTCCATGGCTAACCTACTATACTGACTTGGGTGCGGTCACCAATGGAAGCACAAAGAGAACTACTTAGCTGGCACCCTGATCTCTGTTCATGATAACAGTGCATCCAGGGCATTGCCGCCTCAATAATCCCCATCACCCAGTCAAGGAGACTACTGTATGTATGCCACTGTGTCAAATGCTAATTATGTTGCGGATGACCTCTACCCCTAAGACATACTAATTTCCTATGCACATCCATAATGTCAGCTTCAGAACCATTACCTCTGAGTCAATAACTGCAGCTGTGAAATGAAACATTGATATAAACTTATAGTCTTATAGTTTATGGGCCCTCAGGATGGATCTAAATTGTGTTTCTTTAATGATGGTAGGACTAGGCTTTCTTTCACAAGTTGTTGATAACTAAGCATTATTGCTCACAGCTACACAGGCTATTATGAGCCCAGAAGCCATGCAGGTCCATGGCAGTAAAGCTATTAGCAACTGGCCGCAGTGCCAGGTGCTAAGCTGAAGTGCCAGTTTGGGGGCAAAGTTAACATGCTGCCAATATTTTTGGATTGGTGGCACTGCAAAAGGAGATGGAGACCTGTGCTGCCCTGCGGCGCCGAGAGATTTATTTCCACCACACTTCACAGAGCTGAGGTAAGCAGAGTGTGTCTGTGTGTGGCACCCTGGCCTGGTGTTGCTTTATTGGATAATATATGTGCAACTGAGCCAGACTGCCGAGCCTTTTTTTCCCACAATAGAATTGTAACTTAGTCAGTTGGCAATCTTTCCATTCATGGTTGTCAGCAGCCCTGTTTCTTAGCCCGGGTGCACAACAGACCAGATGGTAAATCAATGTCACTTGGCACCTTGATTAGGAAAGTGGAGTTCATTGTGTGTCACCATGCAGACAGTAGTCCATGACAAATCAATGCAGTGATGTGTGCAGCAATTATGTGTGTGCTGCACAAGTCATCACCCTGACCCTGTTGGTTAATGGTGTCTATGTGGTGCTTCCTTATGTAACAGTACATATACCTGTTTTTGTCTGATGTGCCTAATGTCCATATAGGAGCACACCGGACTGTTTTATGTATGTGACTCTGACGAGCATGCCATACCGTCCCCACACTTAAACAAGAAGCAAAAGAGCCCTTGTATGGTGTACCCCATTTGAGTGGCTGATGTTGCAGCCATTTTATACTCGCATCCAAAAACGTAAGCTGTCCAAATGAGCATGTATGGTTCAAGGTACAAACATTTTAATGTTAGGGTGAGTATTGTGAACCGTGATGTGAGCACCAAGACATCCATCAGTTATGCATTTAGAGATTCACACATACAATCCTTTTATCACAGAGTTGTTTATCAAATGTAGAGATCTCTGATCACTGTTATAGTCCTGAAAGGCTCTGTGATTTAATGCAAAGTATACAGGAACCCTCATTGGTGCTATTTGTCCCCTTTCCCACTCTCAGAGAGGTATTTTGAAAGAGCACAATAAGAGTGTACCAGACTGTCCATCTTGGAGTTATAACCTTCTATCAGAAAATAATTCATATGGTTAGTCTAGTATTGCCCCTTGCGAAATACAAGTGAGGTGGTACGAACACAACACCTGCAACACAGGGCCAGGTCAGTGGGCCCTCAGACCCCTATAGGCTGTTCACACCGCAGTGTGCCAGTACGGACAGTTTAAAACTGCATTCAGGCAAGGCCTTCCCTAAGAGCAGGTGACAGAAAAACCATTTACTTGGGCAGCAACAGCTGTGTTTTCAATTTAGAATTCTTCTGTAAAGTACTTGAATTACAATGTAATGAGACAAGCTTCATTTATATAGCATTATTTATTCATATTGAGGAGGGGTTTTGTCACACGGCAGAGGTGTAGTTTGGGAATGACGTGTGCCAGTCAGCTGGGTGGGGGCTCATTCTGAGGTTTCGCCTTGGGCACCAAGTTTGCTAGAAACTACCCTGGCTGTCAGGCGAGGTGTCTCTTGAATGTGCATATGAAATGTGGCTCCCGTGTAAACGACTAGGGTATTTTTTATAATTTCTGCAGCTAGGCTGTAGCAGTTCTGTTTTTTTTTTTTCAAAATTACTTTTATTGATTGTTTTCAAAGCGTATGTAACTGCACTTCTCTTGAACAGTGCCCAAACATTAATCTCGGCAAAAGTATCAGTTTGGGTAACATTTAAAATTTAACTTGATTTTAACTCCCACCTCCCTCCCTTATTCCCCCCTTGCCCCGCAATGGAGACGAGACAGGCCGTGAGTTTTGGTCCTTGGGTCACGGGCAAGTTGTTCAATGAGTGTACTTGGGGCTCGGGCTATTCATTCATTCCTTTGTAGGCTTCGAGGAAGAGATCCCATTCCCTTTCCCTGCTAGGGGATATATTGTGCATGGCCCCCGTAATGTTTTCCATTGCGTAGAGTTCTCTGGCTTTTCTGGCCCATGTTTTCTCTGTCGGAAGGTCCTTCTCTTTCCAGCCTATGGTGATACAGACCCTGGCGGCCAGCAGGAGGAAGTCAGTCATATGTATGACTTTACCCAGCACCCTTCTTGTTCCTCAAGTCTGAATAACACCAGCCTTGGGTCCCTGTCCCTGGTAATCCCTTCTATGTTCCTTATCCAGGCCAAAACTTCATTCCAATACGTTTGGGATTTGGGACAAGCCCACCACATATGCCAGTAATCGGCAGGGCTTCCACACTCCCTCCAGCACAAGGGGCTAGCATGACTGAACATCTTTGAGAGTCTGAGGGGGTCGTACTTCCACCAGTGCCTCCAGACCATGCAGTTTATATTGCGCTGAGATAGATATTTGTTGCACCATTTCACACATCTTTGACCACAGTTGGTCTGATAGTGGAGGACCTAGATCTTTTTCCCATCTCTTTTTTAGATTCTCCAGGTTGTTTTCCCGTTCCACTATCAGGGATCCGAATAGACGGGAGGTGAGACCTTTACTCGAGTGGGTGTCGCTAAGTATCCGTTCAAAATTGGTGAGGTCTCTTTGAAGCTCATCTTTCCACTCACTCTGATTTCGTGAGCGCACCTTTCAGTTGCAGGTATTTGAACACATCAAAGGATCTCATGTGCAGTCCTGCCTCCAGGTCCTGGATTGACATGCATCTATCTCGCTTTAGGATTTTCCCTACTCTTTCTAAGCCCGCTTCATACCATTCCTGATACCGGTACTGTTCATGAATTCTGTCTCTGATGGGTGGAGCCCAGATACAGCTAAATGGGGAGGGCCAGGTTGTAAGACTTTTGATCTCTTTTTTGTTCCACCATAGTTTCAAAAGGGGTCCCATCACCAAGTGCTGCGATACACTATTAGGGAAAGACTTCTTAGGGGCCCATAGCAACTCAACCAGAGACACCGGTCTAAGTGGGTAGTTCTCGATGGCCAGCCACTGCTTAGCAGTTCTGTTTTTAATATTAAGGACCTGTACTTGAGAGACCTGATGGGGTAGAAAGTATCACACCTGTAACTCTTTTCTAACAGATTTGCAATTCTTAGTATTTGACGCATGGTGAAACTGTGACCAAAAAAAAGGCCATGGAACCTGAAAAAAAAGTGGACCACATTTGTCAATGACAGTTTGGGCCTTTTTTGCATCTATCTTAGATGCGTAATAGAGTACAGATGCTAGCGGTCAATGGTGGAAGTGTACCCAAAGAAGCCCCCACTGCCCACAAACATCATTAACACGCCCCCTCCTATGTGCAGTTATGCGTTTGTATTTGTATTTGTATTTATTGATTTATAAAGCGCCTTACACCAAGGCGCTGTACAGTGGAACAACTTAATACATAAAAACATAAACAATATAACGATGGAAGCAAAATTACAATATGAATCATTCAACAAAACAGTGAAAAGAACAATTAACTCTAGGGGAAAGGGGGAACAGGGGAGTGGGTCTGGGTAGGGGGGCAGGGGTGGTGATGAGTTGGAGGAGGGAAAGGGAAGGGAGAGAGAGGGGAGGTGGGAGAGGGGAGAGAGATAGTCAAGGGGAAAAAATAAGGAGGGAGGGGATGCATAGGGGGGAGGCGGTTTCAAGGAGGAGAATGGAGGAGGAGAGATTTAAGGGAAGTGCGGAATGAGGAGAAGGTCGAGGTGGAGTGGATTGCGAGAGGAAGGGAGTTCCAGTGCAGAGGCGCTAGGAGTTAGAAAGAGCGGAAACGGGAGGAGGCACAGGGGGATGGAGGTACAGTGAGAAGGAAATGTTCAGTGGATCGAAGGGAACGGGAGGGGGAGTAGAAAGAGAGAAGGGAGGAGAGATAAGGAGAGATTTGTGTGCCACCCCAAGATTTCCTGTGGCCTCACCAGGCCACCCCTATAAAAATATTCTGGGGGCACCACTGGACCTAGAGCAGCCTGCAGCACGGCACGCTCGGTCAGCTCAGTCACGTCCCTTTTTTCCTGTGCCTTTGTTCTGGGGCGGCGCTCGCCTGCCGGCAATAGGTGATTGGCTAGTTGTTGGTGCTAGCAGCCAATCCAGGGGCCTCTTGGTCAAAGGCAATGGATGGGGAGGGTGCAGGAGGCATGGGCGGCTAATATTGAGTGTGCAGGGTCCTCGTGGTGTACAATGGTAGATACAACTCTTTTCTACCGAAAAAATTAGAAAATCAGCGTTTCTTCAACAGAATGCTGCGGATGGATTGTGCTGCAGCCAGGGACAAGATAATAATTGTGAAAAAGTCGCGGGATGCAAAGTCACCCGCGATAATAGCTTGGGCTCTGTAAAATGCCCCAAAGCTTACCATGACACCCAGCAGGGTTAAGGTGCTGAAGGAGATGCTCCTGCAGCTGGGGTGAGCAGACAGAGCTCCAGCTCTGGTACGAGTGGACTGAAGGCAGAAGGCTCAGTGAGGTGCCTTTTTTCCTGTGCCTTTGCTCGTGGGACAGTGCTCGCCTGCCGGTGATAGGTGATTGGCTAGTTGTTGGTGCTAGCAGCCAATCCTGGGGCCTCTGGGTCAAAGGCAATGGATGGGCAGGGTGCAGGAGGCATGGGCGGCCATTATTGAGTGTGCAGGGTCCTCGTGGTGTACAATGGCGGATGCCACTCGTTTCTACCGAAAAAAGTAGAAAATCTGCGTTTCTTCAACAGAATGCTGTGGATGGGTTGTGCTGCAGCCAGGGACAAGATAATAATTGTGGAAAAGTTGCGGGATGCAAAGTCGTCCACGATAATAGCTTGGGCTCTGTAAAATGCCCCAAAGCTTACCCAGAGGGTGAAGGTGCTGAAGGAGCTGCTCCTGCACCTGGGGTGAGCAGACAGAGCTCCAGCTCTGGTACGAGTGGACTGAAGGCAGAAGGCTCAGTCAGGTGCCTTTTTTCCTGTGCCTTCGTTCATGGGCCGGTGCTCGCCTGCCAGCGATAGGTGATTGGCTAGTTGTTGGTGCTAGCAGCCAATCCTGGGGCCTCTCGGTCAAAGGCAATGGATGGGGAGGGTGCAGGAGGCATGTGCGGCCATTATTGAGTGTGCAGGGTCCTCGTGGTGTACAATGGTGGATGCCACTCGTTTCTACCGAAAAAAGTAGAAAATCAGCGTTTCTTCAACAGAAAGTTCAATTAGCAAATTGTGACTGTTCATTTGAATTAAGCTATCTCCCTAAAGGGATGGAAGTGGTTTAGAATAAAATCCCCTTTCATCTCAATAACTCTTTTTAAATGGCTAATCTTTCACAGGTGTTTATTTATACATTCTGAGCGCAACCACATATCCACATGCTCAGTATTTGACTAGACCTATAAAAATGGCCAGGCTTCAATTTACTTGTCTTTGTTTGGGAAGGACTTCCTACTCTGTGGCAAATTGCAATTTTTTCCAGTTGAAACTACCCTTCCTTTGGCTTTGAATATACTCAGAAACATGTCACACTATCATGTTACAACATTCTGCTTTCATTCAATTGGTTAAAGCTTTGTGCTGTGCACCGGAAGATGTTGTTTGTTCTACACTAACTCAGCTATCACTTGAGTGTGAATATAGCCAGAAAGGAAGGTGAGTATAAAACTTAGGGCCTGATTCAAAGAGCGTTTTCAAATGGGGGTTTGCCATTATAAAATGCTTAATTGTTAAGGCATTCTTGTTTAGAATCAGTACCGTCCAAAAGGCTCTACCCAGTTATGCCCATTGCCAGGACCTAAAAGAGAGATGATTATAGTGCACATATAGCTAATTATCTGGGGCTTCTTATACTCAATTAAGATATTTGTTTTAAGGACTGGAGCCAGCATGGACACTCGCAGCCTCCAGTAAATCTCCCGGGTCAGCCTGGTCCTACTGCTCTCTGCTTTGTCCACCTCTTGGAATCGGGTATGCCTCAGGTAAAATCTGATTCAGACTTCCTCTTGGCTAGGGATGATGGCATCTCTTATCTCCAGATATTATTTCAGTTCAGCACTCTTCCAGATGGACTGAAGATTTCCTTTCAGCAGCCTTCAAAATACCAAGCTCCTTAACATCTCATGTGGGTTTCAGATTAAATACCCTCTAATTTTACCACACTGTGTTAATATGACATCACGATTTCTGATTGGGGAAATCTTCCCATTTGCTGGCTCAACAGTTTAACACTCTCATAGATTGGTGATAATGTTGCTCATGTGAGAAATTAGGGCTGAATACTTTGAAATAAGAGTCATATGTTCATCCATATCTTTCGGTAGGACGTTTTCTCATCAATTAGATATGGATTTTTGGATTTGTATTGTCGAGCCAAGTTCAAACATATGTGTATTCATTCATATGTACATAATATTTCAACTATTATTCAATATTAATATGTCCTGTTTAATTGAATTTTTAATGGAGACTGTCATGGTTTTTTAACACGTGTTCTTTCAATTCTAATCCTCTTCATTGTAAGGTTAGTGCCAACATAATGTAAAATGCATAGCATAATGATGATTTAAATGGCCAGTTTTATTCGAATTGAACTCCATACAAGACTTGTGTCCAGCTAAATAATCATGTGAGCATCTCTCAGAAGCCATTTGTCAAGCCAATGATTAAATGGAGCATCTGGCTTGTCCCTTTCAGAGATTGTCCATGAACACACGATTGTGAGTTTTTTGGGGAAGAAGAGTTCTTAGTTGAAATGTGTACATCCAACAATGTTCCTTTGAAACTCTAATTCTGGTGAACATACCTATCAGACATGTGAACATATCAGATCTTTAACTACTAGAGCACCACATTCTTCATTTTTCTTATGTGTATTCCAGAAAATATTCTTAAAATGAACCATTGTGGGTGTGGTCAGCACATTAATAAGAGGCCTTGGGCTTATACTGAACTCACTGTATCCCTTTATTGAAAGATAAATAAACTTGTTTTATCTAGCTGGCCAAGCTAATCTCTGTGGCCTTAAGCCTTCCCCTATTCATGTAGCTTGAATAGAAATTTAACATGGATCAGGATTCCTGGTGGATCAGCTAAAACAAGCATTGGCCAAGCCAAAATGAGAACTGCTATCCACCATGTAGATCAAACAGTAATGTGTTCATTGCAACATGTTTAACAATGTAACATGTAATTATAGACATTAAATGCAGTTAACATATGTTGGTCTATTTATATTTGCACAATCTTTACATTAGACATCATTTCACGTGTTAAATTAAATACACTGCAAAATGAAAGTAAAGTATTGTACAATGGTATGCTTCATTTGAAATTACATGGAAACACTTCAAAGGTAAAGGTGGTGGTTTTTGGCTTTCTCACATGTTCACCCTCCATTATTTGCAGGGAATGCTGTTATTATTTATTTATCTGAAGCATTGTTCTGCATTTTGCAGGCTCCATAGTTCCTGTTAGCAGAGATTGCTAAAGTAGCTCATTGTTTGGTGCAATAAAGTCACTCACTTTTAGTTCATAACTGGAGAAAAATTACACCATAGAAAATGTTATCAAAGCACCTTTTCATCATGGTATGCCCCGATTCCGCCAGTCTCCATTTTCCATCACTTTCCCCAGCGGTGAGCATTTCTGGGATCTATCATGCAGTTCAAATCCCAGGCCTCACATCTATGGCTGCCATCATTGAGTAAGTATCATTGACATCAATTCAAGTGTATACACTGGAGGACCTTTCATCCTGAGTTGGATCAATGCCATTGACAGCAGTGTTGAATATTTGTATTTAGTAGAAATAGTAGCGAATTATCAGGACTTGGGATTGTATTACAAAGTGTTTTTTTTCAATGGGATAGTGCCATTGTAAAATGTTTTTGTGCATCAGGCCCCTAGTGTTTTCAGTAAAGAGAGTTCATCCTGGATCATATGAATTTGCGTTGGAACTAAATTGTTTTGAGATTAAACTTTGCCTCCCTTCCTTTTTATGTTGTTGAGAAGCTGCTTTTTGATCTTAGCAGTGTTGGGTGCTAAGGGGTAATTTCTTCTTTGATGAACTCTGCTTCTTGTTGCTGACAACATAGTGGGTGATGCAAAGTGCTTTGAGGTGTATTCTTTTATTGGCTGTTATTAAGTGGCATGTTAATAATACTGGTGTGATTAACACTGGATGATATGTTATCCGGAGTGGGGAAAACCTTACTTCTCAACTAGAAAAGGGGGTCGATTCTGCATATCTAGCCAACACATTATATGCATTAATGATACTTGAGTGGTTATACAATGTTGCTTTTAATTAAACTTAAATTATTTGTATTCAAATTAAATATTTTGTAACACTTCTATTCAAAAATGTATTAATACATTTAAATATAGTCTCCCTCACTGAAAGCACATGAATGTGTACTACATGACATGCATCAGTTGTTCTTATTGAGTGTGCCACCTTGTTTGAATGACATATTCTTAATTCTATTTTTCCATAGCTTAATTGAGCCTTGATTTTATACTTCTATGTTAATCTACTATGGGATTATTTTAACATAATTTAATGAGTATCATTAAAATAGCTATACATTCGTTTTTGGCTATGAAATATCATCAACATATGTCTGTTCTTTCAGTAACTGTAAAATATTCACCAGGATGTACATTGATTGTCAGCACTTAATGCATCTCAATGGTGCATTTTAATTCTTGGCCACATATAACAGACCTTCCCACCCATTTTTTGTATTTTTATTTGTTCTGAATGCACATTCAACCTCGCCTACCATGTGATCACACTATGACAAGTTTCTTTAGAGGCATTGAACAACATGAATGCACTCTGGCCGTGGCCTTGTGTACCAACGTCATCACGAAACAGATTGAGTAGGCCAAGGTCCATGAGCAAGGTTAAAGGTGCTTGTGGTGTTTGTATGCATGAGTGCATGTGTATGTTGGAGTGCAGGTGTATGTGTCTATGTGTGGGTGTATAGGCAAGGCAGTTGATGAGTCAGCCAACATATTTCCTGTGTGCTGGTGCACCATAAGGATGTCATAGCCACTTTTAAGAAATTGTATTGACCATATTATGACTATTATACTCTAGAATTATATTTCTTTTTATACAATACTGTGCAATGTATAATCTGTAATCTTCATGCCTTTCTATAAATAGCCCACTTTATTTTTATATTGTCAATTTCAGATAAGGTCTCAACTGTTGTTTTCAGCCAAATTGGATGAATCTCCTGAACTTTACTCATATTAATCGTTAGCATGCCCAAAATATAACAATTTTTCCCAACCTGATGAATATTGGAGCTGACAGAAGCTATTAATGTAGCGGCTGCTCTAATAATCTGCACAGGACTGGGCATAAGCAATCCCTCAAACGAAGAATACATCCAATGCTTGGTCTCGATTATCATTCAACAATCTAAAAAGGTGTTTTCTAAAACCAGTCTTTGCAGAATACTAAGCTATAACAGATAGTGCTGCTGTGTTCTTGTCTTGCTGTTGAGTGCAGAGCCGAATTATAGCAGCATTGCAGCATCGAACTGTGTGACTCAAATAAACACTACGGTACAAACGTAAAGCCAGTGTCCAAAACCAAATTCAAGGTATTGTTGTTTCATTTTTAGTTTGGGCTGTAATGTGTCACCTGTGCAAAACCTATAAACCGAAACTATTGCAAAAGCGTACAGACCGGGAGGAATGACATATGAGGAGGGACACACCGCCTGTAGGTCTTGTTTGTTTATGTGTCCACCCATTGCTTGCCCATGGGCATGCAAATCCCTATAACCATTCCCACCCAGTTCCTGCTCCTACCTGCCCAAAACCCCTCCTCATGGGTTCAGCTCACTTTAATCAAGCCTAATCATCAAACCTTGCACGTGACATGCTCGTTTGTGTTTTTAAAGCAATCTTCTGAGACTTAGGGCCTCATTACGAGGTGGGCGTTAAGGGGTTAATGGTGGCGGTAACGGTGCCGGAGCCGTTAACCCCTTAACCCCTTAAAGCCCTATTACGAGGTCTGCTCGCGGGACCCGCTAAGGACCCCTGGTTTTACTAGGCGTCCTTAGCGGGTCCCGCGAGCGCCCCAGCATGCTAACGGGCCCGTTGTTAGCATGCTCCCCATTCCCATTGAGCCCTATGGGGGCTCAAATGGGGATGCTCTGGGTCCGGGTTCCCTGAATGGGAAAATACCAGGCCCTCCAAGGTCGGAGTGGCCCGGTATTTCCCCATTCAGGGAACCCGGACCCGAATTTGGAGGTAGCCATGCCCTTACTTACTAAGGGCATGGCTACCTCCAAACTTGTAATGAGGCCCTCAATGTCTTAATTAGAGTTGTAAACACACTACTGGTGAAATGAAAAAGTCTTACACGGTCTGCATGCACTCAATTTATAAACACTCTGCATGCCCTTTATTATGCTGGAGGCCCACACAGCAAGTACCAATTGAACTTCTTTATTATTCTTTGTCCAAGTACAAATGTTACAGCAGCCCCGCGCCACCCCCAGTCTCTTCAACCTCCTACCCTTCCTTTTTCCTATCATAACATTCTTTAACTACTGCGCTTGGGAACCCTATGGGTCCAGAACTATTTGCTTTCCAGAACTATATACATAACAAATAATAACAGATCAGCATTTATGTTCAACATGTCACAAGCTAACACTTAAAGGTAAGATTGGTCACATCCCATATAGCACAACTCCTTCCCTTACTCACGCAAACATATATTTCTCCTCCTCTCTTCCTCCTCGCTGTCACCTCTATGTAACACTACCACTCTGTCCTTACACCATTTCTCCCCATTGACCAACCTTACAGTGGGCCTCATTCTACCTTTGCCAGTATTCTGGCGGTAGAGCCACCAGGATACCAGGAAGTGCAGTTACCTTTTCGGGCACTCAATCCGGCAGCATTGCCGCCGAATTACGGGTGCCAGAGGGACAGTGTTAATCCCCATTCATGGAGTCCCACTGGACTCCGTGAAGGGATTTGCCAGCATTACTTGCACCGGCAATGCCAGTGCCGTTAATGGCAGCTTGATTTGATGGTAGGGCACATGGCTTACCTCCAGCATTTGTAGTTTGCAGGTGCAGTAAAGTGCCGGTATCCATAAATACTGGCACTTTTTTCACCACACTGGCCGACTTAGAATGAGGCCCAGTGTTTCCCAAATCCTCCTCCACCCTTAAAGGTCTCAAATATTTCATCAGTTCTTTCTCCAATCTCCTTCCAAGTCTCACTTTTACTATAGTTCCTTTAGGCATAGCCTTTTCTCTGATGCAATCATGCGATCATACCTTTCCTTGGATTTTATCTGCCCATCCATAACTCTTCCCCTTACCACATCTTCTGAAACAATATGCCTTTCACTCTTACATTTATTCATCCATCCAGGACGTAACCTTGAGTTAGGAGGTCTCCTTTTCAAAACCTCAAAAGGAGACAACCCAGTAACCTGATGGGGTGCCAACTTGTATTGTACCACACTCTCCATCACTGCATGCACTCAATCATGCCCTGTGGAAATAGCAATCCTTATCATGTCCGTTAAAAGTCCTGTTGAATCTTTGCACAACTGCATACCCTTTGGTATTGTATGAAGCCTTTGTCGCATGCTGTACACCATTCTCCTGCAAAAACACCTCCAATTCCTTGGCCACAAATTGCAGCCCATTATCAGATTCAGACATACTGATTCCAAGAATTGTATGAACCTGCGTGCACTGATGTCTTTCACCACACATACTTCAGGCCACTTCGACAACATGTCCGCCACCACAATTACATTCACAGTTTGACATCCTCTTACAGGGATAGGCCCCAAAATGTCCACAGCCACCACATCCCACATCAAACTTGGTCGATCCACCAGACACAATGGTGGCGCTCTGGTGATCATAACTTTGCCACTGTATCTACACACTTCACTCTCTTTCAACAACCTCTCAACATCATCATCCATCGCCAGCCACCAATCATGCCCTTCATCTTGCAAATCCCAAATGCCCTTTATGAGCAATCTTCATTGCGTCTTCCCTCAGACCTTCTGGTACCACTGTCCTATTTCCTCTTATCAATACTCCCTTATCCACACTCAATTCATTTTTATTCTATTTTACCCTTTCAGCACATCATCCAGCTCCTCTACCGGCCATCCTTTTTGCACTGATCTACCTCATCTTCAGCACATCTTGCTCGCCGTTTCTCTTCATTGCCAACTATACAATTCATAAATACCTCTCCTTCCAACGCACCCATATCTCCTTCTTCGTTCTCCTTCTCCTTCTTCGTCATCAATGGCATTAGCGACAATGCTTCTGCAATCATGTTCAAATCACCCTTAATGTGTCAAACCTCAAAATCCAAACCTTGCATGACTGTAATGCACATAGTTGTAGGTGACTTGTTTGAAATACAAAGGATTGAATGCTTTTTTTTCGACAGCAAAAGTGCGGGAAAAAAAAGTTTCAAATGTTTTATTAAAAAAAAAAAAATGTTATGGGGGGTTCCCCCCGCAACCCCCTGTTTCTTTTTCGAAAAAGCTTTTTTATGCATACTAAACTAAAAAATGTATAAATAAATAAATAAAAAAGCATTTGAATTTTTTTTTTTCAGTCCTTTTGGTTTTGAAGAAAGGGTATTCGATCCTTTTTTTCCGAAACTATGGTCTTCATCACGACTTTGGCGGTATTAGCCCTACCGCCGAACTCCCCGGCGCTAATAGCGCCGGATCACGAGTTCGGCGGTAATGTCAATCCCCATTCCCCATTGAGCCCATTCGGGAATGCCCCATTCCCCATTGGGCTCAATGGTGAAATTTCACGCTAATACCGCCGGCGGATTTCCCGCCGGCGGTAATAGCGCAAATTTTCGGCGGAATTCCCCCCAGCTCAGAGCTGGGGAGAAATCTGCCGAAGTCCTGCTTTGGCGGACCCTTAAATCCAGCGGTAATAGCGCTACCGCCGGATTTAAGGGTTACCGCCAAAGTCGTGATGAGGCCCTATGTCTGGACACCAATCCACATAAGTATCCTTCCTGACACACCCTCCAAGCTTTTCCTTTTGAAAATGCCCATCAAAGCCTTGTGGTCTGTCACAATAAAAACGTCCTTGCCCACACAATGGGGGTCATTCCGAGTTGCGCGGTAAGGGGTTACCGGCACCGGTAAGGATGCCGGTAACCCCTTACCGCCCTATTCCGAGGTTCCCTAATGGGACCCGCTCAGAACGTCTGGTCAGACCAGACGTCCTTAGTGTGTCCTGTTAGGGGACCAGGGAGCAAATAACGGGCCCGTTATTAGCGCCACCCCCATTCCCATTGAGTCCTATGGGGGCTCGAATGGGAATGGTTTTCAAAATGGGAACTTTCCGGGTCCTCCAAGGTTGGAATGACCAGGAAAGTCCCCATTCTGTCTACCCGGACCCACGTTTGGAGGCAGCCATGGTGCTAATAGCACCATGGCTGCCTCCAAACTCGGAATTACCCCCAATGTCTTTAAACCTTTTACTCTGCAGACACATGCAAGAGTCTCTCTTTCCACTACAGAATACTGTTGCTCTGCATCCTTTAGAACTCGCATGGCAAATGCCACCCTGTGCATCTCATTCCCTCTTTGATGAATTAACAAACATTCCAAGTCACTTTCACGCACATCTGTGTAAAAGTGCACTTCCCAGTCCTCCATGAACCCCTTCATCATGGAAGCACTCAACAGACTCATCCTTATGTCCTCTAATTCCTTTTGACACTTTTCACTCCACATGAACCACACACCTCTTTTCACCAGTTCTCTCTGACACATTTTTTATAAAGTTTCCATAAAATTTCACTAGACCCAAATATAAGGACAACTCACTCTGCTTTATCCTTTGGTGGTTTCATTTGCTTTATTGCCTCCACAGTGTCCATTTTAGGCTTGATTCCCTATGCCCATAACTAATGCCCGAGATAATGGACCTTGTCCAACCTGAGATTACACTTCTCCACTGAATTTGTTTAATCAGCGTCACATAGACTTCTCAACACTTCACTTAACCTGGCACCATCCTCTTGCAAACCATTTCCCCATAACAGAATGTCTTCTTAATAACAGCAACCTCCACCAAAACCCTTGAACAAGTTGTTCATCACACTTTGAAACACGCTTGACGCTGATATTGAGCCAAACGGCATTCTCCTACACTGATATAAACCAAAAGGCATTATAAATGATGTAATTTCCATTGGCATAGGGTGTAATCGCACCTGATGGTATGCCACCATCAATTCGATCATAGAAAACACACCTGCACCTGTAATTCCCACCAGCAAATCACCAATCGTAGGAAAGGGAACCCTGTCTGGTATCACACACTTGTTGAGTGCCCTGAGATCTATTTACAACCTCACACCCCCATTTGGTTTAAGCCCTCTACAATGGGACCTAACCACTCAGTGGCCTCAGCCCCCTGTATGATGCCCTGACTTAACATTTGTTTGATATCTCCTTCTATGTCCGCCAGTAATGCCAATGGTATTATCCTAGCCTTAGCGCTAACTGGTATCACTCGAGGCTTCAAATTTATGAGATGTACAAATCCCTTTAAGCAACCAGTCACCTGCTCAAATACATTTTGATACCACAGTGTCACATCCGGCTCTCCATACTGCCCCACATTCACTTTTTATTAGTTTCTTTTTGAACAACTACTGCATGCGATGGCTGGTTGGGTCCAATATTTGTCCCAAATCCATCTGTGTATCCCAAGATAATAGATGTCCACCTTTGCTCGTGACTCACACTGTGCCCGTTGTACTGTGTCCTTTGTACCCAAATAGTGACCAAAGCTCTCTCACAATAGCAACAGGCAACTCCATATGCATGTGCCATCACAGTGGCCTCTTGAAAATCAAAACTATCTATTTCAGCATGCGTTTTTATTATTTTTGGTCTTGCATCTACCGCAGTTACCACACATATCTCATCTTCCTGAAACTCATTACATTTGTGCCAGTAGCCGAAGTCTTCTTGCACACATTTCACACTTCCAAACTTGTCCAGTGTTTATGTTAATGGTCCAAATGCCCTTTCAGTCCACTTTGCATACAAACTGTATGTTCAGCAAAACACTGTTTATCATTGGCCAAATGGTTTAGATTTCCACAGCGAAAATGTTGTTTGAGAAATAATTTTCCATTTGATTTCTGCTTTGCCTCCAACTTTTCTTGAAGCTTGGTTTCCCCTCTTCCTTTTGTCCTTGTTTCTGACACATTTTCACTCGCTCAACCTGGTTTGTACTGGACCGTGTTGACTTCACTGCCTCAGCATCTAGTTCCTTAAAATGAACCTCAGTGCTGTGATGAATCAGTAGTGATTCCCCCCAAAACATTGACCTGGACCTCCTCCAGGTGGCATGGGGAAAGCAGACGCTTCCTGATCGCAACCCTTGGGGTGGTGTTCTGCGGGAGGATCACAAGGGGGGAAGAAGCAGGTCAGGAAGAAGGGGAAACCCTCTTGTTTAATTTCCAAAGGACCCCTAATCTTTTAATTATTTATTGCAAAGCCGAAAAAGTTAGGAATACTAACTTAGTTGCAAGGGACGTCAAGTCCCATAATTCCCTCAGTACTGAGATGAGGAAGAGGGATACAGAGGAATACTGTGGTAGGAGTGGTCAACTAATTGGTGTATATGACCTACAGCTGAGGGAGACTGTGAGGCTTAAAAATCCTCCTCAGGTACAGGCAAGGAAACAGCAGGATAGGAGTAAGCCGTCTGGGCCGTGTGTGCAGCAGAAGATGAAGCTGTAAGTTAGAGAAGACACCGGGACCACCGAGAAGCCAATTGTGGCGACGGGTCTCTGCCTCAAGTTGTCCCTGTTGAAGAGGTCATGCAGCGGGAAGCATAAGAGAAGGATACTTGCCCATTGAAGGCTCAATGTGCAGAGGTTGTGCAGCGGAAAGCAGAAGCAGCGAGGGAAGTATGCCCTCTATGAAGGTTTCAAGTGACTGGGTTGCACCTGAATCTCTTTAAGGAGAAGGAGTTCCAATTCCAAGTGGCCCAATCAGAGGGAGTCTGGAGGTGACTGTCTGCATGGTCACTTGATGCCACCATCACAGAAAACCTGCAAACACCAGGCGGAGTGCTAGGCAGCGACTTACCCGGTGAGTTCACGGCTTGCAAGTGACTCCGGGGCGCTCCAACGCTGTCTGCGTGTTCACAACATGCAGATTCCCTCACGTATGAGTGAAAGAAGCAGTAGTTATGCTTCTGATTACCAAACTATCCAAAACCAACTGAAGTTGCAGTTGTTGAATCAAAACGACCATGGAAACCTTAGTATGTGTTTGTGGGAAACCCAAAAGCCCTGTGGGAAAGCTGTGTTAAAGACTAAAGCCTGAAAGCAATACCCAAGCCAAAAGTGTTTAAGAACTCAGTTTAATCAATACCACCAACATTTTTTAAGGCAAGATTGGAATATTGGTAAATGTAGTTGTAAGACTTGGTACTCATTTGTTGTGAAATACAGACCACCAGTTTATATAAACATAAATTGCCAAAGCCACATTAGAAGCAGTGTGATACAGTATCCTTTTAACTATTTGGTTTTTGGTGCAGAGGGGAAATGAAGGTGGCAAACAGGCCAACCTTCTAGAGAAGATCATCTAGAGGAAGAGGGGTATAGTTGCCAAGGAGTCCTGAAGAGCATTAATGTAATTCCTTGTTTCCCTGAAAATGGTTTAAAGTTGAATGCCAAAGAAACCTTGTGAAGTTGTTGTTGTTTTAAGTTGGAAGTGTTACCACTGAAGCACACTTTGTCATTTAGTGAAACATTGAAAGGGCAGGCGAGTATACCTGTATGAGAAGTTGTGGAAGTAGATGGCCTGGTACAGGAATCAACCGGGTAGTAGTTAACAAAAGTGCTGAACTATGGTTCTAACAGAGACAACTCATGTTAAATTGTGGCATTTAAAGAGGAATTGTGCAAACCTGTTGTGGATGAGCTACAATTCTGCAGAAACCAAAATTGTGGCAAATCATCCTGGCAAAGAAAATTGATGTTGTTCACTTGAAGACTACAAAGGTGAAACTTGTTCTTTCTCAGGGGGTGGGGGGATTTGGAACATACTACATCTTCTTAAATCAAAGTTGTGGCAAGTTATCCTGAAAAAGGCAATTGTTGTTTATTTGGAGAAAACAAATGTGAAAATTGTTCTGACTCCAGGAGGAGTTGGAACATACTATTTCTTTTGGTGCTTTGTTGAGATCACAGAACTTTTTGAGATCAAGTTTAAAATCCTCAAAGACTGTGTTGGAACTTTGTAACAAATCAGGATGTCCTTGTTTTCTTTTGGAACTGTGGAAGAAAAACATGTTCTGATCTGGGGAATGGGAATTCACCCAGGTTATGAGATGAAATGATATTCATATTGTGAATCTGAGTACATGCTGTATATTTGTTGAATTGAATTGCCATGCATTTCCTTATTGCTTTATTGAATGTACAAGTGTGAGGGACAGGTATCCTTTAGTTACAGTGTTTCCTTTCATTTATTCTAAGCAGGGAAATCCTTACCAGGGTAGGGATAGTGAGTGTTTATCCAACCTTTTTATTTGATAAAATGGCTAAAGTTGAAAACTCTTTAGAAAGTTGTCCACCTCACATTTCTGACCCCTCACCTTGTGTTTCATCATTTTTGCCATTTCTATTGCTCTGTCCAGGGAAATGTCTGTGCCACTAACACCACCTTCATGCCACAACACTTCTCTCACCTTGTGAGTACTACATCTAATCATTAATTGATCTCTTATGTGTTCATCCTGCAGTGATCAAAATCACAATTTATGGTGAAGCTGCGAAGTGCAGCGATTAACTCGTCAATGGATTCACTTGGCTTCTGATCCCTAATGGCGAAGAGGTATCTGCCTAGAAATGTGTTTACCTTTGCTGTGATATGCTTATCCAGATTTGCTAGGCTTTTTTCAAAAATGTGTAATTCAGCAACTTTCTACATATGGCTTGACCCTCCTGATCTAAACAATGATTCAGCAAGGAGTCGTTCCTGTCCTGTGAAGGTTGCTCCCATGTACACCATGTATGCAAATACTTTAAGAAGCCTTTCTTCCAGTCACACCATTTTAAAGGCTCACCTGGAGTAGGGAGAAAAGGTGCTGGTCCTGGGATGTTCATTGTTACAGCCTATGAAACTTGATCCTTCTGCTTCCTTTTCTTTTTCTTTCTTATCCGTAAGGTATTCAGCAAGTGGGTGATCTCAATGCTCCTACTGTTATTCCATGCCCTCTTGACCCAGCAATGTTGTCCAAATGACGTTTTCCAAGAGGGGACTGAGATCAAAATGGCCACCTCTTAGTACAGTGAGCAGCCTGCCCTTAAGATGGCTTCCTCCCAGTCTCCTTATTTTGGTGTCCAGTAACTGCCTGATTCCAAGATGGGGCTGCATTCAATGGCCACCCAACATCACTAGCGGACTCCCAAAATGGGAGGAACAACTTGTATGTGTGTCGTACACTCAAAACCAGAATGCATAAGGAGCGGCGATTGCGGCTCAGTCACTCTCGTCACGCTAAAAGGCCTGAGGTAGGTTCCTCTGCCCTCGGTTGGGCCCTGCACGCTCACTGGCACCCATCAAAATGCACAGTGCAGTACACCGCTGACGCTAGGGTCAGCACCCCAGCTGGAGCTCCTTCGTCATGTTGGGCTCAGCAGACTGGGGGCACAGGCATAGCTGGGGCTGCATTCCAAGGTCCTCGCTGCCTCTATTATGTAGGAGGCCCACACGGTAGGTACCACTTCAACTTCTTTATTATTCTTTTTCCAAGTTCAAATGTTACAGCAGCCCCACCCCACCCCCAGTCTCTTCAACCTCCTGTCCTTCCTTTTTCTAATCATAGCATTCTTTAACTACTGTGCTTGGGAACGCTATGGCTCTATAACTATATACATTCCAGAACTATGTATATAACGCATAAAACAGATCAGCATTTATGTTGAACATGTCACAAGCTTACACTTAAATCATCGTTCACTGAAGTACTGACAATAAGCTTCGTCAAAGCCAAAAGTGTTGGCATATATACAAGCATAAGGCATTTGCCAAGCACTGCCATTCAATGCTCTTGTACTCAAACATTTTTGCACTTGCTACCATCAATGGCCATTTTATACCCCTATGGCTGTGCCTGGCAAGTGCCTTTCGAGTGCCGAGCCAAAAGCCCAAAATATTGCCATTGCCAATGCTTCTTTATTTCTGTCACTGAGTTAGATATTGCATGAAGTATCATATATTGTGTTTGTCAACCTTTTCTTTTTTTTCCAAAAGAACATAGATTTCCTGTAAGATTGTTTGCATTAGTGAAATGATTGACTACGTAAATAAATAATTAAAAGGAAAGTGCGCAGAGGTCTTCTGAGACTCAAATGCGATACTCTTGGAAAGATTACCATTGCAGCTGGAGTTCAGGAAGTAATCGGTTAAGTTACTGCGGCGGGATGTCTGCCCCATTCAGAACAGAGGTGCCTTGTTCTCAGGGCTGGCATTTGTCGGCTGTTTCTTGCTGATGCCATGTGTCTGACTGCTGCAGTTTACATTACCTTTCCAGTAGACTTGATTGTAACCTTGTTGTTCCCACCAGGTCATGTGGAATGAATCAGAGCTGTCCATTCTAATTTCGCTGTCACTTCACACTAATATGTTATTTTTAACGTAGGCACGATGTTATGTATGCAGGTCTGCACTTGAATAGAGCAGGAGAACTCTTCTCTTCGCGTTTCTGGTCACTGAGACTCCCGAGCACCGTATTGCGTATTACTTCATGAGGAAATGCAATAATTACAGGGTTTTCATTAAAAGAAGAACAAAAAAACATTCAAAGGCTGTGATTACTCGTTCAAGGACGGGGAATCGCTTCGTTTTTGTTTGACTAAAAAAGAAAATATTTGTGAGGTAATGGGGGCAGGAAAGAGATGTCCTTCAAAACTTCGCCCACAATAGTTTTCAAAAAGGAAGGAAGCAATGGCATTTATTTCATCGTGCCATTGTTTGCAGTAATGGACTCTGAAGTGCCCTCTTACGAATAATGTAAAGCACGAAATTTCAAGATTCAAGGACTGGTACTGAATGTTGTTGACTCCTGCCATTCACGCAGCTTGCCTTCCTAGTATCTGTTGCCTTCTCAAGCATTTTTGAACTCTTTAGCAAATTAAACAAAGTTATGCTAACCAACAGTAAGGCGTTGTAGAACAGACTGCACATTCATGAACACATGCCATATCCCACAACCTGTTTGCAATGTTGCATTACACAAGATTCACACCTAACCAGTGTATTGTTTGATTCTAAAGTGCATCAAGTTTACTTAGTGCACGAAATAGAATAATAGCACAGCACATGTTCTTGGTTGTTTCATAAGTGGAACATGTATATTGATCCCCCTATACAACCACTAGCAGAACTGCTCTCTGCGATCTTCTTACACAAACTGCCATGAAAGCCTGGCGTTATTCCCGGGATCATTCTGCCACCTGGCCTCAGAGTCAGGGCATGTGAAAGGAAGATGCATGCTGCCTCAACTGCAGAGCAGCTTCTCACCATCACCCGTCCTCAGCAGAAGGGACAGATTTTCTGATTGCAGTGGGGCCAATCCGGTAAATCTTTAGGTGTCTCTGCTGCTGGCACCCAACCCAACTACTTGCCATTCAGCATCATTACGAGTATGGCAGTGCGGGGAAATCAGTGGTAACGTGTTGGTAATTCCGTTAGCACTGTGTTACTGCTACATTCCTGCACCGTCATACTACCATTTTGGTGGAGAGGTGGAGGATTCACATCCAGCTAAGAGCTTGAGGTAAATCCACCACTGTTCTGTCAAAAAAATGGCAATTCCTCTTTGAGTCTGTAATTAATCCAGTGGAGCCATCACAGATTCCCCGGCGGTGACCTGCTGCCACGTGGACAGGGGACGACAGTCGCTACCTGATCCTGACCCTGGGGGCTGTATTATGAGGAAGTATAACATGGGAGGAGATGACTACGCGGGAGATGTCATGACTTCATTGGAGGAATCACATTGTTCCCCCCTTTCCCATGAGAAAGACCTTCTGGACCCAAAGACCTCAATGGCCTATTGCCAGATACCAATCCCCACTGTAGAAGGAATCCTTTACTTATATACCTTTTTGTGAAATCCATAAGAAGAAACAACCAGGAGTTGAAAATCCAAAAGAAGTTATGCATTTCAACTCCCATAACCATTCAGGTATTGGGACGAGGAAGAGGACAATGGTGTTTATGCAAGATGACAAGAACTTAAACTGCAACATGAATACTAGTTGTTTTCCCACACTTGTCATGAGCGGGACATTCAAAAATGACAACCACATTGAAATGCAGAGAAGGGGAAGTGCAGCAAGTGGCACAGAATGGAACGCTGTTATGTGCGTTAAGGCTTTTGAAAGCAGGACTCACCGAGAAGGCTGGCGTAGCAGAGAAGGCTACCGCAGAAGAGAGAGAGATGCTGGGTGAGTGCAAGGAAGGCTGTGGAGAAGCCGGGAGCAGTGTAGAAGCTCTTGAAAGCTGGGCCGCTTGACCGAACCCCAGTCTTAACTCCGGGCCATGAGAGAAAGGTGGAAGGAGACATTGGAGCATTGCTGGATACTGCTGAGGCGTCCAAATACACCAAACTGGAAGGCACAGGAAGTGGCCATAACAAAAAGGCAGAAACATCATTGGAGAGGCTGGGACAGACCAGTAAGTCCACCCAAAGCCACTAGGGACACTGGGAATTCCAACAACAGAGCCAAATAGTGATTTAATGGAATGAAACAAGAGTGCTAATGCAGAAAATATATAAAAACAACATTTGTTTAAATGCAGTCTAGAGCAAAGTACAGATCCAACACCCAATAAAAAGAATGTTTGATGCATAAAATATGCAAAGAAAAGGTTTGTTTGAATACAGCCAAGACAATGTCTACCGGCAAGATTCATTAAGAAGAATGTTTTAATGCTGACAAGACAAAGATTAAAAGTGAATTTTAATCAAGTACAGATGCATGAAATGCCAAAGAAGAAGATTGAGCAAGTATGTTTGAATAAAGTATAACTACAAATAGATATGCCAAGTGTTATATGGTACATGCTATTATGGTATATTAATGAACTGTGAACCACATAAGAGCTCGGGGAGGTGAATGCCTAAGGTGACTGAATTTGAATCTAAGCAACTGTGAGATACATAAGAAGTCCTTGAAGGTGTATATACACCAGGCATTCGAAGTTGTGTTAAGATGGCTGGATCTGAGAATCCTAAAGAGAAGTCCAGGCAGAAGAGTACACCAAGCAGCTGAAAGTTATACAAAGATTCCTGGCAGGGGAGTATACCAGGCATTTGAAGTTGTGTAAAGATCTCTAGCTGGAGAGTACACCAGGGTATCTGAGAATCCTAAAGAGAAGTCCTGGCAGGCAAGTACACCAGGCAGCTGACAATTGTACAGAGATTCCTGTCAGAGGGGTATACTAAGTAATCTACAAAAATACTATTACAGAACATTTGGCTTGAACAGATTTTTTTAGTTTATTTATTTATTTAGTGTTCACTTGTTAGGCGCTTATACAGTAACACATTCTGTTTCAAAGCACCCAAAGGCCAACAGGGAGGGAGCAAAGAGGATGAGAAACATTAAAAAAAAGTAAAAGAAATAAAAACATATATATAAAATACAGTGGGGGGCGCAACCCTACTATGCCTTGTGAGTGTCCAGAATGTGCACGTGCAGAAGGAAGAGTGAATTGATAGGTACTGGGGTGCTCCTGGGTGAGCAACAGGTGAAGTGCAATGTATGGTAAGTGCGAAACCTCCAGGGTGGAGGATGTGCCAAGGCAAGTGCTGAGGATAGACAGAAGCTGGGGACAATTCGGTGAGGGAGGTCAGGGCTCTGAGGATGCATAAGGGCCATGGACACCAATCAAGCAACTGTGAGATTAGAAGAGGGGGAAAGGAGGAGGTAAAGAGGACAGTCTTTAGGAGCTTCCGGGATTTAAGAAAGTCCTGCTCAAGACGAAGTGTGAGGGGGTGGCTGTTACAAAGAAGGGAGCCAGCTGTGGAAAGCGATCAACCTCCTGCCCTCTGTTTAGCAAAATGCTTTACACACAAAGGCCCTCATTACAACTCAGGCGTTAAGGGTTAACGCCACTGTTAACCCTTAACGCCTGATTCCCACCTTAACGCCTGCTTTTTGCAGGCGTTAAGTTCCATGGTGCTAAGGCACCTTGGTGCTAATTACGGCACCGTAATTTACGGTGCCGTAATTAGCGCCTTCCCCACTCCCATTATGCCCTATGGGGCAAAAATGGGAATGGGGAAGGGAAAATGGGAAATGGGGATTTACCGCCCCACTCACCTTGTAATGGGGCGGTAAATCCGCCATCCACCATGGTGTAAACGTAGTTTACACCATGGTGGTAAAGTTGGTGCACTTAGCACCTCAGTTGTAATGAGGGCCAAAGAGTTGGTGCCAGCGCAGAGGTCTAGAGGGGGAATATTTAGTAAGAGAGAGAATTAAACAAGAACTTTGTGAGTCCATTAAAGACACGAAGGAACTGTTAGCATAAGAGGCATTTTGTCATCCTGTTTAAGAACCCAGGAGAAGGGAACCACCTTTGGATCCAAAGATCTTTTCCTTGGAGAACATGTTTCATTATAGTCATTCTGATACTTTTGTTTTTTAACACTTTTTCTAACATCAAGTTAAAGACATTGGGGGTCATTATGAGTTAGGCGTTAAGGGGTTAACGGTGCTGGTAAAGGTGCCGGTGCTGTCAACCCCTTAACGCCTCATTATGAGTCTGCTCACAGGAACCCGCTAAGGGCGCCTGGTTTTACCGTGAGCAGACCAGGGTGCTAACAATGGGCCCGTTATTAACGGGTCTATTGTTAGCACACTTCCCATTCCCATTGAGACCTATGGGGGCTCGAATTGGAATGGGGAGGTACAGGGTCAGGGTTCCTTAAATGAGGAATTACCGGGTCCTCCAAAGTTGGAATGGCCCAGTAATTCCTCATTTAAGGAACCCTGACCCGGTACCCGGTAAGGGGGCAGCCATGCCACTAAAAGCGGCATGCCTACCCCCTAACTCTTAATGACCCCCATTATCTTGCAAGTTGTGTTGTTTGTTTATAAGTCTGAGGGTCAAAATAGGTTGTTTTGGACACAAGGACGGCTTTTCAGTTACTGACATCCCGACACATACAGATTCTTAGTTTTCGTTTTTAGGAAGTTCTTCTTTACAAATAGGGCTAGAGAAGTGTTATTCCAACCCATTTTTGTTTAGTCAAAATGTCTTTAAAAATAAAACCCTTTACTCCATCTCTCATTTCTGATCCCTCACAAGTCCCATGGACTCCAATTAATGGGGGCTAACACCGCCTACAACCACTTGTAATCCGGCAGTTATTCCACCGGACCAAGTGGCAATACTGGCAATTCCGTTTGGTGGAATCTTGGCGGATTTACCAACAAGATTGCACCAAACTCGTAATGAGGCTGATTGTTTTAGCGAAGCAGAACCCCTGCCAAATTTCAACACGCAGTCTAATTACAAATCTGGTGGTATATCAGCAGTAAATCCACCAAGATACCATTAAATGGAATAACTGTCACCGCCACTTGGTCTGGCAGAATTACCACTGGATTACAAGTGGTGGACGATGGTGTTAGTCCAAAATTTATTGGAGTCCATAGTACTCCATGGGGATATCAGCAGAATAACTGCCGGTGGTAATTCTGCCTATTCTTCCTTTTTCTTCGGGCTGGAAGCTGGCGAATGGAGGGAATGCGGGAATGCAGCGGTAACATGACAGTAATGGAATTACTGCCACATTACCACTGATTTTTACAGCAATGCCATGCTCGTAATGAGGCAGATAAACTCAACATTGTGTGCACATGTATCACATCTATATCTTCCACAGTGCACTGCAAACTTCAGAAATACCAGGACATTCTGCAACAGCTGATGGAAACCGAGGGGGCGAGGACATTACCTTTCACTCTTTAGATGCCTTTTTAAAAATCCAAGTGAGAGGTTCACCTGTTCTTTGAACTGTTCTTCAATCCGTTTGATGTTACTTGAATGTAGAGTTGACCGATTATGCCTTTGAGAGGTAAATATTTGACTCACACCTTCACCACCTCTAATAACACTCACGAGATGTAGGGACCACAATCTGTAATCTGACTGCCCCACCCCATGTTATCAAGACTCATGCCCTCTCCTTATAACCAAGAGAGAGGTAACTTTTCTTTCTGTTCCTCAGCTATCGGCATTTGCAACCAGATAACTACTGCCTACGTCGGCCGACGCGAGGAGACTGTTACAAAAATCTACAGTTGCGATTCAACCCATAATTTGCATGTGGAATTCAGAGATACTACTAACAATCATTGGAAAGGCAATCGGGACTGGCCCTGATTGAAAAAGGCATAGAATATGCCCAAACACATGTCTCACTAAGGGCATGTAAAGTTCATTGCCGTAGACTACTATGATTTACCTGATAAATATTAGGACCCACTGAGAAAAACTACAATTAGCTGTTCGCATTATTTGCTGTGGCACTGCGGAACAAGTGAAGAAGGGGTTTTCCTTTTTATTTATGCATTTATAGCGGAGCAAGGGGTACTCTCGGTACCTTCACAAGCATGCGACACCTCCATAGGCGCAGGGCACTGCAAGTTGATATCTCAAGACCCCAATGGCTTAAACAACAACCTCTGAAAAGCATTCTGTTATGCATCTGTACCACTTCAAACCGCATAACCGGATTGCAAGGCTGTTCCCACAAGTAGGCACAGATTTAAACTGTTCTTCGTTTCAGGAGTCGCAGGTTCAATGCACGAATACAAGAATCTTGTCAAATGTACAGGTTTCCCATTATTGCCACAGAAAGGGGTATTACCGGGACAACTTATTGTACCCCCATGGGATGCCGAGGTTCGGTATCAGAGCCTTTTGTGGTACCCCACCACCATGACTCAAAAACAGCTGGAGGAGCTAGCTGCAATACATCTCTATAGGCGGGGAAGAAAGGCCTGCCCCTTCTAAAGGCCTCCCTTTGCTAATGTTGCTAAATGTAAGTTATAACGGCATATTCCAGTGACCATAGGTAACCTACATGGCATGCACATGCCAAGAAAATGTAAATAGAACATGTGGCCCTTTTATCCCATTACTTTTTGTCCGTCGTTATTTTGCCACGCCATGGGCGAGAGACGACAGCCTTGGATAAACTAAAAGTTGCCTTATTTCAGGCTCATGGACTATCTATTTAGTCTGCGTTGCAAAGATGCTCTATGCTGCATTTTCTAAGCACGTTAAGTCATTGTGACCCCTTGCAGCACTTCATGGCTGATGATTTAACGTAGAGGGTTCATAAGAAAATCATGATCATTTATAAGTGGAATAACTCATCACGAATACACAATGAAAATGGCCTTTGCCCTTTGCTCTATTTGGTGGACAAACTTCAGGTCAAGTCGAGAACTGTTTCATTTTGCAGTCGCAGCAAATCTGAGCGCTGACACGCTTTTATTTCGCCTCGTGTGAGACCACAGCGTGGCAAGTTTATGAGCTTTCAGAGACTAATTTGCTTTACAAGGCATTTAATTTCAATACGGCACAACTAAATTTCATTTATTTAACTTAAACTGCACATTTTTTCCTGCAACCACATCAAGCATTCATTGCCTCATAAACCTGACTTATGTTTTTTGGGCCGTTCACAGGGACGGCTCCGTTTCCATCAACGTTAGAGCTACAAGCCAAAAAGGGCGCTTAAAACCACAATATTATTGTTTGCGTCCACGGCACCGCTTCCAACTCTGAAACCTTGGAACGAACGACCTTAAGCAATAATCAAAACACCGACGAGCTCCGTACGTCTATTTAATTTATGAAAACAAAACAGACTGCATGAATGGAGCGAATTCATGGGCCAATCGGCCGTTCATTTTCACGGTCTGTGTAGGTCTTAAAGAAAACACAGAAAATACGCCTAGCCTCGTGGAAAGTTTCATCTGGCATGCGGTCCACATGTGCAATCTCGGAGCAGCCATCTAGCGCAGGAATATTTATTATTTCAGGCCTGCATATCTATGGAGTCGCTGCTTTTCGTGGGCGCCATTTCATGTAATCGAGTCGAGTAAGCCGTTTAGCCGTGTTTTGATGCTTTAACTGTTAAACCATAGGCCTATCGTTCAGAAACCCAGCTCGCTCTTTTATCTGGTCCATCTTTCTGGCTGTCAAGATGTGGCATCTGTGGCCATCTAAGAGCAGTGGGTTGACAAATCATGTGGAGCCCTAAAGACCATAGAAGTGGCACCTTAGAAGTGTGCCCTGAGCTCCAATACATGCAAGCGGAGCCGGCCTTCGGGCAGGGCGGGCCAGGTGGCCGCCCGGAGTGGTCTGCCATCAGATCCCTGCCACGACAGCTCGGGGGAGTCTTTCAAGGTCTCCCCCTAGCTGGCGTGGTGGGACAAGGCACGGCAGGCGCTCAGTTGAAATTAAATGTGCTCCACTCTCGGTAGCGGAGTGCATTTAATAATTAGGGCGCCTGCCGTGCCTATTGAAAAATGTGGCACTCCCCCCACCCACTGTCGCATGACTAGTGGTATTTGAGGTGCCAAATGTGGTATTTGCTGCCTAGGCCCCTACGGCTTCTAAGGCCGGCCCTGCATGCACGTAACCAACAAACCTGTATAATAGTTCTGGCCGGATGTATGCAATTAAAGATATAGCGTTATAAAATAATATATTAAATAATTCATTACAAATATGTAAATTAAAACAAATCAAATCAAAATTTGCAAATCGCCACCCTATAGTTAAGGTTGTCAGACTCCCATGGTAACCCCTTTAAATTCTATTTTTAATAATGTTTGATTTGAGTAACAGATTTGACTGAAATTCCAAAAGTGATTAAGGATTACGGGCATCCCCACACACTGCAAAGTTCTGTAAAGATCTGTTAAAAAATAAAAACGTTGTTAAGAAGATAAAAAGTGATGTTTTCCAAGGTTGCAGCCTACGTCCCATTCATTTTCCCATAGACAAACAAGTTCAATTATTGCCAACGGGCACAGCCCAAACTGTTTGACGAATTTGGACCTGGTCCGAAACAACTTGGGCACGAAACGTGAACTCGCAATCCATGCTTTGTTTGGGGTTATTCAGTGCAGTAGTTTTATAAATATTGACAGAGAAGGGGGTGCCCACTTCTCAAAAGTAGCTATATATTGTGTTAATTACCAAATCCGGGGGCTTTTAGAAATGAAATGGCCCCCATCTTGTTTTTCCCCTGATTAAATGTCATATAACCCCCTAACCAATATAAACTCAAACTCCCTGCATACTCACCTAAAAAAAACTCACACAACCATCTCTCGCACAACAAGCTGCACACACTTCACCACGCTGCAACAACACATAAGCCTCACCAACAGCACACTCGGACTGACACCGATACAATACTCGCACGAAAGCTCAGCACCCGGTGTGTACCGAGTTGAAGCTGCCAACAGTACACCACTCCTCTCACTATCCTACTCTCTCTTCACCTTACTAACCCATCCCACCTTCTCGTTTACAGATCCGCCAGAGCGCCTGGGGACCAATTACGTTGGTGACGGTGCGCTATAGAAGTACCTTAAACATAACATAACATAACATAACATTTGAGAGATAGCCAAGGATTTAACCGAGGATATGGGGAAATGAAAGCTTGGAAAACAAGCTATTCCCAGGTCAAAACAGATTCAAATGCCATCAGACTAGAGGTGGGGTGGGGTGGCTAGAGTGCACCAGGTGAAATTTGGGAGTTGGATGGGGTCTAGAGACAAAGTTTGCAACTTGAAGTTTTCTGTAGCCTGGGCTAGCCGACATTTGAAAGCCAACTGTGTCACAGGAACAGCCTGTGTTGTGGGCGGAAAGGGAGAGGGTAGGGGAGGTGAGGAGGCCATCTGGGGAGTTGGGGTAGCTGTCACAGTTGAGGGAGGCACTTGGTGAGGGCCTGAAAGCATTTTTCACTGGTCATATTTGCCACTGTGTTCTGCTACTCGAGGCTATAAAGCACTACAGATAACCCATGATATGTGTAGTACGGTAACTGCAGTTGTAATTTTGTTTGCTGTACATTGGGGTGCAAAATCAGTGACATGACAGCCATCTAGGTCTCCCATGCATGCAGTAACCAAGACAGACGATGCTTAGCTTCAAAGTGAGGAAGGGGGCCAGACCCTTCAGGCCATGTTGCCTAGAAATGTGCTGTCTTTACAAGACCGCTTAGAGAAATGAGCCGTCCCCTTCCTTGTTTTGAAACTAAGCATGGTCCGTCCTGCTTTGAAGCTAAGCAGGGTCAGTCCCGGTTACTGCATGCATGGGCAACTGAATGGACATCCAAATTTTATTTTCTAAAACTGTGCTACTGCTACTGTCTGTCCTTGAAAGATTTGCGCTCAGAGACAATTTTTTGCCATTTTGGCATTTTGCTGAATTGCACTCTTGTATTTGTGGTCTCCCAGTCAATAATACAAAAAAAATATATATTTACAGCTACCGTGGGGTTTCCCATCCATGCAGTAATTGATACCAAACCTCCTTAGCTTCAAAGTGAGGAAGGAGACAGCCCCTTAAGGCCATTTTGCCTACTAAATTAGCCCACTTTACAAGACTGCTTACAGCAACACGACCTAATGTGACTGGATCCTTCCTAGATTTGAAACTAAGCAGGGTAGATACTGATTAATGCATGGATGGGAGACAGTCCACGGCCCGAATGCCATGTGTTTTCCTAGTTTTAAATATCTCATAACACATGGCATCCACATTCTTTTCAGAGCACAAGTAAAGGAAAATGTGGGTAGACAGCGTAACTTTATTTCATTTTATTTTTGAGGTTGGCAAGCTTGTTTGAGTATTTGGCTACAAGTATTTTACTCAGGTTGTCATGTTCCCAGTGCAGACGCTTGCCCACAAGACCACAAGCACTTGTTTTGTATTGGGATTTTGTTTTCCTGGGAATATTTCACGACAGATTGCTGGGTTTAAAAGGTGAGCACTTTGTATACTTTGCAAGCATATTTACCGGAATATTTCCCCTTATTTTTTTAATCCAATACTATTTTGTCTTGCACACTTCTCTTCTAAGGAGAAGGTCAAGTGAACTGCATTTGTATGTTTCACTTTAAAATATATGTTCACTTACTATGCATATATTCATGGGTGCCAGCTTTAGTTTTTCGCTATGGGGCAAAAGTATGTTATTCTTGCAGTCAGTCATTTTTTTCCCTTTTCTGTACTGCTTACATTTGGTTAGTTGCAGTCGTGCGATCTATACCAACAGTCACTGAGAGACCAGCCATAAAATAAGAGGCTTCTAGCACGATGCGTAACCAAAATGTGTGTTCCTTGGCAAAAAATGTAATCCCACTGCGCGATGACTAAAAACATTGTTCTCAAAGCCTGCAATCTTTTATAAATAATGAAAAAGATTTTTTTTTAAATGTTTACAGCTACAGTAGGTTCTCCAACCATGCAGTAACTGAGACCAACCCTGCATAGCCCTGAAGCAAGGAAGAGGCCAGCTCCCTCAGACAAAGTTGCCTAATAAATGAGACCATGTTCCAATGTTAGGCAAGATGGCCTGAGCAGGCTGGATCCTTCCTCGTTTTGAAGCTAAACAGTGTCCATTACGTCATATACATGGATCGGAGACAGTCTACAGTCCCTAATGCAGTCTGTTTTCCTCGTTTTACATATCTCATAACATGACAGCTACTGTCAGTCCTTGAAAGTTTTACACTCAGGAACATTTTTTGGGCCTTTTGATGAATTGCATTCTGGTAATTGTAGTCTGCCAGTCATGATGGGGGGAATAATACAACAATTGTACACTTTTGGCCTAACACAGTTCTATAAGGATTTATATATCTGAGTGAGACTATGGTGTGTGTCTTTTCAAGTTATCTTTCTATAGCAGAGTATTGTTGAAAGCCAGACATGGGGGTGAGGAAACTATTACAGGGCAAGTAAGTCATGAGTATTTGCCCACAATGTGGCAAGAGAGTTTGCAATCCGGGACACTGGTGCAGTTATTTGCTCCTGACTGTGGCTGCTTTTCAGGGTACAAGTAAAGGACACATGTTGGTGGACAGCGTAACCTTTTTTCAAAGGGCAGACACAATCCTTATTTTTTTTTTTTTAGGTTGGCAAGTTTGCTCAAGTATTTGCCTACCAGGATTTTACTCAGGTAGTCAGGTTCGAAGTGCAGACACTTACCCACAAGACCACAAGCACTTGTTTTGTATTGGGTTTTTGTTTTCCATTAAATATTTCACTAAAGATTGCTGGGTTCCAAGGTTATTTATTGGAACATTTCCTCGCACAGGTTATTTTTCTGGTGTACATTACTGTTTTTGAAGTCCAAAGCTATTTTGTCTTGCACACTTTCTTTCTTCTAATGTTTAAGTCAATTGATCTGCATTTGTATATTTCACTTTAAGATGTATGTTTATTTTCGCTATAGGGGCACAACTACCTCAGCATTTGTAATTCTTGCGGCTGGTCATTGTTTTCCCTTTTCTGTGCTGCTTAAAAGGTGTTAGTTTGGGTTGTGTGATCTATCACAGCAGTCACCAATAGAACGTCCACAAAACAAGGAGCTTGTAACACGCTGCTTAACCAAAATGTCTGATCCTTGGCAAATAATTCAATCCACTATGCATTTCCTTAAAAAACATGGTGAGGTCTCAAACCTGCCATCTTTTATAAGTAACAATACCATAGTAAAATCAGGTCAACATTAGTCTGTGATTGATGAACATCATTTAGTGCATGTATTTTAAAATATAGATTGGGAATGGCCTATGCCTTGGCTAGTGATCTGGTAGTGTTTAAAAAAGGACAGTGGCCATCGCCGAAGGCCGTGCCCACTGGTGTAGGAATGCATGTTCAGATCACTGCCCCTCCGAAACGATTTAGATTGTGAAAAATATATCAAACTGTGGATAATGCTTACAGGACAATACAAGGGCTGGGGGAAACCTATGGGTGGAAGCAGTTAATGGGAACACAAGTATTTTAGCAGTTTATGCAGGGAATACTAACCACACTTTGTAATAGTGTCATTTAGAATACATTGCTGTCGGCGACCTTCATAATATGAACTAGGGCTGTAGTCGAGAGCAGGCCTGAATCCTTGCAGGCCATATTGGGAGCACAGAACAACAAGGTCTCATCTTTCGTTTGATTATCACATTCCAATCCCCAGGCGCGACAAGAAAATGCACGCATATTCACATACAATTGTATCAAGTCAGGGCTTTGAACAATTATGAAGGAATGTTAGAAGCTGAATAGGAGACAGGGTTCGGCCTAGTGTGAAGGCCGCGATCATGTGAGCTGGGGCAGAGGTCTTGAGCTGCCAAAACAGGAACTAAGATTTGGGACACTAGCACCCCTCAGATGACTGGTCCTTCTATTTGAACTAACAGATGCACAACAATAGTTCCCTTAAATGCTTGATGAATTGGATGGATTAGTAGGACCCCAGGTCCATCCACTGGGAGGGGAAGCTGATACAGGGGGGAGCTGAGCACAACAAGGTCTGTGATTTGTGCCAGGGAAAGAAAAAGGTGTTGGCAAGTTATAAGATTACAACAGGGAGGCAAGATGCCTTGTTTGCAAGGAACAGACTGACCTTAAAGTTATCTGCTGAGTTCATGTTGATGACCAGGTGCACCTCACATGATTAGAAGTGAAGGTGGGATGTTGCCTTTTTAAGTTATCCACAATGGCCACATGTGATTATTAGCATGTATATAGGTGGTAGCCAACGAGGGTGGGGGATTAATGCTGTATATCAATTGTGTCATCAAAGATGGTCTTTGTTCTTGTAAAGTGTTCTTGTAAAGTGGCCTTCATCTTGACGAGCAGATACAGTTCTGTGTCAGTGGCCTTAAAATACTATTGTCACCATTCACCTTATCGGAAAAGGGTAGACTAGTTTTTTCCCTAACAGGTTGCTTTTTTCTATGTCTGGTTGTCAAGGAGTTACCATACACATGGCCAAAGGCCATGGCTAGACGCCTGGTAGTGTTCTAAAATATACAGTGGGCATGGCCGAAGGCCGTAGGCACTGGCCATGTCCGATGGCCATGACCAGTGGTACGGAAACAATCTATGGAATAACAAAACCCTGGAAATGTAATGCAGCAAAACCCCTGAAATTCTGCTAAAGCCACTTTAACTTAGTATCCACTGTTGTGCAGCCTATGACCACAATTATGACATTACAGATGACATCCCTGATGACATCACTGGTGGCATAACTATTTACATAATCTATTACATCACTGATGCAATCGATGATGACATCACTGGTGATATCACTGTTTACATGATATTTAACACCACTGATTACATCTGTGATGGCAACAGATATAATATCATGTATGACTTAGCTAATTAAAGCTTTGATTAACTGAATAACAATTTAGGCCATGGCGTGGGCACTTTGCATATCCAAAGGCCATGACTAGTGGAGTGTTACTGTTGGACAATATACAGTTGGCATGGACAAAGGCCGTAGCCACTTAGCTTACCATAAATGGCGAATTTCTGTGGCTTTTCGGTTTTACCGGTAACCATAACGTCCATTTAACAAAGTTTTTTTACTGAATTTCATTGGTTTTTATTAGTGCATCTTAACTATAATGTCCCTTTACCAATGTTATTTTCAATTAATATATATATAAATACAGATACATATATTTATATATATATATTAAATATATATATATCTATATATATATTATAGTGCAGCAGTCGCTGCACTAAAGTTAAGTTGAGTTCGCAAAAATGAATCACTAATAACATTTGACTTGTGTGAGGGAATTAGATGAAATTCTGAAGACAATAAGACTGGAAATGTTGGAAAAGATCTTTTAAAAAATAAAAATAAAATATTAAGAAAGAAAAATGCTATTTGGTTTAGTCCCTATTCATTGTCCCATAGAGAACAGGTCAAATTTCTGCTCAAGAGCACAGCCAAAACCTCTGGACGGCATTGGACCAGGTACGAAACAACTTTGTCATGATGCATTGACTTAATTTCCGGTAGGGCTCTGTGATTCTTGCAATAATGGAGTTAATATGTGGAAACACACTTTTTAAATGTTGCATCTGATTCCTGCACCCGTGATCTGCTCTACCAGTGATGTCACTCATGATGTCATAAGTGATGCAATTTTTCAAATTATCAGTGTGCTTATGGACGTGAAATGAGGACCTCATATTTAAGGTGGCACAGCTTCAGAACCTGTCAAATTTCAGGGGTTTAGTGGTATTAAATTGGCACCTTAAAGACATGTTAAAAAATGTTAACCGAATGTCAGGGGTTTCATTGCATCAGATTCTTTCACCTTAATGTTGCCTCAACTAAAGTTTGGTGGTAGCACTGTGTGTGTTGTAAGATTGTGTGTGGAAGTAACATGTCTCGTAGGAGCTTGTGACAAAGGAGTGTGCCATTAGAGTATGTGTCATAAGAGTGTGTGGTAAGTGAGTTTCGTAACAGTCTGTGTGGTAGGAATATGTGTGGTAGGAGTGTTTGTGTAAGGAGCGTGTTTGGTAGCAGCACATGTGGGAAGCGCACGTGGGGTAAGTGCAGGTTGATAGGAACCTGTGTCATAGGAGCATATGTTGTAGAAACATGTTTCAAAGATGCACGTGCTGTAGGTGTACGTAACAAAGGAGCATGTATCATAGGTAAGTGTTGCATGTCATGGAAGCACATTTTGTAGTGCATGTGACATAGGTCCGTGTGTGTGTGTGTTTAGTAGGTGAATGTGTCATAGGAGCACATGTTGTAGGAGCACATCTTTTAGGAGTGTGTGGTAAGAGGGTGTCGAAGGAGCACATGTCGTAAGGGCACATGTAGCATATGTGGTTTCAGTGTGGGTCATAGGAGATTGTGTACTAAGAGCTTGTCATAGAGCATGTGAGTATGTTTTGTAAGAGTGTGCATTGTAGGATCATATGTCATAGGAGCACATGCTGTATTAGCACATGTTGTAGGAGTGTGTGGTAAGAGAGTGTCTTAGGAGAAAGTGTCGTAAGGACACATGTAGCATATGTGGTTTAAGCATGGTGATAGGAGCTTGTGTAGTAAGATCCTTTCATAGGAGTATGTTTTGTAAGAGTGTGCGTTGTAGGATCATATGTCATAACACCACATGCTGTCCTAGCACATCTTTTAGGAGTGTTTGGTAACAGGGTGTCGTAGGAGCATGTGTCGTAAGGACACATGTAGCATATGTGGTTTAAGTGTGGGTCATAGGAGCTTGTGTACTAAGATCTTGTCATAGGAGTGTGTTTTGTAAGAGTGTGTGTCATAGGACCATGTGTCATAGCAGCACATGTTGTAGCAGCACATCTTGTAGGAGTGTGTGGTAAGAGGGTGTCATAGGAGCATGTGTCGTAAGAGCAGATGTAGCATATGTGGTAGGAGTGTGGGTCAGTTCTTGTGTACTGAGAGCTTGTCATAAGAGTGTGCGGTAAGTGGGTGTGTTGTGGGAGTACATGTTGTAGGAGTGCATGTCGCAGCAGTACTTGTCGTAGGAACATCTCTCGTAAGAACTTGTGTTGTAGGAGCACTTGTTGTAGGACCCCATATTCTAGGAGTGTGTTTCAACAGGGTGTCATAAGCACACGTGTCATAGGACCACACGTCGAGGAGCAAGTGGGGCAGGAGCATGTAATCTAATGCATGCAAAACAATGTATAAAGCACAAGGAATCATGTCCAGTAAGGTATCTCGGCTCTGACCACCAGCAAAGAAAAGTTGACCAGAAGAAAACAGACAGGCTAAAACAGGGACGTCCAACTTTCAAAGGAATGTAGGGAGGCATTTCCGCATGGTAGGGGCTAGCACCAAAAAATATTGTCCAGCAGCTTCGAGCTTTGCAGAAGGGGGGGACTTCCAGCAAATTTGGTGAAGTTGACTGCAAAGTGCGTCTGGGGAGATAGCGAGTCACTTTAGATTAAAAAAAGGAAGGTTCAGTGTGGGAAAAGGCATGATAAGTGATACAGAGAAGCTTGAATTTAATCTGGCTTTTAACAGGGAGCCATTGGAGCTTGACCAGTAACAGTGAGTCAGGGGACTGGATTGGGGCATTAAGCATTAGGCGCATTGCAGAGATTTGAAATATCTGAAGCCAATGAACCAGAAAATCAGGTTGGCCGAAGTAAATTATATTGCAATATCCAACGTGCCCATAATAGAGGCAGTGACTCCATGTGTGCTGAGCTGTGAGGGCAGAACTGGCAACACTTTTCTCAAAAGTCTTAATTTCAGAAAACCCAAACTACACGCATGCAGCAATCTGTCCCTCTCTGAAACCGGAGGGGAGGAGCTTAACCCCCAATCTCTTAACCAAGGGGCTGGGAGCAGGGCAGGGTCTCAGCGATTCCAGCCAAAAATCGAGCATGTCTCTTATAAGTGTGTCATAGGAGCATGTGTAATAGGAGCATGTGTTTTAGTAGCATGTTTCAAAGGAGCACATGTCGTAGGAGTGTGTGTCATAGGAGCACGTATTGTAGGAGCGAATATTGTAGTAGAGCGTGTTGTAGCAGCAAGTTTTGTAAGAGTACTTGTAGGATTGTGTGTTGTATCAGTGTGTTGTAGGACCATGTGTCATAAGAGCGCATATTGTTTGAGTGTGTGGTAAGATGTAGGAGCGTGTGGTGTAGTAGCATGTGTCATAGGAGCTTGTGTACTAATAGCTGTTCATAAGAGTATGTGTTGTAAGAGTGTGTGACACAGAGTGCCGTAGAAGTGTGTGATAAGAGGGTGTGTTGTTGGAAATGCATAATTTACACACTGTACGACTCCTATGCCTCTTTTTACAGTCTGTGCACATTAATTGAAGTTATACTGAATTATACTAAATAAATAAACTAATTGAAGTAAGAACTGCATCTTTCAATCTTTCAAACAAACTGTGCTGACAGCGAATGAGTTTCACAGTTCATACATTACATTGTTGCATCTTTTAAAAACATATGAAAGTCATGGCTGACTTTGATGTCATTGATACGTTTGTATTTTCAGAAGATACAATGGCATAATGTATGAAATGTGAAACTCATATGTTCTTATCACAGTTCCTATAAAAAACACAAGTTAATTCCAGGCATGCATGAAATATAAATTAATTTAAAATGTTGATATCTCAAAATTGGCCAAGTCGATTTTAAAATATTATTTCAGCGCACCAATTCCAAACATTGTGAAAATCTAAGTGGACAATTATGAGATGTTTGGGTCTAATTTCTTTTTTTTTTTTTGCCTATGGGAAAACCCCCATTTTAAAAGCTGTTCAAAACGCAATCAAAGTAAACATTTTATAAACTATGAAGCTGTTAATGTACAATTCCAAAAATGTGCACACGCAGCTGGCTGCCTCGAAATATTGCTGTGGATTTTTTCATGCAAGGGTTCAAAAGTTATTGACAAAAGTTATTTTCTGAAATTCCATTGAGACTTTGTCTTAACCTTAACTATGCCTTGAGCTAGCGCAAAGGCATAATGTATCAGTGGTAAAGTACTTCCTGCAGAGATATGCTTGCATCCTGAGGTCAACATTTCTGATCCCTGTATGGTAGCTCAAATGGTAGTTGTGCCCGATTCAGTGATCTCCATGTTGAATGTACAACACAAACACCTCTAAGAAAGTAACCAAAGAGCTGTAATCTCACTCACACAAGGGTAGGAAATTGGCCTGCGCAAGCCGGAAGCTTCTGGAAAAATCTTTCTTGTTGGTGCACCATTTTGTCCTGAGGCCCCACCCTGGCGCTCGGCTAGCCCAGCGACCTCTAAAATATACTCCCCAGTGCTCAACTTGTAGGTGTGCTTGCCACGGCTTATCCACGGCTCTTATTTTTGAGCCCTGGTACGTAATGTCTCATGCTCACTTTGATTATAATGTGATGTCAGTCAGTCACACAACAAGCAACAACAATGTTCACTGGCAATGTGTCTCTGCATCCTGGGCTGGCTCATTATTGTACATGTATACTGTACTGCATAGCCACAGATGCTCACCATGTATCCATTTTCATAAAAAGCAATGATTTGTAAGGGGACAATGCATTCACACTGCTCCAGTCAGCCTGCATGACTTTGATGCAGCTCAATACTGTAATAACCAGCAGAACTATCACAGCAGGGTGGGGTGGCAAGAACTGGACAGTCACCAGTTAGCAACACCAACAACGGATCAATAGTCATGGACACATAGGTAGGCTCAGAATAGTGCATGAGTGATATTAAAGTATAATAGGTGAAATGTAGTTTATAACAATGAAAACGTAGACCCTGGCCCCCTGCGCCAGCAATACTATGGTAAAGCCATATTTAAAGCGATGTCCAGATTGCCGCAGACCATGGCGAAAGTATCAGTATGACATGGCAATGAGGTTTGAATCAACTTCCCATTCCAAGCACCAGCAGGGAAACCCCTCGTATAGGCCGACAGGCCGGACACATAAAATACAATTGTCTCATGTTTCAGGCCTGAGAAACCTAAAAGGAATGTGAATGGCCACAAACGGACAGCGCTATGCCAGAAATAAAGAGGCCAAAGTCATTTGTAAATGCCCATTGAGGTATAAGGCCAGAACAGAAATGGTGAAGTCAGGAGGCCTATTGAACCAAAAACAGGCCTAAATATCAAAGGAAAGAAAGTGGGCTTAAATCTCAAAAGTGCGAAGATATGCACAATACATTTCCTCAAGGAATGGAAAGACATGTGGCTGACAATGCTGTTTTACTAAATCCATGTAGAGCTGCACTTTTATTTAAAGAGACAGACGGTAATATCGTTATGCAACATGAGACTGTGATCCCAAAATTCTAATAGAAACCAAGCTTCTTGCATTTACAAGAAATAAAACAATTTTCTTTTTTGTTTTTCCTCATCCAAATGACAGTATGCAGAGATAAGTGTTCACTAGACTTTCATAGTTTGAACATGTTTTTCCTCATATAACTGCCCTATATATATGAACAATCCAGAAGTGATATTCATGTATTTTGCAACTATAAGTTTAAAGAAGTACATTACACCTGGATATAAGGCCCAGGTGCCTTATAAAATGTCATGTAAAATGCATTGTGTGTGAGTATTTTGCTTGCAAAATGTTTACAGGCAGTCGGTCATTTCTCCTAAAGATTAAACTTAACCTCCAAGACCTTTCCTCTGCTGTCCTGGAGAGAGAGGTCTGATTGTCAACTATCAATCAGGGCCATTACTTAAAAAATATAGAAATACACTGCTTAGATGTAAACCATAGTGGAAACAGATAAGGCCATGCCTGTTCTTTCAGCAGAAGTGACCTTGAGGTCATAATTCCCTTATAATGTCCATTAGAGTTGCAATCAAGGCCTTCACAAGCCTTGAAGGGGTTGGCAAACATAAACATGAGCCAGCGTCTGGTTGGTCACATGCTCAAGGGACAATGAAACTGAAAGCAAATAAAGGAAAGAAATTACAGATTAGTTAATAGAAAAATACATATTATTGCATAAAAAGGGCAGTGCATATGCCACACTCATTCTAGACTTTTATTAAAGGTGACAGTAACCCCCTTTGAACCATGCTAAAATTATTTTTTTCTGATATACATAACTAAAGTTATTAATGAAAATTTTATTTGGGCCTTCCCTTGATTCTGAGAGATTTGAAAGTTGGTGTGAGGGTGAAGGAAATAATTAACATGGGAACTATGGAGTGGCATATTTTTCACTAATACGGCTCCTGAGTAAACAAAGAAAACCTGTATCTCTACATAGGAAGGGCGTACCAATTTCAGATTAGCATCATCTGATTTGCCTTAAAATGAAGTTCTTAAAAATATATTCATACATGTAAAGATTTGAAAAATGAGAGTACTTGCTATGTTGATAGATTTTTAGAGTTTTGAACGTAACAAGCCTACATGTCAGATTGGGGTGACAAAGCTTTCTCCTCTCACAGCTGTCCTAACTCACACCCCTCATCTCCTTGTCATATTAGCACACATGTGGGAGGTGGGTAGAGAAAACCAACCAATCCCTTTCGCAGGAATCATGACAAGTTTGTGATTTTGATTTTGAGAATTTATAACACGCTCAAAACAGAACAAACCGTATAATGGAGCAGATGACTTTTGCTGAAGCAGATATCCAAAATTATAATAGTATCACATTCAATCCATAAGTGCAGCACAATTGCATCGAAGGACATGACAATTGCAAATAAACGAGCTAAACTTCAGGAACGTTTTCAGGGCTTCACTAATCTGACACAGAGAGACCAACGTCCTAATTTCCCTGGGTAGGCTGTTCCAGAATCTGGGTCCAAACACAAAAATCTTCTATCCCATCTCGACACAAATGTAGATGAGTAGATGACTAAGAGAGCTTGGTACCTTGAACCTAGGCATCTGGACTGATGATACTGCTCAGGTTTGTACTTCAAGTAATCTGGTGCTAGGTTGTTCAGACACTTGAATACCAGACAAGCTATTTTAAATTGAATGCGGTCCTCAACCGATAACCAGTGGAGCAAACGACATGAAGGTGATACATGGGAAGTTTTATTTAACCAACAAAGCAGCCTTTGCTATCTACTAAGTTGTTTTTTTGGGATGCCCACGAATTGGCTATTACAATAGTCTAGATGGACATTTGTGAGTGCTCCCACCACCATAGCATTATCCCCTTCCGGAATATATGGAAGAGTTTGCCGGAAGAGTCTCAAGGAGTAAATATGGCTTTCACCTTGGCTCCAACCTGGCTTTAACTACCTAGATTGCCCTGCTAGATGCAGCCAAGATTTTTAACTTTAGTTGAAAATTTAATTTCAACTCCCAATAGCTTAGGGAGTGGCTGATTCTTTATAATAGTTGAACGATGCTCAGGACTAAACAGAATACATTCTGTCTTGGCTGCATTCAGATGCAGTTGGTTAGAGGCCATCCATTTGCTGATCTCTTGAAGGCAGTCACCAATTTTGACAAATGATTCCTCAACCTTATCAACTGCAATAAAAATTTGAGTATCCCCAGCATAGGATTGGAAACTTATTCCATGACGTCTCAAAATTTCCATAACCAGTCGAAAATATAAGTTGAAGAGAAGTGGCGACAAAAATGAGCCCTGTGGAACCCCACAATCCACGGTGCATGGATCTGATGTAAAGGCTCCTAATCTAACACATTGTTGGCGCCTTTGCAAAAAAGCTTTAAACCACCGAGCGGCATGCTCAGAAACCTTCCCACCCGCCCTCAACCTCTCTAAGAGGATAGTATGGGTGACTGTATAAAAGGCGGATGACAGGTCAAGCATCACCAAAAGTGAAAGTTTGCCCTGATCAGCCACCTTCTCGGACAGAACCTAGACTGTAAAGGGTCTAAGAGAAATTCCTCTTCAACAAATGCTTGCAGTTGTTGAATCACCACTTTCTCCATTATCTTGCCTGACCCGTGAATACCGCTAATAGGGCAATCATTTTGGAGAACCAATGGGTCCAATTTACATTTTTAAAGAGGGGTCAATGTGGTGTATTTAATTATGTTAGGCACTGACCCTTGGTCTAACAATTTATTTACAAAAGTAGTAATAAAAGGAGGAATTTCCTCAGCCATACGCCTGGCCGCAACTGTTGGTAAGGGAAATAAGCAATCATTGGTTGGTTTCAACTTTTTCATCATTGCACGTATGTTATCCACTGTCACATGATGAAAATTAAACTGTTTTACAGGATAGGCCACTTGCTTGTGACCTTCAATATCTAAATTTGTGCTTAAGTGCATTGAAGAAAAAGAAGTTGAGTTCAAAGTTGCAATATTGCTCTTAATAGTAGTAATTTTGTCTACAAAAAAACTATTAAAAGCATTATTGGCCTGTGCCAGTGATGGATTAATAGACAAAGGATTAATAGTAAGGTGATGGAATTTGGAGATAATTGTAAAAAGCTCTCTTGAATGATTTCCTGCTTCACAGATTTCTCTGTGGAGGAATTTTGGGTTTGCCTCAAACATAGTCCTTTTATAAATCATAAGTGCTGTTTTAGCTTTGCTTTTATTTTCCTCTGTATGATGTCTTTGCCAATTACGCCCTGTCCGACTGACTTGTTTGCGTAACGGCATCAGATCTATGTATACCAGGGCTTCGAAATCCTTTTTTGCATGTTTTTTTTTTTGGTGCAGCCCTAAAGCAGACATCTTCCATATGTTTAGTTCCAGTATGAAATAAATCTTCACTGGACAATGTAGGGTCGACCAAAGACAGTGAGTTCAACAATCCCAATGCAGATATTTTAAGCAGATCTTTGCGTCTCTGAGTTAGTATCCCAATGTATCCCAATGACCAATTTAGGACTTCGAGAGTTCTTTGATTTAGCTGCTAATACAAAAAATTGGAGCGTATGATCTGACCAATGAATCGGTATATTGTCTAAAAATGAAGTACAAATCCCTCTTACTATGATCAAATCTAGGCAATTACCTTTGTTATGAGTAGATGTTATTCCTAAAGGCCTAAATCCATGATTTTCCAGAATATCTCAAAGTTCCATAGAACCTGGGTGGTTGCGATCATCCAACCATAAATTCCAGTCCCCCCAGTAACAGTATTTCAGCATGCCTACTGCCTGTTGTAGTTAGGAACAAATCAAGACAATCTAAAAATTATTTATATGGTCCTGGGGGCCTATAGCCCAATATTACATGAGTGGATGAATTGGGGGATAACTGTCCCGACTGAGAGATTCCGCCAACTCCCGTTCCTCCCCACTCTCCTCACCTGATTCCAAATCCTCCGGTTGCAGTTGCCTTTGAGAGAGATAGTCCTTCTCCTTTTTGTGTAGAACATATCTGTCTCGAGAGGAAGCCACAGTGAGCGCTAAGGATAGCAAACCTGGGGCCCCCTTCCCGCGATCAGACAGTAGCGAAGGGAAAAAGCCTGTTAAGGCGGAAAAAACCCTCCGATGAGTGAAGCAGCTTGAGAAGGTCCGGAGTAAGCAGTAGCAGTGGCGTTCTTCAGGTAGGTAGCTGATGGGAGCAGGCAAAGCCGGATATCCAAAAGTAGAGAAGGAACCGGAGACAGGGAGAGCCACCAGAAAGAGAACCAGCGGAGAAAACTACTCTGGAGCAACAGGAACCGAGGCGGCTGGAAGACAGCGCAGCTGAAGATAAGGCAAAGGGGGCGGGCGCGGAGAGGCCGCGCGCCGCAGGAGAAAACAAACCGGAAGGTAAGGAGCAAGCGGGAAGGAGAGGCAAGGCAAAGGTAGGAGGGGAGAGAGAAGGATAGGTGGTCTGAGGGAGGCAGACCGCAGGTACAAAGAGGGTGACAGTGGTGGTCGAGGCTGGAAAAAACTAGCGTGCAAACCCAAAGAAGCGAACTAGCGCAGAGAAGGGGGTTGCAACGCAGCGATTGCTGGGAGAGGAGGAAAGAAATACTTCCCAGCGGTGCCACGTTGGAAAACCACTAGACCGTAGGGTGCGCTGAGGAGAAATTACGTAGCGGCACCTCCGCTCGCCCTACCAGCATGTAGCCGCCAACGCGGATACAAATGCCAAACAGGACGGCAGATGACAATAACTCAATAGTAAATTGCCCCACTTGTGATTCATTTCATCAATCAAGTGCTTTAACATGGGAAATACACAATACATCTTTGTAGATAATGGTGATTCCTCCACCCCGTTTACCCACTCTGTCTATCTGTTCTATATGTTGAATAAAAAAATGGTCTGGTTCTAACTCATGAAAAACTACATGTCACACCTCTGTAAGCCTCTAGTGATGTCATTTTCCCTATAATTAGACCACTTTGCATTAGAAATGGGCTTTTTCACATATTCTGGGATGCAACCTGCTGCTGAACTCCTGCGAGAAACATGCAAGCAGAGAGGCCCCAATCTTGCACTAGAGACAGGAACCAGGAGACATAGAAGCTGACTGGGACTCCTTGGAGGATTCAGAGGAGACTATCCTTAACTGACACCATTGCTGTCCCAGAGGTGCCCTGCTTCTGTCTGATGTGCATTACAAGGGCTCTCCTTTCAGTAACACTATCCCCAAAGCCATATATTGAATATGCCCTGCATTTTCAAGCATTGTTTGAGTTATTTCTCCCTAGCAAAATATTCTGGTTGTTTGAGTATATCCTTAGAATATTTAATTAAAGTAAATCAGTTAATTCACCTATAGAAATCACAGGATGTGTTGTGTTGGCATTCGAAACCTACAAGCTCTTTCCATTGTGTTTTGAGACGGTATAGATATAAAGATTTACCAAAAGAATGAATCTCAAAACCCTGTTTCCACGTAAGTGTGCAGGGTGCAAAATGAAATTCCCCATTGATCCCCTTCATTTTGAATCAGAATTGTGAAGCCTTGTAATTCCGTTGATGTGTGGAAAAAAAAAAAATGACCCTTTATTCCCATTGTGCTCTGACCAAAACCGCAAAGTACTGATTGTTTTTTGTTTAAGTGTGTCAAAACACATTTTTCCATTGCTTTTCTTTCCCTCATATTTGCATTTGTGATCAGGATACCAAAATGATGTTCCCATTGTGGTCCCACTCTTTGCCTCTGGCCTTCAATTCACAGTGGCCAGGCCTAATTGATGTTTGGAGGGTGGAGGTTGCTGGGAGAAAAAGTATTATAACCAAATCAGTAATCAATGTGTGTCTTGAATTGTTCTTTTACTGTATTGGTGGGTGATTTGAAAATAAAAGCTGGCAGGAAATTGGGATCACATATATCAGTGTTATCTCTGTGTTGGTGCCATTACAGACGTCATTTTTGTTCCTGTGTTGCCACAGAATTGGTGGCTGATGTTATTTTTTTGTTAAATTTGGCTTAAGTGAATTAATAAATCTAAATTCTTACTACACAGTGGCCTGGTTCCTAGTCCATTGTGGCACCGAGTATTTGTTGAGGTTGGGTGCGAGACAGGTTGGAGGCCTTATCAAACTGAACATGAATCAAAATCATAGTGATTTATTGTGCGCCACATTCATTGGGGGAAAAGGAAAACCCTGAGTTGAGTGTGGCCATGTAATAAACCGCAACAAAACTTTGTCCAGGATTTTTACAGAGGTTCCACTTGTGACAGTGCATTAGCAGCAGACTATTCAAAAGTTGTGTTGCATTGTACAGGCACCATTCAGACACGCACCCTGGGTTTCAGTGTGGTGTTTAGAGAAAACAGTTTTGATTTGTGTCGTCATTGTGAGTACAGACTAAGCAGGAACAGGGTTGAGAGTTTGCCCTTGCATAGAGAGCATTTTAGGTGCAGAACACATTTCAGAATGAACACCGTAGAAATCAATATGGCCAGGAAGCACCTTTTATCCAAATTGTTTATAAAAGGTGAATGTTTAGAACAGGAGCATTAAATGTTGCAAGCTAGAATGATGCAGGTTACCTCTGCAAATGTTGATATGTGGCAGGATAATGGGCTGTTACAGCAGACACTGACAGACTTATATGACACAGACCAGCAGAGATGATCACATTAAAATGTCTGAGCTCACAGCACATATGTACTTCTATATGATGATCTGGAAGAAAGATACCAGTGTTACACTCACCTGATATCCACAGGGATGCCCTTATGCCCTGGTTGCCGGATTCACCCTGGACCCTTCCCAATTCCGGATGGTGCCTTCTATGGAGGTCGGGCCTGAAAACACAGGAGGACTATATTTAGGAACAGATTTTTTGTTTTCTTCCCCCCGCTCCCTGGATTCGATCTGATGGCCCACTCCTCACCTTGTTGTGATGTCTGTCGTGCCCTCCATCCTGCTTTCTGTGCAGGGGCGCATAGTTTTCTGTGGGTTTTAGCGACCGAGTTAACTTCACTGGTGCTAACCCATTCAAGTGTCTTTAAGGAGGTAAGTCTGGTTAAAGCAATCTTAAAATGTCCTTGCTTTCCTTTCTTGCTATTAATGTCTTTTCCTTATTTATTCCCCCTTAGGTGCACAGATGTTCGGTGGATGCGCAGCTTGGATCGGGCTCCTACCCGCATGATGGACGCAGGAGTGTGTGATGGATGGTAAATTTAGCTCGAAGTGGGGCGTGGTAATGTCTTCTTTTGCTAACCTCTGTTATTTAATCCTTTTCACGTCGCAATGGTCTTTCTGGGCGTGTGAAGATTTCCAGAGTGGAGCCGGCCAAGAAATGCCCAGCCAGTTGAGGTTCTCGTGATTACTGCCGTAAATGCCATGAGTAACATGTTTTAACGTTGTCCTTATTTCTCTCTCCCTCCAGGTGCTTCGTTCTGGTGCGTGCGTGATGTCCCAGTGATGCTGCTGACTGGATGAAAGACCGCGAGCTGCAGGAAGACGGATACTCGATGGATTGGAAGCTGCAGGTAAGCAGAGACTGATAATGATGTTCTTTTGTCTCCACTGCAGGTTCGCTGTTCAAGGATCGCCGGATTCTGGTCTCTGGACACGATGAGCATCACGCTGCTGGCTGCAGAATAACGCAAAGCATGTTCTTTAACTTAGGTGTGGTTTATATAGCCCTCTAGTAAAGTAGTCCATGTAAAGTAGTCCGGGCTACCACACCCAAAACATTGCACCGCACAGTCTGGTTCTAGGAAATAGGCTGTGTGGGTGCTTCCATGTTGGCTGCAGGCCTCCAATGAAAAGTAGTCCCTTCAATACTGTGTCCCAGTCTGAACATGAGCCTGGCGCCAAAGGCACCAGGACTGACTCCAGGAGAGTCCATGGAGATAGTGCAAGGCCCTTGGGGCCCTAAGTGAACCCTGAGTCTTAACCCTACCTGGCATGTGACCATGCCAGTGGGGTTTTGGGTCACGGGTCGTGACAGCCCCCCCCCCCCCCAGACCCCTCCTAAGGTGATTCTCCTGCCTGGTCCAGGTTTGGATGGAAAGTTTTGATGAAATAGTCTAATCAAACTCGGTGCATGAATGTTCTCACTATGTTCCCAAGATCTGTCCTGAGGGCCGTAACCCTTCCAATCGACTAGATAGTATAGTTTGGATCTGGTATATTTGGAATCCAGGATTTCTTTCACTTCGAATTCGGGTTCTCCATCGACCATAATGTGTTCAGGGGGTGGCGTAACTCGTGTATCAGGTTGTGCTGGTTTTAGAAGTGAAACATGGAATACTGGATGAATTTGCATGTTGGGTGGTAATGCTAGTTTAACAGCTGCTGGATTTATGATGGCTTGAACAGAATAAGGTCCCAAATAGCAAGGACGAAAAGTCTGGGTTCCTTTTAGAGGTATATATTTTGCGGCTAGCCAAACCTTGTCTCCTACCTGATAGTCAGGGGCCTTTTTCCAATGTTGGTCAGCAAACCTTTTTTGCTTGTTTTTGGCTTGGATCAACTGTCCAGTTGCCTTTTTAAAGGCCTGAGTGATGTTTGCATGAAGAGTCTTTACTGCCGACATTTCTAGACTGGGAGTGCTGTCTAGTTCGGAAGTACGTGGATGTCTGCCGTAGAGGGTGTAGAAAGGTGTTTGACCAGTAGAGGAATGCAATGAATTGTTGTAAGCATATTCGGCTATCCATAATAGATCTTTCCAGGTTCCTTCGACAGCATGCAGCGTAGGTATTGTTCGATAGTCTGGTTGGTCCTCTCTGTTTGACCATCCGTTTGGGGGTGATGGCTGGTGGATAGTCGGATGTCGATTTGAGCCGTAGAGCAGCACTTTTACCAGAAGGTAGATACGAAATTGGCTGCCTCGATCAGAGACCAGGACTGAAGGGAATCCATGCAGTTTGATAATGTTTTCCAGGAACACTTTTTCTAGATGGGATGCATCCGGGAGTCCTTTGAAAGGGATAAAGTGTGCCATTTTCGAAAATAAGTCTACTACTACTAAAATGGTATTGAACCCTTGCATGGGAGGCAAATCGGTAATAAAGTCGAAAGAAAGTGTGTGCCATGGTGCAGGAGGAATTTCTAATGGTTGCAGGAGGCCAGCTGGTTTTTGTTTTAGTGACTTGTTTTGTGCACACACTCCACAACATTGAACATATTGGATGACGTCTCGCCGACAAGTAGGCCACCAATAATTGCACTTCACTTTGGCTAGGGTTTTATCAATTCCGGGATGACCTTCTATCAGAGAATCGCGATAGTCCAAAATGATCAGTTGCTGTAGCTCTGTTTTAGGCACATACAGGTGTTCATCAAAATATAGCAGTTGATCTTTAACAGTGTATTGTTTTCCTTTGGTATGCCATTCCAGTAGTTTGTTAGGTGTTATTTCACACTGGATCACGTTTTTAAGCTCAGTTTGTGTTAAAGCTGTGGTGAGGCCTAAGAGCTTGTCCTCAGGAATAATGGCTACTGGATCAGGGGTTGCATATACTTCCTTGTCGATGCCCATGCGGGATAGTGCGTCTGCTTTTCCGTTCCTTACGCCTGGTCGATAAGTGATCATGTAGTTATACTTGGTGAAGAAAAGGGCCCATCGTAATTGCGTGAGGATTGTGCTTTTGCTGTTTTAAAATATTGTAGGTTCCGATGATCTGTGATTACCGTGTCTGTATACCTGGCTCCCAAGAGGTTATGTTGCCATGCCTTGAAGGCGGATTTTATAGAAAGCAGTTCCTTATCGGTGATGGCATAATTGAGTTAAGGGGGTGTGAATTTTCACGACCAGAAGCCCACAGCGTGCAATTGGACAGTTTCAGGGTCATTCTGAGAAAGATAATGGAGGCATCCGTTACCACAATGTAAGAAACATCCGGACGAGGATGTCGCAAAATCGGGGCTGAGGTGAACTTTTCCTTAAGTTCTTGGAAGGCCTTTTCGGTGTCTTCTGTCCACATGGATTTTTTATTGTTTTTTCGTAGATGTAACGTGATCAGATGCACAATCTGAGAGCAGTCCGGAATGAGCGGAAGGTAGAAGTTTGCAAAGCCCAGCATGCTCTGGACCGCTTTTAACGAGGTCGGAGAAGGCCATTTAAGAATGTCATCCACCTTGTGTACATCCATGATGCCTTTCGGAGTAAGAATGAAACCCAGAAATTCTACTTCGGTTACGTGGAAAAAACATTTTTCAAGTTTTGAATATAGTCGATGTTGGCGCAGTTTGGCAAGGACCGCGGGGACATGCTTGACATGGTCTTGTTTTGAGGTTGAATACACTAGAATGTCGTCTATGTAGACCAGGGAGCAAACATCGATCAATTCCCTTAGGATGTCGTTCATAAAGTATTGGAACGCCGCCGGGGCATTACAAAGTCTGAAAGGCATTACCTGGTACTCAAACAATCCATATTTGGTACGGAAGGCCGTTTTCCATTCATCTCCTTTTTTAACTCGGACCTGGTGGGACGCTCCTCTGAGGTCTAACATAGTATAAATCTGGGCATCTTTGACTTGATCCAGCATCTCGGGAATAAGTGGTAGGGGGTAACGGTTCTTCACGGTGATCTGGTTCAATGCGCAATAGTCAATACAGGTTCTCAAGTCCCCTTCCTTCTTTGGTACGAACAATAGGGGACTGGATGCCGGTGATTTAGATGGGTGAATGAACCCATTTGCCAAATACTGGTCCAGAAAGGATTTTAGATGCTGGTTTTCTGGTTCTGTGAGCGCATAGATTCTGCCACAAGGGATCTGTGCACCATGTATTAGGTCAATCTGACAGTCATAATATCTGTGCGGCAGTAGTGTATTAGCTTGTTCCTTCTGGAACACATCCTGGAAATCCTGGTATTCTTCAGGGAGAGTGCTAGTTGCTCCAAGTGTAGATATGCTGATTCTAGGACTCGTAGGAACATTGAAACTGGATTTGTTTTCTTGGAAATAACAGGTGGAAGCGCAATCACGAGGAAAAGTCAATCTTCTTGCACGCCAATCTATCCGAGGGTTATGAGCAACTAACCATGGCATCCCTAATATAAGCTGAAACTGAGGTGCCTTAATGAGATCAAAGGAAATTGTTTCCCGGTGTCCATCCTGGCACAGCAGGGTTATTCCTGCTGTACATTGGATTACTGGTTCGGAAGCAATTTCTGTCCTATCCACCATGGTTACCTTTTCTGTGTTCGGCTTAAAACATAAGGGAAGCCCCATCCGTGCGGCCAGATCTCGATCAATGTAATTCCCAACTGCTCCGCTGTCTATGTAAGCTTCAACGGTATGCATCCTTGATGGTTGTTGGTGATTGATTAGGATCACTGGTATTGCAAAATGTGAGGTTGGTGGCTCATTCTTCTCACTCGAAAAAACTGACCTTTTGTCGAGCTAGGCAGTTTTCCGACTCCTTACTTTCATCCTTTCTGTAGCTCCCACAATTCGCTTGGGGGGTTTTATCGGACAGTCTTTTAGGGAGTGCCCTGATTGTCCACAGTACAAACATAACTGCTGTTGCCTTCTCTTGTCTCTTTCAGCTTTTGTTAACAGTGGTCGTATGCCTCAGATTTGCATTGGCTCTGTGGTATTCTCTGACGTGCGTGGAGTTGCATCCTTGGTTCGAAGAAACACAGCCCATGTATCTGATCTAGACCGATCTGCTTTTTGATTCTGTAGTCGATGATCTAGTTGCACCACCAGGTTGATAAATTCACTACAGTCCCTAGGTGGATCAACCACCTGAGCCCAGACATACTTTAATTCCCCTCAAAGGGCTCAGGTTCTCTTGTCTTCAGGCCACCTGGTTTCAGCCACTAATCTATTAAAGGTTGCTATGTATGTTATTAAGTCTTGATTCCCTTGCCGGGGTAACAAGAGTTAATTGTCTACAACATGTTCATGGGTGTATCGAGCAAAGAGTTTTTCCATTTCCCTCTGAAAACCCCCAAAGTCACGTAGTAACGGATCATCATAGCTCACAAGTGGCACTGACCAGTCTGCTGCACTACCGCTCAGATAAGACAAAATAAATGCTACTCGTGCCTGATCGTTAGGGAATGCTCCCGGTCTGCAGAGGAAATGAAGATGACATTGATTCAAAGATGCAGCATACTTTCTTGGGTCACCTGAAAACCGTTCTGGCGGTGCTAACGGTATTGCCCCGAGTAAAGTGATTTGTATTGGAGTGGCAGATGACGTGGTGGCCTGCGCCGGTGGATTATTCCCAGGTAATGGAGCTTGTCCGGCCTGTGATTGCAATAATTGCCTTCTGATATCCTCGGTGTGATCCTTGGTGACAACAAGATCCCTTCGTAGGGAATTAGTCTCTTGCCTAGCCGAATGCACTATAGCACGTAATTGTCCTAATAACTGGGCCAGTTGGTCCATTTCAGAAGTCTCCATGGCGCCCAGGTGGATAATGTTAGAAAGGCTTTGCGTTTTGTTACGCTCACCTGGTATCCACGGGGAGGCCCTTATGCCCTGGTTGCCAGATTCACCCTGGACCCTTCCCGATTCCGGATGGTGCCTTCTATGGAGGTCGGGCCTGAAAAGACAGGAGGACTGGACTTACGAACAGATTTCGTCTTCTTCCCCCCGCTCCATGGATTCGATCTGATGGCCCACTCCTCAACTTGTTGTGATGTTTGGCGTGCCCTCCATCCTACTTCTGTGCAGGGGCGCGTAGTTTTCTGTGGGTTTGAGTGACCGAGTTAACTTCACTGGTGCTAACCCATTCAAGTGTCTTTAAGGAGGTAAGTCTGGTTAAAGCAATTTTAAAATGTCCTTGCTTTCCTTTCTTGCTATTAATGTATTTTCCTTATTTATTCCCCTTTAGGTGCACAGAGGTTCGATGGATGCGCAGCTTGGATCGGGTTCCTACCCGGATGATGAACGATGGAGCGTGTGATGGATGGTAGGTTAAGCGAAGTGTGGCGTGGTAATGTCTTCTTTTGCTAAACTGTGTTCTTTATTCCTTTTCAGGTCGCGATGGTCTTTCTGGGCGTGTGAAGTTTTCCGGAGCGGAGCCGGCCAAGAAATGCCCAGCCAGGTGAGGTTCTCGTGAATACTGCCGTAAATGCCATGAGTAACATGTTTTAACGTTGTCTTTCTTTCTCTCTCCCTCCAGGTGCTTTGTTCTGGTGCATGCGTGATGTCCCGGTGATGCTGCCGACTGGATGAAAGACCGCGAGCTGCAGGAAGACAGATACTCGATGGATTGGAAACTGCAGGTAAGCAGAGACTGCTAATGATGTTCTTTTTTCTCCTCTGCAGGTTCGCTGTTCAAGGATCGCCGGATTCTGGTCTCTGGACACGATGAGCATTACGCTGCTGGCTGCAGAATAACGCAAAGCACGTTCTGTAACTTGGGTGTCGTTTATATAGCCCTCTAGTAAAGTAGTCCAGGTAAAGAAGTCCGGGCTACCACACCAAAACCACAGCAGCGTACAGTCTGATTCTAGGAACTAGGCTGTGTGGGTGCCTCCATGTTGGCTGCAGGCCTCCAATGAAAAGTCGTCCCTTCAAGACTGTGTCCCAGCCTGAACATGAGCCTGGCGCCAAAGGTGCCAGGACTGACTCCAGGAGAGTCCATGAGAATAGTGCAGGGCCCTTGGGGCCCTAAGTAAACCCTGAGTCTTAACCCTACCTGGTATGTGACCATGCCAGTGGGGTTTTGGGTCATGGGTCGTGACAACCAGGATAGCGTGGCCTCTGTGCAAAACCAATCTGAGCTTTTGGTTCAAGCAAAGAGATAGTTGAAATAATTAGGGAAAATGATCAACAGAGCCAAAATAGAGAGTTTAAATTATAACACATCATTCAGCAGAGATAAGATGCTGACACAACAGCAAGCTAATTTAGAGCGTGAGGCTCCATTTTCTGCACTGAAAGAGAAATATCAAGAAAGTATTGAAAACCTGAGTGCGAGTAAAGAAAAAATAACTAAGCATGGTGTGCACAATACAGCCTATTGGAGGACATGTTCACATTTCAAATTCAGATTAAACAACTGTAATCTGAAAATAGCCAGCTAGTCATTAGGGATGTCTACTCCAAGGGTAAATTTGATCAGATGCGCCAAGACCTCAGCACTTTGTAACAACAGAGAGAGCAGCTAAGGGTAGAGAATAGCAAATTGTGTCAGGAGAAAAGTGCCCTGTGTCAGGAAGTGCGTCAATTAAGGACAGATATGGAGAAAAGTGAGTTATGTTCTCACGAACCGACTGAAATGAGGATAGAAAATGAAAAATTCATAGAAAATGTGAGGCAAGCAGAGTTTGATATGGAGCAGGCAACACAGGTCAAAAGTGCACTAAGGGAGGAGATTAGACTCCTGCAAACAAAGGGGTATGAATATGCCCAGACAATACCAGCCTCAAAGAAGGAAAATGAGTCCCTTTGTGAGGAGAACAAGGGACTCAGTGACCAAGCAGTGGCACAAACCAAAGTACTAGAAGCTACTCAAGCACTGGTATCAGAGGTGAACGCTCAGGCCTCTAGATATCACCAAGAGACAGGGGCTGAGAAAAACACATCTTAGAGTGTGAAAAAGGAAATAGACAAATACAAACAGGCTTTGAGGTAACCTGACCAGTTAGAATATGGAAAGGAACCCTCCAATCATGGAGTGATGACCTCCTTACCAGGGTCCTCAAGTCAACTCACCACATTATATGCACAAGGTGCTGCTAACTTCTTGCCTGCCAGTTTGCAAGAACAGGGAAACATGAGGCAGCTGGACTCAACAAGGCCTAGTCCAACTGAGCCGGAAGGCCAGTCTTTATCAGAAATTAATTGACAGGTATTTATCTCTAACCATATTTAAAAATACCCTAGCATGTACTTCTGACCATGATGACTCCTATGATGAGAAGATCAAGGAGTTAGACTGGCAGAAACAAAAGTTACAAAGGGACCACCTGGTCCGCTTTGCAGACAGAAAAGACCCAAAGTCCAGGCCTCAAAAGAGTATTTAAAAAACCTTCACACAGTCAGGGAGGTGGGGGTATTCTCCACCATACCCGGAAGAAGGGATGAGGAAGATGACTACTCCCCTGTGCAAAAAGGGGAGCCCAAGGGAAGTGACCCTGAGAGCCCACAGCACCACATGGGAGAAGAGACCAGACCCTGTCATTCTGGGAGGGATTCCCAGTCTCGTAGAGGTAGGGAGCACCTAGAGGACAGGGAGTGGACCACCAATAGTAGCAGCTCTGAGTCAGAGGGTGAGTGGACTCAGGTGCAGCGGAAAACAAAGTCTGCCAAACAAAAGGGTCTTGTGAAAGACCCAATTAGGCAAATAAAGGCTGTAAAGAGCTTTATGACTTCCTACCACATGAATGTCAAATACTCAGTATGGGAGCATGTAGAACTGTATGACCAAATGATGATGTCATTTGGTATCAAGAATGATCAAAATTCCATGGAGTTTGTCAAATGGACATTCTCCCCAGAATACTCCTACTTCTTTGCAGGGCTGGAGGACCAAGATCACCAAATATGGTCCACCTATAAGGCAGCTGGCTATCTCAAAGCATTTCTCCATTCACAGGAACCCTCAGGAGGCCCGCAAGGCAGTTTACGCTTTGCAATGTGGGGAAGACCAAGCACCTAGAGAGGTTGCACAAGAGGTGAAGTAGGCATTTGCCCAGACCTCTAGCGGCTGAACACAATTAGCCAGGAGTTCACTAACACATACTTCCATGCACTCCCAAAATATACTATGACCCAACTAGTAAGGGACTTCCATGAGTGTAGGACCCTGGATTGGGTGATAGAACAGGAAACCCAGATTTATGAAGTACACAAGCCCTCTGAAAAAAAAAAATAACCCTAAAACCCAAAACTGTCAAACACACCCGCTGTGGCAAAGGTGGCACAGGTGAAAGATACCTGCATATTGGACTTGGAAATGGGGGATGAGGAAGAGAAAAATACCCCTCCCACTAACACTAATAAGCAGAATGAGAGGCAGAGGAGACTGTCTGATCCAACCCAATCGGGTGGTAGCCAGGCAGGTTATCCGAATAACGCTCCATCTGACCCTGCCAGCTATATCAGCCCCAGATACAAGGGTAACAGACCCATCTTGGGAGATTTATGGACTCCCCCGGCACAAGGGGGGAGTCAAATCAGGTAAGTACTGCCCCAAGAAACCTCCCCCAAAACTTCCTTCAGAACTTCCCTCAGGAGGAAAGAAATACTCCATCTGCAAACTATGTTTCAATCCCAGATACACTTCAAACCATAATTTCCAGAACAATCCTCCCCTTTCTCCCCACTTTCAGGACAATTGATTCCAAATAGGGAGAAGGGAGACCAAGGATGGAGGGTTATTAACGAAACTCTCAATACCCAAGCTACTCTGGGAAAAGGAACAGCTACCCTTTCCAGGAGCAGCAAAGGTATGGATGCAGAGCACCCTACCAACCAGAAAGGATGCCTCAACTGGAGCGCCAGGTCCATCATTTGACACAAGACCTGGGTCGCATGTTGGTGCCTTGGAGCAATGACGGGAAGAAACCCCTGACAACCAACAGGTTCCAGAGGAGGGGGGCTGGGGAGAAGGGAGATGCCAAGCTCTCGAGGAAGCTTCCTTTCTCACCAGAGAAAAACCCCTAGAAACCTCTGAACCTGAACACAAATCTCCTACACCAGAAAAGCTGGAACCTAGGGAACAGAGGGTAAGTAGGAGAAATCAAGAGCCAAAGAGAACCCAGTTTGTGGAGGAAGTCCTCATCATCCTGTTTGAAGGGGGAGAATCCCTGGAGGATTCAGGGAAGAACATCTTCTCTTTCAGGGATGGAGGGATCCTTCCCAAGACTCAATCTTATAATGGGTAAGTATGGAGACTGACACAGAGCAACACATTCTTAAAGCCCAACAATGTCACCCAGATGACCCTGAAAGCACTGAGGGATACTCCCCCCAAACAGGTTTGGGTAACTCTCTCCAGGAAAAGGGGGGCAGCAAAGAATCAGGGGAAAAAGGGGACTTCCCAATCCCACAGATATCTGGGTGCAAAATCTTCTTTACCAATTCCCAGACTCCGAGACAGAAAACTGTCCAAGATCACAGTGTCATAGTTCAATATAAAAAATAATTAACAGCCAAGTTGGCACAACATGAACATTTCTTTGACCCATTGAAGAGAGAGAAGGAAGATGTTATCCCTCCATCAAGGTACAGGGTCCATGTGCATTATCAGCGCTGGTGGATACTGGATCCCAAACCAGCCTCCTGACCAAAAAGGCCTTTGACCAAATGATTTCAAGAAGGGGGGAGCATCACCAAATTCCCCTCATACCTCTTCCTGGACAACTCCAAAACTTCGATGGAAAGGATATTTCCATCGAAGGAATGCGGATCTGGAGATCAAAATTGGGCGACATAGTGTGAAACACATGTTGATAGTCGTAACTCCAGATGACATACCTTGTCTACTGGGTAATGACCTCCTCCGGAGGTTATCACAACTGATTGACTGGGTGAATCAGGTCCTCTGGACTCAGACTAACCGGCCAATCAAATTAACAAAAAAGTACAAATTAAGTGAGTTTAAATGGCAAATGCCACATGATTGAACAACGGTCCAACCAAACAGAATTTCAAATTAGGGACAATCAAGTCCCAGACATTGCTGTCATCTCTGTAGGAGAACAAATTGGTGACGGGATCCCTACTCCATTTTTGAAATGTAACCTTCCTCCCAATTTAAGTGGCATTCCACACTGGAAAGAAACACTCTGAAATGTGATATCAATCCACAATCTGAAGAAAACCCAAATCCCATGACAAAAGGTGATGAAAAACCAGCTCAAAGTTTGGCTGACATCCAGGTAAGGGTGGAACAGCTGTTTCTCCCCATACAGGTAAATGAGGGGGGAGCCTGTTCTCACCAGAGTATGCCTGAATAAGTGAGGAAGCTTCATCTATGATGCATTATTTAGGAACTCCCAAAAGATCAGACCAGTCCCACGTTTAAGTTGATCGATAAGTGGGAAATGGGCCTGGAAGCTCCAAATTCCAAACATCTTCTGCCTAGCAGGTGCATGCTTAAAATGTCCATTGGCGACAAAAGCATAGAACATAATTGTTGAGTTGTGAGAGATGTCCCCTTTGCCTTTTACTCAGGCAGTGACATTCCCAATTGATTTGCAATTAATTTGGACCTAATTAAAAATAAAAGCCTCGTCCCCACTGGGGGATAACCCCATTGAATATGACAACACTGGGAAAGTATTTCAGTCAGCTCAATTGCTGGGGTATGCGGTTGAAGTTCAAATGGAAGAAGACGTCACCTTCCCAGGACAGGTACGACAATTTAAAATTCCCCTAAAAATTAAGCAAAGATAGAACCTCAAAAACAAGGATGCTTATATAAATTTGAATTATGACATCCAACAGCAACGTTTGTATTTACATTTGACACACCTAGTTGATCTAGAACATGACACCATTCAAATATTGGTGCATAATAGCAACACCAGAAGCATGATTTTCGGCGCAGACACGTTTATTTGAATGGCGGTTGATGCCCAACATTATTCTATTGACTTAGTTAACAAAATCATTGGTCAATTCGCAATGACTGTTACAATTTTTACAATATCTCTCTGGAAAAGTCCCAGAAAGGGGGGACTTTCTTGGTGTACTCCTCATGCCCTTATGGTGGGGAAGAGGTGACCTGTGGCATCAGGAAGGATGAGGTGGTATTTTAAGTCAATAGTGACTACCTCCCATCTTTGAAACCTTATGTCCAGGCCAACACATAACAAGAGATGTTGTCACCCAACTGGAGGATACCACCAAATTTGCCAAACCCAAGGTCTTTCCAGGCTTTAAGCAGATGGCCAAAGAACAAATCAATCTTGCTGATGCCTGTGAGACTGAGGAGCAAAAGCAGAAGCTGAAACAGCTGTTTTGGGATTTTCAGAATATCTTTACTGTGGATTTGTATGACTGTGGACGCACAGACATATATTCAACCTCCATATCTATGGACCCTGAGATGGCTCTGTGTTTGTGAAGCAATACTGGTTGCCTCTGGTATCTATGGAGACACTCACAGAGATTATTAAAAACATAGAATCCTGTGCGATAATTCATCCAGTCCACAGTACCATTAACAACCCGGTACTGGGGATAGTCAAACCCAATGGCCAATGGAGACTTTGTGCAGACCTTAGAGAGTTAAATAAAGGGGTCCACATGTCAAGATGGTCCCTTCACTACATCAATCAGGACTGGCCCATATCCAAGGGTCAAAGGTGTATACCGTCATTGACCTGACCAACGGTTACTGGACAGTACACATGAGTATGGAAGACCAGTACATGCTTGGCTTTACCTTCGGGGGCAGCAGTACACATGGACCGAACCCCATTTGGATACATAAACTCTGGCAATGCATTTAATATCTTTCTACATAAGGCCATGCCCGACTTTGGCGAAAGGGGAAATTTAGCCTATGTAGACAATGTCTTAATCAAGAGCTCAACTGTGGAGGAACATATAGCTAAAATACACTATGTTCTGACACAGTTGCAGAAAGCCAGAGAGAAACTGTCCTTTAAGAAGGCACAAGGGTGTAAGACCCATGTGAACTTCTTAGGGCATGAAATCGCCCCTGAGGGTCTCAGTCCCCAGGTAAAAAAGGTGGAAACATTATTGAAATTGAAAGACCCTACTACTCTGTGTGAACTAAGAAGCCTTCTGGGACTCACTAATTATACTAGAAAGTTCATGGAAGACTATGCAGAGGTCACAAGACCCTTGGTCCATTTATTAAATGCCGAGGTCAAGTGGGAGTGGGGTCTGGAACAATCAGAGGCAGTAAAACAACTAAAGAGAAGCCTTACCGAATCATCTTGCTTTGCTTACCCCATAAATGCCAAGGAGTTCAGGGAGAAAAGGGAAATGACACTGCCTTAGTCAGACTTGCAAGTTGATTTAATCAGGCCGATGATTTGCTACTCTAGAGGAAACAAGTACTTGTTGACCGTGAAATGTTTGTTTACCAACTGAGTGGAATGTATTGCAGACTAAAATTGTAAGGCAGAGACAACTGACGCCCTAATGATCATTCACATCTTCTTTCATTTTGGCTGTCCCAAAGGATTTAGTCGGACGGAGGAAGTCATTTTACCAGTGAGGTGATGACAATGATGTAGGGGATACTAGGGATGAAGAGAAAAATCCACATTGTCTACCACGTAGCCTCGAGCGGGGGAGTTGAGAGGAACAATAAAACAAGTGTGGGCATCTTGAAGAAGTTTGTGGTGGACTCGACGTAGTTGGGACATATGATTGCTGCTTGTCTTGATCGCCATCAGATCTACACCATCTTCTGTGACATAAATGTCTCCATTCGAGCTCATGACTGGATGACAAATGGTGCGACGTCAGCATCTGCTTTATAGAACTCACAAGCAGACCCTGTTAAACGCGTCCACGATCAATGAGTAAATTGAGTATTTACAAAAACACATTCAGCACACTTTGGTTCATGCTCAGCAAAATTTAGAAAAGTCGACAGAGGGGAAGAAAACCCACTACCAACTTAAAGACAACCAATAAAGAGTATGAAGTAGAACACAGGGTCTACCTGTGCAATTTCCAAAGGAACTAGACCAAAGAGCGGAGGTTTCCCCCCCTCCTGGCGCAGTGCTTTTGAAATTATTGATAAAATCTCAAAAATCTCACATGTCAGCTATAAGATCTGCATCCCTAAAGGAGAACAGCTGGAAGAGAAATGGATTCATATCAATCAGATGAAAAGCTTTCATCCTAAACAGACTTTGCTACTGATTGAGGAACCCAGTGAGGGTAGAGCCCAGGAACTTTCTGAAGAATAAAGGAAAAGAATGGGAATCCGAATGGAGAAAATCACACATTTACAGGAAGTAGAATAACTTATACTTATCAGGAATGTACCAAGAGTAATTGTATTTTTCTGAATTGTAGATTCCAAGTGAAAAGTAATGTGTAACTCGTTTTGTTGTCCATTTGAAAGCTGATCATACCGGGGAAATTAGTACCATATGAAATACTTACCTCTCTTTTATTCTTGGAAGATTAAATAATTCCTTAACTCTAGAGGCCGGCAGTGGATCTACCAGAAAGGGACAAGTCCAGGATCAAAAGTAAAAATCCAAAAAGAGTGGCGTACAGACCAGGGCGCCACTCCCTTAGGACAGGGAAAAGAGCGGAGATGCTCCAACGGAGATCCCTGGAATGAATCCAGGCCACAAGAAAACAGAAACACCACTCATTCCTTTTTCTTCTCTCTGTCTCACCAGAATCAAAGAGACAAGAGGGTGAAATATAGCCACTGAATGCCAGAAATAAAGAGGCCATAGTCATTTGTAAATGCCCACTGAAGTATAAGGCCAGCACAGGAATGGTGATGTTAGACATGAGGCCTATTGAACCAAGAAAAGGCCTAAATCTCAAAGGAAAGAAAGTGGGTTTCAATCTCAAAAGTGCAAACATATGTGCAATGCATGTCAGCAAGAAAAAAGAAAGACATGTGTCTGAAAATACTGTTTTACTATATTCATGGAGTGCTGCGCTTTTTCTTAAAGAGACAGATGGGAGCGTGTACAATATTTTTATGCAACATGGGACTGATCCCGAAATCATAATTGAAACCAAGCTTCTTGCATTTACAAGAAATACAAGAATTTCCTTATTTGTTTTTCCTCATTCAAATGACAGTATGCAGACAGAAGTGCTCACTAGACTTTCAGAGTTTGAAAATGTATTTTGCAACTGTGAAATTAAAGAAGTACATTACACCTGGATATAAGGCCCAGATGCCTTATAAAATGTCCTGTAAAATGTATTGTGTGTGAATTTAAAAGCCATTGCTTGCAGATTTTTTACATGCAGTCAATCATTTCTTCTAAAGATGAAACTTAACCTCCAAGACCGTTCCTCTGCTGTCCTGGAGAGGGAGGTCTGATTCCCAACCATCAACCAGGGGCATTACTTACAAAAATAGAAAGACATACACTGCTTAGATGTAAACCACAGTGGAAACAGATAAGGCCATGCCCGTTCTTTCAGCAGAAGTGGCCTTGAGGTCACAATTCCCATACAATATCCATTAGAGGTGCAATCAGGGCCATCACAGGCCTTGAAGGGGGAGGCTAAAATAAACATGAGCCAGCCTCTGGCTGGTCACATGCTCAAGGGACAATGAAAGTGAAAGCAAATAAAGGAAAGAAATTGAAGTTTGGTTAATAGAAAATACATATTATTAAATAAAAGAGCAGTGTATAAACGAAAACAGTCATTCTAGACTTTTATTGAAGGTGACAGTAACCCCCTTTGAACCATGCTAAAACGATTTTTGTGTGATAAACATAACTAAAGTTATTACTGAAAATGTGATTTTGGGCCTTCCCTTGATTCCGAGAGATTTGAAAGTTGGTGTGAGGGTGAAGGAAATAATTAACATGCGAACTATGGAGTAGCATATTTTTCACTGATAAGGCTCCTGAGTAAATTAAGAAAACCTGTATCTCTGCATAGGAAGGGCGTGCTGTCTTCAGATTAGCATCATCTGATTTGCCTTAAAATATAGTTCTTAAAAATGTATTCATACATGTAAAGATTTGAAAATGTAGGGTACTTGTCATGTTCATAGATTTTTAGTGTTTTTAACATACCAAGCCCACATGTCAGTTTGGGATGACAAAGCTATCTCCTCCCACAACTGTACTAAATCACAGCCCTCATCTCCTTGTCCTTTTAACACACAGGTGGGAAGTGGGTAGAGAAAACCAACCAATCCCCTTCGCAGGAATCATGACAAGTTTGGGATGTCATTTGGCCTATACGTAGACCACTTTGCATTAGAATTGGGCTTTTTCACTTATTCTGGGAGGCAACCTGCTGCTGAACTCTTGCGAGAAACATGCGAGCATAGAGGCCATAAATCTTGCATTGGAGACAGGTACCAGGAGAATTAGAAGCTGACTGGGACCCCTCTAGGGTTCAGAGGAGCGAATCCTTGACTGACACCATTGCTGTCCCATGGGTTCCCTGCTGTTCTCTGATGTCCATTACAAGGCCTCTCCTGCAAGTAAAACTATCCCCAAAGCCATAGATTATGTAGGCCCTGCATTTTCAAGCATTGTTTGAGTTATTTCCACCTTGCAAAATATCCGGTTTTTCTGTGTAGATCATTAGCATGTTAAATTAAAGTAAATCAATGAATTCCCCTACAGAAATCATGGGATGCGTTTTGTTGGCATTTGAAACCAACAAGCTCCCAGTGTGTTTTGAGCCAGTATAGATATAAAGATTTGCCAAACGAATGAATCCCAAAACCCTGTTTGCACGTAAGTGTGCAGGGTGCAAAACAAAATTCCCCATTGATCCCCTTCATTTTAAATCAGAAGTGTGAAGCCTGGTATTTCCTTTGCATGTGTGGTAAAAAAAAATGTGATATTGACCCCTTGTTCCCATTTTGGCCTGACCAAACAAAAAGTTCTGCCTGTTTTTTTATAGGTGTGACAACACACATTTTCCCATTGCTTTTCTTTCCCTCGTATTGCATCTGTGAACAGAATCCCAAAATGATTTTCTCATTGTGTTCCTATTCTCTGCCTCTGGCCTCCAATTCAGAAGGAACAAGACTAATTGATGTTTGGAGTTGCTGGAAGAAAAAGTTATATTACCAAATCAGCAATCACTCTGTGTCTTGAATTGTTCTTTTTCTGTATTGGTGGGTGATTTGAAAATAAAAGCTAGCAGGAAATTGCGATTGCATAACTCAGTGTTATCTCTGTGTTGGGGCCATTATGGTAGTCATGTTTGTTATTGTGTTGCCACAGCATTGGTGGTTGACGTTAGTCTGTTTGTAGAATTTGGTTTAAATGAATTAATAAATCTATGTTCTTACTACACTCTGGCCTGGTTCCTAGTGCATTGTAGACCGAGTATTTGTTGAGGTTGAGTGCCAGATGAGTTGGAGGCCTTACCAAACTGTATCTGAATCAAAATCATATTGATTTATTGTGCGCCACATTCACTGGGGGAAAGGAACTCCTTGAGTTGAGTGTGACTGTGTAATAAACCGCGACACCGCATAGGACTAGCTCATGTGCGCCAAAGCAGAGGTTTTGAGCTGTCAAAAGACCAGCTAGATTTAGGACCCTATTGCCTCCAGAACAATGATCATCTCTTTTGAACTGCCAGATGCCCATAGACAAGATCCCTAAATCCTTCAGAATGTGACTGATTAGTGGGGTCTCCAATAAGCCCAGGAGGTATTCCCAGGAGGGCTAGCCAATAAGAGGGCGAGCAAGGAGTGAAACATCCTTTAATTTGTACTACAAGTAGCAAGAGGTGAGGACAACAAATGTAGTCATGCGACAGGGAGACACAACAGGGCAGTCAATGTTTCTGGAATCAATAGAAGGTCTTATTTATTCTAAAGGGCCAATTTGACCTCCAGAGCATCCGCAAAGCTCGTGTTAACGACCAGGTGCATGCCATGTGACTATGGCCGTAGGGAGGCTAACATATCATGTAACCCGCCAATCAAGTAGTGGGGAACCAAGGTCATGAAGTAGAAGACCACGTGTCAGAGGGCTGGGGTAGTTTCAGGACTATAGGAGACTGGTAGTATGTATTTAGCTGGTCGACATTGAGGGTGGCGGAATAACACTGTGTACTGGTTGTGACACGAGTGATGATTATTTGCTATGTAATTGTATTTATCGAACTAAACCAGAGAGTGAGCTCTGTATCAGTTGGGTACTACGGCACCCTCTTTCACCTTTTTCCTTTTTGTATACAAAATATATCTTGTTTTCCTTGCAAAGTGGTGCGCCAAGCTTTTTTCCTAAGAGGACAGTTTTTTTTTAGATTGGTTGTCTGGAGGTTTCCCTTTATAAATTGGTGACCCCAACGTGATCCCAGCCTCTCTGCAGAGATGGAGGATTCCTGGCTGCACATCTGGAGGGCCGTACACACCTACAGTGACCAGTCCTTTGTGCACAAATTGGAGAGGTTTACAGGAGCGGTATTGTCTGAATTCCTATCTGCTCTTTGGAGCAGGGCACCACGCCTGGTTGAGCAGGTCATTGATGGGGCCCTGTGACGTAGAAACTCAGGAGGACACATAGATTTAAGTGCAAATTTGCGAGCAAAAACAATAATAGTGCGAGAAGAGTTTATATCAGAGAGGGTGAAGTTTTGGTGTGGTGACAGTGGTGCAGTTGTGAAGTGGAAAGAGAATGTGGCATTTTGTATTTTTTACTTTTATTTTTAATTTTTATATGGAGTAAAGAGGAGCAGGGATCCTTCCTGGTTGGAGGAAGAAGACAGCACTGTGTTATTTAAGAGGATAAAAGGTAGTGGGTTTGTGATTTTAGTGGGCCTAGTATCTCTCCACCCAATATAAAGGGGACTCCAGAATGAACAAGTAGTCTGGGTAGAGGCTCCATGTGGCCTGGTATCTCCCTGACTGATACAAAGGAGGCGTGGGAATGAACATTTGTATTTTTGTTTTTTTATTTATGTTTTTGCTGTGGTGGTGTGGACCGAGGAGGAGTCTGATTTTATTGTGCATAAGGTTTGAAGTGGAATGTAGTAACAGTGTGGGGGATGTGTGCTGGAGAGAGTGTGGAAAGTGTGTGTGTGTGTGTGTGTGTGTAGTTTGACAACGGGCAAGAGCAGGATGTTAGGCTATTGGTAATGGAAAAAGGGTGAGGTAACAGGTGTGGTAATAAAATGACAGGTTGCTGCTCTTTTAGAGCATAAAATACCTTTTGAATAGGGACAGCTATAAAGGATCCAACAACTCCATTGGAGTACATGTGTACTGCTAGCCCGTTGAATAGAGAGACAATTAGAAATTATCATAGGGAATAGGTGGCTGAGATGAAAAGGGGTGTGTATCCACCTGAAACATCCTATGTCATATGTATACATTTTTATCAGTAAAATACAAGGGAAAGAAATTAAAGAATAGGATGGAGGTTTTGGGATTATTGATGATGGCAGAGGATTATAATAAGCCCCACCAGCCCAAAGTAAATAGCTGGCAGACCACCTTTTTTGTGTGCTCCGATCCAAACCATGCCCAAAGCTATGATGGTTCAGGAAGCTCCCACCCCATTAGTAATGACACAAGCAGCCCCGCCTCCCCATTAGGGTGCTATCTCACATGTGCAGTGTCAGGGTATACAAATCCCAGTTGTACCCCATTGCCCGCCACTGCTCCTCCTCTTCTGTCGTCATCAGCCCAGTACTGCATTCTCCTCTCCCAAACCCTTTAACGCCTGCAGCTGCTTGACCTCTAGAGCAGAACAATACAGAGCCTAAGGAACAGAAAGATATATAAGAAGTTTTAAGAATGGCAGATAAAGAGTTTGCGAGATTGGAGAGTGTGAGGCATTCTGCTCAGAACTGACATTAAGGCGATTAAGGATGTGCATATTGAGAAGGAAGGTGAGGATGACACTGTGAGATTGGCCGTTGAGGAAGGAGCAGAAGAGGAGGAGTGGGAGACTGGATGAGTGAGGAGGGGAAGAGGCCGTGCCCGCAAATCACTATGATTCGAGAGCTTTTGGGCACCCAGTTTGAGGAATCACTTTGGCTGAGTAGAACTTCTGAAGGGAAAACAGGAGGGGAAGAAGAAGGTGACGAAGAAAGTAGGGGCACAGTTCCTGCTGTTGCACAAAGGACCAGGGAGGTCACAATATGAATCATGGCCACACGTGGATATGAATAATTTAATTAAAACACTACCGTCCCTTAAAGCTGAGCAGGATAGTGGATCTATGAATTTGAGTAGCAGATGACAGGTGTTACCCTGGCTGTGGGCTATATGAAGAGTGTGTTTGTTACTATCTTGGGAGATCAGCTAGACACAAGTTGGGCTCTATCAGGGTATCCCGGTGTGCAGTTAGGGAATGATCTTCATGATGGGGCCCATTTTAATGATATCAGGGCCCAGGTGTGGGAGTCAATGCACCGTGTATACCCCAATACTACCGATCTCCAGTCAATAATGCAGATTGTGGAGGACAGGATCGGGTGAGCCATAGGATCAGTCAATTGTATTTTCCTATTGTGTGGTCAAGAAAGGACTCAAAGAGGTGCAGAGGGCACTTGATAAGATTGCGGATTGAAGCGAAGGGGTGGAAGCAGAAATACACTCATAATTGTGCACCATTAAAAGTGGTTGAAAGAGAAATTAGAGGAGAAAGCACAGATGGTACAAACAGAGGAAGTGGGGCTATTGCAAAAGAAGTTGCCAAAATTGTCAGTAGAGGGGCAGACAGAACAGAGGGTGATCCAAGGATAGGTGCAAGCAGCCCCTGCATTGGGGGTTGGAAATGGTTGGAACAGTGGGTATCAGCTGCAGTTTCATGGAGGCCCCCGGGAGGGTAACCAAGAGGGAGAAGGGGGTATTCAGGACCCCAGGGATGAAGGGGGGGGTTACAGAGGAATGGGCGCAAGGGGTGAAATATTAGGTAATGTTGGACATGTGAGGGAATGTCTCATTTCTCACAGGAGTGTAGGAGCAGACAAGTGGCTGCATACAACCAGCAAATGCCCTCGTACACGCAAGGCACTTGTGCCCCGTTCCCATAGTCCTATTGCCAAGTATCCCCAAGTAGTCCTTAAAGCGCACAATAGTGGTGGCCTTTTCGCCCACCACTATTTCCACAAGTACAGGAACAAGCACCTAGTGGCACACCTGCTTATACAGTACATCCTACGCACCCACCAGCCCCTCAAGTGCTCGAAAGAAATACAGTGCCTCATGGCACGGTAACACACTATAAAGGGGCCAGAGTGATCGTAGGAAATCCTTTTGCTTTACCAGGGACGAATAGTTATCCAGATTAGAACAGCCACAAAGATCTTTAACATGCACAGTCCTATCAGTCACTGGCGACCCAGAAGAGGAACCAATGATGGCCATGCAGATAGGAAATAAACCATTAATTTTTTATGGTAGACACAGGTACCACAAAATTGTGTATCAGGGAGGGGTATTTCCCTTTGTCAGGTGAGGTAATGGACACACAGGGGAAATACAATTGGTTCTGTTCACAGAAAGTCGGTGGTAGGGTGTTACAAGCACCATTGCTGTTTTCAATGGCACCTCCTATCAATCTGTTGGGGAGAAACATGCTCAGTAAATTGAATATGACCATCTCGTTCACTGAGAGAGGGGTGGTATATTCCACCCCTGGCATTTGTTTTGTAAGGGCGATGGTGAACATAGACGCACTGGGAAATGAAGCCACAACTAGGGGCATACCAGTGGAACCAGATTTTTTAGTATGGGGTCACAGTATTGCTGAATGTAGTACCAAATGTAGCCAACTGTTCTTGAGAGTACCATCCATGTTTTTGTTTATAGGGCCGAACCCCAGAAACATGTTACGGAAACCATACATTTGCTCAATTTAGAAGGATTGGTAGTGTCAAAAGAATTTTTTGTCCTGTTAGGGACAGACGCCAAGGGAGGAGAATGGTGCACAGTCCTGTTCATTGACCCGAATGAGCCTTTAAGAGAAGTTACAGACAGTGATTTGGTCGAAGATATGGACATTGATGAGGAAAGGTTTAATGACAATTTGTATCCCCTGTGAGATAATGGTACAATACTGACATGTCCCATGCCCCATGCTGTTAGAAGGCAGTATCCCAACATTCACCCAAAGTGATCTAGCACAAGTACCTGACAATTTGTGGACAAGGTATCCCCACGATGTGGGGCTCTTAAGTAGTGTTGCCACAATTCATATCATCACTCAAACCACGTACAGTATTGCCTAGAGTTAAACAGTACCCATTGTCAAAGGAAGTTGAGGAAGGGATATACAGTCCTCCTGCACCAAGACATTATCGTACCCTCAAATTCTGCCTGTAATACGGCTATATACATTGTACAGAAAATGAAGGGATCCAATTGGAGGATGTTTCAGGATCTGCATCCTCTAAACAATATAGTACAGGATGAGTTCCCTGTTGTGCCCAACCCTGCGACAATATTGTGTAACATACCCACCACAGCAATCTACATCGCAATAATTGATTTGAAAAATGCATTTTTCTCTGTCTGTACCATTGCACCCTGACTCTCAATACCTCACCATGTTTACCTATGGCGGGTGGCAGTTCCAGCACACAAGGCTTCCTCAGCGGTACTGTGAGTCCCCCAGTATTTTTAATAGGGTTTTACATGAAGATGTGGTCAACATATATGTTCTGGGTGCCAGCATATAGTATGTTGATGATTTGCTTACACCAATGGGCAGCAGTGTAAGGGTGACTCCACCATGTTGTTGAGATTACTGACCGACAAAGGGTACAAAGTGGACAGAGCCAAGCTTCAGTACTGTCAACAAGAAGTACTGTATTTAGGTCAGCTAATTTCTGTTAATGGTAAAAAGGTAACTACATGAGAGTGACGCAGCAGTGCGTAGCATACCCCAAACAGTGATGGTCAAGGACATGCAAAGGTTTCTGGGATTATGCAATTGCTGTAGGGCTTGGATATTCAATTACACACCATACACATGACTGTTACTGCAAGCACTTAAGGAAACCCAAAAGACCAATATTATCCTCACATGGACTGAAAAGAAGATCAGAGTTTCCAAGAACTCAATGACGTAATTGCTACTGCCCCAGTATTAGCAACACCTGACTACACACGAGTTTTATCTGTTTTCACACTCAGACAGGCTATTGATGACAGTGGTCCTGACAAAGAAGACTACTATGGGCCAGAACCCCTTAGCATATTACAGTAGTGTGTTGGACTCTGTGATGCAAGGACAGTTCCCCTGTGAACAGGATCTTGCTGCCTCAGCCTTTGCCATTGAGAAGTCTGCTGTGATTACTATGGAATGTTCACTGACATTGTATGCAGAGCACACAGTATTTGCTATCTCAGAGATGTCCAAATCCACATTGATGATGCAGAGGGCATCCCCATATGTAGTAAAGCTATCTAGTGCATTGTTTCATATTGTGCAATGCAAGACAGTGAACCCAGTCACATTCATAACTGAACTGATCACTGATGCGGTTGACGTACATGACTGTGTCACCTATGAAGGCACTGACGATGACATACCTCATGCGAGGGACTCTGCACTTGAGGATGGTGAGGTATTCTTTTTTGATGGTTCAGCAACCATTCAGGAACCATGGACCAGATGGGTAAGAGACAAACAGGTTCATCAGTAGTCCGCCTAGTTCATGGGGAATATGAAATACTGGTGAAGAAAGGATTTGCTAAGCACTATTCAGCCCAAGCTGCAGTGCTTATCACTCTGATGGAAGCATTAGAAGCATCCCAAGGTTGTTGAGTTACCATTTTTTCTGATTCAGCATATGTTACCACTAGTGTTCGCTCAGGGTTGTTAGAAAAGATTTTCATGTATGTGTAATTTTCCCTCCATTTGTGTACCCCCAACTTTTTTTCTGCTGTTTAACACCAGGAGCCCAGCCTTCTGTTTCACTCCTCTGGGCTTTCGCTCACTTTTTATGGAGAAACTAACATACTCTTAAGACAGTCAGTACTGGGAGACTGTGTTTCCCTTAGTCATTTTCCAATGTTGCAACTTTTTTGCAACATGTAACAAATTTACAATGTACCTTCCAGTAAAGTACACTTGGGTCTCTTAGTCATTTCCAAAGGCCCTAAATACTGTCAAACAGTTTTTTAGGATATGTGCAGATGTGTCACGGACAGGGCTGGTGGCAGCTTATCTTTTCATGTAATGTTAACCCTTTCCTGCCAGGTAAACCGCGATTACTGTGTTTGGTACAAATAGGTGGCGTGACTCCAAAATGGACATGCCACAAGATTCTTTGTCCTGTCCTTTGGCCATCTTGCCCCTTTGCCTTCCCCAGTTCGAGCCGACCTCTGTCAATCTGTATTTAGGCATGCATTTTCGTGTGAAACTCCAAGCTTTCACGGGCTACTGCATGCCTTCTATGTGTGCCTCCAGGATGTGGGCTGGGGTGTCTGTCCCCAATACACATCCTGCGTGCCAGAGAGTATGGAGTGCTGTGATGCCTGGGATCACTCTGGTCCGTGATTGGTCCACATATGGTATGCCTGTATGTGAGCAGATCTCCCATTGGGTCCTCTTCGTTTTGGCGTGAAGGAGATTCTGGATAAGAGAAGCCCCCAAACAACCATACCATGTTGATCTCTGGAGTTCTCACGGAACAAAGGATAGGATCCAAGTATCCTGAAACTAAGATGCTGAGTCAAGGTACCGCTGGTGACCCGGTGGAAGATTTGGCACCCTGAGCCCGCTGTCGTCCCATGGGAGGCCTCTGCATATGGTCATCATAGAAGGTCTGTGAAGACGCTTTGACCCATTGGAATAGTGGGACCAACTATTCTCGGCACCTTCATCAAACTCTGCAAGTAAGCTTTCTCGGAAGTGTCCCTGGGCCAACCAGTGGGCTGACCAGCTTACGCAGGACCTTTGCTCTGTCTCCGCTGCTGTTTTGAGGAGGCCCTCGAAACTTGGTATGTCGCTAGCTCTGTGTTCACGGCACCCTCACACCGAATTTCAAGTGAGACGAGTGCGCCCGAACCAGAGCATACACAGTTACCGTGGGGCCCAGCCGTGGTGACGACCTTTGGAGGTCTTGCCCCTGAAGCCTGCTGCAGTGACTCTGGCTTGATCCCTCCACCAGGAGTGGAGAAATCACCACTGTCCAATTTGGGAATCCTCGCTGTATCTTCGCCGCTGAAAGCCGCAGAGCCGCCAAATTGCCGCTCTTGAACCTGCAACCATAGGTGACTCGACTGCCATTGTTTCTTCTGGAGTGTGCTGGGGGTCGGTGAGTAATCGCAACCTAGCTGGTGGTCACTAGTTCCTCCATCCTTTGTTATGCACGAGTGGCCCCTACGGGCCCCTCTCCTTTCCACTGCTAGTGCAAACTAGCAAACTATTCCCAACTCTTTGAATCAACTCTGCCCTCAAGTGAAGACCCTCCTTGAAAAGTTGGAACCTATTCTTCATCGCCTCACCCACCTTCCTGAGCTGCTAGAGACCCCTGAAGAGAACCCGTTTTGCCCATTGGAACTACCTTGTGCGCTTGCATTGCCTGTACTTTTGAGCGTTAGGCTCCCCTCTTTCAGGGATCGGACTGCCTCTTAGGAGTGTGTTGGATGTAGAAGGGGCTAAAGACTATTTACACTGCCTGCTTCCTTCCCCTTTTAGGTTGTGGACCCATTGTGTGCATTAACCCTTAGACCCCATTGGTCTTGTATATATGTATTTAGATAGTATTGTGTTGGCTTCATAAGTATTACTGTGATTTGATGTGTGTGTTTGAAACTCAAATGCCTTGAAATAAATGTATATGTATTTTTAATATATCTACAGCTGACTGGGAGTGATTTGTAAGTGTCCTTTACTCTGTGTGCTCATTGAGGTCTTACAGTCACCCTCACCCCTCCTGAGACCTAGTCTTGACCACCGCCAAGCTACTTTGATTGGTCTGGCTTGCCTGGAAGGTTACCCTGTTCCAAGAAACTAGGCTGGCCTCCTGAACCTCTGCCCACCAGGTCAGAGTTCAGAAATCCATCCTAACAGTTGTCACAATGGCAGAGGAGGGCATTTACAGAGAGTAGATAGATTCCCAGTGCAACATGCTGCTCTGGTAGAGTTATTTCTATATGGGTTGGGGGTGGCAGGCAGCCCAGAAAACGGCCACGATGAACTAAGCCTCTGGACGTCACAATCCATGAATTTGCAGCAGCAGTGGCCCATCACTTAAAAAAAAACATGATTGTTGGTCTGCAAGTGCAGCTGAACTGATGGGGAGCCTTACCCGATAGACAAAAACCTGCCGTGGTTGCTGCATGCCTCGTGATGACCGTGTGCAGCATGTGGAGTAACTGGTGGCTGCAATTCCATATGGTGCCTGAAGGAACCAGGAGAGGATGCTCACCTGGCAACTTCGGGTGACAGAGGAGGCTGCGGGTGGAATATCTACATCCAGATGCGGGTGGTGAGGAGCCTCTCCCCCAAGATAAACGTAGTGCTGGTGTGGGCGAGCCTTACAATGGGCACATGCTGTAGTACTCCTCTGCTGCACATCTGTTTAGGTCCTTTCAAGTCAATGAGATAATTTACCTCACTGACCTTTTCTAGAACAAAGAAAGAAACAATGTCCATTGGCTGTGGATCCCCTGCACACTCAATTCCTTATTGTATCAAACAAGCAATGCTTTATGCAGGATAGTATTATAAGTTTATCCAATAGTTTATAGAATGTGGGGTGTCCACATGGGTCATTGATGCACGTGATTTGAATAATATCAATAGTTTAAGATTTACATATAAGTGCTTTTAATTCATGATCGTAGGTTGTAAAACACATTTGTGTGTTCTCTACAATATTTCAATCATATTGCGCATAACACATCTTTCCATGAATTTAATTTCCAGTAAATAATAACAATGACAATGAGCTCTACCCATTTCAGGATAAGAATCGCTTCGTCAGCAGCAGTATTCCATACAATTTTCATAACAATTTTTCTTAATTTGTGTTCCTCTTCTGAGTTCAATCTGCAATATCGGTATCACATGATGGGGAAAGAAATAGTGGGGCAAAATAATAAATAGAGAGTAAATTAGCTAGACTTCATTAACTAATGGTTGTACACATTGTAAGTTCCCTGATATACTAATGTCATACCTCTCGTGCATGCCATTTCGATCACCCTCTGGGACAATGTAACAGGGGCTTCTTCGGGCACTGGGTTTGACAGGCTCCATAATCCACACCCCCTGGCCTGAAGAATAGACTGTCACTTTGGCCTTCTGGTTGTGCCAGTGCTTCATAAGCTCCTGATTGGCCTTTAGGTTATTTGTTGGCTGTTCCATGTACTTTGTCATTCTAGACAGAAGGCCGAGTACATAGTCCACCACATCACGTGTAGGGGAGGAGGGTTTGCTTTCCCATCCCTCTTTCACTAGACTGAGGGGACCTCGTACAGGGTGTCAAAACAGAAGCTTAAAGGGGCTAAACCCAACTCCAATCTGTGGCACCTCCCGGTAGGCAAGCAGAAGGCATGGAAGAAGAATATCCCATTTCTCCTCAGGTGCTCTTCCAAGCTTTCAGGGTCTTGTTGAACCGCTCAACAAGCCCATTGGTTTGTGGATGGAAGGATGTTGAGAACCGGTAGGAGACTTCACACTCTTCCTAAATAGCCTTCAAATATCCAGATATGAAGTTTTATCCCTTTCAGAAATGGCTTCCTTGGGGAATCCAACACAGGAGAATATGCCAATCAGAGCCTTCACAACCACGGGGGATTTGATGCTGCGCAGAGGGAGAGCCTCAGGGTATCTTGTGGTGTGGTCTATCACCACAAAGATATATCTGTTCCCAAAGGACTCACAATATCCATGCCTATTCTCTCCAAAGGCCGCCCAACCATGGTTGGAGTATTAAGGGGGCCTTTGTGGTGCCACCTAACTTGCCAGATGCTTCACAAGTCGGGCAGAACCGGACACATTCCTTAACCTTTTCACTGAACAACAGCCAGTAAAAGTGCACAGACAACCAGTCTGAAGTCTTAGTCACTCCAAAGTGACCTGCTAAAGAAATTTGGTGAGCCAAATCCAAAAGGAACTTTGTGGCATTGGGGATTCACCAACGTCCTGGTGCCCTTACCCTCAGTCATTTGGCTCATTGTACAGGAGTCCATCCTCCCAGTACACTTTGAACTTGCCAGAGGCCACATCCCTTGCCTGCTCCTCTGCCTGCTTCCTCAGATCCGCCAGATGGGAGACTCTTTCTGGGATGTGAAAAAGTCAGTCTGACCTGGGCCCCCTGCTGATGTGAACTCATTCAGCTTGGGCAGGCCATTCAGATCTGCATCCTCTTGGTCCTCCACCTCAGGTTCCTGCACTGCCCCAGGCAACTCTGAAGTCACTGAGTCCTCTGCTACCAAAGTAGGGTCCTCACTGGCTAATAGTCCCTTTCCTGCAGGAGTAGGTGACTCAGTAGTCTGTGTAAACTGGACTAGGGGATACCGGACATGCCGGTCCTTCCAAAAAGCCTTCTGGAAGCACTCCAGGCCCTAAGGCTCTCACAGTGTTCAATCTGGCACTCTCTTTGGCCCTCAATCGGATACCCGCTGTGACTATTTTGGGATCAGGAAGATCATTACCCACAGACATGGGACAGGGATGGAGTCTTTCACCGCTACAAGGTGCTGGGTTGTTTCACCTCGCCAGCTAAACTTTATTATCACCAAGGGGCACTTACTCTTTCCATCAAACCCACTGATGCACAAATCACACCCATCAATATACTGGCCTGGCTGTACCCACTGCTGGGTGACAGAAGGATACTAGCTGTGGTGTATCGGATGGCAGGAGTTTTATGTCCATTGATGTACACATGTTCCAGAAAAAGTTGAGAATTTTTGGGAACTGGGGTCTCTTCTGGATACACAGTACTGTTCCCTCTCAGTGTAACCAATCCCCATTCGGCCACTCCCTGGCCTAGCAAGAAGTCCTGCTCTAAGAGGCCCACACTAATGATGCTGTCTTCTACAAGTACAACAATAACTACGGCATGCTTGGGTAAGCCCTTGCAAGCAGGATACCCTTTCCTTTGGCCCTGCTCCTTACACGAAACAACCTTTGGGTGGTGAGAACGCATGTGTCCCAGTATTAGGGGTGCCTGCGCTCTTCTTTTCGATGTGCATGGCTGAACCAGAGTTTTGGGATTTCCATTCATTCTGTTGGGGACCTGACTTCGAATAGGTTTGGGTTGGATCTTTGTCCTTCCCATCCTTGATTACTTTTTTGTCTGCCGATTTCTCTTCTGGTTTGGGTGTGCTCGCCTGAGCCTTTTTCTGGACTTGAGTACTCACAAACTTGTCAGCAGACTTTGCAAGCTCTCTAGGGCCAGTGATAGTCCTGTCCACAAGGTGCTGGTGTAGGGCAACCTCACAATGTTTCATTACATGCTCACAAGTAATCAAATTGTACATCCCTTTAAATGTGTCAACTTTGTTACCCATCAGCCACCCACTCAGATATTTCAACAAGTGTGTGAATGCTTCAAATGCCTGCCCACCTTTCTTTCCAAGCTCTGAAGAATTGCATCAGTCCCTGGTGTCGGTGAGCGACTCATCAGGGCTGCACCCCACGTTACCTCATCCACCTCCTGTAGCTCGAAAGGTGGCTTGAGCACTTCAGAAGAGTCAAAAATATCCTTCCCCACTTCAAAAGCCTGCAGTAAATCTTTGGAGATGTGTTGCCGGAGCTTATCGTGGGCACTCTGGTTTGAGCCACTAATGCTGCTTTTGCTAGAGGTGGATCTGCTGGCCGCCTTCTCTCCAGGCGCCAGCTTGAGCAGCTCTATGGTGGCCCTTCCCCACTCTAGGGTGACCTCTCCTGCTGTTTCTTTTCCTCTAGCGCTAGTCTCCTCTCCTCGAGCAGGATCTTAATAGCCGCTACCTCTTTAACAGCCAGAACAATTACTGGTCCACTTAGAGACTTTGCTGAGGCCTGGGACCTGCAAGATGCTGCACTATCCCCTGTCCTTACTGACACTCTTGAGTGTTGAGAAACCGCAATTGCCCCCGGCGGGATGATTGACGAGAAACACTGCTCATGCGGTCATCCTCGTCATTTTCTGCCTCTGGAAGTCTTGTCCATTCAGGTATATATGGGGCCTAGCCCATCCCCTGGGGTCTTCTCCCCAACTGCCGTTGCTTTTACCCACGCTTGGAGGCTGGTCAGCAACTCAGGTTTATTAAACTTAGTGCTGTGGGGAAGTCATGTCTCTTGACATAAGACACGCAGGACATCCTTGGTCCTGCCTTTTATAGTATCAGTATCCAAGTCAAGATCCATGACTATTACTAATATCTTGCAGTGACTAGACATTGCCTGCAACAGTAGTTTTATCGTTGGGTGGCTAAGCTGTGCGCAAGGCTCCAACTCATCTGACCGCTTGCCACCAATGTGACAAATCAACTTCTGGGGGAACAGGTGTTCAAGGATGAATATCAGTTTCTAAATCAACAATCAGCCCCACACCTCTAGTACACCAGAAGGAATCGAAACAGATTGGAAACAGAAGTCAATTTTAAACTTCCTTGTCAAATGTTGGTAACATGCATGGAAGGGCAGGCTTATTTTAGCAAGGTTGTGGATCGTTGGTTAGTTGCAACACAGCGAAAATACAATTATTACCCAATGATGAGAGGGACAGTCAAGTCAAGGTTGTATAACATATCTACTTTATTATTATTACAACAGACAATTCTAGCACACTACAAAAGACAACCCACCCTGTAAAGGAACACAGAGGATAGACAATTTCAAGAAGGAAAGGGATGCACTCTGGGTACTGACAGGAGGGTAGTCGGTAAAGCCATCATTCTGAACTGTTCAAAGCTATTTGATTTCAGCACCAAGGGAGCACGGGGTTGTAAATGTCACTAGGGGCCTTCAGAGAAGGACCAAGAGGACAGAACCACAATGTACTTGTGCTTGAGATGATCTTGATGCTTGATAGCTTCGAGTCGGTTCCAGGATGCTTTGCAGCTCCTGCAACAGAGTTCAAGATGTAAGACAGCTGTGGGAATCAGGAGGAAGGCAGTTTGGAAAGCAAGGCTTGATGGACAGCTGCAGTCTGGCCTACACGGGGGCTCCGGGTCAAGAATCATTGTCTCTGTGCTGGTTGGTGGATTTGGAACGCTGGTCGATTCGTCTCAGACTGCTTTGGTGACTGCAGCATGACAACAGTCGGTAGTGCAGCTGATTGTGGTTTGAGGGCTTGACTGCCTCGGAAATGGCCTTAAAAGATGTATGCTGGTTGATGCTTGTTGTGGCACCCCTCCTAGCTTCTTCGCTGGGCTCATGTCGTCCCTCTAGGCGGACGGCCCAAAGATGAGTAGAGAGTTTGCAGTCAACAGCCTTGTCCTTTGTTCAGAGACTCTCTGGCACTTCCAACCTAGGAAACTTGCTGGCAGAACCTAGCAGAGCATGCTGTGTGCTGGCTGGGTACTGGGTCTGGAGCAGCTGGACAGGTCCTTTTAGTCTGGTATCTCTCTCTGTTCCCTGGGAGGTGTTAAGGGGAGGGAGCTTGCTTCCCTATTGGAAATCATGGCCTTCCTTCACCGGCTGAAGCTGTAAGGCAGACTGTACCTTCAGCCAGGGTCCAAATGAATCCTTCTTCTTACTCCTTTCAAAGTCATTGAATGTTCTGCTAAGTGAGGGGCTCAGTCCTCTTTTAAAGCCAAATGGGCTCTAGTGATTGGGGCAGGCTAAGCCTACCTTAATTATCCAATCCTGGGTCCCCACCAGCAATCTTCTGTTATGCGTAAGGTCATAACCAGAGTGCTTTGCAATAAAAAAAGGTAAGGGAGGACAACATGTACTTCTAAATCCCACCCATCTTCCTGTCTGATGTGGATCAAAGTGTTGCTCTGGTTAATTGAGGTCTCCCTTGGATTTTGTGATGAGAGCAGACTTTCTGTCTCCCTCAAATCACATACTTCTTCCCTCTGAATGGGGGTTGCCCTGCAGTGATTACATACTGTAAACAGTTCTCCCAGACATGACATTCACTGCCCTTCATACAGAGGGGTGGGAGCTAGTTTCAAGCTGACACATTGCATATCAAAAGGTGTTGGGGTTTCCTGCCCTTTGTTAGTTCTGTGAACAGGCCTCTTTGCAGGCCTGCTTCAATTAACTCTCATCAGTATTTCTTTCTTTCTTATTTTTATATTTCTTAAGTGTACAAAGCCCTCAGGTATCAAGGCGCTGTTACAACCAGTTACACTCAATTAGGCATAGCAGGGGGGCATAGATGAACTTGGTTAAAACCAGTTACACCAGTATGCGAATGTCAGACAGATTGGGAGTTGGAATGTCAAGGGTTAGTGTGTGCTGCCACCACACAGAACTTAATAGGCAGGGCGGATCCATGTAACCTTTTATATTTTAATTCGGCTGGCAATGGCCAGAAGAAGGTGTTGCCTTACCCCTTCCTGAGATGCTTTGATATACCCGTGGCTGTCACATTCCATCTAAACATGGCAGGAGGACTGCGCCGGTAAGCTGTGTCCCCCAGAGTACACTTGATTATGTGTGTGTTGTGCGGTGAGCATTCGAAAATGTGTGCGGATTAGCCCCCTGGGGGTTTATCTACCAATATTCCATTTCTTTAAAAAAATATATATCTAAACAGCCCAGGTGAATGCACACTCCCCGTGCGGATGGTTAAATTCCTCACAGGCACACTGGTGGTCCAAGATAGAGAGACACATGCATATTTGCAGGTTGTCCCTAATATAGCTGTCTTGATGGTACATATGGCAGTGGTCATGGTGATTTTGTAGGTGCCCCCGTCACAGATGCAAGAGGTGGGAATGGCACTGGTGCCATCACTGCTGGCAGCCATAGCCAATGTTGTTGTTGGATCATTAGGCACATGGTTGCTGATGCAGACTTTCTAGTGTTTTTTTCTGCTCTGCATCCCTGGAGGGGTTGCGGGAGGGTGGCACTGGGATTACAGTTGAGGTACCAGATGCCTCTGCTGTGCCTGTGCCTTTTTGCAAAATCAGTTGTTTGTACATTGCATCACATCATTAATCTCATCCCACCCAATACAGTTCTTATGGGGATGGGTTTGGATGTTTCACATGGGAGCCCTGGGATGTGATAGCTTGGTTGTGTGCAACTGTTGAATGCCTCTTGACTACCTCAATGCAGTAGGTGCTTTGGGCCTAAAGCGATGGCGTAGGGGCCAAGGGGTGATCATAGTGGTGAAGCTTGCTGCAGTGTTTAATTCAGTAGGGCTTCAATGATGGGTGAAGCATGCCTACAACCTTTCATAGTATGTGTTGGGGTATGGATAGGTAACATAAGCCCCACATATGTCTATGTGGGCCATTTCATTACATGTTATTGTATGCTTCTGTGTGTGAGGTTGATGGGTGATGGGTGATGGAACATGTCCATGCACTGGAGAGTTGGTGGACCATTCAGGATACATATGGCAACCTATATGTTACACTTATGGTACTTTGTACGGTGTCCTCTGACTGCACTGTCAAATATTCCAGGTTTTGTGCTGCCAGTTGCCCTGCTCATTGACTTTCACCATTATGCATGTATTTGCCGTCCCCATAGTCAGCAGGTTCACAGGCAGTGGATGCCTTGTACTATATTTTGTAGTTCACATGTTACACATTGCATTTACCAAGCTGTGGTTGGGTGCCAGCTCCGCATTTAGCAGCTCCTGCAACCTCCAGCCCTGCCAGGCAGAGGATGGTGCTTACCGTCTTCTCCCAGGGGTCAGGACCAGTGTCACCATGGTGCCTCCTCCTGTGGCAGCTGTCTTCCTGTGATGTTGGACAAGGACATTGTGTACCCTGGCCTTCAGGTAATTCCATCTCTTCTTTATGCTATTGACGTCCCTAGGTACTGTCCCCATTGCTAAGACTATCACAGACTGCTGTCCAGATGGCAGCCTTGCATTGTAGCCTGGTTTTCCTGCTACTGCCCCCATACAGCAGGTGAGCATTTTCCACAACCTCATCAGTCAGTACCCTCAGCCCTACTTCAGCAGCCTCACTTCAGGTACTCTTGATTTGCCATTGTCCCCCGATATGGTTTGCCACTGTTTCAGGGTTGGATCACTGCTACAAGTGCTTGTAGCCAATGTTTTTTTTATTTTTTTCGAAATGGCTCCCTTTCAGCTTTCCTTTTTTAAAGGAAGACTTTTTCTGCCAGGTGCTAAATCCGCAGATTCTTGGCAGAATTAATGTTTGTTAATTCATTCAAATATTGATGATGGTAATAGTAGTTCTGCCATAAATCAGTCAAATTATCACTGGGATGTGGATTTTGCTGGTAATTACGCCAAGCAGAATTACTGTTACGACTGGGTGGACTCCACGTAAACTGTAATGGTAATTCTGCATGGCAAAATTACCGCCATCATTTCTGCTAAACTCAGAATGAACCCCAATGTTTCTCAGTTTACTATTAGGTGATTCCTTGTCATTCATCAGCGGTCAAAGATCATGCCAATCCATGTCCTGTCAATATTGCGGAAAGGGGTATATTGTGTGTCTGACAATATTATAAACCTTCATAACTGGATTAATGGGTGTCATGATTGTTCCTTAGTCTCAAAAAACACATCCTAAATTTACCCACCTTAATGGCACGGCAAAGATAGGACACTAGGGTATGGTATGAATGCAGTATGAAAGTAAGCATGGGTGATATGAACACAAAGTGAAAGTTTTATGGACTGGGATGTACTTCTCTATGAAAGAGGAGAGCAAGCAACAGATCCTAATGAAATTACCATTTTTTTTAAATTGTTAAATAATGGAGTACTACAGGATATTGAATGTGCATAGCTAAATTGAGAATTACAGAAAAAATGTTTGTTGTTTATAAATTGCTAGATAAAGTTTGCAAAAATTCCTTACAATTGTAGACGTGAAAAGTAAAACAATTTTTTATTGATGATATGCTATTAAAAAATAACTATTTTTGATACAAATCGGTGTAGTATATGAGAATTTAATAATTACTAATCATATATATAAAAAGGAACAACCACAAAGTGATTTGGGGAAGCAAGTGACCCTGTGAACATAGTGTATTGTTAAATAAATGTTTTGGTAGAGGGTTGTTCACAAGTGGTCATTGAAAATATTACCTCTGGTCTCTCTAAGTTAGTTGTGAAGATAGGACATGCTGCATAAAAAGCACACACTACGATAGGGTTGTCTCACTCCCTCATCAACCACATGCACACTCTGGCATCTGCAGATTGAGGCTTTGTTCTCCTTGATCTTTTATGAAATGGAACCTTTTCAGCCCAGATGTTTCTCACATGTGCTGCACTGTGAGTGCTGCACCCAGCATCTCACAAAGATGCTAGGGAATCAAAACTCCACTTAAGCAATATTACCTGAGCGAGGGGGTTGGGGGGCATTACCTTTGCTTGGGCTTCTACCTGGCCTGGGGCATTACCTGGCCAGTAATGCCCCCCCACTTAGAGGGTAATCTTGCTATTTTGCTACTAGTATCTGGCACAATGTACAGGATACTGTGGGGTTAATTTAAAGGCCCCAAACAGGAGTCCAGTTCACATGAATGGCAGCCATTTAAACACTGGAGAAAAAAAAATGGGCTGGCTTTTGCTTTTTGTTTTTCAAGTAAAGTTAAAGAGCCAGGTGGAAAAGGGGCCTACCTGCCATTACCAATGGACAAACAGAAGTTTAAGTTACAAAAGAAGGAGGAATCAAAGATCCCTGTGACATGGAAAACAGGATTTTTAAACATTGAAAGCAAAAACGGCCTGCACATGTCTGTGCAAATAAAAATGGCTTTTAAAAAACAAAACTGGAAAAAATATCACTGCTCACAGAAAAATGTCAGGAAAACAAAACATGATGTGTGGGTTGACAAAAGCTATGTATATGTTTCACCTACAAAACTCCAGTGACATTTGTAGAGACACTTTGTCTTCATGGAAAAACTGTTTCTGGCGGTAGTCAAAACATCACAAAGGAAAACTCCCACTTCCAGCCTGGATGTCACATCTCCCATCCAAATACCCCCACAATAAAATGTGCTGCTGAATAAGTTGAAAGCCCAGTGTCTTCCAGACCTGCTGGCTCTGGAAGCAGGGGCTTCAAGGAAATGCACCCTTGGCTGAAGCATGACTAATATGTCTGAAAATGGGGGCACCCACTTCATAGAGCAAACTACCAACTTCAAAGAGACTCATACAACTCCCTGGTCACAGGCTGGCTCAGGGATGCAGATGGCTGGGCTGGATGAAACAGACCTCCAATTTTGCTGAACATGAAGATTCACAATTAATTCTAACAGACTATTATCATTTAGGCCTTTTTTGCAGCAACAATACTCTGGATTGATTTCCTTTTGGTACCATTTTTAATGTAATTTCCAGGCGATTTTCGGGATTAAAAAAAAATGCATCTACCTGTGACTCTGGGAACTGTAATAGCCAGTTAGACTAGGTTTCTGGCTGATCTGAACATGTTTCAAATGTGAGAGTTGGTGAAAAGGTGGAAAATGAACTTAGGGATATGCTTAATAACTTCCATCTTCATAACTGTTGTGGTTTTCATGGAAAAGACAGAAATGTGCCACATGGCCATGCTACATTGTACGGATTTGGTGGTTGGCTTATCTAATTCTCCAATGATCAGCTAAAACAGAAAATATGTTTGGTATAGCTGTGGCTAGTAAAATTTTGAAGTTGTGATTCATAACTAGTTTTTGCCAAAAAGTTGAAAGGAGAACAAAGGGGCAATTACAAATGAGAATTGCCATATGGTGCTCCAGACCCCTAAACCAATTTCCTGACTTGGAGGCGGGGTTGGGACGAGAGACTGGAGTAACTTTCCAATCCTAGTGGCATGGACTATTGCTGGGTACTTCCCCATGATTTTAAAATTGGTGATGTTGTTTCTGCTATATAAGGAGGACTACACTAGGACAGGGGACAGAGACACACAAACTGGGTGACAGAAAAAAGAGAAAGACAGGAAGGCTGCTGAAACTTACAATCTGACAGCTGTAAGGAGACACCAGAGGAGATTGCTGAGAGTGCATCTGGGTGGAGCTGTCGATTTCTAGCAAGGCTTCAAAGCTGACTGGGTCCTGTGGAGGAGAGCGGGAGGCCATCTTTGAGAGTGGAGTGACCAGACCTTTGCCCTATATTTCCAGAGTGTCCTGAGAGGCAGCTGGCTTTCCAGAAACCTTATACAGAGGCTTACTATGTAAGTAGAACTAAGTCCTGGAAAAGCAAAAGGTGGGGGCTGTCTGCTTGCCCTGAATCATTTCCCTTTATAGTGGGTGGAGTGGGGGGGGGCAAAACTGTGTAGCTCCTTAGCCTGTATAACCAGAAATATTAATTTAACTAATTCCCCATTTGGCGGAACACTACAGGGGTAAATTGTGTTAAAATTCGAAATTAAGAAAGCTTACTTCCCAGTGTGTGCTGTGAACTATAGGCTATATTTTAATTAGATAATACTTGTTGCCCAGCTGAGCCTGACTTCTAAAACGAAGAGGGGTATCTTTGTTCTTAAATCTGTTCAACCTTTTTATCCAGCTTCCCCAACACAGGCCTTTCAGTAAGGGGGGGGTCTGAAATCCAAAATTCCACAAAGCATACACATTTTTCTGTCTGACTTCCCAACATACACCAAAGCAAAGCAGGGGAGGGGCTGAAAAACAAAGCGATAAATCACCCTGTGTTTATTTCAAACCAAATGTTTGGAGTGAAATTATATTATTGATCAGTTAATTATTTTGTGAAGTGAGATTTACAAAAAAGGAAGAATTGTGTCTGTGTTATTTTTAACTCACGTTTGTGATTTATAAATGCTGAGATAATTTGATTATGTTGTGCCATGGATAAAGTGGTGTTTTCAACATTTGCATGCTAATTTCAATGACTGTTAATTTAAATAAATACAAATATATTTCCCATACGCCGGCCTGGTTCTTGCCTCATTGTAAGCTCAGGGGAGAGGGACTCAAGGGGCATGGTGTGTGTCTGAGATAGGGCTATCAAAAGAATCTTTTAAACAGATTGTTGAATAACCATTTGAGTGGGGAGGGAAGGTCCTCCCTGTGTGGAGGGTGGCTTCTCATAACCGTTAGAATACTAATAATTTTTGGGGGTTCATTTGAGAAGGGACGCAATTGTTTCTCAACTTTAAAAAAAGAAAGATGGCTGTCATGGATGCCGAGAAAGGACTACATAGTCCCTTCTCCCTTTCCATGACGGTAATTTGCGAGGCTGTGGTGATGTGCTGGGAACACTGGGGTTTCCGATGTTGACGAGGAACCAGGCATCACGAGGTAAGTCGGTCGGAATAGAAGGGAGAAAATATGTGAAAAAGAGGGGTTTGTGGAAGGGGACACAGGGACGTGTGGCAGCACTTACCTGAGCACCCGACGGGCGGAGATGCAGCCTCCCGTTATGAGGAGGCTCGGATGATGGGATTACCATGTGGTAATGTCCCTGTTTTGATTCTGTTAATTGACTGGGAGGCTGACATCTTCCCCCTCACCAGGTACTAATCTGTGCCATTATTGCCCATCAGCCCCACCACCAGTCATGCTTGACAAGATGACAGACTCAATAAAACAATGAACATATACCCAAACAATGATTATTTTACAGTCATACAACACTTAATCAATATCACCCAAACAGTGGGGGTATTACCAGTCCTGCTAATGCCCCCTCTTGCAAGGATAAGGTTGTTATTAGTATCCAACAAGATGTACCAAATACTAATCGTTTTTTTGTTGTTTTGTTAAGTTGAGAAAGGACACGGTTGTCTCTCAATGTAAAAAAAGAAAAAGAAAAATTATGGCTGCTATGGATCCAGAGAAGGGACTATGTAAACCTTCTCCCTTTCCACGACGGCCATTTTGGGGGCTATGGAGATGTGCCATGCATTGTAAAATAAGTGGGGTGTCTATGGGAGGGGGAAATATGTGGAAAAGGGCTATGGAGAGAAGGGGACAAGGGGATGGGGAAAACGGGACAGCACTTACCTGAGCAGACGGTGGGATTACCATGTGGTAATGCCCCCATGTTGAGACTCCTCATTGTCTGACCCACCCAATTACTGGACTGGGTGCTAATAACTGTTATCCTCCTTTTCCTGATCACTTTCCACTACATAGTTTACACAGCACAACTGACTACCCAGTAATAGCAAAGGTTCCATAACTATACATTTAAACACTCACCACGCAAACCCTGTAATTTATTAAGTCACCATTCTTTATACCCTCCATCCCCTCTCACACTCACTAATCTTAATATTCACCTCAGAAATTATGTGCACAACTCTCATACAGAAGTTGCTTCCCTCACATTACTATACTTCTCTCACACCTGATAGGAAAGACACTGACTATCAACCTCTATTCTACCATTTGTCATTCATGTAGTCCATTACAGGCTAACAAGGGCTACTAGCTGTTTTTTTCTCACCAAGGATTTATAAACCCCCCAATAAAACCAATCCCTGTGTTCCCCCTCACTAAACACAACAAAATGTTACTAGGAAAATTACATTTCTGTAGTGGAATCCCTACCGCCCTACTGGCATTAAAATGTCATAGCATTTTCACCGAACACAAACTCTCACTCCACCACATTCTCCACAATTTGTGAGCTTAAAACTGCCCGTTCCTTTACAGGGTCATTAATATAAATGAGTGGAACCTCCTTAATTTGATTTGGAATGACTAGTTCCTTCTCCTCTTTAAAACCCTCATTGGCCACAAGCAATGAAAACCCCACTATCTTCTAAAATAGTGTTAAGGTTTTCTTTTTCATTCTTTCATTCCTCTACTTTCGCCCCTCCTATCAGGTCACACACCAATCAATCCTGCTACACCAATCCCCCTTCTAAAACAATATGCTTACCACTGTACCAGATATACCATCCCATTCAGAAAAAGTCTTGCATGCTACCGCAACTCTGGGAGACTTACTGACATCCTGAACAGCCCCAAACAAAGCTCTTTTCGATCTGCATGGTTTTGCCTCCAAAACCACCAAACTCTACCAAATTCTTGCGTTTGTCCTGATGAAGACCACCCAACTCCAAGCACACTAGACCAGCTACCAGTGGCTGAACCACAATTGTGTTGACATTTCTTTCCCCAGTGTTTAATGCCAACACTGTCACTATTTTCAGTTGTTTTTTTTTTTTTAATTAGATTGTCCGATCTCATAAGACTGTGTGGGACCCTTTGCTCTATGTTTGTCTTGCACACAATGTATTGACAACAAGGTCTGTTGCTTTTATGTACCACTTGTACAGTTGCTACACTTTTTGTCCTGTGTAATATTGATTTGTCACTATTTTTGTATCAAATCACCTGTTTGAAAACTAACATGTATTTGCGAAACTCTATAAGAGTGGCATCTGCTATAGGATTAATTGAATATATGGGTGTGGTTATCTCACTGGTTTTGCCAACAATCCATAAAAAGCAACACGGCCATTGCATACACCATTACTATTTAGATACATTATTGTCTACCAACCCAAAAATATTCCTCAGCAAAGTCCAAAATGCACTGAAGGGGCCCAAACCAATTCCCCATACCACACAAATGTTAATACGTTTTCAGAAAATACACTGACTCCTTACAGCAGTATGCCTAGACAATTTGCCTTTCTTCAACATTAAATTACTAAATATTAGTAAAGATGTTGCATCTCAACTCCACTCAGCAATACTTCACTGTCTTTCCTAAACTCTAAGCAATCCGTTCTCTTTCTTTCCATCGCTGATCATCCTCCAGAAACCAAGAACAGGTTGCTAGCTAACAGTCTCATTGTGAGATGGCCTAATGGCAGCAGCTCTTTCCTTTAACAAAGAAACACCCCTAAATCATTGAAAAGGGCTGCCACAGCCTACATATTAGTAAATAATACCTATGGGTCAAGCCAGAATCCCCATATTCCTGCAACAGGCATTAGCTCCTGTTTAAAATACTGGTGAATGTTGCTTGGAACAACGCTTACATTACAAGGACACTATATCCGTGGCATGAGCAAAATTGGATTTAGGTCATGACATGGCAGAACGACAACCATGGTCACAGGGCCCTATTACAAGGTTGGCGGACTGGTAAAAATGATGCCGGTATTACCGTACCAGCATTGTTTACCTGACCAGAATATTACGAGCAGCGATGCCGGTGACACCGGCATCGGCAGGGAGCCGCTGTGACCGGGCTCTCCCTTGTAGGTATGTGTGCGGATACGCGGCAGCCGTGCCAGTGACACAGGCATGCCACAGTGAAGTGCACATTAAGAGTTGCACGGACATGCAATCACAAGCATGTAGATGCCGGTAATAACGGATACCATGATGCCGTTAACACCAGCATTGCAGAGCAGGCGTTAATAAGAATAGGCTGTGTAGAAACATGCCACATGTGCACACACTCAGCACAGGTGGAGGCAATGGAGTCTGGCACAGCACAAAAGGAAAACTGCCACAAACCACACCCCTCCCAAATCCACAATGCTACCATTAGCAGTTGCAATCCTGGGGCTGGAGGACATGCATGCACTGGTACTCCTCGTACAGGCAGTGAACCAGAGAATGCAGCTGAGGCACAGGAGGAGAAGGAGGGCGAGACTGGGCCAGCACATAGCAACAGTACAGGCAGTTGTACCCCACAGGCAGCCACCAATCCCTTGCCTAAGGGCCAGTCCATTTGACCTAACACCTGCACAGATCCACACCCTGTACTGCCTGGACAGGGACACCATCTCCACAATAATGGACCACATTCATTATGACCGAGTGAGCCTCATCAACATCCGGACAGCCATCCCCCCCTTGCTGAAGGTAGTGTCTGTGCTACACTTCCTTGCCACAGGCACTTACCAGCACACAGTGGGGCAGCTGCATAGAATACCACAACCCTGTTTCTCCTGTGTGCTCAACCAGGTGGTAGATGCACTCCTGAAACACGCAAGGGACCACATCAAGTTACCACGGACTGTGGAGGAGGTGGATGCAACCAATATAGCATTCTATGCACTGGCAGGCATGCCAAATGTAATTGGTGCCCTCAACTGCATCCATGTGGAGTTGGTAGTCCGGCATGCTGTGGAGGCAGTGTACCGCAACAGGAAGCTCTACCATTCCCTGAATGTCCAGATGGTGTGCAATGCATGCAAAATCATAACACATTGCTGTGCAATATTCCCTGGCTCCACACATGATGCCACTCGACGGTTCCCTGCCACATGGCACAACACGCTGCACAACATACCTGGCTGCTGGGTGAGTGTAACCACAGGGCCATGAGGGGCATTGATTGGGTGGGGACCTGAAGCAGAGGCAACCTATTGCTGGCTGGACCATGAGGGGCATTGATTGGGGGAGGACCTGAGGCATAGGCAACCTGTCTGCTGGCTGAGCCATTAGGGGCGTTGATTGGGGGGGGGCCTAAAGCAGAGGCCTACTGTCTGCTGGCTGGCCCATGAGGGGCATTGATTGGGGGGCGGGGGGCTGAAGCACAGGCAACCTGTCTGCTGGCTGGGCCATGAGGGACATTGATTGTGGGGGGGGGCCTGAAGCACAGGCAACCTGTCTGCTGTCTGGGCCATGAGGGGCATTGATTTGAGTGGGGGACCTGAAGCATAGGCAACCTGTCTGCTGGCTGGGCCATAAGGGGCGTTGATTGGTGGGGAACTTAGAGGCAACCTGTCTGCTGGCTGGGCCATGAGGGGCGTTGGAACATAGCACAGGGTTGCATGCATGATCAGCACAAGTGCACACCACATGCATGAATCAATAATCACCCCTGAAAATAGCCGTTAGAATTACCATGGATGCAATGAAGGGAAGATAGACTGCGTTGGGCAATAGAAGTCAAAGTCGCATGAGGAACCAGATTTACATACCTCTACATCCCCAACTTGCACAATAACAAATCACATAGGATGGAACAAGACCACACAAAGTGTCCTGGGTGCCTTAAACTGTGACCCTAGTTACTTCAACAGAATGTGGGACAATGGATGAACATGTGGCATGCCTACACAGCTGTGTGTACATGCAAGCAACATACACAGTGCCCACACCAGCACATGCATCAGGAACATCATAATACATGAACCACAGGTACCACAATGCACCACCCTACAGTCACAATGCATGAAATACATGAGCGCAGAAAAGGAAATCACGAGTCATGCTGCCATTCCAGAGCCAATCTCAACTGCCACACAGAGAAATCTCAGTCACTGCACTCACTCCACAGGTACACCACAGACCAGTATGTCTGTCTGGTTACCTTAAGGGACACCTCCAAATACAGTGGGTCAAGCATGGAGACAAGTGCAATCATCAATCAGTTACCATCACCAACATATGATTGAGAGGCGCAGGACTCATCCAAAGTACCTCATTCCCACCATGCCAGTACCCACCCAGCCGTATCACAGAAACATAACCCTTCACCGGTGGGCCATATCACCAATGTGAATATGCCTTAGTCATATGGCAGAAGGCGTTGATGGACATGTATATGGTGCCATCAAGTAGTCGAATGCATGATTTGGAAACCACTGTGTTTCACAAAGCACATTGGGCAAATGTGTCATTGTGCACTGTACATGCATCGGCCATTTTCAATGGTAACATCCATTAGATGTGAGGACATCATGGACATTTGGGCTTCATTTGTGAGGGTGCTATTTCTGATAGAATGGTCCTTGGGATTTGAACAGCACCCATCTCACCCCAACCATGTATCATCCCTAAGTACACTTACCTGGGTCTTTGAATAAGGAACATGTCATGTGCACTCATATTCTGTTGCATGTAATCATGAACACCGTACAGGCAGTGCCTACAAGGAATAACCAATTTAATCACAATTATACTTTCTATTGCTCCCATGCAGGTGATGCTGGGTATCCCCTGATGCCGTGGCTCCTGACCACAATCAAGCAACCAGCCAACAGGCATGAAGAGGACTACAACCGTGCAAATGCACACACTCATGTCACAATTGAGCACACTTTTGGGCTGTTGAAGGCCCAGTTTCGATGCCTCAGCAGGTCGGGTGGGGCCCTCATTTATGGGTCAGAGAAGGTGGTCAAGATTGTGTTAGTATGTGCCATGCTAAACAACGTGTGCATCTGGTGCAAGGTATCCCTGCCCGCTGACATGGACTTGATGCCACCTAAGGATGAGGATGATGATGTGGAAGATGCTGGAAATCTTCTGCAGCTCAATGTGAATGAAGGACGTGCGGCACGCCAAGATTTGATTGCCCAATACTTCTGATGGACTGGAGTACACAAGGCACTGGGAATGGGGAACACTGGGCACTGTACATAATTAAATTGACACACGCTCAAGAAACAATGTCCAGTCATGTGTTTTTCTTACTCACACCAGCTGTATTGATCAAAAATTAACTATGTATATATTACCATTACTTAACTTTCACCACTATCACATTGAATTGACCCCACTACCCCCACCTTCGCTCGCCCCACCCCCACTACTCCCACAACCACTACGCCCACCCCTGCACCCCGCACTACTCCCACAACCACTACCCCAAAACCCTATACCCCAACACCCAATACCTCAACACCCCCACCTCCAACACAAATACCCCCACTACAACTTCACAAGTACTTCCTCCCAACATGCACCTGTGAGTACTACTATTCATGCACCCTTTTTGGAGGAGGGGGTTGAGCATCTGTGCGGTGCAGAAATCGCAGTGAGCGACGCACCAGGCTCGTATGTGTGGAACTGGCTGGTGTCGTGCTGGATGATGGAGCAGGTTCAGGGGCAGTGGTGACATTTCTTTGCTCTGCCATAGTGGTCACCAACTGTGAGATGGCCAGGTCCATGGCTGCCATCACTGTGTTGCCTTTGCACACGCGCATGGCCACGCGGTACATGGCCCGTCTGACCACCCTTGCATTCTCCTGCAGGTCTTTGTGCATGGCCTGCCGTGTTGCTTCTGCGTCCGTCACATACTGCCTCACCATTTCCTGCATGGCCTGCTGGTGCTCATCCATGTATGACAGTCATCCCTCGAGATCCCTGATGTGTTGTGCAGCAGGTGCTGGCACAGGAGGTGGGGTGTGTGGGCTTCCGGGGCTGAACACAACTTCCTCAATGTCACTGTCAGGGCCACTGGCCTCCATTGTACTGTGAGCACCTGAGCCATGTACTGGTGAAACACGTCAGGTAGCCTGCATGGGTGGCTTTGTTTTGAGGTCATCATGCTGGCTGTGGCCTGAGGGGTCAGCCTCCTCCACACGGTGTAGGGCAGATTGAGCCATATCTCCCTGCTCACTTGGCACAGGAGATTGTGGCTCCCCCAGGTCACTGGCCATGGGGGATGCCAGCTCTTCCACTTCAAGTGGCTCCTGTGCCCCAGATGTGGATGTTTTGCGGGGGCCTTGGTGCCAGGAGTGGATCTTGGCTGTCCTTGGTTCCAGGATTGGATCATCGCTGGGTGTCTTTGGTGCCAGGAGTGGATCTTGGCCGGGTGTCCTTGGTGCCAGGAGTGGATTTTAGCTGGGTATCTTTGGTGCCAGGAGTGGATCTTAGCTGGGTGTACTTCGTGCCAGGAGTGGATCTTGGCTGCGTGTCCTTGTTGGAGGTAGGTGGTGTCTGATCGGCCTGCTGGGCAGCCTGTGTGTCCCCTTGGAGGGGGGCAGTGGCGTGGAAGTTGTGGCATGCTTCACCCGTGCCTTGGATGACATCCTAATTGTGTGGGATGGTACTGCTACACAGTTCAATGAGTTTATGAGTTTATGCTATGGATTAATTGCCAAAATACTTCTCAAATTTACTTCCACATTTAGTAATTTGGAAATTAACTACCTGGACATCACCATTTGGGTGGATACAAATTGTAATATTCTACAGGTTAGACCCAACCACAAACCGACCTATCACAACTCACTTTTAGAGTTTGACAGTTGCCATCCATGCCACACTAGGGAGAATCTCCCATTCGGCCAGTTTTTGCGTTTAAAACGGAATAGTTCCACAAAGGAGATTTTCTTGTCAGAAGCAGATAACCTAAGCTCAAAATTAGTCGCAAGGAAATATCCGACTAAGATCTAAAAACAACAATCGAGAAGGGTTACTTGAATACGACAAGAGTAAAGACAAAGATGGCCTAGTATTTGTCAGCACCTTCACTCCACAAACCAATTAGATCATCAAGATCATTAAGAAAAATTGGCACGTCGTAAAGGGAGTAGATTGCCCCCTAGACGTCCCGTTGTGTGCTTTCAAAAGGGGTCCTAACCTAAAGGATCTCCTTACTAAGAATGACATCGCGAGAAGAACTACTAAGCAAAAAATTGTCACAGAGTGTTGGGGAATGCCTAAGATTGCAGGACATGCCCCGTGTGGTCAGTGTGTTAACTGTCCTTTGACAAATCGCACTACACAGATAGATTTAGGCTTGGCGAAACCTTGGTCCCAAACCACCTTGACGAATTGCAATAGCAGGAAAGTTATTTATGCCATATGGTGTCCGTGGGGGAAACTTTATATAAGGATGAACACATGCCCAATTAAAGTCCATATTTCAGAACATAGGAGCTGCATTAAGAATAAAGTCATAACAGCTCCGATGGTCAGCCATTTTTTGATGATGAACCACAACGGGAACAAGCTTAAATGGATGGTACTTCTCCACATTCAGAGCCACAATGTGTCAGAAACAACTAAAAGGCTTCAAGCAAAAGAGCAATGGCTTATTTTTTTATGCCAAACAGCAGTAACTGGCCTGAATGAAGCAGTGGTCTGGTCCAGCTTTAACTGAGATGTTGTTTGGGCTTTTGGAGTATTCCTGCTATATCTCTGTTTGACTTGTTGTAACTCGCCAGCACGTAAAAGACACGTTGGCATTAGGAGGGCCCAAATATAATAATTGGATTTGGTGTTACCGCTCTTGGGTGAACCAGGTGGGTACATGCATTCTGTTCAACCAGTAGTAATAATGAACATATGGCGATGTCCCTTTACGCTGCTAACGGGCGAAACCATGCTAATGATGAACATACTGGAGTATGCGTTTATCATACATTACAAACTCGGTAGGAACGGCAGGGTATACTATGAGCTGTTAACGCATAGTCACCAGAGACATGTGAAGAACCGGTTTTGGGTCCATTAACACACCCATACTTGGTAACATTTACTTTAATCAGCACGGGTGGTAGTAATTTTTGTAGAAAATCAAGAGTCAGCCACTAAAAGCGAGGCGATTCACCGACGTCACGCCGTCAACCTATTTAGGGCTCGCAAGTAGACGGTAGGTTACAATCAGGTGACGGATACGTGATGCGTAGCGCATCGGGAATGGAGAAGCAAGCCAGAACACCTCTGTGAACTAAGTGCTCCAAGGGCTCTGATACGAAGTACGAGGGAGGGTGCTTCCTGTTTTTAGTTGAGCATAGACTGGGCACTATGAGGAAGTATGGAAGCTATATGGAGGTTACCGTTTCCGAGTGTTAGCGCGTTGTCCGCCTGAACACCGATAAGTCGGGTTTCTGAGTCGCTGTTTATTGTGTTTCCCGACAGACTGACGGCAAATATCCAGACGAATAAGTGGGACGTTTTTGCACGTATTATTGAGGCGCTAACAATTAAAATAGTAGCGCAACTTCATCAAAGGCAGGCTCCCTAGGAAATCGGTGTCTGTAAGCGAAGAATACAGAGGCTATAAGTGAGTAATCACATTGCGTGCGAAGTGTGGGGAGTTTGTCGGGTACCCTACGTTGTTATATTGTAAGATATTTGGTTGTGTTGTTGTAGTTGAGGCATGGGCCCTGAGCACACAAATCTTTCAATGTGCCAAAATGTTAATAGGCAATGCAAGTGTGGTTTAGTCCTTTCCCTTTTGAGTTCGGTTGAGTGGTGTCCACAGAATAACGGTGTAAGGACGCATCTCAGTTTTCATCATAGAGTTTTGGGGTCCATCTCTTCCCGTTGGTTGGGTAGTTGGGCCAACTTCCGGACAGGAAGTGTCCCGCTAGTACTGAATGTGGATTTAATGAGTGTGGAGGCTTTTGGCTGGTCCACTTAAGTCAATCCATTTGCTTTTTGCAGAGCTGTGGCTGTGGTGTGTCTGACTGCTGTGGCGGTTACTACCCAAGAAGACTGTCTTATTTTGAAGACGTACCTACTACGCCGTGGCCAGCATTATTTATTATAGCTACCATGGTAAGCCTTCCACTAGAGACTTTGAGCTCTTGAGATGTTAGTGTAAGAATTGGTAACAACATTATTCATGGCTGTTTTTTATGCTGTTCCTTTTAGGGTCCCGAATGAACATTTTTATCACAATGAACTAAAAATAAATAAGACCTACATGTCGATTTCTTTTTTTTCTCCCCTGAAGAAGTTCTAATAATGATGTCAATGGATGTTGTAGAACGAAACATGTTGGGAAAGGTTGTTGTCATCTGTTAAGGCAACTTAGATGAATAAGCTATCAAAGTAATTAGAACCTTGAGTAACAAGGATTTGCTTAACCAAGACACTAAGGGTCGAGAGTGAGCAGCTTGGATTTTTGAGAGCTTTCTTTAGTGTTATATTTGACGATTGTATGGAATTTTGTGGTTTGTGTATTGTGTATGAGTCAGATAACGAATACAAGTCGCGTGGTTTATAAGAAAGCACTTTATGATTTGCCTAACCAAGACACTAAGGGGCCGATTCATGGAACAAATATGCACCAAAAATCCCAGCGCAAGCAGGCGCAAGGAGGGGCAAGCGTGAGAAAGCAAGTGCACGCGCACGTGTGCGATTCAAGGAAGGTGCTGCGCTACTTTCCCACTGGTTGTGCGCCAAATCCGCGCATGGCGCACGCTGGCGCACACATCTCCAAACAGCGTGCGCTAAGTGCACAGCGAAAGCGGACATAGCGCAGCGCACACAACAAAAGTAGGCGGAACAGGGGGCGTAACACGCGGAATGGGAATAACACGTGAAAAAGAAGTCATAACGGGGGAAGTACTGCTAGGAAGTACACGGAACGTCCACACACACGCGAACCACACGTATTCATGGAATCGAATAGGGCAAAGACACGCACAGGCCTAAACACGTCCGCCACAGGAAGGCAGGCGGTAGCGTCCCTGCGCATTACAAAAGTGTGCACAAATAAAAAGCACGCATATACTGAGTGGGGTACGTGGGTTCGCGTGAAGTTTTACACGCGAAAGGGCCCTGTGCGAGTGGGGTACGTGTATTCCTGGGGTTCGCGTGAAGTTTTACACGCGAAAGGGCCCTGTGCGCGTGGGGTACGTGTATTCCTGGGGTTCGCGTGAAGTTTTACACGCGAAAGGGCCCTGTGCAAGTGGGGTATGTGTATTCCTGGGGTTCGCGTGAAGTTTTACACGTGAAAGGGCCCTGTGCGAGTGGGGTATGTGTATTCCTAGGGTTCGCGTGAAGTTTTACACGCAAAAGGGCCCTGTGCAAGTGGGGTACGTGTATTCCTGGGGTTTGTGTGAAGTTTTACAGACGAAAGGGCCCTGTGTGAGTGGGGTACATGTATTTGTGGGGTTTGTGTGAAGTTTTACACGCGAAAGGGCCCTGTGCGAGTGGGGTACATGTATTCCTGGGGTTTGCGGGAAGTTGTACACACGAAAGGGCCCTGAGCAAGTGGGGTATGTGTATTCCTGGGGTTCGCGGGAAGTTTTACACGCGAAAGGTCCCTGTGCGAGTGGGGTACGTGTTTTCCTGGGGTTCGCGGGAAGTTATACACATGAAAGGGCAAAGACCGTGCGCGATACGTCACAGACGCGCTCACGTGCTAAGGGCTTTTGGTCCAATTAAATTGCGTACGTGTGCTGACGCGCTTACGCGCCAAGGGCCTTTCCTCGAATTACACGCTAATGTGCAATTTTTTCACGTGCCAAATCACTCCGTATCAAGTTGGCCATGCATACACACACGGAAGACCACACTCCTGCCCTGAAGGCCATTTTCCTGCCCCCCAGAGCCCTGAGCACGCTCCCACCTGCAATCTGCTGCTGTCTGACTGCCTGCTGCCCACGTGACCTACCATTTGCTGCCTGCACGTCAGCCAGGGGTGCAGTTGCTGTGACCACCCCTGCTGGAACTGAAGACTCCCGACTGGGATTCATCGCTCCACAGCCCAGCCCCAGGACCCAGTTGCCCACCCACTCCTGCCTCTGGGGTTGCCATGTCCAGAAGAACAACATCGGGCAGCAATGGCAACCCCCAGCCAGAGAGGCAGAGGGCCACCAGCTTCAGTACCAGGGAAGTTGGTATCCTGGTGGAGCAAGTCCTGGGGCAGTATGATGCCCTCTTTGGAAGTTTGCGCGCCGACAATGAAAGACGGACCAGGATCTGGATGGATATCGTGACTGCCATCAACGCGGAGGGGGTGGCAGTCCGCGACTTACATCACGTCAAGAAGCGCTGGGAGGACTTCAGGTCCAGGACCCTCAACAAGGCCCAGCGCCTTGCAAAGGCAGCGGATGCCGAGGGACGCCGGGGCCAGCTGTCGGACCACCAAATGAAGGTCCTGGAATGCATATGCCCAGCTCTCTATGTCCAGTTCCTTGAGAGGCAGACCCGTCTGGAGTCGAGCAGTAAGTGTACATGCAGAGTGATTGGACGCTGTTCGTGTCGTGGTGTGCCAGTAGTGTACAGATTGCACATGTTTTTTTGTAGGGCCATGTAGGGATGTGTATGAACATGGGTGTGAGACTGCCACATGTGTGTCCTCTCATGTGTGAGACACATTGATGGTGTATGTGTTGGTAAGCATGCTGGACAAATGCAGGTGTGGGAGCACACATGTTTGAATTTCTATGTATGTACATTGGCATGATTGTGGCATGGATGGTGGTTCCTAATGCATGTATCTGCACTGTGTACATGTGCATGTGTGTGTACTTGACAAGTGTGCAACTGTGATGCAACATGGATGCATGTGACACTGATAGGTAGAAGGCTGAATGGCAGATCTGACATGTATGGCGATCTCATCACTGCAACAGTTGGATGAGATGTAGACATGCATGTAAGTGTGGTGGCGTGTGTGCATGTCCACTGCACTCCCTGTGTTTCATGTGATGTCTGGCTCACCTTTGGATGCTCATACTGTTGTATGTGTATGGATGGTGCTGGCTGTTGTGAAATGGCTGTGGAATTGCCCATGTGTGTGAGTTGAAATGACATGTGTGTTGGGGATTGTGATGCCATGTCTGAAGTTTGACACTGCCCCTCATGTGCAACTGTCATGTGTGTTTCAGTCCATTGAACAGTGCCCTGATGCCTGTGTCCTATCTCTCCCTGTCTGCAGCGTCAACTGATGAAGGGGGCGGAGAAGGTGCTCTGAAGCACAGCGGCAGGGATTGCACCGCCAGCCGCAGACGCAAGGCCCGGTTCCCCTCCCAGGTAGTCATCTCGTCAGGGAGTGAGGAGTCGGTGCCGCGTCCCCGGACACAGCTGCCGAGGGTAGGTCCAAAAGGTGGAGGTCAGAGTTGGACTCCTCGGCAGCAGAAGGGGCAGCTGAGACCCCACAGGGTTCGATGGAGGAAGATGGCACGGAGTCATCCAGGTTGGTGGGGGGTTTGGTGGAGGAGGAGGCTGTGAAAGGGACAGACATAGGGTCTGGAGGTGGGGATTCCACTGGTGCTAGTGGTGCAGTGCAGGGGCAGGGACAGGAGGCAGCACAGGCCACCCCGGAGGTGCCTGTGTGTAATCCTGTCCCCGATCCTGTGACTGCATCATCCTGCACCAGCAGGGATGCCTATGTCCAGACCCGTTTTCAGGGAGGGGATCCGCTTACAACAACTGGCCTTCCTCTCCCTGCGGACGTGGCTATCCAGGACCGGGTTGAGCCTGTCCTCAGTGGGATAATGTTGCGTCAACGGGGCATGCGAGATGACCTGCAGTGTTTTCGTGAGGACACTGCACGTCATCTCGAATGCCTCGTTGACCGCGTAGACCTACTGGGATGGCTCACCAGGGCCGGATTCCTCCATTTTCTGGACCTTGTTCCGATCCCCTCCATACCTGAACCCCCTATGCGCCAGTCGTCCTCCATGCCATCTTCCCACCCATTTATCACCTGGGTACCCTGTGGAGCTGCCTCTGACCCTGCGGCAAGGCTGGTGGAGGACACATCCCTGCCACAATCGGGAGTTGGACGTCTAGCAGGAGTGGCCACATCAACAACTGCACCCCAGCCGGAGGAGGATGTGCAGGCAGCAAGAGCCAGGGCACAGGCAGAGGCACAGCAGCAGCAGCAACAAGGTGGGAGCCATAATGGCTTGGGGCCTTCAACATCGGAGGGGCAGGCATCGGCGGGAGGGCAGGAGGACACAGGACTGGAAGTGTCTTCCGTGTGGCAGCAATTAGGCCATGCTATAGATGCGGAGTGGCAGCGGGCAGAAGAGGCATGGCTCACGATGGTCAGGGCGGAGAACTCCATGCGTAGGGCTCTGAGGCGGGCCGAGTGCCTCGAGGCAATTCGCAGGAACCTGGAGGTCCAGATGTCATCGTCTCTGCGAACCCTCTGGGCCATGGAATAGGGCCGCCTCCGGGACATCGAGCAGGAGTTCGATGATACCCTGGCCCTGGACATCCAAAAGTGAGCCGTCGGACTAGCCCGCTGCCCTTGTAAATAGTTTTTAGAGTTAGGTTGCCTTTTCGTTTTCCTTTAATTTGTGTACAATGGACAATGCCACACAAATTTGTATGTAGTTATCTTTTTAGGTAGTTTGTTACGTAGGTTTCATTTGTTTGGTTGGGATCATGGACCCTTTACATCCTTGGACAATGGGCCTCATTACAACCCAGGCGTTAAGGGTTAAACTGCGCCGTCGGCGCTGTTAACCCTTAACGCCTGATTACCATTTTAATGCCTGCTGGCGTTAAAATGCAAGGCGCTAACCTGCCTTGGTGCTAATTACGGCACCGTAATTTACGGTGCCGTAATTAGCGCCTTCCCCACCCCCATTATGCCCTATGGGGCAAAAATGGGAATGGGGAAGGGTAAATGGGGAATGGGGATTTACCGCCCCACTCACCTTGGAATGGGGTGGTAAATCCGCCATGCACCATGGTGTAAACAGCGTTTACACCATGGTGGTAAAGTAGGGAACTTACCGCCTGGGTTGTAATGAGGCCCAATGGATTGTATATAGTTTCATCATGTTTTCATTTTTTTAAAATGTTTGCATTATGGACATGGAGCAATGGATTTATTTTTTCCAGACAATGGATTGTAAATAGTTGGACTATGGATTGATTTCTCTTTTTTTTTTAATTATGAACATGAAGCAATGGAGATTTTTTTTTTACATTTCCTTTTGATTTGCGTTGTTGGAGGGTGACTTTAGAATGCTTTTTCTTTCTAATTTTTTTGGATTGGTTATCATTTTCATTCAATCATCTATTTCACATGCTTTTCATTTCATGTTTCATATTTTGGTATGCTTTCATTTCATTTTTGATTTTATGTACATAATACATTTTCATTTTTTAGTTCCATGTGTGGGATTCGCTCATTGGGTTGATGCATGTGAAAATGTGGGTTTACACAAGCAATGCCAACCAGTGTATGTGTGCGATGGACATGTGTTGATGTACATAGTTGACTTTTGGTTTGTGTCATGAGATCGGCATTTCACTGCTGGGGGTGGGGGTGCAGGGGGACATGAGTGGGACATGAGTGGGGGCCTGCTGGAAGGTCCCCTGCACTTGCTCGGGGGTGGGCGTGCAGGGGGACCTGAGTGGGTCATGAGTGGGTGCCAGCTGGTAGGTGCCCTGCATTGCTGGGGGGTGGGGGTGCAGGGGGACATGAGTGGGACATTAGTGGGGGCCTGCTGGCAGGTGCCCTGCACTGCTGGGGGTGGGGGTGCAGGGGGACATGAGTGGGACATGAGTGGGGTCTGCTGGCAGGTGCCCTGCACTGCTGGAGGGTGGGGGTGCAGGGGGACATGATTGGGACATGAGTGGGGGCCTGCTGGCAGGTGCCCTGCACTGCTGGGGGGTGGGGGTGCAGGGGGACATGAGTGGGACACGAGTGGGGGCCTGCTTGCAGGATCCCTGCAATGCTGGGGGGTGGGGGTGCAAGGGGACATGAGTGGGTCATGAGTGGAGGCCTGCTGGCAGGTGCTCTGCACTGCTGGGGGCTGGCGGTGCAGGGGGACATGAGTTGGTGATCAGTAGTGCAAGCTGACATGTGGCTTGGCTGGGGGGCATGCCCATGGTGGATGGGCTGCCTGCGGGACATGACCAGGGGTGAAGGGTAGTCCCCTGGGTGTGGGCTGCCTGCAGGGACCGTGGAGGGTGTAGAGGGAACACCTGGAAGGACCCACACTGCCAATTCACGTGTAGGACTCCCCGCGCACCCCCGAAATACACGTACCCTGCTGAAATCGCATGTGAAACTTCCTGCGCACCCCCGAAATACACGTACCATGCTGAAATCGCGTGTGAAACTTCCCGCAAACCCTCAAAATACATGTACCCCACTCGCACAGGGCCTATCACGTGTGAAACTTCCCGCGCACCCCTGAAATACACGTACCCTGCTGAAATCGTGTGTGAAACATCCCGCGCACCCCCGAAATACACATACCCTGCTGAAATCACATGTGAAACTTCCTGCGCACCCCCGAAATACACGTACCCTGCTGAAATCGCATGTGAAACTTCCCGCGCACCCCCGAAATACATGTACCCCACTCACACAGGGCCTATCGCATGTGATACTTCCCGCGCACCACCGAAATACACGTACCCTGCTGAAATCGCGTGTGAAACTTCCCACACACCCCCGAAATACACGTACCCTGCTGAAATTGCGTGTGAAACTTCCCACGCACCCCCGAAATACACGTACCCCACTCGTACAGGGCCTATAGCATGTGAAACTTCATGCGCACCCCCGAAATACACGTACCCTGCTGAAATCGCGTGAGAAACTTCACGCGAACCCCAGTAATACATGTACCCCGCTCGCACAGGGCCAATCGCATGTGAAACTTCCCGCGAACCCCAGTAATACACATACCCCGCTTGCCGTGCTGGTACAGGGTTAGCGCAGCCCTTTGCGCTGGATTGGAGATTTTGATGGCTTTTCCCTGCGCGAGGGGCGTTCTTGGGGGCATAACTGGTGCTGCTGCAGGGTCGCTGCGCCACTGTGCGCCACGGCTGGTTTTGGTAGCTAAAATCCATGAATATGCTGTGCGCAGAAATGGATTTTAGAGCACGCGGCTGGTGCAGAGATTCGCATGCGCACACTGTGCGCCAGCCGCGTGCACCACTTGTGCACTAAATTCTATGAATTACCCCTAAGGGTCGAGAGTGAGCAGCTTGGATTTTTGAGAGCTTTCTTTAGTGTTATATTGGATGATTGTATGGAATTTTGTGGTTTTTGTATTGTGTATGAGTCAGATAACGAATGCAAGTCGCGTGGTTTGTAAGAAAGCACTTTATGCATTTTGCGTGTTTTATTGAATTGAAATATGAATTGTTGTCAACTTTGTGTCTATTAAATGTTTTCTAAATGTTTTTTATAGTTTATTTAATACAGTTTTTAACATAACACATGGTCCTAATAAAGTAATTTTTTGTATTGCATATGAAAGTGGTGCGACTAGTTAAGTGCTTTTTTCCTGATGTTCAAGGGTAATAGAACCCTTTTTGGTGTGTGTCATCCTTTTACCTAAGGCACAGCATAAAAGCAACGAGGTTCCCAGGTCAAGTAGCTTTCACAAGTTGGTAAGGGGGGATGAATCTCGAGGCTGATAAACTATTCCCCTCTATCTTCTGATTGTAAATTTGGGTGAACATGGTGCCAGGAGTGGATCTTGGCTGTGTGTCCTTGCTGGAGGTAGGTGGTGCCTGCTGGGCAGCCTGTGTATCCTCTTGGAGGGGGGGCAGTGGCGTTGAAGTTGTGGCATGCTTCAGTCGTGCCTTGGAGGTAGGAGCCTCCTGGCTGGAAGCCTTGTCTTCACCACAGCGCCGACATGCATCAGCTCTCTGGGGTGTTGGGGCGTGTTCACCCTTGCTGTTTGTCTGTTTCTATTGTTAAGGATTTCAATCAGGCAGTACACCCGGGTCTCAGCCTACCATGCAATACACAAATGAAATACTTATTTATTGTGTCTATAGGTTCAATATTCTGAGTGATATACCACTCATATCACACCCCTTCTCAAAACACCCCAGGTCACAATGGACCAGGAATCAGGCTGGTTGGTAAAGGTAATGTTTATGTATTTAAAATTCAAATCAAACACATGTTTTAATATATGGGGCAGCAATCACCAATGTGGTGACAATACAAATAAGAAAGTAGTAAGGCAGTTGAATTCACTTTTTAGCACACAGAAGATAAAACACAGAGGGCCTCATCACGGGTTTGGCGGTAACCCTTAAATGCAGCGGTAACGCTATGACCGCTGTATTTAATGGTCTGCCAGATCATGGCCTTGGCGGATTTCCATGGCAAAATTGCTGATTTTTGGTGCTATTACCGCCGGTGGGAAATCCGTCAGCTGTAATAGCACACATTTTCCCCATTGGGCCCAATGGGGAATGAGGAATTCCCGAATGGGCCCAATGGGGAATGGGCACTAACCGTTCTGCCAAACCCGTGATCCGGCGCTAATAGCGCTGTGGGGGTTGGCGGTAGGGTTCAATACGCCGGCATTACCGCCCAACTCGTGATGAGGCCCAGAGAAAAGACAATTTTGAATTGTTTGAAAGATAGCATTTAAGATAAGATTTCCCCCTGCAAATTTCTCAACTCACAAAGAATCAATTCCTCCCAGATGTAAGGATAAGCACAGGTATTCAGGAATAATGAACAGTGTACATGCTTTGAATGCAATCTTCCCTCCCCACACAAGAGAGAAAAACATTTTTGGAAATTTTACACTTTTAAACTGACATTTGAAAATGGCTGAGCAAAACATTGAACAGTGTGCAGAAATCCTTAAACTGATATACATCTCTATGGGAGCAACACTGAAAAGATCCTAACAAACATAAGCTACAAGATGAGCAATAGTACACCCTTTGAATCAGAATGGAAGTTTGGAAATACTTGGAAAACACTCATATAAAACTTTTACAAAATTGCGAATTCCGGCCTAAATTTCCCTATGCGGTTTTTAAGAAACACGGGTCAAATACACTGAGAATGCCACTCGTGAATCTCCACAGTTACTTCGCCACTGTAACCCTTCATGTGGTGGACACCCCATTTTCTTTATGGGAATTACTTTATTTAATCCAAATCATTAATGACTTATGGTAAAACACGATGAGAGAAAATCAGCGCTAACACTAAGAATTACAAATAGAATTACAAGAATGGTTCTGACAAGATTATAGGTTCTTAAGTTAAAGATGGGATAGGTTATAGATGGGGATAGGATGATGTAATATATGTTATGGCTTACTATGATTCCTATTGATACTTTCAGTCCACTTTAATTTAGGATTTGGTCCGTCAAGTTCTGGTCATCACGGATCAGGTCTACAAACAGCAGGGCACTTCTGGTGGGATAGGTCAGCTGGGAGGTTCTGGTCACCGAACTGCACACTGGACTGGATTGGATTAGATTGGCCCTTCTGGTTGCTGGACACTGTAGATCAGTGGGATGGTGTGTTTCAGCAGGCAAGCCTTAATGGTAGCATGCCAGACTGGATCAATTTACTTCCCTTTGGTATTGGGATGGTTTCAGGATTTGGGCCTAGCTGAAAACGAGTTCAGCAATGCTGAGGCCTTGGCTTTGCAAAAATATCTGGATCAGGAACAAAGATGGAGAATTCAGGAACAAGGTGCCACGCGGAAATCAGGATGGAGTCTGGAATCAGCATATGTGTGTGTGTTGTGAGGTTCCCTCATTTATCCTGCCCAATGATATCACTCAGTTTATAATAAGGGCAGACTTACATCTCACACCCACAAGGCTATGATTGGTCAAAGACACAGTTTCTGCTTTGCATTTTGCTGGTTGGATGACAGAAAGGGTTGTCATGTTTTATGATGTCACTTGGAACCTCCCATAGTTATTGGGACCAGAATTTCACTTTCCCACAAATACATATGTATATACTTATGCCCTCTAATGAAATTGGACACATACATTACATATTTTGTGGGTTACATTTACATCCAACTCCCAAGTCGGTGAGACCTGTTCTTGTATTTCTATGGAATTTTGGCAATTTTAATCATAAAGGTTTGGCCTAACAATTTCTAATTCGATAAATATATGTGCAATCACCCCTAGAACATGGGTACACAATATTAGATTTGCAGCATTAATAGTTTCTGCGCAATTAGACCTTTTTTCATAACTTCAGTTCCTTAGGCAGTAAAAAATGCTACCAAGTCATAAAAATGTCTATCATGAATTCAGATTTCAATGTATGTACTTCTCATTCCTTTACTTATTTTTGCTGCCAAGTTAAATGTCATCAAGTTCTGTGGCAAAATAAGCAATTTAAATCCAAAAATCACATGTGAGGTTGTTTAAGCAATTTATATCCAAAAATCACCTCAGGTTTTTTTTCTTACTTCCCAAGTGTGAGCAATTGGCCAGTCCTTTGAAGTTCACTGTGAATCCTCTCCCAGCATCCTGCCCCTCCCTGGAAGAATGAGTGTCCAAGCCTTCTATTGTCCTTGCCTTGGGCAAAAATGAATGTCTAATGAGGTCCTTTGTCATGAGTATGGGAGGCCTCCCAGCAGCAATTATGCCTTCCTGCCAGCAGTGAAGTGTCAACCTTCCCAGGCTGAGGACTGGCAAGCAGATTTTTTTTATTAAGTAGTTAATCAACTCCAAGCTGGGTTACTTTAAGCTTCACCTACATCTTTCATTTAAACATATACAATTAAAACAGTTCATAGGTGGATTCTTACATCAGCAATCCTTTGACATTTCTTAAAGAATTAGGCCTTTCAACAAAAATATGCTTTCAAAATAGGTGATTTTGCACTTTCTTCATGGAAAAACACATTAAACTGAGTTCTTTTAAATCCAATTTTCTTATGCAGCACATACACATTTGATTCAGCACCAGTTCTTCCCTTGAGTGCTGGGATTGTTTGCAGTAGGGATACATGTATCCAGCCTTTGCTTGGAGTTTCTTTCTGCACAGCTGATTCTGTTTCATGTTGCAATTTTAGCTGCGTTTTTCCTGTGGAAATGAAAACAAATGTTCCTGGGCTGCTTTTTCCTTAGATACATTTCATAAAGCTGTCAGTCAATGAGGCCTGGTTCCTCTGAGCCACACTGGATGACCCTGGCACATTGTGCTACCCTTTTAATCTTAATGATTCAATGGAAATTAATGGATCTAGCACCAAAAACAGCACTTTTTAAGGTTGCAAAGCTGACATTTTTTTTTAAAAAGGCATTTTCGGTTTTCGGCACAATTCTGCTGCTTTGCTCCATGTTGACTGTGGCAGAGCCCACTCCTGCATTGATAACTCTGTTTTCACCCCCCTTGACTGTGTGTGGCAGGGTGTGCAACTTTTTTCTGGTTTTGACCCAATGCAGTTTCAAGATTCTGGCATGCACAGGAGTCAGCACATCCATTTTGGGCTGTTTCTTTCACCATTTGTGAAGTGGTGCATTGTGGCACATTGGAATGGGTCAAAATAGCTCACACTGTGCCTGTGGGGGACAGTGAGGCAGGGCATTAGTCATGGGTCAGCATACTTCCTACATACATTGATGCTAGTACATTCCGAGTCATGCGCAAGAATGGGGGGGGTGCAGTGTCGGAGCATCCTTCTGGTGTGACCATGTAGTGCATGGTGTTTGTTGGGTGGCCTAAAGGTATCTAGTGTTTTGCTTATTGTGACCATGCCAAAGGGGCTGTGTGCCATGTGGTGTTTAATTGTGGATATTATGTGCTCCCATTATGTACGTAGATGCATTGATGATTGTGCTGCGTGTATAGAAATGGGTGTGTCAGGTGTGCAAGTGGCAGTGGTGATGTGTGCATTGTGCCATGAGTTGGCACGGTGGTGAAGCATGCATCTGTACAGTGATGTGTATGTGTGTGTGTGTGTGCATGCAGATGGTGCTTATATTGGCAATTAAGGGCTCATGTGGGTTGTGTAAGTGTTTTTCTTTTGGGTGTGTTTGTGGCAGAGACATTGTGGTTATGTCAGAGGTGGCTTTAGGTGGGAGGAGATACGGCATGATTTTGCTCCCATGTACTTGCCATTTGGACTTTGCAATTGACTTTGTGGTTAAAAGTGTGTGGTGTGAGTTTGGGATTATGGTAAGGGACACTCACCATCATCGTCCGATTTTGCAACTCCCATCTTGGCGCTCCCAACGCCTTGGATGCCATCCATGTTGAGAACCGTGCTGCATGTCTCCTCCTATGTGGCAAGTTTTATGGGGGATGGCTGTTCGCGTCCTGTACCCAGCCCCTGGCTGCACTCAGCAGAGAGGATGTTGCGGACCCGCAGACGGAGATTGTCCCACCGCTTGCGTCAATCGCAGACAGTCCAGTTGTCCCCACCGCTGATACCTTGTGGGCCATCTCCTCCCACACAGCTTTCTTCCGCAGGTGGTCTGCCCGGCACAGGTTGGCACAGAACACTACGTCCGCATGTTCAACAATGGTGTCGGCCAACATGTTGAGCTCTATGTCGCTGAACCTTGGTTTGTGGCGACAGACAGTGCCTTGCCTGGTTGCCATTTTCCTATGCTTTCTTCCTGACTGCTCTGTTCTCCTGTTCAAGCTCTGTAGACTGAGGATTGCAATGGATTGCATTTTTAAAGATGACCGCGGTGCATTTCCTGTTCCTGCGCAATGACGTTTCTGGTGCCAGCATTACCGGCATCAGGATACCAGTAATAGCAGCATTGTCTGTGCCACTGCCTGTGGCATAGAGGATCCTGGTTTTGGAGGATGTTACCGGCATGCCGGTTCTACCGTTACCAGCATGCCAGTATGCGCGTGCATGTTGACTCAGAATATACCATAGATTCCGGCAGCAGTGTTACCCGGCATGCCGGTAATTTCGTTTTTTTACCAGCAAACTCATAATGAGGCCCACAGTCTTAACTTGCATATTGGCAAACACAGATGAGATCTCAAACTGTATTGATGCTTCTAGATCTGTCGGCCAGATCCAGCACGAGAACACAAACGCCTCTCTTTGGCAGAATAATAGCAAGCACAGAGGCAGGTGGCCCATGTTCGATTAGGCTCAAATCGTTCCTAAGTGATATAAATATGTGAGTAAATTCAACATCCGTACACCTCCATCTCAAATCTTTCATTATGGTTCCTTAAACCTGAAATATTTTCACTCTGAACCCCCGTCAAATACTGCAGCTCCTATGTTTACAGTACCAACATTCACCTCGATGTCAGTGGCCCTCTGGAGATATGTTTCTCAATATCCTGGATTCAAAGACCTTGTGAACTGGATGGGCCACATCAGTATAACTCCCAAAACGAGTTACCCAACACAGGCTGGGCTAAATATTAATATCCCTGTCATTCTTACTCCTCCTTAATTCTTCAGGCACTGAATTCCTTATGTTATGGCGGTGCCTCGATAATGAGCTCAGTGTGAACCCCCGGGTCAATATGACTACTGTACGATCCCAGGGTGGACCTCTTTTATATTCCCTGGATCTCCATGCATCTATGTATTACACCCCAATAAGCACATTAGTATACCGTAGTCTGACGTTCCCTAATAACCACATACTGCCTCAAGGTGTTCCAGTATATTGCCACCAGTCTAATTTCCAGGCTCAAACAAAGTGACACTATCCCTACAATCATAGCGGTTCTTCGCTGGTGCATGCCTCATAAAAATGACGGAATCGCTATTGTATTAGCAAAAGAAGCACTTGGGCAAATCAATTCCTGCGGTATGCTCTGTCTATGCGCTGCTCGGAAGGTGGCACACATACTGTGCAGAGGGCTCTCCCAGAGTACACCTTAAAAGACGGAAACCAAGTTTCACAGTTGGAGGTGCAGCAACCCACTACCTGCCTCAATGCATACCCTGGCCCACCTGAAAAAACATACACGTGAATATAAATGCCGTCTCTAAAATTGCAGGCAGAGCTATGCTGCTAGAGTGATATAAAAGCGCAGCTGCAGCTTGTTATTTCAAGTGGCGGGTGCAGCCGCAGTTCTGTAAAATGAGATACAATTTTCTGGAACGCCGCAGCACTTCTTCTCGGCTTTACATGTCCGTTATCTGGCCGAGTCACGTAATGTTGCCAGTAATGCTGCATGACGCAATCATAGCACATTGCCACCATTCAAAGGTCTTGTTGTGCTAGTGTTCAGGAGGAGCTGCATTTTTTTTGTTTACAACAGGGCAGAGGCATAGACAGAGTAGAGCCTGAGTGGGCAAGGCCCGCCCAAAATCTCTAAACGCCAACTCAACAATGCTGTGTGGGCTTTTACAGATGCTAATGTCACTGAGGTGGGCCCAACTACATTAGCTTCAGACCCCACTTGTTAGACAATCCTGGATTTGCCTCTGCAACATGGTGCACAAAGTCGGAAGTGTCCTTGCATTATGTAGTGCCAGAGAGCAGCAGTAAGCTAAGACTCAACATGGAGAATATCCCATGTGTGACGATGGTCAGCAAGTACTCCGGACCCTCGAGGCAATCCTGAACTATCGGAAAGGCTTTTTCTGAACCTTCCTTTTGACTCAAAGAGAAGCAGAGCAGCATGGTGTACGAACATGCGTTGAGAATACAATGGTTCTGACTGATCGTATTGCTGGAATAAATATTGTTTTAGACACAGTATATACGTATTGTTGCAAAAAGCCATTCCTACATATTTTGCTAATCCTATTTAGCGACATTGCTGGATGTGGCCAGGATACAATTAGGAATACATATTATTTCAACAATGGTATACGTTCCAGCAATGTGGCAAAATGCACAGTGATCATCCATCATCACTGCAGTACAAACAAAGCATGTTTATGCTTTTAGAAACAGCGTGCACTGGTGAACAGTGGCCACTAGGTGGCACATTGGTAGAGAGTATGTTGAATACTGCAAAGAAGGCACAAGTCAATGGATTGCTGTACATGCCTGCGTAATGCTCAAGTCAAGCCTCTTTCTCCGCAGTGCCGATTGTCATGAAGAAATTCACAAAAGAACTATTGAAAAAAATTAAAACAAAGCATTTATGTATTGCAAAGTCATTAAGATCTGCACTAATCGCGTTGTGAAAATCGCAGGAAAGATAAAAACTGAAAAACGTTTCGCCCAATTCACAAAAGAATCAAACACGGAAAAAAAGCTCAGATACGATGATTTTTTTAAATATTGAAATGTATTTAAAAACATGCGCTGGTGTCATTATCCTCAAAGGTGTCCAGTGTTTCTATGGTAGATGTGATCCAGCAGAAGTGATGCCCAGTGATGCCCTGGTTATCCACCTTGCAAACATTCGTGTTGAGAGGCCACTGCGGGCACGAATGCATGTCGGACTCCCAGCTCTCAGTGCGTTTCAAAAAGGCAGAACGGCCTGTCAATGTGAAATGCTGAAAACATTTAAAAAATATCCTAGATAACAATACAATACTATATATGTTATGTTATGTTATTTGATATTGCTGCGGTGCATACTGCCCTTGTTATTGGTTTGAATTGAAGCGCTGAAGGCCCCACAGAAGACCGTAGTCTGTACAAACATGAACATAAAAGAGCATTTCATTGCATTTGAACAGCATTTAGAATGTAGCTGACTATTCAATAAACAACAGAGATGACTAGTTTAAAGACACTATAAAAGCCCTACCCAGTATTGTGTTCATGCACAGAGAAGACAGCTATGCAGTTGACTATTTATTTATTTTATTTTACATTTTTAAAGCGCTCACACAGCCCACAGGCACCGAGGCGCTGTTATAGGAATTGTTTGTTTTTTGGATGCGTAATTGTTTTTTTTTTGTCTTAGTTGCGTATTTATAACGCTTAAACACCCAAAGGTTTCTAAGCGCGACCCGGGGATCAAACCTGTGTTGCTTCGTGTCGTCTTCCTTCCAGGGCAGCTATCCTCCTGGGACAAATGTGATGGATGTGTGATCTTGCATCTTTTCCTTGCACTTAAGTCCTGTTAAAATGAACAAAACGTACTAACAAAGGCACACATTTTGGCTTTTGTATGGGTGTTATGTAATGTAATGAAAGTGGTCTTGCATAGTGCCAGCCTGCCAACATTGAGGCCTTGCCGTGCTTGGCTCTGCAAGAAAAAAGGGGGGTAGGAGGGTTGGGTTCATTCGTGTGACAGTGGTAGAGGCAGATGCAAAGCCTGTGGTGTTGATGGGTGCAGGTCACAAGTGCTCGGTAAGTGAGTGCCAATCTGCTTTCTATGGGGTTGTGGAGATACTTGCGAGTATGTTATCCATAGGGAAGAGCCCAAGATCTGATTGACTAAAGTGCTTTGGTCTGATAAGCTGCTGACTTGGGAGAGTGAAACAGGGCTAAAGAGGAGAGCTTAGTTGTGGGCTGGTCAGTGTTGATGTGCTAACGGCCATTCCCGTGGTGGCCTTTTGTAGGGGGTTTGCGTTTGTAGAGCGGAAAAAAGCATTAAAAGAAAAGTATAATGTTTTTTTTCGTGTCGGAAGCGGCCGCTCACAGCGCTGTTCTGGGTACGCTGTGTTCGATAAGAGGTGCGGCTTGACACGACTTCCTTGTTCGTGTACGCACGTTCTCTCCACGCCGCAGGGTCCTTTCCTCTAACGGAATGCGGAGCGGCGGTGGAGCGTCAGAGGAGCGGCTGGTTTGACACGGACGCTGCCGAAGTTCGTGGCAGCAGACGAGTGACTGCATGACGAGTTACTGCGTGGTCCTCTGTCCCCCTACGCCCACGGGAGCTACTGTGTAGGCGGAGTGGCGAAAGGACGGGGACTGCGACCACGAACCCGGTGAGGGGGGTCCCGGAGCTGAATAAGGGGGCGGGGTACCGTGTTCTCTCCTACCGACTCCCATACACACGGAATCTGGTGATACAGCATCACAAGGGATTTGCTGTGAATATTGGAGGTGAGTGGTGAGCTGTGAGGCATATCCCTGGGGCTGCATCTTACGCTCTCCGCATCTGATCCTCATATAGTCACCATTGAGGCTCATTGGTCACTATGCTCGCGTCTGTCAGCATAGTAAAATCAGAGTGCCAGCTGTGACAATACAATAATCTGGTGGAGAGTTTCTGCGCCCTATTAACCTCCAGCTGTGCGCAAACCTCCACCTACCTTGATCAGTGGGGCTTTCGTAGGAGTTTTTTCGGAACCCATACTCATACCTCGTGACCACTTTTTGTTAAACTTGAGTAGTGGGGCCTGTGCTGCCCAACATACGCAATCGGGCCTCAAGGTCATACGCACAGGAGACTGCGGGTTTAGGCCTTTGATCCTGGGTGTGTTGTGTTATTGTGAGTGTTGAGCAATCTCTCTGGCCCCAGGTGAGAGGGACTGCCTGGATAACAGTGGCCAATCCCTCCCCATTTCCTCAGGGGTAAAGGGGTTGATAATCCTCCTCCAGTAGCCGCTATACCTTTTTCTTGATACTATCCCTCGTGATACCTAAGTGCGGAGGGCGCTAACTTGTGAAAACCCGTATGCCTCCGAAGAAGAGAACTACACAGTCAAAGTACAACCTTAGAGGAACCAAGGGAATGGAGGCAGCTAAGAGTCCCTCGAACAATACTACCGTGCGGGTAAAACCCAGAAAGAAAGCTAAGAACGACATACCTGCGGACCAGGGAATGATCACTGAGTTCTTTCCGCAAAACCCACTTCCTGAAACTAATTCTACCACGATTGAGGAAGCCTTGGTTCTCGTGCCCTCTAATGTAGGGTCCTTATGTGTCTCTAATTACGATGACATTGACAATAATTCATTATTGGAACTATGTCTTAATATTCAAAGGAAAATGACTCCTGCCCCAGGATCGATACCTACCAACATGGACTGCGCCAATGCTAATAAGCAGAGAAATACTCCATTTGTATCCCCTACTCCAGTTGAATCCATGGGCAGACTATCAGCATCACCAAATTTGGCAATGGCTTCTATGGAAGACAGCCCCATAGCTGAAAGTGTATGCCTGGCTGATACCTATCCGGGAGCGACAGAGATTGCTGAGATCCAGTCCTCAGTTGCTTCACTGCAATTTGCCCTTAAGGTCTTACTGAAAATGACGGGGAAAATTCTGGATAATTCAAATGCCCTAACCTTAGAGATGGCCGCGAGAGAGAAAGTAGAGGGTACCGCTGAAGTTGATCAGTCAGCAGAGTCCAATCTCTCGGAAGCCATAAAACTGGCAGACGTAAGTGAAGAACATCATTCTGAAGAGCTACAAAGCCCAGGGATGGAGACAGACAAAGAAAATGAAGAACCATTCTTTTCGCGTAAGCAACGCAGAATGGCCAGGATGGCAGCGGGCTTTAAAAGAGCTAAAGAAATGGCCATCTCCAAGTCTGTTAAGGAACCCGCTGGACACCCCTCAAAGAAAGCCAAAAAACGGGCAGCCAGAGCAAAGAAAAGGAAGAACAGTGGTGAGGGTTGCTTGACTAGTTGGTTAATATCTGACAGAGAAAAAATTATTGAGCCTGAGGAGGTGGAGGATATATGTGAGGAGGAGAATCCGAGTGAAGGGCCGGAGATTGTGGATAAGGACAACCTCGAGAGTCCATTAGAGTTATCAGCAACATCTATCATAACTCGTCCCACCGAATCTACATCTACCATGGAAGGAAATCGTATGTGCCTTATAAAGAATTTATATCTAAGTGAAAACTCAAAATGGCTATCTCGCTCAGAATTGTTAATTAGACTGAGCTATGTGCCACAACTGAGGGTCCCCAAGTCAGACGATTTCCAATTCGTGGAACCACTAAAAGGCCCTAATCCTCAGGTCTCAGCATTGCATTGTAAGTTCCTATCTACCGCGACATTGCTAAGGAACTATAAGACCGAATTGAAAGCGGTTGATGTGGAGGCTGATGCCGATCTCAATGAACCAGACCCAAGACAACTGCCTGCTAAAATAGACCTGACAGCTGAAACCAACCCCCGCCCCAATTTCTCTGAAGGAAAAAATGTGGACATTTCAGACATACAACAAGCATTAAAATGGCTTGCGGACTCACTACCTGAAGTGCTGCTAAAGCAATGAGATATGTCTATTCTGTCCTGGAAATGTAGGGGTTTTGCTCATTTGTTGCCAACTGAGGGCTCTATTAAGATCTTAGATAAACATAGTTGTTTCTGCCTTCAAGAAACTTGGGCAACTGAGCCATTGATTTTGGATGGCTTTGTCATTTATCAAATGGCAGCTAACAAAGGTACAAAGGGAAGACCCTATGGCGGTCTTATCATAGGGGTGGCTAACATGTTTGGTTCTAAATTAGTGAAAACTGATTGTCCCAGTAATTTGATGGCAGTTGAGGTCGACTATTATAACCAGACAGTAATGGATCACTTTCTACTAGTTAGTCTATATAACCCCCCGGGTGCACTAATAAGAGAACAACTCCAGGAGGCCTTACATAATCTATTGGCTACCTGGCTGCTAAAATTCGGGAACACTGGGGTAATAGTGGTTGGAGACTTCAACTGCCACATGAGCGGTAACATAGGGAAGTCCTATAACCCTAAGTTAAAAGCTAAAATTTATATGCACCACACCAAAAAAAATGATCCCGAAGGCCAAGGATGGAAACATTTGTTTGACCTATGGGACATTGAAATGCTTAATGGTAAAACTGTGAGCGACTCTCCAGGTAATTATACCTGGTCCAATGGCATTTCGAGAAGTACCATAGACTACATTTTTGTTTCCCCTAGTCTGTATGAGATAGTGGAGGATATGCAAATAACCCCTAACGAGTGGAGTGATCATGCTACACTCATATGCAAATTGAATATCGGGACAAAAGCTCCTCCTAGTATTAACATGGGTAACATTGTGCCAAATAAAGCTGGCACTAGGATCAGCTGGTCTGATAAAAATGTCGCTCTTGCTGTGGCAGCTTTGGCTAACATTCATCTAAATTTGTTATCGAACTTCCAGGAGATGTCGAGTGACGCCATTGAATACTGGATCTGCACCTTTGCTGAGAAACATGCGGTCTATCGTATGGGGTCTATGATTAGCTGCGGTAGGGAAAAGCCGCCCTTTGACATAGCCATGAGAAACCTGAAGAGAGAGCATAGAGCGGAACTCCGGCTGGCCAAGAGACAAGCATACCCTTCAGACCTATATTTTATTAAGGTTAGGAGCGTCAAAAACAAATATAGAACTATGATCAAGGCCAAACGGAAATTAGACAAAATCATGGCCTGGCAAAGATTAGTAAACACGATCTGTACAGGCAAAACGCGTAATATCTGGGCTCTGTTGGGTGATGCGCGAGGTACTGTACAAGGCACATTAGCTAACCCTATTAATGCTGAAACATGGATAGCTTTCCTCGAAAATAGGAATTCCAAGGCAGATACAGAGGAACCCTATACATTGATTAATAGGCCGTCAAACCCTCCATTTAATGTGACATATCAAATGGTGCTGAATACAATCTCAGAATTAAAATCCTCCCGAGCCCCGGGCCCAAATGGCCCAGCAAATATTGTGATGAAGGCGCACTCTGAATTCTGGGCATCCCTGTTAGCTATAATGTTTAAAACGATCTTAAAAGAAGGGAGAATACCCCGATCCTGGCAAACAGCGGTGCTCATACCAGTCTTCAAGAAGGGTAATCGAGCGGATCCTAGCAATTATAACTGCTCTCAATGCTGGATGTCACGGGCAAAATATTTGCCTCTCTCCTTTTAAAGGAGCTGCAGCTCTGGGTAGAGCAATCTGACATACTCTGCAAATTCCAGAGTGGCTTTAGGCAAGGGTATTCTACGGCACACAACATCATGGTGCTGGACCTTCTGAGAACACGAGCCAGATCAGGAGGGCAACCACCACTATATGCCCTCTATATAGACTTTTCGGCGGCATTTGACTCTATTCCTAGAGAGGCCCTCTGGCGGAAGTTAAAAGCAATGGGTTGCCCGGAGGGCCTGACTTATTATCTCAGAATACTCCATCAGAATACATCTGCTAAAGTAAAATTAGATCAGGAAGGACACACTACTAGAAGTGTGCTCCAAAATAGGGGGGTCAAACAAGGTTGTGTCACAGCCCCGCTGATCTATAATATGTAATACGTACATGACATCCCGGAGGCCATTAGGGCTGCGACAAATTGCCCACCGAAAATAGGAGATTCCATCTGTCCTGTCCTGGCCTATGCGGACGACCTGGTTATACTGGACCACACTGTTAGTGGGCTTCGAAGGTCGGCCATCGCTCTGTGGGAATACGCTGAGAGGAATGGCCTTAAAATTAATCTGGAAAAAACTAAGGCAATGAGATTTACCAACAAGAACACCACTCGTGTACAGCTCAGAGTTGGTTCAGATAGCATTGCCTATTCTCCTCATTACCGCTATCTAGGTATAGAATTTGAGAGTATCGGCGACTATGGACTCTGCAAGCAGTCACGCAATGTAAAGACAACCCAACTGACTGCACTGTTCCATAGATTCACAGTAAATCAGGGGGGATTTACCATCTGGGGCACGAGACAACTGTACGTGCAGGTATTATCCCCTATGATCACCTATGGTCTAGAAGCCCTCCTCAACTCTGACCTGAAATGGTTGCAGGTGATTGAGGGGAAATTTTGGCGTGCTATCCTGGGTCTACCACCGGGAATCCCAATGGCAATATTAAGACTGGAAATGGGGCTGACCTCATTGAAAGCGATAGTACTAAAAAAGCGAGCCCTACTCTACCTGAGAATGAGGGGTGAGACTAAGAATGGGCTACTCAAGGCGGTCTACCTAGAGATTTCGAAGGATAAATCCTTGTGCCCCTTGAAGGAGCAAATGTCTAAATTCCTGATGACCATTGGGTGGCAAATTAGGGAGGGCAGTGTCACTGTAGAAATGCAAATGGCTCTGATAAAACGCATAGAGCTCTGGGATTGGCTGGAGAATTACGCTCATCTCCAGAAGCTGAAAAGCTATCAGTTTGTCCAGTATAGACTGTATAACTACAAAAATCTGCAGAGCTATCTCAATTTATGCCCAGATAGGAGACTTAGACGTTTTATATTACTTCTAAGGCTAGAACAACTACCTACTTTAATGATAACAAGCAGAAGAGACATGATCCCCCCAGAATTACGGCTTTGCCGGTTATGTAAAGGAGTGAATCAGCTATAAACGGCCAGACATGTATTGACTGAATGTCACAAAATGTCAAGTACCATAAACCTTGGCTTGGGTCAGCTTGTGCATAACCAAGGCTACATTAAAGAGGAGCTATTTTGGCATCACTGTATTAACTCCAACAGTATAAAGCTCCTGATGGCACTGTACAATGTTTGGCTGAAGGTGGAAATTAGACTTAATATAACCATATAGGAGGATATAGAGGAGTTGATGCATAGCCATCGTTGAAATCCATGAGGGGCTGTTGGCCAATACAGGCCCCTATTTATATAGGAATTGTAACAATACTGAAATTAGATTGATATTCCATTTGAAACTCTCATTGGAGAATATGCGGTAGTATGTGGTAAGATCCGGTCCCAGAACTATTATAAATGTGAATCTAAAATGAAGCTGTTTTATATGGTTTTTAGGAAATGTATATTTAGAGAATTTAATGTATTGTCTTTCTTGTTAATTTCTTATGCAATGTTTTTGTTAATTATTGATGTTTTTCTCATTATAATTTTGCTCTTACTTAAGGTATATTTTATGTGTAAAGTTTCATTGTAAACTAAGTCACAGTAAATTATTATTATTATTAAAAGAAATCTGTGCAAGGGTTAGATTGGACTGCCTGCTGCATGGTGTATTCCCCCGGGCCTGTTTGAAATAGTTATAAGTGCATGGTTCCAATGTCTGCCCTTTTCAAAATACATCTCATTTATGAATTTAGGATGTGCCTTGAAATGTGTGAAGATACCACCAGAGCTTTACAATTGTGCAACGGGTAGACAAAAGGCCATCTGGATGAGTGTGATTATGATGAACTCTATTGGGATACAAGTGCAATATCCCAGGCAGAGAAAGAGATTTAGATTGCGCAAAAAATATTGGCAGGCAGCTTAGCTCTAGCAGTTCTCTTTGGCATGGCAGAATGTGCATGTATCCATTTGCAGTTAGCTTTCATATATATTACAAATCACCATATAGACACACAGAAAGAGCAACAATGTATTCACATTGCGGATGGAGAGGTTTAACGTTTAGTGATGTATTTAATATTTAGCAAAAGTATACAGTGTTATGTTTTAAGAGATGTGCAAGTAGGTAGCTGACATAGGTAGGCGTGTGAGATGGAGTCAGAGAAGTGCAGTAGATTTGGGGGTTAGTTCTGGGTACAACCTCTTACGCCGGCGACTTCAATGTGCCATCCAATGGGTCGTGTCGCGTTGGTGTGGTGATTTTTGGAGGGACCAATCCCCCCCTCCCTGGTTACTTGAACTGTCTAGAGACCACACATTAACTGCGCCACCAAAGTCGTATCGCTTTGAGAAATAAGTATCCTTTCTCCTTGTTGTTCAGTTCAATTAAAGTTTATTGGTTGCTATTGCCCATTTGGTTGTTTACACGTGTTTCAGCCTCTCAAGGGCCTTTTTCAAAACAAAAAGAGTGTCTGGGCAAAGTATAAACACGTCAGTCTTGACTAACATACAAACGAGAATAAAAATGAAAATTATAGGTCATTTTTATATATGAGAAATGGGGAGGAGAAGTAAAAAAAGGGGGTTCTGTTTAAAGACACCATTTGTTAATACATCATGTATAGTGACATGAAAATATGCAGAACAAAGATGAGTAAATTATCACACAACACCAATGTAAACAAAAAGAAAAGAAAGGAAAGGGAAAAATGTGGAAAGAAAAAACAAATTAAATAATATAAGTATACAAGAAAGTGCATATTTGTTTAACTTCATTGATAAGTCACAACTCCTATATATAGAATTTACATTTGGCATTGTACATGTCATCTCTACTCTTTGAATGTACTTGCATCACTTTCTCAAGGAATGGCACTTAAACATAGAAAAGTACACTTTTTAACTAACTGACCCCGTGGCATGCTGCACATGGTACAATTTAAATGTATATATACAGTATTTCTCTAGTGCTTAAGCATTAGTGTAATTATAGAAAATTGCTTACCCTTATTGGTTTTAGTTCAGTCACGGGATAATCCCTGAAAAAAGCAAACATATTGTTCTGTAGCTATCATGTGAAGCGATGATGAAGATATAAAAGTATTCCAGTCAATTAATTAACTAGTGCAGGTTTAGTATCAATGCGCTTAATGGTCCAGATTAGAGTAAGGAATGCATACTTTGTGGCCGTGAGTGTTCGCTTTATATACGCGTATCTGTATACTTTTTAAAGTATGTTAATGAGATGCTGTATTGGGAGTCTACATATTTAAAATGAGTCCTAGAATTCTCGCCGACCTCAAGCGCATCCGTACAGCTACTGTATCTGTATTCGGAGACTCGAGCGGCACAGTCCCTGTACTCATAGCTTCTGATCGTGGACATATAGAACCGTCCCCCAGCCCATTCCAATCTTACCTCTTCGGTAAGTGAACAGTGACGCAGCGCATAGGCACTGTTACTGCTGGAAGCTTTCAGTGATGCTCCTGCAGAGTATAAACGTTACCCTGGTAACGTTCCTTGTCCTTTGTCTATGTCTAACCTAAAGTTTGCATGGCCGCCATTTTTGAGTAGGTTGAATGGCAATGTGCCTCGTATATTGTTTATTGGAAAGAGTCAAAATAAAGCTCACATGTCAAGGTGGCTATAGGTTTATCCTGACAGATTCACCAATACAATGTACCCCCTCAGGAATCAGCCAAAATAGCTGCAATTTAAATAAATATACTGATAGTCCAATACTCTTCCGGATATCATATAGGGCCAGGTTTCACAGGGTCCATCTTTTATTTTGATAATTGTAACTCGCGGTCTGCACTTCTCTATTTCATATATAATATATATTTCTTAAATCTTGTATTTTCATATTTTTGTTGTGTAGTATTGTTGGGTGTCCTGACCCACGTTTGAGCTATCACGCTGCAACATTTGGTGCTGTGGGCTTAGAAAATCCAAGATGGCCAAAAAGCCCACATGTGCGCCAGAATCCAGGAGAACCACGCAGTTTGTGCGCACACCAAAATGGTTACCTAACTTGCCACCCACCAGTGTAAAGAAAGATCTTTGTTAACAAAATCCACTGTTACTGATGTCAAAAAGTTGCTGAAATCGTGGCTCATCGGACGACTTTAAAGATTCAACCCATTTGTGGGGTTCCACATAACCATTTTACTGTAAGGAGCCCCATCAAAACAATGTTAAGCAAGGATTATTTACTACCATGTAAGAACCATTCCTGTTTGGAATGCATTAATCCAAGAAAGATCCCAAAAATGGATGCAGTACCAACAAAATCCTCAAGGCGGCGCTAGCGGTCTAAACTCTGACAGGAGAACTGAGTGCAGTTGCTGACAAAGGAATTTGACTCAGCTGACTTCAAAGGCTGCATTTTAATCAAAAAATAGCCACCTGCTGTTCCCAGAGGCCAGAAGCCTGGGAAACCCTCTCACCTCAAGAGATTCACACCACAGCCCAGGATATCACATGGTCATAATAACCAAATGCAAACTGACCCCCTGGTCTGCTGACCTCAGCCTACTGGAGACCACACAATAGGCTCTTGCACTTGAATATAATATGTTGATTTTGACTGTTTCCTGCCAACAAAGGCCTACCTGCCAGCAGAGGCATGGTTTCTGACCCACCCAAGTCTTGGAGGCGGACTCCAACACTCTGAGAACTGAATTGAAAGCAAAATATATATTTTACAAAAATACTGATAACTCTTTGTAATCAAAGGACAGGAATGTATAACTTTGAGAGCCTTAATTTAAAAAATGTACCTTCGATTCAAGCCCAAACTCCAATTTGTGTGATGTTCTGGGGCAAAACCCCGCTATTTATTGAGACCACATACTCTGTGTTTAAGCGAGGGATATGGGAATTTACTGGAGTAGGTATGGACAGCCTGTGTATATGTGTATAACTTTTAATGAAGAACCAAGGTTGCATAACCCACTAAAATCGAAAATAAGTTGCCATTTTTTAATGCAAGCCCTCAGGAAGAGCAGAGTTTGAACAGAGTATACCTCATGTGATGGGTGCATATAATTTTAAACAACTGTGTATCTGCGCAATATGTATTTGAATCAAATATAGATTTGTGGGCAAACTGACCAGGGGGGGATCCTCTGACCCATAAAACCTACAGCATCACTCTGACTCACATTTCCTTCCCCCAATCATGGGAGACAGGAGAATTGGGCCAATGACAAGTAGAAAGGGGCAGGCTTAGCTAGGCCCAGGCACACACCCACTTTCAAAACACATAAAAAGAGACTGCTGGGACAGGTAGGGACATTCAATTCCATTTGCTGCAGAGCATGCTGACCGACGACTTCACATCCAGAGATCCTACACTTAGACTTCCAAGCTAAACAGAGACTACAGAACTTTGAACCAAGGAAGCCCACTGCAAGCAAAAGTATTTGTCAGCAGGCCCAAAAATCATTTGCAGACTATTCACAGCTGGACCCAGCTGTTGATTCTGGCCTGAAACCCTGTGCCAGAAAGATCCAGAAGCAGTGCTGTACCCAGAGAAAGCAGAGCAGTATCCAGAACCAGAGGCCAGAGATCCAGAGTGACCCAGACCGCTGTTAGCAGAACCAGAGAGCTGACCTAGATCACTGTGAAGTGCCGAGTCCAGAACCGGAGTCCAGTCCAAAACCTGACCACATCTGTGGCGTGGCCTATTTAAAAAATATATTGTGAGTACCTAGCAGAACTGTGCAGAACCAATCTCTTAGTTAAAATAATCTAATCCATACTATTTTAATCTAACCAGAACTGCCTCCTAACTGTCACCTGTCATTTGTAAAGCTGCACCACTGTCATTTGTCAATTCTGCAGCTGCAAAGCTGTAACCTGTCGCTTTGAACGTTTAAAATTTCAACTGGTTTAACTTTCCTCTGAAAGCTTAGAATCTTAGCTTTTCAACGAACCTAGAACCGACTTGCTACTCCTTATACTTTTGCCGTAATCGTGATTCACGCATTCGCGAATTTTGCCGCGATTTGCGATTTGGCCTGATTTCAGCCACCTGTAAAAATCAGCAGCTTTTGCCTGAACTGCTAAAATTTCGTTTGCCTCCTAAGAACCATCCCTGAATCATTGCTAGAGTGAGCTTAAACTAATATTAACTAGATACCACTCACCCTGAACCTCCTGAAGGGAATTAAAAGCATTTTCAGCATATTTCTCACTGCATTGTCACCATATTCAAAGCATTATGCCTGTGTTTCAAAACTCCTATCTGTTGTATAAGCTGCTGGGGGGGAATTGAACTGAATTCTATTTGATTGCATTCCTAAGAACTGTGTGCTCTCATCTTCATCTCCTTACATTGCATAAAGGGGGGGGGGGGGTGAATTGTCCAAGAAAGTGATTACATTGTCTTTTGCTGAAATCCTATCAAGTTATTTTCTATACTGCATTTTCATTCCACATTGCATCTATTTGAAACCATAAAAGTATTGTTGCTATCTTATCCATGCTATAACCACTCATCATTGATTATAAAGAAGTGTGCTAGTGCCAGGCTATCCATTATTGATTACTGCTCAGATTAAGTGTGATATTCAATTATTAATTTATTATAAAGTGTGATATATATATATATATATTGTTTAAATTCTCAAATAAACCTTTTAAACCTGCAAAACAGAACTACTTCTTGGCTCAGTGGGGTCAGGGGGATTCCAAGAGAGGGGTGTTATATAGGGGTAGTCATCCAGAACTCATGAACTGGACACAAAGATATATCAATAAAGGTTTCCATACAGTATCCCAGACTAGGCATTGACTTAGCTGTAGTGTTGAAGTGAATCCTCTTACAGCATGTGTGTACCCAATGTCTGCATGCCCGTGCGGCCCAATCACTCTGTCTGGGTTATAGTATTGATTGGAGGTGTTAATCCCCTCATTCCCTTCTTACCTCCCATAGTGCAAGCAGAGATATAAGTGAACATGGTAAGTTCCGAGGTGCAATATAATGTCAAAGAAAGATAGGAATAAAAGAGAATAGAGATGATCACTTCCAATCACATTACCATTGCTGTTGTGTAATCCAGTAGGATCTCAAGATAGTCCTCCTTGTTGGTTTCACCTATACGTTTACAGAATTTAGACAATCATATACTACATGCATGTAATCTATCCATAATAATACCCATTTTGTAGTACATGTTGCATAGATAGTAAATTAATAATTATGTTATGTCTGTTTCTGCATATCAAATAAAATGTATCATCTCATTATTTTGATTTAGACCAAATTCAATCGATCTGAATTTACATACAGTTCTTGCTTCTATCTGTCTGAATGTTTGCTCCAAATTTCCTCCTCTTCTGCCAATTTTGACTTTGTGTAGCCCAATACATTTGAGATTCTTTTTATCATCCATCTGATGTTTGATTTGCCAGTGTTGAGCCAGTGGCAGGGTTGGATCCTGATTCCCCACGGTTGCAAAATGTTCAAAAATACAAATTCTTACTTCTCTTATTGTGCTTCCGATGTATATTTGCTTACATACACATATTATGGCATACACTATATATTTTGATCGACAGTTTATGTTTTCTTTAATTTCCATTCGTGTTCCTCTTTCATCCATGAAACTTGTCGTTGGTTCGTGGGCATAGAGATACATGGTGCATGTCCCACATTTCTAAAAGCCTGATGCCTTTTCTCCTAACCAAGTACTGGTAGGTTCCGTAATCTGTTCCGGGAGTAGGGAGGGACTCAGAACCGACTTGATGGTTTTGGCTTTATGGAAAGTCATCCTGGGTTTATCTCCAATATAATTTACAAGATGCGGGTCCAATTTTAGGAGATGCCAGTTTTTGTTAAGTATTCTTTTCAGTTCTACATTCTCCTGGCTAAAGGTGGTAATTAAATTAATCTCATTCTATTGCTTACCCTTTTCGTAAGTCCTGGGTACCAAAGTTTGTTCCCATGACATTCTTGTTGCCTTTTGTCTAGCTGTTTTAACACATGCTTGGGAGTATCCCCTCTGGTGAAAACGTTCTTGCAGTAGTTCACATTCTGTTTGAAAATCAGTATATCGGTTACAATTCCGTCTAGCTCTAATAAACTTCCCTGTTGGAATGTTCCATTTCACTTGTCTATGGTGACAGCTCTATGCATGTAAGGTAGAGTTCACCTCTGTTTCTTTACGGAAAGTCCGAGTAGATAGACTTGTTCCATCCATGAAAATTGTCAAATCCAAAAAGTTTATCTGAGTTTCACTCTCTTGTCCCACAAATTCAATTCCCAGTTTATTTTGATTCATTCTGCATTTGAATTTGTTAGGTTCAGCACTTGTTCCTTCCCAGATTAGTAAAACATTGTCAATGAACAAATCCATAATTTGACGTTCTTCATGTAGCCTTCATCTAGGTACACTTGGGTGTCTTCATACATTCCCATGAATAAATTTGCTAGGGCTGGAGCATACTTGGTGCCCATAGCGATCCCTTTTCTTTGCCTATAAAATTGGTGATTGAACATAAAGATGTTGTTGTCCAATGTAAATATCAGCATTTCCTTACGCATCTGAACACGTTGGTAATGCGATGCAGTGTCATCTTTAAATGCATATTCTATAGTCTTGATAGATGCTGAATGTTCTATGATGGTATACAGAGAGCATACATCCCAGGTGGCCAGCAAATTTGATGTTTTCCAGACCACTTTGTTAATGATCTTAATAGTATCCGTAGTCTCTTTGATGAAAGCCTTTAATTTGGGCACCCTTGGTCGTAGAGCATTGTCGATGTATTCTGAGACCTTCTCTGTCAGCCAACCTATACCACTGAGTATTCGACGTCCTTCTGGAATTTTATTGAACGACTTGTGCACCTTTGGAAGAAATTATAATGTAGGTATTATAGGGAATTTATTGGTCAAAGCTTTTCTTTCATTATCGGAAATGACCCCCTTCCTGTACCATTTAGGATCGCTTCCTCCATCTGATGTAAAATGTCATTTTTAGGATTGGAAAGCAGTTCCTCATAACAAGTGGGTGTCTGTAAGTGGTTTAATGCCATCTGAATATAGTCTTGCCTATCCATGGCCACAATGTTTCCCCCCCTTGTCTGCCTCTTTAATTACTATGATGGTATCTTTTTGTAGTCCCCTAAGTGCTGATTTTTATTGTCTGGTTAGTTTGGTGGTGTTATAACTCGTGTTCATCCTATCATATAGATCATAGATGTCCCTTGTGGTGGCTTTATAGAAGACCTCAATTAAGTTTTCAGCTGCGAATTGCGGTGTGAATTTCGATTTGCTCTTGACTTCCTTGTCCTCTGGACATGACTGTGCAATTCCTAATTCACACAAGGTAGTATGGATTTTATCAGTCTCTGACTCTTGCAATGTTTTAAGAAGATGGATGTTCTCAATGTCATCAATGGTGTAGTCACTCTTCACACTCTTTTCTCCTATAGCTGTTTTTTTCTTTACTGCTGTTGCAAAATACTTCTCCTCGCCATTTCTCATATATAAAAATGACCTATAATTTTCATTTTTATTCTCGTTTGTATATTAGTCAAGACTGACGTGTATACACTTTGCCCAGACACTCTTTTTGTTTTGAAAAAGGCCCTTGAGAGGCTGAAACAGGTGTAAACAACCAAATGGGCAATAGCAATCAAACTTTAATTGAACTGAACAACAAGGAGAAAGGATACTTATTTCTTGAAACAATACGACTTTGATGGCGCAGTTAATGTGGAGTCAGAGAAGTGTTGAGGTAAAGGCAAAGTCCCGCTGCTAAGGTTACAGGAGTTCTGGCATGTTCAAATTTAAGGCACGTTACAGGATGTGTTTTTTGAAAGTATGAGAAACAGACCTAATGAGGAACTGCAGCTCTGTCCAGTTGATCCTGACACAAGTCCACCTTTCTTACCCATTGATAGAAGTTGTGTTGTCAAGATTACAGGCATCCACGCTGTGCCGATAACAGTTAATTGAGACCTGTCTGCAGAGCTTGGAGGAGCAGGGAAAGGAATGTTGGGTTGAGGGGTGAAGGGTAGGGAGGCACCTTTTGAAGCTTGAATTTAAGTGAGCAGGGTATTGGGTTCTGTGATTCCAAGAGCCCTGGCGAAGATTTAGAGCACTATGGCCCTCCCTGAATAGCAGTCATCCTATTTGAAATGACTGGTGACCCGATCACATCATTCATGGGCACCTGGGTTCCCAGAGAGATAAGGGAGGAGACGTGCTATGGCTGTACAATTATTTGGGATGGGAGGAGCAGAGGTGATGCTAATATATTTATCTACAAGGGCAGGGAGCTGTTTATGCATGCCACAGTGTCTTGTATAAAGAAGAGGCCCATTGTATTATCAAATCAGAGTTGACCTTGCTATTTACACTTTGATCAGGCTCTGACAGAGGGCTGCACATTACCTGATGGTCAATAATATTCACTTGTTAAAGAAATGGATTATTGTAACAATGTACCTGGTAGTCAGTCAACTCCTACGTTTCACAATGGCGATGTGGTGTCTCACGTGTTTGGGGGAATTTGATTTAGTGTGTGACCAATAGGGTAATGGAATGTAGGGGATACGTGGAATTGTATATAGGTGTTAGCAAATAGGGAGACAGGAACATGCTGTAATCTTTATTATGCATAGTTTTGTTAATTTGCGATTTTCCACTATAACAGATATAACTCCTTTGGGTGGGGTGAGCTCTGTGTTAGTTTGGTTCCCCAGCTGCTTATCCTAGGTTGCGGTGCCTGTCTGCAGTGGCCTGTCCCATGTGCATGACTTAAGGTGGTTTACAGGTGCTGTGTTGCCAGAAGGCCTGCCTGTTCCCTGGAGCAGGGCGCTGTGCCAAACTGTGTAGGCAAATTGATGGAGACCCCACATCAGAGATCCTTGGGAGAACGCATATTGTGAGTGTGTGGCGAGAGCAGAGCGCATGGTGATATTCTAGTTTTATAATAGTGGCTAGAGCAATATCCTCCGATGAGAGGAATGAGAGGAAAGAGGACATCCTAAGTAGTAACATGGAAATACACGTGAAGAGAGGAAAAAGGGATCCCCTCATTCAAGAGGGAAGGCAGTGCTGCAAGTAGAGTAGTGGTCCATGATATAGAGGGCCAGGGATCCCTCTTCCAGGCAGAAGGTGGCATGAGGAGGGGAAATTCCCTCACCTCGAGGTAAGGAGATAGAGGAAGGGCCTAAACCATTGTGTACTTAAGTGTATTTTTATTGTGAAGATGTTTTGTCTATTAATTGTGGTTTAATAGGTATATAGAATTGTTGTGGCGATGGTTGCCCAGTTTTATGAATAAGGTGTGTTTTGGTGAGTGTGTGAGCGGGAATGGATAGGTGGTTGATTTTGGTTGAAGGGACACTGGGAGGGGATGCGGGTAATGTTTACAGTGTTGGGAGGGTGGGATAGAACAATGCCGCTGGATCGGCTATCTGAGAAATAAGTATTTTTTGGTAAGGTGAGAAGTGGGCAGAGCTATGAATACCTAATTTCATAGCCTTCTGCACTAACATGGTACCAAGAAAAGATCCTCAAATATCATTATGAGTGGGTCTCAGATACAAAAAGAGGAATGCAGAGGCTGTGACCCGAAGAGGGTTCAAATAATAAGGATGTGTAGGGCCGTATGTATATGTATCTGGCTGAGAAGTACAAAGGGAGAAAGTTGAAAAGTAGGCTGGGTTTCCTCGAACTCTGGTGAATGGTTGAGGTTTTAGAAGATGCCCATAGGAATCAAAAGAACAAAATCTGGTAATGCTGACACCTAGTGTTGTCCCCACGGCCCGCTTCCATATAGGTGTTTGCCTTTGCAACATGCAGCAGGTTATACCAACCCACAGTATGTACCCCAACCCGCACCAAGGCATGGTGCTCATGCTGCTAGTGCAAATGTCACACGCCCCTCAGTGGCTAATTCTACACAAGACCCATTGGTTATCGAACTAGAAAATAGGGCGTGCAGAGGATTAAAAACAGAGCTCCATAGGAAAGGGGCAGATCTGGCACATGCATTGCAGGAGCAGGGGCAGGGACAAAAAGTGACGATAGGTGCAGACAAATGGAAAGCAGGTGACATTCTGTTTCACATTGATAGTAAAGTGATCAGGGAAATGCAGGTAGCTGGAAGCGAAGATATCATCAATGCTGGGGGGGAATTTAGCGGATCCATTGGGTGCCATCAGCATAGATTATGACTCGACTCGAATAGCTAGAGACAAGGAGTTGCAGAGTAGAAAGTTGAGAGGGGCAGCTGGGGAGAATCAGGAGGATATGATACCACCAGTACCTCCACCGAGGGTAGAGAGCTTGTAGGGACCAAAGCTTAGTACACAACCAGGTTGCATGGATCTAGTAAAAGGCAAGAGAGGAGGGAGAACAGTACAGGCTAACCAAGTGGGGACACAGCTTCCATTATTATATAAGGGATATGAGATGATGCAATATGTACCCTGGCAACACATGGACAGAAACAATTTAATGAAAACATTACCCTCACTCAAAGCAGGGGCAAACAAATGGATATATGCATTAGAAAAACAGACTGCAGGAATTGCATTGGCAGTGGGGGACATTACATGTTTATTTACCACAGTGCTTGGAGAACAGGCAGATGAAATATGGCGGGAGGCGGGGTACCAAGGGGTAGAGATAAATAATGACAATCATGATGGAACACAGTTTAGTGAATGCCGATTGAGAGCATCGAACGTGTTGAGGTCAGCATACCGAGACACACCAGGCATCAATTTGATTATGACCTGTACCATGAAGTTAAATGAAGACCCCCTTTGTATATAAGCCAAATTTAAGAAATGTGAAGGGAGGAGACAGAGGAGCCCTGGGACAAGAATACAGTGATATGTTCTTATATGTTATGGAAGGGACTCCCCAAAGATGTCCAAAAGGATTTAGATAAGGTAGTAGGGATAGAAGTAAAGGGATGGGCTGAGATTCAGGCAATAATAGCGCATTATTGCAGGAGAAGGCAGGAAAAGGAAACAGGGAAGCAGGAAGAAGATACTGAAGCAACGTTAGTACAGAAAAAATCGGCAAAGTTAAGTGTAGAAGGGGCACTGATTACCATCTCTGTTGAGGGGCAGCAAGGTTACCAAGGGTACCCAGACAATAGAACGGAAGAAGGGGTTTCCAGTGAGGACATGGTAGATTTAGGGGAATAAGGCTGAGGTTTTGGGGACCCGGTCTGTGCTGGACCTGCAGTAGAATAGGATACTTTGTGCGAGAGTATAGGAGCAGACCAGTATATTCTTATGATCCCCACATTTATACTTGCGGGCCAGCATATGTACTTGTATTCCATCTGCCATCAAAGATGATGCTCCCAATTGCCCCAGGCCCCTCACAAGTGCCTATCCCTGGACAACCACAACAGTGTCAGTATCCGACACCTCCATACCAGCAAATTCAGACTCCAGGTGTAAAGAGAAAGGCAACCCAAAACCCGAACGGTTAAAAGAATCCAAAAGGCCAAATAATCACTGAACCTCTTGTCAAGGGAAACAAGGGTTATTACATGCAAAAAGATCTCAGAAAGTCCTGTAGAACTGAACTGACATGGAACTCATCACTTCCAAAGAGGTTACAGTTTATATAGCGGTAAACTGCTAAATCTGAATACATAGGTTACAAAGTTATCCCACCACACAGATTGGCTACTACCTATCCAGCATGCTAATTCCGCCCTTGGTCCCGCGAGCGATTGGCCATACCTTACCTAAAACCATTGTCCTAGACACATGGCTTACTACATTATCACCATTGAATACAGATATTGGATTGTTTGTTCGAACATATTGACACATTAATAAATAGTGACCATCACGTGATGAGCACCCCTACGATCTAGACATGATTAAAGTATATTTACGAGGCCAACTCTGCTTTGATAAGACAATAGGTCTTCCCATTATACCAGAGGCTGTGTTGCACACAAGCTGTACCCCCGACCTTGCACTAAATATATTGGCAAATCACAGAACGTTCCAGACACGGCTCCCCCTTGTCTCCTTCGAACATCAGGTGCCCAGTAAAGTCGTAACCAGGGCACCGATCTTGAGTCTGAATTTCAGGGATTGATTTGCTTTGGTTATGTGTCTACTTGCAATGAAAATGTGATGACCACTTTTGGGTGAGGGTAGTAGTGCTCTTCATTTTCTCCTTGCCCATGGGCACCACAAAACCTTAAGCCCTATTCTCAAAAATGTATCTTTCAAAGGGTGCATCCCTTTCTGCTCTCCCCACAGTAAACATTCGAGTGGTACCAAGTCCAGGCTCTGCAGCTGGATACAATTAGCATGTATCTGTGAATCCCGGGTGCCACTGACCTCTCCTGGAGGACGGAAAAGGGGATTTGGTTTCAGAGCTGAGCTAAACAGAGCCATACCTCCACATCGGGGCCTGCATTCTATCTGTTCACTGTGTACTAGGCCTTAACATCTAATGTGGTGACACTCCTGACATGTTAACACACTGACCTCACTTCTACCACAGTACCTTTCTGGCTCCATCTTCCACCTGTTTCAACTCTTTCCGCACAGCTTACTACAGAACAGAACTCTGGATATAACAACGAAACACAGGGCCTATAATACTACCCTATCTATAACATGTATATGTGTGCTGCTCCTTCTGTGTTGCTATATGTGGGTATCCAATACGTGTCAAAACTAACAAAAATGATACATGCACCTTCTACTGCACCAGCCTCACCCTGCTGACACCCTGGCTAATAGGTTTTTCTCAGCATGAACCTTTTTGCCTGTTTGGGATGCTATACATGCATCCCAACATTCCCCTTTAGTTGATACTCCATTAACTAACCTTGCTGTCTCCTTCCTTCTATAATCATCATCCTTGGGTACCCACACCTTACACAAATGATGTAAGCCCCAAACCTCCATGGCATATTCTTCTGGGGTACCCATCATAAAGCAACACCCTCCACTTCCTGCTAAATCAACCCAGTGCTCTACCCACTATGGTTCTGGTGGGTGTGTGGTCATGGTACCCATCAATCCAAAAGGCTGATCCATGTTCACCACCCATGGTCTTACAACCCGTCCAATCTATCAGTCTGGGTGAATTTGGGTTTTGTGAGTGGAGGTGCTCTACCCACTGTTATTGACACCATCATCATTGCACTCTTCGGCAGGGTTTTTTGTACAGCATCTCAGGATCATTTGCCACAAACAGAAAAGTACGAGCAGAAAAAACATGATGGGAATCATTTTATGCCTATTTCTTACCACCACAGGGCCCACACGAACATAAAATTGAACCAGTCATCAGCATTTACTCCTGCTTCTATTTCCATGGCAATCCTCAAATTATGAAGGATCCCTGTCACAAAGGTCAAAGTCCTATTGTCTGAATTATTTTGGGAGTATATGTGCAGCATGACAGACACATTTTCTTGCACACACCCCCCTTCCATAGCCACGAGCAAATCCAGAATGTAGCTTATCTGGAGGGTCATAATCCTCATTGCCCGTAACTTAGTCTTTATAGAATTAAGACACTGCTCTGTTTGGTTTACCAATTGAAGCATCTCCCACCTTATGATCTGCAGCTACTTAGCATTTCCTGCAGTCTGGATACCTGGCATCAGGAGGGAGGTGAAAACAGTTTACATTCTCGTGAAAAATGTGTACTGATCTGGGATTGCCTGTAATTTATTGGAGGAGTCCTTTAACAGATAATTTGATATTTTCTGATGACAAACCTATAGTGAGTGACATGCACACTTGTCGGATGGGGGCTTAGTTGGTTCTGGGGGTGGCACATTTCTAACAGTGAGATGGACATCAGTAACTACAAAAACTGCTGAGTGCAAGGTGGTCAGTGAACAAACACCCCTCCCTGATGGTGGTGGGTGTAGGTATGCATGTTGTCAGCACACCCAGTAGGCATCCATTAACAGTGCTGTGCCTTTGGTCGGATCAGTGATAAAAAGGGTCTTGTTACAATGAATGTTCATTCCCACAGGTATCGTGCCATTTCCCCAAAAGCTGAAGGAATACTCAGCTGGCCCCTGTACCTTTGCTGGCATCTTGCTTAGCTCGATCCACGTACATTTTGGCACATCAATTCCCAATGTCCTGCCACAGCTCTGGTTGACACATGTCACTTCATGTTCCGAAAACCCCAGTAAGCCCCACGCTGCACAGCTCATTACCCTTGCCACCCATATGTCATTGGAAAACAATGCTTCTTCCATCTTCAGCAACCGTCTTATTTTACAACAGGCTTGTTAATTCTTCTTGGCACATTCTTCATCATCTCTGTCCATTATTAATGCTTGGACCAAGGGTCCTTGTAAAAGGCTCTGTACTCTGCACAGGGGCAGGTGTATGCGACATTGGGCTATGGGAGCCAACATTTCTTGAGGCATAAACAGCTTGGGTGCACCCGTTGCATGAGGTATCAATGAGCATATGTAGTAGCTCTTGTTTGACCTCTCCCTCCCCACTTTATGCACAATCCATACTTTTCATCATATTATAAGGATTGACCAACTGTAGTCATCAGTTTCCATTTGACCCAGAGCACCCCTGTCAGATCATATTGTAGCAAGCTCATCTAACAGGACCTGTGAATCATCACTGCCATTTGTAACAAGTGAAGAATGGTTGGATTGGGTAGATTGACTTGTTGGTGCAGACAGTGTTCTCCCACCCACCTCCCCAGCCTATGCAAACCAGCAATTGGAGGCAAGTTTGGCAAAGGAAGATCTAAAAGTGCTATCCTGGAATGTGGCAGGGGTTAATAGATTATTGGCAGACACTGAGTGGGCCTGATTTCTTCATCAGTATCACCTAGTCTGTTTACAAGAAACATGGGCTTTGAATTAATTTGAGCTACTGGGGTTCAGTTCTTTCTCTATGAATACAACAAAAGGCCCTAGAGGCAAACCAAAGGGAGAGCTGGCAACACTTATTAGTCTTGCCATGGACGCTTCTGCAAAATTGGCACCGACAATCTCATGTGCCTTGATGTGATCAGCTGGAATGGGAATTGTCTGCTGATATTTAAAATGTATGATAGAGTTGGCGGTAACACCAGCCTAGAAAGCCAACTCGTCAAGAAACTCCAGTCAATTAACCAATCATCTCCCAGTAATAGTTGAAATGGGGGATTTTAACATCCAATACGAACCCATGGAAGCGCAAGAAGGCCTGTGGGATGACCAAGACACAGCATTTGGGATTCCTGTATTGGAGACAGCCAACCCCATTTGAAACCACCTGCTGCTGTAGAAGTAACAAGAACAATGGATGAGATAGGTTTGCAAGCATGCGATGGGAGGGATCTCCCAGATAAGCCTGCAGGATCCACCTATGCATGCTGCCAGGGCAGCTCGTGGATAGATTATGTAACAATAAGTGTGGCAGATTGGGCCAGGGTAACAAGTATGGAAGTGATTGTACACAGCAACAGTGACCGTTATCCTTTGAGCTGTGTAGTGAGACTCGGAAGAGAAAGAGGAAGTACATATCGAGGAATGAGGAATAGGAGCTTGACCATGGTTACAGGACACTCTAAAATGTTGCTAAAATGGTCTTCACTCGATTTGTGCATAACTAAACCGAGAATCTATGCCAGTATTGAATCTCATGTTGTGGGCATTTGCTCAACTGGTGACATTTCTACTAGTATTGGAGACATACTTACAGATATGATGATGGTATTGCTTCATTTCTTCACCAAACCAGTAGGGAAAATTAGGAAGCAGGCCTTGGATAACAAGGGTTGGTTCGATGGAGTCTGCCATAAGTCTTAGAATGAGTTACTATCCTATTAAAAAAAACAGTTCTGATAGATAAGCCATATTTAAGGACACTCAGGGATAATTATAAGATGATTCTAGCAACAAAAAAGTCACAGTATAGTTAGAAAAAATGGGACAAACTACTAATTTGTTACAGGAAAGGTGACCAGGTCAATAGCTGGAAGTTAGTTGGTGGGAACAAAAGCAAAATGGGAATCCAACTGTCTAGTCATATTCCCCCGAGAGACTGGCACCACCAATTTAGCACACCTTTCGTAAAAGGGCAGAATGAACTCCAAGAACCCAGTGAATGGTGTAGAACTGAGAGCAACAGAGGAGACTATATATTCTTCCCTACTTCTGATGTTGAATGGGCTATCACAGGCTTAGGTGGCGGTAAATATACAGGGCTGTATGGGGTAACAATTGGCCTGCTCAAAGATGAACTTTGTGTATGGTCCCATTGCTTAAACGCGTGTTTGACTTTATGGCTATGACATGGAATGTCCCTCAATCCTCGCAAAGTGCTATATAAAGTCTCAATATATAAGAAGGGGGACCACAGTAATCTGGGTAATTACAGACCCATCTCGCTCCTGGACTCTGTGGGTAAGGTTCATGCCAAGTCCATGCCAAGGTGCTGCTAACCCATTTACAAATGTTGGCCTCTAAGGGTCGTAATATAAAACACCTCCAAGCAGGGTATTTGCTTGGAACTAGTAAAGTGGACCAATGCCTTAGGTTGAATGTAATCTTGGCAAAATATATCTCAGTTCAGCACACCAGAATTTATGCAACCTTTGTGGATCTCCGCACCACGTTTGATAGTGTACCCCACAGTAAACTCTGGTCCGTGCTGAGAGAAAATTGTATCCCAGGGCCTCTCTTGATTAATATTCAATCCCTTTATTGTGACAATAGGGCATCCTTAAAGTGGGGGTTGGATGAGGAGATTACTGATTTCCTGCAGTATAGAGGGTGGTCCACCAGGGATGTGTGCTGGCCCCTCTCTTATTCTGTTTATATTTGAATGGCATCAAAGAGCAATTGCTGGTAGCCGGTCTTGATCCGCCAAAACTTGGGTGGGACAGGTCCCCAGCACTCTTACATGCTGATGATGCTATACTACTAGCTACTACCCCAATGGGCTTGAGACACAATTTGAACATATTCACAGAGAAATGCCAACAGCTTTGTATTCTATGATGCTTAATCTAGATAAAACAAAGGTGATGGTATCTGTCAGAAATAACTGCAAATAAATGAATCTGAAAGTGGTGGTTGGTGCTTATGAATTATAACAGGTGTCCTTTTATGATTACTTAGGGATCAGATTCTCTAAAGACCTTACTTGGTCGGCTCAATTTACAAAGGCTACAGGAACTCTGGAAAAACATAGTGGCAGACTTAGCTGTTTTTATAATGAACTGGGCAAGAGTGCAGTTTAAACAGCCATCAAACTATAGCAGGCACAGAGCTGGATGGCCACAATGTATGGGACTGAATTGTTGGGCCACTGCTCATCACCGGAGTTAGGTTTTGCTGATGACACCTTTTTTGCGGATCCTAGTAATGCAATAAACGGGGGCTCCAATGGCCAGTTTGTGTTGGGAATGTGGCCTGAAGCCCATCAATGAAGTGATTGCAACTAAGGGCAAATTCACAGCAAGGTGGTCAAGTTCTCGGGAAATGCATTGCAAAGTTTGTGATAATCCCGAGGAGTCAATTATTCATTTTCTACTGTTTTGTCCACAGTACATCCAACTGAGGAAGTGTTATGTATTGCCAGTGTTCAGTTTGAAGGAAATTAGAATGAGAGAAATGGCTGTGACATTCTGTAAGAATACGTCTGATGTAAATCTTATTTATTTTATCTCAAAATGTGTTCGCAGAGCTTGGTTATACAGTGCAAAAAGAGGTTAAGCACAAGTGTGCACCGGAACATGTCTTAAACTATTTTATTGTGTATTGTTAAATATGAACTGCTGATTTTATGTGCAATGTTTTATTTGTAATCATGAGATGCTGTTATGGTTTTTAATGCCAAATAAAGATATGTGCAACATACCAATTGGAGTATCATAAAGCAAGGTGCTGCACAATATACTTCAATATTACTCAGTGAGTTGTTCATTCATACCGGCAAGAAGGTGGAATGGTGCCGGGTGCTTTCAAATATTGGTTAATTGGACCCTATATAACAACTCCTTCACCCAAACTGCAAACGAGATAGTGAAATCAACGGTGGAGGGGCCCTGGAAACATTGGTCATTCCAGCACCGGATGAAATTCCTGATGTACACCTGATCCCCAGGGTATAGTTTTGGTGCTGCTACGTTCAGTGGATCCACTGGCGGTGCATCAGCTGTGTCTTCTCTTCTCAGAGCGATCTGGGGAAACAAAAGTTGTATATTCTTTTTTTACTCCCTCACACCAGGTACCCCTGAAACTCCTCCCTAAAAACTCATGATGCCCTGTGAGCATCGGATGCAGTGCATGTAGGAGTGAAAGGTGTGTGCATTCTTCTCCCTATCACTATCCCGTGAGGGGACCAGTGGTGGTCTTTACTGGCTCTATTCTTAGGCTAAACAAAGTCAGAAGGGGACAGTGCATCCATTTCCTCCCTATTGTAGTACCTAATCAACAGTTTACTCTTCACCATTTAATTTTGCCACAAATCTGTTGGCCTGGGTATGATATATCGAGCATAGTTCATGCTGTACCTCAAAAGGGATGCAATCTCTTCAAATATATATATTTTTTAAATGAGCCCCATTATCAGATTATACGACCTCACATACCCCCCGCCCCCAGAGTGGAAATATCTTGCGTACCAGGAATTTGGCAGCTGATTTGACATCTGGTTGTACGCAAGGTCCAGCCTCAACCCAATGGGAAAATTGATATGCTACAACAATAAGGTAACAGTAATTACTGCACCGGTTAAGCTTGTCCACATACTCACTGGGAAAGGCCCAGTGGGATGGGGCAATGTGCCAAGCAGTGTCCTCAGAGTCTGTCCAGGGCTGTAAAGATGACACGTTGTGCAGTTCGTCACAAACTGGTTGGCATATTCCTGCACATTGGGGACAAAACAGTCCTCCTGAACATTTGCTGCAATGTGCTTTTATCAAACGTGTGCTGGGTAATGCAGTTGCTCAAAAACAACCATGAGCAATTCCTGTGGCATTGCTACATTACCTGTAATGTTTTGCCTCCATATAAAATCGGTTTGTGACTGTGAGCACTCCCTTTAAGCCCACAGCTCTTTCTCTTCCTGGGGCGCCTGTCCTTGAAGCTCAATTATTTTTTATGAGTGTTACTGCAGTGTATGCAATTTCCAGCTGCAACTGTTGATTGGCTACCTCAGGATAAGCACTGACATCTGGTTCCCTATGATATGTCACTTCTTTGGCAGCCTTGTCTGCTACATAGTTACCAAGTAAAACAGGGTCTGTATTTTGGGTGTGAGTGGCACATTTAACCCCTGCTACTGCTGTCGGGCAGGACAGGGTATAAATCAATCTTACCAAGAAGCCCTCATGCTGCACGGGCATGCCATCTGACGTTTGACATCCCCTCATTTTCAATCAAGACTATTTTGAATGTACAGTGATTGTCATATATACATAGTTACAACATATGGTCACTAAGCATCCTTGGGATGGTTATAATGCTTCAATAAATGCAATCAATTCTGCTGTCCGAGCCGAATAATGTGTAGGTAGCATTTTTTGAAAGGCACCCTGATATTTCCCATCTCTGAGGGGCACCACTGCTACACTTGTCTGTGTCTGGCCAGTCTCCTGATCAATCGCTGATGACATATCAATGAAGTTCCTTGAGTGCATCCTCACTTGCACATATTATATAATCTCCTGGACCTTTGTATGTTACACAATCATCCACTTCCTCACCTTCTTCGACAGGTACTGCAAAAAAAATGGTGGGGTTCACTGTCTGACAGCTTACATTGTGAATGGACGGGCTTGACAAAATAACCTCATATGCCAAGGCCCTTTGTGTAGTTGAACTGGAGTTAGATGGCTCATGAATTCTGAACACTGCCTGTTCTACATATCATGTCAGTGAGCTAACCCATAGTGATTGTTGAGTACTTTACGATGGAAAAGAACACAGCAGCCAGTGCCTGTTCACAGGGGAACTTTTCCTGAATCACTGACTCTAATATGCAGTTGTAATATGCTAGGGGGTTGTGTCCAAAGGATGTGTGTTAGTCAACAAAGCAGTCATCACTTGACCATTGTAATGTGAGAACACATATCATTCTTTCGTGCAATCAGGGGTTACTAGTAAAGGTGCATTACTTATGACAATTTTAAGTTCTTGGAAACATGTTATCTTTTCTCCTGTCCATGTGAGTGACCCTTTGCTTCTTTGTGCTTCTTTGATTCCCTGCAGTAGAGGTTTTCTGTAACTAGAATAGTAAAAACTCCATGCTCTACAGTAATTACACAAACCCAAAACCGGTTGCATTTCTTTAGCCCAAGTGGGCTGTGGTGTATTATGTACTGCAACTGTTCTTTCTGGAATTACCTTTTTCCTGCTGATATTATTTGTCATTAATACACACCTTAATTCTGATGTAAAAGCAAGGAAATATCGAGGCCGAGTACCACAAAAGGAAATACACCATACACGGGCTATAAAGATTCACAGATCTTTAATCTACTGTAAAGTTACAAAGAAACAGAAATACAGATAGCTATCTGGCTCTCAATACATCACAAGGAGTACCAGCCCTTCAGAGTGAGGAGTGAGAGGTACTGGATATCTAGACATTTTTTATACAATTCAGTAATAATGTCCAGCCCCTCTACAAGTTAATAATCTGTGGTCTAGAGTTCGTGCTGAGTTCACTTATGGCATGGCTCATACAACAATATGCACATGGATTACTTCAGTTTGTATTTTGAACAAGTTACAATGGCAAAGTGTATTTTTGGGTTTAGCAGTAAGCCTTAGCACATATCCCTTTACAACGCAGTTCTGCCAGTGTCCAGGCTCGACATTTGCATAGTATTGTCCTCTATGTATGTTCGTGGGTGAGGCTTGTTAATGCAGACAATCCTTAGACCACAAGTCATGCTTGGGACAAGGTCTCATTATCTAGTCCAAACATTCGGCCCTCGGACAGTCTAACCATTAACTAGGATCAAAGGTTGGGAAGGCTCAGTTACAAGTTGGAAACACAGTCCACCATTTTAGAACACAGAATTACATATGAACAGAAATCAAAATGGCGGATGTTAAAATGGCAGCGTAGACAAACTAGAATCGGAAATTTGCCTTGCTGTTTTCTTCGTAGAGCGACTGGGCTTAGGCCAATATATATTAGATGGAGGCACAATATTATTTCCCTTTAACAAACCCTCCTTTTGGCCTAAGGCAAGCGCTAAACCACTTTTAGTCACTTTACGAGTAACTCCACGTCTCAATGTCCATACAACCTGAATCACAATCCTCAGAGTTATCAATCGCCATGAGGTCTGTAACAGAAATTGTCCTAATGTTCCCATTGTCTGTGCACAACATCCTCCTAACACGGAACATATGACAGGAAGACATTGTATACAGCAACAGCAGAACAACAGAATACCCAGAATAATCAATAAAACCGAAAGTATCTTCCATCCCCAAGATCGTAAGAAGTCCAAGAACCAAGTGCTAAGATCCCAATTTCCCTCGGGAACGTGCACTTCTGAACTAAGGACGTGCAGATTTTGTATAGCCTCAACGATGGTTGGGGAGGAATCTGGTACGAAAACACAACAAGCGGACCCCACTAATTTGCATACTCCACCATGTCCAGCCAGGATGACGTCTAATGCCATCCGGTTCTGTAGGGTCACTAACCTTATCGCTTTCTGTTCTAAAGTCATGTTATAGAGTATGTCTGTGGTCCGGTTGATGGTCCTCTCCAGTATGCTCGCTAGTCTTCTGATATCCTCAGAATTTAGTATTTGCCCCCAGAAAGGTATGAAGGATTTTGCTACGTCACCCAGAACTTGCGATGAAGTATTGCCATTCTCATCCCGCCTTGGACGAGCCCTAGAGATTTCTGTGGTGCTAGCTATAAATACCGCTGGTAACATGATCCCTAAGTAACAGGTTCCCTGCCAATCCCTATGTAACCATGGGAAAGCTTCATTACTGCAAACGAAATAGACAGGTTTGCCTACATACAAAGGTCTGTCCTCACTGGTCAAATTCGCAATATTGGTGCAGCCCTTGAAATCATCCATTGACTGAGTACCATTCCTCTGTATGCAGAAAGAAACTGAATCAGGGCTATGGTTAACAGTGTAGGAAGGTGGTGTGGCATCCTTATTGCCTATAGGAGCCATTTGAAAGAGATCAAAGATTGAAAAGGTCGGGACAGTCTATCAGAAGGCCTAATAGAAACAACATGAAGCTTGCTTCTATTTGCAAAAAGTGAGAATCCCAGGTGTGTTAGAACTCGTTTCTCAAATTCATTCAAATTTGTTCCATCAAAGTTCCTTGAGATGCTATCATTCCATCGGTCAAAGAATAGTGCCCTTAAAGAAGCATAACATGCCGTAGTCAAAGGCAAAGGATGAATATACCAGCCCAACCCCTTGTCTACATGTTGCGGTAAATGAGAGCAGACCCAGCAATTAAACCTGTTAAAAATGGCATGTGTTGCATTCATGATAAGCAGTAGTGTGTTATTGTGGAAACTCTGTATCTGTTGAGAGTCTCTAGTAGATGAGAGTGTGCAGAAGCACCAAAGGTGTAGCTACAGTAGGTACATTTTCAGTGGGAAAAAGAGTTTCAAGAGGATGTACTTCTTCTAAATACCAAAATCCCAAAGCAATTACTATTGTGAAGCCGGTTAACATGATTACAAGTAAACAATACATTTTAAGAGACCATGTATTTGATTGTCCATTGTTTCGATTTTTCACACAGTCATTTATTTGTTCCATACGAGTGAGAGCGATAACAGGCATTGTTTCTTCAAATCGAATAATGCCAGAGTTCATTTGCTGGAGATCTCCTGATTGCGCGTTTTGTTAGTCCTTCCCTATCCCTAGCCAACAGCTTTTCTCTGTATGCAAAAGACAGGGCCAAAAGACAAGCCCTACGATGGTTTTCCCGTTGGCACAGCTGAACCATGCAGTAAGTTTAGCTCCGTTGACGCAGATTGTACCTTGTGACTTCTGGTACGGTGTGATCTGCGAACAGCGTGTCGTTGCTTCCTGATGGAAGTGGTGAATTTGCAACAGAACTTAACAGTGGTGAAAAAGGATCTGTAGGAGAGTGTGGAGATGAAGTGGCTGTTTCCCCAGGCCCCACGGGCTCAGGGAGTGTCTCCGAAGCACTTTCAGTACTGCTCAACGCTGAGTGATCATTGGGAGCAGCACAGGTAAGATTTTCTGTATCTTCAGTATCGTGTGGCAAAGGGAAGGGAATCCTCTTAACATGCGACGCATGGATTCAGTGCTTTCGTCCAGTCACTCGTACAGCGGTCTGTGTGGCCAGTAGTACCTTATGTGGGCCCCTCCAACGCGGTGCGAACAGGATGCTCTTTCGAATGCTCTTACAAGCACCCAGCTACCAGGTTGGATACTGTGACCTGGCCCCTCGTATTTGACTGGGGGGCTTCTCGCACCTGTTGATGAATCAAATACAGATTTTTAGTTAACCGGTCACAGTAATCAGAAAGAAGTACATGTTCAATATCTCTCAGGGCCTTTGGCTAAGGCAAATTCCAAATTTTAGCTGGCCTACCCATAACCACTTCAAAAGGGGAGAACCCAGTCCTTGTCTGTGGGGTTGTTCTCATTGACAGTAAATACATCGGTAAGATGTCCTGCCATTTCAATTTGGTGCCAGCACACGTCTTAGCGAGCTTGTTCTTCAAAATTCCGTTGTGTCACTCTACCAATCCAGCACTTTGAGCATGTCTAGCTGAATGGAACCATTTATCAATCTGTAATCCTGCGCATATCAGAATAATTACAGGAACGATAAAATGTGGACCATTGTCTGACGAGATGACCTTTGGAAAACCAAACCTAGGAAAATATACCTTAAGCATGGTTTTCGCTGTTGTCATTGCTGTAGCGTCTTTCACAGGAAAGGCTTCAACCCATTTACTAAAAGCGCAAATAACAACTGGGACAAATTTAAAGTTATTACAACGCTCCATTTCAATGAAATCAAAGTGTATAACTTTGAAGGGGACAGAAGGTGGACCAAAACTACCCCTCGTGGACGATGTGCCTTTTCCCATATTATGCTGTAGACAGATCATACAACTCTGGACAAACCGTTCAGCTGTTTGCAATTATCATTCACCCAGGCATTTTGTAACATTTTGGAAACCTTCCTTGCACAGATGTGAGTGGGCCCATGAGCCATTGCAATCATCATTGTAATGTACGCATCTGGCAGCAACCATTTTCCCCTCTAACTTATCCACCTTACACCCGTCATCATCCAATCTTGCCAAACCCTCAGCCCATTGTTTAGTTTCTTCTAACGTGGCATCGGCTTGGATATTCTTCACAGATTCAAAACCTTCATCTATAGTACAAACATTTGTGGCTTCCCTTGCAGTGTACATTTCTGAATAGAGATCAGTGGCAGTTTGTATGGTTATCTGGTCAGTGAAAGCGTTCCCTTTTCCTACATCTTTTTTGATTTTCTGATGCGCTGCGTATTTCATGATCGCTAACTGAGTGGTGAGTGCAAGCGCTGAAAGTAACCATACTATCAAGTAGCCATATTGGATATTTGATCCATGTGAGGTCAAGAACACTCGTTCTGCCCAAAGTCTACCGAAGTTGTGAACTACCCCAAAAGCATACTGACTATCAGTATATATGTTTACTCTAAGCCCTTTGGAAAGTTCACAAGCTCGAGCCAATGCAATAATTTCTGTGGCCTGCGCAGAATTATGCGTGATTCTCTTGGTTTCCACAATCGTGCTTAATGTGGTGATGGCATAAGCAGCCGTGGATGTACCATCTGGAAGTTTGAAACAAGAGCCATCACATAACAGCTCCCCTTGTGGGTCGTTCAAAGGAGTATCTTTCAGGTCGATCCTGACTTTAGTCTCTTGCTCTGTGGTGTAGAGGCAGTCATGTGACATTTCATCACTGCAAGCAGTATCTTGCAGGAAAGCTAATAGTTCAGCCGGATTCAATACACAACACCTCTGAATTTTAATATGCGGTGCAAACAAGATCAATTCATATCTCGTTAATCGTGCAGAGGTGAGGTGTTGCGTTTGTGTTCTGTTTAATAAAACATCTACAGAGTGAGAGTTAACAAGGTTAAAGCATGGCCTTGGACCATACCCTCGCTCTGTTTTACAGACGCAGCAGCAGCAGCGACATCTCTCAAACATCTTGGCAAAGTGCATGCAACAGGATCAAGGGTGAAAGAAAAGTAGCTGCGCGGCCTATTCTTCCCTCCATGTTCCTGCGTTAATACAGCCAAACCACATCAATCACGTTCATGCACATACAACTCAAAGGCCTTTTCATAATTTGGTGTGCCCAAAATTGATGCTGAACACAGTGCAGTCTTGAGCATATCAAAAGATGTCTGGTGTTCCAAGTTCCACGGCAATGGCAAGAAATGCCCTTCTTTGTCAAAGCCAACATTGGTTTAATCACTAAGGAAAAGTTAGGGATCCACTGCCTACAGTAAGAAGCCATTCCTATCAAGGCTCTGACTTCCTTCTGTGTATTTGGGACAGACATGCCAGAAATTATTTTAATCCGTTCAGGCATCAACCTTCTTCTCTCCTTTGACAGGAGATAGCCTAAATAGGCGACCTCCTGTCGACAATATTGAAACTTTTTGCGTGAAGCTTTATGTCCATGTTTTGCTAGATGAATAACCAACAACACAGTGCCCTCCTTACAGGCACTTTCTGAGTCAGCAGCTAAAAGAAGATCATCTATATACTGAAGTAATGTACAAGTGGTAGGCAACTCAAGTGTATCAAGCTGCTCTTTCAAAGCCCTACTATAAATGCTCGGACTTTCCGTGTACCCTTGCGGCGCACGGGTGAATGTAAACAAGCATCCCCTAAGGTGAATGCAAACAGGTATCTGCTATCCTTATGTATAGGAATGCTAAAGAAAGCATTCTTAAGATCTACAACACTAAAGTGAGTAGCAGAAGCTGGGATCTTGGTTAGTATCGTTGTCACATCAGGCACAATAGGAAATGGTGGAGCAACAATCTTATTGATAGCGCGTAAGTCAATGATAAAATGAAAAGGAATTGCATTATCGCCTTTCTTACACAGGCAAAATTGGACTATTGCACAAACTACCTGCAATTTCTTCAATTACCCCACTATGTACAAAATCGGAGACTATGCACTTCAAAGCTTGCTCACCATCGACCGAAATCTTATACTGAGGAATACGTGGCAACTTTACTGTGTGTTTCAAAATGATTTTAAAAGTCTCAATTTGTAGAACACCGACATCATTGTCATCAATTGCCCATAAACACTCCGGAACATCACTAAATTCTGGTGGCAAAGGTCTAGTCAGGAACAGCGAGACAGAAAGTTCCTGTGGTGAAATCGGCAAACACACTCCATCCGAAGAGCAATGTATTACGCATTTAATTCTTTCAACAGATTCAACACCAACAAATTCCCTCCACAGTTAGTTGTCAAAAGAAATTGACAGTGGTCCGTGAATGGACCTAGTCTAATCGATACAGGTGAAGAAACCGGACAAACTACTGGTGTACCAGAAAACCCTACAGAAACATTGGTTTGCCCTGACAGTGGAATGTTTGGAACCGGTGAAAGGTCAATGGAACACTTCTGCGCTCCTGTATCTATCAAGAAATAGGCGTTGGTTCCAAACCATGCTTTGGGCACTCCAAGCGAAACAAAATGTCATCAAAAGGAAGGTCTTCAGAGAGATATGCAGTAGAAAGATGATAAGAAATGTTTCTATTATCCACACTCAGTGACTAATTATCTTGTTAAAAAGGTTGTGAATTCTGAGAAAACTGGCTTCTACCAGGACCCCCTGCCCCAGGGCAGCCTCTGGATCTTCTACCCATAGTACCAAATGTGTTATTCAACCTTTCTTTTTATACATTCATCCTGCAGGTATTCTACCATAACGTGTATCACTTTCCTCTGCATTTCTGGTGTATACTGACCTTTGTGTCATATACTTCTATGGGAGATATTGACATGTCTGAAATCCATCTAATCGCATCTTTTGTGCAAATTCGTGTTTCCTCACTCATCGACTTACAAAGAGGAAGGAACCGTTTCTGTACAAAAATAGCACTCAAACTATCACCATCAGTTTCTTCATTCTGTAACCTTTCTAACTCCCTTCTATACTCAAAAACCCTCTCGACATGCTCATATATTTTTTCCGCAGTATCTCTTGAATATACTAAAACATTCAAATCCCTCATCCCTTGTGGGAGATCTATATCATCTAGTCTATTCCACATTACACATAAATGAATTCCCAGTCCTTCGATAAAAAACATTTTTCTCAGGAAAACTTTCTAGATTAGAGAGTGTAGCAAAAACATCAGATTGTTCACCCCTCTCCATGCACTGTCTAGCCCATGCAGTCAGACACTGTGTTGCGAGTTACAATCTTTGATTCTGCTCCCTTATCAACTACAGGTGGAACAGAACCACTGGGTACTATCACTGGTAGAGAAGACAAATCTACCAGACCCACAACAGTAGGCAAAGGCGGAGGTACAAGTATAGGAGCAACGATAGGAGGAGGAACAATAACCGGAGGAAGAGGAACAATAGGAGGAACGATAGGAGGAGCAGGAATTACTATGGCAGGAGGAACGACAGCAGGAAGAGGTAAGGCAGCAGGAACAGGTACATACGGAGGTGGCGCAGTGGCACCAGACCTTAGTTCATTTAGAAGTTTGTCAATTAATTCATCAGACACATGAAAATCTTTAGACAGATATATTTTCTGAATACCACGTTGAAAAGCCCTATCCATATTTCTAACTGACTCTAATTGTTTGTTTTGATCATACAATAATGCTTTCTCTGTGTTGGACATATGTCGGCGCGCATGTTTCTCTCTACTTTTAAGTTGCTGCATAGCTTCTTTCTTCCAATTTTGTAATACATCAATTGCTGCAGGTCTCGCTTTTTTCTTTAACAATATAGATTCTAAATATTCTATACGAGGAATCTCAAAACTACCATTGGTTGGCCACTGAAGTTCGGAAGCATGTCCAGTTTGTCTGTGCCAAATATCATTAAACACTATACTACCAATGCCGTGCTTACATTACATAGTACACGCCGGCGACCCATCCTGTGGCGCCGGACGGCCAAATTCCAAAGATTGTCCTTGCGGAATAATGCCCTGAAGCAGGCAGACAATTTCTCAGGCATATCAGATTCCTGTTGTTACCTGGTCAATAATTGTACTTGCAAGAACAATACACCAAAACAAATTATCAGGATACTTAAGAATCGGGTCACGACTCATCTGATCAAAGAACTAAAGGAGGTCTGATCGGATAACTAAGGACAACAAAGGACCCTTGTGGTTGGTGATTTCAGCAAAACTGCCCACCTCGATAAAGGGACCCTCGTCAAGATGCCGCCTCGGACCACGTGTTCACCGTCCAGGGATCGGAATGTGCAGCACTGTTGAGGTATCACGTCTCATCCAAGAAGGGGCCCCCTTTCTCACCATCCGATCCTGGTCCGATAGCCGCGTCAACACTTCAACGAGATGGCATCAATCTTGAGGGTCACTATTTGGGCGCCATCTGTAAAAGCAAGGAAATATCAAGGCTGAGTACCACAAAAGGAAATACACCAAACACGGGCTATAAAGATTCACAGATCTTTAATCTACTGTACAGTTACAAAGAAACTGTCTCTCAATACATCACAATGAGTACTAGCCCTTCAGAGTGAGGAGTGAGAGGTACTGGACATCTAGAGATTCACATTTTTTATACAATTCAGTAATAATGTCCAGCCCCTCTACAAGTTAACAATTTGTGGTCTAGAATTCATGACGAGTTCACTTATGGCTCACACAACAATATGCACATGGATTACTTTGTTTTGTATTTCGAACAAGTTACAATGGCAAAGTGTATTCCTGGGTTTAGCAGTAAGCCTTAGCACATATCCCTTTATAATGCAGTTCTGCCAGTGTCCACACTCGACATTTGCATTGTATTGTCCTCGATGTATGTTCGTGGATGAGGCTTGTTAATGCAGACAATCTTTAGACCACAAGTCATGCTTGGGACAAGGTCTCATTACCTAGTCCAAACATTAGGCCCTCGGACAGTCTAAACATTAACTAGGCTCAAAGGTCGGGAAGGCTCGGTTACAAGTCGGAAACACAGTCCACCATTTCAGAACACAGAATTACATATGAACAGAAATCAAAACGGTGGATTATCCTAAAATGGCGGCAAACTCGATCTATAATCGGAACTTTGCAACACGGTTTTCTTCATAGAGCGACTGGGCTTAGGCCAATATATATTAGAAGGAGGCACAATATGATTTCCCGTTTAACACTGACAGTATTGCATTTTGTCCTTATCTACTTTGTATCCTTTGTCCACACGCAATGTAAGCAGTGTAATTGAATCTACTTTACATAGGTCTTCTGATTTGCTGCACACTAGGAGGCCATCTACATACTGAATGACCATACATGTATGTTGCTCAAATCTATATGGAGTACTCTGTTAAAAATGCTTAGGGACTCACATCACCCCTGAGGAAGTCTGGTGTGTTGGAACCTTTGCCCACAATAGGTAAAGACAGTGACATAGTAAGAATTGGGGTGCAGTGGAATGGAAAAGAATGCATTTTTCAAGTCATTGGGCCTCATTACAACCCTGGCGTTGGACCATGGTGCTATTAGCACCATGGTCCATGTCGGATTCCACCATGGTGGATGGCGGTTTTACAGCCCCATTCCAAGGTTGGCAGGGCGGTAAATCCCCATTCACCATGGCCACTTCCCCATTCCCATTTTTGGCCCATAGGGCTCAATGGGAATGGGGAAGGCGCTAATTATGGCACCGTAAATTACGGTGCCATAATTAGCACCAAGGTCCATTAGTGGGTTGGACTTTAACGCTTGCAAAAGCAGGCGTTAAAGTGTGAATCCTGCGTTAAGGGTTTAACGGCGCCGCAGCCTTTTACGGCACCGTTAACCCCTTAATGCCAGGGTTGTAATGAGGCCCATTGACAGTAAGACATGTTGTCTCATTGGGTATTTCAAGAAGGATCGTGGCTGGGTTTGGTACTACCGGGAACTCTGCTTCAACAATATTATTCAATGGGCATAGGTCCTGTATCATCTTTGAACTTGATCCCTTCACTTTCTTGACAAGATATATTGTTTTGTCACATGTGGATTCTGAGGGTACTATAATGCCCGCCTGCCATAACGCCACAATTTACTCATGTATTTCCTCATCTGCTTCCCTTGATAATGGATATTGTCACACTTTGAGTAACAATGCTCCATGCCTCAACTAGATATGTACTGCTCCTATACTCTTCAGGAGCCCTACATCATGGGGATTGTGTCTCCATAAAGTGCTGGGGACCCTTATAAAATCTTCCTGATATTAGGTGGGCATGAACTTGGCAATGAGTATGGGACAAGGTGCATTCCTATACTGAGTCAATACATTTTAACAGGATAACACATAGAGTATCATTTCATCATCATTATTAGCACCTTCAAACAGCTACCCATCTGACAACTCTCTCAGTGGTTGAGCTGAGTCAAAACAAAAACTGTATGCCTCTCATCTCCTTCTTCATCAGTCGTTATCAATACTATCTTGTAGTCCACAATCAGCCCCCCTCCACATCCAGAGTGATAACGTTATCTGGAGTATAATCTTGAGGCACTGCTGGCATAAACAAAAATGTGTAGGTCACTCTCAATGGTTTGTTTCTGATGCCAGACACCCAACTCAACAACACGGTTGCTCCATACATAAACAAATCTGGGTGCAAAGGTATTCTTCTAGTGGTGCAATCCCTTGACAATACTTTTGTTATCACCAGAACCCTAGAGTAACAAATTCCTGGTGTATAACACACTACCCTTTCTTCCTAAATGAAATTGTCATATTTAGTTTGCTTAACAGACCCCTTCCTAAAAAGTTCACCAGTAGTACAGTTGATAACAGTAGCAGAGCAAATACCTCTTTGTTATCAATCTAGATGGGAAATTCTTCTGTAAATGGAACTGAATTAATTTCCCCATAGATAAAGGGAAGCATCCTTCCTTTATGCATGATTTGGTTTCACTGGTATTTATGATGAAAATGAATGATTTGTTGCCTATCTCCATACCTACCAGAGGTTCCTCTTCCAGGTTTGCAGTGATAGACAGAACTGGGCATGTTAGGACTCTCTGTGGGCTACTCTAGTTGGGATATGTGTTCGACCCTGGGAATATGAAAGGGTTACCCTCACCGCACTCACCCCTTGATATTGTGTCACTGTGCCGTCGGCAAGGCATTTTTATCCCACACCTGTGGTGCTGGCTGTTTTGTGTGTTGCTGCGCATACACTGGTGCACTATTAGGCACTTGGAGTTGCATCTGCTGTGGTTGTATATGCTGTGGTACTGGCATCTGATATTGACACTGGGGCTGTTGTCCCTTCTGGGGCACCTGAGTCGGGACAGCACCATATGGGGTGCTTGATGGCATTATTCCATACTGCTGTTGTTATTTATTAGGGGCTGCCGGTACGATGGGATAACTATGGGGATCCTATGCGTATGCTTGCCTGCTCCTTCACTCCCGTGCAAAAGGGCCCATTCTCCCACCTGACCAACACGATCCTAGTCCACCCAATTTTTGGCCCCATCCTTCCAAATCCTCCTCCCCTGCCACCTCGCCACCTTTGTTATCCCCCTTGCCCTCGTTGGTAACTGCCCTGATAACCTCCATTATCTGGATAGACTTGATACCCTTCTGTCCACTCCGGTTCCAATCTCGGTTCGTTCTGTGCAATTCTTGATTTTACCTGCCTTATAGGTGGGCCTGTAATCTCTGCTCCTCCTATGCTCAACTTCTTTTACTAACTGCATGTCGGCCATTTTATCCGCCAATTCTTTCTCTTTCTCCTGACTTCACCTGCAATGATGCACTATAATTGCCTAAATTCCTGACATCTGTTAGCCTCGATCCCCACTACCATATCCAAATATTTCTGCACCTGTTTTGGAAGTCCTTTCTCTAACATATGATAGAAAATTGATATAGTGGTATCCCATGGTTCACCTGTCTCAGCCCTCCACATCTCCTAAATCTGTAGAATGTATTGTGCCGGCGTTCTCGTCTTCTTTCATAGTATGCACCATTATTGTATGTATGTATATGTATTTATTTTATTGATTGGGTATTTACAATGGGCCTATACAGCAAATGGTGTTTCAAGGTGCAACAAGACAAAAGGGGGCAGAGGGACAGGGCTGAAAAAATAAAACAAATGGTCCTACTAGGCGTTGTGTCATTAGGATCATGCAAGTGCAGCAACAAGAAGTGCGAGGGAGAGGGGGGGGCGGTCAGAGCGGAATGTGCTGATGCTAAGGAGGGAAGGAAGTTCAGGTTGGAGTGGCGAGTGTGCAATTGCAGGGGGTGTAAGGGGAACAGAACCATGGGTTAGGCAAGTGCTAAGGGGAGACCAGGTGGACAAGTGCAAGGGGAATGCAGAGAGTGCAGGAGAAAGAAGGTCCACGTGCAAAGTGCGAGGAGTCGGGCTGGATGGTCTAAATAGGGGTCGAGGACCAGCCCGGCTAGTGCAGAGGGTAGGAGCCTGTTAGGGCAAGTGCAGGCTAGGGGAAGGATCAAAGGGGACCAAGTACAGGGGTAGACTGGTTGCAGGGGGCCGGGCACCTTGTATAAATCAGAAGGAACCAGGCAGCCAGTCAAATGAGGCAGGGGAGACATTTGCAGGGAAGGGGAGAGGGAAGGAGGAAGAGAAAAGAAGGGTCTTCAGAGGCTTCCGGAACTTAAGGAGATCTGGATCAAGTCAGAGAGGGGCAGGTAGGCCATTCCAGAGGGAGGTATCTGCGGAACAGAGATATATACCCCCACTCTCTGCTTGGAAAAGTGTCTGATCTGCAGAGAGTTGGAGATAGCAGGGAGATATTTAGGGAGAGAGAGTTGGATGTAGCAGAGTCCCAGCCCCACAAAGCCTTGTGAATGATGCAGAGGATCTTGAACTTGATCTTTGCAGCAACCGGAAGCCAGTGGAGAGATCTTTGGGCTAGAAAGATGTTGTCCCTGGGCTTGAGGCCAAGGATAAGTCCTATTCTGGATTAGTTGAAGGGGCGAAGGGAGGATTTAGGCAGATTGAGGAAGAGGCTGTTGCAGTAGTCCAGCCTAGAGAGGACCAGAGCTCTGGAGACATTGAGGGGCCAATTCATGGAACAATTGTGTGCTGAAATTGGTAAAAAATCCAGTGCATGCGTGCGATTCGCACGCAAGCAATTCATGGAAGTCTGTGCGCGTGATTTTACTGGGAGCTGTGCCTAATCCGCGCCTACCATACACGTCACTGCGACATCCCAAACGCTGTGCGCGACGTGCACAGCAAATGAGCACAACGTGTAGCATGCACACCAAAAAGGGGGTGGAACACACAAAATGGGGTACAACGCATGAAAATGAGGGCGAACTGGGGAAGTACTACTGGGAAATACATGGAACGCCCACATGCTTGCGAACAACACGTATTCATGGTATCGAATAGGGAAAACCCACGCAGACCAAAAGACACACACAGGCGTAAACACGTCCGCCAAATGACAGCAGGTGGAAGCACTCCGCACAGTACAAAAGTGTGCGCAAACAACAAACACGCATATACAGCAGTGATTGTGGGAAACCGCAGGAGGAAGAGAATAGCCAGGCCCCACATTTATTTGCCCAGGACCAGCCTTTTTGGGATGCCTGATGACCAGGTCTATGGCAGGTATAGGTTTCCACCTCATATCATCCTAGACCTGGTCACTGAGTGGGAGGATGACCTCACATCACCCACATTGTGCTCCCAAGCACTGAGCCCCTTGGAAAAGGTGCTCAATGTCCTGCATTTTTTGGCCACTGGGTCATTTCAGTGGACAACTGCCATAGTTAGGGGTGTCTCACAGGCCACAAAGTGACACTGCCTACACCAGGTGTTGGCAATCATGACTGCGCACCCCTTAGTCCGCAGGCACATATACATGCCCAAAACACCCGCAGAAAGGCAGGCCGTGGTCCAGGACTTTTATAGGGTGGCACACTTCCCCAAAGTGCTTGGTGCCATAGATTGCACACATGTGGCCCTGCGTCCACCTAGGGCCACTGAGAACATCTACCGCAACCACAAGCACTAGCATTCCATCAACGTACAGGTTGCATATGATGCCCAGGGAATCATCACCTCTCTCTATGCAAACTATCCTGGGTCTATTCATGACAGTTTCATATACAGAATGTCTGCCCTGAGCCGGGCCCTGGAAGCTGGGAAGCATGGCAACACATGGCTCATTGGTGAGTAGAAATGTCTGTGCACATGCATGCATGTCACACACAGACAAATACACAAACCCAACTAATGACAACCATCATCACCTGCCATAGGGACAGTGCCTACCCTCTGAGCACCCACATGATGATGCCAATACAGAACCCCACCACACCACCCCAGGTGAGATACAACGCAGCCCATATTGCAACCAGGGCCATAGTGGAGCACACATTCGGAGTGCTCAAGTCACACTTCCGCTCCCTTGACCGCTCTGGCGGGCAGCTACTATATGCACCCCCATTAGTGTGCAGGATCATTGTGGCAGCATGTGTCCTGCACAATGTTGCAACATGGCGGGGCATACCGGTGAACATGGTGGTGCCCCCACATCCCCAACCACACACACAGGTGCTGCGCATGGGAGGGAAAAGAGCACATGGCGAGGCAGCCTGGACCCAGCTTGTGGCCACATTTTTCTCCCACCCCTGCGGAGTGCCTGGCACATACCAGGTGACAATCGATGATGACAAAGGGGCAGTCAACTGTCACAACCTTATCACCCTGAGAATGTTTCCACAGAAGTGCTACATTGTGTGCATCCCTGGCTACATAAACATAACCAACCCTGTATGACCAAAAGGAACACATGCAAGGTGAAAATCCCATAACCCCCCTGCAAAACAGGCCATGAAAATCACTGCTATGTAACCCAAACCCCCCCAACCCCCATGACCCTCGTCGGCCGCACCATGACATGGCATGCAACAGCAAAAGAGCAAACCAAATGCACAACACATGACATAATCGTCACAAAGTGCCATATGATAAATGGAAACAGACCTGAGACAATTACACCTGACATGGAATCAGATGAAATGACTGACAAACAACCTCCACACAAAAGTCATACACAAATGCATGCCACCAGCGGTACCATCAACAAAAGACACAATGCCTGTTGGCATGTACATTGGGCAATCCAAATCCGCGAATCCCAAAACCGTGTGCTGTGTATGTCACCTGCAACACACTGCTCAGAACACACCACAGTGAGCGGCCAATGCGTTGGGGATACACCTTGAGCATCATATAAAAAAGTACAAGCAACAAAAATTACCCTGTGAGGCATGTACATGATCCGAAAATTGTAAGTGATCATGCGCTGCAGGGACACAGCATGGCAGAGAAGGCAATCTGTGTGCACATGTGGGCATGGATGGGTGGTTGCATGTGTGGTGGTACGTTGTGTAAGTGTGTGTGTCAGTGAGGACATGCACTCAATACATGAATGTGAAATGAAGTGGCCCTTAGTGTCCTGTACACATCACATGTGAACATTGCCCATGTGGACCCCCCCCCAGTGTGATAAAACATGCCAATCCCCTGACAACTGAAAAGTAAACCCAACACAGGAACATCCATTAACTAGCAGAACACATCATGTACATAGTACCCCACTTTGACAATGTCGCACAGTGACCAATCACTGTAGCCCAAGTGTACCAATTTGACATTGTCACCACACGGCCACCTCCCATCATCAGTGTGGCTTTGACAGCTGAAGGGTGCATCAAGCATGTATACAGGCAAGTAATGAAAAAATATCACAAGCAACTTAAAAAAAAAGCACAGTTCAAAAATATACTCACCAAAATTGATTGCAGACATGCCGTGGAGAAAACATCCTTAATCCCCATTAGGGGTGTTTGCACAAGTAGGACTGCAGACTGGCACAGATATGACAAAAGTCCAACGCCCCTGTGAAATTTAAGTCACACCGATCCATCCATGCACGCCCATGGAAAGGGGAAGCAGGAGTGGCATATGTGTAAAGACCCCAAGCCACAAACACATACACGAGACAAGCTTGTATGGTCCTAGCTGGAACACACAGTGGATGCTTTCAAATGCCACAAAGCACCACACCGTAACATGAATGCACAATAGACAAACAATAATATATATTAAAAAGAAAAAATGGCCACATACAACCTGGGTGGGTGGGGGTACACCCAGGAGGGGGAGGTACAGGTTGCACCTCAACACCTACATGAAATGATGTTGAGATAAAGTAAAAACCTCCATGAGCTCAAAGCCTGCACAGCCCGACCTGTGTGAAAGATAAGAAGACAAGTCATCATCCTACTCACCCTCTAGATGTAAATCAGAAGGTGGACGTTGCACAGTTGCCTGACCACGCCTATCCGCAGCTTGCCCGTCCACGGCAGCAAGCATGCAGGTCTGGTAAGCCTGGGCCAGTGTGGCAATGGCACGTAGGTCAGCATGCAGCAACTCACGTGATATGCATGCTTCCTCTTGCAAGGTATCACGTGGAAGACAGAGTTCCGCCTGCATGGCCTCACATGACATGCGGAGCACCACCCGTCTTGCACGTAGCTCAGCCGAGATGGTGTTTTCAAGCTGCTCCATCCTCACTTTTGACCACTGCCTCTGGGACATCGAGAGCACAGCCAGAGTAGATCTGAGGGACTGGTGTTCTTCCCTCAGGGCCTCCTTGTGTGCCTCTGCCTGAGCAGCAAGTGCTTTGTGCAGAGACACCATTTCAGCCCGGCGTGCCCTGTTTCAGGCTGCCATGCCCAGCCTGAGTGAGCGGCACGTGCACTACGTTGACTGCTGCTGGAGCTCCACCTGCCTATCAGGGGGGAGCATTGATTGGGCCACACTTTCCATGCCTTGAGCAATCATCTGAATAGCTGTCCCCTGTTGCTGTGAACTGGCATACATGGCATGCTCGCACTCAGTGCTCCCCGGTGGTGCACGGCCACCGCGTTGTCAGACATTACACCTGGGACCCAAGGAGCCGTGGTCCTTGCTAGATTGGCACTGCCCACGGCTGCACAACTGCATCCCTCCATCGACATGATGCCCCAGGCACATCAGCAACTGGTGTGAAGTGTGACTGTGCACCCAGAACCACCACAGGCAGACGTTCCAACACTGCCTGGCCCCTCACTGCAGGTGTTGCGGACAGAAGATCATCCACATCTGGATCACTCACCGGAGACAAACCGTCATGATGTGCATCCAATTCAACAACGTGCTCAGAATGTTCATCAGAGTTTGACTGATTTCCAGCCCTGGACACGACGGTCTGGAGCACAAATGGGTTCTCGTGGCCTACCACCCCACGACCCCCACTTGTGCCCAGTTGTTGATGTAAAATCAACCCCTTGTCTGGAATGACATCCTCATCCTCTGGCTCCATTGCGTCATCACCTGTAACTTGAACAAAACAAACATGAGTACACGTGTCAGCAGCACATAACACACACACACACACACACATTGACATCACTACATTGAAAGCCAACACATGAAGCAGACATGTCACACACAACTCAAATTACGGCATGCATCCAGTGGCATGGCTATGCAACGGCATCCCGAAAGCAGAAATGGATGCGTGTAAATTTCGAAGCCTGCACTGAATGTAGTATATCACCTGCATCACACACAACCTCTGGCAGTCACATGCCACAGGCAGAAATGAGAGATGGCAACAAAGAGATGGCACATAGCATAAGCATGTTTGAACAGCCAAATGGCCACAGCTTCCAGTGAATCAAAACACACCATGACATACGTAATATGCATATAGACATGCATCACTAAATCATCATCACCAATACAGATTCATTGATCTGCAGTTCGGCCTGTAACGGGCGTCATGGGCCCTGATGACATAGTTATTGTCCCGAGCAAAGCGAGGGCCATCAACGAGGTATGATGGACCATAACGCCCGGTACGGTCCAAGCTGCCAGTCCATGAAGCATTTAGAACACCCTTCAGGGCCTGATTCAGCATATTATGCAGCAAATGTGCCAAAAACCATGAATCAGTGCGTCCGATGACTACGCCCAGGCTCCACCACAAAGCAAGCAGCTTCAACACTGCTTGTTTTGATGTATGTGAAAGTGTACACATACACATGTGCAGGCAGCTCCATGGTAATTACAACCCAATTTGCGGGCTATAATCAATCTGCAGGCAATACCAGTTAGTATAGCCCATGGATTGACCAATCAACTTTGCTAAAAACCTGCTAGGATGTTCTAATACAGAGTACATGTGTCACAGGATGCACTTGTGCCAGTACGTTTCATAACAGTGAAGGGATGAACATCTGAACATAAATGCCAGGTCACTTTGACATTGCAGCAGTGAGTAGGCATGTAGAATGGTGTAACATGGCTCAGAAGTGGGTGGGTGCAGTGCAGTACATGTGTACGTTACCAACATTCTACATCAACAAGTAGTTTTGATGTCAATCACTAAACATGACGGCAGTGTAAGGCCAAGTTCATCCATCGTGTGCAATGTGCATTCACTGGGTTGCATGGCTACAGTTAGCCCCCAACCCCCTTAATGAAAATGCAGCGAAGCATTGCATGGCAATGAAAGGTTGACCAGAGTTCTCTGTATTGGCATCAGTAATGCGATGACATAGTCCGAGTGCTGAGTGGAAAGACACCATAGGCTACATGCAGACAGGTCAGCGAGCTGGAACATGGACCGGAGGGGCAGCTGGGTGACTAGCATCTGAGTAGGGTTCATGTGTGGTGATGTGGACAGTCCCCGTCGGCTTCAAATGTCCAGCATGCATCACAACAGGCACGCATAAGTGAAGCATTGCATGACTCACACATGACAACCATGTACACATAGCATGTAGTGACATTCAAGCACAACACATCACACAATCAAACAACACATGGGCTGGAGGAACACGCAACAACACTCACCGGACGATGGATCATAATCCAGCATCTCTCCCACTCCTTGGATCAATTCTGCCTGGATGAACTATGCAGCAATCTCCCTGTGCGTATTGAGTTCTTCCACATCCGGTGGTGGCCCACGGCCAGTCACCTGAGACATGGCATAATTGGAGGCACGCTTTTGCTTTGCACAGCGTCAAAGGTCATCCCAACCCTTTTTGCAGTCCTGAGCTGTGCGCACCTGTATCCAAATTCATTAACACCATCCGTAATATGCTGCCAGTGGGCCCAACGCTGGGCAGGTTTAGTATACCAATTTGGGACCACTAGTATATTGCGTTCGTGTTCTGACACGTAGCCCACAGGGAAGTCCAGTTAATGCTTGTTGAAAGGCATCTTCCTCGATGTGGCAGAGGCCGGAGCCGTGTCTGGGGTCCCAGCCTCTTGTGCAGGAGCAATCTTCCTCCTCTTGGGCAGAAGTACAGACCCTGACTGGCAAATGCCACCCTGATCAGTAGGGGTAGTGGCGCTGGTGGACTGGACCAAGGGAGTGGCTGGTGGAACCAGGACGGAAGCCCTGACATTCATCAGTGGCTGCTAGGTGCTCTTGCCAGGATCCAGCGCAGCAACTGCCGCAGTGCCAAGGTCTGTAACCGACAGTCCTGGCTGGCAGACTCACATCCGGGGTGGTTTTGGCAGCATCTGCCCATGCAGTTGCCAACACCCAGCTGCTTGGGGCAGCAGATGACAACACTGCCCCAGGGACATGTGCCTCGGTCAGGGCATCCCTGCGCGCACATTGCTTGTGCCTCCTGAACACCTGGAATTCAGCCTGCGAGCCCTCAGGTGCCAACGCATCATGTGCTGGCTGACCCTGAGCATGGGTGGTGGTCGCCACAGCTACACCTGCAGCTACCACTAGCATTGGGCCAGTGACAGTAGATGAAACTGACTGCCGGGTCACATGGGCACCAGTGTTGGATTCAACAGCTGCATCTCCCGGAGATGAAGGGGGTGGTGGCATGACTGCACCAACACATGGCAGAACATCCTGGCCAAGGGCCCACCCCTGCCTCTTCCCCCTCTGTAGCCACCGTAGCCACCCTGGACTCCCCCTACGCCTGGTCACCCAGGCCACGTCCCTGACCATGCCCAACACGTGGAGGACGCCCAACTGAGGCGCTCCTCACCTTTCGTGGCCTCCCAACCATGGCATGGATGCCCAGCCCCGGTAGCCTATGTGTGTGGAATTAACCTCCTGCAGTACGCGGTGGTACCCAGGGACACAAAAAATGCATATGTATGGAACACACAGGCTACTATGACCTCTAAAACGGGTACATGATACACAGGGGACCCGCAGTGTGAAAAACAGCATGTGCGACTCACCATCTGACTAGCCCGGGAAAGAAAAACACACATAGGCAGAACCCCTGCCAAAAGAAGAGGTACGTCCTCAATCGCTGTGAAGTGATGGCATGTGAAACAACAAGAAGCAGCAAAACACATGCGTCTGTCTCCATGAAAAGCACGTACAGCGAACTGCTGGCCCGTGCTCACCTTTAACCTGTGCCGAGGGAAATGCCTAAGGCCCTTTCCTCGAATTACACGCAAGCTCACGCTGACGTGCTGTTTTTGCACGTGCGGATTCAATCTGCATCAAGCTGGCCACTCGACAACACATGGAAGACCACGCTCCTGCCCAGAAGGCCATTTTCCTACCCCCCAGAGCCCTGAGCAGCCTCCCACAAGCCATCTGTTGCTGACTGCCTGCCTGCTGCCCATGTGCCCTGCTATTTGGTGCTTGCACATCAGCCCTCTGCAGGGGTCCAGTTGATGTGACTGCCCGTGGTGGAACAGAAGACTCCAGACTGCTGTTCCAACGCTCCACAGCCCAGCACCAGGACCCAGTTGCCCACCCACACCTGCCTCGGGGGTTGCCATGTCGGGGCAAACTACAGCTGGAACCACTGGCAACCCCCAGCCAGAGAGGCAGAGGGCTGTCAGCTTCTCAGTCAGAGAAGTTGGCATCCTGGTGGAGCAAGTCCTGGGGCATTATGATGCCCTCTTCAGACGACCGTTGGCCGACAAGGAAGGACGAAGGAGGATCTGGTCGGACATCATGGTTGCCGTCAACACGGAGGGGGTGGCAACCCACGACTTGAAACACATCCAGAAGCGTTCGGAGGACTTCAAGTCCATGACCCTCAGGAAGGCCCGGGTCCAGCTTACCATTGACCAGCTGAGGGTCCTGGAACGTATTCGCCCAGTGATTCACCACCAGGTCCTCGAGATGCAGACCTGTCTGGAGTCAAGCTGTAAGTGTCCATGCATTCTCATTCCAAGCAGTGTATGTTGAAGTGTGGCAGAGGTGTGCAGCTTGGACATTCATGGATGTCTGTGTGCATGGACAAGACCGTGCTGCATGTGTGCCAAGTCATGTGTGGTGCACATCAGTGGTGTATGTATTCCGATGCATGATGAACAACTGCATGTGTTGATGAACGCATGTTTGCATTTGCATGTCTGCGTGTGTACTATGCCATGTTTGTTGTGTGACACATGGATGCCCTTCCCACCTTCATCTACTTGCATGATGTGCATGTGCGTGTGTCTGCTTAGTATGTGTGTGACTGTGAGATGCCATGGATGCATGTGACACGCACATCAGGGTGCCCGATTGGCTGATGTGAGATAGTTGGTGACGATTGCACTGCGACAGGAGGCTGAGATGGCCATAAGCATGTCTGTATGGTGGCATGTGTGCATGTGATTGTCATGCCCCATGATGCTTGCAACTTCCTGTCACCCGTGGGGTGAACGTGCATGTTCATGTGAATGGATGAAGATGCCTGTTGCACAATCTCAGTTTATTTGTGCATGTGTGTGGGTTCAAATGACATGAGTGTTGCGGAGTGTGATGCCATCTACACTGACACTCATGTGCAACTGTTATGTGTGTAGCAGACCATTGTACGTTGCCCTGATGGCTGTGTTCTGTCTCTCCCTGTCTGCAGCGTCGACTGATTAAAGAGGGCAAGACAGTGCTGTGGAGCCCAGCAGCGGCAGGGATGCCACCGCCAGCCGGAGACGCAGGGCCCAGCTCCCTCCCAGGTTATAATAACTTCCGGAAGTGAGGAGTCTGGTGCCGCGTCCATGCTTGCAGCTGCCGAGGGGAGGTCCAAGAGGTCAAGGTTGGAGGTGGACACCTCGGCAGCAGAAGGGGCAGCTGAGCCCCCACAGGGGCGTACTGAGAAAGACGGCACAGTCATCCAGGTTGGTGGGGGGTGTGGTTGAGGAGGAGGCTGTATCAGCTCCACGCATGGGACCTGGAGGGGGTGGTTCCACTGGTGTGAGTGGTGCAGTCCAGGGGCAGGGGCACGAAGCAGCACAGGTCGCCACAGAGGTGGTGTCTAGTCAAAGGATCGAATCCAAAGGGTCGACTGGTCAAAGGATCGACACCAAAGAGTCGACAGGTCAAAGGATCACATTTTTTTAAAATTATGTATATTTTTTTATGTTTTCGTTTAGGGAAAAAAAGTGTTTTTTGGCAAAAAAAAGGGGGTTGGGGGGACAATCCCCCCAAAAAAAAGTGAGAAAAAAAAGTTTGATCCTTTGACCTGTCGACCCTTTGGTGTCAATCCTTTGACCTGTCGATCCTTTGACCTACAACCCACAGAGGTGCCTGTGTGTAATCCTTTCCCTGATCCTGTGACTGCATCATACCGCACCAGCAGGGATGCCTCCTGTCCAGGCCCATTCGCAGGTAGGGGATGCGTCCACAACAACTGGCCGTCCTCTCCCTGCGGACGTGGCAATCCGTGACCGTATTGAGCCTGTCCTAGTTGATGTGGCATTGCACACGCGTGGTATTCGGGATGACGTGTATGGTTCTAGGCAGGACAGTGCACGTCATTTCGAATACCTGTATGGCCACCTCAACTTGTTAGGACAGATCACCGGCACAGGGTTCCTCCGTGTGCTGGATGCTCTTGCAACCCCCTCCTCAACTACGCCTCCTATGCGCCAATCATCCTCAGTGCCATGTTCCCACCCATGTATCACCTGGGCCACCTGTGGAGCTGCCCCTGAGACCGCTGTCAGACTGGTGGAGAGCACATCCCCGCCACTGTCGGGAGTCGGAGGTCCAGTAGGGGTGGTCACACCACAAACTGGACCCCAGCAAATGGAGGATTAAAGGCATCATCAAGCAGGGCACGTGCACGACGGCGCTGGGGGATACCATCATCCCAGAAGCTGTCGTGGTGGCAGAGGAATTTGGCATTGAGGCAGCAGCAGGCTCGGCACGGGAGATGTCATCGCTCGGGACAACAGGCATCGGCTGATGCGCAGGAGGACCCAGGACTGTGAGTGTCATCTGTGTGGCAGCAGTTGGGCCAGCAAATTGATGCAGAGCAGCGGCGGGCAGAGAGGGCATGGCTCACGATGGTCAGGGTGGAGAACTCCATGCATCGGGGGTTGAGGCGGGCTGAGTACCTCATGGCAACTTGCAGGGACTTTGAGAAGTCCATGGCAAGATCCTTGCGAGCACTCAAGGCCACGTAACAGGCCCGCCTCTGGGACATCGACGTGGAGTTCAATGATGCCCTGGCCCGGAACATCAAAAAGTGAGCGGTCGGACTAGCCCACCACCTTTGGATATAGTTTTTTAGGTTAAGGTTTCATTTGTTTTTTTTTATGATTTGGACCACTTTTTGTATATATTTGTGTTTTACATAGGGTTTTTTTGTAGGTTTCGTTTTGTCATGGGATCATGGACCCTTCGGCCTTTCAGTGTAAATAGTTCAGGACCTGTACATACTTTTGTTTTCATGATCCCATGAAGGAATGTTTTTTTATACTTTTCATTTTGGATTGAGTTTATTGGACTTTGACGATGGACCACTTTGCAGTTTGCATTTTTTTAAATATTTATTTCTCACGGATTGTGCATAATTTATGATTTGAACTTTCATTACTTTTTCAGTTTCATCTTTTCATTTCATTTTGTCATTTCATATTTATTTTAATACATTTCACAAATGTTAATCATTGATGTGGTCTACTCTCATTGGTTTTGTGCATGTGTCAGTCAGCATTGGCTCAGTCATGTGTCACTGCTGTGTGTCTCTGTTAGACATGTGTTTGGGTGCATGCATGTGCCTTTCTGAATGTCAATGCATGGGACATTTACTGGGGAGTAGGTACAATGGATGGTGGTCTGTTTGGACTGGGGTGGTGCAGCGTGGGGTGTGATTTGGGTTTTGCATTTGTAACATGGAGCTGTATTGTGACAACGTGTTTGTTGGGGGGACATGAGTAGGGGCTTGCTGGCAGGTTGCTGTCACTGGGGGTGGGGTGGGGGGGATGTGAGTCGGGGCCTGCTGGCAGGTTTATGTCACTGGGGCTGGGGTGGGGGGGACATGAGTCGGGCCTGCTGGCAAATTGCCATCACTGGGGCTGGGGTGGGGAGGACATGATTTGGGGCCTTCTGGCAGGTTGCCATCACTGGGGCTGGGGTGGTGGGGACATGAGTCGGGGTCTGCTGGTAGGTTGCCGTCACTGGGGCTGAGGTGGGGGAACATGAGTTGGGGCCTGCTGGCAGTTGCCGTCACTGGGGGTGGGGTCGTGGGGGACATGAGTCAGGGCCTGCTGGCAGGTTGCAGTCACTGGGGCTGAACATGATTGGAGACATACCTACTGGCATGCTCACGGGTGATGGGGGGCTCCATTGTGGAGTGGGCTTCTTGCGAGATGGGTTCGTGGGTGATCCGAGCATGCACGTCCTTTTTCACGCAATTGGGCTTGCGGAAGCAGGGTACGCATATTCCGGGGGTGTGCGAGGAACACGTACCCGCTCGCGCCAGCCAAATCGCGTGTTAAACTCCTTGCGCACACCCGGAATATGCGTACCCACTCGCGCCAGCCAAATCGCATGTAAAACTCCTTGTGCACCCCTGGAATACGTGTACCCCGCTCGGGCCAGCCAAATCACGTGTAATACTCCTCGCGCACAACCGGTATATGCGTACCCCGCTCACACCAACCCAATCTCGTGTAATACTTCTCACGCACCCCCGGAATATGTGTACCCCACTTGCGCCAGCCCAAATCGCATGTAGAACTCCTTGCTTACCCCCGGTACATGCGTAACCCACTCGCGCCAGCCCAATTGCATGTAAAACTCCTTGCTTATCCCCGGTATACACGTACCCCACTCGCGCCAGCCCAATCGCATGTAATACTTCTCACGCACCCCTCGGAATACACGTACTCCGCTCACGCCAGCAGAATCACGTGAAAAGCGCACTTACGTACTCTCCTGTTCGTGCACCCGTGTGGTGAGGAGCCACATGGACCCCGTGCAGGCAGCCCACACCACAGGGGACCCCCCTACTTCCCTGACCATGCTCTGCAGGCAGCCCAAACCACAGGGGAATCCCCTACAACCCAGCCCATGCCCCGCAGGCAGCCCATCACCCCTGACCATGCCCTGCAGGCAGCCCATCACCCTTGACCATGCCCCACAGGCAGCCCATCACCATGCCCCGCAGACAGCACATCACCCCTGACCATACCTCACAGGCAGCCCACACCACAGGGGGGACATTTTTCATGTAATTTGCCTGGCGTGAGCGGGGTATGCGTATTCCGAGGGGTGCACAAGGAGTTTTACATGCGATTGGGCTGGTGCGAGCGGGGTACGCATATTCCGAGGGGTGCGCGACGAGTTTTACATGTGGTTGTGCCTGTACGAGCAGGGTACGCGTATTCTGATGGGTGTGCAAGGAGTTTTACACGCGATTGTGTTGTCGCGTGAGGGGTGAGTGCCGATTTTAGTGCGATTTCATTGTTGGGGTGCAGTATGCTGGTCCACTGACCTTCGTGCCATGTATTGGATTTGTGTGGCTGTTTTTGGCACAAGGGACGGGGTTGGGGGTGTAACTGGTGCTGCTGCAGGGTCGGTGCAGTGTCGCTGCACCACAGCTGGTTATGGATGTTGAAATCCATGAATACGCGGTGCATGAAAATGGGTTTTGGTGCACACGGCTGGTGCACGCTCACTCTGAATTACACCCTGAGTTTCTGGGGGAAGGTGAGGAAAGGGAGAATGCCTCTGAAAAGGTGCAGCTGGAAGTGAGCCTTCTTGGCAAGGTCTGTGATGTGAGGAGAGAAGGAGCAGGAGGAGTCAAAAGATGACACCAATGTTATTTGCCTCACAAGAGGGTTGGGGAAGGGCCCCATGGAAGACAGACAGAGAGTAGGGGGGAACAAGAGTCCTAGGGTCTCAGTGAGAAGAATCTAAGGGCCTCATTACCACTTTGGAGGTAGCCATGGTGCTATTAGCACCATGGCTGCCTCCAAAATCGTATCCGGGTTCCCTGAATGGGGAATTACCGGGCCATTCCGACTTTGGAAGGCCCATTATTTCCTCTATCAAGGAACCCGGGCCCGGTCCTTCTCCATTCCCATTCGAGCCCCAATAGGGCTCAATGGGAATGGGGAGAGAGCTAACAATGGGCCTGTCAATTACGGGCCTGTTGTTAGCTCCCTGATCCCCTCGCGGGACCCGCTATGGACATCTGGAAAAACCAGACGTCCACAGCGTGTCCCGCGAGGGGACCTCGTAATAGTGCAGAGTGGGTTTAACGGTGCCGGCACCATTACCGGCGCCGTTAAACCCATTACGCACTAGTCGTAATGAGGCCCTAAGTCTTACTGGCATTACTTCAATTTGAATCAACCTACGGAGCATGGTGTGCCCCTCTCCACACACGCACTGACCCCTGCACCAGCAACTACATTGATGTTCAGTGGACTCGAACCCACTGCTAAAATGGCCCGCCGCCCCATACAGCAGTACTATAATTGCTGTAACACCAGCCTCCACTGAGCCATCTGATTGGATCCTGGCCGCATCAAATGGCAGCACTCGATGAGTTGGGAGGCGAAGCCGGGCCCACCACAAAGGCCCATGTCTAAGCCTCCTCTCTTCCCCTGTCATCCCTGGGAGACCCAACCCACGGATCTTCCTCACAAGACCCACCTGCATGCTGCACCTACTACAGGCCACTTGAGAGTCTACGCTAAGCCGCAAGCCCAAAGTAAGAAGCATGGCGACCATACTCACGGCACCACCTTTAGCACCCCCCTACTCAACAACCCCTCCTCCAAGTGCCTTTTCGCTTAACCCACCCACTGCCTGCTAGACCCCCAACCCCATCTGTACCCCATGGAAAAACACTAACCAAAAGTCCATTCCCCCAGCCCCTGGTGCACGGAACACTGAAAACCAGGAGCTCTGCACCTGACAACCTCCAGTCGCCAGGCAGCCCGACCACAGTCACCACTGCAAGTATCCACTTTGACACTCTGAAACCAGCCACTCCCGATTCCCACCTCAAGACCAGAGCACCCCCACTATCTCCTGCTGGCCTCTCCCACAGTTTCTGGAAGGACTGCATGATGTGCCCCCCCCACCTCCGTTCGGTGTGGGTGAGGAGAGGGCCATCACAAAATGTGGGGCAGGACCCCCAATAGATGGGGCAGTAGGGTTTGGGCACCCTGGGGCCAGATTGGCACACTAATGTGGCCATCTGCGCCAAGCGAACTTGGGTAAACAAAAAAATAATCCAAAAATCGTAGGCTGCATTTTAGGGGGGGCTGAGGGGCACCCTAAATTGGCAGTGAATGTTGTACTGCAACGGGGGGTGGCACTCACCCCCCCACCCCAAATGGAGGGCCCCGCCTCACGCAACCCTCCCTGGGGGCATATATCTGCTCCTAGGAAGGGGCATCTGACCCCAGGGAGGGATGCATGAGGTGGGGCCTCCCCTATTTGACGCCAGGGAGGGATGCATGAGGTGGGGACCTCCATTTGGGGTGGGGGGGGGGAGTGCAACCCCCGCTGCAGTACAACATTCGCTGCTAATTTAGGGTGCCCCTCAGCCCCCCCTAAAAAGCAGCCTACAATTTTGTATTCTTTTTTTGTTTACCCAACTTCGCTTGGCGCAGATGGCCACATTAGTGTGCCAATCTGGCCCCAGGGTGCCCAAACCCTACTGCCCCATCTATTGGGGGTCCTGCCCCACCTTTTGTGGTGGCCCTCCCCCCCCACCTCAAATGGCTGGGGGGGACACCTCATGCAGCCCTCCCTGAGCCTCCTAGGAAGGACTGCATGATGTGCCCCCCCCCTCCGTTTGGCGTGGGTGAGGAGAGGGCCACCACAAAAGGTGGGGCAGGACCCCCAATAGATGCGGCAGTAGGGTTTGGGCACCCTGGGGCCAGATTGGCACACTAATGTGGCCATCTGCGCCAAGCGAACTTGGGTAAACAAAAAAATAATCCAAAAATCGTAGGCTGCATTTTAGGGGGGGTGAGGGGCACCCTAAATTGGCAGCGAATGTTGTACTGCAACTGGGGGTGGCACTCACCCCCCCACCCCAAATGAATGGCCCCGCCTCATGCAACCCACTGCCCATTTTGTTCATGTGGGCAACCTACAGTTTTGGGCCTAGGGTGTCGAAGCCAGCAAGGGAAACGGGGAACCCCATGCATTTCCCAAAAGAGGACACCCGTGGGAATCCACAGACGTCTGCCTTGCGCAAATTGCCCCAGTTTTTATTACCCACAATCCCCAAAAAAGTGTGATATTTGGTGGGGAAAAAACACAGTGTTCACTTTGTCTGTCGCGCAAGTCAGACCTCTGTACATTTCCACGGGTGTCCTCCTTTGGGAAATGCATGGGGTTCCCCGTTTCCCTTGGTGGCTTGGACACCCGAGGCCCATATCTGTATGTTGTGCCGGTTGGCAGAATGGCTGAGATTCCGCTTTGAAAACAGACTTGGGGTTACTTGTGTTTTAGGCTTTCCCCTTGGTGGCTGGGTAGGTGCACCCACACATGTGAGGTACCGTTTTCATCGGGACACCTGTGGGAACGCGTGACGGTAGGCCATGTGTTGTTGGGGGCGTGTTTCGATGGGTGCGTCGAGCGAAATGTGCGGAAAAAGCGTTTTTTTCCCCACATTTCGGACTTTGCAGGGGTGTCTGGGTAAAAAATTCTGGGGCGATGTGCCCAAATCGTACCTCTGCGGATTCCCACGGGTGTCCTCTTTTCGGAAATGCATGGGGTTCCCTGTTTTCCTCGGTGGCTTGGACACCCGAGGCCCATATCTGTACATTGTGCCGGTCGGCAGAATGTCTGAGATTTCCCTCTGAAAACAGACTTGGGGTTACTTGTGTTTCAGGCTTTCCCCTTGGCGGCCAGGTAGGTGCACCCACACATGTGAGGTACCGTTTTCATCAGGACACCTGTGGGAACGCGTGACGGTAGGCCATGTGTTGTTGGGGGCGTGTTTCGATGGGTGCGTCAAGCGAAATGTGTGGAAAAAGCGTTTTTTTCCCCACATTTCGGACTTTGCAGGGTTGTCTGGGTAAAAAATTCTGGGGCGATGTGCCCAAATCGTACCTCTGCGGATTCCCACGGGTGTCCTCTTTTCGGAAATGCATGGGGTTCCCTGTTTTCCTCGGTGGCTTGGACACCCAAGGCCCATATCTGTACGTTGTGCCGGTCGGCAGAATGTCTGAGATTTCCCTCTGAAAACAGACTTGGGGTTACTTGTGTTTTAGGCTTTCCCCTTGGCGGCCAGGTAGGTGCACCCACACATGTGAGGTACCGTTTTCTTCGGGACACCTGTGGGAACGCGTGACGGTAGGCCATGTGTTTCTGGGGGCGTGTTTCGATGGGTGCGTCGAGCAAAATGTGCGGAAAAAGCGTTTATTTCCCCTCATTTCGGACTTTGCAGGGGTGTCTGGGTAAAAAATTCTGGGGCGATGTGCACAAATTGTACCTCTGCGGATTCCCACGGGTGTCCTCTTTTCGGAAATGCATGGGGTTCCCTGTTTTCCTCGGTGGCTTGGACACCCGAGGCCCATATCTGTACGTTGTGCCGGTTGCAGAATGTCTGAGATTTCCCTCTGAAAACAGACTTGGGGTTACTTGTGTTTTAGGCTTTCCCCTTGGCGGCCAGGTAGGTGCACCCACACATGTGAGGTACCGTTATCATCGGGACACCTGTGGGAACGTGTGACGGTAGGCCATGTGTTGTTGGGGGCGTGTTTCGATGGGTGCGTCGAGCGAAATGTGCGGAAAAAGCGTTTTTTTCCCCACATTTCGGACTTTGCAGGGGTGTCTGGGTAAAAAATTCTGGGGCGATGTGCCCAAATCGTACCTCTGCGGATTCCCACGGGTGTCCTCTTTTCGGAAATGCATGGGGATCCCCGTTTTCCTTCGGTGGCTTGGACACCCGAGGCCCATATTTGTACGTTGTGCCGGTCGGCAGAATGTCTGAGATTTCCCTCTGAAAACAGACTTGGGGTTACTTGTGTTTTAGGCTTTCCCATTGGCGGCCAGGTAGGTGCACCCACACATGTGAGGTACTGTTTTCATCAGGACACCTGTGGGAACGCATGACGGTAGGCCATGTGTTGTTGGCGGCATGTTTCGATGCGTGCGTCGAGCGAAATGTGCGGAAAATGCGTTTTTTCCCCCAAATTTCGGACTTTGCAGGGGTGTCTGGGTAATAAAATCTGGGGCGATGTGCGCAAATCGTACCTCTGCGGATTCCCACGGGTGTCCTCTTTTCGGAAATGCATGGGGTTCCCTGTTTTCCTCGGTAGCTTGGACACCCGAGGCCCATATCTGTACGTTGTGCCGGTCGGCAGAATGTCTGAGATTTCCCTCTGAAAACAGACTTGGGGTTACTTGTGTTTTAGGCTTTCCCCTTGGCGGCCAGGTAGGTGCACCCACACATGTGAGGTACCGTTTTCATCGGGACACCTGTGGAAACGCGTGACAGTAGGCCATGTGTTGTTGGGGGCGTGTTTCGATGGGTGCGTCGAGCGAAATGTGCAGAAAATGCGTTTTTTTCCCCAAATTTCTGACTTTGCAGGGGTGTCTGGGTAATAAAATCTGGGGCGATGTGCGCAAATCATACCTCTGCGGATTCCCACAGGTGTCCTCTTTTCGGAAATGCATGGGGTTCCCTGTTTTCCTCGGTGGCTTGGACACCCGAGGCCCATATCTGTACGTTGTGCCGGTCGGCAGAATGTCTGAGATTTCCCTCTGAAAACAGACTTGGGGTTACTTGTGTTTTAGGCTTTCCCCTTGGCGGCCAGGTAGGTGCACCCACACATGTGAGGTACCGTTTTCATCGGGACACCTGTTAGAACGCGTGACGGTAGGCCATGTGTTGTTGGGGGCGTGTTTCGATGGGTGCGTCGAGCAAAATGTGCGGAAAATGCGTTTTTTTCCCCACATTTCGGACTTTACGGGGCTGTCTGGGTAAAAAATTCTGGGGCGATGTGTGCAAATCATACCTCTGCGGATCCCACTGGTGTCCTCTTTTCGGAAATGCATGGGGTCCCCTGTTTTCCTCGGTGGCTCGGACACCCGAGGCCCATATCTGTACGTTGTGCCGGTCGGCAGAATGTCTGAGATTTCCCTCTGAAAACAGACTTGGGGTTACTTGTGTTTTAGGCTTTCCCCTTGGCGGCCAGGTAGGTGCACCCAAACATGTGGGGTACCGTTTTCATCGGGACACCTGTGGGAACGCGGGACGGTAGGCCATATGTTGTGTTTGTGTGGTTTTCGTAACGTTTTGACCCATTTGCTGGTGCCCTTTGTCTCACAACCCTTTCTTTTCCCAAATGTGACCTACATTTAGTCGCTGCTTTAACCACCATACACTTTTGTAACCTGCACAAGTCACCTACCCTTGAAAAGGTCTGCCTGTGCTCTTTCAAAAAATGTATGGCTGCCGTTCCTCACCACATTGGTTTTCCCAATTTACACATGCTAAGTGCGTCTGGTCAGGCCGTGAGCGTAAAACTCCTGTGTACCATGGCTCAGTGTTTGGCTTGTGGTATTGCTTGTTTTGTAAAAACACTACAAAAATGGTATGCTCTCCTAACTGCAAGAGTAGGGAGAATGTAGCGGAGCATTGCTTTTCTCAAAATTCATAGAAGCCATTGCCATACCAAGCCAACCATGTCCAACACATACCTTTTTTTTCAGTCATTTTCCCGCTTTTCCCCCATTCGATGGCAGTTTCCCCTACCTAGTTGTTGCCTGACCTATGCAAATCACCCCTTCCTAAACTTGTAATTTTGCCTACTTTTCAGAAATATATGCCTTTCTGTCCTCCAATTTGGCTTTCCTGCCCTTTTCTTCTATTCCGTCCATGCATGTCCAATTGGCAAAAATGGCAAAAATCGCCTACCTCTCACAAAACGGTTGATAACCACATCAAAATAATTTTTTTCCATTTCCACTCAACCTGTTCCTGAAAGCCAACACTTTGGGGAACCCAGCACAGCAAACCATTTGTTCCTAGCTCTTACAAGGAAAAAACCACAGGCTTCTTTGTACATCATTTTATTGGAATTTTTTCAAAAAACCCACAATTTTCGCACTTTTTCCTTATTTTCTCTCACCCCCCTACAGCAACCTGGGATTCCTGGGTGGCGTTACGACCGCCTACATGTGGGAAAAAAGGAGCCAAATTTGGCCGAGATATCTCATGTAACAAAAAAGTTACAAGCCATTGAATGGCCACATACCAAAATCACCAAAAAAGGCTCTGGCACTGGGGAGAAATACCCATGGCACTTAAAGGGTTAAAGTACTACTCACCAATGCCCAAACCCTTAATATCCACCTGATTTACCGCCCCCACCCCCCCGGGTCCGCCCGGTACATTTGTGGATGATATTAACATCATCCTGTCCTGCAATATCAAAACCTCCACACAAGTTCTTGTACTTGGGGACCTTAATATGGGTTTTAATGACCCGTCAGACCAGCTTGCCTCAACCACAGCTAACATCCTCTCAGAACTTGACTTTACCCAAAGAAGCAATTTTGAATACTTGACTGGGTGTCAGACCACAATTGTCAAGCCAATATCCTCTCCATCTCACCACTAGCCTGGACTGACCACCACCTTGTGTCACACTTTTAAATTCAGAAGATTGAGAGGAACTGTTTACCGGCCGCAAGTTTCATCCCCCCTGAACAACCTGCGGAGGCTACTTGACATAGGAAACTCGTGGCCATTCATGCTCTCTACTGATAGACCCCCACACCCACCCATCATCAGGGCTCCACCCACACTAACCAGAAATAAAAAGAGTATTACCACGGACAGGCTTATCCCAACCGTACTTCCCAGCCTTAACCGGCTCACAGACAATACCGATCCTGAGATCCTTGTCAAGGAATACAACAAAATTATGACCACCTCCTTGGACCTTATTGCAACCCCCTCAAACTTATACCAAGCAAGCCCAAAACTCACCTGAACAAATGGTTAACACCCTTCCTAAAAAACCTAAGACAACAAAAAAGAAACTGTGAGGCTGCTTGGAAAAAATCACCTTCAGATGCTAACAAACTTAAACTCACCAAACTTTTCTCCCTCTATAAAAAAGAAATATGTCTAGCTAAACAGATATCCTTTGACACGTGCATATCCCGAGCTAAATCTAATATGAAGGAACTATTCACCATTCTCAAAAAATAGAGAACCATATAGCATTACCTGATACATGCACTAAAGATAAAAAATGGTGCTCAGAGATCCAAAACGCTCTAGCCAATAAAATATTCACCTTACAGAACAAAATTTCCAGTAAAAGAGCGTCCCTAAATGACCTCCCACATCTAAAATTACTGGAAATACCATTGTTAACAAATCCACCCGATTCAACTTCACAAACGTTTCTATTCCTGAAGTGGAAAGAATTATCCTGTCCCTTAAACCTTCCAACTGTCAGGGGGATGCCCACGGAGCTCATCAAGGATGCAGCCCGGGACCTATCCCCATTCATAACAAAGCTTATCAACGCTTCCTTCTCGACTGATACCATCCCCACCAACCTCAAACAATCTTGGGTACTTCATCTCCTAAAAAACCTATCCTCGACCCATCCACGCCCACCAACTACAGGCCTATCTCGATAGTGCCTTTCCTTCTAAAACCCCTGGATAAGGTAGCTTATGTACAAATCCAAAAACACCTGGAGGTACACCACTTACTAGGAGCCAGACAATCAGGCTTCCATCCTCAACACGGAACAGAGACAGCCCTCATCGATCTTAAGACACAAGTCGATGAGCCTTACTCCTCATCCTAGATCTCTCGGCTGCGTTTGACTTGGTCGATCATACCATCCTATGCAACCACCTTAACACATCTGCACACTTCTCTGACAACGCTGTCACCTGGATCAGATCCTTCCTAAATGGTAGAACCATGAGGGTCTTCTCGCCCATAGCAGCTGCCGACCCTATACCAATCACCTGTGGCATGCCTCAAGGATCCTGCATCTCGCCCACACTGTACAACATCTTTACTAAGCCCCTTTTTGATGATTTGGATCATCTCGGTATCACCTACACTAACTATGCAGATGATACCCAGATCCTCCTCCCGCTTTCAGGGGATTATGAAAAGGATTTGGCCATGGGGAATAGAGTGTACATCATCATCCAGGCATGGATGGCCATGCATGGACGCTGCCTGAATGATGATAAAACTGAACCCATCATCCTGGGCACCCCTTCCAGCCCAAAAAAACTAGGATCTGACTATTCTTCTTTCATAATTGATGGCAACAGTATCAAGGTGGAACACAAAGTGAAAACACTTGGCTTTTACCTTGACTCTAATTTGTCATTTGCCAAACAAGTCAACTCTTTAGCGTATACCACAGCTTACACATGTAAACTCATCCGCACAGGCAAGCCGTTCCTATCAGACACTAGTTGCACCACCCTAGCCAGAGCCCTTATCTTTCTCACCTGGACTACTGCAATACCCTCTATCTAGGGTCAACTAAAGCCACTATTAGAAAAATCCAAACATTACAAAACAATGCCCTCAGAGCGGCATTAGGCATCTCTAGAAGAGACCACATCCCGGAGAGCAGTCAACATAATAATTGGCTCCCAACTAATGATAACATTCTCCTAAAAACTTTGTCACTCACCCACAAATCTCTCAACAATGTTGCCCCTATATACCTGGCCGACAGATTCCACAAACAGATTTCCCTAAGACTACCCAGAACAGCGTACAGAGACTTATTTTTCATTCCCAGCTTCAAACAATGCACAATTGGAGGTATCAGCTTCCCTGTGAAAGCAGCTAAATTGTGGAACTCCCTACCCCCCACACTGAGAATTGACCAATCTTACCAAAACTTCAGGACACACACCATCACGTGGCTGAAATCAAACAACCATTAAATTACAACTCCTGCTTAGCAAGGAGCCAGAATGTATTGCTGCTGGTATCTACAACTACCAATTTCATACTGACTGTATATTTGTACTTTACAAACACCTATACCTCTGACATTGCTGCTGTAAGTTCTCTGTTTCATTTGTACAGTCACTCTTGTACCATCCACCTGTAAATAGGTACCATCTGTATATACTTTATGTAATTAATACCTGTATGTACATTTTCACTCTGCTGCTGTAACTAAGCTTCGCATATACTTGTAAATGCTGCGCCCTGCTACCCTTGGGTATGTTGCGCATTATAAATAATAAACAAACAAACAACTATGCTACCCACGAAGATCACTGTGTCCCTCATGTAATATGTGCGATGCCATCCTGCAACCTTGCCCTCCTTCGCAAATCCTACCCCCAAGCTAATTGTATGTTGCCTCACACATGCACTACCCCAACCACTCACTTTTCAGCTCGCCCAATGCCCACTGGCACCCCCACATTACTCCCACCGCAGCCAACCATGTTCCAGCATCAACATAACAGTGCACACCCCTAGGGCCTAACCCTCCCTCCCGCCACCCTCACCCCACTTACCAACCCTGAACTGGATTGGCACCCTGACACCCATACCCAAACCTACCCCCACCAACAGCACCATCCTCCCACCACCACAGTCCCACTATAGTGGCCTCAAGCACACAGCCTCCATCTCTGATGCCCAGCCCCAACTCAGCACCCTCCTAAGGACCAGACCCAAATCCCCACCTGCCAACCGCCCAGTCACCATACACTCCCACCAAATTGCACCCAATTACCATCCTACCAATCTTATTTCCATCACCCCCTCATTTGCCTGCACAGACATCACCAGACCCCAACTTCTCAGATCACGCACGATTGCCCCCTCAACTGCCTGCATAGGCACCACCAGACTCCAATGTCTCAGATCACACACTATGGCCTCCATACCACCCAACAACCACCAACGCCCCATCACCTCAACAACACTGAAACGTCCTCCGCTTGCAAAAGCACCTTGCTCCCACTTTGCCTTGTGGTGCCTTGAAACACAATTATGTTGTATAGGCGCCTAACAAATGCTCAATAACTAGATACATAAATAAAATAAATGTGTTTGTTGCTCCATCTGTGTTTCTGTATGTGGGTATTTTATATGTGTCACATCTAACTACAAATGATACATGTGCCTTCTTCCAGGCCAACCTCACACTTCTTACACAAAAATACATGCTAATAGATTTTTCTCAGCCTGAACATTTTTGCCTTGCTGGGACACTGTACATGCATCCCAACATAGGTCCAAATCCCACAATGACGCACATACAGTAACAAGAAAGCCCTGCCAAAGGGTTTGGTAACACATTACACCAAAGCGAGTGTATTAGGAGGGAGCATATTCCCACTTCTGGGGTCAAATACCTATCCCCAATAGGACAGCCCACAGAGTGCTGTGATGTGCCCAGTCCTGTCAGTCACTTCCAACCCAGAAGAGGAAGCCCAGATAGGTTTGAGGAGTTGTAGTAAAACATTCACCTTTACGATAGACACAGGCTACAGAATCAAGTATTAAGGAAGGTCATTTCACCTTATCAGGAAAAGTAATGGACACACAGGGGTTCTCTGGGGAAATAATGTTGGTTCTGTTTACAGAATACTTACCCATTAAGGTAATTATCCAAGAGGTGCTAGTTCTGGCTTGGAATGCCCCCACAATTCTCTAATTTTGCAAATCTCTCAAAACATGGATCTGCTGTAACACCTGACCAAGGACTCATTCCAATGGACGCACATACCGATGCACAGACCTCACAGTACTGAACCACTTTTAAAAGATGACAGCCCAAATGCTGACTACCCACACTATCTACAGTGCTCTGCTGCTCTCGAGCAAGGTCTGTACTTTAAACAATAAAAACAAAACATTCCAATAAAATATTTTCAAAAGATACCCAAGTGAACTTGATAGGTAAAGACCTTGTTAGCAAGCTAAACTTGACTATTGCATTTACGGAGGACGGCGTAGTGGGCTCAACCCCAGGAATACATTTTGCTATGGCTGATGTGATAATAGAGTACTTTATAGCAATGGTTCTACCAAAGGGGTGCCTATACATTAAGACGTGTTCCTATATGGATTAACAGTGTCGGTGGGATGAGTGCCACGAATGAAAGAAAACCTGGATTGTGAAAGTAGAGTTTTTGTTTAGGCCAGCAATCTCTCAAAAACATGCCCCAGGTACCATCCTCACACTAGATTTAGAGGTGGCAATAATAAAAAAGGATAAGGTAATACTGTTAGGGACTGAAAAGAAAAGAGGTGAGTGGTGTACGGTTTTGTGTGTATGGATCCCACCTAGCCATTAAGAGGGTTGTCTGATGAGGAGTTGTTTGAGGACGTTGACAATAATGGATAAAACATTTTTGAAATATGTATCCCATGTCAGGTCAGGGTGCAGCGCAGAGAAGTATTGCACAATACACTCATTGCTAGACCAGTATCCACTCACTTACATGAAGACATGGCAAAAGTACCCAGAACCTTGCCGACCAGTAACCTCCACAATGTAGGTTTATTGAAGAGCATAGGGGCCGTTCACATAAAGTTGGAGCAGGGTGCAACATTACTTAGAGTACGACAATACACATTATCCAGAGAGGCAGATTAAGGGATTTATGACTAATTTGTGGCATTATGGCAGCAGGGCATAACAGTGCCATCACAATCCCCATGCAACACATATATATATCCTGTCAAGAAATCGAATTAGGTGTATGATACAGGTTCTCTGCCCTTTGAACAATATTGTGGATGCAGAATTCCTGGTAGTAACAAACACTGCCATGGTAATTTGTAACATACCAAATGAAGCCACATATTTTTACTGTAATTGATTTAAAAAATTTATTTTTCTCCATCCCATTCCCCCTTGATTCACAATATCTCAGAGAGTTTACATATCACGGGCAGTGGTTTCAACATACAAGGCCCCCTCAAGGGTATTATGAGCCCCCAACATTTTTAACAGAGTATTGCATAAGGATATAGGTAATTTACAGATTGAGAGCATCATTGTTCAGTACACAGACGACCTCCTGGTGTGCACTAACACCGAAGAGCAGTGCCGGAGGACTCAGTGACACTATTGACCATACCTGCAGACAAGGGCTAAAAAGTGGATCAAGACAAATTGAAGTATTGTCAGAGGAAGTGGTATATTTAGGGCAGATTATCTCCTCAGCAGGAAAAGGGGTAGGAGAGCAACTGCAGTACAAAACATGCAACAGTGTCTATGATTGTGCAAATCATGTAGAGCGTGGATTTTTGACTATTAGAGTTACAAAAAGTCCTTGTTGCAAGGACTTAAAGAAGCGATGAAAGTTAAGGGGTCACTCACATGGACAGGCAAATTTGTCACATGTTTCCAAGAACGTAAGAATGCTATAAGTAAACCTCCAGTGTTAGCAACCCCTGATTACACAAAAGAATACTATTTGTTCTCACATTCTAATGGGAAAGTAATGACAGCAGTGTTGTCCCAGGCACATCTATGGGACACAAGCCCTTAAACTATCACAGCAGGATCTTGGACTAAGTCATGCAGGGCTAATTCCCTTGCAAACAGGCATTGGCAGATTCAGCTTTGTTGTGATTTAAAAATCATCAGCAATAACCATGGGGTGCTCAGCAATATTATCAATATTATATGTGGAACACATGGTTTTTGCCACTCTGGAGAGGTCCAAATAAATGCTCCCTACCCACAGAGCATCAGGTTATGAGGGCACATTATCAATCCTTCCATTCACTTTGTAAGGTCTCGCACAGAACCCTGCTACATTCATTGCAGTACCTGTTCAGCCAGGGGAGGAGGTGCATGACTATGTCATATACAAAGGTTCAGAGGATGATCAGATTCAGGCGGGGAGTATGCACTCGAAGAGGGGGAGGTTCTCTTTGTTGATGGTTCATCAACGATTGATTAGGAGACTGGCCAAAGGCATACCGGTACTGCAGTGATGCATCTTCTAGATGGGGAGTATGACGTAAGAGTTAAAAAGAGACTACCAATACATTAATCTGCACACACAGGGGAACTGATTGCAATGATTGAAGAACTACAAGTATGACAAGGATGTCTAGTAATGATATATTCTGATTCGGCATACATCACATCTACAGTACATGCAGGGTTATCGGGATGGGGAATGAGAGGGTTCAAGAGGGCCATTGGGACACCTGTGCAGCATGCAGCATTGCCAGAAAGATGAATGTATGCCTTATCCAGGCCATCAGTAGTGTAGTGGTGAAATGCACTGCTCAAAACTGAGATACAGACTTTGTTTCACTCACTAATGATGCCACAGACAGGACCTCCAAAGAAGCAGCAAATTTAGATGTGCCAGATGTCACAGCATATACTGAGGTAGCAATACAATTTCAGCTAATAGTACCTTACACAGCAGTCCCGCTCACTCAGATAATTGAATTGCAAGACCAAGAGGAGAAAGATGTGTGGGTGAAATGGGGGTGCTCACTGTCACTGACAGATCTTATCTGGAGACAAAACATTACAGGTAAAGTAGAAATGCCACAGGAATTGCTTATGGTTACTCTTGAGCAACTGCAATATCCAACGCATATGTCTGAACAGTATATTGCAGCAAATATCCAGAAGGACTGTTTTTTCCCCAACTGACAAGAACATGTTGATAAATTCATGGCACATTGCCCCGTCCAACAGGAACCTTTGTGTAGCTCCACAAAGATCATGTTAATATGATTAACAGGCACAGTAACTATCATTATCTTATTGTTGTTATGTGTCCATTTTCCCAATCGATTGAGGCAGGCCCTTGCACACAACCAGATGCTAAATCAGATGCCACATTCTTAGTATGCAAGATTTTTCCTCGCTGGGGGATAGGTGATGTCCCAAAGTCAGATAATGGGACTCACTTTTTCAACAATTTATTTCCAGAGATTTCATCCCTACTAGGGATTATACATAAAGTGTGCTTGATTTAACACCCTCAAGCCAACAGCATTGTGAAATGTCTCAATGATCTATTGAAACAGAAACTGTCAAAGTTGTTCCATACGTTAGGGAGAAACTGGCTGCATTGTCTTCCTCTGGCTCTGTTCAGCCTTAGGAACCAACAAGGTAAGCACCACCACCTGTCCCTTCATGAGATAGTGACGGTAGAAGTATGCACTCACCACCCACACCTGCACACACTGCATCAGATACACACAGGGCAGCTGAGAATTTGGGTCAGGAAAATCAGGAGTATTTGAGGGATTTAACAAACTGTATAAAAGTAATCTCCCAATTGCTTGCTCCCAGCTGAAAAGAAACATTTGTCATGCCCATGATTTTATCTATGTACGGTCCTTCATGAGAAAATAGAATGGCTGTCAGTATCAAGGTCCATTTAAGGTTGTCTATGCCACCCCGTCTGCTGCACATGTGAAGGAATGAAGGAACAGTGGTATTGGATACACCTATCTGACGTCCATAAAGCTACTGGCACAACCCCACCTCCTGCAGGCCCTCACAAAAAGTGACATCAAAAAAATGAATGTGGTAACTTTGATAGTGACATTCTTGCAACAGGTGTGCCACAGCAAGCACTGTTCACTAAGTTTTTTCTTCCTCACAGCATCGTAGTGCAAGCTATATATTGTTATATGTAGGATGCTTCCGTTTCTGTCTTCTTTTCTTTATCATGGGTAATTATATATGGTTTATGCATATACAGAGGTTATGATAATGACACTGAAACATTCAGTATCGGGATGCAAGAAATAAAAGAGAAACTAAAAATTAAACTGAATAGAATGAATATAAAGGTGTTATTTTAGATACAGTCACAGATGTGCACCATGCTGAAACAGATAATATGTGGTATAACCACATGAGGGAGGTGAGAAGAGCAAAGTCAAATGAGAGCTGCTACATTTGTGCTCGTATACCCCATGCCACAGGCACGCCCAAACTGTTATCCCACAAGAAATGCCAACTCTTTTAGCCCAATGTTTAGTGTACTTGGCCCTTTGCAGAATACAAAGCCTGTTTCAAGGACACACCGTCCAGGCAGCAATAATGGACAGAGATGAAAGCAAGTGTGCTAAAAACAAAGAACAAGCATGGTGTTGAATAAGTCCGCAATTGAAACTGGAAGGTGCGCTGTTCTCCAATGACAGATGGGTGAAAGGATTAGTGAGCTGTGCGGTGGGAGGTTCTACTGGGGTTCGTGGAGGATGTTGTGGCACACGTCTACCAGAAATGTTCTAAAACTTGGAGCACCTATATGTCAAAACTCACCTGGATCAAGCTGGATGAAAAGCCTTCTAGGGTGTAAGTAATGGCACAGTTCTCCTTTTGCTTCATAGAAAATGGCACTGTACTTGTAGGCACAAATGAAAGGTACAATACGACTTTGTTCATTCCTGACCTGACTAATAGCACATCTGCATTAATGGATTTCTACAGGATGTGCAGACAATATCCGTATCGCCACCTTATCCCATCCTGGAGAGACATCTGATCTCTCACCACCTTGCATTTGGCCTTTCTCCTAGTGTCAGACTCACATTTTACTGATGTAAACATGCCACCCCCAATTGCAACTGAACCCCCTCCCCATCAGCGTGCTCACTGCTCACTAAGAGATAGACAACAAAAGAGGACAAAGTATTGGTCTCAAGACTCCTCTGACAAGTGAAAAACCATCCCAGACCAGTTCTGTCTGTTCATAGAAGACAAAAGGATTGTTCACATCCCTCCTTGTGCCTGGTATCCAAACTACAGCCAATGAAACGTGGTTGAAAGTACAAGATGGGAGATGCTCCAAATAGCAGACCAGGCAAAGCAGGGTCTCAATTCTATAAAAACTGAATTGCAGGCTATTCGCTTCTTGGCCCCCCAGAACCGGTATGTTCTGGATTTACATACGGCAATGAAAGGGGGCATGTGAATGAAGTTAGGATCCTAGTGCCGCACATAAATACCCCCAAATGATGTGGTCAATGGATATTTAACCCTTCCCATAGGGGTCCTACATAACTTGTGGTTTACCATGGAAAAGGAAGCTGGAGTGAGTGCTCAAGACTGGTTCAATTTGATGATTTTATGGGTCCCATCCTTGTTGAGAATAGCCCTAAATGTGCTGGTTCCTATGGTGTTTTTTTTTCTTTTAATTTTTCGTTCCTGTCAAACGATTCTATGGTTCTGCTCGAAGACACTGCCTAAGAGTGTGATGACGATGTTGATGTTTATAACAGTAGATAAAGCTGAACCCTCATAAACACATACAGACAGAGAAGTGAAATGGCGAACTAGAGAACAGGATGGTAAGAATACAACAACCAGTTGGTAACCCGGGGGCACTGTTTTAGCCGCCACTTGATCCAAAAAATATGTTTAGCATTTGGTAGATCTGGCAGACGATGGGGGATGTTGCTTTATGATGTGTATCCCAGAACAATATTCCCGGATGGGGGAAAGTTTACATCATGTGTGTAAAGTTTGGGTACCCAAAGTTGATGATTATAGAAGAAGGGAAGCTGCTGGTTAGTTAATTGAGTATTAACTAAAGGAGGGAGTATTGGGATGAAAGTGCAAAGTTCCAGGCAGGCAAAGATATTAATACTGCGCAAAACATATTAGCTGTTAGCCTAGTGGTAGCAGATCATGTTGGGCATGGCAGAATGCACATGTATCCATCAGTAATTAGCTTTCATACATATTAGAAACACCATATCGCCCTACAGAAAGAGCAAAAATGCATTCATGTTGCAGATGCATAGCTTTAAGATAGGTTGATGTATTTTGTAGTTAGCGATAGTATATGGGTTATATTTCAAGAGATGTGTGGGAAGTAGCTGACATAGGTAGGCATGTGAGATGGAGTCAGAGAAGTGTTGCAGTAAAGGTGAGATCCAGCGGCTAATGTAGCAGGAGTTCTGCCATGTTGGATTTTTGGGCATGTTACACAATGCATTTTGTGAAAGTTTTAGAAACAGGCCAAATGTGGAGCTGCGGCTCATTCCAGTTCATCCCGAGACAAGTCCCTCTCCCTTTCCCCCATAGAGAAGTTATGCTGTCAAACTTAAATGCAGCCTAGCTGCTCCAATAATAGTTAACTTTGTCCAGCTGCAGAGCTCAGAGGAACTGGGAAAGAAATGTGGGGTCCAGGCAGGGAGGGTATGGATGCACCTGTTGAAGGTTGAATTCATCTGAGCAGGGCATTGGGTTCTGTGATGCCAAAGGCCCTGCTGAAGATTTAGAGCACTACTGCCCTCACCCAAAGAGTGGTCATACTATTTGAACTGTATTCGCTGCACTACAGGGATCAATAAATATGCAACATTCAAAGATAAGTCTGGGGGCCCGATTACATAATTCATGGGCACCTGGGTTCCCGGAGAGATAAGGGAGGAGATGTGTTAGTGCTTGGTAGTGGAGGAGTAGAGGTGATGTCAAATAAATGTATCTATAAGGACAGGGAGCTGTTTGTGCGCACCACAGTGTGTGCTATAATGAGGAGGCCCATGGTATTGTCAAAGCAGAGTTAACCTCGCTATTCACACTTTGATCAGGATTTGATGGCGGGATGCACATCACGTGATAGTCAAGAATATTTACTTGTTAAAGAAATGTATTATAGTCATAATGTACCTGGTAGTCAATCAATTCCTAAGTTTCACAATGATGATTTCCTAGGCCACGAGTTTGGGGAATGTGTTTTAGATAGTGTGTGACCAATCGGGTAATGAATTATAGGGGATAATTCAAATTGTATATAGGTGTTAGCCAATGGGATGTGTCGGATCATGTTGTAATCTTTATTATGCAGAGTTGTGTTAATTTGCGGTTTTCTGCTATAAAAGTTGTAACTCCTCTGGGTGGGGCGAGCTGCGTGTTAGTTTGGTTCTATGGGACAGTCCAATACTTTTTGCATGCAATTCAACTCTGTTTTCTTTGCAACCGGTGCATTGATTATTTGGCCTGTTTGGGATTGTTCTGGTTTTGGGTCATTCGCCTTACAATTCTTTTAAATGTCCTTAGTACATTTTGAGCAACTTGCTTTGACTCCAGTGAAGCAGATGCAATAGAGCTTCATGAGCACCCAAAAAGTGCCCAGAATCGGATTTCAGATGTCATTAAAGATCATATTATGATAGGCTTGTTTTCCACCACGTGTCATTTCGTATTTCAGAAAATGTGGATAAGAATAGCAGGGTGGACTTTCTACTTGTAGTGATACAGAAAACAAATACATTAACTGTCAGACTTCACTAGCCAGTCAATACACTTCCTTTCAACATATTTTTCATTTGCTTTCCTTTAACAAACAAATATCTATGCAATACCTTTGTGTAATATAAATAGCTCTAGTTGCTGATAAACCACAATATCACACACACCTATATAGTTCACTAACCTCGTACAGCTGTCCTGTATATTTGGACATCTATAATTAACTATTGCTTCCTCCAGGGGTCCCGCCAACAGCTATGCATGTGTGGATTGCAAACTACGGATATTCACCATCATGTACCAAGCATATTTACAGTGTCATCCTTCCCGTTAACAATGTGCACGTTCACGTAAACGAGGAAACTCTAAATCACCCATGAGCACTCAGTCTTGAATCTTTTGGATTGGTATCATACGTGCACAAGGGAATACGCAATACATGCTATGTCCATGTTATTAATAATTTTGGGTCAGGACCACTAAGAAAGATAGTCTGTTTTCTAAACTTATGATGCACAAACATGCCACCTTCACTCTATTCAAATATCTGGCTATTGCTTGTGAGCCCAGGAAACAAATTAAACTATGCAAGGAGTGGGCTGTCCTCTCCTCACTAACCCCTCTTCCCAAGTCATCCTGGACCCATTCTCCTCTCCTATTTTCATCTCCACCTGTGACGTCCCCCAGGGTTCTATTCTCTCCCCCTGGCTCTTTAACATCTACCTTGCTCTCCTTGCACGCCTCATCTCCTCCTTCTCTTCCAACTTCCAGTGTTACGCAAAAAACACACAGCTCTTCTTCAGACTTCCTGCTGACCCTCTTGCACCTTCCATCATCCCTGACTGCCTTTCTGCCATTCAGACCTGGTGCGCGTCCAATGATCTCTGCCTGAACACCTGTAAAACTGAGAACCTTACAATTGGGACCCCTGCTCCCATTTTCTTCCCTTTATTCTGGCCCTCCTCCTTGGGATCTCCCCCGGCTCCTTCAACTGAAGTGAGAAACGGTGGAGTCATCTTCAACTCCTCTCTCTCCTTCCTCCCTCACACTCAGGATATTGCCAAGAAGTTCAACTACCAGCTCTTCCTTCTCAAAGGATTCCCTTTTCTCACTTTCCAGCAGAGGCTCAATGTGACCCAAGCCCTAGTTCTCTCTAGACTTGACTGTTGTAATAGCCTTCTACTGAATATTCCTTCCTCCATTCTGCGACCCCTTCAGCTTATCCAGAATAAAGCAGCAAGACTTATCCTTGGCCTTAAGCCCAGAGACCGAATCTCTCTTGCTCTAAAAAGTCTTCATTTGCTCAAGGTGGCCCGGGGACCATGCTATCTTCAATTCTATCTTACTAAATACTCTCCCACTAGACATCTTCGCTCCTCTGGCACCAACTCCTTGGGGGTCATTACGACCCAGGCGCTAATTGCGCCAACTTTAAGTTTACACCATGGTGGATGGCGGATTTACCGCCCCATTCCAAGGTGAGTGGGGCGGTAAATCCCCATTTCCCATTTTCCCTTCCCCATTCCCATTTTTGCCCCATAGGGCATAATGGGAGTGGGGAAGGCGCTAATTACGCCACCGTAAATTACGGTGGCGTAATTAGCATCATGGCAGGTTAGCGCCATGGATTTTAACGGCTGTAAAAACAGCCATTAAAATCAGAATCAGGCGTTAAGGGTTAACTACGGCGTTAACCCTTAACACCTGGGTCGTAATGAGGCCATTTGTGTGTAAAGCGTTTTGCAAAAAGAGGGTAGGGGATCGCTCACTTTGCTCTGCGGGCTCCCTCCTTTGGAATAGCCTCCCCCTCCCCTGTGCCTTGAGCAGGACCTTCTCAAATTCTGGAAGCTCCTTAAGACTTTCCTCTTTTCCTCCTCCTTCCCACCTTCTCTCTGCTCCTAGTACCACAGTTGCTGAATCAGTGTCCTTGGCCCTTACTCATCTTCAGGACCTTGACCTCCGTCACAGCTTCCTTCTAGCCAAAGCACTTTGCATCTGCACACCCTCCACTCTGGAGACTCGCACTTACACCTCCTGCAGCTCTGGCCGTGTAGTACTCAACATTCCTAGCACTTCCTCCATGGCTCTCCCACGAGCTTGGAATCCCCAGCACTTACGCCCCTCTTTCCACTTCCTTTCTGCACTTGCACATTCTGAATACTCACAGGGCATAGTAGGTTTGCCCTACTTCCTCTTCCCCTCATCTCTTAATATTGTGTTGTAATGTACCTTCCCTCCGCCCCTGCCGTGTGGGCACTTTGAAACAGTGTATTCTTTCTTGTATAAGCGCATAACAAGCAAACAATCAAACAAATTAAAAAAATACATAAATAAGGAACTACAGGAACTCTCTGTACCATTAATTTTGCCGTAATCGATATTCAAAATGTTAAAACAGAATATTGCACTTAATGATTAATCATTGTTGCAATGTTGATTTAATTGTGTAATTTAAATGTTGCATTCCTGTGTTATGCTATGTTATTTTATATTTGTATAGCACCTCTCTACCGTTGGTATGATCTTGAAGTGCAGAATTATATTTTATTGTATGTTTTCCTTTGAAATAAATCCATAATGAACTGACCTGAATGAAGACATGGGCCCTCATTACGACCCTGGCGGAAATCGAAAAACGATGGCGGAAATGCAATACCGCCATCGAATACCGCCCGTTGCGATTATGACCCGTCACCGTAAAGTACGATGCCATTAGCGACACCGTAGTGAACGCCAACGCTAACTGCACCAAGTACGCGCACGCGCGCACTGCAAAACCGTAATTACCACCATGGCGCAACAGTACGGGAATTCTGACCCTAGCGGACATGTACCTAACGCCATCAAGCATGGCGGAAAGTACCATTCCGCCATGGCGAGAAGTACGGCATCGCAAACCAACCGTAAAAGGCCTTACTGAGTGCCTGTACACCACTCCCTGGCCACATTGCACAACTCCTCGTAGGTGCAATGAAGTCACACAATGCAACCAGTGAAATGTACAAGTCACCCATGCATGCCAACGAACAAATGAATGTAGGGGCTCCAAGTGCCTTGTGAGTGGCCATCCATATTAGCCATGGCACCATTGCCGTACTGATGCAGCACAGGCATGTGAAGCTCCAAGTACAGCAACATGAACTGAAAACTGAGACAAACAAAAACAGGCCCCCCATCGCTTGACACCAGTGCAAGGCAACATACAAAGCAGTATCCTGAGTGAGACTGCACCAGCCCTGTACTCCTGCCAGTAAACAAACCAACCAGCAGCATAAGCATGTACCACACAAGTTGGCAGATTGACTGAGCAGCCAGGCACATCTCAAGAGGGGCCAATGGGAGCAGCAGGGCACAGATGGCACGAATACAGAAGCCATTCCAATGGACATGACCTCAGTCTCCCTCAAAGAAACGCACGCAAACACAGGCACCTGTGACCAGCCATATTCTGAAAATCACATCATTCCACCAATCCACCTGGCTGACCGGCATCTGTTACACAAAAGCCAATCCCCCTCCCATGAGCATGACATCATTAAAACAGTCATAATGGCAGCCCCTATCCATGACCTTACTGGCCTTCGTAGGCAAACGCGCCCAGTACAGTACCACGCAACTATGCTCAGAAGGCCGAACCCAAAGCAGATCTCCTCACAATACATCGCTTCCCAAATAGGAATATGCTACATTACTTGCAAAGAATAACGCTACAAGGTCAATATCATGATCAAAATTTAATGCACAACAAAATCACCCGGGCCATACAGCTATTAGGTCATGAACTCCAAATCAAATCTCATAATTGTGGGCTGCATCCGCAATAAATGACCAGCTTCTTCTTGTGTGACGCCCTGTTCCTCCATGGTACACAGGGGCTACATCCACAGTCAAAAAGGCAACATGGAAGCGCCTAGAACCGCAGGGCCGTCCCATTAGGTAGGCACTAGTCCAGCTGAAAGCTCGAAATGTTGCTCCTAGCCACTAGTACTGTGTAAGGGCATGTGGGCCATTGGCGATCGTCCCATAAGATCGTAATGGTGCTTCGCTGATTAACACGAAGCAGCAGGTGTCGGGAGTAAAAGCCATCTGCAGGAGTGGCATACAGATGGCAGCGGCAAAAGGGGAGGAGATACCTGTCACCCAAATGAAACGAAAAAGAATAGTATGGGCATCTGAACTCCATTTGAATTACTCACTTCACAGATCACACTAAATCCACAGCCATATGCATGCTAGCCCACTCAAAAGGATTATTCGCACCCAATAATCACTTGTGAATCATAACCATATAAATCGAGGTGAAAACACTATTACAAACGAGTGTTTGTGTGCATGCGTCTGTTAAAACAGAATCCATTAGGTGGGATTAGTAACGTGCATAGACACAAGTGTTTGAAGGCGCGTCGAGACAGGGAGGGTTCAACAAGGGCAGATAGACGATGGTCCCACTATGGCAGCCCTGCATCACATAGCGCAGAGGAAGTTGATAGATTCCAAAAAGCCATGTACATGGCAGACTCTCTATTAAATCATCTGTCCATGCATCCATACATCATTCCCTCATCCCGGTATAAAAACGCCTGATTATTTACTCACATCACATTAGAAATTTCCATTGAATCTGTGCTAAATGCAGTCTGCAAAATCCACTGTGCTCCAGGCCGGAATTCTAGTGTTGTGAAGTAACATGTATTTGGGAACGTCCTGCCTTATCCTCCACTACGCTATTGCGCATCCCATACTATTCATATCAATCATTGCATTCTCGGCATGGCCCCTGTCCCAAGGACATTAAACAATAGAACTTTCTATCTGCAGTCAGACCTGTGGGCGTCTCCTCGCCGCTAGCTGGAAACCGAAAGCGCTGTCCTTCGAATTCCTCATTTGCAACATCACGTCGGAAAGGCATCTGTGACCGCTTGAAATCACAAATCCATCCATTTAGTGCGGCAGTGTGTGAAAATGGCAACTGGCTACACTCACAAATGGGACGCCCCGCCCGTCGGTGAACCGCGGTACAGCGCTGCATGAGGGTCCACCGTTAATCGAGTACTACATTCCAGGGACCCTTCACAAGTATGTTCCCGACTGCAAAGATAGTATGTGAAACAATGGGAGCATAGCAGATTCAACATATGAAGCAAGATCTCACTGCCATCGGGATGAAATACATGATATTAATAGCAAGATGCCATGCGTCGATTAGCAGCGTTGTGTGCGGGACGTGCTCGCCCAAAGGGGATTGCAGCTTGCACAGGTGGAATGAATCACCACAGGTGGAGGCTATACAGCTTGGAAACACATAAATTGCACACCCAACCCCCTCCCACAACCACACCCACTCCAAAATGCTACCGGCAGGACTTGCGATGTTGGCCCTGGGGGACCTGATAGCACTGCAAGTACTCCAACTTCAAGAAGAAGACGAACACCAACTACTACAACGACCGGCCGCACAGAGGAGACGCAGGAGGAGGAGGAGGGCAAGGCAGGGCCAGCAAGGCCCACCAGCACAGCCACTACCACCACGCAGGCAGCCCGCAATCCCACGCCTCCGAGCACATCCGTTCAACCTCACTGATGAGCAGATCCACACCCTCTACCGTTTGGACCGGGACACCATAACCGCCATTGTGGACATGACACACGCTGACCTTGTCAGCATGATAGATAGCCCAACCACCATCCCACCCCTACTGAAGGTGGTGTCTGTACTCCACTTCCTGGCCACAGGCACCTACCAGCACACAGTCGGACAGTTGCATGGCATTTCACAGCCACTCTTGTCACAGACACTATTGCAAGTGCTCAATGCCCTCCTGAAGCACGCAGACGACTACATCTCTCTACCACGCTCGGAGCAGGAAATTACGAACACAAAAGTGGGATTCCATGCACTTGCCGGCATACCGGGTTGCATTGGTGCCATCGACTGCACCCATGTGGAATTGGTTGTCCCACATGCCATGGAGGCCCAGTACCGCAACCGAAAACAATATCATTCTCTTAATGTACAAATGGTGTGTGACTCAAACCGGATCATCACACATTGTTGTGCCCGATTTCCTGGATCAACCCATGATTCCATGGTCTTACGGAACTCTACAATACCACGCTACATGGAGCGACATGCAGGGAACAGATCCTGGCTACTCGGTGAGTCTCTTTTCATGCATGATAATGTGGGGTATGTGATGCGGCAATGACCTGCCAGGAAGGGGGGGGGTGCTTACGTAGCAATGTCATTCCTCAAACATCCTTTATTGTCCACATACAGGTGATGCCGGGTATCCACTGAAGAGATGGCTCCTTACACCACTCCGGAACCCACAGGACCAGCATGAGGAGGACTACAACCATGCCCACTCACGTACCCGTGTAGTCATAGAACAGGCATTCAGCCTACTGAAGGGTCGTTTCCGCTGCCTCAGCAGGTCTGGCGGGGCACTCCTGTACCGCCATGAGAAGGTTGCTAAGATGGTCATGGCATGTGTCATGCTACACAACATGTGCATACGTAGAAATGTGCCCATGCCCCCTGACGCAGAACTGCAAGCACCAGAATATGGTCATGATGTGGGTGGGGATGTGGCAGAACCTGAAGGAGTCCGCGAGGCACAGGAGGCCCGTGAAATTCGTCAGATTATCATAGATTCATGCTTCTAGCACTCACGCCTGGTGGTTGATACATGGACACGGGAGTTGTGGCACTGTGTGTGTCTGGAACATGCACAATATGAACTGTACGCCTATGATGGCCTCGTACACAAAGATCAATGTCCACACATCTCATTGGATGATTGTGAAATGTTTATAGCAAATGTGAAATTGTGTTACACACCCCATCGACCCGCCACCCAAGTAAGCCCAACACACCCCCTCCACCCTCCTACCTCCCCCACGAACACCAGTGTCCAAGGATGCTCATTGTCAGTGGGCAGACGCTATTGCAAGCCCCTTCTCTGGGTATCAGGGGCACCCCTGCCTGTGGAGCGCAGGTTCCTCCCAGATCTACGTTGGGGGCTGACCTGGACGGAACTTGCAACGGATGATGTCTCTGCCTGCTCACGTCCATGCATGTCCCTAAGGGTTTGTGAGAGCTCAGTGAGCACACGGCGCACAGCGGCAAGTTCAGCACATACGTCTTTGGACGTCGCATGCAGTTCCCCCCTCAGGCTCTCGGTGCTTCTCTCCATTTGTACTCTCAGGCTCTCGGTGCTTCTCTCCATTTGTTCTCTCAGGCTCTCGGTGCTTCTCTCCATTTCTGCCCTTAGTGTCTCTGTACATGTTTCTATGGCTGCCTTGGTACCCCCACATTCATCAGCATGGTCCTTGAGGAGCGTGGCCAGTTGCTGCTGTTGCACGATCACCTGGTCGAGGGACTGTTGCCTCTGCTGGGCCATGGACATTTGCGGTGGTGTCACAGAGGGGCTGATCACCTCATGTTGCCTTGACACAGGGCTTGTGGGGGATGGCCAGTCGTCGTCTTGTGAGTGCCCCTGCGTGGTATCCTCATGTTGTACGGGATGAAACAAACAGGGGGATTGAGACAGGTCATGGATGGATCGTACATCGACATCACCATTTTCTGTGTCGGAGCATGCTGCCATTAATGCAGTGTCACCTATGGTGCTGCTGCCACCAGAAGCAGTGCCTTCTGTGGCATCCATTGGGGGGGCCTGTGGTGGTGGTGGTGGTGTTGTGGCCATGCTGGCTGCTGGGGTGCCTGTTGAAGTCCCCTCCTGTGTGCTGCCACTTGATTTGTGCTGCTGCCGTGTCTTGATGCGTGCAGCTGAGGTGGAGGGTCTTTGGCCGTTGGTCTTGGCCCTCTTTGCAGGTGTGCTGGTAGGGGTGTCCTGGAGCTCGTCGTTTGAATCGGACCCTGTGGTGGAGTAAAGGAGGGCGAGCGTTATTAATGGGTCTGTGGAAATTGGAATGGCAATGTATCACATGCATTGGGGTGGTACCTGAGGGTGATTTGGGTCAGGGCCTTGGAGGTGGTTTCATTTTTGTGTGGATTGAGGGTGCAGTTGTATTGCAGCCTGCAGTTAGGGGGTGCCTGCTGCACGTGTAGAGGGTGTTTTTAGGAATTTTAATTATTTATTTATTTAATTTGACTTTTAATGTCCGCTATCAGGCCAATGTGAGTGGACGTTCTCCTGGACATGTGTTTCTGTTGCACTATGTGGACACATGGTACTTCACATGATTGGACATTGTGGTTTTAGCATAGTTTTATTTGGGCCACCTACCTGATTCTTCGGATGTCTGCACTCCTTTCTCCATCCCTCCGGCTCCCTCTATGGTCTCCATTCCAATGGTGGAGGCACAGATTTCTTCCCAGGGGGTCAGCTTGATGGGTGATTCCGATCCTCCCCCGGTAGCTGTGGCAATGGCGGATAGTATGCTCCGTACGCGTATCCGCAAGTCGTCCCATCGCTTTCTGCATTGCTGTGGGTTGCGGGGTGCGGTCCCCACCGCACTTACCCGCTGTGCCACCAGGGCCCATATGGCCTTCTTGTTCGCAAGTGCCGTCCTGGTCATTTGCGTCGAGAAGACGACGGCAGCATTCTCCTGGAGGGTCTCTGTGAGCACCGTGAGTTCCTCACGTGAGAAGTGGACCTGCCGCTTGCGGTCGCACGCTTTTTTCGCTACTTTTCCCATTGTTTTGGTTTCACTAGGGTGGATGACGGGTTGGGATGTCTCTCAGGGTAGTGTTTTTAATGGTTGTGTGAATGTTCTGATTTTATAGGTGTACGGCGTGCTGTTTCCCGTTCCGGGACCATGTTTTTGCTTCCGTTTCCGTATATTTACGGTCACCGTATTTTCCGATTGCCGCTCATTACGGTGACCGCTATGTCCGGTGGCGGAATTGCACCTAGGTCGCAGTACGACGGCGGTGAGGGGCGTTTTGGGGACATTTCCGCCATCGCGGACTTTGCACTTCCGCCAAGGCGTAGTGCTCGTGCCCGATGGGTCAGAATTAGCCGCACTTTGCTCTGTCGTGCCATGGCGGAAACGCTATTTACGCTATGGCGGTCAGGTCAGTTGCTTTCCGGCAGGGTTGAATGAGGGCCATGGAGTTCTAGATCACACTGCAGAAGTCACTGCAATGGCCTCCCCGCCCAGCATTCATGACATTACTTCAGTGAAATCTAGCTATATCAAGAAGCATGATGTGCAAGTTGGGAGTGTGCCTCCAACCCCACCCCACATCTCATATAGACGTATGCACAATACTCATCCAAGACACCCTTCATCTAGATACCTGCCTCTGCTCTTTTGGATACCTGAGCTGCGACTCCCCCACTACAGCAACATTTTAGCAAAGGCACCTCTGACTATAGCAAACACCTTTTGCATTGACCAGAAATGTGAAAATCCCTCTATTGAAAACAAGCAATGCCGTTTAACCTGATCTATGCGATGTGCCCACTAAGGAGGATGTAAAACCACGCTATCTCTCTGTACCACATCAGAGGAGAAATGACTCTTCGCATATTGTGCTGGTCCCTCTTACAAAATATCCGGCAATTCCTCTCTGAGTAAGTGCTCCGAACGCAACTCTATACATAGGCACTCAGCGCAGTATATTTCTGCGTCACATTTTCTACATGTCCATTTACCATTATGCCGTCTGTGCGTCCTTTGTTCTGTGAAACAACGATATATATTTTTGTATCCGAGAGGAACTCTCACTTGTACACATTAAGCCGGTATAGCTCACAAATTGCTCAACTGTTTTGTTACCTCGTACTGCGCGGCTATCAGCAAAACGAGTGCTACGAGTGTGTTTTGCTTCCAATAGGTGTCTGCAAACTACCTGCACTGCAGCGCCATTACCATTTTATATACTTCCCCATGGGAGATTGAGATCTCGGAGTCTCACGCTGACTTATCAACTCGTCTGTTGAGTAGAACTTGACGTCTATCTACTGCAGACAGCCATCTTGAGGTGGTAAGAAAAATGAAAATTCACAATTTCACTGAAACTTCCTGTTATGAAGTAGACTGCGTATGATTCCATCTGTGCATGATTCCATTTAATAAGTTCTGTTTGTCGGATTCTGGAACCCCTAGGGTCAGACAAGGAGAACGATATGGTGCTGGTTTGATAGAGGTTGCCTGACGGGGATTTCCTAACAATAAACTGCATAGAAAACTATTCCACGCTTCATCATCCTTTATTGAAATGTATACACAACAAATGGCGACAAGGAGCTGCGTTTAGACTGTGGAAGTCCCCGGATGCGCATTTCACGGAATCGTGATGAGTCAACGTTGTAAATGGACTCAAGGACGGCTGAGTCCATGCTAGTGACATTCTCTTAAAAGTAAGCATCTGACAAGCAAGATTAGAGAACAGTACGTCGTGTGACTGCATAATAATAATAATGTTTACCTAAGATGGCTGTCGTATGAAGGAGTGCATCATTTGAGTTTGTGCGCGAGCTGGCAACCGAAACAATTGCTCAGAGCACCACACGTCAGCATGTAATGCTACGTTGAGAGACATCGACTAGAGTAAAGGACCTTAAAACATGTGCAACGTGACTCCATTTTACCATAGGAACTGAATGCACTATCAACGGAGCACATTAATGAAATACAGTTCGGATGGAAATGTAAAAGGTCATGAAATAAGCGACGGACATTCGGTTCATTTAAAACGCTCACAATAGGACTTCAAAAGGGATGGTGCATCAAAGGTGATGTTGCAACAGTGTAAAAAAAAAAGTAAAGTTGGAGTTTAAATAGAGCTGATTGGTTTATAAAAAAAAACAAAAAACAACAAGCTCGGAACAGAAAGACTACAGCAAAAAAAATGTTTTGTTAAAAAAATAAATTAAATAGAAAGTAAACGAAACTACTGAACAGTTACAAGCACTTTTGTCACTATACTACGTGCTACATCCAGAGCCATAAAAATATATATATATATATATATATATATATATATATATATATATATATATATTTTCTTATTATTTCTCGAGCCGTAATTCTTCCTAGAGACTTCATTACTGTTATAAAGCACCATGCAGAACATCATAGCTCCTGCAAAGTTTTTACCTATGCCTGGCAATCCTGTGTGTCCCTGGTAACAGTGGATAGACAATTTTCAAGTTTATTTAAGAGCCATTGGGGGAGCTAAGTACAACGATGACATGAAAGAAGCAACTTTACTCAACTGTGTGGGTGCAGAAGCTCTTAGGATATTCAGGACTTTACCAGAACCCACTGATGACGAAGAATGATCTGGTGATGCAACAGCTGGGGCACGGAAATATGAGACTGCACTTTTGAAATTGAGCAGACACTTTGGCAATAAAACGAATATTGTGTTGGAACGGTACAGATTTCTATCTAGGAAACAGTACAAGAATGTATCAGTAGATATTACATTGCTGCGTTAAGAGGCCTCATCTCGACCTGTCAATTCACTGGTGTAGCAGACGAATATTTGACAGACCAGCTGGTTTTACATGTGGCAGATAGTAGAATTCAACAGCGTTTATGGCAAGCCAAGAATCCAACATTAGAACAAGCAATTGAGATAGCGAGGACGTTTGAATTGGGGGAAAAATGTATGAAAGAACTTCAAAATAGATCTGAATGTGTGGACATAAAATCAGTACAGACATTAACAGGCCGATTCATGGAATAAATGTGCGCCGAAAATTCCGGCGCAGAGGGGCCTATACGTGCGCTGCGCCGAAAAATAGCGAAAAGCGCAGGGAAACCAGCGCACGTCGATTCATGGAAGTCCGTGCGTAAGAAAAGCATAGGACGTGCGCTGAAAAAGTGCGCGGCGCACGCGGGCGCACAGGTCAACCAACGGCGTGCGCCACGGCCACTGCGCTATCACTCCGAGCGCAGCGCACAGCTCTAAAGTAGGCGGAACACAGGGCGGGACACTCGGAATGGGGAATAAAATGGGGCACAACACTCGGAATGGGGAAGAATGTGGGCGGCACGGGGAAGTACAGGAGGCAAGTGCGCGGAACGCCCACACGCTCTCCGGCAACACGTATTCATGGATTCGAACAGGGCAAAACAGCGCTCGATCAAACCAGCGCACAGGCCCAAAAACGTACGCCACAAGTAAGCAGGCGGTAGCGTCCCGACGCACTTAACGAAAGTGCGCCAAAACCTGCGCCAACAAATACCACCCACATACAGCAATGGGCCATACCGTGACCCCAAAGGACAAATGAGGTGCAAAGGTGTACGCCATTAACACGGACACCCACTGTTCAAAAATTCGCGCGTGTGTGTACAACGGGTTGCGCGAGAAGTCACTTGCGCGATTGCCCTGGGTACGTGTATCCCGGGGTGCGGGGAAGTCCCACACGCGATTGCCCTGGCCACGTCGATTTCAGGGGTGCGTGTAAAGTTCCACACTCGAAAAGCCAGGGTATGTCAATTACAGGGGTGCGTGGGAAGTTTCACACGCGAAAAGCTAGGCTACGGGAATTCCAGGGGTGCGCGTGAAATCCTACACGCGAAAAACTAGGGTACGTCATTTACAGGGGTGCGCGGGAAGTTTCACACGCGGCTCTGCTGGGTGGGTCCTCACAGGTGTTCCATTCACACCCTCCACGTCCCCTGCATGCAACCCACACCACAGGGGACTACCCTGCACACCTGCTCATGCCTCCCACCACCCCCACCCCCCCAGCAGTCAGGGGCACCTTCCAGCAGGCCCCCACCCATGTCTACCACCACCCCCACCCCCCCAGCAGTCAGGGGCACCTTCCAGCAGGCCCCCAACCATGTCTACCACCACCCCCACCCCCCCAGCAGTCAGGGGCACCTTCCAGCAGGCCCCCACCCATGTCTACCACCACCCCCACCCCCCCCAGCAGTCAGGGGCACCTTCCAGCAGGCCCCCACCCATGTCTACCACCACCCCCACCCCCCCAGCAGTCAGGGGCACCTTCCAGCAGGCCCCCACCCATGTCTACCACCACCCCCACCCCCCAGCAGTCAGGGGCACCTTCCAACAGGCCCCCACCCATGTCTACCACCACCCCCACCCCCCCAGCAGTCAGGGGCACCTTCCAGCAGGCCCCCACCCATGTCTACCACCACCCCCACCCCCCCAGCAGTCAGGGGCACCTTCCAGCAGGCCCCCACCCATGTCTACCACCACCACCACCCCCCAGCAGTCAGGGGCACCTTCCAGCAGGCCCCCACCCATGTCTACCACCACCCCCACCCCCCAGCAGTCAGGGGCACCTTCCAGCAGGCCCCCACCCATGTCTACCACCACCCCCACCCCCCCCCCCCGCAGTCAGGGGCACCTGCCAGAAGGCCCCCACCCATGTCTACCACCACCCCCACCCCCCAGCAGTCAGGGGCACCTTCCAGCAGGCCCCCACCCATGTCTACCACCACCCCCACCCCCCCAGCAGTCAGGGGCACCTTCCAGCAGGCCCCCACCCATGTCTACCACCACCCCCACCCCCCCAGCAGTCAGGGGCACCTTCCAGCAGGCCCCCACCCATGTCTACCACCACCCCCACCCCCCAGCAGTCAGGGGCACCTTCCAGCAGGCCCCCACCCATGTCTACCACCACCCCCACCCCCCCAGCAGTCAGGGGCACCTTCCAGCAGGCCCCCACCCATGTCTACCACCACCCCCACCCCCCAGCAGTCAGGGGCACCTTCCAGCAGGCCCCCACCCATGTCTACCACCACCCCCACCCCCCCAGCAGTCAGGGGCACCTTCCAGCAGGCTCCCACCCATGTCTACCACCACCCCCACCCCCCAGCAGTCAGGGGCACCTTCCAGCAGGCCCCCACCCATGTCTACCACCACCCCCACCCCCCCAGCAGTCAGGGGCACCTTCCAGCAGGCCCCCACCCATGTCTACCACCACCCCCACCCCCCCAGCAGTCAGGGGCACCTTCCAGCAGGCCCCCACCCATGTCTACCACCACCCCCACCCCCCCAGCAGTCAGGGGCACCTTCCAGCAGGCCCCCACCCATGTCTACCACCACCCCCACCCCCCCAGCAGTCAGGGGCACCTTCCAGCAGGCTCCCACCCATGTCTACCACCACCACCACCCCCCAGCAGTCAGGGGCACCTTCCAGCAGGCCCCCACCCATGTCTACCACCACCCCCACCCCCCAGCAGTCAGGGGCACCTTCCAGCAGGCCCCCACCCATGTCTACCACCACCCCCACCCCCCAGCAGTCAGGGGCACCTACCAGAAGGCCCCCACCCATGTACCATCCATGTCCACCTTCACCTGGGTCACAACCCCACACAATCATGACCGTAATGGACAGTCTGCCCTGCAAGAATTCCCAAACAACTATCCCATCCACCCACATATCAAACACAATGACATGTGACACACCCAATGTAAATCATATGAATGAACACATGTCTGTCACACACAGATGTTGCAAGTGAATGTCCAAACACCCCACATGTCATGCATGAAAGCAATGAGATGATACAACACATTGAAGGATCAAATGAAAATGTATTAAAAATAAACAAGGATGGTAAAAATAAAAAATAACAATAAACATGCAATGCAAACTAAATAATAAAAAAGTACAACCAAAAAAATCAGGAACACTAATTAACAAAAAAAAAGTAAAATAGGGGTTTAAAGTCAAAGTCCAAAATTAAATCCAAGTACAAATGAAAGAAGAAACACATTGCCTCATGTGAAAAATTAAAACAAATATTAACATCCCTCAAACTATCAACATGATGATCCGGGTCCATGAGCCCTAATAAATGAAACCTAACTATTTACACTAACTAAGAAAATGTCTATATACAAAAATGTGGTGCATTGTCCTTTGGCAACCAAATAATAACATTAAAACAAAGGAAACCTAACTGCAACTAAACTACAGAACTATATACAAAGGCGGCGGGCAAGTCCTGCGGCTCACTGATTGTTGTTCCGGGCCAGGGCATCATCGAACTCCCGCTCGATGTCCCGGAGGCGGCCCCGTTCCACAGCCCCGAGGGTCCGCAGGGACGCCGATGTACCCACCTCCAACTCCCTGCGGATGGCCTCGAGGCACTCGGCCCGCCTCAGGGCCCTCCGCATGGAGTTCTCCGCCCTGACCATAGCGAGCCGCGCCTTTTCCGCCCGCCGCCGCTCCGCATCTATGGCATGGCCCAACCGCTGCCACACGGAAGCCACTTGACGTCCAGGGTCCTCCTGCCCTCCGGCCGATGCCTGCCCCTCTGATGGTGATGGCCCCGAGCCATCAAGGCTCCCACCTTCTTCCTCCTGCTGCTGACGTGCTGGTGCCGGTGCCCTGACACCTGCTGCCTGCACATCCTCCATTGTTTGGGGTGCTGTTGTTGCGGTGGCCACCCCTGCTGGACTCACGACTCCCGACTGGGGCAGGGATGTGTCCTCCACCAGCCTGGCCCCATCGTCAGAGGCAGCTCCACAGGGCACCCAGGTGACAGGTGGGTAGGAAGATGGCACGGAGGACGACTGGCGCATAGGGGGTTCAGGTGAGGAGGGGGTCGGAACAAGGCCCAGTGTATGGAGGAACACAGCCTGGTCTCCCTGAGAATGGGTCCGGACGTGGGCAACCCTGCTGGTGCAAGATGATGCAGACACAGGACCGGGGACAGGATTACACACAGGCACCTCCGCGGCGGCCTGTGCTGCCTCCTGTCCCTGCCCCTGTGCTGCACCACTAGCACCAGTGGAATGCCCACCTCCAGACCCCATCTCAGTCCCTTGCACGGCCTCCTCCTCCACCAAACCCACCACCAACCTGGATGACTCCCTGCCATCTTCCGCCGCGGAACCCTGTGGGGTCTCAGCTGCCCCTTCTGCTGCCAAGGAGTCCAACTTCCTCCTGCGCCTCCTGGACCTCCCCTCGGCAGCTGCGACCTGGGACACAGCACCGGACTCCTCACTCCCCGACGAGATGACAACAGGGGAGGGGAGCCGGGCTTTGCGTCTCCGGCTGGCGGTGGCATCCCTGCCGCTGTGCTCCACAGCACCTTCTCCGCCCTCCACATCAGATGACGCTGCAGGCAGGGAGAGACAGGAGACAGGCATCAGGACACTGTACAATTGACTCACACACATAACAGTTGTACAAGAGTGGCATTGTCATACTCCAGACCTGGCATCACAATCCCCAACACACTTGTCTCCTCAACGCACACACATGAGTCATTCAACAGCCATATTGCTACAGCCCGCTACATACATTCACATACAGCAGCATGAGCAGACAAAGGTGAGCCACACATCACATGATACACACGGACTCAAATACACATGCACACATGCAAAGCACACATCCAAGCATGTGTACCACTCCGCAAACTGTCAGTCATGAAATGAACATCCATGTCACATTTGCAATTCACTCTCCAACATGACAGTGTCACCTGCATCCATGTAGCAACACTGTTGCACCCTTCACAACTACACACACGCACACGCTGCAGACTAACGCACCTGGAATCAACATCCATGTGTCACACCACAAGCATGCCAACTCACATGCACAGTCAAACACATGTGCCCACACACAAGCATTTGCACTGCAAGCACACACACACACACACATGCACCATCCTTGTCTCACACATCACAGGCACACATGTGCTTGTCTCACAGCCCTGCACACACACATTTATACATGGCCACACAAAGACATGTGCAACATGCACACTCCTGGCACACCACCACACACACAGCTTACAATCAGTATGCATGTACACTCACCGCTCGACTCCAGACGGGTCTGCCTTTCAAGGACCTGGACATGGAGCGCTGGGGATATGCGTTCCAGGACCCAAGTTCATCTTGCGACAAGTGGCCCCGCCGCCCCTTGGCATCCACTGCCTTCACGAGGCGCCGGGCCTTGTTCACGGTCCTGGACCTGTAGTCCTCCCAGCGCTTCTTGACTTGATGGAATTCTCGGACTGCCACCCCCTCTGCGTTGATGGCAGTCACAATGTCCGTCCAGATCCTGGTCCGTCCTTCCTTGTCGAGGCGGATCCGTCCGTAGAGGGCATCATACTGCCCCAGGACTCGCTCCACCAGGACAACAACTTCGGTGGCACTGAAGCTGGTGCCCCTCTGCCTCCCTGGCCGGGGGTTGCTAGTCGTGCCAGATGTTGTGCTCCCTGACATGGCAACCCCAGAGGCAGGAGTGGGTGGGCAACTGGGTCCTGGGGCCGGGCTGTGGAGCGATGGTACGGCTGTCGGGAGTCTTTGGTTCCAGCAGGGGTGGTCACAGCAACTGCACCCCTGGCTGATGTGCAGGCAGCAAACAGCAGGGCACGTGGGCAGCAGGCAGTCAGGCAGCCAGGCAGCAGCAGATGGCAGGTGGGAGCGTGCTCGGGGCTCTGGGGGGCAGGATTCCGGCCTTCGGGGCAGGAGCGTGGTCTTCCGTGTGTGAACGCGTGGCCAGCTTGATACGGAGTGAATTGGCACGTGAAAATCATGCACGTCTGCGTGGAATCCGAGGAAAGGCCGCGTAAGCACGTCAGCACGCGTACGCGATTTCATTGGTCCAAAGGGCCAGGCGCGTAAGCGCGTCTATAACGCACGGCCGTTTCCCAACACGCGTGATTGGTCAAAAGGGCCAGGCGCGTAAGCGCGTCTACAACGCACGGCCGTTTCCCAACCCGCTTGAAAAAATAAACCTCCCGCGCGAGCGCGTCAGCACGCGTACGCGATCTCATTGGTCCAAAGGGCCAGACGCGTAAGCGCAACCATGACACGGCCGTTTCCCATCCCGCGTGAAAGAAACACAAGCCAGTGTCAATGCGTGTGATTGGAGGCTGGCCCTTCAGCGCCTACACGCGGAAGTGACGCAGGACCTGTGGGCCTGCATAAAAGGTACATGTAGAACGCCATTTCCTTGTACGTGCTTTTCGTGGAGAGCGAGTTGGTGTATTCTGTACTTCTTGTCAGTTGACACGCGATTTACTTCACGGCGTTCAAAGGTCGTACTCCCTGTTACCTCTGACAGCTTTTTCTCTTTTGCTCTTTTTCCTGGGCCTGTTTCCTCACACAGCGTTCCCTTCTACTGTTGTCCTGTCTCCTCAGACAGCGTACCATTCTTCTTTTGGCGGGGGTGTTGCCAACGCGCACACGCGCGTCTTTTTGACGCATTTCTCCCTGGCAGACGGTGAGTTGCGCACGCATCTATCATCTGTGCTTGCCCCGTGTGTCACGTACCTCTTCAGAGGTCAATCTAGGCTGCGTGTGACACGCATACGTTCATTCTTGTGTTACTGGATGCCACAGCGTAGTGCAGGGTTTTTTATACGCACACGTGGTCTAGGAGGGGTATCGTGCACGTTCCTTAACTTTTTTGGGGTGCCTGTGCGTTGCGTGACCCGTCATCTTTCCCCAGGGGTGTCATATAGCCTTGCCACTGCACTAGGGTACGAATACCATCTGGTACCCAACCCCTTTGACACCCAATTGCCCAGGACAATTGTGCACACCGACTCCCATACGCACAATAACATCAGTGCCATGGTTGGGAGGCGTGCAAGCCGTAAGGGTGGCAAAGGTGGCCGAGCCACACGTGGTGGCCGTGGAGGACCCACTAGGGGACGTGGTTGTGACTTGCAGGGTGCCCCTGTCCCCCCCAGTCTGGAGGACCAGTCAGGGACACCCATGCCCCCCCTCCCCCCCAGGTTGAGGGTCATGTGGCTGATACCAACCCTGATCAGCCCTTGTTGGACCAGCCCATTGTGGCACCAGACCTGTCCGAGGGTGACTCCATCGCTGACATCCAGGTCAGCAGGTCCACTGCACGTGCACCGGTGCACATTGGTGTCATCAGGACATGCGCATCGATGCCAGATAGGTCATCTGCTGCCCCCCGTGGGCAGGGTGTGGCTCCATCCACCCCACCTCTCATACACCCTGCCAAGACTGTGTCGGTCCTAGTTCATGCACCTCAGATCAGGCCTGACCCTATCCCTCTACCCCCAATGCCTGCACCTACTCCCATGCTGAGTGTGCAATCCCACACACCCAGTACTGAGTCCACCACGGCTCCTGCCCCTAGTGTCCACAGCGGCGTAGGACACTCTGGATCCCCACCCCCTTCCAAGCGGAAGAGGAAGAGTGCACGTCCGGCACAGGCTGATGCCCCAGGCACGGCTGCACAGTCCGGCCCATCAAGGAAGCCCAGCTTCACAGACGCCGAACTGAATGCACTTGTTCAGTATGTGTCAGACCATGATAGGGAAATGGTCATCGTTGCAGGGTCCAAGACCACACATGCCAGACGCCAGGCACACTGGCAGACCATTGCTGACAAAATAAGTGCCCTTGGAGTAGTGAGGCGCACAGCTAGTGATTGCCAGAAGCGCTGGAATGACCTTAAGCGCAGGGCAAAGGATAAGCTGGCCTCAAGTCATGCCGCAACCTTGGTGACTGGAGGTGGGTCCCCAGCACAGGAAATAGAACTCACACCACACGAGTCCGTAGCTGGATCCTACGTCACCGAGGGACAACTCCAAGGTGTGGGAGATCTCCCTGATTACGAGGCATCATCCGGTGAGTGCACATGCATGTGTGTTATATCCATGTGCATGGTGTGTGTGCGAAGCCTTCATGTTGGGTGCCTGTCAAGGGGGTGTGTGGCAGAGTTGATAGTGTCACCCATGTGCCTCATCCAGTATGTTCAGTGCAACACCATGTGCCCACAGCACTATCCCTACTGCCAACAGTGCACATATGGCCCTACACCATGGAAGTTCCCCTTGAATTGTCATTTTGTCACGACATTGTTGCTCATTCTCCCCTGTCTATTCATCTTATGTCTTACATACCATTCCTACACTTTCCCCCAGCCATTCAAGTTCCATCGTCACATGCCTGACATGCAATGATACCACATGCTAATGCGTCCTCTGTATATACATGGCACTCAACATGCTGTCATACTGTGGAATTTGCCTTGACACCCACCTCCTACCTGTGTGCTCTTGTTCCGTCTGGTTTCAAACCCCATTCCCTCACACTCCATGCTGCTCTTCATGGTCTATCTTCCCTGACTTCTACTGTTCAGACCATCGTGCCCTACTCACGTCACCTGCTTGCAAACAGTCAAATGAGGGCACCCTGCCCTCCAATGCGACCCACCCTATTGCTGACAAGTACATCTGAGCCTACTCAAGGTTAACTCTCACTGACATCTGCTCATACATGCCTTTGCCTGTCCCATGGACCCTTCACATGGTCCCAGTCCTCTCTCCTTGCTCCTCTTCCACCATCAATGGTGTGACCCGTTGGGGTGTACTCTTGGCCTCCTTCCAATCCTCAGAGGCCACAATTGATGTGTATGGTAATGGGAGCATCTCAGTCCAAGGCCCTCAGGCCAACCTTATTCTCCTTGACAAATGCTACCCACATCTCATCAACTTCCTTTCCTCTCCTGCTGTCCCCCCTCCTCTCTCCTCATCTATCCTGCACTGCCTCCCTGCACCCTCCCATGATCCTTCTCCGCCTCCCACTCCAACTCCTACACATGCTGCACCTCTGATCTGTAGCACTCCCCGTAAGTCCTACAAGGCTGTCAACCTCCTCCACATTTACACTCCTTACTCTGCCGCTGCATCAGGCATTCCTCCAATATATGTCACTTACATGAGGTAATGCACCTTGACATCCTTGGTCTCATGGAAACATGTCTGACGGCCAGCTCTGTCTGCATCTTTGACACACTCCTACCTGACGTTCAGGAGATCCTCTCCTTGGCCCGGCACTACTGTGCAGGGGGGGTGTGCCCTTGCCTTCCCTGAGGGTATTCCTGCCACTGTCACTCCTACGTAGACCTACTCCCCTCTGGAATGGCTTGTGTGACGTCTCTCTCCATCTCACCTCGACATTCACAAACTGTGCGTACTGTGTATCGGAAAACTGGTCAAATGTACTACTTCCTTTCTGAGTGGCCTCACCTCTCCTCCTCACTCATGTCCCCAGACACTGAAATCCTCTTCCTTGGTGATGTACGCATCCACCTGCATGCTTGTTGTCCCCCCCACGTGACTTTTCCGTGACCTCAGCAACTCCCTATCACCCTCTAAACTCCCGTCTGTCCCTACTCATTCTGCAGGGCACACTCTTGATGCTCTGATCTCATCTGACCTTCCCCTCTCCATCCCTCTCTGCACTCCTCTCTCCTGGAGTGATCACTTTCTCCTCTCCTCCCACCTCACCCTCACCACCCCACAGGCAAAGCCACCCTCACCACTGTCACACACCTTCTTGGTATTCCAACCCATGAAGTGTGTGTCAGTCGAGGCTTATGCTGCCAAAATCTCCCCCCCATCCAGCTCCCCCTTAGGCTCACTCCCATCCTGACAGGGCCCACTCCATGCTCCACTCTATGTCAGGTACACTGGATGTCTTTGCCACGGTCATGACAATCCGCCTGAAGCCCCATGCCAATGCTGACTCCTGGCATGACTCGGATCTTGTGAACCCAAAACACAGGTGCCGGGTGGCAGAGAGGAAATGGCCTGCATCATGCTCATCCTCTGGCAAACTGGCCTGCCGCCTGCTCCAAAGGCAATAGCGTCTCACCCTTCTCACCAAGATGAGAGCCCCAATCCAAGGGCACATATCTGCGGCATCTGACAACTCTGCAGGACACATTGAAATCTGCAAGGACCTTGCCGAGCCAGATGCAGTGTGTACCTCCCCTGTCCCCTCCGAGCCCACAGCACTGCATGACTGTCTCTGTACCCCTATAGGCCACCCCCCAGCACTTGTCTGCGCCTACCACCATCTGCCCTCGACGTTAAGTCCTACTTACCTTGTACAGCACTTCCAGCCGCCACTTCCCCTTGCACTTCATTGTGCCACCCACCTCTGCACTTGCGTTACATGAATGACACCAGCACCAGTAGGATTGTTGAATGGCATCCCCTTCTGCCCCACCACCCCTCAGTGCTCCGCTGTACCTTCATACATTTCTGTACAGGTGCTTCACGAATGCTATATGAATCCATTACAGGTGATGGGGAGGTGGAATCTCATTGTTTACTGCATTTTCTTAATGTTGACAAGGCACTGTGCATCATGGCCAATTGGGACTAGCAGATCCATGTCCAACATGTTAACTTCTTGATGTGATGAAGCAATGTCAGGACCAGAGTGGCCAAAATCCAAATTAGTTGCCCTCCTCTCCCTCTTCACTTGGTGGCTATGTCACATGCCATGTGTGTGATGGCATGTGCATTTGACATGGCAATCACCGGCCAATGTGTGATGCCAGTGCTAGGCAGCATGGGGAGCAGGCGTTGCTCTCCATTCTCTGTGTCATCATTGTGTGCCCTGAGCCTCCCCTCCAGACCCAGTGATGGTGAATGCATAGGAGGTTTCCCAGTCATGTGGGACATGTGTCATTGAACTACTGCCTCTGTTGTTCATCAGCCCTTGTTGTATGCCATGGTGCTAATGCCTGTTTCCATTTCTCTCTTTCATGTCTTTGCAGGGGACGAAGCACTTGTTGATGCTGGGGATGTGGTGGTGGAGCCGTCCCAGGAGGGCAACCCGGGCCGACCTTCCACAAGTGAGGGACGTGGTGTGTTTGTGGGTGAAAACCCACAAGTGCTGCAGGTCGTGCTGTCGAGGGGTGTCTCTGGGGGTTCCTCCCCCGAGCAGTATTCAGGTGTAGAGTCGGAGGATGACACCTATGTGCAGTCGCAGGTGAGTGTTCTTGGGAGAGAATCTCCTCTGTCCGACCCACCTGCAGCCGGGTTATTGCCCTCAATGGGGATGTCAGTGTCGGCAGCTCAGCCTCCGGTGGTTACGGATGCAGGGCCACACCACACAATCTCTGATCCTGTTCCTGGGGCTGCAGATCAGAGAGGGAATGCAGTCCTGCAGCCTGAGGCTTTGCCGGCACAGCAAGGCGCAGTCTGCCTTGCCCCAGGCAGGTGTGGTGCCCGCCAACGTGGTGGCGGTATGCCACCTGGCAATACCGCTTGGGAGCAATCCATCTACGGTATGGCCACCCAACAGGCAGCATCATCCGAGATGATTGCACAGGCCATGGATAGGGTGGCCACTTCCATTGTCCCCCCAGAAAGGCTGATGGAGCGACTGGAGCAGGCTACAGAGTCCATCTGCCAGGCACACAGGGAGGACATGTTGGCGTCCAACATGGACAGGCGGGCGGCACTGGCGACTCTGCGGGAATCACTTTCCATGGAGTCCCAGCGCCACAGGGAAGGCCTGAGGGAAGAATTCCATCACCTCAGGTCGACCCTGTTAGAGCTTGAGGCTTCATCCCATAGAAGGACAGAGGAGCAGCTGGAGCGTCTGACACGGACGCTCTCGGCCGAGATGCAGGCAACTCGTGCGGAGGTCAGGTCATCCCGGAAGTTACTGCATGGGGACCTCCGCATGATTATAATCCAGAACCAGACCTTCCAGACCCGCCTGCTTGCAGCCATGGAGGAGCAAACTCGGGCTTTGCGTGGGCTGCCTCCCATTGTCACACCATCTTCTGAGGCAGCTCCCCCACCTCCTGAGTCAGCTGCAGGGTCTGGCCAGAGCGATAGCGACTCATCTCCCACAACAGAGTAGCCGTGTGGGCCACGAGCCTATGGGGTGTTTTTATTTCCCATGATCCACACAGGTGGATTGTGGCGTGCATCCTGTCCTCGGACCTCATAGGTGCCCCCCCCCTCCCCGCCGGCCCTTTCATGGCCATTTTTTCTTATCATATTTTTCTTTTTCAAGTGTGTTGCCTTGTGTGGGTACCTGGGCATACACTGTATTGTGGCTGGGCACATGCAGGCTTGTCCTGAGTTTGGTTTCGATGCTTGGGTACCTGACATCCACACCCCTCCTGCTTCCGTTTCCATGGGCTTGCAAAGGGTGTGCCCAAGTGACAGCAAATTACACGGTGACATTGGACTCCCATGAGCTGTTGGGCAGTCCATAGTTAATACTGTGTAGACATTCATAGTGTACATTGTTGTTGCACCTAACTATGCATGATGGTTTGATATGTGCCTCAACTTACATATGTTACTCATGTTTTGCAGGTATTTCACACAGTTCTTCACACGGGCATACTCTCTGGAGTCAGACTACATGTCGGTAGATGTGCAGTGACACTTTTGCGTGGCGCCATCACTGTACATCTGGACGGTGAGGACATACCAGCACAATCAGGTATTGAGACTACCATTGATTACATGCATTGTGTCTTGTTTTGGTGGGCTTCAGGGTGGGTTGGTGTGTAATTTGATTGAAATGACTCTTACACAGGTGTGTAGTAGTGCCTCCATCACGGTTAGCTGTTCAAGTGCGGCTATGTTCCATTTGGGGCACTGCAATTTGTGACACCGGTGTCATGTTGTGAGGGTCAGTTTGTTTGCTCTCACATACCATGAAATGGTGTCCTCTGTGGCGGGACTGTGAAGGGATTGGGTGACATGGCAATGTTGTCATGTAGCAATTCGCCTGTGCCAATGCATATTTGATGAATGGAGTTGTGTCTTTTCGTAGTTATGCATTGCTGGTGTATGTGTAGGTAGGGGTGCACACATAGTGACACTTCCATGTTAACAATCTCAGGCTGATGTGTTTCTGACAGTTTATTGTCAAGAAATTTTGTGACATTGTCAGGTAGTGTCATCATTGATCGTCAGATGGTATGTGCCAGAGCAGTGTGCACTAGCCAGCACTTTGATTCCTAGGTGAAGAAGTTGGCCACCAGTTGCCTACGGGCTGCCTCCCCCGTGCCCTTTCCCCTCCCATGCGCAGCGGGCGTGCATGTGGTTGTGGATGTGGGGGCACCACCATGTCCACGGGCAGGCCCCGGCGTGTTGCAATGTTGTGCAGGACACATGCTGCCACTATGATCCTGCACACTAGTGGGGGAGCATATAACAGCTGCCCGCCAGAACGGTCAAGGGAGCGAAAGCGTGACTTCAGCACTCCGAATGTGCGCTCCACTATGCCCCGTGTTGCAATGTGGGCTGTGTTGTACCTTACCTCGGGTGGCGTGGTGGGGTTCCGGATTGGGGTCATCATGTGGGGGCTGATAGGGTAGGCACTGTCCCCTGCGGAGGTGGTGATGGGTATCATTAGTGGTGTTGTGACATGACCCTGTATCTGACATGCATGCATGTGCAGTGGCATTCATGCTCACCAAGCAGCCATGTATCTCCATGCCGGCCAGCCTCTAGGTCCCGGTTTAGGGTAGACATTCTGTAGATGAAGCTGTCGTGGGTGGACCCGGGATAGTTGGCATATACTGATGTGATGATTCCCTTGGCATTGCATACAACTTGCACGTTGATGGAATGCCAGTGCTTGCGGTTTCTATAGATGTGCTCTGTTGCCCTGGGGGGACGTAGAGCCACATGGGTGCAGTCAATTGCACCAAGCACTTTGGGGAATTGAGCCACACCATAGAATTCCTGGATGCACGCCCGCCTTTCTGCAGGAGTCCTGGGGAGATATATGTGCCTGCGGACTGATGGCCGTGCAGTGATGATGTTCAAGACCTGGTGTAGACAGCGTGACTGCGTGGCCTGTGACACACCACCCACTATGGCACTTGTCCGCTGAAAAGATCCAGTGCCCAAGAAGTGCAGTACATTCAGGACCTTCTGCAGGGGGCTGAGTGCTTGGGAGCACAGGGTGGGTGATGTGAGGTCATCCTCCCACTCACTGACCAGGTCCAGTATGATGTGTGCTGGAAACCTGTACCTCCCATACACCTGGTCATCAGGCATCCCGAATAGGCTGGTTCTGGGTGAGAAAATTCTGGCCCTGACTCTCCTCCTCCTCCTCCTTTGGTAACCCACAGCCACTGCTGCTAGGAACGGTATGTTCATCTTTGCACTGAGCTTGTAGGATGTTTTCACGTGAATATTTAGACGTGCCGGATCACGTACGCCTGCTTCCTGCAGGCGTACGTCTTTCCGTATTGCCTGTTGTAATTTTGCACGTGTCGTGGCCGAGCGTGTGTGACTACATGCTCGAGGTTTACCAGGTTAAATGTACGTTATTAATATTGTAATTGTATTCAGATGTAAATGGTAACCGGGCGTTTTTCACGCGCGCTGTTGAATATGCGATTACTCGCTGTGTGCCTTTGGACCAATGAAATCGGGTACGCGTGCTGACCCGCTCGCACGGCACGTGTATTATTTTCACGTGGGTTGGGAAACACCCGTGCGTCATAGGCGCGCTTACGCGCCTGGCCCTTTGGACCAATGAAATTGGGTACGCGTGCTGACGCGCTCGCGCGGCACGTGTATTTTTTTCACGTGGGTTGGGAAACACCCGTGCGTCATAGGCGCGCTTACGCGCCTGGCCCTTTGGACCAATGAAATCGCGTACGCGTGCTGACGTGCTTACGCGCTGAGGGCCTTTCCTCGGATTCCACGCAGACGTGCATGATTTTCACGTGCCAATTCACTCCGTATCAAGCTGGCCACGCGTTCACCCACGGAAGACCACGCTCCTGCCCAGAAGGCCGAGTTACTGCCCCCCAGTGCCCCGAGCAGCCTCCCACGTGCCATCTGCTGCTGCCTGCCTGCCTGCCTGCTGCCACCGTGCCCTGCCATTTGGTGCCTGCACATCAGCCATCTGCAGGCGTACAGTTGCTGTGTCCACCCCTGCTGGAACTGAAGACTCCCGACTGGAAGAACACCACTCCACAGCCCAGCCCCAGGACCAAGTTGCCCACCCACTCCTGCCTCTGGGGTTGCCATGTCGGGCACTGAAACATCTGGCACCACTGGCAACCCCCAGCCAGAGAGGCAGAGGGGCCCCAGCTTCAGTGTCACCGAGGTTGGGGTCCTGGTGGAGCGAGTCCTGGGGCAGTATGATGCCCTCTTCGGAAGTAGCCGCGCCAACTATGAAGGACGGACTCGGATCTGGGACGACATCGTGACTGCCATCAACGCGGAGGGGTGGCAGTCCGCGACAACCGACATGTCAGGAAGCGTTGGGAGGACTGCAGGTCCAGGACCCTCTCAAAGGCCCGGCGCCTCGTGGAGGGGGGCCGGGGCCACATGAGTTCGATCCAAATGAGGGTCCTGGCACGCATACACCCAGCGCTCCACTCCCAGGTCCTTGAGAGGGAGACCCGTCTGGAGTTGAGCGGTAAGTGTGCAGGCATTGCTGTGTGAGACAGTGCATGTTGCAGTGTGCTGGTTGTGTGATGCTGTATGTGTGGAATGGGCCTTGTAGGCATGTATGTGTGCAGTGTTGTCATGGCGATGCATGTGCGACCAGTAATTTGTGGATCACATGGTTGTTGTATGTGTTGCTATGCAACCTGAGGAGGCCTATGCAGATTGGACACATGTGAGCATGCAAGTGTATGTTCGTGGACATGGGTGTGGGTGAGGGATGGATGCTGATGCCAGGTACATGTATGGTGTCGAGGTCGGTGTGCTTGACCTGCATGTCTGTGACTTTTGAATGGCATGGATGCATGACACATGTCTGAGACACTGTACAGATTCACTGATGCTGCCTAATCATCCTTGTATCCACTGTGTTTGTGATGTACGAGGCCACATGGATGTGACAGAGGTGAAGTGTGTGCGTGTGATTTGCATGACCAATGATGCATGTGAGTTCCATGACATCGTACTTTAGAAGAGTGCAGTGGACATGTATGTTGATGTGCATGCCATGGACCATGGGTGTTGCGTGTGTGTATTGCCTGACCCATGTGTTGTGGAGGGACATGATAGAAGTGTACTTTACCATTGCCAGTCATCTGATATTGCTTCCTGTGTAGGGGACCATTGTACAGTGCCCTGATGCTTGTGTTCTATGTCTCCCTCTATGCAGCGGCTAGTGATGGAGAGGGCGGAGACGGCGCTGTGGAGGTAGACGGCCGGGATGCCCCCACGGCTGCGGCGGAAGGGGTGGGTGAGCCCCCACAGGGGCCAGCTACAGCGGAAGAGGGCAAGGAGCCATCCAGGTTGGTGGTTTCTACAGAGGAGGAGGCGGCCGAGACTGAGGCACACCTGAGGCCTGGTGGGGGCATCCCTGCTGGTGCAAGTGGTGCAGTCCAGGGCCAGGGGCAGGAGGCAGCACAGGTCGCCGTGGAGGTGCCTGTGCATGTCGCTGTCCCTGACCCTGTGAGTGCACCACCATGCACCAGCATGGATGCCCCGTCCCAGGCCCGTCCGCAGGTGGAGGGGGTGTCTATGTCATCTGACTCCCCTCCACCTGCGGACGAGGGGACCCGTGGGCGCATGGAAAAGGTCCTGATTGGGGTCGCGTTGCGCACGGGGGTCATTCATGATGACGTGCGTGCTTCCCGGGAGGAGCACGCACATCATCACGAAGAGCACCGTGCCGACGTGGCCCAGTTGGGATCTGCCATTGCCGCGGGTTTTCTGCAGGTGATGGCCAATGTGTCGGGCATCTCCTCCTCTGTGGAAAGTATGCGCCGGTCGTTCTCCTTGCCGTCTTCCGGCCCAGTTGACACCAGGGCCCCCTGTGGACCTGCCCCGACCAATGCAGCCGGCTCAGTGGGGATCCCATCCCTGCCACAGTCGGGAGTCGGTGGTCCAGCAGGTGTGGACACCATGGCAACTGGACCCCTGCAGGTGGAGGATGTGCCGGCATCATCAGGCAGGGCACGTGCACGACGGCGTCGGTGTATACCATCAGCCTGGATGCCGTCGTGCTGGCAGAGGCAGTGGCTGCAGAGGCAGCGGCAGCGACGTGGGAGGCGTCATGGCTCGGGGCCATCAACATCGGAGGGGCAGCCATCGGCTGGAGGGCAGGAGGACCCTGGACAGAATGTGTCTTCCGTGTGGCAGCGGTTAGGCCACGCAATAGATGCGGAGAGGCGGCGGGCAGAAGAGGGGCGGCTCGCTATGGTCAGGGGGGTGGACTCCATGCAGAGGGCCCTGAGGCGTGCCGAGTGCCTCGAGGAGATCCGCAGGGGCTTGGAGGTGGACACTGCGTCAGCCCTGCGGGCCCTTGGGGCCATTGAGGATGAACGCCTCGGGGAGATAGAAAGGGAGTTCGATGATGCCCTGGCCCATAACATCTCTCAGTGAGCCGCAGGACTGGCCCGCCGCCTTTGTATATAGTTATGTAGATAGTAGGTTTCCTTTATTTTTATTTATTATTTGGGTTGATTGGACAATGGCCCACGTTTTTTGTATATAGTTAGCATTAGTTAGGTTTTGGGTAGGTTTCATTTTATGGTTTTTAGGGATATTGGACCCGGACAATCATCTTTGTACATAGTTTGTGGATATTTTCGATTTTATTATTTGGACCATGGGGCAATGTGTTTGATTTCACCTTTCATTTGATTTTTTTTGTTTTTTACCTGTTACTTTGTGTATTCATTTAGGTGTTTCTTTTTTTTTCCTTCTTACATTTTAATACATTGTTCTTTTGATTCTATTGTGTGGACTTCTCTCATTGGTTTGTTGACTGTCACAATCTGGGTTTTCACAGTCATGTGTTGCCATTGTGTGAGTCTGACGGACTTGGACTCATGCGCATACTGCTCATTGGTTATGTATCATGTAATGGGTATTTGATTTTTGAATGGATGTGTACCTTGGATGTGTGTATGGACTGGGGTGACATGGGGTGGGATGTGGTTGCCCATGGGATCCTGGGATCTGTATTGTGATTTCCTATTGGCAGGGGAACATCTGTGTGGGCCTGGTGGAGGGTGCCCCATGACTGCTGGGGGGTGGGGTTGGTGGGAGACATGAGTGGGACATAAGTGGGGGCCTGCTGGCAGGTGCCCCACAGTGCTGGGGGGTGGGTGTGGTGGGAGGCATGAGTGGGACATAAGTGGGGGCCTGCTGGCAGGTGCCCCACAGTGCTGGGGGGTGGGGGTGGTGGGAGGCATGACTGGGACATGGGTGGGGGCCTGGTGGAGGGTGCCCCATGACTGCTGGGGGGTGGGGTTGGTGGGAGACATGAGTGGGACATAAGTGGGGGCCTGCTGGCAGGTGCCCCACAGTGCTGGGGGGTGGGTGTGGTGGGAGGCATGAGTGGGACATAAGTGGGGGCCTGCTGGCAGGTGCCCCACAGTGCTGGGGGTTGGGGGTGGTGGGAGGCATGAGTGGGACATGGGTGGGGGCCTGGTGGAGGGTGCCCCATGACTGCTGGGGGGTGGGGTTGGTGGGAGACATGAGTGGGACATAAGTGGGGGCCTGCTGGCAGGTGCCCCACAGTGCTGGGGGGTGGGTGTGGTGGGAGACATGACTGGGACATAAGTGGGGGCCTGCTGGCAGGTGCCCCACAGTGCTGGGGGGTGGGGGTGGTGGGAGGCATGAGTGGGACATGGGTGGGGGCCTGGTGGAGGGTGCCCAATGACTGCTGGGGGGTGGGGGTGGTGGGAGACATGGGTGGGGGCCTGGTGGAGGGTGCCCCATGACTGCTGGGGGGTGGGAGTCATGAGCAGGTGTGCAGGGTAATCCCCTGTGGTGTGGACTGCATGCAGGGGACGTGGAGGCTGTACAGGGAAGACCTGTGAAGATCCAAGGATCGGAGTAGCATGTTGAACTATCCACGCCCCCCTGAAATGGACGTAGCCTGGGATTTCGCGTGTGAAACGTTCCCGCGCACCCCTGAAATGGAAGTAGCCTGGGATTTCGCCTGTGAAACTTCCCCGCGCACCCCTGTAATGGACGTAACCTGGCTTTTCGCGTGTGGGACTTCCCGCGCACCCCTGGAATTCCCGTAGCCTAGCTTTTCGCGTGTGAAACTTCCCGCGCACCCCTGTAATGGACGTACCCTGGCTTTTCGCGTGTGGGACTTCCCGCGCACCCCTGGTATTCCCGTAGCCTTGCTTTTCGCGTGTGAAGCTTCCCGCGCACCCCTGTAATGGACGTACCCTGGCTTTTCGCGTGTGGGACTTCCCGCGCACCCCTGGAATTCCCGTAGCCTAGCTTTTCGCGTGTGAAAGTTCCCGCGAACCCCTGTAATGGACGTACCCTGGCTTTTCGCGTGTGGGACTTCCCGCGCACCCCTGGTATTCCCGTAGCCTAGCTTTTCGCGTGTGAAACTTCCCGCGCACCCCTGTAATGGACGTACCCTGGCTTTTCGCGTGTGGGACTTCCCGCGCACCCCTGCAATTCCCGTAGCCTAGCTTTTCGTGTGTGAAACTTCCCGCGCACCCCTGTAATGGACGTACCCTGGCTTTTCGCGTGTGGGACTTCCCGCGCACCCCTGGTATTCCCGTAGCCTAGCTTTTCGCGTGTGAAACTTCCCGCGCACCCCTGTAATGGACGTACCCTGGCTTTTCGCGTGTGGGACTTCCCGTGCACCCCTGCAATTCCCGTAGCCTAGCTTTTCGCGTGTGAAACTTCCCGCGCACCCCTGTAATGGACGTACCCTGGCTTTTCGCGTGTGGGACTTCCCGCGCACCCCTGGTATTCCCGTAGCCTAGCTTTTCGCGTGTGAAACTTCCCGCGCACCCCTGTAATGGACGTACCCTGGCTTTTCGCGTGTGGGATTTCCCGCGCACCCCTGGTATTCCCGTAGCCTAGCTTTTCGCGTGTGAAACTTCCCGCGCACCCCTGTAATGGACGTACCCTGGCTTTTCGCGTGTGGGACTTCCCGCGCACCCCTGCAATTCCCGTAGCCTAGCTTTTCGCGTGTGAAACTTCCCGCGCACCCCTGAAATGGACGTAGCCTGGGATTTGACGTGTGAAACTTCCCGCGCACCCTTGAAAATCGCATGGGCCGCTTGCCGTGATGGTCCAGGGTTAGCGCAGCCCCTTGCGCTGGTTTGGGATTTTTATGAGATTTCCCAGCGCAAGGGGCGTTCCTGGGGGCGTAACTGGCGCTGCAGCGAGTCGCTGCACCACTGTGCGCCACGGCTGCCTGGGGAAGCTAAAATCCATGAATACGCTGTGCGCCGGATTCGGTTTTGGCGCACGCGGCTGGCGCAGACTATCGCACGCGCACGCTGTGCGCCAGCCGCGTGCGCTACTTGTGCGCTGAATTCTATGAATTACCCTGTATGTGAGGAGGGCACCAGTAAGGATGAAGAAGCGTTAGTTGCCATTGTGAAGAGGATGGTGAAGTCTGATCTTGGCATGAACTCCAGACAAATCAAGGCGGGGCCCCATAGACCTCAAGGCAAGTGTTTTAAATGCGGTTGTTTCAGGCATGCAAACGCAGAAAAAGACTGTCCAGCTCACTCCACTGAATGCTATAGGTGTGGACAGATAGGGCATTTTGGGAAAGTTTGTCCAAATGTTAGGGGAAGAGGCAGGTTCAATCCACGCTACAATGCTGCAAGGAACAATAATTACCTTTCAAGAGGGGCCACGTCTAGTGTAAGAGCTTTGGAGGAAGTTGTGGGTTCGAGTAACTTTGTAGCCATTGCCAGTGGTCTTGAAGATGAGGTACAGATATTGGCCCTTACCCCGACAGAAGGTATTGTTGGTCCGTGGGTACATATGTCCATTGAGGGTATAACACTCCAGGTGATGGTTGACACAGGCTCACCATATACTATGGTAGACATGGACACTTATCTGAATGTGTTAAAAAAGGTCATCAACGATTTGCAAATGTCCAAGGTTAAAGCCACAGGATATGGCAAAACACCCATTGACATTGTCGGGTACACATGGGTGCATTTGAACTTTGAAGGGAGAAAAACCTATGGTAGATTGCATGTGGCACAGGACAGATTTTCAATAGTTGGATGGTGGGAACAAGCATCACTGAAGATCAGAATCCATCCTGGGGAAAATGTACATATTATGAGCATAATGAACGATAGCTGTGATTCCGCTGAGAATTTGGCATGAAGTTTTCCCAAAATGTTCAATAATAACATTGGGGTTCTTAAAGGTTTCAAGCATCGCATAATACTCAAGAAAGGTGCAAAACCGGTGGCGCATAGGGTAAGAAATATTCCGATTGGAACTCAAGATGCTTTACAGGAAGAACTGGATAAACTGTGCTCACAAGACATTATCGAGCCAATAGAGAGTTCAGAGTGGTTGTCTCCCATCATAATAATGAGGAAACCAGAAGGTGCGATCAGGATGTGTGTGGACTTAAGAGATCTGAACAATAGTATTTAGGTTGATCGCCATCCACTCCCTAACATTGGAGAAATACTAACTACTATGGAGCCAGCTAAGTTTTTCTCCACACTAGATTTGTCTTCTCCCTATCATCAGGTAATTTTGGAAGAGGGGTCCAGACATCTCACATCTTTCATAACACCGTTAGGGGCTTTTCGATATAAGAGAATGCCATTCGGGTTGGCATCGGCAGCTGCCGTTTTTCAGAGATTGATGCAACATCTCTTCAAGGGTTTAAAAGGCGTACACTATTTTCAGGATGACATTTTGGTGTCTGCCTTGACAGAAAGGGTTGACTCTAAAAATTGGGAAATGCAAGATTAAGAAAAGGGAAGTGACATAATTGGGTCACTGCATAAATGAAGATAGAATAAGACCTAAGGAATCTCTTGTGAATACCATTTCTAAACTTTCTGATCCAGTTAACAAAGATCAATTTAGGAGTCTAATGAGTCTTACTGAGTATTACTCAAAATGTATAGATCATTATGCAGATAGAAACTGTCATATGAGGAGTTTGATGACTAAAGGCATGACATTTGTGTGGTCTGAAGAATGCAAAACAGAATTGGACACAATCAAGAAATTAATTAACAAAGCGCCTGCTCTGAAAATGTTCAGTTGTGGGGCAAAGACCATAATATCAGTAGATGCGAGCTACGTGGGACTGGGAGGAGTCTTGGAACAAGTGCAAAATGGTTTTGTGGTCCCAATTGCTTTTGCCTCCAGGACCCTAAAATGAGCGGAAAAGAACTATTCAACTATTGAGAAGGAAGCTTTGGCCATTATGTGGGTCTTAGAGCATTTTAAAGCACTGATTTGGGGCATCCCAATTGAACTCAAAACGGATCACAAGCCACTTATACATCTATTGGCCCTCATTACAACTCAGGCGTTAAGGGTTAACGCCGTCGTCAACCCTTAACGCCTGATTCCAATTTTAACGGCTGCTTTTAGCAGCCGTTAAAATCCATGGCGCTAAACCGCCTTGGTGCTAAGCGCCTTCCCCACTCCCATTATGCCGTATGGGGCAAAAATGGGATTGGGGAAGGGTAAATGAGAAATGGGGATTTACCGCCCCACTCACCTTGGAATGGGGCGGTAAATCCGCCATCCACCATGGTGTAAATGTAGTTTACACCATGGTTGTAAAGTTGGTGTACTTACCACCTGGGTCATAATGACCCCAATTGAATGCAAAGAATTCTCAACTGATGTCTCCACGCATCAGGAGATGGACATTGATCATTATGCAGTATAATATGGTTATAAAGTACATGTCTGGTGAAGCAAACATTGTTGCTGATTGCCTATCCCGTTTGCCATGTCCCAATGCAGGAATAGACCAATTCAACAATGAGGACCCAGCAGAGGATCAATACAGGGACTGCATCATTGCACAAATACATCCGAGTTTTGGAAGGGATGAATGGGTTGCTGCTGCAGACCAGGATCCGGAGCAAGGATATTTGAGGAAAGCAGTAGAAAGTGGCTGGAAAGATGTTCAATCTGACGTCAAATCCTGGGAAAGGATAAGGGATGAAATTTCATGTGATGAAGCGTGTGTTTACCGGGGTGATCGTATTATTCCCCCGTGACGCTGAGGAAGAGAATTATGGATATTGCTCATGAGGGACATGTAGGCAGGAGCTTGACAAAGAGGAGAGTTAGGGGAACATACTGGTGGCCCGACATGTGGGGTGAGTTGGAGTCATTTGTGAAGGAATGATTGGCCTGTGCAGTGAGCGACAAAGGCAAGTCAACCAGAGCTACACCGCTATAACCTATAGCTGTACCGGATTCTGTTTGGACAAAGCTGGCCATTGATATAGCAGGTCCATATGAACATCTAGAGCCATCCAAAAAGTATTTAATTGTGTTAGTTGATTGCACATCAAAATGGGTGGAGTGTGGTGTTATTCAAGAATCTGTTACAGCCATGAAAGTTACAAAGTTTTTGGAAGAGATTTTTAATAGAGAGGGCGACCCATGTGTGCTGACATCTGACAACAGTGCTCAATTCATGTCAAAAGAAATACAGAGTTTTTTGGAAGAACGAGCTATTAAGCATTGCACCACAGCATTGTACCATCCCATGAGTAATGGACTAGTAGAGAGAATGAATCGCTTTATTAAGGAGACAATTCAACTGGCTGTTGCGAGTGGCAGAAACGCTCAAGGAGGCATTAAATACATACAAAGTTACTCTGCATTCAGTGACAGAAGTGGAACCTTTTACCTTGATAAGAGGGAGAGTTGCCAGTAACAGACTTAGACCTGCATGGATGAATATGAAGAAGAGCAAGGACATTGACATGGATGAGATTATAAGGAGAGTCAAGAAGAGACAAGAGAAATATAAGGAATACTACGATAAACAAAGACATACTAAAAAGAGCAAGATTGGGAGTGGAGACTGGGTTATAGTAAAAGAACCCAAGAGAGTGCTGAAGGGTGAATCTAAGTTCCGGCTCCTCAGAGAGTTGTCAAATGCTCTGAGAAGTCGGTTACTCTGGAAGATGGCAACAGGTGGTCATGTGATGATGTTGTATTGGTGGAAAAGAATCAGATGAAGAATTGTGTTGAACAACCTGTTACACCAAGATTATGGAGAGAGAGATCAAAACAAAAAGGGGACATTAAAGATAACGTCACTGATGATGTGACAAGAGAGAAGTTTTCTGAAAGAGAGAGTCATGAAAATATGTGTAGAGGCAATGGCTATTCAGCAAGGTCTAGAAGGGTCGTGCCCAATTTCAAGAAAGATTATTATTGAGACTTTAACACTTCATTTAATCCATCTCCACAGTAGTTTCCTGGGTGCTCCATGGCTCATCGCTTGTATCCTTTTCGTTTTCCTTATGGGTGTGGGGTGGAGAAGTGTGACTTGCATATGGGTATATTGTGATGTTTCTTTCATATGTACTTAGTTTCTTTCAGACACCCGCCTGGTATATTGTAACGTTTTTTTTGTGTAAATAGTTTCTTTTAAACCCAGTCTTTTGGGACTGTTCATCCTCATGTGTAAATAGTTGTGTGAGTTCTTCTCGTTTTGATTTATGGGAAGGGAGATGTTATGAAGTAGACTGCGTATGATTCCATCTGTGCATGATTCCATTTAATACGTTCTGTTTGTCGGATTCTGGAACCCCTAGGGTCAGACAAGCAGACGATATGGTGCTGGTTTGATGGAGGTTGCCTGCCGGGGACTTCCTAACAATAAACTGCATAGAAAACTATTCCACGCTTCATCATCCTTTATTGACATTTATACACAACACTTGCCTCGTAGTGCCATTCTCTAATGTATATTTTGCTGCGCATTTAGGTCTAATTCTTGTACTAGCCTTAATATCAATGTCCCAGTTGCACTATACATCCATGGGAGTACAGCGACTCATTTATCGGGTGGTACATAACATCTGCCTCATCCAAGCAGCCGCCTTCAGACGATAAGAAGAGTGAACATTTCAAGTCTTACTGATGCTTCTCTCATTGTACCATTCCCTAATGTGTATTTCACAACACATTTTCATCTAAAGTCCTGCATTAGCCTATTGCTCAATGGCCCATATTCACTATACGGTCTCGGACATACTATTTGTACCAATATATCATATGCTCAACCAATAGATCATATGCTCAACCAATCAATGGTCTTGTTAAGGCCACTCTCAAAGCTATTGCATAAGAAAATTAGCTGCTGTTATTTACTGTACAATCTTTTTTTCATCAGATGTACACCCAAATGGTGAAATCTGTAATAATACCTTCCATTTAAAAGATTCATATGCATGACCCATTGCCAAAAAAATGACCAGGACACTAGGGGTGCAGTAAGTACCTGGTTCTTGATGCAACTTTTATGCTCTATAATGTGTATCTTCATCTTCCTCTTGGTCATTCCGATATACAGCTTATTGCAAAGACACGAAATTGCGTAAACCTCCATCCTGGAATTACAATTTGTGAACTGGTGTTAAATCCAGGGTCTTTTTTAGACCTAGGTTAACTTCCTTTGTTCTGCTCGTGGAGTCGCAGCAAATACACATTCCACATGGTGTTGCCCCACTGGTTTTGTTAATCCCCACGATCCAGGTAGAGCCGTTTGGGATTGATTGGGTCTTGAAATATCATTTCTTGTAAGTATATCTTTCAAGTTTGCCCCTTGTTTGAATGCACACAGTGGTACTTCTAACAGACAGTCTCCTCCATTGAGAATATGCCAGTTCTTTTTGACAATTGCATGAACTATTTTAGACATAGAGTTAAACGTTCTCACAAGCACGATTCTGTTGCCAGTCTCTGTTTTCCCCTTATATTCGAGAAGTGCTTCCCTGTTATTGTGTCTTGCTCGTTTCCGAGCTTTCTTTATGATGGAATTAGGATAGCCCCTCTTCTTTTATTTGTAGCACACAATCTTGGCTTCAGACTCAAAGGTCTCTTTTACAGAGCTATTACGTTTCAACCGTAGGAATTGTCCTATAGAGAGGTTTTCTCTTGTGTGCCGAGGGTGGCAGCTATCGAATAAGAGTAAGGAATTCTTATCCATCGGTTTATGAAACGGTTGAACTCTTAACCAATTCTCATGTACATCAGCCCAGATAGTAATATCCTGAAAATTAATTTCCACTGGACTACTCACTGCTGTAAACTTCAGGAAGATGTTCTGTGTGTCAATCCAGTGTAAAAACTTCAAAAAGGTTATAGAGTCTCCATTCCAAATGAACAAGATGTCATCAATGTACTGTCTCCTTAGGTGGAGATTAGGAG